>NC_089220.1:56377005-58928813 GCF_963924675.1 Phocoena phocoena
ATGCATTATAAGTTCTTGCTCCCAAGTTAACCTTAAATTAGGAAATTTCTATTAAATTTGAATTCTAAGAAGCCAAAATAAAATGAATTGTTTTTATATTGCTCTTTCCACTCAGATGGTTGGTAAACCAATTCAGTTCAGCTTTTACAAATTTTACATGTACCTGATTGTTGATTATTAACTCAGCATCAGCTGTCTCCTTCTACCCCTGAGGGAAGAAGCCTGGGAACTCCTTTTCTCAGAATTCCTTGTGAGCTGGTTTCTAGGTTAGATTCTGCTAATGACAGGCATTCACAAGTGATTTAGGAAATGGAAAAGGGGGAACTAACGTGATAGCAGTTGCAGAAAAGTTATAGATTAGGGTTTTTAGAATCTTCTGGACAAGCTCATGTTAATAGCTTGGATACTCCAAGCAGGTGAAATCATCCAAGGCTTCCTTGAAAATCCTGCACTTGCTGACTGAATGACTGTTTCACAGGTGTTCCCTGCTGTGGAAGACTTTAGTTTTCTGCTTTAACTCTCCTGTTGCTTACAATATTTCGAATGACTTTTATTTTATTGACAGAATCTTGATTAACCAATTAGGGTTCACAATAGATTATATTTGAAACTTTATTATCAGTAAAGCATAATGTGCCCTTTAAATATAGTCTATGTCTTAGGGACAAATGGCCAGGCCTTAAAGAGATAGTACAGTATGTGTTTGTTCGTAGATTATTGAAGGAATTAAAGTTATAAATTTTAGCACATGAGGAGGTTCCACAATAACAACTAACAATATACTAATTTGAAGGAATGAGCATGAATTAAAGCAAAAGTATGAAAAGGAAAATGGCCTGTTATGTATTACTTAAAAGAACATAATGCAATTTAACATAGCTCTACATTTCTGATATTTTTACAAAATATGTTTTAAAATCAGAATACAAAGAGTTATATGTACTTACTGCAGAAGATTTGTAAATTAGAGAAAAACTTAAAAAGAAAATAAAAACATATGACATGTTCCAGAGGTGGAATGAAGAGAGTTGCTAAAAATAAAAATGTAAAGTATACTCACAAAGTTATCTGTATATAAACAAGCACACACAAATTTTACATTAATTGGATGCTACACATAAATTGCAAATTATGTCATGAACATTTCCAATACTATTAAATATTCTGAATCAAAAGCATTTTTAGTAAATCTGATTTCCATCGTATTATGCACCACACTTTATTATATCAACTGTTCATTTTTTAAAATATGAGATATAAGAAATACCAGAATGAACATTCATGTTTATTAAAAAAAACTAAACAAAGGACAAAAGAAAAAGCAAACCTTTGCTCTACACATTTTTGCGAATTTCTCCTGTGAGATTCTCAGATGAAATTACTGTGTTAATATGTGAATAGCTTCTTTGTGCTTTACGTAATTTCCTTTAAAATTTTTGTTCTGGGTACTATATAAGAGGATACACACACATATACATATATACAGATTTGGGGGATATATATATATACAAACACATATATTTCAATTTACAAATAATTGTAAGTATTTTTATTTTTAAATATAGCCAGCTTAAGAGATAACAGCTGTTTTTCCTTTCTATATTTACATAATACAATATAATACTTTTAAATTATATTTTTAGTTTATCTGATTTCTACTGAGTTGAATATATTTTATACATTTATCACTGAGGTTTTTTTCCTATTTTTAAGTCTCCTCTAAATGTATTTGGATATTTTAAAATTATATTAATTATTTCCTTCCTCACAGAAATTTTTTTTTTTTTTTTTTTTTTGCGGTACGCGGGCCTCTCACTGTTGTGGCCTCTCCCGTTGCGGAGCAACAGGCTCCGGACGCGCAGGCTCAGCGGCCATGGCTCACGGGCCCAGCCGCTCCGCGTCATGTGGGATCCTCCCAGACTGGGGCACGAACCCGTGTCCCCTGCATCGGCAGGCGGACTCTCAACCACTGCGCCACCAGGGAAGCCCAGAAATTTTTATATTATTAATATTTTAACATTTACATGTAGGTTGTTTTCTTTGCAGCTCAGAAATTGTATTGTTTTAAAATGAAATAGTTATGTAGACATACTCAATTTAAAAATGCTCACATTGCCTCATTTAAAAAAAAAACAACAAAAAGTCTTTATTTGAATCCATAACCTTGTCCCCATAGAGAATTCACCAGAATAGCCTCTACACACTGTCTAAATTTCTACCTTCTAATAACTCTTTTTGAAACCCATTTTAATTAAAAAATAATCCAACCTTAGTCCAAAGTAGAAATAAATACAATAAAATCTCAAGCACACATCATGCACACTTTTAAAAGTTAAACAGTTGATTAACATACTAAAAAAATAAATACAATTTTGCAGAGACAGTTGCAGCTCACTCTGCAGCACCCCCTCAACCCCTTTGCTTCTCTTCTTCCCTAGCAGTAAACACTCCCTGAAGTTGGCATCTTTCCTTCCCTTCTAGGTTTTTGTAATTTTACCACCTATATATGCTTTCTATTAGTAACCAATGATATTTTTGCCATGTTTTTCCATTTTATGTACTTGATGTCATATTCTACATGTAAAAGTTTGTTCATTTTCTCTCTGTACAGTATTCTACTGTAAGCCTGTACTGAATTTTTAGGCCATTCTCCCATTTATGAGACTTTTGATGCAAGTTGGTTATATGATCTGTAAAAACAGTGCTGTAATTAAAAATTCCTTCTAGGTGAATCGTTGTGAATATGTACAGAAGATTAACTTATGTTAAATACATGGAGGTGGAATTGCAACAATTCAGTACGTAAAATATTTTGGTATTCCATTTGGCCCACTTTTAACTTATTCCAGCTGCTTTGGCAAGCAGTTGCATAACTCTCTCATTCTGTTCTGGGTCATCACTGCCTCCACTGGGATGACAGTGGGAACCAGCTCAGCAATTCTGATTCACGTGCGAATCCAGACGTGTAAGGGAGTTAAATGCAATAAGATGAAACTCTGATTGACATATGTATACTCAGGCAGTCAGTTCTCAGGTACGTTCTACATGGCCCTTTAAAGTCCCCAGTGGGATCAAGCTCTAGTTCCGCAGTGTAGTATTTAGCTCAATAAACCACAGTTGGATTATGTTTTTGTACAGTCAGGCCGCTCAAGACGGCAGTTCTCTTGCTCTCTGTACACCCCCTGCCCGACCAGTGCCTGATTCACCTACACCCCATTTACAAGACTGATCTTCCTACATACTTGCCCTAGGCCCCAGCTGGTAATTGTTCTCATCAAAGGGGTGGTGAGGGGCGTGCCCCTCTACTGGTTTCCCTGGTAACTAATGAGCCCAGCTGTCGTCAATTCCCCTATAACTGGTAATCTTCTCTCCCACCCAGCTTCCACCGGGAGCAAAGACCAGCCCCTCGTCCTGCCGGCCAGCAGCCACACACGGTGGGGTGTCACTCCAGGCCTTGCTTCAGACGTGTAAGTTCCCCCGTTCATTAAACCGTTGATGTCTCTGTTGCTGAGTCTGGGCTGTTTCTTCGGACTTGAAGCTGGGCAAGCACAGGCCTTATAGGCCTGCGGGGTGCAGCCCAACAGTTCTCCTCCCCTGTTTCACGCTTCACAGTCTCTCACTCCTGCTTCTTGGGGTCACTTCCCCAAGTAGTCTGCCTGCATGCAAGCCCTAGACTCCAGCTCTGCTTCACGGGGCAAACCCAGATTACAGCTCTTGCTTGTAGTGGCCCTAGAGAAAGTATAATTTCAGGGCGGGATTCTGAATGTGGTAATTAACCAAGTTGTCAGATGGTGAAGATAACTATGGCTGGTGGTAAGTGGGGAGGTAAAAAATATAAACTAAAATTTTGTTGAGAGCAGCACCTGACTATGGTGTGTTCAGAAGGTGAATTGTTGGTGTTTTGAGGTAGCAGTATCATTTGTAATGTATGAAGGCAATCAAAATTATAAGAACTGTAGAGTCAGAGGAGTCAGTTAAAGGATTTAGGTACCTTCCAAAATTGCGTAAATACAGAATAGCCAACCAACAAATCAAGGCACACAACTAACAACTAATGCCGCAAGGCATTATTGAAAGAAACTTTAGCTCTTGTAGACTTAGGGCAAAACGTGTTGAAAATCAGACCCAGGATTTATTATTTACGTATTTTTTTATTTATTTGACTGCGCTAGGTCTTAGTTGCAGCTCAGGGTTCTTCATTACCACATGCAGGATCTTCATTGCAGCACACAGGATCTAGTTCCCTGACCAGGGATCAAACCCGAGTCCCCTCCTTTGGGAGAGCAGAGACTTAGCCACTGGACTACTAGGGAAATCCCCAGACCGAGGATTTAATTTTAAGAACTACAAAAGATGAATACATAGCTTCAACAAGTCTCTTAAATGGAAGTCAGGGCCTCTACAGGGAAACAATGAGACCTGAGTCCTAGGACAAAGTCATTAATATAAAGAGTTTAAGGACCTTCTAGCTCAGATTTCCCTACAGCCTCCAAGCTGGTAGCAGCAGCTCCTTTTATCAGCTTTAAAAGAAAACCCTCTGGCTTGGAGACCCTTAGAAAGTCCTAATCTGAGTCAGCCCCCTCAAAAAATGTACTCGTTCAACACCAGGATTTACCCGTACTTCATGCACTCTGTCTTCAAACCAACAATTAGGGTAGAGTCAGCCTAAGCTCCCCACAGAAGTAGCACACACCTCCAAAGGATCATCTCACTGATATGTGTGGAGGGGATTTAGAGGGCATTGGAAACACGTGTGGAAGTAGATCTCGAGACTGCATGGGGAGGATTTATTGACATAAAATTCCTCTCTTGTGATTTGTGGCTTAGTGTTGTATTCAGGACACTGGTTTGTGCATGATAATGTGCTGCAATAAATATGTAGGTGATGTAAGAACTGCCTTGGCAGAGTATCGAGAAGGAGAGACAGAAAACTTAGTGAACTGGGCATAGTCAGATGTAATTATCTTGTGAGCCACAGAAGCTGCCTCCAAACTATGATCCCTGAAGGAACAGGAGACAGATTCTGCTATTCTAGACTCATTTTTATTGATGTCGAAGACCTGGGTTACAAGACAACAGCTCTCAGTCACACTGAATTACAGATGAGAGACAACACAGATTTTCTCAAAGACCCCAGTTTCTCCTCACTAGTTCATTTCATAGTGTCATGAAGAAAAAAATGCCTCATGGGCAACAAAGCCAGAGGAGAAATTAGGGTGCCTTAATCTGCAGGCCTTTAGGGCAGTGGCTAGGAGATCATGGTATAGAAGTGAAATAGATGGAAAATCAACTAGTGTGTTACCAGATTTTATAACCTAGGAAAAAAGGCAAAGTCTGGGAAGCAGAAGGGTGACATTAGCTGCCTCAAAGGTAAAGTAAATGGTAATCTCAGGCTCAGATTACAGACTAAACTACTTCCCAATTCCAGAGACTTATTAAGAGAAATTCTGGGATTTTTTGTTTGTTTTTTAAGGGTATTTTTTGAGACTGAATCTACAAGAATATAAAATATCTAATACCCAATTTTTCCCCAACTGCACCTGAGTCCATTTACAAGGATAAGCTGGGAAAAGGAGGTAACCCACATCTCCAAAGAGCTATTTCATACAGTGACTTAGCTGACAAAGTAGTAAACCCCGAACATTATCATCGCCAACAGTTAAGGCTGGGAGCTTATACTGGTCAATTGATTGGTGGACTAATGGTTCAAATCGGTGTCACAGTTGGTCTGTGGACTTACCGTGCAGTAATTTTTCTAACCCTTGAATGCAGATCAGAATCTACGTATTGTTTCCTGACCAGTAAGTAAAAACAACTATAGTAGGAATGGCAAAGGGAAAATGCCCGGCATTTATCACTTCCCCATCCCTTTACCTCCAACCAAAATGGTAAATTAGGAGCCATTAGTTGCTGAGTTGTTGCTCAATGAAAAACTGCACAAACCCCTACAATAGTGATGTTTTGAGGGCTGGGTAGTCTGACCTGTCTGCTTTGCATTTGTAAAATTCTGCCAAGTCCCATGATCACATTTCTGCTCTGGCTGGTATTCAGAAATCAGGGGAGGGAATGATATCCTGATGAGACCTCACATCTCTAGATTAAATCACTCCTTTTCTTTTTGGATTCCACTTTGACGCTGGCAGCTTTCTCAATTCCTTTCCCTTATGCCTTGTGGTGCTCTTCTAAGGTTTCAAGACAGAACCAGAAGTGCAGATAAATATTTCAGCAGAAGCAATTGGTCAGTGAAAGAAGTGTTAAATCACAGAAAATATAAGTAAAAAAGACCAAAAATATTCCTACTATTTTTTTTTTACTTATTCCCCTCCTTCCTTCTGGGAATATTAATGTTGCCAAAATATTGGCCCTCTGTGCACCATTGCCAAATAGAAATACAGAGGCAGAGTTTTGGAGGAAAGAGAAAGGGTAGCTTTCTTTCTTTGCCAGGCAAAGAGGAAACACAGCAGGCTAGTGCCTCAGAAACTGTGCCCCCCTCCCTGGGGAATAGGGAGAGGTCTTATAGTCAGGGCTCGTGGTCAGGGGTAAGTGATAAGAATCAAGGAAGTGACAGGCTTGCATTCTTCTGATTAGTTGGTGGTGAGGTAAGTGGGAGTCAGCAACATCAATCTTCAGGTTCCAACTGGTCTGGGGTCTATGTGCTTCCAAGGGCAGCACACCATCATTAATCATTAACTTCTCCCACCTGGAGGGGGTTTTAGTATCTGCAAAACAGCTCAAAGATATCTTTGTGAGTATCCATTGATGGGGAACCTGGACCTTGCCCCAGGGTTTCACTATTGTTTCTCTTGACTGTTTGTTTCTCCCTTGCCTTGCACCCCCTCCCTTCCCTAATTAACAACTGCTTGAATCTGCGCGTTGGAGTCGGAGAAAGTTATGGAGACTGAATGAAGACTATTTCCTCTAATCAAATAAATGGGGGACACAGGAAGGCTTTGTGCCCAACAGCCCCACAGGGCCCTGCTTGGTATTATTAATATTCACCACTTTTACCTCTATTCTTCTTCTTTCTCTTTTTCCTGTTGTCTGTTTCTATCACTTGCTAGAGTCTTCTAGGAGAGTTTCTCCATCTGAATTTCTGTGTTATTATTCACGTTTAATCAATATCAATTTGTGTTAATTTTTGTATATGGTATGAGGTAAGAGTCCAACTTTATAATTTTACATGTAAATATACAGTTGTCACAACATTTTTTGAAGAGTATGCCCATTGAAACAACATGGATGAACCTGGAGTACATCGTGCTAAGTGAAATAATCCACACATAGAAAGACAAATACTATATGATCTTACTTATATGTGTAATCTAAAAAAGTCAAATTCAAAGAACCAGAGAAGAATGGTGGGAGGTGAGAGAAATGGGGAAATGTTGGTCAAAGGGTACAAACTTTCAGTTATAAGATGAAAAAGTTTTGAGGATATATATACAGCATGGTGATTATAGTTAATAATACTGTATAGGATACTTGAAATTTGCTAAAAGAGTAGATCTTAAGTGTTCTCATCTTGAAAAACAAAAACAAACAAAAGATATTGATTAACACATTGATGGATGTGTTAATTAACTTGATCTAGTATGCATTTTACAATATATACATACAGTAATTTATGTTGTACAACTTAAAAAATATATTGTACAACCTAAATATATAAAATTTTTGTCAATCATATCATACCTCAATAAAACTGGAAGTAAATAAAATGAAAAAGAATTTTACCCACTGAATTATATTGGTCAGAAATCAATTGAACATAAATGTAAAGATTTACACTGGACTCTTAATTGTATTCCATTGATCTAAATCTTATGACAAAACTGTAATGCGTTGATTATTTATAGTAATTTATTACTGTATTACAATCAGTTGATTACTGTATTTAGTATTGATTACAGCAGCTTTGTAGTAAGTTTGAAATTGGGAAATGTGAGTACATCAACTCACATTTGTTTCTCTTTTTCAAGATTGTTTCACCTCTTCTGAGTTCCTTAAACTTCCACTTGAATTTTAAGATCAGCTTTTCAACTTCTTCAAAAAGCCCACTGGGAGGTGATATCTCATTTTAGTTTTGATTTGCAGTTCCCTGATGATTAATGGTCTTGAGCACCTTTTCATATAACTGTTTGCTATTTATATGTCTTTGGAAAAATGTAGAAGTGAGAATAGAATGATGGTTATAGGGCCTGAGAAATGGGAGATATGGAGAGAGGTTGGTCAAAGGGTACAACGTTGTGGTCATGTAGAATGAAGAAGTCTTGAGTTCTAATGTATAGCATTATGACTACAGTTAATGTACATTGGAAATTTAAGAGAGTAGATTTTAGGTGCTTTCACCACACACACACACACACACACACACACACACACGAAAGGTTGATGTGTGAGGAAATGCATATGTTAATTAGGTTGACTATAATAATAATTTCACTGTGTATATCAAAGCATCATGTTGTACTCCTTAAATACATACAATTGTTATTAAAAACATTTTCAAAAAGCCAGCTGGGGGTTTGATAGTAATTATAATGATTCCATTTAGTGGAATTCAGTGAATCAGTTGGACCTACACTTTTTGTGTATGGGAAGTTTTTAATTTCTAACTTACTGTTGTTACTTGTTAAAAGTCTATCCACACTTTCTAATTCTTTTTGAGTCACTTTTGATAATGTTTGTCTTTCTAGGAATATGTCCATTTTTTCTATGGCATCATATTTGTTGGAATACAATTATTCATGGTATTCCCTTATAAAACATTTTGGGTTTTTTTTCTATAAGGTTGGGAGAGATGTGTGCCTTCTTCCATTTTTGTTTTAGTAATTTGAGGCTTCTGTTTTTGCTTGGTTAATCTAGCTAAGTTTTTGTTGATTTTGATGATCTTTTTAAAGAACATACTGTGGTTTGTTTTACATTCTTTATTTTTCCATTCTCTTATTTCATTTATTATTACTCTAATAGTTATTATTTTCTCCTGTTTATTTTGGGTTTGATTTCCTTTTAGTTTTTTAGTTGTCTATTATTATTATTATTACTATTATTGTAAGAACACTTAACAGGTCTTTCCTTGTAACAGATTTTTAAGTGTGTAATTAAATATTGTTATCTATAGGCATAATGTAAATCTGGTCACTAGGAAATCCAGTAATATGTGACAACATGAATGAACTTTAAGGACATTATACCAAGTGAAATAAGCCAGTCACAGAAGGAAAAAATACTACATAATTCCACTCATATTAATATTGAAAATAGTTAAATTCATAGAAGGAAAGAATAGAATGGTGGTTGCCAGGAGCTGAGGGGAGGAGAAAGGAGATGCTAATCAATGTGTATACAGTTTTGGTTATGCAAGGGAATAAATTATTTTTCTAGTTTTTTTAAGGTGAATATTTAGGATATTGATTTGACATCTTGATCCTTGTTTTATGTAGATGTTAACTATAAATTTTCCTCTGGCACTGCTTTAACTATAACCTTTGTTTGGAGATGTTGTGTTTTTTTCATCTCAAAGCATTTTAAAATTTGCCCTGTGATTTCTTCTTTATTCTGTTACTTTTGAATGTGTTATTTAATTTTTACATACACTAAGTCCCCTACATATGAACCTTCAAGTTAGGAACTTTCAACGATACGGGTGTGCATTTGCATATCCAATCAAGTAAGTTAGTTCAAATGTTTGATGTACATTGTCACATGCATGCATCCTCTACAAGTGGTTGTGCTTCTGTGTACTTGACTATACAGTACTGTATAGAGTACAGTAGTACAGTATCTTTATTTCAAGCCCAGGATGTCTGGAAGCAAGTGTGAAAGTAGCAGTGTTGTAGCTGGTACTGCTAAGAAGCACCAAGCCATAACGATAGAAACAAAAGTGAAAATAATTGAGAGAGTGGAGTGAGGCAAAAAGATGGTAGACCTCGCACATTCTTATAATGTTAATCACTCAACCATCAGCATGATTCTAAAGAACAAGGACAAGATCATGGAACATGTAAAGTCTGCTGTGCCAATGATGTTGACAAGAATATCGAAGAAACGTGGAAAAGTGATGGAGGAGATGGAGAAACTTCTTAGTGTGTGGATGCAAGATCAGCCTCAGTGTCGAGTCCTGCTCAGCTTAATGTTGATTCAAGAGAAAGCTAAAAGCCTTTATGAAGGCTTGAAGAAGAAACATGGTGGAGAATCAGAGGGTGCATCTTTTAATGCCAGCCATGGCTGGTTTCATTGATTCAAGGCTAGAGCCAACCTTCACAGTGTAAAAGTAAGTGGTGAGGCAGCAAGTTCAGATACAGTAGCTGACAGGGAATTTCCTGAAATGCTTTGAGAAATTATTGATGAAGGCATATATTTACCCAAGCAGGTTTTTAATGTGGATGTGACTCAACTGGACTGGAAGAGGATGCCAGACCGAAGTTACTTCAGTAAGGAGGAAAAGCTGATGCCAGACTATAAAGCAGGAAAGGATAGGCTAACTCTGACTTTTTTTTTTTCCTATACAGCAGGTTCTTATTATCTATTTTATACATATTAGTGTATATATGTCAATGCCAATGTCCCAGTTCACCCCCCCCCCCCGGCCCCTGCTTTCCCCCATGTTTGTTTTATACATCTAACTCTGTTGTTTGGTGGCAGTGCTTCCTGGGATATAAAACTGATGCCTCTCTTAGTTTATCATTCAGAGAACCCAAGAGCCCTTAAAATATAGCCAGGGGCTCTCTTCCTGTTGTGTGGAAGAGTAACCCCAAAGCCTGGGTTACACAGGCCATTTTCCAGGGCTGGTTTTTCCACCACTTTATCCCAGAGGTAGAGAAATATTGCTTGGAGAAGGATATCCCACTCAACATACTTTTGCTGTTTGACAGTGCTCCTGGCCACACTGCATTCATGGATGACTTTCATCCCAACATCAAAGTAGTACATCTGCCACCGAATACTGTACTATATCACTCATCCAACCTATGGACCAGGGAGTTATAGCAACTTTCAAGAAATATTATTTATGTCACACTTTTTGTAAAGGTAGTAAAGGCGAGTGATGAATCAGGAATAACCTTGTGACAATTTTGGTAGGACTATAACATCTACAAGGCCATAAAATAACATTGGCATTGCTTAGCATGAGGTTAGAGCCGTCACCGTGAATGGGATTTGGAAGAACCTTTGCCCGCAGTTTGTTCACTATTTTCATGGATTTGAGAAAGTGGGTGAGGAGTCCAAAGAGATCTTCAGCAACTTAGTGACCCTCAGTGAGAAGCTGGAGCTAGATCTGCAAGAGGATGACTTCATTGAACTCCTTGTTATGCAACACGGGAAGCTTACTAATGAAGACCTGATGGAATTGGAGGCCCAGAGAAAGGACGAAGAAAGACAAGAGGAAGAAGTAGTATTGATAACTGAAAGATTGAAGAGATTCATGATGCAGGAAATGGCAAGGAGATTTTCTTTATTTGAGGATGCACTGTTAGTTTTTGAGGCACAAGACCCAAACGTAGAATGGTACACAAAGGTTGCAGCAGCATTTCAGAATGCAATCCAGTGCTATCATGTCATTTATGATGAGAAAAAAAGAGCTAATACTCAGACATCACTGGATCGTTTTTTCAAGTGGGTGGATAGAATTGACTCCAGCAAGGAATGAGAATCTGTGCCATCAACGTCAGGCATGAGCGAAATTGCAGCTTGCCCTCTGTCTCCTGTTGCTGAAGATCTTTCAGCTCTACCATCTTCCACCTCCTCTCTCTCCTCTAGTCAGTAACTCTTCTTGCCTGTTCTCTCAATGCCAGCCTCTGTATGCCAGCTTTTGTACTGTACTACTGTACTTTTCAAGGTACTACACTGTAAGATTAAAAATATTTTATGTTTTGTGTTTGTTTTTTATATAATATTTGTGTGAAAAGTATTATAAACCTATTACAGTACAGTACTATGTAACCAATTAGCTGGGTACCTAGGCTAATTTTGTTGGACTTAGGAGCAAATTGGACTTAATGAACCTGCTCTCAGAACAGAACTCATTTGTATATGGGAGACTTACTGTATTTGTGAGTTTTCCCAATGTATGTCTCTTGTTGGTTTCTAATTTCATCCCATTATGTAAGGGAATATACTTTGTTAATTTCAATCTTTTAAAAATTGATTGAGATTTGTTTTATGGCTTTACCTATCATCCTAGAGAATATTCCATGTGCACTTAGGAAGAAGGTATATTCTGTCATTGGGTGGGATGATATTAAATATTTATTAGGTATGGTTGAATTATATTTCAATTCATCTATTTCTTCATTGACCTACTGTGTTGTTGTTATCACTATTGAAAGTGGGATATGGGTATCTTCAAACTAATCTTGTGAACTGTTGATATCTCCCTTGAATCTGTTAGATTTTTGCCATGTATTTCTGGCTTCTGTTATTAAATGCATCTATATTTATAATTATATTTTATTGATGAATTAACCCTTTTATCATTATATAATGGCCTTTTGTCCCTACTAACATTTTTTGTTTAAAGTCTATTTTGTCTGATTTTAATGTAGCTACTATAGCTCCTTTAGTTACTGTTCAGATGGTATATCTTTTCCCATTCTTTTCAACCTATTTGTGTTTTGGGATGTAAACTTTGTCTTTGGTAGATAATATATATTTGAAACATGTTTGTTTATCCCTTCTACCAGTTTCTACTTTTTCATTCAAGTGCTTAATCCATTTGCATTTAATGTAATTACTGATAAGTTACAATTTCTTTCTGTTATTTTACAATTTTTTGCATATGTCTAATGTCATTTTGTTCCTCTATTCTTCCAATACTGTTTTATTGTGTGCTATATCAATGTTTTCTAATGTATCATTTGAATTCTCTTATCTCTTTTATATATGTATTTTTCCTTTATTATTTTATTTTTGTTATTTCTGTAGTGGTTACCTAGGAATTACAATTAACATGTTATAACATTTAGTTTGAATACCAACTTAAGTTCAGTATTATAAAAAAGTTTTTCTTATATAGCTCCATTCCCCCCTTTTCCTTTTGCTATCATTGTCATGAAACTTATATCTTTATACATTATAATCCATCAATGCAATTTTCTAATTATTACTTCCTGCAGTTCTTTTTAAAATTGTTTAAATTATCAGTTTTTAATATGAAAAGATGGTATATAATTTATTATTTATGTATGTATTTATTTAAATAGATGCAGTTTATTACATGTCGATTACACACAGCATGTGGGATCTTAGTTCCCCAACCAGGGGTTGAACCTGCGCCCCCTGCATTGGGAGCATGGAGTCTTAACCACAGGATCACCAGGGAAGTCCTAATGATATATAATTTAAAAGGGTATACAGTCATCCCTCAGTACTCATGAGGAACTGTTTCCAGGACCACTCCCACAGATACCTGCAAATGCTCAAGTCCTTTATATAAAATGGCATAGTTTGCATATAACCTTATAAAATTTTAAAATCATATCTAGATTCCTTATAATACCAAATACAATGTAAATGCTATGTAAATAGTTATATATATAAAGTAAATAGTTGCCAGAATGGACCTAATTCAAGTTTTGCTTTTTGGAAATTTCTGGCATTTCTTTTTGAACTTTGTTGATCTGCAGTTGGTTGAATCTGTGGATGTATAGCCCACACATATGAGAGCCAACTGTGTTTATAAAGTCCCTTATATTAGTCTATGTAGTTACCTTATCAGTCAATGTTCTTTTTTTCTTTGTGTGGATTTGAGTTAATACCTAGTGTTCTTCCATTTTAACCTGACGGACTCCTTTTAATATTTCTTGTAGGGTGTACCTGCTGGCAAGGAAGTTTCTGTTTTGTTTATTTGAGAATACCTTAATTTCTTCCTTCTTTCAGAAAGATAGTTTGGCTGGATATAGGAATCTTGGATGAAAGTCTTGTTCTTCAGATTCTTTATTCTAGCAATGAATTAAAGTGTATCTAAACTTGTGGTAGAATGCTATCCTTCATTTTGGAATTCTTAAAAGATCATTTTAGTATGAAGTCCACTGAAATGTGGGTCAGTAGTCAGAAGTTCTCCAAAGATTCTGTGTGTGTGTGTGATTTAGAAAGAAGCTATCTGACTATGAATGATGTTCAAATTTATGCTTGAAGGCCTTCTTTAGATATGACTACAATTATTCTGAAATATGTAGTATAGTTATGTCATTGTAATTCTTAATGTTGCTTTTAATGAAGTGGTATTTTAACAAAATGGAAAGAGTGAAAACTTGGAAATAGAAATAGCACAAGTTTGGGAACAGTACGTCTGCTGTATATAAGTACTATAATGTTGTGTTACTGAGTCCAAGCTTGCTCTGCTCGCCATACTCATGACAGGCCAATAAATCAGGAGATGAGGTGTTGAGGCAAGGAATAGCAACATTATTTGGGAAGCTAGATGTCCGAGAAGATGGCAGATGAGAGTCCTAGAGAACCATCTTATCCGGGTCTGGATGCTAGTTTCCTTTATAGAACAGAGAGGGGGGAGGTGAGGAGGTAAAGTAAAAAATACATAAGCCTTGCAAAATATCTTCTGGTTTCATCAGACTAGGCGAGGGGATGTGTTAATTTCTTCTTTCCTGCAGCCATTCACTGGTGGGCAGGTTCAGAATGTTTCCCTGTGAGCTGAACAAAGGTACTTTAGTTTAACATTCAGGCAGAGGGGACAGGGTTCCCCAAGACAGGCCATCATGTATGCTTATAGCTATAGACAACATCCTTTTAGTGATTACAGTAACTTGCAACAAAAGAACTGAAGGCAAAGGTTAAAGTGAAAGAAACAGATCCAACATGGAGTCAGATTTGTTCTTCCCTATTACAATTGCAAAAGTAACATTTTTTAATTTTAAATTTGAATTATTGTTTCCTCAATTGAATGATTTGGGTTATAACTGTTGCTTGGTAGAGTTATTGTTAGGAGCCTTAAGATAAAGAAAGATCCTTATACTTAGAAGATGTCTAATCAGGGCTTGCTAAAACAATTATCTTCCTCAAGTAAATAACTGTTAAAAAGAAATTATAATTTTTCTTTGGCCATTTTCATTAATGTCTGTTCCATCCATCATCATGCTTCTTTTCCATTCTTGCAAAACATTTCTATTGAAGATTTAAAATATGACAGCCTGTCATGTAGATATTGGAAACAGAACAATGAAGTAAAAAGACAATAATCCTAGCCTTCATTGTATTACTTGTGCCAAGATAAACTAGAACATAATATATATTTAATAAACATTTATGGCTAAAATAAATTTATGAATGAATTAAAGCTGAATTCTAAGTAGTTTTCAGAATGTTCTTGCCAATTATTTGCTTGAGGGTTCATATGTTTGCTTGGGGGTTAATATGTTTGGATTAGCTAGTTTATGCAATAAAAGATAGCCCTGAAATTACAGTGGCTTAAAATAATGGATTTATTTATTTTTTCACTTACTTATTTTTACCAGTCAGCACAGAAACTCATTTATGGACCCAGGCTAAATATTGACAATTTCTGTTTGAGAGAGTATATCACTGGCCAGAACACTGTAACATGGCCCCAACTCATAGACAATTATAATTTTGCCATGTGCTTTGAATCAGGGAAGAACAGAAAATATTAGAATAGAAAATATTAAATAAAATGCAAATATTCCATAGTATATTTCATATCTTGCTAAATACTTGGTGGTGAAAAGAAATCCACTTCAGTTAATCAGACTAGTGGTGACGAAGAGAATAACATAATTAGAAAGCAGAATTGTATCAATAATAAGGTTAGACATGTAAGATCATAGACTCAGAGATGAAATCAGAAGAAGAAAAATGGAGTCTATCATTGGTGATATCAACAGTTAAAAACTGTTAAACAACAGTTAAAAAAACAGTTAAAACCTATGTCAGTTATTTACTGCAGTGGTCCCAAACCTTTTTGGCACCAGGGACAGGTTTCATAGAAGACAGTTTTATCATGGACGGGGTGGGGGGGATGGTTCAGGAGGTAATGCAAGCAATGGGGAGCGATGGGGAGTGGCAGATGAAGCTTTCCTTGCTCGCCCGCCGCTCACCTCCTGCTGTGTGGCCCAGTTCCTAACAGGCTGCAGACTAGTATTGGTCCATGGCCTGGGGGTTGGGGACCCCTGATTTATTGCATTTATTTATTATTAAAGTGGCCTGAAGAGACATTCTCTTGTCCTTATAAAATTAAATGTAAGTTTCTCAAAACACTGGCAGTTTTATATACTTTTGAAGGAAACATACTGCTATCACCTAATGGATATTCTCATTGTAGTAAGAAAAGATAATCTAATTTTGTACTAAAATATTTAGGATGTTAAAAAATGATTACAATCAAAACATATGAAATTGTCTTCACCACCACTAGAAATCACCAAGTGACTCCATCCCATATTTCTATTTTAAGAATCTTTGCCTATTTTGAAAACCTCAGACTTATAATAATTCCCAGGTGAGATGTATGTCATATAATATTTTATAATGAAATCCTTTGTTTCCATTTTCTAGAACATATCCATAAAATTAAATTTAAATCTAATAATGTGACATACATAAGCAAACATAATTTTCTTGTGTCTTAGATATTCATTTAAAATAGCTCCAAGATTATTCTTAAATTCATTAGAAAAAAGTTTGTTTTAAAATGACTATTTAATACTTTTATTAAAAAAGCTATATATTGCTGGAAACCAAAGCAATTGATGAAATAAATTTACCTCTAGCAATTTAAAAGTCTAATTTTCCATTTATATGGCATTTTATACTGTGCTACATTTTCTCCAAAATTACATGCACACAAATGATGTTCAGAAATAGTAATTTACCAGGATATAATAATACATGATTGAGATGTGGTGCTATATAAGTTTCAAAACTTTAGTATTCTTTGTTTATTAAAAATTTCTAGTTTTAACAGTGTAGCTTCTGTTTCACACTCTAATGTGGGCACAGTTTTTTTATAAAATATTTCATATTGCCTTACTATGTTGCACTATATAATTTTTCCATCTAATACTTTTGACAAATCTATAGTGTCCATACTTTTACTCAAGAGAAATCTATTCTTTGTTTAAACATCAAAACCCCTCAAAATATTCAAAAGCAAATCCTAAAATCACTGATATATCATTCTGCGTCATCTAACAAAATTTTGGTTTCCAAATGTGCATAAGGAACTCTGATAGATGATTGTGCAATACCAAGAAACACAAAATTCCAAATGTTAAGGATGTTAAATCTGAGTGAATAAGATTAATACATTTTTCTGAGGTTAATTTTAGAGTTATATTCTAATTATCACTGAAAAATAACTAAATATAGGTGGTTTTTGAAAAGCTTTCAGGGCTTAGGAGAGTATGTTGGGCTGGGTAGCATTGTTGGTTAAAGGGAGTTGGTAATAAATAAAACTTAGAAGAAAAAATTAAAAATACAAAGGCAGTTTAATCTCAAACTGAAAAGTCTGAACCTTATTCATTTACTCATTATATGCTTTTAGTTGAGAAAGTATGAAATAAAAACCTGTCCTTTAAAAATATTAATTTTTTACTATTGTACAGAGGAGATTGGAGGAAAGCTAGAGGTAAGAAAACAATTAGAGACTTGCATTAATTTAGAAATAAGAAAATAAGAGCTTGGATTGGAAAATTAGCCATGGGAATAGGAAATAAAGCATAACTAACATATATTTCAAATATTTTACATTACTTAACAAAGCATTAGCTATTAATGTGAAGAAAGACAGTTTTAAAATGGTATAATTTTGAGCTTGATTGACTAGAGACATAGAGTAATTCCATAAAGGAGGAAGGTCAGAGATTCTGGCCATGGGGATTCAATATGCGTCTCATTTAAACACGTTGAGCTGGAGGGCACAACATATTGTGCAAGAATATATTTTAGTAAGTCATTGGAAATGTGGAACTAGAACTTGTAGAATAGTTTTTAGGATCCTAAGAAATAGATAAATTATATACAATTGCATAATTATACTTGAACATCCCTATGTATAGCTTTATTTTAATTAGTCATTTATTACAAGCTATAAAAGTGAATTTGGAGGATGTGAATGATCGTATATCTGTAAAAGCCCTTATTTTTCTCTAGCCCAGTGGGTCGAACTAAATTTTTTTTTTAAAGTTAATGAAAATATTGTGACCTACTTTTCTTCTGAGAGGTCTTAAAATGCAAGTTTATTTTTCTGATTCTAATAATTCAAGTATTATTTTAAACATTCTTTTCTTGGCAGTACTAGCATGCATGATGTATTCTGCAGAATAAAGCTTATAGGGATTTCATACTTTGACATCTTGTCTCCTATAAGTAGATAAAATGTTAAAAAGGAAAATAACTATGATGAATCAGGAATATTAAAGAAAGAACATGTCACACTAATGAAGGAATTTATGTCACAAGAAGATTCATTTTGAATAAATATGTACAAAGACAGTTGAAAGCAATAGGATATATAGGGCAAAGGATTTATGTCATATAAAGAATGTGGTTTCCTCTCAACTTCTTTTGTTAGTGCAAATGAGTAATATGATCATTCTGAAGGCGTGCTATTAATGTTATTAATGCTAAGATAAAGCAAATATAATTGTAACAAAGTTATTTGTCTTACAAAATTGTCAATAGAGATTTTGCTAAGTAAATAATATTCTATTTACAATAGACAAAAAATATTTGTACAGTTTTGTTACCAATATCAGATTTTCTGTTTAGTTAAAGCTTTTTCTCCTCTTAAATCTGAGGTTTTTGAAAAAGTATGTTTCAAATGTTAAGTTTAAGATTAATTACTGTGTGATCAGAATTCTTTCCACAAGTCATAAGATCTCTTTTTGTCTGGAAAGAGTTTTTATTCATTCAATCAACATTTTTAAATCAAAAAGCTGTTATGGGCCTGTTCCAGGTATTGCTTATATAGCAGTGAATAAGACAAAATATTACTTTACATTCTGAGAGGAAGATATACAAAAGAAAAATAACTGAATTAATGTAAAATATCCTATTAGAAAGCCATAAAACCTATGAAGACAGGCAAAGGAAATAGAACTCTTAGAGTGTTCATTAGGGACAAATCATATAGGTCCTTATACAGTATTCTCAGTGATAGAAATTTGTGGGAAATTTTGGAACAAGAAGTAACATCATCTAATTTTAAGTTAGTAAAAGAAAATAAATTTCATAGACCATTATATGAGGTGATGTTGGTTTGGTCAAATATAAAAGCATAAAAATTACAGAGAAGTGACAATACTAGACATCTAGTTTACAGGTAGAAATGACAAGACTTGCTAAGGTGTAGAGAGACATAGACTATGAGAGATTGAGACAATTCAAGGATAATTTTTTTTGGCATTTTGGGGTCTAAGTAACTGAATAAGTGTTGTTATTTACTGAGCTAGAAAATATTAGAGAAGGTACAGGTTAGATTTGCTTATTAATATCAAAATGAAGATTCTTAATATGAATATGGCAGACATGGCATAGATTTGTGACAGCTTCGCTTCCCATCAATCATGTAGGTTATTTTGTTTTCATTAATGCAGCACCTAATTATTGCCCTCTATAATAAAAGTCTCTGATAAAAACTTAGTCTACAGTTAGTATTTAAAGTAAGCCATGAAACTTGTTTAGATTAAAAGGAGTTTTTTTAATAAAGAAAAGTTCTTGAAGAGTTAGTCTTGGGAAATTCTATTATTTACTAATTAGAAATAAAATAATCCAACAAAATAAATGAGGAGAAACACATAATGAGGCAGGAGGAAAACAGGAGAGTATGGTGTTGTATATAGCATGGGGTAAAACATAAAGAAGGAGGAAATAATCAACAATAGCAAATGCTGCATGGCTGAATACCATAAGGATTATTATTATTAGATTTCCTGACATGGAAGTCATTGTGAACAATAAGGAACTGTAACCATGGAATTGGACACATATGTTTGATTGAAGTGGGTTTAAGAGAAAATAAAATAGGAGGTAAAGAATTGAAGCTGGTGAGTATATAAAAATTAGAGGAATTTTGATATAAAGAGCTATGAAGAATGAGATATGGTGAAGAGTTACAGAGAATTAAAGCATTTGTTTTTCTTTTTACTGGGACATATCTCAGCATGTTTCTCTGCTCATAGGAATGATTCAAGTAGAGAAAAAAATAATGTCAGAGTTTGAAAGTGTCAAACTCTTTCTAGAAAGTGTCAGAGTTTGAAATATCACCCTGATGCAGAGTTCTAGAAGCTGAATACTTAACCTCAAATTGTACTGCTTCCTTAACTGCATTTTAGTCTCATAAATATAAAGCACAACTGAAAAAAAAATGCCCATTGGTTTAAATGAATAGATGCCATGGGTAACTTTTGAGAAAGAGATAGCAAACTTTTTCTGTAAAAGTCCAGATGTAAATATTTCAGTCTTTGGGTACAATATATCTGTGTTACAACTATTCAGCTTGTCCACTGTAGCAAAATAGCAGCCATAGACAATATGAAAATGAATGGGCATGTCTATATTCTAATAAATCATTGTTTACTATGGGACATAATCTGCTTCTTCTCACTGAACTAAGTGATAGTCTTTGGTGAGCTAACTGAAATGAAAGCCATTGTGAAATTCCTTAAGGATGAAATTTACAAGTTTAATTATACCCTATTTGCCAGTAACTAGGCTCAAAGAGATCCTTACAGTTGAGTTATACTGATAGAAATGTTTGACTCTAGGAGCTTTTTAAGGTATTAGGAAGAGAATAAAAAATAGGAGATACTTAGGAGAAGGGAAAGCTATAACAAGGAAACAAATTAAATGCTAGAAAAAAGTTTACAATAGTGTGAAAGACGAAATGAGAATGTAACTGAAAGAACTTGATACAGTATCAAATATTTTAATCGAGTTTGCTTTGAATGGTTACATAAGAGTTTAAAGTAAATCAACACCTTAAAATTTTTAGAAGGTATTGCTATTTAGAAGGTATGATATATCAAATGCCATGTCATACAACCATAGTTTATTAAGGTAAAAAAATGACTTTAAAATCAGTAATACAGCAGCTTCAAAAATTTTATTTGCTATGTACTATCATATTCAGGGTCTTTCCAGGTGTTTTCGAGACTGTGTTAAATAATTTATAATTATGGTAACATCAACATCTTCTGAGGCAATTCATTCCATTTTTGAATATTCCTAAGAGTTAGAAAGTTATTCCACTATGACAAAAGAAATCTAATCTTTCTTTCTTTAATAGCCTTTCAGCTATTTAAATATAGGTATAGCATACTTTAACCATTATTGAAAACTGAAGTCAAGTACACTAAACATAGAAAAATTAGAAACATATATAACTTTGAATTCCACTTCAGCTATTTAATAGATAAGGCAGAAGGCACATATTACAATAAAATTAATTGGAAACCATGAAGATAAAGAAATTTGTTGACACAGTACTTTTGAGAATGCTGAAGACTAGGTTATTCATTAACATTGCTGTAAAGATAAAGCCTGTTGAAGACTATTAATAAATCAGTTACCATAAAGATTCAAAGAATAAAATCATGGGGGATGTGGTTAGTGAATTTCCAAATATATTATACCACTAAATAATCTGTATCTTGTAGTTATGAAAAGGTTTTTTTGCAGATAAAAGCAAGCATTCTCGTATGATAGTGTTTCTTACAAAAATATATGCTTTGGTAGCATATGTAATATAGCTTTTTGTGTCCATGCTCTAGTCATTACATTCTTTCTTTATAAGGCTATTATAAGGAAATTGAACTTGGAGAAAATTGAGCCTATAATGTATACACCATCTGTATGATGACTAACACATTATCTGGAATATCATTCAATTATAGCTATAATTCCAATAATATTAAGGGATATAAATCCACTTGGTAGAAAAAATTTAAAAACCTTTGTTTTCATTTCCTCTCTAAATTCTCTTGAGAAATTAAATTGGCAATTTTAATGTACTTTAAACTCATAAGAAATTTTTTCTTTTGAAACTATATGTCATACTGTGACTTCTCTTTAAGCAATTTCTTAACTACACCCACAATTTTTAAAATTACATTTACTGAGGTAAAATTTATATACAATAAATGTTTCTAAAGATTTTCATTTATTTAAGCTCTTGCTTCCTGTTGGTATTAGTTCTTTTCAGTCAGAACTACTCCCTTTAGCATTCCTTAGGGAGCTGGTCAATTGAGGAGAGTATCTTCTGTCTTCCTTTACCTGAAATTCTCATAATTTTGCCTTCATTCTTAATATATGTTTTTAACGGATAAAACAATTATGAATTTTCTATTTTTTCTTTAAGCACTTTAATGATGTTCCATTGTTTTTTGGTCTACCATGGTTTGTGATGAGAAGTCCATGTGTATTTGAATTGTTGTTTCTCTCTCTGGATATTATATTCCTCTAGCTGCTTTAAAGATTTTTTATCTTTGGTCTTCTGTAGCTTGACTATAATTTGCCTACTTATAATTTTCTTGGTATTTATCTTGTTTTGGGTTCACTGACTCTCTTGAATCTGTAATTTTTTTTTTTTTCTTTTACAGATTTTGTGTAGTTCTTAGCCATAATAACTTTATTTTTCTGCCCCTTTTCGCTCTTGTTCTCTGGTACTCAAAGTACATGTATGTTGCATTTTGACATTATCCCACAGATTCTTAGGCTTTATTCGTTTTTAAATCTCTGTTTCCCACTTCGTTTGATTGGATAATTTGTATCAATCTGTCTTTAATTCTTTCTTCTGTCTCTCTATTCTGTTTTTAAATATATTCTGGTAAATTTTATTTTAGTCATTGGAAATTTCAATTCTAAAATCTTCAATGCAAGAAAGCCATTTCTTTGCTAGATTTTCTGTCATTTTATTTATTATAAATATGTTTGCATTTCTTTACCTCATTGACCATAGTCGTAATATGTTATGTAAAACTTTTGTTTGATAATTCCATCATCAGAGTAATAGCAGGGTTGACATCTGTTGACTTTTTTTTTCCTTTTGAGTCTTGTCATATTTAGTATGTCAAGTCATTTTAGATTGAATCCTGGTCATTGTATACTATTATATTCCTCCAAAATGGTGATGTGTTTGATTTTATAGACAATTAATGTAGAGTCAACCTGCAAATTTTGTTCCACCTATGCAGAGGAATTGTTCAGATTCCAGTTTAGAGTGATTTTAATCGCACATATAAGTGGTTCATGATCGGAAAGAGACTTTGGCAGTTTATATGCAAAATCTGAGGTTCTAGTTTTTTCAGCTATCTCTTACCCAGTGATTCTCTCTCAAGCTCAAATGGTTTTTGTTGTCCTAGGCTTCTTTCTCTTTTTGCTATGTCCAGAAAGACGGCGGGCTTTCTCTCATAGTTTTAACCACCTCAAAAAAATAGTTATGATTCAGTCTGCCCCCAGAATTTATAGCTGTTGTTTACAAGATTGATAGTTTTTTAGGAACTTTCTCTGCATTATACACTTATTCAAATTTGATTATGTTTTAATTTGTATTTATTTCAAAATATTTCCTGTTGTCTTTGATTTTTTTACTTTACCGTGATTGATTTAGCAGTATGTTTAATTATCAAACAAATGGGGATTTCCCAGTGGTGTTTCTACTGCTTAATATTAATTTGATATTGTTCTTTACAAATAACATACTCTGAATAATTTGTCTTTTTATTTTCAATTTTTCCCAGTTTCATTGAGAAATAATTGACATATAAAATTGTGTAAGTTTAAGGTGTACAATATGATGATTTGATACAAGTATATATTGCAAAATGCTTGTGACAAGTTTAGTTAACAACATATATCACATCATACTCTTACAATCTTTTTTTCTTCATGAAAACATTCAAGGTCTACTTCCTTAGCAACTTCCAAGTGTATGATACAGTATTGCTAACTATAGTCAAGCTTCTTTCCTATTGGTTCCTAACACATTCATCTTATAACTGAAAGTTGTATCCATTAAGCAGCATCTCATTGTATCCCCCACTCCCCAACCTCCAGTCCTACTCTTGGTTTCTATGAGTCTGGCTTTTTTTTTTTTTTAAGATTCCATATATAAGTGAGATCATGTAGTATTTGTCTTTCTCTGACTTATTTTACTCAGTATAATGACCTCAAGGTACGTCCGTGTATTTTGCCACTAATAGCACGATCTCCTTTCTCATGGGTGAATAATATCCCATTGTTTGTGATATATATCACATTTCTTAATCCACTCATTAGCGTCCATTCAGTGGACACTAAGATTGTTTTCACGTCTTGTCTATTGTGAATAATGCTGCAACAATCACTGTGTGCAAATCTCAGAGATTTTTGATTTAACTTCCTTCAGGTATATACCTAAAGGTGGAATTGCTGGATCATTTAGTAGTTCTGTTTTGAATTTTTTAGGAATAAACATACTGTTTTCTATAGTAGTTTTACCAATTTATATTCTCAACAACAGTCAACAAGACTTCCCTTTTCTTTATATCCTTGCTAACACTTGTTATCTTCTTTTTTTATGATAATCATTCTAACAGATGTGAGGCAATATATCGTGGTTTTGATTTGCATTTTTCTGATGATTAGTGATATTGAACATCTTCTCATGTATCTATTATTCAAACATCTTTTTGGAAAAATGACTATTTAGGTCCTCTGCCAGTTTTTAAATTAGATTATTTGGTTTTCTGAGTACTATGAGGCCTTCATATATTTTGGATATTAATCCCTTATTAAATATATGGTCTAGAGATATTTTCCCCTATTCCATAGATTGCCTCTTTGTTGTTTCTTTCTTTTGCTTGCAGAAGCTTTTGAGTTTGATGGAATTCCTCTTGTTTATCTTTACTTTTGCTGCTGTGCTTTTGGTGTCATATCCAAAAAAAATGTTGGCCAGAATAATGTCAGGGAGCTTTCCCCTGTGTTTTCTTCTAGGAGCTTTATGGATACAACTCTTACATTTGAATCGTTAATCCATTTCAGGTTAATTTTTGTGAGGGATATTACATAGGAGTCCAATTTAATTCCTTTGCATGTGGCTGTCTTGATTTACCAATGCCAGTTATTGGAGTGACTGCCCCTTCTCCACTGAGTATTCTTGGCTCCCTTGTTAAATACTGGCATGTGCATGACACCTCCATTTCTGGGATCTGTATTCTGTTCCATTGCTCCATGTGTCTGATATTATGCCGGTATCATACTGTTTTGAATATTATAGCTTTTTAGTAGAATTTGAAATTAAGAAGTGTGATGCATCCAGCTTTGTTCTTTTTTGAGGTTGCTTTGGCTATTCTGGGTCTTTGCAGTTCCATATGAATTTTAGGTACTTTTCCCACATTGCTATGAAAAATGCCATTGAATTTTTTTTTTTTTACCTTTAACTTTCTGTCTGCATTTTCTTTTTTCTTTTACATCTTTATTGGAGTATAATTGCTTTACAATAGTGTGTTAGTTTCTGCTTTATAACAAAGTGAATCAGTTATACATATACATATGTTCCCATATCTCCTCCCTCTTGCATCTCCCTCCCTCCCAGTTTCCCTATCCCACCCATCCAGGTGGTCAAAAAGCACCGAGCTGATCTCCCTGTGCTATGCGGTTGCTTCCCACTAGCTATCTATTTTACGTTTGGTAGTGTATATATGTCCATGCCACTGTCTCACTTTGTCACAGCTTACCCTTCCCCCTCCCCATATCCTCAAGTCCATTCTCTAGTAGGTCTGTGTCTTTATTCCCATCTTACCCCTAGGTTCTTCATGACATTTTTTTTTTCTTAAGATTCATATAATGTGTTAGCATACGGTATTTGTCTTTCTCTTTCTGACTTACTTCACTCTGTATGACAGACTCCAGGTCCATCCACCTCACTACAAGTAACTCAATTTCATTTCTTTTTATGGCTGAGTAATATTCCATTGTATACGTGCCACATCTTCTTTATCCATTCATCTGATGATGGACACTTAGGTTGTTTCCAACTCCGGGCTATTATAAATAGAGCTGCAATGAACATTTTGGCACATGACTCTTTTTGAATTCTGGTTTTCTCAGGGTATATGCCCAGGAGTGGGATTGCTGCGTCATATGGTAGTTCTATTTGTAGTTTTTTAAGGAACCTCCATGCTGTTCTCCATAGTGGCTGTACCAATTCACATTCCCACCAGCAGTGCAAGAGTGTTCCCTTTTCTCCACATCCTCTCCAGCATTTATTGTTCCTAGATTTTTTGATGATGGCCATTCTGACCGATGTGAGATGATATGTCATTGTAGTTTTGATTTGCATTTCTCTAATGATTAATGATGTTGAGCATTCTTTCATGTTTGTTGGCAATCTGTATATCTTCTTTGGAGAAATATCTATTTAGGTCTTCTGCTCATTTTTGGATTGGGTTGTTTGTTTTTTTGTTATTGAGCTGCATGAGCTCCTTGTAAATTTTGGAGGTTAATCCTTTGTCAGTTGCTTCATTTGCAAATATTTTCTCCCATTCTGAGGGTTGTCTTTTGGTCTTGTTTATGGTTTCCTTTGCTGTGCAAAAGCTTTGAAGTTCCATTAGGTCCGATTTTTTATTTTTGTTTTTATTTCCATTTCTCGAGGAAGTGGGTCAAAAAGGATCTTGCTGTGATTTATGTCATAGAGTGTTCTGCCTATGTTTTCCTCTAAGAGTTTGATAGTTTCTGGCCTTACATTTAGGTCTTTAATACATTTTGAGCTTATTTTTGTGTATGGTGTTAAGGAGTGATCTAATCTCATACTTTTACATTTACCTGTCCAGTTTGCCCAGCACCACTTATTGAAAAGGCTGTCCTTTCTCCACTGTACATTCCTGCCTCCTTTATCAAAGATAAGGTGACCATATGTGTGTGGTCTTATCTCTGGGCTTTCTATCCTGTTCCATTGATCTATATTTCTGTTTTGGTGCCAGAACCATACTGTCTTGATTACTGTAGCTTTGTAGTATAGCCTGAAGTCAGGGAGCCTGATTCCTCCAGCTCCATTTTTCGTTCTCAAGATTGCTTTGGCTATTCGGGGTCTTTTGTGTTTCCATACAAATTGTGAAATTTTTTGTTCTATTTCTGTGAAAAATGCCATTGGTAGTTTGATAGGGATTGCATTGAATCTGTAGATTGCTTTGGGTGGTAGAGTCACTTTCACAATTTTGATTCTTCCAATCCAAGAACATGGTATATCTCTCCATCTATTTGTATCATCTTTAATTTCTTTCATCAGTGTCTTATAATTTTCTGCACACAGGTCTTTTGTCTCCTTAGGTAGGTTTATTCCTAGATATTTTATTCTTTTTGTTGCAATGGTAAATGGGAGTGTTTTCTTGATTTCACTTTCAGATTTTTCATCTTTAGTGTATAGGAATGCCAGAGATTTCTGTGCATTAATTTTGTATGCTGCTACTTTACCTAATTCATTGATTAGCTCTAGTAGTTTTCTGGTAGCATCTTTAGGATTCTCTATGTATAGTATCATGTCATCTGCAAACAGTGACATCTTTACTTCTTCTTTTCCGATTTGGATTCCTTTTATTTCCTTTTCTTCTCTGATTGCTGTGGCTAAAACTTCCAAAACTATGTTGAATAAGACTGGTGAGAGTGGGCAACCTTGCCTTGTTCCTGCTCTTACTGGAAATGCTTTCAGTTTTTCACCATTGAGGGTGATGTTGGCTGTGGGTTTGTCATATGTGGTCTTTATTATGTTGCAGAAAGTTCCCTCTATGCCTACTTTCTGCAGGGTTTTTATCATAAACGGGTGTTGAATTTTGTCGAAAGCTTTCTCTGCATCTATTATGATGATCATATGGCTTTTCTCCTTCAATTTATTAGTATGGTGTATCATGTTGATTGATTTGCATATATTGAAGAATCCTTGCATTCCTGGAATAAACCCCACTTGATCATGGTGTATGATCCGTTTAATGTGCTGTTGGATTCTGTTTGCTAGTATTTTGTTGAGGATTTTTGCATCTATGTTCATCAGTTATATTGGCCTATTGGCCTGTAGTTTTCTTTCTTTGTGACATCCTTGTCCGGTTTTGGTATCAGGGTGATGGTGACCTCGTAGAATGAGTTTGGGAGTATTCCTCCCTCTGCTATATTTTGGAAGAGTTTGAGAAGGAGAGGTGTTAGCTCTTCTCTAAATGTTTGATAGAATTTGCCTGTGAAGCCATCTGGTCCTGGGCTTTTGTTTGTTGGAAGATTTTTAATCACAGTTTCAATTTCAGTGCTTGTGATTGGTCTGTTCATATTATCTATTTCTTCCTGATTCAGTCTTGGCAGGTTGTGCATTTCTAAGAATTTGTCCATTTCTTCCAGGTTGTCCATTTTATTGTCATATAGTTGCTTTTAGTAATGTCTCATGATCTTTTGTATTTCAGCAGTGTCAGTTGTTACTTCTTTTTCATTTCTAATTCTATTGATTTGAGTCTTCTCTCTCTTTTTCTTGATGAGTCTGGTTAATGGTTTATCAATTTTTTTTATCTTCTCAAAGAACCATCTTTTAGTTTTATTGATCTTTGCTATTGTTTCCTTCATTTCTTTTTTATTTATTTCTGATCTGATCTTTATGATTTCTTTCCTTCTGCTAACTTTGGGGTTTTCTTTGTTCTTCTTTCTCTAATTGCTTTAGGTGCAAGGTTAGGTTGTTTATGAGATGTTTCCTGTTTCTTATGGTAGGATTGTATTGCTATAAACTTCCCCCTTAGAACTGCTTTTGCTGCATCCCATAGGTTTTGGGTCGTCGTGTCTCCATTGCCATTTGTTTCTAGGTATTTTTTGATTTTCTCTTCGATTTCTTCAGTGATCACTTCGTTATTAAGTAGTGTGTTGTTTAGCCTCCAGGTGTTTGTATTTTTTACAGATCTTTTCCTGTAATTGATATCTAGTCTCATATCGTTGTGGTCGGAAAAGGTACTTGATACAATTTCAATTTTCTTAAATTTACCAAGGCTTGATTTGTGACCCAACATATGATCTATTCTGGAGAATGTTCCATGAGCACTTGAGAAAAATGTGTATTCTGTTGTTTTTGGATGGAATGTCCTATAAATATCAATTAAGTCTATCTTGTTTAATGTATCATTTAAAGCTTGTGTTTCCTTATTTATTTTCATTTTGGATGGTATGTCCATTGGTGAAAGTGGGGTGTTAAAGTGCCCTACTATGAATATGTTACTGTCGATTTCCCCTTTTATGGCTCTTAGTATTTGCCTTATATATTGAGATGCTCCTTTGTTGGGTGCATAAATATTTACAATTGTTATGTCTTCTTCTTGGATTGATCCCTTGATCATTATGTAGTGTCCTTCTTTGTCTCATCTAATAGTCTTTATTTTAAAGTCTATTTTGTCTCATATGAGAATTGCTACTCCAGCTTTCTTTTTGTTTCCATTTGCATGGAATATCTTTTTCCATCCCCTTTCTTTCAGTCTGTATGTGTCTCTAGGTCTGAAGTGGGTTTCTCGTAGACAGCATATATATGGGCCTTGTTTTTGTATCCATTCAGCCAGTTGGTGTCTTTTGGTGGGAGCATTTAATCCATTTATATTTAAGGTAATTATCGATATGTATGTTCCTATTCCCATTTTCTTAATTGTTTTGCGTTTGTTATTGTACTTCTTTTCCTTTGCTTGTGTCTTGCCTAGAGACGTTCCTTTAGCATTTGTGGTAAAGCTGGTTTGGTGGTGCTGAATTCTTTTAACTTTTGCTTGTCTGCAAAGCTTTAGAGTTCTCTCTCACATCTGAATGAGATCCTTGCTGGGTAGAGTAATCTTGGTTGTAGGTTTTTCCCTTTCATCACTTTAAATCTGTCCTGCCACTCCCTTCTGGCTTGCAGAGCTCCTGCTGAAAGATCAGCTGTTAACCTTATGGGGATTCCCTTGTATGTTATTTGTTGCTTTTCCCTTGTTGCTTTTAATATGTTTTCTTTGTATTTAATATTTGACAGTTTGATTAATATGTGTCTTGGCATATTTCTCCTTGGATTTATCCTGTTTGGGACTCTCTGTGCTTCCTGGACTTGATTAACTATTTCCTTTCCCATATTTAGGGAAGTTTTCAACTAATCTCTTCAAATATTTTATCAGTCCCTTTCTTTTTCTCTTCTTCTTCTGTAACCCTGATAATTCGAACGTTGTTGTGTTTAATGTTGTCCCAGAGGTCTCTGAGACTGTCCTCAGTTCTTTTCATTCCTTTTTCTTTATTCTGCTCTGCAGTAGTTATTTCCACTATTTTATCTTCCAGGTCACTTATCCATTCTTCTGCCTCAGTTATTCTGCTATTGATCCCATCTAGAGTTTTTTTAAACTTCATTTATTGTGTTGTTCATCATTGTTTTTTCATCTTTAGTTCTTCTAGGTCCTTGTTAAATGTTTCTTGCATTTTGTCTATTCTGTTTTCAAGATTTTGGATCATCTTTACTATCATTATTCTGAATTCTTTTTCAGGTAGACTGCCTATTTCCTCTTCATTTGTTAGGTCTGGTGGGTTTTTATCTTGCTCCTTCATCTGCTGTGTGTTTTTCCGTCTTCTCATTTTGCTTACCTTACTGTGTTTGGGGTCTCCTTTTTGCAGGCTACAGGTTTGTAGTTGCCGTTGTTTTTGGTGTCTGTCCCCAGTGGCTTAAGTTGGTTTAGTGGGTTGTGTAGGCTTCCTGGTGGAGGGGACTAGTGCCTGTGTTCTGGTGGATGAGGCTGGATCTTGTCTTTCTGGTGGGCAGGTCCACATCTGGTGGTGTGTTTGGGGTGACTGTGGCCTTATTATGATTTTAGGCCGCCTCTATGCTAATGGGTGGGGTTGTGTTCCTGTCTTGCTGGTTGTTTGGCATAGGATGTCCAGCACTGTAGCTTGCTGGTCGTTGAGTGAAGCTGGGTGTTGGTGTTGAGATGGAGATCTCTCCGAGATTTTCGCCGTTTGATATTATATGGAGCTGGGAGGTGTCTTGTGGACCAGTGTTCTGAAGTTGGCTCTCCCACCACAGAGGCACAGCACTGACTCCTGGCTGCAGCACCAAGAGCCTTTCATCCACATGGCTCAGAATAAAAGGGGGAAAAAGTTGAAAGAAAGAGGGTAAAATAAAATAAAGATATTAAAATAAAAAATATTAAGAAAGAAAATTTTTTTAAAGTAAAAAAAAAAAAATACACGGACGTATAGAATCCTAGGACAAATGGTGAAAGAAAGCTATACAGAGAAAATCTCACACAGAAGCATTCATATACACACACTCACAACAAGAGGGAAAGGGGAAAAATAATAAATCTTGCTCTCAAAGTCCACCTTCTCAATTTGGGATGATTCGTTGTCTATTCATGTATTCCACAGATGCAGGGTACATCAAGTTGATTGTGGAGATTTAATCCGCTGCTCCTGAGTCTGCTGGGAGAGATTCCCTTTCTCTTTGTTCACACAGCTCGCGGGGCTCAGCTTTGGATTTGGCCTTGCCTCTGCATGTAGGTGGCCAGAGGGTGTCTGTTCTTCGTTCAGACAGGACAGGGTTAAAGCAGCAGCTGAGTCGGGGGCTTTGGCTCACTCAGGCCGGGGGGAGGGAGGGGTGAGTATGCGGGGCAAGCCTGCGGCGGCAAAGGACAGCGGGACGTTGCACAATCCTGAGGCGCACCGTGCGTTCTCCCGGGGAAGTTGTCCCTGGATCCCAGGACCCTGGCAGTGGCGGGCTGCACAGGCTCCCCGGAAGGGAGGTGTGGATAGGCCCGTCTCTGGGGTCCACGCTGTTAGCCGTGTCTCGCACCTGTCGCTGGAGCTCCTTTAAGCAGCGCTGTTAATCCCCTGTCTTCGCACACCAGGAAACAAAGAGGGAAGAAAAAGTCTCTTGCCTCTTCGGCAGATCCAGACTTTTCCCCGGACTCCGTCCTGGCTAGCCGTGGTGCACTAACCCCCTGCAGGCTGTGTTCATGCCGCCAACCCCAGTGCTTTCCCTGTGCTCCGACCGAAGCCCAAGCCTCAGCTCCCAGCCCCGCCCGCCCCGGCGGGTGAGCAGACAAGCCTCTCGGGCTAGTGAGTGCTGGTCAGCACCAGTCCTCTGTGCGGGAATCTCTCTGCTTTGCCTTCTGCACCCCTGTTGCTGCGCTCTCCTCCATGGCTCCGAAGCTCCCCACCTCCGCCACTCGCAGTCTCCATCCGTGCAGGGGCTTCCTAGTGTGTGGAAACCTTTCCTCCTTCACAGCTCCCTCCCACTGGTGCAGGTCTTGTCCGTATTCTTTTGTGTCTGCTTATTCTTTTTTTTTTGCCCTACCCAGGTATGTGGGGACTTTCTTGCCTTTTGGGAGGTCTGAGGTCTTCTGCCAGTGTTCAGTAGGTGTTCTGTAGGAGTTGTTCCACGTGTAGATGTATTTCTGGTGTATCTGTGTGGAGGAAGGTGATCTGTGCATCTTACTCTTCTGCCATCTTCCCCGCTGCTCGCCATTGAGTTTTGATAGGTATTACATTGAATCTGTAAATGGCTTTGAGTAATATGGACATTTTAACAATATTAATTCTAAAGATCAATGAACGTGGCATATCATTCCATTTATTTGTGTCTTCCACAGTATCTTTCAACAGTTTCTTATAGTTCTCAGTGTAGACAACTTTCATTTTGTTTGTTAAATTTATTCTTATGTATTTTATTGAGTTTGATGCTATTGTAAATGAGATTGTTTTGTTAATTTCTAATTTTGACAGTTTGCTGTTAATGAGTAGAAATAAAACTGATTTTTGTATATTGATTTTTGTATCTTGAAGTTTACTGAATTTACTTATTAGTTTTAAATATTTGAGCTTTTTATGGAGACTGTAGGGTTTTCTGTGTACAAGGTAATGTCATCTGCAAAGATGATTTCATTTCTTCTATTCCAGTTTTAATTCTTTTATTTCTTTTTCTTGCCTAATTGCTCTGGCTAGAACTTCCATTACTGTGTTAAATAAGAGTGGTGAGAAGTCTTCTTCCTGATCATAGATAATTTTTTTTTCAATTTTCACTGTTGAATGTGAGGTTAGGTGTGGATTTGTCATAAATGTCCTCTATATTATGTTGAGGTACGTCAGTCTATATTTTGTTGAGAGCTTTCATCATGAAAGGGTGTTGAAGGGAGTCAAATAGTACAAACATCTAGTTATAAATAAGTCATGGGGATGTAATGTACAGCATGGTGACTATAGTTAATAATACTGTATTGCCGTTTGAAAGTTGCTAAAAGGGTAGATCTTAAAAGACCTCATCACAAGGGAAAAAACAGTTTTTGTGACTATTTTATGGTGAAAGATATTAAGTAGGCTTATTGTGGTGATCATTTCACAACAGTGTACACAAATTTTGAATCATTTTGTTGTACACCTGAAAGTAATATAATGTTAAGTGTCAATGACACCTAATAAAAATACAATAAAAGTAAATGGGAAGGAAAGAAAGAGTGTTGAATTTTGTCAAACACTTTTTCTGCATCTATTCAGAAGCTCGGATAATTTCTATCCTTTGTTCTATTAATGTAGTGTATCACATTTATTGATTTGCCTATGTTGAACCATTTTTGCATCCCAGGGATAAATCCCACTTGATCATTGTATATGATCCTTTTATTGTGCTGTTGAAGATGGTTTGATAGAATTTTGTTGAGAATTTTTGTGCCTATATTCATCAGGGATACTGTCTTGTAGTTTGCTTATAATGTTCTTGTCTGTCTTTTGAATCAGTGTTATGCTGGCCTTGTAATGTGAGTTTGGGAGTATCCCTTCCTCTTCAATTTTTTTGAAGGAGTTTGAGAAAGATTAATTTTTCTATAAATGTTGGTAAAATTCACCATTGAAACCATCTTGTCTTGGGGTTTTCTTTGTTGGGAGGTTTTGATTACTGTTTTGATTACTGTTTCATCTCCATAGTCATTATTGGTCTGTTCAGATTTTCTACTTTTTATGATTCAGTCTTGGTAGTTTGTGTATTTCTAGAAAATTATACATTTCTTCTAGGTTATCCAATTTGTTATTGCATAATTGTTTGTAGTAGCCTCTTTAAAAATGTATTGAAATATAATGACATATAAAATTATATTAGTTTTAGGTGTACAACATAATGATTCAGTGTGTGTATATATTGCAAAATGATCACCACAATTAGTCAACATCTGTCACCACACATAGTTAAACATTTTTCCCTGTGATAAGGACTTTTAAGATCTCTCTTAGCAGCTTTCAAACATGCAATACAATATCATTAATTATAGTCACCATGCTGTACCTTACACACATATAACTTATTTACTTTACAACCAAAAGCTTGTACCTTCTGACTCCCTTCACCCCTTTACCTACTTGAGTCCATCCCTTGCCTTTACAACAACCAATAAGTGAGATCCTATGGTATTTGTCTTCCTGTCTGACTTATTTTATTTAGCAAATGCCCTCAAGGTCCATTCATGTTCTCTCAAATGACAATATTTCATTCTTTTTTTTGGAGGAATCATATATCATTTTATATATGTTTAGTCTTCTCTCCTTTTCCTTGGTTAATCTAGTTAAAACTCAGTTTTCTCCTTTCAATAAACCACTGGGGTTTTTCACTGTCTATAATGAGGTCTGCAGTTGGCCAGCTTGTTACCAGGTATGGTGTGGATCCTGTCTGGTCATTGGATGGATGAGCACCATTGAGTGTTGCCACTAATACACTGTTCAGTAAGGTGGCAGTGAGACAAGGGCCTGTTTCAGAGTCCAAAGTTGGGACCTCAGACACGGGCCTATTGCCTTGTCACTGAGTGAGTCCCTGAATGGGTAGGACTGGCCCTGAACTATGGCTGAGAAGGGCTGGAACTGAGCCCAGGGCTGTTTCAGGTTCCACAGCCAAGAATGAGGTCTGCATATTTGGCTTTGGAGGCATGAATTGTTGTTTCTCCTACCAGGTCCATGAGTGGGTTGAACTGGTCCCTGACCATGGCTGGAAAGACTAGAGCTGAAGATATGGCCCTATACAAATTTCCTGAGGCACAGATATGAGTGTCTCCCATCAGGTCCCTGTGCTGCAGGACTGCTCACGGACCACAGATGGGAAGAGCTGGGGCCTAGTGTAGTACCCTTTCAGAATCTTCTGAGTTGTAGACATGAATGTTTCCCATGGGGCCCTGGAACCCCAGGACTGCTAGCAGATTATCAGTGTGAGGAAAGTGGCACTGTATATAAAGCCCCTTCCTGATTTTTGGGGGTCCAGATGGGAATTTCTCCTGCTTGATCCCTGTGTCAGAAGACTTGCTCATAGACTACTACCACCTAGTATAGGGCCCTTTCAGGATCTCCCCTGCACAATCCCTGTGCCAGCAAGACGGGAGTGTCTCCAGCAAGATTCTTATTTTTGGATTGTGGCAGAGATGGGCTAGAACCCAGTTATAGAGCCATTTAAGAATCTACAGTCTGACCAAGTTTAGTGGGCTTATCTCCAGAGGTTTCCAGACTGCACCCAAGAGGGGCTAGAGCTGGTTCACAATCCACTTCAGGGTTCACAGCTGGGACTGAGGTCTGTAAGTCTATTTATTTCCTGTTGCACAAGTGGGCATGACTCCTTCCAGATCCCTTGGTGATGGTAACAGACCCACAGCCAAAGGTGGCATTGGCTGAGTTATCAGGGGCACAGAACTCTTTCTGTCTCTGTAGCCAGCACCATACTCATCGAGTCAACTACCTGCATTTGGACCGGCCTTCTTAAAATGGCTCTCAGTCTTCAATTACATCAGGGTTTCACAGTCTCCTACATGGATCCCAAAGCTCTCATGAAGGCACTTCTGTCTGTGCATGGGTGTCAAATTATTGTTGTTGAAGGGAAGATAAGGGAAGGGGGTCTTCTTATTCCACCATCTTGCTGACGTCGCTCCCCTCAATCCTTTCACATTTACTGAGGCTTGATATATGCCTCAGCATATTGTTTGTCTTAGCAAATATTCTGTAATGACTTGAAAATAATTTTAATCTACTGTTTTTCATTGGAGTTTTCTATAAATATCAATTAAGTCAAGTTGGTTGATGGTGTTTTTCAAGTCTTCCTTATCTTTACTGATTTTCTTTCAACCTTTTTATTAATTGCTGAAAGAGGAATGGTGTAATCTCCAATAATAGTTTTAGTTTAGTTTTCTTTGCAGGTCTGTCAGTTTTTACTTCATATATTTTGAAGCCTTGTTATTAGGTGAATTTACATTTCAGATTGTTATGTCTTCTTGATGAATTGCCTGTAATTTTGAAAAGTCCCAGTTAATAGTTCTTTTTTGTAAATGTATGGTATCTCATATTAATTTATTGTCTCTAGGTGCTTATGCTTTGCCTATCTGTGTTTAAATTTTTAAAGTGGAATTTTTGTCCATGAGAATTAGAGTTGTCTTATTCTTCAGGTTTTTTAAAAATTATTTTTTCAAAAATTTAAAGAGTTTAAACAGTTTTCATTTGATATAGTTATTGATATGGTTTAGTTTGTATCTCCCATGTTGCTATTTGTTTTCCATTTTCTCCATTTGTGTTTTGTTTCCTTGTTCTTTTTTTTAATAACTTCTATTTGATTGAATATTTTTAGTACATTCTCTCTTAAGCCCAGTACTGGCTTATTAGCACAGATTTTACTAGTGTGTGATCAGTGTGATAATGTAGACCCCACAATCAAAGGAGCTGCATGGTTTGTTTAATATTCTGATGTAGCCATCTTGAAATTCTTAATAAGTTTTTAAAAGACTTCAGCATTTTTATTTTGCATTGAACACCAGAATTTATGTAGCTGGCCCCCACACAAATATTTTATTTTTTAGTGTTTACCTTAAGATTTACTATTTTCATTTAAAAATTTTTATAGTCTATTTGCAGATAATACTGTATCACTTCAAATATAAGAAATTTAAAACTGTAGAATTCTATTTGCCTCCTCTCATTTTTTGTGTTCCTATTGCCATGTATTTTACTTCTACATAATCCCTATGTTAAATTATTATTTTAAAAATTAGTTATATCTTAAATACATTAAAATAAAATAATTATTTTTATATATACCATCCGTTTACCATTTCTAACATTCTTTTTTTTATTTAGATTGTTTGGTTTTATTTATTTTTTTGTATTTAATTTATAAATTTACTTAGAGGTTATGTATGTGCAAGGTCTAAATGTGCAGGGAGATTAAATATAGTTTTGTGATTGTATTTATATAGTAACATTTGTCATTATTGGGGATCCACGGAAATTGGTTTCTTTTTTCCTTTTAGTTGAAGTGTAGTTGGCTTCAATAACAATATATAGTTTCAGGTATTCAATATAATGGTTCAATATTTTTATAGATTATATATTCCATATAAAGTTATTATAAAATATTAGCTATATTCCCTGTGCTGTACATTATGCTTTTATATCTTATTTATTTTATAGCTAGTAGTTTGTATCTCTTAACCCCCTTCACTTATCTTGCTCCTCCTTCACCTCCCCACTGGTAATCCCTAGTTTGTTCTCTGTATCAGTCTCTTTTGTCATATATGTTTATTTGTTTGCTATGTTCGATTTCACATATAAGTGAAAACATACAGTATTTGTGTTTCTCTGACTTATTAAGCATAATACCCTCCAAGTCCAATCATGCTGTTGCAAATGGCAAAATTTTTTTAATGGCTGAGTAATATTCCGTGTGTGTGTGTGTGTGTGTGTGTGTGTATGTGTATATCTATATCTATCTCACATCACCCTTATCCATTCACCTGTTGATGGACACTTAGGTTGCTTCCATATCTTGGCTACTATAATAATGTGATAGATAGATAAGCATGCAATCATCATAATAATTGGGGTACTTTTCAAATTAGTATTTTTGTTTTCTTCAGATATATATCTGGGAGTGGAATTGCTGGGTCATATGGTAGTTCTATTTTTAATTTTTTGAGGAATCTCCAAACTGTTTTTTATGATGGCTGTACCAATTTACATTCCCACCAGTGGTGTACTAGGGTTCCCTTGTTTTCTACATCCTTGCCAACACTTCTTATTTGTTGTCTTTTTGATACGCTGTGTTCCCGAAGGGCATGCACTCTATCATCTCTTCTATCAATATATCCAATGCCTATAAAAATAAAAAGGAAGGTAAATCTAAATCTTTATTGGAAACAGATGCTAGAGTTTTATCCTCTTTAAGATAAAATATAAAACTAAAAAAATATATTTCCCCTTCTAAAGAGAAATGTGTGTGTGGTGTGTGACTTCTCTACAGATATGTTTGGAATATGCAGGAATATGCAAATATAAACATACACACATTTTCATGTCCAAAATATGTTTCTTAAAAATATATTTAACGTTTGAAAAGTTCATGAGAAATTTGTACAGAAAAATGTAGGTCTGGTTACAGACTGGTTTCTTTGTGGATATCAATAGAAATTTTTTAGGATTTCCATATAAATAACTTTTTTCTTTCTTTTAACATGAAAATTGTACATATTGAATCAATTGCAAGGATATGAAACAAGAAACAATTTCAGAAAATTCTAACACTTCCAGTTTTCTTTCTATATTGAATAATATTTCTACTAGGATTCCTAATATAGGTAAGTTCTGAATAGCTTTTTTAAAAATATTTTCCTGGTTCTTTTTATTCATCAATAGTTTCTAGATTCGAATTCAAATATCAGAGTAGTAGAGCAGGTTATTAAAGCAAGAATGTAGTTGAGATTGATAATATTCTGTTTCTGCAGCTTAGTGAGTTAAGATATTGGGGGCAGCATTACCTTTTTTATAAGTAATTTATGCATGATCCATAAATCTGAAAGCTAAACCTCCAACCTTGGCAGACTAAACATATTTCCACTGTTTCATTTGCCCGGTTTATTTCTTGATCCCCTTTCTGAGGTTGAAGGATTGAAACAAAAGCTCAAAAGTGGCTGTGCAGCTCTGCCTTCTACCCGTATCTTTGCCAGTACTGAATTCTCTCCCATCTGTGCCTGTTTGGCTGCCTAAAGCTGTCCTCCAAATCAGTAGACAGATTAGGACTTTTAGCAGATATGTATACATAAACACTTAATTTTACTGAACAAGTAGAATCTGCATAAACTGTATCATAGAGGGCACAGACATAAAAAAGTATTGATTTTTAAAAATATGAATATATTGTAGAAGTTGAGAATAGAGGGAGGAAACAAAAACTTTAAACAGCTTGTTGGAAAGCTATTTGTTGAATCTATACTCTGCATTTCAAGAGGGATTTTATGCAGCATAAAATAAAATATAAGGTAAATTGGAGAGCAAAGAATGCAAGCAAAATAAAGATATGCTTTGAAAGTCTTAGAAGCAATAAATATTTCCAGGAATATGAGCTAAAGCTTCTTTGTAAATGGATATATATTTTAACACTCTATTGCCTGCTGACTAAGTTGAAAGAGGAAATATTCTGGTCCAAATAGTAATCATTGCTGACAAAAGGAGTACGGACGTTTATATGCAGAGAGATACTTTTTGTCCCAGAAATAAATTTAAGATTTTATTATGCGGTTGCCTTCTTTAGGGACATTTGGAAGTGTAATGAATATTGTCTCCTCTACCACCAGAAACTTATTTTTGTTCTTGGTTCAGTAACTGCAATATAAGATGTGATTAAAATTTTAGAGCCAGTTATTTCAGCCAACTAAGCACATTCCTTTACCTTTACCCATATGGTTATTTCACTGGACTTCCTACCTCCATCCATATTCATACTCATGGCATTCTTTCTTAAAGCCACCCTGTGCGTTTATTTCAATATGGTTCAATACCTTTCTTCACAGGGCTGTAATTTGTCTCCTCGTAAACAGTTTTATTGTGTTTTTGGATCATGCAGTATCTTCTGGGGAAAAAAAAATCTCTTTATTCTTAACTTTCAGTAGTATTTAATGTCCTCACTGCAATGGAATATAGTTTTTCTCAGAAGAAATAAAATCACAGTTATTTCAAAAACTCTTCCTACTTTCACCCCCACAAAATTGAAGGGAAATTATGTAAATGATTTGTGAATAATACAGCCCACCTCTTGTATTAAACAAGGAAGCATTGTACTTAAGCATTTTTCTTTTGCCTTTTTAAAAGGCTCTTTCCTCTTAAATGCAGGCTAGCCACTTTCCTCTTTTTACTCTTGCTATTGCCTGCTATGCTCTAAGATATACATCTCTCTTCGATAAACAGTTTAGACCACATTGCTTTGCTTTTAATTAGGAAATTATTCTTGAAAAATTCAGCACTTGTTTTGGTAATTTTTTCCTCAACATCTGGTGCACAGAGTTCCTTGAAACCTTTGATTTTTGAGAATTTCAGTCCTATTTTATTTTATCTCCTTGTAGGAAGGTGACAACAGAAGTATCATCAGTGCTTAATATTTTAGCCTTCCTAAGATCTTGATGAAATTCCTCTCTTGATTTACTATGTCTTACCCTTCCAGTGTTAGGACTACATTGCCTCAAGCAGTTCATCTTAACCACGTTATCACAGCATCTCTCTCTCAGACTCACTGTGTTCAGACTCCATCCACCTTTGTTTCTTCATCTAGTCAAGATTTCATTAACATGTCCTTCAAAAATTGAGTTGTAACTCAGTTTCCCTTTCCTATACAGCTGTCAATCGATGTAAACTAGCAATAGGTATTCATATTTTATAAATTTATGGAATGCATTTTACCAATTAATTTATAGGTAGTTCAATGCAGGATAAGGTTAATCTTTGGAAAAAATTGATATATAAATATACTTAAAATGGATAAATAAGTAATACATTATTATCTAATTGGGTAGGATATTTGCATGATATTTGTATAATGTTTTATATTGTCACATTCATTAAAATTAGCCTTGTAGTATAAATAGTGCATATATATCTCAAAAAATTACAATTGAGAAGAAAGGCTAAAGAAAAACGTTAAGTATATAGTCAAAGCCCCTGGCAAAGTTTGAAGCCAGAATGATATCAGACAAAATAGAGAGTAATAGAAAAGCATTGCTAAATAGAGGGTAATTTGATAATGATTAATGATACACTCATCAGAAAGATGTAACTACAAAGAAAAATATAATAATCTATAATGTAAAATTTTAATACACCACTCTCAGTACCTGATATATGAATCAAACATCATGAAAGTTCAATGAGCAAGCATGATCCGGTAGACACATATAAAACACTGTGCTGACACTTGCAGTATAATTTTTTTAGAATACATCGAATGGTTTTTAAAATTGACTAAATGCTGAGCCATAGAAAAAGTCTTAATACATTTCAAAGGGCTAAAATCTTATGTCATATTGTCTTTGATCAGATAGAAAATTCCATATATCTGGCAGTGTACTCTTAAATATTGCTTGAAAAAAGTTACAATGGATACTTGAAAATATATTTACCTGAAAAACAAACAAACAAAATTTGTTGGACCTAGCTAGAGCAATTTTTAAAGGGAAGCTAATGGCTGTAAATCCATATGCTAAAATTTAAGTCTAAGGTATCAAAATGTTATGCATCCATCTTGAGAAAATGATATGCAAGTTAAATTCTAAGAAATTAGGGCAATGGGAATAATAAGGATCAAAGCAGAAAGTAATGACATAAATAATACAATAGAGGAAATCAACCGCACAAATGGCTCTCTGGAAATATTAATAAAATATATTTATACTTTCTAAGACAAATCAAGAAAGATGAGAGAAGACAAAAATATCCAATCTCAGATAAAAAAGGGGAGAATACTATAAATGCTAGAGATATTAAAAAGATAAAACTTAATGTCAACAAATGTGAAAAATTTAGATTTTATCATATTGCTTGAATTATGCAACATCAAAACTCACACAAGAGAAAATAGAAATCCTGAATAGCTTGCTATTTTAAAAAAATTGAATCTATACTTAAAAATCTTCCAACAAATAAAACTACATAGCATAATTATATTACCCATTATTTCTGGCAAATATTTAAGGAAAAGATAATTCCAAAATCATGCAAGTATTTCTAGAGAATAAAGAGAGGAAACATCCAAATACAGTTGACCCTTGAGCAATGGGGGAGTTAAGGGTAAAGACACTCCATGCAATTTAAGTCTACATATAACTTATAGCCAGCCCTCCACGTATACAGTTCTTCCATATCCTTGTTTCTTCTGTATCTACAGTTCCACATTCATGGATTCAACCTACCCCAGATTGTGTAGTATTGTAATATTTACTACTGAAAACTCTGCTTATAAGTGGACCTGCACAGTTCAACCCTTGTTGTAAAGGGTCACCTGTACATTTAAAAAAAATAAAATTGACATGTAACATTGTGTAAATTTAATGTGTACATGTTTCTTTGATACATTTAGGTGTTGTCGTATGATTGTCATTATAGCAATATTTATCATATTACACAATTACAGTATGATATTGTTGTCTATATTCATTATACTCTGCATCAGATTTTGATAACTTATTTACTACTTCTTGCATATATGTACCCTTAAACAACACCAGTCTTATCCCCCAACCCCCATCCACTGGTAACCACCAATTCTCTTTTTTTTTAAATGAATTTGACTTTATTAGATTTCACATAGCAGTGATATCATACACTTGTCCTTCTCTGTCTGACATCTCACTTAGCATAATGTGTTCAAGGTCTATCCACGTTGTCACAAATGGCAGGATTATCTTCCTTTCTCATAACTGAATTATATTCCATTGTGTATGTATGCTGCATCTTTTTAATCCATTATTCCTTTGGTGGGCATTTAGGTTGTTTACCTATATTGGCTAATGTGACTAATGCTACAATGAACACAGAATGCGTGAAATTGAAATTCTGTTTTCATTTTCTTTGGTTATATAACCAGAATATATGGATCATATGGTAGATCTATTTTTAATTTCTTAAGGAATCTCCATATTATTTTTCACAGTGGTTCGACCAATTTACTTTTCTGCTAATGGTGTATAAGGACCCCCTTTTCACAATATCCTTGCCAGCACTTGTTGTTTCTTCTCTTCTTGATAACCACTCTAACTGGTGTGAGGTGATATTTCACTGTGTTTTTTTATTATTATTTTTTTTTTGGTACAAAAAATGATTTTTGTATGTTGATTTTGTATCCTACAACTTTACTGAAATTATTGCGTAGTTACCACCATTTTTGATTGATTTTTGAGATTTTCTGTATATAAAAATGTATTAACAAATAATAATAATTTTACTTTTTCTTTTCAATTCAGATGTCTTTTGTTTCTTTGTCTTGCCTAATTGCTCTAGCCAGGATTTCTGCTTCTATACTGAATAGAAGTGGTGAGTGTGGGCATCCTTGTCTTGTTCTTGATCTTAGAGGAAAAGCTTTCAATTTTTCTCCATTCAGCATAATGTTAGCTGTTAGTTTGTAGTATATGACCTTTATTACATTGAGGTTTGTTCCTTCTATACTCAATCTATTAAGGGTTTTTATCATGAAAACATGTTATATTTTTGTCAAATGCTTTTCCTGCCTCTATTGAGATGATCACATAATTTTTATCTCTCATTTTATTGATATATATTAATTTATTGATTTGCATAAGTTGAACTGTCCGTAAATCCCATGGATAAATCCTACTTGGTGATGGTGTATAAACCTTTTCATATGTTCTTGAATTAAGTTTACCCATGTTTTGTTCAGAATATTTGCACTGATATTTATCAAGGATATTGGTCTATAGTTTTCTTGTGGTATTGTTATCTGGTATTGGTAATGGTGGCTTCATAGAATGGGTTTGGAAGTGTTCCCTCCTCAAGAACAAGTTAAGAAGACATTCTATAGACTAACAAAACTTAGTATTTAAGATGCTGTGGCATTGAGTAAATGATAGACAAAGGTCAACTGAAAAGAATTAGTGAGTACACTAACAGCCCAATACTTATACATAATCTTAATTTAGGACAGAGACAGTGGGGAAAAATGGTATTTTAATAAATCGTGCTGAGTCATTTGAATGTCTATACAAAGGACAGTAAATCTTGGCTTGTTTTGGTAATGTCACCCCCATACTCAAACTTGATGATTTGATCCAAGGACTCATAAGAATTGATAGCAGGTTTTATATATATATGATAAGCAAACAGATAAAGAACAACAGAAACAGGAAAAAAAAGATAAGCATTGGGCAAACTTCTGAGGAATAAGGTACAGGCTTCCATGTTCTTCCACTTCTGGTACTGGATAGAATGCATTTATCTCTGACCTGTGACTTTCTGGGACACATGAAAAGTGTCCCTTCTCAGGGTGTTGATGGAAGGCTGGTCACATAAGCATATCCTGTTATATGACCAGCCATGGTAACTGAAACACAGGAACCCCAAAATGAAAACTAGTGCACATTATCGATCTTGGTGTTTGTGCAAAGCAAAACTGATAAGTTGATATGGCACAACTTATTATTCCAGATAAAAAAGTCATCAGTCATTAACATAAAGAACCTTCCAAGGAGCACATTCTTGGGAGTTGGCCAAGGGTTCATGATGGTTCCAGGCAGCTTTGAAGACATGTGAGGACTGAGCAAACAGTTATGTTAATTCTTTTTCACACAATCCTATCTCACACCAAAAATTAATTACAAGTAGAGTGTAGATTTAAATAGAAAAATAAAGTAACAAAATTTATAGAAGATAATAGATATTGCCTTTACCTTAGAATAAGGAATGATTTCTTAAATGGGGAACACAATGTATAACCATAAAGCAATGACTGACAAATTAGGTTTAAATTAATAATTTATATTCATCAAAAATAGAGTTAACATTTGTAAAAGGAAAAGCACAGATCAGAGAAGACATTTGCAAAACATATACCTAATGAAAGAACTCCTACAAATCAGTGATAAATCAACAGAGAAAATGTGCAAAATACTTGAACAGGCTTCACAAAAGAGAATGTTTAAATAGGCAATTAAAGTATGAAAGTTTACTCAGCCTTATTACTAACCAGGAAAATGCAAATTTAAAACCATAATGATATATCACTACTTACCCACCAGATAGGCTAAAATTAAAATGCTTGAAATTAAGAAATATTGGTGATGATATGGACAAATTAAAAATCTTATGTATTACTGGTGGAAATGGGATTTTATATAGTCACTTTGGAAAGCTGTTTGCCATTATCTACTGATGTTAATACGTTAATATCCTTTGATCTAAAAAATATTTTTTCTGAGAGTATAGCTAACATAAATGCATGTATATGTTTGCCAAAAGATACACATGAAAGAGTGGATAGTAGTAGTATTATCCATATAGGCCAAAAGCTAGAAAAAAACTACACTGTACATCAATAAAAGAACAGATAAATAATTTATGGCTTATTTATATGAAATATTTTACACAATGAAAAATAATTGAAATCTTGCATATATTCACATGGAAGAATTTTCCAACATTATGATGAGTGAAAAAACTAGATAATAGATGTATATTATGTAATTCAATTTATATAAGGTTAGAAACAAGCAAAATAATAACTGCAGTTTTTGAAATCTGGTTAAAGACTACCTTTAAGGAAGAAGGAAATGATAAATATTGGATTCAGGAAGGGAAATTCAAAGTGTCAGTGTTATACTATTTCTTTTTTTATGTTACACTGAAACATCTTTGTTTATGTAACAGTGGCCATATTTCATTGAGCAAATTACTTGCTTTATCTCATTTGAGTTTAGAAACTATCCAGGAAAATAAATTATATACTTATTGTTTTTTAAATATGGGCAATTCAAAACAACATGATTGATTTGATTAAAAATCAATTTCATTATAAGGGCATGAGCTAGCTTAAAGAAATGAAGGAAAATTTCAACCAGGCTTTGGAAACCACGCAAACCAGAGTAGCTCTTAGGATTCAGTTTTCAGTAGTAAATTAACATGTTCTTCTGTAGGCAACACTGGGGAAAAAAATCAGCTCATTTCCTTCCGTTTGCCACTATATTAACTTCTTATTGCAACCTTAACAAATTACCACACACTAAGTGGCTTTAAGCAACACATATTTATTCTCTTAAAGTTCTGGAAGTTGGAAGTAAAAGATGGATCTGCAAGCAGGTGTTTTTCTTGTAGGCTGTAGTAGAAACAGTGTTCCTCACCTTCTCCAGCTTCTAGAGAATACCTACATTCCTTAGCTCATGGCCCTTCTCCATCTTCAAAGTCTGCAGTATAGTGTAATCTCTCCCTGGCATCTACTTCGATTCTTATGTATTCTAACTCTGATCTTCCTGCCTCTCTCTTATAAAAAACTTTGTGATTGCATTGGACCTGCCCAGACAATGAAGGATAATCTCCCCTTCTCAAGATTCTGCAAAGTCCCTTTTACTTAGTAAGATAATATATTCACAGGTTCTGGGGATTAGGATATAGACATCTCTGGGGGGCATTGTTCAGCGAACCATGGTCATTTTGATTAAACTGGGCCTTCTAAGGGGAGAATTTATTTCAATTATTCCATATGCCTAATTTTTCATGAGGAAGGGCTAAGTACCAAGATTGAGCAGACAATCAAATTCATATAATATTTCAGGGATTGCTATTATTGTGTGTGTGTGTTTTTGTGTGTACAAATCACAGCTTTTCAGGTTTTATAGGATGTGATTAGGTTAACATCCCCTCATGTTGTGATCACTTCAAAGAAATGTGTTAGTCACATCACATAAAATTTAGTGTGCATATCAAAACTGATGACACCACTCATGCACCAAGAGGGTAGGTAAAGGTCCATTACTAACATAATGAGGTTTTCTGGAAGGAACAAGGCTGACTCCCAAGCAGGTCTAGAAATGGCTTGAGATGGCAAGGAAAGGAGACTGGCTGGGATTTTACTGTGGTTAGAGGGTAGGACTGAGTTGATGCTTCTCCTGCACATGCAGCCTAGGGCAAAAGGAGGGAGCACTCAGGCCCTTTTATCAGCTGGCCCAGATGAGGGGCCAAAATGAAAGGGAGTATCGGGCCTGAAAACTCTATGAAGTATCTCAGGTCCCATGAACAACTAAGATTTAGTTGTAAGATAATAGAATGCTTCCCATCCCCCTACATCTTGCCACCGATCAACAAGGTTCCAGTGTGTTAACAGTGGATCACTCAGAGAGCCAAAAGGCACAGACACTATTTAAGAATTTCATAAGGAAGCCCCAAGACAACAGGGAAGAAAGAAAAAAGAAAGCAAACATACTACAGGAAATTTAAGCTCCAGGCATCTATGCTAAAGCAACCACTGAACATGCCAACAACAAACCAGTTTATCGTAAAACCTCACTAAAAACCCAGTTACCTTGGTTCTTACTACTTGATACATTATGTCCAGGTTTCACCAAAAATTAACAAGTTGTGCTAAAGAGCAAAGAAAACACTGAAGGATTTTGGCTAAGCTAAGGACCAGTCGTGCCCACCCGGCTGCTGGAGCTGTTCTGCTGTAGTACCAGCTGAGCGGAACCCAAAACAGACGTAGTTACTCCACTCATTGGGCAGAACTTGAGGCCATCTCATAACTCTGGCAAATACTCCCTTAGATTAACCTTGGTATATTTTTCTACTGATTCTTGGGCTGTTCCCAATTGCCTCACTGTTTGATCTACCCTTGAAAAATTAAATACTGGCAAATTGTAGACACCGCTCTTTGGGGCCATGAAATGTGGAAACGAATCATGACTATTTATATAAATACCTGGGTAATTCATGTGGATGTCCATAATAAAAGATCATTTTCTGATGCAACTGACTAGAAACAAGGTGCTGATCAAGCCTGCACTCCTCAGATTGTGACCATTACTGCCGAGATCAATCATCGTACTAGACATGGCAACATATTCACTACTATAAACTGAGCTACCACTGTATGATAGACCTGTGACTCCCGCCAAAAGTTTACTAGGTTATCTCCCAGTGGAGTAGATCTCATTGCACTAGGTGTTTCCCGTGTGTGTTCCACATCTGCAGGTTGACTATATCAGGCCTTTGACCCCAGCTCAAGGCCACACATCATGTCTCACCACTGTTGATACCTTTTCAGGTTGTTATTACTGTTCCAGTCTGAACAACTGACCTGAGCTACAATGTGGTGCCCCTTGAAACTACTCTGTATCATTTTTTTTTACTTTTATTAATCAGTTACAGTCTAACAATGGTATTGTTTTAATCACAAAAGCAATTCAACAATACACTGATAGTTAAGATATTCAGTGGACCTTCTTCACTTCCTGTCATCTACTGGTATCTTTTATTGTTGCACATTGGAACATCTTCCTCCAAAAATGACAAAAAGACTTCTTAATCTACCTCCTCCACCTCTTTGTGGTCTATACACATTAGAAAGACAGTTTCGTTGCTGAATGCAGCTACCTCCAGGAAGGAATAATATCTTCTTGTTTGCTTGCTGGGCTGCTATCAGGATAAAAATTGGAACATTAAATAGACCTATTTTGAAATTTTATTATTTCAGGCTCTCCTGTTTCCCATGGGAAAATCAATCTCCTATGCCCTCTATAATTGATTTTTTTCTTAAAGCCTATATTAAATAAGAATAAATGATAATGAAGAACTTTGTACAAACTACTAAATTAACAGACTTCTACAGATTAAAGATATTATTAAGGTTTTTGTTGTTGCTGTTGCTTTTGATATTTTTGCTTTTTCCTTTGATTGGAAGTGATCCTCTAAAAAATGTAACACATATTAATAGGGGTTGAGGATACTTCTGATCCCTACCAAATGGTGGAGCAAACAGGCACTTAGATATTTGAATTTTTGGCACACAGAACATACAGCCAATCACAAAGTGGATATGTCAATGCATTAAATTCTAGAAACATCTATCTCTTTCTTTTAACCTAATATTAAATATAATTAAATGAAATGACTATTGGTCATTTCCTGAATTTGCCATTCGTATGGGCTCACTTTCTCTCTCTCAATGACGCTAGATTTTCCCTACATTTTAGAACTATTTCTGTTCCAAAAAAGCCCTGATTTTCTTCTACGCTGGTGCTGGTTTCTTTTATTTCACTTGCTTTTTTTTCCAGTTTGCTGACTTTGTTTGGAAGCCAAGATTCTGCATCAAATTGCATGATTCTTAACTAGATATGAGTTTGTAAGAGCATTTGATTTTCATTATTTCTCGGCTGTGGTATCCTGGTTTACACCTGGTTGAATTCATTTTGTCATATTCCCCTATCTTTATGGAGATAGAACGGTGCTCAAAAACTCAATTTCTTAATTTATTAATACATTAGTGAAGAATCCTCATGGATTTTTGACCCTCCTTCTTCAATTTTTCCACCTTACCTATTATGACTAAGGGTTGGGAGGAGAGAATAAACTTTATCGTCCCAGGAAATGATTGGGCCTGCAACCATGATGAAGGAAGAGAGAAAGTAGATTTCAGGTACATGCATTTTATTAATAAAGCTAAAGTCAAAACACTCTTTTAAATCTTGATGTTGGCACATGCCCTGTGCACGCAACCAAAATTATGTTTTGATGATAGAGAATAAAGGACATACTCAGGGTCATTATCTGTATGTTCCCTAGTTCTTCCAGAAAAACTAAGTGGCATTGTTTTGTAATGCTTTACTTCACCAATACATGTATGCTTTGAATGTTTTTAACTCAACATATCAAAAGTTAAAGTGATAAGAATTTATGATGCATTCCATTCAAGGATGACCTTAATAAAGTTTGAAAACTAATCTTCAGAATCTCTGTATACTTGGGATGCCACTCTACTTAAGGAAATAAATCTCTGATGAAATCTAGCCTGGTATAACAGAGAAAAGCCCTAATATGGATTACTTTTGGAGCAGTTTGCCATATTTTATTCTCCTTTCCTCTGTCATGATTTACCTTAGTACAAACCCTGAGAGTACCATCATTTTCCGTTACAGCTATTTAAACAATAAATTAATTTATGCAAATGTGCTAATAATTTTCTTTCTCTGATAATATAATTACTTTTGAACAGGGTCGTTCTGGAGATATAGTGGTTCATATCACACGAATGACAGTAACAGGGAATTTACACTTTCCACATTGCACTGGGTCATGTAATACTTTGGTTCTTCTCAAAATGTGTCCCATAAAGAAGAGTTACTCTGAATTTACAACTGGCTCTTTTCTAACCATTAAGTTAAATGGCAGTTGTTTTGTTTTTCTCAGCCCTTGGTTTGTCTCTCAAGACTTTCTCATAATTTACCTTCTTGTAAATACAGACATGCAGAAACACAAATGACTATTAAACATGCAACTAAGTATTAAACTTTATACTAATTAGGAAATAAAATAAAACTATAACAGATATATGACACTTAAAATATTTTTAAGGAAAGATACAGTTGACCCTTGAACCACATGGGTTTGAACTGTGCGGGTCCACTTACACACAGATTTTTTTTTTTTTCAATAGTAAACACTTCAGTACTACAAAATCCCTGCTTGATTGAATTTGAGGATGCAGAAGCTCTGATAAGGAGGAATCATTTATGTGGAGGAACCTTAAATACAGAGGACCAACTATAAGTTGGATTTTCGACTGCTTCGGGGGCTGGTGCCACTAACCCTTTGCTCAAGGGTCAACTGTATTTTCATTGTAACTGAATAGAATATATACTGGTAGATGTCTACTGAAGATACACTTTTCTTCCTCCTTAGTAAAAACTTTTTTCTGAATTTTTATGGATAACAATGCATCTGTTAGGAAACATTTTTATTTAAAATTTTAACCTTTATGATGTATAATTGATGTACAAAAAATTGCATGCATTTAATGTATTCATCTTGCTGAGTTTGGACATATGCATACACTGGTGATATTTCACCACAATTAAGATACTAAACACATCCATCTCCTCCAAAAACTTCCTTCTGTTTGTGTGTATGTGTGGTAAGAACACTTAATGTGACATCTAATTTTAAAGTGCACAATAGTATATTGTTAACTATAGGTACTATGTTGTACAGTAGATTGCATCTGGGTTTGGTCATGTGATGTAGTTCTAGCAAATGATGTGAAGGTGATTGTGGTGATGAGATTTCAGATAAGGCTGTTAAAGACAACGTAGCAACAAAATTTCCTAGGAAGTGCTTTCTCTTTGCCCTTCCTTTCTTCCTTGTTTCTTTCTGAAAATTGGATCACAAGTATGGCGTGAGAGCATCTTTCTTATACTTGAGTATTAAAATCAGCAAATCATAGGATGCTGGCACAATGAGATAGAAAGAGACTGAGTCTCTGATAATCATGGAAGAGCTACAGAAGCCTTGTACTACCTACTTCTGGACTTCTTTTATATTAGGCTTTTTGTTTTATGCAGTTTTAGGTTTTTTGTTTTATGCAGTTGCCTAATTCAGATGCATGCACTAATTCTGGGGAAATAGATTAAACAATCTCACTGGTTGTTTTGTTTCTGCATTTAGGACAATTACTCAAATGTTTTGAAATACTTAAACATTGTGCATTTTAATTACCTTTATGCAAAATATAAGGTTTTTCTCTTTAGCTTCTGTTTATGGACTTTTTCCCTCCACTTTATTAAGATAATTTACATATAACATTGTTCATTGTTTAAGGTGTACAACATGTTGATCTGATACACTTATATATTGAAAAATGATTACCACTACAGCATTTATTAACACCTGCATCACAATACATAGTCACCATTTCCTTTTTTTTGTGGTGAGAATATTTAAGATCTACTCTTTCAACAGCTAGAGCATATTCATTATGCTGTGCATCAGATCCCCAGACCTTATTCATCTTTTAGCTGAAACTTTATATTCTTTGACCAATATCTCCTCTTTTTCCCCAACCCCCTGCCTCTGGTAACTACCATTTTAGTCTGTTTCTATGAAGTTGACTTTTTAAAAATTTGTATATAAGTGATAGCATACAGAGTTTCCCTTTCTCTGTCTGACTTGTTTCCCTTAGCATAGTGACCTCAAAGTCCATTTATATAGTTGAAAATGACAGGATGTCCTTTTTTCACATGGCTAAATCATATTCCATTGCATATATATGTACCATATCTTCTTCATCTGCTTATCCATTGACTGGCACTTAGGTTGTTTCCATATCTTGGATATTGGGAGAAAAATGCAGCAATGAACATGGGAGAGCAGATATTTCTCTAATATTCCCTTTTCATATTTTTAAATCTATACCCAGAAGTAGAATTGCTGGATCATATGGTAGTTCTATTTTTAATTTTTTGAGGAACCTCCATACTGTTTTCCAGAGTGGCTGAACAAATTTACATTTCCACAAACAATGAAACAGTGTTCCCTTTTCTCATCAGTATTGCTATTTCTTGCCTTTTTGATGATATCCATTCTAAAACGTATGAGGAAATATCTCATTGTGGTTTTGATTTGCAGTTCCTTGATGATTAGTGATGTTGAGTACCTTTTTGTGTACTTGTCCGTTTGTATATCTTCTTTGGAAAAATTTCAGTTCAGTACCTCTGCACATTTTTAAACAGGAGCAATATACACATTAGACTAGATGGACTTAACAGATATTTATAGAACATTCCATCCAACAGCAACAGAATACATGTTCTTGTTAAGTGCATACAGCATATTCTTCAGGATAGATCATACGTTTTGCCACAAAACAAATCTTAAATTTAAGAATTTTGAAATCATATGAAGCATCATTTCTGTACACAGTGGTATGAAAGTAGAAAACAGTTACAAGAAGAAAACTAGAAAATTCACAAAAATATAAAGGTTAAACAACATGCTTATAAACAATGAACGAGTCAAAGAAGAAATCAAAAGAAAAATTCAAAAATATCTTGAAACAAATAAAAATGAAAAATGACCTACCAAAATGTATGAAATGCAGCAAAAGCATTTCTAAGAGAGATATTTATAGCAACAAATACCTTCATTAATAAAAAAGAAGAATCTTGATTTGTCTTCTTCCCTCATATTCACATCCAAATAATGAGAATTCTTCTGGCTTCTCCTTGTAATACATTCAGATACCAATCCTTCATTACTATGTCTCTTGCTACCATCCTAATCTAACCCCACAGCACCTAAATTTCTCTCCTAGGCCAATGCAATAAAATTCTAAGGGATCTTCCTTCTCTTACTCCTTCATTCTCCTGTCCATAGAGCAGCTAGAGGAAGAGGCTGGAGATGATGGGATTTTTAAAAGCTCCTCCCAACAATATATCTGCTTTTATTTTTATTTGATTGCCTCTTCTTCAATTGTATTTTATTTGTCTTTTGCCTCTCTCCCTCTCTAGTTATTAGCATGCTCTTACAGAGGCTTATTTCTATTGTTTTTGTTGTTGTTGCTGAATCTCAAATACTACTATAGCATCTGACACATAAAGATTTTAATACACTTTTGTTGAATGGACGCATGGATTGTGAGACTTGGAATAAACCTATATGCTTAATATCAGCAAAGTGTTTAAATGAATTATGGGAAATCCATTCAGTGAACAATTTGCTGCTGTAGAAATAATTATGTAGCATATTTTGTTTTATTTTAAATGAAATTTAATTTTAGAAGAGATTTAGTTTTATTTTTAAAAGTTGTAAAGGTAGTACAGAGAGTTCTCATGTAACCCAAACATAGTTTTAGCAGTTATTAACATCATTACATTTGTATAGTACATTTCCTACAAATAATGGATGAATATAAATACATTATTGTGGGCTTCCCTGGTGGCGCAGTTGTTAAAGAGTCCGCCTGCTGATGTAGGGGACGCGGGTTCATGCCCCGGTCTGGGAAGATCCCACATGCCGCGGAGCGGCTGGGCCCGTGAGCCATAGCCGCTGAGCCTGCGCGTCCGGAGCCTGTGCTCCGCAACGGGAGAGGCCACAACAGTGAGAGGCCCGCCTACTGCAAAAAAAAAAAAAAAAAAAAACACATTATTATTAGCTAAGCATATTTTATTCAGATTTCCTTAAATTTTACCTAATATCTTTTTCACTCCCAGATCCCATCCAAAATATCACATTATTCATAATTTTCTATCATTCGTCATTCCATCATTCAAGTTCATTCATCATTTCTCTTTCAGGTCCTCTTGGCTGTGCAAGTTTTCCAGATGTTCCTTGTTTTTGATGACCTTGACAGCTTTGAAGAGCACTGGCCAGGTATTTTATAGAATGACCTTCTATTGAGATTTTTCTGATATTTTTTCTTACTGTGAATCAAAGGTTATAGCGTTTGGGAGGAAGAACATAAAGGTAAAGTGCCATTTTCATCACATAATACCAAAGGCACATACTATCAACATGACTTACAACAGTTGGTGATGACCTTGAGCACTTGGCTAACATAGTGTTTGTCAAACTTCTTTGTTGTAAAGGGACTCTTGTTTACCTCTGTCATGCTGTACTCCTTAGAAGGAAGTTACTATGCTTAGCCCACAGGTGAGGAGCAGGGAATTATGTTCTGCCTCCTTGAAGACAAGAGTATCTATGTAAATTCTTTAGAATTTTTCTACATCGTACGTTTACCCTCATTTTTATTCAGGTTATTTATTTATATCAGTATGGACTCATGTGTACTTATTCTACATTTTGGGTTATAACTAAATGTAACTTTATTTTGTCATTCAAATTACTGAAGAGCTTTGAATTTTTGGAGGTTTTCCAGTTGTCTCCTGTGTCATTTGGCATACTACAACCATTGTGGGTGTAATTTTGCATACTTCCTTACTTTCTGATATTATGAGTTCTCCTAGCTCATGTATATTTCATAATATCAGTCATTTCTCTTAGGAGCATGGGTTTTTAAAATTGGAGAGTGGTGTTAGAAACCAAGGCATAGGTGCTAGGTGTGCTTCTTGCCTATTGTCATTGCTTTCAGTTTTCCTCAACTGACAGAGCAAGGAAATATATGCTCTATACTAACATATATATATGCATGTATATCAATATATGTGTATGTTACCGACTGTGTTTATATTAAGCTAAACTTGATCTCATAATGATGTCTCAAACTCTAATGTATCCGTTATCAAATGAGTTATTCTAGTTCCCCTCTCCTTGCTTATCTGCAATTTTCCACTCTAACAGTGAGAAAACTGGCTTCAATTGTCTGCCATCCATTTACTTAATTGTTCAGTTCCAGTATATATTTATAGTAGTACCAGAATTGTTAACCAGTATCCTCTGGGGTTTAACTTTATCAGCTAGTGTACCTTGCTTATATACAGTTTATTTTGTCTTTAATTTTAGATAGTCCACTCATTTCCAAACTTAGGTCAGTGCCTGTTTTCCCTACCCAGTTCAGTGAGATTTCTTCATACATTTGTGTTATATTTGGATTCTTGGCTTACCTCATATTGTGAATTAGGAAGTGTTCTCTCTGCTTCTATTTTCTAGAAGAAGTTGTGGAGAATTGGTATAATTATTTTCTTAAATGTTCTTTAAACAGTTTTGTAAAACAATCTGTGCCTGATTATTTCTTTTTAGAGGGCTTATTAGTTATTGAATCAATTTCCTCAATAGATGTAGGCCTATTAAAGGTATGTATGTTTCCTTGCATGCTTTTTGTTAGCATGAGTCCTTCACACAATTGGTCTATTTTATCTAAGATATCAAATTTGTGGATATTGTGTTGTGTATAGTGTTCCTTACCTCCTTAACAATTTTAATAAATAGAAAATATACTAAAGATAAATACTTTGAGGTGGAAACTCCATTCTATCTCATTGTTGCTTGCAATTGATGCAAATGAAGTGACTGACAAAAGCATTCCTGTTGGGTAATTAAAAAAAAAAAACAACTAAAATTTAATTTGGGTTCTAAAACACAGTCTAGTCACCAGTAATACTAAGAAAGATTATCAGCTCATATATAAATGTTCACTCTTCCAATCGTGTAAAAATTAATGGGATTTATAAATTAAAGCAAAAGTCTTTCAAAGATCTTTCTGGCATTCAAGTAAGGAAGTAGTCACAAGAAATTAAAAGTTCAAAATAAATTTTAAATCCCTTATTGAATATACGGAATATCAATATGGAAATCCTGCTAAATTGCCTTTCCTCAGGAACTAAGCATATATTGTATAATTAGAGTGATGTAATGTGCTACCATGGTAACACAGGAGTTTATATTTTGCAGCTGAATTTCTAAATTGAAATAATAAAACTCATCAATCATTTTTAGTTTCACAAAGTGGTCAATAGGATCCTTACATTTCACATTTGCATGTAGTATAAAACATACATTCATATGTGTGGCAAAAGGTATTATTGCATTTTTGTTAAGTATAGACATAAACCATAAGAACACTCAATTCAGTACTCAGATTTTCTTGGTTAAATTTAGAACCATCTCTACATGAATGTATGACAATTTATGTTTTTAAACATACAGCTGTCTATAGAAATAAAAAGAAAAGGATTATAATTTATTGTGCATTTACTCTGAGCATAATTATATTACATATTTGAGATGTTATCATATTTAATTTCATCAGAAAACTTTTGTTTAGGTATTATTATCTCTATTTTCCTGGTTTAAATGGGTACGACACTTGCCAAATCCATACAATTAATAAATTTATGAGCTGTGCTTTAAATTCAGGTATTCTAGATCTCAGGCCCAAATATAAATCACTGTACAGTACCATCTATTATAATAGGTTTTCCAAATACTCACATAAAATAGGGATTTGAAAGTTATACACTGTAGTATTATGATATATCCCTGAGAAAGTTGTTACAAGTAAGCATATAATGAATATGAAATTTGTTATTAAAATGTGGAAGATAATTTTTTATAAAGTAAAGCATTAATCTCTTTTATAAATGTAGATTCATGTAGAACATTCATTTTTAGAAGACTATGCCTATACCCATCAAAATCTATGCTGCATTCTTAGCTTTACCACTTAACATCTAGGTGACATGAGACAATTTATTCATTTTTTTCCTAGTTTTATTAAAAACAAAATAAATATAATAAAAGTATATTTATTATGGGTTTGTTGGGAGGTGTATTAAGCTTATCCAGAGAAACAGAACCAATAGAGTGGATGGATGGATGGATAGATAGATAGATAAACATATAGATATAAGAAGAGATTTATTATAGGAATTGGCTCAGGTGATTATAGAGACCAAAAAGTCCCATGCTCTGACACCTGCACTCGAGAACCAGGAAAGCCAGTGATGTAATTCAGTATGAGTTTGAAGGATCAGAACCAGGAGCACTGATGTCAAAGTGCAGGAGGAGATGTGTGTCCCAGCTCAAGAAAAGAAAGCAGATTCACTCACCTTTCTGTTCTATTCTGACCCTCATTGGATTGGATGCTGCCCAACCATATTGGTGAGGATGTACTTGATTATCTTCTTTACTCAGATTCAAAGACCCTCACAGACACAATCAGAAATAATGATTTTACAGCTGTCTGGGCATCCCTTAGCCCAATCAAGTTGACATGTTAAATTAACCATCACAGGTGAATTAAGTGAATTAATGCATATAAATTACTTTTGAAATTGCTTGCTGCTAAATAAGCAATAATAAATATAACTGCTATCTACAACACATGCTATCAGATTTCTTGAGTTGGGATCATAAAAAGTTAATCCATGAGTTTTGTGGATTTGCTGTAAGAAATGTTTGATGTATTACTTCACTAATGTGATTTGACATAGGATTCCTGTTAATTATTTACACAGACTTACTGGGAAATATGGAGGATAATTAATATAATGAGTGACATCATCAAACAGCAATAATTAGCGGAATCACAATAGTAGATGCAGTCTAGGAATATGAAGTATGAATTTTACAAATGTAAATTTGTCTTTATATAATACAAGGAATGTCCCATATAATGGTCCAAATTACTATACCACTGTACTCTTTACTATCAAAAGATTGTTTTTCAGAAGTAGCATTGTATTTATTATTTTATATTAACTATTAATAAAATGTATCATATTTGCAAGATCTGACTTGAAGAGAACAGATCATACTTTTCATATATTTTAGTTCTGACGCTGCTAACAGCATGATCTATCATCCCATCTTATGTGAGAGAGCAAGTTACTCCATAAAATATTGGCAGTGTTTGAGGAGAGGATTTTGATGCACAGATGAAGATAATTAGAAAAAAATAGTAATTAATAATTAATTATAATTAATAATTAAAAGCTGTTTGGACCAAAATCTTGTTACCAGAAAAGGAAGGCATCAGACAGGAGAAATAAACCACTCACATAATATTTCTGAGCCTCGGTATTTGCATGTACCTCCACTACACATATAATTTCAGGGCCTCAGCAATCATGGTGAATGAGGGCTTTAATTTCTACCAACTAACTAGTTTTAAAAACTTTACCAGACAACCTCTCTTTTTCCTATTGAAAAGAGAAACAACACATTTCCCCTTGTGATCCTCTTGATTAAGTCTTTATTTACTATGTTACAGATAATGGCATATGGGTTGGAGAGGATAAACTAAACATAAACAGAGTGGTATCTTCTTCCTTTTCAGCAACTGCTTTACTTCCTTCTTAGACTTTATGACATTATATCCTAAATATTATTCTTTGTCTCTAGATTCTCAACACATACTCATTCTTCAAATTTTAATATTTATGTACTCTCAGTGAGGCTCTGCTTCCCTAACCTACTTCCACTGGTTTTCTCCAACTAGTTTGTTTTCTCATTTGCCTAGCATTATTTGTATTAACATTTTCAAAGCATCACGACCTTTGAATTTTTTGTTGTTGTTTATTGAAGATAGTTGACTTAAATATTAGGTTCAGGTACAACATAGTGATTCAGTATACATTATGCACCATAAAATGTTATTACCGTATTATTGACTATATTCCCTGTGCTGTACATTACATTCCTGTGACTTATTTATTTTATAACTGGTAGTTTGTACCTCTTAATCCCCTTCACCTGTCTGGCCCATCCTTCCACCCTCCTCTGCTCTGGCAACCACAAGTTTGTTCTCTTTATTCATTCATCTGTTGATGGACACTTAGGTTGCTTCTATATCTTGGCTATTGTAAATAATGTTGTGATGAACATTGGGGTGCACGTATCTTTTTGAATTAGTGTTTTTGTTTACTTCAGATGCAGAAGTGAAATAGCTGGATCATATAGTAGTTTTATTTTTAATTTTTTGAGGACCATCCGAACTGTTTTCCATAGTGACTGTACCAATTTACATTCCCACGAATAGTGCACAAGGCTTTCCTTTTGTCCGCATCCTCACCAAAACTTATAGTTTGCCTTTTTGATAATAGCCATTCGGATAGGTGTGAGGTGATATATCTCATTACAGTTTTGTTTGCATTACCTGATGATTAGCAATGTTAAGCATGTTTTCATGTGCTTGTTGACCACTTGTATGTCTTCTTTGAAAAGTGCCTATTCAGGTCCACTGCCTATTTTTTTAATTGGATTTTTTTATTGATATGGAGTTATATGTGTTCTTTATATATTTGGGGTATAAACACTTTATTGGACATATAATTTGCAAATTTCTTCTATCATTCAGTAGGTTACCTTTTGTTTGTTGATGGTATTCTTCACTGTGAAAAAATTTTAATTTCCATTTGTTAATTTTTTCTGTTGTTGCCCTTGCCTGAGGAGATATATCCAAAATGTACTGATAAGACCAATGTCAAGGAGTGTACTTACTGTGTTTTTATCTAGGAATTTTATGGTTTCAGGTCTTACTTTTATGTCTTTAATCCATTTCGAGTTTATTTTTGTATATTGTGTGTGAAAATGGTCTAGTTTCATTCTTTCACATGTAGCTGTCCAGTTTTCTCATCACTACTTACTGAAGAGACTGTCTTTTCCCCATTGTATTTGCCTCCTTTGTTGTAGATTAATTGACCATATGTGTTTGGGTTTATCTCTGCCCTCTCTGTTCTGTTTCATTGAGCTGTGTGTCTGTTTTTGTGCCAGTACCATACTGGTTTGATTACTATAGCTTTGTAGTATAGTTTGAAGTCAGGGAGTATAATGTTCCAGCTTTGTTCTTTTTTCTAAAGAGTGCTTTAGATATTCAGGCTTTTTGTGGCTCCATATAAATTTGGGGTTTATTCTAGTTCTGTGAAAAATGCCATGAGTATTTTGCTAGAGACTGCACTGAATCTATAGATTGCTTTGGGTAGTGTGGACATTTTATCAATACAGTTGACCCTTGAACAACAAGAGTTTGAACCATGTGGGTCTACTTCTACACAGAATTTTTTCAATAGTACATACTACAGTACTACACAATCTACAGTTGGTTGAATCTATGGACATGGAACCATAGGTACAGAGGGCCAACTGTAAAGTTATACAGGGATTTTTGACTGCATGGGTGGTTGGTGCCCTTAACTCCCATATAGCTCAAGGGTCAACTGTATTAAATTTTCTGATCCATGAGCACAGTAGATCTTTCCATTTATTTGTGTCATCTTTAATTTCTTTCATCAATGTCTTACAGTTTTTAGAGTACAGGTCTTTCACCTCCTTGGTTAAATTTATTGCTAGGCATTTTATTCTTTTTGATGTGGTTGTAAATGGGATAGTTTTCTTCATTTCTCTTTCTGATAATTCACTGTTAGTGTATGGATATGCACCAGATTTCTGTATATTGTCTCTTGCAACTTTACTGAATTCATTTATTTGTTATAACAGTCTTTGGAAGGAATGTATAGGGTTTTTAATTTATAGTATCATCTCATCTGCAAAAAGTGACAATTTTGCTTCCTCTCTTCCAATTTGTATGGCTATTATTCTTTTTCTTGCCTGATTGCTGTGACTAGGACTTCCACACTCATTCTACAAGGCTAGCATTGCCCTGACACCAAAACCAAACAAAGATACTACAAAACAAAAGAAAATTACAGGCCAATATCCCTGATGGACATAGACAAAAAAAAATCCTCAAAAAATAGCAAACCAGTGAAGGGGGCTTGTCCTCTCAACACTGGTCCACAGGTACAGGGTGCCCAATGGGGGATTTGAACACCTTTCTCCTAATAAAGGATTTCCGAGTTTGTGATACCCCTTTTTGCTTGTGGGTTGCCAGTTGGAAGTGTGGGTCCTGACTATATTGCATCTCTACCACTCCTACTCATCTCAGTGTGTTGTTTCTTTATATCCTTAATTGTAAAAGAGGTGTTCTGCTAGTTTTTTAGGTTGTTCTGAGAGAGTTGGTCTATATGCAGTTTTAGTTTTGCTGTGTCTATGGGAGGAGTTGGGCTTAGGATCATTCTACTCTGCCATCTTGATCCTGCCCTTTGAATTTAATTACTGACAATTAAATATACACACACATGTTTGTGTGAGAGAGAGACAAAGCTTGTTGTTCCTATTTAATCCAGAGAGTTTTGAAATTCACCATTATTAATTAACTCAACAATTTATGTATAATTTGTTAAATACTAAATACTTGTATACTAAGAGTACTATGTTAAATAGTAAAAGTAAAGTAAAGGAGAAATAGTGAAAGTAAAGTAAAGTAAAGGAGAAAATTAAAACCCACATAGATCTTGGAGTAAGGTAGGCCTGGCTTTAAATATCAGGTTTGAAAATAGATATATGTAATTTGAGTCCTTTTCACCACCTGCCCATTTACTGCTATGATATAGAGCACAGTCATCTCAAACCTGGATTCTTAAAACAGCCTCTTATAGCTCTTCCTGCTTTAGTGCCTGCCCCCTAGTTTCATTTTCAACACTGCATCCAGGATGATTCTTTAAAACAAAGTCAGGGCTTCCCTGGTGGCACAGTAGTTGGGAGTCCGCCTGCCGATGCAGGGGACACAGATTCGTGCCCCAGTCCAGGAGGGTCCCACATGCCGCGGAGCAGCTGAGCCCATGAGCCATGGCAGCTGAGCCTGCACATCCAGAGCCTGTGCTCCGCAACGGGAGAGGCCACAGTGGTGAGAGGCCCGCGTACTGCAAAAAAAAAAAAAAAAAGTCAGATCTTTTTCTCCTCTAAAGAAAATACTACAGTGGGGAATACTTCTCATTCACAATAAATGCCAAAATTCTTGGAATGGTTTATGAGGTTCTACAAACTGTGCTTTCCACACTCCACCCCTAACTCTTTGATTTCATCGCTTACTACTTTTTCCTGAGTCTCCCTCAGGCCCCTCACCTACTTCAGATCTTAACTCAAATGACACTATTTCACAGAGCATCTCCTAGCTACACTATCTAAATTGAGATTACTCTCATATACTACCTGTGCCATTTCCCTGCTTTATTTTTTAGAGCTTATCAACATCTATATTATACATTGTATTTATTAATACTGATATTTTCTTTATATTGCCACTAGAATGTATGCCACATGAGCTTTTGTTCTGTTTTATTGCTTTATTCCCCAAGCCTAGCCTAGTAGGCACTCAAGAATAATTTTTGAATAAAAGAATAAATGAATTGCAGTGCTGCTAATTTTTAGATATGTGATGTCAAATTCTTCTCAATAATCTGAGCCTCAGAATCTTCATCTTTTTAAAGACCATAATATTATAATAATCATAATATCACTGTGAAGATTACGTGTAATTCACCAAGGGCTTTGTGTAGAGTAAACGATGGTTTTATTGGTAGCAATTATTCCTATTACTGGCTATTATTATTTCACTACTAATTATTATTCTATTACTAGTTATTATAATAATCTAGTTGATTTTTAGCTACCTTTTTGTTTGAAACCATTACAGTAAATAAATACCCTCAAATGAAACCACATCTGATTTTTAAAGTATGAATAAAATAATATCCATCCTCCTATTATAAAAATCTAGAAAACCAAACAATTGTTAGATGACAGTTTTCAAACACTGGATGACAGTCAGCAAAGAACTGTGCTCTATCACTAAGAGAAGGAAAACCTAGGAAAGCCCTGGCTTTCTGCCTGGAGACAATCTCCAGGCAGCAAAGCTGAGAAGGGAAAAGAGAGTCCAGCAGTTTTTTCGAGTTGAAAAGACTGAACAAGAATTTTCAGGGCAAGTGCTGGGAAGGAGAGAGATGCCGAGACAGAGCTTCAAAAATCAGTAAAGCATCCTCTTGAGCTTATATCCACAGGGTGAAATTTCATGAATTCAAGCAAAGAACAAATGCCAGGAAAGAATAATTTCAGGAAAACCATGAACCACACAATTCCTAGAACACATAAAGGTTTATAAATCATTCAAGTTCACACCAGCCAGAGTAGAACAACCTTATGAATATATAGAGTGTTCACTAGACATCAGAAAGGTTCACTGCTTAGTAGTAGACTATAGGCTTTATTCCAGAAGTTCCCTGAAAAAAAGTGTATAAATAAGCTTCAAAATGTTCAGCTGATCTGTAGATAACTGCCTGCCAGAACAAAATTAAACTTTTTAATTTTTTTAAATTCAGCTTTTAAAAATATAAAATTAGAAATGCTTTCTCATCATTAAATTTACTAATCAGACAAATAAGCAAAAAAATATTACACATAAAATGAGAAAAATAGCCAATAATAGCATGATTCCTAATCATAAATTCATAAGGTATAAATTCATAAAGATTATGAATGTGCTCAGTGATTTAAAGAAAACAATGAATATAATAAGGAGAAAAATAAAGATATTTAAAAAACCCCAAATATCTGAAATAAAACTTTTCTGGATGGTATTATTCACAGAGTGGACACAGTAGATTTAAATAGTAGTGAACTTGAAGATATATCAATGGAAATTATCTAAATCATAGAGAAAAAAAGACTGATTATCTGCCCTATAATTATGCTTAAAACATAATTAACAGCATCAGTGACTTGTAGGACAGTATTAAATGTCCTAGTGCATGTATAATTGGAATTGACAAAGGAAGGTTGAGGAGGGAGGAAGAAAACACATTTGCAAAAGCAATAGCCAAAAATTTTCCAAATTGGATGAAAACTATAAACCCATAATTCCAATTTAGTCTGTGAATGTCAAGCTGGAAATATATTTTTTAAAAAAATGAACAAACATACACATCCCAGTTCATATCGTAAATTATTTCCAGAAAGACACATTATGTATAGAAAATCAGAGGTAAGGAAAACCAAATAATCAATGCTGCTGTATTCAGAAGACAACAGAATGACATATTTGAAGTGCTTAAAGATTAAAGAAAAAGTAAAAACTTTTCTAGAATTCTGTGGTTTAACGAACATATGATAAAACCATAACATGAAATAGTACTCAGCCATCAAAAGGAACCAACCATTAATAGATGGGACAACTTAAATAAACCTTAAGAGAATTATGGTGTATGAAAAAAGATAATTTCAAGTGAATACTTTATGATTCCATTTACATAATATTCATAAGATGATATTATTATAGAGAAAGAAAACATGTGTGGTTGCTAGTGGTTAAAGATGGAGGTAGTTGAGGATGCCTTTAAAGAAATAGGAAAGGGAAAAGGAAAGAAATAGGAAGAAAGGGATTTTAAAAGGGAGATTTTGATGATAGTAGTTTTGTAACTTAATTGGGGTAGTAGTTACATGAAGCTACACATATAATAAAATTGCATAGATTTATACACACACCCACACAGAGAAACACACACAAATGAGTGAATATGTAACTGGTGAAATATGATTTTACAAAGTAGATTGTACCAATTGTGTCTTTGATGTTGTACTATACATACACAAGGTATTAACTTTAGAGGAACCCGAATGAAGAGTGTATGTGGCCTTGCTGTCTATTTATTAGTTACTTCCTTTGAATCTATAATTATTAGATATTATAATAAATAGTTTTTGAAAAGTGAGGCACATAGAGATGAAGGATAAAAAAGGGAGCCTAGATTTTTATATGAAAATAAAATATCTTTCAAAATAATGAAATATCAAATAAAAAAAGTTGACAGGATCTACTATGACCATTAGATCTGAACTATAAGAAATGTCAAAAGAAGTCATTTAGCTCAAACAAAAATAATATTAAATAAAATCATGGATCTATGCAAAGAAATACAGCTCCAGAGTTGGAAAATATGTGAGTAAATGTAAAAGACATTTTCATATTTTTAATCTCCTTGAAAGATAATTATCTATTTAAAGCAGAAATAACCGTGTGGGATTTAGATAACCATGTGGGATTTAGAGCACAGGTATAAAGAGTCTGTGCCAACCCTAGGACAAAGGATATGAGGTTACTGGACAAACTGGGACCAACACTAGGATAAAGGATATAAGGGTGCAAAGGAGGAATACTGATAGAAATCTGTAACAATCTCTTTTCTTTAATACACTTTTGCTAAATCTTCCTCCGGTAGACATTGTGGGCAACCTCCCCACCAGTTTTTGGCCACTATATTTTCTGAATTTAAGCAAAATGTATATAAAATAATTTTACTATTAACAATTTATATGCAAAATTGTTATACTATAAATTACGTTAATAGGGATGCATCAATTAGAATAATTATATGTATTATAAAAATTCAACTTTAATTGAAATGCTGTATATGTTAATAGTATGCCCTTGAGCTACTCAAGAAACAGTTTTGAGTTTTACATAAGCCGTTGAGGGAGTGTGAAAGTGAAGTCAAAAGACTTCTTGAACAAGGGAATTCCGCTCATCAGTATTCCATTTTGCAGTTACTATACTTGAACATAGATTAGAGAAGATTCTTTGTGACTGTTAATCATTATTTTTTGTTTTAACGTAAGGTCTAGTGATTCTTCACACTGTGAATTTTATGAGTTGAATGAATATGGACACTGTTGGTACTACATTGTATTAAAAGAATTATCAATAAAAATAATGTTTCAATATTTCTGTGAAAATATATAATCATGACACAATTTGCATAACCTGACTTTGAACCATCAGAGCTGTTTCGGTTGGGTACCACAACAGGTAATTTAGGTTCCTGTTGGTCACTGCACTCAATTTATACAAATGTTTTGATGTTTTAATGTTCCAGATAGACCACTAAGATAGCTAAACTTAGTAGTTTAGCAGAGTCACAGCTCATTTGTATATGTTTATACTAAGCAACCAGTAATAGAAATGTCAGAGAATAAAAATAGTCACTGCAAGTATACAGGTCTTGTCTGTATGTCAGTTCAGTTGAAAGTGATTTGGAGAGTTCACAGCCTTATTTGATAACAATAAGACTAAAGAACTGAAATAAAGTTTCAGGTCTGTTGCTTATATTTTGTTATTCTGCCTGATAGAGAGCCATGCAATGGATGTGCTTAGTGGAAATATAAATGAGGAAAAGGGTGGTTCTCTTCTGTGCACCTTAGCGAGTTAGAAATATACAATATGTGATCTCTATGTAAACTATGTTACCTAAATTATTTGAATACCTCATTAATTAGCAAACCTTTTAAAATGCTTTCTATGCTTCTAGAATATAAAAACACTTGGATTGTTATATTTGGCTTAATCACTTCCCTAATTTCCTGTGCTTTATGGAAAAGTCATAGTCCACTGAACCAAGCATGTAAGACCCATCAAACTCTGATTTTGGGTAACTTGTCCCATCATTATCCTTAGTCAACTTTGGCTCTAGCCTTCGTTAGTCATTCTTTCCTTAAGATGATGTTTTTGAAACAGTTTCTTAGCATCCTAGGGTTTTGTTTTGTTTTGTTTCCAAAATGGCAAGGGCTCCATTGAATGGTGGGGTTGGGGTGGGGTGGAGGTGATGAATGGGTGGGATTTGCTTCCCCTCACACCAACCAAAGAGATAGCTTTTTTCCCCCAAACTCTTTTTTTTTTTGCTGTTTCATTTCCTGCCTTAATTTTTATTCTGGGCATTCTTCGGGTAAAAAAGAAGATTCTATTTTTAAAATTTAGATTGAAAGTATGCATTCGGTAAATTTCTCCCTTTCTACTTATTCACATCAGCTTATATGTTTTCTACAGTTTTCTCAGTCTCTTGAGAGAGTATGGATTTATTATTTTGAAGATTCATACTTTGTTTTTAGATCATTTAAAAATGATACATATGTCAGCATGGATCTCTAAGCAATTCACTCATTGCATAAATATTTATTTAATGATAACTAAGTGCAGACACTGTTCTAGGTGTTGTACATACACCAGTGATTTAAACAAAGACTCTTGCCCTTGGAGACATTATAGTCCAGCAGGAAGAATATGGATACTTCATCATAAGCACAATAAATAAGTAAATAATATACAATACTAAGTTAAAAGGAGAAAAGTGCCAGGAATAAAAGAAAAGGTAGAGTAAGGATAAAAGGGAATAGAGCTTATTGGTGTAAAAAGATTGAGGGAAGTTTACAATTTTATGTAGCATAGTCAGGAATAGACATCATTTAGATGGTGACAGATAAGCAAAGACTTGAGAAAGATAGCCAGGTTAATAATCTGAGGAGAGAACATTACAGGCAAAAAGAACAACCAGAGCAGTTTGGGGGGAGCAGGTTCACTGAGAAGAGTAAGATTACTGGAAAAGGTCATTACCCATCCAGTGAAATGAACATTTAGACATATTTTCTGTTTCTTATCTCTACACATAATCATAAATGTTAGTGCTGAAGGGAATCACAGAGATCAAATCTTAAGTGTTTACTTTAGAGGAAGGAAATAGTTCCAAGAGGCTAAGTGACACCTAGTGGCAAAGCAGGACTGACTCTAGTTGCTTATTCTACAGCCACATGATGCTCTAAGGCTTCTAAAATGGTTGAAATGCTTTTTTTTTTTTTTGGAGTGACAGCTTTTAATAAAGCCTTGGACAAATCTAAGTAAATTGCTTTCACTTGAAGGATACCTGGCTTGCCTATATATAATGCCAGATCTACTCAATGTTAAATTGTTGTTTTATTTGCAATAAAGAGCAGGTGGATATGTGAAATCTGTCATGGACCTGAGTCTCCTGGGACCTATAAAAAGCCCTGTGCACTGGAGGCACTGTGTTAAAGCAAGTTCTGATCACTGTCTTTAAATTATCCAATGTACCCGTGCTCAGAAGGAGTAACAGCTTATTTTTTAACGCAATCTCTTGTAAAACATTTGATTCCCATACTGATTTTTTTTTTCTGAAACATAAAGGTGTGGCCAGTTTGAAATGATAAAACATGAGTGTAGCTACTAACATCTGGTGTTATTTTTGGAGGAAAACATACATTTATATGAGTACCTTTCCTCATTGCATAGAAGAACTACACATGCGTTAGTCTTATTAAATATCATCATTGTTGACATGTTGAAAACAACGAAGAAAAATACTTACAAATCCAGTAAGGAGCTAATGTATATAATTGGTTGCTGTATGTTATGAACAATAACAAGTGGAAAGTACGTGAATTATATAGAAAAGGTATATAATGTCACGCATTTCTAAAAATATGTGTCAACATAAAATAGATACAAGTAATATGGAAAAACCCAACGAGGTAACAGATATTTTCATTTTTACAGTGAATAGCCACGTATTTTTCCCATTTGATAATTATTTTCTTCTATAATGAATATTTTTAAGTAAATGATAATACTAATATCCAACTGAAAGTTAAAATTTAACCTCTCAGAAATGAAAATGTAGGTAAGAGATAAAACTATTAAAAAGAGGTTAAATTCTTAGTAGACATATTTTTTGTGGATGATAGAAGAGTATTACACATCACCAGAAACGTAAGAAAATTTAATGCCTTCATTAAACAAGTTTAATAAGCTTGAACTTTTAGTGTCTGCAAGGCCAAATGATGAGTCTACCTACCCTCTCATCACCCTGTACAGCTACCAGATGCAAGTTGAAAAAATTCTCAGAACTATATCAGAGTGGCAATGGCTTAAAAACATATAAATTCCTAAGAGATAGTAAAATTATCTCTCTTTTAAAATTATTCAATACCATCTAAACAGTCTGTCAACAGAATTGTATGCCTGAGGAAGAGTTAAGCATAATAGGGAGTATTCGTTGGGATCAAGTGTAAGTTGGTGATATTTATTTAGAACCCACTCTCTCATAGAAAAGTAAATTTATGAACTATCATATTGATTAATTAACATAGATACATAATGGATTTAACTTTTTATAATACAGGGCTTGGTCCTGTGGATAAAAATGATGAATAATATCTTGTCTCTTCTTTCCAGAAATCAGGAAGAATGTAGTGAAAGCTATATGTACAAAGTAATCACAATAATACATTTTAAATGTTTTAATAGACATTTAAGTCAAATTCCTAGAGTAGTGCACTTGAATTAACAGTCTGCAAATGTTTTATGATAATGATAAAAAGACCAACAGACAACAGATAAAAACAACAACAAGCTTTACAATAGGTAAAGATTTCAGTGATTGAAACTTTTCCTTCACCCTCCATTTCCTGCTCCACTTGTCAGTAGGAAGATTTATGTGAGATTGCATGTGATAAAATTTAGGCACAAATTAAAGGCAAAGAAGACAGTTCCAGCAAGTATGAAAAATTTGCCATTCCTTTATTTCAGATAAAAAAAAATGTAATATAAATTTATGCTAGCATCAGTTGTCTCTTCAATGTTTTGTAATTAAAGGAATATGGTCCCTTAAAAGCACAAAATATGTCTTCATGATAATTTTAAACAGTTACATTTTTTTTATTTGACACTCTACTAAATAATACTTATAAAATAAATCTGTACTACTGTAGCTTCAAAAGTGTCCTACATACCGAATTATTAGGCTGTTAAAAATGATGTTCTTCATGATTAGATATATTTTCATTCAAAATGTCAGTTTATCCATTTAACTTCCAATGTTATGTTAAGATCTTTAACAGACATAAAAATTACTGAGCTACCAACTATTACAGCACCTTTTATTTTGATTTCTATTATAATTCTGTTTTGTAATTCTCAGTAAAATTTTCTAATTCTATGTCTGAATTGTTAATATTATTGCAATCTCATCACCTGTGATTTCATTTTTAACTGAAGAAATTCCAGTAAAAAAATCAATAATGTATAAAACACATGCATTTTGAATATATCTTCAAAATATTATAATATTAGATAGTAAGTTAACATTTACTGTAATTTTAGACTTTGTTATTTCATGTAAAATATGTCCATATTTACTGTTTTGTTTTCTAAAACCATATTTCAGTATTTCCATTGCTTAACCCTCAGTTAGGATTCTTTGATTATAGGAAACAAAGAAATCAAACTCCCATTAGCAAAAGCGCGTTTTTTTCCCCTGACTTGGGAAGACTAGAAATAATGTGGTTTTAAGCAAAACTTGATGCAGGTACTTAGAGAAATTATCAAAATCCATTCTTCCTGTTTTTCTTTCTCTCTTCCACTTCTCAGTGTGCTGAGAAAAATGCGGTTGATAATTCCTGATTCTCATTCAGCAGGCTGTATTATCCAAATCTGCCTTTTCCTTAAGCTCCTAAAATGAAAGAAACATATATCTGGGGAAGAATAAAGATCTGTCTTAATTTAACAAATGCACAGTAGAATGTGATAACTGAATGTCCTGGAACACATTCTCAAACTTATGGCTGGGAAAGAAATATACTAGGAAGGCAGCCCCATCCCATTCACATGAATAGATGGAAGGAAGGAACAGTTACTCAAAGAAGGAAGGAGGGAGTCTCTGAACAGACAAAATCAACTCTGTTATATTAAAATATAAACTTCAAAAAGTTAGAAGCATGAATGATAAGAATAAAAAATAAACCTGTCAACCATTTATTAACTAAATCATTAATTAGGAGACTAATGAGATGGTATAGCTGATTCAAATATCACTTGAAGAACTGAGATACATATAAGTACATTAAAATGGCATGCAGAAATAAGGTGTTTTTAATAAAGAAATTTACAGTTAATACTGTTATCTTTTCTACTAGAAAAGAGACATTTACATTACATTACTATTAGGCCTATAATCAGTTGCTTGGCTACAAGTAAATATCAATGAATAGAAAATCAGACCAAGGTACACATGAGATAATCCTCATATGGACCTATTAGATAACACCCAGCACAACTGAAAGAACAATCCACAATCCCATTGACCTGTTTCCAAATCTGGATATTTTTTCTTAACAGGTGAAATATGCAAAACACATAATTTGGAGTCGAGGCTTTCTTTTTCTAAACTTGGCTTATTACTTTAGACCAGGCACTGAATTTCTCTGACATCTTGTTCTTCACATCTAAAAATCTGTCTACCAAACTTCAAATACATTGTTTCTTAGGAAGAACAATTATTTTAAACTACGGTATACATAAACTTATTATCATTATACAAAACAACTTTAGTGCTCTTCTATTCCAACTCTACTCAGACCTAAACAACAGATACATTTTGGTAACCATTATGTTTCAGGTACTACACTATGCTAGAAATACACAAGTGGTTAAAGTATGAGATCTTCTCTAAGTAATGTGAGGTCAATTATAAAGAAAAATGTGTAAATGAGTATTATGTTATAGAATTGCAAGTGCTATAAAGAAATCTATGTAATAATTTTCAAATGGGATTGAAGCTGAAAATTGGACATAATCCGTCCTATCTCAGTGTTTCAAGGTGAGGGATAAGTACTGATGGGGACTGACCCCTGAACTCAGGAAAACAGATATGTGTGGTAATAAATGTAGACAACCCTTAGCTCTCATTATCTGTCTTCCTTGTTAGATGGTAAATTTTGAGGACAAGCAATCATGTGTCTTTTTTTTTTCAGTGAAACATCTCAAGACTAAGTGTTATGATAGCAAGTAGGTGCTCAATATTGTTCAATGAATGGGTTATAGCAAAAAGATCAACATAATCAGCGACACTTATTTTATAGCTTAGTGTTCAATAATATTTAGTGATTCAAACTGAAAGTGAAACGAAACCTTACTGTATACAATAGGAATTATATATACTTGAAAATATAGTGAGAACATCCCAAAGAGTTATAATTTAAAAAAAAATTAAGGGATTAAGTATAGCATGATTTATACTACATTTTCAAAGATGCACATGTTATACTATTAACAATATATTTTAAAAACAATATTCAGTGTGGTAGATTTATTCCATTTACTTCCATAAGGAATGAATCAAATTTATTTCTCACTTTCCATCACCAGATAACAAATAGCCCTCAGATGCTTGTCAAAATCCTAAACCAAACATCTTAACTGGTGGAAATTATTTTTAAAAAATTATGGGATACTATCTCCAGTTTCATGGCCTGACTTGATTTGATGGAAACAAAAATCACCTGGAAATGATTTTTCCAGCTGGGAACATCTTTCAACACAGTTCTTTTCCCTTCCCTGTCAGATCTCATTTTATTCCTATATCCTTAAACACTTCAGTAACTTTTTTGCTCTGTTTCCATTTATGAGCATGCCAGTGACATCCCCAAGTTTCTTCTCATCTCACTTTTGATGTTCCTATATAATTTTACACCTCATCTTTTTCAGCAAGCACAGGGAATACTTTCAAATACTTTTTTATATCTTCCTCAACTTCAAATTGGCAAAATGTATTGTGCAATGAGGGATATTCTACTTAAATTAGCAATTCATTTTATTTGATGTTCTAACCATTAGTTTTAAGTGCCTTAATTATTTTACCATTTTTCTGTAAAATTTTAATAAGTGTAGGTATGTATTTTTGTAAGAATTATTTGCTTTCTTATGATTTATCTCATAAGTTGAGATCATTATTACAGCATCTTAGTTCACCGTTGCACATAACTCGCCAACATTCTAATAAAATACAGCAAATGAAATGTAAATTGGTATAACTTTTAAAGCTCTGAACATTGTGTTTGTTGGAGACAGATATTTTTCTTATAGTTTCTGTAGTCTTGCTTTCAGACAGAATTAAATATTCTTAGACCTGAATTTAATTTTATACTCATTTTCTGCTTTTGGTACTGTTATATTAGGCCATTGCCTAATGAGAACAAAATTATTTTCATTTTTATTCTTTAAATCATTTTGTATATTCCAAACCAGAAAAACATCTTAAGGAAATTATCAAACTTCCTCTTGTGTTTTTTGTACACAACAGAAATATATGTGTTATTATCCATCATTCATAAATCAGTGCAGTCTTTAGAGTTTTCCCTATGAAATGTTGATAATGCATTTGACTAAAGAAGCAATAGAGATATATCATCTGTTTTCATTGCTGAGAAAATGAAAACAACATCTACAAAAATAATTAAAATATTTTATAAATTAAAATAGTTTATAAATCAAAATGTCTTTGGCTGTCAACAAAAAAGAAGAGGAGGATTTACATATAAACTTCATTTATAAATAGAGTGTCTCACCAAACCAAGTATATTGCTCGGGAAATATCAAAGTTACAAGGTTAAAATATGGCTCTATGTTTCACAGCCATTAGCCTACAACTTTGATATTTTAAATTAGTAGCTTAATAACATTTGGTGATTGCCACCCATTGGGTGCAGCTTCCAAAGGGGGCTTGATAAGTAAGGGAGTACTACGACTCTGTGGAGAAATAGGGATAAATGGATAGTTGGATGAGGGATTGAAACTAACTTTTGGTGAACTACTTCATAGCTGGGACTGAGCTTACAAAACCTTTTAATCAACTGAAGGCTCCTTGAGGTCACTTTTTTCCCTCAATTTATATTACTTAGGATACTCATAAAACATATCTACTCTTAATTTGTAAACTTAGGATACTCATAAAATATATCTACTCTTTCTAAATTATAAAATATGTAAGTGATCGGAATTTGAATATGGACAATTTGAAATTTAAATCCAGGCCACTTTGTCTTTTTCTTTTATTCTCGCCTTAAGGATGCCTAATTTGTCCAGCTGTCTCAAACCATCTTTCTTGTCTCCATATATCACCCTTAAATTGTTCTTTTACTCGAGGATTGATAGTGTAATAATAGTGAGAGTGCTTTCTTTCCCAGAAACATTTCATTTAAAGGTAAATCCTTGTACTAATGTCATCAGCTGGTAAATGAGGAAGGGCTTAATTTGTTTTGGAGCTTTATATGGCTCTGTTTATTATAGTCACATTTCTTACTGTAGGGCCAACCATCTACTTCATATAGACACCTGAATTTTTATACCATTCTGCTAATAGAGTAATCAATATAGCTAATTAATCTTAATATCTAGTTTTGCATGAGGAAACCATGCATTCAGTTCTGAGCTCCACTAACTTCTACCTTTGTGAACTTTTGAAATTTATTTGAATTCTCAGAGCATCCATTGACTTTGTTGCTTCATGTGTCAAAAGATTCCCTCAAATCGTTGTTTGGGGAATTTGTGACAATATATTCAAAAGTGATGCAGTTTATTACGATTAAGGGCACAATGTACACAGGTAAAAATATACTAGGGAACAAATTAACCTACTATGTACCAGGCATCATTCAAATCTAGGTAGTAGATGCCAAAAATGTCTTTTGATTAAGATGTACCTTAAAACAATATTCCCAGGGATTTAGCATTGAAAGAGCCAGTGTCATCCCCATCCTTCCTTCTCTTCCTTCCTTCCTTTATTCTGTTTTCCTTCCTAACTTGCCATTTTCATTTGACATTTGTAACCTTTCAATAAAAGTCCTAATTAAAATCATATTTAATCATAGCTGAAAAAATAAAAGTGTGTTCAAGGAAGTATAGTTAATAACCAGAAAATGGACAAGAAAGTTGTCGAACCTTCTCTCCACATATGAAATATAACTTTTATATGTATACATGCATGTATATACACACACAAATATATATATATGAGCATAAAGATGGATTTCTATTGCTACTTTGACCTATTTATCTTACGTGCTAAAAACACAATAATTGATTTACAATAGGACCATAGAGTATTGTGAGACCTGAAAATGTAATTCCTCTTCATTATTCGTATTTATTACTTTTTTTGGTGTAGGCATAGAGAATAATTGTGATAGAATAAGTTTTTAAGATACCTGCAGAGCAATAAGTGGTGCTGGGAAAATTGGACAGCTACATGTAAAAGAATGAAATTAGAACACTTCCTAACACCATACACAAAAATAAACTCAAAATGTATCAAAGACCTAAATATAAGGCCAGACACTATAAAACTCTTAGAGGAAAACATAGGCAGAACACTTTATGACATAAATCATAGCAAGATCCTTTTTGACCCACCTCCTAGAATAATGGAAATAAAATAAAAAAATAAACAAATGGGATATAATGAAACTTAAAAGCTTTTGCACAGCAAAGGAAACCATAAAACAAAAAGACAACCCTCAGAATGGGAGAAAATATTTGCAAATGAAGCAACTGACAAAGGATTAATCTCCAAAATATACAAGCAGCTCATGCAGCTCAATATCAAAAAAGCAAACAACCCAATCCAAAAATGGGCAGAAGACCTAAATAGGCATTTCTCCAAAGTACACATACAGATTGCCAACAAACACATGAAAGGATGCTCAGCATCACTAATCATTAGAGAAATGCAAATTAAAACTACAATGAGATATCACCTCACACCAGTCAGAATGGCCATCATCAAAAAATCTAGAAACAATAAATGCTGGAGAGGGTGTGGAGAAAAAGAAACCCTCTTGCACTGTTGGTGGGAATGTAAATTGATACAGCCACTGTGGAGAACAGTATGGAGCTTCCTTAAAAAACTAAAAGTAGAACTACCATATTACCCAGCAATCCCACTACTGGGCATATACCCTGAGAAAACCATAGTTCAAAAAGATACATGTATCACAATATTCATTGCAGCACTATTTACAATAGCCAGGACATGGAAGCAACCTAAGTGTCCATTGACAGATGAATGGATAAAGAAGATGTGGCACATATATACAATGGAATATTAGCCATAAAAAGGAAAAAAATTGAGTTGTTTGTAATGAGGTGGTTGGACCTAGAGTGTGTCAAACAGAGTGAAGCAAGTCAGAAAGAGAAAAACAAATACTGGATGGTAACACACATTTACGGATTCTAAGAATATCGTACTGATGAACCTAGTAGCAGGGCAGGAGTAAAGATGCAGATGTAGAGAACGGACCTGAGGACGCAGTGGGGGAAGGGGAATCTGGGACAAAGTGAGAGTAGCATTGACATATATACACTACCAAATATAAAATGGATGGCTAGGGCTTCCCTGGTGGCGCAGTGGTTGAGAGTCCGCCTGCCGATGTAGGGGACACGGGTTCGTGCCCCGGTCCGAGAAGATCCCACATTGCCACGGAGCGGCTGGGCCTGTGAGCCATGGCCGCTGAGCCTGCGCGTCCGGAGCCTGTGCGCCGCAACAATGAGAGGCCCGCATACCGCGGAAAAAAAAAAAAAAAAAAAAAAAGGATGGCTAATGGGAAGCTGCTGCATAGCACAGGGAGATCAGCTCGATGCTTTGTGACGACCTAGAGAGGTGGGATACGGAGGGTGGAAGGGAGGCCCAGGAGAGAGGGGATATGGGGATATATGTATACATATAGCTGATTTACTTTGTTGTACAGCAGAAACTAACAACATTGTAAAGCAATTATACTCCAGTAAAGATATAAAAAATACCTGCAGAGGCAGGAATTAGAATTGATTATAGCTGGTTGTAATATGAAGAAATGTTGTGTATGACAAGTCCTGATATTAGCAGAATCTAAATCATATGAATGAGAGAAATTCCTACTAATTTCATATGATTACTATCATAATCAGAATTAAGCTGTAGCTTTAATTGTGGATTTTCCTAAAGTGCCTTAATTTATGATATTGACAAGCATTTTAATATATTTCATTTTAAATTCAATCCCACTGTTTTCCAATCTTGTCAACTAAAATGTTTTTCAAGAATATTCAAGTCCTTTTCACTCAGGACTTCTATGGAAAAAGAAAGTGTAAATATCATATGCTTACAGTTTCCTTGGGGATTTGTTTTACATTTCCCACCAACCGCTATAGTAAAAGCATATAATAAAAAAGTTCATTTAAGTAATTTATCATTAGTTAAGTGTTATTTCAAGACAGTGTATTCGTTATAGATATTTTGTTACCAAATTTGGGGAATTATTTATCAGGCTATAAACCTACTGAATACATATAATTTTGGAGGTGGTTATATTCACTTATTTGGTCAATATTGGGAAGTTTTTCATCAGTCAGTTTCTTTTAATAGCATTGAAGGTGAGAATCTAAAAGATGATTGTTTACATCTGCACAGATAATTATTAATTTTGCTTTCATTAGGGTTTAAGCAAACTTTTCATATTTTTTTAAAACTAGGATAAAATTCCAATAATTGTCTTTCTCAAAAGCAATTTTACCATTTCCCCTTAACTACTCATTTAATACTGATGAGCTCTAGGATGGGATTTAGTCTCCTGATTCATTCACAAAAGATCATTAGTATACTTTATAATAAGTCAAACCAAAGGCTTAGGTGGAATAAAAATATTCTTAACAAAATAAGTGTGCCATATTTCTATTCCTCTATCTATACCTACGTCTACATCTATAAAATCACTTATATTTAGCAAAAGATACCATAAAATACTCAGCAGAGAAATGGTAGATATGGGAAAATGTAGATTTTTGATATGGATGGCAACAAAAGGTATAATAAAGTAACTTGTGGAAAAATGTGCAAATTCATTAGTAGTACAAGTAAATTATTGTAAACTGATAGGTCTTTCAACATATCAGACTTTATTTATGTCTTCCAGAGGCTTGATTAGAAGAGTATTTACATACATGACAGGTATAGGCATTGTTTTGAAATTAATCAGGCAACATTTATTAAAACTAAAATCAGCAGCTATACTCCAATAAAATTTTTTTAAATAAAAATTTTTTAAAAACCTTAAAATCAAAATTAAAAATATAGATGGTCTGTGAACTAATTTATGCTGAGTCTTGGACTCTCTCAATTAAAATGAAGGCACCAAGGCGAACAGACATATAAGCAATCATATTTATTAAATATGATCAAGAAAAATTTAAAGCAAAATACATGCCCATCAAAGGGTTTGCTGGGGGAGAGAAAGCAAAAGGAAAGAGAGGGAAAAAACTGAAAAGGAAAAAATGGTGCATTTGATTATTATGTACATTAGAATAGTCTGTCCTTTACTTCTTCTGGTTCATCAAATAGATGACATTCTGAATGTTGCATAATGTAGTGTGTTTGTGTGTGTGTGTGTGTGTGTGTGTGTGTGTGTGGTGAGGGAGAGGGAAAGAAAGAGGGAGAGAAGGAGGGAAGGTAATGAAGGGAAGAAAGAGAGAGAGTGTATAAGGTTATATTTAGAAATAAAGTAAAAATAACAAATAGTTGAATGGAACTGGTCCTATATTTCCTTATCTAACTTAATATTGCAAAGTAGCTCTCCAATTAACCCTCTCCTGGAAAGCTAAGACATTAATGAGAGGGATTGTTAGTGTTTATGTGGGTATGGGTGGTATAAAGTGGGATTAATCTTACACTGGCTCAACTATTTAATATTACTTAGGGAGATAATATTTGGCAAGAGAAATAAAAACATTGCTTTAGTCAGAATGAGCTGACCAGTACTAATCTCAGTTCTGTTGTGGATATAAAATAATGGTATTCACTTTTAAGACATACAATGTGGCATGTGTTTCTATTTGTCATGATTAGAAAGTATAAACATTATTTTCTGGAGTTAAAAGCCTAATATAGAGATCTATTGTCTAGTAATATCCTAGAGTGAGAAAAGTAGATACACATTTTTTCTTCTCCTACAGAAAAATATAGATACACACTGCCTTTTTCTAACACTCAGGAAAGTTAAAAGTTACGTCTTTATATCAGATGGACTGAAAACTCAGAGGACCTGATATAACTGTGTTTCTTTTAAACAGCCTTATTCTGATGAAGCATGAAAAATGAGAGGTATTATAGTATTTGCTGAAGGAAAATGGTGGTAGCTTCAAAGATTCCGTCCTCACAGCAACCTGTTTCACGTCTCCAAGTGTTGATGTAGACAGTTGAGGCTATTGGAGAACAAAGATTTCATAAATCCCAATAAGAAAGGCTATAAGCAAATTTTTTTCCCAGATAAAAGTACAGAATTAACTCTCACAGAAATACAAAGAATGAAGATTTCTAAAGTTTAAATTATTTATTGGTTAGCTATATGCAAATATTTACATTCTCATGTCTTTAAATGAGGCTGGAAGTCCTTAAATATTTAGAATGTAGATAGTAAATGTTTATGAATATTACATAATTTTATGAAGGATTCTTTACACTGCAGCCTTAGACCAAAGCTTTAGGTCCATAACATAGGATTTTACTCACTAGTTATGCCTTTATTATTTTCAGTAATTAATTATTTTAATGTGTTCTGAAATGTATCCACATTAACATGATTTCTGGCCTGTAGAATTATGAAATTATAGTGAACTTCCCATTGTTCACAGTGCCAAAAACAGCATGATAATATATATGATGTACAGAATGGCATTTAAAGTTATTCAAAAGTCTCAGAAGAAATTTCAATCCGTTGTCAGTAGAACCACTGTACACTGAATAGGCTGCATGAGGAATTGGACACTAGCATAAATCTCTTCTTCATTCTACATTTTGTATTTCAGTTGCATTCTATCTTTAAGATATCTGTTAAGACATTTCATCTATGTGTCAGTATGGCATGCTGATATATTTATATTGTCTTTGTAAGCAAATTAATGTTCCCCTGCTATATTGAAAAACAATATAATCAAAATAGTTCATATGTAATCAGTATTTTGTTTTAAAGGCTACATGTTTATTGGTTTGTAGTGCCCTAATTATTTTTCTCTCCCTGAAGATAGCTTTCATAAAAGGTCATTTATTTTCTTGAACAGGTAAATGGGATATTTACAAGTTGGCAATATGTAACCTTATAGTAGGATACCTAATGGAGTGTGGCAAAAAACAAATGAAACAATTTGACTGGCTGATAACCATTTCAAGCTATGCTAGTTTCAAGGCAATTACAGCAGTTAGAACATATCCAACTATTGAAGCATTTCTGTTAGTGCAAGTCTATAACCATTACATGATTTAAGTAATCTTTAATAATATGAAACATTTCCCATTACTTCATGTGATATGTATAGCTAACTGGTAAAGAAGTTATGAAATACTGAGAAATTGTTCTCTAAATTTGACCAGATGAATTCTTGTGAGTTGTCTCAGGAATCCAGTTCAATGTCCTAAACACATTAATTTCATCAGAAAATCAAAGGGAATGGAAGAAAATAATCTTTAGAGATAAAGAATTTATTTACTATAGATTTTCGTCATTTCTGTAAAATCCCAATGCGTAGTTTTGCATAAGCATAATTGTTGGGTTAGCATATATGTATTGACAAAAATCTAGAGCAGTGATGCTATTATTATTATAAAAATATTACAAATTTTATTGATAGTGTTACAACATCTACTTTAGTTCTTGGGTTAGTGACAATGTACTTAATTTTCTTTTCCAGAAACAGTAGGATGATATCTATACTGTGAAGTAATAGAATTATTAGGCAAATACTTCTATAACTTCCTAATGTATTAGTTATGTAATACATTGTTTTGAATTATTAACATTTTCCAGATATTCATATAGGTACTAGGGAAATATAATAAACAAGTTACAGGCCCTATTCGTAAAGTTTTTGTGTTCTATAGGAAGAAACATATCAGAAAATAAACATTCCACTGCTTTCTATGATTTGACACTGTATACAAGTATCATGAAAAGAAATGAAAATAGGATGAAGAGCTGGTGCTCATTTACCTAGGAAGGTCAAGAAAGGTATCACACATTTTATGAGGGGTACTTGAGATGTGAAATATGGGAAAAAAGGAGTCACATAGACATCTAGAGAAAAGCTTTCATAAAGAAAAAGAGTAAGTATAAAGACCATGATATGGTAATAAAGTTGGCATATCCAAGGAACGTTAAAGTTACTGCTGGGATGGGTCACTCAGGTTCTACCCTCCCAGGACAAAAGCATTCCCACACTGCTGAGGATTGCTGAAAATTTTGCTTGAGAAAGTTGATTATATTTATATCTATATAAATATAGATATATTTAGTCTGTTTATATCTATATATATCTATCATAAAGCTAGACCAAAGCTCTAACAAGGTAGCAGAGCTAGGGAGGAGAGCAAAAGCCAGAGTCTTATGGCTACCCTGAGAAGTCTGAGAGAAGAGTTAAAAACAATTAAGGAGCAATCAGAAAGATAGGAGCAGTGGTGTGCTGGTGAATGTTTAACGACTGACTTACAGAAGGGCAGAGGGGAGCAACTTTATAGTGTGTGTCAATTCCTGTGTTGTCAACCCTCCCACTATGGCGTATTTCAACCTATCAAAGCAAAGTCACTGGAGGCAGAGTTGGGAAGAGAGGTGCAGTAGGATATTATAGAGGATATTATATTATTATGTATGCAATAGACCTAAATAATCTCAAGAGCATAGTAATAGTAAAATGTAGTAAAATAACTGATTAATAAGTTTTGAGTATTGACTACTTCAGTTTTTAATATTATTTATTGTGAGTTTATATAATTTAATTTTTATAAATGGCTCACAAAATACATGAGAATTAAAGGATCAGCTCTTATGAGCCAGTTCAAGCCAGAAAGCACACCAATGGGCAGGAGACAAGTGAATTATGGAGACAGATTGAGTGTCTAGAAAACAGACACTGAGATAAAAGTCAGGAATTCAAAAGGTTTTTCAGGGGGTAATATTTTTGAAGAAAAAGTGGAGGAAGCAGAATTTTGTAAGAGAGGCTGTCAGACTGTGATATGGTCCTGACACAATCACAGCCAGACCATTGGTGAGCAGAGATTTCCTGTTACTGGAGTCCCATATTGGGAAGAAATGGCTTAGCTCTATACCATTGCCTTTCTCAGTTGTTGGCCAGGGATCATTTAAGAAGGGCATGAGGGCTTCCCTGGTGGCGCAGTGGTTGAGAGTCCACCTGCCGACACAGGGGACATGGGTTCGTGCCCCGGTCCGGGAAGATCCCACATGCCGCGGAGCGGCTGGGCCCGTGAGCCATGGCTGCTGAGCCTGCGCGTCCGGAGCCTGTGCTCCACAACAGGAGAGGCCACAGCAGTGAGAGGCCCGCGTACCGCAAAAACAAAAAAAAAATTAAAACAAATTTTTAAATTGAATATTTTGGTGCTTCTCATACCATACTCAGCCTACCTTAATTTAACACCGTAGATCTTTCTGCTATTGACATTTTTCCACTGGCTTCTGGATACTTCTTAGTCAAGTTTTCCCTCCTACGTCTTTAAGTATTAAATGCAAGTCTCTATCTGAAGTTGGTTCCCCTTCTGCCCACTTTGAGCTGTCAGTGTTAGTCCTGTCCATATTTATCTTTTCTTTTTCTTTCCATTCTAACTTCTGTCTTATCCTGTTCCATATCCCTCCTGTATTATATTTTGCTAAATTATTTCAGTAGGCATTAAGCTGGCCTCCCTGAATCTGGATTTGCCTGTATCCTCTACAAAGCTGTCAGAAGAATCTTTCTAAAATAGTAGTCATACTCTAGCTTGAAACTTTAAAATGGTTTTCTTAACCAGTTAATAAACTTCGCAACAGCAAGAAACATGAAAGATTTTGCTCTGCATCCTCAGCATGTAGTTCAAAGAGGGCATTCAATAAGTGTTTAAGGAAGAAAGAGAAGGAGGAACAATTGTTCAGATGATGCCAAATTACTGTGAATAATGGATTTTCTCTTCCTCTTGGGGTAAGGAATTAGAAAAAGAGCTTTAAACAAAAGGTTACAACTCTGGTATTCCCAACTAGTGGTTAAAATCTTGCAAATACAAAAAGTTGAGCAAAGTGGACATTAGAGGGTTTAATGAAATTAATTTAAATAATTGATATACATAATATGTGTATATATTCATGTACCTGCATATATGCATTACACATCTACTAGAAGCAGGAAACAGCAAAAACATCAATAATTACTCCTTTTCTTCTTCCTCCATATTGTATTCAAAGAAACCAGTATCAGTGAAAAGGAAAGAAATAGGAGAGTTAGTTAGGCAAGGGTAGCAGATTTCTGCAGGGGAAAACTGGGATCAAGGGGGAATTTCTCATTTTAAATAGAAGAGCATATATTAGTGCTATTGGTAAGGTTCCATTAGAAATAGAACAAGTGAAGGGAAGAGAGGAGATAATCTTACACGTACTTATGACATCTAATCTAGACATATTCTTAAGTGTTTTTAGATGCATTTAGAAACTTGTCCTATCAATAGAGAGTAATCCTTAGGAAGACAACACAAAGGTATGTTTTACCTAATTGTCAGTATGTATAATCTTTTAAAATGATCATATTTAATATTGTAGGTTATTTTGTGTTTCCTGAACAGGTCATGAGGTACAAATATTAATGTATTTATTGAAAATGAATATAGCTTGTTTATTCACAATGCAAACCACTAAGAGAAAATAATTTTCCTGTATAGCAATATTCTAATGAAAAAAGCCATATAGCTTTCATTTACACTCTTATTTGTCCAAAGATAAATTTTTTTGGCCCCTTTTAAATTAAGGGTTTCCATTTTCTGTGCATTTTAAATGTTTTAGGAGCTTTTATATATAAAATAGTTTCATTAAATTGTTTTTTTGAGTGCTTTAAGCAGGGATGGTATAGAAAAACGTAATATTAGTAAAAATGACTTATTTATGGTACTAGACATTTATTTATGAATAAATGGAAAATTTTCTACTTATGGGCGAACATGAAACAAGATGTTAACATATTTCCATGGACTTCCTCATGATAATTTTTATTTCTAAATTTATGAAGGCAAAGATGAACTTAGATACAGAAAATTTAAAACACAAGGCATCATGTTTCATTCCTAAACACAATATAATTTTCAGGGCCAAGCAAAACATATATTCAGCTTTGACAGAAGAATTCAAATGTTAATTTCATACCAAGAAATAAAGTTGTTTGTTGTCACTGAAATTCAAGGAGTAGAACCTCTCTGTAATTCTTCACAAGACCTACAACTGGATTATTAGAATAATATCAGTTGTATATACTCTGCACCCTTCATCCCCAGCTGAACACTAAAATAAAAAATAAAATGGATTGTGACACAAATGATAGTGTTTGCATGTCTCATTGTTCATGAATTTGAACTATTACTGTCTATTGATGTGTCCCTGTGTGCATTTAGACTAAATATATCAAACTGTTTCTTAAACTACTTATATAAAGGGCCACTGAGCTCAAAGTTGTATATTATAATCCTTTCTTTCCTGAAAACAATGACATTACAGTGGAACGAATATGATAAATATTGCTATTATGTGTAGAGTGGGAGTTACATTTTATAGTAAGAAATAATAAAGGCAATGTTACTTTTTATGACTTTTCCATATGACTAATGAACACATTATCCAGAAGTTAGTAAGAGTCATGCTAAACATGTGATTCAAATGATAACAAAGATATTTATTTATTTTTTTAAAAAAGATTACCAGCTGTACTAACTTTAAGAGACATGATGTATAATGGGTATGGTTTAACATTTCTTTATGAAATAAGGAGAAAACTGAATCTAAAATTCTTAATTATAGTTAAATTCAATTTGTGGATTAAATGAAGCAGTCTATGATAATTCTCACCTCTCAAACTGGCACACAGTACTTTTCAAAAGGGTATGCTGTGAACGAAGAATATGTAATTTGGAAAATGTTTTTAAATCCGATAATAATTTCCTAAGACATAAATTATACAAAGGTATTATTCACATAATAAAAACTACAGAAATTATAGCTCCACAAAAATCTTGTAAGCCGGTGGTAATAGGCAGAAGATACAATAGGGAGGTCACTCAAAGCAAATTGTGCAATTACCATGATCTATGGATGACACATATAACACAGGCAATGGATTCATATGGACCTGAGTTTAAATTCAGGCTATTCCACTGACCAGCCCCGTAACGTGGGGCAGTAGCCTGGGTCAGTTTATCCTACTCCTGCCTCAGTTTTCTTTTTATTTATTTCTCTTTTAAAATTTTATTGGAATATAGTTGATTTACAATGTTGTATTACTTTCAGGTGTACAGCAAAGTTATACATATATTCATTCTTTTTTGGATTCTTTTCTCATATAGGTTATCACAGGATATTGAGTAGAGTTCCCTGTGCTATACAGTAGGTCCTTGTTGGTTATCTATCTTATATATAGTATTATGTGTATGTTAATCCTAAACTCCTGATTTATCCCTCCCACCGACGTTTCCCCTTTGGTAACAATAAATTTGATTTCGATATCTGTAAGTCTGTTTCTGTTTTGTAAATAAGTTCATTTATGCCATTTTAAAAATTAGATTCCACATATGAGTGATATCATATGATATTTGTCTTTCTCTGTCTGACTTAGTATGATAATCTCTAGGCCCATCCACCTTGCTGCAATCTTTTTATGGCTGAGTAATATTTTATTATTTATAAGTACCACATCTTCTTTATCCATTACTCTGTCGATGGACATTTAGGATCCTTCCATGTCTTGGCTATTGTAAATAGTGCTGCAAAGAACACTGGGGTGCATGTATCTTTTTGAATTATGGTTTTCTCTGGATACCTGCCCAGGAGTGGGATTGCTGGATCATAAGGTAGTTCTGTTTTAGTTTTTCAAGGAACCTCCATACTGTTCTCCATAGTGGCTGTATCAATTACATTCCCACCAACAGTGCAAGAGGGTTCCCTTTTCTCCACACCCTCCCCAGCATTTATTGTTTGTAAACTTTTAATGATAGCCATTCTGACCTGTATGAGGTGATACCTCACTGTAGTTTTGATTTGCATTTCTCTGATAATTAGTGCTGTTGAGCATCTTTACATGTGCTTTTGGCCATCTGTATGTCTTCTTTGGAGAAATGTCTATTTAGATCTTCTGCTAAGTTTTCTTACCTAAAAATGAGCCACATGAAGATTCAATGGGTAGTGCAGGTAAATGGCGTAGCACTGTTCTAGCACATAAAGAATGTTCTAAGAAAATTGGCTTTTTTAAAAACATTTAAAAAAAATGGATGTTAGATGCATTGGATATGGTATGTTTAGTAATATAATACTCTTTTATATTTAGTTCAATATTATAGTTTTTTATTTTGAACTTATTTTACATTTGAATGATTACTAAAAGTGGTTTCAGCTCTCCAAATTTATTCTATTAATTTCCCATTTCATCTCTTTCACAGATTAATTTTTAACTGCTTTTTTAAATAAGAGAATTTTAAAATTGTGAGTATTTATATTTGCTGCATACTCTGTCAAGCTGTGGTGGTTGTTAGGCTGCCAACATAGGTATTTAAGGAAAGTAGGACTAACCCTTGACTAGATAGATGAAGTTAATTATAAACCTGCCAGCCTTCATTTACCACGCTGGTATATAACTAGTATGAGTGCAAAATCTCTTGTTGTTCTCTCTTAAAAATGTAGCTTTTGAATAATAAGGACTAAAACAATCAAAAATTTATACAAGTGTAACTTCTCAAATTTTACAGAGGTGCAAGAATCAAGGAGTGTTGTCTTTCAGAAATAATATGTTTCAAGGTGAATAATATTTTAGTCCAGTACAAGAAAGATTTATTTTTAAGAAATCAGAGGTGTTTCTTTTTCTGCAAAGTGTATTTCATGATATTATGGGCATACATTATTAGAAATGATCAGAAATGATTCACATATTTTCTTTCATATTTAAGTGATACCTTCCTTGTTTTAAAGATAAAGAATCTGTAATTTAGAAGTGAAGTCAAGTTTACAAGGTCAGACAGAAAATGGTCTACTGGAGTTTGAAAATAATTATAATTACAAAGCCTTCATTTTCCTCCACTTCTCTATAGAGCCCCTGCAAGCCAATGAACCAAATGTTATATTATTACTTAAGGAAATATTGAGATTTTGCCAGTCTTAATATGGGTTCTCATGGTTAATTTTATTCACCAGTATAGTGAAATTGTTTCATAGAATCATCATGCTTTGATTTTGAAAATATAACCAGGATAGTTCAAATCTACAGCTCACAAATATAATTATTATTTACTACTTTCCTTATGCTTTGTAGGCATATTATAATTATTAGTTATTCTTTAAGAAAAACCTTTTAAAATAAAGTGGTAATACTTTCTTCATTATAGACATGAAGAAATGTGATATCCAGAGGTGAAGTGATTTGTTAAAGCTCAAATAAAAAGCCATGGCTGAGTCAGAACTAGAGTCCTTATTTTTTACTAGGCCATTTTCCTACAGCAGATTTAGACACATTGAGAAAGAGAGGGAGGGAGGGAGGGATGTAGGGAGGGAAAGAGGGTTAGATAGAAAGGCTGAGAGAAATTAAAAGGAAATATTTTAAAACCAGGGCAGAGTCAAAACAACATTAGTGGTCTTTAACATCAATAAAAGCTGAATGTTTCTAGTGTAATCTTTAAGGAAAAAGGAAGAAAAAGGTCACATGTGACACACACAAAGAAAAGTAAATTACTTTACAACACCAGAAATAGATCATGATATAGAGACATGTGAAAGAGAGAAAGAATGATTATATGAGAAAGTCATGCAGGACTTTGAGACAGTGAGGTCTGTTTGAAGTCCAGTGCTCAAGTAGGGAATCCACTTTTAAAGTTCTACGGGAAAAACTGACTCCAGCCAGAACACAGGTGCTCTGATATCAATAAGGCAAATAGGCACAACAGCCTTAGAGTTTTCTGAAATCTGTATCATAATCTGTCTTCCATAGCTTGGGAACATGGAAGTAGTTCATAGTGATTTGTTTAACTCATTGAAAACCTTTCCAACCAAACTTGCTACTCCCATCTTTCCATAATTTTTTTTAAGTGTCTCTCTAAACAGTTAATCAACAAGTATTATTGGGAGTTAAATGGCTAGCAAGGAGAACACTAACATTCTTCCTGTTTAATGTATCACCAGACAAGTCTCTGGAAATATTATTTTATGGCTTTCTAAAAGATATTTGTGATATAATTGAGTAATGATATCAAAGACAGAAATTAGCAATATGGATCAAAGAAGCAGTGCACTGAGAGGGCAGCACCTGAAAATCCTACTGAATCATCCTAATCTAGATATTTTGCACAAGCCAGGTCCTTAGAAGGAGACTGAGTAGAGTTTAGAAATCTGTGACTTTAAAAGGCATCAAGTAGGAGTTAACAAAATTTCAAAATCTGAATTCAAGACAAAAATGTTACAGAAAATAGAATTATTTTATTTGAATTCTAGGAGAGATGATGTATCTTTCAGTAAATTAAAGAAATTGACTTTTGGATCTTGCCTGGAAAATATTCAAAAGTAACGGCTGAAAGTGAAAAAAGAAGAAGCAGAGATAAGGGCTTTGAGTTGCAATTTTAAGTTTATTATCCTCTTTATTACTAGTTGGCTTTGTGACCTTAGAAGAGAAACTTAGCCACTCTGAACATTATTTTTGAATCCATTAGATAATTATACATATCTCATGATATTGGTACAGTAATTTTATTAGATAATGTGTGAAAGTGCTTTGCAAACTGTATAATACTTACAAGTTAGTTGTAACAAACTCAGAATGTTGTGGATCCTTAATTCCAAAACTGGCTTGAAACCCACTACCTAGAATATTTTGGGTATCTGATTTTCAAGCTATAGATGAGGCTTCCAGAAGTTAGATGTTTCACGATTTTTTTCACTCTTTGATGGGTTTTAACGACTTCAACAAAAAATTATTAATAGCTACCCAGAAAATATGATCGGTTTTAGTTCCACAGAAGATATTGAAAAGTTTTTCCTAACAGTTAAAAAATAGAGTGTCTGACTTGGTTAAATATTCTGTAATAGACTAAGCTTCTTATCTTGGATTTACTTTTTATGAGCTAATACAGACTTCTATATGTTTACCTGAGATAGAAATTTTAAATGTATATATTCTCTTGAGGTAAACTTGGATGTTCATGGAACAAATGCCATTGCTGGGTCACATATGAAAGGTAATTGGAAGAGTTTAGGGTTTTTTTTTTCATCTGGTTGATATAGAATTAGTAATGTAATGGATATGGACCTGGAACTTTCTGCTCATTGCAAAATACTGGCAGTTACTGAAGCAGCAGGTTGCAGGACGTGTGGCTTCAGTTTATGGAAATACTTGGACCACACACAGACTTTGATATGCTACAAACAGGAATGCTCTATGTAAGGGAATGTGACTGAATTGTGCCTCTGCAGGGTTGGTGTCAACAGGAACCGAGTAAGAGTCCATGTCATATAAATATATTTGGCCTGAAATCTGCCCAAATGCTAAGCCTCTTTCATTTCTCATGGATTTTATATAGAAGCCCATGGGTAAAACAGCTGTTGTTTTGCAGGAGCTGGTATACAGCTTTAGGCAAGAGATATTAAAAAAACAAAACTAAACTAAACCTATTTCAAAGAGAGTATCTCTTTTAACAATAGGTGAATTTATAATTCAAATGTTTGATACATCAAATTAAAATATAGAGGTAAACTAGCAATTCCCTATAAAATGGACTACAAAATTACACTGTAATAATTTATTCTCTATATCTTCATTTTAATGCTGCTTGGATTGTTTATTAAAAGCCTGCCTATAAACCAAGTCAAGGGTTAGTTGCAAAATCAAATCATAAGCTACCAAGTTGTTAAGGTGTTGAATGTCTTCTCTTATATCTCTTGGTTTCAAAGATAAATAATTTAAATTCTAGAATTCAGAGATAACTATTCTCTTCATCTATTGAAAATGTAAAGAATTGGAGCATGACGATAATTCAGCATTTTACCATATATCTAAAGGATGATTCTGTAGACTTAAAAGTACAATGACCCTAATGACCTTGAGCACCATGTACCAGGGTAACAGATGACTATATGGGTTTACCTATTAAATCCTGGTTTAATGAGTAGTATTTTAATCCAATGATGCCACAGCTATTTCTTCCTTATATCTTAAATCCCAGTAGTTGGTGAAAATATTAATGTCTGGGATATTTTAAGCTAAATACAAAAATTATTGAAAATTTTTCTGGAAATTAAAATTTCCCTAAATTTTTCTGTAACAACCTTCTTTTTAATTTTTTTTTTGCAATAGTATCATTCATTCACAAAACTAACAAAATTAATGAACAACTTCCATAAACTGTATTATTTCCCTTTATTTCTAAAGTATTTCTAAAGCAACTAGCTAAGGCTGAGCTTTTCACTCTTCAAAAGATACTCTTTTTTTTTAAAATCTTGTTTTGAATCATCAGCTATTTTGTAAAGGTCAAAATATATTAATTAAAATGTACTTAGTAAATTTCTCCAGAGCTTAGTTTTGTCTGTTTAGCTTTTAAAAATGCCTGTGTGTTTATCAAGTAAGATAAAATATACTTTACAAGGAACAAGATTTTCTGAAAAATGACCTTAAGGGAGGATCCTGGGTGGCCCAGACCACAAGTTGATAGGAGAGCCCAGCTTCGCTTCTCCCAACAGCAGGATTGGTGCCCAAGCTTAGTTTCCCACAGCACTCGGCTTCTTCAACTTGGCAGGGGTATTTGTAACCACAGACAGGCTCCAATAGCCTGATTGTTCCACAAGCTCCAGGTACAGAGCAACTGGCTTTCCCAGCAATTCCTGTAAACAGCTGCCACCAAAATCAATATTGCCTGATGTCAAGCTGCCCATGTATTCTCCAAATGTAAAGTAGCGTTCCTTTGATTGCCATATTGAGGGAGCTCACAGTGGGAAAGTGTCTTCCCCACTAGGTGAAACCCACACTATGTCCAAAGGACGGCCTGGCCCTGGCACCCCTCTCCATGAGTTGGTAGAGGAACTAGGGGATCTTCATGCTGCTAACTGATCTTGTAATTTTTCCCTTTTACCAAGAAAGCCTGTTCCTTAACCCAAGCCAAAATTCTGTTTGACAAATAGTAGCCCTAAAAGGACCCACCTATCCATGATAATACATTTTTTTCTTAATGCCATAAATATTACCCCTTTTTTGAGAAAGTTTCTGTTTTCAAGGAAAATATGATTTTAAAAATGTGGACAAGTTTAGTCATATATAATCTAAATTTCTTGATGAAATTAAAACCATAGGAAGAAAAGATCTTTGTTGAGGAAATTTCACTTCATAAGTGGACAATTTCTATAAATAGTTCTATAACTATTTCAAGCATACAAATAACTTGAGAGGATAGCAGCCACTTTTACTCTTTGTAAAAGAAAAATCAATACTAGACACAATGCTAAGAGTCTATGCAAGTGATAGCAATGTGAAAAACTGACCAGGTGTGGCTATGGAGAGCACATGCCCTGCCAAGGGGAGTCAGACAAGCTTCTTAAGTTCTATCTGACCTGTGTTTATGTGAATTTTTTTTAAAAGGAAACACTGCCTTATTTTAGACACTTTGGGCCTATAAAGCAAACAACATCACATCTCTACATGCAATTTTAGGAAGATTAAGGCCAGCTGGAATATTTTGTGACTCTTTCAATATGCAAAAATTGGTATATTGTACCTTTTTAAAGAATTTCTATTGCAAATGAACGATTTTAATACCTTTAAAGAGTGATTAACAAATTAAAGACGTCGTGCTAATTTTCAGTTTTCAAAACTAATGTTTTAACAAGTATCCTTTTGATATTGTTAAAATAAACCAAAATGGAGACCAAGCTTGAGAATCCCCCAAGCAGACAAAACCGTTTAAGACACGTAAGCAAAACCACATCTAGCTTATTCCATGAATGTAAGTGAAACTTAACTTAGTTTATTTCTTAGAAATACTTGTATTCATCATAAAAGAATCTTAAGTCATCCTCCTAAAATGATATGAGATCATCACTTTTAACCAATCCCCTGCTGTCTGGAAAACCCCATTTTAATAACCAATCATTATAAAGGTTAAGCAACTAACTTTTCAGGTTATAAGCCATCCTGTTACATCATGCCCCTGAGCTTCATATCAGTTTGATTTGAAAGTTGCCAGTTCTCGAGCTTTTCTTAGGTACACAGTATATCCTTGCAAGATATTATTTTATTGATCTAGTGTTTTAAATTTTGCTATTTCTGGATTTTTGATGATATGCTTGCTGACCTAAATGAAGACTGCTAAGGCAATATGTTTATTACCCTAGAGAACAGAGAGTCAAATTACACAGGTGTTATATCACTGTCAGAAAATTAATTTATACTAAAAAATATAATGCCTCTCAGATATAAAGTATGTTTTCAGATATATCTCCAGAAAAGTCCATAAATAGAGAATAACTATAGCTACAAGTATTTTAATGTATATTAAAATATATAATTTAAATATGTTTTCTTAGTAAAGATGAAAAGGGGCAAGTTTTGGTAGAATTTGAGAAATAGATAAATAGTTTTTAATTTTATTTTAGAAATAAAGCTAATTTTTGAGCTTAGCTCTCCCCTTAAATGTGGAGAGGATCCCTATAGATTTATGTTGCAGCTTTTGAATTTAAGAATATATATCTATTTATATCACATGATCCAATATATAAAATATAGGTACATTCTAATAGCACATATGAAATAATAGATTAGTAGTAAAAATGTGTGAGCTTTTTCAGTATATTGTGTAATATATCAAATATATTACTTCACAGCATGCATTAAAAAAAGCAACAACAATTTTAAGAAGTATATTTTGAAATTATGCTGCAGCAAGTGAAATTTTACTAGTGTCAAGCAATTAAACTTTGATCCTGGTAGAAAGATTCCATTTCAAAATGCAAATTTGGAGTCCTCTGCAACTTCATAAAACTCTTGGTAAAGTTTTGGTTTCTAAGAGCAAAACCTTACTTGTATCTAGAGCAGTTATACCAAGTGTTTTGTCTAGTTTAATAGAAAATGCAAAGCTGAATTTACAGAAATAAAGTTTCAGCTTAACTTGACTTTGATTTGATGAAAGCAGTCAAGTTTCCAATTCCAGTTCAGTGTGTATTTGGATCTGGCTTTTCAGTTCACTAAGCCCAGCTAGTAAACCATACAAATTATCAGTAATTTGTCAGCATTTGATAAATGACTTAATGCCAGTGAGCTGCCACTGATCCTATGTCATCTGCCTCTGCCTGGGTCAGCACATTTTCCTAATGCTCTAAAAACCTTAAAAAAGACAGTATAATAAAAATCATTTACTTAAGACCTTGACCCAAGTTTGTCCAGTAAAATGTGCTTAATATGAAAATAGTGCATTATGTAATATAATATGTTTGACTATGATAATCTACAGTTAACAATAAAGTTAAACTACTAGGAAACATGTAACAAGCAGGAAAAAATGATAAAGCATTCATTATTCATGCATTTCTTTCAAAATAATTGTTTACCAAGCACTAGGATTTTTTTTTCTTCCAGTTATCTTATTTTCTAACATTTTATTCATAACTTACTTTAGCGTACTTACCCATACAGATGATTAGTGTCATAATGAACAAAATGGGTCACTGGTCTATCACTATATAGATTAACTTCTAAAACAGAGAATCTCCATTTTAATATAATAACCACTGCCTATTAACCTTGTTGTTTAGAAGAGAGGCACAGAAAAGTGGCATGAATGACTGACTTAAACTGGGCTCCCTGAAAACACTGGCCCTGAAGCCAAAGATTACATCATAATGCTTTATTGGAAGGATGCAATCCCAAGAAAAATGGGCTGAAAAATTGGAAAAGCAGTGAAGAGCGAATATAATGTGGTGTGTTAACCAGCTGGCTACAGCTTCCCAATAAACATCTGCTTTCTCAGTCAAGTACCAGGGCTCCAGAGATGCATTATGGCACCATCGAGTTTCTGGATGGTCCTAGATTCCCTTCTCACTTGCTCAGAGTCACCCCAAGAGGCATTACCTCCCTGGCACTTCTGTGTTCTGTTGCACAGCCCTTCCAGGCACCTGCTGAAGAAGAGAACTGCTGTGCATGCAGTATGGTCAGGGAGAAAGCAGAGGCAGTCTCTCGTGTCAGCCGGCCCTACTTGTGAGGACTTCTAGTTCTATGGTGGCTGCAGCAACACAGAAGGCAGCTGGGGTTTTTCAACTACTGTGATGGTATAAGCCAAAGGAAGGATTATTTTGGCCTAGAAATAATGCAATTGGCTAAAACTTGTCAGGGTGGCAGGTAAGCATATCTGGAATATAGAATAAACTTCGCCTGGTATAATGGTACAACTCAATCCATAATGATTGAAGCAAAGAGGTCAATGTATATCACTTTCAAAACTGAAGGACAATAATGCAGCATAATGATCTATAATTTTAAAAGGAAAAATAAAGGTATAGGAAGAGAGGTGGTGAATATCAGGGCGAGCAGGAAAGAGAAAATAAACATGAAAATTTCAGATATCTTGCACTTGTGCTCAGAGTAAAAATACATTTGATGCTGAAATTTCTCTTCACCTTTTTGCAAATGGGAGTGAGAAATGTTCCCACAGAAGACTAACCAACTAATCTCAGGTCCATGGGGTATTTGGCTCATAATACGCTCAAGTTGATTTCCCTGTGCTACTTTCATTGTAGGAACCACTTCCGTCTCTTCTTATCCTGATTTCTTTCTCCTGAGGCTGTCTCAAAAAATAAAATGAAATAAAATAAAATAGGCACATTTTTGTAGGTCGTTCTATTCCTGATATCTTCCAAATTAGCATACCTCTTTAAAATTTTATATCCCTCTTTGTAGGTTTTTGGTTTATTTATCATGTTGTTGAATATAATACACATATAGAAAAACTAAAACCTAAGACAAAAAATGAACTTTCAGTCTCCTGATATGGCCTCTCTCAATCATTAACCCTTCTTCCCTCCTATAATTGTAAGTTATAAGCAATGTTACATACATATATATGCGTATATATGTAATAAGCATAATCTTATTTCACTGTAGATTAGTTTTGCCAGGATTGTCTCTTTATATGTATAGAATCACACAGTTTGTATTCTTTGTGTCTGATTTCTTTGCACAAAATTATGTTGGTATGATCCACCTATGTTTTACATGTGCAGCTCATGTATAGATAGTAGTCCTTACTGTAGATATGTAATATTCCATTGTATGAAAAGATCATTATTTGTATATCCATCCTACTATTGATGGATATTTGGGTTTTTTACCAGTGTTTAATTATTATGAAGCATGCTATTATGAAGAATCTATACATGTCCTTTGATACATATGTGTCTGTGATTTTGTTGAATATATCTCCAGAAATAAAATTATTAGGTGACAGTATATGAATATCTTTTAACTCAGTGAAAAATGCCAGAGTTTTCCATGATATTTATAGCAATTTACACTCTGATCAGGAATGTTTGAGTTTCTACTGCTTTTGCTAAAACTTGGCCTTCAGACATTTTTGGGCCATTTTGCTGTATGTTTATTGGTACATATGGACTGGTTTCACAGTGTGATTTTATTGGTTTGAGTATCTTTTCATAACTTTATTAGTCATTTACATATTCTGTTCTTTGAAGTGCTTGTTTAAAACTTTCCTCTATTATCCTGTTGAGTTATCTGTCTTTTTCTTATAGATATTTTGGGGTTTATTTTATTTGGATAATAGTTTTTTGTTGGTCAAATATTATGCAAATGTCTTTTCTTATTTTCTGAATTGACTTTTCTCTTTCTCAGTGGTAGCTTTTGATGCCCTAGTCAATTTATTAGTACCTTTATTTATGGTAAGCAATATTTGTGCTCTGTTTAAGAAATATTTTCCTACACAAGGTTATAAATATATTCTCTTTTAGAAGCTGAATGGTTTTACCTTTCATATTAGAGCGATAATTCCTCTAGGACTGTTTGGAAAAGAGTGACTGGGATAAGCTTTATTTTTTCCACTTTTAAAAAGTATAATTGATATAAAATAAACTGTACATATATAAAATATATATTTTTATGAGTTTGACATTTGTATAAACCTGGGAAATTATCACCACAATGAAGACAATAAATACAGTCATTGTCCACAATAGTTTCTTTATGCCCTTTTGTAATCCATACACTTCTCCATCTCAGGTGGCCACTAGTCTCTTTGAGTCAGAGTGGATTAGTTTATAATTTCTAGAATTTTATATAAATGGAATCAAATAACATGTAGTGTTTGGGGGGTTTTTTGATAGGCATTATTCATCTGATATTACTGGTTTAAGATTCATTCATGTCACATTTGCCCATTGCTTGCTCCTTTAAGGCTAAGTGGTATCTCATTGTTATCTATTCATTTTCTGATGAGCATTTAGTTTGTTTTCAGTTTTGTCTATAAACATTCAAGTGTAAGTCTTTGTATGGCCATATATATTCATTTATCTTGTGCAAACACCTAGGGGTAGAATGTAATTGTACTATTTTATGCTTCTACAAGCAATGCAGGAGAATTGCAATGGCTTTACCCAATTATTCTAGCACCACTTGTTGAAAACATTATCCTTTCCTCATTAAATTGTCTTGGCACTTTTTCCAAATCTGTTGAACTATCTATTTATATACTCTCTACACTATTTTTAATTTGTCTATATATTTTTCTTTATGCCAATATGACACTGTCTTGCTTACTGTAGGTTTACCATAATTCTGAAATCAGGTTGTAAAAGTCCTCCAATTTTGTTCTTCTTTTGACTATCCTGGAATCTTTATCTTTTCATATAAACTGTAGGGACCAACTTGCTATCTTCTTTTTTTTACCAAAAAACCTACTAAGGTTTTAATCAGAATTGCAATGAATTTGGGGAGAATTAACAAAATCACAATATTGACTCTTCTACTCAGTGTGCATCATATACCACTCCATTCATTTAGGTCGTTAATTTCTCTCAGCAATTTTTGAGAGGTTTCAGTACACAAATTTTGTCCATCTTTTCAAATTTATCCTAAGCACTTAATGTGACTGTACTTAATATGTTTATTTCAATTTCCTTTTATCCATTGCTGTAATATAGCAATACAATTTATTTTTATAAAACCTTATAATTAGCAAGCTTATTAAACTTATTCTGTTAGCTCTTTGTAGATTCCTTAGATTTTGTATATAGATAATAGTGTCTTTTTAAAATAAATACAATTTTACTTCTTTTTAAAATTTTTTGGTCTGGTCTTATATTTATTCCTTTTCTAATGCCGTATACAGTCCAGTACAGTCTTGATGAGAAATGACAGGAACCAACTTCATTTCCTTGTTACTATCTAAGGTAGAAAGCATTCAGTAGAGATTTTTTGCTAATATGTGTGGTTATTGCATCATCTTTACCAGAAAGTATCATCAAAATTATATGAATCTTAACGGGAAACTCTTCCTTAACCAAACCTTGTGAATCTGGATGAGCTGAAAATATTCTTTTCATCTTTATTTAATTGTTTATGCTAGATGAGAATATTTGCAATTACCTAAACACATTACGTTGGTTAGTTTAAACTATTCTAAGATTCCTGACAACAAGAAATTTGAACTTTAGTTAAGAATATGTTAGAAGCAGGTGTATTGATACTCACACATTTTTTATCTATAATTTAATATGGCCTGAGAGAAAAACTGATTGATCCTAGAGATTAATTGTACACTATACAGGACTGAATAATATCATAGATCCAATAGTGTCAGTTGATGCAAACTGTGCAAGAAGCTGAAGGAGACTGTTATTCTGTTATTAATGGGCTGATACATTCTTTTAATACCTATCGCAAAAAAAAGCTAGTATCATTTTGCATTCACGTGGGACAGATTCCATAACACATTTATTGTTCACTCACAGGGATTTCAAATTATCCTGTTGTCACAACACAGGGAAAAAAAAAGACTGAGATTGTATTTATTATTAATTATATTGATAAAATGATGTTTATATCTCAAGATGAAGATCACTCTAAGACCAAGTTACAAATGTGTGGTAAACACTTAATAACAAAGTCAGGCTAATTAATCTGACTAAAGTACAAGGCCCAGTGCAAATCGTAAAATCCTTAGGCATAAGTTAGTTGAAATGACTAGAAAAATTTGACTTTATCTTACAGTCTCCATCTCTGTTGAAATTCCCCATCTGTTCATGAATGTTGTCTACCTTTACCATTAGACCCTTTAACATGTTAATCATAGTTATTTTAAATTCCTTACCTGATAGCTCAAACATCTGGGTCCGCTATGAGTCAGCTTCGTTGTTCACAGTGGTTATGTATGTGTGATAATTTTTTATTCTTGCCAGGGAATGTCACATCTTCTTTTATACTAGGCTGTTAGTGTGGGGTTTGGTTTACTAATCTAGTCATGGATTAAGCCAGGTTTGGATTTTGTAGTGTTTATGGTTAACTTTAGTGCACAAATGGCTTTACATTTCTCTTGCAGCTGGGGTGATGGTGGGTTTTTCTCTGTGTTTCTGCTTGCTCCTCAGTTTTCAGCCTATTCTCTGCACCTGCACTTCAGAGAAAGTCTCTATTCATCCTCTTGCCCCTTCTTCAGTGCAGTCTCCTGTTTCTTTTTCCTGGGGTTTCCTGGCTTGGTGGTGGTGGACAAGCTATGTTGTCTATTACCTTGATCAGTCTCAGAGCTAGGCAGGCTCTTGTCCCTAAGGTCTCAAAGATGCTGCTTTCACAGTGATCATGCCTCTCTTTCCCATGATAGCCAGACTCTGCCTTGTCTCTCTAATGAGTTTACATAGAGAATTTCCTGCTAGTCCTTCCAAAGCTTGGAGGCTTATAATAGTATTTGGTGTAGGTTGCTTGTCACACTTTACCCACAGGGATGGTGGATTTTTTTCTATTACCCTTCTCCCACTGCCAAGAGTCATCCTCTGCATACTGGCAGTATGGACTTCATTAATTTTTCTCCAGGGCTTAAGGCTTATTTTCTGTGGGTGGAAGTGTCTAAGGGGAACTTTGTGTCTTTCCTACAGCAGTGGCAGTATACTTCTCCAGGCCTGCACTCCAACAGAGGCCACTTTGCACCCAACATCCTTGTGAGCAACTGCTCAAAAGTCTGTAGAGTAGGTCCTGTGAGTAGGTGTAAACTGCCCTTGTGTCAGTATTTCTCAGTTTCTATCCTTTCACATTAGTTCATACTCAACTTCAAAGCAATATCACTTCTCCCTGTTTGTATATAAATTTAATATCATCCAACTAAAAATGCCAACAGTTTTTTCTAGCTAGACAAGTTAATTTTAATATGGATAAATAAATGAGTAGGAAAGACATAAAAACATTGAAAATGGAGATAAATTAGGGAGGGGGAGAAAGCTCTGTCATATATTAAAATATATGATAAAGTTGCTTTAATTAAAATAGTACAGTTTTGATGCCTGAATAGTCATATTACCATTGGACCTGAATTGAAAACTAAGCAATACACCAAAATTTGCATGTGACAAATATGGCCTCTCAAATCAGTTGGTGAAAAGATGAAAGTCTTAATAAACTAAATTGAGAAAACCAAGAAGGTAGTAATATATTTATATATCACACCATGTATTGTGAAGATGTCCACATAGATCAGTCATATAAATGTAAATATTTGAAACCATATAAGTACTAGAAAAAAAGTTATGCCTGATTTGCATTACAGCTCTAAGACTATGGTCCCAAAATGACAATAGAGAGATAAATTCAATTGATGTATACACGTGTTTATTTATTTGTGTTTTATTTGGGGGGTGGATATGAGGCTGTATTCTTGTTTATTTGTTATGTTTTTTTCCTGTAGAACATATACTCTCTTTTGGACAAATTCCTATCCCTCCCTATTGGCTCTTAGCTAACCTGCTTCATCTACTTTCCTGTAGGGTCCCTGAAGCTATTTTAGCTATCTGATTCACAGATATAACAGGGAGATTTAAATTCTCTCTGGTCAGGGAATGCTGAGAATTAAAAGTAATTGTAGGGCTTCCCTGGTGGCGCAGTGGTTGAGAGTCTGCCTGCCGATGCAGGGGACACGGGTTCGTGCCCCGGTCTGGGAAGATCCCACATGCCGCAGAGCAGCTGCGCCCGTGAGCCATGGCTGCTGAGCCTGCGCGTCCGGAGCCTGGGCTTCGCAACGGGAGAGGCCACAACAGTGAAAGGCCCACGTACCTCAAAAAAATAAAAAAAAATTTAAAAAAATAAAGTAATTGGAGCATTGAGCCATTATTTCTCAGTTACTGTAATATTTTGCAATTTAATTCATGGAAGGAAGAGGTAAATTCTTACCTATCATAATGTCAGTGTATTCATTCTGAAGAAATAGCATAAATATTATTAGTAGTTAAAAGCTATTATAGAAAAATGATTTTATAAAATAAATTCATACTTAATAAGAGGAATATATTTAATTTAAAATATTTGTTGGGTAGACAGGCACATGCTGGAGTAAAACACCTGACCATACCCAAACCCACCACCCCTGTCATCCATGGCAAGGAAACTTTCCCCTTCCGCTTGTACACATTTCTTATGTCAGGAGAGCCAATAGAAACTGGAGAAAGGGCAATGAAAATGGCTTGAACTGCTGCCAAGGGATGTGGAACTTGCCAGGCACAAGAAGGAAATAAGGGAACTGGAGTTATGGCAGAGGACTGGGAGATGTGGAAAGTGTAATCTGATAAAATTTAAGTTGGAGTAAGAAAAAAGCTACTCTCTCCATCACCTTTTCTCTCTCGTTCCTTCTAGCCCCCAGACATGTGGGTCAGAGTTGAGTTAGGCAGACTGCAGACATTTATACCAGTATATGCAAAATTAGAATTTGAATGTAACCTTGTCTTTGGTTTTTAAGAGCTAAATATGGGAGAGTTTTTTTAGTAGAAAGCATCTGGAAAGCTATGAGATCTGTCCAAGGTATCAGTGGGAAGACTGGAAGAAAAATTCATTGGAATGTGATTAAAGACAACGGAGGCAAGGCCATGTATTTAGGGATGCAGACATGGCCTTGCCATCAGGACAAGTTTGAAAGTAACACAGTATGATTCAGTGAAGAAAGTTTGGGTTTTTGCAAGAATATTATCTAAAAGAGCCATTCATAATTATTCCATATAGAATTTAAAAATTAAAGCATTGTCTTAATTATAATGGCCCAGAATAGTCATTACATGTAGATTTGTGTGGAAAGCTCAAATGTATGAGCAATTATTTAATTTTTTAAAGCAGATACAAAGTTTTTTTTATGAGTGTTAAAGTACTAAATAACATTAAAATTTCTCTTTTCCTTAATCACTTAGGTAATAACGTCAGGAAGAAGTTTCATTGCATGATAATTTTTTCAACAGAATTTATTATTACTATGCTTTAAAATTTTGCAAAAAGACTTTTTTTTTAGTGATTCTGTCCTTTTAATCAGAAAAGCGGATGCCCCTTAGTGATGAAGCCATATATATATATATCAATATGTTGCATAGATTCTAGAAAACATAAAAATACATTATTTATATGACTAGAGCCACATTGTTGCAGTGCTATCACGCTTAGGGGGATTTCATCTCTAAGAAAATGCTTAGTCTCTAATGAATATTTATATCTCAGTTTCACTCTAATCTTAACAACATTGATGTTTTAACTAAATTCTGGAGAAGTATAAGAGATTAGATGCTTATCAAATACTTATGAGCAGCAAACTACTGACCTAAACAAAGAAATACATGCATTAAATTATTGTGGTGCTTTACAAAGAAAAGTATATAAATAAATCTGAATAAAGTGGCAACAGCATACTTGATTTTTTTCTTCTACTAGGCTGGTGAATTTAACAGTATTTAATTACATACTTTTTCAAAGAACTGGCACTGAGAAATATTTACTATGGGCGGCTGTTAGGAAAAATATTAAAATTTTTACCTTACAGAATATTTAGCAATAATAGAGAAATGTTCTATACTGTGTATTAGCCACAGTTAGATGGGAAAGATAAATAGTTCAGAAACTTTATTTTGAGACGTAAAGAAGTAAGATATGGAGAAAAGTATAATTTAATAAGTTATGGCACACATAAATATGTATTATAATCTGTATGGTTAGAATGAATCTGGGAATATTATTGTACTTGCAATATTATTTTAACTTTGGGGTTAAAAAATGTACTTAAAAATCACTCCATTTTCCCTTCTCTCCTGCTTTACTGAAGCTCAGAAAAGATAGAGACTTATTACTTTGTCTATTTCTGTCTCAGGCCAATCTGCTGAATGAAATACTAAAATCCTTAGAAAAGATGAGAGTAATTTCAAATCAGTCATGTACACACAGAGCAGAGTTCCTGGGAAATTTTAGCAAAGTCATGCTCATACTTTAAAATTTAAAATTCCTTATGTGATAACCATATGGCTTCCATATCTGTTCAGATATTGATATTCTAAGCCATTCAGTTCACTGGAAATATCAGAGTAGACTGGGTTTTGACTAGACTGTTGTTTCAATACATCAGTTTTGCACAAAAAAATGAAATTACGATAAAACATGTTTACTTATAGTTTGCAAATGAGCACATTAATTGGGGTCACACTTGCCAGAAATAGATTGTTTCCACATAGCTCTAATCTTTGATGTTTTTACTATCTGGAATGCCATCAAAGCTTAGCCATTTGAAATGCTCACTTGCAGTACACACTTCTTTTTCAATTCTATATCAGCATAATGGTTAATTTAATAATGGGATCCAGTTTGCTCTCTGAGCATGAACATTTTAATTATGTAAAATATAAATAAAGAAATCTTCATTACAGAAATTCTTTCTCTGAAAGGTAAGGCAAACATTAATTTTTTTCTCTCATTTCATCCATCATGTTATTGGTTCTCAGGAAATAATTAAAACAAAGAATTTATTCATCTAGAATAACAAATCATCCAGATCAAATCTAGTAATTTCATAATCTTAGTGTTTAAATATGCATCTAAACATATTATATTGTTGTAACTCTTAAAACCAAATGAAATAAACAGGGTAATAAGACAATAACATTATATGAAAAGAGATATATGTGAAATAGTAAACATGAAAGTTACTGTCTGTATGATTTATAATGAAGCTGGCAATATGTTTTTACTTCCAGAGACTTCCAAGTAAAGGATAAAGTTATTAACATATTTAGAGTTACAGTTACTCCGGAATGTAATATTTGTGGAAAGGTTTATGAAAATGCAATAAGCACATATATTTCTCTCTGTGTGCTTAGTCTATCATTTTGAGGTATATATTTTTAGATTTGTTTTTACCTTATAATGCTTTATATAATATATTTTTTAGTAAACAGTATAAATTGAAATCTAGCTCTTCTTTTGGACTCTCCTCTGTGTTCCATACTTGCGTGGTAGATGGTTTGCTCAATATCCCATTTGATTTCTAATTGACATTTTAAATGTAACATGTCCAAAGCAAGTTATTTTATTTCCTTCTTCTAGTCACCCCATCTCAGTAAACAACATCACTCATTATCCCTCCTTTTTGTTCCGGCAAAAATCAAGGAGTTGTCCTGTACTCTCTATTTTATCTAATCTTTGGGGAATTTCTGTTGACTGTGCCTCTGTGGTAGGCATTAATCTAAGATGACCCCCATGATCCCCATCTCCTGGTGCTCATGCTCTGTGTAATGCCCTCCTCTTGATTGTGGGTGAGACTGTGGTTTGCTTCTAGACAGTAAAATATGGCAAAGATGAGGGATTTTGCAGATATAATTAAAGTCTTAAATCAGTTAATTTTGAGTGAATAAAAATGATTATTTTTTTGGCCCTGACCTCATCAGATGAAATCATTCAGAAGTGGCATTGAGCCCTCTCTAAGGTTAGAGATGTTCTAGGGGATAATGGGATCCAATGAGGCAATTAGGGTATATATCTAAATACATGTAATTGTTTGAGAGTAGCTCACCAAAAAAAAAAAAAAAAAATTGCCCCTGAAGACTGAAATTCAACCATTCTTGTTTATTTTGTTAGTAAGAATTTGCCTGTATTGAGATGAAATAACTTGGTGAAGGAAATCATATAAGACTTTCCCTTAATTAATTTTCAAACTAAATTAAATTCATACAACACTTAAATGAGATTAAGGAATTAGAGAGCCTGGTGTCGTTGCATACTTATTGCAGGAAGAGATAGTCATACAGAATCACAGAGCCATAGAACGGGGGAAAGGGAATTGAATATAAAGATGACCAAGTTCACATTTCTGGCTAAGGGTGGATTCAGTTCCCACACTTTCCTGAAAATATGCCACTATGTACAACTGCCGGAGACAAAACGTCGGAATTCAGAGCTAAATATGTCACAGGACCATCTTAATGTAGTGTTTCTTATATACTGTGTTCCTAAATCCAGGTGTGTAAGGAGAAATTTAAACATCTTATCCTAAGGGTGATGAGAGGAGGCTGCTTCCATAAAAATTTAGGGATTGAGGGTTAACAGCATGCATCCATATTAAGGATATAAGATTTGCTATTCATTTAAAAATACCTCATTGCTTTTATTATGCAGCTATTTTTGATTCCTAAATAAATGAAACCACATCATAAATATGTATGTGTGTTTATTCTCAAGGAGAGCCCGAGGGTAGTGGGGAAAATGATTCAAGTGCACAGCCCCTCTCAGTGGCACTTCAGATGGAAACACACATGCACCGGTATAAGGAGGTCAGGCTCTCTGAGAGTTAATATAGAAATCAATATTCTTCTATGTAATATAGGTGCAACATGAAAAAGACATGAGCTCTTTGGCTAGCTTCATGGGAAGGATTGCTCCTTAGGGAAATTATGCTAGCAATTGGTTCACTCATTTTGTTATTGAATTTTTGTCAGCAAAGTCGTTTGTGCTTTGATCAGCAGCAACTTTTTTTTTTATAATTGAAACCTTTTCAGTACAGGTACCATAGGAATTAAATGATAATGGAGGTGGGTAAGTGCTTCCTGTTTATGAGGTAATAACTATATTAAGTCTAGAATTAACTTGGATATTGAAGTCCCCTAAGGACCTAGTAACTACTGAGTTACTAGGCAAGCCACACTCTCATCCTGATTATCAAATACATTTTGAAAAACAAATTATTTAAAGACCATACATTCAAAATAATTTTTAAAAAACAATTTATTAGGAAGGTAGAGATAACAATTTTTTTTTTTTGACTTGGGTACTATTTTTGATAGTATACTATCTAAGAGTCATCACTAGTCTGGCAAAACTGTTAGTATGTTTTTAAAAAATATTTTAGCTATTCCCTATATTATATAAGCACCAGACACTGTGCTGGTTTTAAAGGATGCCAAGATAGATGTGCAGAATAATACTACCATGTAATGAGCATTATAGTAGAGAAAAAAAAGTGGAACCATATAAGTACAAAAGTACAGATGGATATCAGATAGTATTCACAACAAATGTTACACTTGTACTGAGATGTAAAAGATTAGAAGTTTGCCTGGAGGAAAAGTTCTCATTTCCTTTGATAACTCTAATTTTCAAAATTCTTGATTTTGGAAAAGTATATACATTTACACCAAAATGCTGCAAAAACTTTTCCATAAATCAAAAAAAAAAAATTGTGGTTAGTTTTCCCAGGAAATTCCAATAAATGTAAATAGGAAATAAATGTTAATATCTAATTGATATATTTAAGACTATTAACAATTTGCCTTTTTTAGGTTTTATTGCACATTTAAATATTTGACCCATTCATTTGATAGTTCTCAGTTGAAGCAAGCAAAAATATTGAGTAATAATTACTGAACAGTCTAATTTTAATCATGCGTCCATTTTGAAGAAAAGATTCATAGACAAAGACTAATTTCCCTATGGTTCTCTTCCCTGTTTATTGGCAGTTTAGGTCATTAGTGTTTCCGCCATTGTTGTCTCCTTATAATTTTCTGATTCCAATAATTTTGCTCTTGCTCTGCTTCTCTTTCTGCTAATATATATATATATGCTTTCCCTAGATCATCTATAACCAATACATTACAATTTCTGTCTATTATCCTTCAGAATTATTCCAAAAATCTTCACTCTCTGCCCTGTACCTATTGCTATTCCCTTATTTCAAGCGTCGGCTATTTTAACCATCTTCTAATTGATCTCCTTGTGACTCTTTTCTCTCTACATGAGTCCGTTTTCCATGATGCCTGTGTGATTCTCTCAAAACTCTGGTTATATCCCTTTCCCACATAAAGAACTTTGGTGGTGATCTATCGAACAGAACAGGAGGTCCACACAGCTCCTTCTCAAGCCTCTACTTTTATCTATGACCATCTCTTGACATTCTACTTTGTATTCTGTCTACCCCTGCGCTACAATCCTCACTATATTCTGCTCACAATGATAGTCTTACATGATATGCTTGAACATATCATGATGTTCTTTGAAAGTTGCTTGTCCTTCTCTTGAGTGACTCCAGCTCTGACTTCTAATACGTCTTGATTCTTCAGGGAATTTGTCACTAAACTTGCAGTCTTTCACTAAGCTATGCATACCTTCAAATATAATATAATGTATACATTAATGACTTAAATTTTTTGGAAGGAGTTAGGTAGTACACAAACATGTGTATGTGTTTGTGTGTATGTGCATAAGAAACAAGGAGAAGAACAAAGGAGGAACAAGTGGTAGAGGCAAAGAACAGAAGATAACCTGAGTAATTCAAAACAAAGTTTGGAAACTTCATTTTTGCATTTAATCCAGAGTTACCCAAACATTTGAGTGATGAGAGTAGCCAGTTACATTGAGTTCCCTATAAATAATAACACTACAAAATTCCGAAGTTACATTTCTATGGCCAAATCCACTTAAAAATGGAACAAAGTGCTAAGAAAATTTAGGCAAAATTCCCAGCAGCTTGATTTTGATTATCTAGGCAATTGAAGCAAAAACAGTTTTAATGCTTGAATTAAGCAAGTGATTACCTAAACTCTTCACTTCACTTTAGCTATGGCGACAAACACCTCATTGGCTTTCTCCCTAATCATACTTTTTCTGTCACAAGTCACTAAGCAGTTTCATGTATACATACTATTTAGAAACTCTATTTACTTAACTGGTAAGTTTAATACTGCACAAGAAATAAAGAAGGAGGCAAATTGTTTACATGGCCACATTATTCAGAGTCATTCTAGGAATTAATTTGGTAAATTGTCTCATACAATAGAAATAAATCTGAACACTAAGAAATCAAGAAATTACTTTTCTCATAATAAGAAACAAAAACACATACTAGTAAAACATCAACCTGCAACATTTTTCCCTCTCTATTCAGATATGCAAGTGCTAACCATGTGATATCCGTGATGTTAATAATCTATATTAGCAAAAACATGTATCATGGTATTTGAACATAATTCGATTCTTAGAAAGTTCTCATAAATCTTTAAACATTGTAAATTAAGGGAATTATAATTACTCTTAATTTTAGAGGTAAACTACATTAATTAGTTTTGACTCAACTTTATTGTTAATTTTTTTAAAGCAGGCATTTTCTCTTCTGATTGATTCCCTTTACCATCCTATTATAGTTTTTAAATTTTTTCTCACTAACTTAATAAAAGTAACTCATTTGTTTTAGATTTGCCAGCCATGTGTCTTACAAGGACTCTGTATTTAGCATCCTGGTAGTTGTAGCATGCATTATATTTCAGCTAACTAGCTTATATGCAAAGCAATAGAGTGAGCACAACTTGGCAAGACAAACCTCCTGATAGATGAAAAACACACACAGGTCATTTTCAGTTCTACTTTATCATATTTGAGTGTAACCTTCCTTGAATTTACTTTCTCCCCTTATATAGTATCTTAAAATTATTTATTTTCTTATTTTCTTTTTGATCTTTCTTTTTGTTTTTAACCAGACTTATTGTGAAGTACAACACATGATGAATACATGAAACCATAAATGTATTGCTTAACCAGTTATCAAAACACGTTCAACTATATAAGATCAAGGAATGAAATACTGTCAACAGCACAAAACCTCTCCCCCAGTGTGTCTCTTCCTAATAATTAGCCTCTCCTCTAAAATTAACTCCCCTGACTTTATTGCAGTTCTTCTTGCCTTTCATTTTAGGGTACTGTATCAGTCTGCTCAGGCTGCTGTAACAAATTACCATAGACTGAAGAGCTTCAACAAGAAACATTTGTTTCTCACAGTTCTGGAGGCTGGGAGGTCTACAGTCGAGGTGCTGGCAGATTTGGTTCTTGGTGAGAGCCCATTTCCTGGTTTGCAGACAGCTGTCTTCCCATTGCATTCTCAGTTGGCAGAGAGCGCTGCTTGCAAGGGCACTAATCTCATCTTGAGGGCTCTACTCCCATGACTTAATTACCTTCCATAGGCCCTATTCCTAAATACCATCACATTGGGCATTAGGGTTTCAACCTATGAATTTTGGGGAGACACAAATTTTTCTAAGTATTATCAGTTTTTAAATTGTATATAAATGGGATCATAGAGCATATATTATATTGTATGTCTCCCTTATTTTTTAAACTTTATTCCATAAAAATAATCAATATAATTGTATGTAACTCTTTCACTCATGTTTATTGCTGCATAATATGCCATTGGTGATTATAGCACACATTATTTAACTGTCAGTGAACAGTTTACCCTATGATCTTTCTTGTATATGTTTCCTGGTACACATAAGCACACCTATCTGTAAAGTATATTCAGGAGTGGAATTGTTCACAATAGGGTATGTTCCCTCTTTCTCTGTTTATACAAAAATGAATGCATCTATCAATCTATCTTTGCAGTTAATACTGGTGTAATTTTAATCAGCAGTGGCTCCCTCCACATCTTCTTCTGAAAGATATGAGTTTTGAGGACTAACCTTTCTACCTGCATAAGTTCTCCAAGCTATTCCCCCCATCCTGATGAAATATAACAAAGCTCAAAAAGAGAATAGATTGAGTGCAGTAACTCATTGAAATTTGATGATGGAACACATGACTAAATTAAACTATAATGTGATGCTCTTTTGCTTTTGTTTAATTTTTTGGAGTGTAATTGCTTTACAGCGTTGTGTTAGTTTCTACTGTACAGCAAAGTGAGTCAGCCATATGCATACACATATTGCCTCTTTTTTAGATTTCCTTCGCATTTAGGTCACCACAGAGCACTGAGCAAAATTTCCTGTGCTATACAGTAGGTTCTCATTAGTTATCTATTTTATACATGGTAGTGTATATATGTCAATCCCAATCTCCCAATCCATAACACCCCCTCTTCCCCCTTGCTGTAAGTTTGTTCTCTACATCTGTATCTCTATTTCTGCTTTTCAGATAACTTCATCTGTGCCATTTTTCTAGATTCCACATATAAGCAATATTATATGATATTTGTTTTTCTAAAAAAGAATGAAATAGTGCCATTTGCAGAGATGTGGATAGACCTAGAGACAGTCTTTTTTGCTTTTTAAATGGTTGGTATACTTTTCTGTTATTCTTATGTTAAAGTATTCCATAATAGTACATTTCCATTCTATCTGCATCAAATGCAAAGCAAATTTGAAGCTTGGCAAGTATAAAATAAAATAAGACACTTGTATTATGGCCTTTACCTCAATTCAATCAAATGGTTCAGAGGTTACTACTACTAAATTAATTGTAATTGAATCAATAAATCACAAGTTTCCAACAACTGTTCACTGTAGAGACTAGTATTAGGAATTATATTTTTGGCAAGAATGTCTGTAGGATTTTTGATTTTTGTTTTTTTTCCTTACCCCAAATGCTCTTTTGGCAACATTTTTCTTGATTTGGTGTAACAGAAGACAAACACAACCCAGGGTCATCAAGTGAAATTTACCTTGTAGCTTTCTGTTTGCAAAGTTCTTTTCTGACTAGAGGTTACAAAGCTATTACTTTTTTCATTGACATTTCTTCAGGAGACTTGCATGAGTAGAGCTGACTTTCACTATTAGATTTGTAGATATGGGACACAGAAGTTTAACTAAAGTTTTCTAAGGGAAATATTTTATTTTTTACCACATCATTTGCATAGTATAGATATCATATTTGCATTATATCCATATATTTTAATTTTTCCTGTTCCTTCAGGGACCTAAACGTTAGTTTATTCTGCTCATTATTTGAGCCAGTTGAAAATGTCTGGATAAAAAAGGGATAGCTCTCCTAAAGAGAAATCCTCATCATTTGGCCAATGATCACCTTCCAAAATATAGGCAACAAAGCTGAAAATGTAACCTCTAACTGTCTTGGTTACACGTTGATGTGTCTTTTCTATCTCATTAGGATATATTTTCATCCATATCAAATCTAGACACATTGAGAATTAAGGGACAGTTAATTAACTATGTTTCTAAGTAAAACCAAGTGATAAATTATATATTGTATGGTGGCATTTGAGTAAACTCACTAATAGCATTAAATTTTACATATTTAACTTAGCCAGAAAAATGTCTGTAAATGTTTTACTGGGAAAGTAAGTTCATACAGTAACTTGATAAAATTATTCACTCTTTATTTTTGCCAAATATGGTGATCAACAATTACCATTGGTAGGAGACAGTGGTGAACCTAAATATAGATGGAGACATTTTCAAGGTTTACACGGTTCTCCCTTTTTCACTCTATATGATCTGATGAAGTGAATTTATTTACCCTTGCAAAATCTATTAATTAACCACACAAAATAATACTTATTGAGTCAATGCAGACCATGTTGCTCTTCACACGAAATCTAATTCCTAATGTGTCCAGTACCTACTGGTTTTATCTAGATATCCTCATTTTGAGATGGTTATCTAGACATCCTCATTTTGAGATGACAGCAGATTATCTAGACATCCTCATTTTGAGATGGTTATCTAGACATCCTCATCTTGAGATGACAACAGATACTTAAACTCCAAATTGTGAAGATCAAACTCATTATCCTTTATTCTCTAAATATTTTCCTTTCATTGCTAACTTATATACCCAGTAACTTAACCAAATTCATGGGCTTCATCTTTTACTCTTTTCTCCCTCTGTTACTTCACAATAGTCTCTCTGTATTTTATTAATGTTCTCTCAGAAGTATCTCTTAAATCCAAGTCTTCCTCTCTGACAATGCCTTAGTTCAGACCTTCACCATCTTTTTCTTTAATTATTATACTAGATTTCTACCTGTGCTCACTTCTCCTAGTCTCATCCCCCTCTACACTGCCAGAAGGATGATATTTCTATTCTCTTAATCAGAAAAAAAGTCAAGAATCATAACAACTTCCTGGGCATATACCCAGAGAAAACCATAATTCCAAAAGACACATGCACCCCCAATGTTCATTGCAGCACTATTTACGATTGCCAGGTCATGGAACCAACCTAAATGCCTGTTGACAGACAGATGGATAAAAAAGATGTGGTACATATATACAATGGAATATTACTCAGCCATAAAAAGGAACGAAACTGGGTCATTTGTAGAGACGTGGATGGACCTAGAGACTTTCATACAGGGTGAAGTCAGAAAGAGAAAAACAAATATCGTATATTAACACATATATGTGGAATCTGGAAAAATGGTACAGATGAGCGGGTTTGCAGGGCAGAAATAGAGACACAGATGTAGAGTACAAACATATGGACACCAAGGGGGGAAAGCAGGGGCGGGGGGTGGTGGTGGGATGAATTGGGAGATTGGGATTGACATATATACACTAATATGTATAAAATAGATAAATAATAAGAACTTGCTATATAAGAAATAAAATAATATTCAAAATATATCATAACTTCTGATGACTCTCATCTGTTCTTTACTTGTTTGTAAATCCTTATCATTTAATAGACAAAATCCAAATTTACTTTCACTGCAAATTTCCACATTCATGTTCTCTAACTCTTTAACATCACACTTATTCAGCATTTTTTTACCTTGAAATTGGACTATTTGTCCCAACCATATAAAGTTACATATAGCTTCAAGTTACATAAATCATTCATGGCTCTATATTTCTATATATGTTTTGTCATGTCTGTTTACCTTCTGTCTGTCTGTAATACACCTATCTAACCTGAAATGTTGGCTTATCTTTCATATATATTATGAAAATAGAGTTCAATAATTTGCTAAACATTTAGTGAGTACCTATAATTAAAAAGTTCTAAAATTGGCACCAGGGATACAAAGAATTGTTTTTAAATATTGCCTATTCATTTAACAAATATTTATTGATTACCAACTCTGAACAGAGCACTGTAGTTGTGGACATTCTAGGTAGAGTACATTTCAATGGAGGAGAGATAATATTTGACAGGGAGGGAGAGAGAGATAGAGGGGGGCAGGGGAGAGATGCATGGACGTACGGACAACACCACCACCCCGCCCCTGCTTTCCCCCCTTGGTGTCCATACGTCTGTTCTCTACATCTGTGTCTCTATTTCTGCCCTGCACTGGGGCTACGAGATCTCTGGTGGTCCTGAACTCAGCTTTCCCACCTCAGAGGATCAGGCCTGACACCAGGCTGGAGCGCCGAGACCCTGTCAGCCACACAGCTCTGGGAATTCAGGCAAAGTTGACAGGAATCAGCCCCAAATGTTAAGCAAGAAATCAAAGATTTACTTTTGATTAAAGTGGAAGAAGAAGAAGAAAGAGAAGGAGGGAAAGAATGAGGCTGGATAGGAAGAGGCAGAGGTCCAGGATAAGAACAAGGAGAAGACAGAGAAGAAACGTCAGTGTGGTTGGACTCTAGTGACAGTAGCAATAACAAGAGAGATGCCAGATCACGTAGAACTATGCAGAACCTAATAGGAAAACTGGACTTTAATACACCAGAACACCATTAGAGGGTGTTAAACAGGGAAGTGACAGGGTCTTTCATCATCATGACATCTCTATTCTGGAGCTGACTTGATATTGCATTAATTTCTTTACATGTCTATGCTTCCTCCCATGTATGATGCTCCTTGAGGGCAGAGAGAGTCCTATATACTCAATGTGTACATTTTGAACAAGGGAATGATTGAATGAAGAAATGAAATGAATGAAAATAACTTCAAGGGCTTTAAAATAGAGTTCTATAACTAATAAATTAGTGAGTAGTTTTACATCCCTACTTATGGCCTGAACAAAGACTAATATTATATATAAAAACCATTTTTCTCAAGGTAGGTATACTAAATAGAAGAATTCAGTAACTGCAAATTATTTTATAATTCTCAGACAGAGGGAAATCAGATAATTTTATCTACTGTATTTCTGAACAGAAATACTAGTAATACAACAGAAACGAGAACAAAATAAACATTTAGAATCAACATAGAAAAAACGTCTTCACTGACCACACTTAAAACAAGCCTTTCTTAAAACATTTTTAAAAATCATTCCTTCCTTCAAAGTTATATTTTATTCATGCACACATATTGCTTATATCTTCATTTATAAAACAAGTTGTTCCTTAACATTTTTTGCTGACACCTTTAAAAATAGTCGGGAAGAAAATAGCCCAAAATAACCGGTCAGTGGAAAGCTTGGAGAGCTGCAAGTAATATCCAATGCATCCCACTAATGAGGGCAATACTGCCCGAAATGACCTTGCAGCAGATGATTTGGAGGCACTTGAAATCTTGCTTCAACAGCAGATCTGAGAGTTGTGGTTTTATTTATTTTTTGCCAAAGCTTAGCAGTTGGACACAAGAGTATGTGCTGCAGTAGTGCAAAATCAATATGATTACCTCTTTGCCACAGGGCTGCATCTGACTATAATATCCTGGACACCACATATAAGCATCACTCACAGATAATGCTGCATTGCAGGTGGGAACTGAATGAGAACAAATAACAATGACATTTCTACTCTCAAAAAAGTTACAGATGGCATTAAGTTTTAACACAGAGTATATTAAAATAAAGGATTATGGTTATCTTTGTGGTATGAAATTAGAAACTGACTTGTTAGTGCTGCTTTCTGAGATCAGATTGAGTATATTTGGCCAAAAATGGGAGGCTCAGCTTACATAAGAATCGAGATCATATATATTTTTATTATTTTCTGTCACATTACTAAAAGAAATCATCAACTCACTTCACCTTCCCTATATGCTCAGTTAAAAATACCTTTTCATTGAAATAACATTTAAGATAAGATTGAAATATTGGCATCAACCTTCAGCATGTTGAAACTGGTGAGGTGTTCTTGACTTTCAGCTCCAGTGATTTGGGTAAAATGCTGCAAAGAAAGGAAACTATTTTAATTAAAGCAATTTGAGGGTTTATTTGCTGTTACAAAAGGTAACAGATTTGTAAAGCTAGAAGTGTTCATATGCTTATCACCCACATTTCTGCACTAATATTATCTGTATACATGATGTTCAAAATTATATTTCCTAGTTAATAACTTATTTTTAAAATAAATAAATTTTAGGATATATTAGTGGCTAAAGACCAAGCAGTAAAGCTATAATTGATTTCTCTGTTCACAGTTTTCTCAAGCTTCATTTCTGTATTTTGCAAGGGAAATAGAATAACTACACCTCAGTAAATGGTTGAAAATAAATTTATACATATGAAAACCATTATCTAACAAATAGAATATATTTATCCACTTCACTTTTAGTGCACTATTATATTGACTCAGCCGCTGGACATGCTTTGATATAAATAGCAGATAAAAGCCCTCTGACTTGGAGTCATTAGCCTCCATCACAACTGGTGGCTTGCTTTTAGTGATTTGGACTGTGGTTCAGGCTGTTCTGTGTATAAAACTACTTAGAAATTACGTGACAGATTCAGGCCAGAATTCAGAGTCTAAATGGAAAAACTGTAAGTCTGTAGGCTTAGCATTCTAAACTAAATACATGACTCAGAGCAGGTGGATATGCATAATTACAAAACATTGTCTTAAGCTTTTAAAAATATTTATTCACCTAAGATATTAAACTGTATTAAAATAATGAAATTCTTCAGTGGAGAAAAATGTGAAGGTCTTCTGCTATGAAATATGTGCATGTGTGTTTATATTTATTCATTTAATAACAGTAATTCGCCACAAAAATAGGTAGAAATTTTATACCCTCTCATAAATGAGGTTTGGGCATTGATGGATTCAGCTATTTTAGAAAGACCAGGGTAATGATTCAGGCTGGTATGAATTAAATTCAACTTCAGGATGTACAAACAAAGGCAGCATGAGAAATCTAGCTGGTCTAAGGGCTCCTAAACATGAGTTTCACTCCAGTTTCAGGAATGAATTAGGACCAGAGGAAGGTGGTGGGGAAGAGCAAAGGATGGATTTTTATGTCTGAATGTATTGCGCCTTGCCATTTCATGTGGAGTGAGAATAAGATTGATGAGCTTCACCTGGCCCAGATGAGGTGGTTTCACAGTGGTAAATCTTTAAAAAAATTATTTTCCACTGAATGAGATACTTTCCATTTTTATGATACTAATGCTTTCGTCATAACAATAAACAGCCAGCACAAAATAAATGGGGAAGAGTTTTTGTCCCTGTGTTTAATTCTTTTCAGGCTGTAATTTATGTCTTTTTTGGCAGTTTTATTCATTTTCTACTGTTTTTTGTTTTATGTACCTACACACATATATAAAACATTTTATTTTATTTTTTCAGTATACAATATAATATTATTAATGATGATTTTAATGCCATACATTAGATCTCTAGACTTTTTCATCTTACATAATTGTTACTTTGTACTCTTTGACCAAGATCCAATGCTTGATTTGTGTACTACATACTTGTCTTTTTTTTTTTCACTTTAATAGGTTCTGGACCTCAATACCCAGAATTTTTAAATATTCAGATGCACTAGTTTATAATATATTTTATATATAAAACAAATAGTATACTGAAAATAAAATAGATATTTCTCTCCCTCCAATTCTATGACCAGTTTCCTCTCCAAAGAAGTAACCAACTACAGCTGACCCTTAATCAACACAGGTTTGAGATGCAGTGGTCCACTTATCTGTGGATTTTTTTTTCAATAGTAAATACGACAGTACTAAACAATTCACAGTAGTTTGAATCTGCGGACATGGAACCAAGGATACCAAGGAACCTTGTGGAGGAACCACAGATTCAGAAGGCCTACTGTTAAGTTATATGCAGATTTTCCACTGGGTGGGAAGGTTGGTGCCCCTAACCCCTGTGTTGTTCAAGGGTCAACTGTGTATATTTAATATGTTCCCTTCTACTTCATGATTTTATATTTATACTTTATTTATTATGTAACACTACATTGCTTTGTATGTTCTTTGAAAGTATGAGCAAATGTTATCTTCTCTTTCTCTTATTTTTCACTCAAGATTATTAATAATCTCTATACATTGATATGTATAGATTAGACAACATACTCATCTATCTACTGTTGATTGATATTTGGTTTCTCACATTTTAAAAACTATTATAAGCAATGAACATCACTTCTGTTACACATACTCACTTTTCTAGGACGTGCATCTAAATGTTGAAAAGCTGTGTGATAACAAAAATTTTAACTTCACTAAATATTGTCAAATGTCTTTGCAAAGAGAGATACAACTTAAAATTCTAACATCAGTGTGAGAGTCTGTGCTTCACCCTCACTAAAATTTAGCACTATCAATTTTTCCTTCATGTTGTATTCTTGATAGGTATAAATTTGTATTTCACGTTTATTTTCAACTACATGTATTTATTTACTAGTTAATATCTTTTGTATGCTTATTAGCTATTCAAGATTTTGATTTTGCAGATTACATAAATTCTTACCTTCTTTTGCCATTGAGTGTTTGTCTTTTTGTCTTATTGATTTGTAGAGACATTTAGTATATTTCCATATTATTTTAAATTATTGTAGTCTTTAAGTGTAAAATTTTATTTTTTCATGTGAATATGCTTAATGTTTACCAACTTTATCAATATTTTCTTTATTAGTTATGATATTCTGCCTCCTGTATAAAGAGTTCTTTTTTTACTTGACCCTACAAATGAATTTTTAAAATTTCTTTGAATAGTTTTAAAGGTGCTTTTTAATTCATTTTTCACATGCAGTCCTTAAATCATTTGGAATTTACTTGATAAATATTGTGAAAATTCAAATTTTTTCATTTACCAAGGCAATTTTCTCAATATTACTGATTGAATATTTGTTATTTTCTCACTGATATCTAATGTAAATTTTATAGCATGCCTATTTTCTTGACGTTAATTTCCAAATTTATCTTCATTTATATTTTTAAATATTTATGTTCATTTTGGTTGAAATTAACTTTACAATCAACTTGTTTAGATCTATGAGTAGTCTATTGGGAATTTAATAAAATAGAATTAATATTATAGATTAATTTGGGAGAAACTTAAATGAAAACAATATTGACAAAGTAAGGCTCACTACTTATTCAGTTGCATACCCTTAACAGTGTTTTGTAATTTTACATATTATTATTTGTTGGTACCTTATAGTTTTGTGATGTTATGATTGGGATTTTTAAAAATTTTTAAATTAAAACAAATTTTAATTGAAGTATAGTTGATTTACAATATTGTGTTAGCTTCAGGTGTACAGCACAGTAGGTCCTTGTTTATCTATGTTATATGTAGTAGTATGTACATGTTAACCCCAAACTCCTAATTTATCCCTTCCTTTTCCCCTTTGGTAACCATAAATTTGTTTTCTATGTCTGTGTCTCTCTGTTTTGTATATAAGTTCATTTGTGTCTTTTTTTAGATTCTACACATAAGCCGTATCATTATTTAATGTTATTTTTTCTAATTAATGCTTTCTGATAAATGGCAATGCTTCAGATTTTTACAAATATTCTTACTATGTGATTGATTCAATTTATGAATTCTGTAGTACATCTGAGTGTTTTTAGTAGAAATAGACCATTTAAACAAATTAATTTCTAAAGAAGAAATTTTTTAAAAAAATCAAAGAACTATTCTCAAAACAAACAATAATACAAAAAACTACGAAGTCAAGATAATATTTTAGATTTCTACTAAAATTTCAAAAATCAGATATCTCCAAATCAATTTAAATTACTCCAGAACCTAGAAAAAGGTAGAAAACTTCCAAGCACCTTTATGAAACAGTGACTTAGATACTTACAGGTGATAAGCATTGATTAAAAAAGATAATTACAGACCAATCTAAATTATGAATAGAAACACAAAATTCCTAAATACAATAGTGAAACAATTTAACTGGGCATTATACATCCTGCCTTAGCATTTTTTTCCCTAGGTAGCTCAATGTTAGGGGATATATATCATTCAACATAGTATTAAATCTAAAGGGGAAATCATATTACTTTCTTATAGTAAGATTTTTAAACAAAGTTATGAAAATAATGGCAGAAGTCTGTGGGGTTTTTTTTGTTTTTTAAAATAGACTTGGGTCTAAGTCATAGCACTACTGCCTGCTATTTGTGTTATTCTGAGAAGTGACTCATCCACTCTAAGTTCCTGTATTAATATCTATAAAATAGGAACTGTATTAGGCACAGCTCTTCCAGCTCAAGTAGGAGAAACCTAAACTTATTCAATATAGTTACTAAAAACAGAGTTATTATAAAGATTATAAAGTCTCTCCATGATTTCTCTTTTCCCTCATACCACTTGACCAATTCTTTCTGTTGGCTTAATTTTCAAAATATATCTACCATTCTGGGTCTACTGCAATAAAACTTTGATTTCTGTGTTTGTGCACGTGTATTATGGAAGTGCTTCTCAAGTGTTTTGTGGTGAATGACCAGCTTTTCTTGTTTGTTTTCAATATATCTTACACTGTCACTTTTAAAAAATACAATGAAAGTGAATGAGCTTAAAAAAAATCACACACCTTTATCTTGCCACTATGTCACGTTACACAAGTTTTCAAATGTTTACTCTCCATTCTTGTGCTTATCCTAGAGTGGTAAAAACAGTTCATGGATTGACACTCATCTGAGTAGGACTACTCATAACAATTTCCTCAATTTATTTGATATTGTAAAAACATAATCTAGAATATATCTCCTGTTGCTTAAAACCAATGTCTTCCCATCCCAGTTAATAGAATAATAGCCAAACTCTTTAGCTCAATGCAACAAGCCTTACCTTACCTGGCCTCTGTTTACTTATTCTGCCTCATTTTTGGCTACTCATTTACTTGCTCAGATCACTTTATTTACTCTGGCCTTCTGGCTCTTCTCAAACAAATTGAGCACATTCCCTGTCAAGAATACTTTTAATGAGTTTTATCAAATATACACAAAAGATACAGAGAACAAATCAAGAAGCAGCCAAGAACCCACAGTTCTAATTGAAGTTAACATTGTAGTGTACTGTATATTTTTTCTAGATCTAATTTCATTTCCAATACACATATAACCTAACATTCTGATTTTATTTTTATCATTTCATGCATATTTTAAAATGTTAATATATTAATGCATTCTTGTTGTTAAAGTCCTTTAAGATGGTATTTTGCTGTAGTTTAGTTTATCTTTTTAATTCTTCCTTTTCATTTCTCTTTATATTAAATGTTTACTTTGTCTTAATACTTTCCTCCAATCTTTGTAGGATTTGCTTTTTCACAATATTCAAGTCTCTGCTCAAAAGGCACTTCCTCAAAGACCACCCAAAATGGTCCCCTACAGCTACCCATACTCTTCTCAAATATGCCTTGATTTTTCTTCCTATCAGTACTACCTAAAATCACAGTATTTATCTATTTGCTTGATTAATACTTGTCTCACTCATTAGGTGGGAAGCTCCATGAAAGCAGAGGCATTTTCTTGTTTACTGTTTTATCACCACAATTTTAAACTGTTTGGCGCATAGTAGGTTCTTCAAATATTTAATACATGTATATAGCTACATGAATTATCTCTCTGTGAACTTAATGACACACATTCTAGACAAGCCTTAGGAAAGGGCTAAAGCGAATTTAGATATCCATCAGAAATTTAGGCAACTTCTCCTATAGAGAAGTACTGTTATTTTTTACTTTTAAAAAATCTGCATATCAACATTTTATGTTTCTCAATCTACACTGAATGAAAAGTGGCATTCCAGGCTAACCAAGCTTACAATGTTCATTATGGTTCAAACTAAGCTATCAGGTATTTAGATCAGTTTAATATTCCCAACAGAGAAAATGTGATTGTTCTTTCTTTGGCCAAATGTCCAAATGCCCAAGTGGCCCAGTCACCTATCGCTGAGAACCTAGATGGGCTGTGAAATCAAGAGAAGCATATGGTACATATATAGCACTTAGGATTCAAATCTAAGGATTGGGGTGACTATGAAAGCATTATTTTGAATGTATCAGACACTCACATAAAAAGTTAGTTTAAATATACTAGCATGAACATTTAAAGGTACTATGTGAAGAAGAAATAGCATGAATGAAATCACTTCTATTCCTGTTATATAACCAAAAATATATGTACAGGTTTAAGCATTTGTGTTTATTGTTGTACCAGAGATGCTTAATCTTAATTCTGTCAGTTTGAATTATGCATTTGTGTTCATGAGAAATATTGGTCTGTAACTTTTTTGTTGGTAATATTTTTGTCTGGTTTAATATTAGCGTAATGCCTGGGGTCATAGAACAATTTAGGAACTATTCCCTCTGCCTTATCTTCTAAAAGAGTTTGTAGAGAACTGGTTTAATTTTTTTCTTAAAATTTTGCTAGATTCACCAGTGTACCCATCTGAGCATGAAGTTTTGTGGTTTGGAAAATTATTAATTATTGATTTAATTTGTTTAATAGATATAGGTTGTTTTAGATAGACTAACCTTACGTGAGTTTAGGCAAATCTTGTCTTTTAAGGTAATAGGTCCACTTTATCTAGGATATGAAATTTGTGAACATAGTTTTCTTCGTAGTATTCTTTTAATGTTCATGGTGTCTGTAGTGATGTCCACTTTTTCATTTCTGATATTAGTAATTTATGTTTCCCTCTTTTTTTTTTTTTTTTTTTTTTTTGCAGTACGCGGGCCTCTCACTGTTGTGGCCTCTCCCGTCACGGAGCACAGGCTCCAGACGCGCAGGCTCAGTGGCCATGGCTCACGGGCCCAGCCGCTCCGCAGCATGCGGGATCCTCCTGGACCGGGGCACGAACCCGTGTCCCCTGCATCAGCAGGCAGACTCCCAACCACTGCGCAACCAGGGAAGCCCTACGTTTCCCTCTTTTTTTAGTTCATAGCTAGAGGTTTATCAATTTTATTAATCTTTTCAAAGAACAAGCTTTAAATTTTGTTGACTTCACCTATTGATTTTATTGATTTCTGCTCTATTTTTTTCTTTTTTCTGTTTTACTTTGAACTTAATTTACTCTTCTGTTTCTATTTAAAAGTGGAAGCTGAGATTATTGATTTTAGATCTTCCTTTTTTTCATTTGTTCACAGCTTTATTAAGATATAATTGTTATATAACATCATGTAAGTTTAAAGTGTATAAGGTGTTGATCTGCTACCCTTATATATTACAGAATTATTGCCACCATAGTTTTAGTGCATAGTGCCACACCTACAACACATTTCATAATTATCATTTCCTTTGTGTGGTGAAAACATTTAAGATTCACTTTCTTGGCAACTTTCTAGTATATGATAAGATATCATTAACTATAATCACTATGCTCTACATTAGATCCTCAGAAGTTACTCATCTTATAACTGTAAATTTGAACTTGTTGGCCACCATTTCCTCTTTCCCCCCACTCCCAAGCCCCTGGTAACCACCATTCTAGTCTCTATTTCTATGAGTTCAGCTTTTTTAGATTCCATATATAAGTGAGCTCATACAGTATTTGTCTTTCTGTGTCTGATTTATCCCACTTAGAATAATGCCATCAAGGTCCATCCATGTTGTCTCAGGCAGCAGGATGTCATTTCTCACTCCTGAATAATATTCCATTGTATATATATCCCACATCTTCTTTATTTATTCATCTGTTGATGGAACCTAGGTTATTTCTATATTTTAGTTATAGTGATTAATGCTGTAATAAATATGGGAGAGCAAATATCTTTTCAATATCCTGTTTTCATTTCCTTTGGCTGTATACCAAGAAGGGAGAATGCTGGATTATTTGGTAGTCCTATTTTTAATTTGTTGATAAACCTTCATATTGTTTTCCATTGTGGCTGCATTAATTTACATTCCTACCAATAGTGCACATGGTTCCTTTTTCTGAACATCCTCAACAACACTTGTTATCCTTTGTCTTTTTTTTTTTTTTTGTGGTATGCGGGCCTCTCACTGTTGTGGCCTCTCCCGTTGCAGAGCACAAGCTCCGGACGCACAGGCTCAGTGGCCATGGCTCATGGGCCCAGCCACTCCGTGGCATGTGGGATCTTCCCAGGCTGGGGCACGAACCTGTGTCCCCTGCATCAGCAGGCGGACTCTCAACCACTGCACCACCAGGGTGGTGTCTTTTTGATGATAGCATTTTAACATGTGTGAGGTAATATTTCATGTGGTTTTGATTTGCATTTCCCAGATGATTAGTGATGTCAAGCACCTATTTATTGTCCTATGTGGAAAATGTCTGTTCGGTTCCTCTGACCATTTTTAATTAAACTGTTTTTTTTTTTTTAATATTGAGTTGTGTTAGTTATTTATGTATATTGGATATCAACCCTTACCAGGTATGTGGTTAGCAAATACCTTTTTCCCATTCCAAATGTTGCCTTTTCTTTTTATTGATGGTTTCCTTTGTTGTGCAGAAGCGTTTTAGTTTGATGTGGTCCCATTTGTTTATTTTTGCTTTTGTTGCCTTTGGCTTTGGGGTAAAATTCAAAGAAATCACTGCCAAGACCAATATCAAGGTAATTATCCCTATATTTTCTTTTAGAAATTTTATAATTTCAGATGTTACATTCAATTCTTCAATCAATTTTGAGTTGATTTTATGTATACTGTAAGATAGAGCTCCAGTTTTTTTGTTTTGTTTTGTTTTGCATGAGGCTATCCAGTTTTCTCAGCACCATTTATTGAAGACTGTTCTTTCCCCATTGTATACTTTTGTTTCCTTTGTCAAAAATAAAGTGTGCATACATGCATGTGTCTATTTCTGGGCTCTTTGTATTGTTCCATTAATTTGTCTGTTTTTATACTAATACCATATTGTTTTGACTGTTATGCTTTATAATATAGTCTGAAATTAGGAAGTCTGTTGCCTCCAGCTTTGTTGTTTTTTCTCAAGATTGCTTTGGATATTCAAGTTCTGTTGTGGTTCCATACACATTTTAGGATTATTTTTTCTATTGCTGTGAAAAATTACACTGAAATTTTGATAGGGATCGCATTAAATATATGGATGGCTTTGAGTAGTATGGACATTTTAACAATGTTAAGTCTTCTGATCTGTGAACATGGGATGTCTTTCCATTTGCTTGTGCCTTCTGCAATTTCTTTCATCAAAGTCTTCTAGTTTTCATTCTACAGATACTTCACTTCCTTAGATTTAAATTTATTCCTAAGTATTTTATTGTTTTTAATTGTATTGTGAATATGATAGTTTTCTTTATTTCTTTTTTAGATATTTTTGTTAACATATAGAAATTTCTGTATTTTGATTTTCTGCAACTTTACTGAATTCATTGATTAGTTCCAACAGTTTTTTGGTTGTGTCTTTAGGATTTTCTGTGTATAAAATTATATCATCTGCAAATTGTGACAGTTTTACTTCTTCCTTTCTGGTTTGGATGACTTTTATTTACTTTCTTACCTAATTGCTCTAGCTAAGACTTCAGCATAATGTTGAATAAAAGTTGAGAGTTAGCACCTTTGTCTTTTTCTGGTCTTAGAGGAAAAGTTTTCAATCTTTCACAGTTCAATATAGTGTTAGCTGTGGATTTGTTGTTTTATTATGTTGAGGTGTGTTCCTTCTATACCCAAGTTGTTGAGAGATTTTTTTCATGAAAGGATGTTGTATTTGCCAACAGTAGCAGAACATACTTTCTTCTAAAGTGCACATAGAACATTCTACAGGATATATCATATAATAGGCCACAAAACGAATCTTAGGAAATTTTAGAAGACTGAAATTGTACCAAGTGTCTTTTCCAACTACACTGATATGAAAACTAGAGATCAGCAATAAGAGAAAAGACGAAAATTTTACAAGCATGTGGAAATTAAACAACACATTCCTGAACAGCAAGCAGTCAAAAGAAATCAAAAGGGAAATAAAAAACTCTCTAGAAACAAATGAAAATGAAAAGACATTACACCAAGAAGTGTGAGATGCTGCAAAAGCAGTTCTGAGAGGGAAGTCTATAGTGATAAATGCACATATTAAGAAAACAGATCTCAAATAAACAACCTAACAATATCTCAAAGAACTAGAAAAAGAAGAAAAACTAAGCCCAAATTTAACAGAAGGAAAGAAATAACAAAGATCAGAGCAGAAATAAATGAAATAGAGTTCAGAAAAACAATAAAAATCAGTGAAACTAAGGATATTTTTGAAAAGATTAAAAAAATTGACAAATCTTGAGCTTGATTAAATAAGAACAATGAGAGAAGACAAATAATAAAATCAGAAATAAAAGAGGACACATGTATTTCTGATGAGTTGATACTAGAAAAATACATGGGAATATAGGAGACTACTATGAACAATTATTTGCTAACAAATTAGATAAACTTAGACAAAATGGATAAATTTCAAGAAAACATAAAACCCACCAAGACTGAATCAGGAAGTAATAGACAGTCTGAACAAACTGATAGTAAGGAGTAATCAGTTTTGGATCAGTAATCAAAAGCCTCCCAACACAGAAAAGTCCTGAACCAGATGGTTTCAACGGTGAATTCTGCCAAATATTTAAAGAATTAATGCCAGTTATCTTCAAACTCTTCCAGAAAAATGAAGAGGAGGGAACACTTCCAAACTCATTCTATGACGCCAGCATTACCTTGATACCAAAGTCAGATAGGGACAAAATAAAATGAAAGAAAAAATATATATCAATATCCCTAATGAATATACAGGCATGCCTTGGAGATGTTTTCAGTTTGATTCCAGACTACCACAATAAAGAGAATATAGCAGTAAAGAAAGTCACAGGAATTTTTTGGTTTCTCAGTCTGTATATAAGTTACATTTACACTATACTGTAGTCTGTGAAGTGTGCAATAGCATTATGTCTTAAAAAAGTACATATCTTAATTTAAAAATACTTTATTGATAAAAAGGCTAACCATCATCTGACAATGCAGGGTAACCACAAATCTTCAACTTGTAATAAATACAATATCTGCAAAGCACAATAAAACAAAACATGATAAAATGAGGTATGACTATATATGCAGAAGCATCAAGAAAATATTAGCAAACTAAATTCAACAGTACATTAAAAGGATCATGCACCATGACTAAGTGGGATTTATCACTGTGATGCAAGGATGGTTCAACATATGCAAATCAACAAAGGCCATATACCACATTAATAGTATAAAATATAAAAATCATATGGTCATCTGAATAGATGCAGGGAAAGCAGAATACTGAAAACAGAATACTGTTGAATTTTGAGTGTTCTTTATATATTCTAGATACTAGTCCTTTGTTGAATATTGGTTTGCAAATATTTTATTCCAGTGTATGGCATGTCTTTTCTAAAATATTGCAGAATTTTATTTACTAATATTTTGTTTAGCATTGTTACATCTAAATTCCTGAGGGATATTTTCTTTATTTGATTTACTTTGCATTTGTTTTTTTTTTTTTTTTTTTTTTTGCGGTACGCAGGCCTCTCACTGTTGTGGCCTCTCCCCTTGCGGAGCACAGGCTCCAGATGCGCAGGCTTAGTGGCCATGGCTCACGGGCCTAGCCGCTCCACCGCATGTGGGATCTTCCCAGACCGGGGCATGAACCCGTGTCCCCTGCATTGGCAGGCGGACTCTCAACCACTGCGCCACCAGGAAAGCCCTTGCATTTGATTTTTTGTATCAGTACAATGCTAGGTTCAAAAAGTGAATTGGAATGTGACCCCTGCTCTTCTAATTTCTGGAAGTATTCATTGTTTAGTAATGAGTTTAATTCTTCTTTAAAAATTTGGAAGAATTCTCTACTGAAATTTCTGGATAAAATAATCTTGGGGGGATATTTTTATTTACAAATTCAATTTTCTGCTTGTATTAGGACTATTCAAATTATTGATTTCACATTGTATGTGTTGTGGTAGTTCATGTTTTTCAATAAGTGGATAATTTCATCTATTGTCAAATGTATATGTGTTTATTGATTCATAGTATTTCCCTATTTTTGATACCTTGGTAACATCCTCTGTGTCATTTCTTTCTTTTTTTTTAATTAGAGTATAGTTGCTTTACAATATTGTGTTAGTTTCTGCTGTACAGCAAAGTGAATCAGCTATATGTATACATGTATTCCTTCCTTTTTGGATTTCCTTCCCATTTAGGTCACCACAGAGCATTGAGTAGAGTTCCCTGTGCTATACAGTAGGTTTTCATTAGTTATGTATTTTATACACAGTAGTGTATACATGTCAATCCCAATCTCTCAATCCACCCCCCATTTCCCCACTTGGTGTCCATACATTTGTTTTCTATGTCTGTGTCTCTATTTCTACTTTGCAAATAGGTTCATCTGTACAATTTTTCTAGACTCCACATGTATGTGTTAATTTACAATGTTTGTTTTCCTCTTTCTGATTTACTTCACTCTGTATGACAGTCTCTAGGTCCATCCATGTCTTTGCAAGTGGCACAATTTTGTTCCTTCTTATGGCTGAGTAACATTCCATTGTATATACGTACTGCATCTTCTTTATCCATTCCTCTGTTAATGGACATTTAGGTTGCTTTGATGTCTTGGCTATTGTAAATAGTGCTGCAATGAACATTGGGGTGCATGTGACTTTTTCAATTATGGTTTTCTTAGGGTATATGCCCAGTAGTGGGAATGCTGGGTCATATCATAGTTCTATTTTTAGTTTTTAAGGAACCTCCATACTTTTCTCCATAGTGGCTGTATCAATTTACATTCCCACCAACAGTGCAATTGGGTTCCCTTTCCTCCCCACCTCCTCCTGCATTTATTGTTTGTAGATTTTTTGATAATGGCCATTTGGACTGCTGTGAGGTGATATTTCATTGTAGTTTTGATTTGCCTTTCTCTGATAATTAGTGCTGTTGAGCATCTTTACATGTGCCTTTTGGCCATCTGTATGTCTTCTTTGGAGAAATGTCTATTTAGGTCTTTTGCCCATTTTTGATTTGGTTCCTTGTTTTTTTGATATTGAGCTACATGAGCTGTTTTACATTTTGGAGATTGATCCCTTGTTCATTTCTTCATTTGCAACTATTTTCTCCAATTCTGAGGGTTGTCTTTTCCTCTTGTTTATGGTTTCCTTTTCTGTGCAAAAGCTTTTAAGTTTAATTAGGTCTCATTTGTTTACTTTGTTTTTATTGTCATTACTCTAGGAGGTGGGTCTAAAAAGATCTTGCTGAGATTTATGTCAGAGAGTGTTCTGCCTATGTTTTCCTCTAAGAGTTTTACAGTGTCCAGCCTAACATTTAGGTCTTTGACACATTTTGAGTTTATGTTTGTGTATGGTGTTAGGAAGTGTTCTATTTTCATTCTTTTACATGTATCTGTCCAGTTTTTCCAGCACCACTTATTGAAGAAACTGTCTTCTCCATTGTATATTCTTGCCTCCTTTGTCATAGATTGGGTAACCATAGGTACATGGGTTTATCTCTGGGCTTTCTGTCCTGTTCCATTGATTTATATTTCTGTTTTTGTGCCAATACCATACTGTTTTGATTACTGTAGCTTTGTAGTATAGTCTGAAGTCAGGCAGCCTGATTCTTCCAGCTCCGTTTTTCTTTCTCAAAATTGCTTTGGCTATCTGAGGTCTTTTGTGTTTCCATACAAATTGTAAATTTCTTTGTTCTAATTCTGTGAAAAAATGCCACTGGTAATTTGATAGGGATTGCATTGAATCTGTAGATTGCTTTGAGTAGTATAGTCATTTTCACAATATTGATTCTTCCAATCCAAGAACATGGTATATCGCTCCATCTGTTTGTGTCATCTTTGATTTCTTTCATCAGTGTCTTATAGTTTTGTGAGTACGGGTAGTTTGCCTCCTTAGGTAGTTTTATTCCTAGGTGTTTTATTGTTTTTGTTACAATGGTAAATGGGATCGTTTCCTTAATTTCTCTTTCTGACTTTTTGTTATTAGTGTATAACAATGCAAGAGACTTCTGGGCATTAATTTTTTATCCTGAGACTTTATCAAATTCATTGATTAGCCCTAGTACCTTTCTGGTGGCATTTTTTTGGATTTTCTAGATACATTATCATGTCACCTACAAACAGTGACAGTTATACTTCTTATTTTCAATTTGTATTCCTTTCATTTCTTTTTCTTCTCTGATTACTGTGACTAGGCCTTCCAAAACTATGTTGAATAATATTGGCAAGAGTGGACACCGTTGTCTTGTTCCTGATCTTAGAGGAAATGCTTTCAGTTTTTCACCATTGAGGATGATGTTTGCTGTGGGTTTGTCATATATGGCCTTTATTATGTTGAGGTAGGTTCCCTCTATGCCTACTTCTGGAGAGATTTTATCTTAAATTGGTGTTGAATTTTGTCAAAATCTTTTTTTTCATTTATTGAGATGATCATATGGGTTTTATTCTTCACTTTGTTAATATGCTGTATCGCATTGATTGATTTGCATATACTGAAGAATCCTTGCATCCTGGGGATAAATCCCACTTGATCATGGTGTATGATCCTTCAATGTGTTGTTGGATTCTGATTGCTAGTACTTTGTTGAGGATTTTTGCGTATATGTTCATCAGTGATATTGGTCCATAATTTTCTTTTTTTGTGATGTCTTTGTCTGGTTTTGGTATCAGGGTGATGGTGGCCTCATAGAATGAGCTTAGGAATGTTCCTCCCTCTGCAGTTTTTTGGAAGAGTTTGAGAAGGATGGGTGTTAGCTCTTCTCTAAATGTTTGATAGAATTTACCTGTGAAGCCATCTGACCCTGTACTTTTGTTTGTTGGAAGATTTTAAATCACCATTTCAATATCATTACTTCTGATTGGTCTGTTCATATTTTCTATTCTTCCTGGTTCACTCTTGGAAGATTGTACTTTTCTAAGAATTTGTCCATTTCCTCCAGGTTGTCCATTTTTTGGGCAAATAGTTGCTTGTAGTAGTATCTTATGATCCTTTGTATTTCTGCAGTGTCAGTTGTAACTTCTGCTTTTTCATTTCTAATTTTATTGATTTGAGACCTCTCCCTTTTTTTCTTGTTGAGTCTGGCTAAAGATTTATCAATTTTGTTTATCTTCTCAATGAACTAACTTTTAGTTTCATTTACCTTTGCTATTGTTTTCCTTGTTTCTATTTCATTTATTTCTGCTCTGATTTTTATGATTTCTTTCCTTCTCCTAGCTTTGGGTTTTGTTTGTTCTTCTTTCTCTAGTTGCTTTGGGTGTAAGGTTAGGTTGTTTATTTGAGGTGTTTCCTGTTTCTTGAGGTAGGATTGTATTGCTGTAAACTTCCCTCCTAGAACTGCTTTTGCTGCATCCCATAGGTTTTGTGTCATTGCATTTTCATTGTCATTTGTCTATAGGTACTTTTTTTATTTCCTTCTTGATTTCTTCAGTGATCTGTTGGTTATTTAGTAGCGTATTGTTTAGCCTCTATGTGTTTCTATTTTTTACAGTTTTTTTTCCTGTAATTGATTTCTAATCTCATTGTGTTGTGGTCAGAAAAGATGCTTGATACAATTTCAATTTTCTTAAATTTGCTAAGGCTTGATTTGTGACCAAACATGTGATCTATCCTGGAGAATGTTCCACATGCACTTGAGAAGAAAGTGTAATCTGCTTTTTTCAGATGGAATGTCCTATAAATATCAATTAAGTCTATCTGGTCATTTGTGTCATTTAAAGCTTGTGTTTCCTTATTTATTTTCTATTTTGATGATCTGTCCATTGGTGTAAGTGGTGTGTTAAAATCCCCTGCTATTTTTGTTTACTGTCGATTTCTCCTTTCATGGCTGTTAACATTTACCTTATGTAATGAGGAGCTCCTATGTTGGTTGCATAAACATTTATAATTGTTATATCTCCTTCTTGGATTGATCATTTGATCATTATGTAGTGTCCTTCCTTGTCTGTTGTAATACTATTTATTTTAAAGTCTATCTTGTCTGACATGAGCATTGCTGCTCCAGCTTTCTTTTGATTTCCATTTGCATGCAATATCTTTTTTCACCCCCTCACTTTCAATCTTTGTGTGTCCCTAGTTCTGTAGTGGGTCTCTTGTAGACAGCATATATACAGGTCTTGTTTTTGTATCCATTCAGCCAGTCTGTGTCTTTCAGTTGGTGCCGTCTATACACATTTACAGTAATTATTGATATGTATATACCTATTACCATTTTCCTAATTGTTTTGGGTTTGTTATTGTAGGTCTTTTCCTTCTCTTGTGCTTCCTGCCTAGAGAAGTTCCTTTAGCATTTGTTGCAAAGCTGGTTTGGTGGTACTGAATTCTCTTAACTTTTGCTTGTCTGTAAAGGTTTTAATTTCTCCATCGAATCTGAGTGATATCCTTGCTGGGTGGAGTAATCTTGGTTGTAGGTTTTTCCCTTTCATTACTTTAAATATGTCTTTCCCCTCCCTTTTGCTGTGTAGAGTTTCTGCTGAAAGATTAGCTGATAACTTTATGGAGATTCCCTTGTGTGTGTTTTTTTGTTTTTTGTTTTGTTTTTTTTTTTTTTTTTTGCGGTATGTGGGCCTCTCACTGTTGTGGCCTCTCCCGTTGCGGAGCACAGGCTCCGGATGTGCAGGCTCAGCGGCCATGGCTCACGGGCCCAGCCACTCCGAGGCATGTGGGATCTTCCCGGACTGGGGCACGAACCCGTGTCCCCTGCGTCAGCAGGTGGACTCTCAACTACTGCGCCACCAGGGAAGCCCCCTTGTATGTTTTTTATTTTGCTTTTCCTTGCTGCTTTTAATATTTTTTCTTTGTATTTAATTAATATGTGTCTCATCATGTTTCTTCTTGGGTTTATCCTGTATGGAGCTCTGTGCACTTCCTGGACTTGGGTGACTATTTCCTTTCCCATGTTAAGGACATTTTTGACTATAATCTCTTCAAATATTTTCTCAGACACTTTCTCTTTCCCTTCTTCTTCTGGGACCGCTATAATTCGAATGTTCGTGCATTTAAAGTTGTCCCAGAGATCTCTGAGACTTTCTTCGTTTCTTTTCATTCTTTTTTCCTTATTCTCCTTGGCAGTTATTTCCACTATTTTATCTTCCATGTCACTTATCCGTTCTTCTGCCTCAGTTATTCTGCTGTTGATCCCTTCTAGTGTATTTTTCATTTTAGTTGTTTTATTGTTCATCACTGTCTATTTGTTCTTTAGTTCTTCTAGGTCTTTGTTAAACGTTTCTTGTATCTTCTCTATCTATGCCTCCATTCTGTTTCTGAGATTTTGGATCATGTTAGCTCTCATTACTCTGAATTCTTTTTCAGGTCTATTGCCTATTTCCTGTTCATTTATTTGGTCTTGTAGGTTTTTACCTTGCTCCTTTGTCTGTAACATATTTCTCTGTTGTCTCGTAGTTGTTGATGGTTGATGTGTTCCTGTCTTGCTGGTTGTTTGGTCTGAGCCATCCAGCACTGGAGCTTGCAGGCCATTGGATTGATCTGGTTCTTGGTGCTGAGATGTGGACCACTGGGAGAGCTCACACTGATAAATATTCCTCGGGACCTGAAGTTCTCTGGTAGTCCAGCAGCTCAGATTCAGTCCTCCCACCACAGGGGCTCAGGCCCAATCCCCAGCCTCAGAACCAAGATTCCCCCCCAAGCCACGTGGTATGACAAAAAATAACCCAGACAAACAAAGCCCAAGGCAAATATAAAATAAAACCGAACAAAAAGAAAAGCAAACATACAAACAAAAAAAAGAAAACACAAATAAAACCTAAGAAAAATAATGAAAACAAATCTAAGCAAACAAAAGACAAACCAACAAGCAAACAACAACAAAGGAAAGCGAATAACAGAAGACACACAAATAAACAAGAGAATCCAAAAATCAAAACCAATAATAAAAACAAAACTAACCTAAACTTAAAACAAAAAACGAAAAAGCAAACTAAAAGAACAGCTTGTTGCTTGAAGATTTTTCTTGTCCACTTAGATTCTGAGGTCTTCCACTAGTGTTCAGTAGGTGCTCTGTGAGAATTATTCCAATGTATTCTTGATGTACCTGTGAGGAGATCCGAACTCCACGTCCTCCTATTCCTGTCTCATTTCTGAGATTTGTAATTTGTATAATTTCAGTTCTTCTAAATTTGTTGTTGTGTGTATGTGCACTTTATGGTCTAGAAAGTGGTCATTCTTGCTATACTTTTATGATCACTTATATAGAAGGTATATCTGATGTTGCTGTGATGTTAAAATGTGTATAGATTATATACTGTTGGTTGGTTTTGTTTTTGAGTTCTTCTATGTCCTTCTTTGTCTTCTGTCTAGTTGTTCTATTAATTAGTGGTAGAGGGTATTTGTGGTTCCAATTATAATTGTGGACTTATCTATTTCTTAGAATTCTGTCAGTTTTTGCTTCACTATTTTGCTGCCTTCTTGGGTGCATACGCATTTAGGATTGGTATGTCTACTTTGTATAATGACACTTTAATCATTATATATTATTCCAGTCTCTCTCTGCTAACTTTCTTTGTACTGAATTCTACTTAACTTATATGAAATTATCTACTCCTTTTTTCCTTTGATTAATATTTTCATGATACATGTTTTTCTATCCTTTAATTTTCAACCTGCCTATCTCAATATATTTAAAGCAAGTTTCTTATAGACCACATATATTTGAATCATATTTTTTAACCTACCCTGCAGTATCTGCCTTTTAATTGACCCATTTAGATTATTTACATTTAATACAAGTGTGATATATTAGGGTTTATTCTGCCACTTATTTTTTTGGTTTTTCTTTGGTCTCTCTAGTCTTTTTTGGCATATTTTTTTGACTTTTTCTACTTTCCCTTTAGTTACTTGAGCAAACATTTTTGAGAATTCTATTTTAAATAGAATTCTATTTTAAATAAAATTCTATTTTGACATTTACCAGTTCAAGTCTAGTGCAGCAACTTTAGCTCTTTTTAAGTTCTTTCGCCCTCCCCTATTTGTAATACAATCCTCATACATAATTTCTGTACAGACAGTTATAATCTCATCAGGCAGTGTTCTAATTTTTGTTTCACCTGCCAAAAATAATTGAGAAGATGCATGAGAAGGAGAGTTTAGTTATCTGTGCATATTTTGCTTATCATGTTCTTTTCTTGTTTCTGATCTTCCAAGATTCCTTCTTTGTTGGTTTCCTTCTGTTTAGAGAACATTTTTATATATCCTTTTAAGGTAAACCTCCTGGGGACAAATTCTCTTACTTTTCAATAATTTAAGAATGTCTTTGTTTCCCTTTAATTCCTAAAAGATACTACACTGGGTAGATGATTCTGAGTTGGAAATTCTTTTTGAAATATTTGAAAAATATTGTGATACCTCTTTATGGCTTCCAGTTTCTAATGAGAAGTCTTCTGTCATTCAAATTGGTTTTTTTCCTCTACATAAGGTTTCATTTCTCTCTTGCTACTTCAAAGATTTTTTTCTTTTTCTTTAACTTTTAGAAATTTGACTAACATATGTTTTGGATTGGTTTTCTTTAAATTTATCCTGTTTAGAGTTTGTTCATCTTTTTGAAACTGTAGGATTATATTCATTGTCATTTTGAGGAAGTTTTCAACCATCATTTCTTTAAGTGCTTTTTCAGACTTGCCCTCTTTCTCTCCTCTCCTTCCCAGAGTCTAATGACACATATGTTAGATTTTTTAAAAAAATAATTCCACAGGTCCCTGAGGCTCTCTTAAATTTTTTTTTTAGTCTGTTTTCTCTCCTTTGTTCATATTGGGTAGTTTGTTTTGATCTCCCAGTTTCCTGATTGTTTCCATTTTTCTGTTGAGCCTTTCTACTGAGCTTTTTATTTGGTTATTGTATTTTTCAGTTCTAAAATTTCCATTTGGTTCATGTCTTTTCTTCCTTTGCTTACAACTTTATATTTCTTTGCTGAAGCTTTGTATATTTTCATTTGCTTCAAGCATGTATGTAATAGCTCACAGAAGCATTTTTATCATAGCTGTACCAAAATTTTTGTCAGATAATTCTAACATGCCTGCTATTTTAGTGTTATTCATTGCCATTTTCATTTAGTTTGAGATATATTCTAGTTCTTGGCATGATGAGTGATTTTTTTTTTTACTGAAAACTAGACATTTTAAGTATTATGAGAATAGATCTTAATTAAACATTCTGTTTTAGCTGGGTTTTTCTGATACTACTTTAGCAAGTGATAGGGCACCACCTTGCTACTACCAGATGGAGGTAGAACATCAGGTTTCTCATTGGGCCTCCATTAGCCAACAAGAGCATGCTCCTCATTACTGCTGGATGGGGATGGGAATTCTGACTTCCCTAGTGGTCTCCACTAACACTGGTGGGAAAGCTTCATTATTGCTAAGGGAATGTGAAAGTCATGGCTCTTCTCTAGGCCTTTTCTGATATCACTCTAGCAGAGAGAGGGAGGAGCACCTCATTACTGCAAGTGAAGGAAATCCAGGCTACTCAAGTGGAGTTTACTGAAAGCACAGTGCTTCTACTTCCAGCGGAGGTGAGAATCTTAGCTCTCTATTTGGTCTTTTCCAACATTACATTGTTGGGTGTACCTCACAGAGTCTCTCTATGGTGGAAGTCTAGGATTCTCACATTGCCTTTGCTTACATGTGTGGGGATAGAGGATTATATTTCTGTGTGTGTGAGTGTGCGTGTGTGTGTGTGATGTTTAGCTGGAGTAGAGCAGTTATTATGTAAAGTTGTTTTTTTATTTTTTTTCTTTCTAGAAAGCTTTCTTACTACTCTGGCTAGAGATAATAGGCTTTGGATGTAGTTCTTTTTGTCTTTTTGAGTTTCCATAATAGCAGTCTTTTTAACACCCAGCCTGGTATATACGAGACAAAAAGAAAACCCAAGTAACCCCCAGCATGTTGTTCCCTGTGTCCTGAAGTAACCCAGCAAGTCTGCTTTCTTCTATTCACTCCTTAGAGTATTATTTTTGTTTTATATGTCATGTCTACATTTTTTAGTTGTACTTAGCATGTGGAATAGGGAAAAGTACTCTGTGTCCTGGAAGCAGAAGCCCATCTATATTTTTGTAGATCTAAATCAATTACTCTTTTTTCCATAATGATTCTTTCATATTTTATCATCTTCTTACCTCTATTTTATCAGGTATTTCACTATCATAGTTCTTATAACCTGCATTTAATAATAACACTATTTAAAATAGTAATTGTCAATCACTCATATCTATATCTCAGTAAAATGTTCATTAATAGACTGCCTCTTAGAAAAGTGTGCAGTTATTATTTGTTATTCACAAATAACTAGATGAATAATTGTTTGTTCTACACATTTGAAGAATTCTTCCTCCTGAAACAGATCATGGTACAGATAAGGGCATCATGGTATTAACCTTCAAATAAATAATAGGTAATGTGCTTTTTTTCATAATTTTATCCAATAGTACATCTAAAGTAATGACCTGGTAACCAACTAGTTGATTAACTGCATTGGAGCCACTGCAGTTATTCAAGCGCCCTCAAATAGGTTCCATTTCAAAACTAGAAGAGAAAAAAAAGATATAATGACTTTGGGCTTAATTTATATAACATATATATCAAAGTTCAGTTCTTGCAAGTTAACATAGTTCTTCAGGGTTCACTGGAAGATAAAAGTGTGAGATTTTAAAGAAAGAACAAAATAAAACACCATAGTTTTGTTGGTCAATAAACACCTCTAATTTTGTACTTCATTTGATTGTTTTTAAAATATTTGAATTTTACAGATAATATTTACATGATAAAATTTAATGCCTCAAAATGGAAAAGCATAAACTGCTTAGTGAGTTTGAGATGCGTTATCATGTAATGGCATTTACAATATTTTTAAAAAATCCAAATGTAGCTCTTCTTGCAGCATGACAAAGAGAATTAAATATATAACACTTGGCTCTCTAGAAACTCATATCAAACAAGTAACCCTAAATTATATAAAAGATATATGAATAAAAGCTGAGCAAGTACACAAATCAATCAACATACCAACTTTATACACCAACAAAGTGAAAAACAATCACATTGTTTCTCTTGAATGAATAAAGATTTGCCAATTAAGGTTTAGACAAGTAGACCAAGAAAATTTTACTGCCTTTAAATGCTCCCTTGATAATAGTATACTACAGATGATAAAACAAAATGGCTGGATTAAGTCCAAACATTATTGATTAAATAGTACTAGTTTGGAGATTAATTTGAACACATATTACAATACTTCATTTTAATAGTTATGAGTCCTGGCTATCATACAACTTGTTTGGTATTTCAATCATTTTTCTTTTCATCTTAAAATGAAAATAAAAATCATGATCTGCATTATTTTCTTTAGAGATATTGCAATAAGATATTTTTTAAGCACATTATGTGTAAATGCATTCTGAGTTATGATAACCTGATCAATTTGATTTGTGAGGAAGAACACTTTTATCTTCTACTATTATGTACTTCTTTTCATATTGAAAGAGTTCCATATGCCAAAATGGCATGTTCACTCTGTAGTCAGTTTACTTCCTTTAGGAAAAGAAAGAAGCAGGGTGGGATAATACTGTGTAATAAAGAATTTGTCTGGTCTTTGTTCTGAGCTCCTGGAAGAGAAACTCTAAATCCATGGAATTTCCCCACATGTGTATCTTTTTTATTAATGATGGGCTCCTCAGACTACACCTGAGTTTACACTAAGGAATTTATTAATGTTGGGCACCTAGGTGGTTTCAGGACGGGAGCTGGACATGTGAGAAAGACCATGTGATGATTAGACAGTTAGGCCTTTGAGTGATATCAGCTAGGCCTCTGGAGAAGGGAGAGGGGCTGGAGATTGAGTTCAACTAAGAGGCCAGTGACTCAATCCATCATGCCTACAAGATGAAATTCCAATAAAATAACTGTACACCTGAAGGTCAGTGAACTTTACTCACTGGTAATCATAAATGGAGTGCTAAGAGAGTGATGAGTACTGAGGCAATGGAAGCTGCACATTTGGGAACCACCCAGACTTTAATTTATATGTCTTTTCATTTGACTGGTCCTGTCTTCTATCTTTTAGAATAAAAATGTAATCATAAATATGGCACTTTCCTGAGATCTGTAAATCCTTCAGACAAATTACCAAACTTGGGGAAGTAGTGGGAACTCCCAGATTGGAACACAGTTGGTCAGAGAAACCTGGAGCTTGCAGCTGTAGTCTGCAGTGAGGACAGTCTTGTGGGCTCTGGGCCCTTAACCTGTAATATCTGTGCTCACTCTGGGTAGTTAGTGTCAGCTGCGATGCAGGTAGTAATAAAGAAAAAATTATTTGTGACACTTGTTAAAGATGGTAAGGCATTATTCAGGACTATTAGGTACAGGTGATAGGTATAGGGACAACTAAGATAGAATTTTGCAGTAGATGAGAGAGATTGGGTCCAACTCCAAATATAGCATGGACACATGGGAATTTGTTTATAGCCAAGGAATAGGATGGAGGACAGTGGATGAAAAATTACTAAGAGGAAACATCAAGGGTAATGGCGGTTCTGGCTAAAGATTCTTGCTGAAGACAGGCCAGGGAGATCAGACATCACCTGGGGAATGGTGAAGGATGAAAGGCCTGATCAGATAATGAGGGTGATCAGATATGGAGGGTGAGGGATTCTGGTTAATCAGACCTAGCAGGGTTCTCGTTAAAATTAGCTTTTTTAAGAAAGTGCACAGATGAGCCTAGAAGAAGGTTCAGAAGTCTGATTAAAGTTTGGTTAAGCAAAGAATCTTTGTCAGTAGTTAGCCTCAAAATGGTCAGCAATGATCCCTGCCATGTGGTGTTAACACCATTGTATATTGTCCTTCCACATTGTATGATTACTCTGTGTGATGGGTCAACTGAATATAGCAGAAGTGATGGTATATTACTTTCAAGATTGTTAAGGTATACCAAGCATTAAAGCTTTCATTTGTGTCCTCCCCTTTACCTACCCTCCCGTGTGGTCTTGACTGATTTGCCGTGCTATGGAAAACGGCTGTCATGGTGTAAGCAGCCCTGTACTAAGTGTGCCTACTTTTGGGAGACTAAGTCTAAATCCCACATAAACATGTTTTGGCCAGGACTTGGAAAAGATGGCAACAATTAAAATGTAGGGGTTGAAATAAATGTAAGATGATGGAAAGTGTTGGTACTGCCAGTGTGCTTGGTCCTGTGCCCTCCACTTTACTTTGTGGATAGTGCATTCAAACCATGGCTGTTGACAGCACTTAATTTGTTTTGATTTACTTTTAATAAATGTGAGTATGTGGTTGTTCATTATATTCTACACATTTTTTGGGTAAATCTGAAATATTTCATTGTTTTAAAAATGGAAAGGGCATGCATTCAAGTTAAATTCTGTAGTCTTAACACCTTCAGCCTTCTATTGGATTCTAGTGTAAATGGGGAATTTTATAGAATCATCAGCATTTTTCCCCTGATATTTGCCCTCTCCTACTCAAAAGACCTGCATACATCTTGAGAATCAAATTCTTCCCTGTCTCTGAATCTCTCTGGGTAAAGCTGCAACTTTACCATTTCCTGACTAAGGAGTGAAGTTTTCCTATGGGTCAGCATTTTCTCTGGTGCCTGCTACTCCTCCAGGAAGCCCACTACAAATGCTTTGATCACTTGTGCTGTTAAGAGCACAGAGTTCTACGGAAGGAGAATTCATCACTTCTCTCTGCTGTTCAGTCCTGCAAGTATGCTTTGATACTTTTTAGAGTTTAGAGACCAGAGATTTTAGGTTTATTTACACCCCTTTTCCCTCAAGATTTCAGACATTTGTGTAGGAACTTGGACCACATACATACTTGATTTGGTCCAGATTTTGTTCTCCAAATTACGTCTACTTTTGTATTCAGCATGTTAAGTGAGTAACTTCATCAAGCTTGGTTCTCTCTTTCATAAGGATTAGTTCTCCCCCAGGACTTCCCTCAGTTAAGAGACATTTTTTTTTTTTTGCTATATTTTAATAGTGCTTCAGGCAAACCTGTGTAGACAGTACTTTAACAGATTCTCTGCTATTCTACCCCACCCCCTAACCTCAAGTGGAGACTCTTAAAACACAGTTTAAGAGTGTAAGCAGTATGAGTGTGACCCGCTTGTAAAATTTCATTCTGATTAACAGCATGGATTTTTAACTTTGGAAACTTCATTGTAGCATAACATCCTTACTTGATTCATTCTCAAGATTTATGGATTTTATAAGTGCTACAATAAAGAAACTGACTGAAGCTGTGTCTGCTTCATCTAGACTGAATGATTGCTTTTGTTGTAGTAAGGTTTTGAATATGCTTATTACCATCTCAAAACACATGCTTGTGCCTTTTTTTCTTATTTAATCACAAGCTGAGTCAGAGTATAAGTACAATTTAGCAGATGCTCTGTTTAATATGGTTAACATTCAGAAACTAAGTTCATACTCCCTCGTTTTCCCCCAACTTTGCCCAATATACTACTTTAATGATCAAGTCATTCAGTAGTACATCTATTACTGAGTACCTACTCTGTTTCCAGAGATAAGCAAACAAATATAAACACAACCAATGAGAACCTTAATGTGCTTAATACCTAATTGGCAGGGCAGGGAAGGGCGACAGTTATTTGAATACATTGGTTATTATAAGGAAAGAAAAATTGAAATGAATATAACTTGAAAAATAAGTATACTATATTGTGGTAAAAAGAAATAAGACCAACTATTTGCAGCTGAGGAAATTAGGGCATGTTTCTTGACGGATGATTCATTTGAGTTGAGTCTAAAAGGAGGAAGCTAATCCCAGGAGGAGATGGATTGGGAATGGGAAATATTATAGGTAGATTGCGTAGGGACCAGATTAGAAACTTGTATTTGTGTGAAGGAGTTACTATATTTCCACTTAGGGCAACCTTCTCTTTCTTACACTGAAAAGTTGTAATGATAATGAAACATCCATCTAGTTTAAATAGAGCCATTCTTTCTGCATGACAAAACTGAGTGACTCCTTCTCTCTCTCCTACACTGTTAAATATATATCATAATAATTAACAGGCAGAAATGTCCTTAGAGAAGATCTAGTCCAATCTCCACAAATTATGGATGAGGAAACTGAGACTTAGAAAAGCTTCTTTCAATTCTATACATTAATTTCTACTTTCTATTTTATTTTTATTCTTTCAGGCACCCAATACACTATCAATACTGGTGTAGATACTTAGTATCTACTTAGAAAACTTAGCAGGAAAAGAAGCTGAATTTTAAATAACATTATATATTGCCATCTTTCCCCACAATAATTATGCTCTTCTCAGCATGTGAGCCTGTATAACAGAGCAGATTTATTACTTTTAACAGTAATAAACTACAAGTTTATGCTCTTTATTTGAATAATTTATGTAATACTATTGCTGAAATCTAGATTTATATTAAAATCTACAAAATGGTTTAGAAGGTGTCTTAATAGAATTTTTTCGCTGTTTTTTAAAAGAAAAAAATGAAGGAGAGCATAGCAGGTGACAGTAAGAGTTATGAACTCTCATATGTAAATTGATATGGAAATAAATATAGTCTTCACGTTTTTATATACAACATTTAGGGACCCTTAAAGAATTATGAACTTGACCTAACATATTTCAATTTCTGGGACTTGGGCTAGAATGTAATTTTCTGAATAAAACAGTTTTTCTCTATGAACTTCATGACTGGGGACAGACATTATATACTCTTAACATTTCTTTACACTGCTACTGATGAGACAGACTAGGAGGTCTAAGCAGGAAGACCTCACATTCCCTAGAATTGCAGCATTTTGCAGAGGTTGTATCCCTTTTTAATGAACATGTTTTATTTTTCTTTAGAATACACATTAGTTTTTTCTATATACATAAGTTCATTTATTAAACTAATTTCTCATAAGTGTCTGGATGAATAGACTTCAAATCACTGAGCATTTGATTAAAATTTTCATAGATTTAATAAATATTAAAAACAAAAAATTCCTGATTATATCCATATTTCCTTGACTCGACACAAATGGGATTTAAGTCATTCCATTACTTTATTTTTGGCAGCCTTTATACTCACATTCTTATTGTTTCTATATATAGAACAAAGGAGTTTATTAGTAAGTGTACAAAAGATAAACCTTACTAATGTTGGTTATTTTTTACAACCAATTATAAAGTGTCTCCCAAGAAAATTTTTTTGTGTGTATGAAACAAAAAATTTGTTCTAATAAAAAATTTTGATGAGACATTGAAGAGGACAAGTGATTCCAAAATAATACATAAAGTCACTACCAATAATACCATGTTTTTCTTTCCTGTAAACAGTGGTTAATAATAATGTAATGGTATTTAGAGGTTCAGCTGCAAAATCAAGAAAATAAAATTTTAGGAAAAAAGTACACTCTTAGAGAATGTAATCTAAAGATGAGTGTATGAATGAAACCCCAGTTGGTTTCTTAAGCAATCCAGGTAGTAGGGCTAAAAGGAAATTAGTCAATAAATGTAGGTAATTCTTCTGCACAGTGTAATTCAGTATCTTCTGTTAATGTGTGAAGAGCAAGAAGTTATTTATGAGTGCTTAATAAATATATGTTTTGCAACAAATAACAAAATTCTAAAAAATGATGTGATTTTATTGAAATACATCCTTATACCTAGCTAAAAGAGATGGTATTTTAAAAGATGCAAAGGTTAATGTCTCTGCTTATATGAGAGCTGCATGAACTTGTATAATATGTATGCTCACTGAGAATACATGTTCTAAACATTTAAAAATACTAAAATTCAAACTTCTCACAAAGAGAAGCAAAGAGGCAAAGAGTTTATTTAAAGAGATCCATACAGAGATGTAACAAGATTTGATTGAAATAACACAGAGTGATATGTGTGACAAAATTTAATCCCTCTGATTTACAGAACCAGATGACAGGGGCTTATATGAGACAGTTTAAGACTGAGGGAGAACCCCCAAGTCTGAAGGGGCATTCACAAATTTTCTTAGCTATCTGATATCCTGTCTGAGTCTGTAAGACGTGTAGTGTAGTTCTTATCACCTTATAAGGTATATATGAGAGTATATATGATACATTCAAATTAATGAACAGATGATTTCACTATGCATGATAATACTGTGTGACCTATGTTAGCCTATGGACAACTGAACTGTCAAGTTTATAGACAAGTCTATGTAGGTAGGTAGGTAGTCATTATATGAACCCCACACTTAAACATGCTTTTCCAATTATAATAACCTCAGGATTCATCTTTAACTTGAGAAAATTAATAAAAATTATCGAAGTGTTCTCACGGAAAATGATATTTATAAAATTATTTAACTTAGGATAGCCAAATGTTTCTGCTCTTATTTATAAATAATGGAAGTTATTATTTGAGGCAATAGCAATATTAAATATTGAATGAATATTTTCCTGAGCAAACACAAAAGCTAATATAGCTATCTGATAAAGAGTATAAAATATTTATGTGGGAAATTCTTAAAGAATACAAGACGAGAATCATGAGCACCTCACAAGAAGCTACATCTGTGACTAATTCTTTTGAAAAAAAAGGTTTGAAAGAAATATATTTGTTAAAACTCAAAAAAAGAAAAAGGACAGTGAGTGGGTTGAACAATAAATTAGACAGAATTGAACAGGGAATTAGTGACTTGGGAACTGGGTCATAAGTAACTACAAAGGATGCAGCAGAAATCAAAGCAGCTGTAGTTTATAAAAGTGAAGTCAAAATATATGGAGATATAGTGACAAATTCTGACATACATTTAATCAGGACTTCTAAAGAATAAAATAGAGAAATAGATGAGAGGCAGTACATGAAAAAGTAATAACTGAATTTTTGAGAGCTGAAGAAAGCCATAAATTTATTGATATAGGAATTATGTGTTAAGTAGGATAAATTAACTTGTAGACATTTTATTAAAAGGGCAGAATACAAAATGAAAAGAGAAGATATTAAAAGTATCCCCTACTCAAGAGAAGAACAAAAATTATACTGTGCTGACTTTTCAACAAAAACAGTAGACCTTAGGTGATCAAATCTTAACAAAGCAGACTCTAGTGCAGGTGTGCCAGGGTTAAATTCCATGGTTGTCATTTACTAACTCTATGACTATAGGCAAGATAATTAAATTTTGTGTGCATCTATTTCCTCACCAGTAAAAGAGGAATTAAAAATAATAACTAATACATATGTTAGAGTAGGCACAGAGCAGCAATTATATGTTCCCAGGCTTAGAAACTATATGTTCCCAGGCTCTGGTAAATTTTAAATGCTAAACAGGTTTGCAATTATTATTATTTAAAGTTTGCAATATAATACTTCATTCATGAATTGTACATAAAGTATATTTATTGTTCAAAAAGTACAGTAAATACAGTGCTTTCAGGTGAATAGAAATTGAAAGAGTTTGCTAATTAACAGACATGATCATAAAATCTTTGACCCCCAAAAATGTATTTAAACAGGAAGGCAAATGATCTGGAATTGGACGAAGAGAAGAAGGAAGGAAAAAAGGGTAACATTCAAGAAGAAACAAATTAGGCAAAACAAAGCTAAATCCACTAGTAAAGTAGGTAGGATATAGTGTGTGAAAAATAAAGTAATAGCAATGATAATGTTGCTTAATTTGGAATTAGAAAAATTAAGAAATACCATTCTGGATAACAGTAGCATTGAATGTGGGAGGGGAGGTATTTTGAACTAGTTTTTATACAAGTTTTAGAATGTTCCTGAGGACAGGCAAGATATTTAATCATCCATTTAATTAGTCAAGGCAATATTTAAATAACATTTTTAAAAGAAAAGAAATTATAAAATTTCCATTCTAGTAAATGAAATGTTTTAATAGTATCAAACCACCACATTTTAAAAAAAAAATTAATTTTAAAAGTCAAAAATTCTAAGATAACAGGGCTTCCCTGGTGGCGCAGTGGTTGAGTCTGCCTGCCGATGCAGGGGACACGGGTTCGTGCCCCAGTCTGGGACGATCCCACATGCCGCGGAGCAGCTGGGCCCGTGAGCCATGGCTACTGAGCCTGCGCGTCCGAAGCCTGTGCTCCGCAATGGGAGAGGCCACAACAGTGAGAGGCCCGCGTACCGCAAAAAAAAAAAAAAAATCTAAGATAACAGTAAAAGAAGAATAAGTATAAAACAACATAATATTGTAGAAAAGTAAAAATATGGTATAAAAACATCATGATTGAGATAAAAGTATTAAATTAATTTTTTAAATAAAGATTGTCAGATTGGATTAAAAATGAAATTCAGAATTTGTTTTGTTTACAAAAGATACATCTAAAACAAAGATTGCGATTAAATAGTAAAGCATATACTGAAAAAACTAACAAGTATAAAACTAGAATATAGACTAATATTAGTGGAAATAGTCTTCCAGGCATAAAATATTAGGGAAAGAATAGGTTACTCTATAACGATACAGATTTTTTAATGATTGGGAAGATTTTATGCACAAATATATAGAGAACAAAAATTGAAAGCTCTATAGGAGATATTGGAAAATTTGCTACCATAATGGGAGATATTAACAAATCTGTCTCCATTACAGGTAGTTCATGCAAAGAAAAAACAAAGCAAACATATAATAGACTGAAAACATAATTAAGAAGATGGAATTATTGGAAGTAAATAAAGTTATGACACATGAACAGGGCAAAAAGAAGTGGTCAACATTAATTTTCCTAAGTCCAGTACTTGGAGCCATTGTCACTTGAAGTTGGCTCTTTAGAAATATAAAAAGAGCTGAAGCCTCTTTCTGTATGCTTTTTACCATTCCATTAATTTACAGCTTTCTATACTTCATTTCCTTAGAATTTGAGACTAGGTACCTATATATTCCTGTGCAACCTATTTAGGGTGCACAGGAATAATATAAATAATATGAATGGCACAGCTATTCAGAAACTTAGAAAAATACCAAACAAACACGAGGTTCAGTTTTCCTTTAAAAGCTCCAAACTACATACTGAAGCATTAAGAGCAGTTTGTTTTAAGAGCCTCAATTAAAAAAAAAAATCCCATAGGAATATAAAATGCAGCGATTTAAAATTTCTTGCAAAGTGATTCAAAGATAAATGATATTCCAGAAATAAAATTGATTAGGTTTTTTATTTCCCCTGGGGGACAATTTTATCCCACATCTGGGGATTTCAATTTTGAATATTCTTAAATAGGAGGGAGAATTTGGACATAACTTTTACTGTGAGCAAATTAAAAATTTGCCAGCCCTGTGCTACCTTCTCTTGTGTGTGTCCCAATGTGCATCCATCCCACCAGTGTTCATGGGTGTTTGATCAATAAGCAAGTTTGTCCACAAGCAAAGCCCCAATTCAAAGTTTTATACTAGTTGTGTGTCCAAAAATATTTCCTTAGATAACATATAATTATTAAATTCAACAGGCTTCAATTTTTAAAATATATGATGAAAATGATCAAAGAATACAATTCTGTTTTGTGTTTGGGGGAGGGTAACAATTTTTCACATTTAATTTAAAGATTTTCTGTACCTTTAAGTAGAAATCAGCCTCTTTTGCAGATATTGTAGTGATTCCACTAAAAATAATCATTTTTAATTTTTTAAAAAAATCTGGCTACAAACAGCAGAAATGCCAAAAATTTTGACTTACTCAAAATAAAATTTATTATTCACATAAAAGGATGTGGTTAAAAGCAGTCATGGTGTGACTTTACTCCCTAGGTACCTTTACTCTCCAGGTTCCTTAGGGATCCAGACAACTTTCAGCCTGTCCTCCATCATTCCAAATATAGCCTAGGCTTTCATGACTTAAGATATATTCATGTTTCAGGCAACCAAACCAAAAGAAAGATAAAGAAGAGATACAGTTTGTGTGTGTGTGTGTGTGTGTGTGCGTGCGTGCGTGTGTTTCAGCTGTCTCTTAGAAAAGGTCCTCGGAAGTTTGTGTTACCTACCCTTCCTTCAACTGTTTCCCTACCCAGTTATTATCTGTGTCAATAAGAAGAAATAGCCTTTCCTTTTTGTAGCAGCCAGCAGAAACTTAATTGGCCAAGGAATGGAAAAGGGGAGCTCATGCTCTGAAAGCCCCTTCTCCCTGGGTCTAGGCAAGGACAAGCTTTTTATAGGTATGGGGTGGTATGGGGCAGAGACCATTATCACTTAAGTTCATGGAAATGGGTGGAAATTTCCTGGAATGGGGTCCATGCCTCTTTTCTGCCCTTTTATGGTCCTTCAGGGTTTGGGTTGGAAGGAGGTTGAACTAACATGGAGCCACGGAGATGGGAGGGTAGCACTAAAATGAGATGATAATGAGCTTTAGAGTGACCTTTGTCCCAGTTTTGAAGTTCAGCCAGCCTATACCGTTTTCTTGTGGTTAAGCCTTCTTGTTCCCATCATGTAAACACAGCTGGAGACACAGTTTTGGCTTTCTGCAAGTTTGCCTAGAGGGAGGTTTTTATTAGGAATGGGGATAAGGGGGGCTTCCTTGCTTCCTTGTCTAAGGCGGGTGTACTTGTGTTTTATAGACACACTTTAGGCACAGGGTAGGGGCCCTCTGGTTGCTACCCTGGGTGACATTTGCACAGGATACATCTATCAATACTTTATTTTGAGAGATTGAATATACAAGAGACAATGGCCTGACCATACATGAGCATAGAGCTCTGACCCACAGCCTCTGCAGTAGTCATTCCAGGAAGCTAAACTGCGGCTTCTTCATCAATCAGTTGAAAACAATCAAGACTTGATGAGTGCTTCCTTGATTACCTAATTATTGCCCCCACCTGCATCTCAGAATAAACCCAGGAAGGTAAAATATGTTCCTCAACCCAGTTTTGTAAGTTTTCCCTCATGTAGTTAGCCCTCTTGGAGCTTGCCCCTGCAGACAACCTTTAATCAGGGCATATCTGAAGCATTAACAGTTTTTTCACTAAAAAATTTCCCACTCTCCTGCATGTCTTTGACTCTCTGCCAAATGCAAGTGCAGGTGACTGACCCCTTTACCATAACCTCTGCTTCTTCTCATTCTTCTTTTATTTCCACAATTCTTTGCCTATGTTTATATCGGACCATTGGAGATGCTAATAATGTAGTTTTCAGTACCCCCAAAACCATGTACCAGTTTAAAAACCCATTACTATGAAAGAGGCAAAAATGAACTTTAGAGATCAACAGTTTCTGCCACACATACCAAAAGAGGCATGGAAAAATTTTATAACCTAACCTTGTAAGAACTGAAACAACATAATTTCCTGTCCCTGTTTTAGATAGGACTAAACAATCTTTCCTGTCCTCATGTTAAATAATTTTGGAGTGTGCATTTTTTCCTTCCCTATCTTAAATGAACCTAAAAACAAGTAAAATTATCTAGCTACTTTCTCCAGGAAATAACTTGCTGGAGATGAGAATTTGCACAGGCACTATCCTTACAAACTGGTACTGTTTTATGGGGTGTTTCAGCCTACTTGGCACAACAGGGCAAAGACCTGCTTCCTTCATATAAAATCTAGGAAAAAAATTGAAATCACAGTGATAACTTCAGGAACTTTTACCATGCAAGGGATTTGAGTCAAATTAGGAAAAAGTAAAAAAGAAAAAGAAAAACAAAGGAAGAAAAACTTGTGAGGATATTCTCTATCTTCTCCATCTAAAAAAAAATGGCATCTGCATTAGTAAGAGCTTTTTAATTATACAAGAGTATTATCATACTCTGATGAAATTACTAAGAGTTCAAGTTATTGGTTAAAGTACAGCAATTTCCTCTCTTGTACATGTACATGTTTTAAAATTTGTTTTTCTACACAAATGCCACCTCCTCTCCTTGAAAAGGGACTATAGTTAGCCTTTTTACAGTAATAGTTTCATACCTATTTTAATTCTTCTCTTTCCCTTCCATTGCATCTCTTTTTATCTTCTCTGGGAAAACTATGAAGATTACTTCAATAAACAAGAATTCTCTCTCCATTATGTGTACACTCTAAGAGTATCTACTCAAGTTAAATGGTTAATAATTTCTAAAAGGAAGAGGAAACAATTCATTGTGCATCTTTTCTATGTTTTCTCCTTGCAAAACTGAAACTTAGAAGAAATATTGCTTGTAAGTTTGGAAAATAGTTTTGGTTCCTAGACAAGAAGAAATAGTATACAATTAAAGATTTTAGTATAAATTCAAGAGAGAGAATCTTTTGGTATATACATATAGAGATTTACATAAAATATACATAAAATAATTCATGTAATATTCCTGATAATTAGTTTACTCTTTTTTTTTTTTTTTTTTTTTTTTTTTGCGGTACGCGGGCCTCTCACCGTTGTGGCCTCTCCCGTCGCGGAGCACAGGCTCCGGACGCGCAGGCTCCGCGGCCATGGCTCACGGGCCCAGCCGCTCCAAGGCATGCGGGATCCTCCCGGACCGGGCCACGATCCCGTGTCCCCTGCATCGGCAGGCGGACTCTCAACCACTGCGCCACCAGGGAAGCCCTAGTTTACTCTTTGAAACAATTAGTCTTTATAGTTCAACTTATAAAATACTCTTTGTTCTCTTCCTAAAGATATCACCATATAAAAATAATTTTTGCACGATATTTAAGAGATTTTTGTTTTATTACTTATGATTTAAACTTTATATGATTTCTACATTAATTCTATGAGCCCAGTAGTTATCATTGTTTCTACAAATTATTTAATACTGTAAAATATAAACATGTTTAATTAGAAATTGCATTGAGACCGTTTTAAAAGGTTTCAATATTGTAAATTATTTGCATACTACAATAATAAGGAAAGGAAATTATTTGTTGCATTAAATTGTAACTTCTAGATCTTTAGTAAACTTTATTTCAATATCTGTAATATTAAATTGAATTAATTAATATATAGTACTTGGATACCTAGACAATTTCCAGATGGAAAAAAAAGATGAAGTGTCAGTTATTAGACTATACATACCCATGTTCCTAATTTTTTATACAGACATGCTATAGAAAAACAGCAGGTGAAATTTAAGCAATATTTACATGTATTTACTTTAAAATTTGTTAAGTGATACATAAACTGATATAAATGTAAGCTTCTGTCCAGAAAAACAAAACAAAAATTGATTACTTTGGTTCAAGGTGGTAATTAATATAAATGGCTCAGAAAACACGCAGTATAATGATTACAAATAAATTTGAAAATGAACACAAGATATTAAGTATGTTTGTCTGTTGGCTTTTTAGGAAACAATTATACTCTATTAAGAGAGTAAATTGTTATAAATATGAATACATGCATCATTTTATTTAATATGCTAAAAATTTAATTATATTTTAAGCATAATGTAAATGACTAAATGTTATTATTTACATATGTACATTTTTTGTATAAATATATAAATATAAAAGTATATTAAGATCATTGATCTTAATATTTTAGTTTATAAATAATAGTTAAAAACAAACCTATGGACATTTTGTAAATACAAAGTATCTGAGGAATGTGGAATCTGGATTTATAATGCCTAAATATGATGACTTAGTTGGTTCATTGTTAATGCATATATTAAAAAAGAAAAGAACTTAGGGATCCTAAACCGTAAATTTTTACATGCCAGATATTTAAAAAGTTGAAATTAGAGGGACTTCCCTGGTGGTCCAGTGGTTAAGACTCTGTGCTTCCAATGCAGGAGATGTGCATTCAGTCCCTGGTTGGGAAACTAATATCCCATATGCTGTGCATTGCAGCCAAAAGAAAAAAAAATAAAATTAGAATTTTGGTTTTCGTTTTATAAAATCATTAAGTTTCCCTGTGGCCAAGTTACAGAGATTATTTTTTATCACCAAGATTTTCTATTAAATCTGAACTTTAATTTTTACAGTTTCTTAATTTTGAAAATAACATTATATTCCTAACAAATATATTTTTGTTGTATATTATCAAAATGTCAAGTACATCAATTCTTTTGCTCTTGAAGAGTATGATTTTTGTTTGTGTTTTGCCTCCTTTGACAATCCTACTTTATTTTGTTTGTCCCAAATTTGGGCCACTCAGTTGGAGTTTTAAAAAATCAAACAAAAAACCTGTTAAACTGTCTTTCAACACAAAAGTTAAACAAGGTTTCCTAAAATGACCACACATAAAAACTATTTGTTCCGGGGCTTACCTTGTGGCGCAGTGGTTGAGAGTCTGCCTGCCGATGCAGGAGACACGGGTTTGTGCCCTGGTCCGGGAAGATCCCACATGCTGCAGAGCGCTGGGCCCGTGAGCCGTGGCCGCTGAGCCTGCGCATCTGGAGCCTGTGCTCCGCAGCGGGAGAGGCCACAACGGTGAGAGGCCCGCGTACCAAAAAAAAAAAAAAAAAAAATTATTTGTTCCTTCAGCTTATAAAATAAAGCATAGTAGAAATAACTGGTTCTTTTTGATGTTATCAGCATTTTATCTTGAGTCATCTTTCATTTATTAAATTTAAGATCAATAATCTTATAAACACTGACAAATCAAAAAAAAATTTAGTAATCCTATGTAGAAGTAAAAATAATTACTATGATTCAGTGTCTATGTATTAACTAGGAATATATTTATGTATTATATATTTATTAGGAGCATATTCAGGTACTTGTAAAAAGACTGCTACCCATATGCCTACAATGAGATTTTCTTTCTGTTACTAGGTTCCAATGCATTTATTAATCAAAAATATCACAGTATGCATTATGCTTTAAATCAGAAATCCCCCTTTCCTCACCCCACTGTTATGCATGAGTTTTTTTTCTATATCTGTGAGTGTTTCTCTTTTGTTATATACATTTGTTTGTTTTACTTTTTAGATTCCACATATAAGTGATAACATACAGTATTTGTCTTCTGTTTGACTTATTCACTAAGTATAATACTCTAGGTCCATCTACATGGTTACAAATGGCAGAATTTTATTCTTTTTCATGAATGAGTAGTATTCCATTGTATATACATACCATATCTTCTTTATCTATTCATTTATTGATGGACACTTGGGTTGCTTCCGTATCTTGGCTATTGTAAATAATGCTGCTATAAACATTGGGGTGTATCGTATCTTTTTGAATTGTATTTTCTTTCCTTTTTTTATTGGCTATATTCCTGAGTGGAATTGCTGGATCATATGGTAGTTCAATTTTCAGTTTTTTGAGAAAAATCTCCAGACTGTTTTCCATAGTGTCACCAATTTACATTCCCAACAGTGTACAAGTGTTCCCTTTTCTCCACATCCTCTCCAACATTTGTTATTTGTAGAGGCTTTGATGATAACCATTCTGCCAGGTATGAGATGATATCTTATTGTGGTTTTGATTTGCATTTTTCTAATAATTAGCAATATTGAGCATCTTCTCATGTGCCTGTTACCCATCTGTATGTCTTCATTGGAAAAATGTCTACTCAGTTCTTCTGCCCATTTTTTAATTGGGTTGTTTGTTTTTTTGATGTTGCATTATATGAGCTGTTTATATATTTTGGATAGTAACCTCTTATTGGTCATATCATTTGCAAATTTTTTCTCCCATTCAGTAGGCTGTCTTTTCATATTATTCATGGTTTTCTTTGCTGTGCAAAGGCTTTTAAGTTTAATTAGGTCCCATTGGTTATCTTTGATTTTGTTTCCTTTGCCTTAGGAGACAAATCCAAAAAAATATTGTTATGATTTATGTCAGAGTGTTCTGCCTAGGTTCTCCTCTAGGAGTTTCATGGTTTCAGGTTTTACATTTCGGTTTCAATCCATTTTGAGGTTATTTTTGTATATAGTATTAGGAGATGTTCTAATCTCATGTTTTTACATTTAGCTGTTCAGTTTTCCCAACACCACTTATTGAAGAGATTGTCTCTTCTCCATTGTACATTCTTGTCTCCTTTGTCATAGATTGATTGATCATAAATGTGTGGGTATATTTCCAGGCTCTCTATTCTGTTCCATTGATCTATGTGTTTGATTTTGTGTTGGTACCATGCTGTTTTCATTACTGTAGTTTTGTACTATAGTCTGAAGTCAGGGAGGGTGATACCTCCAACTTTGTTATATTAGCAAGTGTAATATCTCTTCTTGTATTGATCCCTTTATCATTATATAATGCTATTCTTTGTCTTTTGTTATAGACTTTTTTAAAGTCTATTTTGTCTGATATGAGCATTGCTACCCATGCTTTCTTGTTTTTTCCATTTGCATGAAATATCTTTTTCCATCCCCTCACTTTTAATCTTTGTGTGTCTTTAGTCTGAAGTGAATCTCTTGTAAGCAGCACATAGATGGGTCTTATTTTTTCATCCAATTTGCCACCCTATGTCTTGATTGGAGCATTTAGTCCATTGATATTTAAAACAATTATTGATATGTATGTACTTATTTCCATTTTATTACTTCTTTTCTGGTTGTTTGTGTAGTTCTTCCCATTTTTTGTTTGTTTCTTTGCTCATGGTTTGATTGTTCTTCAGTGGTAGGTTTGTGTTCCTTCCTCCCTTGTTTTTGTGTATCTGTTGTAGGATTTTGATTTGTGGTTACCATGGGGCTCATATATGTTGACCTATAATGATATTTACTTGTTTTCAACTGGTAGTCATTTAGGTTCAAACACATTTTAAAAGATCTCCATTTTTTACTCTCCTCCCCCACATTTTGTATTTTTGATATATTTTACATCTTCATGCTTAACCCTTCACTGCTCATTGTAGTTATTGTTGCTTTTACAATTTTTTGTCTTTTAATCTTTTTACTAGCTTATTTAAATGGTTGATCCTCTGCTTTTACTATATATTTGCTTTTCTTAGTAGGATTTTTTCATTTCCTATAGATCCTTACTTCTTGTTATAGCCTTTTCTCTTCCATTAGAAAAGACCCATTAACATTTCTTTTAGGGTAGGTTTAGTATTGATGAACTCATTTAGTTTTTGTCTGAGAAGTTCTTTCTCTCTCCTGCAATTCTAAATGATAATCTTGCTAGGTAGAGTATGCTAGGTTGTAGGCTTTACCCTTTCAGCACTTTGAATGTATCTTGCCACTCCCTTCTGTCCTGCAAACCTTCTGCAAAATATCAGCCTGATAGTCTTATGGAGGTTCCCTTGTATTTGACTCTGTTTTTCTCTTGCTGCCTTCAGAATTCTTTTTATCTTTAACTTTTGCCATTTTAATTATGGTATGGCTTGGTGTGGTTCTGTTTGGGTTTATTTTGTTTGGGACCCTCTGTGTCTCCTGTACCTAGATATGTTTCCTTCTCCAGGATTAGGACTCTTTCAGCCATAATTTCATCAAATACATTTTTGACTCCCTTCTCTCTCTCTTCTCCTTCTGGGACCCCTATAGTGCAAGTGTTGGTATGCTTTATGTTATCCAGAGATCTCTTAAACTGTTCTCAGTTTTTAATTTTGTTTTTCTTTTTGTTCTTCTTATTGGGCAATTTCCACTATTCTGTCTTATAGAGCAGTTATGTATTATTCTGTATCACTTGGTCTGTTTTTTAATTCCTTCCATAAGTTTTTCATTTCAGTTATTGTATTCTTCATTTCTGATTGGTTCTTTTTTGTATTTTCTAGTTCCTTGTTAAAATTCTCACTGTGTTCATCTATTCCATCCCCTAATTCACTTAGCATTCTTATTACTAATGCTTTTAATTCTTTATCTGATAAATTGTTTACTTTTGTTTCATTAGTTATTATTTCAGTTTTGTCTTGCTCTTTCAATTGAGACCAGTTCCAATGTCTTCTCATTTTGCTTAACTTTCTCTCTCTCTATGAATTTAGGTGAAACAGTTAGTTATACAGTCTTGAAGGGGTATCCTTATATGGGAGTGTCCCTATAGACTCTGCATGTTCCCAGTGGCTTTGGTGAAAAAGCTGGATTTGACATGAACACAAGTCACGTCTTTCCCCTGGATATGCTGGCAGCTATAACCTTGGTTTGAGGTAGGGCTGGAGATGGAGGGACTAGGGCCTGAGCCAAGTGTGAGGCAGAGCTTCCCCACTGCTTGGTGGCTGTCACCACCCTATTGGGGGTGGGGGCATACCCCAAGTTGCTGGAGCAGAAGCGCTGAGTATCAGGTCTGCTCTGGCTCTATTCCCTTTAGTTGTGTGCTCTCCCTTCTCCTGGCACCTGCACCCTTGCCCCAGAGGTGAGCAGTGCTGGAGCAGGAGGGGGTTGTGTATGATGGAGATGAACTGCAGTTGGCCAGCCACAGACAGAGGTCCAGGCTGCCTGAAATGTGCCACCTGTGCAAGCACCAGCAATGGATGCCCCACCCTGCTTAGTCACAGCTTCTGGTCTGATTCTCCTTTTTCCCTTACAGCCAACCACTACACCAAGCCTCCATTACCCCTGCCTCTTATGGAGCCATGCTTCAAGGCAGGTGGGGCCTAAATGGGCTCTCAGCATGTATTGGCATGTGGGCTGTAGAGGTCAGGCTTCCTTTAGAGATTGGTACCACCCCGATATGCTGCCTTTAAAAGCACCAGCAATGGCCACCCTAGTCCCACTCAGACCCCGACCCAGATCTAAGTCACCTCTGCATCCCATGGTAGATCCCTGGTCATGGCAGCCTTTGGTCCCCTGCATACCTGCCATGTGAAATAAGCTCGGTTGGAGCTTTGCTTGGCTCAGGCTGGGATACCCCCTGAGGTAGTCACTGGAAACTAGGCAGCCACTTGAGCAGTCCTCAATCCTCCCCTCTCTGCCCTACCTCAGGAGCAAGCCAATTCTCACATGTCCTTAGGAGTGAGGTCCACTCTTCCCACATCCCCACTGTTGATCCCAGCAGGCTCTCAACCAGCCAATGGGACTCCTCTTCCCTGTGTTGGATCCCATGACTGGGGCACCCAATATGTGGCTTGAACTGCTCACTCCCTAGGGCAGATCTCCACCCATGTAATCTCCCTTTGCCTCTGACTCCCCTCCCAGGGGCACAAGTCCCAGACTGATTGCTTCTCTTTCCTTCTTTCACAATTCCTTGTGGATCTTTCTCACAGCCTTGGTTGTACAGGAGTCTTTCTGCCAGTTTCCAGGCAGTTTCAGTGAGAACTGTTCCACATGTAGATGTATTTTTGTTGTGTTCTTGGGGTAAGGTGAGCTCCATGTCCTCCTAATCCACCAGTTTGGTCAATATCCTTAGTATACTAATTTTAGATTTTAAATATTCAATTTAGTAAAATTGAGGGAAAACAGTCTTACATAAGATAATTATCAAGATTAATGTAATTAATAAAAATGTAAATCTGGATACCACATACATTTATTTTTCTTTATAACACAAAATGCTTATAAAAGAATTTCTAAATAAAGAATTCAAAGAAAATTCTATTTCAAAATCAGAATTTGTACAGATGATAGTCTAATCAAAATACTATTAAAATAGAAATTAATAACTCTTTATAACCCATGGTTATTTGTAATGGTCACTTTTGGTTTGAATTGAAAAATAAAACTATTGGAATCCCATTTTAAAATTAATAACAATGGAATCTAAGGATGAAGACATTTTGAGAGAGTTTCACAGGCTAAAAGAAACCTTGAATTTGAGGCAGATTAATTCTAAGATAGCAGTAACCCTGTTATTCAGACTTGTGCCTTGAAGGGTGATGTGGAAAGTACAGACAAAATCAAGATGATAGATAGAGACATAGTTTCATCTAGCGTTTCACATGTCATTTTCCTCAGTAACACTGTTTTTGTAGAAATAAAGAGCAGTAATAGAATTCCTTAGAAAAATCTAACCATGGACTCGTGGTAGTTTGGCAGGCTGTACTTATTTTAAAAAATTGTGGAGGACATTTGGAGTTTGCAGTTGATAAGGTAAACATCATGGCAGAGAGATTAGTGAATTAGTTTTCAGTTTACAAACCTGTCACCATATTTTTCTACAGTTTGTATAATTTGCAATCTGGAAGATACCAAAGACCTCCTAAAGACATACTGTGCAATTGCTGCATACACCTCAGTTTTCTCAGTGTTCTGTAGTAGATGTTCTTAGAGATCAAAAAGGTGAGATTTTAGGGCTTCCCTGGTGGCGCAGTGGTGGAGAGTCCACCTGCCGATGCAGGGGACACGGGTTCGTGCCCCAGTCCGGGAAGACCCCACATGCCGCAGAGCGGCTGGGCCTGTGAGCCATGGCCACTGAGCCTGCGCGTCCAGAGCCTGTGCTCCGCAACGGGAGAGGCCACAACAGTGAGAGGCCCGCGGACCGCAAAAAAAAAAAAAAAAAAAGATGAGATTTTATTAGAATGAAAATCTGAATTAACTAGGAGGAAGAAGCATATCATTCCATATGAAAAGTTATTCCTTAGACAACACTGTTGCTTCTGCTAAAGCACTATCTGAGCATGTGACAGCAAAGGGCACAAAATTGAAATATCTCTTTCTAAAGAATTATGTTGTTTCACTGAAGAAGGCTGGAAAGTCTCTCCCTTTCAGTGAACCCCCCAAAGCTCTGGACTTCATGTAAAGCGCTAATAAAATAAAAGAAATAGCCTTTGTGAAATGGTCCAGCACTGCCTTGTGTTCTGTATCTAAAATGCTGTTTTAAAAACTGTATTTGGAAGAGAAAAAAGTAAAGAGAGCTTTAAAGTTAAGTAGAAAATCTTAGTGTGTCAAATAACAAAGGAAAATATTAGAAGAGTTGTCAATGAACTTTTATTTTTCCTTTGTTACTGTTAATATTACTCTATTGTTGAAAGAAGCCTCTTGTATATCTCATACTTTAGATTGCTTTTAGTGTTTCTTTTCATCTTTAGCATTATGAAACATAATCCTAATATTTTTTTTCCTTTTTTACCATAACATGTAATTGTCTAATAAATCTAACATTCACTTCATCATTACAAATTATCATCTAGGCCTTAACTCTTATGCTCTAATTTGTATTTTCACTTCTGAAACTTTGGGGAAGATTTGAATTTTTTTTCTTCTTTGTATTGCTATATTAGGAAAGACTCTCCAAAGATGTTGGGCAATTCCTACTGACAGATCAAAGGAATATGCTTGAGATAGTTTTTTTCTGTTTTTTTTGCGGTACGCGGGCCTCTCACTGTTGTGGCCTCTCCCGTTGCGGAGCACAGGCTCCAGACGCGCAGGCTCAGCAGCCATGGCTCACGGGCCCAGCCGCTCCGCGGCATGTGGGATCTTCCCGGACCGGGGCACGAACCCGTGACCCCTTCATCAGCAGGCGGACTCTCAACCACTGCACCACCAGAGAAGCCCCCTTGAGATAGTTTTGATTTGAAAATCTTTAAACACACAAGTCTTCCTCAGCTTAAGGGGTTAAGTCCTGAGAAGGCTTATAGATAATAGCTTATCCTAGCCTACCTAAAATATGCTCAGAACAATTACACTAGCCTACAATTGGACAAAATCATATAACACAAAACCTATTTTATAATAAAGTGTTGAATAAATTATGTAATTTATTGAATACTGTACTGAAAGTGAAAAACAGAATAGCTGTCTGGGTACAGAATGATTGTTAGTATCAGTATGTCAGCCTCATGATCACGTGGCTGACTGGGAGCTGTGGCTCACTGCTGCTGCCCAGCATCCGGAGAGAGCATCATACTGAATATCACTAGCCCATGAAAAGATCAAAATTCAAAATTCAAAGTACGGTTTCTAATGAATGCATATGCTTTTGCACCATCATAAGGTTGAAAAATCATTTAAGTCAGACCATTGTAAGTTGGGGAATTTCTGTAGTTCTATTTCATTGAGAATCAGTGGTACTGATTTAATTACAATCATTTGCCTCCTGATACAATTTTTGATTCTTGACATTTATTTCAATAAATACTTTAGTAGCATTTTACTACTGTTATCTGTGTGCATTTGTAAGCTCTCTTAGGAAAAATAAGCAAATAGGAAATGCTTTCCAAATCTATGCTTCATTGCTGCTGGATGATTAACTACTTCTATTCCTTAAGAAGTAAGATCAGTCTTGCTTTCTGAATAATCAGTAGATTAAATTAGTGTCAACAGAAACTTGGTGATGGCTGGGAGCATGCTATTAAAAGAGCACTTTAAAAATCATTATTAAATAAATGAATACAGTATAACTGTCTGTTTTGCAAGGCTATCATCTTCACTTTGAAAACTTGTCTGTTCCATTTTACATTTAATTAATGTCATGACAATTTAGATTTTTGTCATGTGCCTGTTAGGCATAAAATGAAAGTATGTTTTAAAGCCCAAGGTTTTTACATTAGCAAGAAGTTTTAATAGACGTTATACATTCAGTTTATCAAACACTAATGGCTTTATAGTTTTTCTGTAAACACATAACATGTAAAACATATAGACAATTCTGCTTTTATATCTGGGATCCACAAGGAACACAGTTTTCAGAGTATGTGTAAATATTCTGGAAGACACCACATTTTAGTGAAAATAGTAGAAAAACTTTGAGAATTTTCACTAATATACCAGAAGGGACTGGATCATAAGACAATTGTGTTCACAATGGCATAACTACAACAGGATTTGCCTTCCTTAGTAAACAACAAGAGAACTTAAAAAAAAAATGAAAACATTATTTTACCATTAGACAGAACAAGACAGTAATATGAAAGAATGGCAACAAGCAAGGTGAGTTTGATAGTCACATTACTTACTGGATATAGGCACTTTCTAGACCACGATATAGATGCAAGATGTGGGAAAGTAAACAGACTGTGACAGTCTGGCTGATTTGAGGAGATGGAGATTGAAGTTTGGAGAGTCTGAAGTAACTGGAATTTGTGGAGCAAAGGACCACAGAGAGGGAGCTATACAGAAAAGTAGTTCCTGAAATGTACATAGGGCTGCACATGAGGTGGTATTTTTGGCTGAGAACTAAGCTGCTCATGCACAGGGCAAGAATGCATGAAGCTAAGCAAAGACTCACTATTGAAGAGCAACAACTGCAAAGTTTAAGTAGAACAATTCCTAGAGTCATGCAGGGAAGGGAGATTTTCTAGTCCTGATCAACCTGAGTAAAGAAACTTCGTTTACTAACTACAAAATCAGTAAAGAACATGAATATACTAATTCCTAGAAATATACAACCTACTAAGACTGAATTATGAAGAAAAAGAAAACCTGAACAGACTAATAATGAGTAAGGTGGTTCGATCAGTTGAATAGTTGAGCTAAACTAGCTCAAAAACAAAATCTTCATAGTCATGCCAGAAAATGTTTAAAAACGAGCTTCGAAAATATCATGCTGATCTACATGCAACTAAACTTCCTGTTAAAACAAAAATCAAAACACTTTAAATGAACATAACAAAATCTAGGCATTCAGAAAATTAGTATTCCAAATGTAACCCATAGCAAGAGAAAATTAGGCAATGTAAATGATGCAACAACTTAATAAATAAAATGAAACATCAAAGCTATATGTAATATCACACTGGGAGAGATAAAATGAAATTAAAATATGCAATTTATTCAAAAATGCATAAAAGTGGAAAAAATAACAATGAGAAATTGAAAACAAATAGCAAGATTATAAACTCAGGTTGCATATATAATTACATTAAATGAGTGTTCAGTCTCTTCAGTTAAAGATGGAGATTTTAACAATAGATTCAAAAAGCAAAACCAAATTCTATCTTGTGGTGGTAGGCAAAATAATAGCCCCCAAGGATGCCTACATTCCAAACTCTGGAACCTGTGATTATGTAACATAATATCATAATACTTGATACATACATAATACTTGATATCAATATAATATCAAGTAGCAAGGGGAAATTACAATTGCATATGGAATTAAAGTTGCTAAACAGAAGACAGATTATCCTGAATATCTAGGTGGGCACTACATAATCACAAGAATTCTTGAAGGTGGAAGAGGGGGGCAAAAGGAGAGTCAGAGAGAAATTAATGTGGAGATGAAAAAGAGTGATTCTGTGCGCTCAGGATTTGGCCTGCACTTGCTGTCTTTGAATATGGAGAGAGGAGGTGATGAACCCAGGGAGGTTGCTGGCCGCTGGGGCATAGAAAAGGCAGGGAAATGGATTCTTCCCTACAGCCTACAGAAAAAATTAAAACCATAAAAGAGATAAAACTGTAAACAAAAATGACTTTAGTTCCTCACCTTTATGCTCTAATAAATTTTTTATATTTTAATGGCATACTTCGCAAAATAACATTTCCCTACCTTACTATAAATTTTCAATAAATTATTATTTTTAAATCAGTGGCAACATAACAGATTTACATAACCATTTCTCTTGGTTCTTTTATTTACATATTAATTGACATCAATTTTTATTTATATATCTGGATGCTATCAATCTTATGAAATGAAGAAAGAATTGATTTATTTTAATTGATTTACTTTTATAATCTTTTAGAGGAAGACATTATAGTATAAAAATATATATTTGCTCTTTTGAACAGTTTGTTGCAAGAAGTGTGTCAATATATGAATGAATTATTAAATAAAGTATTTAAATGATGGTATTTTAAAAACTTTAGCTATCAATACATAGTGATGCAAAAGTGGTTGTGTATGATGATCTCTTGCGTGATGCCAGTTAATATGTTCATTTAACAGATATATGTTAATCATCTAAAAATGCAAGGTACCAGATAAGTTTGTGCTAACATGTGGTTAAGACCCTTAATCTTAATTCCAGTGAAATGTAAATGAAGGATCAAGTCTTCTTATTTCTTTTACTGTATTCCTGCTTTCCAAAGCAGTCAAATCAAGTACTATCTCATGCATACATCTTTACAGAGGGGAAAAATCTATAGTGTTTAGATATTGAGCATGTTAAGTCCAGATTTGTAGCTGGAGGGGAAAAAGGGGAACTTTTCATTGGAATAGCTATGAAAAATGCACATTTCCTTTCCAGATTTAAAAATAAAAAGACTGATTTTCCAACTATGATCAGAAATTGCTTTCAACCCCTAAATGAAATCATTAAAACACCAATAATTTGAAGTTACAATCTCTTAGTATCTGTTTCTTGTCTATTTGTTGGCAGTAATATCTGTTTCTTATCTGTATCTCTGTCTGTACCTCTGTCTAAATCTATATCCATAAGCATCTGTATATCTCTTGATATAAGGAGATAGAGAAAAAGAGCCATAAAATATTCAGATTTTATACATGGTCTAACTATAAAATATATTGGAAGGCAAGAAAAATACTATTTTTTTCCTGTCTACCATTACTTGCAAGCTATATTGAATCAGAGACTCGTTTTTTCAACAAATATGTATTATATATTTACTATCAATATCAGTTTCCTTATGAACAGTTAATAAAATGGGTTGTAAAAGTGACTAACTTAGGGTTAGTTTCTTCAGCTTGGCATACTGTGGAATGTAGGAGCATGTTTGGGTTGTTGCAGGACCCACAGCTTACTATTAAATAGGAATGGATATAGATGACCCAAACACATAGCAGGTTATTCCTGAGGGGACAGCTAGCCTGATAAATTGGATAAAAGCCACATTAAAGCTTGTTTTCCACAAGAATTGGAATTTTACAGACGAAGTGACTGATGGGCTATGTATGTAAGCCTTGTTGGACTGGATTTACAATGATCAGGATGTTCACCCACCTAAATATACCCCTTACTCAGGTCATAATAAATGCTGTAGTGAAAGGGGCTCTATTGCATGGGCACCCCATGTAACCTTACTACTACAAAATCAAGTAATGGTCTGAGAAGCTGTATCAGATTTGTTTCAGCTTCCACTTATGAATTTTACATATGGTAAGAAAATTAGAGTGATCTACAAGACTATATGGACAGACCAAAAGATAGTCAAGGGATGCACACTAGGAGGTTGGAAGACTAAGGAACATGATGAACTTGGCAGACCCTGACTGGAGTGACACAGGGGCTTAATTCTGTACTATCAGTTGTTGGGTGGACTGATGACAGGCTCTGCTGATCCCCCAATATTGAAGGGTTCTAAACAAATGACTCTACTTACTCTAGTTTGGAGGAATTTATGATGCCAGAAGGCAAAGAAGGTAATGAGAAAATTGACCTCAAAATGTCAGGGGTGATAGTGGGACAAATTAATCAGAATGAGTATTGATGAAAGGGCCACAGTCTGCTGGCCTGACCTTCAGTTGGGGACTTAAAGCCATATGCACATATGTGAGTGAAATGGCCAGGGATTGGAAAAGAAACTTTTCTGAGGTTTCTTGCCAGGAGTTCCCAATGCACTATGATTCCAAAATATGTTGGTGAAGTCCTAATAGAGTCTAGATTAGTAGTATATGAGAATGCAATGGTTGATGGGACTAAGGTGAAAATTTGGATGAAAATTGGAATATTTGGACTGACTTTATGTAAAGTGATTGTGGCTCTTATACCCAGGATTATTGGGATGGATATTATGTCTGACTGGGGAACATTTCCCCTATCTTGCATAATAAAGCAGAAGGCATGCATTTGTTCTTTGTTAACTATTACTTGGACATACTAAAAAGGAACTTATATAATTTTCCAAGCTCATACAGGTTTTCTTTTTTTTATTATTAATTTTATTGGAGTATAGTTGATTTATAATGTTGTGTTAGTTTCATGTGTACAGCAAAGTGATTCATTTCTACATATACATGTATTCATTCTTTTTCAGATTCTTTACCCATACAGATTATTACAGAATATTGAGTAGAGTTCCCTGTGCTATACAGTAGGTCCTTGTTGGCTATCTATTTTATACATAGTAGTGTGTATATGTTAATCTCAGTCTCCTAATTTATCCCTCTCCCACCCCCCTTTCCCCTTTGGTAACCATAAGATTGTTTTTGAAATCTGTGAGTCTGTTTCTGTTTTGTATATAAATTCTTTTGTAACATTTTTTAAAATTAGATTCCACATATGAGTGATATCATGATATTTGTTTTTCTCTGTCTTACTTCACTTAATGTGATAATCTCTAGGTCCATCCATTTTGCTGCAAATAACATTATTTCATTCTTTTTTATGGCTGAGTAATATTCCATTGTATATATGTACCACATTTTCTTTATCTATTCCTCTGTCAGTGGACATTTAGGTTGCTTCCATGTCTTAGCAAGTGTAAATAATGCTGCAATGAATATTGGGGTACATGTATCTTTTCGAATTATGGTTTTCTCCAGATATATGCCCAGGAGTGGGATTGCTGGATAATATGGTAACTCTATTTTTAGTTTTTTAAGGAACCTCCATACTGTTCTCCATAGTGGTCATATAGATTTTCAATTGTACCAGTGTCAGATACCTGGTGGATAAAAATATATTACTGTATTTAGTAACATGCTAGAATGTAGAGTTCTATTTCCAACAAATTCTCAGTACCATAGTCCGATGTGACCAATGAAAATTGTGCAAGTCTCATGGAGACCAACAGAAGATAGTTAAGGCTTGAATAAAGTACTACCACCTCTATTGTCAGCAGTTCCTGATTTGGTTTTAACAGGAAAAAAAAAAAAAAAGAAAAACCTAAAGGAGACCAGTACTCAGTGATAGATCTTGCAATTGCTTTATCTTGATTTCAGTCTTGGAAAAGAAAAAAAAAAAAAAAAAAAAAACTGCAGAGTGCCTTCACATGCAAAGTATCAAAATTTGAATTTACTCTATTCCCCCCAACGTTATTTGAATTCACCAATTTACTGTAATGATTTGGTTAGAAGGGATTAATGCTGGTCCCCAGTTGGATAATATTCTACATTGATGACATAATGATAATTTTCAATGGTGACACATGTGACTAAGAGATGCTGGATGATAAATCCAACAAAGTATCCAAGGGCCATCCAAACAGGAAAATTCTTATGAATAACAAGCAGAAGCTACCTGTGACATTCATAGGCAACTAAAAATAAAACACTGTCATTGCCTACCCTCATAACTAAGCAAGAAGCACAGTGCCTGGTGGACTTGTTTGGGTTTGAACGATTCATATTCTATGTGGATGCTGAAAGCTCAGCCTCTCTGCACTAGTCCTGAATCAAATCTCAGAGACAGGGTTTTGGGTGAAGTAGAAAAGAATAGTTTTATTGCTTTGCCAGACAAAGGGGGACACAACAGGCTCCTGCCCTCAAAAACAATGTGTCCCAGCCCAGGAGAATTTGATGAAGAGTTTTATGGCAATGGTTCAAGGGTGGGGTCTCTGACAAGACTAGGGTGTGTGCAGGGCCTCCAGTCCCTTAATCTAGTCTCAGGTGGTTGGTCTCCTCGTCTTGATGAGCTTCTTTGCTCCCTTTAATCTTGCCTCGGGTGGTTTCTTGGCTGCTCCTCCCTGAATCTGCCCTTTGGAACTCAAGGAAGGTCATAGAGGCTGGAGTCTTGCCTACAAGAAACAGGGGACAAAAAAGGCTTCCATGCTCAAGAGTCCCACAGGGTCCTTCTCGGTTTCAATATCGGAATTTTGCTAGACACTATCTACAAAAATACCTGAAAGAAAGTCATTTTTGAATGGGGCCCTGAACAGCAGCAACAGGCTATGTCTGAATTATAAAAAGTGGTGGCTCATTCCATGCCTTCTAGCCCTTATAACCCCACTCCAACTTGGTTTGGAAATCTGTGCAGTTTGAACTTATGCAGGTGGAAGCTTATGGCAAAAGCCTGTGAGTGTTGCCCAATAGCAAGTACTGGGATTTTGGACCAGAAAATTTCCAAACACAGTGGTAAGATACATGCCATTTGAGAGACAATAATTGGCTTATTATTCTGCATTAATTAAAACTGCCCCTATTACTGAAGGACAAGATAATCTTGAAACCTGAAATACCTACAGTGTCTTGGGTTATGTCAGAAACACTCTACTAAGGCAGTATTCAGAAAAGTTCTATAAAAAGATGGAAAAGTTTTATATGCGAACATCCTGCTGAAGGGAGGTACTCATTGTATTCATGAGCAGGTAGCCTCTCTTCCTCTAGGGTTGGCTTTGAAACCACCTAAGTAAGTTGCTAGATCCTATTGCTACAAGTGTGTTGCCCTATGAACCGTTCCCAAAGGACACTATAAAGCACTCAACTGACCAGCAAAACACCATGTTTACAGATGGCAGTTCCAAGGTGGATGAACAGCATCCTATTTTGAAGGTTGACACATTACTACAGACTAATGAAAAACTCTAAAGAAGATAGTAAACAAATCAGTTCAGTGGACTGGATTGCAGTGATGGAATAATTGAAAACCAATAAAAGCCCTGATGTTTGGGTATATACTAACTCATGGCTGGTAGCCAGTGGCCTGGCCATATGGTCAGGCAGATGGTCAATAAAAAAATGAATTATTAAAGGGATGCCTCTAAGTGTTACGGACTTACTTTAATGTGCTCCTTAAATTCCAATAGGATTTTAGTAAGGCATGTCAAAGCCCATCAGAACCCAGTCACAGATTGAAAGTTAATTAGAACAACCCAGTGGATATCCTGGTGCAGTTGCTTGAAGTGGCCACCTGGGTTTCTGAAGTGAGGAGACATGGGGGAGGTGCATCAATACAGAGATGGGTTACTCACAGCACACAAGGGAAACCGGTCTCAATACAAACTATGAACTAATGAATGGTGAGTAGTTTTGTCCTCAACTGACTTAAAACCCCCAAATAATTGAATCATGGCCAGTTGTAATGATATCATTCCATAATAAATTCTGATATATGGAGATAATTCAATTTTGTTAGGAAGGTATGACAAATACTTTTGTAATTCTTATTGATTTGTTCTGTAATAAAAACTGAAATTTACCATGAGGATACTGCAATATGGTATAACACCAGCATTATTGGAAAGATTCAAGTACCTAAGCAAGTAAACTAAGCAAATTGGCTTTATAATAATTCTGATGTGAATGATCAAATGTAGTGGGAAGTCAAGTTAAATCCTCCTTAGGGTTTAATACTGATGAAAATTGTCTTGCCTGAGTGAAAACTGAATTTGGCTAACCACAAGTTGATTTCTATGCTTGCTACTTCCATGCAAGTTTATCTTAAGGTACAAGTAACTGTCGATCGAAAGAGGAAGCAAATAACTAAATTAGTACAAAAATAGTTTTTAAATGTATGTAATGGCTTTATAAAATGGATTAATTATCTCTTTAAATCCATCCCTACCCTACACTGACTGCCCCAAATGCTAGGCATATTCGTGCTCATACTATTGCTGTGTATAAAATATAAATTCTTCACTAAATATACATGCCTAGAAAATTTTGATTATTTTGCTGTAGCAGAATGTAGGCCATGGAATAGAGAGGTAGTCTGTGAAGGAAAGGGTTAATTCAGCAGACCTGAGTTGTTTAAATTCTGCACACCCTCCCAGAAAGACCTGTCTTCAGGACTGGTCCTTGGATGGCTCCTAAAAGTTAAGCTGAGTCCATGAATATTCTGCCTGATAAGAATGTTTTTCTATGCCTGATGCCTTGACCTACACATCAGCAGTTTAATAGGCTAACAATGTGGTTTATGGTGAATTCCTGTTTTTGTTCTAAGACTTGGAGTCTGAGTTACTGAGGTCAGTCATATGGGTGCTGCATGACTATTTGAGTGACCCCCAATCAAAACCATGGACACTAAGGCTCAGGTGAGCTTCTCTGGGTAGCAATACTTCACGCACATTGTCAAACATTGTTGCTAAAAAAATTAAGTGCATCTGTGAAACTCCATTGGCGTGGTCCCTTGGAAGCTTGTGGCTGATTTCTCCTGAACTTCATCCCATGGGCATTTTGCCTTTGCCGATGTTAATGTGTATCCTTCTGCTGTAAGAAGCTGTCGCCATGAGTATGAAGCTTTTCTAAGTCCTATGAGCCATTCTAGTGAGTCACAAAGTCTGAGGTAGTCTTGGAGACCTTTAACATAGTTAGAAACTTAAAGAGTGGATCAAATACTGTATAAGCTAGATACAGAGTAAATTTGTCAATAGGCTGAAGAGAAAGCTCAATAATAAATGTTGCATATACCTCATTTACTGTAGTATCCAAAACAGTACAAAGAGCAGAAATAATTGGGTGAAAGGTCTTATGGATACTAACTCAAACATTTTATTCATAATAACTCAGTATGTGGCATTTATATCTTTTTGGGTTTGTGTCCTTAAATCTCTAACACTGCCCTCAGACATATGATATTCACTGTCCAGCTCTGTTGCTGGCTCTTTTTCTCTGAAAAATAGACTAATTCATCCCCTTCCAGGACCTGGAGGCTATGTCACACATAGAACACCAGAAGCTGGCAGGCTGCTTCATGGGAAAAAAGAAATTTTAGATATTTTGCCTGTTATCTCATTATTTTCTTCCTTTTCCCCCAAGTTTTTTCCACTTTTATGAAGGCTTTTCCTAAAAGCGTCTCTTAGACTTCCTCTTCTTGGCCCTGCCTCTCAGTCAAATACATGGGCCTTTCTTTGCATAGTACTTTTGAGGACATACCATACCCTGCACTAAGGACAGATAAATGATCTGTTTTCTAAATGTATGTATATGTATGTGCTTGTTATATATATATTATGATACTTTTCAGGAGCAAAAAATACCTTTGTAGGTAATTACTTTACATACAAAATAGACAAAGGCAGTGGCAGGTACTGTTTTTTGCTTACAGAACCCACCTCCCACCCTTCCTCCTTTCTAGGAATGACTGCCTCCCTCTGTATATATGAAAATGCCAGGCACTCACTTTCCCAGCTATCTTTGCAGGTAAAATAATATATGTGGTTAAATCCTGGCCTCTGCGAACAAATGGAATGTGTTCATGTTATATATTGTGTTTCTAGGAAAAAGTTGCCATCCCTTATAATAGAAAGTGATGTAAAAATAGAAGTTCCCGGGGCTTCCCTGGTGGTGCAGTGGTTGAGAGTCCGCCTGCCGATGCAGGGGACGTGGGTTCATGCCCCAGTCCAGGAAGATCCCACATGCTGTGGTGTGGCAGGGCCCATGGGCCATGGCTGCTGATCCTGAGCATCCGGAGCCTGTGCCCCACAATGGGAGAGGCCACAACAGTGAGAGGCCCGCGTACTGGAAAAAAAAAAAAAAAAAAAAAAAAAGAAGTTCCCTCCCTCCATTTCTCCATTTAGATGTTTCGATTCACTGAAAATGTTGCTTGGATCTGTTGTAGGCAGTTTGCAACATAAGCGGAGTATCAAAAAAGAAGGTGATATAAGGCTATGATATCATTGCTTTGTTAAATGAATAATGGACTCAGCTACCTCTGGTTTCCTGTGTTTAGGGAAGATAGCCACTCGGTGTTCTATAATAACAAACACACTAATAGGTTCATAGAAAATATTGTTGAGCCTAGGAGATCAAAATAAAGATGATTAAGTTTAACTAATATTAAATTTCATAATCAATCATTAACATGAAATAAAATATATTGACCATGTTACTGAACCAAACTCAGGAAAGTACAGCATTTATTTGAAGAGCACCAAGCAAGGAGAACAGGCAAGCTAATGCTCAAAAGACCTAAACTCCCTGATGGCTTTCAGGCAAGGGTTTAAAGGCAGCATTAAGGGTGAGGGTTGCAGGGTGCATGATCAACTCCTGGACATTCTTCTGATTGGTTGATTGTGGGTAATAGGGTGATGTTTTGGGAATCTTAATCATCAGTCTTCTGGTTCCAGTGAGTCTGGGGTCTATGTGCTTCTCATCAGCATGTAGTCAACATCCTTCACTGCATAGGAGTCTTAATTTCTGCAGGAGAACTCAAAGATATGCTTCAGATTGTTATCTATATCCCTTCAGGAAGAACTAAGAGTTCTCTGACTCTATTATTCAAGCTATTATTACTTTTCTTACTTGACTGCTTTCCTCTGTTTCTGCCTTTTCCACTTCTCTCATCATTAACTGCATGATTCTGCTCTTGGGAACTCAGAGAAGGCCTAGGAGAAAAAAGCTTTTTCTACAAAAAAGAGGTGGGGGACATGGAGTGGCTTGTAGCTGGGAGGGCCCTGCAGGGTCCTGCTCTGTTTCAACCACCTGCTAGGTTTTGTATATTGTTGACAAACTTTGGATACAGAAGTTAAATAAATAATTGTTGCAATCAAAGGTGGAAATGAGATGTTGGGGAAAAATGCTTCTTCCTCACATTTGGAGGAATCAGGAATGCATCACCCAACCATGTTATTTTTTAGAAGCTGATATGTCTGGAGAATGTGCTTTCTTTCAATTACTCATGGTTATGAGGTGAGCTTAGAGATATGGCCTTGCTTATGGGAGAGGTGTGTATTGGTCTAGTATGAATACCTGTTCTATAGTCACTGCCTAATTCTGATATTCAGAAGCTCACTTGACCTTACGATTAAGCCTCACTTACAAATGTCCTTTTTAAGAGGTTTTTAATCTCTATCTGTGTTATTTACCTCTTACTTTTCAATTAGTCCAAAACTAGCATGTGAAAGAGCAGTTTTACTACAAGACTTCCCTCAAACTTCAACATGATAAGTTAACAATGACCCATTCAGGTAATTAAGAAAATGGCATAGTAAACTGGTGCTGGTGCCCCACAGGTATCCCTTTCACACTTATCTGACACTAGTAGCTATGGAAAGATTTTCTGAGAAGCCAAGCACAATGATAAGCTGAATCATTTGTAGTTTATATGTTTTATTTCCCTGAAATTAGTTGGGGAGTGGTCTTTATTTTGGTTCCCTCACCAATAAAAATGGCTAGCTGTGTCAAAATCATCGCTTTCCTTAGATTGCTCTTCATTGCATATGAATTAGGTTGAATCCCCCAATAAAGCACAAATACATTTGCAGGATACTCCAGCATTTCCTGAAATCTTAATGATTTCCTTCTTACTGTCTCATGAATGGCTTTTGCATTTTGCACTCTTTGACTTGAACTTTGTGTATTTAGAAAGGACCAACAAATTCTTTACCAACTTCTTTTCTGTTTTGCATGGAATCAGTCAAAATTTAGTAGGAGCTAGTTGATGTTTCCTTCAATCACTTCTCATAAGATTAATATTTCCATACACTTAAAAATGCTGACTTCCTGGTAGTACCTGTTTTGTGGTGTTACAATTCACTTTTATATAAAAATTTATTTTGGGTTATTTTATTCACATTTTGAGAGAATAGTAGGTGTTTGGTCTCTAGGCATCATACTGAAAATATTCTCAGATATTTGAAAATAAACTTTCACATAAATTGAATCATAATCAATAAACATTAAGGGATTAATTTCTGTTAAACATAGACACATACATACAAACACTACAGATTAATCAGTCCTGTACTTTTTTGTATAAGTAAATTAATGTCATAACAAATTTCTATTTAAGAACACAAGAGCTCTTCTGAACCAAGAATCACTTATTTTGGCTAGTAGATTGAGATGTTTTAATTGAATACCTGGGGCTTGACTGCTGGGTGGGAAAAGAAACTAAGTGAAAGTGTACAATATTTACCATCACAAAGAGAATAGGAAACATATGAATAATTGAAATAGTTTTATTTTAAAATAAATACCTATAAGCTTCACAACTGCAATATAAAATACTCAGGTATTCAAAACCACATAATATCCATAAGTCAAATGACTACTGTTAATATTTACAAGGGAAGAAATTATTTTTAGTCACCTAAAGAAACGCTCAATTAAGTGGTGAAAACTTAACAAACATGATTGAATAAGTATATATAAACAAGAATTGGGACTTCTCTGGTGGTCCAGTGGTTAAGACTTTGCCTTCCATGGAATGCAGGGGGTGTGTGTTCCATTCCTGGTCGGGGAGCTAAGACCCCACATGCCTCGTGGCCAAAAAACCAAAACATAAAACAGAAGCAATATTGTAACAAATTCAATAAAGACTTTAAAAATGATCCACATCAACAAATCTTAAAAAAAAAACAAAACAAGAATTGCACATTACTACTTCCTAAGAATTGTGTAGAAGTATCTGAATTATATAAACATTGTTGAAGAGTCTGGTCCATGCTGTATGTTCCCTTAGAACTTACAGGATGACTCATAATTTTTAAAATAAATGAATACTAAAAATGTAGAGGGAGACCGTCAAGATAGCAGAAGAGTAAGACGTGGAGATCACCTTCCTCCCCACAAATACATCAGAAATACATCTACATGTGGAACAACTCCTAAGGAACACCTACTGAGTGCTGGCAGAAGAACTGAGACCTCACAAAAGGCAAGAAACTCCCCACATACCTGGTTAGGGCAAAAGAAAAAAGAAAAAACAGAGACAAAAGAATAGGGATGGGACCTGCACTTCGGGGAGGGAGCTGTGAAGGAGGAAAAATCTCCACACACTAGGAAGCCCCTTCACTGGCGGAGACGGCGGGTGGCCGGCGGGGAAGCTTTGGAGCCACAGAGGAAAGCGCAGCATCAGGGGTGCGGAGGGCAAAGTGGAGAGATTAGTGCACAAGGATCGGTGCCAGCCAGCATTCACCAGCACGAAAGGCTTGTCTGTTCACCCGCCGGGGTGGGTGGGGGCTGGGAGCTGAGGCTCAGGCTTTGGAGGTCAGATCCCAGGGAGAGGACTGGGGTTGGCTGCGTGAACGCAGCCTGAAGGGAGCTAGTGCGCCACAGCTGGCCGGCAGTGTGTCCAGGAAAAGGTCTGGAACTGCCAAAGAGGCAAGAGACTTTTTCTTGCCTCTTTGTTTCATGGTGCAAGAGGAGAGGGGATTGTGAGCACAGCCTAAACAAGTTCCAGAGATGGATGCAAGCTGCGGCTATCAGCGCCAACCAAAGAGACGGGCATGAGACTCTAAGGCTGCTGCTGCAGCCATCAAGAAGCCTGTGTGCATGCACAGGACACTATCCACACCTCCCCTCCGGGGAGCCACTGAAGCCTGCCACTGCCAGGGTCCCGTGATCCAGGGACAACTTACCCGGGAGAACACACTGCATGCCTCAGGGTGTTGCAATGTCATGCCAGCCTCTGCTGCCTCAGGCTCGCCCCGCATCCCATACCCCTCCCTCCACCCCCGGGCCTGAGTGAGCCAGAGCCCCCAAATCAGCTGCTACTTTAACCCCGTCCTTTCTCAGTGAAGAACCGACACACTCGGGACTTACACGCAGAGGTGGGGCTAAATCCAAAGCTGAATCCCAGGAGCTGTGTGAACAAAGAAGAGAAAAGGGAACTTTCTCCCAGCAGCCTCAGGAACAGCAGATTAAATCTCCACAGTCAACTTAGTGTACCCTGCATCTGTGGAATACCTGAATAGACAACGAATCATGCCAAATTGAAGCAGTAGATTTGGGGAGAAATGATACATATATATTTTTTTCCTTTTCTCTCCCTTTTTTTTTTTTTTTTTTTTTTTGCAGTACACGGGCCTCTCACTGTTGTGGCCTCTCCCATCACGGAGCACAGGCTCCAGACACGCAGGCTCAACAGCCATGGCTAACGGGCTCAGCCGCTCCGTGGCATGTGGGATCTTCCCAGACCGGGGCACAAGCCTGTGTCCCCTGCATCGGCAGACAGACTCTCAAGCACTGCACCACCAGGGAAGCCCCTCCTTTTCTCTTTCTGTGAGTGTGTATATATATGCTTCTGTGTGTGATTTTCTCTGTATAGTTTTTCTTTTAACATTTGTCCTAGGGTTCTTTCTGTTTTTGTTTTTTAAGTATAGTTTTTAGTGCTTGTTATCATTGGTGGATTTGTTTTTTGGTTTGGTTGCTCTCTTCCTTTGTTTTTATTAAAAAAATTTTAATTTTTTATTTTAATAACTTTATTTTATTTTATTTATTTGTTTTCTTTCTTTTTTTCTCCCTTTTATTTTGAGCTGTGTGGCTGACAGGGTCTTGGTGGTCCAGCCAGGCCTCAGGGCTCTGCCTCTGAGGTGGGAGAGCCGAGTTCAGGACATTGGTCTACCAGAGACCTCCCAGCTCCACATAATATGAGATGGCGAAAATCTCCCAGAGATCTCAATCTGAATGCCAAAACCCAGCTCCACTGAACAACCAGCAAGCTACAGTGCTGGACACACTATGCCAAACAACTAGCAAGAGATGAACACAACTCCACCCATTAGCAGAAAGGCTGCCTAAAATCATAATAAGGTCACAGACACCACAAAACACGCCACCAGATGCAGACCTGCCCAACAGAAAGACAAGATCCAGCCTCATCCACCAGAATACAGGCACTAGTCTCCTCCACCAGGAAGCCTACACAACCCACTGAACCAACCTTAGCCACTGGGGGCAGACACTAAAAACAATGGGAACTATGAACCTGCAGCCTGCGAAAAGGAGACTCCAAACACAGTAAGTTAAGCAAAATGAGAAGACAGAGAAACACACAGCAGATAAAGGAACAAGGTAAAAACCCACCAGACCAAACAAATGAAGAGGAAATAGGCAGTCTACCTGAAAAAGAATTCAGAGTAATAAGAGTAAAGATGATCCAAAAATCTTGGAAATAGAATGGAGAAAATACAAGAAATGTTTAACAAGGACCTAGAAGAACTAAAGAGCAAACAAACTGATGAACAACACAATAAATGAAATTAAAAATTCTCTAGAAGGGATCAATAGCAGAATAACTGAGGCAGAAGAATGGATAAGTGACTGGAAGATAAAATAGTGGAAGTAACTACTGCAGAGCAGAATAAAGAAAGAAGAATGAAAAGAACTGAGGACAGTCTCAGAGACCTCTTGGACAACATTAAACTCACCAACATTTGAATTATAGGGATCCCAGAAGAAGAAGAGAAAAAGAAAGGGACTGAGAAAATATTTGGAGAGATTATAGTTGAAAACTTCCCTAATGTGGGAAAGGAAATAGTTAATCAAGTCCAGGAAGCACAGAGAGCCCCATACAGGATAAATCCAAGGAGAAACATGCCAAGACACATACTAATCAAACTATCAAAAGTTAAATAAAAAGAAAAAATATTAAAAGCAGCAAGGGAAAAACAACAAATAACACACAAGGGAATCCCCATAAGGTTAACAGCTGATCTTTCAGCAGAAACTCTGCAAGCCAGAAGGGAGTGGCAGGACATATTTAAAGTGATGAAGGAGAAAAACCTACAACCAAGATTACAGCAAGGATCTCATTCACATTTGATGGAGAAATTAAAACCTTTACAGACAATCAAAAGATGAGAGAGTTCAGCACCACCAAACCAGCTTTACAACAAATGCTAAAGTAACTTCTTTAGGCAGGAAATGCAAGAGAAGGAAAAGACCTACAGTAACAAACCCAAAACAATTAGGAAAATGGTAATAGGAACATACATATCGATAATTACCTTAAATGTAAATGGATTAAATGCTCCCACCAAAAGACATAGACTGGCTGAATGGAAATAAAAACAAGACCTGTATATATTGCTGTCTACAAGTGACCCACTTCAGACCTCGGGACACATACAGACTGAAAGTGAGGGGATGGAAAAAGGTATTCCATGCAAACAGAAATCAAAAGAAACCTGGAGTACAATTCTCATATCAGACAAAATAGACTTTAAAACAAAGACTAATACAAGAGACAAAGAAGGACACTACATAATGATCAAGGGATCAATCCAAGAAGAAGATATAACAATTGTAAATATTTATGCACCCAACATGGGAGCACCTCAATACCTAAGGCAAATGCTAACAGCCATAAAAGGGGAAATCGACACTAACACAATCATAGCTAGGGATTTTAACACCCCACTTTCACCAATGGACAGATCATCCACAATGAAAGTAACTAAGGAAACACAAGCTTCAAATGACACATTAAACAAGGTGGACTTAATTGATATTTATAGACATTCCATCCAAAAAAACAGAACACACTTCCTTCTCAAGTGCTCATGGAACATTCTCAAGGATAGATCATACCTTGGGTCACAAATCAAGCGTTAGTAAATTTAAGATATTGAAATCGTATCAAGTATCTTTTCTGACCACAACGCTATGAGACTAGATATCAATTACAGGAAAAAATCTGTAAAAAATAGAAACACGTGGTGACTAAATAATACACTACTTAATAACAAAGAGATCATTGAAGAAATCAAAGAGGAAATCAAAAAATACCTAGAAACAAATGACAATTGAAAACACGATGACCCCAAACCTGTGAGATGCAGCAAAAGTAGTTCTAAGAGGGAAGTTTATAGCAATACAATCCTACCTTAAAAAACAAGAAATGTCTCAAATAAACAACCTAATCTTACACACAGAGCAATTAGAGAAAGAAGAACAAAAAAGCCTCAAAGTTAGCAGAAGGAAAGAAATCATAAAGATCAGATCAGAAATAAATGAAAAAGTAATGAAGGAAACAATAGCAAAGATCAATAAAACTAAAAGCTTGTTCTTTGAGAAGATAAGCAAAATTGATAAACCAAGAGCCAGACTCATTAAGAAAAAAAGGGAGAAGACTCAAATCAATAGAAATAGAAATGAAAAAGAAGTAACAACTGACACTGCAGAAATACAAAGGATCATGAGAGATTACTACAAGCAACTCTATGCCAATAAAATGGACAACCTGGAAGAAATGGACAAATTCTTAGAAAAGCACAACCTTCTGAGACTGAAACAGAAAGGAATAGAAAATATAAACAGACCAACCACAAGCACTGAAATTAAGACTGTGATTAAAAATCTTCCAACAAACAAAGGCCCAGGACCAGATAGCTTCACAGGCAAATTCTATCAAACATTTAGAGAAGAGCTAACAGCTATCCTCAAACTCTTCCAAAATACAGCAGAGGGAGTAACACTCCCAAACTCATTCTAAGAGGCCACTATCACCCTGATACCGAAACCAGACAAAAATGTCACAAAGAAAGAAACTACAGGCCAATGTCACTGATGAACATAGATGCAAAAATCCTCAACAGAAAACTAGCAAACAGAATCCAACAGCACAGTAAAAGGATCATACACCATGATCAAGTGGGGTTTATCCCAGGAATGCAAGGATTCTTCAATATAAGCCAGTCGATCAATGTGATACACCCTATTAACAAACTGAAGAATAAAAACCATATGACCATCTCAATAGATGCATAAAAAGCTTTCAACAAATTTGAACACCCATTTATGACAAAAACCCTCCAGAAAGTAGGCATAGAGGGAACTTACCCCAACATAATAAAAGCCATATATGACAAACTCACAGCCAACATCATCCTCAATGGTGAAAAACTGAAACCATTTCCACTAAGATCAGAAACAAGACAAGGTTGCCCACTCTCACCACTCTTATTCAATGTAGTTTTGGAAGTTTTAGCTGCAGCAATTAGAGAAGAAACAGATATAAAGGGAATCCAAATTGGAAAAGAAGTAAAGCTGTCACTGTTTGCAGATGACATGATATTAAACATAGAGAATCCTAAACATGCTACCAGAAAACTACTAGAGCTAATCAATGAATTTGGTAAAGTAGCAAGATACAAAATTACTGCACAGAAATCTCTTGCATTCCTATACACTGATGATGAAAAATCTGAAAGAGAAATTAAGGAAACACTCCCATTTTCCACTGCAACAAAAAGAATAAAATACCTAGGAATAGACCTACCTAAGGAAACAAAAGACCTATATGCTGAAAACTATAAGACACTGATTAAAGAAATTAAAGATAATACAAAGAGATGGAAAGATATACCATGTTCTTGGATTGAAGAATCAACATTGTGAAAATCACTATACTACCCAAAGCAATCTACAGATTCAATGCAATCCCTGTCAAACTATCACTGGCATTTTTCACAGAACTAGAACAAAAAATTTCACAATTTATATGGAAACACAAAAGACCCTGAATAGCCAAAGCAATCTTGAGAATGAAAAACGGAGCTGGAGGAATCAGGCTCCCTGACTTCAGACTGTACTACAAAGCTACAGTAATCAAGACAGTATGGTACTGGCACAAAAACAGAAATGTAGATCAATGGAACAGGATAGAAAGCCCAGAGATAAATCCAAACACATATTACCACCTTATTTTTGATAAAGGAGGCAGGGATGTACAGTAGGGAAAAGACAGCCTCTTCAATAAGTGGTGGTGGGAAAAATGGACAGCTGCATGTAAAAGAATGAAATTAGAACCCTCCCTAACACCATACACAAAAACAAACTCCAAATGGATTAAAGACCGAAATGTAAGGCCAGAAACTATAAAGCTCTTAGAGGAAAACATAGGTAGAACACTCTGTGAAATAAATCACAGCAAGATCCTTTTTGACCCACCTCGTAGAGAAATGAAAATAAAAACAAAAATCAACACATGGGACCTCATGAAACTCAAAAGCTTTTGCACAGCAAATGAAATCATAAACAAGACCAAAAGACCACCTTCAGAATGGGAGAAAATATTTGCAAATGAAGCAACTGACAAAGGATTAATCTCCAAAGTTTACAAGCAACTCATGCAACTCAATATTAAAAAAACAAACAACCCAATCCAAAAATGGGCAGAAGACCTAAATAGACATTTCTGCAAAGAAGATATACAGATTTCCAACAAACACATGAAGGAATGCTCAACATCTCTAATTATTACAGAAATGCAAATCAAAACTACAATGAGGTATCACCTCACACCAGTCAGAATGGCCATCATCAAAAAATCTACCAACAATAAATGCTGGAGAGGGTGTGGAGAAAAGGGAACACTCTTGGTGGGAATGTAAATTCATACAGCCACTATGGAGAACTTTATTGAGGTTCCTTAAAAAACTGCAAATAAAATTACCATATGCCCCAGCAATCCCACTACGGGGCATATACCTTGAGAAAACCATAATTCAAAAAGAGTCATGTACCACAATGTTCATTGCAGCTCTATTTACATTAGCCAGGACATGGAAACAACCTAAGTGTCCATCGACAGATGAATGGATAAAGAAGATGTGGCACATGTATACAATAGAGTATTACTCAGTCATAAAAGAAACGATATTGTTTGTAGTGAGGTGGATGGACCTAGAGTTTGTCATACAGAGTAAAGTCAGAAAGAGGAAAACAAATACCGTATGCTAACATATATATGGAATCTAAAAAAAAAAAAGGTCATGAAGAACCTAGGGGCAGGATGGGAATAAAGATGCAGACCTAGTAGATAATGGACTTGAGGACACAGGGTGGGGGAAGGGTAAGCTGGGATGCAGTGAGAGTAGCATGGACATATATACACTACCAAATGTAAAAGCGATAGCTAGTGGGAAGCAGCCGCATAGCACAGGAGATCAGCTTTGTGACCACCTAGAGCTGTGGGATAGGCAGGGTGGGAGGAAGGGAGATGCAAAAGGGAAGAGGTATGGGAATATATGTATATGTATAGCTGATTCACCTTGTTATAAAGTAGAAACTAACACTCCATTGTAAAGCAATTATATTCCAATAAAGATGTTTAAAATTAAATTAAAAAAAAGTAATATACCTGCCATCAATATATATACATTTTTCTAATTTTGTTCTCATTATGATTTTAATATTTAAAATACTGTTAAATATTTGGTAGACATTTAACTAACTACTCAGTTGATATAAACACCATCTTTTTCTCCTGGTAAAGGACTTTGGAATTTAGCCAAAGTAAGGGAATTTTCAGGGAAAGGACTAGAAGAGCTTAGTGTTTTTCTAAACTATTTGGAATAAAACAAAAGCTTGGGGTTCAGTAACACAGTGTGTTAGTTTGAATGCTGAAGACAAATCTGTTTCTAGGCAGTAACCAGAGAAACATGAGCAGCAGGTGGAGGAGCAGTGTGTTGCTGTGTGTTTGAGTTAGACTGTCAAAGAACGGCTGGATGGTAGAAGTCCAGAAGCTTTTGTTATTTTCCACAGCAACCAACATAGCACCTGCTAGCCACACTGGCTGGATATAACAGAACTGCCTGCATTTGCAGTGGGGTAACCAAGAAGGGCTTACAACTGTAGTTCTCATTTAAAGAAGCATTTTCTAATTTCAAAAATGGTTTTATGGAGATCAACCCACCCTGGAAATTCAGGCAACTAAAGAAATTAATGATTTCATGTTATTGAAAGATGTTGGTCTTCCAAAGAAACAAATATCTGTTTGCAAAGTAGAATCTGCATAATAGAAATATAACAGTTTTTTTCATTTCCCTTGAATGTTTTTATATCAAAGTTTAAAACTGTCACTTGCCCTGTGTGGCTTCAGTATCAGTCATTAAAGATTTGCTTGAGCCAAATTCTAATCACAGTACAGTTAGGACACTTAATTGTTTCCAAGATTTTCTCTTAGAGACAAGCTAAGTTGTGAAGCAGGATTTAGGATACAGGTGGGTAATTGGTCAGCTCCAGTTGGTTGAGAGGTATTGAATTCCTTTTAGTTCATAGGCAACATACCTTGAACAATTATTAACTTTTAGGGAATAATTGGAGAATTATTTATTCATTCATTTGACAGTTACTTATTGAGTTCCAGTTATATGCAAGGTTGTTTCTAGGTAATTGGACTACATTAGTGAACAAAATAGACAAAGAATCTGCACACATAGAAATGGATTTACTTTCTAGAAGAGTTAGATAATAGCAAATAATCATAATGCACAAGTAAACTTAAGTTAGATGGTGATAAAATCTACAGATAAAAAGAAAACTAGAGCCTGGTAAGGGGAATCTAAAAGGAGTGGAAGATGGTTCAGAATAGAGGTTGGATTTTTAAATGAGGTGATTAGGTCTGGCATAATTTTTTTAATTTCTTTCTTTTCTCTCCTTTTTTTTTTTTGCTAAGGGAAATTCAAGTCAGTGAATCAGTGGAAAAGCAATGCAAATTGATGCTCATCTGAAGAATTAAGATTGTCACATCTCAATATTATGGCAGTTATATAGATTTAGAGTCAATTAACCTTTACTCAGTTCCTACTATTTGCCAAGTTTTAGTGCAAAGTGTAATCACTAATAATATGCTGATTAAATAACAGTGCTTTGAAGCAGTTATCACTGCCCAGGACACACTGTAGCTCATGGAGGTTAAGTGAATTGCTTAGGGCCACGATGGAGATTGATCAGAGGCAGGAAAGATGGAGGTGTGCTGAAGAGTGGTTATTAGCAATTTGATTTTATTTGGGTCAGTAATTGATTTTCTTTTTGTTTCTCCAAAATCAAACCCTGTAAATCAACGTATTTATAAAGAAAACTTTAGGTTTAGCTGTTTTTATTTATGTGTTGAATATGATTTTCTAATTCAAACTCCTTTTAAGTTTGTTGTATCATCACATATGTTGTTACCTAGATTACATTTCTTCATTCCACATCGAAAAATAAATAATGACCACTCAGAACTCAATGATTGTTGGAATAAAATATTGGCTTCAAAAGGAATTTAAAATAATAGTTTCAGAAACTAGAGAAATGCAGTGCATCAAGAAACCAGTTTGTTGCTTATTTATATGCATGCATGGTGGTTGAGTAGATTTCGGAAGAATTCTGCTTCTATTCCAGAGAGGTAAAAATTTTCCGCTCTAAAGTAGCCATTCAAGGACATGTTACATTAAGTAGAAAGAAGAAACCAGACAGTACTTTCAGTGCTTTGCTTGGAAGTCCCCTTAGCTAGAAAATCAAATTCATTAGACATATTTTAAATGTCCACATAACTGCAGACAACAGTTTCATTAAGCTCTTTGCCACTTCGTAACAAAGGATCTCTATTTTTTTTCCAGTTTCTGATGACGTTTTTCTTATTTCCTCTTTAGTCATTTTTATTATCTCCTTTTTAGACAGCATCCTCAAAACCAGATTTCTACTAACAGTCTGTTGAAATCAGTTTAGGGTTACCCTTATGTGCTCCTCAAAATCTTTCTTGCCTGCAGCATTCCACCCCTTTTGCCATATTTTGTTTGTTAGAAGCAAGTTTCTAGGCACAGTCCTGTCTGGAAGGGGAGAAGTTATGTAAGGAATGCCTACCCAGAATTGGAGGTCACTGGGAGCCATCTCAGAGGCTCCTGTCACAACTACATTCAGATAACTAGCAGTCTTTTTATATTGTATCAGCAAATAAGTTAGATACAGAAAAAAGAAACAAGAATGTGGTATCTGTAGCAAGGTAGTACTCCATTAGAAATTCTCATAAGTACGTGGCATTGGGTTTGCAAATGCAGGAAATTCCATTCTCTAGGTTAGAAGTTACCAAGGAAAATGGAAAGCTGAAGGCTCTCAGGAGAACATATTCTCTGATTTCTGTTTTTCAGGGGTTTTTTTCCCCTTCTTTCTCTGCTTTAATTAGAAAAATTCCTATTTTCCAAATTTTCAAGTTTATTCATATTTTTTCTAAATGTCTAATGTGCTGTATGCCTATCTAGTACCTTTCTTGTTTTAGATATTACATTTAACTATATATTTTATGATTATCCATATAGTCCCCTAAAATTTCCTATCTCTTCACAATTTTTATTGTATTATCAACATTGTATATAAAAGTTGATTGGAAACTGAAGCATAGTTTTGTTTTGTTTTGTTTTTATTTCCCAGAAAGTGTAGACCTTTTCACCTCTGGGAGTTAGTGTGTGCATGTGGGTAGAGGAGGGCACTAATCACTTTCACTCCTTGTGCAGTAAAGTTCAGCTAGCTTAGAGTTTCAGATTTAATAGGATAAAGTTCCCTTGTAATTATACCAACTCCCAATCACCAAGTGGTGGCCTTTATAATTCTACTTTAGTAATTAAACTGGAAGAGTGTTACATTCACTTCTCCCCTCTTTTTAATGCTACTTTTTTGACGTCGTTGAGATAAGGGTTATTGAGCCAAGGAATTTACTTCAGTGTTTGGGGCTTTTCTAGACTCCAGCCAATTTCACAATCCCACAGTGAGATCCAAAACGTGCTTGATCCCCTTCATCCCTGCATGGTTATTCAGCCCATGGTAACCTTCCACCCCCATGGTCCACAACTTCCAGGATGCTCTGATATTCTATGAACACGTCATTCTTTATCTGTCTCTAGAATTTAATTCATCAAGGCTTCCTTAATCTTGCTTTCCATTTTCTTTGTTAGTCCCATTGAAAAGTATGGCTTTTATTTTGTCAAGTTACTTCATATTATCACAAGAGCGAAGGTCTTACATGTCATTCTCTATCTTCCTTAGAAATGAAATTTCACTTGACTTACTCATAATTGTAGGACACAAAATGATATTCATTTTATATTCTTTTAAAAGGTTTGGTTTAATGTCTACAGATAAGTTTACTTAGAATTCATCTGTTCAGACTTCCACAATTTTTCAAATAGGTGATTATAATTTTATGTTAAACATTTTCACAATTCAGTTTGTCAGTCACCTTTTAATAATTGATTTCTTTGAATAATTAAATGATCATTTCTATAACACAAAAAACCCTGATACTATATGGAATTAGAGTATATGCAAAAATCATGACTTCTCATCCTTGTTTTACATTTCATAAAATTACTTAGATTTGTTAGCCACCATTTTATCCATTTTTAATTTGTGGAATTTTAGAATTGATAGAAAATTTAGTAGTCTCTACAATCACTTTATTTTTCAGATCACACAATTACAGCCTGGAAACTACAACACATATATATGCATCTATTCATTAATGTGTCTTTTCCCAAAATGCTTTTCTGATGTGTCTTATTATCAGGACTCATGTGCACTGCTTTCTTCACAAATCCAGGGATTATTACTACCCAATGGGATTTACTAAGTCTGCTTTTCCATTTTTAGGTGTGATACCTGAAGCTCACAGTAACAGCTAGCTACTCTGATAACATGGTCAGTCCTAAGGAGATACACACGGTTTAAATAACAGCTCTTCCTCTAATGCTGCCTCATTTTAAATGTGCCTTGATTATATTTCACTTACTCTGAAAACAATCTGCATTTAATTGCTTTTAACCTGCATAGTAAAATAAGGTAACTAAATTCAGTAAGGCTGATAAGTCTCCAATATTAGACCTTGGTAATCACAATTCAGAAAAAAAATGTGGTTTTTTATACATCCTTTTTCTAAAGGCTGGGAAAGCCCTCTTTCCATTGTTGATATTTTTTTAATAAACATTTTCATTTAATTAAGATAACCAAAGCTATAAATAAAAGTAGATGTATCTTGATTTGATCTATCATTTTTCTTAATGCTATTCATATTGATGTGATTTATTATTATAAATGAGTAAGCATTTCCTTAAGGACAGATATATTATTTCAAGCATGTAGATAAATAAGTGATTTTTTTTCCAAGTATGACCTCATTTTTTAGTTTTAAATTTTAAATTTATTTTTCTTTATTCAGGTACAGTTAACAAATATACTTAAAGATATTTAAAGTGTACAATGCAATAATGATTTGATATAGGTATACATTGTGAAAGAATTCCCCCAGTGAGTTAGTTAACACATCCATTCATATATATTTACAGTGTGTGTATGAGAAAATTTAGGTTCTACTTTCTTAGAAAATTTCAATTATACAATACAGTGTTATCAAGTATAGTTACAATATTATACATTAAATCCTCACTCTTTATTCATCTTATAAATGGAAGTTTGTACCTTTTTACCAACCTCTCCCTGTTTCTCTCACCCCCCCACACCTGGCTAACACTTTTCTCTGTTTCTATGAGTTGTTTTTTTTTTTTTTTTTTCTTTTTTAGACTCCACATATAAGTTATACTGTGTCCTATTTGTCTGTCTCTGCCTGGCTTATTTCACTTAGCACAGTGCCCTCCAGTTTCATCTATATAGTTTCAAATGACAGAATTTTCTTCTTTTTTTAAAGCTGAATAACATTCTATTGTGTACTATATGTATGATATAGATAGAGAAAATATTATATAGATACAGATATCTCCATATTTCCATTTATTTGTTGAGGGACACTAAGATTGTTTCCATATTTTGGAACATAGAAGTACAGATTATCTATTAGAAATAATTATTTCATTTCCTTTGGGTATGTATCAAGAGGCAGGATTGCTGAATCATATGGTGGATCTATTTAAAATTCTTTGAGGAACCTTCATACTGTTTCCCATAGTGGTTGCACCAATTTACATTCCCACCAACAGTGTACAAGAGTTCTCCTTCACATCCTCATCAGTATTTCTTATTTCTTGTCTTTTTGATATAGCCATTCTGATAGGTATAGAAAATACCTCATTGTGGTTTTGACTTACATTTCCCTAATGATTCGTGATGTTGAACACTTTTTCATGTACCTGTTGGCCATTTCTATGTCTTCTTTGAAAATTATCTATTCAGTTTACCTGCTTATTTTTAATGAGTGTTTGTTTCTTTTTCAATTGAATTGTATGAGTTCTTTAATATATTTTGGATATCAACCCCTTATCAGACACATAATTTGCAAATATTTTCCCCCATTCCATAAGTTGCCTTTTCATTTTGTTGATGGTTTCCTTAGCTATACAGAAGCTTTTTAGTTTGATGTAGTCCCACATGTTTATTTTGCTTTTGTTACCTTTGTTTTTGGTGTCAAATTAAAAAAAAAAAATCACCATGCATGACCAATGACAAAGTGCTTACTAGGAGTTTTATATTACATTCAAAGCTTTAATCCATTTTCAATTAATTATGGTACATGGTATAAGATAGTTGTCCACTTTCATCCTTTTACATGTGGTTGTCCAGTTTTCCTAACACCATTTATTGGAGAAACTATCCTTTCCTCATTGCATATTCATGGCTCCTTTGTCTTAAATTAATTGACCATATATGTGTGGATTTATCTCTGTGTGTCATTTCTCTTCCATTGTTCTGGGTGTCTGTTTTTATGCCAGTACCATACTGTTTGGATAACTGTAGCTTTATATTACAGTTTGAAATCAGGAATTGTGATGCCTCGAGCTTTGTTCTTCTCTCTCAAGATTTATTTGGCTGTTCAGAGTCCCTTGAGGTTTCATACAAATTTTAGGATTGTTTGTTCTATTGCTGTGAAAAATGACCTTGGAATTGTGATAGGGATTACATTGAATCTGTAGACTGCTTTGAATATTATGGTCATTGTAACAATATTAATACTTCCATTCCATGAGCATGGAATATTTTTTCATATATGTGTGTCCTCTTTGATGTTTCTTATCAGTGTCTTATAGACTTCTGTGTACAGGTCTTTCACCTTCTAGTTAAATTGACTCCCAGATACTTTATTCTTTTTGATGTAATTGTAAATATAATTTTTTTAAAAAATTATCTTCCTGATAATTAATTGTTAGTATAGAGAAATGCAACAGATTTTTTCATATTGATTTTGTATCTTTCAAATTTACTGAATTCATTTATTCTAACAGTTTTTTGGTGGACTCTTTAGGGTTTTGTATATTTAATAAACTGCCATCTACAAATAGAGATAGTCTTACTTCTTTCTTTTCTATTTAGATACTTTTTCTTTTTGTTGCCTAGTTGAATCAATGTGGTGAGAGTGGGCATCCTTGTCTTTTTCTTGATCTTAGAGAAAAAGATTCTCACTTTTCAAGGTTGATTATGATGTTAGCTGTGGGTTTGTCATAAGAGCCTTTTTTATGTTGAGGTACATTCCCTTTATACCCAGTTTTAGAATAGATTTTATCATAAATGGATATTAAATTTTGTCAAATGCTTTTTCTGAATCTATTGAAATTATATTATTTATATCCTTCATTTTGTTAATATGATGCATCACATTGATTTATTTGAAAATATTAAAACATCCTTGCTTTCCTGGCATAAATCCCACTTGATAAAGGTGTACGGTTTTTTTAATGTATTGTTGCATTCAGTTTGCTAATATTTTATTTAGGATTTTTGCATCTGTGTTTATCAGGGATTTTATATACCTTAAAATAAGGAATAGTGGGCTTTATTGTACATGTTGAAAGAATGAGGTAAGAGTATTATGTATTAATTTATCTATAAATTTCATGTGTAAATAAATTTAATTTAGAAGCCATAGTCTTTAAGGGAGTTGTGGTCTGAATTTGTTGTTTTGTACTGACCATTGCATGTAAATACAGTATACTCTTTTGGATGCAAATTTTAGAAATTCAGTATGTGTTAACATTAATAAAAAGGTTAATCCCAGTCTTTAAAAAATGTTTGTTTTCTTTTTCTTTTTTTTTGTAGTGTCTTTGGCTTTGGTATCAGGTAATGTCTTGTAACCTATATGAATTTGGAAGTTTTCCCTCCTCTTCTATTTTGGGGAGGTATTTGAGGGATTGATGTTAGTAGCTCTTTAAATGTTAGAATCCCCCTGTGAAATCATCTGATTCTAAACTTTCAGTTTTGTGAGGTTTTTGATTACTGATTCAATCTCCTAAGTAGTAATTAGTCTGATCATATTTCTTTTTCTTCAAAATTTAGTCTTTGTGAGTTGAACATTTCTAGGATTTTATCTGCTTTTTTCAGGTTGTCCAATTTGTTGGTATGTAATTGCTCATAGTAGGCTTTTATGATTCTTATACTTCTGTGGTATCATTTGCAATGTCTCCTCTTTTTCTTGATAAGTCTATGTAACAATTTGTCTATTTTGTTTATCTTTTCAAAAAAAAGCTCTTCTTTTCATTTATCTTTTCTATTGTCTTTTAATCTCTATTGAATTCTGCTCTGCTCTTTGTTATTTCCTTTCTTCTTCTAACTTTGGGCTTAGTTTGAAGGTATAAAGTTAGATTGTTTACTTGAGATCTTTCCCTTTTTCTTAATATTGACATTTATCACTATAAACTTCCTTCTTAGAACTGCTTTTGCTGATTCCCATAGGTTTTGGTAAATTGTGCTTCCATTTTTATTTGTCTCAGAATATTTTTTAATTTCTCTTTTTAAATTTTTTCTTTGACTCATTTGCTGTGCAGGAACATGTTATTTAACCTCTTATTTTCATTTACTCAAAATATTTTTTAATTTATTAAAAACACCCAGCATTCAAGAACAACTTGAAACTCCATATGAATTTTAATCCCGCTCCTTGCTGTCTTCAGAGCACTCACAGACAGAAGGGCATGGGGCAGAAACCTGAGACTTGGTGGAGCATTAGGGCTGACTCTGCCAGAGATTGGTTGTCACTGAGGCCAGGAGGCAGTTAGCACATGTCAGTGCCACGTTAGTTGGGGGACAAGGCAATAGGAGGCTGGGGGTTTGTGAGGAAGTTGTGGAGATACAGACTCCAAGCTCCATCCAGCAGAGGAGTCGGCACTGGGGGAGCTCAGGGCCTGCTCACAAAGGATCCAGAAACATCATTTCAGACTGGCTGCCCCAGCGGGCCTCACCATGGGGTCTTGTCCTCTTCTGAGGCAAACCTTTTAATGAGCAAATCTTTCAAAAGGGAATCATTTGTTTCATTTGTAAACTTAAAACAGATGTTGATTTCAGTTGGGTTATGTGTCCATAGCTGTAAACATATTCTACCATAACTTACATAGCAAATTGCAAATGGTACAGATAATCACAGTTTAATTGTATATATGTCTTAATTCAGAAAGTTGTTATATCTAATCTGAAAAGTTGGAAGAAATTCCTGGGGAAAATCACCCCCTACATGCTTCACCCAGTGAAAAACCAGCCTTATAACAGGGAGAGGAATATAGCTTTCTACCTTAAATTAAGTACTTCCATAAAGGATATTAAAGTTTCCTTGTAACTCTCTTTGAGGTGGCAGTAGATGCTTTAATTTAAGAGTGATTAAGACGTGATTTGCATTACTGTTTAGGTTTAGTTTGAAGAGAGGGCATAATTGATAGAATGGGTAACACCTTCTGTAATAAATTTTTGTCTCTAAAAAGCTTGATCCTGAAAAAAATTCACAACCTTATGAATGAGTGTCATAATTGTTCTAATTCATTCCATAACAAAATAAATCCTTTTACTAAGTATTTTATTATAGTGCTCTTAAATTTCTTAAAATTAGATAGCTTAATGTAATGTTAAAACTGCAAAAGCATTTACCACTTGGAAATCATAATTGTCAAGTTATTTTGCATTTAATAAACAATGCATCAACCAAATATCTTTGTGATGGTGAGCAAGTTGAGCTTTAGAATAGTGATTTTTAAATGTATTTTTTCAATAGATGACATACAGTTTTAATTTTAATGGCTACAAGAATTTCTATCAATGCAATTATATGAATTTATACTCACACCAGATATATATTTCTGCTAACATTTAATATTATCAAAATGTAAGTTTTTGCATGTTTGTTGGGTAAAAATTTACTTATTTAACAAATGTTTGTGCCTGCCTCTATATGCTAGGTCTTAGTTTAGGTTTTGAGAATTTGGTAATGAACAAAACAGCTAAAATTCCTGTCCTTGGCAGGAATTTTGGCACCAGATTGTCTTTTTATTTTCATTTATATGAAGTGTAGTGAAGTTGGGCACATTTTCATGTGCTTACCTGACAATTCTTATGATTTGCATTTTACCTTTGGTTTTAATTACTGATGAGTTTTTAAGTTAGTCACTTACATAGTTGTTTATAGTGAACAGTATCCACATTTCTTTCAGTAATTTTTTTTTTCTGTAAAGAGTTTAAGTTTTTTCAAATCCGAGATGATATAAGGAGGGCTCAGTATTCATGGATAACTTTCCTTTGCTAAATGTGTATCAAAAGTGAGGAAATATCTGTATATTAAATCAGTTTGTCAAGAGAAATAAAAATCAAGCTAAAAAATAATTACATGATATTTCAAAACAAAAATTAGGGTTTTTAGAAATGTCACCCTAAACTTCCCACATTTTCACAGTTTGAAATAATTTTGCATAAATAATAATTTGAAATTTGTGAAGATATATAAAAAAAGCCAAACTCTTTTTGGTACCTTTTTTCAAGAACGTCAGAAGAGAGATAATTATCTAGTTGTCTTGCTAAATATACATGTAGTTTAAAAATATGATTAATTAATGCTTTTTTTATGACAATTTTACTTTCTTCCTCTTTTTATTCCTTCTTCTCTTCTTGTAACCAAAATACAAAAAGAAGGCCATGTGCCAATGTACTAAAAATATTGTAAAGAATTTCAACTAATTATAATAACAATAATTTAATGTTAAATATTGATAACATACTTTATTAAATGTGTGTGTATACTTATTTAATCCCCATAATAATGCTCTAACGTAAATCATACTACTCTATTCCAATTTTATCCATAAGGAAACTGAGGCAACATTGTTATCCAAGGTAATACAGCTAGTATTTAGCAGAGCAGGTAGTAAAACCTAGGCCTTCAGGCTTCAAAGTCTACTTCGTTAAAACTGGAATAAAGGTGTATACACATTGAGGCTTCAGTTACTGGCCAGGTCTTACGGCTAGGCACTGTGTGAACATTTAACACATTTAACCTGCAAAAACAACCCCCTGAGAATAGTTTCTATCATTGTGTGCCTGAGGAATCAAATGCAGAATGACTAAGTAATTTTTCAAAGTTTACAGGGAGTTATATTAGAGCTGAAATTTATACTCATTGTTCTATGACTTCAGATTCAAAGATTTGAGGAGATAGTATGCCCTGGTTTGTCCCTTTGATTGTCAGTTTGTCTCTGTTATTCCAGCCTAATTATTCATAGGGATTCATTTAAATATGACAAGTATCTCAATTAGGATGGGAAATTGCATCATTATCCTATTAATACCTCCTAGTTTGGAGCTCTTAAACTGCCCACCTTGAGTTGCAACTCAGAACTGTTACCAGGAGATCACATTATGCTGACCTCTGTAGCAGACGCTATCTTACTGATCCCATCACCCCATATCAAGCTTCCTTTATAATTGACTGCTTGTATGGTTATCCCCTTAGGTCTCCTGTGGCCATATTTATGTCTGAGTTTCTCCTGCAGGGAAAATGTGTTCCTGTCTCTGTCATCATAAATAATTGTTTTACAAATATAGATTCACCATGGGAAAAATCATTCATCACTTGGGAATTTCTGGGTTAGATATATTGCTTCAGACCCGTTTGGAATAGGACCAGACACCTCATCCTCCCATTCTGATCATTGCTAGGTTTTTAATATCAAACAGTGGGTGAATACTTAGCCATTTCTATAAAAGAGCTTGGATTGCATACTTCATCAAAAATGTCATAGGAATCAACATGATATAGATGATACAGATCGTCTGTAATAAGGATGATTTAAGCCTATATTTCCACTGTAAAAACATTTCAAATTAGCGGGATTAATGGGAAAGCCAAAGACCCAAACTCGTATCACTGATTGGAATGTCACACAAAGAAGGAGATAAAAAAAATGACAGTATTCATTTCTTTAAAATTAAATAGAAATTCTGTGGAAGCATTTTTTTCCCTGAGAAGCATGAAGCACTGTTGTTAGATGCAGATGGGTCAGTTCCAAACTCTAGCTCTGCTGCTCACTACTCACTAGCTCTGCTACATTATATAAATCTACTCTGACTTTTTCTTTATATGTGAAAGATGAATAATAATAGTGAATACTTCATAGGGTCCTTGAATATTAAATTAGATAATGCATGCTTGACTACTGGCATATAGTAGATGCTTAATACATTGTTATCATTGCTGCATTTAACAATCTTATCAAATTTTCAAAAGGGAAATCTCACCCAACCTACTATAACTTTTAAGATAATTATTTATAAGTCAATAAGCATTTTAAACAAGTGTCAGCACATTTAAAAATTCTTAACATCATAAAATTGATCAATTGTTTTGAAGAGTCAGAGTAAGTATTCATAGTTCATTGGGATTATTTCCTTATTTTCATTCCATAATTTAGTTTTGTAGTATGACAATATATTCTTCTTCAAAAAGAGACTATATTTAGACATTTTTTTTTCTGGGTTCTTATGCAATATCAAAAAGGACCTGTGAAAATACAGAATGTTAAAAGAAAAATTAACTGTTGTACACAAGCGTGGCTTTAATAATGTCTCTTCATTTTGGAGAGCTTGCTTTGGTGGCAGAGTTTGTCCAGCCCATGAACTTTAGCTCTTATTTAAGAAAAATGAAACGGATGACCCAGGGATACTATCACTCTCTGAAGATAATCATTAACAGTTCATGGGAGAGTAACCTCATAAGGTCAGTGGCAGGCTCATCTAAGATTTCTTCACCTCAGTGCACAGAATTGGGAGGTAATTGACCAAGTTACCACTGTCCTTTTAGCACTGAAGATTTGTTGATTGTTAGTTGATAAGGAAAATGACATTACTGTAATATCTTGTCCCTCACATTATCACCGTGTGCATGCAAAGAGATGATTTTATATTAGATCAGGTCTAGGACCTTGAATGAATGAAGAGAAGTTTTATAGGTCTAGTGAAATCTCTGCTTTTAGAGGATGAATTATAGTTTTTACTAGAAGGGAGTATTAAGCTAATAGCTTTCAGGCAAGTAATGTATTTCAAAGGGCAAAAGAGCTGCTAAGGTCTCCTGTGCCTCTTTTTCTTACTTTTATTAAATATTTTATTACTCTAGAAAACACCTTAGAGCTTGTTACTGCAGAAGAGGGTCCTAAAAATGCAATAACACAATGTGCTGCAAAGATAACTCCCATTCTTACATATCTAACTTGAAGCTCCAGACTGTAAACAATGATCCTCACAGCAGATGTACCTGTTTTTCAAAATGTATTTCACATAATTTACTAGTAATTAGGCAGAAGCCTTTGTACTGAAGCTGTTTTATAGGTAAGCATCACATTAAAATACCTTCTAGGTATTAAGAAAAAATGGCACCCGACAAGAGGAGAAAAAAGAAGTTGAATTTATTCTTACACTACTGAAGTAGGGGAGTGAAACAGAACCCAGCCTCACTGTGGGAACAAAAAAGCTGGGAGTAGACTGGGGATTTAAGCACTGGGTAAGCTAGTGAAAAAGCACTGGAGGACATTCAGAAAGGAGTGGGGGTAAGGTTGATCAATAGATGTGCCAAGCATTATGTGAGTTATTCCTGAGTTTGCAAATGTTTCTCTTTGTGATCAGGCCATCTATGTTTGCTAATTTGTGCCCACTGAAATTAGGCTCATACCCTCCCTCAGAGCCTGGGAGATAGAGGTGCTATCTCTTTCTATGACTACATTTCAGAGATAGTTCTAAGGACCTTAAGAGAATCTACAACTCTTAGTCATCTTATTATCTGTAAAGCAGGAAAGATGATAATAATTCTTACTGTTTTTGTGAGGATGAAATCAGCTAATGAAATACGTTTAGAATAGTTACAAGCACAGGGTATGGCTTTTCGTAAATGAGAGCTTTCATTATCATTACCTGATATCCATTGCAGCTTTTTTTCCCCTGAATCTCAGTGGAACACATTATACTCTTAGAATTCCAGTATAAAAACAAATAATAGAAAATATAAAATTGTAAAGAAAATTATTTGACATTATATGAATACTTTTAATTGTTACATCGATGAAAAATATCAACAACTACTATTACCCAGCTGGTAGAGTTCAAATCTTTCCCCATTCTCTCTCCCCAATGCAGACTGTCAGTTTGAAGATATGTGTACTAAGTATTTGGATCAAAGGAAAGAATAAATCACTTAGTAAGAACATGAAATTTAACTTTACATGCTGATTTTCTGTTTGAAATCTATGGTGGGAAATTAAAAGTGGCAATTTTAATGGCTAAAAATGCATATATACACACATATGTATGTATGCATACATACATATATGAACACATATAGGATAAGTATGTATTATATATGGTCTTACTACATACACATACAGTTTAGATATATTAAATCCATATTTACTCTCATAAAAATTTAGGATAGATTTTTAATTGGACAAAAATATTTTAGATACCTTTTAATAGAGTCTTAATTAAATAAATAAATGGTAGATGTTAATATTTATTAATATCTTTGGAAACCAATCCCTTATGTAAAACAACCTAGCAGGAAGCCAGGCTGCTCTAAGTCTTGTATATAAGGTTTGTGAGAAGTCAGACTGCTGTCTCTAGTAACAATCCAGGAAGTCAAACAATAACTTCTATAGCAATCAGCTCAACATGGCCAGGGCTTGATTAATAACTGAACATTTCCCTGATTTCTGAACCAGTTTCCAACTTACGGCCAATCAGAGAAAGCCCAAATATGCATCCCTAATCATATAGGATGCTCCCCTTCTAGTTAGCCTGCTGATACCTTCCCCATACCAATGATCTCCAGTCAAGGCACACCTAAAGCTTTCTCTTTTTGTTCACTATAAATCTTTTCCACTGCTCTGCCTGATTTTGAGTCTGTACCAAACACAAGTGACAGTGGCTGACTTTCTTGCTAAAGCAAGCTCTAATAAATAGCCTTTGCTTGTTCTTATTTGGTTGGCCTTTGTTTATTTTCACAGATACAGTGGAAGTCCCACTAAAGCCCACCAGTCTGCACTGCCCTTCACCGCAGGTCCTAGCCTTCGACCAGGTACAGTATCCACAGGGGTCCCTTGTGCCTTGCTACTTGCAGGTTGTCTAGTCTGTGAAGATGTAGTAAGTCAGCATGGGGATCTGAACTCCAATTTTTTCATTCTCTTTATGTTGAGTTCCTGGGGTATTTATTATTTGGTTTGGTACTTGGATTTTATTATTGGTTCCTATTTGTTTGGCATCCTTGTTGGAATCAGGCCATTCTTTCTCATCTCTCTTTGCTGTCCTTGTTAACTGTTTTGTGTTATGCAGTCTAAGAGTGTTCTTGTCATAAGAAGGAGAATCACAGCGTAGAACACAGGCATATGCTTTATAATCCTGTTGTTCAAGCCTGACTCACAGACCAGTGCAAATAATTTGGTCTTTGCTTATTTCCACAAAATGCAAATGAACTGTTTTCTAGATCAAGAAAGAATTTATTGACATCATTGTGGAATAAGTCAATTTTGTAGTCCTGATTGCCTATAAATGTGTCTGTCGTTTGCATTCTCCTCTGAAACATTTTTTAAAAGATCTTTCTGATTTCCTCAATAATTAATAAGTAAAATGAAATTGCTGACCTATGTTCACTTATATGTGTCTGTCATGGATTTCCTCTTTAAAATTATTTTGAGACTGCATATAAACCATATGAGTTAAAATTTATATAAAAGTATATATTTTTAACTGGTGAGAAGTTTCATTAAGATTTGAGTCCCTTTAAAGAAATTAAGTAATGGGGTCTTCTTCTTGATAAAAACAACAAAAAACAAAGAACAAAACTGTACACCAAAAATGTTTACTTCACATTTGAAAAGATGCCTTTCAGTGATTCAAGAATTACATATGAGAATCATAAGGTACGTGTTTAATATGTTTATTATTTAATTTGAAAATATTGCATAAGGCATAATGCTAATTTTCAAATGGATTATCCTGCATCAGTTCTTATGTGGTCCACTTAAGTTGCTGGTTTAATATTAGATTGTTTTGTGGTTGATATGAACATAGTGGTTGATGTTAGATTTCAAGTCTCAGAGATGCAGATGGCTATGACTCAGTCACTGCATATCATATTTTCAACAAACAATAAGGACATACACACACACGCATGCACAAAACCTAAAACGTAAAGGAAGTAAATGTTTGTTGCTTCTTTGTAATCTTTTGCAAAGCTAAGCAGGTCTTGTGTGACTCTTCAGAAAAGCGTGGAAGTCAGGGTAAGTCTATACAGTCTCAAAACAAAATATTGACAGCATAAAATTGAGAAGGTACACTGGGTATTTTCTCAACTAGATATTAAAAAAATATATTTTAAAATAAATATCCTTTTTATTAGCATAGGAACAAAGCCTAGTTCCCAAAAGAAAAAGAAAATTACATGTTTTCTGGTAAAAAAGAAAAATCAGAGAGTGATAATGCTTTGTCCTTCCTAAATGGAAACATAGCTATAGATTGGGATAAAGAAGATAATGAAGGAGAATATTTTATCAGAAATTATTATGGGAAAAATGTGTGATGAGGCTGTTAGTAGAGTCAGCCAAAATAAAGGACAGGAATTGTGCTTTATCAATTGTACTTGATGTCTAGGCCCAGTGCTAATCTGTAGTTGTTGGAGAACATTGAAAAAAGACAGCTAAAAATTACAATGAAAGGTTATCTGTGGCCCCTAGGTATCCTTTACAAGTTCTAATTTATTGTTGTTCACTGAACTGTTTCAGTCTTTCAGTAGCCCACACATTCTGTTTACTCTAAAAACAAAATGACAACTAAAGGCCTTTTGTACATGTGTACATTTGAGAAATAAGAGTACATTTCCCAGAGTGTTTGGCCAGTATTTTTTTACAAAGACATTGAAATATATAGGCAAAATGGCTTAAGCTTGTTATGTTGTCTCTGCTGTATTTTTATACTGTGCAACTTTGATTTTCAATTCCATAATCTGCTGGCTGAGTTTAGTTTGGCTACTACTGTTGGGATACTATCATATATATTTTTTGCTGCTTTTCATCCCTTTGATAGTATGATTTTAATTCCCTAGTGGTAACACATATGTTCTCAGACATGATTCAAGGAATTATTAAAAACAATTTAAAGAAAATTGAATAAAATAATAGCAAAATATACATCTTGGATGCTTCCAAAAATGCTACCATTGTAAAGTTGTGTGATTTCCTTCACTTAGTTTTACATACATATTTTTAAAAATCTTTTGAAATCATAATTTATTTGTAATATTTCATCACATTTCTTTGCCTAATATTATAAGATAAATAGTTAGCCATGTTCCTGAATAGTTTTCATAAGCCTAATTTCACCATCTGTATTATGTACCTTTAATAGATGCTCTAAAATATGAAAACTCTCCCATAGAAGCTTTAATTTTGTTGTTTTTGGCTTTCATTGATGTCGTGTTGAACACGTATGTGCACATTTTTAAGTCTACAATTTTGATTCAGCTGTAATTCAATTGTATTTCTGGGTTAGCCATTGGAAATAGACAGATGATTAATAATTTGTCCTGTCCCCAACAAGCTCATGTTTTAGAGAAAGAGACCGTTAAAACATACATACACAAACACAATATCTTCTCTTGGTCCCACATATACACAAATATTATGATCCTAATGATAAAAAGAGATTAAAATAAACTCATGAAAAATTTGGTACAATTTTATGTATTATCAAATACCAAATAAATCTGTGATTTATAAGGCTCATTAATTAGTGTCAATCAATTTCTCTGCAAAATTTGTTACTGTTTTAAAATGCCCATTTCAAAGGATACATGTAACATTTTTCTCTTCTTTGCACTGAGACTTATTTTTAAATTCATCGTATTATTCAAACCTATATTTAAACAAATCTTTACCTACCAGAGAAGTTCTTACTCCACATTTCCCATTCAATTGTATAAATACACAATTTAATCTTACTCGACCCATGACAATTTTATGCACAAACTTATCTATTAGAATACGGTAAATCATTTTAACTTCAGTCCTTCAGTGTCTCACAGGTTTTAGCTCAGTTTCTTTTTGAGAATGCTGCAAATAGTTCTGAAGGGGTTGGCTTTGTCTCATCTGCCTTTTATCTCTACCTCTGCCCCTGATCTGTCATCTCAGCTTTGTGTCCTTTGATGTTCCAAAGTTCTAGTTCTCTTTTTCTAATTATTTCCAACTTGAATTACTGCGGACAAAGCTGTACATGATCTCAAACTCCTTTGACAGTGAAATCTTAAAAGCAAGTTAAAGACAATCACTTGAGGAATTGAAAACTTTCAGACTGAAACATTGGCTTGGAGCTATGCATAAAAGCAGAGAGAACTTGATACAGAGGACTGAGGAAGAAAAGCGTTTCTTTCCTTCATGGATTTAACATTAGTGTGATTGTCTGAACAACAAAAACAAAAAACCTAAACATTTTATATTATTTTCAATTATTAAGTTTTCTTATGTTTATGGACTGAATCTTTTCAATCTATTCAATATGTGATTGAGTGAATCTAACCAATGAGCTTCCAGCTTAATTCAGTATTATTGCTCTCAGTTGACAGTTGTTTTCTCTTAATAATTGAAACTAATCTGTGTGACATATTTCTGCTTCCAGCCAAGATTTAGTACTTCAGGCAATGAATGACAGTGATACTTGAGAGATGAGAAACAAGAAGTGTGAGCCTTATGACTGCCTCATTTATTTCTGTCAAAGCAAAGATTGCAACAGGCAAAGAGTTTATTCAAGTTTATTTCAATAGAGAAGAGAGACTTGAGCTCAATTCTGCTGGGGTAAAAAAAAAAAAAAAAAAGAGCTGGAGGGTTGTTCATTGCTGGGTTGGGCTTTTGGAGAAGTACTGGAGTGGGACTTTAGGGAGAAGGTCAATCAATGGAATGTTATTTGTGAGTTAATGGGAATTAATAGAAGTTATTCTTGAGTTTGCAAATGTTTTTCTCTGTGATTAGGCCATTTGTTTGCTTATGGATGCCCACTGGCTCCTACCAACCATAGGTACTGGGAGATTGGGGCCCTATCTACTTTGATGTTTACATTTCAAAGACATGGTTCTCAAGTCCTTGAGAAAGACATTCCCTGGGTCCTCAAGTGGTCAGGAGGCTTCTATGGAGATTTACGTGCATTGCAGAGAGGCAGAAGAAGAGTTTGCAGTTATAAAATTTCAAGGTAAATGCTCTGGGAAAAGGGATGTCAGGACTATGTCCAGAAATGAACCTGTCTGAAGTACAGTCCAGCTGAGAGGAACATTAAGACCATCTTGGTCACTGCCCTGAGAATTTCCTTGCCAAGGAGCAAGGATGGAGAACAATGCATATTCATAACAATGTTGAACTTTGCCTGATCCCTGTACACCTGGAAAGCAGTGATGGCTATAAAGTTTTTCATCACTTTATCTTTGGAAACAGTTAACTGCAGGGACCACCTTTCCTCATGACTAAGATAGTCATTGCCCACCATTCCCTGTGAGTCCCTTGTTTAACTGCCTTTATAAAACTTAAGGCTTACTTCCTTTTCTCTAAGACATTTTCCTGCAGAAATGAACTTTCTCCCTATTAAAATAGCCTGAACAAAATAATCTTCTTAATTGTCCAATGCATTTTTTTTCTTTTACAGTTTTCATGCCATGACTCATTTTAAAATTCCCTTTAAAAATGAGTCTTTTTTGCTCCTTTCTTGGCTGTAACCTGGGGACCAGACAGGAAGTTTAACACCTGATCTTGCGCTTCTGAGTCTTGCTCATGTGTAGCAGGGCAAGAATTTGATTTTGATTATTTTTGAGTACTGGCTTGATTTTAGTGCTGGTTTCTTCTGCTTTGAGTTTTATTTTTGGTTTGTTTACAGCCAATAAGTTATTTCCCATTGGGAATTTGGTTTTATGGTCTAACAATTTGGTGATCTTTATAAACAGATAAGTGGCTTATAGAGCTCTTAGCATTATTGGATAAGAGACAACAGGTAATCTGGTTTATTATTATTTTCGTTTTTTTCTGTTCTGAGCTCAAATCAATTAAGAATGTGTCTCCACTGAGAAGAGAACAGATCTTTGATATGGACCTGTGAGTTTTATATATCTGTGTTTACTCCTGATCCAGGGATGGGATTTTAGAATTGAGTTTATAAGCTCTGATATGTGTCTGTATGTACATTTTTGTGTCTGTAATTCAGAGAAGTCTTTCCCACTCATTAATTGTGTAATATTTCCTCCCGCCAGATGGTAATACCAAATTAGATTGTAGAATCTCATTAAAAAAACTATATTCTGATTGGATTAGAGATAGACCTTACATAAATACAATATTCTTAATTTCTTTTATAGAAAATAAGAAAACTGAAGTAACTTCTGAGAGTTTCAGTTCTGAGATTTTAAAAGTATCCTTTAAGAAACCAATTTGGAATTTTTTAAGAATTCAAGTTCACATAATTAAGGTAAATCTTTGATAGGTGAGATTGTTACCTAGTCAGATTCGACTGCTTGCTGCTCAAAAAATCAGTACTCTAGTGAGAGACAAATGTTAGTAGAAAGAAAATTGCTTTTAATCAGAATGCTGGCAATCTGGGGAGGTGGTGGACTCAGTGTCCCCCAGAAACCATCTCCAAAGATTCTGCTTGGCCATGAAAGGTTTTAAAGGGAAAAAGGGAAGTAATCTCAGTTAATCATTAAAATGGGGGTCAGAGTCATCACCATCCCCCACTGTTTGCAGGCACGTGTGCCGGCTTGTCAACTTCTTGTGATTTTTCTTTAGATGCTCTGTTGTTCGCACAGTTTGTGAGATTTCTGAAGGGGAAACTAGGAAAGAGATCTGGTCTTCTGTTAATCACTTATTCTTCATTTCTACTTCTTGGATGTATGGAAAGAACCAACAAATTAGCAAGGTATTGTGTGGTCAAAAGATTTAAAAAGTGTGCTAGGGCCAGAGATGAGTAGAGCATGGGGGTGCCTGGTTTTAAGGTTTGTGACAAAACAAAGGGGCCTCCTGCAGAGAGCTCTTTCCTGCAGAGAGCTCTTCCCTGTCAGAAGGGGCTTACAAATCCCCACTTTTCAGAACATCATTCCTTTTTTATGGGATCATGGGCAGTGGTCCCTCTTCTGTAACTTCTTCATGCTAATGTAGGGCGCCATATTCTTAGAGTGCAAGATGTCAACAGGGGTCTGTAGCATCTCTTTGCTGGCAGTTATAGTTGCCTGTTTACATACATGGTCAGAACAAGCTACAATTATTTTGATGCCCACAAAGATATAGATTATTTTGAGCAATAGTGTTAATCCCACTCTCTTAAGGCCAGTTCTTGGAACTGTGTTAGCCATAGACTCAGTACTGCTCAAAATAGAGCAGTTTATGTCATGGCTGCAGTCTGGTCACCATGCAGTCAGCCTTTCCCCTCTGGTAGCAGTTACAGTATATGTAAAACAACTCAGGAATGTGCATCAGACACTGTCTGTGACTCTATAGTCCTAATCATTAGCTGCTTGAGCCTGCTCCTTTATGACTCAGGAAGACCTGGGAGACTTCAGCTTATCTAAAAACAAGAGGCAGGAAACATGGAGGGGCCTTTGTATTTGGGGGGCGGGGGGGCAGGCAGGGTTCTGCTTGGTTCCAAGATTAGTTTAATATTTTTGGTTTAATAAAAACAGCTATGCGTTTTCTGATTTGTCAGTATTAAATATAATATACATATACATTTTTATTCTACTTGGGTATTTCTCCCTAAACTTATACAGATTTACTGATTAAATAGGCTAATATTGCCTCTACTTATAATTATGAAAATATAATTTTTTAAACCAAATTGAATCATTATTCTGACAAACTATTACAATAATAGTTGCATTTTATAGTGTGTCAGAAAATAATTTCAAAAAACTTTAGGTAACTTGCATACTTGGACTGATAGTAGGTTGAGTTAATGGATACTCATAAGACATCTAGAACATTTCTAAGTAAGAGAATGCTACATTGATTACTAAGCCTAATTTAACTTTATATACTTCCACCTTTTATTTTTATATGCTGCAGAAAAACTATATCTTTAGGTATATCCTGAACATTCATTTCTGTCCCTTTGAGAACTGTATAAATGATGTGTATGGCTATAGACAGCTGTGTTATGTTTTCATGAGCTCTGCAAATGTGCTGTAAAAGGCTGCTGTATGATCACGCACAATTATCAACATCACCCTATCCCAGTTTTCTCTGTGAAATACAAGTTAGTTTCTTTGGTTAAAAGTTATAAGTAATATGATGTTTAAACTATACATAGATACACTAGTTCAGAGAAATAGATCTGTGTAAGTTCTTCTGTAGTTCAAAGGAATAACAAAATCTGCACACAATCTGTTCAGTGTAAATAATATAATACATTATCAGGCAAAACTTTGCTCATTTTTACCTTTTAAATGACCCCAAAAGTCTATTACTTAGTGTCAACATATCATTAAATAATTTTTTAAAGAGATTCTATTAATATTTATACTTGGTACAAGGCTAACTGAGGATAAACCAAGACTCTCTGGGCAAAATAGATATTAAACTTACCCCACAATTAGAAATTCATGGATTACTGGAAACACCAAAAAAAAAAAGCAAAGTTCCAAAAGCATCAGAAACACCAAAGTAACTGTTTTCCTATACTCTTAAGTCAGTTAACATTTCTAGTCAGAATATGCTTCCACCCTACTGTGAGTAAGCCTTTTTAAACGTTTTTTTCTTCTTTTAAATTGTGGTAAAATACATGTAACATAAAATTTACTGTTTTTGCCATTTTTAGATGTACAGTTCAGTGCTATTAAGTACGTTAATATTGTGGAAGCATCACTACAATCCATCTAATGGAACTCCTTCATCTTGCAAAACTGAAACTCTGAACTCAAACAATAATATTCCATTTCCCCCCATTTCCTGGCAACAACCATTCTTTTTCTTGTTCCTATGATTTTGACTACTCTAAATACCTCAAATAAGTGGAGTTATACAGTATTTGTCTTATTGTGATTAATATTTTACTTAGTATAGTGTCCTCAAGATTCATCCATGTTGAGGCATATATTAGAATTTCCTTCCATTATAAGGCTGAACAGTATTCCAGTGTGTGTGTGTGTGTGTCTAAACATATATACGTATATACAGATATATATGTGTGTGTATTTCATTTTGCTTATCCATTCACCTGTCCATAAACATTTGGCTTGATCCCATGTTTTAGCTGTTGTGAATAATGCTGCTATAAAAATGAAGAGGCATATATCTATCCAAGACCCTGTTCTTAATTCTTTGGGGTATATACACAAAAATGGAAACATTGAATCATGTGATTTTTCTATTTTTAATGTTTTTGAGGAAACTTCAAACTGTTTTCCACAACAGCTATAATATTTACATTCCCATCAACAGTGAAAAAGGGTTCCTATTTCTCTATATCTTCCAACACTTGTTATTTTCTGGATTTTTGTTTTTTGATAATAGCCATCCTAATGGGTCTAAGGTGATATCATTGCAGCTTTGATTTGCATTTTCCTAATGATTAAGAATTTTGAGCATCTTTTCATGTGCTTATTGGCCATCCAAAAATCTTTGGAGATATGTTTATGATATTCTTTGCCCATTTTTGGAATCAGTTGTTTGTTTTATTATTGTTGAGTTTTAGGATTTCTCTATACATTCTGTGTTATATCCATAATCAGGTATATGATTTGCAAATATTTTCTCCCATTCGTTTCTATTTTGTTGATAGTATCTTTTGATGCACACTTTTTTTCTTTTCCGTGAAGTCTAATTTTTCTGTTTCTTCTTTTGTTGCTTCAGTCTTTGGTGTCACAACTAGGAAATCACTCCCAAATTCAATGTAGTGAAAGTTTTGCCCAATATTTTATAAAAGTTTTATAGTTTTACCCCTTACATTTAGGTATTTGATCAATTTTAAGTTAATTTTTGTACATGATGTTAGGTAAGGGTCCAACTTCATTCTTTTGCATACGTATATCAGTTTTTTCAGCACCATTTGTTGAAAAGACTGCCCTTTCCCCCAGTGAATGATTTTGGCACTCATCGAAAATCATTTTACTTTATTTGTGAGGTTTTATTTCTGGGCTCACTATCCTATTCCAATGGTCTACATGTCTGTCTTTATGTGTGTATCATAGTGTTTTGATTACTATACTTTATAATATAGTTTGAAATCAGAAAATATGAGACCTCCAGCTTTGTTTTTGTTTTCAAGATTGTTTTGACTATTCAGCATCCCTTGAGTTTTTATATGAATTCCAGAATGGTGTCTCTATTTTTGCAAAAATACTTCTTTGGAGTTTTGATAGTGATTACATTAAATCTATAGATCACTTTGAATAGGATTGACATTTTAACAGTATTAACAATATTAAATTTTCCAATCTTTGAATATGGGATGTGTTTCCATTTATGTATGTCTTTAATTTTTTCAGCAGTGTTTTGTAGTCTTCACCGCACAAGTCTTTTGCTTCCTTAGCTAAGTTTTTTTTTTTGATGCTATTGTAAATAGAATTGTTTTCTTAATTTTATTTCCAGATTGTTAATTGTTAGTGTGTAGAAACAGAACTATTTTTTGTGTTTTAACTTTGTGTCTGCTACCATTTGCTGAATTTGTTTGTTCTAGCAATATTTGTTGAAACTTTAGAGTTTAGTACGTATGGGAAACAATAGGTGATATATAGATATATGTGAGAGGAGATGTTTATAGGAATTGATTCATGGGATTATGGAAAATGAGAAGTGCCATAATCTGCCATCTGTAAGCTGGTGAATCAGGAAATCTGTTGTTGTAAATCAGTCAGTGTCCAAAAGCCTGTGAATTGAGGTATTGGTGGTATAAGACCCTATCTGAGTCTGAGAGCCCAAGAATCACAAGTGCCACCAATGTCTGAGGGCAGGAGAAAATGTTCATCTCAGCTCTCTGGGCATCCCTTAGCCCAGGCAAGTTGACACAAAATAATAGTCTCATATATGTATTCCAAATGCTTTGGAAACTTTACTGTCTCTTTAGCAAAATGATTCTATGGAATGCCTCTTTGTATCTCCAACGCCAAAAGTTTTTCTTGTAGATGCACTTGTGTTCTTACAGAATATACCAAGTCACAAAATAGACTAGAAATATAATAACATTATAAATAACATTATTTATCCCCAGATGTTGAGACAATGTGTAAATACTTTTTATCTTCCCACTGCCTGTATTTTTCAATTTAAAAAGAAATTAGCACATTAGCACATTTAAGTTCAAGTCTGAGTCTGAGTCTGAAGGCAGGAGAAGACCACTGTCCCAGCTTGAAGATAATCAGGCGTAGTGAGTTAATTCTCTCTTACTCAGCCTTTTATGCTCTATTCAGGTGTTCAGTGAATTGGGTACACCCGCCCTCATTGGATAGGGCAATCTGCTTTAACTCAGACTACTGATTTAAATGTTAATTTCTTCTAGAAAAACCCATAGAGACACACCCAGAATAATGTTTAACCAAATATCTGAGCACCCTATGACCTGGTTAAATTGATACATAAAGTTAACCATCACACTACATAATCCTTTATTTTCTCTTTTGCAATAATCTATTACAGAAAAATTGTCTTTCATTTGAATTAGTACATTTTTGTTTTATTTTTTTGGACTAATGTCTAAAAATTTTATTATCATTCACAGTTTTGCATTAAGAAATTCTCTTTATAAACCAAGGTGTATTCACTGTAAACTCTGAGAATTTAGTTATGAGTTTATTTCTAACGCTTAATACTTACATTTATATGATGAATTTAATCTTTGGAAGTACAATCAAAAGCCAGTTTTTATTCAATGTGCATATCTAAAGTAAAAACATCTATAAGGAAGTATATTTTGATATTCTAGAAGGAGGCATTAAGGGGAGCCTATTCACAGCAGGCTTATCTTCAAAAGTGATTGGGAAAAAATCTTAAAAATGAATAAGTATTGAAGATAACTTTTCTTTAATGACAACAGTTGTTGAAAATTCATTTTAGTTATGAGAAATGAATACTAGTAATTTTAGTTGAATAGTCTGATGCTAATGTGACTGTAAACTTACTCCATGGTGACAGAAATTAAATGAAGTTTCTTTTGAGTAACTAAAACTACATAAAAGCAAGTTATATCTTTAATAGAAGCCTGAGACAGAAACCACTTGTAAGTTTAGGTTGTAATATAAATTTAGATTGGCTAAACATTAAAATGCTCATGTGAGTGTTTTTTCTCTTTCCTGGAGAGAAGTTGATGTGTAAATTGTTCCCTTTTATTGTCTAAAATCTTTCCTGATGTAGGAAATCCTTATATTTTACAAAGCCCTCCCACTTTGCTCATCTTCCTGTGCAGTCTTATCCATCAGCAATCTGGTGATTCCTACGTCTTTCTCCCTGCCTGGACCTATCTACCAGGCAAGAGGTTATAAATCAACTTTCACCTAAAAGTATGTCACCTAAAAGTATGCACTCTTGCATCCTCTAGAAAACTCAAATACAACGTGGAAGGATTATAAGAAGTGCTTGTTGTGGGTGCATGTTATATTAAATAGGATATCAGGGAAATCCTCACTAACAGAGTGCCATTGGAGCCAAAGTTTGAAGAAGAAAGAGAGCAAGCCATGAAAATGTCTGAGGGAAATTTTGTCCAGGCAGTAGAATAGCAACTACAAAGTTTAAAATTATTTATATGTTTCTTCTTTGTCTAAGCTTGGGTTTCACCACTCCCATCCCAAATAGACCTGAGAAAAAAATTTGAGTGGAGATATTGTATTTGGAAATAATCACAGAGAGCAGGAGTGGGATGTGGGACAGGTATACAGCGATGGGAGAAAAGCCAGTAAAGTGTGAACTGCAGAGTAGGTTACACTGTGTGCAACTGAGGACCCTCTACATTTGGGTAAAATGTGTCTCAGAATTATCTCACTGAGGGGTGAAAAAGCTTAAGTATTTATCCACCAAATTCTTCTTTAGTTTGGACTGATTTTTTTAAGGGCTAGAGAAATTGCTCACAGAGGAACTAAAAGACAGGAGTGACAATGTATATAAAATATCTACAGTACTGAAAATGAGTTTTCAGATGTAGGCCAGTGGGGTATGGATGGGCTTTGACAACACCTACTGTCCCTTAACCTAAAAATTAGCAAATTGGACTGACTCTGTGTAATACATTTCACTCAAACCTCTCTCTTACATTTATACCAATATTGGCCCAGTTTAAGCCTTTACCATAAACTAAGTGATTTTCAATTCTATCAAACTGAAATTCCATTTTTATAACAAGCCATTTTTAATGCTCACTTCACTCTTCTGAAACAAAATATATAGAAAAAATAGAATATAACATAAAATAATTTTGATGTACTAATGTAGTATACTAATACTAACATAAAGGAAAAACCAAAAAATAACTTAAAGTAATATGCATTTCAATAAGTATGCCCTGAAAAACCACTACACAAGAAGGCACAGTAATGCATCATAATCAGTGACATAGACTATTACAAAGATGTTGAATTGGTAGGTAACTGAAATATCAGGAACAGTGTAGTCATTGCTGATATAATTTCCCAAAAATGAACAACTTATTGTAGAGTTGCAAAAAAACCCAAGTGCAAGTTTACCATTCTGTACAACAAACTGCTTGCATTTCTGAAAATGTTACTGTATATTAAAATAAAGAATCAATACAGACACAGCTAAATTCAACAACATTTTTTACAAAGTTATTACAATTTGTTGGCCATAAGCCCCATGCTATACATTTTATTCCCATGGCACATTTATTTTGCAACTGAAAGCTTGTACCACTTAATCTCCCACACATATTTCACTCATCCTCCCATTCCTCTCCCCTCCTCTCTGGCAACTACCTGCTTGTTCTCTCAGTCTCTGATTCATTTCTGTTTTGTTATGTTTGTTCATTTGTTTTTGTTTATTTTTTTAGATTCCATATATAAGTGAAACTTAATGGTATTTGTCTTTCTCCAACTGACTTATTTCACTTAGCATAATACCCTATAGATCCATCCATGCTGTTGAAAATGGCAAGAGTCCATTCTTTTTATGGCTGAGTAGTGTTCCATTTTATATATATACATATGCATATATGTTTTTGAATTAGTGTTTCTGTTTTCTTAGGAAAAAATACCCAGAAGTGGTATTGGTGGGAGGTATGGTGGTTTTATTTTAATTTTTAGAAGAACCTCCATGCCATTTTCCATAATGACTGTGCCAATTTGCTTTCCCACCAGTGGTGCATGAGGGCTCCCTTTTCTCCACATCCTTGCCAACATTTGTTATTTGTGTTATTATTATTATTATTACTTGCGGTACACGGGCCTCTCACTGTTGTGGCGTCTCCCGTTGTGGAGCACAGGCTCCAGACATGCAGGCTCAGCGGCCATGGCTCATGGACCCAGCCGCTCCGTGGCATGTGGGGTCTTCCCAGACCAGGGCACGAACCCACGTCCCTTGCATCAGCAGGCGGACTCTCAACCACTGCACCACCAGAGAGGCCCTACTGGTGTTATTTTTGATGATAGCCATTTTGTCAGGTGTGAGATATCTCATTGTGGTTTTGATTTGCATTTCCCTGATGATTAGCAATGTTAAGCATCTTTTCATGTGCCTGTTGACCATCTGCATTTCCTCTTTGGAAAAATGTTTATTCAGTTCTACCCATTTTTAATTGGGTTGTTTGATTTTTTGGTGTTGAGTTGTATGTGTTCTTTATATATTTTGGATATCACCTATATCATTTGCAATTATCTTCTCCCATTCAGTAGGTTGCCTTTTTTTTTACTTTGTTGTGGTCCCACTTGTTTATTTTTGCTTTTGTTGCCCTTGCCTGAGGAGACATCTAAAAAAATGTTTATAAGACTGATGTCAAAAGGCATACTGCCTGTGTTTTCTTCTAGGAGTTTAATGGTTTCATGTCTTACATTTAAGTCTTTAAGCCATTTTGAGTTTACTTTTGTATATGGTGTGTGAATATGGTCTAGTTTCATTCTTTTACATGTAGCTGTCCAGTTTTCCCAGCACCACTTATTGAAGAAACTTTTCCCCCATTGTATATTTTTGCCTCCTTTGTCATAGATTAATTGACCATGTGTGCATGGGTTTATTTCTGGCCTCTCTATTCTGTTTCATCAATATAGGTGTCTGTTTTTATGCCACTACCATATTCTTTTGATTACTATAGTTTTGTCATATAGTTTGACATCAGGGAGCATGATACCTTACAGTTTTGTTGTTCTTTCTCAAGATTGCTTGGGTGTTTGTGGTCTTTTGGTTTTCCATACAAATTTTAGTGTTAGTGGTTCTCGTTCTGTGAAAAATGTATTTTGATAGGGATTTCATTGAATCTGTAGATTGCTTTGGGTAGTACAGACATTTTAATAATACAGTTGACCCTTGAACAACATGGAATTGAACTGTTTGGGTCCACTTTTAGGTGGATTTTTTTTTCCAATAGTAAATACTACAGTACTGCAAGATACATGGTTGATTGGATCTGAAGATGTGGAACTGTGGATACAAAGGGCCACTATACAGTTATACATGGATTTTTGACTGTGTAGAGGGTGGTGCTCCTAATTCTGGTATTGTTCAAAGATTAGACACATTAATGCTTCTGATCCACAAGCATGATATATCTTTCCATTTATTTGTATTGTGTTCAATTTCTGTCATCAATGTCTTTTAGTTTTCAAAGTACAGTCTTTTTACCTCCTTGGTAAATTTATTTCTAAGTATCTTATTATTTTTAAAGTGATTGTAAATGGGACTTTTATCTTGAATTCTCTTTCTGATAGTTCATTATTAGTCTACAGAAATGCAGTAGATTTCTGTATATTGTCTCCTACAAAGTTACTAAACTTATTAGTTGTAATAGTTTTTTTGTAGAATCTATAGGATTTTCTATATATAGAAAATCTGCATCATACACTATTTGCATCATGTCATCTGCAAATAGTGACAGTTTTACTTCCTCTCTCCCAATTTGAATGCCTTTTATTTCTTTTTATTGTCTGATTGCTCTGACTAGAAATTCAATAGTATGTTAAATGAAAGAGATAAGAGTTGCATCCTTGCCTTGTTCCCGATTTTTGAGGAAAACCTTTGACCTTTTCATACTTGCGTACGATGTTAAGAATGAGTTTTTCATAAACAGGCTTTGTTATCTTGAGATATGTTCCCTCTATACCCACTTTCTTCAGAGATTTTATTACAAATGATGTTGAACTTTGTAGCATGCTTTTTCTGCATCTATTGAGATGATTGTGTGATTTTTATCCTTCATCTTGTTAATATGTGTATCACATTGATTGATTTGTGGGTATTGAATCATTCTTGCTTCCCTGGAATTAACCTCATTGATCATGAGGTAGGATCATTTTAATGTATTGTTTAATTCAGTTTACTAATATTTTGTTGAAGATATTTACATGTTCATCAGGGATATTGTCCTACAATTTTCTCTCTTTTTTCTTCTTTTCTTCTTTTTTTTTTTTTTTTTTTTTGTGTGTGTGTGTGTGTGTGTCTTTGTCTGGTTTTGATATCAGGGTAATGCTAGCCTCATAGAATGAGTTTGGAATTATTCCCTCCTTTTAAATTTTTGGGGAGAGTTTGAGAATAGGTACTAGCTCTTCTTTAAATATTTAGTAGAACTCTACTGTGAAGCTGTCTGATACTGAAATTTTGTTTGTTGGAAGTTTTTTTTATTATTATTACTGATTAAACTGCATTACTGGTAATCAGTCTGTTAATATTTTCTATTTCTTCCTGATTCAGTTTTGGGAGATTATATATTTCTAGGAATTTATACATTTCTTCTAGGTTTTCCATTTTATTGGCATATAATTGTTTGCCTCTCTTGATGAGTCTGGTCAAAAGTTTATCAATTTTGTTTATCTTTCCAGAGAACCAGATGTTAGATTCCTTAATCTTTTCAATTTTTTTTTTTTTTTTTAGTCTCTATCTCATTTATTTCTGCTCCAATCTTTATGATTTCTTTCCTTTTACTAATTTGGGATTTTTTTTGTTCTTCTTTTTCTAGTTCCTTTACATGTAAGGTTATGTTGTTTATTTGAGATTATTTTTCTTGTTTCTTAAGGAAGACTTGTATCACCATAATCTTCCCCTTTAGAACTGCTTTTGCTGCATCCATAGATTTTGAATTGTTGTGTTTCATTTTCGTTTGTCTCCAGATATATATTTTTTGATTTCCTCTTTGGATTCTTCACTGATCCCTTGGTAGTTTAGTAGCATATTGTTTACTCTCCATGAGTTTGTTTTTTTCTTGTAGTTTATTTCTAGTCTTTTACTGTGTGTTTAGAAAAAATGCTTCATGCGATTTCTGTCTTTTTAAACTTATTGACTCTTGTTTTGTGTCCTAAAATGTGCACTCTAATCTCATAATCTCTTTCTCTTCACATCATCCACCTGATTTGGAAGAATGATTCTCAAAGTCTCATCTCCTTTGTTAAATCTCTTTAAAACATTGTGTCCTCACTATTTTTCTTATTTATATTCACTGCAATGTAATTAGTTGTTTCACATTTGTGTTCCCTATGAAACACAATTTTTTGAGCAAAATTATATAACCATATTTTTAAAATTAGTAGCTAACATTTATTCATCAGCACAACTATGAATGAATGAATCAATGAATGAAGTGAATATTTTGAACTAGATTCTTGTTTGGTCACATGTTCTGTCTAGTTATGTCTCTCAATTTAGTGTACTGTATCTTCATTATTCATTATTCGATTTTATAAAAATTGTGTTCCCTAATTTATTAAAATCAGTCATTGTTTAGATAATCATTTATTGTTTAAATTGTGAATTTTGTAGTTTTATATTTTTATATCTCTTTTTTTTGCATAGAAGCAGTTATATGCCTAATTTTTAATTGGAGTTTGGTATAAAATGATCTGTATATTAGGGCCTAGACAATAAAATTCCTATCATGGAACAATGACTAGGAAGATTCTGTTTTTAAAGAGTGTTCTTTTCTCCTAAACTGTATCAACCAGGAGATTTTGATTTGTAGTGGACAAAACTATCTTAGAGGACATTGTGAAGTAAGAAACTTTATCATCAGTTGTCCTTTAAAGATGTCCAGCCCTTACTTCTGGCATAGGCACACACAGGAGAAGAACCTCTCTCTACAACCCTTGTTCATTCCTGGGCAATTTTCCCATCTACCTACATTGTTCCCAGTATTCTGTTTTCATCTCTCTACTTCATGAGTCCTAATTCTGTATTTTGTTTTCTAGTATATCCGGCCATAGTTTTGTTGTATTTAATTTTTTTTAACCTAATTCTTTTTTTTTTTTTTTAAGATTTCTTCCTTGGTTCATTCCTTTCTTTCTTCCTTTTTTTCTTTCTTTTTTTAATCTTTCTTCCTTTTTCCTTTAAGTAATGTCTTATTAAAAAGTTCATGTCTAAGTATACTTATAGGAGAACAAAGTTTATTATAAACTATTTCATGACCTTAAATGCATTTTTCTGTTATCTATATAAATGCCATAACTTACAACACTGCAATAAAAGGTGACGTTACTTATCAATATCAGTATCAAGATCATTGAGCTAGCCAGGCTGAAATTGAATAATAAAACTTCAGAGTTGGAAGGGCCTTAAAGATTATTTAATAATGCAGATCTTGCATTTGCATATAGATAAGGGAACAGATAAGGTCAGTAGAAGCTGAATTACTTGTGTAAAGTCACATAATTAGTTTGAGGATGGAAAAAATACCTGTTCTTTGATACCTTTGCAGAGCTTTCTCTACCGTATTCCACTGCTTCTGTTGGTCTGACGCTCAGGACTGATACTCTTAAAAGTAATCATATATCAAGGATACTAGAAAAGTCTGATATAGTGATTATTATGTACCAGGGTGTTAAAGGAGAGAGATAACCTAAAAATATAAATGTATGATATACATGTGCATATAGAATGTGATTGTAGCCATAGAGAATGAAATATAATAAGAGAAAATGGCATAGAATTGAGTTTTGAATATCTCTAATATTAATAGGCAAGATAAAAATAGAAGAATAAAAATAGCACTATGAGATGTAAACAGAGTATCTGGATAGGAAAAAATCCAGAAAAGATCAAAGGAAGAAAGACTTTCAAGAAGCAGACAATAAAATGAATGAGTAAGATAAGAAGTACAAAATGTCCATTAGGTTTATATTAGGTTTGCATACATGTAGGTCATTTTTGTCATTAGAAAGAGTGATTTCTATAGATTGATGGAGCAAACTATAGCTGGAACTTATTAGGGAAGCTCTTGTGAGGAGACCTTAAGGAGATAGTGACAAAATTCTTTGCTTGACTAAACTTTACTCAGGCTCCTGAACCTTCTCCTAGGCCCGTCTGTGGACTTCCTTATAAAACCTTTTAGCAAGAATCTTGCTAAGTCACTTTAGTCAGTATCTTCCCCACCATTGATATCTGATCATGTTGATATCTGATCAGGTTTCTCATTCTCCACAGTCCCCCAGGTGATATCTGACTACCCTACCCATCTTTAGCAAGAATCCTCTTAGATCTATTAGATTGGTTTAGCCAGAATCCCCCATATCCCTGATGTTTTCTCTTATTTTCCATACACTGACCACCACCCAGTTCTTTGGCTATAAATTCCCACTTGCCCATACTGTATTCAGAGTTAAACCCAGTCTCTCTCTCACACTGCAAAATTTCATCATAGTGTTCCCTATACCTATTAATATAATGACGTGTCTCCAAATAAAGTCTTCCTTACCAGGCTTTAAAAAGTGTCATTGAATATTTTTTTCTTTAACAATGTATAATAAATATGAATCATTTTTCAGAAAGTTTGTTATGAAAGGGTAAGGTGGTGTAATGTATTATTTGGAGAGTAAAGTAAAGGGGTAGAAAACTTCTGTTTAAGTTTTAGTTATATACTTTAAATAATGAAAGAAAGATAAGATTTAAATGGGAAATTAGAAAATTATATGAGAGATCAGGGAGACTCAGTGACTAAAGTTCTTCCAGAAGGCTAGAGGGCCTGACTGGGAACTAGCCAACAATAGCAGAGAAGGATTGTGCAGATGTACATGGCCGTGGACTGAGAAAGTTGTGGTGTTTTCTATTGTGAGGACTCTTGTATTCTCAGGGAAGCAGAGGAGGGAGATGGGGAGGTGAGGTTTGAAAAGGGGAGGAGGAAGGAGGAAGAATCCAAAGTCTGGGAATTGTGAGAGAATTTTGAATTGACCATTGAAGTGAACTGAAAAGCAAGTTAGTTATAATATATAGCCAGTTTGGGACAAAAACACAATTAGAATATGAATCTCCAGACTTGAAATACAAATAATATTACAATTCCCCTCAGATAAGTACTAAACTTAAATATAAAGTAAACAAAAGTAGATGTTTTAGGAGATACGGATATGTCATTTGTTTAATATATATGATGAGGCATTAAAGGGGCAAAAATTTAGTACCAGTGATATCTTACATAAGAGGAAACTACAGCATACCTATCACTCATATTCACTCTACTCAAATAAAAGAAGGGAAATCTAACTTGATGATATTTTAAAATTATGTGTGACAAGTTCAAACAGATAGTGTATGAGCTTGAAAGTAGAAGGATAGATCAAACTCCTGATTTCCATTCTAGACAAATATTTGAGCCAAACAGCTAATGTGGACATCTGATTACCAAATTCAGGCTAGTTTACCTGTTTTAATTTATAGTCCCATCAGCAGGGTATGAGAGTACCTGTCCCACTTAATTCTTGCTAATCGTAATAATATTTGTAAACTTTATTTCTTTTTTTTTTTTTTTTTTTTTTTTTTGCGGTACGCGGGCCTCTCACTGTTGTGGCCTCTCCCGTTGCGGAGCACAGGCTCCGGACGCGCAGGCTCAGAGGCCGTGGCTCACGGGCCCAGCCGCTCCGCGGCATGTGGGATCTTCGCGGACCGGGGCACGAACCCGTGTCCCCTGCATCGGCAGGCGGACTCTCAACCACTGCGCCACCAGGGAAGCCCATGTAAACTTTATTTCTTGAAAGGTGATAAAAATTAACATGAAGAGAGAAAAATTGAATTGTTATGTTGATTTGTTTAATTTTTTGAATCTGAATATTATTTTCCTGTGTGTTTATCCTTTTCTGAATGTGTATGTATTATACATCTCATTTGTCTATTGAGGTTTGGTTATCTTCCAACTGGTTTTCATGAGATTTATTATACTATGTATACTTTGTCTGGCTCAAATAGACTGGTTAATAGTGTTGCTTTTTAACCATGTACTCAAAGAACTTGGGGGCAGTTTGCACCAATTGAACAGCGCTGTTTTTAATAGCAGTGAGATTTGTGAATTGCACCTGGTCCTTCTAAGACTCCCAGAGGGCATTGTCTTTAGGGCTGGTTACATAAAAACAATATGCTGAGGTGACCAGCAGACTACAGCAACTCCGTCTTAGTTCCAAAAAATTTCATGGCCAAAATACTGGTTCCTGATTGGAGAAAGAAGAATATCTGGTACAGACCCTACGGAGGTAAGGCAATTGGGGAATCACACAAGATCTGTTCATACTCCTTGCTGTGAGGCAGCCCTTGGTTATGATTCATGTTTCAATTAATGCTGTTGCTATACTGTATTTTTCTGCAGTGAACTGTGGATTTGTAAACATTTTTATCTATGGTTCTGTGAATCTTGATCAGAAATTGAACCTTGTACAGCTGCCACAATTAGTACAGATTATTTAAGAATTCAATTTTTATATGTCAAAATTGTTTATATTTTTATTTGTGATTTCTTTCCTAGACATTAACCTGATATAATTAAAAGAGTAACACCCTCCCTGCTGCTTTACACCTGCCTTTAAGGTGTTGATTTACTTAAGGATTATACATACATTGCCTATTTTCAGGTGACTAATGATGAGAAAATAGTGCCTCTTCTGGAAATTTACTTAGCCTAAGGTACCTCACTTTAATTACTTTGAACAGAGTTAATTATGAAAATATGCCTCTGAGTAGCTAAATTTCAGATACTAACAGATATTTCCAAAAGGGATCTTATTTCTTATAATTTATGTGATATTCTGATAGCTAGAAGATAAGACACAATGGTGTGAAGTGTTTTCTCCAAGAGTTCAATGGCAAAAATAAAGAATATGGAGCAGTCAAGAACGTATTTTTTATGAAATGGCAAATGATGATGGTAACTATCATGTATTCAGAGATCTCTTTGTTCCAAACCCTACATAAGCATTGTCTCAATTAATACTCCAGGTTAAATTATGACATAGTATTCACACATTGTAGATGAAAAGTAATGGTATAGAAAGGCTACATAACTGCCACAATTTCCCCCAGATAGGAGAAGGTATACCACCAATTCAAAAAATATGATTCCCGGAGCTTAACTCTTAGGTATTCTCTATTCAATATGTGCTTACTATGCTCCAAGTATTCTTCTAATGCTATTGCAGTTACTGAAAAAAATCACTCACTGAATTTTCCTAATAACCCAATGGGGTAAGGTATTATTATCCCATTTTACGATTAACTAAATTTCACACTTTCAGAAAGTGGAGGAACTGAGATTCAAATGTAGACAGCTCCAGAGTCTCATCTCCTGAGTGTTAAGCTATGTTGCCTCCCATAGGCTCTACTGACCACAAAATGATAATTTTCTTTATTGAACATTCTCTGTATACTTGGCACAGTGCTAAAAGCTTGTGTGCTACATATTGAGAACAGTAAAAAAAAAAAAATAATGATAACTCTTTATTGGTGTTTTTTAAGGGAGGGAAGAAAAACAAATTACAGTTAATGCTCCTATATAAGAATGTGTGTTCCCTGGTTCTTTCCTACAACTCTTGTCCTTCTAGTGATTTGATATGCTGAAAGAGAGAAATTTATAACCATAATTATAGTATACATGAGAATGTTATAAGTGCTCAAAATGGTTATGGAGGACAAAGGGGACAGTGATTAATTCAATTTTTGAAGAGTAGGGAGTGGAAATGCTACATAAATACTTTTAATCTGGGCCTTGAAGGAGAAGCAAGAGTTGTCTGTTTTACTGTGAGGTAATATTTGATCCAAACCACAGAGACCAGAAATTACAGATAATGGTGAGCAACCTGGTATAGTTGAACTTTGTACTGTTGAGCACTTATGTGTGAGAAGAAGGGGCAAAGGAACAAACGTTTTAATAATTTCAGTTGGGTAGACTTATTAGGTGTTTTAAATATATTGTCCAATTTATTCTGACAACTCTGTGAGACAGATTTTAGGATTTTTATTTTACTGTTGAAGAAACTGAGCCATGAAGAAGTTACATTTCCTGTCCAACATGACACAATTTTAAAAGACAGATTCAGGTTTCAAAAATAAGCCTCTTGCCAAAGGACACACACTTCTGACTATGTAATAATGCCTACTCTGATTATGGAGGAAGGTAGATAGTTTGAACCTCCATATGTAATAACATATATATATGTCTATAAAGAAGGATATAAATTAAGACAAGAGTTTCTCAGTTAATCATTCAGACAAGAAAAAAATTGATTTAATTTTTTCAGTTCTAAAATCAAGCACAATAGATCACTTTAAACATGTCATTGAAAAAAAAAAAAACTCATAGCATGAGCTGCACGTAGCAACATTCTCTTCAAAAATAAATTCATGGCAGTCAGTGCCAGGTTTGATGATAAAAACATACCATCCTCTAAATACAAGGATAAAAGCACTCTCCTGAATTGAATTGTGTTGTATACTTAAGTTATATATTTTCATTGATCTAGTCAACTTGTTACTATCTTATGTCTTTTTAACAAATGGCATAAATTTTCATGATGCTAATTCAGATCAGCCCTTGAGAAAAAGCACATACCTGTAAATAAAATAGAATGCATCTTATATTTTGCACTTTAAGTCCTTATTTTTCTTTTTTTAAAAAATTAGTGATTAAGTATCAGTAAAGATCGAGCTCTGTGTACATCTTCACATGGATGTGTTTCAAAAGAAATGCAAATGATATGAAGTTTTATTTTATTGTATTCCATTTTTTCAGTTAGTGTTATTTGGATGGAAAACAAGAAAAAGTATAATGGCCTTTGTGCTATTTGGTTGACATTGTATCACTTCTTTCATTTGAATTTGATTTTTCCTTTTGAAGAACCACTATTCATGCCACATTGGTCCACATAATTTTGAGTGATGCTCACTCCACCTTCTAGATTCCTGAGGTGGCCTCATAACCTAGACTTTCTCAGAGCCCCCTTTCACTCTTGTTTAGGTTTCAAATTACTTTTCCTTCTCTAATGATATCTTTCCAGGACATTCTTTGGTTTTAACTGGAGAGAGATTTTCTATCCATCTGAAATGTAGATCATGACAGAACAATGGAGCTGTAGCCATATTTCTTAATGATGGCTTTTATAGAGATGCCTAGAAAATGAAGTCAACACAGAGAAGGTCATCACCAAGAGAAAGAGAAAATCTGTACCATACTCAGTAGTTTGGGGCCCTGAGTCCATCCATGTCTGGAACTTTTCATGGATGAGTGAACAAATGTCTTTCTTACTTTTTTTCTTTTATTTTCTCCCTCCCTCCCTACATTCCTTCCTTCCTTCTTCCCTATTAATCGTTTCTTTCTTTTTTCAAATTTAAGCTACTTTAAGATGAGGTGTCTATCAATATCAAAGAATTCTTATTACTAAGGGAAGTGACATTTTTAAAAAATTAAAGTTTATATACTGGCAGATTACTGCTTTGCTAACATACTGAAGGCAGCTTAATAATGGCAAGTGACCATGACACTTCTGGGATCTCACTTTCAGGCACAAACCTCAGGCGATTCAGTTTCAAACATCTTTTGACTATAGGTGTATTCACTCAAAATACAAATTACCAAAAGAGGACTTGAATAATTTAGCTTGTGACACATTAAGACTATTGCTTGGTGTAGAGGTTACCCAACTTTGGGTTTAGTCATCTCCTCCCATATGGTTTAATGTATGACAGTGCCAAAGGAAAGAAGGGCTGTACCCAGAGAAGTTGGAAAATGATGTTCTTTAGGAAATAAATGCCCAGTCAAATGTATAAACATATATACCAAATTGACATAATAAATAAGAGAAAGATGATATTTCAAAATGAACTATTCATATTTATAATATATAACCACAGATTAATAACTGGTTTAGAAAAAGTCTATATTTTACCTGTGGAAAGATTTAAGGATGGATAATTCATTCAAATTATTCTAATTAGATATCTTCTAAAACCAGAAACTTGGCTAAAGGAATATATAAAACAAATTTGGGAAAATCAGTTTCACAGCCAGAAACTACTAATTAAGAGAATTAAGAGAATGAATGGGTACATAAGATTTCAATTTCCCGCAATATCACAGATTAGAGACACTGAATAAACGTTCTATTGAAAACAACTAAAAACATAGGATAAAATATTTAAATACTTAGTATTTCAAATCTAATGCCCAGATGACAAAAAGTAGCAAATCTTTAGAGGCCAAAAATAAAGTGGAGGCTGAAGGGTGTGAAGACAGACAAATACTAAATCTGGTTCTTGATCTGACATTATGCTCTGAACCCTAATGTGCTTGGGCTTTTGCTTTAAATATTTCAGAGGACACTGGAGCTGAATTAAAGATTAAGGCTTACCCAAGGCAGCAAGTCAAAGAGCATCCAAGATAAACTTGGGATGCCAAAGGGCTTTATCCACATTATAAAGATGAATGGAAAATAAACTTTAACCTCTAAATAAACCTTTAAGCCTGTGCTCATGAGGGTTTAGCATGGAAATATATGAAATTTTACTGTTAAAAGCCTTCAAGCAAACAATTTATTTTAGAGGAGTGACATCTCTAAGACAGTGAAGTAGGAGACCCCAACCTCTGTGCCTCCACGGAGATCAACAATTAAATAGCTATCCACAGAAAATCAAATGGCTCAGAGAGAGCTCAGGAGTGCACTTAAGAAACTTCAGCAACACAGTGGAACAAAAACTTTGAGAATAACTACACAAAATGGAAAGGAAGAAGAGTTTTATTTTGCCTGCATCGTCCAATCCTCTAGGCCAGAATTGTTCAGTGCCAAGAGGGAACTCTCCAGCTAGAAAGAGTCCCCTTCACTGGCAAGTGGAGAGCAGGGTGAATAACCAGCTTCCCCAACTTTTCAGGGCCGTGCACAATGGACCTACTTTAGCTTCATCCCATCCAAAGACCAGCAAAGCTGAGATGTATAGAAATGGCTAGGAACAAGCAGGAAGAGCAGGGACTACCAATATCAGCTATGGAGCATGAGCAGCCATCGTTCCCAGTCCTCTTTAGAGGACTATCTGCTTTCACCACTGAAGAACCAATGGCCATCACAGCTGCCACCAACCCCCTGCAGATTTCACTGGTTTTGCCCCACAGGTATTCATGTTGGCATATGCCAGTCAATTGAGTTCCTCTCCATTTCCTCAGCCCCTGTCCTGCCCCCACAAGAATAGGGGATCCATACCCACATCTATCCTAGACCTCTGTGGCTGGGTGAGTGCAGTACACTAGCCTAGAACACCACGGCTGACCCCCACTGCTGGGAGTGTGCTTGGGACTAACCCATCTAGCTGTGTACTTGCACACTGCTAGGCTGAGTCTCTTTACTGCCCTCTACTGCTGGACAGCCATCCTGCTGCCACAGTAGTACACGCCAACAGCCAAGTCCTCAGCAGCTGCCAGTTGGCCCAGGCACTTGCTTCTGGCCCTGACCCCCACCACTACATATGTGTTTGCAACTGATCCCTGCCACTACACCAGTACCTACAATTGGTCCCCGCAGCACAGTGTGTGCACATCACCTACTCTGGCCATCATGGCTACATGCCCTGGTCCCTAGCTGCTGAAACTGGGGGCACTGCTGAGGAGCCCAACAGCCTTGCAGCCAGTAAGAACCTCCTGCAGTGCTTGTCAAGGTCCATGCAGTTGTCAATGTGATGAGTCTCAGTGGCCTGAGCCAATGAGACATTACATTCCCCTAGGGCCCAGAGCTGCCATACGGTCCTGCACTTGGCACACTACACAGGTAGACCTGGGGTCATAGCATGTCCCACCTGTTGGTGAAGAGGAGACTGCTTCTTTACATGTGCAGATACCTATGTAAGGCTACAGGGATCAGGAAGAATCAAACATGACTCCATCAAAGAAACACAGTAAACTAATAGTAACTGACTCCAAAGAAATGGAGATACATGAATTGCTCAACAAAGAATTTAAAATAATTGTTGTAAACATGTTCAGACATCAAGAACACTGATAAAAATTTAACAAAATGAGGAAAAAATACAGGAACAAAATAAGAAGTTCAACAAAGAGATAGAAAACATAACTTAACCAAGGAAGTGAAAGATCTATACACCATAAACTATAGGGTGTTGATGAAAGAAATTGAAGAAGATACAAGTAAATGGAAAGATATACTATATTAATGGATCAGAGAGTTAATATTGCTAAAATGCCCATACTACCCAAAGCCACCTATAGATTTAATGTAATTCCTATCAAAATTTCAATGGCATTATTCACTAAATAGGAAAAAACCCTAAAATTTGTATAGAAACACAAGACTGAATAGCCAAAGCAATCGTGAGAAAGAACAAAGATAGAAGCAGCACACTTCCTGATTACAAACTGTATTACAAGGCTGTAGTAACCAAAACAGTATGGTACTGGCATAAAAACAGACACATGGACCAATGGAACAGAATTGAGAGCCCAGAAACAAACCAATGCATATATGGTAAACTATGGTAAAATATTTGACAAGGAGCCAATGGAGAAATATAGTCACATCTATAAATTATACTATAAATGATGTTCATATGCAATAAAATGAAATTGGACCCCTATCTTACACCATTCACAAAAAATTAGCTTGAAACAAAGACTTAATTGTAACACCTGAAACCATAAACTCCTAGGAGAAAACTTAGGGGCAGAAGCTCTTTGACATCAGTTCTGGAAATGATTTTTTGGATATGAAACCAAAGCACAGCATCAAAAGCAAAAATCCAGAGAGGAGTACATCAAATTAAAAAGCTTCTGAACAGCAAAATACACAATCAACAAAATTAAAAGGCAATCTACATAATGGGAGAAAATATTTGTAAACCATATATCTAATAAGGGGTTAATGTCCTAAATATATAAGGATCTCATAGGACTCATGAGCATAAAAAAAAAAAATCTGATTAAAAATGAATAGAGGACTTGTTATTTCTCCAGAGAAGACATGTAAAGGTTAATAAGTACATCAAAATGTACTCGACATCAGTAAGTCCTCAGAGAAATGTAAATCAAAACCACAATGATATATATCACCATTAAAATGGCTACCATGAAAAAAATAAAAGATAACAATTGTTGGTGAGAATGTGGAGAAAAGTGAACACTGGTGCACTGTCGCTGGGAGTATAATTCGTAAATTTCCACTATGGAAATCAGTATGGAGTTTCCTCAAAAATTAAAAATAGAACTAGCATATAATCCAACAGTTCATTTCTGGGTATATATCCAAAGGAAACAAAATCACTATCTCAGATAACTGTACCCCCATGTTCATTGCAGCACCATTCACAATAGCAAAGACATGGAAACAACCTAAGTGTCCATTTATATATGAATGGGTAAAGAAAATGTGATATGTATTAGAATAAATATATTACATATTAGAAATATATAATAAAGTATTATTTAGCCATCAAAAAGTAGGAAGTTGTGCCATTTGCAGCACATGCATGGACTTTGAGGGTGTTATACTAAGTGAAATAAGTCAGAGAGAAATGAATACCATATGATCTCACTTATATGTGGAATCTAAAACTATGGAGTTCATCTTTTTTAAAATTAATTAATTAATTTTTAAAATACATATAGTTGATTTACAACATCATGTTAGTTTCAGATGTACAGCACAATGATTCAGGTATATATATTCTTTTTCAGATTCTTTTCCCTTATAGGTTATTACAAATATTGAATACAGTTACCTATGTTATACAGTAGGTCCTTTTTGTTATCTATTTTATATATAGTAGTGTATATATAAAATATATAATATAGTACATATTAATCCCATCCCCCAAAGGAAGGGACAGAGAAAGGAAGGAAGGGAGGAAGGGAGGAAGTGGGGGAGGGAGGGAGGAAGGAAAGAAGGAGGGAAGGAAGGAAAGGGAAGAAATAGAGGAGGAGGAGAGAGGAAGAGAGGGAGGGAAGAAAGAAGGAAGCAATGCAGAAATAAGGAGATGAGTCAGCAGTTTCAACAGACAGCCAGGTCATCAGATTTGGGTGTAAAATAAGTATGAAGAAATAAAAGTGGGGATGAAAATGTGAGTAAGGAAATACAAGTAGATTTGTAAAAGTACAAAAGTAAATCTCAGGAAATATGTTAATTGTTAAATTAAAATCTCTTATATTAGGGAGAAAAAATAAATATAAAGTACCCATAATACATACAAAGATATAAAGAAATAGTGACTACTGTCTGTCCTTCATATCCCTATCCAAGGGCTCAGCACTGTCAAAACAGAGGCCCTGGAGGGCCGACTGTCCTACACCATTTTATACAAGGGACTAGAGCATCTGTGAATTTTGTTATCCATGGGGTTCTGGACCAATCCCCTGTGGATACTGAAGGAAAACTGTATAATGTTAAGAAACATAAACTAGAATAAGAAGTTTTAGAATGAGAATGACTAGCCTGGATGGATGGATAGATAGATAATAGATAGATATATGTAGATATGTCCAGATATAATAAAGAGAATGTGACAGGCATATTCAGAAGACAGTGACTGAAAATTCACTGATGAACACCAATAAATAATTTTAGAACAGTTCATACATACTTTTAAAATTGAAAATCACTAAAAATAAACAAATCATAAATGCTAATAGAAAAAGAAAAATGATTTCCTTTAAGTCAGTGATAGGGTGACAACTGACAACTCCTTAGTAAATTGGAAGCCAGATAATAATGACAACATGAAGAATATTACGAATTTTCTTTTGAATACTTGTAATAACAAGTGACTCAATTGAAAATGATTCAACATTTTCAAATTTATTCTTTCCCTTAGCAATTTCTGTAGGCATATAGTATGGTTATTTTTTAAATTAATTCTTAAAACTATATAAGGCTAATTTTGTGTTTTATATAATGTTATTAACTGATTTATGGAATTTAGGTTACAACTAAACTTTAGTTCTTTCTAGATTCAAGAGTTTGTGAAAAAGCAAAATGTATAGCCCTGGTTATATGTACTGCTCTCTGTACAAATAGCAAGACAAGCAAGCTATAATTTATTTCAATTATTTTATTTATATTATCAGTATTTTTTTATGCCTCATAAAACTTTCTTATAATTCTATTTATAGTTGAAGTAAAATAGTTACCAAGTACCTACCCCTTTCTAGGTCCTTTATAGGGAGAAGTGCTTTTTGATATCTGAAAAAAAAAATTGATACTGGGGGGGAAAAAGAGATGTAGTCAGATAAGTATTTCAATAAAATAATAGTGTTGGATATTTTGGGTGGAAGAAATGGAAACTCTTCCTTAAAAATATAAGCTATGATTTGAAGGAATTGTACATGCAGACTTTCTAGACAGAAGTATCAAACACATACTAAGAAGGTAACTTGAAAGAGCATGGAATTTTGGGAAAGTCAATTATTTTTATATAATTAGGGTTGAGTTCCAAGTGGAAAATGTGGCAAGAGACTAATAAAAGTGGTCTATAGTTTTAAGATCATGAAGGACACTCTAAGGTATGAAAGAGATATTGGTATTTAGTCTGAGTGAAAAAGAGCAGTATATAATGGATTTTGAAATAAAAATGACAGGATTAAAAATTTGTCTTTTACATCTATTACTCCTGAAGCAATATGAAAGACAGTAGGTTCATCTGCAAGTATTTTCTCCCATTCTGAGGGTTGTCTTTTCACATTATGATTTCCTTTGCTGTACAAATGCTTTTAAGTTTAATTAGGCCCCATTTGTTTTTATTTTCATTATTCTAAGAGGTGGGTCAAAAAAGATCTTGCTGTGGTTTATATCAAAGAGTGTTTTTCCTATGTTTTCCTCTAAGAGCTTTATAGTATCTGGTCTTACATTTCGGTCTTTAATCCATTTTGAGTTAATTTTTGTGTATGGGGTTAGGGAGTGTTCTAATTTCATTCTTTTACATGCAAGCTGTCCAGTTTTCCCAGCACGACTTATTGAAAAGGCTGTCTTTTCTCCATTGTATGTTTTTGCCTCCTTTGTCATAAATTAGGGGACCGTGTGTGTGTGGGTTTATCTCTGGGCTTTCTATCCTGTCCCATTGAACTATATTTCTATTTTTGTGCCAGTACCATACTGTCTTGATTACTGTAGCTTTGTAGTATAGTTTGAAGTTGGGGCGCCTTATTCCTCCTGCTCCATTTTTCTTTCTCAAGGTTGCTTTGGTTATTCATGGTCTTTTGTGTTTCCATACAAATTGTAAAATTTTTTGTTCTAATTCTGTGAAGAATGCCATCGGTAATTTGATAAGGATTGCATTGAATCTGTAGATTGCTTTGGGTGGTATAGTCATTTTCACAATATTGATTCTCCTAATCCAAGAACATGGTATATTTCTCCATCTGTTTATGTCATCTTTGATTCTTTCATCAGTGTTTTATAGTTTTCTGAGTACAGGTCTTTTGCATCCTTAGGTAGGCTCTCCAAAATATACAAACTGCTCATGGAACTCAACATCAAAAAAACCAAATAACCCAATTAAAAAATGGGCAGAAGACCTAAATAGACATTTCACCAAAGAAGACATACAGATGGTCAAGAGGCACATGAAAATCTGCTCAACATCATTAATTATTAGAGAAATGCAAGTCAAAACTACAGTGAGGTATCACTTCACACCAGTCAAAATGGCCATCATCAAACAATCTACAAACAATAAATGCTGGAGAGGGTGTGGGGAAAAGGGAACCCTCTAGCACTGTTGCTGGGAATGTAAATTGATACAGCCACTGTGCAGAACGGTATGGAGATTCCTTAAAAAACTAAATAATAGAACTACTGTATGACCCAGCAATCCCACTGCTGGGCATATACCCTGAGAAAACCATAATTCAAAAGGACATATGTACCCCAATGTTCAATGTAGCACTATTTACAATAGCCAGGACATGGAAACAACCTAAATGTTCAATGACAGATGAATGAATAAAGATGTGGTACATATATACAATGGAATATTACTCAGCCATAAAAAGGAATGAAAGTGGGTCCTTTGTAGAGATGTGGATGAACCCAGACTCTCATACAGAGTGAAGTAAGCCAGAAAAAGGAAAGCAAATATCATATATTAACATATATGTGGAATCTAGAAAGATGGAAAAGAAGAACCTATTTGCAGGGCAGGAATAGAGATGTAGACATAGAGAATGGACATGTGGACACCGTGGGGGAAGGGGAGGGTGGGACAAATTCGGAGATTAGGTTGGACGTATATACACTACCATGCATAAAATAGATAGCTAGTGGGAACAAACTATAAAGCACAGGAAGCTCAGCTCAGTGCTCTGTGATGACCTAGATGGGTGGGATGGGGTTGTGGTAGGAGGGAGGTCCAAGAGGGAGGGGATATAGGTATACATATAGCTGATTCACTTCACTGTACAGCACAAACTAAGACAACATTGTAAAGCAATTATACTCCAATTAAAAAAATCAAAAATGAAACACATCAGGGAAAGGATACCACTTAGAAACATGTTACAAAAATCCAGGAGGAAATTAAAGAGATATAGATTAATATACTTTCTATTTATAGATGCCCATTTTAATCTGATAACTTTAAAATAATTTCCAGTATGCAAAGTTTTATTTCGTTCATTAAAAAGATTGCTTTACAATAAGTCCCCTACATACAAATGAGTTCTGTTTCGAGAGCACATTCATAAATCCAATTTGTTCGTAAGTCCAACAAAGTTAGGCCTATGTACCCAACTAACACAATCGGCTATATAGTACTGTACTGTAATAGGTTTGTAATAGTTTTCACACAAATAATACATAAAAACAAACAAATACAAAAAATAAAACATTTTTAATCTTACAGTACAGTACCTTGAAAAGTACAGTGGTACAGTACATCATCTGGTATACAGGGGCTGGCTTTGAGTGAACAGGCAAGAAGAGTTACTGACTGGAGGAGGGAGAGGTGGTGGGAGATGGTAGAGCTGAAGGATCGTCAGCAATAGAAGACAGAGGGCAAGCTGCAATTTCACTCACGCCTGATGTTGATGGCACAGTTTCTGATTCCTTGCTGGATTCAATTCTATCTACCCTCTTGAAGAAACAATCCAGTGATGTCTGGGTAGTAGCTCTTTTTTTTCTCATCATAGATGACATGGTAGCACTGGATTGCATTCTGAATGGCTGCTGCAACCTTTGTGTACCATTCTACATTCGGGTCCTGTGCCTCAAAAACTAACAGTGCCTCCTCAAATGAAGAAAATCCTCTTGCCATTTCTTGTGCTGTGAATCTCTTCAGTTACTTCTTCCTCTTGTCTCTCTTCATCCTTTCTCTGGGCCTCCAGTTCAATCCAGTCTTCACTAGTAAACTCATGTTGCATAACAAGGAGTTCAATGAAGTCGTCCTCTTGCAGATCTATGTCCAGCTTCTCGCTGAGTGTCACTAAGTTGCTGAAGACCTCTTTGGACTCCTCAACCACCTTCTCAAATCCACGTAAATCTTGAACAAACTGCAGGCAAAGATTCTTCCAAAGCCCATTCATGGTAATGACCCTAACCTCACACCAAGCAAAGTCAATGTTTTTTATGGCCTTGTAGAAGTTATAATCCTTCCAAAATTGTTGCAAGGTTATTCCTGATTCATCACTCACCTTTACTGTCTTTACAAAAAGTGTGACATAAATAGTGTTTCTTGAAAGTTGCTGTAACTCTGTGGTCCATAGGTTGGATGAGCAACATAGTACAGTATTCGGGGGCAGATGCACTACTTTGATGTTGGGATGAAAGTGGTCCATGAATGGGGGGTGACCCAGAACATTGTTGAGCAGCAAAAGAATGTTGAACTGGACATCCTTCTCCAAGCAATATTTCTCTACCTCCAGGATAAAGTGGTAGAAAAACCAGTTCTGGAAAGTGGCCTGTGTAACCCAGGCTTTGGGGTTACTCTTCCACACAATAGGAAGAGAGCCCTTGGCTATGTTTTTATGGGCTCTTGGGTTCTCTGAATGATAAGCTAAGAGAGGCTTCAGCTTCATATCACCAGAAGCATTGCCACCAAACAACAGAGTTAGCCTGTCCTTTGCTGCTTTATAGCCTGGCATCAGCTTTTCCTCCTTACTGATGTAACTTCGGTCTCACATCCTCTTCCAGTACAGTTGTGTCTTATCCACATTAAAAACCTGCTTGGGTAAATACATGCCTTCATCAATAATTTCTCAAAGCGGTTCAGGAAATTCCCCAGCAGCTACCGTATCTGCACTCACTGACTCCCCACTTACTTTTACATTGTGAAGGTTGGCTGTAGCCTTTAATCAATGAAACCAGCCATGGTTGGCATTAAAAGATTCTGATTCTTCGCCGTGTTTCTTCTTCAGGTCTTCCTAAAGGCTTTTAGCTTTCTCTTGAATCAGCATTAAGCTGAGTGGGACTCGATGCTGAGGCTGATCCTGCATCCACACACTGAGAAGTTTCTCCATCTCCTCCATCACTTTTCCACACTTCTTCAATATTATTGTCGATATCCTTGGCACAGCAGACTTCACATGTTCCATGATCTTGTCCTCTTTCTTTAGAAGTGTGCCAGTGGTTGAATGATTCATGTTGTAAGAACAAGTGATGTCTACCATCTTTTCATCTCTCTCCACTCTCTTAATTATTTTCACTTTTGTTTCCATCGTTATTGCTTGGTGCTTCTTAGCAGTACCAGCTACATCACCACAGCTTTTACGCTTGCTTCCAGACATCCTGGGCTTGAAGTAAATATACTGTGCTACTGTACTCTATGCAGTTCTGTACAGTAAAGTACACAAAAGCACAACCACTTGTAGAGGATGCATGCACTTGACAATGCACATCACATATGTGAACTAACTGATGTGATTGAACATGTGAATGCATGCTCACATCTTTGAAAGTTTGCAGCTTGAAGGTTTGTATGTAGGGGACTTACTGTACATGATTTCCTCTTTAGATCCATTAATTCTTGTCCATTCTATTACTCTTTGTTTCTGTATATTCATGGTCTTTTGACCAGTTTTTGTTTGGTCTCATTTTTAATCTCCACTTATTTATATTATCTTTGTGTTTGGTTATAATTTTATTTAATATCCTAGCTTTTCATTTGTATAACACTTTAAGAAATGCCTTTTCCCTGAGTACTCACACTCCATACCTAGCTAAATCGAGCAAATGGATTACTTTGGATTACCCTATTGCACATCAGGCTCTCTGAACTCCATGGACTAAGTTCACCATTCATTCTTTTGATGTTTCTGCATCAAAGAAGAAGGATCCTACAGTGATGAAGAAATGAGAGAATTGGGGGTTATAATTGAGGCATGCCTTGGAAGGCCATAAGGATGCAGGAGTTAGGGAGAGGGAAATGCAGGTGATTCCTCATCCTCTAACTTTGGTTACTTGGATGATGTTGATTTCACACTCTGAAACAGAAAATGTCGAATACAGATGGAGGGTGTTGAAATCTGCCTTTGATCTGATAATTTCAAGATACATAGCAGGTGATATAGAGGTCAAGATATAATTCAGATTTCAATAACAATGGTCTACGAATACTCAAAATATAGTTAGTAGTTGAAGTCACTGAAGTGAGATTTCTTAGGATGTATATGAGTGAAAATGGAAGAAAGGTACACAAAGGGAAGGAATAGGAGAGAAGAGGACAAGAGTAAAGAACACAGCTTGAGAAGAGAGAAAAAGAGAATTTTTTAAAAAGTAGAAGAGAACTGGTACTGCTGCCAAAAAACTCAGCCTCTGTTCACCAGTGCCAAATAGAAACTTGGAGACAGAGCTCTGGAGGAGTAGAAAGGAGTAGCTTTATTACTTTGCCAGGCAAAGAGGGGAACAGGGGGCTAATGCTCTCAAGACTGTGCCCCCTTTCCTGGGAAGCTGCAAGGGGTCTTATAGTTTCAGGGTGAAAAATAGGGCTGTAGATAAGGATCAGGGCTGACGTAGTCTTGCATTCTTCTTTCCTTCTGGAGACATTGAGATCATTAGGCCTGGCATCAGGTGGTTCCCGAATAGGTTCTGGTGGTCCTCAAGGTTGTCATTCTGTGACCTTGTTTTAGGAATGAAGAATGCTCACAAAGGAAAGGAGAGTTAGGGAGTGTTGTCTTGGAGAAGTAAACATCAGGTGCATAGTACAACCTTAGCTAGAGGGCAATCATTTTCACAGGGAAATTAAGCAAGAAAGAGAGGGAGAAAAGAAAGAAAATCAGTAGGAGACCAGCTGCATGGGCGGAAAGAATAAGGGCTGAATAAGGGCTAACATAGTGGGGGTGCCCCAACTAGTTTCTGCTACAGCAGTGCCATGAACAGAATCCTGAAGTTAACCACTTTTAAGAGGATAGAGAAACCTATGAACTTTATATACATATTTGCAACAAAATTCATCTCTATTCACAAGCATTTACCACTGCAGGAAAAACAAACAAACAAACAAACAAAAAACAGAGCAGGGTGGGTGGGGGTGGCAGGAGAGCCAGTGGGTTAAAAAGATTGGTGCCAGAGAAGGAAAGAAAATGTTTCAAAAAGAAGCATCATGTACACTGCTCTAGAAACATCAGATCAGAAAGTACTGAAAGTCATTTACTTCATTCCACAACTAGGATATCATAGTGTTCTTGACCAAATTAAAAAAAAAAGTTATTTTTTTTTAATAACAGAGGTAAATAGATTTCAGTTCATTGAGAATAGAGACAGTGAATATCTTGAATATGAACACTTCTCTCAAGGAGGTAAAAATATAAGGGGAAGGAATGAGAAATAGCAGAATTAAAGAAGGGCTTATGTCCAAGAGGTTTTTGTTTGGCTATTTGTGCTTTTTAAAAAATTTTTAGAAGGAAGACAATGGAACAGTTTTACAAGATGCATAATATCGATCTGTAGAGATACTTGATGGAATATTTTCACTTGTCTTAAGTTTGTGATTTAAATACACTTTCTTGGAACATTAAAGGAAATTAAAATGCAGCATTTTTGTTTGTGTAAACTACGTAATTAGTTCCCCTCTTACTCCATCCTCCATGGGTTAACAGGAATTAAAGCAGATAAAAACTAAATTATTTGAAGTTTAAGTAAATAATTACAAATTTGCTATGAATGAGCTGTTATAAATTAGAACACAGATACTGCTAAATTTAAGAAGCTATTCCCTCTCCAGGGAGCAGGTCATAGGCTTCTACACAGAATTTTCAGTCTTAGATCCTGCTGCCTTATATTGACAGCATAGAAGCCCAGGGGTGGGAAAAGAGGAGAGTTCTTGTGTTAAGAAATCATTTAAGACACGCAAGTTAACTGGCTTTTGATTTGAGGCATGGGGACTAATATGGTGCTCATAAAGACACAAGTAGCTAAATACAATAATAAATACTAAAGATAGCACTTTATTCAAAAGTACATGTACATTTAATAGAAAAGAGCCTGGTATATACACGAGATTCAATATTATTTAATGAAATAATTTTAGAATCATGAAGATAAACTGAGTTTCTCTTTTTCTATTCAATGTAAAATGATGATTTAATGTCTCAATGTAAATCAGAGTAATTGGAGAATAGATTTAGTTGATTGGATGACATAGTCTATGCCAACCTCAGCTTATATTGTTTCTTTTTTGTCTGATATTGTTTTTTGCTTTTTTAAAAAAAATTAAGGCTTTTTTGTGTGGGGGGGGCGGGGAGCAGTTTAAGGTTCACAGCAATATTAGGAGACAGTACAGGGATTTCCTATATCTGGGAGGAAGAAATTTTCTTTTACCCATATAGGTTTTTCTGGCTGGTCTAAGAATTACATTGACATGAGACAGATTAACAGGAGAAAATCAAACAAAAATTTAATAACATACATACATGGGAGAGACCCAGGAAAACTGAGTAACCAAGATGGCCAAAGCCCTCACCTTAAACATCATCTTCAGCTAAAGACAAAAAAGGATGTTGGGGGCTTCCCTGGTGGCGCAGTGGTTGAGAGTCCGCCTGCCAATGCAGGGGACACGGGTTTGTGCTCCGGTCCGGAAGAATCCCACATGCCGCGGAGCGGCTGGGCCCGTGAGCCATGGCCGCTGAGCGTGCGCGTCCGGAGCCTGCGCTCCGCAGCGGAAGAGGCCACAACAGTGAGAGGCCCGTGTACCGCAAAAAAAAAAAAAAAAAAAAAAAAGGATGTTGGGGGTAATGGTTTGGGACTTCAAAGGGGAGGAAAAAATTCACCTGGAGATGGAAAAGCAAATGTTTGGTAAACAAATGGCTGCTGGGCCTTTCAGAGACAATCAGACACAGAGTGAACTCTGGTCTCTAGGCACTGCCTAGTCTCTCCCATCACATCTAGCCCATATTCTTTGCAGATATTTCTGGTGATAGCCCTTTATCTAAATTATTTAAGGAGCTAAGAGCGGTATAACAAGAAAGAATTCTTGAGCCTTCTGTTTCTTAATAAAAATCAACCTGAAATAATCCTCATACCAGTGAGACATTTGGGGGTGGCAAATTTTGTTTCCTTATACCTACCTACCTCCTGCCCCACAGTGGCCTAGCTTCCCACATTATCGAATTTCCTCACCAGAGTAGTACATTTGTTATAGTTGATGAACCTACATGGACACATCGTAATTACCCAAAGTCCATAGTTTATACTAGGGTTTACTCTTGGTGTTGTGTAGTCTGTGGGTTTGGACAAATGAATAATGATTTGTGTCTATTATGATGGTATCATACTGAGTATTTTCACTGCTCTAAAAATCCTCTGTGCTCTGCTATTCATTCCCTGCCACCCCACCATCACACACACCAAACACAAACCTCTGGCAGTCACTGGATGTTTTTATTATCTCTATTACTTTGCTTTTTTTTTCCTGATATTTTTATTCCAGAGCAGATAGCATCATCCCTGTAAAATGAATATTTAATGGTTTTGTGGACTAATATGGTTCAGATCCAAGGTTCAAAATCCAAGATTCCTTCCCTTGGAGTGTTAAAAGTAAGTAGACCTATTGGTAATATAGAATTGACCCCCATTCCTTAATAAAAGAAACATACAGTCTAATAAATAAAATTCTATGCCAATAGAAGCAGTTCTAAGCTTGGGCCTATAGGAATGAATGCAATTCTCTTCTAAATACAAATTTCCAGCATTGTTTGCATCAACCTTGTTGTTGATCCTGAATTCCTCCATAGTTGCATTTCCTCCATAGTTACACAGCTTTGTTTTACTTAACTGAATAATTGTGGCATTGAGGATGATAATATTTTTAGGGAAAAAGATCAGTAAAATATGAACTTAAGAGTGTGGCAACTTAACCTGTCATTTATAAAGAAGAAGAAACCTATTCATTCTAGCATGGGAAAAGATAGTTATCACATAATGGAGTTTTTCAAGTAAATATGCAAAATGCCATTCACTACCACCATTGGGGTTTGGTTTTCAAATATGAACATAAACATATGCATAAATATTTAAGGATTACATACTTTGTGCAATATACTTAGTGAGGTATCTTAATGAGAGAATATTTTGCATAAAATATATATAGGAGTAAATGGTTCTTCAATTACTTAAACGTTTTATTTATTTTTTGGGGGGTAAGACAGGTAATTTATAAACTTGAATAGTTAAATAGAATCAGAGACAGAAAGAATTAAAATAATACTGAAGTCCATAATCACTACAGGCATCCAGAGAAGGGAATGATTACTTTAAGAAACAGGTTTTCAAAGTGTGTGGCATGTATTCCCTATAATATTGAACCACTATCACATGAACATTCAAAGTGTACGTACTGCCATAAGAATATACAAATGGTCATATATACTTTGTAAAAAAGTAAGTACAAAATGTTTAGTACAATATTCTATACATTAAAAATATAGAAACAAACTATTAGGTTAGAATATTTTATGAAATTAAAACTTAAATAAAGCGAACAACAAAATTTAGTTGAGGCAGTTCAACAAGCAACATTTCTATCGGAAATGATTGAAATATTCATTACTGGGCAATATATAAAGGCTAGCTTCTGAGAGTAAAATTCTTTAATTTCAGATTTTGTTCTTGGTATCATGTAACTAATTAGCTAAATGCCTTGCAGTTGAAAAGCAACTGTTAAAAGCCAGATAGAGACCACTGTAGTTTCAGTAGTTCTTTTGAGTTTCTGAAAATTTCTTCCTCCTAAAGGTCATCATTGATACATAGTTCTAAATTGATACTTACTGCTGGTCAAACAGAAATATGACTTCACAGTCAAATGTAACAGACTTTATTTGCTTTATTTATCTAAATAGTCATTGCATACTGACATGTCTTGATTTTAAAAAAAAATTTTAAGTCATTAAATGAGCTGAATGGGACAACTAGAAACAAAATATTTGACCCAGTTTAATTTTATTTTAATATACATGTTTCAACAAGATTTTTCAACAGAATGTGACAGATTCAGTTTTTCTATCACCAGCAGGTGCTGTGCTCAAAAGCTTAAACAGTTATGGTAGTTTAAGTGGAAATAACTGAATTAATTCAAGTGAAACGAAGGATAATTTCAGTTTCTAGCTGTTAACCTCATTGTATTTCTAGCAAAAACAATATGGTTCCCCCTTTTAAAAATTTTAGTGGGAATTTGGGTAACCTTTATTAAATATGTATTATTGCCACTTACCTAAACACATTTATTAAAAAAAGAAGATGCTAAAATAGGACTCACTTTTTGTAAAGTAGGGGTATGAAGATAAGAAACTATGTGGTGGTAATAAAAATAATGCAGTATTTACTTAAAATTTGAAATATGAACTTTTAGGTATAAGACACTGAAGGAGACTCACTTGTTTTTTTCTCTCAAATGGGCTGAATTGCATTTGAGGTCAGTCAGTATGTAGCTTTATGAATATCACACAACTCTGATTTTCAAGGGAGTTTTGTCTCTAAAAATAGAAAGATAATATAAACTGTAGACTATAATTGTTAGGTAACAAGTGTGAGAGTGAACTAAAGTTCACATGACTGAAAATACAGAATAAGCAAAAACATTTAGTGAACTAAAGCGATGACCATTTTAATATGGATTTTAACATTTAATCTTTGGAACTACATTTGAATGGCAAAATCAATCCATGTTATTCTATATTTATTGATATTAAGCATTAGTTTTGATTAGTAAATCTAGATTTACTTTAGTCAAGAAAATGAGTTGTGCCAGGCAGTAGAGGGATCAAATTTTATTTCCAGTGGATACAGATTGGAGGACTTAGTGAAAATAATAAAGTGTTTCCTGTTTTACCTTCTTGGTTTAAAGATACTCTTAGAACAGTAAACTAAATAGTGTAAGCCTTTGGCTTCCCTCGACAGTTTGGTTTTAAGTTAGAATCATTTTCTGAAAACAGTCAGTGTCATGAAAGATGGGTGAGGTCAAAATATTGTGTTAAATTTCTCTCTGGGTAAATTTCCCTCTGCTGCTATTACATTATTCGATATCTTAAAAAATCATATTCTCTGGTATTTAATTATTGCAACTCTTTTCTCCATTATGAAGTAATATTCATACATTATTAAAGAAAATCTTCCGTACTCATTGACTTTCTGATGTTTATGCGATATTAGTCCTAATAAATAACATGTCATAACCAATGGTTGCATGTGTGTCAAATGCCTTTTAGAGTGTGACCTTTCTGCTCAGAATACACTAACTGACTATAATGTTAAAAATACTTTTATTCAAATGTTGTTCCTAAATCTGTGTCTTAGGGAGTAATTGTTAAAGGTTGCAGTGATGACTTTGTCCACAAATGTAGCAATAAAAAGGGTTTTGATAAAGAAATATATTTAAGAAAAATAATCAGTCAAGTGACATTTTAGGGGGAGTGCAGTACAGTATTGTTTAGAAGCTATAATATTTTGAGCTCAAAAGTATGCATTATGCCATAATGTTTTATAAATCAACAATAAGTTATAATTCCTTTGAGAATGTCCTTCTAAAATGGGCCTTGTCATTTGTATTCTTGATATGAAGAAGGCAAAACTTCATAAAACTTCTACAAGTCAAAGCTTTCTCCAAGGCTACATAGCTACTTTAATGTGTTTTTCTCCTAAATTATTATCTTGAACAAGTTAGGATTACCTAAACTTCCAAAATAAAGTCCCACATTTCTTTTATATTAGTATCTATATGTTAATGTAGGCACTCTACATAAAGTATTATATAATCAACATAAAAACTGAGCTGGATTTCTGTACTCAGTGAAATTACTGTTCCTATTAACAAAAGTTTTCATTACAAAGATACAGTCTATGCTGCATCTACATATGTAGCATTATTAGCAAAATAGCTATTCTCATTTTGTCTGATTCCTGGAAGGGCTGCAACTAGTATGTACTGTAATCTTTTTCTCTAATGAATGACTCTGATATCCCCAAAGGATATTTATTAATGCCTTTCTTATTAACCAATTAATCATTCATTCTTCCATCCATCTTCCTAACATTTTTAAAGCATCACCTGTGTGCCAGGCATTATGATATATACTTGCGGAACAGAAATAAACAGAGTTGAGGTGAATTTCTTGTAATTAATTTACTATGGTTAAAAAGCTGAGTTAAGAAGGGTGCCTACTAGGGAGAGAGTTAGTTTACTTGGAGTAAAAACTCACATAAAAGTTTAATTTTGTTAAGTAACTCCTTTTGTTTAGGGAAATATTTTTTGTCTCATCAATACAAGCTGAGGGTTCATAAACCTGAGCTGTGAGGAGATAGTAAAATGTTTAGCTAAGTTGTCTACTAAAAAGTGAACAGGCATCTAGGGATGTAATAGATAAAAAATGAGAAAAGGCAGTGATACATGGGAAGAGGAGAAAAGGTAGAACAGTAGGATCGGAGGCTGGGTAGCTGGGTCGATGGATGGGGCTGAAGACTTTAAGAGTTGGAAATTTGGGGGCCATCTGAAAACTATCTGCCATAGCGTGCGGTCATATAGCATCTCCTATAGTTAGTTATACTTAAATCTCCAGCCGATAATTTATTTTCTGTAGTATTATTTGTGGCATAGGGTAGAGGAAACAAAGAGATTTCATGCTTCGTAACTGGATCAGCATTAGACCACTGCAAATAGATGGAGTATGAGAATTCATCAAAAGTTGAAAATCACAGCCAGGTGTAAATAGAAAATAGCAATCAAAAGAAAGTTCTTGACAGATAATGAGAAAGCACTTAGTTTCACAGAGGATTTATGGCAGGATTGAACCTGTCTTATCTGTAAATTAAGGAGCACCTGCCAGTCGGGCTGCGCTAAGCATATTAGCATGCCGGTTTTTTTTTTGTTTTTTTTTTTTGCGGTACGCGGGCCTCTCACTGTTGTGGCCTCTCCCGTTGCGGAGCACAGGCTCCGGATGCGCAGGCTCAGCGGCCATGGCTCACGGGCCCAGCCGCTCCGCTGCATGTGGGATCTTTGCGGACCGGGGCACGAACCCGTGTTCCCTGCATCGGCAGGCGGACTCTCAACCACTGTGCCACCAGGGAAGCCCTAGTATGCCTGTTTTACTCCCACTTTTAAGTCTACAGTTAACATTTTATAAGGTCACAAGGCAAATACCTAGTTCTATCATTCTTCCTCTAGTAATACTAATTTTATCTCCTAACTCTTCCCATTTTCTTTCACTTATGTCTTTTCAAGTTTCTAACTTATTTGAACTCTCTTATCAATTGACAAAATAATGGTTTTTCAGAATCAAGTTGAATATGTCTACTGTAAAATGCTGAACTTCCATTTCCTTAGAGTAAATTTTACTGATACTGAGTGAAATTTTTATTGGCGCCCAGGTGTCCACACTATGGACCAAAAGCCCAGTCAGAGAAGGCATCAATCTGTCCAGGAGATAACACTTTCACTGGGCTTATGCCATCCCTCCACTTGGGTCACCTCCTTTTGATTCTCTGAGCTATACAGTCCACTCATGTCACAGTGGTTGTCTGATAACTGCTTCTTTTAAACAATATTTTAGTAAACTCTGCAGGAATTACTTTATAAAGTAATACCTGAGAAAAAAACTCTGTAAATGTGAAACTATAAAGACTGAAAACTTTCTACATGTGTGAGATTTTTTATGCATGAGATTCGTTTGATTTTAATTTCTTTCAGGTGAACGTTTAGCTAAGGCCATCTCTCAATTTTGAATAATTGTATATTAAGAAATAGAATCTCATTTGCAAGCTAAACAGCACCATGAACATTATAAATTTCAGAAGATATAACTGGCATTTTTTCATTTTAAAATATTTTTTTAAACTTTATCACAATAACTATTGGGATGGACCTATGTATAGTGTCATAAATATTCATGAAATTTACAGTGATTAACTAGGTAAAGCATAAACCACATTTTTATTAGAAAAACATTTTCATTTATATTCTAGGCAATACAGTAGGCACAATTTCCCCATTGTTACATATTCAGAGAGGCAGTTTTAAATATAGGGTTTATATAATGTTTTGCTTTCTCATTTTTATACAAACACCGATAAGGTAAAGTTTATTTTTCAGGGTTATTGATCATATGATATACATTAATTTTTGTTTGTCCTGACACAGCAATTTTTAAAATGCTAATAATTAGAGCAGGAGTTTTGGAACAGTTAATGAGTACTCGTAAATTTTTTTCAATGATGCTTGTTACTGATTACTGCAGAACTATATAGGTAAAAGCAGTTGTTCAATAGTATATGCTCAGGAACTGTTCAATATAATACAGCTGTTCAACACATGAGAATATTATGGTATGGGATTTCAGTTTAGAAAATGTACAGTATCAAAAATTTCCATCAAAAATGGTAAGCTGTGATAAAGTGAGAGAGTGGCATGGACATATATACACTACCAAACATAAAATAGATAGCTAGTGGGAAGCAGCTGCATAGCACAGGGAGATCAGCTCGGTGGTTCGTGACCACCTAGAGTGGTGAGATAGGGAGGGTGGAAGGGAGGGAGACGCAAGGGGGAAGAGATATGGGAACAAATGTATATGTATAACTGATTCACTTTGTTATAAAGCAGAAGCTAACACACCATTGTAAAGCAATTATACTCCAATAAAGATGTAAAAAAAATTTTTTAATGAAATAATAAAACTAAATCAAATTTAAAATATTAAATCTAAGTAAAATGTAGATCAAAATTAATTCATGTTCAATGTCAAGCAGAGTGAGCAAGGTAAACAGACTTATTCATTTGAGTAGATAATTATAATTAGATATACATTAGATCTATAATAGAAGAATTGCAGTACTACATAGGTAAAATACTTAACTTGTATATAAGAATGAAATAAAGCTTTCTGAGGAAAAATAGTTAAGGTGAGACTTGAAGGAAAGTTAGGGATTAACCTGAAAAGGGTTGAGAGTGTATGGGGAGGAGGATGCAGAATCATTCAAGTACAGAACCAGTATGTATGAAGAGCAAATCAAAGAGGAAAGAGAGAAGGGACGAAGGTCAGTAATGACTGAAATAAATGAGACCTAAGGCCAGAGAGTTAGACATGGAACAGACCTTGCAGCACTCTGTAAATGTTAAGTATTTTGAAACACATTTAAGGGTAATGAGAGTCTTTGAGTCTTTGACTCCATTAAGAAACTGATATAAGATTTGTCTTTTATTAAGGTCACTCTGACTGTAGAGTGAGGAATGGATTGGAGATCATTCAACCAAGGAAAGAGACACTATTGATCTGAGACAGGGGGATGGAGAAATAGAGTTGGAAATAAGATAGCGTAAGATAAAATCAGCCAGTCTTGCTGACAAATTTAATGGGGAAAGGCAGAGAAAAAAATTGAAGAAATAACAATAATGTTCAGGTCTGTGGCTTGAACTACTAGGAAACTGTCAATCCCATTTTAATAAGATGATAAACAAAAGGAAAGGTATAGGTCTGAGGCCAAGAGAAGGATTTAATTATTGTTGGACATGCTGAGCTTGAAACGTATTTCAGGCCTTGTGGTGGAAATATCCAATAGGGGAACTATGGGGGCTTCAAGCTCAGAAGTGGATGGACTAGAGATATGGATTTGTTGATCTTTGCAATGCTACATATACATGGCAATTAAAGCCCTGAGAATACTTTGTGGAATTGCATAGTTAAAATCATAAGATAATTTAAAAGTAATTAAAAATTTAATAATTGTGCATTGAGTTCGTTATATCTGCTGGGCTTTAGCAAAGTGAGAGCAAAGCAGAATATCCCAAATTTAGTTTCCCTGAGAGAATTCAACTAGGAAGAACCTAGTCATATTAGGACTCTGCTCCTGGAAGTCGGCGGCAGACAATTAACAATCATTGAATATTCATGAGCACTTCCACAGTTCTCAGCCAACTTGCAGTTGAGGCCATGTGATTGGGTTCTGGCAGGGGCCCAGCTATACAATCATGAAAACACTTTCCATACGAGAGGAGTCTTTGAAAAGGTTGTAAAGAAATAAAGATTAAGACCTGTAAATGAATACTCTATATTATAATAAGCATTCTTGTCTTTCATCAACATTCTCAGTCAGTGGCCAATTCTGACAGGGCTATGGGAAGGGGAGTTAATGGGGAATGTATATTGTAAGAAGGAGGTAGACCTGTTGGTCTTGTAGGATCAATTAAAACTGAGTATTAATATCTTTCACATATTGGGGATGGGAATCCTCTGGTGTTTTGTCTTTAGTTCATCATAAACCATGATATTCCCATGAACATTAAGGTCCCACACATATATGGCCAGGAAAACGTCAACCTACCATACAAAAGCCCGTTTAGTTCACACTGAGATCAATATATCAGTGGTTCTCCACTCCTCAAATATTTTACAGATCACTTTACAGAGAAATTTACCAAAACAAATTACTGATTGTACAAATGAAAAACAGAAGGATGACTATTCCAAGTATGGCATGTGGGCACAACATATTAGAAGTCACCAGTATTGTTGGCATCTGTCCTCATTTTTCAATGAGGGGACTTTGCTTCAGGCTCAGTAATGTATAATATTAGAGTGAGCAATCTAGGTGTCTTTATACCCTCTATTTATTCCTTCCCGTTGATGGATTGAGTTATCTTATTGGTGAGATATGGAGAGCTGGACAGGCTAGAATTAAATCCTTAAAGTCAAGCTAACCACTGGCTGGGGTCACTGTATTCAAAATAGATGTATATTTGTCCACTGATTTATCATAATTCTCTTTACTGCATTATCCTATTGACTTGTAAAACAGGCCTCACTAATCTTTCATGTGGCTGCCTGGCAAAGTGCTATTTAGCACACCCAAACGTCCCCACAGTAGTTCCAATTATCCTCATTTTTGCAAGTGTTTCTTTTTCTTCTTCAGTGGTATAGCTTTTTTCCTGTCCCTTACTCTTTCCCTGACTGCAACATACACAATCTATTTGGGGTCTCGTTTTTACAAGTGTTTCTTTTTCTCCTTCAGTGGTATAGCTTTTTTCATGTACCCTACTCTTTCCCTGACTGCAACATACACAATCTATTTCCTTCAAGCTGTGTCTCTTGTTGACAATGCTTTTTCACCCCTTAGGTGAAACAGGAAGGCTGGAGAGTGCTAGAATGGGGAGAAATTCTCTCTCCCAGCCAGAGTTTGTTTCCAGAATTGAGCTCTGGCAAAGTCCTTTCACCTGGAGACTAGGCTTGTCTTAGGGAAAATGCTTTGGCCACACTTCATAATAGTTACTCTCCTCCTCCCCCTCCAGAGCCAGCAGTGGGCTTTCTCTAGTTGCGGTGAGCGGGGGATACTCTTTATTGCAGTGCGCGGGCTTCTCATTGCGGTGGCTTCTCTTGTTGCGGAGCATGGGATCTAGGCATGCAGGCTTCAGTAGTTGCAGCACACGGGCTCAGTAGTTGTGGCGCACGGGCTTAGTTGCTCCACAGCATGTGGCGTCTTCCCAGACCAGGGATCGAACCCATGTCCCCTGCATTAGCAGGCGGATTCTTAACCACTGCGCCACCAGGGAAGCCCCCCAGAGGATTTTCCTGAACCCTAAAATTGAGAACTTGGTCAGGTTCCTAGAGGGGAAGTTCATGAAAGTTTAGGGAATCCCTAAGAATGTTCCCCTCAGAAGTTTCTCACTCTCTGTAACATACTCTGCCCCCAGCAACTCACCAAAATTGCCATTTAAGTGTTTCTACCAGTATATTGATCCTGTAGTTTCTGCTTCAGGTAATCAGACCCACCTTGCTCTATCTCTCTGGGTGCACTTGTCTTTCCAGGTTTTATGGCAGTTGTGTGCCCTGCAACCTTAGTGTCCAAGAAAAACCATTGATTCTTAGTGTGTGTAGCTTTATCTTGCTCTAACAACAGGAGTGATGAGATCAAGCACTTTGCACATCAGAGCTGAAACTGAACCTGTGTAATTTGATACTTTCTTCCACATCTATACCTATGCCACTTTGTGGTAGTTTGGCTGCCCACTGATGAGAGTAAATAAAACCCCGGAATAAGTCATTATAGGTTTTGAAAAGAAATGGTCATCACCTAGAGACTGTGGACTTTGAGATTGACAGTGTTTAAAAATTATGGATCTGTATCATCAGGGGAGCTTTTACAATATGTCAGTATCTGTGTTCTACCCCAAGAGATTCTAATTTAATAGGTTTGGGATGGGGTCCAGACATCAGTGCTTTTTGATATCTCTCCAGGTTACAGTAACGTGTTAACCAGGTTGAGAACCACTGCCACAAAGGAGCTTAAAAGACCATCTCTAGAAAAAATTTAGGATATGGCTTGGAGGTGTTCCCAGTGAGGGAATGAAAGAGAGTTTTTGATATTGCCCATTGAAAGTTTGAACATTTTAGCTGAAAAACATTTGAAAATATATATAGAGAGAAAACATTGTTGGGGCATGACATTCAAGAATAATGGTACTAATTGTGTAACTCAGGGTAACTATGCTGCTTATACTATCTTCTAAGGATTGTTGCCTCACTCACAACCCAACCTGTAGTCCTTTTGGTAACAGAGAGAGCTAGTAACAGTTCAAGAGGTTTAAAACTTACCCAAGGGCACAGATTCCATATTTATATGTGAATTTACTTTTTAATAGGACTTGAACTAATTGTTCTCTCTCAAAAGTTGTAAAAGAACCAGGTAAAAAAAAGTGTTAGCCAAACATAATAGTGTATAAATGCAATATATAATGTTTTAGGGACCATGAGGAACGATTTGTAAATTGAAGTTATACAGGAACAGATGCTAGGAGTGGCCATGTGAAGCTCGCTGATCTATCTGTGGCAGAACAGTAGAGCGAAGCGATAAGAACCACTGACTAGGTCCCTAGAATTACTTTGAATTCAGCATTAAGTTCCAGCTTCAATTGCTAGAATCATATTTCCACTTCAGTTTTCATGTAGTTAATCTGATGTTTCTGTGAGATTTTATGTGTATCCTAAAAATGTAATCCCTTATTTGATGTAGTTTGAGGAGTCTGTTTCTTGCACTCAAATATGGCTGATTAAGTTATTCAAGGAGCCATATAATTTAGTCAAATGGAGCACAGAGTCATTTTAACCTATGTTTAAATCTCAGGCTCAGCCATGTCTAAGTATCCCATTTAATTAAAAAATACAGGCATGGGGACTCCTCTGGCAGTCCAGTGGTAAGACTTCACCTTCCAACGAGGGGGGTGAAGGTTCAATCCCTGGTCAGGGAGCTAAAGTCCCACATGCCTCATGGCCAAAAAACCAAAACATGAAACAGAAGCAATATTGTAACAAATTCAGTAAAGACTTTAAAAATGGTCCACATTTAAAAAAAAAAAAAAAACTTAAAAAAAAATACAGGCATGGCTCGTTTTGTTGCACTTCACTTTATTGTGCTTCACAGATATTCTGTTTGTGGCAACCTGGGTCAAGCAAGTCTATTGGCACCATATTTGTTATGGTACCTGTGATCAGTCATCTTTTTTTTTTTTTTTTTTTTTTTTTTGCGGTACGCGGACCTCACTGTTGTGGCCTCTCCCGTTGTGGAGCACCGGCTCTGGACGCGCAGGCTCAGCGGCCATGGCTCACTGGCCTAGCCGCTCCGCGGCATGTGGGGTCTTCCCAGACCGGGGCACGAACCCGTGTCCCCTGCATCGGCAGGAGGACTCTCAACCACTGCGCCACCAGGGAAGTCCAATCAGTCATCTTTGATGTTACAATTGTAAAACTCCCTGGAGGTTCAGATGATGGTTAGCATTTTCAGCAACAAAATATTTTTTAATTAAGGTGTGTACATTTCTTTAAACATAATGATATCACACACTTAGACTACAATATAGTATAAACATAACTTTTATATACACTGGGAAACCAAAAAATTTGTGTGATTCACTTTATTGCAATATTTGCTTTATTGCAGTGGTCACGAACTAAACTGGCAATATCTCTGAGGTATGCTTGTATTGTGGTGCTAGTAGGGATAATTACTAAATCCATACCCGTTTTTTGGAGAACTGTTGCTCAATCTCTTAAGCCTGGAGCCACATTCTGGGAACCTTCATTATGTTTGTAATATGAGTAAAGATAAAAATAAAGAGAAAAGATTGTAACCAGGAAGAAACTAATTCCTGAAATAAATTTCATCGGGTAAGCCTAGAAAGAATCACATTCTTTCCTAGGAATTTTAAGGTGGGATCCGGGAAGACTGAATCATTTTAGTAAGGGGGATTTTGCTGGAAGGGTATCTATAATTGACCGTAACAAGGTGGTATCAGGGAGAATTAACCAGAAAGAACTTCATTGGAGAAGTTCTGGTTTTATTTATATGAGATAGTAAGAATGGTATTTGCGGCATGGTCACAGTAACTAGGAGAATAAAAACCTTACTTCTAACCCAAGAACTTGTTCCCCATAAGATGGCTACAGAAGTACAGAAGAGAACCAAGTTTCAGTCAAATATAAGCACTAAAAGGAACTTGATTACCTTGGAATGAGAATTATAAATACTATAGAAGAAGTCTGGGAAAGATGTTCCCAGCAGATTTCCTAATAAATGTTTCACTGGGCTGCAAGTTGAGTCCATATATTGCACAGAAGTCCTGCCTAAGTGAGAGGTCTGTGTAAATTCTTCAGATTATTAACATATGAAGGAGTTTGGTTTCCATAAGGAGTTATCCTATTTGAGGCATTTTGCCTCACCCCTTATTATTATTTGTGTGTGTGATTTGATTCACATACCATAGTACTCACTTTTAAAGTGTAAATTATAGTGCTTTTTAGTGTATTCATAAAGGTGTACAACCATCACCAATGTCTAATTACTGAGTATTTTCATTACCCCCAAATTAAATCTCATACCATTAACAAGTCATTCCCCATTCCCCCTCTCCTCCAGCTCCTGGCAACCACTAATCTACTGTTTGTCCCTATAGATTTGTTTCTTCTAGGTATTTCATATAACTGGAATCATCTAATGTTTGTTCTTTTGTGTCTGGCTTATTCTACTTATTATAAGGCTCATTTACGTTTTTAAGGTAATTATCAATATGTATGTTCCTATGACCATTTTCTTAATTGTTTTGGGTTTGTTTTTGTAGATCTTTTTCTTCTCTTGTGTTTCCCACTTAGAGAAGTTTCTTTAGCATTTGTTGTAGAGCTGGTTTGGTGGTGCTGAATTCTCTTAGCTTTTGCTTGTCTGTAAAGCTTTTGATTTCTCCATCGAATCTGAATGAGATCCTTGCCGGATAGAGTAATCTTGGTCATAGGTTCTTCCCTTTCTTCACTTTAAATATGTCATGCCACTCCCTTCTGGCTTGTAGAGTTTCTGCTGAGAAATCAGCTGTTAATCTTATGGGAGTTCCCTTGTATGTTGTCATTTTTCCCTTGCTGCTTTCAATAATTTTTCTTTGTCTTTAATTTTTGCCAATTTGATTACTATGTGTCTCGGCATGTTTCTCCTTGGGTTTATCCTGTTTGGGACTCTGCGTTTCCTGGACTTGGATGGCTATTTCCTTTCCCACATTAGGGAAGTTTTTGACTATAATCTCTTCAAATATTTTCTTGGGTCCTTTCTCTCTCTCTTCTCCTTCTGGGACCCCTATAATGCTAATGTTGTTGCATTTAATGTTTTTCCAAAGGTCTCTTAGGCTGTCTTCATTTCTTTTCATTCTTTTTTCTTTATTCTGTTCCACAGCGGTGAATTCCACCATTCTGTCTTCCAGGTCACTTATCCATTCTTCTGACTCAGTTATTCTGCTATTGATTCCTTCTAGTGTATTTTTCATTTCAGTTATTGTATTGTTCATCTCTGTTTGTTTGTTCTTTAATTCTTGTAGGTCTTTGTTAAACATCTCTTGCATCTTCTCGATCTTTGCCTCCATTCTTTTTCCGAGGTCCTGGATCATTTTCACTATCATTATTCTGAATTCTTTTTCTGGAATGTTGTCTATCTCCACATCATTTAGTTGTTTATCTGGAGTTTTATCTTGTTCCTTCATCTGGTACATAGCCCTCTGCCTTTTCATCTTGTCTAGCTTTCTGTGAATGTGGTTTTTGTTTTACAGGCTGCAGGATTGTAGTTCTTCTTGCTTCTGTCTGCCCTCTGGTGGATGAGGCTATCTAAGAGGCTTGTGCAAGTTTCCTGATGTGAGGGACTGGTGGTGGGTAGAGCTGGGTATTCCTCTGGTGGGCAGAGCTCAGTAAAACTTTAATTCGCTTGTCTGCTGTTGGGTGGGGCTGGGTTCCCTCCCTGTTGGTTGTTTGGCCTAAGGCAACCCAATACTGGAGCCTACCTGGGCTCTTTGGTGGGGCTAATGGCGGACTGTGGGAGGGCTCATGCCAAGGAGTACTTCCCAGAACTTCTGCTGCCAGTGTCCTTGTCCTCACTGTGAGACACAGCCACCCCCCACCTCTGCAAGAGACCCTCCAACACTAGCAGATAGGTCTGGTTCAGTCTCCTGTGGGGACTCTGCTCCTTCCCCTGAGTCCCGATGTGCACACTACTTTGTGTGTGCCCTCTAAGAGTGGAGTCTAAGTTTCCCCCAGTCCTATCAAAGTCCTGCAATCAAATCCTGCCTGCCTTCAAAGTCTGATTCTCTAGGAATTCCTCCTCGTATTGCCGGACCCCCAGGTTGGGAAGCTTGACGTAGGGCTCAGAACCTTCACTCCAGTGGGTGGACTTCTGTGATGTAAGTATTCTCCAGTCTGTGAGTCACCCACCCAGCAGTTATGGGATTTGATTTTATTGTGATTGTGCCCCTCCTACCATCTCATTGTGGCTTTTCCTTTGTCTTTGGATGTGGGGTATCTTTTCGTTGAGTTCCAGTGTCTTCCTATCGATGGTTGTTCAGCAGTTAGTTCTACTCCTCTACTTTAAAGAGAAGCAATTCTTATATGTTGAAAATAAATCTGTATTTTTATTCTTTATAGATATCAAGTTTTCAATTTAGTCCTTACCTTGGTATTTAGGTTAACTGTCTTTTCTGAGAAAATCTTTACTCAATCTTAAGACTCAGAAAGAAAAACCTTTATTTCTGTGCATCACAGCTAAAATCTACTGTTCAGTCTTACTCAGTATTATAATGAGAATACCAGTACCAGATCTACTCCCATATACTGCATAGGTTTAGTCAATATGCCTGTGGCGATGTTATCCTTATCTGTGTCAATTTCCTTGTATTACCATGGTTTCCAGGGGCTTCTAGGAGACCAAAAATGTTTCTCCTGTCTGCACATTATTTTCAACAAGAAATCTGTGTTTTATTTAAAGCATTTCTTCATTCTCCAACCCTTCAATGCTTAAATAATTCAAGCTTGTAATATTTGTCTGATGAAAACTAGTTACTTTGGTTTCTTTAAACAGATAAAATTCTAAAATATTTTAAATTTTAATGCAGCAGGAAACCAATCTTAAGCCTAAATTTAGTTCACACCAATATTTTAAAATATCTGGAGTTTGGAGGAGATACTTAAAGATATGCATTTATTTGAGGTATACTACTATACTTGGATTGCAAGAAATAAGCCCACAAACTAAACAACAACAGCCAAAAACCCTTACCTATCATAACTGAATACTTATATATAGGGAGACATACACCATAGCCAAAAATTACTAAACAGATTTAAACAGAGTTCTCCAGAGAAACAGAACCATATATATATATATATATATATATATATATATATATATATATATGAAGAGATTTATCTTAGAGAATTGACTCATGTAGTTATGGAGTCTGAGAAGTCCCACATTCTGCACTCTGTGAGCTAGAAACCTAGGGAAGCTGATAGTGTAGATTCCAGTCTAGATCTGGAGACCTGAGAACTAGGAGCTCAGAGGGCGAGAGAAGATCCATGTTCCAGCTCAAGCAATCAGGGTGAAAAAAGGGGTTAATTCCTCTTCCTCTGTCTTTTGTTCTCTACAAGAACTCACTGGATTAGATGATATCCAGTCACATTGTGGAGGACAATCTACTTTATGGGAGTCCACCAGTTCAAAAGCTAATCTCATTTGGAAACACCTTTACAGACACATTCAGAAATAATGTTTAATCTGGACACCGGGTGGCCAGCCAGGTTGACCTAAAATTAACCATTCCAATATTGCTGTATAAAAAATTATGTATATGTAGTTCTATAAAATAGGTATTTTGTTACATCTGATGCATTTATTAAGGTATCCATTCTACATTTGTAAAAATGATAAAATTAAAAATTCAGTTTTACGAAGCAGTAAACAAAGATAGAAAAGTAGAAAAATAAAAAATACTGACTAAGGAACAAGATCTTGGGTATTGAATTTACATTGCTCATGACAACTCACTTTCCTTTAAAGCCAAGTAGGTCTAGTTCACTCTTAAAAATACTTCTTAGTTCTCTCTGTCATTCTCTATGATTGAAACATACTAATTTCAGTCCAATAATAAAGTATTTTATTATACACTTAAAAACTTTAAGAAAAATCTTTCATTTCATTTTTTTGGTATTTGTTAAAATCTGTTTTCTTTTTTCCTCCTCATATTTATAGAAAAAGTTCCCTTTTATAATAACCATTTAAATCATATTTAATTCTTAAAAGTATCTATTAAATTAACATCATTTAAAAATAAAGTGAAAGCTGAAAGATAAATTACTACTTCTTGCAAAGTTCAACAGATATAAAATATCAGGTATAAAGCTATGATATGGGCATTTTTGTTTTAAATTCAATTAAAAGCCTGAAAAGGCTTTCTTTGGACATTTTCATTGTTACTGTATTTATCCAACTAGAACAATAAACGTGATTGTCATTTTAAAAACTCCTATTATTGAAATGTTTTTCTTATTCTCTTATACTTATCATTGGGCTTAATTTTTAAAGTCAGGCTTAATTTGTATTCTATGTTAGCATCATAGCAAAGTGTACACAGATACAATATGTCCTTGATTTTTATAAAAGCAAGGATTAGTGCCTATAATATTGTTGTGCTTTACCTCATTCTTTCATACAACAGCTTCGGTCCATTTAATGGTAGTTTTTGAATCCAAATAAGATCCTTTAATTTGATTTATCACTTTAGCATCTAAAGTCACTTTGCTTAATGGATCTGGTTTTGACTTTTTAGTCATTTTATTCATAAATGTACCACAGTGTTCATCATCGTATAAGGCTTATGATGAATCCAACCACAGATCACTGAAAATAAGGCACAGAGTCAGATAGCAGGACACCTTAGTAGCACTTTTTCCATACCAATAATCATGTTATTATTTGAATTTAGCAAATTGCTGTCATACCATCCACTTCTAGCCCTTTTTTAAATGACCCTGTCAGATTATTTTGCTGCTGGGTTGAAGCCAACCATGATAATGCAGCTAAATGTGAAATTTGGAGGTACACAGCTCTTGCTCCAGACCATTGGAAAGGAAACAGCATTTCCCCACCACAGTGCAACAGAGTACATCTATATTTCTTAATTTCAATTTTTATTTGAAGATAGGTATCTCTTAGCTGCTCATCTCCTTTAGGTAGCAGTGAAACCTAAATCATACTGGAAGGTATAGCATTATTTTTTTAAGTTTATAAAGTCATTTTTAAAATTTTCACTCATATCTCTGACCTCAAGTGAATGTGTATGTATAAAATTTAATTGTGCTCAAAAACTTATAGGGCTTCCCTGGTGGCGCAGTGGTTGAGAGTCCGCCTGCCGATGCAGGGGACACGGGTTCGTGCCCCGGTCCGGGAGGATCCCACATCCCGCGGAGCGGCTGTGCCCGTGAGCCGTGGCCGCTGGGCCTGCGCGTCCGGAGCCTGTGCTCCGCAACGGGAGAGGCCACAACAGTGAGAGGCCCGCATACCGCAAAAAAGAAAAAAAAAAACTTATAACGAGATGTTACTGTGCATATGTGTGTATACGTGTGTGTGTGTATATATATATGTATATATATATATAGTATGTAAAGGGATATAATCTACTCTAAAGATGAAGTTACTTTCCCTGTATATTTGAAGATTATTAAAACGTGAAAGAATTGAGATGCTAATTTTTAAAATTAATTTATTTATTTTTGGCTGTGTTGGATCTTTGTTGCTGCACGCGGGCTTTCTCTAGTTGCAGTGAGAGGGCTTCTCATTGCAGTGGCTTCTCTCGTTGAGTAGCACGGGCTCTAGGCGCACAGGCTTCAGTAGTTGTGGCACAAGGGCTCAATAGTTGTGGCTTGTGGGCTCTAGAGCGCAGGCTCAGTAGTTGTGGCACATGGGCTTAGTTGCTCCGCAGCATGCGGGATCTTCCCAGAGTAGGGCTTGAACCCGTGTCCCCTGCATTGGCAGACAGATTCTTAACCACTGCACCACCAGGGAAGTCCCAAGATGCTAATTCTTATATTCCAAAATAAACTTTGGATTCTCTTGAGTTCTCAGTAGTATAGATGGCAAATTTATATAGAGAAATACAATTATTTTACATAAAAATCAGATCAATTATCTATTTACTAAGTTTCTCTAAATCAATACAGATTATCTACAAAATGGATCAATCGCTAAACTTCTAAAATTTTCACTCTTAGGGGAAGTTTTTAATTTTTAAAATCTCTCTATTGATATGGAGCACACATGAATACTTAGTTAGCACCTAGAGCATTTGTGTAATCTATAAAATACAGTTTAAATATTTACCAATTATTTAATATGTGCTTGGCATTGCTTTTAGAGTTTTAACTACATTATTTCTATTATTGTGTATAGAAATCATATGAAGTAAATATTGTCATTTTAAAAATAGTAATAATAGCTGGGTTTGAGCCCTTGCTTTATGTCAGGAACATCAAACATTATCTTTTAAAATCATCACCTATGATTATTAAAATAGGGATCAGACTAAAATAGGTAAATGTTAACTTAGTTTTGATAAATTCAGATTCAACCTTAAACGCACTCCTCAGATCCTGTTAAAAATGCTTCTTCTTGGTAGATGCTTTAGAGAATTTATGACTGGTTCATATTAAGACTGAAAAAAAAAATCAGACACTTCTTCTAATTGATAAGAAACATAGAGGAAATTTTTTGAATGTTTTTATTCCCTGAGCACATTGTTTGAATATTTGACAGATTATAGACTACATTTTATTATTTTGTCTCATAAAATTTACATTTTCTTATCTTCTCTCAAAAAATTTACAATGACAAAATTACACTTGACTCTGCCAATATAAACATTTTTTCCCTCAGAATGAAGCAACTGAGGAATTATTTTCTTAAATGGAATAGTGGTATTCAGCTATTTTAAGTTTTAAGAAACAGAGACACATTCAGTCATCTAACTTACAGTGCCCTCTCTCCAAGATTACTTAGAGAAGTAAGATAGATAGAAATAAATACCCGGCCATGTCTCTTCCAAGGAGAAGCTTGTTCGGGTCACAGAAGTAATTCTAAAAGTCCATCAGCAATTCTAGGGGATCAACTGGGCCTTAAGTAATTGGTCTTTCAGAAACAGTAAAATGATATTCCTGAATAATATTTTAGCTTCTGTCTCTATATCTATAGCTCCCAACTAACTGATTTTTTTCTTTTCATGTCTTTAAGAGTAAAAAGTCCCTGAAAGAGAATCTGATTGGTTTCCTCAATTATAGCTGCTTGTCTAAAACAGTGATGGCTCACACAGCATCTTCTAGATATATTTAGACATCCATTCTTCCTCAACTAAGTGAAGGCACAATGGGAGGGTCTTAAGTTGACTTAATGCCTAGTCAGTAAGCAATGTGGCCATGGCAATAATAAAGCAGTTTCCTTGATAGGAATGGAGTTGCTTGTAGATACTTCACTTCATTCCAGCTCTGGTTTTTGCTGCTTTGATAGGTAAGAAATGTTTGATTTGGAGAAACAGTCACTCTTATTCATTGCTGGTAGGAATAAAAAATTGTACTTTTGGAAAGGAATTTGGCAATAGTAATGTGCAAAAATTATATATGATATGCAACTTTTGTGTAAGAAAGAGGAAGAAGTAAGGAAATATATAGTATTTGTGTCTTTTTAACATTTTTGGAAAGGAAGGGAGAGAGAGGAATGGTGGGGGGGGAGGAAAGGAAAAAAGGGAGGCAGGGAGGAAGGAAAAGGGAAAGAAAAGGGAAGAAAGAAAAAGGGAAGGAAGGAAAGCCAGAGAGAGAAGGAGAGAGAGAGAGAAGGAAATGAGGGAAGGATAAACCAAAAACTAATACTAATAATATTGTTAATCTACAGGGAGTAGGTAGAAATGATCCCAGCTCTCCAGAAGTGGTAGTTGGGGTTTTTTGGTCTTTTTGTATCTTTTGTCCAAAATTTTCTCCAACTGCACATGCACAGTTATTTTTAGTCCCATACAGTTTCTTTGTATTTTGTTGCTTGAGGAAACGTGTGTCCAGGGGCAAGCATTGCAGCAAAGGGTCTCAGGTCGCAGCCTGTCTCATCCTCACATGTTCTTTTCTATGTGTGTGCACATCCCTGGTGTCTCTCTGTGTGTCCAAATCTCTGCTTCTTTTTTTTTTTTTTTTTTTTTTTGCGGTACGCGGGCCTCTCACTGTTGTGGCCTCTCCCTTTGCGAAGCACAGGCTCCGGACGCGCAGACTCAGCGGCCATGGCTCACGGGCCCAGCCACTCCACGGCATGTGGGATCTTCCCAGACCGGGGCACGAACTCGTGTCCCCTGCATCGGCAGGCGGACTCTCAACCACTGCGCCACCAGGGAAGCTCAAAATCTCTGCTTCTTGTAAGGACACTAGTCAGGTTAATTAGGGCCCACTCTAACAGTGTCATTTTAACTAATCACTTCTTTAAAGACCCCGCTTCCAAATAATTGAGGCAGTGGGAATCAGGACTTTAACGTATGAAGGGTGATACCATTTGGAGGGGACACAATTCAACCCATAATAGGACCCACATGCAATATAAACAATAACAAATGAATCACATAGTCACAGTGACCGGGGTGGGGAAGAAAAGCACTACCAATCTGGGAAAAAGTAACATGGGAAAAGCAGTATTTTGGTTATATACTCTACGGTTAAAGACAGTAGAAAATACTGTACACAAATATTGAACTCTAGTGTGTAGTTTGTGTTCCATAGAAGTATGTGTTAGACATTCCAAAATTATTTTATAAATCTTCAAGGATTATAAATTTTCCAAAAGTAAGTAGATATATTGAGGTAATGAGAGCCAAGTCTCTCACTTTCAGAGAAGGGAGTTACAAACAGAGAAGGTTAGAATAAATTCTGCAGAGCTGGATTGTAATTTGAAGTATCAGTTTAACTTGTGGAGAGAGAGAGAGTGATACAGAAATAGAAATAAATGTGTTTGTATAAATGCATATTTAAAAAAATTCTAACTAGCATCAAGCTACCCATATGGCTTGAAGGTAAAAAGAATTCCACATTTTTGGAAGTGGAGGAAATGTATTCACCATCAAAGAAAAAGTAGGAGCCAAAACTGAGCTAGAAATTGGTTAGTTAGCCTCTAAGTGGAATGAAGACTGTAGGGTTATAATGAGAATATACCCAGAAATTTACCTTGAAACAGATCTTTGAAGCCATAAGTATCAATCCATTAGGTTTGAAATCTCTGTGGTAGATATCCAGAAAAAATAATACTTTTTAAATAAAAAATAATAAATGGAAAGTTGTCTTATATCTGAAAATGGATTTTTATTGTGATGATTAACATCAATGATCCAGTATAATCTTCAAAAGCAAGAAAAATATAGTGATTACAAAGTGATGTCTGCTAATTGTTATCAATTTAGAGGGAATATAAATCTCAGTTTGAAAGTGTAAGTATGCCAGTGATGAAACTTCAGTTCGTAAGCCTTTCAAAGTCCCTCATTTGACAAAATTAAATACATTTAAAAACTTAATTCAACAAAATTTTAAATCTCACTCCTGTTTTTCTTTACTTGACATCTATGTTCTAAGGAGGTTATGCAGTGCCAAGTTTTCTAAGATGCGGGATAGGGCTGGGCATCTTGTCTTCAGTTCTTGGTGCACCAAAGTTAATTCACTATTTTTCCTTATGCATGTAACACTTCAGAAAGACCCAAATAAGTTCCCACCCGTACTCCAGTTATTAAAAGCACAAAGCCCAAAATACAGATTGGAATACATAGTGTTAGAACCCTCTGGACCAAAATCAGGCCACTGATCACAGAAAATCCCATTTCAGCAGCAATCAAATAGGCCACAGCTCTACAAACTCTCAGAATTTTCTATCCCTTTCCTAATTTCCTGTTAAATATTGTACTTGTATGAATTACTAACCATTTTTGAGGGACTTGATTGATGTGGTCGTTTACCCATGAAGAGGATAGAATAGGTGGTGTTGCAAGATTAGTAGCTGAATCAGGGAGACATCACTTTGATAAAAAAAAATACCCCAACTTCAGGGAAGGGGGTTAGGATAAGTAGATCTTTGAAGGACTAAAATAAATACTGAACTATAAGTAGAGCAAGTGGTTCTCTTCTGGGAGAATGAGAAGGAGAATCATCTGGATAGAAAGAAAATGAAGTGTTTCAAAGAAGTATTTGGAGGTAACTTTACAGCCTGATAGGAATGTATTGGATTGATACCTTTCATCATTTTTATCCCAGTTAACACTTCCATGGTGATACCATATCCTCTGCATGTGTTTTTCCTTCTTATCATAACCCTTTTATATAAAGGCTGATGTGTTTATATTATTGTTATGGAAATTCAGATTAGAGACATTTTTCATTTCACTTTGTTAACATGCATGAATTTTAAAATAGCTGTTGTTTAACTGATGATCATAATGTGAACTGATATTAATCAGCAGAGGTTATGGCACTTATGTCTGGGTGCTAAACAGACTGACACTTGTGAGTTATCTGGCGTGAAACAATTATTTTCTCAGAGGATCTTACCATTGCTGAACATGTACCAGCTCTGCCCAAGGTAAACATATGATAGTGCTATTTATTTATTCCAGCTGATGTTCTGGCTGTTAACATAATAAGAAAAAACATAACTATATACAGTCATTTACAGCTTTGTTACAGATTTTTTTTCACTTTTTGGAAAAAATTTTTAATCATTTTTAGTTTCCTTAAATACTTACTAATAGACATTTCATTTCTCTACATGAGCTGCAAAACCCAGCATGCGTTCGCCTCTCACTGAAGAATACCTAACAAACTCCAGTATCTGCAAAAGTCATTTGCCAAGTTGCCTCCTATTTTTCTCCAGTCGGTACTTTCCTTAGCTTTTGCATCATTCTGGTTTGTGGAAATGTATCTGATACCTAAACTTTATGATACATGCACCAAAAAGGCTTTGTTTCTCTAATTCATTCTTTTATTTTTAATTTAATTTTTATTTTATATTGGGGTATAGTTGCTTTACAATGTTGTGTTAGTTTCAGGTGTACAGCAAACTGGTTAATTATACATATACCCATTCTTTTTTGGATTCTTTTCCCATATAGGTTATTATAGAATATTGAGAAGTGTTTCCTGTGCTATACAATAGGTCTTTGTTGATTATCTATTTTTATATATTCAATAGTAGTGTGTATATGTTAATACAAACCTCCTAATTTATCCCTGCCTCCCACATTTCCCCATTGGTAACCATGTTTGTTTTTGAAGTCTGTTTCTGTTTTGTAAATAAGTTCATTTGTATCATCTTTTTAGATTCCACATATAAGTGATATCATATGATATTTGTCCTTCTCTGACTGACTGACTTCACTTAGTATGATAATCTCTAGGCCATTCACGTTGCTGCAAATGGCATTATTTTGTTCTTTTTTATGGCTGAGTAAAATCCCCTTGTATATATGTACCGAATTTTCTTTATCCATTCCTCTGTTGATGGACATTTAGGTTGCTTTCATGTCTTGGCTATTGTAAATAGTGCTGCAATGAATATTACAGTGCATGTATCTTTTTGAATTATGGTTTTCTTTGGTTATATACCAGGAATGGGATTGCTGGTAATAATTTTATATGGTAGTTTTATTTTTAGTTTTTTAAGGAACCTCCATACTGTTCTCCATAGTGGTTGTATCAATTTACATTCCCACGAACAGTGTAGGAGAGAGTCCTTTTCTCCACACCCTCTCCAGCATTTATTGTTTGTAGATTTTTTGATGATGTCCATTCTGACTGGTGTGAGGTAATACCTCGTTGTAGTTTTGATTTGTATTTCTCTAATAATTAGTGAGGTAGAGCATCTTTTCATCTGCTTTTTGGCCATTTGTATGTCTTCTTTGGAGAAATGTCTATTTAAGTTTTCTGCCCATTTTTTGATTGGGTTGTTTGATTTTTGGATATTGAGCTGCATGGCCTGTTTGTAAGTTTTGGAGATAAATCCCTTGTTGGTCACATTGTTTGCAAGTATTTTCTCCCATTCTGTAGATGGTTTATTTGTTTTGTTTATGGTTTCCTTTGCTCTGCAAAAGCTTTTAAGTTTAATTAGGGCCCATTTGTTTATTTTTGGTTTTATTTTCGTTACTCTAGGAGGTGGATCAAAAAAGATACTGCTGTGGGCTTCCCTGGTGGCGCAGTGGTTGAGAGTCTGCCTGCCGATGCAGGGGACACGGGTTCGTGCCCCAGTCTGGGAAGATCCCACATGCCATGGAGCGGCTAGGCCCATGAACCATGGCCACTGAGCCTGCATGTCTGGAGCCTGTGCTCCGCAATGGGAGAGGCCCGTGTAATGCAAAAAAAAAAAAAAAAAAAAAAAGATACTGCTGTGATTTATGTCTTAGAGAGTGTTCTGCCTACGTTTTCCTCTAAGAGTTTTATAGTATCCAGTCTTACAGTTAGGTCTTTAATCCATTTTGAGCTTATTTTTGTGTATGGTGTTAGACAGTGCTCTAATTTCATTCTTTTACATGTAGCTGTCCAGTTTTCCCAGCACCATCTGTTGAAGAGACTGTCTTTTCTCCATTGTGTATTCTTAACTCCTTTGTTGTAGATTAACTGACCACAGGTGCCTGGGTTTATTTCTGGGCTTTCTATCCTGTTCCATTGATCTATACTTCTGTTTTTGTTCCAGTACTCTACTGTTTTGATTACTGTAGCTTTGTAGTATAGTTTGAAGTCAGGGAACCTGATTCTTCCAACTTCATTTTTCTTTCTCAGGTTTGGTTTGACTATTCAGGGTCTTTTGTGTTTCCATACAAATTAAAATTTTTTTAATTCTAGTTCTTTGAAAAATGCCATTGGCAATTTGATAGAGATTGCATTGAATCTGTATATTTGCTTGGGTAGTATAGTCATTTTTACAATATTGATTCTTCCAATCCTAGTACATGATATATCTTTCCATCTGTTTGTGTCATCTTTGATTTCTTTCATCAGGATCTTATAGTTTTCAGAGTAAAGGTCTTTTGCCTCCTTAGGTAGATTTATTCCTAAGTATTTTATTCTTCTTGATGTGATAGTAAATGAGATTGTTTCCTTATTAATTAATGGGTTAATTTCCTTATAATTTCTCTTTCTGATCTTTCTTTTTTAGTGTATAGAAATGCAAGAGATTTCCGTGTATTAACTTTGCATTCTGCAACTTTACTGAATTCATTGATGAGCTCTACTAGGTTTCTGGAAGCATCTTTAGGATTTTCTATGTATAGTATCACATCACTGCAAACAGCGACAGTTTTACTTCTTCTTTACTAATTTGGGTGCCTTTTATTTCTTTTTCTTCTCTGATTGCCACGGCTAGAACTTACAAAACTATGTTGAATAAAAGTGGTGAGAGTGGACATCCTTCCTTTGTTCCTGATTCTAGAGGAAATGCTTTCAGCTTTCCACCATTGAGTATGATATTAGCTGTAGTTTTGTCATATATGGCCTTTATTATGTTGAGGTAAGTTCCTTCTGTGCCTACTCTATGGAGAGTTTTTATCATAAATGGGTGTTGAATTTTGTCAAAAGCTTTCTCTGCATCTATGAGATGATCATATGGATTTTATTCTTCAGTTGGTTAATGTGGTGTACTGCACTGATTGATTTGCAGATATTGAAAAATCCTTGCATCCCTGGGATAAATTCCACTTGATCATGATGTATCATCCTTTTAATATACTGTTGGATTTGGCTTGCTAGTATTTCATTGAGGATTTTTGTGTTTATATTCATCAGTGATATTGGCCCTGTATATTTCTTTTTTTGTGATATCTTTGTCTAGTTTTGATATCAGGGTGATGGCGGCCTCATAGAATGAGTTTGGAAGTGTTCCTCCCTCTGCAATTTTTTGGAAGAGTTTCAGAAGTATAGGTGTTAACTCTTCTCTAAATATTTGATAGAATTCACCTGTGAAGCCATCTGGTCCTGGATTTTTGTTTGTTGGAAGATTTTTAAACACAGTTTCAGTTTCATTACTTGTGATTGGTCTGTTCATATTTTCTATTTCTTCCTGGTTCAGTCTTGGAAGGTTGTACATTTCTAGGAATTTGTTCATTTCTTCTAGGTTGTCCATTTTATTGGTATATCATTGTTTATAGTAGTCTATTATGATCCTTTGTATTTCTGTGGTGTCAGTGGTAACTTCTCCTTTTTCATTTCTAATTTTATTGATTTGAGCCCTTTACCTTTTTTTTTTTTTTTGATGAGTCTGGCTAAAGGTTTATCAATTTTGTTTATCTTTTCAAAGAACCAGCTTTTAGTTTCATTGATCTTTTCTACTGTTTTCTTTGTCCCTATTTCATTTACTTCTGCTGTGATCTTTATGATTTCTTTCCTTCTCTGGGTTTTGTTTGTTCTTATTTCTCTGGTTGCTTTAGATGTAAGGTTAGGTTGTTTACTTAAGATTTTTCTCTCATGCTTTTAAAAATATATGTTATTAAGTAAACTGATGATTCAACTAAAACAGAGAGTCGGAGTTTTCTGTTCATTAGCATCTCGAAATGAGCCATCAGCAGTTTTCTAAAAGTTGAAACATTCACAATTTTTGATGTGTGATTTGATAAGGGACATATTGATGTGTTAAAAGTTAATGCAGCTTCCAATGGTGCCAAATTTATGCCAAGGGAGTATCTAATGCACAAGGAGAATCTGACTCAACAATCTCATATTTAAGGTCAGTAGATTAAGCTTTATTGGAATTTTAGGAAGGAAGCAAACAAAAAAAATCACATAGGTTGGCAAAGTCATGCTTCCTGATCCCCAAGTGTTTAAATTGGGAACCAGGGACAAAAGTGCACTGTAGGTGGAGAAGTGCTGACAGAGAGACAATCTTTAACAAAGGTTAAATAAAGATTAAGCTCAGAGCAGAAACAAGAGCCCTAGAGACTTTGGGTAGGCAAGATGCCCAGATGTTCTTCCTATCATTTCAGCCTGGCATGTGAGCAAAGGTGTAGAAGGTCAAGTGGGTAGGTGGCTGATTGTTGAAGATGATGGCAGGGTCATCAGTTATTCTTGTAGTGTCTGAGAATAGAACTGCACTGCTAGCTAGTTAATTAATGATTTCCTCCACATAATTAAAAGTCTTTTGAAATTTTATTCTTAGACTCATCTGATCCCAATAATGATCCTTCAGTCGTCCTAACCTTATACAATAATATTAGCTACCTTCAAAGCAAAACAGTGTGGTTTTCACAAAGAATTACATGAAAAGCTAATTTCATGATTTCATGTGTATATGTAATTTGGCAATATGGCTACTATTACATTGTATTTGTACAATGGTCTAAGAATATAATGAATGGGAAATATCCTGAATGGTCTTCTTGTGATCAATGAAGCAAGGATTCTAAGACTTTTCCTTATGAGCAATTCTTACTGTCCCACATATAAGATTACCAAAGCATAAAGATCCAGACATGTCTACCTTCTGGCTTTGTTTCATTCCCTGATGATTTTAGGTTTCCTACTTATCAGAAGAGTCATGGTAGAGTAGGAAATAATATGAGTTCTTAAACGTATGTAATATTTTGTAGTCTGTGTTTTTTCCTTGTTAAGTTACCCTCAGGAACAATCATAAACTTGGTTGATAACCAAATGGGTAATTAGCACTACTTCATTTTCATTGTGGGCTCTCCAAATTCATAAGTTACTTCAAAATATCATGTCAACTCAGAATCTCCAGAAAAAAGAAGTGTCGAAATCCAACAATTCTGGAATCTCACACAAAAATTTTTAATTCAAAATTATCACGGGCTATAGTAAAGATAATAGCTACTGCCTCTTCAAGCATACATTTTTATAAATGATGCTTCCCCACCTATGGTTGCTCCTAAGGGGTGGACCTGGGTCACAATTTGAACAGCTGACCTTGCCTCCTCTCCTACATATGATATAACCAGTGATGTACACCAAACTCAAGTTGATTTAGTCAAATGCTCTTTTGTGAGAACTTCGAATTGGGACATTTAAAAAATGTGTCAGCTGCAAGGGAAGCCCAGTCGCAATTCATTGGGGTGATAAATGGAGCCATGACAATTCAAAACTATCCTCAAGCTGAGGTTAGACAGTAGTGGAAACTAAAACCTGGTCCACATGTTACAGAAGAGCAAATCTGCAGAGATGCTGATAATAGAGATCGTGGACAGAGGAAACACACAAACACCCCCCACAAACACACAAAGGGAATAAGGGTGGAAGGGAGGGAAGATGAGAGGAAGGGAGAGAGAGAGAGAAAGAGAAAGAGAAAGAAGGAAGAGAGGGAGAGAACCTAAAGAATCATAGAAGGATGAGTGACAAAGAGAGTCAGAAACTGAGAATGTAGTTTTAAAGGCAGAGAGAATCCGGAATGTGAGAGAACAGAGGGAAGTAAAAAGAGAGAAAGAGAAAACACATGATGAGTGATATTCCCATTTCACTGAAAAACAGTGGCTTCAATTGTATTCCATGGTATTTCTTGTACTCCTCCTTTGAAGTATCAACCTCTGTTTTAACTTAAGGTTTAACCTCCTGGCAAAATCCCCCAAACTTCCAGACTTCTGAGACCCCTCTTTCCCTCGTTATCAAAACATACAACCCCCATGAGTGCAATAATGTCAAGAACTTCTATCCCATATGCCAAGCGGAACCCTGTGAAAATTCCAGTGATTTCAAGATCTTGGAGAGGTTACATTTTTCTCATGAGCTTTTGCTCCATTTCTGCTAAATTCTTGATTTCACCTAACCTCTGACTTCTTCAACCTTTTTTTCAACACATGTTACTACAAGCATGAAATATGGCTTCTTTTTTTGTTTTTTCAATTTAACCAGGATAATCTCACAAAAGGTAGTACTGTTAAGCATCAGCCATTGACAATTCATAGGAAATAATTAGAGATTATGGCATAAACCGGTGTAGGCTACATTGTACAAGTGAAAGAGCCTGGTCCTACAACAAACAGATTATTCCCTACAGTAATAGGGGATGGCTATTTTCCTTACAGTAATTTTCACTGCTTAGATTTCCTCTTTAACAGCCACACCTGCCAATTTGTCACCATAATTATGAGTTTTCTTTTTCCACTAAGACTACAGGACCCTTCTCCCTCATTTCCCCTAGTCTATGTTTTTTCATTATCTGGGCTATTTCCAGAAAACTTCAATTTTTCCCATTTTATTTTGCAGAACAAGAAATTTGAATAACTGGTACTAAGTGCAACTGAAATTTTCCTTTACTAACATATCTGTAAGGGCAGTTTTTTCAGCACCCATTATTTTTTTCTGACCCTTAATTCCTCCAGAGTTTTAATCTCTTTGCTCTGAGTGCTGTCAATCCCAAAGCCCCCTTCAGAGATTTTCCCAGCAAGACTACAGGCACAATATAACTATAACTTCAGTTAGCCAGTGTTGAGACCTCAGAATTCCTAAGGAAGGGATATAACTTGCTAGAGTCACAAAAATAATAATTTGGGGGAATACATCTATCTGTTTATCTACTTATCTATCTAGATGGATAGCAGCACAATAATAGAAATATACATATATTTTCCTTTATAGATATTTAGAAAAAATAAAATTGACTTATTGAGGATATTTACATGAATAGCTGTAGAGTTAGTCAAGAGACAGTGGTTCTTATTTTGGTCCTGCATATTGTTACCAATGAGAATGAACATTGACAGAAAAGTGTCCATAATATTTTACTTGATCTCTCCCTGACTTCGTTATGCTTATAAATTCATTACAGCAGCTCGGCCTACATTATTTTATTTGTATCAAAAATGAACAAATCTTTTAATTGCAACCATAAGTAGACTTCGTATAGTTATGTAATAATTACTTGATAATTGTATATGTTAGAAATTCTAGGAAAATTATGCTCAAAATTACCAGGACACTTAAGAAAGCACTTATCTTAAAATTGCTTGCTTTATGCAAAAATAGGAGGTGTCTGATCTTTCAGAGTAAATTGGTGTACAGAGGTGGGGCCTTGAGTTTAAATCCTTTCAGTCATCTCTCTGTGATGTCAAGAACCTTGTTCATGGCATCTTGAGTCAGGGGATAGTTCCTTTTTTAAAATTTTTTCTCTAGCTTGCACTTAGTAATATTTGATACATAAAGCTGCAAGCAAGAATGTTTGACTTGGCAAAATATGCCATTTGAAAAAAATTTATGTAAACTCAAATGAAAAACTGGTATCAAAATTAACACTGACTGCTGACAGTAGTGCCACGTTTTCATTTTCAGACCAACACTTTTTTCTTTGTACTTTCAGGTGCACATATATTTTATAGTTAATGATTTTTATTTTGCTCACAGCTTCTCAGAATAAACACTTAAATTATCATAATAAGTGTTCTGCATGGATCCCTTAGATACAGAGATTATTTCAAATCAAAATCTAAATTTTAAGGTTTTGCTTTCACATAAAAATGTTATATAAGATATTTTTATGACCTCACTATCCATTATTAACTTTTATGCTATTTAGCTGACAGTTGTATTGACCTTGGCAGGCTGGCTGGCTTGTTATCTGTCATCTATCTATCTTGCTTTTCCTCAACACTTCTTATGATTCTGTTAATCTAACCCCCAATTCTGAGCATTCCACAGATTTTTTACTCTTTCTCTGCACTCCTCAACCCACTGAACTCATTTGGTTAAAGGTCTTTTTATCAGGATATGTTTGACTCCATTTTTGAACATTTCCAAAAACCACAAATACTCCAAATCACATATTTATATTTCCCCCCATTAAACAATAAAACACATCTTACACTTAATGAGACTGTAAATAAAAATTAAGATAAAACTTTCAGAGGTTGAAAGATTCTAAATGTACTCAACAGTGGGCATTGTAGAATGACTGTGGTACTATTGACTGTAGTTAATATTAACATTAATATTAAATGTTGTATCTAGAAACCTGAAAATAAGATAAAAAATATAGAACAATCAGTAGTTTTGAGTGACTGTCATGATAAAACTTACCAGCCATAGAACACAGGTGATTTCACCCAGGTGGCATAGTCTTCCTTCACTTGACTTTCTGGCTCATCAGACATACCTGTAAGGGATGATTTATGCATATCATACGTTCTTTCTTAAGGCACAATGACTGGTAGTTGTCTTTTACAAATATAATAGTCTCTACAAAATTACCATGTAGAGATCCAAGGCCAATATTATTTCATGCATGTTCCATTTAATTAGTAGATTGTAACTTATGAAAATGTCATTTGCCAAATTAAGTTATGACATTCCCTCCCTTCCTTGTATTAATATATGTTCAAGGAACTATTATATTCCATAAGGCTATTTTCATTGATTTGAACATTTATTCCAGCCAATAATCCTTTTCACCTATGGGCATGCTTAGATCTGTTGGAAATAATTTAGTGACACATAGTCAGTTAATGCCATTTCCCTTATATTTTAGTTTATTGGAAAAAAGATCTTTTGTAACATATTCAAATCAACATTTACTCAAAGTAGTGTTCACTTCAGTGGCCTCATCTCTGCCTGAAACTTCATGAAGGTGTCTAAGATTTATATTTTTTCCCAAAGTCAATCATATTGATTCAAGTTTCCATGTGTGCATATACTCTTACATGATTAATGCTTTTTCAGCCTTTACTAAACTCTCATCTGTTACTCAGTGAGTAATTTTTATACTTGGTAGGTCACTTTATAATTTTCATTATTTTAAAATAATAGCATATTCTCTACTTATCAAGTCATCATTGTAGAATAACTTTAGATACACTAAGGACATTCCACCTTCAATGCATATAAAACCATTATCTGGCTAAGAGTCAATATTTTCTTAGCAATATTTCCTACTCTTATATCCTGATAGGTGATTTTTTTTGTTATTATTTTTTACTTTATCTCTTGGACTGTCTGCCAGAGAGAAACACCATTTTTATCCATTCACAAGAGGCTCTGTTTAGTAATAACAGGGTAAAGAATAACAAAACTATGTTGAGATATGAATTCTGTGACCTAGAATAGTTTTATTTACAAGGAGAGTATTGTGGCTCACTTCCTAACCATGCATTCTTGCTGTAGGAACTATTGGCCTTGCAACTAAACATAATTTTAAAAATTATGTCATAGATCTATGCTTTTTTTATTGAATAGTTAACGTGAATACAAAAACATGCCCTATTTCTAGCATTTACCTAGTATTTAACTTCTAATTCTGTATTGGAACACACACACACACACACACACACACACACACACACACACATAAACACAGAAAGTCACCACTTAAGGAACAGTTTACTTATTGCTAATTTATCACAACAATATGAACTTCTCAATCTCATTCTACAAATATGGGCTACCTCTGAGAATCATAATTTTTATTAGAAGTCTCACTGATATCTCAGTCATTTATACTTCAGGATATTAAGTATTCATTTTCTTTTTTTTCTAATTTTTTTAAAAAAATATTTATTTATTTATTTTTGGCTGCATTGGGTCTTGGTTGCTGCGCGTGAGCTTTCTCTAGTTGTGGCAAGCAGGGGCTACTCTTTGTTGAGGTGCGCGGGCTTCTCATTGCAGTGGCTTGTCTTGTTGTGGAGCACAGGCTCTAGGGCACACAGACTTCAGTAGTTGTGACTCGCGGGCTCAGTAGTTGTGGCTCATGGGCTCTAGAGCACAGGCTCAGTAGTTGTGGCGCACGAGCTTAGTTGCTCCACAGCATGTGGGATCTTCCTGGGCCAGGGCTCGAACCCATGTCCCCTGCATTGGCAGGTAGATTCTTAACCACTGCACCACCAGGGAAGCCCCTGATTTTCTTTTAAACATTATGATTCATTAGTCACTAATTTCTGTTGATTTTTACTTTAAAATAATTCTAAAATCATCTCTATTTTCAACGTGATCTCTATAACCCTGTTTTTTATTAAGTTTACCCAGTTTGATTTTTGGAAATCTGTGTTTGTGTGTTTTATATTATACCAAAATTAAATTATCAAAGAAATATTTAATATATACTTTGCAATAGATTAACAAAGATTTAAGTATTTTCTCTGCACATATTAATGAAACTTCTTTTAAGCTATACACATCAATAATAAATTATATTTTAAGGTATTTGTATTGTTTCCTAATTTAAAAAGGAGAGATCTGAACTAATATTGTGTTATAAAATAGCTTGCAATAAAAGTCTGTTAAAAAATTCAGACACAGTTTTCTCAAGGCTCCCTGCTGCTGGTAGAATGAACTCCTTGTAATTGGGCAAATGTCAATGAGGTAGGAAAGTGAAACAAACTTTAAATCTGCACAATAGTTATGATTTCACATGCATATCAAGCTGTAGCATTGATTTGATTCTCAAGGGCTATTGCAGAACCACATATGTTGTATTTCTCAGTAATCTAAGCAGGCCTAATTGGCTATAGAACTTGTCCTACAGAGACAAAAGGGGAGAACTGAAACAAATCAACGTGAAAGCCTTTCCCCCGCCCCCCATAAGGAAACTAAGCACTCCTTAGAATGCAAGAAACTCAATAAATCAAGTTGAAGGTAAAAGAAAATGTTGGACTACCTAATGAGATAACTTCTCAGAATGCTCCAATACTGGTTAAATTTAAAAAAAAAGAAAAAAGAAAAGGAAAAAAGAGTGCCCTGAAGGTCCAAAGTCTTTTTTCTCTTTTGTTGTAAAGCAGGCTCCACAGTCTACTGTCGACAGCAAACCTTCCATCAAGAAGAGGTCTCCAGACTTTTTATTAATTCTTCCTGTAAAATATTTTTTAGATCTTCAACATAGCCTATAAATAGTCTAGACCTTTTCCACAAAATACTGTAAAAAGTTTTAAATACTGGTACCACTGTTCCATTCTGTATCTATTCCTATTATCATGAGCTTCTCTTTTCTCCAATATTACATTTCTGTTCATTCTTGGGAAGTTTGATATTTCCCTTTAGAAGATTAGTATCTGATATGCGAAAATACTAATAATGTAATAAGAATTAGAGTAATAATGTATAGTTTAACAACTTCCTTAATAAGGAAAAGTCAGAGTTGAAGGTTTAAAATATTTAAGTAAATATTAAATTCTTTATATGTTGTCTATCACTAAAAATGATGCAAAAATAAGACTGAATTTAACATAATATTTGCTATATATGTTGTAATTAATTATAATTATAGAGGTAATTTCCCATTAGTCACCTTGAGATGACTCTTGTAGGTTAAAAGATGCTTTGATTCTCTAACATGTGGGAATGACAAATCATGTCTATATTCCTTTTCTGAAAGAACTGTACCTTCCCTTGAAAACCAACATGTAATATGATCTACTATCATTAATATTTTTGATATATATTTATACCAAATCATTTAAGACTTATTTGAAGTCTGTATTCAGACTTTGCTTACATATCTTTTAAGAGTGTAATCCTTAAGGCAAAAATTATATTAGTTACTCCCATTATAAGACTCAGCAGTCCACTCCCAGGTTTTTAGCCAAAAGAAATAAAAACATGTCCACATAAAGACATGTACACAAATATTAGCAGCTGTATATTTTTATAATAGTCCAATATTGGAATCAACTGAAATCTTCATCAAATGTTGAAAGTTTTACCACAAATGAAATCTGTAGAAATCCATGGGTTGCACATTAGTATTACCACCTGTCTTATTTTCTTCACCGCACTTATCACTCTCTGAAATTAACTTATTTTGTAACTTTCTGAGTTTCCTGGGAGAATGTTGGCTCCTTAGAATTTATACTTCGTTGCATTTTTATTTATCAAGTGCCTAGAACAGTACTTGGCACATAGTAGTTTTGCAAAAATTATTTTTTGAGTGTATGTGCAAATGCTTCATAGCTATAATTTTGTTTGATGATTATTTTGTTGTTTTTCTTGTAATGGAATAGAATTGTGATCTAAGCAGCTACATTTCCTGGTAAGGATATTTTTTCAGTAATTTTCAGGTGAATTAATCTCAAGATAGATTCAATGCCTTAACAAAGCTTCATTATGAGATTTGCTGAAAGTTGACTCTTCTAAGCATTACCTTCAATAATATTCTCTTCTCATTTTTCCACCCATTATTATATTAGTAACTGCCAAAAGCTAAGGTTTTTAAGAAAACAGTGTTCTGTTCAAGGCTGAATATATATTGAAAAAAGTATAATAAATGTAGCAAATTATGTGGCAAGAAATCTGTTTCTTGACAGGAATTAGCTATAGCTTAAATACATGTTTTTGAGCACTATATGTATTAAAAGCACAGCATTTGTAAATATAATGATATTTACAAATGGGAGCTATAAAAATGAACTATGCATTTTGTGGCTAACTTCGTCTATATGCAATTTGGAAATTATAATTATTTTTTTACCTTAAAATGTCAATTGACAAAATTTTGAGTTCAAAAAAAGTATAAAAAGGGGGCTTCCCTGGTGGTGCAGTGGTTGAGAGTCTGCCTGCCAATGCAGGGGACACGGGTTCGTGCCCCGGTCCAGGAAGATCCCACATGCCACGGAGCGGCTAGGCCCGTGAGCCATGGCCTCTGAGCCTGCGCGTCCGGAGCCTGTGCTCCGCAACGGGAGAGGCCACAACAGTGAGAGGCCCGCGTACCGCAAAAAAAAAAAAAAAAAAAATCCATTTATTATGTATAGTTATTAATAAGTTATAGAAAATATTATCAATTCAATATGTCCTTTCAAAATCCAAGTCTTATAGCACAATTGATTTTTAACATGTATCATTATTTGTAGTCATATAAATAATATATCATTATTTATATTATTTACAGTTAAACCCCCCCTTTGTTGTACAGTTCTTCTGTTATCTACCAAAGGTATTTTCCTCTATTAAAATCAGCTCCTATTTCCTATAATTCTCTTCTAGGTCCAGACATTATTTTCACAACTCTGTATGAACTCAATTCCCTAATGTATGTTTAAATTTAAGCTTTTCAGAATATATTTTAGGAATTCATGTATAGCTTTGTTTCTCAAATGTGATTTAGAATGACCTCAGGGACATTTGAAAAACACTGATTCTGAGGCACTTTCCCAGATTAATTAAATCACAGTTGGGTAGTGTGTCCCAGGCATTAGTAGTTTTTAAACTCCTCAGGTAGTTTTAATGTGATCCCAGTACTGATAATCACTAACACCAAACCATATTAACCAATATTAACATGCATTGGGCAAACATAGATGCCTTGATAAAAGTGCAGATTTTGATTCAGTAGGTCTGGTGTTGGGTGTGAGAGTTTGTATTTTCTAATCAGTTCCCGTGTAATGATGTTGCTGCTGGTCCAGGAACCATACTTCATGTAGCAAGGAAACAGGATAGAGATGGTTGCTGAGAAAGAGGATAGCTCCTAATCTCTATGTAATCAGGAAAAACAAGGAAGAAGGAAAAAGCAAGGAAAAGGAAGCAGGAGCTAGCAGAGACAGGAACAATCTTTAAAGAAAATTGATCAGTGTTAGTATTTGAATTTACCAACTTTATTTAATGAATGTCTACTGGATATGGAGATTAATTGTTACCCTAATTAGCCTTCACTATATTTTTAAATGTGTACAATAAAGCTCTTGAAAAATAGATTCTGTTTTAAAGGACTTTTGCTCACATCCATTACATACATTGGTTTCTTTCTAAAAAAGCATAAAAAATAAAGAGCAACGAAGACTTTGTTTACCTTTACACTGATTTACCTGGTTGTTTGTACTCACTGCTTTCTCAGCCCAGCTTTTCTCTAGTGTCACAGCAGAGCCTTCTCCATCAGGGCAGCTGGTGGGTACTGCTTGTATAGCTCCCAAGAGAATGAAGCAGGTGAAGAGGCTGAATAGTGAACGATTAGCTGGCAAGAGGAGCAGGCAGTTCTTGGCTCAGATTCAGAAATTATTTTAACGTAGGCACTTCTTCCTTCAACATGCTTTGGTGGAAATGGTTACCACCTGTCCCTATTCCCAGGGGCTAATTTTCCTGCTGCCTAGTCAGCTTATAGTTCAAGAGGCTGTTAATGTTTGTAAAACGAAGAATCAGGAGGCATGCCCTTGCTGCCCAGATGGTGACTTCTGTACATCAGGTACAGTACATTTAGATGGGCAGAGTCCCGTACTTAGCATTCACTGCTCCATATACTTTTGCTGCTGATAATGTTTGGTGACAGCTACCTGGACGTAATGTGATCAGTGCACCCATAAACACCTGAAAAGGTTTGTACATAGATATGCCAAGTTGGATTTAGTTTCAAATAGAATAGCACATTACTCTTTAGGAAAAGAGTACTCTTCTTTATAGGAAAAGAGAAGGAGAAAGAAAACAAAGAGACGAAACAGAATGTAAATAAAAGTGAATATAGAGGGAAGATGCTGAGAAAGGAGAATTTTTTTCTTAATGTATTTCCAAAATGCTTCATGAGGTTAAGAAACATTGTATAACTTGAGTTACACTTAGATTTATACTTTTGGAAACTTGCAGATGTTCTGGTTCGATGTTTTCTCATCAGTGATGAGACTGTAAGAAAATTCATAGGAAATCCAATTTTAGATCAGATATGTGAGAAGGTATGAAAATTTGTGAGCTTGGTGCTTAGTGCAGAGTAAAATTTTGGCATATTCCAATAATAACAAAACCTGAGTTACACTCATAAATTCACCATCAACCTAAACATTGAATTTTACTTTCCAAAAGAGAACTGGTTAGAAACATAAAAAGTATATATTTGACATGGACAGATGGAATTTTTTTTTTTTTTTGCGGTACGCGGGCCTCTCCCTGTTGTGGCCTCTCCCATTGTAGAGCACAGGCTCCGGACGCGCAGGCTCAGCGACCATGGCTCACGGGCCCAGCCGCTCCGCAGCATGTGGGATCTTCCCGGACCGGGGCACGAACCCGTGTCCCCTGCATCGGCAGGCGGACTCCCAACAACTGCACCACCAGGGAAGCCCCAGTTGGAATATTTTACCAAATATTTATAGCATGATTTAGTGGTTTTCTGTTGTTCAGAAACGTATTATCATTATATAGAAAACATATGAGGTGTTAGTATAAAAATAATCTTCAGTTAAGAACTACATTGTATACTTTGTACCATACTAGAGATTTTAAAGCACTTGAAATTTTAACTATCTTCTGTATTAAGGTCTCCACTGTGACTTTTCATTGATATTTAACATTTATATCAGATTGAGTAAGGAATAGAAAATCATCCAAATTCTTACAGCAATTACTTAAATTGTAAAACAACATAATAATTATTTTAAGAGGCAATATTGCTAAAAGTATTTTGATATGATTAATTTATTTGTTGATATATTCACCCATTTAAATTTACGTGTTTTTCAGGTGAATGGAGATTAATCTTTTCTAGAATCAAAATTAATTGCTCTGTATAGCACACAGAGCAAACAAATATATGGTCTATTTTAAAATCAGCCACTGTGAAATTCTGGAGGAGTGACATTTTATACGAAAACTTGAAACCAATGTGCTACTGAAAATACCATTCTTGGAAAGGTACAGTTTTGGAGTTAGAGAAGCTATGGAAATGGCTTTGGTGGAATGTTCAGACAAGATTGGAACTATAAGGAAGTGTTGGATAATTAAACAGAAATGTGTTAAAAATAGTTGAAAAATTACTGCTTAACAGACACATTAAACAACAGCTATATTTATTTAGCTCTCCACAGATCCCCCAAAGAGATCGTTTTATGATGATCAAGTTAAGTTTTATGGCAATCAAGAAGTTCATCTGTTTCTCAAGGATTTCCATTATTTTAACTCTAGCTCTTAACTCCCCTTGCATTCCTTAAAGGCTCTGCTTATATTATCTTCATCTATGCCTGAATATAGTTACATGTAAATCTGAAACTTATAACACTTCTGTTTTCTAGAATATTTACATCTACTTCACCATGAAGCTTTCTTTTTCTAATATTTCTAGATAGCATTCAATTCTAAAACAAGATGCATTCGGTCATTGTAAAATGGAAACCTCTGATGGTCAACAAGACTACAATTTTTTTATTTTTATTTTTATTGGGTATAGTTGACTTACAATGTTGTTAGTTTCAGGTATACGGCAAGCAAATCAGTTTATATATATATATATATATATATATATATATATATATATATACCTCCATTCTTTTTAGATTCTTTTCCCATATAGAATATTACAGAATATTGAGTAGAGTTCCCTGTACTATAAAGTAGGTCCTTTTAGTTATTTTTTTTATATATAGTAGTGTGTATATGTTAATCCCAGTCTCCTAATTTGTCACTTCCCTCCACGTTTCCCCATTGGTAACCATAAGTTTGACTTAGATCTGTGAGTCAGTTTCTGTTTTGTAAATAAGTTCATATGTATCATTTTTTATTAGATTCCACATGTAAGTGAGATGATATGACCTTTGTCTTTGTCTGACTTCACTTAGTATGATAATTTCTAGGTCCATCCATGTTGCTGCAAACGGCATTATTTTATTCTTTTTTATGGCTGAGGAAAATTCCATTGTATATATGTACCACATCATTATCCATTCTTCTGTCAATGGACATTTAAGTTGCTTCCATGTCTTGCTATTGTAAATAGTGCTGCAATGAACACTAGGGTGCATGTATCTTTTCGAATTATGGTTTTCTCTGGATGTATGCCAGGAGTGGGATTGCTGGTTCATATGGTAGTTCTATTTTTAGTTTTTTAAGGAACCTCCATACTGTGCTTCATAGTGGCTGTATCAATTTACATTCCCACCAACAGTGCAAGAGAGTTCCATTTACTCCACACCCTCTGCAGCCTGTACTGTTTGTAGATTTTTTGATGATGGCCACTCTGATCAGTGTGAGGTGATACCTCATTGTAGTTTTGATTTGCATTTCTCTAATAATTAGTGATGTTGAGCATCTTTTTGTGTACTTTTTGACCATCTGTATGTCTTCTTTGGAGAAATGTCTATTTAGATCTTCCACCCATTTTGATAGGGTTGTTTGTTTTTTGGATATTGAGCTGCATTAGCTGTTTGTATATTTTGGAGATTAATCCCTTGTCAGTTGCATTGTTTGCCAATATTTTCTCCCATTCTGTGGGTTGTCTTTTTGTTTTGTTTATGGTTTCCTTTGCTGTGTAAAAGCTTTTAAGTTTAATTAGGTCCCATTTGTTTAGTTTTGTTTTTATTTTCATTACTGTAGGAGGTGGATCAAAAAAAATACTTCTGTGATTTATGTCAGAGAGTGTTCTGCCTATATTTACCACTAACAGTTTTAAAGTATCCATCCTTACATTTAGGTCTTTAATTCATTTTGAGTTTATTTTTGTGTATGGTGTTAGAGAATGTTCTAATTTTGTTCTTTTACATATAGCCATCCAGTTTTCCCAGCACCATTTATTGAAGAGACTGTCCATTGTATATTCTTGTCTCCTTTGTCATAGATTAATTGACCATAGTTGTGTGGATTTATCTCTGGCCTTTCTATCTTGTTCCATTGATCTATATTTCTGTTTTGGTTCCTGTGCCATACTGTTTTGATGACTGTAGCTTTGTAGTATAGACTGAAGTCAGGAAATCTGCTTCCTCCAATTTCATTTTTCTTTTTCAAGATTGCTTTGGCTATTTGGTGTTCTTTTTGTTTCTATACAAATTGTAAATTTTTTTGTTCTTGTTCTGTGAAAAATGCCATTGGTAATTTGACAGGGGTTGCATTGAATCTGTAGATTGCTTTGGGTAGCATAGTCATTTTGACCATATTGGTGCTTCCAGTCCAAGAACATGGTATATCTCTCCATCTGCTTGTGTTGTCCTTGATTTCTTTCATCAGCATCTTATAGTTTTCTAAGTACAGGTCTTTTGCCTCCTTCGGTAGGTTTATTCGTAGGTATTTTTCTTTTTGTTGGCAGTGGTAAGTGGGATTATTTCCTTAATTTCTTGCTCTGATCTTTCATTGTTAGTGTATAGGAATGCAAGAGATTTCTGTGTATTAATTTTGTATCCTGCAACTTTACCAAATTTATTGATGAGCTCTAGCAGTTTTCTGGTAGCATTTTTAGGATTTTCTATGTATAGTATCATGTCATCTGCAAACAGTGACAGTTTTACTTCTTTATTTCCAATTTGGATTCCTTTTATTTTTTTTTCCACTCTCACCACTTTTTTCAACATAGTTTTGGAAGTCCTAGCCATGGTAGTCAGAGAAGAAAAAGAAATAAAAGCAATTCAAATTGGAAAAGAAGACATAAGACAACTCTTGGTTTAACTTTTCCCCTTTATCTATGAGATCTCTTCTAATGCTACATTCGTTTGGTGAAATTGTAACCAGAGCATGTTGTAGCATAGAATATGCTTGATAGTGACAACTTGCTGTAAACAAGTTATGTAGAGGAATTAATCCTGTCACTAGCTTTATCTAATTCCAGTTAAACATCATATTTGGCTATAAATATTCTTGGTTTTTTTAATGTCCTTGTTGTTGCTTTAAAGATCACTATAGGGAATGTATATGCTATAATTTGATAGAATATTTAAAATATAATTTCATTTTATATGTGAGATCAATGAATATTCAAATAAAAATAAATAATGGTAACTGGAAGCTCTTCTACTAGTAGATTATTTAAACTTCTCTGAATTTATATCCCACTTTTATCATTCTTACATTTTTACAAAACCTTTTTGTAAGGTAAAGAATTAATCAAAAAAATTATAGAACTTCTTTCTAAGGAGGTTAAAATTTTGCTTTTTAAAAAACACTTTGCACCTTTTCTAATGATTATAACATTAATATACCAAAAATCTTTTTAATAAACTTACCCGGAATCCTGAAAGAACATCTTAAACCTCACATGGTTTATGGCTTGATGCTCAGAAAATATGTCATAACTCTTCTACCAGAAGGAATTCACAAATACTCTAAACCACTAATTTTATTTATAAGGAAGGTTGATTTACTCATGGATATTAAGATGATCAGATAACCACACCAGAAGAAAAAAAATAGATACAATATTGCAATTGTGAGGATTTTTTAAGAGATATATCAAAAGTAGTTTCATTCAGGGACTTCCCTGGCAGTCCAGTGGTTAAGATGCTGTGGTTCCATTGCAGGGGCATGGGTTTGATCCCTGGTAGGGGAACTGAGATCCCACATGCCGTGCAGTGCAGCCAAAATAAAAAAGAAAAGAAAAGAAAAGAAATAGTTTCATTCAAATCAAGCTAAAATAATTAAGTAGTCAATAATCTTTATATCTTAGTGTATAATTTTAATAGTAGTAAGAATGACTCCAATTCCATTTCCATAAGTTATGAAACTTCCAATTCCTTTCTGAATAATTATCTAAGATACTGGGGTGTGGGGCTTGTGCTCTCATGATTATCTTGGATTCTGTGCTCTTACTTCCATGTGTTTACTCTAGTTTATGGATCATCTCATCATCCTGCTAATGCTATTCATTTCTTGCCTACCACTTTTGCCAAAAAGCGATACTGAGACTGTTTAGTAAATTTCAACTGATAAGAAGCAATCTTATACACCAAGTATACACCAAGTATACACCAAAATATACACCAAGTCTTTGTGTTCTACATCACATATTTTGCTGTCGTGAACAGTGATCCTTCAACTTCAGTGGTTTATAAAACTAAAGTTATTTCTAATTCATGCTGAATGCACATCTCAGGTTAGCTGCAGCTCTATTCCACACCCTCTTCTTTTCCCAGACACAAGCTGCCAGAATACCTCCTACCAAGAACATTCCAAAAGGCAGAAGAAAAAGAGCTGAGTGAAGCACATCTTGGTTTGTGTAACTTCTAGTCAGAAATGATTCAGTATTTTGCTCATATTGCATTGTCGAAAGTAAGCCCTGTCACATGTCCATACCTGAGTTCAACAGTGTTGGAAAATATGATCCTCCTTATGGAAGGGCACAGAATAATTGAGAACAAGTAATCCACACTTCACCTAAGATAGGGAGCTAGGGAGAATATGTCTCAGCATGCAAATAATTTAACTGTGTATATGCTATTCCACATTATTTTTTTTTAAATATGTTATTTGGGGATAATTTTAGATTTCTACAAAAACTGCAAGGATAGTACAGAGAGTTCCCATATCATCACTTATCTTCCTTAATGTTAACATCATACCTCACCACAGTACATTTGTCACAATTAAAAAACCAATATTGGTACATCATTATTATTAACTAAAGTCAATGCTCTGTTAAGATTGCCTTCATTTTTACCGAATGTCCTTTTTCTGTCCAGCGATCTCATTTGATTGGGATTGGTTTCATTTTGATTTAATTTTTAAAAATTTTATTATATGTTGGAGTATAATTGATTTACCACATTATCAGACTCTCCTCCTCTTATTGGATTCTTTCTCTCTCCATCCAAATGCTCTTTTCATTCTATCCCTCCTAGATTTCTCTCAAGATAATTTAGTGTTTTCTCTCTCAGTTATTCAATAAAATATGTTGTGACCTATTAAGTGTGAGTAGTTCTATGCTCAAATGAGCACATGGGCATGTTCTGCTTACTGTTAGAAAATTACATATATGGGAAAAATATAAAATACAGTTGTAAAGGAATTTTATTATAGTCCAAAGAAAGAAATGCAAAATATATTTGAACATCTCTATATCTATGTTTTAATTCCAATAAAATTGATATTTTAAAAAATGATTATAAAAAATATATATGTAGTAATTCCACGTTGTGTTAGCCATTTTTAAATATTTAAGATGTTCCTGACATCAACATCACATAAATGTAAAATCTGAAAAGATAATTTTTCATGTAAATTGGTTTATTTTCACTGTTTAATAATTGCCTGATGATTGGTTGATTTGACTGGTCTTAGCACTTACATTTTCCACAGCTAGGTAAATAATGTGCAATATGACATGTATTATTTGACATGGGCTGATTAGAAAACTCTAGTAGTAATAAAAGAACAGTTTTAACACCTTCAGAGTCATAGAGCAATAGTAACCTTTTCCAGTTTAAACTTTACGTATGTCTTATTGTTTATAGAAAATGAAAAGATAGAATTCAAAAATCAGTCCCAGAAATTTGTTCTTTCCTGGATTATCTGATGAGTTATGTTAACATCAATCATTGATGTGAGTCCATAATCAAATATCCTCTAACAAGAGGGCAAGAATCTATATCAATCTCTCTATCTCTACTATCTCTACCTCTACCTCCACAATTACGTCTATATCTGTCCATATGTACAAATTTATATCTATATCTATCTGTACCTGTATCTGAGTCCATATCTGTTTAAATTTGAAAAAAGGAAACCAAAGTCAGACTGCAGTTGTGGCAAATATGCAGTCAAAATTCATGGGCAAAATATTTTTATACTTCAGTCCATGTCAAATTGGGGAACAAATGCATCTGCAATTAATTGGTTGATAGTTTCTGTTTAAAACTTATTACAAGGCCAGCTGTTTCTGTTGACTTGTTTCTGAATGCTGGGGTTTATTTACACTGCACAGCACTCTATGCTGAATGCAAAAGTGGAATGCCTGGGAAAAATCAATTGTCAAACTGAATTCAGACATTACAATTTTTTTGATGTCAAAAAAGTCAGTACTGTCACATCCAAACACTTGTAAGGTTGAGAAACATGTTTTTGCTATTTATTTCTTCTTAGGTTTTAATGGTTTTCAAATGCTGAGTACATCGTACCCTCTCAGTCTTAATAGTTTTGTGTGGGGTGGGGCTGGGGGTGAGGGAGGTGGTTAAGGCCATTAGGTTTTGTGTGTTGTACGTTTACTTATATCTATGGGCAAGGAATGGAAGAAAATCGCAAAGGACAAAGATTTTATATTGCTCTCAAAAATTATCCTGCTGAGCATTTCTCTTTCCAAGTACAAAGCACAGAAGGGTGAAGTCTTAAGTTTCCCAGAAGCATTTTGCAGATTTACTGTTGCTTTAAACAATATTTTAAGAAGTAAGTGCTTAAGGTTCTGGAAGATATCTAGGTGAAAAAATAAGCAAAATATGCACAAAGAAAATTAAAAACAATAAAAGGTCTAATCATTTTAAAATCTAACTTTTATTCATCAGTTTTGACAGAATGGTTTTTCTGCTTTCTATTTGTTTTCAATGTGGTTGCTTTGTGAAGAGGCAACTAAATGCACATCTTATAATATCAGATATTTATATACTCATATACATAAGCATCTTAGATTATATATATGTATATATGTGTGTAACGTATGTGTGTATATGTTACATATTCCATTAAATCTCTCCTCTAAGTGACCTGGTAAGGACTCTTAACATAAATCAATTATTGTAACTTAAAATGGATTTCTTCACCTGTAAATAGGCATTTTACCAGGACAGCAAAGCTCAGTTTGCCCAAATGGTGTCTGTGCAAAAAAGATGAACTAATAAACAGCCTTTTAAACATAAATCCTATAAAATAAACTTTGCAACAATATTGTTACCCGTAGGAGTTGTATATTTGTGGTATGGTTTTCAGAGGGGTGAGCCAAGGTGGCTTTAAAACTATGAATTAAGAACAGTATCATAGGGCTTCCCTGGTGGCGCAGTGGTTGAGAGTCCACTTGCCGATGCAGGGGACACGGGTTCGTCCCCCGGTCTGGGAAGATCCCACATGCCACGGAGTGGCTGGGCCCGTGAGCCATGGCCACTGAGCCTGAGCATCCGGAACCTGTGCTCCGCAACGGGAGAGGTCACAGCAGTGAGAGGCCCGTGTACCGCAAAAAAAAAAAAAAAAAAAAAAAAAAGGACACTATCATAATTTAGGCTTGTATAATTGTCAGGTTTCTAGTTTCTGCTGTCTACTTTCTACTAACACACCTATATTCCTTCTTTTCTTTGTATTCAGAGGTATATCTTCTTCTATCTCGTCCAACCATCCACTCATCCATCCATCCGTCCATCCGTTACAGTTGTTTGGTGCAGCAGTGTTTTATTGGGCATTCTCTGTTAACTGCTGGGCAATCCCTCTCCTCTCATTCCAGGAATTTATAGATGTGTATGAATGACACACAGGCACCAAGAGATGTAAAATAAAGCTATTGCTCTCAGAGTAAATAGCAAAAGGATTCCCCAGGGAGAAGGGCTCAGATTCAGTCAGGAGTGAAACAAGATGAGGAGTGCAGAGTGAGCAGGGTGGTCGAGTCATAAGGAGGCAAGTGGTTTTGCATTTTTAATTGTGTTTAAGGGTAGAGCATGGTTTGGGGTGACCTCCTGTAACCTGGTCTCATGTGATTTGAAATTTCAAGGAATGCCAAGGGGAGAGAGAAGAATGGGCTTTCTTTCAGATTGCACAGATGTGGGGCAAAGAACAAGGGGAAATTTGAGGACTTGAAAACTCTCAGAGGCCAAACATCAGTAATGGAGTCTCTCTCTTTATTACAAGTGACATTTTGATTGCTGTCCCACGATGCTAGGATTGATCTCACCCCTACATCCAATCGGAGTAATCTCATTCCTCTTTTTAGATCCCTTTCAGATATAGGAAAGTAAGTCAGTCCAAAGTCAGTCAGCTTATTGATCTGGTTGTAGTCTGACTGAGCAGTAATTATGGGAAGAGTAAACCGTTTACTTTTCAATCCATTTTGAGAATTCTGATTGACCCAGAAAGACACTGATTAAGGTGGCAATTGTAACAGCTCTAATGGAATTTGGCTCAAGAAACCAAAAATAAAATATGTGTCATAATCTTCTACTGACCCTTCCCAGACGTCATCCCCATCATGCCCAATAAAATTTTGATAGAAGTTATAGAATAAAAGTATAATAGTAAGAGGAAAGAAAAATAGTATTTCTCTTTTAAAGCTGGGTCAGTGCCAGTGCTAGAACAAATGACTGCCTATGCCTGATTGTAAATCTCCCCAATTTTCAGCCACCTGCGTGACATAAGAAATCAAATAATGGCCAGCATGTTAACGAAGACTTTTATGGTAAAATATATGTTTATTTTAAATATATTCCTTATGTGTTTATTTCAAATATGTTTAAATTTTAATTTATCCACAAGATTAGTTGTTGCAATATAAGGGACTTTCCTTAATTGTTCTTATTGGTTTCCTTCCTGCACATTTTAGGGTTTGCCACTCACTGAATTTTTAATTCATATCCCCTTATGGGGTTTATTCAAAATTTTCATTCAATGTATCTTTCTTCTCCTTTAGTTCTAGTTCCTGTACCCCTCCATGACCTAAAATGAATGGGAAAATACCCCTCTTTCATATCCAAATCTTTAAAATCAGTTAAGCATAGGTTGATATGGAGACAAGAGGTATATTCATCTCATTGCTAGCTCTGTTTACATACGGACATAGTATAGAAAAGTATTTCAGGTGTTACTGGATTAAAAAGAGAGATGTGAGATCAAAACAATTAGCCTCAAAACTCGGATATTTCTACAAAAGAAATTGTTCCCAACTTTGACTTCTATCTTGGAGTCATTCTTAATTTTCCATTTATATAGCAAATCTTGCAATTTTAACCACAAAACATTCATTTTCCTTTAAGATGTTATCATAGCTCTATTCTTTTTTTAAATAAATTTATTTATTTTTTTATATTTGGCTGCGTTGGGTCTTTGTTTCTGCGCGGGCTTTCTCTAGTTGCGGCGAGTGGGGGCTACTCATTGCGATGCATGGGCTTCTCATTGCGGTGGCTTCTTTTGTTGAGGAGCATGGGCTCTAGGCGCACAGGCTTCAGTAGCTGTGGCACATGGGCTCAGTAGTTGTGGCTCGCGAGCTCTAGAGCGCTGGCTCAGTAGTTGTGGTGCACAGGCTTAGTTGCTCCATGGCATGTGGGATCTTCCCAGACCAGGGCTTGAACCTGTGTCCCCTGCACTGGCAGGTGGATTCTTAACCACTGTGTCACCAGAGAAGTCCCATAGCTCTATTCTTAGAGCTAGAACTTTTAGGAACATTATTTTCTCATTTTCCTGTTTAATTCTTGCTTTAGGAATTAAATGTTCATTAAGACTTTTACTTTCCATATTTTTCAGAGAAAATGATATAGGTCTATATACAAGAAAGCTAATTTTCCTTCAGCTATTTATTAAAATACCCACTGCAGTTGAATACACTGAAACCCAAAACATGATTCTAAGGATTATTTCCATCATGCTTCACTACATGACCAAGAATGCATTTCACAATGAGATAAATAAAAATTCAGTTTTCTTCCAAGTGCTATGCCCTGTCCATATGTTGTGAGATAATATGATATGGCTGTTATTGGAATTTTTAATCATATGTAGTAAAGAAACACAGGGGTGTCTGTATCTTGCCCTGCCTACAACAAAACTTTCTGCACATTGGCGTATTCATTGCCAATTTTAATCCTAACTAGCTTGTCATACAATACAATGTGGAATAAAGATAAAAGTGCATTTCTTAGGCTCTCCAGAAGAGCAAGCATATGTGTAGGTTCTGCCAATAGTGGCACCACAAGAGGACCTGAGGAAAAAAATGTGAAACATTTCATAGTAGTTGTTTCCTACCAAAAACAAAAACACCCTGGCCAATTATTTTTCTTTACACACAAGGAATAAGAACTAAAGGCAAACCAAGTGCTACAATGACAGATACACCAGTGCTCAGTGTTGAGTTGGGCCAAACAACTTGGGCTCACAGTCTAAGTGAGACCATACACTCCCCGTTGCCAGATTTAATTCATGCCATCAGCTAGAATAGAAACTTTAAACATTGATGAGCAACTCATAAGTGGGTAGATAGGGAGGATGAGGGGGAGCCAAAGGGAGACAGGATAAGGAACCTCTTAAATTAAGAGACAACAAAGACAAAAATATGTGAACTTTTAACATGTACTGGCCCACTACATGTTTAAGGGGGCATGATATTAGGATTATCTCCTCTGTTCAGGAGAGCTAGGAGAGAGGGAGGGGGAGAGAAAGAAACAGACCTCCTCTTTTTGCAATAACTGGTTAAGCTGTAATGTCCTTCTTGGGGATCTCAAGTTTTAAAAGAGAACTTGTAAAGAATAAAGAGACTCATTGAAAATGTCTTTAAAAATGAAAAGAAGTGCCAGGAGAGAGAGTTCCCAGCACAAAGAGTGCACATAAATTTTATCATACCACTGAAAAGTTGGAAAGTTCTGATATACTAATCAGTTCAAGGTGCATATATTTTTTAAACCTTGTATAGTTTCCATTTTAAGTTTTTTAGTGCAGTAATTATCAATTATAAAAATTATTTTTTTCCAAAAGATCACACTTTAATAACTAAAGTGTACAATCTAGCATAATTTAGAGGAATTTAAACAAGGCCACTTGTGAGAGGCCTTTAATTATGTAAACATTTAGAAGCATTATGTTAGTGACAGTTTCTAGGGAATGCCTAAAAATGAAATAAAATAAGACTGATAGGGCTTCCCTGGTGGCGCAGTGGTTGAGAGTCCGCCTGCCGATGCAGGGGACACGGGTTCGTGCCCCGGTCCGGGAAGATCCCACATGCTGCGGAGCGGCTGGGCCCGTGAGCCATGGACGCTGAGCCTGCGCATCTGGAGCCTGTGCTCCACAACGGGAGAGGCCACAACAGGGAGAGGCCCACGTACCGCAAAAAAGAAAAAAAAAAAAGACTGATACTTCTTATAAACCTGAATTATTTTTGATAAGAAGAAACAAGCGGTTTAAATTAGTAAACATCAAGAATATGAAAAAGTCACAATATTTTAAAAGTTTCTTATTTAGCTTGTCATACTTGATATTTTAAAATAGCAGTAACACTCAAGATATACATGTACCTTTCCATGATGGATGTTCCAGAGAACCAGTCATTTAGTCAGGTGTTATTTACACACTTAGATTTCCTTTTTAAACATTTTTGTGTAGGATATCCTGAACAGCCTTGTCAGGCCTCATGTGGGTGGATTGTATTACCATCTAGATACATTTAGATTATACATCATACTTACACGGCTGTGGACACAAGTTTAAAGAAAGAGAGATGCATAGATTCAGATGTAAATATGAATACTCACATATTATATTCAGAGGCAAAATCCTTTCATTAAATTTTTATAGTGAAATTTTTCAGATAAAGAGAAAAGCATGCTTAATCCCCTAAAGGTCCCTTATTCAGCTTTAACAGTTATCAATACTTTTTGCATTCATTCTAATGGATTAATCTCTAGATAGCATTTATACATTATCAAACTATCTCAGTAGATTAAATATTAATAGTCTAGATACGATTTTTTAATTTTGAATATCTAATGAATAGCTTGAACTTGAATAAACTGATCTGGAAAATATTGTAAAGATTAAAAGATGCATCACTTTTGTTGGCAGTATCTAACAACATTATTAATTTTCTTTTTTCCAAAGAATGTGGGAAAAAATAATTTGCAAACATTTCTTGATAAGAAGCTATTTGATTCCTTCCACAAGAACTGGAGAAGGAGAGGTTGAAGTAACTCTGGACCCTCATCTCTGGCTCTTCCCAACTTTAAAATGGCAAAACTAACAGATGTGGGAAAAGTGGAAACATCTCTTCTATCCTATCAGGACTACAATTACCAGATCATACGTGAGAAAGGGAGAGTTCAGACTTCTAGTACGCATATGGAAAATACCATATTGGATTTCAATGTCTACTACTTTTGATCTTCCAGAAAGATTCTAGCTGCATTGTTCTTGTAACTATCACATTGACAACAATGGCTTCGAGTCAGCTTGTTGCAGTTAGGCCAAGAAGAATCCTAAATTATTAGCTACCCACCTTATTCTTAGCTCTTGCCAAACAATTATGTAATTTAACAGAATTTATTTAATATTATTTACTTTTTATCTTTGTGTATAGTAAATGACTTTAAAACATACCTAATATTTTTTGCAAGGACAAAATGAGGGAATATCAAGACATTTAACAGTGCATGCCTCGCACATGAGTGACACCCCCACCCCAGTGAATATTTTTTGCCCTTCCTCCTGTTATGTTACACATAGGATAGAGACTCGTAGAATTTAGTCAGGTAGAAATTCTTCCATAATAAATTCTAAATTCTTTACAGCTTTCCTCTCAAATTAAATCTTTGATATCCCTGAAATTGATATGATTTCATTTTTTTAACTGTGGATCACTACTTGTCCCAATATCATTTATCAAAAAGCCTAACCTTACCCATTGTCCAGTGGCACCTCTTTCATGCATGGTGTTTATTTAAGAGTCTGTTTCTGGGCTTTCAATCATGTAGAAATGTTTTATCTGTCTATTCTTGCATCATTTTCAAACTGTCTCAATTACTATAACTCTGTAATGGTCCTTGAAACCATATAAAGCTCTCAGAGAACAATTAGTCCTTTCCCCCTAATCACTTTTCTCTCCCAGCCCCTACAATAGTTATTTCTAATCATTACTATACATTCTCAAAGCCCTTGCCTGGCCAGTTTCCCCACTACATTCAGCAGAACACCTTGAATCCTACTTAATCGAGAACATAATGGCTTCCAGGTCTTCCACCTCCAAAGTTATCAGCATCATCAATCATCCTTATAACCTTTCTTCCAGTTTTAGTAGAGGAGATGTTACTGCCATTTATAGCAACAACTACAAGTGTCGTCTGAGTCCCATCTTCTCCCATTTTTTCAGACACTTTATACCAGTAATTAAATTTTTTCATTTATTATCTTCTATTTAATATATTCTGCCTCACTTTTTGGTAATAAGGTTGGTGATTTTCCCCCTATTTTTAAAAGTAATATATTTTAAGAATAAAATAGAGAAAGGAAAACATGTTTGTTATATGTGAGTATAACATCTTACAAAGTTCATATCATACTCTAAATAATGTTGTATACACAGGTTTTATCAGTATAGAGTATGAATTTAGGTCATAAATGTCCTTTTAATGAGCACTTCTATAGAGAATTACAGTTTATGGATGCCTATATATCCCTTTTCGTTTTATAACATTTTGAAAATAATGCAAGTTCTTTTATTTTTGCTTCAAATAGACACAAGTATAATGAAAAGTGACTGTTCTTCCCACTCTACAGAGTTAAGTATCTTGTGAATACATATGTGTATAAGTTGATATAATCCCCTTCTTATCAACACAAATAGAGAAATATATGCCCTGTGATGAACATTACTGTTTTCAATTAAATGATTTCTCTTGATAATTTTACATTACATGTTTTACATGTACAAAGTGATTAATATTTCCTAACGTCTGTATAATATTCCCAGACTATACTTTATTAACTACTTGCCTATTTTTCACTTCCCATCTTCTACTATGCCCATTCTTTCTTTTTTTTTTTTTTTTTTTTTTTTTTTTTGCGGTACGCGAGCCTCTCACTGTTGTGGCCTCTCCCGTTGCGGAGCACAGGCTCCGGACGTGCAGGCTCAGAGGCCATGGCTCATGGGCCCAGCCTCTCCGCGGCATGTGGGATCTTCCCAGACTGGGGCACGAACCCGTGTCCCCTGCATCGGCAGGTGGACTCTCAACCACTGCGCCACCAGGGAAGCCCCCATTATTTCTTTTACTCATTCTCTTACTTCTGCTAATGTTTCTTAAAATTATAATATTGATGTTTATTCTAAATGGGTATAAAATTTCTGCAGTACCAATCAATGATTACTCATAAATATCCATAGACAATCAATCCACTTTTTGCATGCAAAGCTCATGAACTTATTAGAAATTGTCTAATCCCATGGGCATATGAAAATCAACATTTCTAAATGAGAATGAATCTGTTTTCTCTAAACCTGTATCTAATATTTCCTTCTTACTCAATTCTGTTCTTCTTCGGTTTAAGCCAAAAAGGAAAGTCATCCTTGAATCTCTTCTCTTATAGTCAATCAGGAACAAAGTACAGCAGATTTTACTTCCTAAGTGCCATCCAAATCTATCCCCTCTGAAATCTCCTTGCTCTTATTGTTTTATTTTCCTGTTCACTTAGCTCTAAACTTAATTGCAAAGTGAGCATTTTAATTGGTCTCTCTGAAGCCATCCAGTCTCCTCCACTCTAGTATTTCAAGCAGTACTCAGTGATCTTTCTAAAATGTGACATTGATTCTGTTACTTCTATGCACAGAATCATTTCTTAGAATTATTTTCTTCAAGATAAAGCTGATGTTTTTAATTTTACATGAAAAAATAGCCTTCTGTGGCAATCAGAATTATAAAGCTATTTCCAAGATTATCCTCTGGCTATTCAATCAAACACTAATCTAGGTACTGTTGTAAAGGGAGTAGGTTACCTTTCAGCTGACCTTAAAATAGGGATTTTGGTCATACCCTGGATTATAATGGCAGGCTCAGTCTAATCACATGAGCTTTTAAAGAAAGAGGAAGGCAGAAGGGAAATACAGATAGAATCAGTCATAGAGAAAGGGTATGAGAAATGGAATATTGTCTGTCACATCAGTAAACAAAGGATGTCACAGTCATCAGCCATTGCAGCCACCACAATGGTGAGCTGGTGAGCCCTAAGGGAACTCAGGAAGGGAAAGAATACCTGCCATTTAGCAGCCATCAGACTGCAGCCACTCTCTACAGTGAGCACAGAGGTAACTCAGGATGTAAAAACACAGCATGATGGCCCCAGATAGCTGAGGTACATACCAAAGGAATGATTGCAGTGAGCCCAGACTCTTGCATCTTCCCACACATAGAAAAGCACCAAATTCCTTAACTTGGGATTTCTGGTTTTCTTTTTTAAGAAGATGTTGGGGGTAGGAGTTTATTAATTTATTTATTTTTGCTGTGTTGGGTCTTCGTTTCTGTGTGAGGGCTTTCTCTAGTTGTGCCAAGCAGGGTCCACTCTTCATCGTGGTGCACGGGCCTCTCACTATCGCAGCCTCTCTTGTTGCAGAGCACAGGTTCCAGACGCGCAGGCTCAGTAGTTGTGGCTCACGGGCCTAGTTGCTCTGCAGCATGTGGGATCCTCCCAGACCAGGGCTCGAACCCGTGTCCCCTGCATTAGCAGGCAGATTCTCAACCACTGTGCTACCAGGGAAGCCCTCTGGTTTTCTTTAATTTACAATAATCTTTTGATGTTCCAACTACCTGCCCTTTGTTGTAAAACTTCTATATAACCTGGCTCCCCACCTCACCTCCTTGGAGCAGTTTTCTCAGGGTTACTTGAGATGCTGCCTCCCGGTCTTGAAGTCCTAAAAATTCCCATCAAATAAAACAACTCTCAACTTTTAGGTTGTGAATATTTTTTTAAGTCGACAGTTAGAAGGGGAAGTCAGAGAGATTCCAATCTTGAGAGGAGCTGAACCCTCCATTGCTGAAGGGGGTGATATGGAAAACATGAAAAGGAATGCGGGCAGTAGGTAGGAACAAAGCGTGACAGACAGCAAAGAAATGGGACTTCAGTCCTATAACCATGAAAAACTGGATTCTGCCAACCAGAATGAACTTAGAAGATCCTTTCCAGATCTTCTTATCTTTCTTTGATAAGAGCCCAGAAGGCTAACACCTTGGAATGGACTTTGTAAAAACTCAGAGCAGAGAAACCAATCAAGCCGACCATAATTTCTGACCTATAGAACGGTGAAATAATAAATTTGTGTTGTTTATGTTGCTAAATTTGTGATAAGGTATTACAGCAGAAATAGAAAATTAGTACACGTTCATAATCTTGACTCACTCTCTCAAACTTTATCACTTATCACTGCCTTTTCCTCACTTTACCTTGAAGTATTCTGAAATATTTTCCCATATTACCAGGCTCTTTACTGTCTCAATGTACATACATCCATGATGGCTCTTTTTCTAGCCTTTCTTATTTTACCTGGCTAATTTCTACTAATTCTTCACAGCTCACCATAGCTAACATCTGTTCTAGAAACCTAGCTGAATTACTAAGTCTCTGTTGAGTCCTCCACTTCTTTCCTCCCATACACTGATTTATTTCCGTCAGAACACATAAGGCATCCTCTGGTAATTATCAACTTGTCTGTCTCCCCATCTTTGAATATAAGCTCTTTGAAGACAAAGACTATAAATCAAATCTGTGAATTTCTTAGGCCCAGCACAAAACACAGACAGCATTTATGCACATCAAATATTTATTGAATGCATGCCAGAATGATGGGTGTGTAGTTTGCAATGAATTCTTGGGAATAATTTATTGACTAACAAGTATATCAATGAAATGTCACTATCCTTTCTGTAAAAGTATTTTGTCAGTAAAGATTAATCTAAAGGGGTTTTTACTATATTCTAGCAAATTATCCTTTTTTTCAGATAGCTCATTTTAAGCTAAGTGTCTGTAGTTGACAATGATGATAATTTTTCCTATTTAATTAAAAAACATTATTTCCTTGAAACTGTGAACTTTTTAAAAGATAAATCTTGTCACTCCCATATTTGCATGTGCTTGTTCCTACTAGATGGATATTTATGTCTAATTTTTTTCATAGATGGATGATTAATTGTTCTCCCTCTTTAGGGAGCAATATTGAAAGATTATTCCCTGCCTTAATTTTTCTCTACATCCACAACATGCTCCACCCCAAATTGGAGAAATATTGATAACTGTAGTAAGCCTGAATTCCATTGACCTCTTTTTTTAAAAAAAATATTTATTTATTTATTTGGTTGTGCTGGGTGTTAGTTGCAGCAGGTGGGCTCCTTAGTTGCAACTCATCAGCTCCTTAGTTGCAGCATGCGTGCTCTTTAGTTGTAGTTTGCCGGTTCCTCAGTTGTGGCATGCAAACTCTTAGTTACAGCATGCATGTGGGATCTAGTTCCCTGACCAGAGGTCGAACCTGGGCCCCCTGCACTGGGAGCATGGAGTCGTATCCACTGTGCCACCAGGGAAGTCCCCATTGACCTCTTAGGTTCAGATTTTTCCTCCACTTCATTCACTAGGACCTGCCTTCTTAAAACAATATTTGTTGTTATTTACTATCACTGTCAATGATATTGGCTTCTCCAGACTACTAGGAAAGCTTGCATTTTCCCAACTTCTCTATTTGTGACAGTTGTAGCACTAGAAGTTCATTTACCAAAGGGTAAGGAGTAGTAGAAAGCCCATGTTGGCCTTAAGGCAAAGCAGAACAGTCACATATTTTTGTGCTATTTTGCCCCGCACATAGGTATCTGTCATAGGCGCCACTAAAGGCTGAAATATAGCCCAAGCTTGACTTTCCAAAACCTATGGCCTGCAGGGCAAAGGCCAGAGGGATGCCTTATGTTCATTCACAGGAAGGTACATCATGTACATTCCTGTATCAAATCTACCATTCTGGATTCCTTTGTCTATTTGCATTTGGTTCAAAACCAATGGGTAAAAGATGTCATTAATTAGTTAATTTTAAATCACACACCAGGCAGTAACGCTAAGGGAAACTTAATTTTTAGTACCATATCATTATCTGAGATAATTTTTTTAATCTAAAATAATTGTGTCACAGTCTGTAAATATCTTTTCTCATGTTTAATCTTAGACATGCAAATTTGGCTATACTACTTAGCGATAAAAAAGTTTATAGGATCTCTATGCTAGTCGTATGCATATGATAAACATATCTGTGTTTATGTATACATTCACATGTGTTCTATTTTTAATGTTATACAGTCCTAGAAGGAAGACTGGTCTATTGTTTTATAAATAACTTTTGCCTCTTCTTAGAAAAGTAATAGTATCAGCTTAATGATGCATTTGCTCTATTTGAAACATATTTATGTTTTTGCATAAGAAAGGGCAAAATCTTGCAAATTAATCTGATTAAAAATGATGATAGGGCTTACCTGGTGGCGCAGTGGTTGAGAGTCCGCCTGCCGATGCAGGGGACACAGGTTCGTGACCCGGTTCGGGAAGATCCCACATGCCGGCGAGCGGCTGGGCCCGTGAGCCATGGACACTGAGCCTGCGCGCCCGGAGCCTATGCTCCGCAACGGGAGAGGCCACAGCAGTGAGAGGCCTGTGTACCGCAAAAAAATAAAAGTAAAAATAAATAAAAAATGATGATAACCTAAAACTTATTGTAAATTTTTATTATAATGAAATTCTCATGTTTTTGGTGGTATTTTTACTCATCAAGCGTTTAAAGTACTCAGTTCCCTCTGCAGAATGTTGTTTGGATAAGGGAAAACAGTAAAGTGAGGTTGAATGCCAGCTGTTTAATTAACACCACTCATCTAGCCTACTTCAAATAGCATAATACTCTCATAGAGGAAGGAATTTTCTGTCAGTATTTCATTTAAAATATACAGTAAATACTTCTAAATGATTTAATGACTCTGCATTGCAAATCAGTTAATACATAAAATGAACAGAGAATATGCTTATTTCCTAGTTGGTTTTACAAAAATAGTGATAGGTCAAGAAAACAAGCTTGGGATGTTAAACACAATGTAAACAGGACCACATTCACATATTTGTCTATAAATCTGGTTATTTTGTTTTCTTTCTATATACAAGATCAGAATGTAATGTACTTGTCAATATAAAGCAAACCCATAAATATTTTCCAATTAAACTCTTCTTTACTGCCTTTGTCTGAGTTGTAGCTCCTCAACTTATTAGCCATGGCAGTTTGCAAAATTAATTCTCAGTTTCCTAATGTTTAAAATCTGCGTAATACTAGAGATTTATCTCCCTAGGGGTGTTGGGGGGATTAACTGAGATAAGCCATGTAAAATGTTTTGCTTAGAGTTAGATACATTGAAAATGACCAGTAAGTGTTAACTATCATTATCATGATTATTTTTGAAAGCACTAGACATTTCTAATCACCTTATTTTATAAACTCCTATTTCTTGCTAAAAATTGAAATGTGTAAGACATACCAAAATGATGGTCCAAATTGCCTTCTATCCTTGTTAGTGATAGTGGATACATTTGTAAGAGAGTACACTTATGCAATTATTTTTAAAAATCAAATAAATTTTCCTTCTCTACTTGGACTACTCTTTAAGAGATGATTCAAAGCTTCTTGAATGTCTGTATTAACATTATATTTAATTAAGCCTTAAAAATAAGGCAGATTATATTACTTTTCTTCTAGGCTTGCTATACGTTATTTAAGATGTTGATATGTAGTATGGGAATATTTTTGTGGCAAATTTTTCATTTCCACAGATCATTTAGCCACATTAAGCTTTAGGACCAAAACCAAGAAAAGATATTAAGATTCTTAAATATTTTCAATATATTTAAATATCTATTTTGATTTAAATAGGTATAAACACAAACAATACCAAAGATTACAGGCAGATCATTAGACATATACTTCCCTGTTCATCTAATGTCCAAGCAAAAACAGCTGCAAAGGGCAACAATGACGTACAATACAAAAGTTTAAACCAAAGAATGGCCTAGAGAAACCAAAATATCTGAATAAATAGTAAACCAGTTAAGTGCACTATTTTGCCCACAAAACCAATAAACTCCATATTTCATTCATTAAAAAAAAAATTAATATGCTTAGTGTTTTTTCTACTATATGTTAGGAGATAAAGGAAGTTAAAAACGCTATTGGTTACTTAGAATGTGTCATGTATTATATTCAGCACTAGACGCTAAATCATTGATTTCTCACATCAGTGTTAGATATTACACATGTATCTTATATAATACTCTCAACAAATGTGTGAGTTGCATTTTTAATTCTATAAAGAAAAATCAGAATCCTTCCCTTTAAAAACATACCCAAAGTGGCAAAAGTAGAAAGTATCTAGGAAAAAGCCTAGATAAAAACTCATGACTCTCGGATGCTAAAGCTTGGAGGCCTCCTTTTAATAAAACTCTTCTCCAATTGAAGTTCAGTGCTCAGAAAGAGATTAATAACCTACTTTATTAGATATGACCAAATATTTAAATGCTCTATGACATATACTGAATGTATCTCCTTTTATTTAGTGACTCTATTATTGTGCAGTCATACCATGAGGTTAGTCAAAAGGTGCCAGGGTCTTGGGGAAGTGATGAGGCTTAGTTATGACTGAGACATATGTGTAAAGGGCAAAATGGGAAGAGGAAGATTAGAGGGTGAATTCAGGAATAATTATCAATAATCTCCCTCATTTCTCCTGATCATATCATAATGAATAGGAATGTAATAGTTTGTACTCACTTAACCATCTAATCTTTATAATTTTCATGCAGAAAGTTGTGATTTTTTCATATGTACATAGTTCTAGATACCATTCCCCATGCATAAAATATTGCTTGTCTTTCTAATTCCACTGCAGTATTATTTGTGCCCCTTGTGTCTTTATATATAAAAAGAGAGGATACATATTTTTCAGGTTTATAATTTAATCATGTTGTAATTATGCTTTAATGGAATTATGTGTGCATCCTGATTATTTTATACATGCATCCAGCCACTACTGTGAGCAGATCAAGGGCAGAGAATGCCTATCATAGTGTTGGTCACATAGTAGGAATGGTAAAAATAGATCTGATGAAAGGAAGAAAAGGTTAAGGGAAAGAAAATGAAGAAAAATGAAATAAAATGTAAACATTTAAGGTTTGATGGTTAAAAGGAATTCTAAATAAAAAAATAGCAGTATATCCAAAAAAAAGAATTGCTTTCCTAGACTGTTAATAACTTTCAAAGATATTTATTTTTATGAACTATAGAACATTTAGAATATGTGTAATTATAACAAGTAATTGAGGTAGTGTGTGATAAATAATTTCAGAAAGAATACAGAATACACACATTGTCATTTTTGGCATGTCTAACACTGGAAACTAAAGTATGAAAAGGAAAACCATAAATTAGAATTTTTGTGGAATTCCTTTTTTAAGCTACACTACAACATAGTTATGTTAAGGATTTTAATTATAAAGTAAGTTTATAAGACCATTATTTGAGAATTTATGATAATTAACAAATGAAAGACACTTCTGCAAAATTGTCTTAAAACCTCACACCTGCCACCAAATGCACAGTTTTAATCCAAAGTTGAAAGTGTAATTAATGAAATGACAATGAGGTTTGTAAACTTGATGACAATTTTAATTTCAAACAAAAACACTGAATGTAAGAAACTATCAATGCTTTCTAAAGAGCATTTAATGCTTTCCAAGTATCTTAAAGGCAGCAATATATTTCCATTTTTCTCATGTGTCAGATATTAGAGAAAAAATAATTTAGTCTTCAGTGCTTCTTATCTTCCCACTAAGAAAAATAAGGAAAAATAGTTCAAGTTACATTCATTGTAAGGTTTTCATATGATATTCTAGGAATTTAAACAATGTTATTCAAATATAAGTATGCAGAATCATATATATGGAATTATTATGTATTTATATCTAAGAAATTTTGATGGGGGACACATTTTGAAAATCATTATATTATAAATGAATATAGTTCAGGGCAAAATGTCATAATTGTACACTATAAAATTAGGTTTTATCAATATTGGCATATTTCTCAAGGACGTATACCTTGGAAATATTGCAGGTTCGTTTCCAGACCACCATGATAAGGCAAATATTGCAATAAAGAGAATCGTGAATTTTTTGGTTTCCTAGTGAATATAAAAGTTATGTTTACATTATACTCTAGTGTATTAAGTGTGCAGTAGCATTATGTCTAAAAATGTGCATAACTTAATTTAAAAACTTCATTGCAAAAAAAAAAGCTAACCATCATCTGAGCCTTCAGTTGAGTAATGGTAGCAACATCAAAGATCACTGATCACAGATCACCATAACAAATATAATAATAATGAAAAAATTTGAAATATTGCGAGAATTTCCAGAATGTGACACTGAGTCAGGAAGTGAGCAAATGCTGTTAGAAAAATGACGCTGATAGACTTGCTTAACACAGGGTTGCCACACACCTTTAATTTGTAAAATAACACAATATTTATGAAGCACAATAAAATGAAATATGCCTGTAATTATTTTCTAGTTGAAGAGAGGGAACGGGTGATGGGAAGAGAGCCAGTATAAAAGATGAGTACAGTTTCAATCCTGAAGGTATACTCTGTCATATCAGATTTAATAATCCTGCAATTTTAGGAGTTCTACTCCCCAGAAACAGGTTTCTACAAAAAGCAAGACACATATCTAATCAAAAATATCAATTGACCTTAGGGTTTATACCTTAGCTAATGTTTATCTATCTATAATTAGAATTACTCTTGTAATATCAATTCATACTACTTACAAAAGTATCTAGGATAGAAATATAGTTTTGCAGATAGCACTTTTCTGAATTGGAAATCTAGTATTTTTTATATTAATTGACATTTTCCAATTGCTCTAATTTGCTAAATTAATGGAATTGTAATATAGTTTTATATAGCTTTCAATTTATTTGAAGTAAACTTTTAAGAATAACATATTCAGAAATTAGAAGCATAAAGTTCAGTTGAATTATTCATTTCTGTAGTTTTAATGTTTTTCCCCTAAAGCCCAACTTTCTCTACACTACCAAACAACACGCAATTTGTTTGTAATTATTTAAAACGAGATGTCCTCTATCTTAGTATATTGCCTATATCCCAATGTTGTCACAGTAGTTTCAGTATAGAGCTTTGATTTCATGTCATCTCGACACTTGAGATAGCAAACAACTATGCTCTACTAGAACAGAGGCATGAACATGAAAGTCTCATGCACAGCACACAATTAAAGTGAAAAATATATAGCAATAACTGTACTGCACAGAATAGAGAGTGGTATTGTGTTAGTCCACTATTTTATCATTTGAAGTGAGATTTTTACATTTGTTCCATTAAAATATTTGAAATTCAATCCTACCTTGTATTTCTATAGACTGTAAGAACATGTAAGCAAATGTAGAAAATAATCCATAATAGTTCTTTTCAGATTTCTCAGAATTTCAGAATAAAAATAATATCCATATTTTCTCAATTTATTTCCTGTCATAGATTGTTTTAATTGAACCCTGGCTAATCATAAATTCCTGCAAATATTTTCTATATGCCATGCACTTCTGTCCTAAGTGCTCTATATAATCCTTGCAACAGCTTGACAAGGTAAGTTTTATTATTATCCTGAGTTTGAAGATAAGGGAATTCAGATACAGAGAGGTTAGATCACTTGTCAGCAACATACAGCCAATAAATGACAGAAACAAGTTTCACACTCAGGCAGTCTAGGCCATGTTGTTATACCACACACTGTTTCTTTAGTTCCCATTTTTCCACATACAAGTATAGAAAGGAGTAAATCCAGATTTTGCGGAGGCCTAAAAATGATACAGTTTTGGTGGGTCAACCTTAAGAAAAGGAATACAAAATTGTAAATATTATATTAGTTATGAAAATAAATATATAGTTAAAATGACAAAAGAAATCGCAGCAAATAAAGTTGAAAATGCCAAAAACATCACAAAATTCAGAATAACAATCTGTTTACTAATTAACTGCCTAATAGCCACCTAAGATGTATAACTTCACTATTTTTGATCACCTCTTTATAGGATAAAGATTTCATAATATCTTTTCTATATAGATACTAGGAAGGTAATTCAGTATTACCACTAGCATTCTTTTTTTAACATCTTTATTGGAGTATAATTGCTTTACAATGGTGTGTTAGTTTCTGCTTTATAACAAAATGAATCAGTTATACATATACATATATCCCCATATCTCTCCCTTCTTGCATCTCCCTCTCTCCCACCCTCCCTATCCCACCCCTCTAGGTGGTCACAGAGCATCAAGCTGATCTCCCTGTGCTATGCAGCTGCTTCCCACTAGTTATCTATTTTACATTTGGTAGCGTATATATGTCCATGCCACTTTCTCACTTCATCCGAGCTTACCCTTTCCCCTCCCCATATCCTCAAGTCCCTTCTGTAGTAGGTCTGTGTCTTTATTCCCGTCTTGCCCCTAGGTTCTTCATGACGATTTTTTTTTTTTTTTTAGATTCCATATATATGTGTTAGCATATGGTATTTGTTTTTCTCTTTCTGACTTACTTCACTCTGTATGACAGACTCTAGGTCCATCCACCTCACTACAAATAACTCAATTTCATTTCTTTTTATGGCTGAGTAATATTCCATTGTATGTATGTGCCACATCTTCTTTATCTATTCATCTGTTGATGGACACTTAGGTTGCTTCCATGTCCTGGCTATTGTAAATAGAGCTGCAATGAACATTTTGGTACATGACTCTTTTTGAATTATGGTTTTCTCAGGGTATATACCCAGTAGTGGGATTGCTGGGTCTTATGGTAGTTCTATTTTTAGTTTTTTAAGGAACCTCCATACTGTTCTCCGTAGCGGCTGTATCAATTTACATTCTCACCAACAGTGCAAGAGGGTTCCCTTTTCTCCACACCCTCTCCAGCATTTATTGTTTTGATGATGGCCATTCTGACTGGGGTACCACTAGCATTCTTGATTCAAAAAAATATTGTAGATAGTTTGTATCCATAAACATCCTACTTCACAGATACACACACTTTGTAGTACTACTGCAGAATTTTACTTTACAAAGCAAAGAAATATGGTAAATTTAATGTTGTGATATTCTTTCCTCACTTTCTTCCATGCAGTTAAAAACAACCAACCAACCCCATTTTACTCTTTATTTTGACAAATAGTCTAAGTGAGCAAATATTGGTGAGTCAGGCCTTGCCTTCTACTGATACTCAATTACAGGTATCAAAGTTTGATTATTTTAGTAATTCTTTGCTGCATTATACCATGAAATATTATTCTTATTTATTATTGGAAAGAGAGTAATTAGTGCCTTTAAATTTAATCAAATTAGATTCCAGAAAACCCAGATTTGATTTAGAAAACTCCCGCTTAATATTCTGTTCCTATAGAACAAATTCTAGTACCAAAATCTTTATGAGAGGGTTCAATCAGAGAAACAGAACCAGTAGGATATATCTATACCTATATCAATTTTATATCGATATCTAATCTGTATATGTATATATATGTGAATGCATATGTACACATCTGTCTCCTTCTCTCTATTATCTATCATATTATCTACCTATATGGGACATTTATTAGAATGAATTGGTTTACACAGTTGTGAAGATTGGCTCAGCAAGTCTGATATCTGTACAGAAAGCTGTAAGTACTGGAAGATCAGGACAAGCTGGAACCCCACAGACATGGGATGAACTTATAATTTTCAGGCTGGAATTTCTTCTCACCTTAAGTGAATCTTAAACATTATGGAGTCAAGTATTGGTGATCTTCAAACTATATATTCTAATGAATACCTAGGATAAATTACTGAGAGTTAGAAGAATGCCACTTATTAGCACAATTTGCTTCATTGGATTATGTCAGATTATCTTTACTGAATTATGTGTCTTTTATAATTGAAGTGCTTCTGTCACAGTGCCTAATTCCTTATCATTTACTTGTTTTGTTTTGGCCCTCCATTCCCACTGAATGGCTATATGTAGAGAAAAACAAAACAAAGCAAAAACAAACAAAAATCTGTAGTGAAATTATGTGAAATCAACTAAAAAATTACTACTACTGGCTTGAATGATCAAATAATATTTTCAGTGGTAGATATATTCATGATATACAATATATGGGAGAACCAAATGTGGATAAATGTTGATTTATATATATATATTTATTCATATATCGCAATACAAAATTTTGTTTGACTCTTAATGTCCTCCTTCAGAATTCTACTTTAATATACTCCCAATGTAAAAGTATAATTTTTTTGTTTTGCGGTGCACGGGTCTCTCACTGCCGTGGCCTCTCCCGTTGTGGAGTACAGGCTCCAGACGTGCAGGCTCAGCGACCATGGCTCACGGGCCCAGCCGCTCCACAGCACGTGGGATCTTCCCAGACCCGGGCACGAACCTGTGTCCCCTGCATCGGCAGGTGGACTCTCAACCACTGCGCCACCAGGGAAGCCCTAAAAGTATAATTTTTAACATGTTGAAATATAATTTCTTTACACTGAGCACAGGTTAAAAAAAAATTAACTCTGTGAGGAAATCAACATGATGGCAAAACTAGTCCAAAGGAAGATATGAGAAATTCACGTATTTTCAATAAAAAAAGAATGCTGGAATATGATTGTTAAATGAGAGAAAAAACTTAATTTTCTAAAGGATAATAAAGACATAATTGTTGGGTTATCAGTTCCACTTGACAAAAGTCACTGAAACCTCATTCAACAAAAATTATTTGTATCTTGTCAGTTTTCAACAATTTAACATCTAACTTTAAAGAGTGGACCTGAATCAGTAGTAAATAATAAATTACACAATGTTATACTCCCTTGGAGAAAAAGATTACTCTTTGGCAAACTTGTTACACAACACTCTAATAAAACCATAAAGACATGTATTTGCCTTATTTTTAAAATGTTTTTTCTTAATATTAGACCATTGACAACCAATGCCATTATATATATTTTTTCTGCATGGAGAGGACATACCTCCAAGATAATATCTGTCTTAGCAGTGTCCATAACATTTTCTCTGCTCATCTTGTTATCAAATTTTAACAATAGATGCTCTCAGTTACTGGAGATTTTATACTTGTGTAGCCAAAAGAAAAAAAAAAAGAACAGAATAAAAAAACTAGAACAAAATTATATGCTGATACAGAGAGACTGAGTGTTATATGTACAGGTATACAATAAAATCTCATGAAAGAATTTATTGGCATAATGCAAGGAGATCCAGGTTCTGGGACACCCAGGATTTCAGATAAAAGAGAAAAGGCTTTATTTATAATCCATTTTATTACATGACAGTCATAAGTTCTGTCCAGGTAATGTTTGGGATTGATTATATTAAAACAAACAAAGAGAAATAAACTGCAGTGTCCTATTTCTTGATATTAAGCTTTTAATTGTAATTCCTGCTTATCTTTGGGGATGCAGGACTTTTAAAAATGTAAAAAATGTAAATTGTGTCTTGACCTTGGTACCTGGCATGTTCCATGTCAGAGAGAGCTAGGCTAAACTAAGTTTTAAAATATCAGTTTGAATTTTTCAAGTGTTATCTCAATATGGTCTCTTGGAAACAAATGACTCTCCAAAAATGTGTCGTTAATATCAGGCACTGTTGCACACACTATTGGAGAATCTATTTGGGGCAGTGTTGTTTATAGAGCTGTCTATGACAATTTGTATAAAAGTGTGGCTTACCTTTTTCTTTTTTTGTTGTTGTTTACTTTTTATATACTCTTACATGATAGTTGCCTCTTCTGCTTATACTTAAGGATACTTTTTTTAAAAGGAAATAGTGTAATCAGGAACAATAGTAAATTCTAAGCTATTACTCAAATGGAAAAAATGCTACGGGTAAAATAAAGGTGCATTGATGATTATTGAATTCAGCAGGAAACATCATTCTATTACCAAAATTTCTTTGAGATTTGTGAAACTGGTTTATTTGACCAAAGTATGTTGCCAAAATCTTGGCTCTTTGTGTATCGATGTCGAACAGAAATATGGAGACAAAGTTATGCAGGAGAGAGAAAGAGTGGCTTTATTTCTTTGTGAGGCAAAGAGGGAACACAGTTTGCTAGTGCCTTAAGAACTGTGCCTCCTCCCTGGGGGATAGGGAGAGGTTATATAGTCAGGACTTTTGGTCAGATGTATGTGATAAGGATCAAGGCAGTAACAGTCTTGCATTCTTCTTTCTTCTGCAAAGTTTCAAAAGGGTGGAGTTGCTGACAAGATTAGGGTGTGTGCAGGGTTTCAGGTTGTTGGGTCTCCTAATCTTGATGAACTTCTCTGGTCCCTTTAATCTTGCCTCAGGTGGTTTCACGGCTGCTCCTCCCTTGATTAGCAACTGTTTGAATCTGCCCTTTGTAACTCAGGGAAGGTCATGGAGGCTGGCGTCTTGCCTAAAGAAACAGGCGACAAAAAGGCCTCTGTGCCCAGGAGCCCCACAGGGCCCTGCTTGGCATCAAGTATGCTTGAAGGTTAACAGTTTTTAGCAAAAGATCACGTTTGAGTGGGACTATTTCAGATTTGGAAAGTATTTTCAATATTTGAATAATGACTGTGAACTATTAAATTGGAGAACAAGCCAGTGTTTGATTAATACAATTTGAGTGGGCTTGATGCTATACCTATGTACTAATGCAGCTATGCAGGGATTTGCCTAATGGTGAAAAGGACTATTTCAGACAACATAGAGCAGGTTGCCAGCCAAGTTTGCTATTCCCCTTGGGTGTCTCCCTCTCTCTCTTTCTCTCCTTCTCTTTCTCTCTCATTTTCTCTCTCTCTCATTTTCTCTATTTCTCTGTCTCTGACTCTGTTTCTGTCTCTACAAATGATTTTTATAATGAGAGTCAAAGTATAAACTATATAACTAGCAAAGATCAGACAACTTTGTCTATAGTTTATGGACAGAGCCAGTCACATTCCTCTTAGCTTTCACAATTGTAAAATGAAATTATTCATTTCCTTATTTGTAAAGACTTTCTAGTATTCCCATTTTTCTAAAGCTTTAATGAATTGGTGTTTCTCTCACACACTAAAACCTAGGTTAAAATAAAACACACTGTGTGCCTGTCTGCCTTATCTTTAGTTCTGGGAATTCCAATTGAGATATTAAAGCCTGGTACAATAGGATTACTGGCAATCAGAAAAATAGTAAATTATTTTCCAAAAAAGTGAAAGATGAAGAATAAGAAAAGAGTAAAATAAAGTAATAAAAAGTAGGAGAGAACAAAAGTGAAGTCATGGTATGAAGTGATTGTAAGGTATAAATCATTATTTCAAGATTCTCTTCGTGAGATAAAATATTGAAATACTTTTTTAAATACAAGAAGAGAACAGAGGACTGGGCAAGGATCCATCTAGAAGTTCCAAAGGCCAAACCCACTCTCAAAGTTAAAATTTTCATAGTTATATGGCTGTTTACCAAAAGGGAGAACAGCGCTGTTTCCAGGCACCTCACTGGCAACTCTACCCTAATTAATATTGTTATATTTATATAAAAAATATGAAACAATTTAATTTTGTCACATACAGCATAGGGTCTATTTAGAACCAGATGTTGCAAGATTCCATTAATAGAAAAATATAACTACAGGTTAACAGTTTAATATAAAACCTTACTGAAAGAGATAATAAATATACTTATTTAAATATATTTGAGGGAAGTATAACATATATATTGAAGTACAAAAATCATTAGTTTTCAAATAATTATAACAAATTGAACAGACGTGTAACTGTGTCCTATATTAAGAATAAAATATATCTAGCACTCCCAATGTATGTCCCTTCTAATCACTACTCCCAACTTCTTCAAAGGTTATGGATATATGGATATACATTATGCTTGCTAATAATATCCATATAATTTTGCCTGTATTTGAATATGAATGGAACCATAGGATATGTATGTTTTTGTATGTCTTTTTGCTCCAATATTCTTATGTGTGTGTTTTTAATATTATACACTGAAATTACATATAGCAGCAGTTCTTTCATTTTTCTTCCAAATAATATTCTTTTATATAAATATACCACAATGGATTTATCCATTTTATTAATGTGCATTTATGTTGTTTCCAGGTTTTGTTAGTACAAATATAACAGCTACATATATTTTAATACAAGTTTTTTTTTTCACAGAAATGCACATATTTATTGGGATTACTGGGTCAATTTCTATATATGGATATGATCAGATTTAGTAGCGCCAAACATTTTACAAATTGGTGTACTAATTTATAGACCTTCCAATTGTTCCAAATTCTCATCAATAATTAGTATTGTCTGTATTTTATATGAACTATCTGGTGAGTGTGTAATGTCATTTCATGGTGGTTTTAAATTACTTATTTCTTTTTCCTGATAACTAATAAAGTTGAATACTTGGTTAGTGCTTTCAAACCTTGAGCATCCACTTTTGGGGAGAATTCAGAATCTTTTGACAGTTTTTAAAAATTGGTAACCAATCTTTTAATTTTATTCTTCCAATTTTTTTTATTTTAAAATTTTTATTGGAGTATAGTTTTTTTTTAATTCTTTAATTTTTAAATTTTTATTGGAGCAAAGTTGATTTACAATGTTATGTTAGTATCAAGTGTACAGCAAAGTGAATCAGTTATACACATACATATACCCAATTTTTTTTTTTTTTAATTCTTTTCTCATATAGGCCATTACAGAGTATTGAGTAGAGTTCCCTGTGCTACAGAGCAGGTTCTTATTAGTTATCTATTTTAGATATAGTAGTGTGTATATGTCAGTTCCAATCTCCCAATTTATTCCTCCTATCCCATCCCCTGGTAACCGTAAGTTTGTTTTATACATCTGTGACTCTACATCTGTTTTGTAAACAAGTTCATTTGTACCCGTTTTTTTTAGATTCTGCATATAAGTGATATCATATGATATTTGTCTTCCTGTGTCTGACATACTTCACTCAGTATAACAATCTCTAGGTGTATCCATGTTACTGTAAATGGCATCATTTTGTTCTTTTTTATGGCTGAGTTATATTCCATTGTATATATGTACCACATCTTCTTTATCCATTCCTCTGTTGATGAACATTTAGGTTGCTTCCATGTCTCAGCTATTGTAAATAGTGCAGCAGTGAATGCTGGGGTGCATGTATCTTTTCCATTTATGGTTGTCTCCAGATATATGTCAGGAGTGGGATTGCTGGATCATATGGTAGTTCTATTTTTAGTTTCGTAAGGCTCCTCCATACTGTTCTCCATAGTGGGTGTATCAATTTACATCCCCACCAACAGTGCAAGAGAGTTCCATTTACTCCACACCCTCTCCAGCCTGTATTGTTTGTAGATATTTTGATGATGGCCATTCTGATTGGTGTGAGGTGATACCTCATTGTAGTTTTGATTTGCATTTCTCTAATAATTAGTGATGTTGAGCATCTTTTTATATGCTTTTTGGCCATCTGTATGTCTTCTTTGGAGAAATGTCTATTTATATCTTCCACCCATTTTTTGATTGGGTTGTTTTTGTTATTAATTATTTTTTTTATATTGAGCTGTATGAGCTGTTTGTATATTTTGGAGATTACTCCCTTGTCAGTTGCTTCGTTTGCAAATATTTTCTCCCATTCTGAGGGTTGTCTCTTCATCTTGTTTATGGTTTCCTTTGCTGTTCAGAAGCTTTTAAGTTTAATTAGGTCCCATTTGTTTATTTTTGTTCTTATTTTCATTACTCTAGGAGGTGGATCAAAAAAGATCTTGCTGCCATTTATGTCAAAGAGTGTTCTGACTATGTCTTCCTCTAAGAGTTTTATAGTGTCTGGCCTTACAGTTAGGTCTTTAATTCATTTTGAGTTTATTTTCGTGTATGGTGTTAGGGAGCGTTCTAATTTCATTCTTTTACATGTAGCTGTCTAGTTTTCTCAGCACAATTTATCAGAGAGACTGTCTTTTCTCCATTGTATATTCTTGCCTCCTTTGTCATAGATTAGGTGACCATAGGTGTGGAGATTTATCTCTGGGCTTTCTATCCTGTTCCATTGAGCTATATTTCCATTTTTGTGCCAGTACCATACTGTTTTGATGAGTGTAGCTTTGTAGTATAGTCTGAAGTCAAGGAGCCTGATTCCTTCAGCTCTGCTTTTCTTTCTCAAGATTCCTTTGGTTATTTGGGGTCTTTTGTGTTTCCATACAAATTGTGAAATTTTTTGTACTAGTTCTGTGAAAAATGCCATTGGTAGGCTGATAGAGATTGCACTGAATCTATAGATTGCTTTGGCTAGTATAGCCATTTTGACAATATTGCTTCTTCCAATCCAAGAATGTGGTATATCTTTCCATCTGTTTGTGTTGTCTTTGATTTCTTTCGTCAGTATCTTTTTTTTTCCTTAACTTATTTAGTAAGGTCTCAGACTTTTCTTTTTTATAATATTCATTTATTTAGCCTGCATTGGGTTTATGATGCTGCCTGCAGGCTTTCCCTAGTTGCAGTGAGCAGGGACTACTCTTCATTGCAGTGTCCTGGCTTCTCACTGCAAAGGCTTCTCTTATTGCAGAGCACGGGCTCTAGGCACATGGGCTTCAGTAGTTGTGGCATACTGGCTCAGTAGTTATGGCTTGTGGGCTCTAGAGCACGGGTTCAGTGGTTGTTGTGCATGGGCTTAGTTGCTCTGCGGCATGTGGGATCTTCCCAGACCAGGGCTTGAAAGCATGTCGCCTGCATTGGCAGGTGGATTTTTAACCATCTTTCATCAGTACCTTATAGGTTTCTAAGTATAGTTCTTTTGCCTCCTTAGGTAGGTTATTCCTAGGTATTTTATTCTTTTTGTTGGTAATGGTAAATGAGATTGTTTCCTTAATTTCTCCTCTGATCTTTCATTGTTGGTGTATAGGAATGCAAGAGATTTCTTTGTATTAATTTTATATACTGCAACTTTACCAAATTCATGATGAGCACTAGTAATTTTCTGGTAGCATCTTTAGGGTTTTCTATGTATAGTGTCATGCCATATGTAAACAGTGACAGTTTTACTTCTCCTTTTCCAATTTGGATTCCTTTTATTTCTTTAGAATTTCTTTGTATGTATTCAGGATAAGAGTCCACTGTTGAATGTATTATATGGAAAAAGTCCTTTACCACTCTGTCCTTGCCTTTTCACTCTCTTGGGATATGTGTCAATGAATAGACCTTCCCAATTTTGATGTAGTCAGTCCAAGTTATCAATTTCTTATTTGAATTCTCTGTTCTTTAAAAAAAAAATATTTTCAAGGTTCAATGATATTCTCTAGTTATCTTACCTATGTTTATTGTCTTATTTTTCACTTACATCTTCAATTGATTTATGTTTATAGAATAAAAAAAGGATAAGATTGGTATTTTCTTTCTCATGTACCCATATTTATCCATATATGAACCTTTAGATCCAGCACCATTTTTTTTAACATCTTTATTGGAGTATAATTGCTTTACAATATTGTGTTAGTTTCTGCTGTATAAAAAAGTGAATCAGCTATAGGTAAACATATATCACCATATCCACTCCCTCTTGCATATCTCTCCCACCCTCCCTATCCCACCCCTCTAGGTGGTCACAGAGCATCAAGCTGATCTCCATGTGCTATGCGGCTGCTTTCCACTAGTTACCTATTTTACATTTGGTAGTGTATATATGTCAATGCTACTTTCTCACTTCGTCACAGCTTACCCTTCCCCCTCCCCAGGTCCTCAAGTCTATTCTCTACATCTGCATCTTTATTCCTATCCTGCCCCTAGGTTCTTCAGAACCATTTTTTTTTTTTTTTTAGATTCCATATCTATGTGTTAGCATATGGTATTTGTTTTTCTCTTTCTGACTTACTTCACTCTGTATGAAAGACTCTAGGTCCACCCACCTCACTACAAATAACTCAATTTCATTTCTTTTTATGGCTGAGTAATATTCCATTGTATATATTTGCCACATCTTCTTTATCCATTCATCTGTTGATGGACACTTAGGTTGCTTCCATGTCCTGGCTATTGTAAATAGAGCTGCAATGAACATTGTGGTACATGACACATTTTTGTTTTTTGTTTTTTTTGGTGATACGCTGGCCTCTCACTGGTGTGGCCTTTCCCATTGCAGAGCACAGGCTCCAAACGCGCAGGCTCAGCAGCCATGGCTCACGGGCCCAGCCACTCCGCGGCATGTGGGGTCTTCCTGGACCGGGGCACGAACCTGTGTCCCCTGCATCAGCAAGCGGACTCTCAACCACTGCACCACCAGGGAAGCCCCATGACTCTTTTTTAATTATGGTTTTCTCAGGGTATATGCCCAGTAGTGGGATTGCTGGGTCGTATGGTAGTTCTATTTTTAGTTTTTTAAGGAACCCCCATACTGTTCTCTGTAGTGGTTGTATCAATTTACATTCCCACCAACAGTGCAAGAGGTTCCCCTTTCTCCACATCCTCTTCAGAATTTACTGTTTGTAAATTTTTTGATGATGGCCATTCTGACTGGTGTGAGGTGATACCTCATGTAGTTTTGATTTGCATTTCTCTAATGATTAGTGATGTTGAGCATCCTTTTATGCGTTTGTTGGCCATCTGTATATCTTCTTTGGAGAAAAGTCTATTTAGGTCCTCTGCCCATTTTTGGGTTGGATTGTTTGATTTTCTGATATTGAGCTGCATTAGCTGCTTGTATATTTTGGAGATTAAACCTTGTCATTTGCAAATATTTTCTCCCATTCTGAGGGTTGTCTTTTCATCTTCTTTATGGGTTCCTTTGCTGAGTAAAAGATTTTGAGCTTCATTAGGTCCCATTTATTTATTTTTGTTTTTATTTACATTTCTGTAGGAGGTGGGTCAAAAAGGATTTGCTGTGATTTATGTCAGAGTGTTCTGCCTATGTTTTCCTCTAAGAGTTTTACACTGTGTGACCTTACATTTAGGTCTTTAATCCATTTTGAGTTTATTTTTGTGTATGGTGTTAGGAAGTGTTCTAATTTCATTCTGTTACATGTAGCTGTCCAGTTTTCCTAGCACCACTATTGAAGAGGCTATCTTTTCTCCATTGAATATGCTTGCTCCTTTATCAAAAATAAGGTGACCATGTGCTTGGGTTGATCTCTGGGCTTTGTATCCTGTTCCATTGATCTGTATTTCTGTTTTTGTGACAGTACCATACTGTCTTTATTACTATAGCTTTGTAGTATAGTCTGAAGTCAGGGAGCCTGATTCCTTCAGCTCCATTTTTCTTTCTCAGGATTGCTTTGGCTGGGCTTCCCTGGTGGCGCAGTGGTTGAGAGTCCGCCTGCCAATGCAGGGGACACGGGTTTGTGCCCCGGTCCAGGAAGATCCCACATGCTGCTGAGCAGCTGAGCCCGTGAGCCATGGCCGCTGAACCTGTGCATCTGGAGGCTGTGCTCCACAATGGGAGAGGCCACAACAGTGGCGGCCCACATACTGCCAAAAAAAAAAAAAAACACGATTGCTTTGGCTATTCGGGATCCTTTGTGTTTCCATACAAATTGTGAAATTGTTTGTTCTAGTTCTGTGAAAAATGCCATTGGTAGTTTGATAGGGATTGCACTGAATCTGTAGATTGCTTTGGGTAGTATGGTTATTTTCACAATGTTGATTCTTCCAATCCAAGAACATGGTATATCTCTATATCCGTTTGTATCATCTTTAATTTCTTTCATTAGTGTCTTACAGTTTTCTGCATACAGGTCTTTTGTCTCCTTAGGTAGGTTTATTCCTAGGTATTTTATTCTTTTTGTTGCAGTGGTAAATGGGAGTGTTTCCTTAATTGCTCTATCAGATTTTTCATCATTAGTGTGTAGGAAGGCCAGAGATTTCTGTGCACTTATTTTATATCCTGCTACTTTAACAAATTCATTGATTAGATCTAGTAGTTTTCTAGTAATGTCTTTAAGATTCTCTGTGTATAGTATCATGTCATCTGTAATCAGTGACAGCTTTACTACTTCTTTTCCTATTTGGATTCCTTTTATTTCCTTTTCTTCTCTGATTGCTGTGTCTAAAACTTCAATAACTATGTTGAAAAATAGTGGTGAGAGTGGACAACCTTGTCTTGTTCCTGATCTTGGAGGAAATGGTTTCAGCTTTTCACCATTGAGAACGATGTTGGCTGTGGGTTTGTTATATATGGCCTTTACTATGTTGAGGTAAGGTCCTTCTATGCCTACTTTCTGGAGGGTTTTTATCATAAGTGGTGTTGAATTTTGTCAAAAGGTTTCTCTGCATCTATTGAGATGATCATATGTTTTTTCTCCTTCAGTTTGTTAATATGGTGTATCACACTGATTGATTTGCATATATTGAAGAATCCTTGCATTCCTGGGATAAACCCCACTTCATCATGGTGTATGATCCTTTTAATGTGCTGTTGGATTCTGCGTGGTAGTATTTTGTTGAGAATTTTTCCATCTATGTTCATTAGTGATATTGGCCTGTAGTTTGCTTTTTTTGTGATATCTTTGTCTGGTTTTGGAATCAGGGTGATGGTGGCCTTGTAGAATGAGTTTGGGAGCGTTCCTCCCTCTGCTATCTTTTGGAAGAGTTTGAGAAGGATAAGGGTTAGCTCTTCTCTAAATGATAGAATTCACCTGTGAAGGCATCTGCTCCAGGCATTTGTTTTATTGGAAGATTTTTAATCACAGTTTCAATCTCAGTGCTTCTGATTGGTCTGTGTTTATTTTCTGTTTCTTCCTGGTTCAGTCTCAGAAGGTTGTTGTTTGGTAAGAATTTGTCCATTTCTTCCAGGTTGTCAAATTTTTTGTCATATAGTTGCTTGTAGTAATCTCTCATGATCCTTTGTATTTCTGTACTGTCAGTTATTACTTCTTTTTCATTTCTAATTCTATTGATTTGAGTCCTCTCCCTTTTCTTCTTGATGAATCATGTTAATGGTTTATCAATTTTGTTTATCTTCTCAAAGAACCAGCTTTTATTTTTTTGATCTTTGCTATTGTTTTCTTCATTTCTTTTTCATTTATTTCTGATCTGATCTTTATGATTTCTTTCCTTCTGTTAACTTTGGTGTTTTTTTTTTTGTTATTCTTCTTCTAATTGCTTTAGGTCTAAGGTTAGGTTGTTTATTTGATATTTTTCTTGTTTCTTGAGGTAGGATTGTATTGGTATAAACTTCCTTCTTAGGCCTGCTTTTGCTGCATCCCACAGGTTTTGGGCCATCATGTCTTCATTGTCATTTGTTTCTAGATTATTTTTTATCTCCTCTTTGATTTCTTCAGTGACCTCTTGGTTATTTAGTAGCATATTGTTTAGCTGGTTGGTTTTTACGTTTCTCTTTCATCTGCTGCTTATTTCTCTGTCTTTTCATTTTGCTTAACTTACTGTGTTTGGCGTCTCTTTTTCACAGGCTACAGGTTTGTAGCTCTTGTTGTTTTTGGTGTCTGTCCCCAGTGGGTAAGGTTGGTTCAGTGGGTTGTATAGGGTTCTTGGTGGAAGGGGCTTGTGCCTGTGTTCTGGTGGATGAGGGTGGATCTTGTCTTTTTCCTGGGCGTGACCACATCTGATGATGTGTTTTAGGGTGTCTGTGAACTTAGTATGATTCTAGGCAGCCTGTCTGCTAATGGGTAGGTTTGTGTTCCTGTGTTGCTAGTTGTTTGGCATGGGGTGTCCAGCACTGCAGCTTGCTGGAGTGGAGCTGTGTCTTTGCATTGAGATGGAGATCTCTGGGAGAGCTCTTGCTGATTGATATTACACGGGGCTGGGAGGTGTTGGGTGGTCCAAGGTCCTGAACTTGGCTCTCCCACCTCTGAGGCCCAGGCCTGACACCTGGCTGGATCACCAAGATCCTGTCAGCCACACAGCTCAGAAGAAAAGGGAGAAAAAAAAGTAAGAAAGAAAAAACAAATAAGTAAAATGAAATAAATTTTAAAAATATATATTATTAAAATAAAAAAGTAATAAAAAAAAGAGAGCAGCAAGTCCAATAAACAAATCCACCAATGACAACAAGTGCTGAAAACTAAACTAAGATAAACATAAATCAGAAACTAGTCAGTCACATACAGCAAACCCCAAGTCTATTTTTGCTCCCAAAACCCACTGCCTCAATTTTGGGATGATTCGTTGTCTATTCCAGTATTCCACAGATGCTGGGTACATCAAGTTTATTGTGGAGATTTAATCCACTGCTTCTGAGGCTGCTGGGAGAAATTTCCCTTTCTCTCCTTTGTTCGCACAGCTCCTAGGGTTCAGATTTTGATTTGGCCCCACTTCTGCCTGTAGGTCGCCCTCTGGTATCTGTTCTTCACCCAGACAGGATGGGGTTAATGGAGCGGCTGATTATGGGACTCTGGCTCACTCAGGCTGAGTGAAGGGAGCTGAATGCGGGGCGAGCCTGCAGTGGCAGAGGCCATCATGACATTGCAGTAGCCTGAGGCACGCCATGTGTTCTCCTGGGGAAGTTGTCCCTGGATCACAGGACCCTGGCTCTGGCGGGCTGCACAGGCTCCTGGGAGGGGAGGTGTGGATAGTGACCTGTGCTTGCACACAGGCTTCTTGGTGGCTACAGCAGCAGTGTTAGCATTTCATGCCAGCTCTGGTGTCCACGCTGATAGCCGCAGCTCATGCTCATCTCTGAAGCTCATTTAGGCAGTGTTCTGAATCTCCTCTCCTCACGCACCCTGAAGCAATGGTCTCTTGACTCTTAGGCAGTTCCAGACTTTTTCCCAGAGTCTTTCCTGGCTAGCTGTGGTGCACTAGCCCCCTTCAGGCTGTATTCATGCAAGCAACCCCAGTCCTCTTCCTCGGATCTGACCTCCGAAGCCTGAGCCTCAGCTCCCAGCCCCTACCCTCCCCAGGAGGTGAGCAGACAAGGCTCTGAGGCTGGTGAGTGCTGGTTGGCACCGATCCTCTGTGTGGGAATCTCTCTGCTTTACCCTCTGCACCCTGTTGCTGCACTCTCCTCCGTGGCTCCAAAACTTACCCCTCTGCCCACCCTAGTGTGTGGAAACTTTTCCTCCAGATCCTTTCCCTATTCTTTTGTCTCAGTTTTTTCTTTGGCTGTACCCTGGCACTTGGGGAGTTTCTTGCTTTTTGGGAAGTCTTAGGTCTTCTGCCAGCATTCAGTAGGTGTTCTGTAGGAGCTGTTCCACGTGTAGATGTATTTTTGATGTATTTGTGGGGAGGAAGGTGATCTCTATGTCTTACTCCTCCACCAACTTGAAGGTCCTCTCAAACTTGCTGTTTTAAATGTATTGGAAAAATAAATAGCACCACCTCTCTTTCACAATTGTTTGGCAAGAACTAGTTGCATGGCTATACATATATAACAACTACAAGGAAGAATTTTAAATATAGTTTAGCCACAGCCTTTGCTACATACACATTATTGGAGAAGAATAATATGGGCTGTGAAGAATAGCTAAGAGTCTCAATTCACATAGAATGTGTCCAGTTGTACGTAGGAATTCCATTCTACTTGAATTTTCATCCTGTGATCTTCTTTATACAAATGGATGAAAAATAAAGAAATTGTGTATGAATTACTTGTCACAGTGTGTCTTCTCGTGGAGGCACCTCCAACCAGTGTCTTTTCTATCAAAGATTTTTAAGTTAGTATGTATTTATAGAATTTAGAAGTTAATTATGTTCCCATAAAGATGGAAAATTTTTAATCAGACATTTGAGACATCCATGGCCTTTTAATTAACCATATCTTAAGGTACTTTAATAAAACAAAATATGTTAACTGGAAATTTATCGGCAATAGTGATAATTGTATTTCAACAGTTGAGATACATTGTTTCAAATAATAATTAGCTTTATTTTAATACTCATATTTAATTCAAGATAGCTTCAGTGAGTTTGATGGGAGAGGGATAATGGCTGACTAATAAAAATATGAGAAAAAAATATGGCTTATGATTAGTGACCCCTCATAGGTGGTATAAACTTAATTTTATATTAAAGTCACAACACTCGATTTTGCCAAAACTCCACTGTATGTGCTGACATTTGAACACTTCCCACCCTGAGTTACATTGGTTATATCTTTACCAGAATATCTAATCTTACACCTGTATCATTTCTAGCCGTCATCCAGTGTATACACTCATTTTTGGATATGGGCAAGAAAATAGTCCCAATATTCTCATTTTATTTCAGCTCAATGTCTAGCATCTGCTCAGTTCTTTCCCACAGATCTATCTTCCCAAAGACCATAATTAGTCTTGGTATGGGCACTCCTTAGCTCAAGCAGTGGGGATTTGGAAGGAGTTTACCCATGTGGGCTGGGATGTCTACAGACATTTATGTGAGATCCGTATGAGGCAAAGCAGAGACTCAGTATGGGCCAGGGTTAGGAAATGGTTCTTCCTTCCCTGCTTCCATGAAAAAAGAGGAGTCTAATAAATAAATAAATCTAACAAACTGTTAAATATGAGGTACATTTATCAAGGTACAAAAATAGAACATATTTTATTTAACAATTTATTTGCTATACTTATAACATTTATATATTTGGCCATATGATATATGAATCTATTTCTGTGGTCTTGTCCAAGTCCCTGCAAACGTTAGGATTAGAACTGCCTTTTATATATTTTTTTCACGATGGAAGAAACTTAATTTCTTTTGTTGAAGGAGCATTTCTTGTATCTGTACTCCTCTGTGAAATTATTTCTCCTAAAGTATTGCCTTTTGTTTCTCACCACCATGTTCTTTCCAGTCAGTACCTCAGATAGCTACCATTCCCTCAGATACTTGTCACTGTTGGCGGTAGAAAACAGAGCTCTGAGATCAGCCTCCAACCCAACCTTGCCTCATCATCTTCCTTAAGCACAGAGCCCCACCACTAGATTCTTCTTACATAGAATTTCTGGAGCTGCTACTGCTACTGAGGCAGACCTTTTTTCTCTACATTTTTTGTATTACACTATAGCTCTCTTAGTCCAGGTATTGCTCTTAAACTTGTATAATTGTTATCTGCATAGTTATTTTAACTCATTCTCTTTTTTTTTTTTTCTTTTTCTGAATCTTCTAAACTGTATTCGGAGCTGACAAAATCTTCCTAGAGACAAGGCCCTGAGCAGAGCCTGTCCCCACCATAAAGTTTTACATCAACTGTACACAACAAAATTAGCAGAGTGATCTTTGGCACTAGAATGGGTAACTCCTTAGCTGTTCATACAATATCCAAACTGCACATCACATGACATTAAATTGCTGGTTAACAGTTGAATTTTACATTTAAATTATCTTAAAAAGTTGGAAGTCCTAGGTAAGATTTTTTAGTATCAATATGCTAACCATATCTAACACTTAGTGCCTGACATAGAGACTTCTGTAAGAGATTTATCGGAAAGAACACAACTGATAGTAAAGAAAAACACTTCCAGTCTTGGAAGTATATAGTCAAATGTCTTTGCTGGTTCAACAAGCCGACCCTGAAATGCAGAACTCTTACTTCTTTTATTTCTGTAGAGATTTTGCATGGGAGTAGGGCTTTCTTTTGTTTGGACTCCTGGATTTTGGAATACATAATCCATTCTCTTTCATGTAAGCTTCTTGAGGGCATAAACTATATCTCACTATGTACACTGCCCCACATACACCCATTTCCTTTCAACGCCCCTTTCCCCATAGTGCACATACTCTATGAATATCATGCTCTAGTATTCATAAGAAATTTCATCAATGTTGAACAAAAGAGGTATAAATTATTTCCATGGTATTTACTATCCAAAGTATATCATATTTCATGTCATTTTTATCTTTTAGATTTATCTTTAAAAATGATTTATTGTTAACTTGATTTAGTAGATATAAAACTACAAGTATAAGTCTTTCTTTGAATAAGTTCAATGGAAGTAAATGAAATCTAAAAGCTCTGCTTTGGATTTTTAGAAATGTTATTTTATACGTATACCTGCTCTCTTCTTTCTAACACATTACAGAACCCTAAATTAAATTTAACGATGGGTTTTAAAATGTAGTACCTCTTGGATGAATCAATTATTATAATAGATTGGGCTGAACAAAAATTATCTGTATTGTATGCTTCCAAAATTATCAGTTGCCAAATTATTCCATGGTTAATTAAAATATCATTGGTATGAAGTTTATGAAGCTGTCATGAATATACTGACGCATTTTTCATAGACTTTTCTTACTGATGAGTCACAAACTTTATTATAGTTACCAGAATTGTGAGTGGCTATGCCTGATCTAAGTGTAGGCTGGATTTTTTGGTAAGCTTGAATGGGAATTTTTGGAATCGTTTTCCTCTACTAAATTCATTAGAAAGAAGATTTAGTCTTTATGGTTTTGTATTTGACAATCAATCCCATAGTAAATCATGTTTATGTTTTAGTTTTAATATGATATATGCTATTTTTATTCAGCATAAAATGCCTCATGCAATCCACAGAAACTGGAAAATATTTTAATGATTAAAAAATATTTACAATTAAGATGTAGACTACTGAGTTAAAAGTAACCCTGCGCTGAGATTTGAAAACACAATTTCTAATTCTTCCTCTATGTTAATGTGCACTTCTTTAATAATGGCACTTACCTCAAGGATTGTTGTGTGTGTAAAATGGTATAATGCAAACTAAGTGCATAATTGTGTTAGGTGTTCAACAAATGCTAGTTTTCAAAATTATTTTACTGTTAATATTATTTCACTTTTGTAGTTTTCATATTCTTTACCAGTAACATGAGGGTTTGTACTTATTAATCTCTAACATTATCTGTTGTCTTAAAATTCTATTGTGCTATGAGTTATATAAATGTTGGCTTATTATCAGTGAGACAGTGAAAGTCTCCGGGTCTTTTTCTTTCTTTTTTTTAATAAATGCATCTCTTTTTTTAATATATGGGTTTTTAAAAATAAATTTATTTTTGGCTGCGTTGGGTCTTCATTGCTGTGTGCAGGCTTTCTCTAGTTGCAGCAAGCTGGGGCTACTCTTTGTTGCAGTGCGTGGGCTTCTCATTGTGGTGGCTCCTCTTGTTGTGAAGCACAGGCTCCAGGCGTGAGGGCTTCAGTAGTTGTGGCATGTTGGCTCAGTAGCTGTGGCTTGCGGGCTCTAGAGCGCAGGCTCAGTAGTTGTGGCGCACGGGCTTAGTTGCTCCGTGGCATGTGGGATCTTCCCGGACCAGGGCTCAAACCTGTGTCCTCTGCATTGGCAGGCAGATTCTTAACCACTGAACCACCAGGGAAGTCCTCTGGGTCTTTTTCTGACTAGCAACAGAAGTCACTTTTCCTTACTGCTAAATATTCTCATGCATTGCAAGGAAAACGTAAGCTATAGTTTTACAAATATCTTACCAGAATAAAATTTAAATTTATGAAATCCCATTGATTAACATTTGATCAGGAAATAACATTTAGTTTAGATGAATGTTTTACTTTGCTGTTCTATAAAACTTTATTACAATTTAAATGTCTGTTCTCATTTGCTTAATATGAAAATGATGATAAATGTGTGGGAGAGTTGAGACTGCTACTTGCTTCACTTCCACCTATTAAGATTAAAAACAAACAAACAAAAAAACAAACAAACCCTCTGAAACATGTATTTATTCACTAGCTACTCTAAGAGTCACTATACCCCAAATGCTGTGAGTGATGTTTGGCAAGACAGATGAAAGAATATTGTAATAGACCTAAAGAAAAGTGATAGGGGTTAGACATGTAATTATAGAGGTTTTCCAACCTAGATGAGAAATGCTTTTCTCTCTAATATGGGAAAATTGACAAAGAAAAAAGGAAATAGATAAAGCAACCTAAGAAAGTTGACACAAATGTGATAGCACATCACATAGAAATATTAATAAGGATTCATTAATATAAAACTATAGGCAGTGATGTACTTACTCTATACACTCTTGAAAGATGTCAAATATAGCAAATCTCCATAAGCATTAACCAAGGAAACTGGCAGTAGAGCAGGAGCAACTATGCTGGGATGGATTCTAGGGTGTTTTCAGTGCATCTGTTTTCCATATGAGAGGAAAAGGATTAAAGTTTCCTTATTCTCCATATGAGAGGAAAGGGATTAAAGAATATGCCAAATGCAGATATATCCAGTTGAGGTCTAGGAGAGGATTAAATAAACAAATTTAGTTCATAGAATCATATAATTTAAGAAGGGACAGTAAAAATCAAATTAGACTTTTCCTTATAAGCTACAGATCAGATGTTATGACTTTTATGAGAAAACAATTATTTAATGACGTAAGTACTATAGTAGAAAGTCTGAGAGTCAAGGCTCTAGGGCAAGTAACTTATCCTCTGTGATCCTTATTATAAAATGTACAAAATTGGATGAGATCTTAAAATGTGCCACCCCCCCCAAAATATTGACATTTTGGAGACAGAGATCAACTTGAAATAACATCTCCTGAATCCTCTTCAATATTCTTCATTAATCACCGGTAAAATGAGAATATAATCGAGTTACATTATCTGTTAAATACCTCTAAATAATGTACTTCTGATCTCTTTGTATGATCTATGGGCAAAGGTAACATTTTTTTATGTTCATACATTAATTAGTGGATCTTTATTTTTAGTGGTTGAAGTATATTTAGGACATAAACTACAAACAAACTAAAAGATAAAGGAAAAGTTTAAACTCATACATTCAGGAGAGATGTAGCCATATTATTGTTAAAAACCAACAACAACAATGAAATGTTTGTGTGGTGAGTCATGGGAGGAACAGCAGAAGGAGGGGATAGTTCAGAATTGTAGAATGTGCAAATGGAGAGTCTGTTTGCTGATGTTCTGAAGTGGAAATGTGCCAGGCAGGTACCCTCCTTATTTAGAAGCCTCAGACTGCCTGGCATGGATGTAACTCTCTCATGAGGGACTCCTTATGAATGAATAATGCAATTTGTACCAAATTATCTTACCACAGTGTAATGATTAGACTAGTAAATGTGGTTGGATCTCAAAACAGCCATATCTACTCTGACCAACAGCCTGCACAATGGTCCTGCAATTGAGTTGCCTTGTAGGATAGTTACTAGCTAAGTTAATGACATGTTTTGGTTACAGAATTTAAATGTGAGTAGAGAAGAAAGGGTTAGTTAATCCATCATGGAGTTAGAATAAGTAGCAGATGGAGAAAGGACCTAATAATGGAGGATTTATTCATTCTTCCTTAAAACCTGTGATGTCTTACAATATAGTCTCACATTATAAGTTTCTCACATCATGAGATTGGCTATTTATAATCAGAGCACTGAGAATGGAAAAAATGACATCTCTGTGAATATTCAGAATGTCAAGGGAAGCCCTGGTTCACCTAGGCTCTCATATAGACTAGCTAAACACAACAAAAAGAGTAAAACTTCTTGTATTCCAAAGGAGGTTAAAGGAAAACTATTAATCGGAAAATGTATGAAATAAAAAGTGCAACAGATAGAATTTATCAGGAAATATATTGAAGTGAGTCAAATAATAGGGACAAGAAGAGGCAGTAAGGAAACTAAAATTAGGAACCCAGGATGGAATATGGAATATTCACAAAAGTAATCTTTTTTTTTAACATCTTTATTGGAGTATAATTGCTTTACAATGTTGTGTTAATTTCTGCTGTATAACAAAGTAAATCAGCTATATGTATACATATATCCCCATATCCCCTCCCTGTTGCATCTCCCTCCCACCCTCCCTATCCCACCCCTCTAGGTGGTCACAAAGCACCGAGCTGATCTCCCTGGACTATGCAGCTGCTTCCCAGTAGCTATCTATTTTACACCACAAAAGTAATCTTAACATATGGTCTTTCTTCTCCCCCTACTGGGGTTTCTGCAAGGCCTGGGCCACCCAGTCTCACTTAATGGTTTTGGACTGAATTGTTTGGGAAGTGAGAGTAAAGGAGAACTTAGACACTAATTGAAAACTTTGTTTTTTCCTTCCTCTGAACCTTTGCTTAACTAGCTTTCTTGCTGAAGACTTTCCTCTGTCTTCTCTTTCACTTATCTGAATCACACACATCCTTTGACACTAAGTGCCAAAGCCAACATCAAAGTGGAGTCTAATTTTCCACTTGAAAATCCTTATATTTGTCTAATTTAATTGAATACAATTTGATATATATATTAGAAGTTAGAATACTTCTATAATTGTCCAATCTAAATCTTTTCACGTGTTACAGCTGGTTAAATTCTATTTCCATATATATGATACATTCAGTACTTAACAAAAAATTTCATACTCTTCTATCTCCATGGGCAGACTGTATACACATCCATTCTTGACTTTGGACTTAACCACGAGTTATTTTAGGCAATGCAGTTAGTAGGCAAGATGAAAATAGATGCTCAAAATGTGTGTGTGCAGTCAGTATGCCCCCTTTGGTCACTGCCATTACAGAGAAGAGTTTCCTCCAGGTAGCTGTTGCCTGTCCAACATGGGCCTCAGAATTAAAAATCAGAGTAGACTAGACTACAAGCTGTAACCAAAAGTAGGCCAGAGCTACTTGAAGCTGACCCATAGATACATGAAAAAGAAAATCTAATTGTTAGATGCCACTGAGATTTGATGATTGTTTATTAAGCAATCATTAATAGATAATATTCCTTTTGCTAAGTAGAAAGCCTTGAGATAATCAATTCTATAGAGAAAAATAAGTTAGTGATAAGTCATAGAAATGAGGATGATAAGGTAGAATTAAATGTTTAAATAAGGAAGTCAGAAATGGTTTCATAATAATGATGATATTGCAAGTTGTTGAGGAAATGAGCCATGTACATATCTGTGGGGACAGAATTTCAAGCCAGCAGACTGGTAAGAGCAAAAATCCTGAAACCAGAATGTGCCAACCTTTTTTAAAGAATAGCACAGAGGTAAGTAGGGCAGGGAGACAGATCTAAAGGCCTTAGAGTCACTGTAAAGTACATGGGAAATCACTGGAGGATTTTTTAAAGTATTTGTGGAATGAAATACGAGATTTATCTTTTAAAATAATTACTCTGCTTTGTTGAGAATTGGCGTGAAGGATGGAAGGCTAAAGCATCAGCACCCTGGCTGGTTAGGAAGCTATTGAAATAATTCAGAAGACAGTTAAAGATAGTTTAAACCAGTATAGCAGTGGTGTTCCAGGTCAGAAATATTCAATTTCTGGACATTTTTGAAGGTACAGTTGAGAATATTTGCTCATTAATTTTGATGTGAACTATAAAAAAATGGGAGGATCAATAATAATTCTAAGCTGGCTGGAAAAACTGTAAAATGAAGTTGCTATTCACCAAGATAGGGAAGGCAATGTAGGGACAGAAGACACCTGAAAGCATGGAATGTAGCATGAGTTGAAGTGATATGTTTTTTTTTTTTTTTTTTTTTTTTTTGCCGTACGTGGGCCTCTCTCTGTTGTGGCCTTTCCCGTTGCGGAGCACAGGCTCCGGACGCGCAGGCTCAGCGGCCATGACTCACGGGCCCAGCCGCTCCGCGGCATGTGGGATCTTCCCGGACCGGGGCAAGAACCCGCATCCCCTGCATCGGCAGGCGGACTCTCAACCACTGCGCCACCAGGGAAGCCCGAAGTGATATGTTTTTGACTGGATATTGACTGAAGAATTTTACTGATGACCCTGCAAAACAGTGCTAGGATCCACAGTAATAAACAATGGATACTAGATGCTCCATATTTTAAAAACATTAATTCATAAATAGGGTCAGACACTATCTTCCAGGGCTTACAAAACCAGACCAAACCTTCTCTTCCTCAGTGAACTCCCTTTTTCCTACTCCCTTGCTCCTACTTCATTGCACTCCCCACTAGGGTATATAATGAAAAAAACTAAAGCAAAGGAGAAAAGAAGAAAAATCTGGGTTACCACTGATAAGGAAACTGATGTTAGAAATAAAATGATTTTACTCCCCTGCCTATTTGGGAAAAAAGTAGGATTCTTTCCTCCCCAAGCAGAGTGAGAATTTACAGGTAGAGCTTTACTCTTAGAGACATAGACACTGGAGCTTCCTGCAGGGTAGGAGACTGGTATCTCATTTTCCTACTAGAAGCTTACTGGGCCATTGAATTTCAGAATCTCCCTTATGTTATTATAATAACATAATGAGCTCTTTGCACAACTTGATACATGTTCCTGGATTTGGTGTTTAGTGCTTTTTTTGAGGTGGTGTAACTTGACAGAAGCTTAAGCAGAGGAACAACAAGAATCTATGGCATCTATGCCTGGGAAGAAGACAGTGAGGGGCACTCAGTGGTTCATTTGGCTCCATATTTGGACATGGAAGTTAGAGATGGACATGGGACTGCCCAAGTGTCTGCTGCACCGGTAAACGTGTCGTACTACTCAAAGATAGTTTACAATGGACCATTGCTGGAGCCATGTTGAGACAAAGCTTCTCCTTTGCAGAGAGCTAATCACAGAAAGCAGGAAATAGGGTAAAGCTCTACATGGCTCCCAGAAATTTATGAACATTGTCGTCTGAAGCCACTAGGAGGAGACATAAACAAGCCAAAATGAAAATGTAGATTCTTTCTTATCAAAGATGAACAGATTATAAATGAAGTTACCTGCCTATTTCATTGTTCTTCTTAGCCTCAATCTCTCAGTCTCAGAATAAGAATCTTCAAAACAGGAAGACTAAGAATCAGACCATAATAACCTTCTTCTTCCTGTGCAAGGTGCTGGGGTAGGGGAAGAAATAAGAGTGGCAAATGCCACTCCAGCTACTATAAGAAGTTCCACTCTGACTACTGTAAGAAACAACCCTGGGTGTGTCTGAAGGATTACACAGGATTTAATTAGCAATAAGATTGGCTTTTTAAATAACTGTTTTTAACATTTAATATGGGAGAGTGATCAATAACCTATGGGATCTTTCTGAAATATTCTTGTTGATCAGGAAATAGAAACCTAATGATCATAGTTGAAAGTAATGATTAGAGAAAAAGATAATAGCTTTTAACAGGCTCCTTATGTCATACGTCTGTAAACCACATGTATAGGTATAAATATAATAGATATAGATATAAATTTCTGCCATCTTGACTAATAACACTTTTTCCTAATAATTCCTTCTTGTTTTCTTCCTTTTTATAATGTAGACGTAGGAGTAAACATCAAAATTATGTCCCTTAGCCCTTCAAAGGATATCTGTGTTGATAGCAACTTGAGTGTTCTCTTGAAATATTAATATAAAATGTACATTTAATGATAAATGCCCCCCCTCTGAATTTATACAAATTCTGGTTGACCCCAGGAAAAAAGTTTCTCCTATTTAAGAGAAAATATTTATTTCAGATAATCTACCTTAATGGGAAGAAGGAATCAGTGAATCAATACATAACAATGAAGAGTTTACTACAGAGTCTTTAAGAGTATATCAGGTGATTCTCTATGTGTTTAAGATATGTAACTTAAAAAAAAGAAAAGCATGCATAGATTTTAGATAATTTTTAACTGTCAACGCATACCCCATGGTGTCAGCTTGATGTCAGCTCTCAATTAGAAACACATAGTCATTTGGTTTCTTTCTTTTAATTTGAAGTATAGTTGATTTACAATGTTGTGTTAGTTTCTGGTGTACAGCAAAATGATTCAGTTATATATATACATATATTATATATATACACATATATAATATATAATGACATATTTTTAATATGTTGAAGAGACTTCATTTACTTTTTAAAAAAGTACATAGCACATCAGTCTATCTTTTTCTCTTGTTTTTTGTTGCTTGACTTTGAGATATTTTACCCCTAAGCATTGAGAAACAAACTGGGGGTTGTCTTTTTGTTTATGGTTTCCTTTGCTGTGCAAGACAACTCTCAGAATGGGATAAAATATTTGCAAACAAAGCAACGGACAAAGGATTAATCTCCAAAATGTACAAACAACTCATGCAGCTCAATATCAAAAAAACAAACAACCCAATCGAAAAATGGGTGGAAGACCTAAACAGACATTTCACTAAAGAAGACATACAGAAGGCTAAGAGACACATGAAGAGATGCTCAGCATCACTAATTATTAGAGAAATGCAAATCAAAACTACAACGAGAAAAAAAAAAAAAAAAACTACAACGAGGTATCACCTCACACTGGTCAGAATAGCCATCATCAAAAAATCTACAAACAATACATGCTGAAGAGGGTGCAGAGAAAAGGGAACCCTCTTGCACTGTTGGTGGGAATGTAAATTGATACAGCCACTATAGAGAACAGTATGGAGGTTCCTTAAAAAACTACAAATAGAACTACCATATGACCCAGCAATCCCACTACTGGGCATATACCCTGAGAAAACTATAATTCAAAAAGTCATATTCACCCCATTGTTCGTTGTAGCACTATTTATAATAGCCAGGACATGGAAACAATGTAAATGTCCATCAACAGATGAATGGATAAAGAAGATGTGGTACATATATTTAATAGAATATTACTCAGCCATAAAAAGAAATGAAATTGGGTCATTTGTAGAGATGTGGTTGGACCCTAGAGTCTGTCATAAAGAGTGAAGTAAGTCAGAAAGAGAAAAACAAATATCGTATATTAACCCATGTATGTGGAATCTAGAAAAATGGTACAGAAGAACCTATTTGCAGAACAGGAATAGAAACGCAGACATAGAGAATGGACATGTGGACAAGGGGGGGAAGAGGAGGGTGGGATGAATTGGGAGATTAGGTTTGACATAAATTTACTACCATGTGTAAAATAGATAGCTAGTGGGAACCTGCTATATAGCACGATGTGCTCTGTGATGACCTAGAAGTGTGGGATGGGTGGGGGGAAGGAAGTCCAAAAGGGAGGGGATATATGTTTTCACATAGCTGATTCATTTCGCTGTACAGCAGAAACTAACACAACACTGTAAAGCAATTATACTCCAATAAAAAAATAAAATACACAAAAAAAATAACTGGGGGTATGTACCTTGATCAACCAGTGTTCAATACAGCTACAGACAGAGCTTTCAAATTACACTATGCTGCAAAATGACACCGAAGAGCAAAGCATTGGCACTGCAAGAGGTGAGGGAGATCTCCCTCTTGGTAAGCCTGAGACCAACGAGTACGCAACATGCTCAATACCTCTGGAAATATCAGGGGGCCTCTAGATGCCCAGATAACTCTTTTGTGGTTAAAGCCAACTTAACTGGATGCTTCAAAATTATGAACAGCAGTTGAGATCGCACTTCAAATAGCACAGAATTGGAAAAGTAACTAAATCATTAACAACTTATTCAAACATAGTTTGTTGGGTGTAGTCAAGTAAGCATTTTTTCCCCCAGATCAGTTTCAGTGATTGCATTGTAATAATGGTTTTATTCAAGAACTACAGATGACCCTTCCTAAGGTATAAATTTTCATGCCAGGTTTTCAACTGGTAGCAGTTCTGCACACAAATTGACTGAGATTATTGCCAAGTCTGGCTAAAAAGAAGCATTATGTAGCAACGATGTTATCAGTTTCTGCTTTCCCTGATTCTGTTCAGAAATAGCTACTTAAACTTGTGCAATATGCCACACTGGCCAAACTGTTCATGAGCCATTTCTAATTATGCTCAAGAGATTTTTGTTGTTTTCCCCTATCCCCTCCACTGGTGGTTTTGAAAATTAGTGAACATTCCTCATTCATCCATTTGCTTGTTCAACTAATGTCAGTTGAGCTTCTATGGGATTAAAAGCACTCAAGCAGTTTATTAGTTATGGTTCAGTTGAAACAAACTACACAGTGATTTGAACAGAGAAAGTTTAATTTAAAGAACTGTTAACATTAATACGGGATTAGAGTAATAATTAATTGACTAGTAAGAAGTAAAGAGAGATCTAGAGAATGTGGGAACAGCAGATATAAAGAGCATCGCTACACTAGGGCTTAGAGGATGCCTGAGGAAGAGCTCTCTACCCCAGGCTGAGATCTAGACAGTGATGGTGAAGGCATAACCATGACTCACTGAAAGGCAGGGACATGACCGTGGTGCCACACCAGTGGAAACTGATGCAAAGTCACACTCTATATTGCTACAGAAACAGCTAAAATGGATATATTTTACCAGAGGCAACGAGAGAGTTGCTGGTGAAAGACGATAGTAGATGCTGCTGGATGCCATGTGTCAAAGGAGCCAGCAAGCCACTGTCCAAATTGCAGGAGTCTGGCAATGGAAAATCTCCCACACAGTAGGAGTCTTGTACTGGTTTTTCAGTCTATCTCATTCTTGTAAACTTCCTCATATTTTTCTAAAGCATCTTATGCCACACATTATTTTGCAGCATTCCTATGTTTTGGTATGAGCCCATGAAAGAGATTGTCATGCAAGACACTGGGCAATTATAAATCTTCAAGACAAATTCCTTTTTTTCTTCACCAGCTGCAATGCCCAGTAGTGATTAAACAAAGATATGAGTGAAGTTCTTGGGTAGGAACCTTAAGTATGGGATATACAACCGTCTATTTTTATATGGAATGGCTTCAAAGGCTACTTCTGAGGTTCTCAGTATATCATATAGGTACAATATGTGTAAGAATATGCAAAATAGCCACCTGCCTAATTTGTTAATTAATACGATGGCCCAAAGTACTTTGGATAGAAGACTTGCCAAAATAGAATTATGTTCTGTACTCTCTGGTACATTGCATTTGGAATAATGAATCTTACTGTTATTTTTATTTCCTAATACAGTGGAGATTTGTGAAATTAAAGCTCTTTATTTTCATATTTTCTTTTATCAAACTATTTTTAAAATTTATTTATTTTATTTATTTATTTTTGGCTGCGTTGGGTCTTCATTGCTGCGTGCAGGCTTTCTCTAGTTGTGGCGAGTGGGGGCTACTCTACGTTGCAGTGTGTGGGCTTCTCATTGCGGTGGCTTCTCTTGTTGCAGAGCACGAGCTCTAGGCATGCAGGCTTCAGTAGTTGTGGCTCGCAGGCTCTAGAGCACAGGCTCAGTAGTTGTGGCTCACAGGTTTAGTTGCTCCATGGCATGTGGGGTCTTCCCAGACCACTGCTTGAACCCATGTCCCTTCCAAGAGCAGGCAGATTCTTAACCACTGAGCCACTGGGGAAGCCCCTTAAAGCTCTTTAAAAAACATAACAATTTTCCAATAAAACTTTTAAGTAGAATATCCCATCCTTCCATGATGGGAGCTAATACATCATGGGAGCTTTCTTAGTTTTTATATGGTAGAGACTTCTGATTGCAGTGTGGTAGTAGTCCAGGTTCACTAGAGAAAATTTCCATAACACAGGAACATGACAATAAATGGTTAGTAACTCTATATTAGTTTCCTATTACTGCTGTAACAAATTGCCACAGATTTGGTGGCTTAAAAAATGTATTATCTTACAGTTCTAGAAGTCAAAAAACTGGTATGGTTTTATGGGACTAAAATCAAGATGTTGGCATAGCTACACTGATGCAACTATTGTTGAAAAGTGTGTTGTTTAATTTTCACATATTTGTGAATTTTCCAATTTTTTGTTTTTACTGATATCTAGTTTAATTCCATTATGGTCAAAAAAGATACTTGGTATTATTTCAAATTTGCTAAGACTTGTTTTTTAACCTGACATATGATCTATCAGAGAATGTTCCATGTGTACTTGAAGAAGAATGTATTCTGCTGCTGTTGAGTAGAATGTTCTGTGTATGTCTGTTAGGTCTATTTGGACTATAGTGTCATTTAAGTCCTCTGTTTCCTTATTGATTTTCTATCTGGATGTGCTGTCCTTGTTGGAAGTAGGGCAATACACTCCTACTGCTGTGTATTCCTCCCTTCAGAGCTGTGAATATTTGTTTTATATATTTAGATACTCGGATGTGGGTGATGTATATATTTATGCAATGAATTGGCCCTTTTATCATTATATAATGACCTTCTTTGTCTTTTGTGACAATTTTTGACTTAAAGTCTATTTTGTCTCAGTATAGTCACTCTTGCCCACTATCAGATCTATATTTGCAAATATTTTCTCTCTTTCTGTGGTTTCTCTTCTTACTTTCTTTCAGCACTTTTTTTTTCATGTAGTACAGTTTACCTATTTTGGCTTTTGTTACTTACACCTTTACTTTCATATCTAAAAAATAACTTCCTAACCCAAGATTACATAGATTTACTCAAACATTCTCTTCTAAGCGTTTAATAGTTTTAGCTCATATATTTAGATCTATGGATTCATTTTGAGGTTTTTTAAAAATATGGTGTGAGGTAGGGGTGCAAGTTCATCCATTTGAATGTGGATATCTAGCAGTTCAAATAGACGATGCTTCCCCCAACTAAATTGTCTTGACAGCTTTGCTGAGAATCAATTGATCATAAATATTATCCTATTCCATTTATCTTTATATCTATTCTCATGCAAGTGCTACATGGTTTTGATTACTATAGTGTCATAGTAGGTTTTGAAATTCACAGGTGTGAGCCTTCCAACTTTGTTCTTTTTCATGATTGTTTTGGTCATTAGGTTTTTCATGTCCATATAAATTTTAGAATCAGTTCTTAAATTTCTACAAAAAAGTCAGATGAGAGTTTTAGTTGAGAGTGTATTGAATCAGGTAACCAATTTGGGGAATATTGCCAACTCAATAATGTTAAATTTTCTAATCTATGAACTTGAAATGCATTCCGTTTATTTATATCTTTATTTTCAACAAATTCTTATAGTTTTAAGTATAAATATTATACTTTTATTAATCACATCCCTACATATGTTTGATATTTATATGAATGGGATTGTTTTTTAAATGTTTTTATTGTTCACTGCTAGTGTAGCAAATGATTTTTGTATATTGCTCTTAGATCCTTTATCCTTGCTTAATTTATTTGTTAGTTCTAGTAGATTTTTAGTGGATATCCTGGGATATTCTATGTACAAGATCATGTCATCTGTGAATAAGCATAGTTTTACTTCTTTCTTCCCAACCTGAATTAAAAAATTTTTTTTCTTGCATAATTTTCCTTGCTAAAAGCTCTGGTACAGCCTTGAATAAAAGTAGTCAGAGTAGATATCCTTGTCTTGCTTTCAGTCTTGGCTGGGAGGAAACAGTTGGTTTTTCACCATTAAATATGATGTTATTTGTAGGATATTTTTTGTTGGTGGTGATGCTCTTTATCAGTTGAGGAAATTCTCTTCTAGTCCTAGTGTATTAAGTGTTTTTATCATGAATTGGTGTTGTAATTTGTATGCTGCTCTTTCTATGAGCAGCAGGTGTTTTCACCCCTTTATTCTATTGATATGATGAATTATATTAACTGATTTTAGAAGGTTAAAAAAATCTTGCCATCTTGAGATAATACCTAATTAGTCCTAATGTATAATCCTTTTTAACATTGCTGGTTTGGGGTTGCTAGTATTTTGTTGAGAAATTTTATGTCTGTATTCATAACAGTTGTTATATAGTTTACTTTTCCTGTGATATCTTTGTCTGGGTTTAGTATAAGGGTAATACTGACTTTATAGAATAAGTCTGGAAGTGTTCTTGCCTCCCTTATTTTCTGGAAGGGTTAGTGAAAAGTTAGTATTCTTCTTTTAGTGCTTTGTGAAATTCACCAGAGATGTCCTCATATTTCACCAATATGTATGACACTTTAATTTTTAAGAAACTTATTATCAGTTTGATTATGAGTGGATGTTAAATTTTATTAAATTCTTATTCTACGTCTTGATATAATCACTTATTTTTCCTTCTTTATTCTGTAATGTGTATTATTTAACTGAAGAAATTTTTTGAATGTTAATACTATAATCATGGCAAAACTATTCTTTTACACAATATATTATTATTTTATACATGAGTGGACTCAACTTGCTAATATTATATTAAGGACGTTTGTATCTACAGTTATGAGGAAATTGATTTGTATTTTTCTTATTTGTCAGGTTCGGGAGTCAGGGTTATTGCTGCTATCATACAACAAACTGTACGCTCCTCTTTTTTAGAAAGGTTTTTGTGTGGGATCTGTATAGTTTCTTCCTTAAATGTTTTACAAAACACTCTAGGAAGGAATTTTCATTACGAAAAGGTTTTGATTATGATTTCAGTTTCTTTCATGGATAAGGCACTATTTGAATTTTTTATTTCTTCTTTCGTTTTTTTGCCTTTCAAAAATTGTCCATTTCGTTTAACAAATTTATTGGTATATATTACACTTCCCTTTTGATTTTTAACTCTTTGTAAGGTAATATCTTTAAGCATCTTTTAAAACAGAAAAATCTAATTACAAATGCTGTAAAGCTGACCTTTAGTCGCAATGAGTGAATGCTATTATGAATGAAAGTAACTTTCTACTTGCTCAGGTCAAAACCCTTTTATTGTTCTTTGTGATGAACATTGCAAGTAGGCATGAAGGTGACCACTAAAAGGATTGAAATTTATCTGTAGATTAATAAATTTTAGCCATTTTTCCCCCCAAAATAAAGAGGCTCTTGGGAGAGGGCACCATATATGCATGTAGATAAAAGAGAATGGAATGTTGCTTTAGACTCAAAAATTAAAATATTTATCACCAGGTGGTTTTTCCTTTAGGATATTTCAGGTAGGGGATAATCGTTTTTTTTTTTTTTTTGCGGTACGCGGGCCTCTCACTGTCGTGGCCTTTCCCGTTGCGGAGCACAGGCTCCGGACACGCAGGCTTAGCGGCCATGGCTCACGGGCCCAGCCGCTCCGCGGCATGTGGGATCTTCCCGGACCAGGGCACGAACCTGTGACCCCTGCATTGGCAGGCGGACTCTCAACCACTGTGCCACCAGGGAAGCCCAGATAATCGTTTTTTGTAGCATCCTTTAACAGCAGCAGAAGTAAACAACTTTGCACAATCTGTTTGGGTCCCTAGGAGAGTTGTTGTGTTATTATTAGCACTACAAAGGGAAACAAATTTTATGTTGGTGCATAAGTTGGCAACCTGAATCATCAGCTCCATTTTACAAAGTTACATTACAAGGGACAAGTTATATAATAAAACACTGAGCATGTCTCTGTGAATAATTGGCTTCTTTTACAAAGTTCCAAATGATAAATAAATACATTTAAGCGCCATCAGCAATAAATTATATTTACAAAATTAAACTCTAATAGACGTAATAAATTACATGGTTTCCAAAACACTCAATTTTTGTCCTGTCTTATCACACCTCATATAAACAGGTTTGACACTTTAGTCAAATGTCTTATTCAGGCTTTTTTCCTCTTCCTCCTCTTCTTTCTCTTTTTTTCCAGATAGGCCAAATTGACTGACATAGAGTGGGGACTAGTTTACTTAGTTTCCTAATCTCTCCTTACTATCCATTTTCTGAAATGACTAACAACTTCTTTTCTCTTCAAACATCCAATACACTGCCTTCTCCTAGTTTTTCTTTTATATGACCCTCTGTTCTTCCTCAGCCTCCTTTCCTAACTCCTTACCCTACAGAAACTCTCTGTATGGTTTAGTGCACAAGAGGTCTGGCTACAGACATTTTCCACTCTAATTATTCTTATTCCTTAGATGATCTAAGTGTATAGATTTAAATCTCATATATGCACAGATATGTCCAAATTAATGTTTTACCCTGAACTCTCTCATGAAATACCTATTATAGCTCTACTTTGAAGTCTCATGGACATCTCAAACTCACAATGTCAATCTTAAGTATTTATTAATTCCCTTTTCAAATTTGCTCATGGCTCAGTTTTTTCATATCTTTGCCAGAGCACAAACATTAACCCAGTTTATTGGGGGTAGAAGACTTGCAGTTATCCTTCTCTAAATTCTTTCTCCACATCCAAGGACTAACCCATTAGCCAATCCTGAAACTCTGCTTTCAAAGTAGGCAGTGAAACTAATGACCATGTACCACCTTCACCTTCTTTAGGCTGTCCAAATTAATATTGTAGTAATCATTTAACTTGTTATCCTGTTTCTGTTCTTTCAGTTTTTTGAATATTTGATAAAAGATAGTGTTGTGTGTTTATGTGTATGACATAGGAGTTTTGAAAATAAAAATACATTAATAAACCCATTATCAAATTACTATTATATCTATTGTGTAAAACTCACCTTACTTTTCCTTCAGAGGTGATCATTATTGTAGAAACTTTGTTCACTCTCCCACCAAAAAACAATTAGAAAGCTGATGAAATATATGGAACAATGGTTTTTGAACACTGGATAGCAGTCCGTGCAGAACTGTGAACTCTGGGAGAAAGATGACAATTGAGATGAGCTTAGTGACTGCCCTGCTTTTTTTCTCTTATAAACACATTCCGGACTACAGTGCAAGGATGAGAATTCCAGTATGGTGGTGCTGTTGAGATAAGGAAACAGATCAGAGCTGAAGTTGGCTAAGGGGGCTGGACGTTGTCAAACAATGTTTCCCCAAACAGGAAGCTATACAGGAAAGGGCACCAGAAATCTGCATAGCAATTCCTTTTAGTGTTTACAGAATAATAAACAATGGATTCATAGCTCCATGATACATGGCAAAAAATTAACCCTTTAATAAAGCTACTTGAGGGCTTCCCTGGTGGCGCAGTGGTTGAGAGTCCGCCTGCTGATGCAGGGGACACGGGTTCATGCCCCGGTCCGGGAAGATCCCACATGCCGCGGAGCGGCTGGGCCCGTGAGTCATGGCCGCTGAGCCTGCGCGTCCGGAGCCTGTGCTCCGCAACGGGAAAGGGCACAACAGCGAGAGGCCCACGTACCGCAAAAAAAATTAAAAAATTAAAAATAAAAAAAAATAAAGCTACTTGAGTTCTATGCCTGCCCTAGCTTTAATCCTGGGATAGTTTAGCTCTGCTACTAAGGTGTGATCTGTGTGTGTGCTCTCCCTGTTGAATGCCTCAGGAGATCAGTAAGAATTTCCACTCCTAACTAACTTTGGCTGTCTAGAGCTTATAATATCTCCATGCCCTGTTTGAGCTCTAGAAATTTTTTAGTTTACATCTCCCATATTGATCTTTTTGGTTAATGATTTTGTGTCATTATTATATTTTCTTCTAAATATTAAAAAATTATGCCTTCCATATTCACTTCTTATACCCATCTTAAGCTGTGTGATAAAATATATAGAGATTAAAATTCATTTTATTTCTTTATGGATAACCAATTTACCCTGCAAATTTATTGAATAGTCCATCCCTTCCTCCCAATCTACAATGGATTCCCTGTCACATCAAATTTACATATATGAAAAGGTCTGGTTTAGACTGCTTAATGTTTAATGCTCTGTGCCAATACCACTTTTCCTTAGTTACCAGAACTTTATAATATTATATCCTATAAAGAGTTCCTCTACCAGAAACTTGCTCATTTTGAATGATTATATAATTCTGTTTTGTTTTCTTCCTACTCTTGATCCTTACATACATATGAGTCAACTTGTTAGCTCCATGAAATATCACAATGTGATTTTGATTCATATTATATTGTGTCTATGGATCAGTTTGGGGAGACTGCATATATTTATAATATATAGGGAATATCACTCAATGCATTTAATTCTTTTTAATGTATTTAGAATTTTAATTTTTCTTTCCTAAACATCTTTCTCACCTATTGTTTGATAACAAAATATGCTTTCTGCTCCTTTTTACCAAAACTGTTTTATAAAATGTATTTATTTCATTGTGTCAGCTTACATTTATCTTTTTCCTTTCTTCTTTCAGTGTGTTCTCTATATGTAGATACATTTGAGATCCAGATAAGCAGCTCTCCCATTTTAGTTATTCTTAAAAATAATATTTTTATTTTACTCTCATTTGTAATATTTATTTTATTTTCTGAGTTCAGCATTCTAGGTTGACAGCTAGATATTATTTCACTTCATTTAAATTATATTTTTGTTGTTGAAAATTCTGTTATTTCTATTTGTCCATTGTTATTAGGTAACCTGCTTTTGTTATTGTTCTGCCTGTTTTTAAGACCTTTTTCTTTCTTCGACATTTGATAATATGCATATGAATTTATATTCATTTATCCTGCTAGAAATTTTTACAACTAATTTATTTGGATTTATATCTTTCATAAGTTCTAATCATTATTTCTTTAAATATTATGTTTTCTTCATTTTTGGTCTTCTCTACATCTAAACTTTAATCAATAGTTGTTATAACATTTAATTAATCCTCCATCTCAATCACTATTACATGTTTTCTATCTGTGTTTCACATATATTTTCCAGGTCACTAATTTTTCATCAGCTATATAGTCTTTGCCAGGTTTTGCTTTGTTATAGTACTTATTATCTATTTTAATAGTATACATCAATGTGTTTGTATATATATGTATACATGAACATAGATGCATACTTATACATGTATATGTATTATATGCTTATATGCATATATGTATGTGTATATATGTGCATATGTATATAAAACATATATAACATGCTCTGACTATATCATTTGGATCAAAGTTACATGAAGATATTTTCTTTGCTGTAAGCTCTGCAGCACATATCACCATTCGATAAGTACTTCTTGATGACTTAATATATATGTACTTCTCTTATTTTGTTTAATTAAACAATACATGTATACTCAACTAAATATAGTTTTATTAACTGATATAACCCCAAAATTATAACCCAATAGGCTATTGGGTTTTTCTAAATAAAATTATATATAAAATTTACAAATATCAGATATCCTGATAGTGCTTAACTATAGAGGTTCTATCCCTAGATCATACAAATGCTCCATTTTGTAGTCAAATGAGTAAATGAATGAATACATGAATGGAACCAGCCATTTGAATTCTATGATGAGGGAGGGGCAATTACCAGAGACTAGGCCATGTTGATTGGAAAAATATCCAAATACAACTGTTTTGGGGAATAAAAACTAAAATAGTATTGTGATTGGATTATAATGTTGGCAGTTATATCAATTAATAAAACTTTGCATAATTCAGTGTTTTTATTTAATTAAAAATTATAAAACATGATGAAAATATAAGTATATATACTGATCTCACGTTGGTTGCAGAGTTATATAGAGGAGTTCTAATATAATGCCTACTCAGGAAAAAGAAATAGGAGAAAGGAAAAAAGGAAAATAGACATTTTATTAGGGAGGCAGTCCTATTAAATGAATACATGTCCAGGAGTGTTCATGTGAGAGAAGTCAAGTTATTCCTCAATGGTTATTATTTTAAGCTTTTTCCATAGGTTGAACATCTTTAATATTTAAAATGTAGTACTATAAAATTGTTTACATATACATTTTATATATTTGGAATATACATTTGGACATATCACAGAGCCGTTTACACAAAAGTAACTACAGTGTGTTTTATTAGTGACCAAAGAATTTTCAAGAGTGATTTTGACTATCCCTTATTAACCAACCTGGAATGTTAACCATTTGTATATTTTATCTTTTTGCTGTAGCAATGTTTCATAGCAAACAGTATGGGAAATAAGTGGCTTAAAGGCAAAACCACTTATTTTGTGTCCATGGGTATATGAATCAGCTGCATCTCTGCTTGACTCTGCTAGGCGGTACCGGGTTCAGTAAGATTCACCTCCAAGATGCAGGTTGGCTCTAAATGTGTGTTTAGATCTAAGCTGAAAGGGCATACCCTATCTGGGATATGAAATTCTCACACCTGTGGACAGGGGCACAAGAGAGAACTAACCAATCCATGCAAGCACAGATAAACCCTCTCTTTGGATATGCTCATGTGTCATACCCTCAACAAACATTGTTTTGGCCAGAGGGAATCACATAGTCAAATGCAACACTCACAGGGTGGGAAAATAAAATACTCCCCTAGAAGTGGGTAAGAAAGATTAGTATTTTCTGAATAACAAAATGTACCATATTATGTAAGTACAACTCCAAAGTTGGCTAAATTTTCCTTATGAAAAAATACCTACAATGTTCAGTTTGTGTTATACATAAAAAAGAATTAGGAAATATTATATTTCAGAAACATTTGTTTCTGTTTTCCCCAAACTTAGGCTCTTTTGATTTCAGTTTTAATAAGATTTTGAACAGCTTTTTATAATTTCTTTGCATTGTTTTAGTTTGTGACAAACAATATTAAACAAGTTTGTTTGTTAGCGATTTCAACATATACCATGATTTGGTCTACTAATTAGCTTTATAGAAACAGAAGTCATGAAGTCCCATAGAAGTGTTATTTATGGAGAATCTAAAATTCTTCCAAGTGAACTTGTTTACTATTAACTGTCCTTTGCAAAAAAAAAAAAAAAATTGCTATAGCTATATTTAATGAGAAGCATAAATCACACCTAATGGTCCATGATTCAGATTACCACCAATTTATGATGCTAAAATATGGACTTAGGAATCTATCTTTCTATGACTAGTTCAATTTGTGTTGAAATATTTATGGCTGGGCAGAATAGCTTTAATTTTTTTAAAAACTGCAGCAATGGAACATTGCATGTCTTTGTTTTATTTGGCTTATAAATATTGAAGTCATAAATATTGTTGATTAAAACTAGGAAATGAAAATATAAAGGCAGGCAAGCATGTCAACCTAGAAAACCTGTCTAAACAACAGCAACAACAACAAAAAAAAACAATTTTGGGGACAAGGAAGATGAGGAGAGAAAAAGAAGTATGTGAATTAATGTTTTATTAATGGTATCAGTCCCCTGTTTTCAGAAGCTTGTGACACTGGGTCATTGGGTCGTATACTGAAGGCTAGACCAAGTGGTTCCCATATTGTTAGGAGATCATTTTGATGCTTGCAGTCTTGAGATCTAAAATGTGAATGTCTTCAGTTTAGCAGAAGAGTACATTTTAAAATTTAACTAAGATGAGAACATAGTTTATGCATTTCAATATTCTCCTAAATTTAGACTTTTCCTAACACCATAACAATTAGAGGAATGACTAGCTTTTTCAACACTTCACCCAAAGCTAAGGTGTATGATGAGGGGGCATTTCCTACTTCTTCATTCTCCTCCTTTTTCCCTTACATGGCTGTGATAATTAATCTCCTACTGATAGTTACTTAATGTTTTTCTAGCCTTTTTTTCTTATCATATAGGTCGTACATGCCTACCTATTTTACATATGTATTTCAGCAATGATTGTGAAAGTGTCGATTGAGTACTGAAAGCCAGATTCTTTCATCTAGTCACTTATATTTAGAGTAACTCGTTTGTAAATAAATAGGCAATATAAAATCTGTGGGGGGCTTCTCAAGGATACCTTATTTTCTGATAAGTGACAGGTGTGAAGAGAGTGTGCATTGCTTCTGTCCCTTTCTCCTTCTTTCTTCCTGGAATAGACTTGGTTTCTGATGATGAGTTTGACATATTGAAACCATGATGAAACAAGTACAGGGAGAAAAACACAAGATGCTTTAAGGATGTCAGGGAAGAATAAGAGAGTCCCCAAATGGGTTAGATTGTTGAACTTCTTTGCCAACATCAAACACTGTCTATGTCCAATTATATGTGGAAAACAAAAGACTCTATTTTTAAAGGCATGATTTATCAAGTTTTTTTAAAGGCATGATTTATCAAGTTTTCAGTTCTTTGTGTCATTGTGTCAGAAGCACCTGTACACAGTATAGAATATTTATGTAGAATAAATGGTATACAGAATTTCAATTATAAACAATATCAAATTTTCCTTTAAAAATTATTCAAATTTACACTCTACAAACAGCAAATAAGAATGCATGTTATCCTACATCTCTACGATATTGTTACTAGTTTATGTATTCACTAACATGTATTAAGTGCTTAATAAATGTGCCCAGCATTGTACTAATTGTAAGAACAGGAAAATAATAAGGCTTCTGCCTTCCATGTTTCCAGTTATGTTTTTAGGTCAATTTTATTTGTTTCCTTCATTAATCCTGCTAAGTTCTTTATATTTTGTGTTTGTTCTATGGTTTAGATCAAGGGACAATATAAGAAGTTTAGAGAATAGATTCTAGAATCAGTATGCTTGGGACAGGAATCTTGTCACCTCTATAGCTACGTGATGATGGCCCATTTAACTTCCCTGAGACTCAGTTTCACCTGTAACTTGAGGATAATAAGAATACCTATTGTAAGACTTATGAGTTATACTCAGCACCTAGAACAGATACTGTCTAACGTCACCAAATATTATAAGATTTTCAATTTATTTTATAGTTTATATGTATAAATGTTACAAAATTTGGCATATTAATTTGCATATCATTGTCTTAAAATTTTGTACTGCTTACAATAGCTTAACTGTAATGTTTGTAGATATTTAATCATATTATCTGAAAATGATGTTTTATATTTCTTTCTGATATTTATACTATTATCTTTGTTATCTAATGGAGTTAGAATTTCCAGAATATTATAATTATTATGTTAGAAGGCTTTCTATTTGAAATATAAAATTGCTGTTTCCTAACTATGATATTTTTATTCACCTTGGCATCTATATCTATTTTCTCTCTCTCTCATGATTTTGCGGTAATGTTTTTGCATAGTTTTCATACCTTTAACAATTTGTTCACTATATCATATTAATTCCTTATTTAATTTGTAATTAAATTTATTCTTTGAATTATTGATTCAAATCAAATTATTGTATTGAAGAAGTCTTTGAAAAAAAGGTGTACCTAGTCCTTCTGAATGCATAGTAATAGTGTGTGGGCCATATTCTTCCCTCTGACCTCTGTTTAATAAGGCCTATGTATTGGTACCAGGTGAGTAGAGCAATTCCCTCTATATCATCTATTGCCATTAATAGTACTGCATAACCAAGACTTTTCTCTTGATCCAGTAAGCTAGGCTGAACTTATTCAGATGGTAGTCACAGTGTTCTAAGAGAGAAGGCTGAAGCTCTATTTCAAGGGGCTGGGAAACAGACACCTTTTCATGGGAGGAACTACACATGAAGGTACATGGATGCAAAGATTATCTCCTACAAATTATCTATTACACTCTCTCTCACTCCTGAGGAGTCATAGTAAATCTCATTTTGCAATGAGGTTTTTTTGTTTTGTTTTTCTCATTTCCTCATATATAACCTAAAGTATGTGAATCACATAATTACCAAATAATTAGATGATTAATTATTATTAATGATAATGATAATAATTTGGCAGGTTTTCATTTAAACACTACTACTTGTTTGATATGTAAATGTTGGTGTGTGTTTTGCCATGTTTGAAACTCATTACTACATTACTAGTTCTTGGGCAGTTCAACACCTGAATGCCTATGTCACTTTACCTGGATTAAATACCTTGCCTCCCTCCTGGTATATGTAAGACTGTAAAGACTGTACCCAGCTGGGCCCCAAAAGGAGGCCAATAGAATTCACATTTGGTTGTTCCATATAATATAGGAACACTTTTTCTTTTCTAAGCAACTGGATAGTAACCATATATTAGAATTCTTAAGAGAAACAGAACATATATATACATAAAACATACCTTTTTTCTATTGTAAGGAATTGTCTCAAGTGGTTATGGAGGCTGAAAAGCTTAGATGTCCCAAGATATGCAGTTGGCAAGGTGAAGACCCAGAAGAACTGATGGCATAAGTTCCAGTCTAAGTCCAAAGTACGTGTCAACAGCGGAAGTTCCAATATGAGTCTGAGTCAAAAGGTAGGAGAAGACCAATGTCCCACCTCAAAGACAATTAGGAAGAGAAAGTAAACTCTCCCTTACTCAGCTTTTTATTCTACTCAGGTCTCCAATGATTAGATGAGGCCTGTCCACATTAGGGAGGGCAATCTGTTGTGCTCTACTGACTCCAATGTTAATTTATCCAGAAATACCTTCACAGATACATCCAGAATAATTTTTAACCAAATATCTGGATACCCTGTGGCACAGTCAAGTTGACATATAAAATTAACTATCACAAACCATTATTTTTTGATTACACATAGATAGTAGAAATAACTGTTCCTATCTCTGCATTATTAAATCCTTCCTGGGATATCAAGAAACCATATTATCCAACAATTACTTTTGACTACCCTTGTTCCTTCACCTCTCCCCACTACACTGGGCTGCACTCTCCCTTCCTCTCTACTAGGTGTTTGGAAGATGATTAGCAGCAGTAAAATTGGTTTAGATTTTATTCATATTCCAAGAAATTGAATTTGTGTCTCTTTAAGGCATATGCATTTAAAGAAAAAATAACCTATTTTATCTGCACCTTTGATACTAAAAATAAATATAATCAATCATTCTTAATCACAAAAATACTTTTATCTTTAGTGTACCCACTTACTTAGGAATTTGAACTGAAAAATTTCCTAAAGATTTTCAAGAATTAAGAGTAGATATGAAGAGTAATACCTAGGAACAAACTAAGTGACTACCCACAAACAGAAATGGCTGATTATAAAAATCACAGAACAAAAAGAGTTATGAATTATATCGTCCTGAACTAGGTGTGTATGTGTAAGCACATGCAGGAAGGGGAGTTCATACACCAAAACAAAATTAGAAACATGGAAGAAAAAAATATATTTAATAGAAAACAAACAAAAGCCTTTCTTGGTAGTAAGAGGAATCACTTAATTAGAGTCATTAAAAGAAGGAATTCCCTTAATACAGAATTCAAGATCTCTTTTATCATTTTTCTCTCACTTTAAATACCATTGGGATGAAAAAGGAAAAAAAAAGCAAATAAAAAATATTGGTGTCTAATTTTACTTGAAAACTTGTGTACAGGTCAGGTAGTTTACCAGTGCATTGTTTTCAATAAAATTGAAGATGACTTAATCTAGTTATCCATTGAGATATTGTTACAACAAATTCTGATGATAAATTACCTTGTGAGTTGTTTTGTTTGTTTTTTGGCATATAAATCAGAAGAAGATTATTCAGTGACTTTGCTATAGAAAAATTATTTCCATGTAATTTTTTTTTTTTTGGCTGCACAGCTTGTGGGATCTTAATCCCCTGACCAGGGATTGAACCCCTGCCCCTACAGTGGAAGCAGAGTCTTAACCACTGGACCACCAGGGAAGTCCCTCCATGTAATTATTTTTATGAAAATATTTTTCAGTGATTACTCATTGTAGCATTCAGAAATTATCATCCAAATACATAAACTGATGAAAATAATACAAAACATCCATTTCATTAAGTTGGGCATTCCAATAAACATAAACTTTATATATTTGCAAATTATCTAAATGTGTTCTATTTATAATGTGTTGATCAATTGCTTGCTATTTACAAATATTACTGGTCAGAAAAATTTTTAAAAATTAGACTTAAGAGCACAATATAAGTACAGAAGATGTTAATGCATATGCATGTTTTTGTTGTAGAGAAATAAGAGGACATAGTCAGACTTTAAGAAATATACATACACTAAAACAAAACCTGCATTGTAAAAGTAGAAATATCAATCCAAAGAGGAAAGGAAGGTAGTCTTACATTGGTCTAAGTAAATGATTTGCAAACTCCAGTTTAGCCATAATCTTGCTCTTCAAGTAGTATATAATAGAAGACTTGGGGTGCGGGGGGGGAGATTAAGTGTGGCTGTGCTAACTGAAAGGGAATGGAACAAATATCTAATATCCAGGAGAATTCCTGAGACTGTAAATCACAGATTTGAACGTATTGTATTTGATGATATCTATATACCTTTCCAAATATGACTATTTTATGAAACATAACTAAAATACTGTCTTTAAATGGTGGCATTCACACATTTTGTCTTCAAAGTATTTATAATTCAGTTTTATAAAGTTGTATTTCTGTACTGATTAAATTCTATTAAAATTTTAATAAGTATTTTCATCTATAAACAGTTTAAATAATGTAGAAGTGTAACATATGAAATAGAGTCACCATCCCATGCTGATCTTCATATTTATTTTCTCCTCAGGAATTCATACTGTTACAGTTTTGCATATATCAATCATTCTCTATTTTATAAATGTATAATGTGTATAAATATTTTTAAAGTTTTAAATGTATACTTTATATAAAGTTAAAGCAAAATGCCTCTCTTTCAAAATATAGGGTAATGTTAAACAATGTTCTGGGGAGACAAGATGGTGGAGTAGAAGGACCTTGAACTCACCTCCTCCCACGAGAACACCAAAATCACAACTAACTAACTGCAGAACAACCATTGATTAAAAGACTGAAATCTACCAAAAAAGATATTCTACATCCAAAGACAAAGAAGAAACCACAGTGAGACAGTAGGATGGGTGCACTTGTGAAATTATCAGACTCCATACCCCTGGGTGACCAACCCACAAACAGGAGAATAATTATATCACAGAAGTTCTCCATTGGGAGTGAGAGCTCTGAGCCCCATATCAGGCTCCCTAGCCTGGGGTCTGGATCAAGAGGAGGAGCCCCCAGAGCATTTGGCTTTGAAGGCCAACAGGACTTGATCACAGGAGCTCCACAGGACTGGGGGAAACAGAGACTCCACTCTTGGAGAGTACACACAAGGTCTCCTATGTACCAGGACTTAGGACAAAAGCAGTCACAACAAAGGATGATAGGCCAGACCTACCTGCTTGTCTTGGAGGGTCTCCAGGGCAGGCAGGGAGTTGTGTAGCTGTCTGGGGACATAAAAGCTGGTGGTGAACATATACAGGAGTATTCATCTGAAGGCTGATATCTTGCTTGGGTCATTATCACCAAGACCTGGCCCCACCCAATAGCCTGTAGGCTCCAGTGCTAGGATACCTCAGGCCAAACAACAAATGGGCTGAAGACAGCCCCACCCATCATCAGACATGCTACCTAAAAACTTCCTGAACCCACAGTCACCTCTAGACATGCCCCTAGACATGGCCCTGGCTCACCAGAGGGGCCAGGACCCAGCTCTACTCACCAGTGGACAGGCAATGGCCCCTCCCACTAGGAAGCCTGCATAAGATTCTAGAACAGCCTCATCCACCAGGGGGCAGACACCAGAAGCAAAGAAAACTAAAATCCCACAGCCTGTGGAACTGAGTCAGAACCTACCCTAGGGCCAGCTGGTCCCTGGCCCTTAGGTGATGAGAGGAGAGTATAGTGCTGGGACACATTAGATATCCCTACAGAGGGCCACTTCTCCAAGGTCGAGAAGTATAACTAACCTTCCATGTACATAAAAATACAAATAGAAATTAAGACAAAATGAAACAGCAGAGGAATACGTTCCAGATGAAGGAATAAGATAAAACACCAGAAGAACAACTAAGTGACGTAGAGATAGGCAGTCTACCCAAGAGTTTAGAGTAATGATTGAAAGATGATCCAAGAACTTGGGAAAATAATGGATGAACAGAACAAAAAGTTAAAAGAAGTTTTTAATAAAGTGTTAGGAAATATAAAGAACAACCAAACAGAGTTGAAAAATACACTAACTGAAATGAAATTAAGGGGCTTTTGGGACAATGTCAAACACACCAACACTCACATTATAGGGGTCCCAGAAAGAGAAGAGAGAGAGAAAGGGCCTGAGAAAATGTTTGAAGAGATAATAGCTGAAAACTTCCCTTAACATGGGAAAGGAAACAGCCAAGTCCAGGAAGAGCAGAAAATCCCATACAGGATTAACCCAAGGAGAAACATGCCAAGACACATAGTAATCAAATTGAAAAAAAATAAAGATAAAAAGAAAATATTAAAAAACAATGAAGGAAAAGCAACAAATAACAAACATACAAGGGAACCCCCGTAAAGTTATCAGCTGATTTTTCAGCAGAAACTCTACAGGCCAGAGGGAGTGGCATGATATATTTAAAGTGATGAAAAGAAAAAACCTACAGACAAGAATACTCTAACCAGCAAGGTTCTTGTTCAGATTTGAAGGAAAAAAAATCAAAAGCTTTACAGACAAGCAAAAGCTAAAAGAATTTAGCACCACTAAACCAGCTTCACAACAAATGCTAAAGGGACTTCTCTGGGTGGAAAATAAAAAGCTACAAATGAAACAAGAAAATTAAGAAATGGGAAAGCTCACTGTTAAAGGTAAACATATAGTAAAGGAAGGGAGGCAGTCACATACAAATGTATCTAAAGCAGTAATCATGAGAGGAGGAGGGTACAAACGCAGGATAACTGGAATGCATTTGAAATTAAGAGATCAGCAACTCAAAATAACCATGTATATATATATAGACTGCTATATCAAAACATCATGGTAACTGCAAACCAAAAATCTGTAAGAGACATACACACAAAAAAGTAAAAGGGATCCAAACACAACAGTAATAAAAGTCAAAAAATCACACAAAAAAAAGAACAATGAAAGGAAGAAAAAAGACCTAAAAAAAAACAAATCCAAAACGATTGACAAAGTTGCAGTAAAAAATTACATATCTATAATTACCTTATGTGTAAACAGATTAAATGCTCCAACCAAAAGACATAGACTGGCTGAATGGATACAGAAACAAGACCTGTATATATGCTGTCTACAAGAGATCCACAACAGATCTAGAGACACATACAAACTGAACTGAGGGGATGGATAAAAGTTATTCCATGCAAATGAACATCAAAAGAAAGCTTGAGTAGCAATACTTATATCAGACAAAATAGACTATAAATAATGTTGAGAGAGAAAGAAGGACATTGCATAATGATCAATGGATCAATCCAAGAAGAATATATAAAAGTTGTAATATACATGTACCCAATGTAGAGCACCTCAATATATAAGGCAAATACTAACAGCCGTAAAGGGAGAAATTGACAGTTAACACAATAATAGTGGGGGACTTTAGCACCCTACTTACATCAATGGACAGATCATTCAGACAGAAAATAAGTAAACACAGGCCTTAAATGACAATAAGACCAGATGGACATAATTGATATTTATAGAGCAGTCCACCTGAAAGCAGCAGAATACACATTCTTTTCAAGTGCACATGGAACATTCTCCAGGATAGATCACATGCTGGGCCACAAAGCAAGCCTCTGTAAATTTAAGCAAATTAAATCATATAAAACATCTTTTCTGACCACAACGTTATGAGATTAGAAATCAACTACAAGAAACAAATGGCAAAAAACACAAACATATGGAGGCTAAACATATGCTACTAAACAACCAATGGATCACTGACAAAATCAAAGAGGAAATCAAAAATACCTAGAGACAAATGGAAATGAAAATATGATGATCTAAAACCTATGGGATGCAGAAAAGAAGCTCTAAGAGAGAAGTTTATAATGATATACGATTACCTCAGGAAATCAGAAAAATCTCAAACAAACAACCTAACATTATACCTAAAGAAAGAGCAAACAAAGCCAAAAATTAGTAGAAGGAAAGAAATCATAAAGATGAGAGCAGAAATAAATGAAATAGAGACTAAAAAACAATAGAAAAGATTAAAAAACAAAACTAAAAGCTTTCTTCAAAAAGATAAAGTGAATAAAATTGATAAACTTTTAGCCAGGCTTATCAAGAAAAAAAAGGGAGAGGGCCCAAATCAATAACATTAAAAATGAAAGAGGAGAAGTTACAACCAACACCATAGAAATACAAAGGATCATAAGAGAGTACAAAAAGCAACTATACACCAGTAAAATGGACAACCTAGAAGAAACAGACAAATTCTTAGAAAGGTACAGTCTCCCAAGACTGAACCAGGGTGAAACAGAAAAAATGAACAGACTAATTACAAGTACTGAAATTGAATCTGTGATTTAAAAAGTCCCAACAGGGCTTCCCTGGTGGCGCAGTGGTTGAGAGTCCGCCTGCCAATGCAGGGGACATGGGTTTGTACCCCAGTCCGGGAAAACCCCACATGCCGCGGAGCAGCTGGGCCCGTGAGCCATGGCTGCTGAGCCTGCGCGTCCGGAGCCCGTGCTCCGCAACGGGAGAGGCCACACAGTGAGAGGCCCGTGTACCACAAACAAACAAACAAAAAGTCCCAACAAACAAAAATTCAGGACCAAATGGCTTAACAGGAGAATTCTATCAAATATTTAGAGAAAAGTTAACACCTATCCTTTTGAAACTATTCCAAAAGTTTGCAGAGGTAGGAACACTCTCAAACTCATTCTATGAGACAACCATCACCCTGATGCCAAACCTAGAAAAAGATACCACAAAAAAAGAAAACTACAGGCCAATATCACTTATGAACATAGATGTAGAAATCCTCAATAAAACACTAGCAAACCAAATCCCAGAATACATTAAAAGGATCATACACCATGATCAACTGAGATTTACCTCAGGGATGCAAGGATTTTTATATATCCACAACTCAATCAGTGTGATACACCACATTAACAAATTGAAGAATAAAAACGATACAATCATCTCAGTTGATGCAGAAAAACCTTTTGATAAAATTCAACATCCATTCATGATAAAAACTCTCCAGAAAGTGGGCATAGAGGGAACCTACCTCAACACAATAAAGGCCATGTATGACAAACCCACAGCTAACATTACACTCAATGGTGGAAAGCTGAAAGCATTTCCCCTGGGGTCAGGAACAAGACAAGGATGTCCACTCTTGCCACTTTTATTCAACATAGTATTGGCATTCCTAGCCATGGCGATCAGAGAAGAAACATAAATAAAATGAATAGAATTGGAAATGGAGAAGTAAAACCGTTACTCTCTGTAGGTGACATGATACTGTACATAGAAAATCCTAAAGATGCTACCAGAAAGTGACTAGAGCTCATCAATGAGTCTGGTAAAGTTGCAGGACACAAAATTAGTATACAGAAGTTGTTGGATTTCTATACACTAACAACAAACTATCAGAAAGAGAAATTAAGGAAACATTTCCATTTACCATTGCATCAAAAAGAGTAAAATACCTAGGAATAAACCTACCTAAGGAGGCAAAAGACCTCGACTCAGAAAGCTATGAGACAATGATGAAAGAAATTGCTGTTGACACAAACAGGTGGAAAGATATACTAGATTCTTAGATTGGAAGATTCAGTATTGTTAAAATGACTACACTACCCAAGGCAATCTACATATTCATTGCAATTCCTATCAAGTTACTAACAGCATTTTAAACAGAATAAAATTGTTTTAACTTGTATGGAAAAACAAAAGACCCCATACAGCCAAAATAATCTTGAAAAAGAAAAATGGAGCTGGATGAATCAGGCTATATGGCTTCAAGCTATACTACAAAGCTACAGTAATTAAAAGAGTATGGTACTGACACAAAAACAGAACTATAGATCAATGGAACAGGATAGAAAGGCCAGAAATAAACCCATGCACCTATGGTCAATTAATCTATGACAAAGGAGGCAAGTCTATACAATGGAGAAAAGACAGTCTCTTCAAAAAGTGATGCTAGGAAAACTGCAAAGCTATGTGTAAAAGAATGAAATTAGAACATTCTCTAACACCAGACACAAAAATAAACTCAAAATGGATTAAAGACCTAAATATAAAACCAGATACTATAAAAGTCTTAGAGGAAAACATAGGCAGAACACTCTTTGACATAAATAGTAGCAATATTTTTTGTATCTGTCTCATAGAGTAATGGAAATAAAAACAAAAATAAATGTGACCTAATTAAACTTAAAAGCTTTTGCACAGCAAAGGAAATCATAAACAAAATAGAAAGACAACTTACAGAATGGGAGAAAATGTTTGCAAATGATGCAACTGACGAGGGATTAAACTCCAAAATATACCAAAAGCTCATGCAGCTCAATGTCAAAAAACCCCAAAAATCCTAATCAAAAAATGGGCAGAAAATCTAAATAGACATTTCTTCAGAGAAGAGATATAGATGGCCAAAAGGCACATTAAGAGGCTCAACACTGCTAATTATTAGAGAAATGCAAATCATTACTAAAGTGAGGTAGTTTACATCAAAAATTCTGCAAATAATCAATGTTGGAGAGGGTGTGGAGAAAAGGGAACCCTCCTACACTGTAGATGAGAATGTAAATTGGTAAAGCCACTATGGAGTTTCTTCAAAAAAATAAAAATAGACCTACTATATGATCCTGCAATCCCCATCCTGAGCACATACCTGGAGAAAACCATAATTTGAAAAGATACATGCACTCCAGTGTTTATAATAGCACTTTTTACAATAGCAAAGACATGGAAACAATCTATGTGTCTATCGACAGATGAATGGATAAAGAACATGTGGTATGTGTACACAGTGGAATATTACTCAGCCAGAAAAAAAATGAAATAATGCTATTTGCAGCCACATGGATGGACCTAGGATGATCATACTAAATGTGGTAAGGTAGACAGAAAAAGATAAATATCATATGATATCACTTACATGTGGAATCTCAAAAAAAGATACAAATGAACTATTTACAAAACAGAAACAGACTCACAGACATAGAAAACAAACTTATGGTTAGCAAAGTTGAAAGGCGGAGGGGGGGGTAAATTAGGAATTTGGAATTATATACACACTGCTATATATACAATAGATGACCAAAAAGGATCTACTGTATAGCACAGGGAACTATATTCAATATCTTGTAATAACCCATAATGGAAGAGAATATAAAAAATATATATATGTGCTTATATATATATGTATAGCAATCACTTTGCTGTACATCTGAAACTAATACAACATTGTAAAAGACTCTATTTCAATAAAAAAAAGAAATTTAGAAAATAATGTTCTGGGCTTACAAGAAAAAGAGAAGACTTAGCGTCAGTAATAACGAAAGCATTGAATACCAGAATCCTGAGCATGTAAGCTAATGCTGCAGCAACTCTGAAGATGTGAGAGGAGGGAGTTAATCCAAAATTTTTAAAACACATGCAAGGATAGGAGATGAATACATTATCCTCAGAAGGCAAAAAGTTGAAACTGAGACTCTTACACAAATACAGCTGCTGTATAGAAAACTCCATATTTCTATTTCATCTGTACACACTAAGTCTAGTCCAAAGTCCCATAGTTTTCCATTTTTAAGCAAATTTGTAGAGGTCCCAAGAGTAGACAACATTTTTATCATAGTTGGTTAATCATGTTAACTAAATGGATACATATATCACATATAGTATATTTACAAAATATATATATTTTATATAATGGAATATATATGTTATACATACATAATCCATTATATAAAACCAAAATTTCTGCAAGAAGAAATAAGAAATTTGAATGGTCATATATTTAAATAAAGTAAATCATTATTAAAGTCCTTGTGTCAGAAATTTCAATATCTTCAAAGTCAACTCTTTAAGATTAAACAAAAATATCAATCTTATAATTATCTCTTACAGAAGTGAAAAACAAGTATATATTTCCCAAATTGTATTTTGAGACCAGAATTGCAATGGTAGTATAAGTTCTTTTCATAAGACAAAGAAATTATAGCCCAATCTCCCTCATATATTTAGCAAAATAATTGAATTAGTAAAGAATAGAAAACATTTTTATTTATAGGTGATATGATTATATGTATAGAAAATTCAAGCAAATTTATTGAAAAAATATTAGGATTAGCAAATTTAGCATTGTTACTAAAGGAAATATATTGATAAAACAATAATTGTAATTTGAGACTGCCAATAAAAATTAAACAAATGATAAATGATGTCAATAACCTCAAATATCTATGGATCAGATTAAGATGTCAGAGTAAGAAGACATGGAGCTTACCTCCCCACCCCCTCCAACAAACACATCCATAATACATCTATATGTGGACTAATTCTCATGGAAAACTAACTGGAAATTGTCAGAACACCTATATAACAAAAGCTACATGAAAGATTTCCATGTAACAGAATAGGAAGGAAAAAGGCATAGAGTTGGAATGTCCACCCCTGGGAGGGATCCAAAAGGAAGAGAATGTCCACACAAGCAGACTCTTGTCCTGAGGAGGGAAGGAGTGGGTTGAGCCACAGACTGGTCATCCCAGTCCTGCGATCCTATGCAGAGGAGACAAGCCTCCCTGGCTGCTGGGAGAACTTCTGGGATAGATAAAAGGGCTAGAGAAGCTTACATTCTACTCATGATGATTGCACAAGTGCTGGCTTGCAACAAACAGGGCTGAGAGAGCTCTGCACTGGTAGATACCACCTCACTGCACTCCCCAGTCCAAGTGGGGAAACACCCTTGCCCCACTCACTCCACACCACAGCTTGGGGCTAGATCTGAAGCATACAAGGCCTGGAGGAAAGACTGATCTAGGGATGCAGAGGTGGCCCAGGGGCCTGTGATGTGGTCTGGGTGGGGCAGTAGCCATCTCAGCACTTATTCAGGCAGCCCCTTGGGAAACACCGTGATCAACAGGTGGCAGTCCATCTCCCAGCTGAGCAAGTGCACTGGCCCACTCCATACCACAGCTTTGTGCTGGATCTGGAGCAGACAGGTTCTGAGAGAAGAATACCATAGAGGCAGTCCAGATCTCTGGTGTCAGTGTAGCTGCATCAATTTCTGTAACCACAATGCTCCAATCCACAGCTCCATCCTAGCAAAGGCTCCAGCCCAGCTCATTCCATGTCATAACCTTTCCCTAGATCTAGGATGACCACAACAGGGAAAGGGACACAACCTTGTGTTGCATCTAAGCTGAGTTGTGGATGGCTACACAGGTAGCAAGTTGGACCTCTGTGAACAGACAGACCTCACTTGCTACAGGACTCCCCTTCCTTTGGATAGAGCATGCACTCAAAGGGAATGGAGCCTGATTGAATCCAATCCTCAGGGCCTCTACTCCAACAACTGAGGAGCAAACATGGACCCTAACAGGGTGGGAACAGCCACAGAGCAGAGAGGATGTCCCGCCTCACACCCTGAACAGATCTTAGCTCCCCCAACACTAACTACACCTCCTATAAAAGTGATAGGGGCCAGAACACCCTGAGAAAAGACATGGCTGGCATCCCCATCAAAACCAGCCCAAGCACCAAAGACATTGGACAAACACAGTCTACACAGAGATGCTCCCACAAAATAATAATAAAAAAAAAAACCTTCAAGACCACCATAGCTTGCTGTTACTCCTGGATTCATAGAACCAGAGAAAGTAAGTAAAATGAAAAGAGGAACGATTCCCAGTTAAAAGAGCAAGAGAAATGACCTGAAAGAATAAATAGTGAAACATAGATCACCAGTCAACCAGCCCCTGAGTTCAAAAAGATGGTAATAAAAGTTCTAACTGAATTAAAAAAGATTATTGATATAAACACAGATCACTGTAGCAAGGAACTAACAATTATAAAGAAGACCCAATCAAAAATAGATAATTCAATTTGAGATAAAAAGCAATCTAGAAGCAATGACTAACTGACTAAATGACACAGAAGAACAAATAAGTGATCCAAATGATAGAATAATGGAAAGCACTCAATCAGAACAGCAGACAAAAAGACAAAAAAAAAAAAAAAGGCAACATATAAGATGTATGGAATATTATAAAACATGCAAACCTATGGATAGGGGTTCCAGAATGAGAGAGAGAGAGAGAGAAGGGGATCAAAAATATATATGAGGCAATTGGAGCTGAAAATTTCCCTGACTTGAAGTAAACAGATATCCAGGTATAGGAAGAACAGAGGGCCCCAAACAAGATGAATTCAAACAGACCCACACCAAGACATATCATAATTAAAATGGCAAAAGTTAAATAGAGGATTCTAAAGGCAGCAAGAGAAAAACAGAGTCAGTTACAAGGGAACACAACTAAGACTAACTGGTTTCTCTGCAGAAACTTTGCAGGCCAGAAGGGAGTGGCATAATATATTCACAGTCCTGAAAAGGAAAAACCTGAAATCTAGGAGACTCTACCCAACAAGAATATCATTTAGAATAGAAGGAGAAATAAAGGATTTCTCAGACAAAAAACAAACAAAAAGAACCAAAAGAATTCAGCAATACTAAACCTACCCTAAAAGAAATATTTAAAGGTCTTCTCTAAATGGAAAAGAATCTACAGTCTACAGGAAATGGGAAAATGGCAATAGGAAAGGCAAGTATAAAAAATGACTGAAGATCACTTAAACCAGTACATAGATTTTAAAAATCAAAAAAAATATATATAACTAAAATAAACAGTAAAAGGATAAGCTTGAAGATGTAAAGTACAATAGGATATCAAAATCACAAAATGTGGTGGGGGTGGGAGGGACATAGATCTTTTAGAATGTGTTTGAACTTAAATGACTATCACAGTTTAAAGCAAGTAGATATAGTTATGGGTCAACACACATAAACTCCATGGTAACTGCAAATCAAAAAAATACAATAGATATACAAACACCAAAAAGAAAGGAACTCAAGTATACTACAAAAGGAAACCAAACAAAAAGAAAAACAGAAAGAAATCAACACAGAATTATAAAAACAACTAGAAAACAAGGAATAAAATGGCAATAAGTATATAACTATCAATAATTACCTTAAATGTCAATGGAATGCAAGATGCAGTTATATGCCAACAAATTGGACAACTTAAATAGACAAATTTCTAGAAACATACAACTTGCCAAGACTGAGTCAAGAAGAAACAGACAATATGAGCAGACCATCACTAGAAGTGAAACAGAATCTATAATAAAAATTAAAAACCCTACAAACTAAAGTCTAGAACTGGATGGCTTCACAGGGAAATTCTACCAAATATATAAAGAAATTATATACCTATCCTTCTCAAACTCCTCCAAAATTTGAAGAGGAGGGAATGCTCCCCAATTCATTCTATGAGGCCATCATTATCCTGATACAAAACCCAACAAGGACACAGCAAAAAAAGAAAATTACAGGCCAATATATCTGATAAATATAGATATAAAAATCCTCAAGAAAATATTATCAAACCAAATTCAACAATATATAAAAAGGGTCATACACCATGATCAAGTGGGATTTATTCCTCTGTCACAAGGATGGTTTAACATACACAAATCAATCAATGTGACCCACCACATTAACAAAAGAAAAACCAAAGACCAAATGATCATCACAAAAACTGCAGAAAAATCATTTGACAAATTTCAACATCCATTCATGATAAAACTTTCAGCCAAGTGGGTACAGAAAGAACTTCTCTCAACATTTATGTTAAATCCATAGGCAACATAATACTCAACACTGAAAAACTGAAAGCCTTCCTGTTAAATTCAGGAGCAAGACAAGGATGCCCACTCTCACCACGTCTATTTAACATAATATTGGAAGTCCTAGCCACAGCAATCAGACAAGAAAAAGAAATAAAAGATATCAAATCAGAAGAGAAGAGGTAAAACTGTCACTATTTGCAGATGATATGATACTCTATATAGAGAATCCTAAGGTCTTCACACAAAACTATTAGAATAAATGAATTCAGCAAGGTTGCAGGATATGATATGAATATACAGAAGTCTGTTGCATTTCTATACACTAATAATGAAATATCAGAAAGAGAAAGTAAATAATCCCATTTAAAATTGCATCAAAAATGAAATAAAATACTTAATAATAAACTTAAAAAAGATAAAAGACTAGTATGCTGAAAACTGTGAATCTGCATTCATAAAATGAAGATTCTGATTCTGTAAGTTTGGAGTGGGGCATAGAATCTGCATTTCTACCATGCTCCTGAGTGATACCAGTGCTTCAGATACATGAATCACATTTTGAACAACAATGCTTTAGAGCTCATTTCTTTCACCAAGATGTGACAACTCCATATTGTGAATTCATTTATCCTATTTTTCTGTAGTGTTTTGTGGGAGTTTTGCTCAATTTACCTATGGAACTCATTGATAGTATTATGTTGGAGATTTCTTTTGTCAGTTCCTAAAAAATTAAAAATAAAATGTTTTTCACTATCTCAGGTAATTTTTCTTCCTGTACTCATTTGTACATGGAATGCCCTGTCCATTTGTATTTTTTGCAAGCTAATTGGTCTCAGATAAGAATCACCTGACTCTTCAACTTGCACTGGGCAAAGGTGAACTTTACAGCTGTCACTGATTTAAACCCAATAAATCCTTGGTGAGAAATAAGGCAAGATCAAAATCTTTCCCTTAAACTAAATGCCTCATCAGATGAAGAAATAACAATATCCATCCTTCCAGAATTGGGGGATCAAAAGGTCAAAAACAGAGGTTTCACATTTTGTATACTAGAGTAGAATGGTTGAAACGTGTTCAGAAAGATATTTGATTTATCCAACTGGAAGGACAAAAGAAAAGACCACAGAGAATTATCCTTTCAGAAGTCCTGATAGGAGCTATTACAAATAATTCACATACTTAAGAAAATCTCTATAAAGATAAGGTTTTGAGAAATACACAGGTACCACCGTTGTGATGTAGTTGGAATATGATGCCATTTTCCTAACTTAATATTCCATCTTCCTGACTTAATATCTTGCCTCTAGCTTGATTATTCTGACTCGTGCAATTTCCTGTGACCTAAAGAGCAAAGTGAGGCTTATTTTCTGTTCCCCATCTCCATGTGAATTATCTTAGAGAAAATAAACAAAATGAATATCAACCTTCAAGGAGAGAAACATTTTACTGAAATTGCTATCCCACCTTTTGTGGTTCCTAGAACCTGAAGCTTGGCTCCACAATTTAACACTCATGAAAACTAAAAAGTAGCTGCAATTTTATTTCAATTAGAGGTCTGTATCTTTTTATCTATTCTGGAAATTCTAGTCAGATTATTATAACATTTGCACTTTGTAGATGGTCTCCAGTTTACTGCCCATTAAGGACTATTATGATAAATTTATTGATTACATGCTGTTAAGCATTTAGATGCTCTGTTGTGCAGAGTAATATATCAGAAAAATTGAGGAAAAAATCATTTCTGACCTATAAGTATGTGGAATCATAAGGACAGAGACGTAAGAGGTAATATTAATAAAACAATACTCATATTTCTGACCAGGAAACAAAAACCAATCTCTCTCTCCAACTTCATTTATCTTTTCAGGAAAATAACACCAGTTATACCTGCCTCATCTCTCATGGTGTGCTGTGATGATAAAATTAGACAATGTATGTAAAGTGGATTTATAAACTGAAAAATTAGATAAACAAGTTTTTTTAAAAATTTATTACACATTATATAGTATAAGCCTGAAAAAGGTCAAGAAATTAGTTCTTATACTTCCTAATTCTCTCTTTAATCTATGATGATATCTCAATCTATTCTACACATAAAAACAAAACCAAATACCACCACCACCAACAGAAAAAAATAAAACTAGAACTGATTCTACAGAAACTTAGATCAAGTGAGTAATAATATAGACTAAAAAAAATTTTAATAGTCAAAATGTTGAAAACAAAAATGCTGTTTCAAACTATTTAAACATGTTCATAGCAGCATTATTTACAATAGCCAAGATATGGAAGCCACCTAAGTGCCCATGAACAGTGAATGGATAAATATGTCGTATATACATTACAATGGAATTTTATTCAGCCATGAAAATGAACAAAATTCTGCCATTTGTAACAAGGTGCATGGAACTAGAGGGCATTATGCTTAGTGAAATAAGTCAGAGAGAGAAGGACAAATATTCTATGTTATCACTTATAACATATCACTTACAACATATAAAAATGAGTGAATATGACAAAACACAAACAGACTCACAGATGAAGAACACAAACTAGTGGTTATCAGTGGGGAGAGAGCCGAGTGAAGGGGAAAGATAGGGGTAGAGGATTAAGAGGTACAAATGACTATGTATAAAATAAATAAGCTACAGGATATATTGTACAGCACATGGAATATAGCCAATATTTTATAATAAATGTAAATGGAGTATAATCTATGAAAATTTTGAATCACAGTATTGTATACCTGAAACTAATATTATACAACTATACATCAGTTTTTTGAAACCAATTAAAATCTAATTAATTTTAAAATGTTTCAAACTACTTAAAAGTATTTATTTCATAGACCATTAACTTTATTACCTATGAATTTTTCAAAACTCATGTAGAGAACTACCCCCAGGGGAAAAAACAAGAACAAATGCCCTCCACTGCACTGTTTCCTAAAGGGTACAACAGGCATGAAAGTTACTTAAAATATTGTAATAGGTATCATTTATGCCAAGAAGCTCATCTCGACTTTGGGAAATTTTCAGATTTCATATCATCAAGTCACTGACTCATACTGAATATCATTTTTCGTGTCCTTAAATTTATTACTTTTAATTCTTGAATTATAGTATTTTCAGTATTGCAATTTGCCAGTAATTTTTAGGGAAAGCAGCATTTTTAATTGCTATTTTATTTACATGGAGTTATGTTTTATCCTTATGGAAGTGTTTATAATTTTTCTAACACTTTTCAAGTTTTTTCTACAATGTGTACATAAGATAAAACAGCAGGAATATTGTAAATATTCTAGAGAGATTAAATTTACTGAGAGTGAAAGTTTCAATATCCTATAAAATATGCTAAACTTTATTAAAAACACATCAAAACCTTGTTTCTTACATTATAGTCTATTACTCTTCATTAGAAATATTTAAGTTGCTTTTAAAAAATGGATCCTTGTTCCCACCTTATTCTCCCCGCCTTGGTCTCCCTGTATTCCCTTAGTCTCTCTGTATCAGATCACTGCATGGCACTCTTGTATCCCTTTTTAACAAGCATTACAGCATAAGGGAGTACTCTTTACAACTAAAGCTTAAGAAAACTCTGAAAATTCCTTTCCAGATTTCCTTAAAATAACTTAATTCTTCACAAGATAGATTGCTCTGTAGAAAACATAAAGCAAAGTTTAAAATATGGTGAGAGAGAGTATTACTCCATGAACTTCAAAGAATGTGCAAAAATAAAAAGGGCAAGTATGATATTTCTTATTTAATTCTCAGGCCCTTCTCCTAGTCTAGTTCTGACTCATGAAGCAGATGAAAATGTTTATCTTTACAATTCCTTATAATTCTAATGACAGAATGCATTGTTTTTGGAACATGGTTTAAATTGTCAAGCTGGAGAAACTGACTAGTTTTCATAGAATTGACTAGTATAGCCAACAACTGAGAAAAACCAACCTATCAGTATCCTACATTCTAGTCTAGAGAACAGCAAGCTGTGAGACCAGAGCCCAAAGAAAGGCACAGTTTCAGGAAAACTGTCATTAAGATCCTCTCCCACTTGCCTTTCCCTATGTAAGAGAACTGTTGAGATACAGGGACAAAGGTGGTCTTTTGAGGGAGGACAGATGATGAAAAGAAGTTATTCTCTAGGAGGGGATGTTGACCGATTTTCATTACCACCCTGGCATGTAGTAGTCATTGGAGAATTGCTTGTAAGGCAGGCTTAATTATTTACATCCCAAATAGGATATCTGCTTAGCCATTGGCCTTAACAGCTTTCGCATGTGATACTGAATTAATGAAGGCAGGAGGACTGAGGAGAAATGCTGTGGCCAGGCCAAGATTAGGTAAGGAAAACCCTTAAATGTACGTTTCCCAAGAGGTACAGAAAATGGACTTTACCCTTGCCTATAAGAACAGGCTCATGATTAGAGGTTTGGAGGACAGATTACACATTTACCTGGCAATATTTTGCTGGGACTGCCAGAGTGTGATTCAGAGTTTCAGGCATATTAGGCACATGCCACTAGGCCTCCCTCCTAGGTGTCAAATTGAGTAAGTCGACACTTCTAAGTGTCCACTTTGCCACTGTAAGACTAAAGACAATGATCAGTTATGACCAAAAAAAGAGTGGGAAGATCAGTTATGACCAAAAGAAGAAAGATCAGTTATGACCAAAAAGAAGAGTGGAAAGGACAGCAACTTCATCTCTCCTACCTTTGTATGATTTGTTATGACAGAAAAGATGGCCAGTTGACACACAGTCAAATACTCATTCAAAGAAATATATTTTATTGAAGATCTTCCCGTTCTTCTTAGCCTTTTTCACCAAGGAAAATAAATTGGTGGGCAAGAGAGGTGACTTTGAAAGAGCTTCACAGGCCCCTGACCTCTCCTCTCAGACCACTGGAGACACACATACAGCCTACATTAGTGAGAGAACAGCTTTGAATCCAATATAAAACATATGCTTTAAACTGAATTACTCTAAATTTTGAAAGCCACAAGAGAATTTAACAACCAAAATCAACTGAAAATTTAAAGGTTTCTACTGAGATATCATTGAGGGAGCCCGAGACTCAGGTGGAATAGTGGGGGTGGGGATAAGCTGCAAGGGCATAGAGGTGGCATTAAATAAATAAATAAAAATTATTTAATGTATATGCTTCAAAGAGTTGAGTGAAATTAATCAAGCTATTTATCCTGATTTTCACTAATTATCCCTTATTCACCACTTTTGCTTCTTCAAAAGAGGAAATACTAGGCTACAGTCCTCTGAAGAAACAATACACTGAAAGAAGCTAAATGATTTGAATATGTAATATATCCTCTCTTAGCATGATTTTCCTCATGTTTTTGCCATATACCCATGGGGGTGGGGGAAGAAGGGTGACATTGCCCTTGCCCCCAAGGAGCTTACAATGTTGCTGACATTTAAGAGGAATTACAAATACAAAAGTATGCCAATTATAAATGTATTTCCTCTCTGCTCCAAACCCAGCCTTCTTTGCCCTACTTTGCAGTTCTGGCAATAAACCCGGTAAACATTTCTGCTTTTGCCGGATGGTGTAGTGTTAGGATTTGTCGATAAAATGTGCTAGAGGTACACGGCAGGGCAGAGGGGTTCCTCTTCCTAATGAGTTTCATTTCTGGCTCTGCAGCACACAGTGGCCAATGGTATGCAGAACACACAAAGGTACTCACCCCTCAGTGAATTTGAGCACTCCCACAATTTTCAGTGGCATTCGTACAGGCAGCTTCCCAGCAAATTCCACTAGTAACCCAGAGGGCAGCTTCTCATAGTGTTTGGGCAACTTCCCACAAATATCATCAGCACCCCAGCAAGTAGCTTGCTAGAGGTGAGCTTATTTGGCACCCCAGTCAGTCCCCGTCCACAGCACCTCAGTGAAGTTTTCCACTCTCCAGTGTGCCATGCCAACACTATCTTCACTACGGTCTGAATCTCAGCCTTAGTGGGAAGTGAGGAAGCTCTTCCAAATTTGTTTCTGCCTTGGGTCCTCTGCCTCGGGTCCTCTGCCTCAGCCCTGGAGGTAGTGGCTGATCCCTGTATCTGTTCTCCTTATATCCTTTAGAATTATCTTTAGCCATTAGTAGTTAATCTCTCATTATTAGTTAATAATTCTTTACATTAAACTCCCCCTGTTCACCCTATTTTTCTCACTCAATATAGTAATAATACTGCTTACTTCACAGGACATGTAATACTTGATGCTTGGTATGGAATATTTTGTGAGTAGAGGACTGAGTAAGACACTTCTGACTGATCTTTCTGAGTCTCTTAGTCTATTCTGGCTGCTAGGAAAAAAAAAATGCCTCAACTGGGTGGCTTATGAACAGCAGAAATTCATTGCTCATCGTTCTGGAGGCTGAAAGCCCAAGATCAGGGTGCCAACACAGTTGGATGAGGGCCCTCTTCTGGGTCATAGACTTCTTACTTAAATACTTAGACTATTTTCACATGGTAGAAGGGACCAGGGAGCTCTATGGGATCTCTTTTATAAGGCACCAATTCCAACTCATAACTTAAACACCTCTGAAAGGCCCCCACATACTAACACCATCACTTTTGGGGGTTAAGATTATAACATAATTTGGAGGACACAAATATCCAACTATAGCACTGAGATTTAAATAGATAGAAAACATACAGCTTGATTGACCATATGTGAAAATGTACCTAAATTAACTTTATGGTAATATTCATCATCTTCTAAAATTTTCATATAAACTCATATTGAAAAGTGTATTTTGACTCTATATACAATTATTAGACATGATACATCTTTGGAGATTCCGATTACAGAAGGCCCATATTACTATATTATATAGGACCAAAAAGTACAAACATCCAGTTATAAAATCAGGAAGTTGTAATGTACAGCATGGTGATTATAGTTAGTAATATTGTACTGAATATATGAAAGTTGTGAAGAGAGTGGATCATAAAAATTCTCATCACAAGAAAAAAATATATAACTGTATAGTGATGGATGTTAACTGGACTTGTGGTGATCATTTTGCAATATATACAAATATCGAATCATTATGTTGTACACCTGAAACCAATGTTACATGTAAATTACACCTCAATTAAAAACAAATGAAAGGCAATAAAAAAGATCCAGAAATTTAGGATCTTGCATATTTTGAAAGAGATTATTTTCCCCCAAAAGTAAAAAATGGAACTTAAAAGGCTTTGAATGTCCAGAGCTAATCAAATTTTTCAGCTGAGTAAAGTTATTTGGAGCAAATATCAGGGGGTAGCCTCCCAAGCTGCTCTTCTGGATCACCTCAAAATGGTTACACCCTTAAGTTTCGAGAGTGACCTATGTACTAGAACGCTTAGAAATAATCCAAATAAACTATACCGATTGTTTAATTGGATGGCTGATGATCATCCTGCTTAGTCCAGTAGTAAATTCCCATCTATTAGCACATAAAACTCATTTCCTCTCCATTTTCTGGTTCTAAATCTTATCGATACTAATTTATTCCTTCAGCTGACTAATTACAGAATTAGTTCATGACAAATCATAACAACTCTCAGGACCTCAGGTGGGCAGTGACTGATGATAAACCCAAAAAGAACACATGTAGTAGGAGTAATCAGACTTAACCTTGATTCACATTCCAACCCTTTGTATTGCCATCTGGCAGGAAAAAAAAAGCCTACTTTGACTCTATGTACTATCATTAGCTATAATACACCCTGTAGATCCAGATTACAAAAGGTCCATATTACTATATTATCTAGCTCAATAAGGCATTTTCAGTAAAACATCACAGTGTCAAAAAGTTCCAAATGTTTGTCCTAGGACTGTAACTCTATAAAAATTAAAAATATGTTCTAACCAGGCATGTTAATAGTCTTTTAAAACAACGAATATTACTTCCCAGGGGTACTGCACCAGCCAAAAAGCACTTAAATTCAGTTTATTTTATAGAGCATATTTATAAATTAAATGTATTATTGGTCTAATTTTGAATTTGTGTTTATAATATCCAATGATAAATCAATGAGCCAAGCATCATGTTATATACCACATGCTATACAAAATGAAGAAAACTGTCCACTTTTAAAACTTCATAATCTACGGATATTTTCTCTTTAAGTTTCTCCAGTTGATTGGAGTAAACCAAATGCTTCCATATTCCCTATTATTTATGAACTATAATGTCTTAACCTGTTTAGCAAATCTTCTGTTGATTACTTTTTATTGAATTAGAATACTTTGACAACCAGAATAAAAACTCTAGCTTTCATATGCCTTAAAATAGTCTGTTGAGTTTTTTAAAGTATAAATTAAATTAAATATAAAAAATATAGCAAAAGCATAGTGGGTTAGCTGCCTTAATTCAATTATTTCTCAGAATAAAGGAAATTAAGTTATATGAAAATATTACTAAAAATATTTCTGGTAACTAACTTCAATCTCTAATTTTTTTTCTTCCATATTTTCAAATATAGGCCATTATTCTGAGCTAAGCAAAGACCCATTACAATCACCTTTTATTTCTGTATCATTCTTATTTCAAAGTTCTCATAGGTACCCTACTTTTCTGTCATTCCAACGATTAAGGTGATTGATTATTAAAATTACTAAAACCTTGCTGTAAGGTATAATGTAAAAATTTGAGATTTTCAACGTGCTTTAAACACAAAAAAATCATGCAAATGAAAATTATGATGTTAAAATGCTTGGCTTCCATGTTAATCTCATGTTTTAATGGATATAAGAATTTAATGGAGATGGCAGAGCATATACATTTTCAACTGGCAGTAGAGGAAAAATTGCAAAATAGTTACAATTGATTGAAATTGCTTGGTGGAAACATTCACTTATGTGGTCCAAAAATATAATGTCTAATATTATGCTGGGTAGATTTAGGAAACAAATGCACTTAACTGGCACTTATGCAGAATATTTCAGATATTGCTGCAGATGAACCCTTTATGGATGATAATCTGAGAATAAAATGCAGACAAATATCTTGTCTAGCAGAGTAAACCCTGTTCTTCATTTCTATATATTATGCCAACTTTAAAATACATTGTTACTGGCATGCCCATGAAAATAATTGAAATGAACAGAAGCACTTATAAAAATTACTTGGAAGGAAACATTTTATTGCATTTTTACAACTGAGTACTTAAAATGCATATTATGAATAAGGAAATAAAGGCAACATTAATCGATTTTGCCATTTTTCTATGTGCTAAGAGAGTGGGATGGAACAAATTTATTTAGCAATTTCTTAAACAAGTGAATTGATAAAAAAAATACAGATACTTATGTTAAAATAATGAATAACATGATTTGGGGGGGTCCATTAGTTTTTTGTATCATGTAGTGTTTGCATAGTATGTATTTCAAGGTATCACTTGCACCCACACCCCCACTATAGGAAGGAAAAATATTTTTCTGCCATTATACTTAATGGTACCAACACAGGCTTGTTAGAAATCCTGGTATGTAAATATAATTCAGTTTTAACACACATTATTAGCCTCAAACAAATCCTCTTATTTGCTATTCTGGATAATAAAACTCTCAGTTAATCAGCTGTATATAGCACTTTTATAATGTAGATATTGGAATCTATACATTATTTTTGATGTGACATTTGTAAGTTCTATTTGCTGAAGGTATACCATGCCCCACATACTGAACCATGTATGTCACTTATGTATTGCTTTATTAATATTTACAAAAAATATTGGGAATTAGGGTATAGTCTCATATTACATCTGAGGAAACTGAGGCTTAGTATTGTTCAATAATTTGTCTTTTTTTAATAAGCTCTTCTATTAGATGACAAAATTTTCTAACTTCAAAACTTGTTATAAAAAGACCATAACAATGTATTGCTATAGTCAAGATCAGCACTAAATAAATTTTGATATAAAAAAAAAGAAAAGCCATAAAAGCAAGGTTATCAATGAAAAGCAAGCAAAGAATTTCTGCCTGAAGATATGTCATTACACAGAAAATTTTTAGATTAATAGGCCCAAATTAAAACCAAATTGTGCTGTGGAATAACATGTATATTATTTTATCTTTCTGAATGTCAGGCTGTTCATCTCCAAGGAAAATAAAACTTGACATATAGATCATTCTGTGACTTGAGTGATAAAGGATACATAAAGCATAGTACACTCTAGAAGCATATACTACAAAAATATAATCTTTTAAAATTTCAGTCCTCCTTTGTTTCTTCCTTGGGGGAAGGTGGTTATAAGTAAGCTAGTAGCACAGGTATAAGGACTGTTTTATCTAATGTAAAACTGTAATTGCAGGACTAGGGTGGGGTCATGATAAATTGTTAGAACTAAACAATAAAATATGCAAATGACCAATGATATAATGAGAGATTTCAACAAACACCTCTCAGGACATGTGAGGGCAAAAAGACAAATACAGTAAGAATATATTTTTAGAAGACCATTCTTCATGGATCTCTTGCATTTCTGAATATCTTGTGAGCAAAGGTACTATTTTCTGGACTTTTTATTCAAGAATATTTGTACAGAAAACGTCTTTGAAAGATACAGTGTTTCCTTCCCAGAGAAAAGGACATATTTGCTTGGAAGATAAAGATAGTGTTTCCCTCTGGAACTGCAGTCTAACAATCATATTGTTTAGTATTAAAGATTTGGATTCCGTAGGCTCATGTGTCCTCTCTTGTACCACAACTTACTGCATGGCCAGTGCCACCTGTCTTCTTTCCATTGGCCTTTGGGAACTGGGGCTGGGAGAACTGTCTTAGTTTGTTTGGGCTGCTATAACATAATACCATATACTAAGTGGCTTATAAACAACAGAAATGTATCACATTTCTGATGCCTGGAAAGTTCAACATGAAGGCACCAGCAGATTTAGTGGCTGGTGAGGATCCACTTCCTGGTTCATAGATAGCATTTTTGTCACTGTGTCTTTACATGGTAGAAAGGGGGAGGAAGCTTTCTGGAGTCTTTTTTTTTTTATAAGAGTACTAGTCCCATTCATGAGGGCTCCATCCTCCTGACCTAGTCACTTCCCCAAAATCCCAGCTCCAGATACCTTCACAGTGGGGATTAAGTTTCAACATATAAATTTTGAGGGGACACAAACATTCAGTATATAGCAAGAAGTGATGCCAAAATAATGATACTGTGGTTATTGCTAATGCTGAGAGTAATAAATTGTCCTTTGACCCTGAAGTCCATCCTGTGCTTTTAGCCTACCACAGTATCATGAATAATGGATGACAAATCTGTTAGGTTGCATGTTGGTTAAAATCTCACGCTCTTCACCATATGTTACTCTTTTGATTATGAGGATAGAATAATGAAAGAAACATGACTTTCAGGTGTGCCTGACCTAATCACAAAATCTTTAAGTGTGGATCTAGGCCAGAGACATGAGAAATCAGACAATTTATGTACCCTTTCTGGCTTGAAAATGAAGGGGACACCTTGGGGCAAATGATGCTGGTGGAATGTAGGAACTATGAGTAGGCCCAAGCTGAAAGTCAATCAGAAAGGAAACAGTGACCTCAGTCCTACAACTGCAAAAAACTGAATTTTGCTTTGAACTTAACTGCTCTGGAATTTAACTTGGAAGTGGACTTTCTTCCCGAGCCCCTAGATAAGAGATCAACCTGGGCAATTCCTTGGTGTCAGCTCTGTTTTACCCTGAGCAGATATCCCAGTCATGTGGTACTGGACTTTTGACTTACAGAAATGGTGAGATTCCTAAAAACTCAGATGAAGATGGCAAAGTAGGAGGATGTGGAACTCACCTCCCCTTACAAACACATCAAAATACATCTACATGTGGAACAATTCTCACTGAAAACTAACTGGAGACTGGCAGAAAGACTCCTATACAACCAACGTTGTAAGAAAAATCCACATGAAATTAAATAGGAAGGGAAGAGAAGCAATCAGTTTGGGAACTGTGCCCCTAGGAGGGGACTCAAAAGAAAAGGAAGATTACAGGGGCAGAGATCCTCCATGGGGAGTGAGTGGAGGGTGCCCCAGCCTTGGGGTCCGACAAAAGGAAGACAAGCCCCCTTGGCTGTTTGGAGGGCTGTTGGGACTAAAAGGAGAGCTGTGGAAAGCCTGGACTGCACTTGTGAAGAGCAGGCAAAGGTTTGCTTACTCCCAAAGCAGGGCAGAGAGAGTGGATTGAGAACACGCATTGTTAACTGACTTCCCACATCCATCCCTGTGCATGCATAGGCCAAGCAAATTCTCCAGCCCTGCTTGCCTCACATTGTAGCTCCACACTGGAATGAGAGCTGCTATGACCACAGAAACACCTTGGTGTGGACACTGAGGCAGTAAAATGGTATCTAAGCAGAGAAGGGGCAGCCATTGCCAGTGTTTACACAGGTGGTGCATCAGAGGCAGTTCAGATATCTTATGGCAGCCAGAGTGCCACAGCCTGCACCCCAGGCCTCCCTGAGTACCATGCCAATGAGGGTGACACTGCTGGGAGGAGTGACAGCACACACTTGAAGGGAACTAAGCCAGCTTGGACCAGAAGTTCAGGGCTTCTGCTCTAGCAACTTGGGACCTACCTCTGCCTCCTATGGAGCAGTAATGGCCACTGAACATAGGAAAAGATCTGGCTCATTCTTGGTTCTGGCCCTAGCCCCTCCGTCTCCAGCCTCACTTCCTACCAGTGATAGCTGCCAGCTCACTCCAAGGAAAGACATGACTTATGTCCACCTTAAATCCAGATCTCACACCAAAACCACTGGCCACAGACAATATAGGGACGCTCCCACCCAAGGACACCACTTAAAGACCACAACAGGCAAATGTTTCACCTAATTTCATAGAGACAGAGAAAGTTAAGCACAATGAGAAGACAGAATAATTTATCTCAATTGAAAGAACAAGGAAAAAACACCTGAAAGAACAACTAATGAAAGAGAAATAAACAATTTACCAGATAAAGAATTCAAAGAATTAGTAATAAGAATGTTAACTGAATTAGAGAAAAGAACAGATGAATACACTGAGAATTTTAACAAGGACCTAGAAAATATAAAAAGAACCAGTCAAGGGCCTCCCTGGTGGCGCAGTGGTTGGGAGTCTGCCTGCCGATGCAGGGGACACGGGTTTGTGCCCTGGTCCGGGAGGATCCCACATGCAGCGGAGCGGCTGGGCCTGTGGGCCATGGCTGCTGAGCCTGCCCATCTGGAGCCTGTGCTCCACAACGGGAGAGGCCACAGCAGTAAGAGGCCCGCGTACCGCAAAAAAAAAAAAAAAAAGAACCAGTCAAAACTGAAGAAAACAATAACTGAAAAGAAAAACACACTAGACAGAATAAACAGCAGATTAGGTGATACAGAGGAATGCATAAGTGAGCTGTAAGATAGAATAATGGAAATCACCCAATCAGAACAGCAAAAAGAAAAGCAAATTAAAAAAAAATTAGAACATTTTAAGGAATCTCTGACATAACAAGAAGCATACCAATATTCACATTATATGGATCCCAAAATGTGAGATAGAAGGGAGTTGAAAATGTATTTAATGTAATTATGACTGAAAACTTCCCAAACCTGAAGAAGGAAACAGACATCCTGGTATAGGAGAAGCAAAGAGTCCCAAACAAGATGAACCCAAAGAGATCCACACCAAGACATATCATAATTAAAACAACAACAGTTAAAGATAAAGGGAGAATTCTAAAGGCAGCTAGAGAAAAGCAAAAGTCATATACAAGGGAACCTCCATAAGGTTAAAAGCTGATTTTTCAGCAGAAACATTACAGGCCAGAAGGGAGTGACACATATTTAAAGTGCTGAAAGTGAAAAACCTGCAACCTAGGATACTGTAACCAACAAAATTATCATTTAAAATCAGAGAGAGAAAGAACTTCTCAGACAAGCAAAAACTAAGAGTTCATCAATACTAAACCTACCCTGAAAGAAATGCTAAAATGTCTTCTCTAAATGGAAAAGAAAAAGCTATAATAAGAGTAAGCATCTATAGTAAAGGAAAAATCCTACTAGTAAAGGCAAATATATAGTAAAGGCTGAGAATCAACCACTTAAATAAGCTAGTACAAAGATTAAAAGACAAAAATTATAAAATCAAGCACAACTACAATAATCAGTAAAGGGATAAACATGGATGCAAAATATGACATCCATCAAAACACAAAACGTGGGAGAAGGGATTGGAAAATGTAGATCTATAAAGTGTTTGAGCTTAAAGGACTACCTGTTTAAAACAAGTAGATATAGTTATCAGGCAACATTTATGAACCACATGGTAATACAAATCAAAAACCTACAACAGACACACAAAAACAAGAGAGAAAGGAACATAGCACACACTGAAGAAAAATCAAGCCACAAGCAAAGACACTAAAAGAAGAAAAGAACAGGGAAAAACTACAAAAACAACAAGCAAAGAAGTAATAAAATGGCAATAAGTAAAAACATATTAATAATTACTTTAAATATTAATGGACTAAGTGTTCCAATCAAAAGCCATAGGGTGACCGATTGGATGAAAAAACAAGACTCATCTGTATGCTGTTTACAAGAGACTCACTTCAGAGCTAAAGACACAAAGACTGAAAGTGAAGGGATGGAAAAAGATATTTCATGCAAATTGAAATGAAAAGAAAGTAGGGGTAGCAATACTCATATCAGACAAAATAGAATTTAAATCAAATGCTGTAACAAAAGATGAAAAAAGAGCATTATATAATGATAAAGGGATCAATATAAGAGGATGATACCACACTCATTAACATATATCCACTCAATACAGGAGCACCTAAATATATAAAGCAAATATCAACAGACATCGAGGGAGAAATTGACAACAATATAATAACAGTAGGGAACTTTAACACCACACTTACATCAATTGACAGATTATCCAGAAAGAAAATCAATAAGCAACAGTGGTCTTAAATGACAAAATAGAGCAGTTGGACTTAATAGATATCTACAGGACATTCCATCCCCAAACAGTAGAATACACATTCTTTTCAAGTGCACATGGAACATTCTCCAGGATAGATCACATACTAGACCACAAAACAAGTCTCAACAAATTTAAGAGGATAGAAATTATATCAAGCATCTTTTCTGAACACTATGGTATGTAACTAGAAAAGAACTACAGAAAGAAAAATGGGAAAAGAACAAACCCATGGAGACCAAACATCATGCTACTAAAAAAAAGCAATGGGTCAAGAAGAAATCAAAGAGAAAATCAGAAAATACCTCAAGACAAATGAAAATGAAAGCACAACTTTCCAAAATCAATGGGATGCAGCAAAAGCAGTTCTAGAAGGGAAGTTCATAGCAATACAGGCCTACCTTCAGAGATAAGAAAAATCTTAAATAAGCAACATAAACTTCCATCTAAGGAATTAGAAAAAGAAGAACAAACAAAGCCCAAAGTCAGCAGAAGGAAAGAAATAATAAAGATCAGACAGGAAATAAAATAGAAACAAAAAATAGAAAAGATAAAACCAATATCTCTTTTTTGAAAACATAAATATTGATAAACCTTTAGCCAGGCTCATCAAGAAGAAGAGATAGAGGGCCCAAATAAACAAAATAAGAAATGAAAGAGGAAAAATAGCAATCAATACCACCGAGATACAAAAATCATAATAGAGTACTGTAAAGAGTTATATGCTAACACATTGGACAACCTAGAAGAAATGGACAAATTTCTAGAAATATATAGCCTTCCAAAACTGAATCAGGAAAAAATAGGCAATCTTCTCAGACTGATCATTAGTTTAAATTGAATATGTAATTTAAAAAAACTCCCAGCAAACAAAAGTGCATGACCAGATGGCTTCACAGGGGAATTCTACAAACATATATAGAGCTAATACTTATCCTTCTTAAACTATTTCAAAAATTTGAAAAGGATGGACTGCACCCAAATTCATTCTACAAGGCTACCATTACCTTGATACCAAAACCAGAACAGCACACTAAAAATTAGAAAATTACATGGCAACACCTCCAATAAATATAGATATAAAAATCCTCAAAGTATCATCAAATTGAATTCAACAATATGTAAAAAGAATCATACAACATGATCAAGTGGGATTTATTTCAGGGATGCGAGGATGGTTCAGTATTCTCAAATCAATAAATGTGATACACCATACTAACAAAAGAAAAGATAAAATCACATGATAACCTCAAATACACAAAGTTTTTGAAAAAAATTGAAATCTATTCATGACAAAAAATTCTCATCAAAGTTGGTATAGAGTGAATCCATCTCAACATAGTAAAGTCCATTTATGACAAACCCACAGTTAACATCACACTCAAGGGTGAAAAGCTGAAAGTTTTTCCTCTAAAATCAGAATCAAGACAAGGATGCCCATTCTCACCACTTCTATTTAATATAGTATTGGAAGTCCTAGCCACATCAGTCAGAAAAGAAAAAGAAATAAAAGGGATCCAAATTGGAAAAGAAGAAGTGAAACTGTCACTATTTGCAGACATCATGATGCTATATAGAGAGAACCCTAAAGCCTCTCCCAATAAACTATTAGAAATAATGAATGAATTCAGTAAAGTTGCAAGTACAAGATTAATATACAGAAATTTGTTGCTTTTCTATGTACTAACAATGAACTATCAGAGAGAGAAATTAAGGGAAAAAATCCCATTTATAATGGCATCAAAAAGAAAACCTAGGAATAAACTTAAACAAGGAGGTTAAAGACCTATGTATTGAAAACTATAAAATATTGATGAAAGAATTTGAAAATGATAAAAAGAAAGATATCCATTATACTGGAATTGGAAGAATTAATATTGTTAAAGTATCTATACTTCAAAGCAGTCTACAGATGTAATTCATTCCCTATTAAAATACCCAGGACATTTTTCACAGAACTAGAACAAATAATCTTAAAATATATATGGAATCACAAGAGACCCATAATTGCCAAAGCAATCTTAAGAAAAAAGAACAAAGTTGGAGTTATCATGCTCTCTGACTTCAGACTATACTATTGGGTTGGCCAAAAACTTCGTTTGGGTTTTTCCATAAGATCTTGTGGAAAAACCCAAATGAACATTTTGGCCAACCCAATACAAAGCTACAGTAATCAAAACGGCATGGTACTAGAACAAAAACTGACACATAGGGCAATGGAACAGAATAGAGAGCCCAGAAATAAACACACACTCTTATGGTCAATTAATCTACAACAAAGGAGACAAGAATATACAATGGAGAAAAGGCAGTCTCTTTTTTTTTTATTTTTATTGTTTTTTAAGGCAGTCTCTTTAATCAGTGGTGCTGGAAAAACTGGAGAGCTATATGTAAAAAAAAATGAGATGAGAAAATTTTCTTACATCATATATAAAAATATCAAAATGTATTAAAGACCTAAATATAAGACCAGAAACCATAAAACTCCTAGAAGAGAACATAGGCAGAACACTGTTTGATAAAAATTGTAGCAATAATTCTTGGATCTGTCTCCCAAGGCAAAAGAAAAGCAAAAATAAACAAATGGAACCTATTTAAACTTATAAACTTTTGCATAGCAAAGAAAACCATCCACAAAAAGACAAGACAACCTACTGAATGGGAGAAAATATTTGCAAATATATGACAATTAAGGGGCTAATATCCAAAATATATAAACAGCTCATACAACTCAATATAAAAAAAGATTAAAAAATAGGCAGAAGACCTTAGTAGACATTTTTCTGAAAAAAGACATACAGATAGGCAGGAGGCACATGGAAAAAATGCTCAGCATCACTAATCAGAGATATGCAAATCAAAACCAAAATGAGCTATCATCTCACATCTGTCAAAATGGCTATCATCAAAAAGTCTACAAATAACAAATGTTGGAGAGGATGTGGATAAAAGGGAAACCTTGTACACTGTGGGTGTTTTGTACTTTTGTGCAGCCACTGTGGAAAACTTTATGGAGGGTCCTCAAAAAACTGAAAATAGAACTACCATATGAGTATATATCCAAAGCAAACAAAAACACTATTTTGAAAAGATACATGTGTCCTAGTGTTCATAGCAGCATTACTTACAATAGCCAAGATATGGAAGTGACCTAAGTGTTCATCAACAAATGAATGCATAAAGAAGATGTGGTATTATACACACACATCCACACACACATACACACACACAATGGTATGTTACTCAGCCATAAAAAAAAAAAATGAAATTCTGCCATGCGCAACAACATGGATGGACCTAGAGAGTATAGAGTGAAATAAGTCAGATAAAGACAAATACTCTATGTCATCACTAATTTGTAGAATCTAAAAATTGAGACAAATAAATGTCTATAACAAAATAGAAAAAGACTCATAAATATAGAAAACAAATTAATGGTTACCAGTGGGGAGGAGGGAGGGGGGAGGGACAAGATAAGGATGTGGGATTAAGAGACACTATTATGTATAAAATAAATAAGCAACAAGGATATATTGTAAAGCGCAGGGAATACAGTCAATATTTTATAACTTTAAATGAATTATAATTTATAAAAATATTGAATCACCATATTCTTCACCTGAAAATATTGCAAATTGCATATACTTCAATTAAAAAAAAGAAACATAATTTTCCAGAAATGAAGAATGAAGGCCTCACAACTGCTTAACAGAAAATGTGGAAAGCTCATGGAATTCAGCAGTCAACCTACTGACCAAACTCTAGGTCACCTAGGCAATAAATCATGTCTATTTATTGCCCATTTCTGGATACCAGGAAATAAGTTAAATTACTGTTGCCTGAACAGTGCCATGAATGTTGCTGACTCTCCTCCATGTGGGAAAGCTTCCTCACCAATCTGTCTATCAACCTCCAGCTTGCCCCTTTATAATAACTAAAATAGCACTAAGATACATCTTGGATAGGCATAAGATTATGACTCCTTTCAGACAACAGTTACAGAAACACAGTATCAGTGAGCAGGTAAAGAAGGAAACTTACAAGCATTGTGGATGTGAATCAAGTAATTGGTTAGAACTGTGGCTGGTCCACTTAGATAAGAGGTAAAGATATGTAATGCTTTCTAAGAAACAATGGCAACAACTGTATTGTCTTATGACCCTACTTATGCTGCATTTATCATGCCAAATTTTGATCAATTTGGAGATGGCAATACAAGGTCTCATCCTAGTTGGCATAAGGGATCTTTTGCCCTCTATGGGAGTTACCCTTGAGACAAACAAACTAGCCCAGAAAAACAGAAGGACTGGCTAGAATTCAAGTTCTTATTGCTCCGGATTGGGTTTACAATGTTAATAAAGGTGACTTACCGGAGAATGAGAAAATGATATAAAGAAATCTAAATTCCGTTGTCCCTTATATTGAAAATGGGTGAAATGCAAATCAAAACTACAATGAGGTATCACCTCACACCAGTTAGAATGGGCATTATTAGAAAATCTACAAACAACAAATGCTGGAGAGGGTGTGGAGAAAAGGGAACCCTCTTGCACTGTTGGTGGGAATGTAAATTGATACAGCCACTATAGAGAGAGGTTCCTTAAAAAACTAAAAATAGAATTACCATATGACCCAGCAATCCCACTACTGGGCATATACCCAGAGAAAACCATAACTCAAAAACACACATGTTGGGCTTCCCTGGTGGCGCAGTGGTTGAGAGTCCGCCTGCTGATGCAGGGGACGCGGGTTCGTGCCCCGGTCCGGGAGGATCCCACATGCCGCCGAGCGGCTAGGCCCATGAGCCATGGCTGCTGAGCCTGTGCGTCTGGAGCCTGTGCTCCGCAATGGGAGAGGCCACAACAGTGAGAGGCCCGCATACCGCAAAAAAATCCCAAACACACACACACATGTACCCCAATGTTCATTGCAGCACTATTTACAATAGCCAGGTCATGGAAGCAATCTAAATGCCCATCGACAGACAAATGGATAAAGAAGATGTGGTACATATATACAATGGAATATTACTCAGCCATAAAAAGGAATGAAAGTGGGTCATTTGTAGAGACGTGGATGGATCTAGAGACTGTCATGCAGAGTGAAGTAAGTCAGAAAGAGAAAAACAAATATCGTATATTAACGCATATATGTGGAACCTAGAAAAATGGTACAGATGAACCAGTTTGCAGGGCAGAAATAGAGACACAGATGTAGAGAACAAACGTATGGACACTAAGGGGGGAAAGTAGCAGGGGAAGGTGGTGGTGGTGTGATGAATTGGGAGATTGGGATTGACATATAGACACTAATATGTATAAAATGGATAACAAATAAGAACCTGCTGTATAAAAAATAAATAAAATTCAAACATTCAAAAAAAAGAAAATGGGTGAAAGTTTGAAGATATGTTCTTGGAAATGGAGCAGCAGTTGCCCCATATTAAGGAAGGCTCCTTAAAAATCGTTGCCACCCCATGCGTCAAGCAGAAGCGAGCCAAATGGTGCAAATCTCACAGCCCTATTCCAAAAGCATGGGTCTATGGCTGCTTAGTAAATGAGTTCCCAAAGCTAAATAAATGGTGTTAGTAGTCACAACCATACCATATGATTCAAAGCTTTGGGTAGACAAAAAACAACAGAAGTTCATTTAGTTGAAAAAGAAGCAGTTGCTACAATATTGGAAACCAAATGTAAATGCATCTTGTTTAATGGAATGGATTCAATCTCTCCTATGTCCTCTAATCTTTCCCTCCTTACTAATGAACTTAAATTCTTTAGGGGAAGCTAGGAGAGAAGGGTGGAGAGAGATGTGGTCAAGTTTTCGCTGTCGCCAAGAGGGACCAAAAGTGCTATGAACTCACCCAATTTAGTATGTGGGAAACTCCAGAAAGGGGACGGACTCAAGCTTTTATCAATCTGTTGGATTCAGGTGTCTAAATGATCAACCTATTCAGTTTTGTGGAAGGAAGGGGGAACCCAGATTTAACTGGCAAAGTATAAATGAGGTTCCAATGGGGAAGGGAAGCTAACATGACCTTGTGCATGGTGCCATTTGTGCCAACTCAATTTATAGTTTTAGCCACTTCTGAATGCATAATGTTATTATTTTGCTTGTTCTCTGAAAATATTAAATTATAGAAAGGATTATTTTGATCAGGAAGAATTCATATATAGAAGTGCCAGTGGGACACATAGATAGCTCCAAATTTGTTTCCCAGTTCAGTCTCAGGCAGTCCAAGAAAAACAACATAGAATTTCAGCAGGCCAAGAAAAACAACATAGAATTTCAGCAGGGGAAATGGAAATCACAGCCTTGATTTAGAACTTAAACTCTACAGATGTAGTAAAGTAACATGATATCTCAATATAAAAGCCCCATATGGTCTACAGTTGGTGAAAAGACAAATGGAGGTAGAAGTTTACACAGGATTATCTCCAACTAATTTTAATTTTGATCTGGCAGTCCTGGTTTTTCCAGATATCAAGGCGACAACTGAATCCATTGCAAAAGCTGATGATTTTTGATATGCTATCATGGACATTTCCAGCTCCTTCTTTTCTGCCCTCCTGTCACATAAAAACATGATCAATTTACATTTGTATGGCAAGGCCTCCAATATACATTTGCAGAACTCTCTCAGGAGTACTTAAACTTCCTTGCCTTTTGCCTCCAGAACCTAGGACAGGATTTAGTGCAAGTACCTCTACTGTCATATGTCAAAAACTTTCACCAAAAATGGATGCCTTATTGGTTGGCAAGTCAGAAGCATCCATATCAACAGCACTGACCGCACTATCTCACTTCCACCTGCAGAGATAGCTGGAAATACCAGACAAAATTCAGGGGTCACCACATAAAGTTTATTGGGACCCTGTGGGCAGATCACACTGTCCATCCTTTTGGCAGTTAGGGAAGAAAAAATAATTGCTGCCTGTTGAGACCCCCCCCACACACACCTAAAAAGGACCTTGTAGGACACCTGAGACAGTATGTGCTTCACTTGGACATTCTACCTAGTCCCTTATATCAGTGAAATTCCAAATCAGCATTCATTGAATGGGACCCAAACCAACAGGCTGTGCTATAATCTGTTCAGCAAGCTGTGATGTAACAGAGAAGAACAAACCTGACTCCATATCTGATCTATTCCTTTAGATCTAACCTTTGTGCTCTGTTGCATGTGCTTAGTTATGCTGGCTCTGTACTTTTGTAAAAAAAATGTTGCCTATTGTCTGAAATGTACATGATAGCCCATTCTCAAAGGCTCAGACTCCCAGGCTTGACCTTTAAAGGTATATCATTTTTCATTCATATAGAGAAAAAAGGTATGGAACAGATAATAGCATTTGTCTTGCTGGAGATTTATAGGAACATTGTGACCAGACCCTATGTGGATAGCTGCAAGAACAAAGGATTCCAGCAACAAGAAGTTTGCAACAACCAGCTACACACTCTCCTGTTAGTATAAAAGAAGACTAGAGGGGGGACCTTGAAGATGGCGGAAGAGTAAGACGCGGAGATCGCCTTCCTCCCCACGGATACACCAGAAATACATCCACACGTGGAACAACTCCTACAGAACTCCTACTGAAGGCTGGCAGAAGACCTCAGACCTCCCAAAAGGCAAGAAACTCCCCACGTACCTGGGTAGGGCAAAAGAAAAAACAGAGACAAAAGAATAAGGACGGCACCTGCACCAGTGGGAGGGAGCTGTGAAGGAGGAAAAGTTTCCACACACTAGGAAGCCCCTCCGCGGGCGGAGACTGCGGGAGGCGGAGGGGGGAGTTTCAGGACCGCGGAGTAGTGCACAGCGACGGGTGCGGAGGGCAAAGCGGGGAGATTCCTGCACAGACGATCGGTGCCGACCAGCACTCACCAACCCGAGAGGCTTGTCTGCTCACCCGCCGGGGGGGGCGGGGCTGCGAGCTGAGGCTCGGCTTTTGGTTTTGGACGGAGCTCAGGGAGAGGACTGGGGTTGGCGGCTTGAACATAGCCTGAAGGGGTTAGTGCACCACGACTAGCCGGGAGGGAGTTCGGGGAAAAGCCTGCACCTGCCGAAGAGGCAAGAGACTTTTTCTTCCCTCTTTGTTTCCTGGTGCGCGAGGAGAGGGGTTTAAGAGCGCTGCTTAAAGGATCTCCAGAGACCGGCGCGAGCCGCGGCTGAAAGCGCAAACCCCAGAGACGGGCGCGAGCCGCGGCTAAAACCGCGGAGCCCAGAGACGGGCGGGAGACGCTAAGGCTGCTGCTGCCGCCACCAAGGGGCCTGTGTGCGAGCACAGGTCACTCTCCACACCCCTCTTTCGCGGAGCCTGTGCAGCCCGCCACTGCCAGGTTCCCGGGATCCAGGGACAACTTCCCCGGGACAACGCACGGCAGGCCTCAGGCTGGTGCAACGTCACGCCGGCCTCTGCCGCAACGTCACGCTGCCTCTGCCGCCGCAGGCCCGCCCCGCACGCAGTGCCCCTCCTTCCCCCATCTCCCAACCCCCGGCCTGAGTGAGCCGGAGGCCCCGAATTAGCGGCTCCTTTAACCCCGTCCTGTCTGAGCGAAAAAACAGACGCCCTCCAGCGACCTACACGCAGAGGCAGGGCCAAATCCAAAGCTGAGCTCCTGTGAGCTGTGAGAACAAAGAAGAGAAAGGGAAATCTCTCCCAGCAGCCACAGAAGCAGCGGATTAAAGCTCCACAATCAACTTGATATACCCTGCATCTGTGGAATACCTGAATAGACAAGGAATGATCCCAAATTGAAGAGGGGGAATTTAGGAGCGAGATCTATGATTTTTTTCCCTCTTCCTCTTTTTGTGAATGTGTACGTGTATGCTTCTGTGTGAGATCTTGTCTGTATACTCTTGCTTCCACCATTTGTCCTAGGGCTCTATCCGTCCATGATTTTTTTAAAAAATTCTTTTTCTTAAAAATTAAGTTTAATTGTAATAACTTTATTATACTTTACCTTCGTTCTTTCTTTCTTTCCTTCCTTCCTTCCCTCTTTAGACAACGAATCACCCCAAATTGAGGAGGTTGTCTCTGGGAGCAGGATTTATGATTTTTCCCCCTTTACCTCATTTTCTGAAGGTGTATGTGTATGCTTCTGTGTAAGATTTTCTCTGTATAGCTTTGCTTCCAACATTTGTCCTAAGGTTCTATCCGTCCCTTTTTTTTTTTCTAAATATTTTTTAATTCAATAACTATATTATACTTTATTTTATTTTTACTGTATCATCTTTCTGTCTTTTTTCCTTCTTTCCCTCCTTCCTTCCTTCCTCCCTCCCTCCCTCCCTCCTTTCTTTCCTTCTTTGCTTCTTTCTTCCTTCCTTCCTTTCCTCCTTTCCTTCTTTCTTTACTCATACTTCTACTAATTCTCTCTACTTTTTCTCCCTTTTATTCTGAGCCGTGTGGATGAAAGGCTCTTGGTGCTCCAGCCAGGAGTCAGGGCTCTGCCTCTGAGGTAGGAGAGCCAACTTCAGGACACTGGTCAACAAGAGACCTCCCAGCTCCACATAATATTAAACGGTGGAAATCTCCCAGAGACCTCCATCTTAACACCAGCACCCAGCTTCACTCAACGACCAGCAAGCCACAGTGCTGGACAACCTATGCCAAACAACTAGCAAAACAGGAACACAACCCCACCCATTAGCAGAGAGGCTGCCTAAAATCATAATAAGGCCACAGACACCCTAAAACACACCACCAGACGTGAACCTGCCCACTAGAGAGACAAGATCCAGCCTCATCCAGCACAACACAGGCACTAGTCCCCTCCACCAGGAAGCCTACACAACCCACTGAAACAACCTTAGCCACTGGAGACAGACATCAAAAACAACGGGAACTACGAAAGTGCAGCCTGCAAAAAGGAGACCCTAAACACAGTAAGATAAGCAAAATGAGAAGACAGAAAAACACACAGCAGATGAAGGAGCAAGATAAAAACCCACCAGACCTAACAAATGAAGAGGAAATAGGCAATCTACCTGAAAAAGAATTCAGAATAATGATAGTAAGGATGATCCGAAATCTTGGAAGTAGAATGGACAAAATGCAAGAAACAGTTAACAAGGACCTGCAAGAACTAAAGATGAAACAAGCAACGATGAACAATGCAATAAATGAAATTAAAACCACTCTAGATAGGATCAATAGCAGAATAACTGAGGCAGAAGAACGGATAAGTGACCTGGAAGATAAAGTAGTGGAAATAACTACTGCAGAGCAGAATAAAGAAAAAAGAATGAAAAGAACTGAGGACAGTCTCAGAGACCTCTGGGACAACATGAAACGCACCAACATTCGAATTATAGGGGTTCCAGAAGAAGAAGAAAGAAAGAAAGGGACTGAGAAAATATTTGAAGAGATTATAGTTGAAAACTTCCCTAATATGGGAAAGGAAATAGTTAATCAAGTCCAGGAAGCACAGAGAGTCCCATACAGGATAAATACAAGGAGAAACACGCCAAGACACATATTAATCAAACTGTCAAAAATTAAATACAAAGAAAGCATATTAAAAGCAGCAAGGGAAAAACAACAAATAACACACAAGGGAATCCCCATAAGGTTAACAGCTGATCTCTCAGCAGAAACCCTACAAGCCAGAAGGGAGTGGCAGGACATACTGAAAGTGATGAAGGAGAAAAGCCTGCAACCAAGACTACTCTACCCAGCAAGGATCTCATTCACATTTGATGGAGAAATTAAAACCTTTACAGACAAGCAAAAGCTGAGAGAGTTCAGCACCACCAAACCAGCTTTACAACAAATGCTAAAGGAACTTCTCTAGACACGAAACACAAGAGAAGGAAATGACCTATAGTAGCGAACCCAAAACAATATATAAAATGGAAATAGGAACATACATATCGATAATTACCTTAAATGTAAATGGACTAAATGCTCCCACCAAAAGACACAGATTGGCTGAATGGATACAAAAGCAAGACCCTTATATATGCTGTCTACAAGAGATCCACTTCAGACCTAGAGACACATACAGACTGAAAGTAAGGGGATGGAAAAAGATATTCCATGCAAATGGAAACCAAAAGAAAGCTGGAGTAGCAATTCTCATATCAGACAAAATAGACTTTAAAATAAGGACTATTAAAAGGGACAAAGAAGGACACTACATAATGATCAAGGGATCGATCCAAGAAGAAGATATAACAATTGTAAATATTTATGCACCCAACATAGGAGCACCTCAATACATAAGGCAAATACTAACCACCATAAAAGGGGAGATCAACAGTAACACATTCATAGTAGGGGACTTTAACACCCCACTTTCACCCATGGACAGATCATCCAAAATGAAAATAAATAAGGAAACACAAGCTTTAAATGATACATTAAACAAGATGGACTTAATTGATATTTATAGGACACTCCATCCAAAAACAGCAGAATACACATTTTTCTCAAGTGCTCATGGAACATTCTCCAGGATAGATCATATCTTGGGTCACAAATCAAGCCTTGGTAAATTTAAGAAAACTGAAATTGTATCAAGTATCTTTTCTGACCACAACGCCATGAGACTAGATATCAATTACAGGAAAAGATCTGTAAAAAATACAAACACATGGAGGCTAAACAATACACTACTTAATAATGAAGTGATCACTGAAGAAATCAAAGAGGAAATAAAAAAATACCTAGAAACAAATGACAATGGAGACACAACGACCCAAAACCTATGGGATGCAGCAAAAGCAGTTCTAAGGGGGAAGTTTATAGCAATACAAGCCCACCTTAAGAAGCAGGAAACATCTCGAATAAACAACCTAACCTTGCACCTCAAGCAATTAGAGAAAGAAGAACAAAAAAACTCCAAAGCTAGCAGAAGGAAAGAAATCATAAAAATCAGATCAGAAATAAATGAAAAAGAAATGAAGGAGACGATAGCAAAGATCAATAAAACTAAAAGCTGGTTCTTTGAGAAGATAAACAAAATAGATAAACCACTAGCCAGACTCATCAAGAAAAAAAGGGAGAAGACTCAAATCAATAGAATTAGAAATGAAAAAGAAGAAGTAACAACTGACACTGCAGAAATAAAAAAAATCATGAGAGATTACTACAAGCAACTCTATGCCAATAAAATGGACAATCTGGAAGAAATGGACAAATTCTTAGAAATGCACAACCTGCCAAGACTGAATCAGGAAGAAATAGAAAATATGAACAGACCAATCACAAGCACTGAAATTGAAACTGTGATTAAAAACCTTCCAACAAACAAAAGCCCAGGACCAGATGGCTTCACAGGTGAATTCTATCAAACGTTTAGAGAAGAGCTAACACCTATCCTTCTCGAACTCTTCCAAAATATAGCAGAGGGAGGAACACTCCCAAATTCCTTCTAGGAGGCCACCATCACCTTGATACCAAAATCAGACAAGGATGTCACAAAGAAAGAAAACTACAGGCCAATATCACTGATGAACATAGATGCAAAAATCCTCAACAAAATACTAGCAAACAGAATCCAACAGCACATTAAAAGGATCATACACCATGATCAAGTGAGGTTTATTCCAGGAATGCAAGGATTCTTCAATATATGCAAATCTATCAATGTGATAAACCATATTAACAAATTGAAGGAGAAAAACCATATGATCATCTCAATAGATGCAGAGAAAGCTTTCAACAAAATTCAACACCCATTTATGATAAAAACCCTCCAGAAAGTAGGCATAGAGGGAACTTTCCTCAACATAATAAAGGCCATATATGACAAGCCCACAGCAAACATCATCCTCAATGGTGAAAAACTGAAAGCATTTCCACTAAGATCAGGAACAAGACAAGGTTGCCCACTCTCACCACTCTTATTCAACATAGTTTTGGAAGTTTTAGCCACAGCAATCAGAGAAGAAAAGGAAATAAAAGGAATCCAAATCAGAAAAGAAGAAGTAAAGCTGTCACTGTTTGCAGATGACATGATACTATACATAGAGAATCCTAAAGATGCTACCAGAAAACTACTAGAGCTAATCAATGAATTTGGTAAAGTAGCAGGATACAAAATTAATGCACAGAAATCTCTGGCATTCCTATATACTAATGATGAAAAATCTGAAAGTGAAATCAAGAAAACACTCCCATTTACTATTGCAACAAAAAGAATAAAATATCTAGGAATAAACCTACCTAAGGATACGAAAGACCTGTATGCAGAAAATTATAAGACACTGATGAAAGAAATTAAAGATGATACAAATAGATGGAGAGATATACCATGTTCTTGGATGGGAAGAATCAACATTGTGAAAATGACTCTACTACCCAAAGCAATCTACAGATTCAATGCAATCCCTATCAAACTACCACTGGCATTTTTCACAGAACTAGAACAAAAAATTTCGCAATTTGTATGGAAACACAAAAGGCCCCGAATAGCGAAAGCAATCTTGAGAACGAAAAAAGGAGCTGGAGGAATCAGGCTCCCTGACTTCAGACTATATTACAAAGCAACAGTAATCAAGACAGTATGGTACTGGCACAAAAACAGAAAGATAGATCAGTGGAACAGGATAGAAAGCCCAGAGATAAACCCACGCACATATGGACACCTTATCTTTGATAAAGGAGGCAGGAAAGTACAGTGGAGAAAGGACAGCCTCTTCAATAAATGGTGCTGGGAAAACTGGACAGGTACATGTAAAAGTATGAGATTAGATCACTCCATAACACCATACACAAAAATAAGCTCAAAATGGATTAAAGACCTAAATGTAAGGCCAGAAACTATCAAACTCTTAGAAGAAAACATAGGAAGAACACTCTATGACATAAATCACAGCAAGATCCTCTCTGACCCACCTCCTAGAGTAATGGAAATAAAAACAAAAATAAACAAATGGGACCTAATGAAACTTCAAAGCTTTTGCACAGCAAAGGAAACCATAACCAAGACCAAAAGACAACCCTCAGAATGGGAGAAAACATTTGCAAATGAAGCAACTGACAAAGGATTAATCTCCAAAATTTACAAGCAGCTCATGCAGCTCAATAACAAAAAAACAAACAACCCCATCCAAAAATGGGCAGAAGACCTAAATAGACATTTCTCCAAAGAAGATATACAGAATGCCAACAAACACATGAAAGAATGCTCAACATCATTAATCATTAGAGAAATGCAAATCAAAACTACAATGAGATATCATCTCACACCAGTCAGAATGGCCATCATCAAAAAATCTAGAAACAATAAATGCTGGAGAGGGTGTGGAGAAAAGGGGACACTCTTGCACTGCTGGTGGGAATGTGAAATGGTTCAGCCACTATGGAGAACAGTATGGAGGTTCCTTAAAAAACTACAAATAGAATTACCATATGACCCAGCAATCCCACTACTGGGCATATACCCTGAGAAAACCAAAATTCAAAAAGAGTCATGTACCAAAATGTTCATTGCAGCTCTATTTACAATAGCCCGGAGATGGAAACAACCTAAGCGCCCATCATCGGATGAATGGATAAAGAAGATGTGGCACATATACACAATGGAATATTACTCAGCCATAAAAAGAAATGAAATTGAGCTATTTGTAATGAGATGGATAGACCTAGAGTCTGTCATACAGAGTGAAGTAAGTCAGAAAGAAAAGGACAAATACCGTATGCTAACACATATATATGGAATTTAAGGGAAAAAAATGTCATGAAGAACCTAGGGGTAAGACAGGAATAAAGACGCAGACCTACTGGAGAACGGACTTGAGGATATGGGGAGGGGGAAGGGTGAGTTTTGACAGGGCGAGAGAGAGTCATGGACATATACACACTAACAAACGTAGTAAGGTAGATAACTGGGGGGAAGCAGCCACAAGGCACAGGGATATTAGCTCGGTGCTTTGTGACAGCCTGGAAGGGTGGGATGGGGAGAGTGGGAGGGAGGGAGACGCAAGAGGGAAGACATATGGGAACATAAGTATATGTATAGCTGATTCACTTTGTTATAAAGCAGAAACTAACACACCATTGTAAAGCAATTATACCCCAATAAAGATGTTTAAAAAAAAAAAAAAAAGAAGACTAAATTTAACTCGAGTAAGATGGTTCTTTGGAACACTAGTCCACCATTTTCTTGGTCTGCTGGCTTTCCTAATGAAGTCACTATTCCTTGCCCTAATACCTTGTCTCTTGATTTGTTGGCCTGTCAAGAGGCAAGCAGTATGAGCTTGGACTCGGTAACAGTGACACACTCTATTTTGGGGGACTCATAACTCTGATATAATTCCATACATGCAAAAACATTTAAAATTTAGCCATAGGTTTAGAGATTGATACGTAAGTGGTACAATTATAAGGAAAATAAGAAAATAATTTATGAAAGTAACTTACTGTAGTAAATACATTTTCTATACTTTAATTACTTGAATAAGTTCTATATTAATTAATTGATTTAAGTACTTCAGTGAAAATTTTGTATCCACAGGTGTGGGAAGATCCAGAAACTGCCATATCCTGGTTCTTTTGCAATTTGCTCTTTGGTTACATGCCATTTTCAATCTGCTTGATGGAAAATATCTTGACAAAATATTTTGGAGTCTGGAAAACTTGAGAACAAGTAAAGATTTTGGTATGACCAAACCTACTGTTACCTTCAGTTTGTTTTATTACAAGCAAATCCACAATATTGGTTTGCTATTAATAGCTGAGACAATATTGCTCATCACTGTGGAACTATTAAATCTTGAAGGAAATTATATATGCATTAAGACCAATACTTAGTGTTGATATTCTCAACTATATTTTTGATCATGGATTCCCAAATGAGTACTTTAAATGTGCTGGCTGGCAGAAGGAAAAAATCCATGGTGTTTTTTGACCTACTTCCTACTTAAGATAAATAACTGAAAATCAGCAAGAGAGATACCTGCTGTGTGAATAATACGTGGAGAAGACTTGAAAAGTAACTCCAAAAATGAAGTTATAGTATTTATTTTAAACATATAATTGGAATATTACATGTATCTTTAAAAGACTATTCTCAAATATACTTTCATGATTATTATCCTCAACATAATATCTGCCAAAACTAACCTGAGGCAATGGAATTCAGAAAAATGATGACTGAGCAGAAGGAAAGAACTTGACTCATCACAGAGGAAAGACAAAATATATGGACTAGGTTAAAGATCATTTTCCAATTTCTTAAGCTATATATATTTTACTCAAAAAGGTTGTTTTTTATATGTAAATTGAAAAAAAGATTAGACATGCTCAGAATCTTCACCAAAATATCCAGTCTTTTAAATGAATCCTGCTTATTCAAAAAATGTCTGCCCTAAAGACACAGAAATTATAAATTGCTAAGTTAAGAAGCTAAATGTATATAATACCATCAATTTCTCAAAACCAAGAACAATACCTTTCTTTTTAATACAAAGGTTTTGCAAATTTTCAAAACTCTACCAAAATATTAACATCCTATGTTCACAAACCTAACAGCTACTTTGCTATTTGAGAAACAAAAGGGAAATTTATGATAAGGGCCACTGTATGCTACCATTAAAAGTAGTCACTGCTCTCATTTGAAGGAGGAAAAATATTGAGCCAATAGAGAACATGTAATTAGGTAGTCCAGTGTTTTTCAAACATTATGCATATGACTCATCTGGGAACCTTAAGAAAATGGAGATTCTGATTTAGTAGGTCTGGTGTGAAGCCTAATGTTTTGTTTTCAACAAGCTGCCAAGTAATGTCAGTGTTAGTGGTTCACTAACCACACACTTATATCGTTTTTTAGGAATCAAAAAAAGACAAGTGAAAAAAATTGAGTGACTTTCTCAAAATGTAGGCACACTAGGCAAGAGAACACTTTAGGGCCACGGGATACATCAAACCTCTCCAGATGAGGTAATTACTTGGTAAGCCAGACTGGGAAAGCCCCAGACATGAGTTAAGGTTCTCCAAGGGATAATTCTCATCCCAAACTTGGATCCATTTTAAATTTCAAAGCAACGTTTTTGTTTTTGTTTATTATTTTAAAGCTCTGTTGCTGCAGGGATCTGCCATTACTCCAAAGCCACAACTATTTTAGTTTCAGCAGTGGTGGTTCATGCCTGTCACTGGTAGATTTATTCAAAGTTACATTTTTGAAAAGGAGAGGGATAAAAATGTAAAGAATTAAAGGATTTTAAAATGTAGAGAAGATTAGTTGTTTTAGCAGTTTGCATTTTCTAAAATGGGCTATCGAGTCAATTAACACTTAAACCATGTCTTCCTCAATACTTCCTCAAACACTGGTTGTCAATCCACCTATCAATGAAGTGAATTTTGTTGGGCTGAGATTTGACTTCTGGAAAGCCAGCAGTCTCCATTACTGTATGAAATTTATTTTTTTGAAGAATTCAAACACTGGAATAATGAAAGCTATTTAAAATGGTTTCTCCTTCCGTTCATGAATTTTTGCTGTTGAAATACAAAGCTACAAAGCTCAAATTCATGTATTTGTACTATTCATTACTAATATATGCTCTATATAACTGATCTCAAACTTTTTTTTTTGACTTTTAAAAGTTACTTTTATTAAGGTAAGAACAGCAAATTACAAAGAATGAGGATAGTGTAATTTCCTTAGCTCAAAGATTTTTACAAAAGTTAATGACCTTGTACTTTAGTTCAAGAATAGTGGATTACAGGCTACTAAAATATTAAGTTTTATAGCTCTTTACTCCCAATTCCAGTGTTATTTGAGTTTGGGAAGATCCTATCTTCCCAAAGCTGCCAGGATGTGGTTGGGCACGTATTCCTTCTTAGGCTCTGCTATGTATACATTCACTCCCTTTTGTGGCAGAAGCAAAGAGCAGATGTATCCAGTTTACTTTCATAGAATTAGTCATCAAATTTCATCATTTCTGTGACAGTAAAAATTCACCAATGAATATGTATTTTTTAAAGATTTGAAATACGTTTTAACCTCTGAATATACTTGTTTTCCTCATGCTAAGGGCAGCCTTGAGTTATGATTAAAACACTCTGATAGCTATAGTTTAGCAAAACATATTCTCCCTGATCTCACAGAAATGATCTCAAACTTTCAAGTGCATACTTTCTGTTTTGAAGTATAGGAAATCAATTCGATCTTTTTGTTTATTTTCCTTATGACACTTAGTATACAGCTATAGACATTGTGGGTGCTCAATAAATGATTATGAACATATGAGAGTTTATATCTAAACTTTATGACTGATGTATTATAAATCTTAAATTTTGCTGCTTGGTTTTCACATGGTTTTAATGCTTAAGGGAGTAAGAAAAGAAACAGCTGCATCTCTATTATGACACAACCAGTTGATGAAATCACTGGCCAGGTGGCTGATGGACCCAGTAGCAATTCTGGAACAAGTGTTAAGGCTCAAATTATGTTGGGCCACTTTTCCAAGCTTGATGTTACCCATTTGGTACAAGCATCTGAGAATGTTATTTTGTCATAAAGTATATCATGTGCTAAAGTCATTCTCTATAGATGGATTTGATGTTAATGTACTTTAGTTGAACAAAAAACTTAATTTGCATGCTCTATCCTTTTTTCATTTTTCATGCTGTTCAGTATCCCTCCCCTCTAACTTTTATGCTCTAATGAACATTTTTATCTCAACTTTATACATACTTTATACATAGTCATTTACCTATGTATTGTACAATAAATATACTATATATACTGCCTTTCTTGCTCTTGTGCTCTCTCTATACGCATATGTATGGTAAATAAGATGTTGTAAACAAGTTTGACAAATTTTCTTCTCAGCCACAGTTTACATCTATTTCATTTCACATTTACTTTTTGTTATTAATTGAAAAGTTGAAAATGTGCAATTATAGTAAATACCATCTAAAGTGGACCATATAGTCAAAATTATTTTTTAAATTTCATAATGTGTTTCTTTAGAAACTTTAAAAATCCTGAGAAAAATACAGGAAAGAAAACAAAGCCTGTATTTCTATTGCCTAATGAAAGGTTTTGTTAGAACTTTAGGTTTTGTTAGAATTTTATTTCCTTTCTTCCTGTGCCTCCCATCTTAGATGTACAAACTCAGACATCATAAATTCACTTATGTTGTAGGATTCATTTTCTACATAAATCCTTGAATCATGCTATCCTTTTTATCATTATAGTATGGCATGGGAATTGTTTACAAGATTGTCTAATGATATTTTCTCATGTAAAGTAAGAATAAGTTATGTAAGTATTATCTATGCTTGAACACTTTATTTACATGTAATTCTGCTTAGCTTACGTATTAGCTATTAGATATTTAGAATTTGGAATTTTGTTGACATAAAGAATACTGACAAATTTTTATTTCCAGAAAAGTCATTTCATGCTCACACTAGCATTTAATTAGAGTGACTCTTTCAACTCACCATAATAAATGTTGAATATTAAAGAGTTTTTTAACTATTTCTAAGTGTTTAATTATTCTTAATCATATTTCTTTATTGAGCATTGTTAATCATTTTTACACCATTTTACTTCCTAATATTTGACTTGTCTACCAAGATTATCATGGAAAATATTACATGTTTTATTAATTTTCTGGAATATTAAAATATTTTGAATTATTATTATTGAATTATTCATGCTTTGCCCACACTATGGTGTTGTTATTGCATGTATATAAAATTTGATGTATATCAATTTTAAATGCTTATTTGCTTAGGTCTAGTGAAATTTATTTTTTTCATTTCTTTTGTTGTTTATATGCTTAGAAAGACACTCCCCAGACAAGATAAGGAAAATATTTACCACTGGTTATTTCCGGTTCTCTGTTTTTACATTTAATGATATACTTTAACTAGAATTTATAGGTGATAAGGATCTGTCATATTGTTTCCATAAATTCCCAGTTATCTCATTTATTGAATGATCTGTTAATGCATTATTCAAATATATTATCTTTCTTTTAAAAATGTTTTATGGGGCTTCCCTGGTGGCGCAGTGGTTGAGAGTCCGCCTGCCGATGCAAGGGACATGGGTTCGTGCCCCGGTCTGGGAAGATCCCACATGCCACGGAGCGGCTGGGCCCGTGAGCCATGGCCGCTAAGCCTGCGCGTCCGGAGCCTGTCCTCCGCAACGGGAGAGGCCACAACAGTGAGAGGCCCGCGTAACGCATAAAAAAAAAAAAAAAAAAAAAAAATGTTTTATGTATTTTTCCAGTCATGATAGAGTAGCTTAATACAGTAAAAGCTAAAAAAAAAGCTTAAAAATTATATACAAAGTCTCTTTTGAGACATTCCACATAAACTAAAATCATTCTACTATCTTTGAAAGAAGGATAAGCTCAGGAAGTAAGCTCCACATTCAACTCAGCTCACTCCTGCAGGGCACTGTCAGAACCTGAGATCAGGAAAGTAGAGTCCAAATAGAGAATGATGGGACTTGGAGGAGAAAATGCAGAAATCAAACATTGATTTCTGTGTTGACAAGATTTCTGTGTTGACAAGGGTATTTGAGGGAGTAGGTAATAGAATAGGGGCACAGAAAAGGGGTTCTAAATAGATGCATGGAACTTCCCTTGGTTGCTGGCCAAACTCCTAAGTTCTGCATACTCAAGGTATGACCCAGATGTCTCAGCAGAAAACTGTTGCCTAGAGTTCTCCACAGAGATTTCAGAGGCTACACAGAGCCACAAGATATTCGAGTACAGCGCCACTAGAGAGAAAAGTTTGTAATAAATACATAGTCAAGACTTTCAAATTCTTTAGTAATATGCAAAGCTTTCTCTGTCAATTCAGGGCACATATCCCCATAGTGGGTGACCCATATGACCACCATGCAAATGATGATGAGGAACAGTGACAGAAAAGGTGCAAGAAAAATTCCATCCAGTAAAGAGTGAGAAATCTACAGCAATGATGAAATAATGTTAAACAATTATGAGAAGCCCTTGTATTATAGTGGAAGATACTCCTGTTTTTAAAATAATCTATTTCTGGATGAAACTTTCTTGTCCATGAACTTTCATTGACAGAAAATGATCTTTAGGGCTTATGTCTGGGGGCTACAGAGATGAGCAGATTTCACAGCTCACTTTTTGCTTGGCAAGTTTGAGGGCCTCAAGTGTTGCTTTAGAAATTTTTTTATTGTTATATTCATTTTCTTTTCTTTTTTTGAAAAAAAAGTTAGTAAGTCAGAATAGGTTATTCTGTATTGAACTCAGAGTGGTACAGACCTGAAAGGGCATTATTTCCACTCTTGAAATAAACTAACATATAAAGCCTAGAAAATTTTCAAATTAAGGATTTTTTTGAAGCCAGTGGAGAACTGCAGTCATGGGGCAAACAACTGAAAACTGAAGGGAGACAGGCACATACTAGAATTGAATCACTTGCTTACCTGGGCCAAACATTGTAGGACACTGTATAACCCCATGAGAAGACTCAGCTAGACAATTTTAATAAATTGATGAGGACTAAAGTGAAAGTGGGAAACCCCTATGGGGCATGAACATAGGGGGATTTGTACCTTATTCCAGGCTTTTCCATCAAGGAACACTAGTGAGTGCTCACAGTGAAGTTTGAGGAGAATTTTGAGAAATAGTCCCCATGATATTGGCTGAGGGAAGAGAATAGCAGCTATTGATGATATTCCATCCCAAACAGCACTCCCTATACCATTTATAGAATCAAAACTTAAGTCTCCAGAGGGAAAAGGAAGTGGAAATGGTTTCCAGAGGGTATAAGAGATTATCTACAGCAGCTTGGGGCAGAGCCACAACAACAACCAAAATTTAACCCAAATTTATGTCACCTATCTCCCCTAAATAACAAATCCTTAATATACATAGTCAGGAGCAATGGAATTATAGTCTGAATACACTGTTGGAAATCCACTGCAGCTGTCAGAAGGGAATGGGAAAAAAACAGCTTTAGCCTGTGGAAGAGCAGGAATGTGTACTAGTTCTGGCATTGTATCTGGAGGAAGAGCAACACAGTAGGCTGAATAACAACCCCCCAAAACTGTTCACATCCTAGTCCCAGAACCTGTGATATGTTGTTAGCTTACATTGTATAAGGGACTTTGAGAATGTGATGAAGAGTCTTTCAGTGATGAGATTATCCTGGACTCTCTGGTGGGCCAGATGTAATAACAAGGGTCGTTTTAAGAGGAAAGCAGAAGGATGAGAGTCAGATAAAGCTAATGTAATGACATAACTAAAGGATAAAAGAGGAAAGCATAAACAAGACAAAAAGACAACCCTCAGAATGGGAGAAAATATTTGCAAATGAAGCAACTGACAAAGGATTAATCTCCAAAATTTACCAGCAGCTCATGCAGCTCAATATCAAAAAAACAAACAACCCAATTGAAAAATAGGCAGAAGACCTAAATAGACATCTCTCCAAAGAAGATATACAGATCGCCAACAAACACATAAAAGGATGCTCAACATCATTAATCATTAGACAACTGCAAATCAAAACTACAATGAGGTTATCACCTCACACCAGTCAGAATAGCATCATCAAAAAATCTTCAAACAGGGCTTCCCTGGTGGCGCAGTGGTTGAGAGTCCGCCTGCTGATGCAGCGGACACGGGTTCATGCTCCGGTCCAGGAAGATCCCACATGCCGCGGAGAGGCTGGGCCTGTAAGCCGTGGCCGCTGAGCCTGCATGTCTGGAGCATGTGCTCCGCAACGGGAGAGGCCACAACAGTGAGAGGCCCGCATACCGCAAAAAAAAAAAAAATCTTCAAATAATAAATGCTGGAGAGGGTGTGGAGAAAAGGGAACCCTGTTGCACTGTTGGTGGGAATGTAAATTGATAGAGCCATTATGAGAACAGTATGGATGTTCCTTAAAAAACTAAAAGTAGAACTACCATACAACCCAGCAATCCCACTACTGGACATATACCCTGAGAAAACCATAATTCAAAAAGAGTCATGTACCACAATGTTCATTGCAGCTCTATTTACAAAAGCCAGGACAGAGAAGCAACCTAAATGTCCATCAACAGATGAATCGATAAAGAAGATGTGGCACATATACACAAGGAATATTACTCAGCCATAAAAAGAAATGAAATTGAGTTATTTGTAGTGAGGTGGATGGACCTAGAGTCTGTCATAAAGAGTGAAGTAAGTCAGAAAGAGAAAAACAAATACTGTATGCTAACACATATATATGGAATCTAAAGGGAAAAAAAAGGGTTATGAAGAACATAGGGGCAAGACAGGAATAAAGATACAGATGTAGAGAATAGACTTGAGGACACGGGGAGGAGGAAGGGTAAGCTGGGACGAAGTGAGAGAGTGGCATGGACTTATATATACTACTGAAATAGATAGTGGGAAGCAGCCGCATAGCACAGCGAGATCAGCTCGGTGCTTTGTGACCACCTAGAGGGGTGGGACAGGGAGGGTGGGAGGGAGACGCAAGAGGGAGGAAATATGGGGATATATGTATATGTATAGTTGGTTCACTTTGTTATAAAGCAGAAACTAACACACCATTGTAAAGCAATTATACTCCAATAAAGATCTTAAAATAAATAAATAAAATAAGATCATGTGCATTCATTATTTGAATATAAAATTTTAAAATGATTTTTAAAAGAAATAAATATAAACCACTCCTGGGGGAAAAAAATAGGATAAAATACTGTGTTATAAAGATGGAGGAAGGGTCCACAAGCTAAGGAATGCAGGAAGCCTCTAATGGCAAAGAGTCTCCCCTGTAGCCTTCCAAAGTAACACAGCTGTACTGACACCGCGATTTTTAGCCCACAAGACCCATTTTGGAAGTATGATCCGCAAAATTGTAACATCATACATTTATGTTGTTTTAAGCCATTAAATTTATGGCAATTTGTTACAGTAGCAATAGGAAACAAATACAGAATTATCAACCATTTATTGCCAAAATCAAATTTTGTGAACAATTCCTCTAGTAAATCTGCCATACCATACAACTGCTACTGCTATGCATTTTTAATTGAATTCTTCAACTGCAAAAGTTAGAATGAGATGTGATGAAAAAACCAGAGGTTAGAGCAATGGACATTGAGGATGGAAGAAGCAGCCCTCGGCCAAAGAATTCCCCTAGAAACTGGAAAAGTCAATAAAACAGATTCTCCCCTGAATCCTCCCAAAGGAACACAGCCCTGACAATACCTTGATTATAGATTTTTGACCTTCAGGATGATACGATAATGATTTTACTTTGTGGTGTTTTAAGCCACTGATTTTGTGGTAGCTTACTATAGCTGCTATAGTAGATAACAGCTATGGTAGATTTCACAAGATCCCTTCTGAAAGTCACACCACCAAGAAAAGGGTTCAGAGTATCTACTTAAGACTGAATCTTTGTCACAATAATCAGAAAACACCCCATTTCCCAGCCCCTACCACCAGGCAAACAAGCATCAAATGAAAATAATAGGAACAGCCAAAAGAACTGCAAGAGAAAGATTCTTTCTGGAGAGCAGCAAAAATAAATAATTTTTTAAAAAGTCTTACCACGCATAGAGAAAAGTTTAAACTGGGCTCAACGTCAGATTAGAATAACAGGAACGTACACTCTAAAAGCCTAGCCAGAAAAAAAGGTGTACTCATCTCCAAACAGAAAAAAATGTTTATATCAATATTATTGTGCTATATAGCACACCTAGATTTTAACAAAAAGTAATGTGGCACACCAAAAGACAAGAAGGAACACAGTCTAAAGAGACAAAGCAAATATTGGGATAAGAATCAGATATGACACAGATGTTGGAACTATCAAACAGTAAATTTAAAACAATTATGATGAATATGATAAAAGCTATAATTGAAAAGTTATAAAACATAAATATTAGATAAATAATTCCCTCAAAGATAATAGAACGTAGAGGAAAGAAGCAAGTAGAAATGCTAGAAATAAAACTATAGTGACAGAGATTGACTATCTTTGACAGATTCATCAGATTAGACACTGCCAAGGAAAGAATCAATAAGCTTGAAGAAGAACTTGTATAATCAGAACTACCTGACTAAAATGGAAAGAGAAACAAATATTGAATAAAAAACAGAATAGAATATCCAAGAGCTCTGGGACAATACCAAATGGTCTAACATATGTAATTAGAAGCCTAGAATGAGAAAATAGAGGTTGAAGATATTTGAAGAAATAATGTATAAGAATTTTCCAAAACAGTGACAGGTACTGAAACAGACCTATCAAGCTCAGAGAGCACCAAGCAGAATTCATATGATGAGCAAAGCAAAATCTTGAAGGCAGATAGAGAAAAAGAGCACACTACCTCTAAAAGAAAAAGGGTGAGAATTATACCAGACTTCCCATCATAAAGCATAAATAAATGGTTTAAGTAAATAACTCACCCATAAATAAAATAAAGTGACATCTGCAAGCTGCTGAAAGAAAAATGTTCAAACAGAATTCTTACCTTGCAAGAATGTTTCAAAAGTGAAAGAGAAATCATTAAATTGATAAACCTCTAGCAAAAATAAAAAGATGAAGAAATAAATCATGAATGTTAGAAATGACAGAGCATCATTTGTACAGAATTACAGACACTGTAGCTATTAAAAGGACATCAAGGTAATAGTATGAACAACTATTTACTCATAAATCCAATAGTTTAGAAGAAATGGATCAACTCCTTCAAAACTACAAGCTAGCAAAACTAAATCAAAATGAAATAAACTGAATAGTACTGTAATCATATTAAATAAATTTTTATTTAAAATTTTTTTGTAAAACAAATCTCAGAAAACTTCACTGGAGAAATCTTCCAAATATGTAAAGAAGAATTAATACTAATTTAGCAAATCTCTTCCAGCATATAGAAGAGGATGAAACATTTCTCAAATCAATGTTTGAGGCCAGCATTACCCTGGTAACAAAATCAGAACAATGCATAACAATTAAAGAAGTTTCTCTATCATAAAATTATATGTAAGTGTCTTCAAGAAAATGTTAGCAAACTGAATAATCTAGAGTTGTATGAAAATTGTATACGATGACTAAATAGAATTCATTCTAAGTATTCAATGTTGATTTAATATTTGAAAACCAACCAAAATAATCCACCATATCAACAGGCTAAGGAAGAAAAAGCATGTGATCACATCAGTTAATTCACAAAGAGCATCTGACAAAATCCAACATCAATTTATGATAAAAAACTATCAGGACATTGTAGAGGATATTTTTTATCAACTTGATAAGATCACCTAGTAAAAAGAAATAAACCTACAACTAACATTGTACTTAATGATGTAAGACCGAAAGCCTGCCTTCTAATTTTGAGAACAAAGAAAGCATATCCATTGTCACCACTCTAATCAATAGTGATGTTCCAGCCATTAGAACAAAGAGAACACGAGAACATATAGTGTATGTTTTAGCCAGCACAACACGGCAAGACAAAGAAATTAAAGGTCTGCAGATTGAAAAGAATTTTTTTTTTTTTTGCAGGTGACATTATGGTCTACATAGAAAATCTCAATTAATCTCCAAAAGTCTCTGTGAATAGACTTTTTTGCTCAGAAAGTTCACAGGATACAAGGTCAACAACAGGAAAATCAATCACATTTCTACATAATAGCATGTAGAAACCAAAGTTAAAAATAATAGTACTATTTCCAATAATTCATAAAAATGAAACACTTTTGCATTAATCTAACAAAACTTGTACTGGACTTTTAAGCTGAGTACTTTTTAAAATTACTGATAAATATTCAAAAAATATCTAAACAAGTAAAGGTATACTGAGTCCATGGAGTGAAAGATTTGACATACTAAAGATATCTTCCCAAATACATGTGTAGTTTAACACAATTCTTACAAAAATTCCAGAAAGATTTTCTTTTTTGCATATATAGACAGACATACTAAAATTGCATGGAATGACAGTGGACTTAGAATAGCTAAAACAATTTTGTAAAAGAAGAATAAAGTAGAAGGAATCACCCAATTGACATTAACATCTACTTTATACCCATAGTAATCAAGGCAGTGTGGTATTAGTGGAGAATAGACACACAGATTAATGTAATAGAATGGAAACTCATAAATAGATCCACACCACTATGCCTAATTGATAAATACAAAAGCAATTCAGTGGAGGAAGAATAGCCTATTAAACAAACAATGTGGAACAATCAGACATTCGTAGGGAAAAAAAGGAACTTTGAACTAAATTTCAAACTTTATACAAAAATTAACTAAAATGAATCACTTCTGGAGAACTTCTAGGAAAAAAACTCAGAAAAATCTAAGCTTTTAGAAAAAAAAAATAGAAGAAAAACTCGGGACTTAAGGGTTGGCAAATAATTTTTAGACTCAAACCAAGAGCACAACCCACAAAAGGAAACCTTTATAAAAAATGGATGTCATTAAAATTAAAAACTTTTCTCTGCAAATGACTCAGTCAAGAGCATAAAAAAACTAGCTGCAGACTGGGAGAACATATTTGCAAACTATATATCCTAAAAAAGATTTGTGTCTAGAAGACGTAAAGAACTCTCAGGGGGGCTTCCCTGGTGGTGCAGTGGTTGAGAGTCCGCCTGCCGATGCAGGGGACACGGGTTCGTGCCCCGGTCCAGGAAGATCCCACATGCCGCGGAGCGGCTGGGCCCGTGAGCCATGGCCGCTGAGCCTGCGCGTCCGGAGCCTGTGCTCCGCAACGGGAGAGGCCACAACAGTGAGAGGCCCACGTACCGCATGAAAATGTATTTCACCTAAAAGGACCCATCAATAATCATGAAAACATGTCCAACATCATTAGCCTTCAGAGAAGTGCAAATTAAAACCACAATGAGATACCACTTCTCTCTGTCAGAATGACTAAAATGCACAATACCGATAATACTATATGCTGACAAGGATGGAGAGAACTAGATTACTCATACATTGCAGGTGGGCATCTAGAATGATACAGCCACACTGAAAAGACTACAACAGTCTTTTTACAAAACTAAACATTTACTTACCATATAACCCAGAAATTGTACTTTGGGGCATTTATTCCAGAGAAATTAAAAAGTTATATTAACATGCACATACAGGCACAAACAAAAAACAAAGAAAAAATTGTTAGCAAACCACGTTCCTTTTACCTGATGCACAGCAAGCCAAACCGCTGAGAAGCTGAGGTGTACAGCAGAGAGGATTTATTCCCAATGCAACCAAATGAGAAGGGAGAACAAGTCTCCAAACCTCCACCTCGAGGGCAAGGACCTTAGGAGGTTTGTGGGATAAAGAATAAAGCAGCAGGGCATTCTGGGGTTTGGGGAGGGTGGGGAAAGGTGATTGGTAAAAGGTGCAGTAATCTTCTCAGGTGTAATTAAGCTGCAGGCCTCTGCACATTTAAAAATGGAGGTGATTAGCATGTTCTGAAGGTGGAGTTTTGGGTCTTCTGATGTCAAAAGGTCACTGGGCGGACACTCGTTCAGGCCAAATAGGAGGGTCTCTGGTCCTATCCAGTCTTACTAGACACAGCTGACTCCAACTTCAACTATAACTAGACACAGCTGACTCCAAGTTGCTGAAAAACAACTCCGGCAAACATCTTACTGTTTAAGCTACATGCTGCTTGGAGGACACACAAGTCTTAAAACTACCTTGATTAGTGAAGGCAGGTGAAATGGATTTGACTAATGATTACGCACGGTTTCAAATTCACACTCAAATATTCATAGCAGCTTTGTTTCTAATAGTCAGCAACTGGAAACAACCCAAATGCCTTTCAGTGAGTGAATGGTTAAACAAACTGATATATCTATATCATATAATACTGCTTAACACTGAAAATTAAATTAAACAATGAAAAGGAATGGATTCTTGATACATGCAACAACTTGGATGTATCGTAAGTCCATATGGTAAGTGAAAACGCCAATCTCTAAAGGTCTCGTATTGTGTAATTCCATTTATAAAAAAGTCTTAAAATGACAAAATTATAAAAAAGGGGAATAGATGAGTGGGTAGATGGGGCTAGAAATAGTGAGGAGCAGGGTGTTTGGGGGAAACTATAAATGAGTAGCCTGAGAGAGATCTTTATGGTGATAGAATTGTTCTGTATCTTAATTGCAGTGGTAGACTACACAAATATCTACATATCATAAAATGACATAGAATTATACACTCACATTTTCCCAATGTTAATTGTTTGGTTTTGATACTATACTTATAACAGATGTAACCACCGGTAACATTTGATGAAGGGTACGTGAGAACTCTATGTACTATCTTTGCAACTTCCTGTTACCTGGAATTAGTTCAAAATAAAGTTTAAAAATATTTGAAAAATGGGAAGAATATCTGAGCAGAACTTTCACTACAGAATATAAATGGATAGCAAATAAGCACATGAAATATACTCAATATCACTACTCATTAGGGAAATGCAAATACTACCATGAGATACCAGTTCACACTCACTAAAGGGCTGTAATCAAATAGGCAGACAATGTTAAGTTTAGATTGGGATGTAGAGGAACTGGAACACTCACACATTGTTGGTGGGAATGTAAAATGGCACAGCCTCTTTTGAAAAGTTTGGTGACTTCTTATAAACTTAAAAATACACTTACCGGGCTTCCCTGGTGGCGCAGTGGTTGAGAGTCCGCCTGCCGATGCAGGGGACACGGGTTCGTGCCCCGGTCTGGGAAGATCCCACACGCCGCGGAGCGGCTGGGCCCGTGAGCCATGGCCGCTGAGCCTGCGCGTCCGGAGCCTGTGCTCCACAACGGGAGAGGCCACAACAGCGAGAGGCTCACGTATCAAAAAAAAAAAAAAAAAATACACTTACCACATGACAGCCTTCTTCTAGGTACTTTCCCAAGTGCACTACAATGTTATGTTCACATAAAGCTGCCTGTGAAGGTTTATAACAACTTTTATTACAATCACCAAAAACTGGAAATAAAACAAGTTATATTTCAACAGGTGAATGAATAAACAAACTCTGGTACATACATAGAGTGAAATATTGCTCAGCCATTTAAAAATATTAGCTATAGATCCTTTTAAAACATGGATGACACATGTATTTTGCTAAGTAAAAGAAGTCTGACTCAAAAGACTACGTTTTGCATAATTTCATTTATTTCATTCTGGAAAATGCAAAACTACAGGAAAAGAAAATGGATTAATGCTTGTCAGGATTTGAGGGAGAGCAGAGTGGTTGATGAGAAGGGGACAGCACAAGTCTATTGTTTGGGTGGTGGAATTGTTCTGTACAGCATTGTGTTGATGCATATACGACTCTGCATCTGTCAGAAACCATGGAAGTATACATCAAAAAGAGATTTTTACTGTATGCACTTAAAAAAAACAACCAACTAGGGTGTCGGGGGATGCAGGGATGGAATAGAGACTGTCGGAAATGAATCTAACTATATTACAAATGTATGCTATAACCTCACTGAAAAGGGTAGGCAGAAAAAGGAGCTGTATAAGTAATTTTGAAGAGCCATATTTTTAATGGATACTGTAAATATAAAGTCAAAATAGAACTGTACATCAAAACTGTACTCTAGTTAAACTTGTTGCTCAGAATGATATCAATTAGCGATTCTGAATCTAGGTGTATACTAGGTTGAACAAATAATTTTAAAATGATATAGATATTGGGAGTCAGGTTTCTCATGTCAAAAAAGTTACAATAGGCCAAGGGTAAGGCTCGAATGAACCCTATGTAACTGAATTAGAGTTGGAGATATCAGAATGAACTCATTTTAAGAGATAGATACATAGATGATAGATAGATGATAGATAGATGGATAGCTAGATAGACTGAAACTGTACACATATTACATACATATACTTCCTAACACCATTCACTGAAAGGGTCAAAAGTGGTGACAACCAGTAGCAATAACCATACTAAATGCCTACATCTTAGATTTTAAATACTTTTCTCCTGTAAAAGGAAATAGGCTTCCCTTGAGAAATGACTGATTCTAAAGCTAGGACAGCATATATACAAGATAAGCCTGAAGTACCTTGTGATGCTAAAAACAACAACAACAACAAAAGGATGGGACATATGAGAAAGACACAGGAGCTAAGTGAAAGACCTCCCAATGGACAAACTGGCACAATCTGAGTAAATAAATATCTATAGTATTGTACAATAACTCAAAGAATAATATATACATATGAATCCATACTAATATAAATACATTATTGGATATGTAAAATAAATGGGGAGGAAGGAACAAATCTTCCTTCTTAAAAAAGTCCAAATCATATCAGTAAGAAAGAATGAAGGAAATGGAAAATCGGTATTAGAACATGAGAGCAATCATTCTTCTTAGGCAAGATCCACTGATGAATGGCAAAATTAATCTGTGAGACTTTGGGGAACAGGATATTTGCATACCTCACATTGCCTCTTCCAAAATATTCATTAATTGCCATGATAGCTCTAACATACGCCCACAAATTATTTGATAATCTTCCCTCCAGGAGATGAACCTTAAGTTCTCTTTCCTGGAGAGTAGCCTGGACTAAATCACTTTCTTCTGATAATTAGAGTATGAAAAAGAGGAGTGCCTTTAGAGTAGAGAAACTTGGCAAATGCCACCTTCACTCCAAGGGAAGGTTCATATCACCAGTGATAATTCATGTTGCTATTATGTTCCCACTTTTATGATACCAAGAGAAGGACATTCACCTGTGTGATACTTTCCCACATAGCCATAACCCCAATCTAATCATGAGAAAATGTCAGACCATCCCACAAGGACGGACAGTCTAAAAATACCTGACCAGTAGTTTTCAAATGTAAAAATAATGGAAGACAAGGAAAAACTGAAAAATTGTTATCCTGATTGGATCTTGGAACAGGAAAAAGTAAATTAGTATAAAGAAAACTAGATGAAGTCAAATAAAATCTATAGTTCAAAGTGTTGTACCAATATTAATTTTTTCTTGATAAATGTACCATGGTATATTAGGTGTTGACATTAGGATAAGCTATTTGAAGAATAAAGAGAAGCTGTCCAAACTATCTTTACAATTCTCCTATAAATCTAAGTTATTTCAAAGTGAAATACTTTAAAAGTAGAAAAACATCATGTTTTTTGTTATTTTTGCCTTCGATTTAATGTATTGTTAATAAAAAATACATTTTTTTCTCTGAGACTTAGGGTATCAAGTCAACTTTCGTTCTTTGCTTTCTTTTTTCCTTATTTATTCTTTGCTTTATTGTCATCTTTCTTAATTTAACAGAAAACTTTGAGCCAGGTGAAAATAATAGCCTTGTGTGGGAGGTCAACATACTTAATCAGAGCTTTGCCTCAAGGCCAAGACCCCTTGTTTTCAGAGAACTTCTAATGGATCTTCATTGTTCATAAACTTTTTCATTATATTTCCTGTTGTTTAGATCCAGAAGAAGTTTGTTTCTCTCACTCTGAAAGTCTTACCTTTATAGATGTAACTTAATTTCATGTCTGCTGGGTAATTTTTGCCTGGGCTAATCTCTTTCTTATATCTTGCTAAACACAACAAGCAACAGTCAATATTCAATAATGTACCAACTTTTTGCAATCTTATCTCCTGGAGCTACAGGCTAAGTAGTCACTTGATTTGCTTTTCAAGTTATTGTAGACAGTACATCTACTAAATATGTTGTTACTGATAAACACAATTTCCTTCTCAGTCTCCAAAATAAGTTTATCTTCCATCTATAAGCAGATACCATTTTCTTTTGAATTATATGAAATTAAAAATTCATAATTTATCATATTTTGGTTTGTTGTTTTGGTAACACCCATCTTATATATTGGTATATAACAAGTTGCAACAAAACTGAATGTCTTAAAGCAACTTCACCTTATTATTTCTCACAAACCTGTGGGTTGGCTTGTGCAAATTTCAGGAGTCTCCAAGTCCACTCTCACTTTTGACACCAACTGCAAATTCAGTGGTCTCCAATATCACTCTTGCTTCTGACATAAATGCAATTGTGAGGTGGGGGGTGGGCAAGACCATCCTCAGTTTCAATGTTTCATTAAAAGAACCCACCAAAATCAGTACAAATGTTATTCTCATGGTTGTGATTTATTATAATGAAAGGATGCAGATTTGAGCCATCAAGGGAAGAAGCACACAAGGCAGGGTCTAGGAGACTTTCAAGCACAGAACTTCCAGTTGTACTCTCCACAATGTCTAATTTTCCCAAGAAAAAATGTGTGACAATATAAATGGAGCACTGACAACCAGGGAAGCTTTCCTGACACTTGGTGTCTAGAGATTTTATTGGGGAGTGTTGTGTAGACATGGCTGACCTTAGTCTCCAGCCCCTCCAGAAGCGGACCTGGTACCCCATGGCCTGCATGGCCCCCATCATAAATCACATTGTTAAAATAGACTATTTAGCATGATCAAAGTCCCCCTGGAAAGCAAATATTATTATCAGGCAGATTCCAAACGTCTAGGGGTTACCTCTCAGGAGGCTGGGAAAATACAAAACATTTCTTGGGTAAGCTTAATCCTTTACTGCATGACCAGGCTCAAGTATACAGCTACTTTGCTCTACATGGTGTCAGTTGAGGTTATTTATGTGCCTAAATTTAGTTGGGAGATGGGCTGGGGCTTATATATTCAAGATGACTTTATTTTTCTCTCTGGAGCCTCATCTGGGATACCTGGAAATTCTGAGAGCCAGTTGGAACTCTACGCAGCAGAGAGGTCAGAATTTTTACATAGTGGCACAGGGTTCTAATAGGATGAAAATGTGACCTGAAAGTTTTCTTAAAACATAGATAAGCTCAGAAATCTAGGCAAGTCACTTCTGTCACTTTCTATTGGAAAAGGCATATCAAAAACCCAGTCAAGATTCAAAAGATAAGGAAATGGCCTCCACCTTCTGATGAAAGGAGAGGCATATCCAGACAGGGCTGAAAGGAATTGTTAACCATCATATTTGCAGGTAATTTTCCTCCAATAGTATGCTTAAAAGGTACTAATAAATAAATTCAATGTGACTTTCTGCTCTATACAATCTCCTCTATCATACGGTCCAATTATTATGTAATGGGGGAAAAAAGAAGAAATTTTTGACTCTTCTCACAAGAATTTAGGTTATTATCCAGGATAGAATGTCTCAGATAAATTTCAATTTATGTATTTTTCAAATCAAATGAAATAATTAGCTATTGAAATGGCATTTAGTAGTATCAATACTAACATATCCAAAAGAATTATTGATCGAATTTCGTTTAAAAAAAGTTTTATAGGGCTCAAATTGAGCCAAAAATATTTTGAATGTGATTCAGAAATATAAAACATCCATTAGAAAGACTCAGTTATAGATGGAAATATGTGAAAATCCTTGTACTGACATATGTTTCTATCACATACAAAATACTGGAGAGTAATATAAAACTCAATGGTGAATCTTTTTTTTTTAATTAATTAATTTATTTATGGCTGTGTTGGGTCTTCGTTTCTGTGCAAGGGATTTCTCTAGTTGTGGCAAGCAGGGGGCACTCTTCATCGCAGTGCACGGGCCTCTCACTATTGCGGCCTCGCTTGTTGTGGAGCACAGGCTCCAGATGCGCAGGCTCAGTAATTGTGGCTCACTGGCCCAGTTGCTCCGCGGCATGTGGGATCTTCCCAGACTAGGGCTCGAACCCGTGTCCCCTGCATTGACAGGCAGATTCTCAACCACTGCGCCACCAGTGAAGCCTCCAATGGTGAATCATTTAGTTAAAATATCAGACAATGTTTTCTTGACTTAGTATATCCAAAAATTAATCAAAAGCTTCTTATTTAATATTAAAGTTATACACATCATGACTTGAGTAATGGAGAAAATACACCCAAAGAAAATGGGAAAATGCATAATTTTCTTTGCACCTGATGACTCAGTTTCACAAGAAGTGGCATTATTTTAGTGAACAAAATAATTTTTCAAAATCTCTCAGAAAATTCTCTATTGAAAATAATAAATTCATACTCAGATTACTCCTTCAAGAGGCATTTAAAGAACCATGGATATCAATTTATAATTATATTGTGATTGAATTTACAATAAAATACAAACCTGAGTTTTACTGATTCATATTAGTAATATGATTAGTGGACAGTTAAGTTTTGTCACTTGTATCCACAATTACAAAATCAATAGCAGGTTGAACTGTAAATGGTTGATGCATTTTGTTCTTCCTATTCGTTTATTGGTTTCAGATTCTGTGGATAGGTAAATAAATAACACGACAACCTAACCTTACAACTTAAGGAACTAGAAAAGAATAACTAAATCCAAAGTTAACAGAGAAAAGGAAATAATAAATATAAGCAAAAATAAACAAAATAGAGATTAGAAAGGAAATAGAAAGAGTAAACAAAACTAAGAGCTGGTTATTCTAAAAGTTAACAAAATTGACAAACCTTTTGCTAGACTAACTAATTAAAAAAGAGAAATGACTCATTAATAAATTTGTAAATGAAAGAGGAGATATTACAAGTGATATTGTAGAAATGCAAAAGATCATGAGACTACTATGAACAATTATATGTCAAAAAATTAGGTGACTTAGAAGAAATGCATAAATTCCTAGAAACATACAATTTACTAAGACTAAATCATGAACCAACAGAAAATATGAACAGACCAATAACAAGCAATGAGATTGAATCAGTAATAGAAAATCTCCTAAGAAAGATAAGCCCAGGACTAGATGCTTCACAGGTAATTATACCAAACATTTAAAGAAGAATGAATACCAATCCTTCTCAAAATCTTCCAAAAAACTGAATAAGAAGGGTCACTATCAAACTCATTTTGTAAATCCAGCATTGTTCTGATATTGTTGTCAGATAAGGACACTACTACAAGAAAAGAAAATTACAGGTCAATGTCATTGATGAACATCAATTCAAAAATCCCCAACAAAATACTAGCAAATCAAATTCAAGAGTGCACTTGGAGAGATTTGTGACTCCAAGATTTAAAATTCTTATGTTATTTAAATTAGCAATACTTTGTGTTAAGAGTAATCAAAAATGTAATTATTTTGTATTCCTTCCAATAGGTACTATATCGTTAGACTAATTTTAAAAACAACTGTTATCACTGGTAAAACACCAGTGATAGAGTCATACACCACAATCAAGAGGGCTTCATCTCTGGACACAAGGATGATTCAACATACCCAAATCAATAAATGTGATACACCATATTAACAAAACAAAGGATAAAAATTACATAATCATTTCAATAGACTTTGAAAAGTCCATTTCAATAGAATTTGAAAAATTTCAACATCCTTTCATGATAAAAACTCTCAACAAGTTTGGTATAGGACTCTACATCAGCATAATAAAGGCCATCTATGAGAAGTCCAAAGCTAACATCACACTCAACAGTGAAAAGCTGAAAGCTTTCCCCCTATGAACAGGAAGAAGACAAGGAGCCCCACTGTCATAATTTCTAATCAACATAGTAATGGAATTCCTAGCCATAGCAATTAGTTAAGAAAGTGAAACAAAAGGCATCCAAATTGGAAAGGAAGAAATAAATTTGTCTCTGTTTGCAAATATTGTGAATATATATATATATATATACACAAACATATATATGTATACACAAACACACATACACACACACACATATCCCTAAAGATTTCACAAAAAAATTGTTAGAATAAATGAATTAATTAAATTGCAGGATAGAAAATCACACAAAAATCAGTTGTATTTCTATACACTAACAAGATATTCTCTATAAGGAAAATTAAGAAAGCAATTCCGTTTACAATAACATCCAAAACAATAAAATACTTAATAATAATAAATTTAACCAAGGAGATGAAAGACCTGTACTGAAAACTATGACATTGATGAAAGAACCTGAAGGAGACAAAAATAAATGGAAAGATACCCCATGTTCCTGGATAGAATATAAACACACATATTTTTTCCATGACATGTTTTTCTTTTCTTTTTTACTCTTTGGATTGTGTCATACCCATTCTGCATCCTATTTTGATTTATATTCAGCAGTTGATTCATTGCTGGCATCTATCAGACCCATGCTTTATTGTAACTAGGTAGTTGGGTCTAATTCCTTATTGTCCAAAATTCAATGATAATAAAAAATTCCCTCAACTGTATTTCTTTGTGATTTAAATATTTGTGAAATGCTGAAACAATGTTTTCCTGATCATGCAAATGTTTTTTAAATAAAATATCTGTGAATGTATTCCATGAATTCTATATGGCATGTCCTCAGAGATGTTTAATAAAATCTTATTTATTGGGAAAAAATTATGTATTATTATCTGTCCTCTGAGGCTGAAATGCTGCCCAGAAAATCCCCCCTTATTACTGAGAATTCTTGACATTTTTCATGAGGTGTTTTACCAGTGATAACAGTTGTTGTTAAAATTAGTCTAATGATATAGTACCTATTGGAGGGAATACAAAATAATTACATTTTTGATTACTCTTAACACAAAGTATTGTTAATTTAAATAACATAAGAATTTTAAATCTTGGAGTCACAAATCTCTGTGAGTAGATTCCATTTCCATGTACACACAGATTTTGTGTATATTTCAGTCATTCAATAGTGCTTACCCATCATCCCCAGGAAATATTCCTAGCCATAGGTTTTTAATTAGGTGAAGTAGTATGAGAAGGAAAACTATAATATGGCACAGAATATTACAAAATCAGGTCAATTCTATCTGTTTATTCAGTCAAATAATAATCAGAAATGTTAATGCATTTAGGAAAATGCCTGTGACATAGTAAGTGTTAATCGACTAAAGGGGATTTCTTATTGTTTTGATGAATTCATACCTCTGTGTACACTTATTTTTTTTGTTTCAGTTGTTATAAGATGCATATTTAGTTCAACATGTATTAACAGTGTCACAGCTTTTGATAATTATTAATAAATTTTTATACAATGTTTTACTTTACAGATGCCAAATCATTGTTAATAAAATTCCTTAAACTTTTGCCAATTATATAGCTAAAGTTCCATAGCTAAAAGGAATGTAAAATTTATTTTTATATCATCAGAATCAACATAAAAATGTGCAAATAAATGGGTGCATTTACATGTTCTTCACCATTATCTTGCTAAAACATTAATTTTCCCTTAGGTCCTTCTATTGTACTGGTTCCTATACCACTGCACATCTTAGAACATCATTCCCCATGGAAATAGATAAATTTAATGTAAAAGCTACCATTTTCTTCCATTAAAAATATGTTTGAAAAAATTAATTATCATTTCTCTATAAATATATGTCATTTACACTAACTTCCATGAGAGATTTTTATTTGATCCAGAGCATGTGTGTATTATTTTACAATATATTGAAAGGTTTTGACTTAATTACAGGATTGAGTCATAAAATGCTATTTGAGGACTTCCCTGGTCATGCAGTGGTTGAGAGTCCGCCTGCCGATGCAGGGGACACGGGATCGTGCCCTGGTCCGGGAAGATCCCACATGCCGTGGAGCGGCTAGGCCTGTGAGCCATGGCCGCTGAGCCTGTGCTCTGCAACAGGAGAGGCCACAACAGTGAGAGGCCTGCGTACCGCAAGAAATAAATAAATAAAATAAAATAAAATAAAATGTTATTCGAGTTCCAACTCAGATGCTCTGAAATAGGGATAATTATTCTTAGTGTAGTATGAGTGGAATTAGGAATACTTGTATGTCACTTATAAAATAAAAGATCATTGTTGGAAAGAACATGGCTATCACATTATATTCTCTTACCAAACCTTAAAAATTGAAATGAGAATATCACTAAATTTTCAAGCCTTCAGGAACACTCACCACCTAGAATTCAGATGTTTAATTCTAAATTCTACATCTGGCTTGTCACTAAGTTCACATATAATATATTCTCCAAACATTATTTTTCATCTGTAAATTAGTGCTATTTATTAGACATTATCAAAAAATTCTTTCTGTTCTAATAATCTATAATTATATAAATTAAAAAATAAAAAAGAAGCTACTTATTCCCTCTCACCAAGAACATCATACATTACTTTCACTTTCCTTCTGCATTGTCTTAAGATTTACAAGAAAGAGGAACATGCTGGCATGTTTAAGTACTGGAAAAAAAAATTTCTAGCAATTTTGGCTATATAAAGAGTAAACAAAGGGTTGTCTCATGATTAGCAAAACCTCAGTTTTCTTAATCTTTCTGAGAATTTGAACAGATAATTCTTGGAACAGAGCTGAACTTTGACTTGCCTCCTGCAATACACCCATTAAATCTTTCATCTTGCCCTCTCACACCAACAAGTGATCTTGAGCTCTTCTGACCTTAGGACATTTTAATAAAGTCTTAAGCCAAGACCTTTCTGTTGTTTTTGCTATGTCTACACTATAAACATGAATTACAACTCTGTAAATTTAGCCTTTATCTGTCTCTGAATTTTTCTCCTCTTTTGTTTCTCCACCAGCACTACAGACATACTTGGGCACTTTACAGTTTCTTTAATGGTCAGGGCTCCTTTTTGTGGAAATGTTTTCACCGTAAGGCTATTTGCTCTGAGTAGAATATTTTACTCTGATAAGATTGATGACAGTCTTTATAACAGCTCAAATAAAATTAACTTTGATCTCATTTTGTAATATTTTCCTTCCTCCATCAGCCAATCCATCAGCAAGTTCTGACTCCAAAGTATATACCAAATCTATCCATTTTTCACTTTCTCCAACACCATCTACTAATCAAACTCTCTCTGGTTCACTTAAGAATCTTACTGTTTTGATTTTTGTCTCTGACAAAGAGGATTATACCTCCTATACTAATCAGGTTGCTTGTATTTAAAATAAAAAAAAAGGCTGGTTGTATTATTCTATTGCTTTAAATCATTCCAATGGTTTTCCATTGTATATATGATAATATCCAAACACTTAATATGGCTCATTTGGTCACACATCATCTGGCTCCTCCCTGTCTTGTGGACTTCCTCTACAAATCTTCCTTCACTCCAGATAAAGAATCTGACTGTCCCTAGAAAATAACAGGATCATTCAAACTCAAGACTGCTATACCTCCTCTCCTGATAGCCAGTAACACTTTTCCTCCAGACTGTCACATGACTGGCTTGTCTTTGTAATTAGGACTGCTGGTCACATGTCATTTCCTCAGAGAGCTTCCCAGATGATACTATCTAAATACTATCCTCTCCCCACCACCAAGTCATGCTCTATTTTGTTTTATTTTCCCACAATTTTGTCATTTATTTATTTGTCTTATCACCAGCATTTCCCCAATTTGCCCTTTATTTGACAGGGCTCTTGTCTGTTTTGTCACCCCTGTGTGTCACCATTTTGCAAATATTCAAATATTTTTTGAGTTCCTGGCAAAGTATAGGTAATCAGTACATAATTTTGAAAAAGAGAATGAATCCCCTGAATATTTATAATATTTCTATATTTACCTTAAGCAAAATACTAAAAAAAGAAACGCTATCACATTCCTTTCATTGATAATAGGCCTAATATAATCAAGATTTATAGTAAATCATTTCTATCAAACAAAACATGTAGTAACTTTCCACTCTTTCCAGAAGCAGTATGATTAAGTTCAATTTCCTTTTTTCTTAATTAGCCACTTAATTCATTAGTCATAGAGAGCTTTAAAATGAATAATGCTTTAGAAAGACCAGAGATAATTATAATTTAGAGAAATTCAAAATTATTCATCAAAATATAATTAGAATATCAGACCGAATGAAAATAATTGAATCAAGTTAGTGATTCTATTTATGATTTCTACATTATAATAAAATTGATTTTATAAATCAAATACTTAATGTGTATATGACAATAAGCAACATAAAATAGACATGAATATTTAAAAATTAGCTACTTTGGAAATTTATTTATAAACAACAAATTAAAAAAAAAAATAAAAACACCTAAAAGCATATTTTTGAAAGCTTTTGTCAAATAAAACACATACTTTTTATGTGAGGGAGACAATGTAATGCATTTCACCAACTGAGATTTAAACTTAAATTATATGCTAGGTAATTTTTTCCATGATTTTTCACCTTTGGGGAAAATAAATATCAAGGTATGCTTGCTACTAAAATCCCTCAGTCTTTAAAAACAAAAAAAAAGTAACTGTCATCTGCATTTGTGCATAAGGTTCAGTTAGGAATTGTATGCAAAACAAATATTTTCATATGCTATAATTTTTATTTGATTCTATAATAATTTGAGTTGTCTTTCCAACTCTACATGTTGCTACAAAAATATAAAAATCACACAGGCATTGTAAAATTTAAGTATCCTTTGGCTTTTTGACAATGTATTTTCATGAATCCCTTTGGGCAAGACAGAAAATGAACCATCAGTCCATGTGATATTTATACCAATGTATTATAGTTTTTTGTATTAAAATCACCTCATAGATAATTTTCATATCATTTGGATTTCTAGAATATTATACATTTAAATAGGTAGATTACATTTTTTGATATGAAAAATACATAATATTAAGATGTGACTGCCTCTGTTTACTCTTATTAAATGTGAAGTACATATCTTTCAAAATACATATGCTGTTAGTAGATGGAAGAATTAAATATGAAAATATAAAATACCTTTCAAGTTTTTGTTGATTTTTGTTGAATTTTTGTACTACCCTTTTAAAGGCAAAGTACTTGGAGAAAGTATTAGGACAAATATTAACATACATTATTTTAAAAAGACATATTTTCAAAAAATTATAACAATTAGAGTATAGGGAAAATTGGGATTTGTTAATATGTCATCAGCCCTTGAGAAGGAGGGGGGTAAAAAAGCACAGATTATAGTTCAAACACTGATCATATTTTGTTTTAAAATGCAGTCTGAATCTAAAGTAACTGTGTATAACTCTTTGAGATCAGATCAGAAGAACACTTGATTAGTGAAAACTGTCATTCTTAGTAAGAAGGTAGTTGGAGCCTCATTCCTCCCTATCCTGACTAGGTCAGAGTATAAAATCTAACAAGAAAATGTAGAAATTCCATTCAATCAGTTAATGAAGGATGTTTCAACTTAATACCCAAACTACACAAAATCAGTACAAGAGAAGAAACATTTAGGCAATTCTCACTTTTATATACTGCAAATTCTTAATTTAATATTAACAAGTTGAATCCATCCGTGTGTAAAAATAGGGCTTCCCTGGTGGCGCAGTGGTTGGGTCCGCCTGCCGATGCAGGGGACGCAGGTTCATGCCCCGGTCTGGGAGGATCCCACATGCCGCGGAGCGGCTAGGCCCGTGAGCCATGGCCACTGAGCCTGTGCGTCCGGAGCCTGTGCTCCGCAACGGGAGAGGCCACAACAGTGAGAGGCCCGCGTACCGCAAAAAAAAAAAAAAAAAAAGCAAAAATAGATCATAATGACGTAGAAAGATTTATTTGGGATTTAAAGTTGGTTAATATTAGAAACATCTATTTAAATAATTCACAATTCTAAAAGATGAAAGGAAGAAAACCTTGTGAGGAACTCAATACATTCAGATAAAAGCACCTGATGAGATTCAATACACATTACTAAAAGATATGGTTCTACTTGAAGAGTAGAAACTTTTCCTTTAGGGAAATAGCTGAACAGGTCAGCCCTGCTTGAAAATAGGGAGTAGGCTCTAGGAACACTGTAAATTATTGCAGTTAATGTGTTTTAAGAATGCTCAGTGAAACCTTTTCCCGCTCCAAACAGGCACTTGAGGGAAAGATAAGAGAATAGACTTAGGACTCAGAAGGAGATAATGACAATTTAGTTGCCATCACCTACATCTATTCCAAAAAGACAAATGCCTAGGCCATGAAAGTATCTCGTTATGGAACAAAGGGAGTTCGTGGAAAGACAGATGTCATATACTTCTCTAAAAAGAATATCCAATCAATAGGTTTATTTCCCCTTTTTCACATTCTTGTTGAAAAGATTGTTTACTATTCTTAATCCTATGGTTGTGTTTAGAAAAATTTTAATAACACAATCTTGTTTATTTTATAATTATCTATGTACATACACTGTCTTACTAATCTTAGTATTTTCATTTATTACTACATCATTATAATATTTTTATTTTTATATACACAGTTATATTTTTCTTTTAAAACTAAATACAATTCCATTGTGCAGATATGTTATAATAGATTTAAATATACCTATAATTACAGTCACTTCTGTGGTTTACAATATTGTGTTACTGTCTAGAATATACTTACATATATAAATTTGCAAACTTATTGCACTTTTTTTTTTTTTTTTTTTGCGGTACGCGGGCCTCTCACTGTCGTGGCCTCTCCTGTTGCGGAGCACAGGCTCCGGACGCGCAGGCTCAGCGGCCATGACTCACGGGCCCAGCCGCTCCGCGGCATGTGGGATCTTCCCGGACAGGGACACGAACCCGTGTCCCCTGCATCGGCAGGCGGACTCTCAACCACTGCGCCACCAGGGAAGCCCAACTTATTGCATTTTAACATAATTTATTGGTGATGTAATTCCTGGGTCATTGATACCATGTTTTGTTTAATCTGGTGCCTATTACAACTTTGTATTTCAGAAACTTCATGTTAATTTATTCTCTTTAAACATCTGTACACTATAACTATTAACATAAAATCTAAGTAGCATGTGAATTTTAATCTGTAATCATTGCAAGCTGGGTAAAGGAAAAAAACTCTATTACTCTGCATTTCCTAGATCACTAGTAATACTTGTTTATTGGCACTTTGAAATTATTCTTTGTAAAATAGATGTTAATATACTTCACCTGTTTTTCTACTGAGGTATGTATTTTTCTATTTGTGTACTGTAAAATTAAACAAACTTACTGAGATCTCCTATATAAAATTTACAGTATTGGGAGAGCAATTAAAAAATATACACAAATAAGTTTTAATTGTATATTGACACTATTTAGAGGTACACTTGTATATTAAGGATTACAACTTTTATCATATAATTAAAAATTCTCCATTCATTCATTTGCCTTCAAACTTGTGAAAGTCTATATTCTTTCACATTTTCCAATTCTTCTGTGGTTTGGAGCTTTAATTTTCAATGCTTAACCTATCCTTTTGGAATAAGGTTATGGTAGGTACTCAGGATTGCCTCCTACAGTTGTGCAGACTGCACAGGTTTCAACTTCCAAGGAGATGCCAAAAAACAATTTTAAGAGTGTTCTCCAAGGAAATTCAAAGTGGAGACCATATTTATTGTTCCCAAAATCTTTAGCTAGTGCTCTAAATAATATTTATTGCAAAATGAAGACTTTACTCACTAATTATAAAGACCCTTACCTTATGCAACAATTTTATTCTATCCTTTTGGTTTTTAGGCTTTGTGTAAAACTCACTTTCTGTTTTTAGTTATTTGGATGTTTTATTTTCTTGTATTATACAGTATTAATAGTAATGTATACATACAAATTTCTGATCAACTTAATATTCCCATTAAGATTATTAATATATTAGTTCACTTTTATTGTCAAAACCCATAATGTCATTTGATCCTCTATAAATCACAATATATTTTTATTAACCCTCTTCTAATATTTGTTAACTATGGCTATAATCTTAGGATATATTAGTATTATTAAATTCTCATTATTATATATGACATTAGATTTTGGAAATTATTATCACTTTTTGGATTTAGAAGTATTATTTAGATTTTCCAGTATTTTATGTAATTTCTTGTTCCCTGAGAGTAATATTGTACCAAACAAAACTAATTTTTGAAGTGTTCACTGGGAATACATTTTCTCATTTCTTGAAAATCTGAGCATGTGTTTTTGCTCCTTATACAGATGAATAAGTTTCTTTGATAGGTCACTCTCTTATTATCTTAAAACAATGATGATATGATTAGTATATTTTGATATTTAATGTATCAGAGGAAAAATCTAATGCCAACTATTTTTGGTAAAAAAAAAATACACGTCAAAAATGTATGTAATTAGTCAATGATGGTACCATTAAGATATTACAATTGGGCAAAAAGGAATACCGAAATAAATTTCCAAATAGAAGTAAAACTTGTCAATATTCACAGTACAATAATCAGAAGTATCTCATAAAGTTCATTTGGATTCCTATGGACAAAAATCATGTGTATTATCAGCCACATGATTCAATTTTTTAACAATGTACCTAGTTTTAAATAGCTCAGGAGATAACCCCAAAGTGTGCTCTAGAGGACATCCAGTAATTGTTTTTGCCCATTTTAATATTGTACCATTTTTCCTAGTACTCCTCGCCTGTGATCACAATGATCACAAAGCAAGATTATTCTTGATGCAAAAACAAATCACAAAAACCTGCCACCATTATGTTGTTCTGATTATTTATATAAGTGCAAGGAGAATGTCAATTAAGCATACATTTGTTTTTCTAATTTGCTTTGCAAATCTAGAGCCACGTACTATTGAATAACCAACCCCTAACGCCGTAAATGTCACTACTAAACTATTAACTAAAAGATTTCATAAGGAAAGTTGGATTGAACTTTTAAAAGCCTTTAGAATTTGCTAGGAAACTAATCTTAAGACACTCTACCAGGTTTCTCCTTCAATATCTATAAAATTAGGTGACTTCTTCTATTTTCAATATGCCTAAAGTTTATTAAGGTTCCTGGCCTACCAAGACATGTTCTCCCTTACTACCTGTCAAGATGGAACTCTGTAACCCATACACCAGCCAGACTATATCCTGAAAATATTGATTTATATCCTTTCCATACTAATAATTCCCCTTATTTTTACTACCATCCTAGTAACCATCCTCTCAGGAACAATAATTATAGTAATAAGCTCACACTGATTAATAATTAAAATCAGCTTCAAAATAAATAGACTAGCTATTATGCCTGTCTTAACATATTTAACCCAGGAGCCATAGAAACATCCACTAAATATTTTTAACACAAAACATTACATCAATATTTCTTATAATAGTGTTATTATTAGTGTAATATATTCCAGTCAATGACAATCACAAAAAATTTTAATCCAACAGTATCCACCATCATAACAATAGCCCTCATTATAAAACTGGGAATTTCACCATCTCTGAGGAGGTTCTGTATGTACTAGCTCCACAAATATAGCCAACATTTATTTCTTAAATGTGGTCTCTTCTATCTGATTAAATAAACAACATTCTCAAGGTAAGATCTCAGTTACACAATTGATTTGACTAAATAAACCCTAAATATATCCTAGCAATATGTGGATGAACGCTTACTGAACATCTGCAAATCAGTGCATTTCCATGAAAAGGATGAAATCTAGTAAATTTCTTAATATTTGGAAGTCAGTAAAAATAAAATATGACTTAAAACACTTTTAGTTTACACAACTGGAGTTTACTAGTTTGTTGTAGGGTACCAAGATTTTAATATGAAAGAGAAATAGATTCAACAAAAAGCACAAAAAATTACTCTAAGAAATAAAATCATTTCTAACAAGACAGATTATATGTAAGATAAAAAAATCTATCATATTGCAGCCAAATTATTCATCAATAAACCAAGGAGGCAAACCCATCAAGTTTGAGTGAAATTTTCTTGATTTTAACACATTTTATTGTTTTTTTTTTACAAACTCAGTTTTTCTAAACAAAGCAAATGAAATTCACTTTCCAAGTTTTATCCATTATTATTTCATGTTCTGAGAAAAACTAATACTTTACGTCAGCAGTTCTCTCTCAGGGAATTTATGAAGTCAAAGCTATTTTCACAATATACCAAGACCTTATTTTTGTTAAAATGCACTATGTTCATCATTGCTATCTTCAGATGAATTGAAAATATGTACTTAATGACTTTTAAGCTTCACATTTGCAACATGGTAAACATTGATTGTTATAACCCACATAAACTAAAGCTCCTCAGAGACTTCAGTAAGCCCAAAAGTATAAAGAGGACTGGAAACCAAAACAGTCTGAGATTCAGTGCTGTAGATCAAGCTGCTTATTTCCTTGTAAAACAAAAGCATCTGCATAACTGTATTCCTCTGTCACTACTGCTCCGAGTATAGATTCAACTACTCATATTAATTAACTTTAGCCAGTTAACTAACTTCTATTTCACAGAGACAACTGGGGACTAGGAATGAACAATTGAGAACTGTCTGGTATACTCATGCATTTGGCAGACTATCAAAACTGTGAGCAAAGGTAAAAAACTCTACAGTCACACATCCCTTATTCATCTTCTTAAAGTAGTAGGAACAAACAAAATCAGTAATATTACCAAAAGACATAACCTATATATATATATATAAAACATAAAAATAAGAAGTAAAAGTATATAAGCTTAAATTTATGCTTTATAATGAATGTTTCAGAATTCTTTCCCCATTAGAAATTATTTAGAAATCTAGTGATTATACATTAATTAAAATCAATTTTTGTGTGTGTGTGTGTGTGTGTGTGGTACGTGGGCCTCTCACTGTTGTGGCCTCTCCTGCTGCGGAGCACAGGCTCCGGACGAGCAGGCTCAGCGGCCATGACCCATGGGCCCAGCCACTCCACGGCATGTGGGATCTTCCCGGATCAGGGCACGAACCCGTGTCCCCTGCGTCGGCAGGCAGACTCTCAACCACTGCGCCACCAGGGAAGCCCCTAAAATCAATTTTTTATATCAATCCAAGATTTTAAGTTACCTGAATATCCTGGAAATTAACATCAAGCAGGCATACTACAAAATATGTGTACTGCTAAAATAATCTTTAAAATTACTTAGAAATAATGTTAACTTATTTGACTAGTCATCCTGTATAAGCTCAGGAAAGGAAAAAAAAAGTAGAATAAATGTATGCTTATATAATACTTAATACTGATAAACATATGTGTGCTTATTCATATCTCCAAGCCATCAGACAACATCTATTTTGGAAAGTTTATAATATACTGATACTCTCTAAAGATAGAAAAACATTACAGATTTACCAAATGAGAGGTAAAGGCTTTCTGAATTATAGACACAGAGTACTTATGATTTCATATCTGTAACTTCAGACACAGGTAAAGAGTAAAGAAAAAAAAAAATTCACATTTTTAGATATCAGAAAGTGATTCTCCTTCACTGGGAGCATACATTCTTAATTGATATAAGCTAAAAATATAGACAAATAAATCAACAGAAAAAGACTAACAAACCAGATTTTCTACAAAAAGAGAAGAGACATTTACTATTAATCTACAGAGATCATCAAATGGTCAGACCACAAAACTAAATACCCAGTCATCTTTGCCACTAGTGGGGAAAAACTTATTGATTATAAACAAAGGAGGAACAAAATGAAAACACACAATTGGAAGAAAGATAAAATAGAAAACCTAGTGAAAAGAGTCAGAAACATTACGTTCTATTGACACTTGGGTTTCACTTCCAGAATCCAGGCTAAGATTTACCTGGGCTTAAGCTATCTGAGGTGCACTTCTCTGACAACATAATTTTTCTGACTCTCAGATAAATATTGCACATTATGGTACATGAACAACAAAACTACTCAAAAATAAATTTAATAAGAAGGTGAAATAAAAAGAAATAAAAGGAATCCAAATTGGAAAAGAAATTAAACTATCACTGTTTGCAGATGGCATGATATTATACATAGAAAATCCTAAAGATGCTACCTGAAAACTGCTAGAGCTTATCAATGAATTTGATAGTTACAGGATAAAAAATTAATACGCAGAAATATATTGCATTTCTATACACTAACAAAAAAAGATCAGAAATGGAAATTGAAGAACTGATCCCATTTACCATTTCATCAAAAAGAATAAAATATCTAGGAATAAACCTACATAAGGAGACAAAAGAACTGTACTCCGGGAACTATAAGATGCTGATGAAAGAAATCAAAGATGACACAAACAGATGGAGAGATACACCATGTTCTTGGATTGGAAGAATCACTATTGTCAAAATGACTATACCCAAGGCACTCTACAGATTCAATGTAATCCCTATCAAATTACCAATGGCATTTTCCACAGAACTAGAACAAAAAAAATCTTAGAATTTGTATGCAGATAAAAAAGACCCCAAATAGCCAAAGCAAACTTGAGAAAGAAAAACGGAGTTGGAGGAATAAGGCTCCCCGAATTCAGACTATGCTACAGTCATCAAAACAGTATGGTACTGGCACAAAAATAGAAATATAGATCAATGGAACAGAATAGAAAGCCCAGAAATAAACCCAGGCACCTATGGTCAATTAATCTATGACAAAGGAGGCAAGATTATGCAATGGAGAAAAGACAGTCTTTTCAACAAATGGTGCTGGGAACACCAGACAGCTACATGTAAAAAAATGAAATTAGAACATTTTTTAACCCCTACACAAAAATAAATGCAAAATGGATTAAAGACTTAAATGTAAGGCCAGACACTATAAAACTCTTAGAGGAAAAATTGGCAGAACACACTCTGACATAAATTGCAGCAATATCTTTTTTGATTCATCTCCCAGAATGGAAATAAAAACAAAAATAAACAAATGGGACCTAATAAAACTCAAAAGCTTTTGCACAACAAAGGAAACCATAAACAAAACAAAACAACAACCCACAGAATGGGAGAAAATATTTGCAAATGATGTGACCAACAAGGGATTAGTCTCCAAAATTTACAAACAGCTCATGCAACTTAATATCATCAAAACAAACAATGCAATTAAAAAATGGGCAGAAGACCTAAATAGACATTTCTCCAAAGAAGACATCATACAGATGGCCAAGAGGCACATGAAAAGATGTTCAACATCACTAAATATTAGAGAAACGCAAAGCAAAACTACAATGAGATATCACCTCAAACCTGTCAGAATGGCCATCATCAAAAAATCCACAAACAATAAATGATAGAGAGGGTGTGGAGAAAAGGGAGGCCTCCTACACTGTTGGTGGGAATGTAAATTGGTGCAGCCACTATGGAGAACAGTATGGAGGTTCCTTAAAAAACTAAAAGTAAATCTACCATAAATATTTTTATTTATATTTAAACCCCACACTATATTTAGGTTGTTGTGGTTATATTTTCATTCACTTTCTATAGAAACCTGAATTCTATAGAATTCACACATAAAATTCTCTACTTGACACATAAATATTTTCTCCTACTCTGTTATAGATTATTGATTTTCACATTTTAAAAATTATATTCCTTGGAAAACAACATTTAGCAGAATGCTTTCTCTCTAATTTCTTACCTTATTTACATTTTTGTCTTCTTCTGTCTTGACATTCTTTATTTCATTGAACCCATTTTCTGTGCCATGATTTTAATATTTTAATAATTCTGATGTAAATTTTTCTTATGATAATTTTCTTGCATTCCTTTCTATAGCTCATATGTCTAGCTTTCATTTTGTATGTGTTTCCTCTCTTTATAATACTTTTGGCTTTGTGTAATTGCTTTTTTTAAAGAATATATGCTAAATATTCCAGTTTTATGACACTAGGATCCCATAGTACCTAATTTTAAGAAATATTATCTCTTAAATCTCCAGGATGTTCTTAATTTTCCTTTTTACTACAAAATATTTTACCTAAGTTATTTTCCCTCATTCTTCAATCTGAAACAAACTACATCATTTCTAGACTTATTTTGTTAATAGACAAGTTAGTTAAATTCCTTTTGGTTCAGTTCTCCCTCAATTCTACATCTAAAGTTCTACCATGTCATTTCCAGTTTGTGGTTTCTGTCAGAAAATTGTACGCCTCAACATATATGGCATTGCAACTTTTCCCCACTACCTTTGCCTAATTATCTATGTATGAATGTAGTTGATGGGGCATTACAGTTTATCCACATTCTTTTTTCATCACCCACATCACTTAACTAAAAAGTCTATATCTCTTAAGATGTACAGACCCCATTTGTATTTTTCTCTTTTTTTTTTAACAGAGCATTTTCTGGCATTTAATATAATTAACATAATCTTTAAGTATAGCTCTTACATTCCCAAATTGGCAGTAAAAAAAAAAATTAGGGTCATCATGCTACCTTTTCTTAGATGGCGTCTTTCATGAATCAAAGCCTTGGAATGCTAGTATCTAAAGTTGGGACATCTCTATCACTGAGAGATTATAATTCCTTTAAGTAATATCTATTTTTTTAAACATTAAATTACATTTAAGCTTAAACATAAAGTTTTCATTAAGTTGAATTTAAGTTCTCAATTTTGTCATCTTTTCATTATTCCATATTCATTTTATGAAGCTAAAATCACATAAGCTATTTTCTTTACTGTTATAAGATATTGATTGGCACATACTAGCCACTCCATAAAAATTGTTACATATTTATCAGGAGACATCTTTTCTATACAAATTAACACCTCTGCTTTCACTCTATTATTTATCACTATAGATTTTATCACTTTGGTATACTTATCTGAGTATAATATGCATTTAGTAGCAATAAACTACATTGTAGACACAGTTACCTATGGCAGTGATAATTAAACATATTTCAGGGGTGCACCCATTTCAAAGATCAATTTGATTTTTTTCTAGTGACAGAAAAGCAAATACTAAAGAAATGATGAAACGTATGAAAGAAAACAATACAATTACACTAATTATATATTTTGAATTTTGTGAAGCTTGAGTCTATCTTATGGTTTCAGAATGGTACAACTTTACAAAAATTAATTTTGGGGTATATTAATATAGAGATTTACAAATAAAATAAAAATATTATAAGAAGTAATTACTGGATAAATGAAACAAATATGTAGATAATTCTTCTAAAGTTTATTACAAAGTACTCTAATTGAAGCAGTAAAACTTGTTATTTAAATTATTGCAGTAGGAAAATCAGCACATTTTAGTCTAACATCTACTGTGTGGCTGTCCCTATTATAAACCTTGAGAATATGAAGAAGATTAAGTTGTAATCATGTCCTTGAAAAGTTCACACTGTAACTGCTGAAAACAAAACGTTTAAAAAGTCAATAGGTTGGTTCCATGTCCTGGCTCTTGTAAATAGTGCTGCAGTGAACATTGTGGTACATGTTTCTTTTTGAATTATGGTTTTCTCAGGGTATATGCCCAGTAGTGGGATTGCTGGGTCATATGGTAGTTCTATTTGTAGTTTTTTAAGGAACCCCCATACTGTTTCCATAGTGGCTGTATCAGTTTACATTCCCACCAACAGTGCAAAAGGGTTCCTTTTTTACCACACCCTTTCTAGCATTTACTGTTTCTATATTTTATGATAATGGCCATTCTGACTGGCATGAGGTAACATCTCATTGTAGTTTTGATTTGCATTTCTCTAATAATTAGTGATGTTGAGCATCTTTTCATGTGCCTCTAGGCAATCTGTATGTCTTCCTTGGTGAAATGTCTATTTAGGTCTTCTGCCCATTTTTTATTTGGATTGTTTGTTTTTCTGATATTGAACTCCATGAGCTGTTTGTATATTTTGGAGATTAATCCTTTCTCTGTTGTTTTATTTGCAATTATTTACTTCCCATTCTCAGGGTTGTATTTTTGTCTTGTTTATGGTTTCCTTTGCTGTGCAAAAGCTTTTAAGTTTCATTAAGTCTCATTTGTTTATTTTTGTTTTTATTTACATTACTCTAGGAGATGGGTTAAAAAAGATATTGCTGTGGTTTATGTCAAAGATCGTTTTTCCTGTGTTTTCCTCTAAGAGTTTTATAGTATCTGGTTTTACATTTAGGTCTGTAATCCATTTGGAGTTTATTTTTGTGTATGGTGTTAGGGAGTGTTCTAATTTCATTCTTTTACATGTAGCTGTCCAGTGTTCCCAGCACCACTTATTGAAAAGGCTGTCTTTTCTTCATTGTATGTTCTCACCTCCTTTGTCATAAGTTAGGTGACCATATGTGCATGGGTTTATCTCTGGGCATTCTATCCTGTATCATTGATCTATGTTTCTGTTTTTGTGCCAGTACCATACTGTCTTGATTTCTGTAGATTTGTGGTATAGTTTGAAGTCAGAGAGCCTGATTCATCCAACTCTATTTTTCTTTCTCAAGATTGCTTTGGCTACTCAGGGTCTTTTATGTTTCCATAGGAGCTGTAAGCCTTTTTATTCTAATTCTGTGAAGAATGCCATTGGTAGTTTGATAGGGATTGCATTGAATCTGTAGATTACTTTGGGTAGTATAGTCATTTTCACAATGTTGATTCTTCTACTCCAAGAACATCGTATATCTCTCCATCTGTTTATGTCATCTTTGATTTCTTTCATCAGTGTTTTATACTTTTCTGAGTACAAGTCTTTCACGTCCTTAGGCAGATTTATTCCTAGGTATTTTATTCTTTTTGTTGCAATGGTAAATGGGAGTGTTTCCTTAACTTCTCTTTCAGATTTTTCATCATTAGTGTACAGGAATGCAAAAGATTTCTGTGCATTAATTTTGTATCCTGCTATTTTGTCAAATTCAATGATTAGCTCTAGTAGTTTTTTGGTGGCATCTTTAGGATTCTCTATGTATAGTATCATGTCATTTGCAAACAGTGACAGTTTTATTTCTTCTTTTCCAATTTGTATTCCTTTTATTTCTTTTTCTACCCTGATTGCTGTGACTAGGACTTCCAAAAGTATGTTGAATAATAGTGGCGAGAGTGGATATCCTTGTTTTGTTCCTGATCTTAGAGGAAATGTTTTCAGTTTTTCACCATTGAGTATGATGCTTGCTGTGGGTTTGTCATATATGGCCTTTATTATGTTGAGGTAGGTTCCCTCTATGCCCATTTTCTGGAGAATTTTTATCATAAATCGATGTTGAATTTTATCAAAAGCTTTTTCTGCATCTATTGAGATGATCATATAGTTTTTATTCCTTAATTTGATAATGTGGTGTATCACATTGATTGATTTGTGTATATTGAAGAATCTTTGCATTCCTGGGATAAATCCCACTTGATCATGGTGTATGATCCTTTTAATGTGTTGTTGGAATCTGTTTGCTAGTATTTTGTTCAGGATTTTTGCATCTATGTTCATCTGTGATACTGTCTATAATTTTCTTTTTTGTGACATCTTTGTCTGATTTTGGTATCAGGGTGATGGTGGCTTTGTAAAATGAATTTGGGAGTGTTTCTCCCTCTGCCCATTTTTGGAAGAGTTTGAGAAGGATTGGTGTTAGCTCTTCTCTAAATGTTTGATAGAATTCACCTGTGAAGCCATCTGATCCTGGACTTTTGTTTGTTGGAAGATTTTTATTTACAGTTTCAATTTCATTACTTGTGATAGGTCTGTTTATATTTTCAAATTCTTCCTGGTTCAGGCTTGGAAAATTGTACCTTTCCAAGAATGTGTCCATTTCTTCATGGTTGTCCATTTTATTGGCATATAGTTTTTTTGTAGTAGCCTCTTATAATCCTTTGTATTTCTGCAGTGTGAGTTGTGATCTCTCCTTTTTCATTTCTAATTTTATTGATTTGCATCCTCTCCCTTTTTTTCTTGATGAATCTGCCTAAGGGTTTATCAATTTTGTTTATCTTCTCAAAGAACCAGCTTTTAGTTTTATTGATCTTTGCTATTGTTTTCTTCATTTCTATTTCATTTGCGCTGATCTTTATGAGTTCTTTTTTCTACTGACTTTGCGTTGTCTCTGTTCTTCTTTCTCTAGTTGTTTTAAATGTAAGGTTAGATTGTTTATTTGAGATTTTTCTTGTTTCTTGAGGTGACATGGAATTGCTATTAACTTCCCTCTTAGAACTGCTTTTGCTGCATCCAATAGGTTTTGGATCGTCGTGTTTTCATTGTCATTTGTTTCTACGTATTTTTTAATTTTTTCTTTGATTTCTTCAGTAATCTTTTGGTTATTTAGTAGCACAAGTACTATATTTGTTTCAGTAGTTCAAGGGGAGATAAAGATTTTCTTAATTATGACTCAGCACCCAGAAACTCTTAAGGAAAGGAGTAATATATTTTAAAACACAAGATGAAAATATTTATTTAGAAAATTCACCAGATTAAAAAAGTTGAAAGACAAGCCCTAGACTATGGAAGCTACTTTTGTGTACTATGGTCTGCCTCAGAAGCTTTGGTTGGGAGGAACAATTCATAATACCAATATGTTATTCCAATAACTTGTTTTCCTGGTAGGTAAACACTACTTTTGTGCTCCATGTCTACCTGGAGGCACTGAATTTCTTTTTGCCTCAATATTTGTACTCAATGGTATATATGTTTCCTGTGTCCATTATATATCCCCATTTCTTCAAATCTGGTACATGAATTAATCACTTACATAATACCCTAGCATGCTTTCCTACTTATTGTTTCTTGGACCTCTGAGGTTGGGGCAGCCCTATAAAGACCTCAGTCTCTAAAGCATTCCCTTCTAATCATTGTATTCATTTTGTTTTCTCTCCTTGAGAAATTCAGCCAAATTATGTCCATTAAAGACATGCTTCCTTTTTCTTTACTTTTCTATTTTAGCACTTATAATTTTTTTAAAAATTACTTTTTGTCATTTCTGCAGTGTTTGTAAAAGATAATAAGTAAACATACATTTCACAAATTTCAAGCTTTTGGAATTTAGTAAAGCAATTATATGCATTCTCATTGTAAAAAAATAGAAATAATTGAAAACTACACACTTATTTTAAATAATGGAAGACATGAACAGTGTTTTGAAAATTCAACAATTTAAAAAATAATATAGAGAATCAGGTATCACAGATTGCTCTAAGGCTAGGATGTATTTTCTCCAAAAGGTTTTAATTAGAATAAGTTGATGTGTCTATTATAGGATATAATAGAATATGAAATATATATTTAAAATATAATTTATATAGTATTTCCATTTTTAATTATAGCTATGAAAATAAAGCAAAATCCAAAAATTAGTCATATTTAGAATGCTGACTCTCTTGTAGTAGATATTAAAATTATATGAATATTTGTATTATATACAACATTTCTTCCTGCAGAATGAGTAGCCTAGACTAGGCTAGCCTAGTTCTAGCCTAGATATTTTTATATGTTAACTCAAATAGGCTTTTCCTTCTAAATTTTCAAAAAATGTGTTTCTAATACAATAATAACTTTGTGACATTTGTAATTCTTAGAAAAAGAAATCATCATTTAGTGTCTTTATTTAAATGAATTACAATATATATTGGATATCCTTTATATTCATGACATATATATTGTCTACTGCCTACTTATGGCATATATAATAAGTAATATTATTTCATATACTATATCATGAAAATAATAAATATTATAACACTCTAGATGGACATAAAGCAAATACCAAAAGAAGTGGAAGTTCTAGATAGATACATAAGCACTCTGAATAGACCCTATATTGATATGATCTGAAGTCATACTTAGCTAAATTGTAATATTAAGATGTTTTCTGTAATATTATAAAATGATATTAAAGGGCATAACATTGCAAAACTAAAAATTCTGTGGAACTGCAACCCATATTTTTCTCAATTCCTCTGCTTTTGTTTCTTACAGAAAGGAATATATGTATTTGAGTTCCCACACCCACAGATATTTTAAAGAAGTAATCACTGATTCATTTTGTAATGTTGTATTTTATTAATTCAGAACTGGTACATAGAGTTTTTTATATTGTGCACGGGCTTAAAAATTTCATCATTAATCATAATTGTGAAACTTATTACTCTGAGTTATATCACAGCTTAATATATTAAGCTGCTGAATGAAGCTAAGCAATACTTCAGATTAAAGAAAGCATATGAAAATCAGATTAGAAATTTTGTGTCCTATAAAATGCTCAAATAAACTTACAAATCTGAATTATTAATATACAATGTTTGTCCTTTTTGAATGTCCTTTGGGTGCATAAAAGCAATTCATAGAGAAGAATATGGTAGATAATTGGCATTGGGTTGAATTCATAACATTGTTAGAAAAAAATCTGCCATTCTAAACCCTGGAAAATGATTCACAAGCCAGAAAAATCACCAGTACTATATATCACTCAGCATCATAATTCTGTTTTGTCCAAATAAGCTTTACCAAATACCACTCTCAGATATGAGATTGAACATTGTTCATTCAATGTAAATATGAGTCATTAAAAATAAGTGTTTATGTTACATAAAATATTTCCTTTTAACTAGAAGTAAAAGAGTTTCTTATTCACTTCAATTACACTTTGTCACTTGACAAAAATCACTATTATATACTTAAGTGATAAAAAAGAATAAAAAGTGTAGCGTATCAACATTGTATTTAAAAAAGCAATCATTTATTTTATCCATGATTCTACAAAATTGCCAGATTAAATTATTTTATTTTCAGTCAAATTCTTGTTTATCTGATAAATTTAATCAACTGTGAATCTGTGCATCTGTGTGTATATACACTGACATGTATTTATGAATGTAGGTGGTGAGTTCTTCCCAAAGACTGAGTAGCTGGTCATAGTAAACCTTTCTCCCACAAGTTATATTCTAAATCATTATTTACAAAACATCCACAGATGGAGATTACAAAACATATATAGATGGACCTGCCTCAGACTTTGTTAGATAAATGAATGATTGAATTTCAAAGCCAATGTTATTCATTGCAACACTACTTTCTGAAAACTTTATCATTTGAATCAAAATGTTATACATTCCCCATTGTTCCTGATATTCTATCATTTAATGCTCTCCTCTGCTGGGCTGTGTAATCTCCGAGTCAAACAAAGTTTCTTGTGAAAGAACTGAACAACTGGAATATGCATTTTCCACTCCATTGCTCAAGGTGGTTTTCTTGTGTATTTTGTTCCTACTCCATAACAGAGACACCTTCCAGGGTATTTCTTATATTCTTATACAAAATTTGGTGGGTATAATGGTTTGTTCTTTAATAACATTTTGGTCCCCATGATACTAGGTACCTGATTGGTGGGAGTTTTCTCAATCCATTTCATGTGTAAGGGCTGTTTTTGTCATGAAATATGAAAACTGAGATTTTATCTTACATGCAAGAAACATCATGATTGCTGGTAGAAGACATGAGATGCCTGAGTCAGAGATGAAGGATAGTTTATTATCTATAGCATTAGCAATAGAGTTTCAGCCTGTTTTGTTCCAGTTCACTGAGCCCCAATTCTCACATGGTGACATGGCAAAGGCCAGGTGACATTGCATATTAATCATATTGTGGTTCAGATGAGGACTCCTAAGTTTAGTGCACTCCATCTCTCTTAAAAGGTAAGTAAGCATGCTCACCATTTGCTCTGTAAGGAGACACTATCACTATCTTCCCCTTTGGTACAGAGCGAGTCATTGTGTTTTTCAAAGCTATTTTCCATACAGAAATCCTTGAAAAGATATTCTGAAACAAGGGCAATCGGAACCACACTTCACAAAACATGAAGAAACATGACAAACCTATGGAAAATTGCCTCTCAAAAGTTTTAAGCCACAATCACAATATCTTTTAGTCCAAGCTGATTATTATTTTGTCAGTATCTAAAGTACCTAGTTTTGTGTCTGTTTGATCTATGTACATATACTCATAGCTGCACCCAGAGTTACTATCAGTATACTTTGTTTCATTAAATTAATATGTATGTATCTCAATAAACACTGGTGTTAAGCTTATCAATAATTTTTAGCATATTAATAAAAATGTTCAACTATCACAATATAAACTTAGAATGTTTCTATCACCTCAAAGAGAAACCTTATGCCTATTTACAATCATTCTCTATCCCCACTCCCAGTACTACACAACCACAAACCTACATTTGCCTCCATATATTTGCCTTTTCTAGATATTTTATATAAATGGGATCATAAAATGAATTCTTTTGTGTCTGGCTTCTTTTACTTAACATGTTTTTGAGGTTCATCCATGTAGTAGTATGTACCATCAATTTATTTTTTCTTATGGCCAAGTAATATTTCACTGTATGTATAACCACGTTTATTACTGATTCACCAACTGATGGACATTTGGACTGTTTCCACTTTTTGATCATTGTGCACAAAAACTTTTCCAAAGTCACTGCACCATTTTACATTCCCAGTCACAATATGTGAGGTTTTAAATTCTTCCACATTCTTGTCAACATCACTCTGTATTACCTTTTGACGATAGCCATTCTAGCGTGTGGGAAGTGATATCTCGTTGTGGTTTTGATTTACATTTGCCTAATCACCAATGATGCTGTGCATCTTTTGATATGCTTATTGTTCAATCCTATATCTTCTTTGCAGATATGCCTACCCTAATCTTTTATCCATTGTTTTAGGTGGGTCATTTGCCTTTTTGTTATTGAGTAGTAAAAATTCTTTATATGTTTTGGACATAAGACCTTTATCAGATATCTTATTTGCCACTATTTTCTTCTGGTCTATTAACAATCTTTTTTACTGAATGGTATGCTTTGAAGTGTAAGAAATTTTAATTTTTAAAACTCATAAGTATTATGTTGTTTTGTTTTTGTTACTTGCGCTATTGGTATCATATGCAAGTAACTGTTGCATAACCAAAGACCCTGCTTTTTTTTCCATAGAATTTTATAATTAGGCATACTTAAGTGTCAAATATAGCTATATTTTCTCATATTTCCATGAATCTTCCCATATGACTATCTCTTAGATTAAATATGATTATCAGGCTTTAGTAGGAAAGATATTCCTTTCCATTAAGTCCTTCATTCTAAGTGGAGTAATTTTATTTCATGACACATCATTAATTGGACGCTAAGTCTTGAGAAATTTTTATAGGTTTAGTGATTATGACTATTGGGTGTGACCATTGTATACTTCACTTGATCCTTGATACAACACTGAGTTTAACTGGCAATTATTGCTGAAAGTATTTCTCAAATCTGACTTTTACTTTTTGGGATTAGAAGCAATGGCAATTCCAAACCTGCAAATTGCCAAATTTGTGGGCTTTTTCTAGTCTTTTTCAGTTTTGCTTTCAAACTAGCCAATTCTTTTCTGATATATTTATTTCTTTTCTTACCTTGTATTACTTTACTAAATATGTCCCCAGAAATCAAGTCATAGTACTAGCATTTTACTTCCAAATTTTTCCCCTAGAGCTACAAGTGCATTACTTGATATGCTTCCATGTTTCCACAGACACAGGTTGACCAAATAATATGCCACTATATAAATAGGATCATCATCTTTCCAGCCTACTATAATAATTTAATTACAGAATACACATACAGGGGCTTCCCTGGTGGCGCAGTGGTTGGGAGTCCGCCTGCCGATGCAGGGGACATGAGTTCGTGCCCCGGTCTGGGAGGATCCCACATGCCGCGGAGCGGCTGGGCCCGTGAGCCATGGCCGCTGGGCCTGCGCGTCCGGAGCCTGTGCTCCGCGATGGGAGAGGCCACAACAGTGAGAGGCCCGCGTACTGCAAAAAAAAAAAAAAAAAAAAAAGAATACACATACACACACACAACTTCAATTTTTGTATGATATTTACCACTGATAATAATTTATGCATTAGACAGGATATATAAAGTTATATTGCAGTAACAATAAACAAAATTCTTAGTGGCTTATAATAACCAAGTTTTTCTCACACACAATACAATCATTGTAAGTAGGCTGGGTGCTCTAAACTACATGCCCTGCTTCAGAACCCAATCTGACAGAATAGATACCATCTGATATGTCTCTGGCCATGCTTTGAAATGTCTATTGGCTACAAGAAAGGAATAAACACTAAAAGAACAGAAATAGACAAAATAACTTTCAGACTCTTATATGAGGGTGATGATAAAAAAAGCACACTTCATCCCTCCAAATAAAGGAAAAAAGGAAAGAAAAAATTAACAAAGAACAGGCTGCAAATGTAGAAAGCACTTAAATAAATATGACCCAATAAAGAGCAAGTAAGATAAATATAAATAGACTGAATGCTCCAGATAAAGAAGAAATATTTAGAATGAATAAAATAACCAAACAAGTAATACGGTCTTTACAAAAGATGTATGAAATGCAAGAATTTTTTAAAAAGTAAAAGAAAAAGAATGAAAAATATGCCATGCAATAACTAATTAAAAGAAATATGGAGGTTGCTTTCTTAATATGAAATAAAACATTTATAGTAAAACACATTCATAGAGACAAAGAGATAACTTCTAGAAATAAAAGCCTTAAACTAATATACAAATTAGGCCTCATGTAAGCCATCTATAAAATGATGCACAACCAAATAAGGAGCTAGCAAAACCAAGTAAGGAGATCATGAGAAAAGAAAATTGCAAGTCAATATTATTTAAAAATGTAAATCTTAAATAAGCTAGTGACAGCAACATATAACTAGGATAGTATACCATGATCAGACTGAGTTTTGCATTTTGAGGAATGCAAACTAATTTAACATTAGAAAATCAATTAATTAATACAGAATATTAACAATTAAAATAGAAAAAATTATATAGTAATATAGAATATGTTTGATAAAAATCATAAACTATTGGTTGTTAAAATAATTACTTATTGCTGAAAGTTTAAAAGTTTTCTCTTTGTGTTTGAGAACCATTTCTGTTCAGCATTTTATTTCCGGTACCATTCACTGAAGTAAAAATATGAAAAACAAAATGTATAAAACTTACAAAGAAAAAAATTATGTCATTTAAAAAATTAGAATTATTAGAAAAATATTATCTAATAACATCTAAAATATTACTATTAATAATTATAAAATTAATATATAAGAGATTGTAGTAACATTTCTGAATACAAAATTTTAAAGTGTAATTATATATTATATACTAGGAACAAACAAGTGGAAACTACTCCAATAGGTAACCAAGAATCCATAAATATTGTTCCTTTAAAAAACATTCATGTTGTATTTATGTGTGTATATAGATATATATGAACTTATGTGTATATATATATATTTGTACATATATGTATGTGTATATATATACATACTGTGCCTATAAAAAAGATTATAAATTATGACATTATATACCACAAAGTTAATACAGTGTTGATTAAGCTATTGTACAATGCTTTTTTACTAGTTAGAATTTTTTATACTTATTGAAATAGCTTATTTTTACTTATTTAAACTTAGTCATATATCATTGCCATATATTCATAAAAATAAAATAGTGAATGGAATTTTTAATAAATTCCTAAAATGTCTATAAATTTAAAAATTTACACTTCTGAATAATGTTTTACTCAGAATTGTTGATATCCATGTGTTTGAAAACATTTTGCTTTGTGTTTGAAGAGTTTTAGTGACTCAGGATTTTACTTAAAATTCAAAATGTGATAGTCATTCTAAAAATGTTGAAGTTCTCTCATCTGGCAAAATTTCATTTCTTTTTTTCTTTTGTTGATTGTTTCTAGCATATAAGCAGATTCTCAAAAATTTAACAATGAACTTCAGAGAAAAAGACATTCAATTATTCTGTTCATGCAGAGCATGAATTGGTTCACCAGCTCTGCTGGGGCTTTGACATTCCTCTTGCCCATTGGGAGGGAAAGGTCAATTTTTCAGCCTCTGTTGTGTTACTTTGAGAGACAGGCACTTCATCTGCACTTAACTCACTAATAAAGCATTAACATATCTTTATCTACCCATTGGCCATTCTTAGGTCTCATTATAACAGTTGTTGCTTTGGAAGAAGATAGGGAATTGCCATAATTTCTCCAATAATGAGTGTTTGCTTGATAGCATCAAATTCATGCTCCACTTCTCTGTTTTTGTGCCTTTCTGTGCACTCAATATTTCCATTTCAATTATCAATCAGAATGTAATCTTTTTAGTAAACATTTTATTTTTGAGTAAATTTAGATTAAAGTTGCAAAACTAGTACAGAGATTTCCACATATCTGTCACCCAGTTTCCCCTATTGTTAACTTACATTACCATCGTAACATTTGTCAAAACTAAGAAAACACTGATACGTTACATTACTATCAATTAAACTCCGAGCTTTATTTAGATTTCACCAGTTTTTCTGATATCATCTTTCATCTTTGTATTCCAAGATCCAATCATGGTACTACATTTTATTTAGTTGTCATGGCTCCTCTGCATCCTCTAGTCTCTGACACTGCTTTACTCTTTCTTTGGTCTTTATGACCTTGACAGTTCTGAGGTATAATGAACAAGTAACCTGTAGAATATCTTCTAATGAATTTAACTGTTTTTCTCCTGATTACTTTAGTTCCATCCTTTTGAAGACAATTTAAATAGTCAAGCAAACCCAAAATGCTTAGTAACAAAATGCACTAAACTGCGCATAGATTAAATGAAAATGTAATTATATGAACACCTGTGACCAAGGTGATGCTGCCCAGCCAGTAACAACTATCTACTCTGGCCACCTTGCTGATGGTACTTATAAGATGCCATTGTTTATGAACCATCTCCTTTCTTCAAATGTTAAAATGTGTTACCAGGTACGTCTTGGAATCTATGAAATAGAGGGGCATCTCATCACTTAAGATTTCTTGCAGAACAAGTAAACAGATAGCTGAAGACAGACATCACCTGAGTGCTACTCAAATATAGGTCCAATAAATCCTTTTCTGAATTGGCAATGAAAAGCATATCTTAGAAAGGATGGAAGTTAGTCATGCCAATATATGTAGTTCTTTCTGGGCATTTTCCATCTTAGCATAAATCACCAATAGATGGTGGAGTTAATTGTGCTAATCAAGAAATAAATTGAAGAGAGTAGGCAAAGCTGGTGGTTCTTCCTAACTGAGATAGAAAGGACCAGCAAATACAGAAGTGCTCCTTTTTCTAGGTCCCTAATAACTACAACTGCATGACGTTAGAGCTTATTGGTGATGTCACTGAAGAGAGAGGTGGTTTAAACCTAAAATTTTCTGATTGATATAACTTCAAAATTAATTACCTTAAAGAAAGAGATAATTTGTAAGTCTTAAACAAAAGCAAGGACATGAAAATAATTTTACTAGAAGGCAGAGAAAGAAGGCTGAATCATTTTACTTAGTTCTTTTTCTCTGTAATATATAGCCGTTATTTTATTTTATTATTATTTTTTAAAAATAAATTTATTTATTTATTTATTTTTGGCTGTGTTGGGTCTTTGTTGCTGTGTGTGGGCTTTCTCTAGTTGTGGTGAGCAGGGGCTACTCTTGGTTGCGGTGTACGGGCTTATCATTGCAGTGGCTTCTCTTGTTGTGGAACATGGGCTCTAAGCATGTGGGCTTCAGTAGTTGTGGTGCATGTGCTCAGTAGCTGTGGCACGTGGGCTCTAGAGCGCAGGCTCAGTAGTTGTGGTGCACAGGCTTAGTTGCTCTGGGGCATGTGGGATCTTCCCAGACCAGGGCTCGAACCCATGTCCCCTGCACTGGCAGGCAGATTCTTAACCACTGTGCCACCAGGGAAGCCCTAGCCAACTTATTTTAAATGATAAATAGCAGAGAAAATATATACTAATTAGTATAATGCAAGGCAGTATACAAGAGATGAAGTTGTTTCCACAAGAAAAGAACAGGCTTACATTGGGTTAGCCAGAAAGTTAATTCCGGTTTTTCCATTAAGATGTTATGGAAAAACCCAAATGAATTTTTGGCCAACCCAATACCTGTATGTAGGCACTATTTGTGACCTCTCTGAGTAACAGAACATCATCTAGAACTGTCTTGTTTCTCCTCTCTGAACTGCTTTGAATTATTTGTTTTTGCAGCTGAGATCAATACATAAAGCTGAAAGACATGTTTGGGAGTTTTCTTTTAAATAAAATTCAATAAAATTGTATTTATTACATTCAAAGTTATTTTAATTACTCAAAAAATTGATATAACTCTAAGTAATAATGAAAATCAAATATTAGTGTTTAGAATAGTTCAGGTAATCCTCTAAGCATTTTAAATATATTAACTATTTTATCCTTACAACATCTTTATGAGGTTGGGGATATTACTATGTCCATTTTACAGATGAGAAAACTGAGAGGTAAGTTTCATAAATGGCAGATGTTTAGTAATGGCAGGACCAGAAGTTGAATATAGATCCTCCTTACCATACATAAACACACTCAACTGCATCCTGAACAAACTGAAGTGTGGTAATGTTTTTATTTTACTTTCCAGTGTTTATTTTAATTTGTAGTATTTTTTTTTACAGGTCACAATTTATAAGCATTTGTGTAATGTTATATACCATTCATATTTATTTTCTAATGAGGAAATTATATCTAATCACATTCCATATTTCAAAGCATCTTTGTCATTTTGACGTGTACCCTAATATTGCAACAAATATGTGAAATTACATGGTCATTATGTCTTTTGGATGGTTCTTATTAACACAGATTCATGGAATAGGAAATATTGTTTTGGATTTCAGTGTCTGGTGTCAGTTCCTTATTCCCATATATATCCATTCCCTCCCTCTTCCTTCTGCATATATATATATTTTTTTTTGGGGGGGGGAGTGAAATTCACAAATACATGGCAATGAAAATTGTTAGAATTTATAAAATTGATATATACATCCAAGCACATAATACATTGTTATTAAACTGGTTGTTTTTTAAATTGTCTTCTAAATCACTTTTAAAAAAGAACAAGAAAAATTACATTTTCTCTAATAATTACCTACATAACTTTTTTCTGATATGTTTTAGAAGATTCAAGTTATTATCTGGTGTCACTTCCTTTCAGCTTGAAGTAGTTTTTTAGTATATTTTAGAAATCAGTCTTTATTTATTTTTTTAATTCAGTCTTTAGTAATCCAGGAATGTCTATATTTGGGTTTCATTTTTAACATGTAGTTTGCTGGGTATACAATTCTTGGCTGACAGTTTGTTATTTTTCTATTTCCTTAAGGTAGAAGATAAAGTTATTATTTTGAGATGTTTCATTTCTTGAAATAGGCCTTACAGCTTAAATTTCTTGTATAGGCCTTACAACTTAAATTTCCTCTAAGCTTGTTTTAGCTGAAGCCATTCAATTTTGCTGTTATGCTTTCATTTTAATTTATTACAAAATATTTCCTAGTTTCCCTTGTGATTTCTTTCTTGATCTATTTGTTATTTAGGTGTGTATTTTTAATTGCCATACATTTGTGAATTTCCCAAATTTCCTTCTGTTGTTGATTTGGAATTTAATTCATTGTAGTTGGAGAACATACTTTGTATGAGCTCATTCCTTTTAAATTTGTTGAGGCGGGCTTCCCTGGTGGCTCAGTGGTTGAGAGTCCACCTGCCGATGCAGGGGACATGGGTTCGTGCTCCCACATGCCACGGAGCGGCTAGGCCCATGAGCCCTGGCCACTGAGCCTGCGCATCCGGAGCCTGTGCTCCGCAACAGGAAAGGCCACAACAGTGAGAGGCCTGCATACCACTAAAAAAAAAAAGCAAATAATAAGTTTATTAAGGCTTGTTTTACCATCCACCATACATACTATCATGGAGGATTTTTCATGTGCATCTGATAAAAATATGTATTCTGCTGTTTTGGGATAAAGTGTTCTATAGATTCTTTATTATATCCAGTTAATTTTTAGCTTTCTTCATGTCTTCTATATAATAGTCAATTTTCCTGCCTAAGTTTTCTATACATTATTGATTGGAGTATTCAAGTCTCCAACTATTATTTTTAAGTCATCTATTTCTCTCTTTAATTCTGTTAGTGTTTGATTCTTGTGTATAGGGATTCTAGTTTTGGGTGTATATATGTATAATTGTTACATTTTCATGAAAATTTGATGTTTATTTTTATAAAATGTCCATTATTATTTCTAGCATAATTTTTTCTTTAAGTATTTTTATTTGATTTTACTACAGTCATTCCAGCTCAGTTATGAGTGCTACTTGCATATTTTGTCTATCTTTTTTTTTTTTTTTTTTTTTGCGGTACGCGGGCCTCTCACTGTTGTGGCCTCTCCCGTTGCGGAGCACAGGCTCCGGATGCGCAGGCTCAGTGGCCATGACTCACGGGCCCAGCTGCTCCGTGGCATGTGGGATCTTCCCAGACCGGGGCACGAACCCATGTCCCCTGCATCAGCAGGCGGACTCTCAATCACTGCGCCACCAGGAAAGCCCTTGTCTATCTTTTAAGTTTCAAGTTATTTTTAACTTTTTGTCCAATTTGACAATCTTTGCTTTTTGATTAGAGTGTACTTCATATAAGTGTAATAATGAAATATTTACCCCTAGATGACTGACTAATTTCACTTAGCACTATCCCAGTGCTATCCATATTGCTGCATATGGCAGAATATTTTTTAGATTTTTTTAAAATTTATTTTTTAATTGAAGTATAGTTGATTTACAATGTTGTGTTAATTTCTGCTGTACCTCAAAGTGATTGAGTTATACATATATGCACATTTTAAAAATATTCTTTTCCATTATGATTTATCATAAGATATTAAATAATTCCCTGTCCTGTACAGTAGGACCTTGTTGGTTACCCATTCTATGTCTAATAGCTTGTATCTGCTAACCCCAGCTTCCTACTCCATCCCTCCCTCAATCCCCTCTCCCTTGGCAACCACAAGTCTGTTCTCTATGTCCATGAGTCTATTTCTGTTTTGTAGATAGGGTTCATTTGTGTCTTATGTATTAATAGATTCCACATATAAGTTATATCATATGGTATTTGTCTTTCTCTTTCTGACTTACTTCACTTAGTATGATAATATCTAGTTGCATCCATATTGCTGCAAATGGCATTATTTTGTTCTTTTTTATGGCTGAGTGGTATTCCATTGTATATATGTACCACATCTTCTTTATCCAGAATTTTCTTCTTCTTTTTTTTTTTTTTTTTTGCAGTACGTGGGCTTCTCACTGTTGTGGCCTCTCCCGTTGCGGAGCACAGGCTCTGGACGCACAGGCTCAGCAGCCATGGCTCATGGGCCTAGCCACTCTGCAGCATGTGGGATCTTCCTGGACCGGGGCATGAACCCGTGTCCCCTGCATCGGCAGGTGGACTCTCAACCACTGAGCCACCAGGGAAGCCCTGGAATTTTCTTCTTTCTTAAGGCTGAATAATATTCCACCCTTTGGCTCTTTAACCTTTAGTTTTTCATCTAAACTGGGAATAATGTAGTTTCATCATTGGATCATTATAAATATTAAATAAGATATTCCATATAGAATCTGAGCACCTGGATATATTAAGGGCTCAATAAGTGCCTGCTATTTATACAAGTAGCAAATCATTATTACTTATATTATTGCAATAAGTTCAGTGAACTTAAGTATATTTCTGGCCAGCCTCCATGATTCTGGTGAACTGCAAAGGACCTAATGGTGTAGTTACAGGAATAGAACCCATCCAAGTCTGGAGCCAAGCTATTAGAGGATTGTTACACTAAGAAAATTAGCCCTGTGAGTTTGACCTTTGATTGATCCATATGTGCAGTCAGCAATTCCTGATGCATAAGTTTGTTACCAATCAGTGGAACCTGATGGGAAGGAGACAAGAGTGCCCAGAAGAAATAAATGCCTCTGTAAGGATAATTAAAAGACGTTATTGAAGGAAATTATGGAATCTGGCATTGACTAAGTTGTGCTACTGACTCAGAGGACTTAGTTGGGATTTGAAGATCAGATATCTTAGTCTCTGATGTGGGGTCTAATATGTGTTCTGCAACATGTAGTTATGTCTGTGTTTTGAATCTTTCAACAGTATTAATGTATTTTTTGTATTTTTATATCTTTTAGAGGTATTTTGTATTTGTTCAATTCTGATAACTACACAGCAATTACTGTCTAAACTATAAATGTAGAAATAAATAGTCTTTATGAAAAATAATAGTAGTATTTATAATTGTTCCGGTGAATAAAAGCAGGAACCAGAAAGAAGAGAATGCCCAGGTTCCTAAGTAGACTGTTTTTCCTCACACTTATGATTCTGGGCTACATAACAAAAGCTACCTGTTTGCTGTTATTTTCTTTTCCAAAACTATCTTTTATCTTTTAATTATTTTCAATATAGCATATCGTTGGAAGACTAAGAATAGCTGCATCAGTGAACAGGATATAAACTCACAGTGCATGAATGCCTCATTAGTTTTATGCATTTTAACCACAGAACTGACATAATTGAAAAGAATCTTAGTTCTCTTTTAACTTTGGCTTCATTGCATTTCCGTGAATTTTTCTTATAATTTGCAGGATGTTTTAAAGGTAGTTTTAATCAGCAGTACACTCTCCATTAAAGAGTATCCAGTTAAAAAGATCATTTGTTGCCCAGACACTCTGCAAATTGCTCATAGGTATCTTTAATGTCATGATAATGAGCTGGTGACAGTGTTTGTGCAGGATTTAGAGATGCTGGAATATTCATGGTCAGAAATAAAGTAGAAAGAATAGCTCACTTTCTAAGACTATGTACGGTATTTTAGAAAATATTTTTAATTATACAAATCATGTGGTACTTAAAATTTATAAATAAAAGCAACTTTTAAAGTCTATACTTCTCATATGATCACAAGATCTTGAAGATCACAGACCTCAGGGCTCATGTTTCTTCTATAGTGTTAACAAAAGGCCATGAAAAGAGTAAGAGCATAAAATAAGTATTTATTTATTCACCAAATATTTAATATCCATGATACTGTGCTAGAATCTATAGTAACTCAAAGATGACTGCAACAGTTATTAATGTATGGTCTCTCATCTCCCTGTGCATCCCTGTGTATACTCTATTTGATTACTGGGGCCAAGACTCTGCAAACTGTATTTCTCTTTGGCCAAATGGCTCCCTGTTGGGCTCAAGCAGAAAGGAACTGGATCTTTTCTCTTTTCCTACTGTTCTTACTAGAGTTACCCCAACAATGTTCATTCATACAAACAATAGCATTTTGTTCTAATAACAACATTAGGTTTCAGATTGTAGTTTGTCCAGTAACTTCAAAATCAGCATTATCTTGTAACCTCAGAGATATTAGTACCTGCTTTATGGAATAAAGTTTCCAAATTCCTGGATCTCAGCTATATGAAATCCTTCCTCCAAATTCCTGAGGATCAGTCCTAGCTGAGAAGTATCCTTCCTCAGAGATCTTGATATCAGTTCCATGTGCCACTTATTCTAAGATACTAAGTTTTAATTTTTCCAAACTTTTTCCTTTATTCCTCCACCCTCAGATTGACTGGTATTTCCTGCAATTATCATCTGTATTATACCTTACTTTTTATTTCCTTCCTCACTCCCTAGTTAACAGGTTTTTTTTAATTTACTTTTTTATTGTGGCAAAAGATACATAAGAGCTACTAATTTAATCATTTTAAATGTACAGTTCAAGTTGCATTAAGTACATACACAGTTGTGCAACCATGCCCACTGTCCATCTCCAAAACTTTTCATCCCAAACTGAAACTCTGTATTCCTAAAAACAATACTTCCCCGTCTTCCTCTTCCTCCAGTGCCTAAGGCCACCATTTTAATTTCCGTGCCTATGAATTTGCCTATTCTAGATCCAACATATGAGTGGAGTCATCCAATATTTGTTCTTTTGTATATGGCTTATGTCATGTAGCATAATGTCTTCAAGGTTCATCCCTGTTGTAACATATACTTTAATAATTCTTTATCTTAAATTCTCTCTGTTAAAATAACTGACATGGTTTCTGTCTCCTGACATGACCCTGATCAATACAGTGACTCAAATGACTTACACTTTACTAGTGGAGAAGAAAACCTGATAGCCTTCAATTCTGGATAAAAATTTAAAAGAATTGTTTTCAACTGACAATTCCATCCATAAAGGTCATTTATGTGAACTATTAGTCGCATATTACTTCTGGAGGAAGTTCATTTAATCTGGTCCACACATTTTGATGGAAGCTTTCATTCTCACAGGGAAGGGAATGGGTTTTAACACTTCCATGACATTGTACATCAAGTTTGAGTTATTTAACTTTGTTTAAAAGAAAACATTAATTCTCATATTTTCATGTAAATTCATATTAAGATTCTCTTATTTTACTAGGATAGACAAGAGGTATATAGAGTGAGAAATGTGACATAGATGGGCCAGAAGGAAAGATTCTATTATTTGTAGCTTTGATTCACCTTGTAAACCTTCTTATGTTTTCTTTTTTACCCTTTGATGATGTTCTGTATTCATGATAACTTCCTAAGAGTTATTTACATAATGCTCTTTTTCCTTGAACATACTTGTAGGGAAATTTAGGGGCATAAAAATGCAAAAGGAAATGCTTTTATTGAGTCCCATTACTCAGCCATAGGCAGAAGCTTCAGGGCCCACATATATAGTATAATGTGTAGTAAAACCTTTGTGTAGTTCTATCCCTATTAGGACCACTTATCCTTATTCTACAGCTATAATTTGTGCCTCTGAGTTTTATCCACTATCTGTTAAGCTTATGCTCCTGATCCCAAGGGAGACTCTAAATTATTAGATATAAACAAATCCAAATAGAAAACAAGGCTTGGAAGAGTAACCCTAATGGTGCTCTATTGTCCTGAAGTAAAGCGCCTCAACATCTCGAGTCTATTATTTACCGAAGGCCTTTCTGTGATTATTAATGAGGCTCTGGGATGAAGGACTTACTCAAGATTTAGCGAATTATTTTCTTACCAACTTCATCTAACCTGGGTTTAAACTATTTTCCCTTAGAGATTATGTATTTTTTATTATTCATAGATATAATTAAATAATTTGAAAGCCATTATAGTACTATACATAACTACAGGTAATGTATTTATCAGCCAAATTACAAAGTTTATAATATCAAAGCATTTTGATTACTCCCTTACCCTCCATCCTTCCTCACAATTTCAGACAGATTTTATTGGCTAGAATCTTAAGAAATATCTGAGCTTTAAGCCAAAATTTGGTGCTATTGGAAAGCCACTGAAAATTTCAACATTATATTCGAATGAAATATTCATTATTTTATCTACCAGCACAGACAGTATTACTGATTAAATGCATTTATCAACAGAAAGAATAGTTTTAAACAAATCAGGACTGAACCTCTCTCAACTGACTTTAAATTTCACACTTATTATACAAGATCATAGTTAAGAGTTAAGTAAATTTTAATAGAAATGTAGCCAGATTTTTTCTTTTAGTCAAGAATTTGAAAAAGTATTAGTTTATAAAGATATTTGCTTTTGGGCTTCCCTGGTGGCGCAGTGGTTGAGTCCGCCTGCCGATGCAGGGGACACGGGTTCGTGCACCGGTCCGGGGAGATCCCACATGCCGCGGAGCGGCTGGGCCCGTGAGCCATGGCCGCTGAGCCTGCGTGTCTGGAGCCTGTGCTCCGCAACGGGAGAGGACACAGCAGTGAGAGGCCCGCATACCACACACACAAAAAAAAGATATTTGCTTTTTAAAATAAGAACTGAGGAATGATGTGTGTTCTATGTATCAATATTATAATCCATTAATGAACTTGAAGGAAAGTGTGTGGAGTACTATAAAATATAATGTCTTAAAATGAAAAGACAACCTACTGAATGGGTAAAACATTTGCAAATGATATGACCAATAAGGGATTAATATCCAAAATATATAAACATCTTATACAGCTCAATTATAATAAAAAACAAACCCTGATTAGAAAATGAGCAGGAGACCTAAATAGACATTTTCTCAAAGAAGACATACAGATAGCCAGGAGGCACATGAAAAAATACTCAATATCGCTAATTATTAGAGAAATGCAAATCATAACCGCAATGAGACATCACCTCACACCTGTAGGGATGGCAATCATCAAAAAGTCTACAAATAACAAATGTTGAGGAGAACAAGGAGGAAAGAGAGCCCTTGTACACTGTTGGTAGGAATGTAAATTGGTGCAGTCACTCTGGAAAACAGTATGGAGGCTCCTCAAAAAAACTAAAAAAAGAACTACCATATGATCTAGCAATTCCACTTCCAGGTGTATATACAGAAAAAAATGAAAACACTAACTTGAAAAGATACATGCACCCCAGTGTTCATAGCAGCATTATTTACAGTAGGCAAGATATGGAAGCAACCCAAGCTTCCATGAACTGATGAATGGATAAAGAAGATGTGAGATACACACACATACACACACACATACATACAATGGAATGTTACTCAGCCATTAAAAAAAGAATTAAATTTTGTCATTTGCAACAATATGGATGGACGTAGAGAGTATTATGCTTAGCAAAATAAGTCAGATAAAGACAAATTCTGTATATTATCACTTCTATGTGGAATCTAAAAATGAAACAAATGAATGTATACAACAAAACAGAAACAGATTCACAGATATAGAGAACAAACTAGTGGATACAAGTGGGAAGAAGGGGAGGGGAAGATAGGGGTATGGGATTAAGAGACACAACACATTATGTATAAAACAGATAAGCAACAAGTATATATTGTAGCACAGGGAAATATAGCCATTATTTTGTAATAACTTTAAATGGAGTATAATCTATAAAAATATCAAATCACTAAATAAGTAAATAAATAAATAAAAATATTTTAGAATACTCAATTACTATAAATGTCAGCCTCAGTTTTGTAATCTTATATTTTTTGTAATCTTATACTTTTTGTAATCTTTTGTAATCTTATATTTCACTGAAGATCCCACATGCCGCGGAGCGGCTGGGCCCGTGAGCCATGGCCGCTGAGCCTGCGCGTCCGGAGCCTGTGCTCCGCAACGGGAGAGGACACAGCAGTGAGAGGACCCGCGTACCGCAAAAAAAAAAAAAAAAATCTTTATATGCTTATTGTCAATATAATTAATTTTGAAACACTGGGTAGAATTGAAATATTTGAGAGTATACTAGACCAATATTATGGGTGTATATTCATTAAAACACTGAAACGAAGTATGAAATATAAACAACCTAAAATAATTGTAATTAACTTCTACTTTAAAAATGAAACAGTATTAAATACTAAAAAAAAAGTTAAATATTTCAGAATCCAACATCTTATTTGTCAGACATTTATGTTGTTTATTTAGAGGCTGACTTATATATATATATATATATATATATATATATATATATATATATATATATATATATATAAATAATCACTTTAGGTATGTAGTATGCTCACCCCATATAAATACCCCAAGTTCATAAAACTTGTATCATCATCCAACCTGTTCTAGAGTTCCAAGAAGTAATGACATTTAACTCTTATAGAATAAATACATACATGTGAGTTTTGCCTCAGAAAGATGATATTTGTAAGGTTCAAACCCTAACTTTTTGCTAAAAATATTTTTTAATCCATTATTCATGCTACACATCAAACATTTAAACAAGTTTTATTCTAGTTACCTATGAAGGCAACATTAAAATGTTTGGAGGAATGACTTTTCAGAGAGAAAATAGCCAACTGTTTAAATAATGTCTTTTGGGGCCATTTCAGTGTTGTAGAAAGTTTTATTATAATTTGGGCCTTCATGTATTCCAAAATGAAACAAAATATAAACAAGAACAAAATTTTACCAAAGTTACAAAAAAAATTAATAGTTTGGAATCCCTAGAGTCATGATGATTTTTATTACTCTTTGAAATGAATTTTAGATGGGAGGAAAAAAGAACATAGCACATACTTTAATTTTATGAAAATAGTTTTCCATGGAATTCCTTATACATTGTTTTATTTGTATGATTTCAACATGAAGAGAACTAAATTCATTACAGATTTATTAGACTTGGCTTAGAACAAGGATCAATAAACTACTCTTCTGAAAAGAGCTAGATACTAAATATTTAGACTCTGCAGACCATGAGGTCTCAATTACCCAATGTCTTTGTTATACAGTAAAAGCAGCCATACATAGGATCTAAATGAATGGATGGGGCTGTTTTCAAATAAAATTTTATTTACAAAAACAGGCAGCAGGCTAGATAACCAACAAGGACCTACTGTGCACAGGGACCTATACTCAATATTTTGTAATAACCTATAAGGGAAAAGGATCTGAAAAAGAATATATATATACATATATATATGCATATATATTTCTGTCTGAAGAGGTGGCAAGATTGGCTTTCCCCAGAGCAAGTGATCTCAGAGAAACAGTGCATGAGAGAACAAGCAAAACAGTATCATACTGTCTTTTAGAACCTGTTCTTTAAAGTGGCATCCATCCTTTCCGTCATAGTCTACTATTCACCGAGTCCAACATCCTAGCAAATTTGGAGGGACTATAGAAGGGTGTGAATACCAGGAGGCAGAATTACCAGAGGCCATCTTGTAGGCTGGGCCACCACGCCAGGACTGACAGTGGAAATCACTATCTGAGAAACCATGTGGATAGAAATTATAAGAATGAACCTCAGGGTTGAACTCACTGAATCCAAAATCTCAAGGCCAAATTTTATTATAAAAAATTACTTGCGGGCTTCCCTGTTGGCGCAGTGGTTGAGAGTCCGCCTGCCGATGCAGGGGACACGGGTTCATGCCCCGGTTCAGGAGGATCCCACATGCCATGGAGCGGCTGGGCCTGTGAGCCATGGCTGCTGAGCCTGCGCATCCGGAGCCTGTGCTCCGCAACACGAGAGGCCACAGCAGTGAGAGGCCCGCGTACCGCAAAAAAAAAAATTACTTGCAAATAATATAATAAGTCAGAGCTTTGTATATTTTACATTCCTAAATTTAAGTAAAATAATGTTATATAATAAGTAAAACCATCACTGTTTACTATACATAGTTCTACTGATAAAGTTGTGCTAAAATCCAATCTTTTGAGAATAGCCATGCCACATTATTTTATCAGCCAAACATTCTAAGTAGAAGAAAAATATATGTATCAGTGTTTGTATCTTTGTTTTTGTGTATCACTGATTCAACTATTCTGTAGAACAAAAAATTTCATGAATAAGGACAAAAATTAAGCTGGATGAGATATAATTCTATAATAGCTTACTTCTTTTAAAAGAGGTTCAATGAAATTAAAACCTGGTTTAATGACAATAACTAGTGGATACTCATAATTAACTAAGTACTCATAATTCCCAGTCTCTAACTCTGACTTTCCTGCTGGTCTGTCTTATCTGCCAGATTTATCATTCCTTCTCAAGAGACTGCCTGTAGAGCATACACTTCACCTGCCTCTCTTCATGGAAAAATGAACATAAGTCACAGGCTTCTAAGTAAAACTGGGGCAAGCTTCTTGGTTTTTTTCCTTTTTCTTCTTTTTCTTTTTGCTGTAATTGCAGACTTCTTTGCTGCTGAGCTCAGACACTAAGAAAGCCATTACTTCTTTTCTACCTAATAGAAAGTGTATGTATCCCTTGGCTGCTCTAAGGGGAGAAGATAAACACAGACAGGACAAAAAAAAATTATCAGTCAGAACTGGAAGGTGCTGACTCAGGTTTGTACCTACAGTACAATAGCCACTGTTTCTTAGAATGCAGTTATATATAGACACCAGAATTAATCCTTTCCAGATGCTTTCAGAAATACTTTAGGGTTGCAAACAGTTGATCTTGAATATTGTTCATGCAGCTTTTCCACCTCATATCCTAAAACCTGTAACTTAATATAAAATCAATGATATATGAGGCATGACCATTTATTATATGGAAAAATTAGTTTATGCCACAAGGGTACTTAAAAAATATTTTTGTTGCCTGTCCCTACATTTTATTTCCTTCATTACTTAAATGAGCCTTCTGGTGGCATAAAATGCAATGGTTTCCTTTCCACAAGATCTTTTCACCCTATTTATCATTTTCTCACTCTATACATTATTAGTGAATTGATTAATTGACCAATTCATTCAGCAATTCAACATTCATTGTTTATGGAATGAATGTGAACCGTAGAAAATAGATAAAAATATAAGCCTTTTTGAAAAACTGTTTCAGAGCTGATGTTTATCTGAAGAATGACATACTCTTTTTTTTTTTTTTTTTTTTTTTGCGTTACGCGGGCCTCTCACTGTTGTGGCCTCTCCCGTTGCGGACGCACAGGCTCAGCGGCCATGGATCACGGGCCCAGCCGCTCCGCGGCATGTGGGATCCTCCCGGACTGGGGCACGAACCCGTGTCCCCTGCATCGGCAGGCGGACTCTCAACCACTGCACCACCAGGGAAGCCCCAAGAATGACATACTCTTGACTAAAGTGATCAGGGATCACCTTGTTAAAATATTGTTTTAAACAATTATATATGTTGATAGGAATAGACGTAATACATATTTACTTTTGTGCAAGGATCGCTCAGGGATCCATTTTATGCTCCATCCATATGTGCACTGAAATTACTGAAAAGCTATACATACCCTTCTTATGCACAAAGAAAAAAAAATAAGAGAATAAGGATAAGTACATTGTATAGATGAGAAATTTATGCTATTGTTGATGATGATGTTTTCCCCTAGTCAAGTGCAGAGGAGCTAGACTGATTGGAGGCAATACCTTCAATACACAATTCCACTTACTGAAGAAACAGTCAGAGAAGAGATACAAGCAGGAGCTCATTAACACCTCCTAACTGAAGGGGCAAGAGCAAGCCATGGGATAGATAGAGGACAAACCACTTGGATCAATTTTTATAGTGCAAATCAACAGCTTTGAGAAGCAGCTGTGCTGGAAGCCCCAGGATTTTCTTAGTGCCTAAACCAAGTAGAAAGCTGGTACTCCTGTGGCTCCTTTCTCATACGACACCAAGCATCAGTGGGAAGACCAGGAAGAGCCACACCTTATGAGCATCATAGAGGCAAAGCAACAATAAAGATGGGGCTGAAATTAGGGCCTTGGCAATACTGTTTCAAGTAATCAGTAAAGCCAAACAGAAAGTGTGTTTCTCAAAATTGGCAGCTCTCTCCCAATGCTCCTAAGGGCTGCTGGATCACTGAATTCAAAATGTCTGCTCTAATCAGCCAGCCCTTCACCATGACATCTTTGTTGCAGAATATATTTCAGGTTAGTTTGAGGATTTTATACTTCACCTAGTTTCTTTCTTCTTTCTCCCCCTTGATGTTTAATTCAATTGAATCAATTTTTAAACAAAATACTTTAAAAGTAGGCTTTTATAGATGTTGTAGAAAAGAAAGGAGTGGCATCAAAGGACAAAGTCCATGTTATCCCCCATCTTGGACTCAGGAAAAGTTACCATCACAGGCCCAGATGGTCTTTACCTCAATTTCCTATAAGGTATGACTCATGTAGCACAGAGTGAGGGCTCTTCTTGGAACCTGCCTGAGCTGTCGGACTCCTTATCCTTACTGTCCAGTTAAAAAAGAGGATTAAGATGAAGTGCCATGATTTTTCCAACTAAGATAGATGAAATATCATGAGTAGCAAGAAGAAATGTCAAATATTGTCAAATTTGTTTTATGCACCATTTTAGGTTATTTTTGTACTTTGATATATTTAGATGATAGATTGTTATATTAAAATATTAAACTCTTTACCAGGGGGAAGGGTGGGGGTAGGGATAGTTAGGGAGTTTGGGATTCACATGTACACACTGCTGTATTTAAAATGGATAACAAACAAGGACCTACTGTATAGAGCAGTGTACTCTGCTCAATATTATGTAACAACCTAAATGGGAAGAGAATTTGAAAAAGAATAGATACATGTATATGTATAACTGAATCACTCTTCTGTACACCTGAAACTAATACAACATTGTTAATCAACTATACCCCAATATAAAATAAAAAGTTTAAAAAAAAGAGTGGATTGCCAGATGCAAGCTATTATACAGAGAATGGATAAACAACAAGGTCCTACTATATAGCACAGGGAACTATATTCAATACCCTGTGGTAAACCATAATGGAAAAGAATATGAAAAATAAATAAATATGTGTGTGTGTGTGTACAACTGAATCACTTTGCTGTGCAGTAGATATTAATACAACAGTGTAAATCAACTATACTTCAATAAATTTAAAAAAAGAGTGGATTGCCAGAAAAAATATAAAATAAAATATTAAATTTTCTTTTTATATGAACTTTATACCCAACACTTATCATGCAAGAGACAACACATCAGAAAAATCCATATTATTTTTTTATGGTCAGATTAAATATAGCTCAGAACCTGTGCTGACATCCTGTTAGGAAAATCACTCTCAATCATTACTGAGGCTCTTTACAGAAGAATCAAGGAGTCTTAAGCAATGATTTGAAATGGCAGAAAGTGTAGTTTTTCTTTATCTCATCATGAGTTTCTGTAATCTAATTTTCCAGAATACAAGGACTCTTGAATTTTTCAGTTCTTCTGCATGAGTCAAACTTGGGCCTGGAAATCTTTACTAAGAGTTGGAGCCATGGCATACAAGCTCCAGTTTCCTTAAGGTCCACACTCAAACACTGCCCTAGGTATTTATTCACTTTCATCCTAGTGTGTCTCAAGAATGCCAGTCATGGTATACTTTTCACATTGGCATCTATTTGGAGTCTTAGGGAATCCCCCCTCCCTCTCTCACAAGTCTAAAAGCCATCCACCTATTTCTCCTCTCTAATAGCAAAATACTCAGGAATATCAAGTATCTGGAATTAAAAAACCAGGAACACAGTTGTTTACATGCTTCTCATATTTAGCCTAGCAACACAAATCTCTTCTGGGGCAAGGAAACCAACAGTCTAACTACCAAATTGAATGAGGGAAGGAGAGTACAAGGGAGAATAAAACTCAAATTAATATCTCAATAAATTATCCTGCCCCACTTGCATCCTTGAAAGAAAGAAAAATACCATTGTGGTATATTTTAATTTTAGCTGGATTTTAGACTTGATTTATTAGTATTTTATTTCCACAATAAAAGATAACTTAATTATTTATGGCAGTGATGTATATATTTCTTGAAATATTAAAGCAGCTCACTTATTAAATGTTGAGCCTGATGCTCCTATTACAAGTGATTCATTGGCTAATTATGATTATGATAATTATAACCCTAATAAGATCTATCATTAAATAAATGTCTGTTAAGTGCCAAAAATATATCAGGAGATTTGCATACATTTTTAACTCTCAACAATGCTAAAGCAGATATTATTATTTCAATGTTTCATATTAGGTTCAATTAAATTAAATTCACATAGACAGTAAGTAGAGGTACCTTCAGTCCTGGGTAGCTTCTCAATGGCAATAGTTTTCCTGGTGATCCAAATAAGGCTGGTTTTCCTAGCATTGTGACAAGAAAAATTAAATTATATGGCACTCTGTTCTCTCTGTGTTTACATTTATCAGATTAATGCCTTGTTTGATTGCCTAAGTAGAGTCACAACTCTCCATCCTGTTGCCTTCATAAGGGGCATAGTCCTTTATCTAAGTTCTCCTTAGTCCCTGATCAGGTCTCTTTACCATATCTGCTTTCCTAGCTACCTGGTGTGTGGATGAGAAGGGACTCTTGGAGGTGGAATCTGCACTAAGATATGAAGTGGACTCAGGGTTAAGCTACCAGGACACAAGCCTGTGTCCTCAAATGGAGCACGTAATTCATTACCAGCTAAAGAAGTTGTGTCCTCATCCCTCTTTATGTGAAAATGCATGAATGAAGGGAACCACCAACTAAGAGATCATCACTTCCCCTTCCCCAGGAGTCAGACTGATGCAGGAAGGGATAAAGAAATGCAGGAGAAGCAGAGGAAGCAGAGACAGCAGAGAAAAGAGGAGGAAGTTTCTGCAAAAGGGACTGTGCTATAAATTCTTGTATTTCTCTTCTATTCTTCTCAATCTTTTCTCCTGTCTATCACAAATCATTTTTCTTAGAATGATATCCATTCTATAAGTGCCAGTAATTTATTTGCTTGAGATGAGGACTGTCAAAGAAATCCAAGAGGGACTTCCTTGGTGGTCCAGTGGTAAAGAATGTGCCTTACAATGCAGGGGATGCAGGTTTGATCCCTGTTCAGGGAATTAAGATCCCACATGCTGTGGGGCAGCTGAGCCCGAGTGCCACAATTACCGAAATCGCGTGCCTCATCTAGAGCGCAAGTACTGGAAACTACAGAGCCCATGCGCACTGGAGACTGCACGCCACAACTAGAGAAGAGAAAACCTGCACGCCACAACTAAAGAGAAGACCGTGCACCACAATGAAAGATCTCGCATGCCTCAACAATGATCCTACGTGCAGCAATTAAGACCTGATGCAGACAACAATAAATAAATCTTTGAAAAAAGAATATTACAACAAAACATTAATTCATCCAAAAAAACAAAATCCTTTGGCCACTGCAAGACTGAATTCCCATATACTCATTTTAAATATGACGGACAGATTTTTTTTTTAACATCTTTATTGGAGTATAATTGCTTTACAATTGTGTGTTAGTTTCTGCTGTATAAAAAAGTGAGTCAGCTATATGTATACATATATCCCATGTCCCCTCCCTCTTATGTCTTCCCCCCCACCCTCCCTATCCCACCCCTCGGGGTGGTCACAGTGCACGGAGCTGATCTCCCTGTGCTATGCAGCTGTTTCCCACTAGATCTAGATATCTATTTTACATTTTGTAGTGTATATATGTCCATGCCACTCTCTCACTTCGTCTCAGCTTACCATTCCCTCTCCCATATCCTCAAGTCCATTCTCTACGTCTGCGACTTTATTCCTCTCCTGCCCCTAGGTTCTTCGAACCACTTTTTTTTTCTTTAGATTCCATATATATGTGTTAGCATACGGTATTTGTTTTCCTCTTTCTGACTTACTTCACTCTGTATGACAGACTCTAGGTCCATCCACCTCACGACAAATAACTCAGTTTCGTTTATTTTTAAGGCTGAGTAATATCCCATTGTATATATGTGCCACATCTTCTTTATCTATTCATCTATCAATGGACACTTAGGTGCCTTCCATGTCCTGGCTATTGTAAATAGTGCTGCAATGAACATTTTGGTACATGACTCTTTTTGAATTATGGTTTTCCCAGGGTATATGCCCAGTAGTGGGATTGTTGGGTCATATGGTAATTCTATTTTTAATTTTTTAAGGAACCTCCATACTGTTCCCATAGTGGCGGTATCAATTTACATTCCCACCAAAGTGCAGGAGGGTTCCCTTTTCTCCACACCCTCTCCAGCAATTATTGTTTGTAGATTTTTTGATGATGGCCATTCTGATGCCTCAATGTAGTTTTGATTTGCATTTCTCTAATGATTAATGATGTTGAACATCATTTCATGTGTTTGTTGGCAATCTGTACATCTTCTTTGGAGAAATGTCTATTGAGATCTTCTGCCCATTTTTGGATTGGGTTGTTTGTTTTTTTGAGCTGCAGGAGCTGCTTGTATATATTGGAGATTAATCCTTTGTCAGGTGGTTCATTTGCAAATATTTTCTCCCATTCTGAGGGTTCTCTTTTGGTCTTGTTTATGGTTTCCTTTGCTGTGCAAAAGCTTTGAAGTTTCCTTAAGTCCCATTTGTTTATTTTTGGTTTTATTTCCATTTCTCTAGGGGGTAGGAAAAAAAGGATCTTGCTGTGATTTATGTCAGAGTGTTCTATGTTTTCCTATAAGACTTTCATAGTGTCTGGCCTTACATTTAGGTCTTTAATCCATTTTGAGTTTATTTTTGTATACGGTGTTAGGAAGTGTTCTAATTTCATTCTTCTACATGTAGCTGTCCAGTTTCTCCCAGCAGACTTGTTGAAGAGGCTGTCTTTTCTCCATTGTATATACTTGCCTCCTTTATCAAAGATAAGGTGACCATATGTGCTTGGGTTTATCTCTGGGCTTCTATCCTGTTCCATTATCTATATTTCTGTTTTTGGGCCAGTACCATACTGTCTTTATTGTAGTATAGTCTGACGTCCGGGAGTCTGATTCCTCCAGCTCCATTTTTCTTGCTCAAGATTGCTATGGCTATTCGGGGTCTTTTGTGTTTCCAAACAAATTGTGAAATGTTTTGTTCTAGTTCTGTGAAAAATGCCATTGGTAGGCTGATAGAGATTGCACTGAATCTATAGATTGCTTTGGGTAGTATGGTCATTTTCACAATGCTGATTCTTCCAATAAAAGAATATGGTATATCTCTCCATCTGTTTGTACCAACTTTAATTTCTTTCATCAGTGTCTTATAGTTTTCTGCATACAGGTCTTTTGCCTCCTTTGGTAGGTTTATTCCTAGTTATTTTATTCTTTTTGAGAGTGTTTCTTTACTTTCTCTTTCAGATTTTTCATCATTAGTGTATTGGAATGCAACAGATTTCTGTGCAGTAATTTTTTTTTTTTTTGGTACGCGGGCCTCTCACTGTTGTGGCCTCTCCCATTGTGGAGCACAGGCTCCAGATGCACAGGCTCAGTGGTCATGGCTCATGGGCCCAGCTGCTCTGCAGGATGTGGGATCTTCCCGGACTGGGGCACGAACCCATGTCCCCTGCAACGGCAGGCAGACTCTCAACCACTGTGCCACCAGGGAAGCCGCCATGTGCAGTAATTTTGTATGCTGCTACTTTACCAAATTCATTGATTAGCTCTAGTACTTTACTGGTAGCATATCTAGGGTTCTCTACGTATAGTATCATGTCATCTGCAAACAGTGACAGGTTTACTTCTTCTTTTCTGATTTGGATTCCTTTTATTTCTTTTTCTTCTCTGATTGCTGTGGCTAAAACTTCCAAAACTATGTTTAATAATAGTGGTGAGAGTGGGCAACCTTGTCTTTTTCCTGATCTTATTGGAAATGGTTTCCATTTTTTACCATTGAGAATGATGTTGGCTGTGGGTTTGTAATATATGGCCTTTATTATATTGAGGTAGGTTCCTGCTATGCCTACTTTCTGGAGAGTTTTTACCATAAATGGGTGTTGAATTTTGTTGAAAGTTTTTTCTGCATCTATTGAGATGATCATATAGTGCTTACCCTTCAATTTGTTAATATCGGTTATCACATTGATTGATTTGCGTATATTGAAGAATCCTTACATCCCTGGGATAAACCCCACTTGACCATGTTGTATGATCCTTTTAATGTGCTGATGGATTGCATTTGCTAGTATCTTGTAGAGGATCTTTGCATCTATGTTTGTCAGTGATACTGGCCTGTAGTTTGCTTTTTTTGTGACATCTTTTCCTGGTTTTGGTCATAGAATGAGTTTGGGAGTGTTCCGCCCTCTGCTATATTTTGGAAGAGTTTGAGAAAGATAGGTGTTAGATCTTCTTTAAATGTTTGATAGAATTTGCCTCTGAAGCCATCTGGTCCTGAGCCTTTGTTTGTTGAAGATTTTAAATCAGACTTTCAATTTCAGTGATTGTGATTGTTCTGTTTATTTTTCTTCCTGGCTCAGTCTAGGAAGGCTGTGCTTTTCTAAGAATTTGTCCATTTCTTCCAGGTTGTCCATTTTTTTGTCATATAGTTGCTTGTAGTAATCTCTCATGATCATTTGTATTTCTGCAGTGTCAGTTACTTCTCCTTTTTCATTTCTAATTTTGTTGATTTGAGTCTTTTCCCTTTTTTTCTTGATGAATCTGGCTAATGGTTTATCAATTATGTTTATCTTTTCAAAGAACCAGCTTTTAGTTTTACTGATCATTGCTATTGTTTCCTTCATTTCTTTTTCATTTATTACTAATCTGATCTTTATGATTTCTTTCCTTCTGCTAACTTTGGGGTTTTGTTGCTCTTCTTTCACCAATTGCTTTAAGTGTAAGGATAGGTTGTTTATTTGAGATGTTTCTTGTTTCTTGAGGTAGGATTGTATTGCTATAAACTTCCCTCTTAGAACTGCTTTTGCTGCATCCCATAGGTTTTGGGCCATTGTGTTTTCATTGTCATTTGTTTCTAGGTATTTTTTGATTTCCTCTTTGACTTCTTCAGTGATCTCTTGGTTATTTAGTAGTGTATTGTTTAGCCTTCTTGTGTTTGTATTTTTTACAGTTCTTTTCCTGTAATTGATCTTATAGTGTTGTGATGGAAAAGATACCTGATACAATTTCAGTTTTCTTAAATTTACCAGGCTTGATTTGTGACCCAAGATGTGATCTAGCCTGGAGAATGTTCCATGAGCACTTGAGAAGAAAGTGTATTCTGTTGTTTTTGGATGGAATGTCCTATAAATATCAATTAAGTCCATTTTGTTTAATGTGGCATTTAAAGCTTGTGTTTCCTTATTTATTTTCATTTTGGATGATCTCTCCATTGGTGAAAGCAGTGTGTTAAAGTCCCCTACTAAGGTTGTGTTACTGTTGATTTTCCCTTTTATGGCTGTTAACATATGCCTTATGTATTGAGGTGCTCCTATGCTGGGTGCATAAGTATTTACAATTGTTATATCTTCTTCTTGGATTGATCCATTGATCATTATGTAGTGTCCTTCTTTGTCTTTTGTTATAGTCTTCATTTTAAAGTCTATTTTGTCTGATACGCAGCTTTCTTTTGATTTCGATTTGCATGGAATAATCCCCTCACTTTCAGTCTGTATGTGTCCCTAGGTTTGAAGTTGTTCTCAGGTAGACTGCATATATATACGGGTCTTGTGTTTGAATCCATTCAGCCAGTCTATGTCTTTTGGTTGGAGCATTTAATCCATTTACATTTAAGGTACTTATCAATATGTTTGTTCCTATTACCATTTTCTTATTTGTTTTGGGTTTGTTTTTGTAGGTCTTTTCCTTCTCTTGTGCTTCCTGTGTAGAGAAGTTCCTTTAGTATTTGTTGTAAAGCTGATTTGGTGTTGCTGAATTTTCTTCGTTTTTCTTGTCTGTAAATGTTTTAATTTCTTCATCAAATCTGAAAGAGATCCTGGCTGGGTAGAGTAATCTTGGTTTCATCACTTTATAAATGTCCTGCTGCAATCTTCTGGCTTGCAGAGTTTCTGCTGCGAGATCAGCTGTTAACCTTATGGGGATTCCCTTGTATGTTATTTGTTGCTTTTCCCTTGTTGCTTTTAATAGTTTCCTTTTTATTTAATTTTTGATAGTTTGATTAATATGTGTCTTGGCATTTTTCTCCTTGGATTTATCCTGTATGTGACTCTCTGTGCTTCCTGGAGTTGATTGACTATTTCCTTTCCCATATTAGGGAAGTTTTCAACTATAATCTCTTCAAATATTTTCTCAATGCCTTTCATTTTTCTCTTCTTCTTCTGGGACCACTGTAATTTGAGTGTTGGTGTGTTTAATGTTGTCCCAGATGTCTCTGAGTCTGTCCTCAATTCCTTTCATTCTTTTTGCTTTATTCTGCTCAGTGGTAGTTATTTCCACTGTTTTATCTTCCAAGTCACTTATCTTTTCTCCTGCCTCAGTTATTCTGCTATTGATTCCTTCTAGAGAATTTTTAACTTCATTTATTGTGTTGGTCATCATTGTTTATTTGCTCTTTAGTTCTTCTAGGTCCTTGTTAAACATTTCTTGTATTTTCTCCATTCTATTTCCAAGATTTTGAATCATCTTTACTATCATTACTCTGAATTCTCTTTCATGTAGATTGCCTATTTCCTCTTCATTTGTTTAGTCTGGTGGGTTTTTACCTTGCTCCTTCTTCTGCTGTGTATTTTTCTGTCTTCTCATTTTGCTTAACTAACTGTGTTTGGGGTCTCTTTTTCACAGGCTGCAGGTTCATAGTTCCTATGGTTTTTGGTGTCTGCCACCCTTGGTTAAGTTTGGTTTAGTGGGTTGTGTAGGCTTCCTGTTGGAGAGGACAGGTGCCTGTGTTCTGGTGGATGAGGCTGGATCTTGTCTTGCTGGTGGGTAGGACCGTGTCTGGTGGTGTGTTCTGGGGTGTCTGTGAACTTACTATTATTTTAGTCAGTGTCTCTGCAAATGGACGGGGTTGTGTTCCTGTTTTGCTAGTATTTTGGCATGGGGTGTCCAGCACTCGACCTTGCTGGTCATTCACTGGAGCTGGGTCTTAGCATTGAGATGGAGATCTCTGGGGGAGCTCTCACCGACTGATAATACGAGGGGCTGGGAGGTCTCTGGTGGACCAATATCCTGAACTCAGCTCTGCCACCTCAGAGGCCAAGGCCTGACATCTAGACGGTGCACCAAGACCTTGTCAGCCACATGGCTCAGAAGAAGAGGAAAAGAAAACAAAAAAGAAAGAAAGGAAAATAATAGTAAAATAAAGTTATTAAAATAAAAAAATAAAGTAATTCAGAAAAAAAAGAGAGCAACAAAACCAATAAACAAATTCACCAGTGATAACAAGCAGTAAAAACTATCTAAGAAAAAAAAGGAAAGACAGAACCCTAGGACAAATGGCAAAAGCAAACCTATACAGACAAAATCACACAAAGAAGCATACAAATACACACTCACAAAAAAAGGAAAACATATATACACAGATTTAAAAAAGAGAGCAACCAAATCAATAAACAAATCTACAATGATAATAAGCTCTAAATACTAAACTAAGATAAACATAAAACTAGAAACAAATTAGATGCAGAAAGTAAACCCCAAAGTTTACAGTTGCTCCCAAAGTCCACTGCCTCAGTTTTGGGATTATTCTTTGTTTATTCAGGTATTCCACATGTGCAGGGTACATCAAGTTGATTGTGGAGATTTACTCCACCTCTCCTGAAGCTGCATGGAGAAATGTTCCTTTCTCTTCTTTGTTTGCACAGTTCCTGGGGTTCAACTTTGGATTTGGCCTGGCCTTGGCATGTAGGTCACCCTATGGCATCTGTTCTTCACCCAAACAGGAGCGGGTTAAAGGAGTAGCTGATTAGGAGTCTCTGGCTCACTCAGGCTGGGGGGAGGGAGGGGTATGGAATGCGGGGTGCTCCTGCAGCAGCAGAGGCTGGGATGACTTTGTCACAGCCTGAGGCGTGCCATGTGCTCTCCCAGGGAAGTTGTCCCTGGATCACGGGACCCTGGCAGTGGCAGACTGCACAGGCTCCTGGGAGGGGAGGTGTTGATAGTTACCTGTGCTTGCACACAGGCTTCTTGGTGGCTGCAGCAGCAGCCTTAGCATTTCATGCCCGTCTCTGGTATCCATGCTGACAACCCTGGCACACGCTCATCTATGAAGCTCATTTAGGTGGTGCTCTGAATCTCCTCTCCTTGTGCACCTCGAAACAATGGTCTCTTGACTCAGGCAGTTCCAGACTTTTTCCTGGACACCCCCCAAGTTTGCTTGGCACACTAGCCCCCTTCAGTCTGTGTTCATGCAGCCAACCCCAGTCCTCTCCCTGGGATCTTAGCTCCGAAGCCTGAGCATCAGCTCCCAGCCCTCACCTGCCCCGGCAGGTGAGCAGACAAGCCTCTTGGGCTGGTGAGTGCCAGTGGGCACCGATCCTCTCTGCGGGAATCTCTCCTCTTTGCCCTTTGCACCCGTTTCTGTGGTCTCCTCCATGACTCTGAAGCATCCCCCCTCTGCCACCCGCAGTCTCCTCCAGCGAAGGGGCTCCTAGTGTGTGGAAACCTTTCCTCCTTCACAGCTCCCTCCCAGAGGTGCAGATCTCATCCTTATCCTTTTGTCTCTTCATTTTTCTTTTTTATTTTGCCCTGCCCAGGTACGCGGGGAGTTTCTTGCCTTTTGGGAAATCTGAGGTCTTCTGCCAGCGTTCAGTAGGTGTTCTGTAGGAGCTGTTCCACATATAGATGTATTTTTGAGGAGGAAGGTGATCTCCACATCTTACTCCTCCACCATCTTGAAGTTATCCCCTGAAATATCATTTTTATTCTACCTGCCTTACCAACTAAAATTTAAATGAAGCCTTTTATATTTTAAACATGTCTCTATATATTCTATTCTTACACAACATTGCATTAATATCCCTGAAGATATTTTTTAACTACTTAGCCATTAACAAATATTAATAAAGTAATATATATATATATTTTTTTGTTGTACGTGGGCCTCTCACTGTTGTGGCCTCTCCTGTTGTGGAGCACAGGCTCCGGATGTGCAGGCTCAGTGGCCATGGCTCACGGGCCCAGCCTCTCCGTGGAATGTGGGATCTTCCCAGACCGGGGCACGAACCCGAGTCTCCTGCATCGGCAGGCAGACTCTCAACCACTGCGCCACCAGGGAAGCCCAAGTAATAATTTATTAAGGGCTTTTGCCCTTAATAAAATCAGTTCATTTTAGTTCAGCCTCACACAAACTTTACAGCAAAGAATATTTTGGAGCACTGGTTCTGAAATTTTTAGCACACCTAAGGATACATTTGTTAGTACAGATTGGAGCCCCAGGCCCACAGTTTCAGATTCAATGAATCTAGGTACAACCTGAGAATGTGCTCTCCTAAATATTTCCCAGTTGATGCTGATGCTCCTTTTCTGGAGACTACAATTTTAGATTCTCAGGTATCTGGACAGAACTCTCATGTAGGTTTTTCTATTATGTTAATGTTAAATAAAATTTAAAAATTCAAGTCATTTATAAGTTCAAATCCTGGCTATGCCACTTATTAGCTAGTTAATAAGAAAGTCATTTAAACATTTTGCATCTCATATTCCACTATTATGTACAATAATATTATATTAGTCATAGTTTATTTTATAATATTACATTATAAAATATGTTATAATAGGAATAATATAATGATGCATGTAACTTATATATAATACAGGTAATAGTAATAATATCTATCTAATAGATCATCATAAGAATTAAATAAATGTGCATATATAAAATTCTGAAAATAGTGGCTGCATATTTAGATTAGGGCAGAGAGAATGATTTCGACAAATAAAAGAGTTATAAGGGTGAAAAAAAAGTTGTCGTTTAAGTCAGTAATGTAGGTGACCAAGAGGAGAAAAAGCAGTGAAAAGAAAAATAAGTTAAAAAATTTTCTTTCTCAGTGAAAAGGTAGACAATAGCAGGTGTAGGTGAAGATATTTAAAAATCATAATGTTGAGGAAAATAAGTCATGTACAAAATAATATGCCTCATGATTCCATTATATAAAATTCAAAACCAGGCAAAACAAATCCATGATATTAAAAATGCACATAGTGGTGAACTTTGAGGATGCAGAGTGGATGGTGCTTTGGAATAGTATGAAGGGGTCTTCTGAGGTGATCTTTTTATTCCATTTCACAATCTGTCTGGTGTTAACAAGAGTGTGCATGTTCACACATGTGTGTGTGTTTATGATAATTCACTGAGCTAAATAAATATTTAAGATTGGTACACTGTTCTGCAGGTAGTTTTACTTCAATAAAAAATGTAAGATATTTTAAAACATTTTTAAATTTATAAATCACTCACATTATAAATTAATTTCAGACCATTATATCAAGTGACTTAAATGGCATCCCCATTTCTATCCCCCAAAGTCAAGTTATCTTAAACTTCTCTTGTTATTTCTGTCATCTATTTGCACTCACTACTGTAAAACTGATCTTTCCTGTACCTGCTGTCTCTGTTGGTGACACCATTATCTACCTGGCTGTCCTTATCTGTAAGTTTAAGTATCCTCTACTCCATTCTTTCTTTCACACCCATATTTAATTAGTCACCAAGTTCTCTTGATACTTAACTATCGCTCAGATCATTTTTTAATTTGTGTTTTGTCTCAGTCTCCAAACTGTATCATTTTTCTTCCTGCCTCTCATTAGCAGACAAAATCAGCAAGAAACTACTTCGATTTCCTATTAACATTCCTTTGCATATGTTGTTTTGCTTTCTAGAATGCCTTTCTTTTCTCTACCTATTGGTTTTTGTTTATCTCCAAATTCTAGTTCAGGCATCATTCCTTCCACCTTCCACTTACAAAGGAAGCTGTTCACTAATTTTTCCCTGTTACCTTTTGGCCTTTCACATACTTTTTAAAATGCAACAATAGAGGGTAGCAGCATATTCAGTGCCTTCATGATCTATTTTTCCTGATCATCCTCTCTCTCTGACCATGCACAGACTGAAAATTTGGAAATCATAATGTATTTTCTTCACAACTACCACCATACAAAAGCATATCCTTGTAGGCTAGCACTGGTTTCAACCTGCTGCTTTCCTTTCCTTTATACATTGTATATATTCAGGGTTAAAAGCTGAATCAAAATCTTTAGGTAACAGACAAATGCTTGTGTATTTACAAATTTATTTTTTCTCTTTTCTATTCCATTTGCTAATATCTAGCTCAATACCAAATTTGATGAAAACTAGTAACATGATATTTTGTGAAACATAATACCAGATATATTGTCAGATAGCTGCTCTGAAATCAGACATAAGTACTCTATTTTCTTCTGTCTCCAAACACAGTTATTTCTCATAAATTAATGATGCATTCTGTGATGTTTTCTTACTTTTTATTTTAGATCAAATATATCACTCTGTCAGAAATAACAAAACTCCAGTAAATTCCTGCAAATATCTGAGTTTTTGAGTTTAGTTTTTTTAATTGAAATATAATTGACAGGTTTAATTTTTTTAAAGCTTCAAATTTTGTACTTTCTCTTTTTCTTTTTAAAATAATGTTTTACATTTTTATGTGGCTTAGAGTTGTCAAATGTTTCCACCTATATTTTGATTTTCCCTTTCTCCAATCACACTGTAAACACTTGCCAATGATTACCATAAACAGCTAGAAAAATATTAAATTTAGTGAAGAGTTCCCTCTTCCTTTGGAACTTTTTAAAACATTCTCTATTTCCTGAGGATTTATTATTGCTTTCAGAACTGTGAGTGTTATAACATAGGAGGAAGTCATATCATGTCCACAAAATTCTCCATACTTTAATTCTCTGCTTCCTCCCATTTTCACTGATTGAATTAAGAAACACACATTTAATGGGTTTTGCCAATTTCTGGACTGATTTTGACATGCTTATCTTTCAAAGCTCCCTTGAATCTGGTTTGTTTTACTGTAAGAGTAAACTTAAAAAAAAAATTTCCTCATTCAATGCTTAGCTATGTTTAGGAAACTTATTTCTAACTAAAATTGATTAATTTCTGACCTTAATTTTTCTCTAGTAACATCAGGCTAACCTCTGTTCCTCATAACTCTATTTAAAAAATCTTATTTGATGTCTTGTGGTTTCCCATTTGCTTGCTCTTTCCTTCATTATTTATTTTGATGGATCAAAAAAAGACATACTTTTTATAGCATACAATTATTTTTATGACTTTTATTTTACTAATTCTTTCACTGTTAATAGGCATTTTTTCATTTCATTTTCTCTTCCTTTTTCCCACAATTCCTCCTATATTACCATTTCAAATGGAAACTTTCTCTCTCTTTTATTCCATCTAACTGCAGCATAGTCACCTTTTATTTCTCTCCATCCCTTAGGACCATTTCTACTTCCTTTCCCCACCCACCTCCATCACTCTTGGTAAGGCTCAGGGCAGAACTTGTCACTGTGAGATAAACAAGGTCAATACAAACCAAGAGAACTAGTTTTTCCCCATTTATATTTCTCATTCACCAGAAAATAAAAAAGTAAAGCTTGCTAGAGAAAAGAGATTAATCTTTCCTCAAGATATTGGTTATCTATTGCTTTGTAACAATATTGTCACAAATTTAGGTGCTTAAAAACACTCACATTTATTACATCAGTTTCTGTGGTTCAGGATTCTGGGCACTGCTTACCTCAGTCCTTCGCCTCAAGATCTCACAAACTTGCAATCAACATGTCGACTAGGGCTAGAGTCTCATCTGAGGTATGATTTTGGAAAGAGCCACTCCTTGCTGGGCAAAGATCTTTCTTTCTTCCTGGCTGTTGGTCACAGGCTACCTTCAGTTCATTGCCGTATGACCTTCTCCTTATGGATGCTGACAGCAGGTCAGTTTGCTTCTCCAAAGCTGGTGAGATAGAAGGAGTTTCCTTGTAAGATGGGTGAAAACTTCATGTACTGTAATCAAGTACACATCATCACATACATTCCCTCTCTTTTGCTGTATTCTATTAAAAGCCATTCACAGGTCCTCTTGATGCTCAAGGTTAGGGAATTTCACAAGAACATGAACACCAGGAGGTAGGAATCTTGGGGACCACCTTTGAAGCTATCCATCACAATAGATACAGTAAAATTTCTGGGTATTAGAGCTTTGGGGTTTTTAAAATAGTTTCTCCTTGAATGTGTTTTTCTGTCTGGTGATAAGAATAGTGATTCACAGAAATATCCCTGGAATTTAGGAGTAATGAACAAGCACTTGCTCATACTTCCTATAGATATTTCAGAATGTAAGAGGCTTGCTAAGTTTGAAGGAACACCACCATTCTGGTCCCTCATGGCTCAGAGAGAGAAATTAGAAACAATTCCTGGTAGTTCAATGGCAGGTAACAAGACATTAGCCAAGAAGGAAGAGTTTTAGGGCTTGCCAGGCAATCACCTGAGAAAGCAATGCTAAGTATATACAGAGAAGATATGTATCCCTGTAGCCATTATCATCAGCATGGAAACTGTAGGTAACCACCCCAGCAGTTGGAGAAGCAAAGTAATGGCCTTGAAAAGCCATGCAAGATCCTTATTCTACTCATGAGCCATTATGTACTTAAGAAGTTTCTTTTACTGTTTTATTATCCTCATTGAAAGAATCCATTTGGGGGTTAAGGGTCAGGAGGAATCAGGAAAATAGAAAACACTTAGAAGTGTGAAAGATAAGAGTATAAGAGAAGGATACATTTCACTGAGTAGTTGCCAAATGAAATTTTAATAAGTACATTAGTTTAAAATTTCTGTACTGGTAATATTACCAAATAATAACATTAAATTGAAGCTAATTTCCCCCCTACTTAACAGAAACAAACCTCAGGGATTTTTAAGAATAAAAATATTTCTTATTTATTCATATTTGAGTAGTGCTTTTGATGAATTCTGATACAAATCTATGACTTTCAAATTGACCTAAGATTTAGTGATCATATGTCAGTTTTCTCTTTTTTTTTTTTTGTGGTATGCGGGGCTATCACTGTTGTGGCCTCTCCCGTTGCGGAGCACAGGCTCCGGACGCGCAGGCTCAGTGGCCATGGCTCACAGGCCCAGCCGCTCCGCGGCATGTGGGATCTTCCCATACCAGGGCGTGAACCCGTGTCCCCTGTATTGGCAGACGGACTGTCAACCACTGTGTCGCCAGGGAAGCCCGGGAGTTTTCTCTATTTTTTACAGCTACAAATATATGCTGATATAAAAATCTCTAGTGTAGTCTTCCTTGGACACAGGTCTATAGGTAACTGTGAGTCACATTCATTTGACTTTTTATGTATTTATGGCTGATGTCATGCCACTAAATATACTTGTGACAGGTGTTCTTTACTCCAAATAAAGGATAATTAATAATGAGGTATTAATACCTTTCTTATTATATTCAACCTTATTTCATATTCCAACAATCACATTGGAAATCTCATGAATAGCAATGAAGTTGGTCTCTTTAAATAGGAAGCTGTCATCTGAGGAAATGACAAAATTCTAAATAGGTTAAGACAATTTACACTTGCCCTGCTTGATAATATTGATATTAAGCCAATGCAGATAGTGTCTGGAATATAAAGAAAAACAAAATCCTGTATTTCTTGAATTCAATCATGTTTTTTCCAATACGTATTTTAAATATATCCATACATTTCTAGAATTTTCAGCATGTTCTCCCATACCTAAGCACCTGTGAGAGGCACTATTAATATTCTTCAAATCACCCAAAGCTCCACTCATTATCATTTCCTCTGAATGTGGTCAGATAAAGGATTGCCTTTAGATGTTCTGGTGACTTGTATGCTTTCTCTGTATGGGTATTTCTCTTTCTCAACCCATATTTTTCACCTCTTTGGTTAGAAGAAAATTCACAGGTAGCAAAGCTATTGCAAGAAAGATCAACTTTCTACTTATTCTATTCTACCTTTTCACACACTCACACTGCCAGCTCTTTCCATACCTTACTTCTTAGTTTGAATTTTTACTGTAATGTGCCTACAACTATCTCAGGAGAAATGAGTCCTAGATCTCTCCCTCTTGAAAAGGAGGATTTGCTGATGTTCCTTCTCAACTTCTCCACTTCACTCTTTTTCTTTCCAAAATCATCATCTTTCAGTGTCTCAATTTAAATATTCTTTACTTTTGCTTTTGGCTATTATTTCCCTTTTTTACTTATTTTCTCAAAGGTGGTACTTAAGTCTTTCCAACAATAACAGAAAAATTCCTTCCAATATTTTAAGCAAGAACAATTTAGATTTAGAAAAGTTGTTTAATTTACAGTGTTTCTTAACTAACAAGACCAGGTGCAAATCATAGGTCCTTGAATCCTCAGTTCATTCAATTTCAATTTGTTGGTGCTAGTTCCTTCTTCATTATACTTCATAGCACTCCTGTGAGAAAGCTGAATTACAAGCAATAAGAGAGCCATTTCCAAACAGAGGAGTTGAAGCAAAGGAGCTAATTGACCTGTGAGTGGAGAAACCACAGAGAACATAATATTCAATCAACCAAACCACACCATCATAGCAGGCAAGAGTGAATTCTGATTAGGGAGAAAATTGGAATGAATTTTACAGCAAGAACCTCATTAATTCATACTAATTAGAAGGCAAAAACAATAAAGGTTTTTTGAAAAGTTTGAAAATATAGAATGCTAAGATGAAAACCAATTTCTGAGTATTATTGGACCAAAAGGAGACACTTGTCTAGTGAAGGTCAATAGATTAAGGAAGTCAAACAAGCATACTTTTCCTTTTTGTAAATTTGAAATAGGAGAAATATGAAGCTAAATTGACTAAATAGTTAGGCACTGGACTTGTCAGAGTATGTAACATTAAGGTCTACACTGGTACCATTGGCAAGTCAGAGCAATGGAAGAGAGAAAGTAGAATAGAACAGAAACTTAGAGAGACAGAAACAAATAATCTAGTCTCAAAAAAAAAAAAGAGTAGACTTTCTTTTTCCCTAGTTTTGTTTAAGCACTAATATTGTATTATGCTGGCACACTAACAAATTTTTGTTATACAGAAAGGTTGCTTGTTTGTGTATTCATGTATGAGAGGAGTGTAAGAAGGGCATAACAGCAAGGTCAGAACTTTTTTAGATATATTTAAATTTTCACCATTTTTGAAAGGTCATTAAATAGTCTTCTGTTAATGCAAGGCCATCAAAGAATATTTTTGACACATATCCTGCCCTCTAGTATCTTACACTCAACAAAAGAAAAATGTGGACATTTCTGGCATGTGATGATAATCTTAAAGGTCTTAGTGATAAGTACAATAAATTAAATCTGTATACCATTGTATATGAATATAAAACCAGGTCTGAAACACACACACACGCAAAGAAAACAAAACATACTTGAGAATTGTACTTCAAAGAAAATACATCTAAATTAAATAAAATTTGCATCAAGGAATAAATATTAAGTACTGGACTGAGAATTTCCATGTCCAGAGATACTAAAGAACAAGATAAATCTATTTGAAATAATAAAATTTGTATTGGTAGCACTTTGTGAAATACCTGGTTTTGACTTTTAAACATCCACCACCCAAGTTGTTTTAATGATTATCATTAATATTAGCTCTTACTATCTCTATAAATATGCAAATATTCAAGAACTATATTGTATTGAGTTGTGCTTTTCATAAGGGATATTCCCTCTTATTCCAATTTGCAAATACTCAATGGATTAAAGGATATTTGCTGAATCTCATGGATATTTTACTAGACTTAGTTCAAAGACCTCAGAGATAACATCCCATGGAGCTTTTTAATTAAATATCAATGGTTCTGTAAATTATTGATTGGGACCTAGATGAGATTTATCATAATGAATTGAAGTTGTCCCTGATGTACTTGCTTGGATAATTTTCTTTAGTACTCAGAGACCTGGATAGGAAAAGACAAACAGTTGATAAAATTATAATTGTGTTTTCTCAGCAGATGTGAGAAAGGGTAAGGGAACAATAGAGTTGGGGCATTTACATCATCAAAATTGAATTTATGTACTTTAAGCTTAGTCTACATAGAGAAGAAGTTGAAGATAAGGAGGGCACTTTTCATTTGTAGGAAATCAAGACATCAAGTAAGTGGTGGTTGATGGATGATGAAATAATAAACACAATTAAAATAGATTGTTAACAAAGTGGTTGTAGACAGTCTTACTCTGGAGATGAAGTAACTGCTGGTACTGTTATGTTGGATAATATGACTGTGAGTTTGAGTAGCTGGAATGAAGTATAACTGAAATGTTTTGGATTTAAAGAAGTAAAAAAATGGAATTTGCCAATGCTTCAGGAGTTTCTGTAAGGACACACAAATCAACAAGGACAATATCACAACCTGAGATACAGAAGTACAATCTCACTATATATCAAAAATTTCCATATATATGTAAAAATTCACATTACAACAGTCAAAGTAGATAATCAAGCTTCATATGCCAAGAATGAGAAAAAATTTTATAAGAACATGAGATATGTAATATGAAGACAGCATTGGGAACTGGATGAATATAGTCTCTATTTCCTAGTCCTGTGTGAGAAATCATAGTCACCCCTGAGAATATTGAGGGAGAAATGAGAGCCATGTGCAGAAAAGGACCCTTGGGAGTGACTGGGGTATGGAAAATTTGAATTCTTATTAAACACAGGGCTTGTAGCATATAGAATAAAAATTTAGGAGAATAAAGGAAGTAGTAACTTGGATCAGAAAAAAAGTAAGAATAGGGGAAAACAAAGATGAGAGTAAAGAATATGTGACCTGAAGGGTTTACTTTGGGATAAGGTTTGCTTATGTTTTGGTCAAAGTAGAAATGGCAAAATTAGCTCTGAACTTCCTCCTGCAAGTCATAGTTCCGAAGAGTTACATTCTTTAAAGCAATTCTACCTATGTCTTTATGTATTATAAAAACACTCAAATTCCCTCTATCAATCTCAGGATCAATTCTAAACTATTTAGTCTCTTTAGTGTGCCCTAAAATGCTATGGCTGGATGTCTTTTCAACATAATCTGCCAAGGCATTGTATCTATATTCCAGTCATATCAAAATTATTGCTGTCTCTATGTTTTTGATGGAATGCGTGTACCTTTCATCTTCTTTCATAAGCCTCAAGTTTTAGCTTTTATTTCTTCTGTAAAGCCTGTCCAGAATTGTCCTACTTTGAGATATAATTCTCTACAAATCTCTCACATTTCTGTACAACTAGGAATTAACAGTCGATTTGCTCAGGCTTATCTAAATTCCAGAAAGAGAACAACTCCATTCTTAGAAGTATTCAAGGTTGGTAAAGATAAAGAACTCTCCGTTCCCCTCTCTGAAGGCTTGTTTATAATCTAGAAAAGTGAAGATAATGTCTTTCCAGAGGAGAGGGTTCAAAAGTTTCCCAGAAGACCCCTTATGAGATTTGGAGTTTCCTAAGCTCAGTGATCCTCAGTTGTGACACAGACCTATAGTGTGCACAGAATCCACCTGAGTCTGCCTCTACATTGTCCCATTGGAACTTGGGGGCTTGGAAAACAATGCAAACAAAAACCTCATGCTGCCTGCTGTTCCATAAGTAATAAACTATATAAATCCATTCGGGCATCTTTTCCCTTATAAGCCAAATCTATGCAAGTGTGGCAAGCCAACCCAGCGGCTTACACAAAGTTGCTGCTTAGAAACTGCTTGACTGCTGGACACCTGGACACAGAGAGTGTGTCCCTTTTGTGTGTTTTCACTGTATACTGTATAATAATTATCCCATTTTATATGTGTTTTCCCACTAGTATTAAAATGCTTTAAAAACAGACTGCATTTTCACTTATTTCTATATTTTTTTAACATAAAATATATGTTACTAGACAAGAGTACAGTTACCACAATACAACATTGTCATATAATAATAAGGAAGTACTAGAGCATATATTACAGAGAAGCAATAAAGCTTAGTAATTTATATTTGGACACTGCCTTCAGAGTATTTTAGTTCCAGTTCTAGTTTTGCCACTTAAAAGCTGTGTGGCATTGGGCAAGATATTTAATCTCTCTGTGCTTCAGTTTCTTTATTTGTATAACTGGAAACCATAGTACATATCTCGCAGGCTGTTGTGAGAATCAAATGAGTAAGTGTACTTTTTGCACAACTTTGAAACAATTTTGACAAAATTAAAGGATTCAAAATTTCCTACCCGTTATTAATGTCTCTCTATTACCGATAAATATATAAATATAAAAAAGCTAAAGACCATTATAAAAGTCAAAAACATTTATTTAATCTGTGAGAATACTGGTATTTTCAAACTTTATTTTATTTTAGTAACTGTGATCTTTCTCTATAATGCTACTTGACATTATGAGTTATAGATAGATGATAGATAGATAGATAGATAGATAGATTCTCAGGTTCTCTGAAGAACTCTAATACAAGGTCCAAAATTTATTTTTGATAAAACTGATAAAAGGGTAAAAATCTAATAATTTTGGAACAATATTTGAGATCAGATTGACCCAACTCAAAATTTACAATATCATCTATCCTGCCTTGCAAAATATTATCGAAGGTATGCTTAAATACCTAGAATTTTTAAATATACATAAGAAATGGAACCTTAAAAATAAATCTTAACAATATTTCCAAATTTATTTAGAATTTTTTTCTAATAAAGAAAATTTTTACAATAATAAAAGCAATAATGTTGGATATGTAAAAAATAAGCAAAAAACCACAATTAAGTAGAGCTGGAAGACCAGAAGGGGAGCTCTCACATCCTGTGAACAGCAGAGCCCAACAGGAAGAAGAAAGACTCTTCTGTTTGGCAAGGACTCAGCCAATGAAAAGCCATGTACACTTTATTTACTGTAGCCCTCACAACTTCCTTTCCCCTCTATAAAAGTTCTCCTTCCCTTGCCTCACAGGGATTTGCATGTGGCTCATGATGGTAGCAGATCCCAAATTGCAAATCTCTGCTGATCTTGAATAAATCCATCTTTGCTGAAGACATACCTGTTGCTCTATTTTAGGTCAAACACATAAAAAGTTCCCAATTAGATAATAAAATGAGGACTATTTTGAACTTCCCTATTTATAGACTTGTCAGTATCACTCCAGGTCTTTAGAGACTTAAAACTCACTATAAATAAATATCAAAGCTTCAGGTGAAAAATGTCTTGAAGTCGATACTAGCAACCCCAGAGATAACACTCTTTCTCTGGGATTTTACAGAGATAGTAAAGAAATAGAATGGATTGTATCTCTAGCCTTCTGTGAAGTCTATTAACATGTTAAATATGCTATTTTTGTAAGGATGGGTAAGATTCTACCTTTTCTCCCACTATGTAGAAAAAAGTTGAAGCACAGAATAGAGAATAAAGCTGTTTTCACAGTTTGCATCATTTTGGTTTCATATTTTGTGTTCCCAGATGGTTGCTTTATATAGCTGAATGTAAAATTTAGTAAGAATTAATTCTAAGGTAACAGAAGGGGTTGTCATTAGCATTTCAAAAGTCATCAAGGTATTTAAAGGTATTTTAGCACTTTTCCTATTATCTTTACAATCAGCTATGCCCTCAGGATTTTATTACTGTTATTGAAAATAAACTGATTCTAAATGTGATAACTAAAATACCCACTCCTCTTTTTTAATAGATTATTTTTTAGATCAGTGTTAGGTTTGCATCAAAACTGAGGTGAAGTACAGCAATTTACCTTATACCCATTCCCCCTCACATGCATAGCCTCCCCATTGTCAAGGTCCCCTACCAGAGTTGTATACTTTTTACAACTGATAAACTTACATTGATACATTATTATAATTCCAAGCCCATAATTTATGTAGGTGCAAACCCTAAGACTTTTAGAAAACTATGACTGCTAGGTTGGTTGACCTTGAAAGATTTTTGTTTTAGATCTCCAAAGTAGTAAAAGGTGGGAAGATTTAAAATAATAATACATATGAAAAGCAAGAGTGGTCATATTTTAATGTTATATGATTTCCAATAACATATAATATGTGGAAAGAATTGGCCCTGATGCTCTCCAGAGTACTTTGCTCTAGGTAAAAACACTTGTATCAATTTTCTCAGTTCCTTAGTAAATGAATATTAGCAGAAATATATGTATAGATGCTTAAATATACCTCACCTCATATACTGCAATAAATGAAGTAAAAACAAATATTTAATAATGTGCCTCGCCACTCTCTTTAAAATATATTTTCTGGGAATGTATAAGGCAGAGGTGATGTGTGTCTAGTTAAAAGCATCAGTTTTACTATATATTCAGTACGCTACTCTCAGTGCCAAGTCTAAGTATCCAGTGAAAATTACAAAGACAATTTGCCCTATCAAAGTTGAAAACCAATGCCCAAGTGATGGAAAAAGATATTTCATGCAAGTAGAAATGACAAGAAAGTGGGGGTGGCAATACTCATATCTGACAAAATATACTTTAAAACAAAGTCTATAACAAAAGACAAAGAATGGCATTATATAATGATAAAAGAATCAGTACAAAAAGAGGACATAACACTCATTAACATATATGCACCTAATACAGGAGCACCTAAATATATAAAGCAAATATTAGCAGACATAAAATGATAAATTGATAATAATACAATAATATTAAGGGACTTTAACACCCCACTTACATCAATAGACAGATTATTCAGACAGAAAATCAATAAGAAAACAGTGGTCTTAAATGACACATTAGGTCAGTTGGCCTTAATGGAAATCTATAGGACCTTTTAACCAAAAACAGCAACATTCTTTTCAAGTGCACATATAACATTCTCCAGGACAGCTGACATGTTAGGCCACAAAACAAGTCTCAACAAATTTAAGAGGATAGAAACTACATCAAGCAATTTTTTGACCACAACAGTATGAAACTAGAAATCAATTATGGGAAGAAAAATTGGGAAAAACACAAACACATGGAGACTAAATAACATGCTACAAAAAAAAAAAAAGGGTCAATGAAGAAACCAGAAAATAAACTGAGACAAATGAAAATGCAAACACAGCTTTCCCAAATCTATGGAACAGAGTAAAAGCAGTTCTAAGAATGAGTTTATAGGAATACAGGTCTACCCCAAGAAATAAGAAAAATCTCAAATAAACAATCTAAACTACCATCTAAATAAATTTTAAAAAGAAGAACAAAGAAAGCCCAAAGTCGGTGAAAAGAAGGAAATAATAAAAATCAGAGAGGAAATAAATAAAATGGAAATGAAAAAATAAAAAAAAATAGAAAAGATCAATAAAATGAAGACCTGATTTTTTGAAAAGATAAACAAAATTGATAAGCCTTTAGCCAGGCTATCAAAATAAAAAGAGAAAGGACCCGAATAAACAAAATAAGAATTGAAAGAGGAGAAACAACAAATATCACTGAGAAACAAAAAAGTCATAAGAGAATACTACAAACAATTATATGCCAACAAATTGGATAACCTAGAAGAAAAGGAAAAAATTCTAGAAACATACAATCTTGCAAGACTGAATCAGGAAGAAACAGACAATTTGAATAGACTAATCCACTAATAGTGAAATTGAATATGTAATCAAAAAACTCCCAGTAAGCAAAAGTCCAGGACCTGATGGCTTCACAGAGAAATTCTACTGAACATATAAGAAGAGCTTGTACCTATGCTTCTCAAAATATTCAAACAAATTTAAGATGGAACTTAATTCATTCTATAAGGCCACCATTACCTTGACACTGAAACCAGACAAGAACACCACAAAGAAAGAAAATTACAGGCCAATATTTCTGATGAATATAGATGCCAAAATCGTCAACAAAATATTACCAAACTGAATTCAACAATATATAAAAATATCATACACCATGATCAAGTGGGATTGATTCCAGGGATGCAAGGATGGTTCAATACTCACAAATCAATGTAATACAGCACATTAACAAAAGGAAGGATAAAAATCACATCATCATCTCAGTAGAAACAGAAAAAGCATTAAAAATATTCAACATCCGTTCATGATAAAAACCCTTATTAAAGTGGGTATAGATGGAAAATATCTCATCATAATAAAATCCATTTATGACAAACCCACAGCTAACATTATACTCAACAATGAAAAGCTGAAAAACTTTCCTCTTAATTCAAGAGCAAGACAATGATGTCCACTCTTGTTACTTCCACTTAACGTAAAATTGGAAGTCCTACCCACATCACTCAGATAAGCTAAAGCAATAAAAGGAATCCAAATTGGAAGGGAAGAAGTAAACTTGTCACTGTTTGTAGATGACTTGATACTATATAGAGAGAAAACTCTAAAGTCTCCACCAAGATACTATTACACTAAATGAATTCAATAAAGTTGAAGGATACAAGATTAATATGCAGAAATCTGTTGCTTTTCTATACACTAATAATTAACTATAAGAAAGAAAACAATCCCATTTAAAATCACATCAAAAAGAATAAAATACCTAGAAATAAACTTAACCAAGAAGGTCAAAGTCCTATACTCTGAAAACTATAAAACATTGACAAAGGAAATTGAAGATGGTACAAAAAATGGAAAGATATCCTGAATTCTTGGTTTGGAAGAATTAATATTATCAAAATATCCATAGTACCCAAAGCAATCTACAGATTTAATGCAATACCTATCAAAACACCCATTACACTTTTCACACAAAAGTGACCCTGAAATTTATATGGAACAACAAAAGACCCCAAATTGCCAAAGAAGTCTTGAGAAAAAAGAACAAAGATGGAGGTATCATGCCCCCTAACTTTAGACTATTCCACAAAACTAAAATAATCAAAATAGCATGGTACTGGCACACACACACACACACACACACACACACAAGACATATAGATTAATGGAACAGAATAGAGAGCCCACAAATGAAACCACATACCTATGGTCAATTAATTTACAACAAAGGTGGTAAGGATATACAATGGAGAAAAGACAGTCTCTTCAACAAGTGGTGCTGGGAAAACTGGACAGCTACTTAAAAGACAGCTACTCATAAAAGAAACTAGAACAATTTCTCACATCATATACAAAAATAAACTCAAAATGGATTAAAGGCCTAAATATAATACATGAACCTATAAAACTAGAAGAGAACATAAGCAGAACACTCTTTGACATAAATTGCAGCCGTATTTTTTAGATTTGTCTCCTAAGGCAAAACAAATAATAAACAAAAGCAAAAATAAACAAATGGGACTTAAAACGTTTTTTTTTCACAGCAAAGGAAACAATTGACAAAATAAAAAGACAACCTACTGAGTGGGAGAAAATGATATGATCAATAAGGGGTTAATATCCAAAATATATAAACAGCTCATACAATTCAGTATTGAAAAAACAAACAACCCAATTTAAAAATGGGCAGAAGGTTTGACATGTTTCCAAAGAAGATATATAGATGGTCAACAGGCACATGAAAAAAAGCTCAACGTCACTAATTATCAGAGAAATGCAAATCAAAACCACAATGAGATATCACCTCACAGCTGTCAGAATAGTTGTCATCATGAAGTCTAAAAATAACAAATATTGGCAAGAATGTGGAGAAAAGGGAACCCTCATACACTGTTGGTGGGAATGTAAATTGGTGCAGCCACTATGGAAAGTCCCTGACAAAACTAAAAATAGAACTACCATATGATCCAGCAATTTCACTGCTGGGTATACACCCAAAGAAAACAAAAACACTAATTCAAAAAAGCACATGCACCACAACGTTCATAGCAGCATTATTTACAATTGCCAAGTAATGGAAGCAACTTAAGTGTCCATCATCAGATATGGAAAAAGATGATGTTATACATACACACACACACACACACACACACACAAAATCAGATATTACTCAGCCACAAAATAAAAAGAATGAAATTCTGCCATTTGCAACTATGTGGATGGACCTAGAGCATATTATGCTTAGTGAAATGTCAAAGACAAAACTCTGTGTTATCACTTGTATTTAGAATTTAAAAAATAAGACAAATGAATGTATATAACAAAACAGAGTCACAGATATAGAGAACAAACTAGTGATTAACAGTGGGGAGAGAGAAGAGGGAAGGGTAAACATAGGGGTATGGGATTAAGAGATACAAACTACTATATAGAAAATAAATAAGTATCAAGGGTATACTGTGCAGCACAGGGAAACATAGCCATTATATTTTAATAACTTTAAATGGAGTATAATCTATAAAAATATTGAATCACTAAGTTGTACACCTGAAACAAATATACTATTATATATCTACTATGCTTCAATAAAACATTATTTAGAAATATAATAGATAATAAAAATGCATAAAAAAATTATACCACAGTTTTAAATTAAAATTTTAAATATAAAAAAAGCCCATGTGAGTTCTAGCTTTTAGCTACATTAAGAAGTTGATATATTTACTGACTGGGGAAAAATATGAAAATATTGTGTTCTTATGACTCATTAAAATAAATGATAAAGAATGTTCTATATTTGAAAATATTAGTTTAAATGATTGTGCAATATTAATTTACTTGTACATTTCACATATTTTGAAGAATATATAAATCCAGCCTATGGGGACTTAGAACATATCAAGATTCACATGAGTTGACATAAGCTTTAATTCACATGTACTTACCCAGTTTAACTTTCTGATTTGCTGATACGAAGGTGAATAAAATATATACCTATGTGCATAGCATCAATGTGTTTTAATGCCCAATATTTTACGATATTTTCAGTGATTAATTTACTAGATATTTCACTATCACTTGTTATTTTCTAACCTAGAGAGACAGAACAAAGATCAATACCACTACAGCTCCGAACTTCTCAGAAGAAATATATGTATTTATTCATTCAGTAAATATATAAGCAGCAGTTATAAGCACTAGAATGAATACTTAGAAATTAAAAAACAAGTCAGAAACTCAAATTTCTCTCAAAATGAGATTTAGGAGAAATAATATTAATAATGATATAATTACTTACATAATCTACAACAAACAAAAATATTATGAGAGTTGTATAGTGTTGGAGAAATAGAAACCTAATAGAAACCCAGAAAACCTACCAACAAAGGTGAAGGGAAAACAATTTTATTTTTGAATAAGCATGAATCCAGAATGTAATATGCATCACAGGCAATCTGCTAAGAGACTGTAAAGATAGGATGAAATCTCAAAATCTTAGATAGACTAAGATAAGAACACTATCTTTCCTTTTCTTTAATTAAAAAAAAAATTTTAATACAGCACGTTCTTATTAGTCATGCGTTTTATACACATCAGTGTATACATGTCAATCCCAATCTCCCAATTCATCACACCACCCCCCACACCACCCACCATTTTCCCCCCTTGGTGTCCATACGTTTGTTCTCTACATCTGTGTCTCAATTTCTGCCCTGCAATTTGGTTCATCTGTACCATTTTTCTAGGTTCCACATACATGTGTTAATATACGATATTTGTTTTTCTATTTCTGATTTACTTCACTCTGTATGACACTCTCTAGATCCATCCACGTCTCTACAAATGACACAATTTCATTCCATTTTATGGCTGAGTAAATATTCCATTGTATATATGTACCACATCTTCTTTATCCATTCATCTGTCAATGGGCATTTAGGTTGTTTTCATGACCTGGCTATTGTAAATAGTGCTGCAATGAACATTGGGGTGCATGTGTCTTTCTGAGTTGTGGTTTTCTCTGGGTATATGTGAGTAGTAGGATTGCTGGGTCATATGGTAATTCTATTTTTCGTTTTTTTAAGGAACCTCCATACTGTTCTCCATAGTGGCTGTATCAATTTACATTCCCACCAACAGTGTAAGAGGGTGCCATTTTCTCCACACCCTCTCCAGCATTTGTCGTTTGTAGATTTTCTTATGATGCCCATTCTAACTGGTGTGAGGTGATATCTCATTGTAGTTTTGATTTGCATTTCTCTAATAATTAGTGATGTTGAGCAGGTTTTCATGTGCTTCTTGACCATCTGTATGTTTTCTTTAGAGAAATGTCTATTTAGGTCTTCTGACTATTTTTGGATTGGGTTGTTTGTTTTTTTAATATTGAGCTGCATGAACTGTTTATATATTTTGGAGATTAATCCTTTGTCCATTGATTCATTTGCAATTATTTTCTCCCATTCTGAGGGGTGTCTTTTCATCTTGTTTATGGTTTCCTTTGCTGTGCAGAAGATTTTAATTTCATTAGGTCCCATTTGTTTATTTTTGTTTTTATTTCCATTACTCTAGGAGGTGGACCAAAAAAAAGCTTGCTGTGATTTATGTCAAAGAGTGTTCTTCCTATGTTTTCCTCTAAGAGTTTTATAGTGTCCAGTCTTACATTTAGGTCTCTAATCCATTTTGAGTTTATTTCTGTGTATGGTGTTAGGGAGTGTTCTAATTTCATTCTTTTACATGCAGCTGTCCAGTTTTCCCAGCTCCATTTAAAACTGTTTTTCCAGCACTCCCAAAACTATGTTGAATAATAGTGGTGAGAGTGGGCAAACTTTTCTTATTCCTGATCTTAGAGGAAATGGTTTCAGTTTTTTAACATTGAGGATGATAGCGGCTGTGGGTTTGTCATATATGGCCTTTATTCTGTTGAGGTAAGTTCCCTCAATGCCTACTTTCTGGAGGGTTATCATAAATGGGTGTTGAATTTTGTCGAAAGCTTTTTCTGCATCTATTGAGAGGATCATATGGTTTTTCTTCTTCAGTTTGTTAATGTGGTGTATCACATTGATTGATTTGTGTATATTGAAGAATCCTTGCATCCCTGGTATAAATCCCTCTTGATCATGGTGTGTGATCTTTTAATGTGTTGTTGGATACTGTTTGCTAGTATATTGTTGAGGATTTTTGCATCTATATTCATCATTGTTATTGGTCTGTAATTTTATTTTTTTGTAGTATCTTTGTCTGGTTTTGGTATCAGCCTGATAGTGGCCTCATAGAATGAGTTTGGGAGTGTTCCTTCCTTTGCAATTTTTTGGAAGAGCTTGAGAAGGATCAGTGTTAGCCCTTCTCTAAATGTTTGATAGAAGTCACCTGTGAAGCCATCTGGTCCTGGACTTTTGTTTGTTGGAAAATTTTTCATCACAGTTTCAATTTCTTTACTTATGATTGATTTGTTCATATTTTCTATTTCTTCCTGGTTCAGTCTTGGAAGGTTATACCTTTCTAAGAATTTGTCCATTTCTTCCAGGCTGTCCATTTTATTTGCATAGAGTTGCTTGCAGTAGTCTCTTAGGATGCTTTGTATTTCTGGGATGTCTGTTGTAACTTCACCTTTTTCATTTCTAATTTTATTGATTTGAGTCCTCTCCCTCTTTTTCTTGATTAGTCTGACTAATGGTTTATCAATTTTGTTTATCTTCTCAAAGAACCAGCTTTAATTTTATTGATCTTTGCTATTGTTTTCTTTGTTTCTATTTCATTTATTTGAGCACTATCTTTCTTGATGATTACATTTCGAACAGATGGGAACCAGGTCCTTCTGAAAGACCTTCTTGTGTCTTAAAGCTGGCAAGAGACTTATTAAGCTTTTAAACTATCATACATTTCAAAGAGCCAGAGAAAGACCTTAAATTACAAGTTTTGTTTTAAGTGTTTTTTAAAAAAAGTGCTTTTAAGAAAAGGGAAAACAAGGCTTCTCTGGTGGAGCAGTGGTTGAGGGTCCGCCTGCCGATGCAGTGGTCACGGGTTCATGCCCCGATCCAGGAAAATCCTACCTTCTACAGAGCAGCTGGGCCCGTGAGCCATGGCCGCTGAGCCTGCGCGTCCGGAACCTGTGCTCCGCAACGGGAAAGGCCACAACAGTGAGAGGCCCGCGTACTGAAAAAAAAAAAAAAGAAAAGGGAAAACAGGAGTCCCTGCCTTATTTTCAATAGGGAGAATTTAGCCCTTATATTTAATTTTATTTGCCCTTCAAGTAGTTATCATTATCATTAGTTTACACTTAAGAAACTCAAGCTTAAAATATCTAAATAATATACCCATCTCTACAGTTAACAAGTAACAGAGCTAATTTAATTGTCTGTATTAATTAGAAGTCTTTTACATGAAGGTAACAGAATCTCCTGTAAACTAAAGGGTATAAAAAGCAAATTTCATCATTAGGACATAAAGATTTATCACAAAACAATGGATATTTTCTTCCCCTTACACCCCCCAAAAAACTGAACAGATTCAAGACCTTCACTTTATCTCTTGCCTCTTTTCTCTCTTCACATTTGTTTAATTCTTTATTCTGGATAATGGAAGTCTTTTTTCCCCTAAGCAATGAGGTGGAAAATGTGGCTAACTCCTCAGTTCAACTATTAATAGCCCAGTCATCAGAGAGGCTGCTCTCTCTATGTTGCACTGTCCTTAATTCTCAGTCCTAAGGAAGGAAATAACTGGAGCACCTTGGGCGTTAGCTGAAGTGGATGGTATTCTGTGATCTTCTAATCTCCCTGGGCTGAGGATGGTTTTCCCCAGGTACTAAGAGTCCTGCTGGTTGGCAGCCCTGTGTGGGATCTGATGAAAAGGGCTGCCTTACTCAAATCGTGACCCATTATGGGAATGGCCTGAATCCAAGATTAGTAGAGGTGAGGGTGTAAAGGCCTGGCCCCCCTCATTCCATATCCAGGAAAATTCTAAAATCATATTCAGGCCTTCAAAGCTTTGCAGGTGAAGAGCTGAGTCCTTCACGTGATGGTATCTTCTTTCTCTTCCCAATTCTGCTTCTTTGTCTTCATCCACAGGGATCGATTACAAAAGCTCTTCCTAATAAACTTGGCACAAAAACATCCAACACAGAGTTGACAAAAATCCTCTCCTTAACTAACCTTTTAGTCAGAATCCTCTGACTCCTATTTTTGACTAGACCTCACCCTTGACTTCTGTCCTTGGCCTGTTAATCCAGTTTTAGCTATAATTCTGCCAGGTCAATGTAGCTAAAAACCCCCAACCTTGATACATATGATCAAATTCCTCATCCTCTCACTCTCAATATCTTATCAACCTTGCCTGCCCTCAGCAAGAGTCTTGTTAGGTCAGCTTAAGACAGAATTATCCTAAAGACAGATTTTTAAAATTGGACTTTATCTAGTAAAAGGTTAAATGTTTACAAATCCAAGAGTGACATAATCAGAACCATGCTTCTAGCTTATTATATAAGTGGCATATGTAAAATGGCCCATATGAAGGAACAGTTTCATGATATACACCTACACACACACATACACACACTTATATGAATATGTGGATATATACATATGTAGATTTTTAAAAGTTATGGTGAACACATTCTGATATTAGAGTATTTAGATCCATAGAGCAAAATTATCCTAAATAGTTAAAAACTGAAATTGATGGTGATACAATTCGATGACCTTAGTCTGATTTCACCAGTTGTACATGTGTATGTGTGTATGTGTATCAGTGTCTACATGCATTCTCTATGTAAATTTTTTATTGTGGTATAAAAACACAACATGAAAGTACCATCTTAATAATGCTGTATTGTGCACTTAAAAATCTGTTAACTATATGCAAAATGTTGCATAGGAGATCTCTAGAATTTATTCATGTTGCATAACTGAAACTTTATGCCCATGAATAGCAAGACCCCATGTCCCGTTTCCCCCAGTCCTTGACAATTACCACTGTATCTATAAATTTGACTATTTTAGATACTTCACATAAGTGGAATCATACAGTGTTTGTTCTTCTGTGACTAACTTATTTTGCTTAGCATAATATCTTCCTTGTCCACGCATATTGTCACATATTGCAGGATTTCCTTTTTTAAGGGTGAAAAATATTTTAGTATATATGTGTGTGTGTGTGTGTGTGTGTGTGTATAATTTTACATTTTCCTTATCCATTTATCCACTGATGGAAACATAGGCTGTTTCCACACTTGGCTATTTTGAGTAGTGTTGCAATGAACATGGGGCTGTTAATATCTCTGAGAGATCTTGATTAATTCCTTTAGAACCTGAATTAGGATTGCTGTTTCATAAGGTAGTTTTATTTTAAAATTTTTGGAGAACGTACATAGTGTTTTTCACAGTGGCTGTATCATTTTGTATTCCCATTAAAGGTTTACAAGTGTTCTAATATCTCCAATTCCTCACCAACTCTTACTATCTCTTTTTTTTTTTTTTTTGACAACATTCATCCTAACAGATGAACAGATGAAGTGGTATCACATTGTGGTTCTGACTGCATTTCCCTGAGTAATAGTTGTATTGACCATCTTTTATTATACCTATTGGCCTTTTGTACGTCTTCCTTGGAAAAATGTCTTTTCAGTTCCTTTCCCATTTTTAAAATTGGGTTATTAGATTTTTTTCTGCTATTGAGTTGTACAAGTACATCATATATTTTGCAAATTAACCATTTATTAGATATATGTTTTGCAAATATTTTCTCTCTTTGCTTTGTATTCTGATTTTTTTTTTCTGTGCAGAAGCATTTTTAAGCTTGATACAATCACACATATTTTGCTTCAGTTGCCTGTGCTTTTGGTGTCATAGACATGAAATCATTGCCAAGAGCAATGCCATGAAATATTTCCCTTATGTTTTCTTCTAGGAGTTTTACTGTTTCAGGCCTTATGTTTAAGCATTTAATCCATTGTGTTGATTTTGTGTATGGTGTAAGATGAGGGTCCAAAAAAGATTTTTTTGCACATGAATATCCAGTTTTCCAACACACTCTGTTGATGAGAATATTCTTTCCCCATTGTGCATTCTTTAGCTAGATTAACTAAGAAAAAAAAAGAGATAAGACTCAAATAAATAAAATCAGATTTTTAAAAAACTGATGTCATAGAAATAGAAGGGATTATAGAAGACTACTCTGAACAACTATGCCAACAAACTGGATAACCTCCTAGAATAGATAAATTCTTAGAAATATACAACCTACCAAGATTAAATCATGAATAACTAGAAAATCTGAAAGACTTACAACTAGTAAGTAATCCAAAATCTTCCAACAAAGAGTATTCCAGGATCTGATGGCTTTGTGGGTAAATTCTATCAAACATTTAAAAAGGAAATAATGACTATCTTTTTAAAAATCTTCCAAAAATTTTAAAAGAACACTTCCAAACTCATTTCATGAGGCCAAAATGACCCTGATATCAAAGCCATATAAAGACACCACAAGGAAATAAAAACTATAGGTCAATATTCTGAATGAATATAGATCAAAAATTCCTCAACAAAATACCAGTAAACTAAATTCAACAGCACATTAAAAGGGTCATATACCTTTTAAGTAGAATTTATTGCTGAGATACAATGTTGATTCAACACACACAAATCAATTTTGTAATACATTAATAGAAAACAGGATAAAATCACATAATCAACTCAATAGATGCAGAAAAAGCATTTGAAAAAATATAACAACATTTCATGATAAAAACTCTCAACAACTCAGAATAAAGGAATACTGTCTTGAGATAACAAAAGCCATATATGAAAAGCCTAAAACTAACATCATGCTTAGCAATGTAAAGCTGAAAGCATTTCCTCCAGTTTTAAGAACATAACAAAGATACCCACTTCCATCACTTCTATTCAACTTAGTATGGGAAATACGAGCCAGAGCAATTAGGCAAGAAAAAGATATAAAAGGCATCCAAATCAGAAAGGAAAGTATAAAATTGTCCTTGTTTGTAGGTGACTTGATCTTATATATAGACACCCTAAATAATCCCCAGCACCCCCCCAAAGAAAAAACTGTTAGAACTAATAAACAAATTCAGTAAAGTAGCAGGATAAAAAAAAATTAACATACAAAAATTGTTTGCATTTCTATACCAACAATGAGCTATCTGAAAAAGAAATTGGGAAAATCATCCCATTTACGGTAACAACAAAAAGAATTAAATAGGAATAAACTTTATAAAGGAAGTGAAAGATGTACACTGAAAACTACAAAATATAGATGAAAGAATTTAAAGAAGGTACAAAAATATGGAAAAGCATCCTAGAGTTCCAGTCCAAGATGGTAACATTGGAGGCTCCTGAACTCACTTTGTCCCATGTACACAGCAAATGTACAGCCACACATGGATAAACAATCTCTATAAGAAATCCAGAAACTACCTGAGCAACTGCTGTGCATCAGGTAAACAAGAAATACCCACATCCAGTTGGGTAGGAAGGGCAAGACACAGTCTTCCAATGAACCCCACCCCTAACCTAGTTGTGAGGGAACTCAAAACTCCAAGCTTCTCCCTGAGGAGCATAGGTTTTAGACCCATAATCTAGAACCACAGCTTTTAAGATTTCCACCTGAGAGATGGGCCCCTAAAACACCTAGCTCTGACGACCAAAGGGGCTTGTGTCGAAGAGGCCCACAAGGCTATAGAAAACAGTGAAATACTTCTTAACAGGCTATAAGGGACTTACTGTAGTTATCAACCCAGGGCTCAGCACAGAGGGAGAAGAAAAAAACTCCCATCTGGGCTTCCCTGGTGGTACAGTGGTTAAGAATCTGCCTGCCAATGCAGGGGACACGGGTTCAAGCCCTGGTCCGGGAAGATCCCACATGCTGCAGAGCAACTAAGCCCATGTGCCACAACTACTGAGCATGAGTTCTAGAGCCCACAAGCCACAACTACTGAGCCCGAGTGCCACAACTACTGAAGCCTGCACACCTAGAGCCCATGCTCTGTAACAAGAGAAGCCACTACAATGAGAAGCCCGCTCACTGCAACAAAGAGTAGCCCCTGCTCGCCGCAACTAGAGAAAAGCCTGCGCATCAACAAAGACCCAAGGCAGCCAAAAATAAAAATAAATTAATTAATTGAAAAAACTCCCATCTTTCAGTCTTTCCCTAAAAGTTGTCTATCTCTAGACTTTAAAAGCTATTACCTGAGAGTGTGGCATCTTATTTTGTACAAATTTAGGGGTTGACTACAATCTTCCTCAGAGACTGGAAAGGCCTATGGATGTACTTTTCACATTCTTCCTCTGGCCTGCTCCAGGTGCTGATATCACCCTGGAAGGAGACTGTCCACACCAAGTCTGGCACCCTGACATTTGTGGCTCCTGTCTATAGGATGCACCCCTTGATCATCTGGCTCTAGTGGACAACAGGGCTTGCATTTGTTGGTCCCATGGGATTGTGGCAAAAAAGAAAGTTCTAAACCAGCTATCACCTCAGGGTTCAGTGCAGAGGCAGCAGTCAGAAATGCTCATCTCCTGGTCTTTTCCTCCTAAAAGAGACCTCCTTGCATACATTAAAAGCAGCTGCATGAGGGAAATGCTTCCAATTTTGCACACACCTAGGTTCTGACTGCCTTCCTCTCCGGAGATGGGAAGCTGGTGTTGTCTCCATGTTCTCCCTCTGGTCTGATAAATGTTACGAGGATCCCCCGGAAGAAATCTGTGCACACTTCTGACACCCCAGCTTTTGTGACTGCCATCTAGAGAATACACTCCTCAATCACCTGGCTTTGCTGGCCAGAGGGGCTTGTGTTCACTGGTACCACAAGTCTGTAAAAACAAACAGTTCTTAACTAGCTCTTCCCCCATGGTTCAGCACAGAAGGAACAGACAGAAACTTCCATCTTCCAGTCTTTTCCTGAAAAAGACCTATTTGCATACTTTGAACCCTGCTGCCTGAGGGTGTGGCTTCTAATTTAGTACAGATCTAGGGACTGACTATGATTTTCCTTGGTTACCCGGGAAGCAAGCAGACACTCTCTCCACACTCACCTTGTAGCCTTCTTCAAATCACCTACATTTCCACAGGAGTTTGTGTATGCATCTGTTGCTTATCATTTGCAGCTGCTACCCAAGGGAAAGACCCCTGGCTCTAATGGCAGTGAGACTGCATTAGCTTGTCTAACAAGACTTTAGCAAACAAATAAAGAAAAATTCTGAACAAGCAAGGGCTCATTACAAAAGGGACAGAAACACCCATCTCCCAGTGTTCCCTTGAAAGATTTCTTTGTATACTTTAAAAGCTGCTGCTTAAGGGTCTGGCTTCCAATGAAGCTGTAACAAGGGGCTGATGAGAAACTCCCCTTTGGGACACTGACAGGTCTTTGCACACCCTCAACTACTCAGAGTCACTAAAAACAAAGCAGTGACTTGGACAATCACATAGATTTGAGAGACAACAAAGAGATCAGGTCAGGCTGAACAGTAAGGTATATCTCCTATAAAAAGCCACTCTGTTAAAAAAAGGAGAGTTGCTGTTTTATCTAATGACCAGAAACCAATACAGAGAATCAAGGAAAATGAAGAAATAGAGGACAATGATCCTAACAAATAAAATAAGATTAAATTCTAGAAAAAGACTTCAATGAAACAGAAATAAGTAATTTACCTGATAAAGAGTTCAAAATAATGGTCATAAAGATGCTCACTGATATCAGGAGAACACTGCATGAACAAAGTGAGATTTCAACAAAGAAGCAGAAAATATAAGAAAGTATATTAATAGTTGAAGAATACAATAACTAAAAAATTCAATAAAGGGGTCCAACATAATAAATTACGTGGAAGAAAAGATCACCAAACACAGGGCAGTGGACTTTATTTGCTCAGAAAAGAAAAAAATATGAATAAAAAAGAGTAAAGATAAAGTAAGGGACTTTGAGATATCAACAGACAGGCCAATATATGCATTACAGATAAAAGAGAAGAAGAGAGATAAAAGGGAGCAGAGATTACTCAAATAAGTAATGGCCGAAAACTTCCCTAGCCTGGAGAAAGAGATATCCAGATCAAGGATAACCAGAGTTACAATTAAGATGAATCTAAAGGTACACACACCAAGACACATTACAATGATATTGTCAAAATATAAAGACAAGGAGAGAATCTTAAAAGCAGCAAGAGAAAAAACACTTGTTACATACAAGGGAACCCCATTAAGACTATCAGCAAATTTTTCAACAGAAACTTTGCAGGCCAGAGGGAGTGTCATGATATATTTAAAGGACTGAAATGCAAACAACCAAACAAAAACAAAAAATACCACTGCCAAGCAAGAATACTCTTCCCAGTAAACCTATATTTCAGCATTAAAACATAGGTAAGGAATTTTCCTAATCATAGTTGAAGGATGTTATCGCCATGATGCCAACCTTATAAGAAATGTTAAAGACAGGTATTCAACCTGAAATAAAAGACATGGATTAGTAGCAAGAAAACATACGAAAGTGTAAATCTCACTAATAAAGTAAATACACAGTGAAATTCAAAATACCTCAATTCTGCAATGGTGGTGGGAGCTGATGCTCAGGCTTCAGAGGTTAGATCCCAGGGAGAGGACTGGGGTTGGCTGCGTGAACAGAGACTGAAGGGGACTAGTGTGCCAAGCTAACTTGGAGGGAGTCCAGGAAAAAGTCTGGAACTGCCTAAGAGTCAACAGACCATTGTTTCGAAGTGCACAAGGAGAGGAGATTCAGAGTACCACCTAAATGAGCTCCAGAGATGAGCGTGTGCCGGGGCTATCAGCACAGACACCAGAGATGGGCATGAAATGCTAAGGCTGATGCTACAGCCACCAAGAAGCCTGTGTGCAAGCACAGGTAACTATCAACACCTCCCCTCCCGGGAGCCTGTGCAGTCCACCACTGCCAGGGTCCCATGATCCAGGGACAATTTCCCTGGAAGAACACATGGCATGCCTCAGGCTGTGGCAAAGTCATGCTGGTCTCTGCTGGCTCAGGCGCACCCTGCATTCCATACACCTCCTTCCCCCTCGGCCTGAGTGAGCCAGAGATGCCTAATCAGCTACTCCTTTAACCCGCTCCTGTCTGGGTGAAGAACAGATGCCATAGGGCGACCTACATGCCAAGGCCAGGGAAAATCCAAAGCTGAATCCCAGGAGCTGTGCAAACAAAGAAGAGAAAGGAAAATTTCTCCATGCAGCTTCAGGAGAAGTGGAGTAAATCTCCACAATCAACTTGATGTACCTTGCACCTGTGGAATACCTGAATAGACAAATAATCATCCCAAAATTGAGGCAGTGGACATTGGGAGCAACTGTAGACTTGGAGTTTGCCTTATATGACTGATTAGTTTCTGATTTTTTATGTTTATATTAGTATAGTTTTAGCCCTTGTTATCATTTGTGGATTTGGTTATTGGTTCAGTAGCTCTCTTCTTGTTTTTTATTACTTTTTCATTTTAATAATTTTTTATTTTAATAACTTTATTTAATTTAATTAATTAATATTTTTCTCTTCATTCTTCTTTTCTACCTTTTCTTCTGAGCTGTGGGACAGCCAGGGTCCTGGTGCTCCAACCAGGTGTCAGGCCTGAGACTCTGAGGTGGGAAAACTGAGCTCAGGACACTGGACCACCAGAGACCTCCCAGCCCCATGTAATATCAATGAGTGAGAGTGCTCCCAGAGGTCTCCATCTCAACACTAAGACCCAGATCAACTCAAAGACCAGAAGGCTACAGTGCTGTACACCCCATGGCAAACAACTAGCAAGATAGCAACACAACCTCACCCATTAGCAGAGAGGCTAGCTAAAATCATAATCAGTTCACAGACACCCCAAAACAAACCACCAGACGCAGTACTGCTCACCAGAAAGACAAGAACACAGGCACCAGTTCCCTCTACCAGCAAGCCTACACAACCCACTGAAGCAACCTTACCCACCGGGTGCAGACACCAAAGACAATGGTAACTATGAACATGCAGCCTGTGAAGAGAAGACCCCAAACACAGGAAGTTAAGCAAAATGAGAAGACAGAGAAATACACAGCAGTTGAATGAGCAAGGTAAAAACCCACCAGACCAAACAAATGAAGAGGAAATGGGCAGTCTACCTGAAAAAGAATTCAGAGTAATGATAGTAAAGATGATCCAAATCTTGGAAACAGAATGGAGAAAATACAAGAAACATTTAACAAGGACCTAGAAGAACTAAAGAGCAAAGAAACAATGATGAACAACACAATAAATGAAATTAAAAATTCTCTAGAGGGAATCAATAGCAGAATAACTGAGGCAGAAGAACGGATAAGTGACCTGGAAGATTAAAAAAAAAAAAATGGAAATAACTACTGCAGAGAAGAATAAAGAAAAAAGAATGAAAAGAATTGAGGACAGTCTAAGAGATCTCTGGGACAACATTAAAAGCACCAACATTTGAATTATAGGGGTCCCAGAAAAAGAATAGAAAAAGAAAGGGACTGAGAAAATATCTGAAGAGATTATAGTTGAAATCTTCCCTAATAAGGGAAAGGAAATAGTCAATCAAGTCCAGAATGTGCAGAGAGTCCCATACAGGAAAAATCCAAGGAGAAACACTTGTCAAGACACATATTAATCAAACTATCAAAAATTAAATAAAAAGGAAATTATTAAAAGTATCAAGAGAAAAGCAACAATTAATATACAAGGGAATCCCCATAAGGTTAACAGTTGATACTTCAGCAGAAATTCTGCAAGGCAGAAGGGAGTGGCAGGACATATTTAAAGTAATGAAAGGGAAAAACCTACAACCAAAATTACTGTACCCAGCAAGGATCTCATTCAAATTCAATGGAGCAATTAAAACCTCTACAGACAAGCGAAAGCTAAGAGAATTCAGCACCACCAAACCAGCTTTACAACAAATGCTAAAGGAACTTCTCTAGGCAGGAAACACAAGAGAAGAAAAGACCTACAATAACAAACCCAAAACAATTAAGAAAATGGTAATAGGAACATATATATTGATAATTACGTTAAGTGTAAATGGTTAAATGCTCCAATCAAAAGATATAGACGGGCTCAATGGATACAAAAACAAGACCCATATATATGCTGTCTACAGGAGACCCATTTCAGACCTAGGGACACATACAGACTGAAAGCGAGGGGATGGAAAAAGATATTCCATGCAAATGGAAAACAAAAGAAAGCTGAGGTAGCAATTGTCATATCAGACAAAATTGACTTTAAAATAAAGACTATTACAAGAGACAAAAAAGGACACTACTTAATGATCAAGGGATCAATCCAAGAAGAAGGTATAACAGTTGTAAATATTTATGCACCCAACATAGGAGCACTTCACCTCAATATATAAGGCAAATGTTAACAGCCATAAAAGGGGAAATGACCATAACACAATAATGGTAGGAGACTTTAACACACCACATTCACTAATGGACAGATCATCCAAAATGAAAATAAATAAGGAAACACCAGTTTTAAATGACACATTAAACAAGATGGACTTAACTGATATTTATAGGACAATCCATCCAAAAACAACTGAATACACTTACTTCTCAAGTACTCATGGAACATTCTCCAGGAGAGATCATATCTTCGGTCACAAAGCAAGCCTTGGTAAATTTAAGAAAATTGAAGTTGTAACAAGTATCTTTCCTGACCGCAATGCTATGAGACTAGTATCAATTACAGGAAAATATCTATAAAAAATACAAACACATGGAGGTTAAATAATATACTACTAAATAACCAAGAGATCATTGAAGAAATCAAAGAGGAAATCAAAAAATATCTAGAAAAAATGATGATGAAAACACGACAACCCAAAACCTATGGGATGCAGCAAAAGCAGTTCTCAGAGGGAAGTTTATAGCAATAAAATCCTACCCCAAGAAACAAGAAAAATCTCAAAAAAACAACCTAACATTACACCTAAAGCAATTAGAGAAAAAAAAAAAAAATCCCAAAGTTAGCAGAAGGAAAGAAATCATAAAGATCTAATCAGAAATAAATGAAAAAGAAACGAAGGTAATAGTAGCAAATATCAATAAAAATAAAAGCTGGTTCTTTGAGAAGATAAACAAAATTGATAAACTATTAGCCAGACTCATCAAGAAAAAAAGGAAGAAGACTCAAATCAACAGAATTAGAAATGAAAAAGGAGAAGTAACAACTGACATGGCAGAAATACAAAGGATCATGAGAGATTCCTCCAAGCACGTATATGCCAATAAAATGGACAACCTGGAAGAAACGGACAAATTCATAGACAAGCACAACCTTCCAGGACTGAACCAGGAAGAAATAGAAAATATAAACAGACTGATCACAAGCACTGAAATTGAGACTGTGATTAAAAATCTTCCAATGAACAAAAGCCCTGGACCAGATGGCTTCACAGTTGAATTCTATCAAACATTTAGAGAAGAGCTAACACCTATCCATCTCAAACTCTTCCAAAATATAGCAGAGGAGGGAACACTCTCCAACTCATTCTACGAGGCCACTATCACCGTGATACCAAAACAAGACAAAGATGTCACAAAAAAAGAAAACTACAGGCCAATATCACTAATGAACATATATGCAAAATCTTCAACAAAATACTAGCAAACAGAGTCCAACAGCACAGTAAAGAATCATACACCATGATCAAGTGGGGGTATCCCAGGAATGAAACAGTATTCAAAATATGCACTGATCAATGTGATACAACATATTAATAAACAGAAGGGTAAAAACCATGTGATCCTCTCAATATGTGCAGAAAAAACTCTGAACAGAATTCAACATCCATTTATGATAAAAACTCTCCAGAAAGTAGGCATAGAGGGAACTTACCTCAACATAATACCATATATGGTATGGTATTATGGTATTATTACCATATATGGCCATGTATGACAAACCCACAGCCAACATCATTCTCAATGGTGAAAAATTGAAACCATTACCATTAAAATCAGAAACAAGACAAGGTTTCCCACTCTCACCACTATTCAACGTATTTTTGGAAGTTTTAGCCACAACAATCAGAGAAAAAAAGAAATAAAAGGAATACAAATTGGAAAAGAAGTAAAGCTTCATCTGTTTGCAGATGACATGATATATACACAGAGAATCCCAAAGATGCTAGAAGAAAACTACTAGAGCTAATCATTGAATTTGGTAAAGTAGCAGGATACAAAGTTAATGCACAGAAATATCTTGCATTCCTATACACTAATGATGAAAAATCTGAAAGAGTAATTAAGGAAACACTCCCATTTACCACTGCAACAGAAAGAATAAAATATGTAGGAATAAACCTACCTAGGGAGACAAAATACATGTATGCAGAAAACTATAAGACACTGATGAAAGAAATAAAGATGATACAAACAGATGGAAAGACATACCATGTTCTTGGATGGGCAGAATCAACATTGTGAAAATGACTATACTACCCAAAGCAATTTACAGATTCAATGCAATCCCAATGAAACCACTAATGTCATTTTTCACAGAACTAGGACAAAAAATTTCACAATTTGTATGGAAAGACAAAAGACCTCGAAGAGCCAAAGCTATCTTGAGAAAGAAAAACACACCTGAAGGAATCAGGCTCTCTGACTTCAGACTACACTACAAAGCTACAGTAATCAAGACAGTATAGTACTGGCACAAAAACAGAAATATAGATCAATGGAACAGGATAAAATGCCCAGAGATAAACCCACATACATATGGTGACCTTATCTTTGATAAAGGAGGCAAGAATATACAACGGAGAAAAGACAGCCTCCTCAATAAATGGTGCTGAGAAAACTGGACAGCTATCTGTAAAAGAATGAAATTAAAACACTTCCTAACAGCATACACAAAAATAAATTCAAAATGGATTAAAGACCTTAATATATGGCCAGATACTATAAAACTCTTAGAGGAAAACACTCTATGACATAAATCACAGCAAGACCTTTTTGACCCACCTCCTAGAGAAATGGAAATAAAAACAAAAACAAACAAATGGGACCTAATGAAACTTAAAATCTTCTTCAAAACAAAGGAAATCAAAAACAAAACGAGAAGACAGCCCTCAGAATGAGAGAAAATATTTGCAAACAAAGCAACTGCCAAAGGATTAATGTCAAAATATACAAGCAGCTCATGCAGCTCAATATCAAAAACTAAACAATTCAATCCAAAAACGGTTAGAAGACGTAAATAGACATGTCTCCAAAGAAGATATACTGATTGCCAATAAAACTGAAAGGATGTCCAACATCACTAATCATTAGAGAATTGCAAATCAAAACTACAATAAGATATCACCTCACACCAGTCAGAGAGGACATCATCAAGAAATCTACAAACAGTAAATGTTGGAGAGGGTGTGGAGAAAAGGGAACCCTCTTACACTGTTGGTGGGAATGTAAATTGATATAGCCACTGTGGAAAACAGTATGGTGGTTCCTTAAAAAACTAAAAATGGAAATACCATACGACCCAGCAATCCCACTACTAGGCATATACCCTGAGAAAACCATAATTCAAAAAGAGTCATGTACCACAATGTTCATTGCAGCACTATTTACAATAATCAGGACATGGAAACAACCTAAGTGTCCATCGACAGACGAATGGATAAAGAAGATGTGGCACATATATACAATGGGATATTACTCAGTTATAAAAAGAAATGAACTTGAGTTATTTGTATTGAGGTGGATGGACCTAGAGTTTGTCATACAGAGTGAAAATAAGTCAGAAAGAGCAAAACAAATACCGTATGCTGAAACATATATATGGAATCTTAAAAAAAAAAAAAAAGATTCTTAAGAACCTAGGGGCAGGACAGGAATAAAGATGCAGACATAGAGAATGGACTTGAGGACACGGGGATGGGGAAGAGTAAGCTGGGCTGAAGTGAGAGAGTGTCATGGACATATATACATTACCAAATGTAAAATATATAGCTAGTGGGAAGCAGCCACATACCACAGAGAAATCAGCTCCATGCTTTGTGACCACCTAGAGAGGTGAGATAGCGAGGGTGGGAGGGAGACACAAGGGAGAGGAGATATGGGGATATATATGTATACATATAGCTGATTCACTTTGTTAAACAGCAGAAACTAATACAACATTGTAAAGCAATTATACTCTAATAAAGATGGTAAAAAAAAAAAATACATAGAGTGGCTGATGGATATAAAAAGAAGATCCAATTATATATTGTCTACAAAAGATTCACTTCAGCTCTAAGGACACACTGGACTAAAATTGAAGGGATGGAAAAGATATTCCAAGCAAATGGAAACCAAAAGAAAGCTGAGATAGCTATATCTGTATCATTCAAAATAGATTTAGAGTCAAAGGCTATAATAAGAGACAAAGAAGGGCATTACATAATGATAAAGTAGTGAGTCCAACAAGAGAATATAACATTTGTAAATATGTATGTACCCAACACTGGAAAAATCAAATATATAGAGCAAATATTAACAAACCTGAAGGAAGAAGTAGACAGGAATGCAGTAGTGGTAGGAGACTTCAATACCAAACTTTCAGTACTGTATAGGTCCCCAAACAGAAAATCAATAAGGAAACATTGGACTTCAACAGTATATTAGGCCAGATAGACTTAATAGACATTAAAGTACACCCCATCCAACAGTAGCAGAATATACATTCTTCTCAAGTGCAAATCGATCATTCTCCAAGACAGCTCATCTTTTAGGCCATCAAACAAGGTTTAATAATTTAAGAATACTTAAATCATATCAAGTATCGTTTCTGAACATAACTGTATGAAACTAGAAAGTAATTACAAGAAGGAAAACTGAAAATTCACAGATATGTGGAGATTAAACAACATTCTACCAAACCATCAATGGATGAAAAAACAAATTAAAAGAAAAATCACAAATATTTTTGATACAAATGAAAATGGAATTATAGTTTATAAAACCTAAATATTAAAAGACAACACTAAAATTAGAAAATCATTAAAGTGAATGACATATCAAATGTGCTGCTTCAAACTTATGGGGTACAGGTAAAGCTATACACACAGGGATATTTATAGCATTAAAGAAATAGAGGTATCCCTTGCTTTCCCAAAGTCTGCCTTAACCTACTTAGCTTTTATGTAATACGTATATTAGTAACAACTTTTTTCATAAAAGTGACAATCCTGTTTGAATTTCTTTCTACAAAAACAGATACTAATATGGAGCTTTCCTAATAACCAAGGAGCATAACGCAAACTTTCAGAAAGAGGGGATACTTTTCACTTTACGCCTTTTCAGCTTACCAAACATTTCATGGGAACACTCTACTTTCTAATAGTGGGGGAAACCTGTGTATTAGAAAAGAAGGCTTAACTCAGTGGAATAAATGTGCACCTCAATAAGCTGGTAAACAACTCTTAATACATTATAAATATAGAGATTAGAACAAAGAAAATAAGAATAAAAGAAATTAATAAAATTGAAAGCAAATGTCTCTTAGAGAAAATCATTTTAGTTACAACTAAATCTTTAAAAATATTTTTAAAATATTATAATAAGCTTTCTGAATACTGGTCACTAATAAAAAAAAGGAACAAATGGCCATGTGATGAGTTAAAAAAAGGGATACCACTCTAGATTCCAAAGAAATTACATTGATAAGAAGAATATCTTTTAAAAAATTTTATGCTGATTTAACAACTTTGGTAAAATTCTACTTGCCAAACTGACATGAGACAAATTTAAAACCTGAAGGGCCATTTATGTAATAAAAGTGTATAGAAAAGTATGGGTTTTATTATGACTTATTATGTGAATCATAATTTACTAGTGAATTCTTCAAAGAATAGAGAATAGAAAATGATAGAACACTCCCAGTTAATTTATTAGATCAGCATAAATTTGGTCTTAAATCCTGAAAATGCCAATTGGAAAACAATATAACAAAGACTGTAACAAGTTTCTCTATCTCCTGATCATAAATAAAAATAAACAGCATCTAAGCCCAATATAAGCAAACTGAATCCAGCAATACATCAAATGCATAACACATCTTGATTCAGTTACATTTTATCTAGGAAGGCTCAAGTTATTTAATATTTTAAAATGCATTGTAGTTATATATAGAATTAACAGAATAAAGGAGAACAATCAAGATTATCCCATGATTATTTTATTTCTGATTACTTAAGAGTTATTTGATAAACACTTTCCATTTATGATTTTAAAAGCTTTAATCTGACCAGGAATATAAGGGAAATTATTCAGTCTCCTTTAAAATAATCTACAAAGACCTTAGAGCTAATATCTTTTATTTTTGAAATATTTGAAAGCTATCTTTGTGAAATCATAAAAGAAGGATGCTCAACATCATGATTTTCATGAAATACTTTGCTAGAATAATAAATAATAATTGATGAAGCATGTTCTAAAACTCTAAAAAGAAACTTTTGATATTGTTGAGATTAAAGAAAATGTGAATCTAAGTAGGGAATATGCCATGCTCATGGGTTTAAAGAAACACTATTGTAAAGCTGTCACTTCTCTCTGTATGAATATACAGATTCAGTGTGATCCCACCAAGATGTTGTTGATAATGTTCTGGGTTATTTTAGTGAAAATTGACAATATACTTCTAACATATATATGGAAATGTAAAGAGCCAAGGCAAGTATGGAAAAATCAAAGTTGGAGTAATCACGTATCAGAAATCTAGTACTATTATCAAACTACAGCAAGTAAAACAGTGTTGTAATAATAAAAGGAGGTACAGAAAGATCAATGCAACAAACTGTAGAATCCTGAAATAAACAAACAAATATGTAGTCAACTGATTTGTATGTAAGCTGATGCTACAGAGCAGTGGGACAAAATTTTTTTCAATTTGTTCTGATTTAATTGGATATCCAGCTGGATAAAAATGAAGCTTGAATCTTACCTATGCCATATTAAAAAAATAAATTCCAGATGATGTTTTAACTATGAAAGATAACACAAAATCTTCCAGAAGATAATGATGAATACGTTCATTAACTTGAGGAGGGAAAACGTCATTTAAACATGATGCAAAATTTATCTGCAATAAGAAGAAAAATCAATAAATTGGAATACTGAATTATAAAGTTCTCTGTTAGTTAAAGAAGACCCCGACAGGGCTTCCCTGGTGGCGCAGTGGTTGAGAGTCCGCCTGCCGATGCAGGGGACACGGGTTCGTTCCCCGGTCCGGGAAGATCCCACATGCCGTGGAGCGGCTGGGCCCATGAGCCATGGCCGCTGAACCTGTGCGTCCGGAGCCTGTGCTCCGGAGAGGCCACAACAGTGAGAGGCCTGCGTACCGGGGGAAAAAAAAAAAAAGACCCCAAGAAGGTTGAAAAGATAAGCCATAGTGCAGGATAAGTCTTTTGCAATACACATGGCCAACAAAAGCCTCAACATAAACAAATGTGCAAAAGACTAACAGGCCAGGAGGATATCTAGATGACTAACTTTATTAGTGATAATTAGTGATTAGAGAAATATAAATTAAACCATAGTGAGACACCCCTACTTACCCACTAGAATGGCAAAAAATTTTAAAGAGTGGTAAAAACCAAGTATTGTTGAGACTATGGAGAAACAATTTTTTTGTATACTGCTGCTGGCAGTACAATTTGTTACAACCACTTTGGAAAAATTGCTTGGCAATATATATTAAACTTTAATACATACATATACTATTACCCAGCAGTTCTTCTTTTGAAATATACCTTACAGAAATTGTTTACATGTGCACAACTTATCTACTGTGGTAGAAATCAAAACAGCTGTTACTTTTTAGAGGAAGACTTAAAAGGATTATTCTGGTGTCCAGTTGATATTCTATTTGTTGGGTGATAGTTATTTACTTTGTAACAATTCATTATACATTTGTCAAGAAAAAGGAGATTAAAACTTAAGAGACATTAAATAAATGCCGTGTGTGGAATTTGGGTCATAATTTGAACAAATCAGCTATTAAACATTTATTAGATAATCAGGGTAACTAGAATGATAACTAAATTTAAATACAGTAAAGAGATGTTAATTTTTAGAGAGTGAAAATTGTACTATGCACTTTTAAGGTTTTTTTTTTTTAACTTTTGGAGAACATACTAAAATAATTCAGGTTGTAATCATGTGATGCTTGCATTTTCCAAAGTAATTCAGTTGAGGAGTTGGAGTGGGAGGGGGTAGAGAGGACAAAAGATTGGCCAAGAGTTGGTAATTGATGAAACTTCTTATTTATTTATTTAAAAACTTTATTTATTTAAAAACTTACTCTTATTTACAAGGAGGTTCATTATCACTCTATAATTTTATATGTATTTTAAATATATCATAATAAATTAAAAACAAAACAAATATGAAGAAATGACATCAACAACAATAACACTAAATTTTGGTAAATTATAATCTCAAATTTGTGCCTATCAGGAAAGTTTCCTAGGTAGAATTTTCCAAATGGAAAATTTACACTTGAGGGATTCTTTTTATTCTTATGGCTGTATTTCATACTTAACTCCATGTTTATTTTTTGGATATACTCAATATTTGTATAGAGTTAGGGTAGTCTGACAGACGTACTGAAGAAGTTTGATATGTCAGTCAATAGTCTGTAGGCTTTGATTCAGACACTACTGCAGCCACCTTAAAGGGAGGCGTAAAAACTGTACTATTTTATCAAGTCTCAAAGCAATACATTCAAATATCATTAGCACTGGCTACAACAACTACCTGGCATATATTCCCTCGACTCTCAAGAAAAGGCATTCACAACTCAGGTTAGGCATTTAATCTTTTTATAGCAGCTCCAGAGACAGGGAACACTAAAGTGTGTTGTAATATTTTCTAAACCTCAGCCGCAAAAGCTATCAAACCAGCATCCCTATGAGGATTTAGTTTACAGATAATCCTAACATGAATGGCAGATGCGTAGCCTCCCTTTGTGTCTCACTTGTTTAGTTGGGAACAACAGACCACCAATGTGAAAAATCATGAGAGAAAAATTCAAACTCTTATTTTGAACCAATAGATACAGAAAGGTACAATTACTTGAAACTGAAAAATGGGCAGATTTAGATTATGAAAGACAGATTGCTGATCCCTGAGAGATAAACAAAGCAGTGAAGTTCTTAAAAAAGAGAGAGGACAGTGGGGAGAACCAGCAGAACTGGCCTTTGTTAGCAGAAGAGAGATTTCAATAACTAGAGTAAAGAAGCAGATTATAAGAATAGATATATTTAAGACTGTGGAATTAATGGTGTGAAGATAATTTTCCATCTAGTTGCTTTTCTTTCCTCAATGATTTGTGAGGCTGAGAGTAAGACAGATTGATAAAGTACCACGGTGTACAGATTGTTTGCTTTCCCCCCTTCCCACTTCAGTCACTACTTAATGTATCTCAGAGTATGAGCTGTAACTCTAAGTTTGCAGGAAAAAAATGATGGGTGATATTCATATTAGGGTTGTGGGTAGGCTGTGCAGTGGAAAAGACTTTATACTGCAAAAATCAATGCATCAGTAAGTTTTATTCTGTACGTTTTGCCTAAAAATGCAGAAGAACATTTTAAGACTACAAGTGCTGAGATAAACTAAAGGCAGGTGGCTTAGGGGTTCTGAAAATTACAGCACAAACTATTGAAAAAACTGAAGGTTTATTTTTACAGGAATTTAGATCAAAAGAGAACGCAAGAACACTTTCATGAAAGAATATCTTTGTTCTAGCTGCCCTCATAGAGGTAACATTATCAGCCAGTGATGTGCGTTCAGTTGTATCAATCCACTGTTTGTATTGACATATATCTTCTTAAAAGTAGATAGAAATAAAATAACAACTATATTCAACATAAATAATTCATAAGCTTAAATCTAAATTTTTTCACCTAATCATTGGTTTAATCATTGGATTTTAGTTCAGCAAATGACAGAGGAAATTTAGTCTGCCTTCTCATTAAACAGACGAAGAAACAAGGGTCGAGATGAGTGAATTTTACAGGTGCACAAAAGTAAAAGATGAAGTCTGAGGTCTAAGGTTTTTTGAGCCTTACACTCATGTTCATTCCCAAACTACAATATTTAATTCTAAAATGGAAAGAGAGGAAAGGTATAGAGTTAAGACATTTTTATTCAATCTTCACCAGGAATCAAAAGGTCTGGTCTGGTTCTTACTTGTTCTGCTCTAGTTTTGTACATCTTACAGAAGAGGAGAAACTCTTTTTTTTAAATAGTTTTATTGAGGTATACTTGATATACAAAGAAGTACAGCATATACTTAATGTGTACAATTTGATGAGTTTAGATATATGCAAACTCCTACGATATCATCATCACAATCAAGGTAATAGACCTAACAATAATTTCCAGAAGTTCCCTGTATCTCTCTTATATTGTATATGGTAAGAACCCTCTTAATAGATCTTTAAGAACATAATACAGTATTGTTAAATACATGCAAAATGTTGTACAGCAGATGTCTAGAATTTATTCATCACGATAACTGAAACTGAAACACCCATTGAACGATGACTCCCTGCTTATTCCTACCCCAGCCCCTGAGTTCAACCCCTCTGCTTCTGAGTCTACTTTAGATACCTCATATAAATGGAATTATGAAGTATTTGTCCTTCTGTAACTTGCTTATTTCACTTAGCATAAAGTCCTCCAGGTTCATAATTGGTCCTACTTACTTAACTTTGCTCTTTCAAGTTCAATATAACATATTGTACAAATAAGGGTTATATTACACAACTAAATATTTGGATATATTACATAAGAATAATTGAAAAACTTCTTTAAAATATCCACATTTGTTTTACATCAGAATTGAAGTGTTTCAGTTGATAGTATTTCATTTTTGGAAAACACAATTTAATTCGAATTCTTATATCAATATTTCTAGCTTTTGTATAACATCCAAATACACTTTCAAAAAAATTCCCAAACTTCACGAATTTGATACTCTGTACCCTTTTAATATGTTTCTCTTTGCAAGTTTGTACTTATTATTTAGCTTATAAAAGTGAATCAATCATAGAAGAAAGACATAAGCTATCACACTATTGAGATTTCAGGAAACTTAAATCTTCACAAACAAGAAGTAATGAACTAAATTTCACAAGAAGTAGACTCTGCTAGAATTTCATTATCTTTTTGAAAAATACTTTTCTGTCTTCAGGGAGGAAAAAAGCATATTAGAAAAAAAAGCATTATGCTAAGTGAAATAAGACAGGTAGACAGACAAGTACCTTATGATCTCTCTTACAGCTGGAATCTAAATTTTAAAAAAAGGTCATAGATACAGATTGGTGGATGCAAGAGGGGGAGTGGGGAGTGGGAGGTGGGAGAAATGAGCAAACTGGGGTTTTGGTTATTGTTTATCTCAACTGAATAAAATTTTAAAATATATGTATTAGTAAGCAGTGTCATAAGAATGACAAGATCAATTATAGAAATGGCAAGTATGGAACGAATTCCAGAACCTCCATTACTTCCAACAAATATTTATTCCCAGCACATTCAATGTGCCAGGCACTCTATCAGGTTTTGGGGACACAACAGTGAATAAAACAGAAGTTCTTTTTCCATAATGATTATTATATAGAGGAGGAAGAGAGACAATAATCAAAAATTAACTAAAATTATGGCTCCCCCAAACATATTAAGCATAATAAATTATTTCTTTACTCAATGGACACAGTACATAGTATTTAATCAGATAGCATTTGTAGTTAAATCATTGTAACACAATAAAATGCTTGAGCCTAGGTAACCTGCAGTTCTGACAAACATAGTCCTGCAGGTTTTCAGCATCCTTCAAATATACCTGGGTCCCTGCTATAGTGTTACATCATCAGGTGGCAGTTGTCCATTCCAGTTTAAATACTGATTGGGAAGACTCTGAGTGAGGTTACCTTATAATATATTCTTAAACCATGAAAAATTTTTATGATGAAAAGCGGTACTATTAATAATTTTTTACCAAGACAACTAACATAATCCAGGACTCTATACAAATCTACCATCACTCTAATTCTTTCCTGAGATTGACTGGTATATCTAGAATAGCTGGTGTGATTCCAGAAATCTCTAAATCTCTTCAAGATGGGAAACCTATTTTGAGAGCCCTATCCCAGGAGATTAGGCCAGAGGAGTTTGGGGGCTATGGGGACTCAACAAATTTCCAAGGAAAGGTTGCTTGTCATTTTCCAGGTGTGTCTGTTTATTCTATTCATCAGTCCTCCACTTCGAAAACGAAGCTTCCCTGGTGGTCACAGTGGTTAAGAATCTGCCTGCCAATACAGGGGACATAGGTTTGAGCTCCGGTCTGGGAAGATTCCACATGCCATGGAGCAACTAAGCCTGTGTGCCACAACTACTGAGCCTGTGCTCTAGAGCTCACGAGCCACAACTACTGAACCCGTGTGCCACAACTACTACTATAAATAAATACGTAAAAATTTGAAAAACCAAAAAAAAGAGAAAACAGACAAAAGTCAGTTGTCAAACTCTAGTCACGCTACTTGAATTCACATTATTATAACATATTATAGTATTATTAAATGTAATGGGAAAATACGGAAAAAGAAATCAATAAAGAAGATAGAGAGTTGTGTGGTCTAGTATCAAATATTTTTGCCACACAAGAACTGCAGGAGGTGAGCAGTCCAGTCAGGTATCTGGAGAAGTGTTTTCCAAGAAGATTGAGTAGTATAGGTGTGTGCAAGAAACAGAAAGGAGATTAATGTGCCTGGAGTGGAGGAAATTGGGGGAGAGAGGAAGGAGATAAGGGAAAAGACTTGAGGAAAGTGAGGAATTGGGATTAGACCATGTAGAACAACAGGAGACAGTGTAAGATCTTTTATTTCTACTCTCAATACAATGCACAGGATTTTCAATAGAAGGGAACTATTTGGCTTTCTATTTAAAAATCATCATTCTAACTGCCATGTTGAAAAGAAACTCTATGGAGGCAAGAGAAGGTGGGAGATCAGTCAGCAGGCTAGAAATCATTAGAGTTTGGATGCATACATGTACTTCAGATTGTAATTATGCATACATATACACTACATTCACAAAACATAATTTTTATTATGTAAATTTGGAAAAATACAAAAGAGTATGGACAATAGAATGATGAACTCCCATGAGCCCATCACTCAGCTTCAATCATTAACAACGTACAGTTTTATTTCTGCCTCTTCAATTCCACATCCCTAGCCTCCATGGGATGATTTTAAAGCAAAGTACATCATATCATTCATCCATAAATACTTTAAAATATACCTCTAAATTTTAACATATCATTATCACATCTAATTAATATTTATCAATGTCAGCAAATATTGTCAGCACTCAAAGTTTTCTAATAATCTCATGAGTGTGTTTCTTTTTTTATACTGGTTTGTTTAAATCCAGATCCATATAACAAAATTCTGAATGTATTTTTAAGTGCAGTGATCTAAGAGGCCAGTCAGGTGGCAAAACCATACCTGAAGCCCTTAATCAGAGAAAATTTAGTATGAATAACTCCCAGCTAGACAGTGAAAAACCAGAAGGAAAAAAAATGATTTCTATGGTATCACAGAAATGATACATGATGAGGCAGCTGCCACATGTAGAGCTGAGGCTACAAAAGGAAACAGGTTGAAATTATTAAAATTTAGCATGCTGGGGGAAGAGTCCTGTATTAGTCTGTCTGGGCTATGGGCTACCATAACAAAATGCCACAGACTGCATGGCTTAAACACCAGGAATTTGTTTTCTTATGGTTCTAGAAGCTAAAAGTCTGAGATCAGGGTGCCTACCTAATTGGTTCTGGTGAGAGTTTCCCCTTGTCTTGCAGATGTCTGCCTTCTGTAGTATGTTCACATTGCCTTTCCATGGAATGTGTTCATGGAAAAAGAGAGGGACTGATCTCCCTGGGGTCTCTTCTTACGAGGACTCTAATTCTATCAGATCATGGACCCCCTCCCCTTTATCATCTCATTTATCCTTCATTATTTCTTTAGAGGCTCCAGCTCTCAGTACAGCCACACTGGGGGTTAGGGGTTCAACATACGACTTTTGAGGAGACACACAGTCCATAACAAGCCCCATGGAGCTGGAATCCAGACATCTGAGAAAGTGCTGCTCCACAATGGTTGCTTGTGTTTTTGAGCATGAAAGAGGGGTCCCTCTGTACTAAGATTCAGAATTTGAAGGAGAGCCTACTACTCCATTTGTGCTAGTGTCTCAGGAGGAGTCAGATGGATATAGTTCTGCATGTGTTAGAAAACCTGCGAACTGAAACTAACTGCAGTTACTACAATGACCTGCCACTGCTGGAGTGAAGTATTACTGACAGAAACAGGAAAGGAGTAAGAGCATTGTTCAGAATAGAGGGAACAAGTCCCTTCTTTTTCCTTTAGCTTTCCTGTCTCCCTCTAGTTCTTACTATTAGCAGAGACTAACAGGGAACAAGTTGGCAAATCAGAAATGTGATTTTCAGAGTTTTAGACCAACAGCAGAAAGCAGAATATGGAAAATTCTTTTTGGAGTTGAGATATCTATTAAATATTATACTTCTTTAGAGCTTAAGTCAGTTTGGATTCAAGTTTCCTTGTGGTTAAGTTTCCTAATGTGAGTAACAATATAGCTACTTTGTCAGGGACAGTCCACTTTACACTTGTTAGACTTCACATGCAGTTTGTGTTTCTGTTCACCATGAAACATGTCCAAGTTTGACTAAAAGCTATAAGATCATGCAACCAAACTGACACATGTGACTTTAGGCAATGATTTAATTTACTTAAACACTACTAGCCCAAAAGCTATTACTTAGAAAGAGTCCAAAAATAAAGTGTACTTTCTTTTGTTACATGTCTGCATCCAAGTGAATGATGTAATATTTAAGTTGTAGGTTTTGTTTTGTAGTATTAGAAAAATTACAAATTTTACTCAAGTTTCACTTTAAGTAACAAAAATATTCTAGGTTGCTCTAAGCTACTTCCCCTTCTCCCTTCCTTTTGTATTGTCCTTGAAGTCCATACAGTAAGATTTACCTTAAAAAAAATCACAGACCATAATTTATAAATATGGTTGATGAAAATATCTTCAGAATTATAAAAGGGAGGGACAATTTTCCTTCATGGAAAACTGGGTGAAGGGGAGGTATCACTAAAAGTTTATTTCAAAAACTTGCCACAGACCTTCTGGAGTGTGAGGAAGAAAGGAAATGGTATCCACCTTAAATTAGAAGCCAAATGCCTAAAGCTTGCTGAAGCTGCCTACATGCAATAACAGAAGAGAGAGAGGGCTGCATTAGGAAGGAGTTGCACTTTTCCCTACAACAGGTGAGGATGTTGGTTGTGGTTTACTTAAAAAGGGACTTCTAGGGGGGTAACATCAGAAATAAAGATAAAAACAAGATAAAAACTTAGGTTCTTCTTGACTTCCTCCCCATCACAAGAACAACTAACCACAACTAATCACAAGAACAAGAAACCACTGAGAACATTCCAGGACACAGGGATGAGTCCGATGCAACCCCCAGCACTTCAGAGATCAAGACAGAGTGCATTAGAAGGGTAAGAGATATGGCTTCTTATTAACTTAATTGCCCTTCCCTCAGACAAGCACAGTACCACAGAGAGAGGTCTCCCCTGAGCCTCCAGTTTCTAACGGGAAAAGAGAACCTAGGGGGACAACCAGCCCCCTAACCCAGCATTGTGAATGGCTTTGTGGGAATCCGTACTCTGATCTGGCACTGCAGGGATTGCAGGGGAATCTGTGGGACTCAAGCACTGGGAATATGACTGTGATGAAGCAGAGGGGAGTGGCTTGTAACAACCAGCACCCAGATCTTGGCGTATTGAGTTCATACCTGCAGTGCCCAAACAGTAATCTCAACCAGCAGCTTTGCTCATCTGCAGAACCGCATTGGGGTGCACTCCAACCACGGAACTCAGCAGGGTGCAGATCTGCCTGATTTAGATCCTCAAACAAAGAATTTTGTGAACCCTAGAGCCCAGTTTACCTATGACTTATCAAAGAGCTGAATCACAGCCCCACTCACTGTGGATAGTGTCTTCCAGTCTCATCTGACCAGAAGACTGGAGATAACTCCTAGAAAATGTTCCACTGGCACTCAAGCTGAGAGGTGGGCAAGCAGAGCTGAAGACCCCCAGAGTAAAGTCATTACACTTCCTGATTTCTAGCTACACTATAAAGGTAGAGTCATCAAAACAGTATGGTACTGGCATGAAAGTAGACAAATGGAACAGAATCAAGGGTCCAGAAATAAACCCATGCATATACAGTCAACTCATATTTGACAAGGGAGCTAAAAATACTCAATGGAGAAAACACAGTTTCTTCAATAAATGGAGTTGGGATAATGGGTATTCACATGTAAAAGAATGAAATTGACTCATAACTTATATCACTCACAAAGTTGAACTCAAAATGTATTAAAGACTTAAATGTAAGACCTGAAATCATGAAACTCCTAAAAGAAAAATGTGGGAATAAACTCCTTGACATGGGCCTTAATAGTGATTTTTTTGGGGGTATGACACCTAAAGCACAAGCAACTAAATCAAAAACAAATAAGTGGGACTACAAACTAAAGTTTCTGAACAGAAAAGAAACCATCAACAAAATGAAAAACACAATGTACGGAGTGGGAAAAACTATTTCCAACCATATATCTGAAAAGGAGTTAATTACTCAAAATATATTTATATATACTTTATATTTATACTGTTTATTTATATATACTTATTAAAATATTTTATATTATTATATACTTATATATATATACATATTTTATATGTATATATACTTTAGTATTCCTTCATCTCAATAGCAAAGAAACCAGTAACCCCAATTAAAAAAAAACTTGGGCAAAGGACCTAAATAGACTTTTCTCCAAAGAAGAATACCCAAAAGCTTAACAGGTATCTGAAAAGATGCTCAATCACTAATCATTAGGGAAATGCAAACTAAAACCACAATGAGATATCATTCACACCCATTAGAATGGCCATCATTAAAAAGACCAGAGATAGCAAATGCTGGTGTGGATGTGGAAAGAAAGAACCCTTGTACACTGTTGGTAGAATTATAAATTGGTACAGCCACTATGGAAAACAGCATGGAGTAGCCTCAAAAAACTAAATATAGAACTACTTACTATATGATCCAGCAATTTTACTTCTGGGAATATATTCAAAGTAAATGAAAACACTAACTCAAAATGATACATGCACCCACATATTCATAGCAGCATTATTTATAATAGCCAAAACATAGAAACAATCTAAGTGTCCACCTATGGATTACTGGATAAAAAATTGTGACATATAAAATTCAGCCATACAAAAGAAATGAGGCAATCCTACCATCTGTGACAACACGAATAAACCCTGTAGGCATTATGCTAAGTGAAATAGGTCAGAGAAAGACAAATAAATGTGGTATGATCTCACTTATATGTGGAATCTAAAAAAAAAAAAAAGAGCTCATAGAACAGAAGACAGATTAGTTGTTGCCAGCAGTGGTGGATAGGGGGTAAAGTGGTCAAAAGGTACAAACTTCCAATTATAAAATAAGTAAGTCTTGGGGATGTAATACACAGCATGGAAAGTATAACTAATAATCCTGTATTGAATATTTGAAAGTTGCTAGGAAAGTAGATCTTAAAAGTTCTTATTACAAGAAATAATATGTAGCTATGCATTGTGATGGATGAACTAGACTTACTGTGATGATTATTTTTGCAGTATATACAAATATCAAATCATGTTGTACACCTGAAACTAATGTAATGTTATATGACAATTATACCTCATTTTTGAAAACTGAAGGAAAAATAAAGGCTTTCTCAAAAGTTGAGAGAATGTGTTGCCACTAGACCTGCCTTGCAAGAAATGTTAAAAGAAATTCTTAAAACAGAAGGAGAATAATATAGGTCAGAAAATCCAATCTACATAAAGAAAGGAAGAGCAGGCATGAAGGAAAAAGTGAAGGTAAAATAAAACCTCTTCTTTTTCTTAACTGATATAACATAACAGTTTGTTCACCAAAATAACAGCAGTAACACATGCAATTACATAAGTGTGTGTGTGTGTGTGTGTGTGTGTGTGTGTGTGTGTATATATGCTCATATATGCTTATATATAAGTGAAATAAATGCCAGAAATGATACAAGGGACAGAAGGCAGAAACTAGGATTATTTGGTTGTTATAAGGTATTCATACTACCTGTGAAGGGATTTAGGGATTTAGTATTATTGGAAACTTGGATTAGCTATAAATGTATATTGCAAATTCTAGGGCAAACATTTAAAAGAGTTAAAAAAAAAAGTGTAACTAATATGCCAAGAAAGGGAAGAAAATAAAATAATATAAAATGCCTAATTTAAACCATAAAAAAACAGAAAAAGAGTGGAAGACAAAAATAGAAACAAAGATCACAGGCAATAATAATGGATATAGTAGATATCAATCCAACTAAATCAATATTCACTTTGAATGTCAATAGTCTAAATTAAGTCTAAATTAAAAACAGATTCTTAGAGTGGGTCAGAAAACATGCCCCAACTATAAGTTGAAATACACTTTATATATAAAGACATGTGTGTATATATATATATACACACACATATATATATGTGTGTGTGTGTGTGTGTGTATGTATATATATGTATATGTATAAAGACAATGTAAATGGATAGAGAAAAATATTCTATGCTAACAATAATCAAAACAAAGAATAATGTTAATTATGTTAATTTCAGACAGACCAGACTTTAAAGTAAGAAACATTATCTGGGATAAAAAAGGGCATTACATAACGACAAAGGGACCAGTTCTCCAAAAGGACATTTCTTTTTTTTTTTTTTTTTTTTTTTTTTATGCGTTACGCGGGCCTCTCACTGTTGTGGCCTCTCCCGTTGCGGAGGACAGGCTCCGGACGCGCAGGCTCAGCGGCCATGGCTCACGGGCCCAGCCGCTCCGCGGCATGTGGGATCTTCCCGGACCGGGGCACGAACCCGTGTCCCCTGCATCGGCAGGCGGACTCTCAACCACTGCGCCACCAGGGAAGCCCCAAAAAGACATTTCTTGACATGTGTGCACTTAACAACAGATTATCAAACTACTTGAGTCAAAAACTGATAGAAATGCAAGGAGTAATATACTAATCTACTATATATGAGGCTGAAATCAATAAGGACATAGTTGAACTCAAAAACAACACCATTATATTATCATGTTATAATAATATAAATTACTATGTTATATTATTATTATATTATACCCCAAATGAAATACTTAAGTATAACAAAATATTATAAGATCTAGATGAATAAAACTATAAAAGTGTGATGAATAAAATCAAAGAAGAACTAATAAATGGAGATACATTCATGTTCATGGATAGAAAGACAATATTGTCAAGATGTCAGTTCTTCCCAAATTGATCTATAGATTTAATACAATCCTGATCAAAATCCCATCAAGTCACTTTATCAATACAGAGTGTTTCTAAAGTATATATGGAGAGGAAAAAGACCTATAATAACCAACACAGTGTTGAAAATAAATAACAAAGTTGAAGGACTGATCCTATTTAACTTCAAGACTTATTATAAAGCTACAGTAATCAAGAGTGTGCTATTAGCAAAAGAACTGACACATAGTTCAATGGAACAGAATAGAGAGTCCTGAAATAGACCTAAAATATGTAGTCAACTGACCTATGATGAAGGAGCAAAGGCAATACAATGAGGCAAAGACAGTTTCTAGCACAAATGGTGCTAGAGGGCTTCCCTGGTGGTGCAGGGGTTGAGAGTCCACCTGCCGATGCAGGGGACACGGGTTCGTGCCCCGGTCCGGGAAGATCCCACATGCCATGGAGCGGCTGGGACCATGAGCCATGGCCACTGAGCCTGCGCGTCCGGAGCCTGTGCTCCACAACGGGAGAGGCCACAACAGTGGGAGGCCCGCGTACCGCAAAGAAAAAAAAAAAAAGTGGTGCTAGAACAACTGGACATCCACATGCCAAAAAAATTATTCTAGACACAGACCTCACACTCTTCACATAAGTTAACTTAAAATGGACCTTAAGCCTAAATGTAAAATGCAAAGCTATAAAACTCCTATTAGATAAAATAGGAGAAGATCTTGATGACCTTGGATATAAGGATGACTTTTTAAGTACAACAGTAAAGACACAATACATGAAAGAAATAATTGATAAGCTGGAGTTGATTAAAATTAAAAATTTGTGTTCTGCAAAAGATAATATTAAGGGTATTAGAAGACGAGTCACAGACTGGAAGAAAATATTTGCAAGACACTTCTGATAAAACACTATTATCCAGAATATACAAAGAACATTTAAAACTCAACAATAAAAAAAAAACCTGAATTAAAAAATGAGCCAAACACCTTAACAGACATTTCACCAAAGAAGATTATAGATGATAAATTAACGCATGAAAATATGTTCCAAATCATATGTTACCAGGGAAATAAAAATTAAAACCATGAGATACCACTACATACCTATTTAATGTCCAAAATCCAGAATGCTGACAGCACCAAATGATGAAGATGTAGGGCAACAAGAACTCTCATACACTGCAGGTAAAAATGCAAAATAGTACAGTCACTTTGGAAAACAGTTTGATGGTTCATACAAAACTAAACATATTCTCACCATGTGATCCAGTGATCACACTCTTTGGTATTACCCAAAGGAGCTGAAAACTTATTTCTATACAAAAACTTGTACATAGATGTTTATAGTAACTTTAGTCATAATTGCCAAAACTTGGAAGTAACCAAGATGTCTTTCAGTAAGTAAATGGATAAATAAACTATGGTATATCCAGACAACAGAATAGCACTGAGTACTAAAATGAAATGAACAATCAAGCCATGAAAAGACATGGAGGAACCTTAAATGCATATTTCTAAATGGATGAAGCCAATCTCAGAAGGCTACATACTATATGACTCCAAAGATAGGACATTCTGGAAAAGGCAAAACTGTGAAGACATTAAAAAGTCAGTAGTTTCTAGGTACAGGAGGGATGAGTAGGCAGAGAGCAGAGGATATCTAGGACATTGAAAATACTCTGTATGACATTATAATGATGGATACATGCCATTATACATTTGTTCAAACCCATAAAATGTACAATACCAAGAGTGAACCCTAATGTAAACTATGGACTTTGGGTGATTATAACGTGTCAATGTAGGTTCATCCTTGGTAAAAATTATACCACTTTGGTGATTAACGTTCATAGTGGATGAGGTTATCTACACATGGGGAAAAGGGGTATATGGGAAATCTCTGTACCTTCCTCTCAATTTGCTGTAAACCTAAAATTGCTCTAAAAAATTAAAGTCTTAAAAATAAAGAAAGGGATTCCTAGTAACAATGAATTAATGCAACCAAATGGAGACCTGACAAATTCCAAGAGATAAATTAGGGAGTGGAAAGCAACCAATATGAGCCTTTAAAAGAGAACTATGGTATGTTGATTCTATATCCTAAAACTTTACTGAATTCACTTATTAGCTCTAATGGTATTTTTGTGGAGTCTTTAAAATATGAATAGACATATGATATAAACATGTCTTCAAAAAGAGATCATTTTACTTCTTCCTTTTTGATTTTGATGTGTTTTGTCTCTTTTTCTTTTGATGCCTAAATGAGCTGCCTAGGACTTCCAGTACTCTACTGAATAGAATTGTTGAAAATGAGCATACCTGCTTATTTTCTGATCTTAAAGGAAAATCTTTTAGTTTTCACCAGTGAGTATGATGTGAGTTGTGGGATTTTCAACAACTCACAACAACAACTATATTGAGACAAATTTCTTCTGCGCTGATTTGTTGATAGTTTCTGCCGTGGATGTGTGTGGAATTTTATCAAATGCTTTACCTTCATGTACTGATATGAATGTGTGATTTTTATCCTCCATTCTGCTAATGTGGTATATCATATTTATTGAGGTGGATATGGTGGACCATTCTTTCAATACAATAACAATAGATTATCTAAAAAAAATAATCAAGAAAAAATTCCATTTACAATAGCAATGAAAAATTAAATACTTAAGAATAAGCTTAACCAAATGGGTGAAGAACTGATACACTGATAACCACATAAAACATTCATGAAAGAAATTTAGCAAGACACAAGTAAATGGAAAGACATCCCATATTCCTAATTTGGAAGAATTAATATTTCTTAAATGCTCATAGCACCCATAGCAGTCTACAGATTCGATGCAAGCCTATCTAAATCATAGTGGCATTTTTACACAGTAAAACAATCCTAAAATTCATATAGAACCACTAAATTAAATACTCTAAGTAGTCACAGCAATTTTGAGTAAGAAGAACAAAGCTAGAGTCATCACACTTTCACATTTCAAAACATATTACAACCTGCAATAATCAAAACTGTTTGGTACTAGCATAAAAATAGACATATAGACCAATGGAAGAAAATAGAGAGCCCAGAAATAAATCTATGCATATACAATCAACTGATATTTAACAAGTGGCCAAGAATACACAATGGGGAAAGGATAGTTTCCTCAAATGGTGTTGAAAAAACTAGATATCCACATTCAAAAGAATGAAATTGAGCCCTTTTCTTACACTATATACAAAATTCAATTCAAAATGATTAAAAACTTGAATATAAGGCCTGAAACTCTAAAACTCCAAGAAGAAAACATAGGAAAAAAATTTTCTTGACCTTGACTTCGGTGATGATTTTTTGGATGTAACACCAAAAGCACCAGCAAACAAAAGCACAAATAGATGTGTGAAATTACATCAAACTGAAAAGCTTCTGCACAGTGCAATAAACAGTCAACAGAATGAAAAGGTAACCTATGGTTTGGGAGAAAATATTTGAAAACCATAACTAATAAAGGGTTAATATCCAAAATTTATAATTAATTCATACAACTCAATAGCAAAAAATCAAATAACCCTGTCAAAAATGAGCAAATGACCTCAGAAAATTTTTCCAAGGAAGGTACACAAATGGCCAAGAGTTATAAGAAAATGTTTCAACATTACTAGTCAACAGGTAAATGCAAATTAAAAGTACAATGAGTTATCACCTCACACCTCTCAGGATGGCTGTTATAAAAAAACAAAAGATAACAAGTGCTGGTGAGAATATGGAAGAAAAAAGAAAACTTGTACAGTCTTGGTGGAATATAATTTGGTGTAGCCACTATGGAAAACAATATGGAGATTCCTCAAAAAATGAAAAATAGACCTACCATATGATCCAGCAATCCCACTTTTTGGGTATTTATCCAAAGGAACTGAAATCAGAGTCTCAAAGATACACCTGCATTCTTGTGTTCATTTCAGTATTATTCACAATAGCTAAGACATGGAAGCAATGTAAACATTCAAGGAAAGACGAATGGCTAAAGAAAATACATACAATGGAATATTATTCAGCCATAAAAAAGGAAATTCTGCCATATGAGACAACATGGATGAACCTGAAAGACATTATGCTAAGTAAAATTAGCCAGACACACAACAACTACTACATAATCCTACTTATATGGGGAATATAAAATAATCAAACTCATGGATTCAAAGTAGAATGGTGCTTAGCAAGGGGAGAGGGGAGGGGAAAACAGGTAGGTATTACTCAAAGGATACAAAGTTTCAGTTAGGCAAGATGAATAAGTTTCAGAGATCTACTGTCTACCATAATATCTATAGTTAAACAATACTATGCTGTTTACTTAGGCATTTGCTAAAAGTGCAGATTTTACATTAACTCTAGTTATCACAGAAAAAAATAAAGGCCCAAGGAAACTTTTGGAAGTGATGTTTATTAGCATTGATCATGGTGATTGTTTCATAGGTGTATATTTATTTCCAAATTTATCAAGTTGGATTCATTAAATGTACACAGCTTTTGTCTGTCAATCATATCTCAGTGTGGCTTAAAAAAGGGGAACATAAACATATAAATGTTTTAAAAATTAAAGAGAACTGCATATGACGTCTTCAAGGAGTGAGCAGAGAATCTCTGAGGAAGGGTTTATCTCAGGAGAGAATGACCAGTAATTGTATGTCTACTATAACCATAGACTTCAATGTAGGATCATTACTGAACCAACCAAGTAAAAGTTCCTCACCATTCCTTCCAGTTCCAGAGGCCAGAAATTCAGCTAATATGTGAAGATATCAATATGGAGAGCTAGGAAATCATGAAAAACCCAATCTCTTGCCCCTCCTTCTCCTGAGAAAACTGCTATGTGTGTTACTCCTGCATCAGGAGAAGAGAAAGGCTTTTAAGGTGCTTTGAGTTTTATATTTTAGTGAGATGGCGCTTTTTGATTATACAAATTATACTCCTCTTATTAAAACTAAAATTTATGCAGTAATTTTATTAACCCTTTACATACATTTTCTTATATTCTTAATTAATCTTTGCAGTAACCAGTAGGTTGATTCTATTATGAACTTTGTCTCATAAATAAACAAACTGAGCCTTTTTCAGGGCTTCATATGAATGGCAGAGTCAGAAACTGAATATCTGTCAAATTTTATACTCTTAATATTTTCTTGAATCCATATTTGTATTCATTTAATTTCTTAAGAAACAACAGTAACAAATATCTGCATTATCTAATGGATAATTCTGTGTATTAAGTTAGTAATATTCTATAATGAATTGCTTGTATCTTATGAAATAATTCCTTGTCTAACAAGAACTCACATCCTGTTTTGTTGCTCTGAATATTTTTTTCATGTACTGGGGAGAAATGGTTTCAGGTGTTCACATTAGCGATAAACATAAACAAATGTGCTTACTCTTCCTGCAATATTTCCAAAAGAATTCAAAATAAAAGTAGTTTATTTGTGAGAAAACATGAAAATGTCTTTATTAATACTTAAAATACACAAATTATTATATCTCATTCACATAATTTTGATCCAGTAACTCTTATTAAGTATGCATTTTTATAGGACACAATCTTAATCTGGAAGCAATTTTAGAAGATATCTTGACCAGTCTCCCACTCATGGCATGAACCTATTCCTCAAGTTTGACAGATAGGAGGATAATGAAATAATGAATTACCTTTTGTCTAATATTTATGTGTTATAAAAATATTTTTTTACTGATAGAATATTCGATTTCCTTTTAATTCCATCCATTTTTACTGAGTCCTGTCCTTGGAACCATCCATTCCTTTACTCATCTGATACATAATTATTGAGCTCATCATCCAGGCAACAAGTTTGATGAAGAGAATACAATGATGACCAAAACCAGAAATACTCCATGCTTAGGTGGAACTCGGAGGCTAGAGGTAAGGCAGATAATCAAATATGATTGCAGTAATGAATGTGGAGTTACAATTTTTAGAATGTACTGCAAAGTACATGATGCTATGAGATTGACTATTATGAGGTTTTCCTGAAAAAGTGAAATTCTTGCAAGTATTGAAAAGAAGCATTACACCTCTGTAGTATTTTCTTCAAATAGTCTGTATCTGCATGATACTGAAATAAATAACTTCAATCTGAATAAAGGGGATTAAGGAGTTTATGAATATGTGTGTATGTGTAATTACATTTGTGGGTATCATTTTGCCAATCAAGGTAGCTTGCCCTTTAATTCTCCTTATCTATGCATAACAGAGAATATGTGGAGAGGGGTGTTGCTAGACAGAATTTACCAGTGAAATAATTTTCATAGCGTGCTGAGAAATAAGAATTCATAAAAGTATAAAAGTGACTATTTTTTGTACCACACTTACAATCGGTTCTTAGTTTAGATCATGTTGTTAAATTTTTCTGCCTCAATAATTTGATGTTTATTTCATTTATGCTAGTCTTCTTGCTTTTTGTTATTTTGCTGGAATTTCAAGATTAAAAATCCACATAGTTTCTTTTTGTACTAAGAAACTTGAAAATAACTGAATAGCAGGATGATAAGAAACAGTTGAGGAGGCACAGCATACATATTTCAGTGAAGAGTACAACTACAAGTAAATAAATTACAGTTACCTTAAAAATGGAAAGAATAATGACTTATGTATAACAAAGGTAATACCAATTATTTTATTTTGTTGTGTGTTAATCTACACATAAGGGATCAACAGAACATAAATTTTAAGAAGTAGCTACTTGAAGCAAAATTGAGAAATGAAGCACCTGTTACCCTAATTCAGCAAAGTAATATATTATTTTCAAAGAAACTTGCAGATGATTGAGACCACTCGGTACTGAATTATCAGTATATGTACATAAAAATGCATTTAAAAGGACACTGCTTTACCATTGTCTGACAAATTTGATAAATGCAGGACAAAGTTGAACAAATTAGGCATAAAAATAAATTAAAGCAGCAGAATTTTAGATTAAAAGAGGCTCTAGAGATCACCTCATCCAACTCCCTCATTTTACAGATAAGGAAGCTGAGCCCAGAAATTTTAGACTACAGCTTTTGCGACGCTATGGAATTGGAAAAGAGCAAGATGAGAGAAGAAACCAAAATTTCCCAGCACAATGTTAGTTCTAGAAATCTAAACAAGTGAATTTGTTTAATTCGAAGGGATTAAGTTATCCAAAGTTATAATCTGCTAAAGCAAAACAGAGTACAAAATAGCACACAAACACACCCATTTGCCACTTGCAGTGTTAAACTCGTTATCAACAATTTTAGGGCTTACAATAAAAGCCAATAAATATTGGCTATACAAAGTCTTACCATGTCAAGAAATTGCCCAGATGTGGAATCATGCTGTAAAAACTAGATTTCTATAATCTTGTGATATGTCTATTTTTACATGTTGAAAAGAACTAAAGCAAGTTATGGAATATTTAATCAGTAAATATCTCCCCTAATTATCCTAGTAGTAGAGGATATGCATTTTTGTAAGCATGATCAATTTATCACCATGATAAATTACAGTAAACATTACTTCAGTTATCTTACTTCCTTTTTCCAGTGTATGTGCTCTGCTATAAAACATGTTTTTAGCAAACTCAGAATATTATATAATGTGGATATAATCAATATAGACCTAAATGATATAAATCTTTTTTTTTGGGGGGGGGGTACGCGGGCCTCTCACTGTTGTGGCCTCTCCCGTTGTGGAGCACAGGCTCCAGACGCACAGGTCCAGCGGCCATGGCTCACGGACCCAGCAGCTCCGCGGCATGTGGTATCCTCCCGGACTGGGGCATGAACCCGCGTCCCCTGCATCGGCAGGCGGACTCCCAACCACTGCCCCACCAGGGAAGCCCGATATAAATCTTTTAATGTAAACTATTTTGATTAAATATCCTTAAGGAATAAACTTCTCAGAGAGGAAGAAATTGTCCTCTACCCTCCTAGGTTCTTCTGGTTAGTCTAAGAATTAAATTGCCATTAGGCAGATTAACAGGGGAAAAACAAACAAAAGTTTAATAACACGTATACACAGGAGAGACCCATGAAAACTGAGTAACTTGCCAGAATGGCTGGAACCCTCACCTTAAAAATCATCTTCAGCTGAAGACAAAAGAGAATGTTGTCATAGTGGTTTGGGACATCAAAGGGGAGGTAGGCAACTGACAAGGAAATAGAAAAGCAAATGTTTGGTAAACGAGTATTTGCTGAGCCATGCAGAGACAATGGGACACAGAGAGGAATTTTAACAAACAGGATTTGCTAGGTTCCCCCCTGTCTGCCACACCTAGTTCATACTGTAGTTATCCAGGGTGATAGCCCCCTTCCAGGAACAGGCCCTCCATCTACATTCTTTTAGGCAGTTAAGGATAAGGTCAAAGGTTCCTCTTGAGTCTTTAGGACCTTGATTGTTTTCAGCTCAAAATAATCTGCGTGCCAAAGAGACATTTTGGGGAGGCAAGTTTTGCTCCCCTACAAACTTAACTCCAGCACAGATTCTCTAATACTAGGGACACGGTCAGTTACAACCAGGCCATTGCTTTGTCTACTTGTGTTTCACATTGGTCAAGGAGACCACAATGTTATCTCCATGTTGCTAATGCATATTTTTCCTGTAAAGGGACAGCTTTAAACTTTAGTCTTAATTTCCTCTCTTCTTCTCCTCAGAGTGAAAGCAGCTCTTTTGTCCCTTCTCTGTTTGCTTATTTCTGTCCCCCTCTAACCTTTAAAACCTAATTATAGGGATGATATCACTAGGCAATTTAACCTAACTCCTCACTTATGCTTTCCTGAATGCACACCATGCCTTATCTAACCTGTTGATTCTTTTCCTTGATAAAAAGAAGCAAGAATGAAGAATTTAGTAGTTAAAGATCTCTACCCTCAACAGCCCCCTAAGAAATCCTGCAGGCAGATTACGTGGGCAAGATAACATCTGAATAGAGAGTCAGCCTGTCTGCCTGCAATGGAGAATGATGCGGAACCCAGCTTCCTGCCTCGATGATTCACTGTGTTGACTAAAAAAAAATTCACAACCAAAAAGTTGAGAGTTCTTTTTTATTCAACAGAAATTTTTAGGACTTCAATCCCAGGAGGCAGCATCTCAAGTAACCCTGAGAGAACTGCTTCAAGGAGGCAAGGTGGGGAACCAGGATATACAGGAGTTTTGCAAAAAAGGGCAGGTAGTAGGAAAAAAAAGATTACTGTTAATAAAAGAAAACTAGATAACTCAAGTTAAGGAATTTAGTGCTTTTCTATGTATGGGAAGGTGCAAGGGTCTGGGCTCACTGAAATCATTCCTTTGATATGTACCTCAGCTATCTGGGGCCAGTATACTGTGTTCTCACATCCTGATTTTCTTCAGGGCTCAGGTCAGGACTGGCTGAAGTCTGAAGGCTGCTAGATGGCAGGTATTCTTTTTCTTCCTGAGTTCTCTCAGGGCTCACCAGCTCAACATAGGCTAGTGGCTGTAATCACTGATGACTGTGACATCCTTTGTTTACTGATATGGCAGGCAGTATTCCATTTCTCAAATGAAATTCTTCCCCCTCCATTTTTCCCTTTAAAAATTGTCATGGCTGAGCAGAATCTTCAAAGTTGGTCTACCCTCTACCCAGATTGCCAGCTTTTCTGATTAAAGCACCTGTCGTTTCTACTGACATTTGCCTCTCGAGTTATTGGCTTTTGAGCAGTGAGCAGCCAAATCTGAGTTCAGTAAAAAGAGCATTTACAACTTGAAACAACATGATTCATGGCATACAACATATTCAAAACATATTTAAATACCAAATAAGAAAGCTATAATTGCCTGTAGTAGTCAGGATTCTCCAGAGAAACAGAAACACTAGGAGATACATAGAGCCATATCTCACTCTATATGTGTATTTTGTATATCTGTGAGAGAGAGAGAGGAAAAGCGAGGGAAGGAGACCTTTGTTTTCGTCCAAATTTGAAGGCAATCAGGGAGAAGTATTCTCTCATACTCAAAGGAGGGAGGTTTTTATTCTTCAGGCCTTCAACTGATTGGATGAGGCCCACCCACATAAAGGACAGCAATCAGTATTGCTCAATCTAGCAATTTAAATGCTAATCTTATCCAAAAATAACCACCCATAGAAAATCTAAAAATAATTTTTGACCAGAGGTCTGTGTATCCCATGACCCAGACAAGTTGACACATAAAATTAACCATCATGCTGCTTAAAAGCCAAAGGTGGAAAAGGAAGACATGATACTGGAATTTCAACAGACCATAGATACAGGAGACATTTCCAACATGAGAGCTCACCAATGGCTTTACGCTAAAAAATTATATATGGTCTAAAAAATTATATTATCTGTAGTGAAGAAAGTCTGAAATATATTTAGGATACATCCTCTTTGAAGGCTCAGGCACAAACACTTTTGCTGACTCTCATGTCCTACCAGGCCTTACCATCCCCAAGCAGACTGAGTTAGGTTCACTTTGTATGGGCTTGTAGAGCCCTTTGTAATTATCTTTAGTGTAGTATTTAACCACAGTTTTCAATTATTTTTTTGTCCATCTTCCCAAGGCAGTGAAAATACTGAGGGATGGAGGTGTGTTTTCCACCTTATATATTCCCAGTACCTAGTACATATAAGCACTCAAATACGGACTCAAGAATGAACCATTAGTAAATATATGTAAGGCACCATGCTAGACTTAAATTATTTAATGATACTTTATTTGACCTAATAGGACTCATAAAAATTAAAAATAGCTCTAAATGCATCAGGTTTTTGTGGATCAACAATAATTTTGCTGTTCAAAATTTAAATCAGAATTCTGAATATGATCTGGGTGTGAACGAAATCTCCTAAGATAGCTCTAAACTGTCAAAGGCCTTACTCCTGTTCTTATCTTTGTAACTCACAACTTCAAGACAGAGTTTGACTTTTTTTATAAACAGCCAAATAGTAACTAATTTAAGCTTTGTGGGCCATACCATGTCTGGTTGTCACAAGTACTAAACTCTGCCATTGTCGTGTGAAAGCAGCTATAGATAATAAATAAACAGAGGCATGTGGCAGTAAAATTCTGTTTACAAAATCAGGTGGCAGTGGACAATATCTGGCCTATGGGCTGTAGAAATGCAACTTATGCTTTAAGTAATCCAAAAGCAACTGAGCATGAAGAAAATTTTACAATGTCCTTTGTTTTACAAACTAGAAACTATATTATTAAAAATATCCCAATAGCAAGGATGAGATCACTTTCGTTTCTGCAGAAAGTAAACTTTGAGAAACACTGTCATATCACATCCTTTCTTTAACCAGAAAAATTAGTTGCCACCAATCTGGCTCTCATAGCACTTTGCACAGGCACTTGCAGAAGGTTGATGACACGGAAAAGGTGACTGAAAGTAATTAGAAACTAAAGATTCTGTCTCAAAGCTAAATTTACTGGTTTAGGGATTTCCCTGTCCAGTGGTAAAGAATCTTCCTTCCAGCGCCCCAGAGGCAGGTTCAATCCCTGGTAGGAGAACTAAGATCCCACATGCCGCAGGGCAACTAAGTCCGCGCGCCACAACTACTGAGCTCACGCACCTCAACTAGAAAGCCCATGTGCTGCAAACTAGAGAGCCCAAGCACTCTGGAGCCCACGCACCACAGCTAGGGAAGAGAAAACCTGCACGCCACAACTAGAGAGAAGGCTGTGTGCTGCAACGAAAGATCCTACATACCACAACGAAGATCCCATGTGCTGCAAATAAGACCCAAAGCAGACAAAAAATAAATAAATTAATTAAATTAAATAAATATATAAATTTACTGGTCTAGTCATGGTTAATATAAATTTCTTTCCATGAGACTAAATTAAGATCTTTCTGTAAATTTGTGGCTAAATAGTTCAAAAACACCTAAATGCCAATTAAACTGTAAACTCAAGGAAGCATGACTATGACAATTACATTTAGTGAGTAAAATTCCAATGAATTGAAATGTACCAGGTTTGGAGACCTAAATGCTAGCAGAAAGGGGATGGTGAGTGAGGATACTGGGCAACATTTACCTGCATCAGGTAAGGGAGAAAATGTTTAGATGCTGTGATTTTTATTTTTCTATTCAACTGTAAAATCCCCTATTGATTCATAAAGAAAACATCCTTGTACAGCTTCAATTTCCTGTATCATGAAAAAATAAAAACTGATATCTCTAGCAATGGGCATAGCACATAAACAATATTCAATTAATGTTAATGATTAATAGCTTTTATAAATAGAAGAATGAAAAAATTAAATAAGATTTACTTTTTAACCTCTAAAATTCTGATATCTAAGATTATTTGAAAAGATTAAAAATGAAATGAAATCTATTAAGTTTTATCTTTCCACATTAGAATTTACAAAGGAGATTCACAATACATTACATGGAACCACATGAAATCACTGATATTTGTGATCTTAAAAAATGGCAGCACCACATGATTCAAGTTATAATCGTTAGAAATTCTCAAGATAACCTTACATGATGGGTACTGATCCCACTTGATAGACAAAGAAATTGATGCTGAATAGAAGGTGACTTGCCTAAGCCTACAGAGAAAGCTAGTGAGAGCACTGAAAAAAACCAATATTTTATTATGTTAAATGTAACAGATACTGTAAACTTAGTGTATGCCAGGCACTTTTCTGAGTATGAGTATATAGGAATAGATAAATTTAGCTCACCAGCCTCCCTTATGTGAGACCATCAACTTCCACATTTTAGGAGTTTTTAAATCCCCCATTCAATTCTAGCTCTGAAGAAATTTTTTTTCTAAATTTGTTACATTTGTATCTAAAGATTATCTGATGGAGACTTATTCCTATCTTTGCCAAACTTCAGTGCCTACACCTTTCAAACGTGAAGGGACATATTTAAAATTTGATGTCAGGATTTATGGTAAAGCAGTCCTTATTCACCTTTTATCACTGACCTACAGTGTACAAAAGTATCAACTTAAGGACTGGCCAAGTAGATGGAAATTAAATCCGAAAATCATTAACATTTTCAACATGAGAAATGTGTTCTTTGTTGTAAGGTAAGAGTGTATGCCTATAAACTTCTATGGGATATTTTCGCTCAATTCACCATCCTTCCCCTCCCTGCTGTGTGTCTCAGGAGGCTGACCTCTATAGACTATTTGCCAGTAGACTCTGGCCTGTAGGAGGCTTGAGCAGAAGATGGAGAGAGAGAGAGGTTTTGGTACTTATTGCCTCAGAAACCTCCGCCACAGCCAACAAACATTGGACAGGTGGTTGTCTTACCTGTATCAAACACCACAGCTCTTTTTAGATGTCCCCAAGATTTCAGTACCCTCTGAGGTTGCTGTAACAGCTGCCTTCTCTTGCTTTGTCAGGATAGTGGTGGTAATAGCTTTACTCTTGCTAAATCCTGGGAGCATCATCAAAACTTATTAGCTCTCTTAACTCCACAAATACCTCATCACTTCTTAAAATTCTCTTTAATTACTCCTCTGACTATAACATAACACTTGTTTCTTGTCAGAATCTTATTAAGGAAAAACTTTTATACACACACACACGCATGCACACACATACGTATATAATAGTGAGTTCCCAAATTGACTTAATTTATAGTACTAATTCATCAAACTCAAAAGAAACTGAAATGTATAACCAGAATGAGTATTTACTAATTTACAGAGGAGGACATTTTCACTTACTGTCAAAAGAATGAATGGTTATATTTAGGAATTCAACTTTGTCAACATCCAATTTGAAACTCTAATAACTACTGCCAATTCAATCAGTACATGGTTTTCTTTTCAACCTTAAAAAATAATCTTCTTCTAAGTTTTTTCTTTTTTTTTAAACTTTTTTCATCTGTTTAGTTTTGGTAGGAGTAGGTACTCAATAATTTGAGAAAGAAAGATAGAGACAAATGAAAATAGGAAATAGTTAAAATGTTGCTCATAGAATTAAGCGAAAAATAAGTGCTTTCATTTCTTTGAGAAGAGCATTTATATTCTTAATTTTTTAAGTGAATATTTTTCTCACATAGATTATTCTGTTCACAGCTATTAAGTAACTTTCTTCTTTATATAAAGACAAAATGATTTCCTAACAGTAATGAACCCAAATGATTGACCTACATCACAGTCATAGCCTCATAAAGAAAAGTCAAGTACTCTGCAAATAGATACAATTACTTCTGCAACTGGAAGTAGGAATCCTTGCACAAAATTAATCTTGCTGTATAATCACCTAAAACCTGAGAGGATGAACAAGTACTTCATGTAAAAGAACAGGGAAAAGCAGAAAAGAGATATACAATTATCATTTACCTTGTAGAACTAAAAAGAAGACGAAAAAGACTATATGTTTAACAAGCACTACTTCATCAAGGTAACATTTTAAAAATAGTGATGAGTATCCAGACACCAATACAGTTGGTGTTTGTGCTTGAACTTATTGACAAGAAAGATTAAAGTGTAGAGTAGTAAAACAGAGATCTTTGTAACTTTCAGTAACACACAGGGGCTTTTGAAGTTTCTTATATCTCTGATTTGCAAGATGATGCTCAAAAGTAGCACAGAAAAATTGAAGGGATACATGAAGAAGACTGTGGTGTTATTTAATTTATTCACCCAAAAGATACTTACTGATCATGTATTGTCAGGCACTACACAAGCACTCATGATACAAAGATTAGTGATATTGCCCTCTTCATGAAGGAAACAAATGTGTAAAGAAGAATTATAATTCAAAATTATAAATACTATCATAAGAAAATGGCCAAACACTATTAGATTATGGAGAAGGTAACATCAGAGCTGGGACGAAAAGTTTGAGAATTTTCTGAACAATCATAGAAGATGTGTAATTTTGAAGAAATAAAATGGGAGAAGTTTACATTCAGGGTAATGGAAGTTTGGGAGCAAGAAATGAAAAGAAAGAGGTAGATTAGGTAAGATTATAAAACACCTGAAGGCCATGTTTTTGTTTATATTTTTAAAGCAATTTTTCTTTTTCCACAGGCCATAGCAATGAAATATTGAAAACAAATAGATGTTATAAACAGTGTTCTGATATAGCCTTAAAAGATTCCCCCCTTATATTTATGAATTTGTAAAATATCAAATAGCTGAAAGAGGTCACTGTATTATATATGAGTCAAATCCAAAGTATAAAATATAAGTGCTTCCAGTTATTTTACAGTTTCACTATAACTTAATTTTCATATCCAAAACTCTTCCTGTTTTCTCTCCACTTCTCTAGAAAAAAACAGCTTTTTAATGAAAATTATCTTTCTCTAATGGAAACAAACCAATCCTAGCAATTCTTGTAAAGTTTTCCATTTCACATTTCTTATGTGTTTCCCCTTTATCTTCCTGCATAAGTATTTTTTCCTCTTCTTATTCCTCTATATTTAGTAATAAGTCTTAGATGGTCATTTTAATTATTCATTGGGTAATAAGAATGCATGAATGATTTTCAGAAGCAAATTAGTTAAGAGTGGGAGAAATGTACTAAGAGCTTCCAGGAATATTATTTTTTTATACATTGAATTGCTATTGCACATTCTAAATGCTATGAAAAAAATCAAGTTGACAGTTATTACTTCTTTTCTTTACATTTTCCTATGTGAACAAACAGAGAAAGGAAAAACTAATAATGTGTATAGATTTCTAAAGAACCAGAAAACTTCCTATGGTAATATCTTGGGAATAACAAGAATGGTTTTGAGTGGACTTCATATATATATATACACACACAAACACACACACACACATACATACATACAGCATGCTTAAATCATTTGCTTGATCACATTAGCTTTAGCTGATCCAGCCAGATGATTTTAAGACTGAATTTCCTTAACAATCAATTTAAGTATGAGGATTGGGATGGTCTAGAATATACTAGGAATCAGACTTCAAGTAGTATGCCTAAGAGAAAATAGTTAAGAATGCAGCTACATTCTACATGTTACTTAAATCACTGAAGTTTCTCATTAAGTTATTAGTTTCCCAAATGTTGTTAGTGGGTTTTAAATGAGATAAATGTTTTCCACCAACCAACATTCCACCACAGTCAGAGACATGCTAAAAAAAAAAAAAAAAAAAACCAGAGCTACTACTGGAAATGCACCAAATTATATCTCAGATAAAGTATAAATTTTAAATATTTTCTATTTTTACATAGATAAGTATTTAAGTTTATTCCTTGACATTTGCTTTCACCCAATCTCACTCATATTCTCAAGTCTTGGTAATAACTCAGCAAATAAACTAAAGAGTTAAAAACATCTTATCATGAATGTTTCTTGTGATCTTTTATACAACTTTAGGACAAAGAAAAGGTAGCTAGGAGTTTTCATTGGTAATTCAGTTTTCTGAAGTTGTTATTCATTTTCAGAAGGGATGAAAACAATAATACTCTTCTACATTCTTTAATTGGTACCTCATCTCCACTATCAATAAGTGATATAAAAATAAACAACAAAAACTAAAACTGGGGAGAACAACCAGTTTAATAATCTACAATATTTGTTTCCTGTTTATGATCCTGAAAATTCTAACAGCTATTTTCCCTCCTTGAGATCCAGTAACAGTTGACATTTTGTTTTGAGTATTGTAAATACAAGATACATTAGATTTCCATAATCTCTAATTATTTGCAGGCAGGGAACAATCAAATTACCTTTGGGAGTCAATATATTTTCAAACAAATGCTTTGCCTATAGTAAATACAAGTTTCATACTACTTTCCATCACTACTACCAGAAATGTTCCTGTTAACATCTAGGCATGCCGACCTCCTTATGAATCTCCACCCTCCTTTCCCACCTTACTTCATCTCCAACATATCGGCAATCTCATTTTTAGTACCTATGTGTTGTTTTCTTAACGTCTGTATTATTTAAGTTAGTATTCTTTAAAAACATTTTCACATGATGGAAATTAGGTTCCTAGAGCCTCACCTAAATCTTAATGCAATAATATTGCATAGTTAGAAGGTTGATAATTATTCTTATAACTGCATTTCAGTTTCCTCTCATTTATAGATTCGTATTTTTCAAGTACTTAAAATGAAATATTCTTCAACCTTAATGTATTGTTTTATGCATAATTATATTCTAGACTGAGAAATAATATGTTGAAGATAATCTAATAATAGTTCAATTTTTTTCTCTCCAAATGCCATTTCAGAAAATTGTACAATGTAAAATATTCTATTTTCTAACTGCATAAATATTTTTGGTGTAGACATTAACAACAGGTTACAAAAAACTAACTAAAATTGCCAAAGTAATTCATAATGGTATGCAAATTTCTCTAGTACTAAGAGCTTTTCCCTTTATTTTTCATACCAATGTCAAATATTGACATACTTCATGACAGTGATGTCACAGATTTGAAAGAATAATCAATAATCATACAATTTAGTTCTAGCAAACATAAAAGAAATAACATAAAAGATGCTAATACTTTGCACTTTCTTCTGTCAATGAAATATTCTGACATTTTAACCATAGATTATACACATATTTACAACCCCTAACCTTGGGTAAATTACTCTCTCTGCTTTGTTCCTAAAGAGCTGTTAGAGATACTAAACATCAATGCTGATTTACTGAAAATTAAATCTATATAAATTCATTTCTTTTATGTATTTCTAATCCTAAGGCTGCAGGGTACCTCAAAAGTGGGTGTCTTAAAACAGTAGAAATTTATTGTCTCACAGTTCTAGAGGACAGATGTCCAAAATCAAGGTGTGAGCTGGCAGGTTAGTTTCTTCTAAGGGCTTTGAGGGATAATATATTCTGTGCCTCTCTTATATGGTAGTTCCAGGCATTCTTTGGCTTATAGATGCATCACACCAATCCTTCATCTTTACATGATGTTCTCTCTGGATCTCTGTCTTCACATGAACATCTTCTTATAAGGACACCAGTTACATTGGATTAGGGACCCACTCTAATATGACCTCATCTTAACTAATTATATCAGCAATGACCTTATTTCCAAGTAAATCACATTCTGAAGTACTGGAATTTAGAAGTTCAACATTTTTTAAGGGACAAAATCCAATCCATAAAACTGATTTACTGAATTTTAAATGTATCTTTTTTTTTTTTTTTTTTTTTTTTTGCGGTACACAGGCCTCTCACTGTTGTGGCCTCTCCCGTTGCGGAGCACAGGCTCCGGACGCGCAGGCTCAGCGGGCCCATGGGCCCAGCTGCTCTGCGGCATGTGGGATCTTCCCGGACCGGGGCACGAACCCGTGTCCCCTGCGTCGGCAGGCGGACTCTCAACCACTGCGCCACCAAGGAAGCCCTAAATGTATCTTAATTCACTTCTTTTATATGTTTTACTAGAATTCTTATACTCTTGTCAAGTACCAAATCCAATTTGTCTATTCCTGGTTTTTAACAGGAAAAGTTACTTGGTTTTATAAAATAGTTAAATGTCATTTATTGCAAATCTCCTAAACTTCTCTATAGTCTACACCTCATTTTCTTCATAGTTAACCAATTGCCACATTGTCGTTCAGAGGAAGAAAACTACTCTTCCCATCCAAGGATAATTTTTTCACCTGGACATTGACTCTATTCTTTCATAAACTCTCCAGGAGTTTAAGTCATCAATGATTTTTCCATATCTTTACCCTTTCTCTCTAAACTTCTACTTAGGCAAAAATCTCAGCTCTCCCAAAGTAATATCCCTTCAATATTTCTATTCTTTTGTAAATTTTAAGAGAAAAATTCTACTAAAAAGAATCTGTAACCACTACTCACCTTCCTCACTCACCAGATTTTGCTCAACAACTTAAAACGTCCACTGACCCCATCACTCTACTTACAGAGAGTTTTCTTTAAAGCATCACCATTCCTTGAAATGAAAAATGCAAAGTTTTTTTCCATATACTTCATCTTCCTGAAAATCTCCCTAGAAATTGCTGCTGAATAGTCTCTTTTCTAGATCTTGGGCATTATCATTATTCCTTTCTTATTGTTTCTTCTATATCCTTTGTTGACCCCTTTCACCTAATAAATGTTGGGTTTTTTAAAAGTTTTATCCTTGACCTTTTTCCTTATGTCACTAAACTCACTGCTTTTTTTTTTTTTTTTTTTTTCATGATTTTATTTAAGGACTCTACTGTATGTCAAAAAATGTCAAGTTTCTCAAGTTTGGAAACTTGAGACTGACTTCCTCTTTACCAAGATAACACTTCATGTTTTCTCTATTAATTTTCTATTTGCTTGTTTATCTTCACTTATTTTTTCTGTACAGGTCTGCTTCTTTACAAGAATGTACTCTTTTAAGATCTGGGTCTTCATATTATTCTTGTCTATGCACATTTCCAACAAAGAGTTTTACACAAAGTGGATACTTAAAAATATATGTCCTGAAGTCTTTTGATAAAATTGTATATATTAATCACTGTTCCTAATCCTAACTTCACTTTAATAACATAGTAAAAAGCAAAACAGGATAATTATATCTAAAACCAGCATATTAATTTTAATAGTCTACTTTTCAGTGGAGAGCTGGATAACACTAAAATAGCCTTATCGATAGAAATTTTAAAACATAGGGTACTGCTCATAAAGTAAATATATGGCATGTAATTTATTTTTCAGCATATTATTATAAACACACAGGAAAATATATTTAACAAATTTTCCATAAATGACAAGTTAATTCAAACCTCGTTATGCATTTTTATACATTTTTAAACATTTTTTTGTTAAATATGTAAAGAGAATATTGTATCTTATTTATACATTTTGAATAATTAAAATAAACTTTATAATTTAAGTTCTGATAAATTTTTCAGTAAGGGGAGTTTTGAAAATTTCTTTTATCCAGCATTTTTAAAATGCCTTTAAACCACAAAATACTATTTTAACTGGTCATCTCATTTATCACAGAAATAATATTTGCTGAAAGATATTGGATATGTTACTTTATATAAAAATCATAATACAATGTATATTCAACAAAATGGCTATCTCATATATACTGCAATGAATATTCCAGAAATTTATTTTATGTTATATAATTACAGCAATATGAATAAACTAATTCTCACAGGGCCAGTGAATTAATTTAATGTATAAGACTCCTTTGAACAACTGCTTTTTTGCCTGGATATATTATCTAATATTTTAAAGTATACTTCATTTCAGAAAAGCATGAGAATTATATTCATGCCTTTATTCTTAGTATACTTTCTGTCCGTTCCTACCTCAATTGTTACCACTTTTTATCCTGGTAACACTCACTCTCACACCCTATATCCAGGCATGATAAATAGTATCCTTAAGGCATATTAAGAGCATGTAGTAGTAACCCTTAAATGGGGCAAGCTCATTCCTTAAGAATTTATATTTAAGGTGGATCTGTAACAAAACTGAGAAATCAGGTCATTTGGAAATGAAGAATATCGCCATAGGAAGTCTTCCCCAATGTACATTAGTTAATGCCACATTTTTTATGAAGCAAAAATCTTTAATCTTTTTTTTTTTTTTTTTTTTTGCGCTACGCGGGCCTCTGACTGTTGCGGCCTCTCCCGCTGCGGAGCACAGGCTCCAGACGCGCAGGCTCAGTGTCCATGGCTCACGGGTCCAGCCGCTCCACGGCATACGCGGCACAAACCCGTGTCCCCTGTGCCTGCATCGGCAGGCGGACTCTCAACCACTGCTCCACCAGGGAAGCCCTTTTAATATTCTTAATATGGTTAAACATGGCAATTAGTCCCCCATACTTCTTTCTTTTCTCTCCCCACCGCCATAGGTATCAATTTGCAAAGAATTCCTAGGCACAGTCCACTAAGCAAAAAGAAGCAAACTTTTGACAAATCCATTTATGTAACAGTGTTACATGACTGAAATCATCCAGGTAACGCATTCTAAGGAAAATGAATCCAGAAGAGTGAACGCTAATGATTGCAAAATTAATTCCTTTGATTAAAAACAAACACACTGTAGGAAAACAGTAAAATAAATATTAAATCATTTTACAATCTAATTAAATCTCAACAAGATTTGCTGAGGCTATTGATGGTGTTATTAAATTGTCTCTGAAACTCTTATGCAAATTAGAGCTGAACCTGAACACAATATACTAATTCTGAACTGTATCCACATGAAACAGTTATAATACTCTAATAAAACCGAATTGAACTTTTGTAAGGTCTCTGTTAGGCAAGAGCACCATACTATATAAAATGCATTTGAGGAGATAAAAATTGTTCCGTGTGTGTGTGTGTGTGTGTGTGTGTGTGTGTGTGTGTGTGTGTGAATAAAAGCTTCTTAAGCACAGAGGCATTCATAAGCATTACATAATCTCATTCATCTCAAACTCTGCTTAAGTAATCCAACAATTAAACATAGAAGTACTATGTCTACTTTCATATAATCCCACTACCATTCTAAATGTAAGAAATTCCAATTATTTGTTAGCATAAAATCAACACACACACATACCCTAGTCAATGGTTCATTAATATTATTTAAAATTTTAGTTTTCTAATGGCCTTAAAATTTTATAGTCTTTCCTTACAAAGTCTCTAAGAGAATGACTGGATCATTACCCATTCTGTATGGGCCTGAGAACAGAAAGACAAAGAATAAGTGATTTTCTTTGATTCTTTAAGCAAGGAAAGCAAACTGGGAAATTGTTCACTCACTCACTCAGAACTTCATGCCGTTTACCTTGTAATTGGCTGGTACTTCAGGAGATATTCATTTCAAAGTTTACAGTCAATGATTCGGGACTCAAAGCTTAATTTCCAAAAAACTGATTAGTAATCTAATATATTTCTTTTGCTTTTGGCTGATGATTGAGCATTATTTTTTTTCTTTCTTTTCTTTTTTTCTTTTTTTTTTTTTTTGGAAACTACAGAAGTAAATCTGAGTTAAAATGATTCAACTAACTTATATAACATGTAGATACAGTTTATGTGTCTGTAGACAGAAGATTTAGCCTCAAATTTAAAACAATATTAAGTGTTGGGTTTTGTTTTAAATACTTGTTTTGTTTTTTAAAGCATTCGTCTCCATTAGACCAGAAATATAAAATTGCTTAAATAAGTTTTGGGGCTGAAGCAAGGTATTATCTGCTTGTACCCCAGACTGGCAAGAAAAATAGAGAACCAAAAGGATTATATATAAAAGCATTTAAAATTATATCTTATCATTTGTTTAAAATCATTTGACTGTTCAAAGTAAAAACAATCTATTATGTGTTTATAAGATATGTAAAATATGGAACAACAACAATCTCACAAAGTGTGTGTGGGGTAAAGGAATTACACTTGTTTCTTACATTGTTCATAAAGGAATATAATATTTGCAGATTGATCAGGACAAATTAAATATGCATAGTGTATTCTCCACAGACTAAAAATTCCAGGAAAGAGGTATATGAGATATTTGTACACATATGTTTTCATATATATAATATAAATGTGAGGCATATTTGTGTATATATAATGAATCCACCTAATGTATATAAACCCATATATACATCGTGTGTATATATATATATATATACACACACACATTTATATAAATAAATAAAAATATATACAAATGGAAATGTATACATGCACACATATTTCCACATTAGGATGCAGAAACCTTTGGGGGGGCATTATTTTGCCTACCACACACACATATATACAAATACATAGATGTACATATGTACACAGGCAAACATACACGTATAGTTGGAAAGGGAAAGATTTGAAAGATACACATCATAATATTAATAGTGGGCGAATTTCTTATTTTGATGCAAAACCCATAGAAACACCAGGCATCAGGTAGAAATGTAGAAACTGACAAGATCACCATAGATATTTATGGAAATGTGGTAGACAAGAATGGCTAAAACAATCTTAAAGACTTTAAGAATGTCGGAGGACTTATAATACCATATTCACCAATAGTAAGGCTATAATGTTTAAGATTGTGTCATAGTGGCATGGGATAGACAAATAGAGCAATGGAACAGAATTATATGCTATTTACACATTAGAGCAATGGAACAGAATTGTATGCCATTTACACGTTAAGTTCAATGTCAAGGACATCAGCTGTTACCTCTCATGATACAGGAAATTCAAGCTGTAGAACAAAATTGTAAACCTAATACCATAAATAGTAGATTGGCAAAATAAACTATATTGTGTATATTATATCAGATTTTAAATAAAACTTTAAGGATGAAGCACATCTATAATCACAAATACAGAAAATGGTTTGTGGTATAGTATTGGAGAAGCAACAGTATATTTCAAGATAGTAATCAGTACTACACTAATGATACTATACTATGTGTGAACCTGTCATGTGTATGAACCCATTGTGTTTAAAAGGTTGCTTATCAAAGTGTTAAAAGAGGTCAATTTAATTTTGAGTGATGAGATATCTGAGGCAGTTTTGTTCCTATTGATAGTTTTGGTTTTGCTTGAACATTTTAAGTACGGATTATTTTTTAATCAGAAGAAAATTAAGAAAGCCTTCATTCTGGGTAAAAGCTTAGAGTTTTAATCATATTCTTTTAAAATAAGAAAGATTTTTTTTATTGATATAAGTATCATAAGTTGTTATAAATCAGTCAGAAGCTATTTGCACCATTTGTGACAGCATGGAACCAGTTTGGTCAGAATGTATTTGAAAAAGATAGAACTAGGTCAGGCTGCACCTGAGCTGACTAGAATCAGCTGGACCAGAGTTTACTTGCAAAGCACATAAAAGAAACACCAAGTTAAAATTATCACAGAAGTTGTCTAAGATCTGTGTATGTTGGAAAGCAGAGGAAAATATTCCACTCAGGAGAAGGAACAATGATATAAAGGAGGAAGTTTTAGAGAAGCTTTAAGTAAAACATTATATTTCAGTTTATATCATGTATGAAACCTCTAGTAGATTTTTTTAAACCTGCAGTTTTCATTAATGAAACAAAAGATTCAAGCTTACTAAGCATAAAAACTAAATTCTGATTACAAACTTGGGTGATTCTTTGTGAAGAATGTTCACTATATTATTCTTATAACTGATATTGTAGACCTTATTTGAGCATAACTGTTGAATATTTATATAACAAGTCAATATGTTTATTTAGAGGAAGAATATGCAAATACTAGTCTCTGTCAATTCTATAATGTTTCTTACAGGGAGAAAAAAGTAGCAAACTTGCTTTGGTAGAAGTCTGGAGGAAAGTGATTTTACTAGTGATAAACACTCCAAAAGCAATCTCAGGACATTCTGATAAGCCAGAACTTTATTTAAAACATTGTGAAGGGTTATTTTAAGTTGTAGATAACAAGAAACAGTACAGAGATAGCATGAAAGTGATTCCAATTTCTGTTAATTTGAAACAGAAACATGATCTAATTTTTAGTAACAAATTCAATGAGATATTCATGCTGAATAAATAAATCTTCTGTGGTCTGAGTAAATGAAAAAAGTGCATTCTCATCTTTCCCTTAATTTAACTAGTCATTTTTATTCTGAGAAATAGAATTTGCACAAATGGAGTAAAAGTACTATACCCAACATCTGTTCAGGAACAGGTAATTCCACAGACAGACGACTCTGGGTAGCTATACAAAATATGGAAATATCTAAATAATATCAATTTAGTAAAAATTACTTCTAAAATTCAAGTCCAAAATCACGTTATTCTCCATATTGTATATCTGCTTTACCTGCAAAAATAAAAATAATTTCACAATGTCCTTCTTTATGCATACATAACACATTTAAACCTCTCAAATGTAACACTTTATGTGAAGCTTTCTGGCTAAGCCAGAAAATAGATGAAACTTTTCAAATATAGTTTTATGCCAAAAAAAAAAAAAAGGATCCTTATGTTCTCAGATTTCTTTATAGAGACAAATGATAACTGACATTACCATACTTCTGGGAAAATCTAAAACTGTAAGGGGTAAGAAATCTTGTTTGAATTAAAGATGATAAGTTACAAAATTTTTATTAAGCTCATATTTCATCTATATTCAGAAAACAAGATTAATGTAAGGTCACTGCTCTTGAATGAAGCTGTCCTAATTAAGTGCAAAACAAGATTAAAATGGATAATAAATAACATTTACTCTGGCCTTTCCTTGTCTATGGGGCCAAAAGTATCTGTTTGATTTATTTCTACCTTAATTCACTCAAATAAAAGTTATGTTAATATATTGGAATTGAAAGGCAGTTCTTGCTAACACTTTCATTAATCATTGGATTACAATCATGCAACCAATGGTACTGTGAGAAAAATAGTAAAATATATGCATTGAAAAACAGAAGATAAAATGAAATGGTATTTTTAAATATAAGAATGAATGGGAAGTTTTATCATTAAACCCCATAGAAGAATGAGAATGAGCCTTTATTCTTATATCCATGATTATTTGTTGTTTCTAAATCTCAAGGCATTATAAGCCTCATTAATTTTTGCTTCAAGAAGATATGTGTTTTACTCAAACCAAAATATAATTTATATACTGCAAAGCATTTTCTTACACTCTATCAATAAATTCACTTTGGTAACATCTACCTGTGTTGAAAAGCCACTTAAAGAAATGAAAAATATTTCTGGTATGGCTAATGTTACATCATCCCTGATGTAGACACTATGGAGGGTTTCACTCCAGCCTTCTTTTGGCTCACTCAGAGGCCAGTGTCATGGTTTTCTCTGGGTGGCAGAGACACTCTGGATATGGGGGGGTCCTTCTTCATGACTGTCTTGCAAATGTCTAAAATGGCCTTGCTGCTTTCCCCATTTAACAGTTACTATTCCCTGAACACCTGTCGCTTGATGATTTTGCTAAATAAAAGTACAAAATTATGGGAATCCCTGAATGTTAATACATATTTAGATGCAAGCCTTTTGATTATATTCCCAAATATTCTTTCAACAAATCAGTCATAATTATATATTGTAGTCTGTATATACAGTTTTCAGACAGAACTCCAGGGAATTTTGGACAAAACAGAAATAACTAAGATTTAGGGATGAGGAACCAGAAATATTCATTTATACACAGTTCTTTCAAATTTTAAGAAAGATTCATTTAGGCAGTATATTTCATAGATGCAGCTCATAAATGTATTGAATACCTTCTCACTATGTGCTCATTACAAGAGGTCCAGTCACATGCCTACTCTCTAAAAGACTTGTCACCTATTTTCCATTATTGTTCCTATTTTACCTTTCACACAAAATAATTAGTAGTATCATCTGCAATTCTTCTCAATGGGAGAATTTCACTTTACTACAATTTTTCAGGGCCACTGATGATTGGTGCCACAGTGAAGTAGCTACACAGTTCCACTTATAGATGGCATATGGAATAGATCCCTCTTTATACTAGGGCTGTTATTTTCCTCCTCCATTAACTGATCAGAGGCCATGAGTCTAGTTGACAGAGATATAGCAAAGCAGTAGAACTAGATACCATGTAAGTGAACTACAAATTTGTGCCTTCAGAGCCAGTTATAGCCTTCTATTTATGTATATTTTCCATTTTATAATGAAATGTAATTACATACATCTAATTTTAGGTTTGATAAATTATATAAATCCCACTCATGATGGCATTTGGGGTTGCATAGTCCCTTAATAGCCATGGTCAGCCATTCAGATTTACTAGGGCCCAGGAGCAAGCCGGGGGATGTTTTTCACAGAGAAATTGGTAATAGACAACAGAGGACTTGGCCTTTTTCCAAAATTGAAAGGTCTGAACAGTATTTCTCTATTGAGGTTGTAGAGGCTCCACAGATCACCTTGGTCTGTCCCAGACATTTCTACTATCATTGCAGCTGATAGAAAAAGAGGTTCAATTTATTGGGCAACATGTACCACAGATCTGGGCTTCTTTAAAATGGGTTGTCTTACAAGTTGCCAGATAAATAATTGAAGTAGCTTGCCCTAATATGTTATTTGTAGCCAAAAATATTCAGAGGCCCAGCAACATGTCTCATTTTAGAAGATACATCCCAACATATCTCAGACCTTAAAAACTTCATTGATGATGTTGGTCAAATCTCCTTGAGGCATATCTTTTACATTCTGGCACACATGTCTTAATAAGGCAGATGGAATATTTGCAACTTCCTTCTTTCCAGGTCCAGCTAGCATATGTAATGGGTCAGCTTGTTATTGTGCAGTACATGAAGCTGACCAAGGAGTCTGGATTATGTTATGAAAGGGAGTAAAGTTACCCTGTGGTCACATCAAGGATAAATAGACTTCTGATTTTATATCACTTTCTTTACTGATTGAGGATGGAAATATAAAATCATTTTCCAGGTCAAAAGCTTTATATCAGTACTAGAGACTGGGGGTCAACCATTAAATATATAAAGCTGGAATCACAGCTGTAATTAGCATCAGCATCTCATGAAGTTTAAGATAACCTACTGTCATTTTCTATGATTACATTGGTTGTTACCCCAGGTAAACAAGTGAGGTAATATGGGCTGTGGTAGCAGTCACCACACCTGCATCTTTCAAGACTTGATGGTAGCACTAAATCTCTGCAATACCCCCAAATATGTAGAATTGCTTTTGGTTTACATACTGGAAGAATGGGGAAGTTCCAGTGGCTCCTATTTGCCCTTTCAAAAAGATTTGTAAAATCTCTTCTACAGGTCAGGGAATCACCTGTGGGGATTCTCTTTGTTACCAATTATTTCTCTTCACACTGTATTTTGATGCTGGTCAAAGAACCAAAAATTCAGCTGTAGTCTCACCAGAACAATACAAGATCTAGGGGTCTCTGAGAGGCTGGATACTATAAAACTCTTAGAGGAAAACATAGGCAGAAAACTCTCTGACATAAATAGTAACAAGATCTTTTTTGACCCAGCTCCTAGAGTAATGAAAAAAAATAAATAAATAAACAAATGGGACCTAATTAAACTTAAAAACTTTTGCACAGCAAAGGAAGCCATAAACAAAACAAAAGGAAAACCCTCAGAATGGGAGAAAATATTTGCAAATGAAGTGACCAGCAAGGGATTAATCTCCATGATATACAAACAACTCATGCAGCTCAATGCAAAAAAACAAACAAACAAAAAAACAATCAAAAACTGGGTGGGAGATCTAAATAGACATTTCTCCAAAGAAGACATACAGATGGACAAAAAGCACATGAAAAGATGCTCAACATAACTAATTATTAGAGAAATGCAAATCAAAACTACAATGAGGTATCACTTCACACCAGTCAGAATGGCCATCATCAAAAAATCTACAAATAATAAATGCTGGAGAGAGTGTGGAGAAAAAGGAACCTTCCTACACTCTTGGTGGGAATGTAAACTGGTACAACCATTATGGAGAACAGTATGGAGGTTCCTTAAAAAACTACAAATAGAGCTACCATATGACCCAGGAATCTCACTCCTGATCATATATCTAGAGGAAACCATAATTTGAAAAGATACATGCACCCCAATGTTCATTGCAGCATTATTTACAATAGCCAGGACATGGAAGCAACCTACATGTTCATTGACAGATGAGTAGATAAAGATGTGGTACATATGTATAATGGAATATTACTCAGCCATGAAAAAGAATGAAATAATGCCATTTACAGCAGCTTGAATGGACTTAGTCATACTGAGTGAAGTCAGACAAAGACAAATATCATATAATATCACTTATATGTGGAATCTAAAAACATGATACAAATGAACTTATTTACAAAAGAGAAATAGAGTCACAGATGTATAAAATAAACCTATGGTTACCATGGAGGACAGGGAGGGGGAGGGACAAATTGGGAGATTGGGATTGACATATACACGTTACTATATATTAAATAGATAACTAACAAGGACCTACAGTATAGTACAGGGAACTCCACTCAGTACTCTGTAATGACCTACATGGGAAGAGAATCTAAAAAAAAGTAAGTGGATATATATGTATATATAACTGATTCACTTTGCTATACACCTGAAACTAACACAACATTGTAAATCAACTATATTCTACTTAAAAAAAAAAGAGCAATATGAGATCAACTAGATTTAAGAATCCATTGTCTAAACTCCTTTAAGCTTCATTTTGAAGTTGGACCACAATGGTGAATTATGTCTCTAAGGATTATTATCGATTAAGAGCCAGTCAATTACCCACAAAAAGTCAGAATTTTTCTTTCCTAAGGGCACATTCATCCTAACAAGTGGCTGCGGATTACGGGAAGATTTACATGCACATACTTGTGGATTAATGGCAGTGTTGTATTTCAAAGAGGTAGATGTCCCAGAGCCCCATCCCCCATTATTGAAGAGCACAGTGCCTGTCAACTGTCCTGGGTTGACCACTGTGAATTTCCACTACAGTGTATTATCTCAGGATAGGTTTCTTCTATCAGAACTGGAATATGTTGCTTATAAATGTCAAATAAACACATTTACAGGGTAATCCAGCTATTCCATCTCTAATCAAGTGAATATCACCACAGATTTTTGCATATAAAAACTCTGATCATCACTATTGTGGTAACTGTGCCCATCCTATCTCTGAATATAAACTGTGTCTACCTGGCTTCTACTGTTCCCTTATTCCATTCTCAGGGAGATAAGGAAATCCAACTCTACTGCAGCATTTCCATCATTTTGACCCTACACAGGACTTTCACTTTAGATATTTTCAAGAAGGCTGGTGACACACTCACCAATTTATTTCTGAAGGAAAGGATGGCTTGACATATCTACATTGGACTGTAGACTTTGGGTCAAACAACCTGTGCTTTCAGTAGTCAGCTACCACTAACTTAATTAGAATTATCACTTATCATTCACTGCTTGGTTAAGAATAATTTTATCATTACAAAAGCATGAATGTACTCAGGCCAAATAAACAGTGACATGATGGTGTATGTGAGAGTAGCAGGAGTTCAAAACATGGATTCTCATTCACTTAAGAATACAGACTGACTCAACAGAATCATGATTCTATTTTCTAGGGTCTCAGACTGGTGGTTGAAGTTATATGCATCACTGACCTTGCTCAAGGATGTCCTGACATAATCACACTGGCCACAAATGAATAATATTGTATATTTCATAAGATCAATTCTTAATTGAGAAACACATTAGTTTGGACGAATTTTGTAAACAAGGTTTTCACTTGTAAAATTGTTCCATATAACTAGAGGTTAATTTCTTGAACAATATATATTTTGATGGAAGTTTTTCTTAAAAACATTACAAGTTTCCTTGTTTTCTTACAAAGAGTATGCTGAACATAATTTAAATATTTCTTCATGGCTACAAATACTAATGAATAAAAACTGTAACTTCTACAATTTTAACACAGCAGTGGTTCTCAAGTGTGAACCTCAGATCAGCAGCAGCAGCAACTGGGAAATTTTTGAAAAGCTAAATCTTAGGCCCCACTTCAGATCTACTGACTGGAAAGCTCCCAGTGATTCTGATGCCCATGAAAGCAGGACACAGCTCTGTAGAACTGTTTATGCCTTTGCTAGAGCACAGGCTTTAGGGTCAGGCACATTTAGGTTTAAATGTGGATCCTGCTGATTCTTAACCATGTGATCTTGGGAAATTTATCTAACCTACCCAAAGCCCAAATTCCTCTTATGTAAACTCAGCTTTACAGAATTGTGAGGATAACATGAGCAATTAAATGTAAATGTGTTAATATAGTGCTTCACACAGTAACAGTTTAATGAATGTTTGCAATTTTTTAAAAAAATTATAACATACAGCTATTTTAACAATTCTATTCCCTGATAGTCATTTTATACAGACTTGTCCTCACTTTTTAATGTACATTTTAACATATACTTATCAAAATTCTACAATTTTATTTTATTTTTTTAATTTTACCATGCAGTTTCTATAAATGAAGAGCTAGACTGGAAAAATTTTAGTCCTGTAAGATTTTGAACTTACTCTTAGATAACTGAGATAGCCAGAAATCTTAACTCTTACCTATTTTTATATATAAAAAAAAGTCTTCATATAGAATATTCCATTTTATAGTTTGGTATTGTCCCAATTAGGCACATAGGAAAAACATCTTAAGAGAAACTTGATTTCTAAGTGTATGACAATAAAGAAGGATGGAATTCAATCTAAAACAAATTGTAGAATTATAATTGTTCTTTTACTACATTCTTCCATTTTCAAATGCCTGGGAAACTTACAAGGTTAAATAAAGAGAAATTATTTTGTAACAGCCAACACTTTTAATTAGGTTTCCCTAAGGCTTGCAGAGTTAAAGAACTTAGCAAACAAGTGTAAAACTGATTCTTTTTCAGTAGGTGGGAATAGAAAGATGTATTAGGTCTCAATGGTGAGAAGAAATTGAACTTCTTTGAAATAAAAACTAAGCAGATACTATTGTTTTGGTTGTTTTCTATCACTGAATGTCAAAAGAAAAGCCTTCCATCAGCAATTCTAAACTTTTAAATGGATTTTGAATCAGCTGTCCAACAAATACAGAAAGCAATACCTTCTGTAACCTTTCATAATTCCAGAGCTGGGAATTAATAGTCATTATTCCTTTTCATTCATGAATTAAAAGTCAACATATTAAATGTGAAGTATCAATATTTCCAAAGATACCTTTTAACAATGCCTGTATTATACTGAACACTTAATAGGTCATTTAAAGAAAAGGATACATGGCATCACAAATTCATTCCATCAAACATATTATTTCAACTTATATTGAATTGATGTTGACTTGGAGAAAGTTGTATGTGGAAACCAAGTATGCAATACCATGTTTACTCTTTTTTCTTCTCTGGTCAATGTTCTTATCTTCTATTTGGAAACAAGATCAAGAAGAGACAGAGCAGGAAGGTGAAAACCTTAAATGTGGTTATATTACCATTCTCATCTTTGGCTCCATGAAAATATCAAGACTAGACTCCTTTGCCATTACATAATTGGCACAAGCCAGTCTTTAAAAATCTATTTATAAAATTAGATTATTCTACTACTTAAGGCAATCACTCTTCTCTTTTGCCTCACACACTTTTTCAACTCTCTAGGGATTTTATCCCATTACAGAATATTTTTTCTCTGGTATACTTAGTATAAAACAAAAATCACCCATATTTAAGTAGCCTTTGCTTGGCCTACTTACAGTCCCATTCAATTTATTTTCTTTTCCTTATAGCCATGCTTCTAAAAATAGGAAAAAAGATTTTATTCTACCAATATTTTCTTAGCTTCCCACTCACTTAACCACTGCAATCAATCAATCATCAATCAACAGAAATCCACTAGAATTCCTTATCTGATAGTCAGCATAGGCTAACATTATGTTGCAGTAACAAATAATCACAAATACTCATTAGATTAAATTAACAATAGTTTAATTCTCACACAAAGCTGGTAGGGTCCCAGGTTGATGGAAGCTTCACCCATTTGTAAAAGTAACTTCTCAACACAAACTTTTACAATGAAAATATAAGAGCATGGAGAATCTTACTGTATTTTTTAAGTGTATCAATCTAAATGTGAGACTCGTATTTACCTTTTGTGGACAAAGCAAGTGGTGCCTTATTAAGAGGAAAGTGATACATTGAAGGGAAAAAAACTTTAAACAAAAAGTAAAAAGTGATGATTTTGAAAATTCAACCACATGACAAAATACACTAATATTAAGAAATTCACTGTCAAAAAAGCATGTTCGAGAAAAAAGTCAAGGATGTGGCTATACTACCTTTTGCAAGTACTTCAGAAAGATCAAAAGTACAGAGTATATAGTTATTTAAAAGGCTTGTTGGGAAGTTTAGTTTGAGGCTTTCCTGTTTCCTCAATCTAAGCAGGGATCTTAGGAAACTTGGGTCATTATCCCTCAGTCACCTCAGTAAAAGCCAAAATAGAGATAATATGACCTAAGAAAGATGTTTTGTTTAATGGCATGGATCCCCATCACATACCAGGAGATGCACAAAGTTACTGAGAATTATAAAGCAACAGAAACACTGCCGGCTTGGATTGAAAGGGACAGAGACAGTACAAAATGAAAGGTCTTTGGACTCCAGAAATTCTATTTGAAGGAAATAGGATGATAAAACTATTCTGCTACAAAACCCCTCTATCTTTCATGAAAAAGGAAGGATGACTCAGAAGATGGAGCAGAGTACTCTGAGGGTGGAACCAAGAACCATAGAGGATTATTCCTAGGCCTCACAACCTAATGGGGTTTTCAAGACTGGATTTCAAAATGTTTGGGAACAGTGACTGCATTTTTCCTTCAATTTTCTCCCTTTTTGAACCAGAATGTCTATAACTGTTTTCATATGCCTGCTCTGCCACTGCATTTTGGAAACACATAATCTGTTTCTTTAGTTTCACAGGTCAGGTCCAAAGATAGAATGGAATTATGATCAGAATGGATTATATCCAGAGCTTCACTCATACCTGCTTTAGAGGATTAGATAATAAAGCTTGGGAATTTAAAACTGGTAATACTTAGTTAAGATTTCGGACTTTGAGTTGATGCTGTAATAGAGTAAGACTTTTGGGGCCTCTGGGTTGGGGTGAATATATTTTTCATGTGCTGTAAATATGAATATTTGGGAGCCAGGGGGTGGACTGCAATAAGCAGGATAATGATTCCATGAAATGGCTATACACCCTAACCCCTGGAGTCAGTGAATACGTTACCTTACAGGGCAAGAGGGACTTTGCAGATATAATTATGATCTTAATTTTAAATAGAGAGATTATCCTGGATTATCAGGTAAACTCGATATACCCACTTGGCCTCTAAGAAATGGAAGAACAGAAGTCAGAAAATATGTGAATATAGAGCAAGTAGCAGGAAAAAAAGTGGGAGAGGAACTAGAACCACTTCTCATGTTGAAGATGGAGGAAAGCAATGATCCAAGGAATGTGAGTGGTCTTGAAAGCTGAACACAGGCCTCACACTGACAGCCAGGAAGGAAACAGGACCTCAGTCCTGCAACCACATAGCATTGACTTCTGCAAACAACTTGAACTGCAAGGAAACAGATTCTCCCCTAGAGACTCCAGACAGGAATGCAGCCCAGCCAACACCTAGATTTTAGACTTTGGAAAATTATGTAAGATTTGTAGAAATGTGAGGTAATAAATTTGTGCAGTTTTAAGTGGTTAAGTTTGTGGTAATTTTTAAATGGCAGTAATAGAAAACTAATGCAAATATACACACACACACTCATTTCTGTGTATATGCTTATACCTTCACATGTTCTTGTATATAGTAAATGTTTTCAGAACATTTTTAGTAAATGTTTCATCAGTAGTATATGATGAATACCATTTTTACTATATCTGTTGTGAAAATATCTGTAGACTCTGAGGGTAGTAACTTGTGGAAGTGTCAGACAACTTTATTAGAAACATTGGAAGAAGTAGCCTCCTCAGATGCAGAGCGTTGATCACATTTAGGGTTATAGATAAGCTATCATTAATTCTCCAACACTTGGCCTCATCTCATTTCTTTCCTGTCTACCTCATAGAAAGTGTTACTCTAGCATTTGAACTTCTCACTTTCAATTAACTAATAATTTCACATTTTTGTATTTTAGAAAGGAATTTGAGTAAGAAGAAAATTAAAATGATGGTAGGGTGCAGAATAGTTTCTGAGTTCATCGTAAATATCACAAGAAACTGTATCAGTATAGAAACTGGTGACAATTTTTTAAATAACTCTTTATTTTAAACCATGTTAAATAATTGTCTTTTGTCTTTATAATTTATTTGAAGATTTTTGAAGTCCATTTGCACCAATTTACTTTACTAAACATGAAACTATGTGGTATTATTTTACTCAGAAATAAAGGTGCAAGATTATAAACTGTCAATCTTACTGTACACTCTTTAATGTGACTGTTTCAGTGGTATTTTCTTTTTATTATAACAGAGAATTGAAAGACAAAAGGCCAGTGGCAATCCATCACTAGTGTGAGAAAAATCCAGTAATAATAAAACTGTAATAAAGTAAGAAAGCCTGAGAGCCTGGCTGTATAGTAATAAAGATAAAATAAATGGGCTTGAGAAAGGTAAGAGTTATCTACTTTAGTAAGCAAGAAATGGTCACAATTGACAAGAGAAGATAGCAGTCTACATGGAGAATTAGCCTCAAGTTTAATAAATGAGTAGAGGATTGAAAAAGTTTACACAACTGGAATAGAAATTACAAAGCCTATCTTCATTCTGTGTCAAAAGAATAGTAATTGGCCTGGGATGCTTTGCCTAAGAATATATATTTTCAAATCAAAAGTGACAACTGAACAGCAGACATGCAGATACAATCTAATCAATGCTTTATTTAAAAACATTAATTTTGTTACAACACATTCATCTTTTCTTAAATAATCATTTGTAGACACTTTTGCTATATATGTGATTCTTTCTTTCATATTTCTTTGAACAACTGGTTTTGAAATAAACAAGTTTAAAAAAAAATGTTTTTATCCAGATTTGGCCAAACTTACAATCTGATATACAACTATTAAATTTGCCAGTTTTAGCCACTCTGCCCTAAAAATAATTGGAAAATATTAACATATTAAAAAAAAAAGATTATCATGTATCCTTTATGTCAAAGAGATAAATTTTTATGTTTTACCGAAGTTTTTCAAGGGATATTTTATAAAAAATAAAACTTTTCTTCCTGATAACAAACATATTTCACCTGTTGATGAAATAAACCTCTCCAGATGAAAAGAGGAAAAATAGCATAAAAAAAGTGAAAGTGAAACCGGTTTTCTGTCCTCATGATTAATATATTTCATTGTTGATGAGAGAATTATTTCCTGTAATAAAAGCTGTACTGTTTTAGGTTTTATGGATAATCGAAATGTACTTTGGATAATCTATTGTTCTGTACATATTAGGCCGCACAACAGAAAAATGATAGATCTGTCTGCCAACACACTACAGACAAGTTGGTTATATTCTGAGGAAATTGTCATCCAAGGGTGCTACCAATCTTTTAGAAGATTTTATTATACTGTATTTAATGGTAAAAGGTAATTTTGACTGGGGAAACAGAATCTTCCCAGGTATTCATAGTGGACTGGCAAGAACTACTTTATTATTAAATATGAAAACTAATAGATATCATTTGATCAATTCTTGAGTACTGGAAATTATTAATTTTTATATACCAAATCAATGTTCTTCAAAATTATGGTTGTTGTTGTTATATTATTCCAAGCATGAAGTCAAGTGAGTGATCCATTTACATAACCACATCTCCATTCATTGCTCTTCTAAGCTCTCATTCTGGCTCTTACATACCTGCTAAACCTGTCCATCTGGTCACAATGTTTGCCAGTTCATAGTTTGGTGATATGGTATATATCATTTGAAAAGGATTCTCTATATATTCCTTCAATGCAGATCTATAACCTCCTTCAAGAATTTGGTAAAAAATTCACTTCCTCTTTGTGACCTTATTTCCATAACTCTCCTTAATCATTCTCTATTCTGTAGCGGTAGATATTAATTAATATTTATCTCTGATGCCACTTGATACATTATTTTGGAAATATTCCCTGTCGTTTCCACTAGTCATATTCCTTATTTTAGGTCTATTTTCAACTAACAATAAGCTCAAAATCATAATTACATTTCACTAATTATGATGACCTGTTTCCAAGTCCTCCATTTTTTTCTATTGATGTTAGATGGATGCTTTCAAAATATTGTTGGAACTGGGCATATCAATATGTTACACTATCTTCCAAGATCCTATGCAACACTTTAAAAATTTTACTCAGTCTATTAAATAATATTCTACTTAGTTAGATAACACTATCAGAAGGTATGTTCAACCTTTCATGTTTGTCAGTCACTGCTAGAATGAAATGCCCATAGTATTGGATACAGAAATGGAGGTCATATTCCCAAAAGCTAACGAAAACAAAAATTTATTTTGTTTAATGCTACTCTAATATAGTTTTATAGGGTTCTCTGGGAGACAAATACTTTCATTTCTAGTTTATGATGACTTAAACTCAATTTTCTGAATGTTACAACTAGAATTAAACTTTTATATATATATATATATATATAATAGAAAAAAATAAACAATATTTTGGAGGGCATCCAACAAGTGAAAACGTTCATGAAATGAGATGTCTATTTCTATCTTTTTTATGAAATCCTGCACCCTAGTATATGTTATAAAGGTGACCATTTTTTATGTATTTATTTTAATCTTAGTATTGGGCCATTACAATTTTTAACTAGCTCAGTAATTAAGACTTTCTATTACCAAGATTTTCAATTTGGAATTCTAACATGGTAGTGTGAATTGTAAAGCATTATTAACATGTATCAAGCTCAAAATAAATGTATGTAATTTATAGCTCAAAATAAATGTGTTATATTATTCACAGATGTTGCAAAAATTAAATTTGTAATATACCAAAACTCTGCTTTTTCATGTTTACTACAATGCTTTCTAAACCTCAGCCAGGCCAACCCACTTATCAACTGTTCCACATGTTTTGTAGAACATGTTGACATACTGTTTTTTAACTGTTGCTTTTATTTAATATATGTAAAAGATAGTCTTATATCTAAGTGTGTGGAAAAAGAAAAAATACCAATTCAGCTGTCTTTCAGAAAATGTTGAAGTTTAACCAATTTGTCATTTGCTGGGCTATTTCCACTGTAGATTAGAAAATTGCAGTAAACACAAAATATTCTGAGAAACTTACATTTACAGAGTTTATCAAAAAATGAGTGTCAACTGACAAGAGTGACAACACAGAATGATTTATACTTTCCATTTCAACTTGAATGAAATTGAGCAGAGACTTCTTGGAAGAAAAATTTGTTTCATTATAGTTGTACATACTAATAATCATTGAGAATTTAGCTATCACATATATTACAGGGCACTTATTCAGTGTAAGTGGCAGTAAGGTAGCTATGTAACTCCAGGAACCAGATTGTCCAAAAGTGAATCCATGAAATATAATAAACAAAATCTGGCTTGTGATTTTAGACAGTAAACACATGCAATATATCAGGAACTAAAACATTTCACAAAAGAATTCAAAATTGAGAATTATTATGGAATTACATAAAAATTAGAAAAAGCTTTTGGGACCATTGATAGAACAACGGCAAATTTTTATTTTAAGAGTTAGTACTGATATGTTGCTATTGTTCAGTACCATTTAGACTTATGCATATACCAAAATACATGACAGAATCATATATTTAAGTGAAGAAAAGGGAAAAGGTTTAATTACTAAAATCAGAGAGGCCTGGGTTCAAATCTCAACTCTGGTATATAAATTTGGGAACTTGGGCAAGTGTTTTCTCTTTTATTAGTCTCAATTTTCTATTCTTAAATTAAGAGTTATAGCAACTACCTCACATTTATGAACATGAAAATTAATACACTGTATATGGAGTCTACTATATAGTGTACACAATCAGAAATTTTAAAATACTGTCTCTTTCCTTATTTAACAATTAATCTCCTGAGCACTCTCTCACCTCTAGGCAATTTCTCATTTCTTTTTCCATGATCCAGTTCACATCAAGCAGTTGGTAAGTTTCACAGTATGTTTCCTTGTCCCTTGGTCTCTGCACAAGCTCTTGCCTTTGTGAGAGACTGGAGAGGGAGCAGTTTGGGGTGCAGGTGCTGGAACTTTGTCTCTGAATTCAAATTCTGGCTGTACAATTATTGACAAATAATTAATCCCTGTGGATCATAGTTTATCATATGCTTGCCACATTAGTTGAGTGTGGATTAAACAAGATAACTGTATATAAATTATATGTATACTTGATAAGTGGGCAATAAAGGTGACTTTCAGTATTTTTAATAAATGCTGGTATTTTATTTGCATGACACTTGAGATCCTAATGTGCTCTTTAACATACACGTATGTTTATAAAGTTGGGTATTATAAAGTGAATTTTAACTTTAACGGTTCCACTTCTGCTTCTACTCATTCGGTGCCCATTTTTTACCATGGCTCTTTTTCTCTCTTCACTATGTTTAATTTTTTCCTCTCTACTTGGTCCTTGTTCCTTGCTTTTTTAAAAATTTATTTTAATTGAGTAACATTGATTTATAACATATTTGTCATTTTAATTGTACTTTTGTATACCTTACAAAGTGCCATCACCATACAGTCTATCCCTTTACCCATTTCACCTTCCCCCTTGCCTCTTCCCCTCTGGTAACCATTAATCTGTTCTCTGTATCTAAGTGTGTGTCTGGTTTGTTCATTTTTTAAAATAGTTTTTTAATATTCCACATATGAGGGAATTCATATGGTATCTGTCTTTCTCTGTCTATATCACTTAGCCTAATGCCATCAAGGTTCACCCATGTTGTTGCAAATGGGAAGGTTTCATGTTTTTCATGGCTGAGTAGCATTCCATTATATAATTATATACATATACCACATCTTCTTTATTCATTCATCGGTTTATGGGCACTTAGGCTGTTTCCACATCTTGGCTATTGTAAATAATGCTATAATGAACATGGGGGTGTGAATATCTTTTCAGATTAGTGTTTTCATATTCTTTGGATAAATACCCAGAAGTGGAATAGTTGGATCATATGGTGGTTCTACTCTTAATTTTTTTGAGGAATCTTTATACTGTCTTCCACAGTGACTGCACCAATTTACATTCCCAGCAACAGTGTATAAGTGTTCCTTTCCTCCACATCCTCACCAACATTTGTTCTTGCCTTTTTGATAATACCACTCTAACAGGTAGGAGGTGATATTGTGGTTTTGATTTGTATTTCCCTAATAACTAGTGACATTGAACATCTTTGCATGTGCCTATTGGCCATCTGTATTTCTTCTTTGGAAAAAATGCTTATTCAGCTCCTATTCCCATTTTTTAATCAGGTTGATTTTTTGTTGTTTTTGAGTTGTGTGAGTTCTATATATATTTTGGATATTAATCCCTTATTGGATAAGATATCAAGTATCTTCTCCCATTCAGTAGGTTGTCTTTTCATTTTATTAATGTTTCCTTTGCTGAGTAGAAGAATTTAGTTTGATGTAATCCTATTTGTTTATTTTTGCTTTTGTTTCCTTTGCCTGAGGAGACATATCTATAAAGATATTGCTAAGACTGGGGTGAAAGAGCATCCTGCCAATGTTTTCTTCTAGCAATTTTATGATTTCAGGTCTTACAATCAAATCTTTAATCCAGTTTGAGTTCATCTTTGTGTATGGTGTGAGACAGTGGTCTAGTTTCTTGTTTTGCATGTGACTGTCCAGTTTTCCCAGCACTATTTATTGAAGAGACTATCTTATCTCCATTGTATGTTCTTTTCTCCTTTGTCATAAATTAATTGTCATATGTGTGTAGGTTTATTCTGGGCTCTCAGTTCTTTTCCATTGATCTATGTATCTGTTTTTCTGCTAGTTACAAGCTGTTTTGATTATTATGGTTTTGTAGGTATAGTTTAAAATCAGGGAGTGTCATACCTCCAGCTTTGTTCTTTTTTCTCAGGATTGCTTTGGCCATTGGAGGTCTTTAGTGGTTCCATATAAATTTTAGAATTTTTTGATTTCTGTGAAAAATGTTCTTGAGGGCATGATAGGATTGCATTGAATCTGTTGATTTCTTTAGGTAATAATGACATTTTAACTGTTAATTCTTTCAACTCATGAGCACAGAATATCCTTTTATTTGTGTCTTCTTCAATATCCTTCAACAGTATCTTATGGTTTTCAGTGTACAGGTCTCCCACCTTCTTGGTTAAATTTATTCCTAGGTATCTTATTCTTATTTTTGCAATGGTTAATGGGATTGTTTTCTTAATTCCTTTTTTCTGATATTTATTGCTAGCATATATAAACACAACAAATTTTTATATATTGATTTTATAGCCTGAAACTTTACTGCATTAATTTATTATTTCTAAAAGTTTTTAGGTGGAGACTCTAGGGTTTTCCATGTTTAGTATTATGTCATCTGCAAATAGTGACACTTGTACTTCTTCCCTTCCAATTTGGGTGTCTTTTATTTCTTTCTCTTGTCTGATTGCTGTGGCTAGGACTTCCAATACTATGTTAAACCAAAGTGGTTAAAGTGGGCATCTCTGTCTTGCTCCTGATTTTAGAGGGATATCTTTCTATTGTTCACCATTGACTATGATGTTAGCTGTAAGCTTGTCATACAGCTTTTATTATGTTGAGGCATATCCCTTCTATACATGATTTATTGAGTGCCTTTATCATAAATGTGTGTTGAGTCTTATCAAATGCTTTTTCTGCATCTACTGAAATGAGCATATGGTTTTTATCCTTTATTTTAATAATATGGTATATCATGTGGATTGATTTGTGGATATTGAACCATCTTTGCAGCCCTGGGAATTAATCCCACTTGATCATGGTGTATCTTTTAGATGTATTGTTGAATTCAGTTTGCTAATATTTTGTTGAGGATTTTTACATCTATGTTCATCAGGTATTGGCCTATAGTTTTCTTTTTTGTGTGTTGTCTTTGCATCATTTTGATATCCAGGTGATGTGGGCTTCATAAAATGAGTTTGGAAGTATTCCCTTCTCTTCAATTTTTTAGGAGAGTTTGAGAAGGGTAAGTATTGAATCATCTTTGAATGTGTGGTAGAATTTACCTGTGAAGCCATCTAGTACTGGACTTTTGTTCTGGAAGAGCTTTTTGATTACTGACTCAATCTCTGTACTAATGAACAGTCAATTTAGATTTTCTAATTCTTCCTGATTCAGTCTTTGATGGTTGTATGATTCTAAGAATTGTCCATTTATTCTACATTGTCCAATTTGTTGGTGTATAGCTCTTCATAATATTCTCTTACAATCTTTTGTATTTCTGTGGTATCTGTTGTTATTTTTCCTCTTTTGTTTCTGATTTTATTTTTCAGGTCCTTCTCTTAGTCTAGTTAATAGTTTGCCAATCTTGTTTACCTTTTCAAAGAACCAGCTCTGAGTTTCACTGATCTTTTCTACTGTCCTTTTAGTCTCTATGTTATTTATTTCTGCTCTGATCTCTATTATTTTCTTCCTTCTACTAATTTTGAACTATTTTTTGTTATTCTTTTTCTCGTTCCTTTAGGTGTAACTTTAGATTGTTTGAGAATTTTCTTGTTTACTTAGGTAAGCCTATATCGCTATAAACTTCTGCTCTTGTTACTGCTTTTGTTATATCCCATAGATTTTGGTGTATCATATTTTTATTTTCATTTTTCTTCAGGTAATTAGTGATTTCTCCATTGACTTAATAGTTGTTCAGTTGCATATTGTTCAGTGTCCACATATTTGGGAGTTTTCTCACTCTCATCTTGTAGTTGATTTCTAGTTTCATTCCATTGTGATCAGAGAAAATGCTTGATATGATTTCAATTTTTGTAAATTTACTGAGACTTGTTTTGTGTCCCAACGTACGGTCTCTGAGAATGTTCCATGTGTACTTGAGAAGAAAGTGTGTTCCAATGCATTTGAATGGAGTGTTCAGTACAAATCTATTAAATCCGTCTGGTCTAATGTTTCATTTAAGACTTGTTTTTCTTGTTGACTCTGGATAATATATCCATTGATGTAAGTGGGGTGTTAAAGTCTCCTGCTATTATTGTTTTGCTTTCAATTTCTCCCTTTAGATCTGTTGTTAATTGTTTTATATATTTTGTTGCTCCTATGTTAGGCATATAAATTAGTCATGGTTATGTCTTCTTGATGAATTAACTGTCCTGTTTATTATTGTATACTGTTCATTTTTGTCTCTTTTTACCTGTGTAAGCTTGAAGTGTATTTTGTTTGATATGAGTATGGCTACACCCACTTTCTTCTGATTGCTATTTGCTGTAGTGTCATCAACCATCCTTTCACTTTTAGCCTACGGTTGTCTTTTGAGCTAAGGTATGTCACCTGGAGGCAGTATATAGTTAGGTTTTGTTTTTTAATCCATCCAACTACTCTGGGTCTTTTGATTGGTGAATTTAATCCATTAACATTTAGGGTGATTATTGATAGATGAGGACTTAGTACTGCCATTTTATCTTATGTTTTCTATATCTCCATTGGTTTTTTCCTTGTGTTTCTGTCTGCCATTTTGGTTTGGTGGTTTTTCTATGATATTTTTCTCAGTATCCTCTTTTTTATGTTTCCTGTCTCTGCTTTATGTTTTGTGGTTACCCTGGAGTTTGTATAAAATATTTCATAGATAAAGTAGTCCTTTTTCTGCTGATAGAATCTTATCCTCATTTACCTATACAAGTTCTGCCCCTTTCCTCTTCCCCTTTTATGTTTTTGTTGTCTTACATTATCCCTCTTTATGCTGTGAATTTCTTACCAAACTGAGATAGCTATAGTTATTTTTCTGCTTTCTTTTTCCTACCTTTAACCTTTATAAAAGTGTTTAAAAAATCTATTCTGATAGAGTTCCAATTTTCTGGTTTTGTCTGTTTTTGACCTTGCTCAAAGTTTTGTGTATTTTAGCCATTTTGTTTCTGGTAGAAGGGTTCCTTTCAAATCTCTTGTAAATCAGGCCTAATGTTGATGAACTCTCTCAGCTTTTGTTTGTCTGGGAAAATCTTTATTTCTCCTTTGTATCTGAATAACAATTTTCCTAGATAGAGTATTCTTGGGTGACAGTGTACAGTTTTTATCTTTCAGTTTTTTGAGAATATCATTCCAGTCCTTCCTGGCCTGTATGGTTTCTGCTGAGAAATATGCTTATAGACTAATGGGGGTTTCTTTGTAGGTTATCATCCTTTTTTTCTCTGGTTGCCTTTAAAATTCTTTGTCATTGCCTTTTGACAATTTTAATATCATGTATCTTAGAGAAGGACTTTTATAATTAAGGTAATTAGGTATTCTCTTAGCTTCATGGAATTTTATATCTAGTTACTTGCCTGAGTTTTGGAAGTTCTCAGTTATTATTTCTTTAAATAATTTCCCTGCTCCCTTTCCCTCTTTCCTTCTTCTAGGATACCCATTTTACTAACATTACCCTTCCTAAAAGAGTCAGATAACTCTCATATAATTTCCTCACTTTTTTTACATCTTATTTCTTTTTCCTCTTCTAATTTTATCATTTCTAGATTTCTGTCTTTGAGCTCATTAATTCCCTCTTCCATATGGTCTACTCTATTTCCCATGCTTTCTAACATGCTCATGTTATTTATTGTTTTCTTCAGCTCAAAAATTTTTGTTTGGTTCTTTATTAGAGTTTCAATATCTTTGGTAAAGTATTCCTTATGTTTATTAATTTTATTCCTGAGCTCATTAAACTGCCTTTTCTGAGGTTTTTTTTTTTTTTTTTAATCTCAATGAGTTGCTTTATGGCAGCTATTTGGAATTCTCTATCAGTTAGATTGCAATATCCCATGACTTTAAGTTTGGTTTCTGGAGAACTGTCATTATCATTTTATAGTATACTATGGTTATTGATGTGTTTGTGTATTTGTTCCTCTGCATGTGTATCTGATATTAAACGTCAGGTTAGGAGTTAGATTCCTTTTTTTGGTTTTCTTGTTGGTGGTGTTTTCACACAAGTTTTTGGTTTCTCTTACCTGAGTAGCCTCTGTTTATATTTGAAAGTTATATATCACCACATTCTGGAATACAAAAAAAGTTTCTAATAGTCATCCTAATGAATTATAAGAATCAAAGAAAACATAAAAGCTTAGTTAAGGAGGTATCTGCTACTTCAAATGTGAAAGCACAAGTACACACCTCAAAATATGAAAAATCAAGGAAATATGATATTGCAGGATAATTCTCCAACAATCAAAAACAAAGGCATAGAATATTGCAATCTGAATGATAAAGAATTGAAAATCACTGTTATGAAGAAATTCACCAAGGTATAAGCAACCTCAGAAAGACAATTCAATAAAATCCAGAATAAAATGAGTGGACAGAAGGAGGTTTTTTTAATCAAAGAGATAGAAATTATTAAAAAAAAAACAAACAAGTTCTGGAGTTGAAAAATTTAATGAAGGAGATAAAGAATGCAGTAGAGAGCACCTGTAGCAGGGTAAACCAGATAGAAGAATGAATAAATTACTTCAAGAATAGGAATATAGGAAAACAGTTAGAAGAAAGGAAATAAGTTTTTTTAAAAAGTAAATAAAACCCTTGAGTGCGATTCAGAAAAGCAAATATTAGAATAAAGGGAATTCCAAAGGAGAAGAGGGAGAAGGGAGTAGATAGTTTATTTAAAGAAATAGTAGCTGAGAACTTTCCAAATCTGGGAAAGAACTTGCACATAAAAGTCCACGAGGCCCTAGGATCTCAATGCAAAAATACCTTCTCCATGACACATTATAAAAGAGCTGTCAAGAATCAACAATAAAGAAAGAAACTTAAAGGCAGTCCAGGGGAAAAAAGAAAATAACCAACAAGGGTACCCCATTAAGCTACCAGCAGATTTCTCTGCAGAAACTTTACGGGTCAGGAGAGGTAGAATGACATATTCAAAGTATTAAAAGATAAAAATGCCAGCCAAGAATAATTTATCAGGTAAAGTTATCATTCAGATAGAAAGGAGAAATAAAGCCTTTTCCTGCCAAACAAAAGCTGAGGAAGTTCACCATCACTAGACCTGCCTTGCAAGAAATACTTAAAGGAGTTCAACTGAAATAAAAAGATGCTAATTAGTGACATGCAAACATATGAAAGTACACAACACACTGGCAATGGTAAAGAATAGATATTCAGAATTAGAAAACTGTAACTCTGTATTACAATGGTATGTTAACCACTTAACTATAGTATGAAGGTTAACAAAAAAAGAGTATTTAGAATGATTTAGCTACTATAATATGTTAAAGGATACACAGCATAAAAACATGTAAATTGTGGTCAAAATTATAAAAGGGGAGGAGTAAGGGTGGAGCCTCATAGGAAAACAAAGATAAGTTGTTATCACCACAAAACAGATTGTTTTATCTGTGAGATGCTTTATGTAAGCCCCATGGTAACCACAGAGAAAACATCTAGCCAACTTAAAAAGGTAAACATAAACAGAGGAAAAAAGCAACACAGAAGCACAAAACAACCAGAAAGGAAGTAATAAGATAGCAGTAGTAACTCTTTACCTATCAATAAATACTCTTAATGTAAATAGATTAAATTCACTAGTCAAAAGGCACAGAGTGCTGGATGAATCAAAACAACAACAACACCACCCAACTATATGCTGCCTCCAAGAGATTCATTTCAGCTCTAAAGACACACATAAGGTCAAAGTAAAAAGATGGAAGAAGATATACCATGTAAGTGGAGACGAAAAAAAAGAATGAGGGTAGCCATCCTTATATCAGACAAATAGACTTGAAGCCAAAAATGGCAACAAGAGACAAAGAAGGTCATTATATATTGATGAAGGTGTCAGTACATCAAAAAGATATAACGACTGTAAATATATACATAACCAATATCAGAGCATGTAAATATATTAAGCAAATACAAACAAATCTGAAGGGAGTAATGGAAAATGATACAATATTAGTAGAGGGCTTTAATACCCCACTTTCAGCAACAGATAGATCATCCAGACAGATAATCAACCAGAAAACAGAATTAAACCATACTGTAAACCAAATGGAATTTATGGACATATATATGGAACATTTCATTCAACAGTAGCAGAATACATATTCTGCTCAAACATACATGAAGCATTCTCAAGGAGAGATTATACAGTAAGTCACAAAAAAAATCTTAGCAAATTTAAGAAGATGGAAATCATACCAACTATCTTTTCTGACAATAATGGTATGAAACTAAAAGTCAGCAACATGAGTGATATCAAAAATGTACAAATGCATGGAAACTAAACAATACTTCTAAACAACCAATGGGTCAAATAAGAAGTCAAAAGAGAAATAAAAAATATGCCAAAACAAATGAAAATGAAAACATACCAAATACAATAGGATGATGCCACAGCAGTTTTTAAAGGAAAGCCTATAGTGATAAATGCATATATTAAGAAATTAGAAAGACCTCAAATAAACAACGTAACTTTATACCTCAGGAACTAGAAAAAGAAAAAATTAAGCCCAAAGTTAGCAGAAAAAAAAGGAAATAATAAAAATTAGAGTGGAAATGAATGAAATAGAGACCAGAAAAACAATAGAAATTATAAGCAAAACTAAGAGCTCAATTTTCAAAGATAAGTAAAACTGAAAAATTTTTAATTAGACTAAGAAAAAAGTCAGAAAAAATTAGAATAGAAATCATCACAACTGATATTACAGAAGTATATTGAATCATGAGAGAATACTATGAGTAATTATATGCTAGCAAATTTGATAACCTAGAAAAAATGGATAAAATCCTTAAAACACAACCTACCAAGACTGAATCAGGAAGAAATAGAAAGTTTGAACAGACAAATAATGAGTCAGAAAATTTACTCAGTGACCAAAAACCACCCCAAGACCAGAAAATCCCAGGACCAGATGGCTTCACTGGAAAATTCCAACAAACACTTAAAGAGAAATTAATGACAATTCTTCTCAAACTCTTCCCAAAATTTAAAGAGAAGGAGTAATTACAAATTCATTCTATGAAACTAGCGTTACCTTAAAGCCAGATAAAATATTAAAGCCATGTAAGGAAACTGCAAGAAATGACAACTATGGACTAACATATCCCTGAGGAATACAAATGCAAAAATTCTCTACAAAGTATTATCAAACTGAATTAAGAACACATTAAAATGATTATGCACCATGACCAAGTGTGATTTATGCCTGAGATACAATGATGATTCAACATACACAAATTAATATACATAAGACATCACATTAATAGAATGAAAGATTAAAATGACATGATTATCACAATAAATGCAAAAAAGCATTTAACAAAACATCTTCTTATGGTAAAACAGCAAAAACCCTCAACAGATTGGGTGTAGAAAGAATGAAACTCAACATAATAAAGGCCACATACAACAAACCCACAGCTAACATTATATCTAATGAAGAATAACTGAAAGTTTTTCCTCTAAGGCCAGGAACAAAACAAGGATGCCCACTCTCACCACTTCTATTCAATATAGTACTGGAAGTCCTTGCTAGAGCAATTAGGTAAGACAAAGATATAAAATTCACCCAAATCAGAAGGGAAGAAGTAAAATTTTCTTCATTTGCAGATGATATGATTTTGTCTAAAGCAAGTTCCAAAGATTCAACCAAAAAACTGTTGCAAACAATCAACAAATTCACCAAAGTTGCAGAATATAAAATCAACATAGAGAAATCAATTGCATTTCTATACACTTATAATGAAACATCTGAAAAAGAAGTTAACAATCCTACTCACAATGGCACTAAAAACAATAACATATCTAGGAATAAATTTAACTAAGGAAATGCAGGATTTGTACAACAAAAACTCTATGACTTTGTTGGAAAAAATTCAGGAAGACAAACAAATGGAAAGACATCCTATGTTCATGGATAAGAAGAATTAATATTGTTAAAAAGTTCCACTACTCTAAGCCATCTATAGAGCCAACATAATTCCTATCAAAATTTCAATGTCATTTTTCACAGAAATAGAAAGAAACATTAATTAAAATAGTATGGTACTAGCATAAAAAAATAGACCAATGGAACAGAATAGAGAGCACAAAATTAACCCCTGACATATATGGTCAACTAGTATTTGACAAGCAAGCCAAGAAAACCCAATGAGGAAAGGATAGATTCTTCAGCAAGTGGTAATGGGAACACTAGATAAACACTTGCAGAAAAATAAAATTAGACACTTATCTTACACCACTCACAAAAATTAACTCAAAATTGGATAAAAGGCTTAAAGTTTAAGACCTGATACCATAAAAGTCCTAGGAGAAAACATAGGGAAGAAGCTCCTTGACACTAATCTTGGCAATGATTTTTTGGATACAACACAAAAAGCACAAGCAACAAAAGCACAAATCAACAAATGAGTCTACATCAAACTGAAAATCTTCTGCACAGCAAAAGAAGGGGGGGGTGTGAATCTATGACAACCCCTATATAAGACCCCTTAGTCACTTGCACATTTATATAATTTTGGTTAATATAATTTATTATATGGTTTCCATATAATTTATTATCCAAATAAGGTCCTCTTTTGAGATTAAAGAGGGGTGCTATTGATTATATCAGGAAATAGGCATAAATTGACATTGTCCAGAGAAAACTAGAACTTATGTCACACTGTATAATGAATGGATAGGTCATCATTGAAAACACAGGAAATGGTGACATTTCCTATCACTTATATTCATAAGATTTTCTAATTCATATCTATCTTTTTTCCCTTAAGTTTTAATACCATTATCTCCAATCTAAGAATACCTATTGAATACATTGAATACATAGGCCAGAGTTATGCCTTGGATAAAATGTGTGTGAAATAAAGCAACATTTCCATCTAAAGATTTTCTCCATCTCTGAGGAGATAAGATTCTTATTGTAATATAATATTTTAGAAACTACCATTACCAAAAATTCAAGAACACTTAAAGCAGCTGTTTTGATATGTCGTCAGTTCTGCATAGAACCTAGGACCTCTGTGGGAAACAGAAAATTTTTAAACTATCCATAAGAAGGGATCAGATATATACTGACAAGGCTGACCAGCTAGTGATGATAAGCACAAATGATAGCCCCTGATCAAAATCATCACGAGTGAGAAAATTACTGGAAAAGCAGGCTGGGCTGAGGAAAAAAGCCAAGAGACCAAAGACAACAGAGATTCCAGTACAATTAATGACCTCCTGACCTACTACAAGCATATTCTCCCCTTGCTCAGTTATTTAGTATTCTGTTCCTCAAGTGCCTGTATTCCTGGGAAGGAGAGTGGCTATGGGATATAGCTGGAGATGTGTCACTAGGGAAATGGAAACAGAAACATACAGAGTCAAGTTTCCATGAACTCAAAGTTAATAGGGGCTTTGAATCAGTTTGCTCCTCCTGTAATCCTACAATATATCTATTCAAGATATGATGGCATTATTACAGTTTTTCCAAATTCTCTCTTTCCTATTTCAGTCATCAATTTTGTTCATAATAACTACAACTGTATTTTGTTTTCTTGTATTCAATTCCATTTCAATTCTCAAATATAAGCTCCTGACCCCAAAATTCTTACTAAAACAAAGCCATAATTTATATAATGCCACTGTTTACAAAAATCCAGAGTTTATAGAATAAAAATGGAAACCATTCCATCAAGGCATAAGCCCAGAAACTAGCACAACTTCATTTACTCCATATTATACTGGTTAAAACAGCCATAAAGCCCTCCCAAATTCAAAGACTGGGGAAGCCAACCCCATCTCTTGATGGGAGGAATGTCAAGGTTTATGGTCTGTTGAGAGTATATCATTATATCCAAATGTACAAGTTACGGAGGCAAATAACTGTTTAAAGCCAAGATCTACTACTAATTAGATGTGAGATTTTAGAAGTCATTAGACATCTCATTCTTAGTTTCTGTAATAATGGCATAAGGTCAGGGTGAAGATTAAATAAGATAATGAACACAAAATGATTAGCCAATGACTTTCCAGAGAAGGTACTCATTAAAAGTTATTGCAACCTATACTTTAGCACAATCCCTCATGCATTTTGCACTGTGGCCCAGTGGTTCATAACTGGAGACAAATTTTTCCCTAGGAGGTACCTGGCATGTCTGCAAACATTCATGGATGACAAGGCTGGAGGATGAGTGCTACTGGTAGAGATCTTGGAAGCTGCTAAACATCCTACAATGCATGGAACAGCATACAAAGAATTGTCTGACCCAAAAATGACAATTGAAACACTTATGCAGCAAAAATGAAAAGTGTAATAGCCCCAATGTCCTCTAAACTCTCCTATTTTCTTTTCTTGATTCAAAATATTCCTTCTGTGCAACAATTCCTTCTCTTATTTAATGGCACTAGAAATGCCATTTTTAGTGGGACCTTTATTGGGCTGTCTGAGTCAAATGCCTTTTCCTCAAAAAAACCCTCCACCTTCTCCTTGAACCAGAAGAAATCTTTCTATCCTCAGTATTCTCAAAGTACTTGATATACTGATGGCAATTCTCCTTCAATATTACGTTTGCGTTTATTTACTACCTGTGTAGTTATTTTTCTTGTTATTAATTTGGAAAGTCATTTAAGCCAAACAACATGTCTTAATTGTCTTTGAACATGCTCTTCTCATCTTTCATTGCTTTTTATAAAGTATTGAATGACCTAGACATTCAAAAGCTACAATTTAATTAATTTATGCTGGAGAATTAAACTGCATTTAAAGTATATTATGAGAAGAAGATGGAGTTTGGGGAAATTATTTGAAAATCTGAAGTATACAGAATTTTATATTAGATAATTCACTTTCATTATAAAATTGTAGCTTACTATAATTTCAGTTTTGAGATGTTCTAGCTTTCTCTATTCATCTTGGAACAAAGCTGAAATTGATGAGAATTTGATAATTGAAATAGCTTTCTAGTTACTCAGAAAAATAAAGAATGCTTTTTCTGGTTAAATTTCTAGAATGTCTCACATAGAATAATTTAATTTCCAAACAGCTTACTAGAAGATACACAAATATCCGGATCAAATGGGAAATACTAGCTTGGTGATCATTGAATTTATTTTTACTATTATGGAACTGGAATACTTTCTAACAATAGCACTTATTTATGAGCACTGAATCAATTCCTGGGAGCCTAAAATGATTTAGGAAATGATGTTCAGCATGTTTCCAAATATGTTTAAATATAGTTGTAAGCAGAAACCTAAGTTAGATTTTAAAATAACCTGGGAGGAGGAGATCAAGATGGCAGAGCAGGAGGACGCTGGGCTCACCTTCCCCCATGAACACATCAAAAATACATCTACGGGCTTCCCTGATGGCGCAGTGGTTGAGAGTCCGCCTGCCGATGCAGGGGCACGCGGGTTTGTGCCCGGTCGGGGAGGATCCCACATGCCGTGGAGCGGCTGAGCCTGTGAGACATGACCGCTGAGCCTGCGCGTCCGGAGCCTGTGCTCCGCGGCAGGAGAGGCCACAACGGTGAGAGGCCCGTGTACAGCTAAAAAAAAAAAAAAAAAAAAAAAAAAACATCTACATGTGGAGCAATTCTCACTGAAAACAAACTGGAGACTGGCATAAAGACCCTTACACAACAAAGTTATAAAGAATGACCTACATGGAGTCAGGTAGGAAGGGAAGACAAGCAATCAATTCAGGACCTGTACCTCTAGGAGAGAACACAGAAAAGAAGGGGAATTGCATGGGTTCAAAGATCCTCCCTGGGAGGGAGTAGTCTGAACCACATGTTGGACACCCCAGCCCTGATATCCAACACCAGGAAGATGAATCCCCTTAGCTGGCTTGAAAACCAGTGGGACTAACAGGAGGAGTGTATGAAACCTAGACTGCTTATTAAGAACCTGCTTGCTTATACCCAGGAACAAGGTCGACGGAGTAGATTGAGACTGCTCAAGACTCTGGCCAGTTTCCTGCAACTTCCCAGCTCCTCCAGCTTTGGCATGGCTTCCCACTGGGGTGAAGGCTGCACTGCAGAGGTGAGTTTGCAGTCAAGGGGGATGGAGCAGGCTTGGACCTGGCGCTGCGTCTGAACAGGGTGGGGGCTGTGGCTGCTGGCACTTGCCGAGGCGGTGGATCTGGAGCTGTCTCACACTCTCACTGGTATGCTGGGACTATCCCAGCCTGTGCACAAGCTGACACCAAATGCCCACTCCAGCCCCTCTTGCTCTGGTGCAGCTCCCCACTAGGGTGAAGGCTGTCATTGCTGAGGACAGTGCGTAGTTGTGGGAGCTAAATCTAGCTTGGACCCAGCACTGCACCTGAACTGGGCAAAAGTGGCCATTACTGGAGCTCCCAGAGGCAGTGGGCAGGGAGTGGTCTGGAATTCTGACTGGTGTGCTGGGATTACATCAGTGTGTGCCCCAGCAGGCATCAGGTGCTGGCTCAGACCCCTTATGCTCTAGCACTGATCCCCTCTGGAGTGAAGGTGCTGAGGCTGGGAGGAAATAGAGTGTACACTTAGAGGGAACAGAACCAGCTCGGACTTAACCCTCACCTCTTCAGCTCCAGCACCTTGGGTCCTGCTCTTACCCCCAATAGAACACTGTCAGCCAACGATCATAGGAGAAGACTTGGCTCACACCTTGTTCTAGCTCTAGCCCCTCTATCTCTAGCCCCATGTCCCACGAAGGTAACAGCTGTCAGCAAACCCTGGGGGGAGATGTGACCTATGCTCATTTCAGATCTAGCGCTCCCACCAAAGCCAGTGGGCACAATTACACTGCAGAGGGAAACTCCCACACAAGAATATATTTTCAAAACCAGGACAGGTAACTGTTTCACTGAATTTCATAGAGACAGGGTAAGGTAGGCAACATAAGATAGGGGAATTTGTTTCAATTAATAGAATAAGAAAAAAACTTTAAAAAAAACTAATAAAATAGAGATAAATAAATGACCAGGTAAAGGGTTCAGAGCATTAGCATAATAGTGCTAATTGAACTAGGAAAAAGAATAAATGAATACAGTGAGAATTTTAACAGAGAACCAGAAAATACAAACCACCAATCAGAGCTGATGAATATAACAACTAAAGTGAAAAACACACCAGAAGGAATTAACAGCAGACTAGGTGATACAGAAGAATGCCTAAGTGTTCTGGAAGATAGAATAGAAATTGGCCAAACAAAACAGCAAAAAGAAAAACAAATTTTAAAAAATGAGAATATTTTAAAGGACCTGTGGGGACAACATCAAGAATACTAACATTCACATAATAGGGGTCCCAGAGGGAAAAGGGTAGAAAACACAAGCAGAACACTCTGACATCAATCACAATAATATTATTTGTATCTGTCTCCTAAGGCAAGAGAAAACAGAAGCAACAATAAACAAATGGGACCTAATTACACTTAAAAGCTTTTGCATAGCAAAGAACACCTTCCACAAAATGGAAAGACAACCTATAGAGTGAGAGAAAATATTTGCAAGTGATATGACTGTTAAGGAGTTAATATCTAAAATATATAAACAGCTCATACAACTCAACAACAAAAAACCAAAAGCCCAATAAAAAATGAGCAAAAGACCTGAATAAACATTTTGCCAAAGAGGACATACAGATGACTAACAGGCACAAGAAAAGATGCTCAACATAGCTAATCAGCAGAGAAATGCAAATCAAAACCACAATGAGCTATCACCTCACATCTGTCAGAATGGTAATCATTAAGAAGACCACAAACAAGAAACACTGAAGTGCATGTGGTGAAAAGGGAACCTTCCTACACTGTTGGTGGGAATGTAAATTGGTGCAGCTACTATGGAAAACGGTATGGAAGTTCCTGACAAAACTAAAAATAGAACTACCATATGATCCATCAATTCCACTCCTGTGTATATACCCAAAGAAAACAAAAATACTAATTTGAAAAGATACACGCACTCCAATGTTCATAGCAGCATTATTTACAATAGCCAAGATGTGGAGGCAACCTTAGTGCCCATCAACAGATGACTGGATAAAGAAGATGTGGCACATATATATATATATATATACACACACACACACATACACACACACACGCACAAGCACACATACACACACACACACACAAAATGGAATATTACTAAGCCATAAAGGAATGAAACTTTGCCATTTATACAACATGGATAGACTTGGAGGGCATTATGCTTAGTGAAATAGGTCAGACAGAGGGAAGACAAATACTGTATGTTAACACATATATGAAATCTAAAAATAAAATGAATGAATATAACAAAACAGAAACAGGTTCACAGATATAGAGAACAAACTACTAGTTACAAGTGGGGAGAAGGAAGTGTGAGGGGCACAATAGGGGTAGGGGATTAAGAGGTACAAACTACTATATATAAAATAAATAAACTACAAGTATATATTGTACAGCACAGGGAGTACAGTTAATATGTTATAAAGATGTAAATGGAGTTTAATATAAACTATAAAAATATTTGGTCATTATGTTGTAGACCTGAGACTAATTAATGTTGTAAATCAACTATAAGTTAATAAAAAATAAAAATTATCTGAAAAGAAAAATATTAATCCTAGAAAAGTATAACTCTACTAGATACATTTTTGCAGAACTTACTGCCTTAGATTGATACAAAAATGATTTCTTTATTCACTGGCACAGAGTGTACATATGGAAACCATGATAAGGTAATTTCTGAGTGCCCATACTATTCATACCTGACAAATATGGGTATGAAAAAGTAGCTGTAAATTTAGTCATTACTCCTGAAATCAGCTCAATCAGAAATATGTGTCTAAATACCCCCTCCTATTTGCAATGTTTTCTTATGAAGAGTGTAGTTATTTTCTCACACATTTCTAACTAATCTATAACTTATTTCTATAGAATTCTCACTGCATATACTTTTTTTTTTTTTTTTTTTTTTGCGGTACGCGGGCCTCTCACTGTTGTGGCCTCTCGCTCTATGGAGCACAGGCTCCGGACGCACAGGCTCAGCGGCCATTGCTCACGGGTCCAGCCGCTCCGCGGCATGTGGGATCTTCCCGGACCGGGGCACGAACCCGTGTCCCCTGCATCGGCAGGCGGGCTCTCAACCACTGCGCCACCAGGGAAGCCCCACTGCATATACTTTTCATTTTCATTTTGAAACTATCTTTCACACCCCATGCTATCTGAAATCAGGCTGCTTTATTGTGATTTCTTTAGAAATTATAAAAACTCTTTCTTCCATCCTTCAATCTATTCTTATAGATTATAAATTTTTAAAGTATGATATCCATTTTTGTGATGCATATCCATTATACTACTTATCTGTCATCCTATATTTAACTATATGGAAAATGGTTAACTCAAGGATAAATCAATAAAACTTATTTATTAAAATGAGTGCAAAATATTACATAAGGTATTATCTGTTCTTATATACTTAATGATATTGACTATATTATGACTATAGACCATAGACATAATTGATGGCAAATCATCATATAAAAAAAGTCTATGCTTAAGGAAAGATCTGAGGAAAAAAATCATGTCATGATATATGAAACCTGGAAATGGATTATTTCCATGGCACACAAAAGGTTACATAAATATTTTATCCTCTTCCCACATTTTCATGGTATTACATTTATTGGCTATTACATTTTTATAAAAATCGGTTTCCTGGACTAACAAATACCACCTTGCATGTCCTGTGAATGTGTGTCCTAGAATACACACTTCCATAAAATCTATACAAAAGCAAGGTAGAAAGTCCAAAACCAATCTATTGTGAATATGTGCCTACTAAAATGTTTGTTTAAATTACATCAATAAATGAAAATAAAATAATTGAGTTTTTTTCAGAATATTGACAGAGCAGATGAATGTTTTTGACAGGAAGTATAAAAGCATCAGTCAAAATATTATTAAACATCGAAAACAATGCTCAATGATTTTTGTAACTTCTATGTAATGAAGAGGATATCAGTGATCCAACTTTGAGCCACAATATGGAGCTGCTAGATTTCAAACCTTCCTGCAAGTCTGGAGCATGATGGGCAGAAACACTAGGGCTTCTTTAGAAGACAAATACTTTCTGAAGTAAAGGAACACTACAAAAGTTTCTGGTTCAATTTGAGCTGAAAAATCTAAGTACAACAAACATAGTATGTTGGAATTTCTGATAAAAAGTATTTAAACACACAAATACTTTACTTCCATATATGTATGCTCAACTATAGGGTATACTTACATATGTTTAAATATAGAACATATATTTTGCCATGTACATATGTATGTATACATATACGCATATATACATATACATATATATGTGTGTGTTCAGAAAGTAGCTATGGCTCAGAGCAGTGATATAACTATATTAGAACAATTTCTGTAACATATAAAGCAGATAGGAACATTCCATTAAAACTCAACAGATACAGACTATTTGAAATCCCGTGTAGAAGAGTTAATTACCCTGGGCTTAAAACCCCTTCCGTACGACCACCTTCCCCAACACAAACATACTCATAAACACACAGAGAAGCAGATTCATCATTAAGGTAACAATAACAAAAAATGTACTCTCCCAGAAAGAACATCCAGCTAGGCTGCAAGAAAATAAAATTGATAGTATGAAATATATCCTCATTAAATTTGGAGGTAATAATGTATTTTTTTTAAATGGTATATATTATTGTGTTTTGACATTAAAAAAAAAAAAAACACCTTTCTGGCTTGGGAAGTCTGCCCTTCCAGGGGCAAAGCGCCTCTGGAGTATGCCTTTGATGTGTAGCCTAACCAACCCAGAGCCATACTTCCTCAATCTGTCCCATGTACCCCAAGAGCCAATATTCTTCCGCCTTAATCATTCCAGGGCCAGGGACCAGGCAACTAGGCACCCCCCCACCCCCCATAGCTTAGAGCCTGCCAAAATCATTCAAACTAGCCAATCATAAACTGTTACCCCACCCTTTTTGGCCTTTCCCTTGGAAACCCCAGTGAAGGCTCTGGCCTAATGCTTTCACCACCCTCTGTATTCTGCCTCCTGACCACCCTGATGCTTTTCATGTGGCCTTGCATGGCATGCAGTGCCTGCTGTCTTGAGGACCTGTGAGTATTTAAATTTCTTTTCCCGAGCCTCTCTGTCTCATCTCGTGGCTGCACCTGAATGACCATCTCATAGAAGAATACAAATAACGATAAAGAGAAAATTTCAAAGGTGAGCTCAAGAAAGAGAAAGAGATGTTGTCTATCTTTCTATCCATTGAGAGAAGAGAGAAAGAGAAAAGTTTGGCACAGGAGCTGCCAAGTTACTGTCAGATGAATCTGAATAATACCAATTGAGTTATCACTTGGCTGAGAATAGCACAGGTATGCCAAACTCCGTAAACTTCTGTCATACTAGTAAGTAATACATTCAGCTTGAAGGTAGGTATGTTGAAGAGATTCTGATCTATACAAACAGAATTGGAATATTTTATTAGCAGTAAAAAGAGTAGTAAGTATATAATAAAGAAGATTTTGATAAGTTTGCTGGTCTAGAAAGAAAAATAGGGCAAAATGTTTTCAAACTACTAAGGGGGAAATGCTGTATTTGAAAGTTTATAAAGGTGCCTATTTCAAATTAATGGGAAGAGTAGGCTGGTAAATAAATGCCTTGGGGACAATTGGGTGTCTAATTAAAAAAAAGAATCTCTACTCTATATAACTCAGATAAATCAACCTAAGTTACTAATATCACCCAAAACACACAGATACAAATCTACGAAAATGCTGGAACACGGTAGAGGACTTTTCTTATGATTAGGGATTCCGACCCCAGAAACATACGTAATATATGTAGATAATTTATGTATTATTGGACTTTTTAGAATTTGTATTTGCATCAGAATTTGTTTTGGTTTAATACTGTTATAAGTGGTTTTAAACTATTACTATAATAATAGTTTATATACTATTTTTTTAATATATTTTAAATATTATCATAATAAAACTAATTCAATTAAACCCACAGCTTATTTTTAAGATCCCCTTTTAAAGAGTCTGTACTGACCATAACAATTATATAGAATGTTGAAATTGTCTAAAGGAAAGTCTAGAAATTTATGTCTGGACAGTCAAACCAATAAAAAAACTGTGGATGTAAACTGGACATAATGGAGCACTCTAAAATGATCATTTGTCTTATATAATACATTGCATTCTGATTAAGAGTGTGCCTCCTTAAATTAAGACAGATTCTCACATATATGTGTATAGGCTGGAAATCTGTGCTTGAAAAAACAAAAATCCAACCTCAACCAGCTTAAGCAGAGGTGAAGTATGTGAAGCTCTTACCTAGGAAATGCACAATGGGGTCTGACTACAGGCACCGCTGAATCCAAGAGCTCAGCCATAACACATGGACCTCTCCTTTATCTCCCTTCAACTCAGCTCTGCTTTTCTCTGAGTTAAATTCATTCTTAGGTAAACTCTCCAAGAAGCTGCAAAATCAGTTCCCTCAATTATAGGTTAACTTGTCCTTAGAGTTTGTAGTCTCATAGATGAAGTGTAATTTCTTCCAAGAATTCATATTAATCCTAGGGGAAACAAAAAAACAAACTCTACTACAGCTTGAGTTTTGTGCCATCTCTGGAGAAGAAAGATGGAGCCAACTGATTTAAAAAACAATAAAAAAACAACAAAAAACCCCACCCAAACATGGAGTGAGTGAATGGCACACGCCAAAAGGATAGGCAGGCCAAAAGAAAGAAATATCCTCTGTGATACGTAAAAGGGGAAAATAAACAATACATTATTAATCTCTGGGAAAGCAAGTGATTTAACTATAACAGAAGATGAGGAATTAGGAATAAGGGGAAAAATAATATTGCAAATTATTATTAAATATTCCTATTTTAAGTTGTTTTACAATATATATATACTAATATTATTGTTATAACTCACATGAAATAAGAACTGTAAGTGTAAATACAAATCTAAAAACAAAAATAGTGAGCTTCTCTGGTGTAAGACAGCAAAGATGCTTCCCTCCCTGGGCTTTTTCTTTGAACATTTACTTTAGATAACCTGTAACTGTAATGCTTTCTCTGCCCCTTTGAGGTGTATATAAATATTTTAAAAGGCTAAATAGATCCCCAGCTAGCTTTATAAGCCAGAAATCTTTTTCTCAAGGACCTGGGAAACATCTTTTTGAGAAGTAATCAAAAAGGATTGTACCCATATCTCCCATTGCCCCTAGGACGGTAGGAGCCTAACTTTAGCCTGTGCTGTGCTGTAGGTTGAAAACCTACCTACTGTTTTAAGAGATGAGAAACTTCTTTTTCTTTTAGAGAAAGGTAATTAGCAAATACATGAGACTATCCCAATTAGCAGATGAATTTAGAATGACAGTGTATCACAAGTGTTTCCATGAAGTTCCCTACTTAAGGACTAGTTATCATTTACTTTGAGAGCATGTGTGGAATGGGTTGCATATGCTCCACTGTGCAAACTAATGAGACTTCTATCTTGCAATCTCTTTAGCCAATTGCCTATGATATATTAATACATTGTATTTTGATGTCATGCTTATTTAAAAATAGAACTTTTCTTTCTCTTCTATATTTGTGGAGAGGTTGGCAAGAGGCTGTTTTTAATTATATTTCCCCAACAGAACATTATTTTTAAAGTGAGCTAAAAAGGATATTGAAAGTCTTAGTGCAAAACAGCACTATCCAACAGAATTGTAACACTAGCCGCATATGTAATTTTAAACTTTATAGTAGCCAAAAAAATAAGAAAAAAAGAAATGAAAATCTTGTCGGTATTTTATACTTACAGAATTTCTCAAATCAAATGTTAAATTTTCTTTGGAAATAATTGTATTTAGATTTTTTAAATGTACAAGTGAAAAATAAATTCATATAATCAAGTTATTCCATACTTAAGAGTTTTCTAATAACTCAAAGATCAGTTGTAAAATTTCAAAATAAAAATCAGAGCTTCAGTCAGAGTAGCCTCATTTCAAGCGCTCAGTATCCACTTGGGGCTGGCTGGTGGCTACCACATTGGACATAACAGGTTCTAAACTTTAGTCAATGGTACCAACAACAGGAGATGGTATAGATAGCAGAGCCCACAACATAGGCAATCAGCAAGAGTACAAGACAATATAGACAAGAGCGGCAGTTCTGGAACCCTCTTTGGCTATTAATAGCATAACTGACACTTGGAATTGTTGATGAAAAGAGACATAAGCCAGTGAACCGCAGAGAGGAACACAGAGATGCTATGTAGAAAAAACTAAAATGAGATTTTGGAGCACATATGACATGTTCTCTCAGGATTCATGACACTAATTTGGGAAAAATTAGGAGGATCTCTGAGGAGAATACTGAAGATGACTTGGAAACAGTGCTTCTATAAAGCATTCTTATTATGTCATTTTGTATTCAAAGTGGTGTAGTGTAAATGACACAACTGTTAAAGGAACTCTTTTTTTTATCATCTTTATTGGAGTGTAATTGCTTTACAGTGTTGTGTTAGTTTCTGCTGTAAAACAAAGTGAGTCAGCTATATGTGTACGTATATCCCCATATCCTCTCCCTCTTGTGTCTCGCTCCCACCCTCCCTATCCAACCCCTTTAGGTGGACACAAAGCATGAAGCTGATCTCGCTGTGCTATGGCTGCTTCTCACTAGCTATTTCACATTTGGTAGTGTATATATGTCAATGTTACTCTCTCACTTCCTCCCAGCTTACCTTTCCCTCTCCCTGTATCCTTAACTCCACTCTCTATGCGTGTGTCTTCATTCCTGTCCTGCCCCTAGGTTCCTCAGAACCTTTTTTTTTTTTTTTTTAGATTCCATATATATGTGTTAGCATACGGTATTTGTTTTCCTCTTTCTAACTTACTTCACTCTGTATGGCAGACTCTAGGTCCATACACCTCACTACAAATAACTCAATTTCATTTCTTTTTATGGTTGAGTAATATTCCATTGTATACATGTGCCACATATTCTTTATCAATTCATCTGTTGATGGACACTTAGGTTGCTTCCATGTCCTGGCTATTGTAAATAGAGCTGCAATAAACATTGTGGTACATGACTCTTTTTGAATTATGGTTTTCTCAGGGTATATGCCCAGTAGTGGGATTGCTGGGTCATATGGTAGTTCTATTTGTAGTTTTTTAAGGAACCTCCATACTGTTCTCTATAGTGGCTGTATCAATTTACATTCCCACCAACAGTGCGAGAGGATTCCCTTTTCTACACACCCTCTCCAGCATTTATTGTTTGTAGATTTTTAGATGAAGACCATTCTGACTGGTGTAAGGTGATACCACATTGTAATTTTGATTTGCATTTCTCTAATGATTAATGATGTTGAACAACATTTCATGTGTTTGTTGGCAATCTGTATATCTTCTTTGGAGACATGTCTCTTTAGACCTTCTGCCGATTTTTGGATTGGGGTGTTTGTTTTTTTGATATTGAGCTGCATAAGCTGCTTGTATAATTTGGAGATTAATCCTTTGTCAGTTGGTTCATTTGAAAATATTTTCTCCCATTCTGAGGGTGGTCTTTCGTCTTGTGTATGGTTTCCTTTGCTGTGCAATAGTTTTGTTTCATTAGGTCCCATTTGTTTATTTTTGTTTTTATTTCCATTTCTCTAGGAGGTGGGTCAAAAAGGATCTTGCTCTGATTTATGTCATAGAGTGTTCTACCTATGTTTTCCTTTAAGAGTTTTACAGTGTCTGGCCTTACATTTAGGTCTTTAATCCATTTTGAGTTTATTTTTGTGTATGGTGTTAGGAATTGTTCTAATTTCATTCTTTACATGTAGCTGTCCAGTTTTCCCAGTACCACTTATTGAAGAGGCTGTCTTTTCTCAGTTGTATATTCTTGCTTTCCTTATCAAAGATAAAGTAACCATATGTGCATGGGTTTACCTCTGGGTTTCTATCCTGTTCCATTGATCTATATTTCTGTTTCTGTGCCAGTACCATAATATCTTGATTACTGTAACTTTATAGTATAATCTGAAGACAGGGAGCCTGATTCCTGCAGCTCAGCTTTTGTTTCTCAAGTTTGCTTTGGCTATTTGGTGTCTTTGGTGTTTCCATATACATTTTGAAATTTTTTGTTCTAGTTCTGTGGAAAATGCCATTGGTAGTTTCATAGGGATTGCATTGAATCTCTAGATTGCTTTCGGTAGTATAGTCATTTTCACAATGTTGATTCTTCCAATCCAAGAACATAGTATATCTCTCCATCTCTTTGTATCATCTTTAATTTCTTTTATCAGTGTCTTATACTTTTCTGCGTACAGGTCTTTTGCCTCCTTAGGTAGGTTTATTCCTAGGTATTTTATTCTTTTTGTTGTGGTGGTAAATGGGAGTGTTTTCTTAATTTCTGTTTAAGATTTTTTATCATTAGTACATAGGAATGAAAGAGATTTCTGTGCAGCAATTTTGTATCCTGCTACTTTACCAAATTCATTGATTAGCTCTAGTAGTTTTCTGGTAGCATCTTTAGGATTCTTTGTGTATAGTATCATGTCATCTGCAAACAGTGACAGCTTTACTTCTTCTTTTCCAATTTGGATTATTTCCATTACTTTTTCTTCTCTGATTGCTGTGGCTAAAATTCCCAAAACTATGTTGAATAATAGTGCTTAGAGTGGGCAACGTTTTCTTGTTCCTGATCTTAGAGGAAATGGTTTCAATTTTTTACCATTGAGAATGATGGTGGCTGTGGGTTTGTCATATATGGCCTTTATTATGTTAAGGTAAGTTCCCTCTATGCCTACTTTCTTGAGGGTCTTTATCATAATTGGGTGTTGAATTTTGTTGAAAGCTTTCTCTGCATCTATTGAGATGATCATATGGTTTTTATCCTTCAGTTTGTTAATATGGTGTATCACATTGATTGATTTGCATATATTGAAGAACCCTTGCATTCCTGGAATAAACCCCACTTGATCATGATGTATGATCCTTTTAATGTGCTGTTGGATTCTGTTTGCTAGTATTCTGTTGAAGATTTTTGCATCTATGTTCATCAGTAATATTGGCCTGTAGTTTTCTTTCTTTGTGACATCTGTGTCTGGTTTTGGTATCATGGTGATGGTGGCCTTGTAGAATGAGTTTGGGAGTGTTCCTCCCTCTGCTATATTTTGGAAGAGTTTGAGAAGCATAGGTGCTAGCTCTTCTCTAAATGTTTGATAGAATTCGCCTCTGAAGCCCTCTGGTCCTAGGCTTTTGCTTATTGGAAGGTTTATAATCACAGTTTCAATTTCAGTGCTTGTGACTGATCTGTTTATATTTTCTATTTCGTCCTGGTTCCACTGGGAAGGTTATGCTTTTCTAAGAATTTGTCCATTTCTTCCAGGTTGTCCATTTTATTGGCATAGAGCTGCTTGTAGGAATCTCTCACGAGCCTTCGTATTTCTGCAGTGTCACTTGTTACTTCTCCTGTTTCATTTCTAATTCTGTTGATTTGAGTCTTCTCTGTTTTTTTGTTGATGAGTCTGGCTAATGGTTTATCAAGTTTGTTTATCTTCTCAAAGAACCACCTTTTAGTTATATTGATCTTGGATATTTTTTCCTTCATTTCTTTTTCATTTATTTCTGATCTGATCTTTATGATTTCTTTCCTTCTACTAACTTTGGGGTTTTTTTCTTCTTCTTTCTCTAATTGCTTTAGGTGTAAGTTTAGGTTGTTGTTTTGAGATGTTTCTTGTTTCCTGAGGTAGGATTGTATTGCTAGAAACTTCCCTCTAAGAACTGCTTTTGCTGCATCACAGAGGTTTTGGGTCATTGTATTTTCATTGTCATTTGTTTCTAGGTATTTTTTTAATTCCTCTTTGATTTCTTCAGTGATCTCATGTTTATTTAGTAGTATATTGTTTAGCCTCCATGTGTTTGTGTTTTTTACAGTTTTTTTCCTGTAATTGATATCTAGTGTCATAGCGTTGTTGTCAGAAAAGATACTTGATACGATTCCAATTTTTAAAAATTAACCAAGGCTTGATTTGTTACCCAAGGTATGATCTATCCTGGAGAACGTTCCATAAGCACTTGAGAAGAACGTGTATTCTGTTGTTTTTGGATGGGATGTCCTATAAATATCAATTAAGTCCATTCTGTTTAATGTATCATTTAAAGTTTGTGTTTCCCTAATTATTTTCATTTTGGATGATCTGTCCGTTGGTGAAAGTGTGGTGTTAAAAGGCCCTACTATTATGGTGTTACTGTTGATTTCCCCTTTTATGGCTGGTAATATTTGCCTTATGTATTGAGGTGCTTCTATGTTGGGTGCATGAATATTTATAATTTTTATATCTTCCTCTTGGATTGATCCCTTGATCATTATATAGTGTCCTTCTTTGTCTCTTGTAATAGTCTTTATTTTAAAGTCTATGTTGTCTGTTATGAGAATTGCTACTCCAGCTTTCTTTTGTTTTCCATTTGCATGAAATATCTTTTTTCCATCCTCTCACTTTCAGTCTGTATGTGTTCCTAGGTCTGAAGTGTGTGTCTTGTGGACAACATATATATGGGTCTTATTTTTGTATCCATTCAGTGCATTGGAGCACTGAATCCATTTACGTTTAAGATAATTATCAATATGTATGTTCCTATTACCATTTTCTTAATTGTTTTTTGTTTGTTACTGTAGGTCTTTCCTTCTCTTGTGTTTCCTGCCTAGAGAAGTTCCTTTAGCATTTGTTGTGAATCTGGTTTGGTGGTGCTGAATTCTCTTAGCTTTTGCTTGTCTGTAAAGTTTTTAATTTCTCCATCAAATCTGAATGAGATCCATGCTGTGTAGAGTAATTTTGGTTGTAGGTTTTTCCCTTTCAGCACTTTAAATATGTCCTGCCACACCCTTCTAGCTTGTAGAGATTCTACTGAAAGATCAGCTGTTAACCTTATAGGGATTCCCTTGTATGTTATTTGTTGCTTTTCCCTTGCAGCTTTTAATATATTTTCTTTGTATTTAATTTTTGATAGTGTGAGTAATATGTGTCTTGGTGTGTTTCTCCTTGGATTTATCCTGTATGGGACTCTCTGTGCTTCCTGGACTTGGTTGACTATTTCCTTTCAAGTTTGCAGCTATAATCTCCTAAGATATTTTCTCAGACCATTTCTTTTTCTCTTCTTCTTCTGGGACCCCTATAATTTGAATGTTGGTGCATTTAATGTTGTCCAAGATGTCTCTTGGACAGTCCTCAATTCTTTTCATTCTTTTATCTTTATTCTGCTCTGTGGTAGTTATTTCCATTATTTTATCTTCCAGGTCACTTATTCATTCTTCTGCCTCAGTTATTCTGCTATTGATTCCTTCTAGAGAATTTTAAATTTCATTTATTGTGTTGTTTATCATTGTTTGTTTGCTCTTTAGTTCTTCTAGGTCCTTGTTAAACATTTCTTGTATTTTCTTCATTCTATTTCCAAGATTTTGGATCATCTTTATTATCATTACTCTGATTTTTTTTTCAGGTAGACTGCCTATTTCCTCTTCATTTGTTTGGTCTGGTGGGTTTTTTACCTTGCTCCTTTATCTGCTGCATACTTCTCTGTCTCCTCAGTTTGTTTAATTTACTGTGTTTGTGGTCCTCTTTTTGCAGGCTGCCTGGTTAGTAGTTATCATTGTTTTTGGTGTCTGTCCTGAGTGGGTGATGTTGTTTCAGTGGGTTGTGTAGGCTTCCTGGTGGTGGGGACTGGTGCCTGTATTCTTGTGGGTGGGGCTGGATCTTGTCTTTCTGGTTGGCAGGGCTGCATCCAGCCATGTGTTTTGGAGTGTCTGACATTATGATTTCAGGCAGCCTCTCTGCTAATGGGTTGGGTTGTGTTCCTGTCTTGCTAGTTGTTTGGCATGTGGCATCCAGCACTGGAGTGTGCTGGCCGTTGGGTGGATATGGGTCTTAGCATTGAGACAGAGATCTCTGGGAAATCTCTCACCAGTTGATATCATATGGGGCCGGGAGGTCTCTGGTGGTCTAATGGTTGGATCTTGGCTCTCTTACCTTAGAGGCTCAGGGCTGACACCAGGGCGGAATACCAAAACCCTGTCAGTCACATGGCTCAGAACAAAAGGGAGAAAAAGAAAGAAAAATAAATAAATGAAATAACTAAAATAATTATTAAAATAAATTAAAATATATATATAATGATTAAAAAAGAAAAAAAAGAGAGCAACCAAACCAATAAACAAATCCACCAGTGATAACAAGCACTAAACACTAAACTAAGAGAAATATAAAAATCAGAAACAAATCAGTTGCAGATAGCAAACCCCAAGGCTACAGTTGCTCCCAAAGTCCACTGCCACAATATTGGGATGATTTGTTATCTATTCAGGTATTCCACAGATGCAGGGTACGTAAGTAGATTGTGGGAATTTAATCCGCTGCTTCTGAGGTTGCATGGAGAAATTTCTCTTTCTCTTCTTTATTTGCACAGCTCCTGGAGTTCAGCTTTGGTTTTCGCCCCACCTCTACATGTAGGTCGCCCTCAGGCATCTGTTCCCTGCCCAGACAGGATGGGGTTAATGCAGTAGATGATTAGGGAGGTCTTGCTCATTCAGGCTGGGGTGAGGGAGGGATACGGTAGCTATAATTGGAATACAGGGTGACCCTGTGGTGGCAAAGGCTAGCATGACATTGCAACAGCCTGGGGCATGCTGTGTGTTTTCCCAGGGAAGTTGTCCTTAGATCATGGGACCCTGGCAGTAGCAGGCTGCACAGGCTCCTGTGGTAGTGGGTGGATGTGGATAGTGACCTGTGCTTGCACACAGGATTCTTGGTGGCTGCAGCTGTAGCATTAGTGTTTCATGCCCCTCTCTGGGGTCCGAGCTGATAGTTGCAGCTTGTGCCCGTCTCTGGAGTTTGTTTAGGTGGTGCTCTGAATCCCCTCTCCTCGCACACTCCGAAACAATGGCCTCTTGCTTCATAGGCAAGTCTAGACATTTTCCTGGACTCCCTCCTGGCTAGCTGTGGCACACTAGCCCCTTTCACACTGTATTCACACAGCCAAACCCAGTGCTCTCCGTGGGATTTGACCTCCAAAGCCCGAGTCTCAGCTCCCAGCCCCCACCCGTCCCAGCAGGTGAGCAGACAAACCTCTCAAGCTGGTGAGTGCTGTTTGGCACTGATCCTCTGTGCAGGAATCTCTCTGCTTTGCCCTCTGTACCCCTGTTGCTGTGCTCTCCTCCATGGCTCCGAATCTTCCTCCCTGCCACCCCCCATCTCCGCCAGTGAAGGGGCTTCCTAGTGTGTGGAAATTTTTCTTCCTTTACAGTTCCTTCACCGAGGTGCAGGTCCCATCCCTATTCTTTTGTCTCTGCTTTTTCTTTTTTTTTTTTGCCCTACCCAGGTACGTGGGGAGTTTCTTGCCTTTTGGGAAGTCTGAGGTCTTCTGCCAGTGTTCAGTAGGTGTTCTGTAGGAGTTGTTCCACACGTAGTTGTATTTCTGATGTATTTGTGGGGAGGAAGGTGGTCTCCATGTCTTACTCCTCCACCATCTTAAAGGTCCCCCTCAACATTTTTTTTTTTTTTTTGAATGAGAACTAGTACAAACTGTGTGGATGCCTAAACCAAGAAAATAATACAGGCACATTCATCTGATCTTTCAAATAAATGTTAACATTAATAATCCTGTAATGAACTTACCATCTGTTTTTCTACAAACAATTATTATTCTGATTATGCTACACTTATAAAAAGTAGTAGAATAGGACTTCCCTGGAAGTCCAGTGTTTAAGACTCTGCACTCTTAATGGAGGGGGCACAGGTTTGATCCCTGGTGGGGGAAGATCCTGAATACCATGTGGCACACCCCCCCCCCAAAAAAAAGAAAGAAACAAAAGTAGTCCAATAAAGAATTTGGAAGAATGATGTTGTTTAATAGTATAGCAATTTAAAAGTATAAAGCTGTCTGAAGTATAGTGAAGGCAAAGATTAAACTATTAAACTTAATAGTGTTTATATGCCAACGACATGAATTCAGGAAAATTGGCATACATTAAGGTCAAAAACATTATGCTCCGAAGACTGATCTAACATCCCCTACTTATGAAGGAGAGAGCCTTATCTCGTGTGTCCTGCCAATGTGCAACTTGAACCCACTTAAGGTATAGCACTGATTAGATTCTTCTTTATGCTCTGTGGCCCCAGCTGATAATAGTTAAGATACCATGTCTAGAACAAAAGTATTCTGAAGTATTATGTTAAACTGTGGATAGTACTCCAGGGGATTGCAGCAGCAGGTGCCCTGCCTAAGTCTGCTCAGCATAATATATCTCTACATGCAGTCTACTTCTGACTTCAGCATCTGGAACTTTGCCTTAGGGTTCTCTCTTGGCCAACAGGTCAGATTTAACTGGGAATTGATGCTATGAGGATAGACCCACAGAGTTCCACAGAGAGACTAGTCTCCGGGTGCCCACAGTGGATACTTGCCTGATGATACATTCTATGTTGGCTTCCTGCAATTCCTTCTCACTGTCCCAATCCCCTACTAGCACTTCCCAACAAACAATTTATACTCAAGTCTTTGCCTCAAAGTCCACAAACTAAGGCAGAGACACATTCACAGACCTGGAAAACTCAGACATGGACTTTATTTCTCTGGTCAATGAACTGTCTTTTAGCAAATCCTAAAGAATAAGGATCAGTAACAAAGCCTAAACTAGGCACTTAAATGCATAATTAGTTAAGCAAAACATTTGTTTGTTTAAAGAAATCAGGTATCAGTTATTGCTCCCATTAAATTATCTACATAAGCATTCATTCAATGTCCTTAGTAACTTTCTGCATTCATTGATCAAGTGATAACTGAGATCCAATATTCTACAAATGGTATTCAGATATTTAAAATAAACCGAACATCACACTTATTCCACAGGATTATAGCAGGAAACATTTTTGGGTCAATAAATTCTCTTTTGTAGAATTAAAACTACTGTGACCAGTACAAGACCAAAAGGAGGGAATTACTTAAAGTATTAAATTGTATATATTATTCTTTCTTTTCCTTTTCTCTCAAAAAAATATGGAGGAGTTGCAACATGTCAGGCCTTTTTCCAAGTATTTGTGATATCTAAGTTTAAAAAAACAAAACACATCATTGCCTTTGGGAAACTTATATCCTAACAAAGGCAAGTGGTAACTTCCAAGTAAAGTACTATATGTATAGTATTTGGTGGATAGTGTTAAGATTTATGGGATTCATTGGAGTTTGGAAATAATAATGACCTATCTTTGCTCTGTATTTTTAAATGGTAAGTTAATTTACTGTGAATTTGAGTACAATACATTGTAAGGGGGCAATTATAAAATTAGGGAGGCAAGTTGAGAAACTACTCAGCCAATCAATACACAGTTATTGAGTACCCACTATTTTTCCAACTAATATTATAGTAGAGGAAATGACAGATATCCTCATCTTGTTGTGTTTACTGTCTAACGCTGAGTGACACAGACACAAAAATTATATGTGTAATAAAAATTATATTATAAGGTGATAAATGCTGTAGAAAAAGAAGAGGTAAGTGTGGAGGATTACATGTATGAATGACAGAATAGACTTAAACGGTCGACCACGTTTACAATTAAAACAGACACACACATATACAAAGACACACACCACAAGGCACAGAGATCATGAAATTTCAGAATACACACCAAAGATAAAGAAGAGAACATAAAAGCTCCTAGAAAGAAAGATAATTAAACTTTCTATGGTTAAGGGTCAGAAGCATTAGACACTATAACTAAAATATCTAGAAGTAATTTAAAATTTTGAGTAAAAAATTATTGAATATGATCTATACTAAGCCAAACTACAAATAAAGCATTTGGATAGATGTTTTATATTAATTTCTCAAGGAAACAATATTTTCCATTCACCTGTTCTCAGGAAACTCTGAAAGATTAATTAGATTTGCTCCGTCAAAATGAAAGATGAATATACAGGTTGTAGGAAACAAGAGATATAATTCCAGTGAGAGGAAAAGAAAATTCCTAGAACAGTGACAGCTGTGCCGCAGGCCCAGAGACAAACCAGTTTACAAAGGGTAGAAAAGTTCTAGGAGAAATGAGTCCACAAGTAAAAATTAAATAGATCCCTTCACATGACATATATATTATTTACATTATATATAAATTAAAAATATATATATACTTTTTTCACCAACATCATACATTGCCAATATCTATCATACACTCTTCACACATTGATCAACATCAATAGAATTAAGAAATTTGAAAACATATAGAGAAAGAATATATGCATATTTTTCTAAAATTTTTAAATGAATCTTACACAAAAATTTTAGGAGTATGTATCAAAGATTTTTTAAATCAACAGAATAAAATTGGTTCAAAGTACAAACTGAGAGGCTGATTTTATATACAAACATAAAATCAGACTCTCAATTTCAAGTGTGTGTGTATACATACACATGTATGTACGAATGTGTGCATATATATACTTAGCCCATTAAAGGAGGAGTGTTTCTTAATGAACTTGTGCAAAAAACCACATTGCTACAAAAACTACATAGAACTCAAAGTACAGTAGTCCCCCCTTATCCATGGGGGATATGTTCCAAGAACCTCAGTGGACTCCTGAAACCACAGATAGTACCAAACCCAATATACACTATGTTTTTTCCTTCACATGTATACCTATGATAAAGTTAATTTATAAATTAGGTATGGTAACAGATTAACAACATAATTAGTAATAAAATAAAACAATTATACCAATCAACTAATAAGTGTTATGTGATTGTGTTCTCTCTGTCTCAAAATATCTTGTACAAATTTAAGGCCTTTTTCATCTTAACTTGTACTTATCACACACAGTGGCTGTAGCTTTTACAGTTTTATGCTAGCAAAACTAGCACAAATTTATGTTTCCTTCTTCCCAATTTCACAGATAGCAGATTTGTTCTTATCATAGATTTTAGCAACCTCAGCATATAATTTTTTTTTCTTTCCTTATATAAGTCCAGAACTTTCAACTTTTCACTTAAAGGAAGCACTATACAGCTTCTCTTGGGCATATTCAAATTGACTGCTTCACTACTCTTGCACTTTGAGACGATTAAATAAAATAAGGGTCACTTGCACACAAACACTGCCATACCATGACAGCCAATCAGATAACTGAAATGGCCACTCAGTGACTAACGGGTGGGATACACTGGACAAAGGGAATATTCACATTCCAGCGGGGATGGAGTGGGACAGCAAGATATTTCATCATGCTTCTCAGAACAGTGTGCAATTTAAAATTTATGAATTGTTTATTTGTGGAATTTTCCATTGAATATTTTGAACCATACTTGACCATGGGTAACTGAAAACATGGAAAGCAAAATTGTGGATAATGAGGGGCTACTGTATTTGTTCCAAAATATTAAGGGGTCAGTGGTAACCATTTATCATTTAAAGGAAGTTCCACTGTAGTTTGAGTAAACATAGCCTACTGAGTTGAGGTGTAAATATAGGTGAAGGAGGATGAGAGCAGGCTTCCCCCATACAGAAAATACAGTATTTAAAAATATGACAAAAAAATATTCCAAAGCAAATAGCCACAACTAGCAATATCTCATCAGCTTATCATTCCCTTCAGTCCTGTGTAACTAATTCTGCTTGCAATCTGCTTGCATGAAGTTTTTCATTTCTAAACTAACAAGAATCCTGGAAATTCTGAGTCTGTATTGTGGTACAGCCTGAGAGTTGTTTAAGTTGTGCCACTTTGAACCCCAAGGCCTGTATCCAAGACTTTATTTCTTCAGTTATCAATAGTTAAGGATACCTGATGCAGTCCCTCTGAGACTGTATCACTTTGTTGAAGACTTAATTTCTAGCCTACAGCTTTTAGCAGAACATTCAGGCAAGCGCAAGAAAAAAATAAACATCAACTGTTAATGATAAGACTTAATGACTCCAATTAACTCAATATAGTGATCAACAGCATCAAATGATGAAATGTAAAATAATCTTCTGGGATTTATTTCATGAGGATTTGACCAATATTTATCTTGAGAACAAGAACATATTAAGACAGCAAGGACATCGCCACCTCTCCAGGGACCTTCAATCCTTCCTGTAACGAATTTATATTAATGATATTTTACCTGTATTAATTAGCCTAGGGAAAGCTGAGGTTCTTTTTTGATTTTACAAACTCTTTCCATAAAGATTTTGGCAGTAATCTTGAGTTTATGTGTGAATATGGAACATATCAAACAAGCTTAGCTGTTTATTTAAATACACAATTATGGAGATAACTTACTAGCAGAAATAGACTGTGGCTACTGAAAATGGGACGTGAGAGTGGGGAATAATAACCAAGGAGATAGCTGCTTTCAATTTAAGATTTGCAGTAAAACATAACTGTTTAACCTATGTTTATTGTTACTCTTTTTTAAATATAAAAAGATTGAAAATGAAGAAATAAAATGATTACAAACACTTTTTGAAAACTTTGTGAAACAGGATAGACAAATGTGAAGCTGAAGAGACATAGTGTCAAAGGTTTTTTTTTTTTTAATTTTAAGATGGAAGATATTACAGCATGATGTTGTTAAGATAAAAATAACAGTGTATTAGTCAGCTAGAGCTTCTACATACAGTTTTAAGAGAAAACTAGATGATAAAGTTAGGGGAGATCATTTGGAAGGGCGAAGTTCTCAGTATGTGGAAGAAAAGATTCAGTGTACAAGTTGTATCGCACACAGGAGCTGGTAAATTAAATAGTATTTACTATAAATTCAGAAATACAATTGTAACTGATGCTGAAAAGTAATTTGATAAAATTGGACATCCTTTCCAGAATAAATTTTTTAAAAAGTAACAACCAATTAAAAACAGTTAAACTAGAAATAATAGGTATAAGAAATAGGAATGCTAGTTTCAATTATATCTACATATTTCTGTATCTATATCTACATTGATCTAATCATGTAACCTAGGAAGGCCCCAACCAGTAATGATATGATGTGGCATTATAAAACTGGGCACTGTTACTTCCAGACAAGTTGTTGCTTCTATGATGCTCTGGGTGTCAGTGTGGATGACAGGGTGATTCTCTTTCAACATAGGGCCACTATTCAGTCACTTCTCAATGTTCAGCATCATACTGGCCAGGGGGAACTAAGTAAGTCCCCTCTATCTTATATAGAATTGACTGTTTGTGGTCCATCTGTAGGCAATAGGAGTAATTTAATTTTTAACATTTATTTTATTTTTCTCCTTGGAAGCCTAAGCCAGCTCGTTGCCTGGCACAGCTCCTTCCAGGCCATTTGCCAGTCTTTGTGCTGAGTGAGTCCTCAGCCTTGAGCGTTGGTTAATCATCTGAAAGCAGTTCTGGGGACTTCATTACTGTTTTGATTCAGTAGCTGACGAATAGTAGCAATAATGGACGAATGTGGGTGAACAAGACAAATTAGTGAAATGATGGACTCCCTAGTAAATGGCACTGGGTCACATTGTTAACAACGTATATGAAAAGAATTAGATTATTCATAACATAAGCTAAGTTTTAAAGTTTCAGATATGTTGAGGTGTTGAACATAAAGTTAAAACTAAAACAACAAGAAAATACAGGTGAATATTTATCAATGTATATCACAGGGCATACTTTCGTAAGCATAAAATCAAAGAAATTATTAATGAAAATATTGATAGATTTGATGTCACATTAAATTTTAACGTCAATTTTAATGATGAATAGTTAAGCAAAAAACAACAAAAATAGCTAAAACGTTAATCTACTAAATATATACACATTTCTAACAAATCAGTATGAAAAAGCTGGGCAATCAATTGGTAGTTTAAAAAGAATAAAGAATGAAAAATTAGGTAGAAAAAATAATACACGCGATTATAATGTTTAGTCCTTTAACAAGAATGAGATATGAAACTGCACATCCTTTTGTTCCCTTTTGACAAAAACACTGTTCTCTTCTAAGCAAAGAAAAACCTACTCTGATTTCTTAAACTTTGCCAAGCATACTTCATGGATTTCTCCTTTATCGTGTACATAATTTATAAGCTCGCAGCACTTGATTTTCCCTCGTGCCATCAGATCTTACCTGGAGTACCTGATACCCTACTTAGGATGGCAAAAATGTCCTGCAGTGCATAATCAATTTCCTGGGCTCCAGGGATAGATGGACACAAACATGTGAATGCTGTGGTGAAATAATTGGTAATTGCCTTGCTAATACTTTTAGAGAAACAAGTGCAATCATGCTGACAGCCTGTAGTGTTCATGGAGAATTACAGAATCAATCTTCTTGTCTGAGAGACCACTCTTGCTCGTTCCTTTGCACACTCCAGGAACTGACACTCTCAGCAGGAATGCCATTATCAGTCTGGAAGTGTTTCAGTTCTTATAATTCTTTCTTGCTACATTCATTCAAGACTAGGTGAAAGCTCTGTTCTTTTCCTCTTTGCTTTTGAAATACTAATCCCTCTCTTACCTCACCAGAGATGATATTTCTCATTCCTTTTTTCTTTTTTCCCCTGCGCTATACATAGGCCCTCGCCAGCCATCTACTTCATACACAGTAGTGTGAAAACCGGACAGCTACGTAAAAGAATGAAATTAGAACACTCCCTAACACCATACACAAAAATGAACTCCAAATGCATTAAAGACCTAAATGTAAGGCCAGACACTATAAAATTCTTAGAGGAAAACAGGCAGAACACTCTTTGACATAAATCACAGCAAAATCTTTTTTGACCCACCTCCTAGAGTAATGAAAATAAAAACAAAAATAAACAAATGGGACCTGATGAAACTTAAAAGCTTTTGCACAGCAAAGGAAACCATAAACAAGGAGGAAAGATATTTCTCTTTCTAAAAAGCTCACAATGTAACAGTTTGAGGCAAAGCTCCAGCCATTGGTCTGGCTTTGTATCATGGAGTATATAGTATTGCCTAGACCACGTAAAACCTACTGGAGACTTGGATTGTCAGGAATTTTGAGTATGATTCCTCAGACTCAAACTGAATTGTTTCAGTTTTCCAGTTCCTCAGTAATCTAGTACTAATCTTACATACATGGGTAATCTTTTTCTAAAACACTGTCTTGGCATGGGGGCTCTCATCACACACAAAAAGTCAAGATGAATTGAGACAGAGTTTCCAGCTGAATTACTAAAAGCAAAGACCATAATCATAAGAAATAACTGGAATAAAAATTTCTGCTAAACTGAATTTTTAAGCTTTAAGCACTAATACTAAGACCAAAACAAGCAGGTGTGAGATCTCAATTAGTGCAGAAGCATTGTACTTTAAGAAAAATAAAACTGTTTAAATATTTTAATTTGACACACATTTATATCTATAAACAATTTAATTTCCAGTGTTTCAACTTTTCAGCTGGGTTATTTTGTGGAACAACTTCTCTCAATTTTTTTTTTCTTCAAAATGAGTGAGAATATCTGCATATTCTGCCGTAAAAAGTTGTTATGGCCAAAAAAATGGAAACCTCCTGGTACATAATATGCACACAATGAAAAAGCACTAAAAAATTACTGAGATATTTTGTACACTTTTGTCATTATTAAAAGTATTACACAAAAAAGGTGATTTTACTTGTCTTCTTACATAGTTGTTAATCATGATTTAAACTTTTAATAATGTAAGATTAACAGTGTGGGCATAACTTTACCACATTGTAAAGTGTTCATGTTCTCATTCAACCTTTAATGACTACTTGCCTTTATAATAAAGGCTGTTTAGTTTTGCCTTTCTGACTTTTCCTCCCCTGCTCTTGCTATCCCACTCTTGGCTTTCACATTTTACTATTTTCAACCTGCTTTCTATGACATTTATTTTTCTCCTTCTATTATACTGTGAATTTTGAAAAAAAAACCCTATACTTGTTAAAATAATATACTAGAGAAGAGAAAGTTTCAAGTGGTGACTCCATCCCTTAAACAAAAATGCATTAGACAGTTTTATACACACATGTGCACACACACATTATATATATAATATGCTCTATGTCATATATTTTGGGGTCTCAAGAACATTTTTGTTCCTGCTTTTCCTACCAAACTTTTCAACAGCTAATGTCAATTACCATATAGATAGTTGATATATTTTTTTAAATTGAGGTAAACATTGCAAATGATAAGATTAGAAAAGTAACAGAATATTGAAGGGTCATATCACTAAATGCTTTTTCAAATTAACTACAAAATAGAGTCAAAACTCTTGGATTCAGAGGTCATTTTTAAACTACAGCTTTCATTGTCATTGATACAATGTATCAACCTTAAAAGGATCACCAGTTAACAATGCACTCATTTGCATATATGTATTTGTGTGTGTCATCTTACTTTAGCCTGTCATAACCAGTGTGTTACATGGCATTGCTTATTAATAGGTATCATTTAGCAGTTCCTCACTCTTGGTTTCAAAAGGAAATAATTTTGGAGTGATTATTTCACAGCTGAACTATGCAATATATTATGTTTTGGCAACTAAACTAAAGCCTTGGTGTTGAGGTTGCATGGGGTTATTCTTGATCAACTGAAAAATATCCTCACTGAAAGACAATCACACCAGGGAGTTTGCAGAACTCCAGTTATGTTCCTCCAGTCATTCTGTTAACTGATTAGGAGAACTATCGTACCACGGAATAGTTAGAAGATAGGTTTGGTAAAAGCTAGTCTTACAGGTTTTTCTATTAGTAAATTTTGAGAGCAATCATATTTTCCGTCAGACTGAGCAAAATGACCAACAAACAAGTAGCTATTCTTCAAATAGAGTATTTCCAGATTTTGCTAGTTGCAGTGTGACAGCTATAATTGAGAGTAAAATGCATGTAAAGTCAATTCAAACAAATATATGACATAGAGAGAAATACATGGGATTTACTTGCTGGAAATTAACATAGAGGATATGTTTAATGTATCGCTTTAAACCAATTCATGTTTACTTATAGTTATTAACTCACTTTGTTATTTATAATACATTATCCTTACTGTTTACTAGAAAATTTTATATTTTGATGTAATATATAAATGTACCTAGAAGGTATGTAATAAATACTTACACTGATTCTTCCACAAAATAAAAGGAAAACAAGTCATAAACTTATTTTTCAAGGACCAACATAAGCATAATACCAAAATCTGACAAGCACATTCTATAAAATACAGGTTAACGCAATTCATGAATGCAGACGCAAACACCCTAAATGAAATCAGCAAACCAATTCAGTACTCTCTAGACGGTACTACACAATTAATTTTAGTAAGAAAGAGCAAAGCAGCCTCAGCCATCCAGGGGCTGGCTTGGCATTGTCATCTAAGACTTGATATTGCTAAGAGCTAGATTTTTTTTTTAATATAAATAATTTCACAGCACACCAACATCAAACAAAGGCCACTCGGTGATCATGGTGAATCAAGACCAAAAAAACACCCCAAAAAACACCCCAAAAAACCACTCCATTGTCATGTCTGACAGATAATTATCTCCAAACTCATCAAGTTGTATGTATTAAATATATACAGCTTTTGTATGTCAATCATGCCTCAGTAAAGTGGTTTAAAAAATGACAATTGTTCATAACACAGAATAGCCAAACATTCCTCTAGATTGGTTAATATGAGTATTTACCATTCCATTACGATGACAGCTTGACGGCTTTAGAATTGTTTCATTCCTTTCACTTTATAAATTAGACTTATTAAAATATCCAATCATAAAATTGTCCCCATGTCCTGAAACCATCCAATATATAACAAGTTCTGGCTTCCTGGTACACTCCTGAAAAATTACCTAACCCACCCAAATCCTTTATGTTCTTTCTAACAGCACCTTACTACAGCATCCTGTGGTTCTCCACTGTTTTTGTTCTCCCTTGCTGGAAGAATCAATAAACCCAATTGTCCAAACACAGGTGTCTTCATGGTGGTCTTTGGCTCAAGGCCAATGACCTCAGAAATGCAAAGATAATTTCACAGTCCCAAATCAACTAGTGCAATTTAATACATAAATATAAGAAAAATTATGATTATCTGAATATATGAAGAGAAAGAATTTGATGAAATCTAACGTCCATGATTTTTTTAAAGCCTTAGTAAATTATATTTAGTTTTCTTTATTAGATATACTTATTAAGGTAGGAAGGAAAGGCAAATTACCTAATCTGATGAAGTTCATATATAGATAAACAAAACAATAACAACAGCAACAAAAACCTGTAGTAATCGTACATAATAATGAAACACTAAAAGCTTTTTCTCTGGGTCAAGGACCAAGTAAGATATGTTCACAATGACTATTTTTAGTACATACTGTATTGAAGGTCTTATCCAATGGTATAAGAAAAAATAAAATGAAAGGATTGTAAGGAGATGCCATGGCAGATGACAAGATAGTATAAGCCCTATAGACAAAATCAATTGTATTTTTATACACATGCAACAAACATTTCTTGAAAAGATACCATTTAAAATAGCTTAAAAGTGCCCATAAAAACTAATGAAAGATGTACATGATTTCTATGTGTTATATCTTTAAATAATAATGTTTAAAGACAGCACTGTAAGAAATTAAAGAAGATAAAAAAGAATGATATGACTTTCTCTTGGATTGAGTTTAATATCAATTCTCTGAAAATTCTGATGGATTTGTAAACTTGATGTTATGAATAATTTTTCTAAAAATGTCAATCCAGTTCTAAGAATTATATGGAAATGCAAAGGACCAAGAATAGATAAGACAATATTGGAAAAAAAAAGAAAGAAAAAGAACAGGTACCAACAGCTTTAAGTTACAGTAACTGACAGTGTGTTATTGGTCCAATGATAAGCAAAGAGTCACATGACAGAATAGAGATGCTAGATGCTTACCAATTCATGTTTGAGCATCTCAGTTGTAAAGAATTTAGTGCTGCAGAGAAGTGAGGGAAAGAATGGTCTTTTCAATACCAGTTCTGGGACTGTATTATGTCTATATAGGAAAGCTGTATTAATATCAACTTCATACCACATACAAAAATCAGTTCCATGTCTACAGTTGGTACAATTCTGAGAGGAGAAACAACAAATCTTCCATGAAATAATATAGGAGAATATCATAACTAGCTTGAGTTAGGTAAGTGTATCTGGGGGCAAAATTAACCAAAAAAGAAAGACTGATAAATTGAACTATGTCAAAATTTCAAACTTGTATTAATCAATTGACTCCAGTAAAGGGTGAAAAGAAAGTTGCCAAGTGGAAGTTGACAATGTATTAAACAACAAATATTCACATCTAAACTAGATAAAGAAATATTCACATCTAAACTAGATAAAGAACATATTATAAAGATCAGAAACCCTAAAGAAAACTAAACAACAGATTTGAAGAGGTGCTTCACGAAGGGGATTTCCATAGAGCCAAAAATATATGAAAAGGTGAAGAATATATTTTAATTTGAGTAAACCATAATTAAAACCCCATTAAGAAACCACTACACATTATGCAATATTTAGTCCAGAATGTCTACAGTTAAGATGACTGAGAGTACCAAGTGTTAGTGATGATGCAGAGCAACAGAAATTCTCATACACTAGAGGCAGCTGGGAACATAAATCGGTGCAACTACTTCAGGAAATCGTTTGCCGTTAACTTCTAAAATTGAATCTATGTATAACCTATGAAACAGGAATTCCACTTCTAGATATATTTCCAACAGAAATGCATACACATGTGACCAAGAAACATGTACAAGATAGTTTACCACAGTATTTTCCATAATAGCACCAAACTGCCAACACCCTGAATATTGATCAACAGTAGAATAAGTTACCATATATTCATATGATGGAAAAATCCTTACCAATGAAAAGAAATCAACTATAACTATATAAAAGAACATGTTACAAATATAATATTGAAAGACTCTAGTCACAAAAAAAGTTTGCATCATTCTTTTACAATGAACTTCATTAAAACAGTTCCACTTTTTTGTTTGTTTTTGGCCATATATATATATACATATATATTTTTTTTTTCTTTTTTGCCATGTCGCGTGGTTTGCAGGATCTTATTTCCCCCACCTGAGATCGAACCTGGGTCCCCAGCAGTGGGAGTGCAGAGTCCTAACCACTGGACCACCAGCAATTCCTAGTTCTAGTTTAACTATCATCTTAAGAGATGCATATAAAAGTAATTTATGTGTTTGTAATCTTTTCAGGACCAAGCAAGGCTTAGTTGGATAATTTGATATGAGTTAATGCAATTTAAATGCAATTAATAAAGTTCTCAAAATAGTTTAACTTTTCTTTCAGTACTATCATCTCATCTGGATAGTCTACAGTGAGGATTATTTCACTTGTTTTGAATGAATGAAAAGGAATTTCCTATGTACTGGCATGTTTCGCACTTATAGTATGTTACTGAAATTATTACGTCAGTTCATCTGTATACATTAGCACATCATCATTGTTATTTGTTTCATTTCATCAAGGGTAGTGATTATAGTCTATCTCCTTTGCCTGGTAAGAAATCAACTAATCATGAGTATAAAATTTAACTTGGTTTTTCTAATGCACAGCAATCACATTAACATGTGCAAAGGCATGATTTTAATTTTATAACCTCCAGAAAAAGTAGGTCACTTTTTGAATTGTCAGTTACCCTGAGAAATAAAGCAAAATGGTAGATTTGAAGTGTTTTTTACTTCTTCAAGTTGAAAATTATATATGCTTTTAAGTCAAGAAGACAAAATTATATTTGGTTTGGCCAACTGTAACTGAAAAAGATGGCACTTTATTCTTTCTTTGATGCAATAAAAAGTATATTTGTTAAGGAGATATTTCACTGAATTAACATTTATGTTAATTCTGGCTACTAATATTAAATGGAGAGAAAAGATATCTATTTCCTCACTTTAGTGATAATTTCCTAAATAGATTTTTCAATAGTTAAGAATATCTAGTGGTATATTATATGTACTGTTTTTATGTAGTTATATAAAGTAATAATGTTTCAAAAGCTAGAATGATATAATCATGCCATAAACAAGGCATACCCTGGCATAAAGAATGCAATAAAGCAACGGAATCACATTTATTATTCCTAATAATTCTTAGCAAATAGTGCTTGTGTGATTAAACAGCCTATGTAATTTCTAATAATGTTAACCTGTAAAAATAAACATTTTAGGTAAAGATTTAATATAAGATGGAAATAATCACTTATTTCTATACAGTTTCTTTTCAAAAAATTTCCCAAGCTTTGAGTTATAAGTGAAAAATAAAATTTATATTTATGTGTGTGTGTTTATGTGTGTGTGTGTATATATATATATATATATATATATATACACACACACATATATATAAATAAATTATACATGTGATGACTGAACATATGTATACATTGTGAAATGATTACTATGATCAGGTTAATTTAACACATCCATCACCTCACATAATTACTCTGTGTGTGTGTGTGTGTGTGTGTGTGTGTGTGTGTGTGTGTGTGTGTGTGTGTTGAAAATAATTAAGATTTACTCTCAGCAAATTTTAAGTATACAATATTATATTAACAACTCTGGTCACTATGCTCTACATTAGATCCCCAGAACTTATTCATCTTCTAACTGAAGGCTTGTATTCTTTGATGAGTATCTTCCTATTTTTTCCATCCCAGTCACAGGTAGTGACAATACAGGATGTTTTCTCATCTCGTGGACAAAAGAGGATGACTGAAATGCCGCTCATTGTTCCACAGTTAGTTCAATGCTGTATTTCGCTGCAGTCTCTTTGGGAATTTTTTTTAACCATATCAATAAGCCAATTGTGACCTAGTTGCTCAGTGGCATTGAATTTCCCACTACACACAAACCAGTAGAAAGGCTATAAGATTTATGATGTATCCCCAAGATGAAAAGAGACACCCTTAAAATTGTTTTAGATTAAGTTTTTTTCCTTCCTTTTGAGCAATATGTTATTAGGTAGTCTTGGTTAGTATGTAATCAGTCATTAACATATACTTTAACATTTGTTTTAAAAAAACTTGAAGATTTTAGGAGATATTCATTCAAAACCATCCTGTTTAAAGGTAATAAACAAAAAGATAAACACGTCTTTTCATTAGGACAAAAATCATTAGTACTGTTCACTCTTCGTAAAAAGAAATAAAACCAAAAGGTAAGATGAAGCTGAAATAGAAGGTATTTATTTCATTCTTTAGCACAAAAAAGGATGCATTTGTATTTTGACCTGTATTTTCTTTTTTTTATTAATGAAAAGTTAGTGTAGCAAATGTCTTAGTCATGAAGATTATATTCCAAATAAAAGAAAAACAAAGTTTCAAAGAAAATTGCATTTATAAGGAAAGAAACTATTACAGAACTAACAACAAATCATATATCTGTTTATTTGTGATAAAAGCATTCACTCTCTTAACTTTCATATATAACATATGTCAGTGTCAATTATGCTAATCATGTTGCACACTTTATCCCTAGAACTATTTACCTTTTTAAAAAAATCGTACCATTTCTAACTGGAAGTTTGTACCTTATGACTATTTTCATCCAATTCCCCATCTCCTCACCCCCTTCCTCTGGTAACCACAAATCTGATCTCTTTTTCTATGAGTTTGTTTTTGAAGTATAATCGACCTACAGCACTATGCTAGTTCCTGTGCAAAATATAGTGGTTCAATATTTCTATACATTTCAAAATGATCACCATGATAAGTTTAGTTACCAACTGTTACCATATAAAAATATTACATAACTGACTATATTCCACTGTGTTTTCAAAATGGGTAGAATATACTTTCACTGAATGAAGATGGGATGGCATTCTAGCTTTGGGAACAACTCCAGATTTCCCTGTATTAGAAGATGATTCAAGCTTCCACTGATTCCCCTTGCTCAGAAGTGCATGAGATTTAAGTTATATATTATATAAAGTTACTGTGAGTTTTTGTATGGGGATAAAAATTCTGTTAAGGTGCGGATGTAGTTGGCTTTGAGAAAATGTACAAGTGACAGTCTTGGAATGATATTTGAGGAACTTCAGGTCTAAGTTATTGATAATTTTGATTGGACACCTCTCTTCTAATTTCTTCTGCACCTGATTTGGCTATGTCTCTGTCTCTGTCTCTGACTCCATGTATCTTCTGTAACTTCTGCTTATTAAAAGCTGTTATTATGTAATTTTATATATAGGAATTCATAAATATACTCTTAAATTGAAAGTTTTAAATTATAAAATGTGTTTATTTCTCATTTAAGAGAGTGATCCTTTCTTTCTTTTTCTGGCATTAAATGTCATTTGATGCCTGGATAAAGGGCTCAGGAGTTTTACTTTCAGGGACTTGATACCATGAGTAGTAAGTTTTTCATCTGTGAGGAGCAAGGGCCCTGCTTTTTGCTTTTCTTCCAAATATACTCCAGTGATTCAATGGCATTTCCTTCTGCAGAATCACATTATTCAGCCAGGCTTATTAAATCTTTTTCAGAAGAAATGTTCAGTTTCCTGAGAGTAATTGAAAACTTCAAGGCACATGTTTTCAGATATTGAAGGAGTCATCCTCTGCATCTACAGCAGGCAGAAGTTATAATTCATTACACTGGGGTGTTTGTAGGCTGGTTTCCTACAGCTGACCTTTTCTAGTTACTTATTTTCTTTGAGGCATACCTGAAATATAATAAACACATTTATTTCAAAGTCTTTGCTTTTATAAAAAGTCTTAAAACAATGTTGCACATATACACCTCAATGAAACAGACTACTTTTAACCCCAGTTTTATTCACAATGGAAAAGACTTTAGATTACAAATGTCATCCAAGGAAATTAAGACAAATGATTCTTCTGTTAATAACTATGTTTAGTACCTAAGGCACACATTTCAGGACTTTTGTGGAAAAGCCAAGGCTTACAAATGTATTTAAGAAAAATTCAAGTATTTTAATGTATATTTCTTGCTATAAGTTGACAAGTTCTCTCATATCTTCAAAAGCCTAAGTACTTGACCCTCAAGCATAAGCCCTTCTCCTGTATGTTCTCATTTGTCTTTTAATATACAAGATACATATTTTATTTTACATGATGCCTTTCTGGGATATTGTATAGAAATAATGAGGCAGAGATTAATTTTATGAAACTGTAAAACTGAACATTCAACTGTATTTTAATAGTTAAATAATACCCCTATTATCATCTTTCTCTCTCTCTCTATATATATATATATTTATTTATTTTAAACATTTTTATACTAAATTTTTTGGGGACCAATGTGAATATTTTTATTTTTCTGCATGGTCAGGGCTTTCTGAGCAGAAGTTGTTGGGATCTGGGTTAAAGGATGACTGAAGGGTAACCCTAAGGTAGAACTCTCAGGAGAGGTATTACGAGGCCTTTATTTCATTCTCCCAGGCCCATTCCTTTACATTCTAAATGGTTATAAAAATGTTCCCTTCCTCCCTCTAGATAATTTTTTTTATACTAGGGAGCAAAGGTTGGGGTAGCTATGCAAACTGCCCTATAGAAGTTTCAGTGTTCATACTTCCAGATTCCTCTACTGTGGTGCAAAACCCTCTCTTGCACATGCAAGTGACATGTGTTTTCATCATTTGCCATGGGAGACTGACACTATTGTTGCTAAGAGTAAAGAGTTGGTCTGATCTCTGATGTAGCAATATTGTGTTTCATGTCAGGATAAAATGTATACATTTAAGATATTAAATTCTGTGGAAAAATATTTTATATATAAAATTTAGATTTCTTTATATTATAATAACCTTATTTTAGAGGACTGAGAGATTGGCCAAGATGGCAGAGTGAAAAGACCCTGAGTTCACCTCCTCTCAGGAGCACACAAAAATCAGAATTATTTGGAGAACAACCATTGGTGAAAAAGTCCAGAGCCTACCAGAAAAGATCTACAACTAAAGAAGGAACCATAATGAGATAGGTAGAAGGGGCAGAGTCATGATAAATCAAGTTCCATACCCCCAGGTGGGTGACCCACAAATCAGACAGAAGTGAGAGTTCTGAGCCCCACATCAGGCTCCCCAGCCCAGGGGTGCTGTACTGGAAAGATGAGTTCCCGGAGGTTGAAGACCAGTGGGGCTTAATTTCAGGAGTCTCACAGGACTGGGGGAAATAAAGACTTCCCTCTTAAAGGGTGCACAAAGAAATTCACATGCTCCAGGAACCAGGGCAAAAGCAGTAATTTGATAGGAGCCTAAGCCAGACCTACCTGCTGGTCTGAAAGAGTCCCCTGGAAAGGCAGGAGGTGGCTGCAGCTCACCCTGGGGACATAGACAATGGCAGCAGCCATTCCTGGTAGATCCTTCTTCCACATGAACACTGGTGTTGGTGGGAGCCATTGTGCAAACCTCCCTCTAGCTCATTAGTGCTAAGACCTGGCCCCACCCAACAGCCTGTAGGCTCCAGTGATGGGATGCCTCAGGCCAAGCAACTAACTTGCAGACAGGATGCCTAAACACTTCCAGAGCCCACAGCCGCCTCTAGACACCCCTCTAGACACAACCTTGCTCACCTGAGGGCCAGGACCCAGCTCTACCCACCAGTGAGCAGACACCAACCTTGCTCCCAGGAAGCCTACTCTTGCCTCTGGATCAGCCTCACCAACCAGAGGGAAGACTTCAGACTCAAGAAAACCATAATCTCACAGCAGGTCAGATCCTGCCCTGGGGCCAGCTGGGCCCCAGCCTTGCTCACTAGCAGACCAACACAAGCTTTGGGACACCCTGGAAACTGTACCCAACTATGTCTGGAACTGCCCCCAGCCAGTGATCTGACACCAGCTCTGGGATCCCTGGGCCTTGCAGCTAGACTTCAGGACATGGCCAGCACTAGCTCTGGAGCCTCCTGGGGTTCTGCAGTCAGCTGCTTCATGACCAGGACCCACCAACTAGCAGCTGCCAGCCTCCACGCAAAGTGGGTCCTGGCAACCAAATGAACTAGGGCCATCCAAGCTTACCAGACCACGCACACAGTCAGCCTGCCACAACAGAAGGACCCATGCAGACCTCATGGGGGAACCCCTAGAGCATATAGCTTGGGTGACAAAGCAGGAGTGTGCTGCTGGAATGCACAGGATGTCTCCTGCAGAATGCCACTTTTCCAAGGTTGGAAGACATAACTAAGTTACCAGATACATAAAAATACAAAGAACATCTTAGGCAAAATGAGGTGGCAGAGGAACATGTTTCAGAAAAGGAACAAGAGAAAACCAAGAAGAAGAACTAAGCAAAGTGAAAATAGGCAAGAAAGAAAGAAAGAATTCAGGGTAATGATCTTAAATATAACCAAAGAACTCAGGAGAAGAATGGATGAGCAGAGCAAGAAGTTAGGATTTTTAACTAAGTGTTAGAAAATATAAAGAACCACCAAACAGAGGTGAAGAATACAAAAACTGAAATAAAAAATACATTGGAAGAAATCAACAGTACACTAAATGACACAGAGAAACAGATTAGTGAAATGGCAGACAGTAATGGAAATCACTGAAGATGAATAGAAAAAAGAATGAAAAGAAATGAAAACAGTTTAAGAGACCTCTGGGACAACATCAAGTCCACTAATATTCACACTATAGGGGTCCCAGGAGGAGAGGGGCTGAGAATGTATTTGAAGACTTAATAGCTGAAAACTTTCCTAACCTGGAAAAGAAAACAGTCACCCAAGTCCAGGAAGCACAGAGAGTCCCATACAGGATTAACCCAAAGAGAAACACACTGAGACACATTGTAATCCAAATGATAAAAATTAAAGATAAAAAGAGAATATTAAAAGCAACAAGAAAAAAGCAAGAAATAACACACAAGGGAAGTCTCATAAGGCTATCAGCTGGTTTTTCAGCAGAAACTTCCAGGCAGGCTAGAAGGGAGTGGCATGCTATATTTAAAGTGATGAAAGGGAAAAACTTATAACCAAAAATATTCTGTCCAGAGATATTCTGTCTATATCCCTCATTCAGATTTGATGGAGAGATCAAAAGCTTTACAGATAAGCAAAGTTAAAAGAGTTCAGCAACACCAAACCAGCTTTACAAGAAATGTTAAAGGAAATTTCCTAGGCAAAAAAGAAAAGGCCACAACTAGAAACAAGAAAATTACCAAATGAAAAATCTCACTGGTAAAGACAAACATAAAGTAAAGGTAGGAAATCATCCATGTACAAAACTAGTAAGAAGACAAAAGTAGTAAAATCATCTATATGCACAATAATCAATTAAAGGATACAGAAAACAATTAAGGTAAAATATAATGTCAATACCAGTAATCATGAGAGGAGAAGAGTACAAATGCAGGGCCTTTAAAATGCATTTGAAACTAAAAGAAGCAGCCACTTAAAACAATCACGTATGTAGATTGCTATATAAAAACTTCATGGTAACTACAAACCAAAACCTACAATAGACATGCACACACACACACACACACACACACACACACACACACACACACAAACATATACAAAGAAAAAAGGAATCCAAATATAATACTAAAGATAGTCATCAAATCACAAGAAAAGTGAACAAAGAAGGAAGAAAAGACCTAACAACCCCCAAACAATTAACAAAATGGCAGTAAGGACATACATATCAATAACTACCTTAAACATAAATGGACTAAATGTTACAATCAAAAGATATGGCTGAGTGGATACAAAAACAAGATCTGTATGTATACTGCCTAAAAGAGACTCACTTCAGATCCACAGACACATATAGACTGAAAGTGAGGGGATGGAAAAAGATATTCCCTACAAATTGGAAATCAAAAGAAAGCTGGAGTAAATATATATATATTTATATAAGAAAAAAATAGACTAACGACTGTTATAAGAGACAAAGAAGGACATTACAAAATTATCAAGGGATCAATCAAAGAAGAAGATATAACAATCTTAAATATATGTGCACCCAATACTAGAACAACTAAATACTAATGAACACAAAGGGAGAAATCGACAGTAACAGTGACATCAGGGGAATTTCACACCCCACTTACATCAATGGACAGATCATCCAGACAGAAAATCAATAAAGAAACGTTGACCTCAAATGGCATATTAGACAAGATGGACTTAATAGATATGTATAGAGCATTCCACCCAAAAGCAGCAGAACACATTCTTTTCAAGTGCACATGGAACCTTCTTCAGGATAGATCACACTCTAGGCCACAAAACAAGCCTCAGTAAATTTAAGAAAATTGAAATCATATCAGTCTTTCACAAACACAACACTATGAGAATAGAAAATAATTACAAGAAAAACTGCATAAAACAAACAAGTGGAGGCTAAACAATATGCAACTAAACAAAGAATGGATAAGTGAAGAAATCAGAGAAGAAATTTTAAAAATACATAGAGACAAATAGAAATGAAAACACAATAATCCAAAACCTATGCAATGCAGCAAAAGCAGTTCTAAGAGGGAAGTTTAGAGTGCTAAGAGCTTACATGAGGAAACAAGAAAAATCTCAAATAAACAACCTAAACTTACACCTAAAGGAACTAGAGAAAGAGAAACAAACAAAACCCAAAGTTAGTAGAAGGAAAGAAATCACAAAGATACGAGCAGAAATGAAAAAGAGTCTAAAATATTTAAAAAGATCAATGAAAGTAAAAGCTGGTTCTTTGAAAAGATAAACAAAATGGATAAACCTTTAGCCAGACTCATCAAGAAAATAGGGAGAGGGTTCAAATCAATAAAATCAGAAATGAAAATGCAGAAGTTACAATCAATACCACAGAAATACAAAAGATTATAGAGACTACTACAAACAACTATACTCCAATAAAATGGACAACCTAAAAGAAAAGGACAAATTCTTAGTAATGTACAATCTCCCAAGACTGAACGAGGAAGAAAGAGGAAATATGAACAGACAAATTACTGGTACTGAAATTGAATCAGTAATTTTAAAACTCAAAAACAAAAAAATTCATGACCAGATGGCTTCACAGGTTTGCTTCTACAAAACATTTAGGGAAGAGTTAATACCTATCCATCTGAAACTATTCCAAAAAATTGCAAAGGAAGAAGTGTTTTTGAACTCATTCTATGAGGCCAGCATCACTCTGATCCCAAAACCAGACAAAGATATCATAAAAAGAGAAAATTACAGGCCAATATTACTGATGAACATAGATGCAAAAATCCTCCACCAAATACTAGTAAAATGAATCCACAATACATTAAAAGGATCATATACCATGATCAAATGAGATTTATCCCAAGGATGCAAGGATTTTTCAATATCTGCAAATCAATCAATGTGATACATTAACAGATCGAATGAAAACCATGTGACCAGCATATGATCATCTCAATAGATGCAGAAATAGCTTTTGACAAAATTCAACATTCATTTATGATAAAAACTCTGCAGAAAGTGGGCATAGAGGGAACATATCTCAACATAATAAAGCCATGTATGACACACCCCCAGCTACCATCATACTCAACAGTGAAAAGCTAAAAGCATTTCCTCTAAATCAGCAACAAGACAAGGATGCCCACTCTCACCACCTTTATTCAACACAGTTTTGGAACTCCTAGCCACAGAAATCAGAGAAGAAAAAGAAATAAAAGAATCCAAACTGGAAAGAAAGAAGTAGAACTGTCACTGTTTCCAGATGACATGATACTATACATAGAAAATCCTAAAGATCCCATCAGAAAACTACCAGAGTTCATGAATGAATTTGGTAAATTTGCAGGATACAAAATTAATATACAGAAATCTGTTGCATTTCTATACACTAACAACAAACTATCAGAAAGAGAAATTAAGGAAACAGTTCCATTTACCATTGCATCAAAAAGAATAAAATACCTAAGAATAAGCCTACCTAAGGGTGCAAAAGACCTGTACTTCACAAAGTATAAAACCCTGATGAAAGAAATTGAAGACACAAACAGATGGAAAGATATACTGTGCTCTTGGATTAGAAGAACTCATAGTGTTTAAATGACCATACCACACAAGGTAATCTACAGATTCAAAGCAATCCTTATCAAAAGACCAAAGGTATATTTCACAGAACTAGAACAAATAATTTTAAAATTTATATGGAAACACAAAAAACCTCAAATAGCCAAAATAACCTTGAGAAAGAAGAACAGAGCTGGAGGAATCAAGTTCCTTGATTTCAGACTACAGAGCTAGGGTAATCAAAACTGTATGGTACTGGCATGAAAACAGAAATAGAGATCAAAGAAATAGAATAGAGAGCCCAGAAATTAACCCAGGTACTTATGGTTAATTAATTTATGACATAGGAGGGAAGAATATACAATGGAGAAAAGTAAATCACTTCAATGTGGTATTGGTAAAACTGGACAAATACATGTAAAATAATGAAATTAGAATATTCTCTAACAGCATATACAAAAATAAACTCAAAATGGATTAAAGACCTAAATATAAGACATGACACCATAAAACTTGTGCAACACTCTTTGAATTAAATCATAGCGATGAGTTTTGGCTCTGTCTCCTAAAGCAAAGAAAATAAAAGCAAAAATAAACAAATGGGAACTAATTAAACTTAAAAGCTTGTGCACAGCAAAGGAAAGCATCAGCAAAACAAAAAGACAACTTATGGAATGGGAGAAAATATTTTTAAATGATATGAAAAATAAGGAGTTAATATTCAAAATATATGGACAGCTCATATAACTAAATGTCAAAAAACAAACAAACCAATTAGATAATGGGCAGAAGACCTGAATAGACATTTCCCAAAGAGAGCATACAAGGGCTGACAGGCATGTGAAAAGATACTCAACATCACTAAATCATCAGGGAAATGCAAATCAAAACCACAATGAGATATTGCCCCACACGTGTCAAAATGGCTATCATCAAAAAGAACACAGATGACAAATGTTGGTGAGGATGTGGAGAAAAAGGAACCCTTGTACACTGTTGGTCGGAATATAAGTTGGTGCAGCCACTGTGGAAAACAGTATGAAGGTTTCCAAAAAAATTAAAATAGAACTACCATATGATTCAGCAATTATACTCCTGAGTGTACATCTGAAAGAAACAAAAACACTAATTCATAAAGATACATGCACCCCAATGTTCACAGCAGCATTATTTACAATTGCCAAGATATGGAAGCAACCTAAATATCAATAAACATATGAATGAATAACGAAAAGGTGGTGTATATATACAATGGAATATTACTCAGATGTAAAAAAAGAACAAAATTTTGCCATTTGCAATAACATGGATGGACTTGGAGGGTGTTATGCCAAGCAAAATAAGTCAGACAGAGAGAGACAAATACTAGATTATATCATTTAGATGTGGAAGCTAAAAACTACAACAAACTAATGAATCTAACAAAAAAGAACAGATTCACAGATATAGATAACAAATTAGTGGTTACCAGTGGGGAGAGACGGGTGGGGAGGGGCAATATGGGGTAGGGAATTAAGAGGTACAAATTATCATCTATAAAATAAGCTACAAGGATATATTGTACAACTCAGGAAATATAACCAATATTTTACAATAACTATAAATAGAGTATAACCTTTAAAATTTTTGAATCATAATAATGTACATCAACTATACCTCAATATAAAATAAAGGACTTATAAGTAAGCAGTGTCTATATTGCTTTATTTTGCCATACTAAGTTCTGTAGTTAGAAGCACAGCCATTACAACTAATACTAGCTTGTACGGTCAGCTATATTTGGAAACAATTTATCCAATTGCATTTTTCTATATAACATGTTATTACACAATTTTAAATGTCAAAAAACACTAAATAGCAAAATGATATTTTAAACAGATTTTTTAAGTCTGGAAAGTGCTACTTTCTTCATCAAACATAGAGCATAACTGTATTCTACATTGTCACTCTTTGTTGGAATAACTTCAAATAGTAAAACTGGGGAAAAGGAAAAAATATATCAGTGGATCTATGTTTAGGCACAAGGTATCAGAAGGGGTGGTGGAAATCACTGAACTATAAGTTGCCAATTTCCCTAAGAAACTCTAGGAAGCTTTTGAAGGATTCCTTCATTAAAGAATTTCCTAGAAGTGCTTTAGAAAGTTCAGAACATTTCTTCTGCTTTGTTCTTTCTTCTCCTTCTAGTATTCCAGTTACATGTATGTTGCCCCTTTTGAAATTATCCCCAAGTGCTTGGATGTTGTGTTCTGATTTTTGTAGTTTTTTTCTCTTGGCATGCAGTTTCAGAAGTTTCTGCTTATCTTTTACCAAATTTGCTGATTCTTTCCTTGGTTGTGACCCATCTACTAAAGAGCCAATCAAAGGCATTCTTTATTTCTGTTACAGTGTTTTTGATTTGTAGCATTTCCTATGATACTTAGTTAGGGTTTCTATCACTCTGCCTACATTACTCATCAGTTCTTACATTTGATCTACTTTTTCATTTGGAGCTCTAAATGCTTTAATCATGATTATGGCAGATCTCCTCTCTGATAATTCCAATTTGTGACTGTTTCTGATGATCTATTCCTATTTTTCTTTGCCTTGTCTTTGGCATGCCTTGCTATTTTTTGGTTGAAACCCAAGCATGCTGTATTAGGTAATAAGAGCTGATGTTGACAGATACTTGGTTTGAGGATTTATGGTAATCTAGCTAGGAGCTGGTCTATGTTTAAAGCTTGTTGTAGCTATAGGTGCCAGGGGCTTGAATTCTTCTAGTGTCCTTGTTTTTGTCCCTTAACTTTGGGTGTTAACAATTCCTCCTCAAAAAAAGTCTGAGTCTTGTGGCTCTTTCAGCTGTAACCCACTGTTTTTGTACTGGAGGCCTATTGGTATTGTGTGAGGAAAAAGGAATGTTCTATAATTTTAAAAACGTCAGATGGCTTCTCAGGGCCTGTATCTTGGGGATATCAAATTTGCACACTTTTTTTTTTTTTAGTGGCTTGGCTGTTTTTTTTTTTTTCCTAGTCCTCTACTACCTTCCCTGGCTATAGTGTTTTTAATCTGTTTCCGTGAAGCCCTGTCATTTGTTGACTATGATTTTGATTGTTTTTTTGTTTTTGTTTATTCCATGAGATGAGACAAGAAGCCTGGAAAGGAGGTTGAGCTGGGGGTATTCCCTTCTCCCAGCTGGGATAATGCTCCAACACTAGATAGTGGACCTTTTTTATGGAGAAGGTTTAGTGTATTTCACAAGGATTACTTGTCCTCTCCTGCCAGAGACAGGAAGGGTTATTTCTTGGATTTTCAATGTGAGATTCTGATGGGATTCCTGGAGGTAAAGCTCATGGATATGAGGAGGTCCCTAAAACTTAGGAACACAGGAGTGTTTGACTCAAGCTGCTCCAAACTTAGCCTCCAGAAATTCATCAAAATGACTATTTAAACATCCCAGCTAGTTTATGGTTCCAGAGTCTTCTTCTCTAGGTAGACAGGTCTCATCTGTCTCTCTCTGGGTGGAACTGATTTTCCAGGTTTTGGGTGGTGATTTCCCTGTGACCTCAGTTCTTTTATGGGTCTAAAAAAAGTCACTGATTTTCAGTTTTTCTAGCTTTTTTGGTTGTAGAATGGAAGAAATTCTCCTCATGGAGGAGCTTTAAACACCAAAGTTGAGGATAAACGGTTCAGTAAGCTCAGTGCTTCCAACATCTCCTAGAGATTTTGAAGCACAAATTCCAGCATCTGAAAGACCTAGTTAATACTAGCTAAGATGGGAAATTAGGACAACTGAAAAGAAGGAATTAATCTGAAGATCAACAGAAGATTTAGTCAATATTCCTAGGCAATGGGTAATAATAGAGAATATGAGCTATCTAATGAGTACACAAAGACCATGAGATTTTGTGAAACCAAGGGTATCCAGTGGAGACTTGCCCCTTCAAGATGGCATCCCAAGTTTGATGAATTTAGATAATTGCAAAAGTAACGAACATTAATACAAGAGTCTAGAGTTCAAAGGCCTTACTCTGGACTGGTCTTTCTTTCTAGATCAGTGACTATTATTTCTTACTCAACATGCCCTTCTAATAGCCTCCTTGATTAATTCTGTTATACCAGCCTAGCTTTAACACTTATGTTCCCTATATTTTGGCTTTATAAACTGACTGATTTGTTTATTCATTCACAAGATCATCGTTCTGATTCAAAAAATATTCTCTGTTCTATAGATTGCCCTCAGTTTATTTTATTGCATCTAATATTAGATGCATTGGATGACAGGAAACTAACATCTTAAGAAAGTACAGAATGATTGGAGGTATCATTAAAAGGTTATCATCAATAACCAAGAACACCACTTCCCAATTTTTTCATGCTATGTCACATTAGGTGGGGAAAAACAGAAATGAATCATTATTTATATGCCGAAAGATGAAGCTATAAACTGTTGATACATTCAGGTCCTATAAAATGGAAACTAGGTTAGTAGCATCCTTTAGTCTAGGCCTCAAGTTCACAGTGGTTTCAAGTTTTGACTTCTACTTAGTTCTGTTTTTTAAAAAATGTCCCTTCAAGTAACCTGGTTGTTTTTTTAATCCTAGAATCTTTGAGTGTAAACTAGAGTAAGTTTTAGAGATTCCAAACAGTAATCTATCCCTCAAATACCTAGTAGAAGGTGTAGCTAAACGTTATCACTTTAAACATCAGGTATTTTATTGTTATAGTTGTGATTAACATTGCCATTTATTGAGGTTATCAAGTACCTTCCATGAATGACATTAAACATTTATGTGATACTATTGAAAATTTTATATGGTATTTTATAACCTGTGTTTCTCATCCAATATTTTCATGATATCAGCACTTACTTTTACATTCCCAGTATTCCTACAACCAGGAACAATATATCCTCTCCAAATTCTAGACTACAAGCTAATCACAGACATAAGGATAAATCTCATTAGGAAATAATATAAGGATAAAATTTATCATTTAAGTGAAAATCCGAGACTCTTTCATTGAGTGAACTTTAATAATAGTATGCAATGCATATGTTCATTAATCTAACTGGTCATAAAAATACCTAATTAGCTTTCCTTGAATTACATCTCCCCCTTATCATTTGGCTGAATAGAGAAAGCACAAGGAGACAGACCGAAAGTATACCTCTGACCCATAGGCTGGGCATTAGGACATGTGGTTAACACAGGTTAGTCAAATTCTCAATCTCTAAAACAACTGGGAAAAACAACCAAAGATACAAGCAAATTCATACAAATATATCTGTATACAACTATAGGCTCATCAATATTATATATATGAATATGTATTTGTATATATACAATACATAAATATATATAAGATATTGAGTTATAAATGTATATTGAATTTTATAGTAAAAGATTTTAAAAATACAGTGTTCATAGTACTAGACCTGATGTGATAATGAGTACAATATGTCATACGAGTTTTTTTTCTGGGTCTCACTTCCACTTCTGCAACCTCTACCACAAGCCCCTCCTCATACTCACACACATATACAAACATACAGTATTTATTCCATGTGAGCATTTTGAAATGCTGGTTATAATCCTGATATATCACATACACATTTCTGTCTATCAAAGGTGCATACAAACCTTAGTGCATCCATGTTTTAAAAAGTAAAACTAATGAATTCCTCCAGCATTTTGTCCAGGCAACAGTCCTATTTGGATACAGGGTGGAATAAAACACAGGACCTATCTAAACATGGCAAGATAGTCTCCAGACCACTGAATAGCCCTATTCCTTGTCAATTCTTTTTATAGGCTTTTCATCAATTTGGTCACAGAAAACAAAAATTTATTCCTTTCTCCAATTATAAGAAAGTGATAAATGAAAACACAATTCACAAATACATCTGGCATGATACCTTTCCTAGTAGAGACATGACAAAAGGTCAATTATTTGGGAAAAACAAATAGCTTGGTTTACCAAAGAGCTATTTAAGTAAAGGTCAGAAAAACTTTTAAGAGAATGAAAGAAACTGGTTAACTTTTCAGGAATGATTTGTCGCATAGACAAAATTGTTTACAACTTATTTCTAATATAGAAAAATTGTTTTAGAATTTAGGACCAAACAAAACATACTCGGGAGATATTTACCATAGTTACTGCCCCAGTAGTATTCTGTTCTTGCCCTTTTCATGTGCATTAATATAATTTTGTATTTTTTTCTAATTTAATCAAATGCCATCCACAATCCCAAGTAAAAAATGAATTTATACTACAAACTTGATTTTGTATGAATTTTACAAACGTGGATTTGTAAACATATCCACATAATGGATATATGTTTATCGATTAGAGCTAAAAAATAGATTGTCAGTTGTTAGCATTCTGAGTAAAACATCGGATATTATAATAAAAATTTCAAACATATCTATATACTACCCCTCTAAAAAATCTTTCAATAAAATTTAGCTATGACTTTAATATATGTTAAAATTTTCAGAGTTAAATGCATTTTCTAACTAATCCTAATAATTCTATACAAACAACTCTATAATTATGTAGATTTCACAGATGATGAAACTGAGGCTTAGAAGGTTTAATAAATATTTCCAGGTTACACAAGCAATTAATGACAAAGATTGAAACTGAACCAAAGATCTCTAAAACTGAAATTTAGGAAAATTCTATAATACCTCACTGCCTTTCCATCATTAATTATGTCACCTAAATCCCTCACATTGCCTATAAGGCACATGGTCCTCTGCTCACATCATCAGCCTCAACTTTCTTTTCCTGCTTCAGATTCGGTCACAAGTAATCATATTTGTTTGTTTGCTTTATGACTATTCCATCTTTTCCCTGCCTCAGGCTCTTTGTACATGTTTATTCTTTCTGCTTGGAACTTTCTTACCCTGGATAAATCCAGTTGTTCAGGTATGGTCATAAATGCAACTTTCTGAGAGAAGTCTTCCCTTTCCCATCCCTCTCAAACCACAGAAAATCTTGGTTTTACTATTTCCTGTTACTTGCTGGATTCACATCCAGTGTTTTCTCATGGCACATATTTAGATAAATCCCTATGTAGTTGCTTGACATCTATTTACCATTCTTAACATAAATGTCATGTAAGCCCAGGTGGCACAGTGTTGTTCATTGTTATATCCATAGTGCCTAAAGCAGTACCCGGTGTAAACTAAGCACAGAATAAACTTCTGTTAGTAAATGAAAAAAATAATGAATTAATTAGCAAGATATAGGATTCTCTGATATTTAAATAGACTATATTAGTGATGTGCAAAGTAATTTTAGAGAAATAGAATATTTTCCAGGTCCATGAGATATGTCTGAATACAATAATAAATCTGGAGAATATTTCATTCAATCATAAGTGGAGTACAGGATCTTTCAAAAGTAAAAGTAGGAAAGGCAATCATCCAAGTTTCTGGAACTCCATTCTATAGCTGTAATTATCATATGGAAATACAAATGTGATCAAACCTCCCCTGGGCTTGACACACAGCAGTAACTTCCAAGCACACTTAGAATAAATAACAACTTCCACATATGAGCCCATCTGACCATTATCTGGATGATAGCACCTCCTGCTGTGGAACTGTGTATACCAAACTTAATTTGATGTCATTAAAATTTGAAGTATTTCCCTAATTTCCTTTTTTCCAACTCCACACTCTCCAAGATACTGAACTGTTGCCAGATAGTTTTTCTCAAATTTACATCACCACACCTCCCACAGTTAAAACACTGCAAAGACTTCAAAAGCTTAGTTTTGTTAGTACACAAATCAAAATTCATAACATGCTGCCTTCTTTCAACCCACGCTTCCCTTTGCTCTCTGCACGTCAGCAACCATGGCCTTTTTCACTTCCTCTCTCTTCTGCCACAAGACTTATGTTCATGTTATTTTCCTTTTACCTAAAATAATTCCACCCACTCCCCTCTCTCCTAGCTAACTAGGTTTTCTTAGCTTCTTCACCTCCTCCTGAATACCTCCTTTGGTTTCCCCAGTTACTTAAATCTCTGATTTTAACACTTTGTAATGCCCTACATTTATTATAGAAGTAATTGTGTGCGTGCATTTAAAATTAATATCTGTCCTCTTTACTTGAACATAAGCGCTATGTGATTAGAGATTGTCTTTTGATTCTTACCTCCTTAACACCTAACACAGTGCCTGGCATATAGCAATTCTAATATATACATTTGTCAGAAAAAAAAAGAAAAAATCGACATGCTGATATTTGGGCTCCTGTGGAGTTTAATCATAGGGAGAGAAAGAGCTTTCAATTTCTGAAAGTATCTGGTTCACTTGAGAACTGTCTTAGAAATATTAGCTACACTTCCAATCAAAAACTAAATTCCCTCTCTAACTGCAAATCTCCTATTTGCACTCACCTGTCAGTGAAGCATAAATCTGTTTCAGTTTGCAGAAGAGTTAGGGCAGCCATCAACAGACAGGATGGTTAGTACCCTAGAAGCAACAAATTACAAAAGACTATGTGTACTAGGGATGCTAGAGGTGATGCTCCTTCAGTAAGACAGTCAGGTTTTCCACCTCCTATATTTAAAATGGAAAAGGCAGAAAGGATGAAGAAGTTATGTGCTTAAAATTAATGGATTAGACATTCCAATGAAAAAGAGGCCCAGTGGGAATAACAATATACAATATGTAACTAAGGCATATGACTACCAATAGTAACAAAAATAACCACTAAGAGTTTTTGAGCATTCCCAAAGTGCCAGGCACTATGCAAAAGAGAGTAGCTAATCCCCAGATGAGAATGGAATCCTAGCCAACTTCCAGCTCCAGTTTCAATTCACTTAGTCTGTTTAAGCACACTAGAGTCTATAAACCAAACATGCAAATTTATTGATTGACAATAAGGATGAAAAGGGAAGAGACAAATGAATTCTTTTTTTCTTCTAAAGAAAGAGAGACTCATTTAGCATTTAACAGTAAACTATTTAATGTAAGGGACCTGAATGACTCTCTTTTCTTTGGAAATAGAGTATTATTCTTATATAAATTTTAAAAATGAGCTCTCTGTGTGAGGTTCTATACTACAGTTTTAAGTGAGATGTCAGCATTTAAAGTCTTTTTGGTAGCCAATAGTTTACCTTCACTAATTCAACCAATGTTTTCTGAGTACCTCTTCGCTTCATGTGTCAAGTACTTTTAAGCGTTCAAGTGCTTACAATAAATACTCATGAATTTCAAATTTCTATGCATTAAAACATTAGTATTATCAGAATATTTAAAAATATTTTTGAAAGTAAGAATAGCTGTGCAATCACTACCCATATAAAGAACTGGAACATTGTTGGCACCAAAAAAAAAAAAAAGAAAGAAAGAAAGAAAAAAGCCCTTGTCATACCCTTCCCTAACACTGTACATTTTCTTATTCCCAAATTAATGACCATCCTGACTTTAACTTTCATCATCATAGCAGGATTTTGCCTGCTTTTAAAATATCATTTCATGGATCATAAGATATATAGCTTCCCGTTGCGGAGCACAGGCTCCGGACGCGCAGGCTCAGCGGCCATGGCTCACGGGCCCAGCCACTTGGCGGCATGTGGGATCTTCCCGGACCGAGGCACGAACCCGTGTCCCCTGCATCGGCAGGCGGACTCTTAACCACTGCGCCACCAGGGAAGCCCTGTCTCATCATTCTTTATTCACTCATTCATTCATTAAAGCCTTCATTCAGATAATACTTTCTCCTTTTCAATGATTTTGTTAAAACTCAAAGAACAGAAACCGTTTTTAAAATTTTGAACTTATCGATGTCAATGACCATATTTCAGATAAAATATAAGCATGTTAAGATTGTCTTATAAAAAGTAGCTTTACCTTAAGCATTTTCTCAAAAACTTTGTATTTTCAGCAAAGGAATCTTTCCATGATTCCATAGGAAATACCACTTTTTAAAAATGCTTTTACAAAATGTACCTTTCCTTGACACATTTTCTAAATGGCTAAAATATTTCTTAGACATCTCATTAATCCGCCTTTTCTGTGATGTGGGAGGTGGTGATTGTCCTATTTTACAGATGGAAGAAGGGGCATAAGAGGTTAACAGACTTGACACAGAGAACCAGGAGAAAATCTGGGAATAGAAATTAGGTCACTGGATATATTAATGTGCATGTGAGGTTTCCTTTCTTTTCCTTGTATACATGAAGATCATGGATAGAGAAAGTCCTAAGACTCCTTTTAATGAACCTCAGGAAATATTATGTGACTGTAGAGATAAAAGACTGTGCCATGCCCTAATTTAAAGGCTTTAATCTCTATGGTTTCCTCAGTCTAAAATATTTTATATAACTTAATCAGCGAGGTTGATGCTTCCAATCACTATAGGTTTTGGGGGGAGCTACAAATACCTTATAACAATATTGAACATTTTCCTTTGACTAAAATGGTAGGTAATTGTTTGATATTATTGGGTGGGCCAAAAGGTTAGTTTGGTTTTTTTCCATAAGATGGCTCTAGTAACACTTAGCTGTCTTTAACTTCATTCAAAACAATTTTGTTAGATTGAATGTGAGAGCTGTCATATCAGCATGCATTTAAAAAAAGACATCAAAATTGGTGAATTTTTGTGTAGTCGTTTTAATATTGAAGATGGAAGAAAAAAGCAACATTTTCAGCATATTATGCTTATTATTTCAAGAAAGTTAAAAATGCAACTGAAACACAAAAAGATTTGTGCAGTGTATTGGGAAGGCGCTGTGACTGATCAAAAGTGTCAGAAGTGGTTTGCGAAGTTTTGTGCTTGAGATTTCTCGCTGGATGTCACTCCACGGTCAGGTCGACCAGTTGAAGTTGATAGTGATCAAATGGAAACAATAATTGAGAACAATCAACGTTATACCAAGCGGGAGATAGCCGGCATCCTCAAAATATCTAAATCAAGGGTTGAAAATCATTTGCACCAGCTTGGTTATGTGAATCGCTTTGATGTTTGGGTTCCACATAAGTTAAGGGAAAAAAACCTTCTTGACCATATTACCACATGCAATTCTCTACTGAAACGTAATGAAAATGTTCTGTTTTTAAAACAAATTGTGATGGGTGATGAAAAGTGGATACTGTACAACAATGTGGAATGGAGGAGATTGTGGGGCAAGTGAAATGAACCACCACCAACCACACCAAAGGCAGGTCTTCATCCAAAGAACGTGATATTGTGTATATGGTAGGATTGGAAGGGAAACCTCTATTAAGAGCTCCTTCCAGAAAACCAAACAATTAATTCTAGCAAGTACTGCTCCCAATTAGACCAACTGAAAGCAGCACTCAACGAAAAGAGTCCAGAATTAGTCAACAGAAAATACATAATCTTCTGTCAGGATAATGCAAGACCACATGTTTCTTTGATGACCAGGCAAAAACTGTTACAGCTTGGACGGGAACTTCTGATTCACCCGCCATATTCACCAGACATTGCACCTTCGGATTTCCATTTATTTAGGTCTTTACAAAGTTCTCTTAATGGAAAAAATTTCAATTCCCTGGAAGACTGTAAAAGGCACCTGGAACAGTTCTTTGCTCAAAAAGATAAAAAAATTTTGGGAAGATGGAATTACAAAGTTGCCTGAAAAATGGCAGAAGGCAGTGGAACAAACAGGTGAATACATTGTTCAATAAAGTTCTTGGTGAAAATGAAAACTGTGTCTTTTATTTTTATTTAAAAAACCAAAGGCACTCTTTGGTCCACCCAATAAAATGGTGACAACTCTTTGATCTCTGCTACTTGAACTGGGTTTAAAGGTACTAGTAAATTGGTGTGACACAGTCATGTACTGGAACACATGCCAAAAAATCAAATTCATAAAGTTTGGACTTACGTAAGATAGTCTGGCTCTTTGTCAGTGAGACGAAGTTTCAGAGTTGTAGAATATGTCATTCCAGAGAAGAAAAACTAGATAATCATTTATGTCCCAGTAAATATAAGGCAGGCAGGCAAGAGTGAGGAATGTCACTTTTAGGGTAACATTTTTATGAGTAGGTAGAATATGGGTATTTGAAGGGTGTAAGTCTGAGATACTTTTCCATCTCCTGTGTAATGTGTTCTGACTTTCAATGCCAGAATTTCAAGTTCTCCATTCATGCTCATCAAGTGAATGTATGAATGGTAAGAGCAGAGCAGCAAAGCAGTTTTCGAATTAAGGAATTTGGAGACCTAGAGAATATTGAGACAGTTTATGCATTTAAAATCAATAGCAATTTTTATTTCTCCTTTGTTTTATGTCTTGTCAGATATTATAATTAGATGCATAATAATTATCCTAGCACAGTGTATTAAATGCAAAAGGTGATGAATAAATATAAGTATACTAGTTTTATTACTAGAACTGGGGTAAGGCTCAGGGATTTGGTCCCAAGAACTGAGTCCTTAGTCTAACCACTACGGTGAAGATAATATTTGAAAGCAAATCAGAAAAAAAATCGCTGAGCCTAAAGCCAAGGGCCTAGTTAATTTATTCTGAATAGGAGAAACATTAATCCCTGAAATTAAGTTGACATTAAGTCTTTAAGAAGGAGGATCTGTTTTGTCCCCAGTGCTCCATGATGGAAAGTGGATGCTAGACAGGGTCATATTTTTTTGTAGCAGAAAAGGAACTGGACTTAGAATAGGATTCCTGGGTTACAATCTACTGTTTACTTGCCATTTTGCCTTAGAAAGAATATTATTTGATTGTTGTAAATATCAGTTTACTTACCTTCAAAACAGTGGTTTTAATGACTGTACTTTTCATTAAATTAGACAGGAAGAGGTTTAAACTTATATCCCCGATATATATTGCTGCCAAAGGAAAGTTCAATGCCAAGAAATGAGATGGCACAACAAAACAAGAAATCTGATTTCTACTCAGATTCCAAACAAGAAATAATTCATCCCCTCGAGGGAGAGTTTAAAATTCTGCTCTCATTGTCCTATCACACAAAACTCTAACTGTAGCAGAGAATGGATTGGCAGAACGATACTCATGAGGACAGGATGTATTTAGGTTAGAAGGAGAAAATACAACCCATAATGTAATAAATCATATAATCAGCAATTAAATTTTCCTTTACTTTTATTTATGCATTCTCATGTCAAAGTCACAGGAAGTGTTTGGAGGATGTGAATTTTGTCTCTATACCTTAGAATTAGGCTAAGCCAACTTTTACTATATGTGCCAAGGCAATGTTACATAAAACTATAACATTCCAGAGTATATTAGATGGAGATAAAGCCTACATAGGATGTGTATTTTGAGATCATTTTAACCATTTCCAGATGTAAGTAAGAGTTCAGTAATCAAGGGAAAGGAGAAAGTGGATATCTGAACACAGATTTTGTGGCTCACAGCAAAGGGGTTTTGGAAGTGTAGAGAATACTCTATTAATCTCACTGATAAAAATATTGCTAGAAATTCCTCAAAGTGAGAAAGAATTGGATACTGAGATCTGAATCAGGGTATATAATTTGTACAATATTTAGTATGCATGTGGATGTGGAATATTTCTTTTGTCATAATACAGTCTCAAAGATCTGCACCAAGTATTCTTGTTTAATCAATTACACAAAATTCCAATTTAAAAAGTCTAGGTTTTACTACAGGTACATTACTTCAGAGAGTAAATTTTCCATAGATTTGAGAATTAAAATAAATTAAGTACACAAAATTATTTGTTCCAACACATACTAAGCATGCAGGAAGTTGAGTTATAAATAATAAGACAAAGGTAACATAAACTTCCCTTTCTGTTGTTAAATGGCAAGATCTCAAGTCTGAATTAAATTTAGTAAGCAATAGGAAACTACTGAAAACTTGTATTTGAATGTGTTCATGTGTTCATTTTGGAATGGAGGTTGGAGAAAGAATAAGGTTTGACCATCACTTGGTTATTACGTGAACATCAGTAAAAGGATGAGTCATCCTCATAAAATAGAAACGTTTTTGGTCAATAAAATGAAGTTATAGATTAATATTGATTGTCATGAAAATATGTTTGTGATATGCCACTAAAGTTTTTAAAAAACTGGTAACAACACAGTAATGTATATTTTACTCTTTGTTAAAACTATAGGTAGTATATACAAAGCTACAGTAATCAAGACAGTATGGTACTGGTACAAAAACAGAAATATAGCTCAATGGAACAAGATAGAAAGTCCAGAGATAAACCCATGCACCTATGGTTACCTAATCTATGACAAAGGAGGCAAGAATATACAATGGAGAAAAGACAATTGCTTTAATAACTGGTGCTGGGAAAACTGGACAGCAACATGTAAAGGAATGAAATTAGAACACTCCCTAACACCATACACAAAAAAACCCTCAAAATGGATAAAAGAACTAAATGAAAGATCAGATCCCATAAAGCTATTAGAAGAAAAGATAGGAAGAACACTGTTTGTCATAATTCAGTGCAAGATCTCTTTTGATCCACCTCCTAGAGTAATGAAAATAAAAACAAAAATAAAAAATTGGGACTTAATGAAACTTAAAAGCTTTTGCACAGTAAAGGAAACTATAAACAAGATGAAAAGACAACCCTCAGGATGGGAGAAAATATTTGCAAATGAAGCAACAGAAAAGGGATTAAACTGGAAAATATACAAACAGCTCATGTAGCTCAATATCAGAAAAACAAACAACCCAATCAAAAAGTGGGCAGAAGACCTAAATAGACATTTCTCCAAAGAAGACATACAGATAGCCAAGAGGCACATGAGAAGATGATCAACATCACTAATTATTAGGGAAATGAAAATCAAAACTACAGTGAGGTATCACCTCACACTGGTAAGAATGTCCATCAGAAAATCTACAAACAATAAATGCTGGAGACGGTGTGGAGAAAAGGGAACCCTCTTGCACTTTTGGTGGAGATATGAATTGATACAGCAACTATGGAGAAAAATATGGAGATTCCTTAAAAAATTGAAAATAGAATTACCTTATGACCCAGCAATCCCACTTCTGGGCATGTACCCTGAGAAAACCATAATTCCAAAAGACACATGTACCCCAATGTTCATTGCAGCCCTATTTACAATAGCCAGGCCATGGAAGCAACCTAAATGTCCATCAACAGATGAATGGATAAGGAAGATGTGGTACATATATACAATGGAATATTAGCCACAAAACGGAACAAAATTGGGTCATTTCTAGAGATGTGGATGGACCTAGAGACTGTCATACAGAGTGAAGTAAGAAAGAAAAGAATAAACATCGTGTATTAATGCATATATGTGGAATCTAGAAAAATGGTACAGATGAACCTGTGCAAGGCAGAAATAGAGACACAGACGTAGAGAACAAACATATGGACACCAAAGGGGGAAAAGTGGGGTGGGATGAATTGGGAGATTGGGATTGACATATATACACTAATATGCATAAAATAGATAACTAATGAGAACCTGCTGTATAGCACAGGGATCTCTACTTAATGCTCGAGGGTGACCTAAATGGGAAGTAAATCCAAAAAAGAGGGGATATAAGTAGACATATAGCTGATTCACTTAGCTGTACAGCAGAAACTAACACAACATTGTAAAAGCAACTATAGCCTCCCACCAAAAAATATATATATATATGTAGTATATGTTTGTATATGCATTTATACTTACTATATGTACATATTACATGCCGATATTTTATTGTAAATGTCTCAAGAGATATAGGTCAGGTATAATTTTGGCTTATCTGATTTTCATAATTATAATACATTATGAAAAATATTTTCTAAAAGTTATCAGTAACATATCATCTAAATTGACACTGGCATATTTTGGCACTCACATCTTCTCAAATGTCTTGAAAACTCTATTAGAAAAAAATATTCAGCATCATTCAATGGATAACCTACTTATGTCTCCACTACATGATGATACTAAATTTCTGAAAACATTTTGGGGGTATTTAAGACTGCTTGCACTTGACAATAAGCAGTAATAATCATGTTCAAGTAAAATTAAAAATTAACAAAATTAAACATTTTTACTATATATTATAAATGGTATGATATTTTCTATTTTCTAATTATACTGTCATTACTTTTTGTAAATCTCAAATATCTATAAATCAAGCAGTATCAGTAACAACTTAAAGTATATTTAACATACTGTGATATTTTAAAATCTGAGATAAAAAATCTCAATATATGTGTGTTTATGTATAGATGTGGGGTGTGTGTGTGTTATGTGATTTCACTTCAGGTAAGAAATTACAGGAAATGTAAATGTAGATATGCCATTATTACAAGACTATGTAAAAATTCAAGAGGCTTATAAAAAATTCTTAATCTAATAGAAAATCATTATATTACCTAAAGTATTACAAAGATTACTACTTATAAAATTATATTGTTTGCTTTGTTTCAAATTCTTAATCTCAACAGAAAAGTTTGAATGAAAAATACTAGTAAAAGACCAGAATTTACTTGTTTCAGAGAAGCTGAAATGATTTTTGTAGAATCACTTTCACTGAAAAATGTTATATTTTATTTCCCTTTGGTAAGGAACAGGTACAGAGTTCTAATCTTTATAAACTTGTTGGAAAAAGGTAAACTCTCTATCCTATGTTTTCTCTAAGAAAATAAGGTCTGATATGTAAGGAAAAGGTGATATTTAATAGAACACTATCAAAAATTTTAAATTATAAGACCCTCAAGACACAGTTTTAACAAAATTAGAGATTCTACGAAATGAATTAAAATTTTAGAAAACAGCCGGTCTTATCCGTAACTTAGATTTACACTTCATTTACGTCCTTCTCCTAATAAACAATTAACCAGCTGGCTTTACTTTCTCTCCAGCCTCATCTCTTTGTTTTTCTCCAATGTACTAGACTCCAGAAACATTGAGCCCTTATAGTTTATTAAATGTTCAGACACTCTGCCAACATTCAAGGCTTTACATATGCCATTCCCTTAGCCTAGGGGTGGGGTACACATGAAAACCCCAGTTTCATCTGGCTAACCCCTTTATCTCCTCATTTCTTGTTAGTCTGGTTCAGTTTAAAGGTATCACCTCAATTTTTATTGTGGAATTTGCCTTGACCCACCAATATTTAAGTAGGTGTTCCTTCCATCTGTTCTCAGAGCACACGCTATTGTGATTACCTGCATTCTTTCTTATTTTCCCTTGCAGAATAAGTGATCCTAGGTTCCAGGATCTCTGATTGGCATTGCCAGTGCCTAGTGTAGTACCTTATGTTAGGCACTCAATAATTCTTTCATGAATACGTGAATGGCGGCTTTTAATTCTGGCCTATGGCTCAACAGCATTTACTGCCAATCGAATTCATGAATTAAGCTTTCCATTCGTACTTCTGTTATGACAGTTTATCTTTTGATAGCTTAAAGTAGGCTAAATGGATTGTTTATAAGTGTAAACATATGAATGTATTTATTAAACCAACTATTTCTTGTGGCAAAGAGAATATTTGGGGTTCCATAAATCTCATAGTTGATTCTAGCAAACAGGAAATTAAATTTTCCAGCCTCCCTTCCAGTTGAGTGGGATCATAAGACTGATTTGCGGTGAAGAGAATGTGGGCAGAAGTGATACATGCCACTTGCAGACCTGGCCTCTAAAACTTCCCCCTGATCCTTCACAACCTCTCAGTGCTTCCATGACTGATGAAAGGGAAAGAGTTTAAATATATTAATAACTATGTAGAGTCTCCCATCACCATCACCAACTTGCATTAGATGTTGATTCACACAGTGGATGAAACTTTGTGTGTTTAAAAAAAAGTCAGAAGAATTTCTATTCTAAAAGAACAAGACCTGCTTGTTAGAAATAGGGAATTATTATCACTCAGCATATTTCTTTCAAAACAAGATTGAGAAATTTTTTAAAACTTGGGCAAAATATTAAGGCTTTCAATAATGTAGATTTTTTTCTTTTTAAAAATATTTGAGTCAACTCTAAAAAAATAAAATAAAAACCTTACACTGTTTAGCTACTGAGATTTTGGGCTGGCTTATCTACAGTGGCTAAAGCAGTTATCACTAGTTTGCAAAATTTTCTCTAAGACAGTAAGGTGTGCTTACAATACTTGTGAGCTTATTATTTATTTAATAATAGGATGCTATCAAGAGGGTTTAAACTACAAGGCCCTTTTGAATCACAGCTTCAAGAAAAATTAGAGATTATGTGAAATAATTAAAACTTTAGGGAAAAAGGATATGCTATCCCAACATTCCCCTTTATAATGTTTTATTTGAGAAATTTATAAACATACACAAAGTAGAAAGTGATATAATGAACCCCAGGAACCTATTAACTGGATTCAATATTTAATAACTATTCTTGTATCATTTACCTCTTGTCACTTTATGGTTGAATCCTCTCAGCAAATCTAAGATACCATGCCATTTCATCCGTAAATACGTGAAGTATGTATCTTGTTGACAAGGCTTTTTTTTTCTCTCTCTAATGTAAACCACACAAATCTTGGATTTATTTCTATGCTCAATGACCTGTACATAATATAACCAATAAATAATATGCACATATATTTAAAAGGTAAATTATCCTCATCTTATACATTCTGTCTGCAATTTACTTTTTTTCACTTAACATATATTTCCTACATTAGTACATGCAAATCTACCTTGTTATCCGTTAATAGCTGAATAGCATTTCATTGCAGCAGATGTACCAAGATTATGTGAATGTATATGTAAATGTGTATGTACGTGTATATCTATGTTGACTTGTGCAAGTACTTGTAGGATCAGTTCTTAGAGCTGGAATTGCTAGGTCAAAAAATGCACACATTAAAAACATTTTAGAGGTAAAACAAATACATAATTTTTTTTTTTTTTTTTTTTTTTTGTGGTACACGGGCCTCTCACTGTTGTAGCCTCTCCCGTTGTGGAGCACAGGCTCTGGATGCACAGGCCCCGGACGCGCAGGCTCGGCAGCCATGGCTCACGGGCCCAGCTGCTCCGCTGTATGTGGGATCTTCCCGGACTGGGGCACGAACCCGTGTCCCCTGCATTGGCAGGCGGACTCTCAACCACTGTGCCACCAGCGAAGCCCTACATACAGTTTTTAAATTAATCTCTTAATATCATCCAATACATAGTCCATATTCAAATTTTCCTAATTTTCACACAACTTCCTTTTTACGGTTGGATTGTCCACCACTTCTTTGAGTTATCTCTCTAGTTTTTTATTCTATAACTTTCAAATTTTATTTTGCATGCTATTAACTTTTTTAAGAAGAAAATATTGTCCTGTAGACTGTCATGTGAAATAAACTTGTCTCAGTGTGATTATACCACTTGATCCATAATTGAGCTCATTTGGCTGGTCGATATGATTGCCTCTAACTAGGTCATGATATTTCAAAGAGTGTTATGGAAAACTCTACACTAGAATCAATTGTTGCCACTGAAATAAATTAGGTCTAGAGGTAAAGAAAAATTGGTAGGAGAATGTCTTTGGGTAAAGGAAGGGAACAGGAAAGATCATATTCCTTCATGTTCATGTTTTACTTTAAATCCTTGGACTCATTAGATTTATAAGTGCTCTTTTCATATTCTTGTATACTAATTCCATCTTTGATTTTTCTGTGTCTGTTTCTAATGAGGGATTTGTCTCCTGTTAATGGTTCATATTTTTCTACTTATTTATATACCTAGTAATCTTGACTGTATGCTAGTAATTGTGAGTCATACTATGTAGAATGCTGGGTTTTCTTGTATTTTTTTTTATAAAGATAATTGAACTTTGTTCTAGCACACAATTAGCTTACATTCTTTCAAGTTCTTCCTTTAGTTACTTGATTTCAGTTTGGATAGTTTCAGAGCAGATTTTACTCTGGGATTAGTTTAGTCTAGTAACCAAGAGGTGACCGTTTTGACCACACTACATGATGCCCTATGTATTAAGAAGTATTTTTATTCTAGCTGATGAGAATTCCAGTTCTCAGCCCTATGTGATCGCCATGAATTGTTTTGGTATCACTTTCTAGTAGTCCCATCCCTGACTTCCTTGGAAGGTTGGTCAATACTTAGCCAAATACTTGAGGGGATCCTTCTGCAGGTCTCCATGGCATACTCTCCTTTCTTTTCTCCTCTTCTGTCCCACCCTATCAATCATCAATCTCCTCCATTTCTTGTATTCCTCCCTGAAAATTATAGTCTCTACAAACAACGTCTTCCCAACTCAGTTGGGTTATGCTTGGGTTCCCCTTGCTTTTTTCTGAGGCATGGATGGAATCTTCCTAGGTAGTCTGATGGAAATCCTAGGATCATATTGCTATTTCTCTTCTCTCATGAATCTCAGACATGGGCTGCCTGATCCAATGTCTGAAAACAGCTATTTCCTCCACTCCCCTGGGTTTTCTACTATTTTATAGTAGCAGGGTGATTCTCATTGCAATTAATCCTCCATGGATGAAAGCAAAACTCTTGAAAGAGCATCTTTAATTAGATAATGTGTAGTTCAACATATTCATTATTGTGGTGGATATAGCCTAAAGTAACCACCACCACCTCAGTCATGAATCACACCCTTTTACAATTTCCTCACCTTGAGTGCAAACAGAACCTGTAATTTGCTTCTAATCAACAGAAAATGGGAAAAGTAAAAGATTTTGCATGCAATTAAATACCCTAATGAGTTTAATCTAAAGGGAATTATTCTCATGGCCCTCATCTAATTAGGTAACTCATTTAAAAGATGGTATAGAAGTCTGAGACTCTATTGCTGGCTTTGAAAAATGAACCAAAAAAAAAAAAAACTGCCAAGAAATCTTCCACAATGAAGTGACATCAGTCAACAACCTGAGAGAGGCTGGGAGTAGATTTTTGCCTAGTTGAGAATGCAGCTGGCCAATACCATGATTTTAGTCTTCAATACCATGATTTCAGAGAGACTTTGAGTACAGAATTTATCTATGCAGTCCCCAGACTTCTGATGTACAGAAATTGTTTCATAATAAACAACTGCTGTTTTAAGTCACTAAGTTTGTGGTAATTTCTAAGGCAGCATAGAAAGCATAATTATATTGAATATAGAATGAACTCTTCAAATGTTTCTAACTCTTCATTAAGCCACATTAAACACAGCAGCTACAAATGAAGGAGGCATATAATTCAATTGCCGTTAAGTGGTGAGTGCTTATTGTGATCACTTCTTCCAAAAGGTGACTCTCATTGATGATCACGTCCTCTATTCTCAGACTACTTCCTGTAGAACATGGACTCCAATGATCTCTTGACACTGCAAAGACCTCTATTTTACTTCACTATCCTTTGTCTCCTTTTTGTCTTTACCCTACCCTTACACAGCTTAAACTATATGCTTAATTATTAAAATCACTCCCTTGCAAATATCCTACTCTCACTTGCCCCTTTCTTCCTTTACCATACTGTATAAAACCTAAAAACTGGAAAAAAACAACGCTCATCATTCCCAGTTTTTGTTCTTACCAAAAGTGACTAGCAAAATAAGCTTAAAATCAGAATGACTCTTCCCACTATAGATCTATGACAAAGTTATCCCAAATGACTATTACATATTTTATTTCTCTCTGCTTTGCCAGGCTCACTTAGAGCTTATGACCTTCCCTTTTACTTGTTGAAAGAGAGTAGCATTGACATATATATACTACCAAATGTAAAATAGATAGCTAGTGGGAAGCAGCCACATAGCACAGGGAGATCAGCTCGGTGCTTTGTGACCACCTAGAGGGGTGGGATAGGGAGAGTGGGAGGGAGACGTAAGAGGGAGGAGATATGAGGATATATGTATAGGTATAGCAGATTCACTTTGTTATACAGCAGAAACTAACACACCATTGTAAAGCAATTATACTCCAATTAAGATGTTAAAAAAAATCAAAAAGAAGAAAACAAGCGATAAGAACTTCTACATATTTCATCTCACATCAACCCACCTAATGATATCTACGCCTGTCCCCTAAATTTGTGTTCCCATCTAAAGCCAAGCCCTCCAATTTTATACTTGTTTCCATTCTCTCTTGTATACTTAAGGACATTATTCTAGCAATTTCCCCCCCCTCTTCTACAACATCAAAACATCCCTCTATTGGATCCTTTATCTTATTGTCATTACATCATGTTACTTCACTCACCTTTCTCCATAAGATACTGTCATATATCCTTGCTGACCTTTGAAAATTAATCCTCAGAAGTGTCTGTAGTATCTATTGTAGACTGAGTTGTGTCTGTCCTCCCTAATCGCTGTACCTCACAATGCTACTGTAACTAAAGATGGGATATTTAGGGTCTTTAAAGATTAAGTAAGTTACAATTAGGAGATGGGGCCACCACACTGGTGGCCCCATGAAGTACAGCCACCACCCTAGTGGTGCCACCCAGAGGACAGAGCACTGAGCCAAGGAGAATTATTCTCAAGCCTTAAAATCTAATGGAATTTTCCCTGCTAGTTTTCAGACTTGTGATCCTCTTCTTTCTAATTTCTCCCTTTCAGAATAGGAGTACCTATCCTAAGCCTGTCCCACCATTGTGTTTTTGGAACAGATAACTTGTCTGCTTTCGCAGGTTCACAGCTAGAGAGGAACTTTGCCTCAGAATGAATCATACCTTGATTCTCAACCATACTGATTCAGGTGAGATTTTGGACTTAGCATTGATGCTGAAATAGGTTTAGACTTCTGGGGCTGCTGGGATAGGGTGAATGTATTTTGAATATGAGGATATGAGGTTTGAAGGGCCAAAGAGTGAAGTGTTATAGGCTGAATTATTTCCCTCCAAAATTCATGTTGAAGTTGTAATCCCCAGTATCTCAGAATGTGGCTATATTTGAAGATAGAGTCTTTTAAAATGTAATTAAGTTAAAATGAGGTGGTTAGTGTTGGCCCTATTCCAATAGGACTGATGTCCTTATAAGAGGAGGAAATTAGAACACAGACAGACATAGGGAGGGAAGACCAGAAGGCAAAGGGAGAGGATGGCCATCTACCAGCAAGCAAAGGGGCCTAAGAGTGAAGCCAACCCTGCTAACACCTGGAGCTTGGATATTTAGGTTCCCGAACTGAAAAAGTAAATTTCTGTTATTTAAGCCAACCAGTCTGTGACACTTTGTTATGGCAGCTGTAGCATACATTCTCCCTCTCTCCTTTTCCCCTCTTTTCTCTTTTAACCAAACTCTAATTAGGCTTTTGACCTCATTATATGATTAAAACTCTTGTTAATTCCATCAACAAACTCATGCTGTGAAATTCAATGTTTATCTCTCTCATTACACATCTCATTTGACCATCAACAGATACATTTCAAACTGAAATAAGGTATTTTCTCTGTCACTATATATATATACATACATACACACACATACACACACACACACACACACACACACACACACACATGTTTGCTGTAATGTATTAATATATTCCAAATTTTTACTTTTCTCTTTTTCTCACTAGATTTTGAGTGCCTGGATAGTAGTAATTATTTTCTTATCACTGTTTCATTGTTTTCTGAAATCGAGTTTTAGAAATTGGAATGATGAAGACACAAAAATTAACATATACCTACTGCCTTATTGCATCTGCTAGATATTTTACACACACGCTTGTTCAATGGATGAAGATAACGCTCATAGAAAGAGCTTAAAATATAAATTTCCCTCCTGAAATATATTTTCTCTGTGTTCTCCTGGAGTCCTATTTTTCTTGTCTTTGGGGATGCTGTGTCTCCACGGAGGCTAACTGGATTTTAGAGAGTAGCCTGCTGCTGTCAATCGTGAAGAGCGTGGGGCAATATGAAGAGTGTCTTATAGAGGGAGGTGGTTTACCAGAGGTAACTGAAAACCTCACTGACCCTACAAAGGACAAAATATGAAAATAATGATGCCAGAACAATTGCAGATTCCCACTTAAATGCCAGGGCATAACACTCCTGGACCAACTGACAGGAAAAAAGAATAATTTTACTAAGTTATTTCTTATCTAATGTACCTCATCCCTAAAAACACATTGAAACTATGTTGAAAACTGCAAGTTATTGCTGCCCTGAGCTTCGATGACTTGTAAAATGCCGGCAATGCACCTACTATAAACACAATGAAAAAGCATTACTGCCTCCAGGAGTGGAGGCCATGTTTATGGAATTGGGAAGTTATGACCCCATCTGTTATGTATGTCGAACAGCTTACCCACTTTAAAATGGCTGCCATGCAGCTCCACACGTATCAGGCAGGGGCAGTGGTACTTGGCAGGGGGAATAAAACAACAACAATATTTCTTTCTTAGCTCATTTCTCTTGCTTATTACCAAATCTGGCTAATATACTGCTGTTAAATAGTATCTCACATAAAATATTAAGCATGCTACTTCCCTTAGATATCTTTCCTAACCCATGTTCAAAGATAGCATTAAAAATTCACTCAAATGTAAAGCACCAACAAACCAATCACTACAAAATAAAGGAGGAAAACTCCTTTTATGAGTTTAAAATGCCATTCTAATTGCCGCTTCCTGCCATTTCCTGTGATTAAAACTTTGTTCTATGTGAATTACATCCTGTCTTCTAATCTAAGTTCTTACTGGTTGAAGCTATTCACAGCAGGCTAACATAACCCAGGAGCTAATTAAAAATGCAGAATCTCAGGCTCCCCTCCAAACCTACTGAACGGGACTCAGTAATTCAACAAGATCCTTACGTGATTAGTATGCAGGTCAGAATTTGAAAAACACTGCTCTAGGACGAACGTAAAACAGAAGTGACCTAGAATGGGATATAACCATCTGTGTCTGCCAAGATATAGGTTTGTATTGGTATCTATTTTAAAAGTGGTATGTTTAAGTAAGTCTGTGAAATGCCAGACTAAATGAAATAAGCAGCTGTTTCTACTGCTAGACTGTTAGTTTGTATGAGGTCATGTGTACTGCCATTGTTTCAGACGGGTATAGAGTATGCAGGGTTTTTTTCCCCCCAAAGAATGAAGAAATATCCAGTTGTTTATTCAAATGAACTACTGCATGCCAACTAAATACTAGGACTAAATTAGTACAGAATTTACTTTGAATTTGCTTTTGCAATGATTTTTTTTTAAAAAATCATTATTATATAGCTTTCTGTATTTCTGCTAGCTCAGTAATTTAGACTTCTAGAAATGAACTAGATATTTATGCCCTAATGTGGAAAAATGTTCTGATATATGAAGTGAATAAAAAAAGGAAACTGACAATTATACATACACACTTTAAGTCCATTGTTAAAGTATATATGCCATGTATATTGTTTAATATATATGACACATGGTACATATACACAAGCATGGGAATAAAAACATACAAAAAATCTCAGTGATTATTCTGAGGGATGCAATGAGATACTTGTAATGGGAACTTGCACTTTTTAAAGATTTTGTAGCAATAATACTAGAGGTAATATTTACTTTGTAGAGTTATAAGAAGTTTTCAAATTAAAAAAAAAAAAGTGCTTTCTTTACCCAAATGCCACTATTTCTATTGTTAAGTAGGTAATTTTTACTACTTGTCTCATCTTTTTAGCAGGTATTTCTGCTTTTCTTCTAAGACCCATTTCCATTAAAAAGAAAAGTAGTAGGCAGAAAACGAAATAAACTTCCTCTTGGTTACAGCTCATGTATTTTTGGCAGGAGGAATATTCTAATAAATAGATAAAATAAGGTTTCAGAGTTCTCTGGGTACATAAATGATCTTATCCTTCCTTAAATTAAAATTAATACCGTGGACTCTTGTAAAGCCTTGGTTTATCAGGAATTGTTCCAGTAGGTGCCACCACCCTATCTCTATAAATGAGTCATAATTAGGAGAAAATTTTTCCTTAGGAATTGCAGTACTGTTGTTGTTGCTCTGGCACCCCCTGGTGGAAGAAAATCAGACCGCTTTGGAGAATTGAGGAGTAACCCACCAGGAATCTTGTCTGGAAGATAAACGTGTTGCATCTTTCAGGTAACTTCTAGGATTGGAGCACTTTGGGATGAAAGTACATTTCGGTTACATTGATTTAGTGCTATGGCCTTCTGATAAAGGCACTGCCAGGCCTGTGGTACAAGCTTCTCTGTGCTTCTTGTGGGTTTTTAATATTTAGTAAAGCAGCTGTGTACAGTCAAGTTCAATATCCAGAGATGTAACAGATAAGGTCACAGAGAAAATATGAAATGCCAAACTCATAGGATTATACATGTGCGTGTGCGTTTACTACATATGTGAAAATTTTGCCCTATATTTTGTGGGTCATCATACAGTCCCCAGAAAATGCTGTCGAAGGCAGAAGTGTTGAGTTGCTACAAGCACAGGATTTGGAGTCAGACAAATCTGGACTCTGTATACTGAACTACTTATCTTGTATATCTTGTTTTCATCTATGAAGTACATGGTTGAATCACCATATATATCACAGAATTATGAGGTTTAAAGGACTGCATGTAGAACACAGTGCTCAGTATACATTAAGGACCTAAGTTAGTGATACGCAAAGGTTTTCTTTAAAATAGAAGTTTTTTGTGTTTTTTTTAGTTTTCTTTAGTTTCAATACTGGAGAACTGCAGATGTTTCTCTTTTATTATCTGAAAATCAAACTGTACTAATAGTATATAGATAGATGTTTCTACAAAACATATGATGACCATCCCACAGGTTTTCCAGTTACCCCAAATTATTGATGGCCTGGAAAAGACCATGCATTCTACTGATAAAATAGGGATAATCCCCTTGATCATCTTTCAAAAGAGAATGCAGCCCCACCTCCAGCATTTAAATTTGTCCTATTCCATAGGGGAGGGGTGGAAATACTTTTAATCTCTCTCTTAGCATGAGACATATTTCATGACTATGTTTCTGGACTGTCATTCAAGTAGGTCAGGGAAGAGAACAGCTCCTCTCCCAAGAGTCAGGCATGTGGTTTGATGCTGCAAAGGTCTAGTAATTGGAGTCACCAAAGTACTGAATCAGCCCAAGTAGCAGACAGGGAGTCTCAGAGCACTGCTCTCCGAGTGCCAGCATGGACGCCAGCTGCTGCCATTATAGTGACAGCTGCAACCTCTTCACTGAAGAAAAACATCAGAAAAGTCAGTCCTAAGTGGGCCAGCTGCATCGGGTTCCCAATGCAGAATCTTCTGAGAGGATCGGTGTTTATCTCGGTTTCGAAAGTGCAGTTTCTGCTTCTCTTGCACAAGTCAAGGTCTTCTGCTCTTCAAGCACCCCTGTGTATGCTGATACGTTTGGGGTTTTTTTCCCCTGAAACTGTCAATAAATTGGGTGTTTCTGAACTGAAGTTCTGTCATCTGAACTGAAAGCAGTTTTAGAGAAGGCTTTTTTTTTTCTCAGAATTCAGACATTCAGAGGCGAGCATTATGTTCACAGCATTATGTCTGAGTACTAGAGTACATCATTAAAGCAACTACACAGAGCACTTATTTCATAGCCCTGTTGCTTCATTATTACCTGGTAAAAGCCGTCAGCAGCTCTAATATAAGTATCTTTAAAGTATGTGTTTAAGTAGTCTCCTTTAAGGTATATTACATCTGAAGTATAGGGACAATTCTTTACATATGTTTTCTATCTAACTGCATGCTAAGTGTTTCTAGAAGGCATTCAATACTTCTTTCCTTAGGTACATATTTACATATTTTTCAAAAGTATATACAGTTATTATTATAAGAGTGTCCTAATTGCTTTACAAATATTACAAAATTCTCCTAGAAGCCCTACTATATCCTTTTGCTGCTATAACAAATCATTATAAACATGGTAGCTTAAAAGAACATAAATTATTTTATAATTCTTAAAATGGGTTGTTCTCACTGGGCTAAATCAAGGTATTCCTCCCAGAGGCTTGAGAGGAGTATCTGTTATCTTGTCTTTCCCAGCTTCTAGAAGACACCCACATTTTTGGTTTATACCTCAATTCCTCCATCTTCAAAGCCATCAGTGGCCAGTCTTGTCTTTATCATCTGCTGAATCACGCTGGCCCTCTGCTCTCATCACATCTCCTATTCTGACTCTTTGCCTATTTCACTTTTAAGGATCCTTTCTCCAACTCATGATTCTCAACTATATCTTCAAAATCCCATTTGCTATGTAATGTAGCATACTTGTGGACATGGGTTTCTCCAGAGGGCCATTATTTTGCCTACCATGACTACTGGAATCTTTCTCATTTTACATATGAGGAAATTGAGACTCAGAGAAGTTAAGGAATTTGTCCAAGTTCACACAATTAACTAGAGGCAGAGTTTGGATTTAAACACAGGCAGTTTGGCTTCAGAGTTTGGGCCTCTAACAACTGCAATTTAGTATTTGTGGTCTGAAAAAGAGAAGGAAAGAATGAAGAAAGGAGCTAGAGACATATTTTATCTCTACAATCATATACAGTCATGCCAGCTGGTGTTTAGTGAATTAAACTCTTACTTTCAGTTAAGTAGTGACAGCACCAAAACACCATAGAAAAGAGAGCTTAAAGACAAGAGAAAGAATGCCCCAGAACAAGGAGAATGGGCCACTGAGATTGATCACGTTTGCTGAACCAACAGCTGAGAAAGGCTGAAAATACTGACACAAAAGGAAGAATCACAGTAAAAGAGATTGTATGTAAAAATAACACAACTTTGAAAAGTAGAAGAAAGTGAGGAGGCCCTGAAGGGGATATCAAAGATGCATAATAAAGTAGAAACTGAAAAATCAGAAGAGTATCTAATTGGCAATACAGGAATGCATATAAAATGGGAATCTGTTAACCAACAGATTTCATTGCCAAACTACACAAAATAATCAATTCCATCGTCATGGAAATCTCTTCTATGTTTGTATTATACTAGGTTGGAATTCTAAGTTAAACTCTTCTATGGGATCCTTGTCTAACTTGGAGATGAAGATAATGAACTGAAACCCGGAAATCAAGAAACAGTAAGTAGCAGAATATACCCAATGACATTGATAATTTTGAAAATTAACCTCACTAAGGTCAGGATTCAAATTCAATATCTCCAGTTAAACAAAAATAAAGCCATTGTGTATACGCCCAAGTAAGAGAGCATTCCAGGAACCATTAGGCTGGTAATTGTGTTTCACATTCTGCAAGTACGTATTCCTTTTCAGAAAAAATAGTTCCTTTTCCAAATATATTTCCATTTTTTCAACAAATATTAAGGAATCCTCTTATATGGTAAGCAGTAAGCATTGTGTTAGGATGCATAGGTAAAGAATGTCATGTTCCAGTTACATGCATGTGTTTAAAATGTGAGAGGACTATTTTAAACACAAACATTTAAAACACTGATTTATTTCCAAAGCAATATGTCTTTACTGTAGACAACTTAGAAAATATACAGAAGTAAAAATATAATAATCTATTATTCTACCAATCAGTAAGACATCCTGTTAATAAATGCTAATATTCTGAATTATTTCTATAGACTTTTCCTTATGAATGCATCTGCATTGTAAAAAGAACTTACATTTTAGACACTATTTTCAACTTTTTAAAATTTAACAATGTATTTTACACAAAATGTTTATGGGCATTTCCCCATATCCTTAAATACTATCTTGTCTAATGGCTACATACAAGTTTGTTGTAAATGCACACTATAGTTCATTTAGCCAAGACGATTTTGTTTGCAATTTAGTGAAGAATTTAGTCACAGAACTCTAAATTTCTCTAAAATGTTTGCTCCACAACCCCTCAGTGACACAGTTCCATCACACTTATCATTACTTTCTATCAAACTCTATTGCACTATTTCCAGTATCCTGCAATTTCATTATGATGGATAACATCTTTTCGCTAATTCTTCCTGATTTCTATATTTAAAGTCCCATTTTTAACATGTTAAGCCTAGAAATATAATCAAAGTGATCACTTTTTAGATGTTTCTAAGACATTTTTCTACTGTTTCTCCTCGTTGTATTTGCATGATTTCTCTAAAGTTACTGATGATAAAATATACTCCAACATCTGTCCCTTCACCACCACTACTGTTTCCTCAAACTAGTGAAAGATACCATGAAAAGTGTGTTCGGTAATCAGCAAAACAGGTAATTTCCCATGAAAATGTCTTTGGAGAACTAAACTGTAGAATTATTCCAAGCAGTAGTCAGAAATGGAATTCATCATGTGATAAAAGCTTTAAGTCACTAAATATTGATATTATTGTTACTGTTTAATGTTGGAAGTCATGGGGCAATTATCTGAAATCCAGAAAAGAGAATCAATGAATGAAAATATTCCTTTCAGATGAATTTCTTGTTCATTGCCTGGCTGCCTTACTACCACAAAGCAATTTGGACCAATAAGTAAACTTTGCCATTGCCCTAATGTCTCATGTTTACAGCAGAAATAATCTTCACACACAAAAACCAGAGAGAGGGAGAGAGAGAGAATGTATGTATCTAAACTTGTATAATTAAACCTCAGAAAATTGGTACATACTAGATTTATCATTTTTCCTTAAATACATACATTTGATATACTTATTTTAGACTAAATTTAATTTTAAAAAAATACAATAAAAGTTGACTTACATTTTGGAAACTACTTTCAGCCTTTTAAAAAAGATTTAACAGTGTATTTTGTGCACAATGATTATGCACATTTCCCCATATCATTAAATACTCTCTTGTCTAACTATTCAAATTTAAGGTTGGATTCAATAATAGAAACTTTTTAAAATACAAAGAATATGATTAAGATCAGTTTGTTTTACTGATCATTTATACACCTATATAAAATATCTCAAGATAACATAGTTCAAAAATCCCCTATGGAAAAAAGTAATACAGTTCATAAAATTGACATAAGTCCCTTTAAATAAGGTACTTTGAAGTAAAATTAAGGTACATACAATGAATTGCAATTAAAATATTCCTGATTAATCACTGATAAAACTTGCAGATAATATTTTACTATTAAAGAGTCAGGATGAGGGGTACTGTCTACAATTTTTAGCCACTTCTACTGGCTCTTCATATAAGGACAACCTTAGGGTAGGCCCAACTGTAAATTTCTTTTGTGTAAATGGATAAAATAGATGTTTCTCAAGAGTTCCTGTTTGCTAATAAATGCATATTTCACCAAGGACCAGAGAAGAATTGGTCCCTTGCTACATCAGAGCTACATCAGAGCTGTGTTTGCAGTTCTGTTATTTTGCTCCAAGAATTATCGAGGAGACTTTTGATTCCTGAAAAAACTGCTTCTTCTTCTAAGAGGCAGTGCCTAAACTTTTAGTTAGAGCCATTCCTTAGCCTCAAGAGTAGCCACATTTCACTAAAGCCAGAACTGAAGGCCCAGCTATCTCAGTCTCTGTGTCCTTGTTTGAAAAAAATAGGTCTGGACAGCTTAAGTAAAGGGCATTATTTACATTTATCTTAATCAGTAGAAGACACTCACAGTCTAGATATGGCTAGGGATGGGTGTAGATGGGCAAACTTGACCCTGCCACACCAATAGGTTATGATGGACTTTAAAATTAAGTCCCAGATGTACAAAGTAAAGAGAACTAGGACTTTTGCACGCCTTTTAAAAATTACACTCATTTTCTACTACAGGGAAATATTTATTATCATTCTTTAATTTTCCAGGCACCAGAAAAAATATATTTTGAACTTCCTAAGTTTAGTTTTCCTTCTAGTATCAAGCAGGCATAGAATGATGACATGGTTTGGCTAATAAAGTAATTCCAAGGGACCATCTATTATCACTCTGCCAACACAGCCACCACCACTGCTTTCATTAATACTCAGGCTATTGCAAATAACCTCCACTTCTCTGGTGCCTCTAATGTGACAAATACTTTGCTAAGTGCTTAACACACATTATCCCTGATGTACCTTGCAGTATCAATGAGAACTCTAAGTATATTCAAAATGAAGGTTTATAAAGACCCTGACTCTCTCTGTTCCCAGGGCCTCTGTCACTACACTAGAACACACCATCTCTGTCCATTTATATAAACCATGTACTGTGTATTGATTAATTCAATGTGCCTGCCACTTTTTTAATAAAAATAATTCATGTATCTTTGGGAAACTGTCTGGATGCCCATGTCAGGGCCTCAGTTCCAACCACACTCTTCCCTCTTTGCATCAGTCACACAGAGTTACTTGAGAATCTGAACTTGAATGCTACTCTGCACAGCCTCCTCATGCAATCTTACATCCAAATTGTCTTCACTTCCTCAGTACCTTATCCAGTCTTTCACGGTAGCTATATTACTTCACATTGTCATCATTTATATTCCTGTCTTTATGTGAAAACACAAGGTACTTGAAGATATGTTCCCTACCTGCCATCTGCGTGCTCCCAAGTTCTTGATACATTGACCGGGTAAAGAACAGCTGTTAAATAAATAAATGTTGAGTGAATTACTGTGTCTCTTCAAGGAAGATAATTTACTGTGGAGGGATGCGGGCTGCCCCTGGCAGGTCTAGACTAGAAAGGATGTTTGATATTGCAAATTGTTGCTTGGAGCAATCTCTTAATCCTGTGTAATTGTTCCAGCATTTCCTACTTAATATTGTCTTTACATATATTATCTGATTCAGTCCTTCCATCCTATAATGTACTTCCTCTGATATAAGCCTTCTTTAAAATACCACATTTACAACTTGGTACAGAGGATAGAGATGTGGATTTCATCCTTATAGGTCAGGTTCCATTATGGTCAGAATTAGTTGGTAAGAGTTCAGAACAAGGACAAAACTGAATCATCTAAAATTTTACAGTTTATTCACATGCAATGCTGAAATATGTCTGCATGTTTGTGTGTGAGATGAAAGAGAAAGAAAGACAGAGAGAGAGGTATACAGTGGCAGTAAAATAGGAATGGGTTTTGGAAGGTGAGTGGTAGAATTGTCCATAAATAGGTCTCAGAATTGAAAATTCTTAAATGTTGGAAAGACACAGAAAAGGTAAAGTCTCCAGTAAAGGACAGTATTAGGAAAAGATGTGTAATCAAATTATAAATTTAAGGCTGGACTAAACTTCTAGAGCGATTAGTAGGTATGAGAGAAGTGTATTCAAAGATGTTTATCACAATGAAATAGGGACTTCCTCATCCTCTATATGATGAAGTATATCCAGAATATTTCTAAGGTTTTTCTATTTTTGTTATAAGACATCTACATGTATATTTTTTACTTTAAAATTTTTAACTTTATTTTAGATTTATTTTTTATTGAGGTAACATTGGATTATGACAAACGTCATGTGTATAACATTATATTTCTACTTCTGTGTACCCTAAAGCATGCTCATCACCAAAAGTTTAGTTTCCATTTGTCACCACACCTCTTTCACCCTCTCCTGCCACAGTCCTTCCCCTCTGGTAACCACTATTCTGTTCTCTATATCTACATGTTTGTTTCTGTTTGGTTTGTTGTTGTTGTCGTCTTTATATTCCACATATGAGAGGAATCATATGGTATTTCTCTTTCTCTGTCTTATTTCACTTAGCATGTTACCCTCAGGTTATCCATGTTGTTGCAAATGGCAAGATTTCATTTTTATGGCTGAATAGTATTCCATTGTATATATACTTCACATCTTCATCCAACCATCCCTTGGTGGGCATGTAGGTTGTTTGCATATCTTGGCTATTGTAAATAATACCATGATGAACATAAGGGTGCATGTGTCTTTTTGAATTAGAGTTTTTGTTTTCTTTGGATAAATATCCAGAACTGCGATAGCTGGATCATATGGTAGTTCTATTCTTAATTTGAGGCATCTCCATACTGTTTTCTATAATGGCTGCATCATCTTGCATTCCCACCAACAGTGCAGGAGGGTTCCCTTTTCTTCACATTCTTGTCAAAATTTGTTATTTTTTGCCTTTTTTTACAGGATCTTATTTTATTAACATCTTTATTGGAGTATAATTGCTTTACAGTGGTGTGTTAGTTTCTGCTTTATAACAAAGTGAAACAGCTGTACATATACATATATCCCCATATCTCCTCCCTCTTACGTCTCCCTCCCACTCTCCCTATCCCTCCCCTCTAGGTGGTCACAAAGCACCGAGCTGATCTCCCTGTGCTATGCGGCTGCTTCCCACTAGCTATCTATTTTACATTTGGTAGTGTATATATGTCAATGACACTCTCTCACTTCGTCCCAGATTACCCTTCCCCCTCCCCGTGTCCTCAAGTCCATTCTCTACGTCTGCATCTTTATTCCTGTCCTGCCCCTAGGTTCTTCAGAACCTTTTTTTTTAGATTCCATATATATGTGTTAGCATATAGTATTTGTTTTTCTCTTTCTGACTTACTTCACACTGTATGACAGACTCTAGGTCCATCCACCTCACTACAAATAACTCAATTTCTTTTTTTTTTCTTATGGCTGATCCCACCTTTTTGATAACAGCCATTCTAACAGGCATGAGGTGATATCTCACGGTTTTGATTTGTATTTTCCTGATGATTAGTGATGTTGAGAGTCATCTGTGCCAGTGGGCCACGTGTATGTTTCCTGTGCCAGTGGGCCACGTGTATGTTTTCTGTGCCAGTGGGCCACGTGTATGTTTTCTCTGGAAAAATGTCTATTCCTCTCCTATGCCCATTTTTTAATCACAAATGATATATCCAGTAATGGGTTAACATCCAAAACACAAAAAGAACACATACGACTCAAACAGGACATCTATATATTAATAATGTATCTAGATATTCTCAACTGAAAAGAATACGGCAGTGTATTTTTAGTTGTATTAAGTAGTGCTCTAGGGATTTGGAAAGGCAGAGAACTAGAAAGAAATCAAATCAGTTTTATTAAAATTATGTCACAGAAACAGCTCTATTAATGCCTCTACATTTGTTCTATCTTTTAGACTTCTTTGTAAGCTTTATTTAGAGAAAAAGATATAGTTTCCAAAAAGTGTATCTGTTAGTGTCCAAACAGGAAAATAAGAAAAGAAAAACTTTTTAGTATTTAAAACAAAAAGACTAGGTATTACTCAGGTGATGGAAGAGCCTGAGAAATCAAACTGGTTTCAGGGAAGAAAGGGACTGAATAGCTACTGCAGTGAGCCTCGACCACCACGCTCAGGCTAGAAGGACAGAAGGAAGAGATGCGCTCAAAGTACCTGGGACCAGGGTCACCCACTCTCTCCTCCCAGTTGTTGGCTTCACCTTCTCTGCAAGTCACATTTTCAGACTGGCCTACTTTAAACAATCTTTATAGCTCTGTCAAAGTCCTCGGGAAGACTCTGACAAGTTCACATAAGTTTCCCCACCTATCCCTGAAATTATCACTGTGGCAGAGTGGGAAATCCTGATAATTAGACTCGGATCATGTCCCATGAGCTTACATGGGCTCACAGGACCAGGAGTGGCTTATGTTAAAGATAGGGATATGGAAGCTGCTCTAACAAAACCACATGGTCTAAAGTTATCATGGAATAGGTGTGGGAGGGCAGTAGTTGTTCTCCAAAAGAAAGAATTTCTTACCATCAGAAATATTCATGTTCACTACACAAAGTTTAGAGTACCTCAGACTTACTCTCTGTTCATAGCACACAAACTACTTCCATCTACTCAAAGAGCATATTGGAAAACAAGTGAGGGAGGTACTGAATTAGGGATGACCTTGAGTCTCTCAGATATGTAATGTTTGGGAAAAAAAGTATCTTTGCTATTTATTATTAGTAAAGTTTTGTGACACTTGTAAATGACACATACTTGTATATGAAGAACATAATTAAAATTTGATATTCTAGAGAGACATAGTAGCAACTTCAAGTCTTTTTCCAGCAATATCACCATCATCCCATGGGGTTTTTTTTTTTGCGGTACGCGGGCCTCTCACTGTTGTGGCCTCTCCCGTTGCAGAACACAGGCTCCGGACGCGCAGGCTCAGTGGCCATGGCTCATGGGCCCAGCCGCTCCGCGGCACGTGGGATCCTCCCAGACCGGGGCACATCCCATGTTTTAACTGTGTAGTAATCAAAGCCTGGAATGAGGAGGTGGAGAAGTAGGGAGAGGCAGACTGAATGGCTTCAGCAAGCAGCAGCAGCGATTGCCAGATCAGAAAAAGAGAAAGAAGAGCAAAAAGCTGAAGGCAGGAAGAGTCATCTCTAGTGTCAGCAGTTGTTTCAAAGGGACCATCTTGATGACCTTGGTAGGGAAGAAGGAGGAAGAGTTTCCCTGGATGCACCAGTGGAAGCTGTCTCACCTTATTAGGCAGTTATATATTTATGTGAGAGATGTTTACAATTCAGATGATACATACTGTAAAATATCAGCTGAATTAAAGCTTTCCCTCTGAAAAATATGCACCATGTCCAGTGTTAGGAAACTATGCCTTATTTTCTTATATGGCAGAGTTTATATTTTTCAACAGTATTGGATGAAAAATGAAGAGAAGCTACAAAAAGTGATTAGAAATCAACACTATGTTATGGGAAAATGAGCATAAAATTTGCTAACAGCTTTTCATCACCTACATTACGCATAAATACCAAAACAGTCATACATGTGACAGAGAGTATCTGCTTAGTTATCACAGTACTGAGATTCTCAGAAGTTTTTCATTCTAAATTTCATTTCAGAGGAACATCAAAATAATACAGCAGTAAAATTAAATAGCAATGAAAAATAATGAGAGAGGGGAAAGGCTATAGTTATATAAGCAAGAAAGTGTTAGAATGTTTTTAAGTGAGATTAGATATGTAATACATGGAAGGTCAATGAGGCAAATAGAAGTTGTACTAAAAGGCATAGATTTCAATATTGCCTGAACCTTTTTTGTAGGTGGATATAACGAAATCTACAACAGAAAGAGATAGGAAGAGGAAGAGATTATGTTTGAAAACATATGCTGATTGCATTTACCATGATTTCAAAAATAAGATATCTTTAAAAATGACATTGAACTCATCATTATTAATGACCTAGTGTAAAATGTTTTCAAATTAACAATTATTTCTCTTTATTGTCCAAACCACTGCCTATAGGCATTTAACGCAGAATCATGTTATAGCAAAATGTCTGAATTTGTCATCAATCATCTTTGAGCTTCCATACTGTACTGATTCTCTCCATGAGCACAGAGACTGAATTCTCAATATTTATTTAAATTGATAGTATTTGCTGCACACTGTATTATTCTAGAGAAAAAATTTTCAGTCACATATAGGAAAGTAGACAGCTGATACTAATTCAAAAATACATTGGTAACTGAAAATCATTTTCATAAATGATTTGATGCCTGTCTTTGGAAAATATACAGATTGCAGTATACCACCCTTTGAATTATATTTGAGTTTGTTCTCTGTAGTTACCTGATAATTAATAAGCTCTAGAGACATGGATTTCTAGGACAAAATTCCTACTACAAGGATCAGCTACACTATTTCTGTTTGCTTCAAGACATAGTTGCGGTCTGCGGTCTAATTTTATCCTTGCCTGTATATTTCAAATCAATATTTGTCAGTATCAGTAACCATCTACATGCTAGAATTCTAATTTTTACCAGATAACAATATTTGCCAATTTCCCTGTCACCTAAAAGTCCACTTACCATGTCAGGCAGAACTCCTTCCTTAAAAAAGAGTTTGAAAATGATTATGATCTTCTTTCATTTTTGCTTTGTATTTGTTTTTGCACCACTACTTTTAAAATTGAAGACCTAGTCTCCTTGATAAAATGTTTAGACTTAAATTTTAATCCCTCAAATTAAAACTTTCTCCAGGTCTTCATGAGCTGTGAAAATATTTGATTTTGTTTATACACATAGAATTGAAAATAAGACTAAAATTGGAGCCCCTTACTTCCAAGGAGATGATTGTCTTTCTTCCGAAAATATAAATTATTTTGATCTAGAATTTTCTTGTCACAGTAAGAATACAAAAAAGAAAAAAAAGAATATAAAATACATAAAAGTACAAAAATATAAAAAAACATACAAACCATTTTTGGTGTAGATTTACTGTGGAGAAACTTTGAGGAGAACACGGAAAAATATTTACTAGACAAGTCAAATGCAAGAAAATTAAGCTGATGTTAAATTTGATTTACGTTCCTCTAATGTGGGAATTATTACTGGGAACTCCATGCAGATAAATAACTTTTCTGCCGGTCCACAGTTCATTTTTCAAGGAATCTAATGAAACTAGCTCTTAAAAAAAAAAAACAAAAAACTACTGAAGAAAATAGTGTAACAGAAATGACTTGTGTAGCATGAACATATTTTCCTTAACAAAATAAACAAATATATGGTCAACACTAACTTGGATACTGTAGAGAATAAAAAGTCTGAACCAATAAAAAGATACCAAGTGGAGGGCTTCCCTGGTGGCGCAGTGGTTGAGAGTCCGCCTACCGATGCAGGTGACACGGGTTCGAGACCCGGTCCGGGAAGATCCCACATGCCGCGGAACAGCTAGGCCCGTGAGCCACGGCCGCTGAGCCTGCGCATCCGGAGCCCGCGCTCCGCAACGGGAGAGGCCACAACAGTGAAAGGCCCGTGTACCGCAAAAAAAAAAAAAAAAAAGATACCAAGGGGAGAATGATTTGTAATTAATACAATTTTTTATCTTGAAATATAAATAACGTTATGCACTGCCCCCAAAGTTAACCAATTCAGGTACTAGTTACCTCCCCACCTAATTCTGTTAATTTTTAATCATTAGGTATTTGATTCTTCACTGTTCATAAAGGGCTGTTAATGACATATTACCTAACTAAAGTCAGAAGAATACAACAGATAATTTTTGGAATCAGTGATTCTATAAGTAGAAGTCATTTTAAGAATTGTTTAGTGGATTGATACAAGTAATTTACAATAAACGCATAATTGCATATAGGGATGTGTGTCATGTTAGGTAGATGGTTTTGAAAGTTATGAGGTGTCTTTTTTTTTTTTTTTTTTTTTGCTGTTGTTTTGTTTGAGAGTAAATAAAGAGCCTCTGTCACTGGAGTTAGGTGTGTCAGAAAATAGAGATAATATATAGACAGGTAGTGAGAGATTATCTCACAATAATTTTGGTAACTGAATGGAGAGTGCCAGGATGCCGGGTTGGCTATTTAGGTGATTTTCAAAGACTAGATGACACAAGGAAGTAAACCATGCTTGGCGTTAGGAAGAACACGCCACGAATAATACCTGATCTATGACGTGAAGCTCTAGCTGTTGCAGAGAAAGGACAGGCATATGTTCAGTTACCCAAAGTAGATGTGCTAAGTGACATAGAAAGGTAAACCAAGGCCTCAGGAGAGGGATATAAGGTGAAATAATTTATCTTGAAAAATGGAAGATTTTTACGGAGAGCATGGCATTGGTGAAGTGTACCGGAGAATATGTGGTTGTAATTATTTACGGAATTTTAGGTAGAAAAGCTATAAGAACAGAAATATGGATAAGGAAAATAAAATCTAGAGTATCATTAATAGTAGCAAGCCTGTACTGCTAGATATTGTCTTTGTTTTTTTAAAGAAATGGCCATGTGAACCAGAGCCAATGCTAGCTTGGTGGAACTTCTCTGGTCAAAAATGAAATGTGACAAAAGCAGAAATGAGGTTTCTCATGTAGTTTGTAAATGAATAAAAATACATTCTCTAGTCCTGAACTTTTTCTTGTTTTTGTTTCCACTGCTGGATAGAGTGGTCATGATGAAAAAAGATATCACATGAGCAAAGAAAATCAAAAACAGGAGTAAGAGGATATTTTTGTGATAGACAGTTACAAAAATAACCACAACTATGAGTTAAAGATATGTACTTAGGTTTGCCTTGATGGCAAAAAGCATGAGGCCTAGGGGATGGTACTCAAAATCATGCTTACTTACTTCTAATTTAAAATGAATGTACGTATCAGTTTTCATGCTTTCAAGAGATTCTGGTCAAAACTAAGTGACTTGGAGTCAGAGGACTCTTTAGAAAGAAACTTCCCAGAGTTTGGTTTTGATAAAGATCTCCAGTTTTGGGGTTTTCTTGTGCGGTACGCGGGCCTCTCATTGTTGTGGCCTCTCCCGTTGCGGAGCACAGGCTCCGGACGCGCAGGCTCAGCGGCCATGGCTCATGGGCCCAGCCGCTCCGCGGCACGTGGGATCTTCCCCGACCGGGGCACGAACCCGTGTCCCCTGCATCGGCAGGTGGACTCTCAACCACTGCGCCACCAGGGAAGCCCAAAGATCTCCAGTTTTGACAAGATAAAGATATCCTGAACTTATCACCCCTCTCCCATAACACAGCCCAGTGCATGTGCAGATGAATATCTGAGCCCAAATGCATCAGGCTGTGGGACTTGGGGACAAAGGGAACTGCTGAAGATATGCTGATGATTACACTGCTTTCTGTGCTTAGAATAACAAAGTTCTTAGTCTCTGACCCAGGAATCTTGTTCCTTATGCCAATATCCATGAAACTGTGGCAGGTGGGTTTGTCAGCTTGCAAGTAAGGTAAGATACTAGACCCTTTGCAGTTCTTTATGTGGAATTAAGAGGATAAGTGAACTGGTTCCTAAGAGTACCCAATACACCCCTCCAGACCCACTGATCAGAATCTCTGGGGGTAAAGCCTGGAAATCTGAAATATTATCAAGCTCCTCAGGTAATTCATACAAACATACTCCTTTAGCATCTCAATTTTAGTACATTATTCATTCTGTCAACTATTCAAACTAGATAATGTCTTTTTCTATCAAAAGTGTAGAAAATCAGTGAATGCAGATTGCACAGAGGTTGGCACAGTACAGACAGCAGTATTGCAAAGTGAGGGTCTCCTCTGTCTCAGAGTTTAGCAGTTGTTAGACTTTTAACTAAGAATTTTTAACTAAGAATTTTCCCTAAGCCCCTTGTCCTCTGTTGATACGGGTAGAGTTCTCAGACTGATGCTGAAAATGCTCACTTGACAGTTCTTAGATACGGCAAAGTCATTATTCTCATTTACTTTGACCCAATGGCCAGATGACATGAATCTGATAGACGCAATTTTTTTCTGATTTAATTCACCTTTTAAAAATTTCTTTCTCTCTCCATTACCTTGTTGCACATACTCCTGCTTCCTCTAGTCTGGAGTTAAATCATCCTTCTATTTTTCTATTTCCTTCTAGAGACTTTCTGCCCTGTTTATGTTTTGCTCCTGTTTACAGAAATTGGGCAACACCCAGTCTACAAATTAAAAATATCTTTATCAGAAGGCCTGAAATCTAAACAAGAGTAGGAATTCCTCTTACCCATCAGAAACTTATCTGGAGAAGGTACACTTGATGTTGTGGAGTCATGTGTCAAGTTATTGTTCCCAAAGGAAAACCCGGGAGATGAATACTGCCTATTGCTGTAATAGAAAACCAATCTACTTAGTGCCCTGGATATTCAGATTGCTTATTCCAGCCACCTGGGCTGCCACCCCTAAAGCAGTTCTTCTATAGCTCTTGTTGACTTCAGTGGCTTTGAAATTAATAGACTGTTATCAATAACACATTTACAGTCTGCAGTGGATAAAAAGGGATCATTTAAACATATTTTGGAGAAGAGCACACCATATTTAATATAGTGTAGTAAAGCAGCACTAATGCCATCTTTCAGTGGTTCTTGCCAATTAAGTTGATAGTAAGGGTCACAGTGGTCAATGTTTATATATAAGGAATTTTAAAACCATCGAGGGCATTATCCAGTATGATCAACCCTCGCGAAAACACTATAAATGAATCAAAATGAAAAAAATCCTGGAATGAATTTAAAATACTTTTAAGGAAAAAGTGTTTCTGTATAAGGTCAATTATGTATTTCCTTTTTACCACCTACCAGGTTCTCAAGTTCAAGGTCTGATTTTTTTTTTTTTCAAATTCATGCTTCATGTTGCTGTGAATAAGTGAAAAGAAACATAGATTTTTGCTGTTCTATCTTCTTTCAAAAGATCACTGGGCCTTCCTTAATCATTCATGAACTACTCAGTATTTATCATCTTGGCAGAAAAAGCAACATAGTTTGAGTTTACAATTAACTTGTTGGAAGTACACAATCTTTAACCATCTTTACATTCTATCTAGACAGGTGAAAGGATAAAGAGCACAGAGTTATTAATAAGTAAACTGATCACACTTATAGCTTCCTAACATGGTAGAGTCTTACAGCAGGATGAAACAGACCATGAGATGTTTTTAATTCAGTGTGTTCTTATAATAGATTAATCACATATTCTCAATTAGGAAAGTGAGGAAATGGAATGGGACTTACCCCAAAGATTATAGTAAGTTGCACCTTGTTCTTACTGCTTTGTAGTTAATGGCATTTTATTTTATATAAAAGAAACATGAAAAATACAAATTTTCCCCAAATACTAACATATAGGAAATATTTTCCATTTACTTTATGTGATGTATCATATGTCTATCATGTCTTCTAAGAGGAACAATGATTAGAATATTCTCCAATTTTAATTCAATAACTCTCCTTCATGATTTAATTGTCTACAAATTTTTATGTTTTCATAAGAAAGATCCTTTAATTATACTAGAATTCATTTGAACAGAAATGTCCATACTACAGCATTGCTAAACCTTGGGTTTTAATCTATTGACATTTAGATAATGAGTCAACAGATTTTCCCATCTAATATAATTCGATCATGTTAATAAGATCAACATAGGCAATGTTAGATAATTATTTTTAAGAGGCATTCATTAAAAATGCATACCTTCTTAAAATATCCATTTATTCATTCTAACTTAATTCTATAAAGTCTGCTTATATTTTGTGAAGTATAGTAAACTAAGAGTTAATAATCTGCGTTCTGATGTCAGAGGTTGTATCAAGTAGCCACTCTATAACTTAACAGTAGAGAAACCTCAAAAAAATCACTGAAACTCTGAGGTTTGGTTGCCTGATATGTAGAAATAGTATAAGAAAAAGTGTTTCCCTCCAAAGATAGTTTTAAGGCTGATGCCTGTGGTTAGTAGGGGGTTCTATCACAGTGCCTGGCATTTGGTGATTATTAATTATCATCAATTGGTATTTTTAACCTCATTGAGATGTATAAGCTAAAATTTTTCTAAAGAAAGAAATGGGGGAAGACAAACATGGATTTAGGAAAAAGGCTACAAATACAGATTCCAAGGACTTAAACTCCTGCTCTATGAAGGTCATGTGTTTACTTCACTCTGGGAAGCAAGGAGACCTCCTACTTAGTCTTTCTTAGGATGTTACTTTGAATAGTAGTCCAAGCTGAAAAAATACATAATTATATTTGGTAATGTATATTTCTATTTTCTAAAATATAAATTGTAGAGTAATACTTAAATTAAAAATTCACATGTGGGCTTCCCTGGTGGCGCAGTGGTGGAGAGTCCGCCTGCCAATGAAGGGGACACGGGTTTGTACCCCAGTCTGGGAAGATCCCACATGCCACCGAGCGGCTGGGCCGGTGAGCCATGGCCGCTGAGCCTGCACGTCCAGAGCCTGTGCTCCGCAACCGGAGAGGCCACAACAGTGAGAGGCCAGCGTACCACAAAAAAAAAAAAAAAAAAAAAATTTCACACGTGTGCATATTAGAAGATAGTCTACAAAAATGAAAGTGGGTGTGTTAAGGTGATAATGTTTACAATGATTTATCAAAATTGCTGTAATGGTCTTACGTGATTTCCTTTCTTAAATATTTTTTTATAAAAACAAATATTTCAGAGCCCTCTTATCCCCTAATGTTTATAAAATATCTTTCAAATCTTAGGAACTTTAAGAGGTTAATATAATACATCTAATCTGTGGAAAGAATAAGTCTAAGCGTGAACAAGTCCCTATTCTTCTAACATCATGGAGAGTATTAGCTACATTAAAAAAAACAACTATTAAAATTCATAAAAATCCATGTTTTCTAAGGAAAAGAGTGAAGTTTTAGCATATCACACATTCAACATGGGAGAAAAAGATCAGCAAAACACCTGCCAAAATGCATTTTATCTGTTTTATACTTATCAGTTTAAGAATCTTTTGTATCATAACTTATGTTGAATTTATGATTCAGTTTGGACTTAACATAATATCTGGAGCTATATAAAATAAATAGAGTCAGAGAAATCATGTGAGGAAATGTTTTCATGTAATACGACAGATCCCCTGAAAGAGAAATAAAAGTGTTTAGGCAACTATCTATTTTTAGCCTATAAATCTGAAAAGTGTACTCTAATGAAACATTCCCAGGTATCTCTTGTTACATAAAAATGCACTCCTTCTCAATGGTTTAAAACAGTAACAATCATTTGTGTTGTTCCTGAGTCTGCGGGTGACAGGGCTCAGCTAGGCACTTCTCACTCAGGATGGCTCATACAATTGCCATCCAAAGGTGGCTGGAGTTGGGGAGATGCTGAAAACTTTCCCACTCATTTCCAGCACCTGATCTGGGAAAATCAAAGAGTTGGCAGCAAGTACAGTGGGCCCTGTATATCCACCATTTCATGTAAGGGACTTAAATATCCATAGATTTTGGTATCCACGGGGGCTGCTGGAACCAATCTGTGGATACCAAGAAACAACTGTACTTCTGGGGCTTCTCTAGCACCTGTCTTATCTCTGGATGGTCTTACCACTCCTTGCAGCTCCTAGCAGGACTCCTAGCAGGACTTCCCATGTGGTAGCCAAAGGATCCCAGAGCAAGTGTCCCAAGAGGGATCAGCAGACTCTTCATTCATGACCTTATCTCACCTGCTCTTGGAAGGCACACTGCATAACTTCCACTGTATTCTGTTTGCTGAAGTTATCGAAAAGGGTTCACCCAGTTTTAAGGGGAAGGGACATTGTTCGTGCCTTTTGTTGGAAGGAAGGTCAAACCTTTAAACTACCTCTGAGACACCAATCAGCTTTATAGGATTAGACAGCTAGTACAATGAAAATGTGAGCTTGAGAAAATCCACAAGCCATCGTCTTTCAGAAATTCTGTTTCATCTGAAACGAGTCACTAAACAGCAATGTTCAGTCCACTGAAGCAGGATTTTCAGTGAGTTCCTGATGGTTGGACTCCTCAGCGTGCAGCAATTTTACTGAGCAAGCTAGTTCCTATCACCTGATGCTTCCTCTGCTTCCTCAGCAGCTGAGGCATCAGTTGTCTTGAATTTCACTTCCATTCAAAGCAAATAATGTGTTATTGACGGTGAGACATACATGCTTGGCATTTAGAAATCCTGCAAGGCAGCTGTTTTGTTTCTTTCAACATTAAACTGATGACAGAAGATTAAATATAATATTAGTTGGAGACCAAGCAACACAGGACTTGGCAGACTGTACAATTAGAGTTTTTAAAAAAGTGGTTAAAGAATATTATCCTTAGTCAAATGGCAAAGTGTTCTACAGAGTAGATTTTTTACAATGCAACCAACATCTGAGCAAAGCAACTATTGATATTTTTTTTTTAAGTTGGCTGCCATTTAAATGGGGCAATTAGTTAAAGACAGAATAAGCAAAAATCTTGCAATGCAACTGCTGTTGGTGCCCTGTGACTAATTTAAATCTTTAAAAAGACACAGATTCTAAGTCTCTGGAGAAAAAGCTCAGAGGAAATTTATCAGGGCCGGTGTGCCTGAAGTTACAGGAGAAAACAAGCTCCCTCCAGATCTGCCTTTTAAGGCTAATAACATTCTAATTATAGAGAGAGTATGGTTGCCGCTACCAGCTGAAAGCATTTTGTGGATTTAAAAAGCAAACTGAACTGAAGAAACACAGCTAAAGTAACTGTAGCATCTGTGGTTCTCACAGATTTATTCAGCAGAAACCAAGGTATCCATTAAGGTGACCCAAACTATGAGGGGGTTGTGTTATTTCAGGTATGATTAATAAATCATCATTTCACACATGACTATAAAAATGATCTATCCTGGACAATATCCCTCATCTTCTGGAAAATATCAAAAATTTTAAATCACTTCAAAGAGTTTCAGAAATAATACCTCATTATGAAGTGCTCCTAACAAACTTAAAATTTAATGGTATTGCCTCCTTTTCTACATTTGTTACATTTGACAAGTTGAGATAATTACTTGACTTCCATATTCACAATTACCTCTTATGCTATGGAGTTATTTTCAAAACGGAGTTTTCATGACTAAAAGCGTTACTCAGGAGTTCTTCATTTTAAAACTTGCTCTTAGTCTTGGACTATCCCTTGTCTTCTAAACTTTGCTTCCCTCATAATCTGTATGAGAAGGGCAATTACATAATACAAAATGATGAAAATTTAAGCCAATCATGAAATAAAAATAATCATAGTATTAATATATAAAACACTGTAAATGCTTCTTCCCTCTAAATGTGACATTGCAAACTGAGGGTCTATATTACATGGCCCAAGAAGAAAGGATTAAGAAACCAATGATTCACTTTTCAGAGAACAATTTACATGCATTGTTTCTACCTTGTAAAATGAGTTTTGGGCTGTAAGAGTGGGACCAAGAGCAGAACTGAGGACCTAGACTCCTTTCCTGGGAAGCGAGAAGGCAACACCGAAGATTCTGGTAAATGTTGTGAGTTTTGACTCCTTTGTTCTGAGTTCAATATTTAAAGGATATTGCAGCAACATGGATGGACCTAGAGATTGCCATACTAAGGAAGTACGTCAGACAGAGAAAGATAAATACCATATGATATTACTTATATGTGGAATCTAAAATAAGACAAAAATGAACTTATCTATGAAACAGACTCACAGACATAGAGAACAGACTTGTGGTTGCCAAAGGGGAGAGGGAGTAGAGGAGGGATGGATTGGGAGTTTAGGATTAGCAGATGCAAACAATTATATACAGAATGGATAAACAACAAGGTCCTACTGTATGGCACAGGGAACTATATTCAATATCCTGTGATAAACCATAATGGAAAAGAATATGAAAATGAATGTATATATATGTATAACTGAGTCACTTTGCTGTACAGCAGAAATTAACACAACATTGTAGATCAACTATACTTGAATAAAATGAATTTTAAGAAAGTCTAAATATATGATTCTTTATATATTTTACATGACAAATTTCAAAATTCTTTACAAAAGGCAGTGTAACTTGGTCATATTTTTTTTTAATGATTAGAGGATATATCCAGGTTGTTGGGGAAATATAGTTAAAAACAAAATCTTATGACCCTGAAAATTCCACAAAGGTAAAAGAAAAAGATGTTTTGTTATTGAATAAGCATCAAAATCTGAATGTGATGCACAGCACAGGCAATTCACTAAAAGATTGCAAAGACAGAAAGCCTTGCTCTGCTCGAGAGTCCTGCATACCCTTTTATAGATCCAAACAGACACTACTCATTACATGCATGTTCAAGATACAAAACTAGTCCTCAAGTAAGAATTTCACAGCACCAGTTCTCACACAGTTCATCCCAAATTCCCTTGGTAATTGAGGTGACCATCTGTGTTAATTGGCTTCAACCAAAGGGGAAAAAGACAAAAAATTTTTCATATCTTTATGACAAGAAGTAGTTTTTCACTTGGAGCAAGGGGGCTACAAAAGTTAGGCTCCTATCCTCCCATAGAGACTTGGAGGTAGGGGAGATGGGGGTGTGAACAGCCTTGATGATTTCAAAAAACTGGTTCCCAGGCCGCTGAGAAAGACACTTCTGAGTCCTAGAGCTAGCCAGAGACCTATTTAGCTTCTAAAAAGATTTTCATACATTTCTAAAACCTAGGAAAGAACTTAGAAGTTTTCTAAAGTAAATGCTCTAAGAAAATGGAAGGAAGGTCTTTTTCCGTATTCTTAACAGGAAGAATTATGCCTCTTTATTTGTATTTGCCCTTACAAGGGAAAATGCATTCTTAGAACTGAGAGAAAAATGACCAATTATATGGTACAAATTCATCATTTATGGATGAAGGGACTAAGAACCAGAGGATTAAAGTGATTTTCTCTGAAAGGATAGGCCCCGATTCTTACTCCAGTGTGCTTTCCAGTCACCATGATTGCCTCAACCAGGTTCCTCAACCACAAGAAGAAGTGATACCCCTAGAGTGAATTGTTCCCTCCTGTTTCATCACTTTTCTTCCAACTTTAAGCCTCTGCTCCATACATGAGCTCCCCAATCTCCAATGCTCATACCTAATGCTCATGGTAATAGTACAAAATGGACAGACATACTCAGGCCCAGGTCTGTTCTTCCATTGGTTATGAGTTATGGCAGTAAAATTCCACATACTGCCAACTTTACAGGTGAACTTTAGAATGTGGGAAAGTAATGGAAATGGAAAGTCATACAAAGTTTTCTAATGCATATAGATCTTCATATTTATTCCCACAAAATAACTGATTACAAAAGACTCAACTTCATCTTACCCAAAGCAGAACAGTTGGTGCTCTCTATCGTGATGCTGCCACACCAACAACTTTGAGTTGTCACCCTCAGAGAGAAATTTTACTCTTACTATAATTATAGAAAGAAATGTAGGTTACCTGAATAGCAAGTATACGCATCTTTACATGTCCCTACCACTTGATAAATAAGAGGTAGAATCCATAAATTTAGAGGATTACTTCTGAATTTTAAAAGTCCTGTTTCATCTTGGCTACATATGTTAAGAAGCCATACTTTTCTTTTGCTTTAAAGGGTTCCAGACAATTTTATAACTCTCCACACAGCCACTGGGTTATTTAATGTATAATGCCAACAAAGCCACTAGTGTGGAACAAATTTACCTTAATTTCTCAAGTGTATATACATTATTTAAATGATCTGTCAAAAGAGGTATGGTTCAAACAAGGGCAGTATAAACTCACTGATTTTATTTAAAGTGAAGAACTGGGTCTTTTGCCAAATAGCCATAAAATGAGAGCCAAAAGCAGTACTGGAAGACAAACCTAATAAGTTAAAAAAATACCAATCCTCATAATGATGTAATTGTTTTTAATAAGCTGAGTTCCGTTTATAAAACCTGACATAAAAAGTAAAAGAGACGGGCTTCCCTGGTGGCGCAGTGGTTGAGAGTCCGCCTGCCGATGCAGAGGACACGGGTTCGTGCCCCAGTCCGGGAAGATCCCACATGCCGCGGAGCGGCTGGGCCTGTGAGCCATGGCCGCTGAGCCTGCGCGTCCGGAGCCGCAACGGGAGAGGCCACAGCAGTAAGAGGCCGCATACCGCAAAAAAAAAAAAAAAAAAAAAAAGTAAAAGAGGTTGGAGTGATTGTTAGTGCCATGAGCCAAGGAATACAGGCAGTCTCTAGAAACTAGAAAAAGCAAGGGAATGGATTTTCTCCTAGAGCCTACGTTGGGAAGGTAACCCCACTGGCACCTTGAGGTTAACTCCACAAAATCCATTTCAGACTTCAGATGTCCAGAACTGTAAGATAACATATTGTGTTGTTTCAAGCCACTACATGCATGGTAATCTGTTACAGAAGCAATAGGAAACCAATATATTGTAGTAATGAATCCCATATTTGCCCATTAAAATTACCAAGCTGGTTACCATCATGGGCAACTCATTCTCAGTTCCACTCAATTCTAGAAATCAAGACAGAGAGCATGTATGTCAGAATTTTCCCACCTAAGGGGGATTGATAGGTGCTATGATATTTATCTACCAACTTGTACAAATCTTTTGTTGAGGGTAGCTCATGGGTGAAGGGACAGTATTGTAAATATCCCCTTGTGGTCTGACGTATGGTTTATGGATTAGGCTCCCAGGTCAAAAAAAGCCCTGAGGCAAACCAATTGCAGGGGCTGACATTTGGAAGACAGGCCAGTGTTCATGAAAATAATACAGGCACATGCAGCATTTAGTTCCACTCATGCCCTACATTACATTTACTCTATCCTGTCATTGATTATTCAAGGTAGTGGCTAAGTACAATTTCTTGGGGGAAAAAAAGGACTTTGGAGGGTTTATGTGACAACTCCTTTTTCTGCTTATCTACTGCCACAATGTATCCAAAAATATTAGGCAAAAGACAATTAAAATTAGTGAGATCCTTGCTGTGCTACATAATAGAGGCAACACTTCTGCTCCAGCAACTAGGACTCTGGTTCAAAGGGACCAAAATATAAGGGATGGGAGGCACAACCTTAAGTGAGAGGCTGATTGTGGTTTCCAGTTCAGTCTGTCCTCTGATACAAGGGAAGAAATTTTCTTTTAGCATGGTCACCAAGGCCTTCTGGCTTTTACACCATGCCCTAAGTTGTCAATTCCTTCCATCCAGGCTTCAGTGATATTTAACAACCAAAATGGTTCAGTCCTAATATTCACCACTGTCCTCCTCTCCCTCAAATGCCAGACATACTGAATAAGCTAGTACACCTCATTTACTAGTAGCCACAAGTGTCAGCATTTTAATTCTGGTAGAACATCATGCCAGGGCTTATCACACTGTGGTGTTCTCACAGCCTTCTGGCTAGGGAGTGAAGTGATGCCATTCCAGAATTCTATCCTGAGAATCTGCTTCCTACATTCAGTTTCAACAACAATTATCTTAGCTTGGGTTCCCCCAGAAGGTGACCCTGTGACAAATATCCAAATGCAAATAGTTTATTTGGGAAGTGGTCCCTGGAAACACCCAGAGTAGGAGCCAGGAAATGAGACAGGGAAGGGAGAGGAAGGCAGCTAGTAAAGAATGGATTAACAAACAAGTTACCTCTATGGGCATGGAGCTCAGTCCAATAGAGAAATTCTGGGAGCCTATGTAGAACACAGGATTCAGGTTATCCCACTGAGGGGCAGTTGCTTGAAAGCTGCTCCAGGCATCACTAATTCTCTGCACTCTGGGCTGACTAAGCTTGGGGAGAAAACTCTGGAGTGGAGAGAAAATTCTCAGGCAAATCAAAGTCTGTGCTCAAAATTAGAAGTTCGATCAGTGTGCAAGGAAATGTTTAAGGATGATGACCAGATCTGCTATAGCCAATAATGCTGCTTCCTAAAACCTGCCAGTATAAACAACACCTTCCCTTGGGGATTCTTCTTCCTCTAATCCATCAACATATTGATAAAAATAACATATATAATCTTCTCTGCTTATGAATACAAATATATTTTTGTCTTTAATTTTTTTTGAAATTCCAGATTCCACACAAACACGTCCTGAGTCCATCTAGAAATAGAGACCATTATTCCCAGCCCATTTCTGTGTTAGATTATCAGGGTAGCTATATCAGTATAGAAGTGTCAATCTAACCCTAAGCATACCTGCTGAACTGGGAATCACACATTGCCTGTGGTTACCTTGGAATTACAGGTTAAACTGATATCTGAATTTACCTTTACCAAGTTTCTTTGCTTCCTTTTCCAACAGCAGCAGTGATCTTACCTTAAACAGTTTCCTTCTATCTACTTTTCCAAGACACTGATGGCTATAGAGAGTTTATACTAGCTGGGACCTACTTTGGTTACTGTGTCAAAAGCATAAGTAGCTGTTCCTTAGGAGACCTAAATTTTTACTTTTTTAAAAAAAATGTAGTTTAACATTTGCTATAATAGAAATAGACTTCCTGCAGTGCCATTCACCAAGGTGGCTACTGATTCCAGTCTTTTCTCAAAAGCACTAAAAGATACATTGATTTGTTGTCAAAATTCTTTTCAAATATTTTTCCAACCTTCTGAAACCTCAAAGCAAATATCAATAACCTACAAATACACAAAGATGAGCTTTGGAGGACTCAAATTAAATATTTCTTTATTTTTCATGAAGGCTTCTCAACCGGTTTTATGAGATTGTCATTCTGAAAAGGTATTGTCCTTTCAATTTGTTCTCTAGCACATATATAAACAATTTTTTTGTATTTACATTTTGGGTATATTTCCATACAAATGCAAAAGAGACTAGAAAACATCTAGCTTTTTAAAATTTCAAGATGATAAAAATAATATCTTTCATCTATAGCAACTCAAATCAAATTTGGGGTTGGGTAAGTTTTTCTTCCTGAAAGCTTTCTCTTATGTACTGAAAATTTTAAATACAATCAAATCTACATGATGATGAAAGATCTGTGGAGCTTGCATATGAATGCATGATAATTTTTCCAGCTCAGCTAATAGTTAACCAAATAAATACACTTGAGTGGTAATATCTCCAGACTAACACCTAATAAACATTTGCTAATGTAGTTACTACTGAAATACAAATTTTAAAACATAATTACTAATAGCATATATGGTAGCCTGAATAATGTCCCCCAAAGATATCAAGGTCCTACTTCCTGGAACCTCTGAATGTTACTTTACATGGCAGATACAGAAAGACAAAAGACAAGGAAACAGATTTTCCTGCAACCCTCCAGAGGGAACCAGCCCTCCAATACTTTGCTTTTAGCATCATAAGACTCATTTTAGACTTCTGGTCTCCAGAAATGTAAGATAATAAATATGTGTTTTTTAAGCCACTAAGTTTGGTCATTTGTTACAGCAGCAATAAGAAACTAATACAGCACATAAAGAAGTTATTCTGGGGTAGCAAAAAAACACATGATTTTAGTTGCAGAAATTTTCTTGCAAAGAGATGAAATTCCCAGAATATTTGAGTAAAAATGACTAGAACTCTGAGGAAAACTTCAGTTATAGAAAGCCTTCATATCTAACCTGTTCCCCTAATATCTTTTGTGACTGAAAATCTGGTGTTATAATATGGCCTAACCAGTGCTGATTTTAGGCAAAATGATAAAAATTGATTACATGGGTCCTCTACAACTTTTTCATCCATCTTCTCTATACAGGCTATGCGGCCTCAATTCACTCTTTACCATTTTGTTCAGAAAGGATATGATACATTTATTCTCAGGAATATACAAGTTAGTGATGCCTGGCTTTTATTTTAATATAGGTCATATCCTTACCCTAGAATGGTGGAGTGTTTGATTATTTTACTGAGAAGTGGCAGACATCTCTGATTAGAGTTTTCCAAGGATCCCTAAAATCACATTTAAAAGGAAACTGCCAAATCTGCATCGATTCAAGTCCACCTAGGGCCAAATGAAGCGAGATCAGCTCACAGGACCCTAAGTGATCAAGAGTACAAGAGATGTATTGCAGAAGCAAGAAATTAACTGTAAAGACTTAGGTCTTAGATTTCTATCTATAAGTTACAGAGCCCTGACTTATTTCTTTCCTTCTGACAAATGTGGACCCTAAGAGAGTAAATTCTGGAAGAGTTTTGATGTCATATCAGGAAAAGACGACAGGTACAATGAAGAATAAGGATATGAGCGGCTGCTTCCCAGGGCTAAGGTTTAGATAACACTGTCTCAGCCAATGAGGTACAAGAGCATGCTAGATCAAAACCAAATGTTTAGGATGGACTAAACCTGATGTTTTACTTCTTTATTAGTCCACAGTGGGTGGCATTGAAAGGTAATAAGGAAAATGGAGAATTTAGTAGGAGAAACTCAGGAAGGAGAAAGTTGATGACAAAATAAAATTCTAAGTATGCTTCATATTGTGTGCCTTTTTGCTATAAGGAAGAGACTGTGAACCAGTCTGTCAGCTTATACCATGGGGCTCATAATAGATTCATAACAAAAAAAATTATGAAAAATCAACACCTAATGTGCCATTTAAAATCACCTGAGGAAATGAGGTTTATCTGACATTTTCTAGTTTCTATAAAGGTTTATTTTACTTTAGGTACATGGATAGGAGGAATAAGAATTAGGAATCAATATGCATAAATTAGAGATACTCCAGGTTGAAACCAGCAAGTTGCTATAAAATGCATGGATCTGAGCATAGAGATTCAGGAGTTTTCTGGAGAAGGTGTTGTAAGGAAAGATGTGCTTTCATTTGGAGGGTGGAAACTACAGAATTTCAGAAAATATAGACTAGTTGGGGATTTTGTAATAAGGAATCCACATGGTTCTCAGGTGTTTTAACCCTTAGGCCTCATTTCTCAGTTCCAGTCTGGTTTGCTATATTCTTTACTTTGGTTCCCAGATATTAAATTTCATTTCTTTTCTTCCATTCTACCTCTTCTTTGGTCATATCCAGAAAATGAAGGATCAAGTAGTAGGAAAAGAAAAAAATCAAGGCAAAGCCTTAGTTCTCAATTTTTAGTGAAATAAATGAACTACTTAGTCATGCATTTACCTCTGCTAGCTAGTGGTCTAACACCTGCCTGAGAGGTTTATTCTCCTACAGAATCCACAGGGGAATTATGAGCTTGAAACTAGAAGGTGTATTTATAGATGTGTCCATAAGAATGGAATATATTGGCTCAATGCTGTATATACCTGGCATTGACATTGTAATTATTTGTTCCCTAGTCATAGATGGGACATTAGCTTTTTTTTCAGAGAAGAGAATTATAAGAAGCTCTAAACATAAAGCAGGTCATATTATGACATGATATAAATCAGGATGGAGGATAGGAATTAAATCCAAAATGACTAAAGAAGGATTCCAAGAATCTAGTTGTAATTCAAACAGTTGGGATAGCAGCCCTGGACAGAACATTTTCCAAATTTCAAGAGAAATTTGTATGAAGACATAAAAGTTTTTAAATGACACAAACTAAAACCTTTTACTTATAACCAATGTCTAAACAGTAGCAGAGTTTATGAAAATGACTGGTATTATGCTTCATTGCACCCTAAGAAGGTAAAAATATATTTAGTCCTCCCATTCCATTCCCAAACTACTTGAACACTATTAAGCTTTGTGATCAACAATCCACAAGAAAATTAGCAGTTTTACATATATTATGAATTTAGTTTAATGTGAGGTTATATGCATACTATTCTCATCCACTGTTCCCTAACTTCTTCCAGAAGTCCCACCTCCAAATATTCCTTAAGCTTCAGAAGCAAAAACTGGATGGGAAATTTTTTTTAAAATAGATTTATTTATTTATTTAGGCTGCGTTGGGTCTTTGTTGCTGTGCTCGGGCTTTCTCTAGTTGCAGTGAGCGGAGGCTGCTCTTCCATGCATGTGCAGGCTTCTCATTGCGGTGGCTTCTCTCGTTGCAGAGGATGGGTTCTAGGCATGAGGTCTTCAGTAGTTGTGGCAAGTGGGCTCAGTAGTAGAAACCAGCAGGTAAAACCAGTCTCTTAATCTACGCAGTGCTTTAAACATTTGCCAAAATTAGGCTGGGCCTAAGCCAGTGGGGGTCAGGGGTGGGAGACCTTTAAGCCCCTGAGGCCACTTCCTCTGAGCCTTTGTATCCAGCTGAGGCTAATGAGGTGAAAAATTTAGCCTCTCAAGATGTTTTGACAATATCTCAATGTTTTTTTCAGAGACCTTAAAAATGGATCAGAGCACAGTATATTTTTCTATTTAGTTTACCCCAAGGCCACACTGTACATTCAACTAAGTTACACACCACTTTGTTTTTTACTTCTAATTATGTCAGCTAAGTAGTACAACAAACTCACAAAACAAGGTAATACAATGAGCACAGGATTGTCATGTAACTAATACATGCACGTGCTCTCTCCCCGGCCACACACACTTGTCAATCTACCTACTTTCTATCTAGTGTGAAATGCCTCAAGTTTTCTAAAATTTTATAAAAACATAATGGAAACATTTCCATTCCTTGATTCTCCTGTAAATCACTTTCTTGGTGATTTCATCTATTCGACGTGACAAAAACTCTAGAACTGGTATCTTGAAACCAGACTACACTACTAAAATTTCAACTCATATATCAATCGCAGTGTCTACGACACATCTACATTTGGATGCCTAACAGACCTCTCAGATCTGACGTGCTTGTGGTCAGATTTGTCACCAAAGTGATTCCCAGTGAATCTCAGCCCCATTATTCATGACTTTGGAGGTCCCTGCCACATGGAGTTTGGGTGGGGCTGTGCAATATGCTTAATCCAATAAATGCAGAAGTAGTAGGTGGTGCTAGTTCAAGTCCTGAGCCTTATGAAGGCCTGGCCAGTTCTGCTTCTGTGCTTTTGGAGCCTTAAACCATCAATCAAGTGGTCCAGCTACTATGATGCAGAGACCAAGTAGAGAGACCACATGAGAAAGCCACACAGAGAGAAGCACACCTGGACACAGTGTCCCAGATTTCCAGCCACCCATAACAAAATACTAGACATTTGGGTAAAGCCATATTGGACATACCACCCCCAATCATCATTTGCCTATATCCTTAGGAGAAACTCAAAACATGACGGTCCAAAAATCGTACGGCTGATCAGTCGTTCCTCAGAATTATGAAAAATAATCAAAAGACTCTTTTAAGCCAGCGTGATATAGGGTGTTATTCATGTAGCAATCAGTGACCTTACCTGGATGCCTAAAGTACCTTCTCATTTGGATGCTTAAGAGACATTTTTAATGTGACGTGCTCAAGACAGAATCCTCTCCCCAGGCTTCCACACCCAGGCCTTTTCATCTCAGTTGATGGCAACTACTCTTCTTTCTCTGTTGCCTTTAATTTCTCACACTATAATCTGTGAGATTTTTCTTCTGCCTCTATTTTCAAAATGTATCCAAATTCCAACGACTTTCTTCTACATTCAGAGCTAACACCCTGTCTTAAACCATAATCATCTTTACACTGGATTACTATGATAGCGTTCTAACGAATTTCCCTGCTTTTACCCTTGGCCCCTGCAGTCTAATCACAACACACAGCGGTCAGGGTCATCCTTTCAGTAAAAAAGTCATAATGTCACTCTTCTCCCAAAAATCTCACTGCAAAAACCAAAGTTTATTGTGGCTTAGAAAGTTCATATAAGCTATCCCCACCTCCAACCTTTCTGATTGTATTTATTTTCCCCACATTCACTCTGCTCCAGTCCTATTGAACCCCCTAATATTCTTCAAACTTGTCTGGCGCATTTGGAACTCAGGGCTTTTTCACCAACTCGTCTCTCTGCCTGGAATGCTCTTCCTCTATATACTTACAACACTAATTCTTAACACTCAAGAAATGTTCAGGGGCTTCCCTGGTGGCACAGTGGTTGAGAATCTGCCTGCTAATGCAGGGGACACGGGTTCGAGCCCTGGTCTGGGAGGATCCCACATGCCACGGAGCAACTAGGCCCGTGAGCCACAACTACTGAGCCTGCGCCTCTGGAGCCTGTGCTCCGCAACAAGAGAGGCTGCGATAGTGAGAGGCCCACGCACCGCGATGAAGAGTGGCCCCCGCTTGCCACAACTAGAGAAAGCCCTCGCACAGAAACGAAGACCCAACACAGCAAAAATAAATTAAAAAAAAAAAAAAAAGAAATATTCAAATGCCTCCTTCATGAGGCCTACCCTGAACACTATTAAAATTGTATTCTTTTCCCCTAATACTACTGATACAAATTCCCCTTATGCTACTTCTTTTGTCTTCTTCTCCATACCACTTATCCAATATACTGAACAATTTATTACAGTGGTGGCTTTTCTGTCTCCTTGCTAGAATGTAAGTTACCTAAGGGCAAAAATCTGTCTATTGGCTCAGTGATACTCCCATAACACATTGTATGGCACAAAGTAGGTAATCAATAATTACTTGAATTAAAATGTGAATCAGTGCCAAAATCTACAAAACTAAAATATTTGCAAACATGTTTCCTCACCCAGATTTCTTCCTAATCTATTGAATTATAGCCAGAGAAGTATCACTCAGGTGTCTAGATGATGATTGAATTTCAACCTATGAAAGGCATTTTGGAATGTGACGAAAAAAGACAGTTTTGAAAGACTATATATGAGCTGTTTTCAGTCAGATTTTTTTTTTCTAAACTTGAGGTGTTTTAGCAATTTTATAAGAGGAAAAGTGTTATTCACTGGGAAGAATTTAAGATAAAAAATATACCTGTACGTAGCACAGTTTCATGTTCTTTTAATATCTTTACAAATCATAGGTTTCCTACTAGATCTGAAAGTCCATGAAGACAATGGAAATATATGCATTTTTATTTCTCCTCAGAGTTAATGCATTAATTTTCCCAGATATGTAAGCTATAAACATTCCTGAAATGAAAGAGTGAATAATAGTTTTATACAGGGGATCAGGCTATTCACTCTGGGAAGTATGGCACTAATAATAAGAGAAAATAATTAAAAGGAAAAGTTAGAGTTCAGAAAACATTTTAACATGCAAGGTTAATTTTTAAAGATAATGCATAGAGGAAAAATAACACAAAGGTATAGACAGTCAAATTCATCTAGTTTTAATATTAGAAGTTGAATGTATGTGTCTGCATTTTAACGACCAGAGACAAGTGTAAAATATTTTGTATTATAAATGTTTGTCAGTAAAAATGTACATAACCTAAAGTATGTACAGATAAGTGTACAGTTCAATGAATTATAATGTGAAGAGGCTCTAGTAAGCATCACTCCGTGAATTTATAGAATGTTACCAGAACCCTAGAAGACGCTACTGTTTTACTGTTTTTGAACTTTACCTACATGGAATCACATAGTGTGTTTCCTACTATGTCTCACTTCTTTGGCTCAGTATTACATGTGAAATTTATTCATGCAGTTGAGTTTGCTCTAGTTTATTGATTTTCATTGTTAAATACTGTTTAGTATGAACATATGGCAATTTATCCACTTAACAGTTGATGAATATTTGGGTTCATTATAAATGTGTTAAGTATAAACAATACTGCATGAACATTCTTATATGTCTTTGGTGCACATGTACCCAAATGTCTACTGGGTATTACAGTAGTTGCTGTGGTCTGCTGCCCAGATCCCCTCTTCCAAAAACTGAAGTGCTCATCATTCTGCCTATTGCTGGAAGAACTGACAATGAACAGTTATCAGATGAGCTCTTCATGGAAACTCGCCATTCATCGACATGAGCTGCCTCCTGTGAGGTCAGGTCTACTTTTCATCAGCAGCCTGCATCCAGTGATTAGATCACGTGTAGTTATAAAATCCTGGCAATAGAGCTCAAATTCTGGACAACTCTGAAAGGCCGGTGCATATCCAGAGCTCCACATAGGGTGAAGTGGAGGTTTTTGTTGCAAACAGATTGCAGTTCAACTCTTTTCCTCTGCCTGTACCTATTTCTTTTGCTTCTTCACAAATGTTGATACTGAGAGCAATCCAGAGTAGACTTCTTGCACACAAATCTCCATATCATAGTAGGCTCCCGAGGGAATGCAGTTTCCAAATGGTTGTACCAATTTACAATCCCCCTGGCAGTGTATAATTCTGTACCCTCTATCTCACCACCAACACCTGGAATTGTCCTTTTAAATATATTTTGTAATTTTAAATGAAGTTTTTAAAATTAGTAATGACTTTGGTGAATCACACATGAAATCAATTCATTTAGTAAAATAAAGCTCACTTACTACACATGCATTCAGAACTCTTGACCATTTTTAGTCAGTTGCTGGATGGTATTTATTGTGTGTACATTATGTCAATTTTTCAAATTGGGTTGTTCAAATCTATATTCTTACCAAGTTTACTCTTTGTATGCTTGGCAGTCACTCTCTTGGCAGAGAGAGGTTTGCTAAAGTTCCTTACTGTTGTTATATAAATCTTATGTATTTTGAGACCATGTTATTAGGTGAATAAAAACAGCTAACATTACCTATTTATGATGGTGTCCCTTTCTTTAAAAACCTAATTTGTGTGATATTGGTACAGTGATAACAACATTCTTCTGGATTATTGTCATTAGTTTCCTTTCACCTCTATACTTCAATCTTTTCTGAATCTTCATATTTAACATATGTCTCTAGATAGTGGCCCATTTTGTTTTTGTTTTTGTTTTTTTGCGGTACGCGGGTCTCTCACTGTTGTGGCCTCTCCCGTTGCGGAGCACAGGCTCCGGACGCGCAGGCTCAGCGGCCATGGCTCACGGGCCCAGCCGCTCCGCAGCATGGGGGATCTTCCCAGACCGGGGCACTAACCCGTGTCCCCTGCATCGGCAGGCTGACTCTCAACCACTGCGCCACCAGGGAAGCCCAAGATAGTGGTCCATTTTGTATATGGGCATGCCTATACACTTGCATATGTGTTTTATCTATTCTGACAATCTGTCTTAATTACAATGTTTAGCATTTTACTCTTAATGTAGTTCTAAGTGTATTATGCTTTATATCTAGCTTGTTGTTTTTATTTGTTCCTCTGGCCTGCATTTCTAGTTTTCTCCTTTCTTGTCTTATGTTGGATTGAATATTTCTTTTAGTGTATCTTCCCTTATCTTAGTTTGATACTAACCCATTTACTATTCCTTCAATGGTTTCTCTAGATTTTGCAAATTGTAGCTTTAATTTATAAAACTCTAATATAATCAGTGTTTTACTTCCAATCAAATGCAAGTAACTTAAAATACTTTAAGTTCATGTGTACACCTCCTGATTTACATACTAGATTTGTCCTTTAATACATTTTATAAAATAATCACACACTGCTTCCTTTTTATCAGTGTAATAATTTTAAAATTTTCCAATACATTCAACTTTTTTATTCTTTAATGTACTTCTGAGCTTCCATCAAGGATCTTTCTTTCCAGCTGAAGAATACTCTTCATTATTTCCTTTAGTGAGGATTGGTTGGGGATAACAGTTGTTTCATTTGTCCAAAAATAAATTTATACTTAAGTTTTAAAAGGGTAAAATCAAAATAATTTGTATAAAGAAAAACATAATATCTCATAGATATACATTTTGATTAATTAATTAATTTACTAGATACTTCATTGCATCTAGCACTCAGGTTAAAAAACAACATTGCCAACATCCCAGAAGACTTACATCATACTTTTTTCCAGTTGCTACTATCCTTAAGAGTAATCAGTGTGCTAATTTCTCACACCTTTTTTTATGAAGTTCAACAAAGGCAAACTAATATATCATACACAAAATGTATCACAACTGATTTCTTTGGCTCTAAACTACCTTTGTATAATTCACTCATATTGTGTATGTAGTTATGGATCATTATTCCTCATTGCTATATAGTATTTCATTGTATGATTATAGTTCTATTTATTTATTCTACTGCTGATGGACATTGGCTAGTTTTCAGTTTGCATATTGTATTGGTTTGATAGGGCTGCCATAACAAAATGGAGGCTCGGTGGCTAAACAACAGATATGTGTTTCTCACAGTTCTGGGGGCCAGAAATCTAAGATCAAAGTTCTCGCAGGTTGGGTTTCTCCTGAGGCCTCTCTCTTTGGGTTACAGATGGCCATCCTCTAGGTGTGACCTCACATGGCCTTTTCTCTGTGTATACTCCCCTATGTCTCTTCCTTTTCTTGTAAGAACAGCAGCCATATCGCATTATGGCACTATCCTTATGACCCCATTTAACCTTAATTACCTCTGTAAAGGTTCTGTTTCCAAATACAGTCATTATGTGGATGAGGACTTCAACACAGCTATTTGAAGGAAACACAATTCAGTCCATAAAAAGAGGTATATTACAAACTGCATTTTGGACATTCTTTTACATATTTTGGTGATCATATATACTTATTTATGTTTGATATATTGCTAAAAAAGGAACTTCTGGATTATATGATATCCGAATATTCAGCTTTAATTGATCTTCCCAGACAGTGTTTCAAAGTGTCTGTAACAATATTCTTTCCACCAGAAGCACATGAGAGTTCTGGTTGCAAAACATTCTTAATCTACATCCTTCCTATACAGTCTCTCCTATTCAGATTCCAATTACACCTGTTTCAGGCTTTTCTACTATTCCAGTGATAAACAGACTTCTAGGATGGCCCTGTGATTCTCATTTCCTTTTATCCATATCTTTGGTGTAATTCCTTCCTCTTGAATGGAAGTGGAAATTGACTTCCTTCTAGACAAGAGAATATGGCAAAGGTGATGGAATAGTCACTCCCATTATGATGTTACATTATGTAACACTTTACCTTAGGGGACGAGAGCAAGAGATTCTTCTGCTGGCCTTGAAAAATTAAACTGCCATATTGTGAGGAAGGGGCCTCCTGGGAGAGGGCCACGTGGTAAGGAATCGGCAGAAGATCTCTAGAACCTGACAGCAGTCTCTAGCCAATATTCAGCAAGAAATACGACTTCAGTCCTATAACAAAGTGGAATTGGATTTTGCCAGTGACCACATGAGCTTGGAAGAGGATCCAAGTGTTACAGAAAAAAACACAGCTTGACTAATGCCTTGAGTGCAACCTTGTGAAACCCTGAGCAGAGGACCCAGTGAGGTGATGTTCACACTCTTGACTCCTAGCAACTGAAAGATAATAAATGTTTAAAGGCACCTTTGTGGTAATTTACTGTACCAGATAACTGATAACTAATAGAATTCCATGCATTTCTTACATTTTTAAATACTTTTCATCCATTTAAATCTAGATTGCTTCTATGCTGATCTTTAACTCACTAGTTTACTCTTCATAATGCCTAATATCTGTAAACACAGCATTTGAGCACAGCATTTTAATCACAGTTTCTTTAAGGATATATTACTGGGTCATATAAACCTAAGTTGTCAATTATTTTCTTTCAGCACTTTATATCAACCTATTCTGTTCTGATCTCCGTTGCTTAAGGCCTCAGTCCAGTCTCATTTCTGTACCTTCAGAATACATAATTTTGTTTTGCCTGCTTTGAGATTTTTACTCTTTAGTTTTGCTCTTTGGTTTCCCTAAGTGTTATATGCCATTATGTGGTTTTATTCTTATTTATCTTGAGGATCTGTGGCATTTATTGATTCTTTGACTTGATATTTAATTGTTTACATTTTTTCCTTACCATATTCTCTTTCTCCTCTTCTAAGACCTTAAGTGCATACGTTAGACTTACACTGTACCCCATATGTCTTTTGCACAATTTTTTGTATCATTTATCCTTTTTCTTTCAATATTTTCTTCTGATATGTCTCACACAGTACTTACTTGCTTTTCAGCTATGGTGAGTTTTCTGTTAATTAACCTATTCATTGAATTTAAATTTCAATTATTGTAGCTTTTAGTTCTAGAATTTCCATTTGGTTCTTTTCAATAGTTTTTAGTTCTTAACTTAAACTCTCAATTATGTCTTTTATTTCTTTGATCATTTTAAGCATTTTTACCCTAAATTTCTCTAGATTTTACAACTGAAATTCATGTTTCTTTGTATGCCTGATTTTTATTGAGTACCAGCCATTGTATATTTTTTAAAAGTAGAGATAATTTGAGGTTTTAGATGAAGTTATCTTCATATCTTTGGGCAAGCATAAGAGTAGAGATTAACAATGACAGTACACATTAAGCCTAGTGGTTAACCGTGGTTGCTCCTCCTTGGCCGGCCTACTCCAAATATTGCCCCCAGTGCTTGAATCCTTAAGAACGCTCAGGTTTTCTACTTCTCAGACATGATTTTGGAACTGAAAAAAGCCTTGAACTAAAAGTAACACTAAATGCCAGAGTTCTTTCCTTTTTCTTATACCTTGTCTCCATAATAGTAGTTCTTCAACACCTTTAAGAAAAATTAAAAAAAAAATAATTTCCTCCAACTTTCCTATCTGCTCTCAGTGCGGAGAGCTGGTGAAAACCACATTGTCTGCCACTGTCAGAAGTAGAACCTTAAAATAAGTATTTTAATGAGCTCAATGACCAAATCATTATTCTTAGAAAAAGCTATGCATTCCAGGATATGTAAAATAATTTATTTGGTCCGGGTAAATAGGTAGCTGAAGCACAAAATAAGAAATTAAAAGTTTTGGGAATGACTTGCATGTCTTGATAAGTGAAAATCAAAGTAGGAAATTCAACACTGTTGAAGCAAAAGAATGATATTTTCAAATATAGTTGTATAAAGGAAAAACATTCATATAGAGTGTTGTCCATTTATTTGCTTTCATAAGGCTCTACACATTTAGTCTCGGTTACTTTATAAACACTTTCAAGAAAAAAAGTTCTTCAGTATACCTGAATAATCCTTTCCCAATCAAAACAATATATATAAGTAATTAGAATGTTCTGTATTGAATATTCCGCACATACATTGTAGTTAACATCAGACCTTAGAAATGTGTAGAAAACACATCTAAACTCTGATTTTTTCCTCTTAACCCTGTACACATATCAAAGCTACATGGGACAAATAGAAAGAGAAGCGAATCAAGTATTGATCATTTTAGGGCTCAAAGGATTCTAAAGTGGATAGCTCAACATTTGATTGAATAATTCCCTAGGGCATGACAAAAAAATAAGTGAAGTGACTGCAGGATTTAGCTGTGTTGTTTTCTTTGATAAGTGACCTGTTCTTTGTAATAGTAGCACTTTGAACTGTTTCAGAGCAATTTAATAGATATTATCTTTTTGTCCTCAAGGTAGAAGAACAAGTATTATTTCCAGAGAGATTAGGTGAATTGAGAACATCACACAGCAATTTAGTACAGAAATTAGAAATAAATTCTTCTAATTTTGTGTTTTTCCATTATACCACATTTCCCCCCTGTAATGTTAGATGATGCATGACCAAATATTTACATAGAATGGTGAGAAAACTATTTTAACTTTCCCTTATATACAAACTCTACTATTAAAAACACTTCACTGCTTGTAAAAAAATATCTTGAGATACACTCAATCAAAACTGCAATGTGTTGTTCTCAGCACAAACAGCTGTTCAAGTATAATTCCAAAGGGACAGACAATATTACAAAGACATGCTCTAGAGTATCATAAAAGGAGAGATGAGGGAGGCAAAAGAGGGAAGAGCTGAAGCATATCAGGAAGGCAAGACAATTTCAGACACCAATGGAAAGGCTAGAAAGTTGAAGTCTCAGGTCTATAATATGCAGACTTTCTACAAAAAATCTAACTTTGGACTGTTCAGATTCTTGCAGTAAAGACTTTCTCCTGCATCGGCAGGCAGACCTCTCAACCACTGTGCCACCAGGGAAGCCCTCAATAAAGACTTTTCTTGGTTTGTTAGCCTTAATCAATATATCATTCTCCTGAACTATTCAAACACATTAGAATGACTTGGTTTCTTTAATGGCTCCCTTCATTCTTTCAACAATGAAAGTTATTTTTCTAGGCATGTGGGATGTATAAGCTCAAACTGTCCAATATTCTAGTTCTTTCTTTCTTCTTTTTTATTTTTGTTTACAAAGCCATCAATTGAACATCATTATATTATGATTTTATAAAGTCAATATTTGGATTGGCCATGTAATTGCTAAAACTTGCTATTTTTTTCCTTGCATCAAAGAAATTCCACATGCAATAATATTTCTTCCTAACATTATGTAGAAGATCCTGCATTGAGAATTTATTCAGTTAATCTAAAAATAGACTTATTCTGACTACAATATTAAAATAGCTTCCTTGGTATATAGTTCTAACTTTACACTTTTTTTTCCCTCTAGTTGAATGGTGAATGTGACTTTGTTTCTATCATTGCCATTGAGAAATCAATTGTTTGCCTACGAAGAGTGAAAATTAGTCATTTCTTTTTGACTGTTTTAAAGATCTTTTTACTTTTGATTTTCTGCAGTTTGACTATCATAATCTGCCACTGAGGTTATTTTCTAATTATATTTTTAGTTCTGGAAATTGGTTCTTTTTCCAATATGCTTGGCTATTTGAGTTGCCATTTTATATTTAAACTCATTTTATTTTATTAAACTATGAAATACATTTACAAGTGAATTCTATAGTATTATACAATAATAGAAATGCAATCTCTTATGCATGATTGTGCAGTTGGTTATTTCTCTGGACTCTGTCAAGGTGGTTTATATTCCCATGTGGTTTTTGTTTGTTTTACTGTGAACCTTATCTTCCTTAAACTTCTATCTGTGGGTTTCTTTAAAGCCTGTATGTGAGATAACTCCACTGAGGATTTGTTACTGTTTGGAAATTTAAGCCACTGTGTGCTAAACTTTTGGCTGGGCATTGTTTAGGACACAGAGAAATATAAATTCCAGAGGGTTCCGGTTCAAGATGGCAGTGTAGAAAAATCCTGGACTCATGTCCTCCCATGGACACACTCAGTCTACAGCTACATATGGAAAAATTTCCTCTTAAATTAAAGCCTGGCTCAGTGATGCCGACACATCAGGCAAATGAGAAGCTGAGGATTTGAACCCAACATTGGATGTTCCAACTTTTAAAACATACAGTTGAGAGATGAGCTCCTAAAAATATAACTTGGAAAACCAAGGGGGCTCCTGTCCAAGATGCACAAGACTGTGGTAATCTGAAAAACCACTCTAAAAGGCTTGCTCACACAGCTCACAAGATGCAGCTGGTTGTACCCAGACTCTAACTGAAGGAGGCTGAACTGCTTATGTTAAAGTGTCAGCCTGAGGGGCACGCACACCTAGGAGCCTGCTGGAACACTCTCTGGGGATAGGACTTGCAGGCCCTATATTTTCACTCTTACTTTGCCGTACTCCAGAGCACCAGTATCTCCTGGAAGGGAGCTTTTACACATGTCTGGTGCCCCAATTTTTGCTGCTTCTGCCTAGGTGACACTTCTTGAATCCTGGCTGGAAGCTGTGTTCCTGGTCTCTTGGGGCTAAAATAATGGGTGTCACCCAGAAAGAAGCTCACACCCCTGTCTGGTAACCTGATTTTTCCTTCTACTGTTAGGGGATACTTCTAGATCACCTGGCTTTGTTGGCCAGCAGGGCTTATGCTTGTTGTCCAACAGTATGCATTTGCATACTTTTAAAAGTTGATGTCTAAATGTCTGGCTTCCAGTCATCTTGAATCTAGGTGCTGAGATCCTCCCCTTTGGGACAAATTACTGGTCTTGGCATAACCTCAACTCTTGGGAGCTATTACAAATATAATGGCTGCTTGGACTAGCACTAAGGTTTGAGAGAAAACCAAGAGCTGAGGAAGGGTTGAAGACAAGGTTCACCTCCTACATGAGATTATTCCTTCAAAACTGGGAGAGATGGCTGTTTCATCTACAGTATAGACACCAACACAGAGTGTTGAACTAAATAAAGAAACAGAAGAATATGTTCCTAATTACACAAGATTAACCTCAGGGAAAAAAGAGTGTTATGACACAAAAATAATTTACCTGATAAAGAGTAAATAGTAATGGTCAAGACAGTGCTCATCAAATGGGGAAGGAAAATGGATGAACACAGTGAGAACTTTAACAAAGAGATAGAAAACATAAGAAAGTACTAGATAGAAGTCACAGAGGTACAGAATACAATAACTTAACTGAAAAATATACTAGAGGGGCTCAACAGCAGACAAGATGAAACAGAGGAAAGGATCAGTCAACCCAAAGAGCAGTGAAACTCACCCAATCAAAACAGAAAAAAAAAAAAAGTAGCTTAAGGAGCTATGTAGAAGGAGGGGAGAGAGATAATGGGGCAGAAATCTTATCTGAAGAAATCATGGCTGAAAACTTCCCTAAACTGGGCAAGGAAACAGACATCCAAATAAAAGGAACTCAAAGAGACCCACACCAAGACATTAACTTTTGATGTTTTAATTACAAAGACAAGGAGAGAATATTAAAATCAGCAAGAGAAAAGCAACTTGTTACACAAAAGGGAATCTCCATAAGACTATGAGCAGATTTCTCAGCAAAACCCTTGCAGGCCATAAGGCAATGGCATAATATATTCAAAGCACTGAAAGAAAACAACCACCAAGAATTCTTTACCTAGCAGTGATATAACTCAGAAGTGGAGAAATAAAGAGTTTTCCATACAAGTAAAAGCGAAAGGAGTTCATTACCACTAAACTAGCTTTACAAAAATGTAAAAGGGGCATCTATAAGATGAAAAGAAAAAGGCAGTAATTAGCAACAAGTACACATATGAAAGAATAAATCCTGCTGGTAAATGTAAGTATATAGTAAAGGTAGTGGATTAATCACTTATAAAGCTAGTATAAAGGTAAAAAGACAAAAGTAGTAAAAAGAGCTATAACTACAATAATTAGTTAAGTGAAACACAAGATTAAACAATGTAAATGTGACATCAAAAACAAAATGTGAGGGAGGAGAGTAATCATGTTTATCTTTACAATAAGATCAAATGAAAGTTGTTATCAACTTTATAAATTAAGATATTATAAATATAAGATATTCTATGGAAGCCTCATGGTAACCACAAAGCAAAAAACCATTCTAAATACACAAAAGAGAGAATAAGGAATACAAGCATACCACTGAATAAAGTCATCAAACCACAAAGGAAGAGAGCAAGGAAAGAAGAAAAAGAAATGACAAAACCATCCAGAAAGCAATTAACAAACGGTAACAAACACATACCTAATAACACTCACTTTAAAAATGAATGGACTAAATTCTCCAATCAAAAGACAGAGTGGCTGAATGTATTAAAACAACAACAAAAAAAAAACCAAACAAACAAAAAAAACAAGACCCAACTATATGCTGCCTATCAGAGAATCACATAAGCTTTAGGGACACACATAGACTGAAAGTGAGAGGACGGAAACACATATTGCATGCAAATGGTAATCAAAAAAGTTGGGATCATCATACTTATATTAGACAAAATTGACTTAAAGCCAAAGACTGTAGTAAGAGACAAAGATGGGCATCTCATGATAAAAGGGTCAATCCAATAAGATATAAACTTTCTAAGTATTTATGCACCCAACATAGGAGCATGTAAATATATAAGCAAATATTAACAGGCCTGAAAGGAGAAGTAGACAGCAGTACAATAGTAGTAGGGGACTTTAATATCCTTCTTACATCAATGGATAGATCATCCAGATCCAAGGTCAGTAGGAAACATTGGCCTTAACAGATATGTCAGAACAGATGGATCTAACATATTTACAGAACATTCCAATCAAAAGCAACATAATACACTTTCTTCAATTGCCAGAACATTTTTCAAGATAGATCACATATTAGGCTACAAAACAAATCTTAATTTAAGAGGACTGAAATTATATCATCTTTTCTGAAAACAATGGTATGAAAGTGGAAATTACATGAAGAAAACTGGAAAATTTACAAATATCTGTAGATTAAACAATGTGCTACTGAACAAAAAAAATAGGTCACAGAAGAAACCAAAACCTTGAGACAAATGAAAATGGAAATATAACAAGCCAAAATTTGTGGGATGGAGCAGAAACAGTTCCAAGAGGGAAGTTTATACTGATAAATGTCTACCTCAATAAGCAAGTAAAGTCTAAGCCAACCTAACTTCACACTCCAGTGAGCTGGAAGAATAAACAAAGACTAAATTTAGTAGAAGAAAGGAAATAATAGATATCAGAGAAGAAATAAATGCAACAGAGACAAAAAATTAAAAAGATAAAGGAAACTAAGGGCTGGTTCTTTGAAAAGATAAACAGAAGTGACAAACCTTTAGCTAAACTCACCAACAAAAAGAGATAGACAGCATTCAAAATTATAAGTGAAAGGAGGTGCTACAATTGATACCAGACAAAAATAAAGTATCATAAGGGACTATTACGAATAGCGATATGCCAACAAATTGGACAACCTACATGAAATAGGAAGATTTTTGGAAACACATCACCTATCAAGATTGAATGATGATGAAATAAATCTGAACAGACCATTTAGTAGTAAGGAGATTGAATCAGTAATCAAAAACCTACCAACATACATAAGTCCAAGATCAAGATGGCTTCACTGGTGAATTCTATCAAAGATTTAAAGAATCAATACCAATTCTTCTCAAACTCTTCCAAAAAATAGAAGAGTATGGAACTCTTCCAAACTCATTTTAAGAGGACAGCATTACCCTGATACCAAAACCAAACAAGGATGTCACAAGAAAAGTTACAGCCCAATATTCCTGAGGAGCACAGATCCAAAAACCCTCACAATATTAGCATACTAAATTCAACAATACATTAAAAGAATCATACACCATGATCAAATGGGATTTCTCCCAGTGATATAAGGATGGTTCAATATCTGCAGATCAATGTGATATACTATATTAACAAAATTAAAGATAAAAACCATATGATCATTGCAATAGATTTAGAAAAAGTTTTGCAAAATTCAATATTCATTTGTAATAAAAACAATCAATAAAATGAATATAGAGAGGATGTACCTCATACTGTAAAAGGCCAAATGACAAACCCACAGCTAACATCATACTCAGTGTTGAAAAGCTGAAAGCTAAGTCATCCTTGTCTAAGATGAGGAACAAAACAAGGACGCCTACTCTTGTCACTTTTATTTGACATATTATTGGAAGTTCTAGCCACAGAAATCAGCAAAGAGAAAAAAGACATCCAAGTTGAAAAGGAAGAAGCAAAGTTGTCATTGTTTCCAGATGGCACTATATACATAGAAAACTCTAAAGATTCTATTAAAGAAACTGTTATAATCAAATTCACTAAAGCTGCATCATACAAAAATCAATATGCAGAAATCTGTTGCATTTATATACAGTAACAATGAACTATCAGAAACAGAAATTAAGATAATAATCCCATTTACAATTGTATCAAACAGAAAATACCTTAGAATAAATTTAATCAAGCTGGTGAATGATCTGTATGTTGAAAACTTCAAGACATTAATGAAAGAAGTTAAAGAGAAAAATAAATGGAAAGATACTGTGCTCATGAATTGGAAGAATTAATCTTGTTAAACTACCCACACTACCCCAAGGAATCTACAGATTCAGTGCAATGCTTATTAATCTCAGTGGCATTTTTGACAAATAGAAAAAACAATCTGAAAATTTGCATAGAATTATAAAAGACCCCAAATAGCCAAAGCAATCCTGAAAAAGAAGAATAAAGCTGGAGGTATCATGCTCCTTGTTTTTAGACTGTATTACAAAGCCTCAGTAATTAAAACAGTATGGTATTGGCATAAAAAGAGACACACAGATCAAGGAAACAGAATAGAGAGCCCAGAAATAAGCTTATTCTTATATGGTCTATTTTTTAAAAAGTAGTCAAGAATATACAATAGGTTAAAAAATCTCCTCAATAAATGGTGTTGGGATAACTGGATGGCCATATGGAAAAGAATGAAACTGGGTCACTATCTTACACCATGCACAAAAATTAACTCAAAATGGATGAAATACTTAAATGTAAGATCTGAAACCATAAAACTCCCAGGAGAAAACATAGTAAGCTCTTCGACATAGGTTGTGGTGATAGTTTTTCTGAATTTGACACCAAAAGCAAAAATAAACAAGTAGGACTACACCTCCACAGCAAAGGAAATAATTAAGAAAATGAAAAGACAACCTACCAAATGGGAGAAAAATATTTGCTAATCTTATATCTGATAAGGGGCTAATATCCAAAATATATCAATATCTTATAAAACTAAATAATAAAAATACCCAATCTCATTTTAAAAATGAGCAGAAGATCTGAATAGACATTTTTTCAAAGAATTCGTACAGAGGACCAGATGGCACATGGAAAAATTGTTCAACATCACTAATCAGGGAAATGCAAATCAAAACCACAATGACGGACTTCCCTGGTGGTGCAGTGGTTTAGAATCTGCCTGTCAATGCAGGGGACATGGGTTTGAGCTCTGTCTGGAAAGATCTCACATGCCATGGAGAAACCAAGCCCATGCACCACAACTACTGAGCCTGCACGCTCTAAAGCCCGTGAGCCACAACTACTGAGCCCACGTGCCACAACTACTGAAGCCCACACACCTAGAGCCTGTGCTCTGCAACAAAGATAAGCCACCTCAATGAGAAGCCCACACACCGCAGCAAAGAGTGGTTCCCTCTCGCTGCAACTAGAGAAAGCCTATGCGCTACAATGAAGACCCAACGCAGACAAAAATAAAGAAATGAATAAATAAATTTATTAAAAAGAAAACACAATGAGATACCACCTCTCACCTGTCAGAATGGTTATCATCAAAAAGACAAGAAATAAAAAGTGTTGGTGAGGATGTAGAAAAAATGGAATATGTGCACTGTTGGTGGGAATGTAAATTGGTACAGCCACTATGGAAAACAGTATGGAAGTTCCTCAAAAAGTTATATTAGAACTACTGTATGATCCAGCAATTCTACTTCTAGATATTTGTAAAAAAAAAAATGAAAACACTAACTCAAAAAGATATGTGCCCTCTGCATGTTAATCACAGCATTATTTACAATAGTCAAGATATGGAAACAACCTAAGTTTCCATCAATGGATGAATGGATAAAGAAAATGTGAGATATATATATATATATATATATATATATATATATATATATATATATGGTGGTATTTATATATTTGGTATATATATGTGGTATTTATGTACGTATGAATAGAGTATTATTCAGCCATAAAAAAGAATGAAATCTTGACATTAGTGACAACATGGATGGACCTCAAAGGCACTATTAAGTAAAATAAGTCAGACAGAAATACAAGTATTGTATGATCTCACTTTTATGTGAAATATTAAAAAGCACAAAGCAAGAAACTAAGCTCATAAATACAGGGAGTAGAATGGTGGTTACCAGAGGTGGGGGTGGGGGATGGAAAAATGGGTCAAAGAGGTCAAAATGTAAAAACTTCCAGTTATAAAATATGTCATGAGCAAGTAATGTACAACACGGTGACTATAGTTAATAACACTGAATTGTATATTTGAAAGTTGCTAGGAGTACATTTTAAAAGTTACAAGAAAAAAATTGTAAGTATATATAGTGATAGATTTATTTTAGTGATCATTTTGCAATATATTTAAATATCAAATCATTATGTCATACCCTGAAACTAATATATGTCAACTATACCTCAATAAAAATACATTGAAATACTTATAATAAAAAAGAAAGCATGCAATGTACAAGATTTAAAATATTATGAACCTTGATAATGTAAAAGGATGGTACAGCCAAGAGCAGTGAGAAGGCATAAAAAATGGACAGAGGAAAGTTGAAGTTGAGGGGTGATTATTTCCTTATTTTACATAACAGGGAGTTGGGTGGTATTATCTAAAGTCAGGTAAAAATAGCAGTATATTAGAATAATAAAAACAGGCAATAGTAGACTTAAAACTAGTAAAATTCTAAAATTGAGTGTTAAAACTGGTGAAGAGACATTGTTTAAAGACATAAAGAATGAGTGGTCTTGAAGATGGAACAGTAGAAATTACTGAACAAAAATAGATTGCATTAAAAAAAAGACCCTCAGAAACCTGCTGAAAAATAAAAGATCCACCATTCATGTCATCAGAGACCCAGAAGGAGAGGAGAAAGAAGGTATTACTGCACAAGTGTTCAAAGAAACAATGCATAAAATTGTCTAAATTTCGCAAGCGACATAAATGTACATATTCAAAATGCTGAGCCAACACTAACAGGATAAACCTGAACGAATCCGTGTCAAGACATTATAATCAAACTTCAGAAAAGTAGAGACAAAACAAATTCTTGAAAGCAGCCAGATAGAAGCAACAATTTACCAAGGGGAAAATTTTTTGAGTTGCAGTGGATTTTTCATCATGAACTATAGAAGTCAGGAAGAAGTTTCATAGCATTTTAAGTCCTGAAAGAAAAGTTGCGGCAACCTTGAATTTCATACCTGAAAAAATTATCCTTGAGGATTGAAGGTCAAATAAAGACATTCTGAAATGAAGGAAAACGTTGTTTGTCATCAAACAACTCTAAAAGAATGGCTAAATTAAGTTCTTTAAGCAGAAAGCACATGATAAAATAAGGAGTCTTGGAATGTCAGGTCAGAAGAAAAAAGGGAATAACAAATATAAAGGTAAATACAATGAATTTTCACTCTATTAATTATGTTTGATGGTCAAAGCAAAAACCATTATATTATTGGAAGTGCAGGGAAAAGAGAATCAAAGGGATACAACGTTTCAACACTTTACACAAACTCGTAAAATGTTGATACCAGTAGATCTTTGTGATGATGAAATTGTTCTGTATCTTGATTGCTGTGGTGGTTACACAAATCACTACATGATAAAACAGCATTTATGTATATATACAGTGTACCAAATTTACTAGTATTTACATTGTTCTGTATTTACGTAGGCTGTAACCATTAGTGGATGCTGGGTGAACGGTACAAGGGACCTCTCTGTCCTGTCTTTGCAGTTTCCTAGGAATCCATGTATTTAAAAATAGTTTAAAATAAGAAAATTAATAGCTTTTCCCTATGGAATTATGCACTCCTTATAAATGTCCTAAGATAAAGTCTTGTAAATCTCTGCATAAAGCATGTTAAGAAAATATCTGCTTTCATTTGATGCTGAATACCAGTGTGTGTCAATTCCTAGCAGTTGGCCTTTACTAGCCATTTGTAGAGCATTTCCCAAGAGCCAGACACTGTTCTAGTCACTATTTCAGCCAGATTGGTTAATGGATATCATTTGGTTGGTTTCACAGTTAATCCTTTGGCTTTAAGTACTTTCAATACTATGAGGGCATGACTTATGTATCTTGACTCCTAGGTATTTTCCTAACTCATTGATTTTCAAACTGTTTTTCTTTGATACCTACATGGTCTTTGGAGCGTCTCAGAAAGATGGATTGAGTTTCAGGGTTCCAACTCTCCCCACTTTATATTGTAAACAAAGAATTTGTGTATATAAAGTTTACATGCAAGATATATTGTGAAGAAAGAATTTGCTGCTAAAATAGAAAGCAAAAATAAAACTATTTTTTAAACCAAAAATGCTAATAAAAGTCCCTTTTTTCTGATAACTATTTTCCCTGAAGAGTGAGTGGGAGATACATATTAAATGGGTTAGCTTGTCTAATCTCCTTTCTGATCCATTCTCCTTTTTTCATATCTGGTAATTTGATAATATCCAAATCATTTTTGAAACAGCTCTCTCTTTAGTACAAGCACTTTAGATAATGATAAAACCAGAGAATCAACTTTTATTGGATTTTATGTTTTATCTTATTCTTAGTACCCAAATCAAAAGAAGACTGCCATTAGTTGCCTAGGATGGCAAGATTTAAAACCCTAGATCATTGCAATGAAATCCAGAATTAAGTTATGAGATAAAATTAGATGCCAAGAACTAGGAGAAATAGTGACAGTCAAAGCCTGCTCTTGGTGAACAGGTCAGAAAGATGATGGATCAGGTGCCTATTTCTTAGTAGAATCAGAATGGCGTTGATGGCCAAGTTCTCTGAAAGGAAGTCAGCCCCTTTGCCAGACATACACAAATCAACCTGGAAGTATCTGAACACATTAAATCATAAGCCACTAGATGGGATAGATTTAGAAATCTTTTTCAGTATTGCTGTTTTTCTTGTAAATTCTGAAGCCTCCCAATTCACCTAAAGGAACAGATGCAAATTATACCACTTTTGTTTCCCTCTTGGTAAATGACTGTCTCAAAATTGAAATAAATAAGCCACATATAAGTTTCAACTGAGTATCTATGGTAGTAAGTCATAAGTTATTTTCTTGCCTAATGGGAGCAAAACATTGATAATTAAAGTAAGAGATGCAATTGTAAATGATCAAACAATGAAGAATATGAAATTATAGACAGATTTTTAAATTACATATTAAATAGTAACATAGCCTCAGACATATGCTTCAGAGTGATCTATATCTTGAACTTTTGTGGAATTTGTACATATTCTTATTTTAAAAGTTAAATAACTATAAAATACACATTATATTCTATAAAATGTAAATGTAAAACTTTAAAAATGTAATATTTACCAGGCACTTTACTATTTGTAACAAAGCACTTTCACTTTTTCCATCCCATTGGTCAGAACAAACTTTTGATGGAGTTATAATTAATCACATTTTAGAAATGGAAAGTGACTGAGTCAGGAAATGGCTTGCCCATAGAAACACAGCTATCCAGTGGTAAACCTGACCCAGGGCCTCATTTTTGTGCCTGGAATTCTCATATTCTTTTTAATCTATCAAGATATATGAAATATTAAAAACGAAAATCAATAAAACTATGACCTGAGTTTACCTAATAATTTTAAGCACATATGTATAAAATCAAATAAAGTTCTTTAATGTAGACAGCATAGAAAATGTTCAAATTGGGTAAGTCTGGGTAAAAGTAAAAAAAAGAAAAAGAAAAAGAAAAAATAAGCTGTGTTTGGGTCAATGTTGATTACTATACATCAACGAACTGCAGGACCAAAAATAGTTGAAGTAATGCTGCTTGCAAAAGGAGTAAAATATGAAACTGCAGTCAAGAAAAAAAAATGACTCTGTCAGTTTGCTAACACCTTCCATGTTTAGCAAGCTTGTTTTTTTTTTTTTTTTTTTAATTAGCTAGAACTATACATGATCCTAGACTGAGACTATAGCAAGCAAAATGAACATCACTGGAGGATAAAGGAAACACATGAGAGTTAATGTATATTAAGGATCATGAATCTTGAGCTCTTGTGACTTAAACAGGTCAAAAAATAAAATATTGATTGACCTTTGGTTTAATGTCTTGCAGACTATTTACTAGTTCAATGAAAGGTTTCCTTTATTTTCCTTCTCTCACAGCACTGTTCTAAATCATAGCTCTTCCTACCTTAAGCCTATAGCCTAACGATTTAAAGACCTGTAGGCCCAGAAATAACACAAGAGAACAGTAGGTAGAACAGAAATACATGGTGATATTTTCAGAAAAGAAAAAAATGAGTTAACTTCTATTTCCATCTTTTACCCAGACTGAGCAGAGACAGAGTTAAACTTCATCTTTACTGAATGAGAGATGTCCACAAATCTAGAGTTTTAGCAATTAAATGCTCAGTGTAGAGTGAACATGGATAAAACAAAAAGATTAAGAACATTAAGGGTTTTGTTTTCAAACACTGTGTGATCAGAAATCTAAAAAGTAATCATCTCCACATTTCTTAATCAGCAAGATTTTCTTGCTGCAAGAATCTGCAAAATGCTCATAGTAGGTGTACTTATGAATATAGTATACTTAGCAGTGGCTGGCCCAAAGGAAGTGCCTGATAATTGCTCTCGTCATCATTACTAATAGGACTGTATCTGTCAAATATAAGGCCTGCTATAAAAAAGGAAAGTGTTAATCAAGAGCTAAACATATAGAGATCTTCAAGATCGTAGAGGAGTAAGACATGGAGATCACCTTCCTCCACACAGATACATCAGAAATACAACTACGTGTGGAACAACTCCTACAGAACACCTACTGAATGCTGGCAGAAGACCTCAGACTTCCCAAAAGTCAAGAAACTCCCCACATACCTGGGTAGAGCAAAAAAGGAAAAAACAGAGACAAAAGAATAGGGATGGGACCTGCACCTCGGTGAGGGAGTTGTAAAGGAAGAAAAGTTTCCACACACTAGGAAGCCCCTTCACTGGCGGAGATGGGGGGTGGCAGAGAGGAAGCTTTGGAGCCACGGAGGAGAGCACAGCAACGGGGGTGTAGAGGGCAAAGCAGAGAGATTCCCGCACAGAGGATCAGTGCCAAACATCACTCACCAGCCTGAGAGGCTTGTCTGCTCACCGGCTGGGATGGGTGGGGGCTGGGAGCTGAGGCTTGGGCTTCGGAGTTCAGATCCCAGGGAGAGGACTGGGGTTGGCTGCGTGAACACAGCCTGAAGGGGGCTAGTGCACCACAGCTAGCTGGGAGGGAGTCCGGGAAAAAGTCCGGAGCTGCCGAAAAGAGATCGTTGTTTCGGGGTGCGTGAGGAGCGGGGATTCAGAGCACCACCTAAACGAGATCCAGAGATGGGAACGAGCCACAGCTATCAACGCGGACACCAGAGACAGGCATGAGACGCTAAGGCTGCTGCTGCAGCCACCAAGAATCCTGTGTGCAAGCACAGGTTACTACCCACACCTCCCCTCCCGGGAGCCTGTGCAGCCCGCCACTGCCAGGGCCCATCCCGTGGTCCGGGGGAAACTTCCCTGGGAGAACACACAGTGCACCTCAGGCTGTTGCAACATTATGCCTGCCTCTGCCGCCGCAGGTTTGCCCCTCATTCTGTACCCCACCCTCCCCATGGCCTGAGTGAGCCAGAGCCCCTGAATCAGCTGCTCCTTTAATCCCGTCCTGTCTGAGCGAAGAACAAATGCCCTCAGGCGACCTACACGCAGAGGCGGGGCCAAATCCAAAGCTGAACCCCAGGAGCTGTGCGAACAAAGAAGAGAAAGGGAAATTTTTCCCAACAGCCTCAGGAGCAGCGGATTAAATATCTACAGTCAACTTGATGTATCCTGCATCTCTGGAATACATGAATAGACAATGAATCACACCAAAATTGAGGCGGTGGACATTGGGAGCAACTGTAGATTTGGTGCTTGCTTTCTGCATCTAATTTGATCCTAAATTTATGTTTATCTTAGTTTAGTATTTAGAGCTTATTATCATTGGTAGATTTGTTTATTGATTAGGTTGCTCTCGTACTCTTTTTTTTAAAAAATATACACATATATTTTTTCCTTTTTCTCTTATTGTGAGTGTGTATGCGTATGCTTCTTTGCATGATTTTGTCTGTATAGTTTTGCTTTTACCATTTGTCCTAGGGTTCTGCCTGTCCTTTTTTTTAAAGTAGTTTTTTTTTTTTTTTCTTTCTTTCTTTTTTTTTTTTTGGCGGTACGCGGGCCTCTCACTGTTGGGGCCCCTCCCGTCGCGGAGCACAGGTTCCGGACGCGCAGGCTCAGCGGCCATGGCTCACGGGCCCAGCCGCTCCGCGGCATGTGGGATCTTCCCGGACCGGGGCACGAACCCGTGTCCCCTGCATCGGCAGACGGACTCTCAACCACTGTGCCACCAGGGAAGCCCTTAAAGTTGTTTTTAGCACTTGTTACCACTGGTGGATTTGTTCTTTGGTTTGGCTGCTCTCTTTGTTCTTTCTCTCTTTTCTTCTTTCTTTTTCTCTTTTTTTTTTTTTTTACTAACTTTTAATTTTTTTTTATTTTTAGTAATTATTTTCTTATTTTAATAACAATTTTATTTATTTTTTCTTTCTTTCTCCCGTTTTCTCTGACCTGTGTGACTGACAGGGTCTTGGTGCTCGAGCCGGGTGTCAGGCCTCTGCATCTGAGGTGTGAGAGCCGAGTTCAGGACATTGGTCCAGCAGAGACCTCCTGGCTTCATGTACTATCAAATGGCAAAAGCTCTTCCAGAGATCTCCATCTAAACGATAAGAGTCATCTCCACTAAACGACCAGCAAGATACAGTTCTGGACACCCTATGCCAAACAACTAGCAAGACAGGAACACAACCACACCCATTAGAGGGGAGGCACTTAAAATCATAATAAGGTCACAGACACCCCAAAACACACTACTGGACGCAGTCCTGCCCACCAGAAAGACAAGATCCAGCCTCATCCACCAGAACACAGGCACCAGTACCCTCCACCAAGAAGCCTACACAACCCACTGAACAAACCTTAGCCACTGGGAGCAGACACCAAAAACAGCAGGAACTATGAACCTGCAGCCTGTGAAAAGGAGACCCCAAACACAGTAAATTAGGCAAAATGAGAAGACAGAGAAAAACACAGTAGATGAAGAAGAAAGGTAAAAACCCAGTAAACCAAATAAATGAAGAAGAAATAGACAGTCTACCTGAAAAAAAAATTCAGAGTAATGATAATAAAGATGATTGCAAAATCTTGGAAATAGAATGGAGAAAATACAAGAAACGTTTAACAACGACATAGAAGAACTAAAGAGAAAACAAACAATGATGAACAACACAAAAAATGAAATAAAAAAATTCTCTAGAATGAATCAATAGCACAATAACTGAGGCAGAAGAATGGCTAAGTGACCTAGAAGATAAAATAGTGGAAATAAATACTGTATGGAAGAATAAAGAAAAAGGAATGAAAAGAATTGAGGACAGTCTCAGAGACCTCTAGGACAACATTAAACACACCAACATTCAAATTACAGGGGTCCTAGAAGAAGAAGAGAAAACAAAAGGGAGTGAGAAAACATTTGAAGCAATTATAGTTGAAAACTTCCTTAATATGGGAAAGGAAATAGTCAATCAAGTCCAGGAAGCACAGAGAGTACCATACAGGAAAATCCAAGGAGAAACATGTCAAGACAAATATTAATCAAAGTATCAAAATTAAATACAAAGAGAAAACATAAAAAGCACTAAGGGAAAAACAACGACTAACATACGAGGGATTCCCCATAAGGTTAAAAGCTGAACTTTCAGCAGAAATTCTGCAAGCCAGAAGCGAGTGGAAGGACATATTTAAAGTGAGGAAAGGGAAAAACCTACAACAAAGATTTCTCTACCCAGCAAGGATCTCATTCAGATTTGACAGAGAAATTGAAACATTTACAGACAACAAAAGCTAAGAGAATTCAGCACCACCAAACCACCTTTACAACAAATGCCAAAGGAACTTCTCTAGGCAGGTAACACAAGAGAAGGAAAAGATCTACAATAAAAATCCCAAAACAATTAAGAAAACGGTAGTAGGAACATACATATCAAAAATTACCGTAAATATAAATGGAGTAAATGCTCCAACCAAAAGACATAGATTGGCTGAATGGATACAAAAACAAGACCCATATATATGTTGTCTACCAGAGAACCACTTCAGACTTAAGGACACATACAAACTAAAAGTGAGGGAATGGAAAAAGATATTCCATGTAAATGAAAATCAAAAGAAAGCTGGAGTAGCAATTCTCATATCAGACAAAATAGACATTAAAACAAAGGCTATTACAAGAGACAAAGAAGGACACTACATAATGATCAAGGGATCAATGCAAGAAAAAGATATAACAATTGTAAATATTTATACACCCAACATAGGAACACCACAATATATAAGGCACCTGCTAACAGCCATAAAATGAGAAATTGACAGTAACACAACTATAATAGGGGATTTTAACACCCCACTTTCACCAATGGACAGATCATCCAAAATGGAAATAAATAAGGAAACACAAGCTTTAAATGATACAATAAACAAGATGGACTTCACTGATATTTATGACATTCCATCCAAAAACAACAGAATATACTTTCTTCTCAAGTACTCATGGAACATTCTCCAGAATAGATCATATCTTGGGTCAAATATCAAGCTTTGGTAAATTTAAGAAAATTGAAATCATATCGAGTATCTTTTCTGACCATAACGCTATGAGACTAGATATCAATTACAGGAAAAAAAATATAACAAACACAAACACATAGATGCTAAACAATACACTACTAAATAATGGAGAGATCACTGAAGAAATCAAACAGGATATCAAAAAATAACTAGAAACAAATGACAATGAAAACATGAAAACCCAAAGCCTATTTGATGCAGCAAAAGCAGTTCTAAGAGGGAAGTTTATAGCAATACAATCCTACCTCAAGAAACAAGAAACACCTCAAATAAACAATTTTACATTACACTTACATCAGTTAGAGAAAGAAGAACAAAACAACCCCAAAGTTAGCAGAAGGAAAGAAAACATAAAGAAGGGATCAGAAATAAATGAAAAAGAAATGAAGAAAACAATAGAAAAAATCAATAAAACTAAAAACTGGTTCTTGAGAAGATAAACAAAATTGATAAACCATAGCCAGACTCATCATGAAAAAAAGGGAGAAGACTCAAATCAATAGAAATAGAAATGAAAAAGGAGAAGTAACAACTGACACTGCAAAAATACAGAGGGTCATGAGAGATTACTACAAGCAACTATATGCCAATAAAATGGACAACCTGGAAGAAATGGACAAATTCTTAGAAAATCACAACCTTCCAAGACTGAACCAGAAAGAAAAAGAAAATATAAACAGACCAATCACAAGCACTGAAATTGAGACTGTGATTAAAAATCTTCTAACAAACCAAAGCCCAGGACCAGAGGGCTTCACAGGTGAATTCTACTAAACATTTATAGAAGAGCTAACACCTATCGTTCCCAAACTGTTCCAAAATATAGCAGAGAGAGGAACACTCCTAAACTCATTCTACAAAGCCACCATCACCCTGATACCAAAACCAGACAGAGATGTCACAAAGAAAGAAAACTACAGGCCAATATCACTGATGAACATACAGGAAAAAATCCTCAATAAAATACTAGCAAACAGAATCCAACAGCACATTAAAAGAATCACACACCATGATCAATTGGGGTTTATCCCAGGAATGCAAGGATTCTTCAATATACCCAAATCAGTTAATGTGATACACCATATTAACAAATTGAAGGATAAAAACCATATGATCATCTCAATAGATGCAGAAAAAGCTTTGGACAAAATTCAATACCTATTTATGATAAAAACCCTCCATAAAGTAGGCATATAGGGAACTTACCTCAACATAATAAAGGCCATATATGACAAACCCACAGCCAAAATAGTTCTCAGTGGTGAAAAGCTGAAACCATTTCCACTAAGATCAGGAACAAGACAAGGTTGCCCACTCTCACCACTATTATTTAACATAGTTTTGGAAGATTTAGCCACAGCAATCAGAGAAGGAAAAGAAATAAAAGGAATCCAAATCGGAAAAGAAGAAATAAAGCTGTCACTGTTTGCAGATGACATGATACTATACATAGAGAATCCTAAAGTTGCTATCAGAAAACTACTAGAGCTAATCAATGAATTGGTAAAGTAGCAGGATACAAAATTACTGCACAAAAATCTCTTGCATTCCTACACACTAATGGTGAAAAATCCGAATGAGAAATTAAGGAAACACTACCATTTACCACTGCAACAAAAAGAATAAAATACGTAGGAATAAACCTACCTATGGAGACAAAAGAACTGTATGCAGAGAACAAGAAGACACTGATGAAACAAATTAAAGATGACACAAACAGATGGAGAGATATACCATGTTCCTGGATTGGAAGAATCAACATTGTGAAAATGACTATAGTACTCAAAGCAATCTAGATTCAGTGCAATGCCTATCAGTCTACCAATGGCATTTTTCACAGAACTAGAACAAAATATTCCACAATTTGTATGGAACACAAAAGACCCTGAATAGCCAAAGCAATCTTGAGAAAGCAAAACGGACCTGGAGGAATCAGGCTCCTGGATTTCAGACTGTACTACAAAGCTACAGTAATCAAGACATTATGGTACCGGCACAAAAACAGAAATATAGATCAATGGAACAGTATAGAAAGCCCAGAGATAAACCCATGAACATATGGTCACCTTATCTTTGATAAAGGAGGCAAGATATACAATGGAGAAAAGACAACCTCTTCAGCAAGTGGTGCTAGGAAAACTGGAAAGCTACTTGTAAAAGAATGAATTTAGAACATTCCCTAACACCATACACAAAAACAAACTCAAAATGGATTAAAGACATAAATGTAAGGTCAGATACTATAAAACTCTTAGAGGAAAACATAGGCAGAACACTCTATGTCATAAATCACAGCAAGATCCTTTTGGACCCACCTCCTAGAGAAATGGAAATAAAAACAGAAATAAACAAATGGGACCTAATGAAACTTAAAAGCTTTTGCACAGCAAAGGAAACCATAAACAAGACAAGAAGACAACCCTCAGAATGGGAGAATATATTTACAAATGAAGTAACTGACAAAGGGTTAACCTCCATAATTTACAAGCAGCTCATGCAATTCAATATCAAATAAACAAACAACCCAATCCAAAAATGGGCAGAAGACCTAAATATACATTTCTGCAAAGAAGATATACAGATTGTCAAGAAATACATGAAAGGATGTTCAGCATCACTAATCATTAGAGAAATGCAAATCAAAACTGCAATGAGGTGTCACTTCACACTGGTCAGAATGGCCATCATCAAAACATCTAGAAACAATAAATCCTGGAAAGGGTATGGAGAAAAGGGAACCCTCTTGCACTGTTGGTGGGAATGTAAATTGATACAGCCACTATGGAGAACAGTATGGAAGTTCCTTAAAAAACTACAAATAGAACTACCATATGACCCAGCAATCCCACTTCTGGGCATATAACCTGAGAAAACCAGAATTCAAAAAGAGTCATGGACCACAGTGTTCATTGCAGCTCTATTCACAATAGCCAGGACGTGGAAGCAACCTAATTGTCCATCGACATATGAATAGATAAAGAAGATGTGGCACATATATACAATGTCATATTACTCAGCCATTAAAAGAAATGAAATTGAGTTATCTGTAGTGAGGTGGATGGACCTAGAGTCTGTCATACAGAGTGAAGTAAGTCAGAAAGAGAAAAACAAACACCATGTTCTAACACGTATATATGGAATCTTAAAAAAAAAAAAAAGGTTCTGAAGGACCTACGGGCGGGAGCAGAGTAAAGTTGTAGATGTAGAGAATGCACTTGAGGACACAGGGAGGGGGAAGGGTAAGCTGCGACAAAGTGAAAGAGTGGCATGGACTTACATATACTACCAAATATAAAATAGCTAGTGGGAAGCAGCCATATAGCACATGGAGATCAGCTTGGTTCTTTGTGACCACCTAGAGGGGTGAGTTTGGAAGGGTGGGAAGGAGACGCAAGAGGGAGAAGATATGGGGATATATGTCTATGTATAGGTGATTCACTTTGTTATAAAGCAGAAACTAACACACCATTGTAAAGCAATTATGCTCCAATAAAGATGTTAAAAACAAAAGAAGCTAAACATATGTAGTTACTTCTGCCATCTATGGGGAACGTTGTAATTATTTAGATTGATGATATAAAAATCTGTATTTATTCACCTTCTCTTTGGCATATTGGTCAATGGAGAGTGGGATATATAAAAATCTTTAATAGTTATTGTGTCTTGTGATTGATGATTTTTAGTATAGCCCACTGATGAGTTCAAGGATACACAGAAGTGAGTAGCCATAGTGTGTAGGAGTAGAAAGTTAAATTGTGAAATGAAGACTGTAGAACCTAGTTTCAGGGATCTTCAGAGGGATAAGTATTCAGAAAATTATAGAGGAAGGCCATACGTGAAGGGAGTATGTACAGGAAGAAAGAAAGTCAAGCAATCTAATAATGGATAAATCCACAGTGCCCCAAAACTCAAGAAAATTCTGCCATGTGCATACACACACACAGACACACACACAAACACATACCATGGATGAGTTATGTTTGCCAAAGGAAATTAAATGCAAGATTCATGTCTCATCTGGAGCTATCAGCAGCAGAATGGTACACAGCTGGGGGGATTAAGTGATGCACTCAGTGATTCAATTTTATAGAAGCAGACATTTAAACCTAGAAGCGACTCAAAGAAAACTGCACCCTTCTCTGTCCTCCCTATACAATCTCCAGTATGACTGGAAGATCTCCAAACACCCATCAGCACACAATATGATTTAAGGTGATTTATTTGGACACTGAGGAAGAGTATCTTAGCTGGCATCTGAATTTTACTATCATGATTGAGTGTTTAAAATAGTTCACCTTGTAGTCCTATAGTGGATGGATTCTTCATCGTTTGTACTCCTCTTTCAAAAGTTCCAGTCATTGGTAGCAGTCGATTTTTACCTCCATTCTGATGTTTGTGTTTGTCTTTCTAATGTTTCCTGAGTAATGTAGGAGTGAGATTTTTCCCTGTTTCTGTGTCTCATTTACTGCTGTTGAGAACACTTTTTACTCATTTCCTACTTAAGGCAATGTTATAAATATCAGGCCATTTGTTATCTTTTAGATACGTTTGTATGTTTCATTATTTTTTCAACATATAAAGATTTAAATTGCTATAGTATTCAATTATATGAATCAAGAAAATGATTAAAAGGTAAGGTTATTTCTATCATTCTCTGCCATTTCATCACCCAAAAACCTAACCCCCTTTGATTGTTTATGCTACCTCCTTGAACTTCCCTGACCAGTTATTATTTTCAAAGGAAATACGATTTGCCCTTTCACACCCCCAAAATAGTAACACCGTTAGTACAGGGACAGAGGATTTCATTATCTTTGAGTGCAGCCTGGTAGAGAAAGAGGCATGCAGTGCTGACTTGAATACCCAGGGTAGTGGAAGAAATGAAAATAGAGGAGCAGTACCAAGCAACATCAGGCGGTGGAGGATGGGTTAGCCAAGCAGAAGGAACATCAGATCTAGGCTAGTGAGACTCATGATTTCCTTAAGGAATGAGGAAATTGAATTGAGCGAGCAGAGCCTCAGCTTTAATGAATTTCCCTAGAGACTGTATTCCTTAATAGCAGTACAAAATTCTGCTCCGGGTTAATTCAATTTTGTGAAATATTGTGAAGAGACTAAGGCACAGGGAGACCAATAAAGCTTCATAGTTTCAGGAATTGAGATATAAGGTGTTACGTTCATACATTTACTTGTTCAAAAGAGGTGAACTGAATACCTACCATGTGCCAGGAATCACTCTAGAATCTTAGGTATGACAGTGAGTAAAATAGATGAGAACAGAAAAAGATTCCCACCTTCATGGAAATTATAGTTGTAGGAGATTAACAATAACAAAAAAAAAGATGAAAAAAGGAAAGGGTAAAATCCAGAGCATTTTAGATGCTGCTGAGTCAAAGGAAAAAAGTGAAGAAAGGGATCAGAAGTGTTGGGGGCAATGCACTATGTATTGTGATTAACGTAATTCCTAAACTGTGACTACTGGATTCAATCTTAAGTGCTGATGTACCTACTGTTTATCACTTACATATCTTCTTTTGTTGTAGCACGTTTCATAAGAAAAGTGTTTACAGAAACAAATTTATGGTTACCATTAGGGTTTGTCAATTGGTTCAGTTTTCTATCAAGTTTATATTTTATAAAAAATTGTTGTCCTGCAGTACTGAAGACTAATTAGAAGGGGGCTACATTGAAAACAAGGGATAATGAGTACACAAAATAGAAGCTCAAGTGATAACCAATATTTTAAGGACTGAAAGGAAAAATGGAATCCTCAAAGCAAGCAGAGAATTAATGGCCAGAGTATTAGAAAAATGTAAGTATGTGAGGGGTAGGGAATCCCCAAAGGGAGGTACAGTTTCAAAATTGAGGAAGTGCTTAAGAGACACAAATGCTGAAGCATGTTCATGTAAGGAAAAAATGACCCAAAAATAATAGAAATTAGTCAAAATGAGGTAAGTGGGATCACTGGATTTGGCAATGTGAATGGACACCTTAAGGAGAGTATTACCCATCAAATGGTGGGACTAAAAGGCAGATTGCAAGGTGTCAAGTAGTAAATGAGAGTAAGAGCAAGAGTAATAAAATACATAAAAATTTAAAAAGAAATCAATATAACATGTATGGCAATATTCAGTTCAAAAAAAGAATTTATCTTTATAGTATAGTCTGAAGTCAGGGAGCCTGATTCCTCAAGCTCCGTTTTTCATTCTCAAGATTGCTTTGGCTATTCGGGGTCTTTTGTGTTTCCATACAAATTGTAAAATTTTTTGTTCTAGTTCTGTGAAAAATGCCAGTGGTAGTTTGATAGGGATTGCATTGAATCTGTAGATTGCTTTGGGCAGTAGAGTCATTTTCACAATGTTGATTCTTCCAATCCAATAACATGGTATATCTCTTCATCTATTTGTAACATTATTCATTTCTTTCTTCAGTGTCTTATAATTTTCTGCATACAGGTCTTTTGTGTTCTTAGGTAGGTTTATTCCTAGATATTTTATTCCTTTTGTTGCAATGGTAAAGGGGAGTGTTTTCTTAATTTCATTTTCAGATTTTTCATCATTAGTGTATAGGAATGCCAGAGATTTCTCTACATTAATTTTGTATCCTGCTACTTTACCAAATTCATTGATTAGCTCTAGTAGTTTTCTGGTAGCATCTTTAGGATTCTCTATGTATAATATCATGTCATCTACAAACAGTGACAGCTTTACTTCTTCTTTTCCAATTTGAATTCATTTTACTTCTTTTTCTTCTCTGATTGCTGCGGCTAAAACTTCCAAAACTATGTTGAATAAGAGTGGTGAGAGTGGGCAACCTTGTCTTGTTCCTGATCTTAGTGGAAATGGTTTCAGTTTTTCACCATTGAGGACGAAGTTGGCTGCAGGTTTGTCATATATGGCCTTTATTATGTTGAGGAACGTTCCCTCTATGCCTACTTTCTGGAGGGTTTTTATCATAAATGGGTGTTGAATTTTGTCAAAAGCTTTCTCTGTGTATCGATTGAGATTATCATATGTTTTTTCTACTTCAATTTGTTAATATGGTGTATCACACTGATTGATTTGCATATATTGAAGAATCCTTGCATTCCTGGAATAAATCCCAAAGCTGCAGTAATCAAGACAGTATGGTACTGTCACAAAAACAGAAATATAGATCAACGGAACAGGATAGAAAGCCCTGAGAAAAACCCACACACATATGGTCACCTTATCTTTGATAAAGGAGGCAAGAATATACAGTGGAGAAAAGACAGCCTCTTCAATAAGTGGTGCTGGGAAAACTGGACAGCTACATGTAAAACTATGAAATTAGAACACTCCCTAACACCATACACAAAAATAAACTCAAAATGGATTAAACACCTAAATGTAAGGCCAGACACTATCAAACTCTTAGAGGAAAACATAGGCAGAACACTCTAGGACATAAATCACAGCAAGATCCTTTTGGACCCACCTCCTAGAGAAATGGAAATAAAAACAAATAAATGGGACCTAATGAAACTTAAAAGCTTTTGCACAGCAAAGGAAACCATAAACAAGACAAGAAGACAACCCTCAGAATGGGAGAATATATTTGCAAATGAAGCAAGTGACAAAGGATTAATCTCCATAATTACAAGCAGCTCATGCAGCTCAATATCAATAAAGCAAACACCCCAATCCAAAACTGGGCAGAAGACCTAAATAGACATTTCTCCAAAGAAGATATACAGATTGCCAACAAACGCATGAAAGAATGATCAACATCATTAATCATTAGAGAAATGTAAATCAAAACTACAATGAGATACCATCTCACACCAATCAGAATGGCCATCATCAAAAAATCTAGAAACAATAAATGCTGGAGAGGGTGTGGAGAAAAGGGAACACTCTTGTACTGTTGCTGGGAATGTAAATTGTTACAGCCACTATGGAAAATAGTATGGAGGTTCCTTAAACAACTAAAAATAGGACTACCATATGACACAGCAATCCCAATACTGGGCATATACCCTGAGAAAACCAGAATTCAAAGAGTCATGTGCCAAAATATTCACTGCAGCTCTATTTACAATAGCCAGGACATGGAAGCAACCTAAGTGTCCATCGAGAGATGAATGGATAAAGAAAATGTGGCACATATATGCAATGGAATATTACTCAGCCATAAAAAGAAACCAAATTGAGCTATTTGTAGTGAGGTGGATGGAGCTAGAGTCTGTCACACAGAGTGAAGTAAGTCAGAAAGAGAAAAAGAAATACCATATGCTAACACATATATATGGAATCTAAGAAAAAAAAAAAGGTCATGAAGAACCTAGGGGTAAGACGGGAATAAAGACACAGACCTACTAGAGAATGGACTTGAGGATATGGGAAGGGGGAAGGGTAAGCTGTGACAAAGTGAGAGAGTGACATGGACATATATACACTACCAAACGTAAAATAGATAGCTAGTGGGAAGCAGCTGTATAGCAGAGGGATATCAGCTCTGGTGGTTTGTGACCACCTAGAGGGGTGGGATAAGGAGGGTGGGACGGAGGGAGATTCAAGAGGGAAGAGATATGGGAACAAATGTATATGTATAACTAATTAACTTTGTTATAAAGCAGAAACTAACACACCATTGGAAAGCAATTATACTCCAATAAAGTTGTTTTAAAAATAAATAAATAAATAATTTTAAAAAAAGAATTTATCATAGCATTTGTATAAATGAGTTGTTGCCTAATGGCACTAATTTATTCAGAGTGGACTCACAAATTGTTGTTTTATCAGATTTCACTCAAACTGTTGAACATCTACTATATGTATATACTGTTCAGGACTTGAAGATACAAAGATGAATAAGATAAAGTCTCTTCCTTCTAGGTACTAATTGTATAGCTAGCCATCAGTGGTAAGGATGAGCAAAGAGCAGTTTATTATGCAGTGTAAAATAGCTGTATAGAAAATACTTTGGGAGCATTGAAAAATGTGCTTAATATTTTTGTGTACTATAGAATAGGCAATTTTTAAACTGTGATTTGAAAAATAAGATTTTTGCAAGACTTAGAAGAATGTGTCAAGAAAAAACAAATGCATACAAATGAAAGTGCATGGAGTGTTTGAAAATGGCAATTAGAATAGTTGGACCCTCTATAAGGTCTATGATATGTGCTTGTGTGTGCATGCATACGTGTGTATGTGTGCTGAAGTTGGGCTTAGGAGAAATCAGTAGAGGTAAACTGAAGCCTGATTGGTGAAAGCCTGAATGACATGGTAAAGTGTTTAATCTAGTCAAAACGCGGAAAGTTATCAGTTTTTAAAGTCAGGACAATGGCATGACCAAGATTGTGTTGTAGAAATATCCTTCTGGCAGCAGCTTGGAAGAGGAATTGAGGGAAAAGCAGGAGGTGGAGCTGGATGGTAACCAAGGAAACCAGTTGGAGGCTATTTTAACATTCCCATGAAAAACTGAATGCATTGGACCAAAGCAATGGCAGTGGGAATAGAAAGTAAGGAACATAGGGGACTTCCCTGGTGGCTCAGTGGTTAAGAATCCGCCTGCCAATGCAGGGGACACGGGTTCGATCCCTGGTCCAGGAAGATCCCACATGCTGCAGAGCAACTAAGCCCGTGCACCACGACTACTGAGCCTGCTCACCTAGAGCCCGTGTTCCACAACAAGAGAAACCACCGCAATGAGAAGCCCACGCACCGCAACAAAGAGTAGCCCCCACTCACCACTACTAGAGAAAGCTCACGTGCAGCAGTGAAGATCCAATGCAGCCAAAAATATATTAATTAAAAAAATATATATATATATAACAGCAAAAAAAAAAAAAAAAAAAAAAAAAAAAGAAAGCAGGGAGCATAGATTAAAGAGGTATATGAGCTTGATTCAAACTGTGTTGGTAACTGACTGAATACCGGGGATGAGCAGCAAAGAAGATTACAAGATACTTGAGGTTTCCTACCTACTCCCAATTAACAGAAGAAAAAGATGAAGGCATGCTTGCTGAAAGAAGAGTGAGGACAAGATTATAAAATCATTTTTAGATAGAATTTTGATTATAAAAATAATTTGTCCTATGTTGAACATTTACAATATAAAAGGAAAATAAGGATAACCTGACCCCCCAAAATGTCATGATGGTTAAAATAATGTTAACATGTTTAATCTAGCTATTTTCTAGGCATAACTTTTAATATAAAGTCATACAACATTTTGTATCTGGCTTATTTTTTTTAAGCCTGCCACAATAATTCTTTGTAACCATGCCTCATATTTCTACATATTGAGGTTTAATAAGCCATGTTCCCCTTCTAACATTAACACTAATGAAAATCTTGTACAAAAGGATTTGTTTACATTCAAAATTAGACTTCGAGATTATTCACACTGAAGATTAAAGATACATTTGTAGAAGTCAAATTATCCAGGCAAAAGAATTAAACACAAAGGAGGCAAGTGATGTACATGTTAAATATCCTTCCTGGAAGTACCTGACTTTTCTTACACCAATATAAAATGGAAGTTCTTTCTCACTGTATTTTTTTCACTTACTAATTATTAGAATTTAAAAATTCAATATTTGAACATTTCAGTTTTAAATTTCAGTGACGATGGTTTGAGGTTGAATTTATTCATATTTACTCAATTTCCCCCCAATTTTCTTTTATTTTTGTTTTTCATATTGATTTGAAAGATTACTTTGTTATATAACTTTAACCCATTTATTGTCTTTTATATTTTCTTATACATAAAAGGATTAAAATTTAGGTTATTATTTTTGTTGTTGTTTCTCTCAGGAGTTTTAATAAAATGAGAAGAACAAGATCTTTACCTCATCTAAATTTCAAGTTTGCTTTTTTCAATGGATATTTCACCCTTGAATAAAGTGTTAAATTCACAGAAGTCACATGTGTTAAGATTATAGGTTTCATATAACTGAGAAAAGCCTTTAACATTCATGCATTTTTTATTCAATTTTACTTGATTATATTTAATGTCTTGGTTGATAATTATGGATCATTAAGCATATGATTATGATTTACATCAATTTAGATATTTAATATATAGCATATACTAGACTCCACTGTAGACATTTTGATGTTGGCCATTCTGACCTGTGTGAGGTGACACCTCATTGTAGTTTTGATTTGCATTTCCCTAATAATTACGAAGCTGAGCATCTTTTCATGTGCCATTTGGCCATCTGTATATCTTCTTCAGAGAAATATCTACTTAGGTCTTCTGTCCATTTTTGGATTGGGTTGTTGGATTTTGATATTCAGCTGTTTAAGCTGTTTCTATAGTTTGGAAATTCATCTTTTATTAGTCACATCATTCCTGCTTTTTAATCTTAACGTGGAAGATAATGCAGTATGGGTAGAGAATAATTTTGGGAACTCAACATAATTTATCAAATTCTAACTGCTACTTACTAGATTTAGGCAGTTTACATAAACGATTTCAACCCCATTTCATCATTAAAACTGATAGCACAAAACCACTCAAATATGACTTTTTAAGTATGTTATTATCTATAAGAACATGAAACATAGCAGGTATTCCAAAAATTGCCTTTCTACAATATTTCTTCCTTTCTCTTTCCCTGAAACATTTCTAGCAAGGGATGAAGAGTCTCAATTAACCAATAAGTGATTATAAGATGAATTTAATTTCATCATCAATTACCAGATTTGTTTTAAGAGTAAATAACCATGGTGTTAAGAAATGTGGGCACCTGTCCATTTCATATTTATTTATGATTTCAGTATCAGATATTGAATCTAAAAAGTAGAATTTAAATAGTTTTTCAATGTATTATTAATCTATTTAATGAGTGCCTTCATTCTTTTATTCTTTCATCCTTCCTTTCCTCCCTCATCCCCCCTGCAAAAAAAAAAAAAAAAAAAAAATCAATAGAATCATTGACTCCTTGTTTTCATCATCTCAGGAATCCAATCTGCTTTGAAATTTCTTTTAACAGTTAATACCAGATTTATTTTTAATTTTTTTAACCACCATAATAATTGCAGACAGTACACTAATTTTGCTGGAGTCAATAACTGAAGTCCAGTGGGAATGATTTTAGGATTTTCCATGTTGGTGGTAATGTATCAATTTTTCAGATGTGGCCATTACATGTTGCATTCATCTTTTCTTTCCTACCAGTTTTTCAACTTCAAAATAGAAATGTTTCATTTTGCCTTAAAATAGAAGTGATGGGCTTCCCTGGTGGTGCAGTGGTTGAGAGTCTGCCTACCGATGCAGGGGACACAGGTTTGTGCACTGGTCTGGGAAGATCCCACACGCGGCAGAGCAGCTGGGCCCGTGAGCCATGGCCGCTGAACCTGCGCGTCCGGAGCCTGTGCTCTGCAATGGGAGGGGCCACAACAGTGAGAGGCCCGCATACAGCAAAAAAAAAAAAAAAAAAAAAATAGAAGTGATATAATGTCAATCCCAAACTCCGTAACTATGCGCCCCAGCCCCCACCCTTCACTGCTATATTTAAGATGGATAACCAACAAGGACCTACTGTATAGCACAGGGAACTCTGCTCAATATTATGTAACAACCTAAATGGGGAAAAGAATTTGAAAAAGAATAGATACATGTGTATGTATAACTGAATCACTTTGCTGTACACCTGAAGCTAACACAACATTGTTAATCAACTATACTCCAATATGAAATAAAAAGTTAAAAAAAATACCATGGTACATTATGCTAAGTGAAATAAGCCAGTTACAGTAAGACAAATTCTCCATGATTCCTATCATATGAGGTATCTAGAATGGGGGGAAGTGGAAAGGAGAGTTACTATTCATACAACAAGTTTTAGTCAAGCAAGATGAATCAGCTCTAGAGATCTGCTGTTCAACATCGTACCTACAGTCAACAATAACACATTGTACACTTGAAAAATTTTAAGAGGGTAGATCTCATGCTGTGTTTCCACAATAAACTTTTTTAAAAAAGGAAATTAGGGCTTCCCGGGTGGCGCAGTGGTTGAGAGTCCGCCTGCTGATGCAGGGGACACGGTTTTGTGCCCCGGTCCAAGAAGATCCCACATGCCACGGAGTGGCTGGGCCCGTGAGCCATGGCTGCTGAGCCTGTGCATCCAGAGCCTGTGCTGCACAATGGGAGAGGCCACAACAGTGAGAGGCCCACGTACCACAAAAAAAAGAAAAAAAAAAAAGGAAATTAACGTTGGTACGTTACTAGGAGATAAAATATATTAAAATATAATATAGTGTCTGGCCTTACGTTTAGGTCTTTAATCCATTTTCAGTTTATTTTTGTGTATGATGTTAGGGAGTGTTCTAATTTCATTCTTTTACATGTAGCTGTCCAGTGTTCCCACCACCACTTATTGAAGTATATTCTTGCCTCCTTTGTTAAAGATAAGGTGAGTATATGTGCGTGGGATTACTCTGGGCTTTCTATCCTTTTCCATTGATCTGTTTTTGTACAAGTACCATACTGTCTTGATTACTGTAGCTTTGTAGTATAATCTGAAACCAGGGAGCCTGAATCCTCCAGCTCCATTTTTCTTTCTCAAGATTGCTCTGGCTATTTGGTATCTTTTTGTTTCCATACAAATTGTAACATTTCTTCTTCTAGTTCTGTGAAAAATGCCATTGGTAATTAGATAGGGATTGCATTGAACATGTAGATTGCTTTGGGTAGTACAGTTATTTTTACAATATTGGTTCTTGCAATCCAGGAGCATGGTATATCTGTCCATCTGTTTATGTCATCTTTGATTTCTTTCATCAGTGTTTTATAATTTTCTGAGTACAGGTCTTTTGCCTCCTTAGGTAGGTTTATTCCTAGGTATTTTATTATTTTAGAGGAAAACATAGGCAGAACTTTCTGTGACATAAATCACAGCAAGATCCTTTTGCACCCACCTCCTAGAGAAATGGAAATAAAAACAAAAATAAACAAATCAGACCTAATGAAACTTAAAAGTTTTGCACAGCAAAGGAAACCATACACAAGACAAAAAGACAACTCTCAGAATGAGAGAAAATATTTGCAAACAAAGCAACTGACAAAGGATTAATCTCCAATATATACAAGTGGCTCATGCAGCTCAATATCAAAAAAACAAACAAACAAATCCAAAAATGGGTGGAGGTTCTAAATAGGCAATTCTGCAAAGAAGACATACAGATGGCCAACAAATAAATGAAAAGATGCTCAACATCAATAATCATTAGAGAAATGCAAATCAAAACCACAATGCGGTATCACCTCACACTGGTCAGAATGGCCATCATCAAAAATTCTACAAACAATAAATGCTGGAGCGGGTGTGGAGAAAAGGGAACCCTCCTCCACTATTGGTGGGAATGTAAGTAGATACAGCCACTATGGAGAACAGTATGGAGGTTCCTTAAAAAACTAAAAATAGGACTAGCAGATGACCCAGCAATCCCACTACTGAGCATATACCCTGAGAAAACCATAATTCAAAAAGATACATGTGCCACAATGTTCACTGCAGCACTTTTTACAATTGCCAAGACATGGAAGCAACCTAAATGTCCATCAGCAGATGAATGGATAAAGAAGATGTGACAAATATATACAACGGAATATTACTCAGCCATAAAAAGGAACAAAATTGAGTTATTTGTAGTGAGGTGGATGGACCTAGAGTCTTCCATACAGAGTGAAGTAAGTCAGAAAGAGAAAAACAAATACCTTATTCTAATACATATATATATAGAAACTAAAAAAGCCATACTGATGAACCTAGGGGCAGGACAGGAATAAAGACTCAGACATAGAGAATGGACTTGAGGACACTGGAGGGAAGAGGAAGCTGGGATGAAGTTGAGAGTAACATTGACATATATACACTACCAAATGTAAAATGAATAGCTAGTAGGAAGCTGCTGCATAGAACAGGGTGATCAACTTGATGCTTTGTGATGACCTAGAGGGATGGGATCGGGAGGGTGGGAGGGAGGCCCAAAAGGGAGGGGATATGGGGATATATGTATACATACAGCTGTTTCACTTTGTTGTACAGAAGAAACTGACACAACATTGTGAAGCAATTATACTCCAATAAAGATGTGGGAAAAAAATAAAAGAGAATGCAACAACAACAACAAAATATATATATGTATATACGTATATATATATATATATATATATACACATATATATATATATATATATATATATATATATATATATAAAATACCATGGGATAGGTAACTAGCTTAAAAAAATAGAAGTGATAGACCTCTACTGTCTAGTTTTCACTGCTATATCTCAGAAATTCTTTGATATAGAATGAAGCATGCTTAAATGATTAAAGTTTACTGTGACCCCATGCAAGAAATTGAGTCAAGTGTATTTGTTTTGCTTCACTCCTCTCTTCCAGAATGTCTACCAAAGTAAGAATAACATTACTGACATTGGTATCATTTCTAATAAGAATACCAAGAAATTCTTAACTGCTTCAAAACATAAAACATAAAACTCAAAACATAAGAATCCTGGCCTCATAGAGTTTATGTTCAAGCGTAGCCAAGTTATGATTAGGAGACTACAGAAAAAAACAGACAGATAGTATAATGGACTGGAGGCTGCTAATTACTGAGGAAAAGGTACAGTAGGGAAGATGGAAAGAGTTCTGGGGAGGGAAGGATAAGCAATATAAACAGGGTGGTTGGGGGAGGTATCACTGAGAATTTGTATTTGAATAAAAATCTGATGGAAGGAATGAATTTCAGATAAGGGAATACCAGGCAGAGGGAAAGGCAAGTAAAAAGGCCCTGAGTGTTTGATAAATTGACAGGAGTCCAAACAAGTGAGGTAAGCCTGGCCTGAATGACAGAAATGGAGATACAATGAATAAGAAACATAAGAGAGTCATCAGAAATGTAAAATTTATATGTAGGGCCTTGAGGAGCCTTTTCTTTAACTGGGAATGACCTGAAGTCATGGGAAATATTTTAGTCAGGAAACGGGACGATTTAACATTTAACAGTCTTTTGGGCTAGTGCACAGAGAACACATTGAAGTGAGCTACTGCAATGATCTGAGTGAAGTGATGGTATATTGGACCACAAGGAGTTTAGACTAATGAAAGAGGTAAAGAGAAGTGACTGGAAAGTCCAGCTCAGAAGTGTTTATAGATGGTATGTGCGGTGTAAGAGAAAGACTAACTCCAAGTTTTGGCTCAAGAAAGCAAATATGAAATTGCCATTAATTTAGAACAGATAAGTGGATGAATAGGTTTGGATCAGGGAGATCAGGAGCTCGATACTAGACATGTATGTACATAAGTATGTACATATTCAGACACAAACTGGAGAGGAAATTTTGTTTTTTGTTTTTGTGTTCAGTAGCAAAATCATGAGCTTTGAATTGAAAAAACTGCTAAACTTTATCATTAGTTAACACTTATCAACTTTGTGACCTCAAGTGAAACTAAACTTCTGTCCCTCACTTAAATGATCTGACTAAAGAATATAAAGCCATACATTTTTTATGTAGTAATACCAATAACCATATTTGACTTTTACAGTGAATCTGTATGAAGTGGTTTTAGTACTTAATAGCCAGATTCCAAAATGCCCCCCCAAATTTTCCCCTTTCTGGCATTCACACTCTCCTGTAGTTCCCCCTCACACTGTATCAGGATTTGTCCGTGTGATCAACTGCATACAATGGAAGTGATATATGTTTATTCTCAAGATTAGGTTATAAAGACCGGCTTCTGTCTTGGTTACTTCTGTCTCTGTGCTAAGTCAAGAAAACAGCAAGTGACATGCCAAAATTCAAAAGAAAATATTAAATACTAATTGAAATAAAACGTTCTAAAACGTCACTAGAGAAAGCATAAAGTAAATGCCAAAATTCTGTGATCCACAGTGGGATTATTCCCTTGTGATATTGCTGTACAATATTTATTTTAGTTTTGTCCTATTGATTTTTTAACAATATACTCTTTGATGCTACTTCAGCCTCCTTCACAACTTTGTCAATCTCACACATCCATCTGTACGGTTCTGGCTTGTGCTACTGAGCAGCAGTCTGAATTTTTTCTGGACTTACAGGATTATTATATAATGTGAGCTGCTGAAAATAGCTTATAGACCTGTAGTACTACATTTTTAAGAAAACAAGGTAATCAGTAATCAAAAACCTCTCAACAAAAAAAAAGTACAGGACCAGATGTCTTCACTGGTGAATTGTATCCAGCAATTAAAAAAGAATACCAATTCTTCTCAAACTCTTTCAAAAAATAAAAGAGGGAACATTTCCACACTTATATCATGAGGCTAGAATTAGCCTGATACCAAAACCAGATGAGGACATCAGAGGACATCATGAAGAAAATTCTAGGTCAACAAATCTGATGAATATAGATACAAAAGCCTTCAACAAAACATTAGCAAATTGAATCCAAAACTATGTTAAAAGAATCATACACCACAATCAAGTGGGATTTATCCAGGGATGGAAGGATGGTTCAACATCCACGAATCAATGTGATATATTACATCAACAAAATAAAAAAATAATTACCATAGATACAGAAAACACACTTGGCAAAATTTAATATCTACTTATGATAAAAACTCTCAAAATGTGTATAGAGGGAATATCTCTCAACATAATGAAGGCCATGTATGACAAGCCCACTGCTAAAACATACTTAAGAGTGAAAAGCTGAAAGGATTTCCTTTAAGTTCAGAAACAAGACAAAGATTCCCACTCTCACTAATTTTATTCAGAGGATTTCACTAAATAGTGAGTTATCAACATTATGTTTAGAACATAACTTACTGAATAAAAATATAAAGAATTGCTTTTCTGTGATAATATCAAATAAACATAGGAATATTCCTATTACACAGAATATTTAATACCTATTTCCTGATGTTATACTTCTGTCAATAGATATCCAATAAATTCTATGTTTTACAGGTAAATATTCGAGGGTAATTTGTACTTGGCCTATATAGTTAACGGTATTCACAAAATTGCATTATTTCTAGTAGGAATTATGTGAAGACATATATAAGCTATATACATTAAAATTTTGGAAACAGAATATTAAAAACTCACAGGGTCACAAAACATAATGTATACAACACAAACGATAAAAAAGCATTTTAGGGGGGGACCTTGAAGATGGCGGAAGAGTAAGACGCGGAGATCGCCTTCCTCCCCACGGATACACCAGAAATACATCCACACGTGGAACAACTCCTACAGAACTCCTACTGAAGGCTGGCAGAAGACCTTAGACCTCCCAAAAGGCAAGAAACTCCCCACGTAACTGGGTAGGGCAAAAGAAAAAACAGAGACAAAAGAATAAGGACGGCACCTGCACCAGTGGGAGGGAGCTGTGAAGGAGGAAAAGTTTCCACACACTAGGAAGCCCCTCCGCGGGCGGAGACTGCGGGAGGCAGAGGGGGGAGTTTCGGGACCGCGGAGTAGTGCACAGCGACGGGTGCGGAGGGCAAAGCGGGGAGATTCCTGCACAGACGATCGGTGCTGACCGGCACTCACCAGCCCGAGTGGCTTGTCTGCTCACCCGCCGGGGCGGGCGGGGCTGCGAGCTGAGGCTCGGGTTTTGGTTTTGGACGGAGCTCAGGGAGAGGACGGGGGTTGGCGGCTTGAACATAGCCTGAAGGGGTTAGTGCACCACGACTAGCCGGGAGGGAGTTCGGGGAAAAGCCTGCACCGGCCGAAGAGGCAAGAGACTTTTTCTTCCCTCTTTGTTTCCTGGTGCGCGAGGAGAGGGGTTTAAGAGCGCTGCTTAAAGGAACTCCAGAGACGGGCGCGAGCCGCGGCTAAAAGCGCGAACCCCAGAGACGGGCGCGAGCCGCGGCTGAGGGCGCGAGCCCGCGAGACGGGCGCGAGCCGCGGCTGAAAGCGCAAACCCCAGAGACGGGCGCGAGCCACGGCTAAAACCGCGGACCCCAGAGACGGGCGGGAGACGCTAAGGCTGCTGCTGCCGCCACCAAGGGGCCTGTGTGCGAGCACAGGTCACTCTCCACACCCCTCTTCCGCGGAGCCTGTGCAGCCCGCCACTGCCAGGTTCCCGGGATCCAGGGACAACTTCCCCGGGAGTACGCACGGCGGGTCTCAGGCTGGTGCAACATCACGCTGCCTCTGCAGCCACAGGCCCGCCCCGCACGTAATGCCCCTCCTACCCCCATCCCCCAACCCCCGGCCTGAGTGAGCCGGAGGCCCCAAATCAGCGGCTCCTTTAACCCCGTCCTGTCTGAGCAAAAAACAGACGCCCTCCAGTGACCTTCACGCAGAGGCAGGGCCAAATCCAAAGCTGAGCTCCTGTGAGCTGTGAGAACAAAGAAGAGAAAGGGAAATCTCTCCCAGCAGCCACAGAAGCAGCGGATTAAAGCTCCACAATCAACTTGATATACCCTGCATCTGTGGAATACCTGAATAGACAAGGAATGATCCCAAATTGAAGAGGTGGAATTTAGGAGCGAGATCTATGATTTTTTTCCCTTTTCCTCTTTTTGTGAATGTGTACGTGTATGCTTCTGTGTGAGATCTTGTCTGTATACTCTTGCTTCCACCATTTGTCCTAGGGCTCTATCCATCCATGACTTTTTTTTAAAAATTCTTTTTCTTAATAATTAAGTTTAATTGTAATAACTTTATTATACTTTACCTTCGTTCTTTCTTTCTTTCCTTCCTTCCTTCCCTCCTTTAGACAACGAATCACCCCAAATTGAGGAGGTGGTCTCAGGGAGCAGGATTTATGATTTTTCCCCCTTTACCTCTTTTTGTGAAGGTGTATGTGTATGCTTCTGTGTAAGATTTTCTCTGTATAGCTTTGCTTCCAACATTTGTCCTAAGGTTCTATCCGTCCCTTTTTTTTTTTTTTCTAAATATTTTTTAATTCAATAACTATATTATACTTTATTTTATTTTTACTGTATCATCTTTCTTTCTGTCTTTTTTCCTTCTTTCCCTCCTTCCTTCCTTCCTCCCTCCCTCCCTCCCTCCTTTCTTTCCTTCTTTGCTTCTTTCTTCCTTCCTTCCTTTCCTCCTTTCCTTCTTTCTTTACTCATACTTCTACTAATTCTCCCTACTTTTTCTCCCTTTTATTCTGAGCTGTGTGGATGAAAGGCTCTTGGTGCTCCAGCCAGGAGTCAGGGCTCTGCCTCTGAGGTAGGAGAGCCAACTTCAGGACACTGGTCAACAAGAGACCTCCCAGCTCCACATAATATTAAACGGTGGAAATATCCCAGAGACCTCCATCTTAACACCAGCACCCAGCTTCACTCAACGACCAGCAAGCCACAGTGCTGGACAACCTATGCCAAACAACTAGCAAAACAGGAACACAACCCCACCCATTAGCAGAGAGGCTGCCTAAAATCATAATAAGGCCACAGACACCCCAAAACACACCACCAGACGTGAACCTGCCCACTAGAGAGACAAGATCCAGCCTCATCCAGCACAACACAGGCACTAGTCCCCTCCACCAGGAAGCCTACACAACCCACTGAAACAACCTTAGCCACTGGAGACAGACATCAAAAACAACGGGAACTACGAAAGTGCAGCCTGCAAAAAGGAGACCCCAAACACAGTAAGATAAGCAAAATGAGAAGATAGAAAAACACACAGCAGATGAAGGAGCAAGATAAAAACCCACCAGACCTAACAAATGAAGAGGAAATAGGCAATCTACCTGAAAAAGAATTCAGAATAATGATAGTAAGGATGATCCGAAATCTTGGAAGTAGAATGGACAAAATGCAAGAAACAGTTAACAAGGACCTACAAGAACTAAAGATGAAACAAGCAACGATGAACAATGCAATAAATGAAATTAAAATCACTCTAGATAGTATCAATAGCAGAATAACTGAGGCAGAAGAACGGATAAGTGACCTGGAAGATAAAGTAGTGGAAATAACTACTGCAGAGCAGAATAAAGAAAAAAGAATGAAAAGAACTGAGGACAGTCTCAGAGACCTCTGGGACAACATGAAACGCACCAACATTCGAATTATAGGGGTTCCAGAAGAAGAAGAGAAAAAGAAAGGGACTGAGAAAATATTTGAAGAGATTATAGTTGAAAACTTCCCTAATATGGGAAAGGAAATAGTTAATCAAGTCCAGGAAGCACAGAGGGTCCCATACAGGATAAATACAAGGAGAAACACGCCAAGACACATATTAATCAAACTGTCAAAAATTAAATACAAAGAAAGCATATTAAAAGCAGCAAGGGAAAAACAACAAATAACACACAAGGGAATCCCCATAAGGTTAACAGCTGATCTCTCAGCAGAAACCCTACAAGCCAGAAGGGAGTGGCAGGACATACTGAAAGTGCTGAAGGAGAATAGCCTGCAACCAAGACTACTCTACCCAGCAAGGATCTCATTCAGATTTGATGGAGAAATTAAAACCTTTACAGACAAGCAAAAGCTGAGAGAGTTCAGCACCACCAAACTAGCTTTACAACAAATGCTAAAGGAACTTCTCTAGACACGAAACACAAGAGAAGGAAATGACCTATAGTAGCGAACCCAAAACAATATATAAAATGGAAATAGGAACATACATATCGATAATTACCTTAAATGTAAATGGACTAAATGCTCCCACCAAAAGACACAGATTGGCTGAATGGATACAAAAACAAGACCCTTATATATGCTGTCTACAAGAGACCCACTTCAGAACTAGAGACACATACAGACTGAAAGTAAGGGGATGGAAAAAGATATTCCATGCAAATGGAAAGCAAAAGAAAGCTGGAGTAGCAATTCTCATATCAGACAAAATAGACTTTAAAATAAGGACTATTAAAAGGGACAAAGAAGGACACTACATAATGATCAAGGGATCGATCCAAGAAGAAGATATAACAATTGTAAATATTTATGCACCCAACATAGGAGCACCTCAATACATAAGGCAAATACTAACCACCATAAAAGGGGAGATCAACAGTAACACATTCATAGTAGGGGACTTTAACACCCCACTTTCACCCATGGACAGATCATCCAAAATGAAAATAAATAAGGAAACACAAGCTTTAAATGATACATTAAACAAGATGGACTTAATTGATATTTATAGGACACTCCATCCAAAAACAACAGAATACACATTTTTCTCAAGTGCTCATGGAACATTCTCCAGGATAGATCATATCTTGGGTCACAAATCAAGCCTTGGTAAATTTAAGAAAACTGAAATTGTATCAAGTATCTTTTCCGACCACAACGCCATGAGACTAGATATCAATTACAGGAAAAGATCTGTAAAAAATACAAACACATGGAGGCTAAACAATACACTACTTAATAATGAAGTGATCACTGAAGAAATCAAAGAGGAAATAAAAAAATACCTAGAAACAAATGACAATGGAGACACAACGACCCAAAACCTATGGGATGCAGCAAAAGCAGTTCTAAGGGGGAAGTTTATAGCAATACAAGCCCACCTTAAGAAGCAGGAAACATCTCGAATAAACAACCTAACCTTGCGCCTCAAGCAATTAGAGAAAGAAGAACAAAAAAACCCCAAAGCTAGCAGAAGGAAAGAAATCATAAAAATCAGATCAGAAATAAATGAAAAAGAAATGAAGGAAACAATAGCAAAGATCAATAAAACTAAAAGCTGGTTCTTTGAGAAGATAAACAAAATAGATAAACCACTAGCCAGACTCATCAAGAAAAAAAGGGAGAAGACTCAAATCAATAGAATTAGAAATGAAAAAGGAGAAGTAACAACTGACACTGCAGAAATAAAAAAAATCATGAGAGATTACTACAAGCAACTCTATGCCAATAAAATGGACAATCTGGAAGAAAAGGACAAATTCTTAGAAGTGCACAACCTGCCAAGACTGAATCAGGAAGAAATAGAAAATATGAACAGACCAATCACAAGCACTGAAATTGAAACTGTGATTAAAAACCTTCCAACAAACAAAAGCCCAGGACCAGATGGCTTCACAGGTGAATTCTATCAAACGTTTAGAGAAGAGCTAACACCTATCCTTCTCAAACTCTTCCAAAATATAGCAGAGGGAGGAACACTCCCAAATTCCTTCTACGAAGCCACCATCACCTTGATACCAAAACCAGACAAGGATGTCACAAAGAAAGAAAACTACAGGCCAATATCACTGATGAACATAGATGCAAAAATCCTCAACAAAATACTAGCAAACAGAATCCAACAGCACATTAAAAGGATCATACACCATGATCAAGTGGGGTTTATTCCAGGAATGCAAGGATTCTTCAATATACGCAAATCTATCAATGTGATAAACCATATTAACAAATTGAAGGAGAAAAACCATATGATCATCTCAATAGATGCAGAGAAAGCTTTCGACAAAATTCAACACCCATTTATGATAAAAACCCTCCAGAAAGTAGGCATAGAGGGAACTTTCCTAAACATAATAAAAGCCATATATGACAAGCCCACAGCAAACATCATCCTCAATGGTGAAAAACTGAAAGCATTTCCACTAAGATCAGGAACAAGACAAGGTTGCCCACTCTCACCACTCTTATTCAACATAGTTTTGGAAGTTTTAGCCACAGCAATCAGAGAAGAAAAGGAAATAAAAGGAATCCAAATCGGAAAAGAAGAAGTAAAGCTGTCACTGTTTGCAGATGACATGATACTATACATAGAGAATCCTAAATATGCTACCAGAAAACTACTAGAGCTAATCAATGAATTTGGTAAAGTAGCAGGATACAAAATTAATGCACAGAAATCTCTGGCATTCCTATATACTAATGATGAAAAATCTGAAAGTGAAATCAAGAAAACACTCCCATTTACCATTGCAACAAAAAGAATAAAATATCTAGGAATAAACCTACCTAAGGATACGAAAGACCTGTATGCAGAAAATTATAAGACACTGATGAAAGAAATTAAAGATGATACAAATAGATGGAGAGATATACCATGTTCTTGGATGGGAAGAATCAACATTGTGAAAATGACTCTACTACCCAAAGCAATCTACAGATTCAATGCAATCCCTATCAAACTACCACTGGCATTTTTCACAGAACTAGAACAAAAAATTTCGCAATTTGTATGGAAACACAAAAGACCCCGAATAGCCAAAGCAATCTTGAGAACGAAAAAAGGAGCTGGAGGAATCAGGCTCCCTGACTTCAGACTATATTACAAAGCAACAGTAATCAAGACAGTATGGTACTGGCACAAAAACAGAAAGATAGATCAGTGGAACAGGATAGAAAGCCCAGAGATAAACCCACGCACATATGGACACCTTATCTTTGATAAAGGAGGCAGGAATGTACAGTGGAGAAAGGACAGCCTCTTCAATAAATGGTGCTGGGAAAACTGGACAGGTACATGTAAAAGTATGAGATTAGATCACTCCCTAACACCATACACAAAAATAAGCTCAAAATGGATTAAAGACCTAAATGTAAGGCCAGAAACTATCAAACAGAAATAAATGAAAAAAAAAAATAAGGAAATGAGAGCAAAGATCAATAAAACTAAAAACTGGTTCTTTGGAAAGATAAACAAAATTGATAAACCATTAACCAGACTCATCAAGAAAAAAAGGGAGAAGACTCAGATCAATAGAATTAGAAATGAAAAAGAAGTAACAACTGACACTGCAGAAATACAAAGTATCATGAGAGATTACTACAAGCAACTATATGCCAAAATGGACAACCTGGAAGAAATGGATGCATTCTCAGAAAAGCACAACCTTCTGAGACTGAACCAGGAAGAAATAGAAAATATAAACAGACCAATCACAAGCGCTGAAACTGAAACTGTAATTTGAAATCTTCCAACAAACCAAAGCCCAGGACCAGAGGGCTTCATATACAAATTCTATCATATGCAAATTCTAAACATTTAGAGGATAGCTAACACCTATCCTTCTCAAACTGTTCCAAAATATAGCAGAGGGAGGAACACCCCTAAACTCATTCTACAAGTCCACCATCACCCTGATACCAAAAGCAGACAAAGATGTCACAAAGAAAGAAAAGTACAGGCAAATATTACTAATGAATATCGATGCAAAAATCCTCAACAAAATACTAGCAAACAAAATCCAACAGCACATTAAAAGGATCATACACCATGATGAAGTGGGGTTTAACCCAGGAATGCAAGGATTCTTCAATATATGCAAATCAAGAAATGTGATACACCATAATAAAAACTGAAGGATAAAAAACATACTATCATCTCAATAGATGCAGAGAAAGCTTTCAACAAAATTCAACACCCATTTATGATAAAAACCCTCCAGAAAGTAGGCATAGAGGGAACTTTCCTCAACATAATAAAGGCCATGTATAACAAACCCACAGCCAACATCATTCTCAATGGTGAAAAACTGAAACCATTTTCTTTAAGATCAGGAACAAGACAAGGTTTTCTACTCTCACCACTATTATGCAACATAGTTTGGGAAGTTTTAGCCATAGCAATCAGAGGAGAAAAAGAAATAAAAGGAATCCAAATCGGAAAAGAAGTAGTAAAGCTGTCACTGTTTGCAGATGACATGATACTATACATAGAGAATCCTAAAGAAGCTACCAGAAAAGTACTAGAGCTAATCAGTGAATTTGGTAAAGTTGCAGGATACAAAATTAATTAGCAGGATACAGAAATCTCTTGCATTCCTATACACTAATGATGAAAAATCTGAAAGTGAAATTAAGAAAACACTCCTATTTACCACTGCAACAAAAAGAATAAAATATCTAGGAATAAACCTACCTAAGGAGACGAAAGACCTGTATGAAGGAATACTGTAAGACACTGATGAAAGAAATTAAAGAGGATAAAAATAGATGGAGAGCTATATACCATGTTCTTGGATTGGAAGAATCAACACTGAAAATGATTCTACTACCCAAAGCAATCTACAGATTCAATGCAATCCCTATCAAACTACCACTGGCATTTTTCATAGAACTAGAACAAAAAAATTCATAATTTGCATGGAAATACCAAAGACCCCAAAGAGCCAAAGCAATCTTGAGAACGAAAAACGGAGCTGGAGGAATCAGGCTCCCTGACTTCAGACTATGCTACAAAACAGTATGGTACTGGCACAGAAACAGAAATATATATCAGTGGAACAAGATAGAAAGCCCTGAGATAAACCCACGCACATATGGTCACCTTATCTTTGATAAAGGAGGCAATAATATACAGTGGAGAAAAGACAGCCTCTTCAATAAGTGGTGCTGGGAAAACTGGACAGCTACATGTAAAAGGATGAAATTAGAACACTCCCTAACACCATACACAAAAATAAACTCAAAATGGATTAAAGATCTAAATGTAAAGACAGAGACTATCAAACTCTTAAAGGAAAACATAGGCAGAGCACTCTATGACATAAATTACAGCATGATCCTTTTGGATTCACCTGCTAGAGAAATGGAAATAAAGACAAAAATAAACAAATGGGACCTAATGAAACTTAAAAGGTTTTGCACAGCATAGGAAACAATAAACAAGATGAAAAGACAACCCTCAGTATGGGAGAAAATATTTGCAAATGAAGCAACTGACAAAGGATTAATCTCCACAATTTACAAGCAGCTCATGCAGCTCAATATCAAAAAAAACCACCCTGATCTACAAATGGGCAGAAGACCTAAATAGACATTTTTCCAAAGAATATATACAGATTGCCAACAAACACATCAAGGAATACTCAACAACATTAATCATTAGAGAAATGAAAATCAAAACTACAATGAGATATCATCTCACTCTGGTCAGAATGGCCATCATTAAAAAAGCTACAAACAATAAATGCTGGAGAGGGTGTAGAGAAAAGGGAACCTGCCTGTACTGTTGGTGGGAATGTACACTGATACAGCCACTATGGAGAACAGTACGGAGGTTCCTTAAAAAACTAAAAACAGAACTACCAGATGACCCAGCAATCTCGCTACTGGGCGTATTCCCTGAGAAAACCATAATTCAAAAGGAGTCATGTACCAAAATGTTCACTGCAGCTCTATTTACAATAGCCAGGACATGGAAGCAACCTAAGTGTCCATCAACAGATGAATGGATTAAGAAGATGTGGCACATATATAGAATGGAATCTTATTCAGTCATTAAAAGAAACGAAATTGAGTTATCTGTAGTGAGGTGGATGGACCTAGAGTCTGTCATACAGAGTGAAGTAAATCAGAAAGAGAAAAACAAATACTGTATGATAACACATATATATGAAATCTAAAACAAACCAAGAAAATGGTCATGAAGAACCTAGGGGCAAGACGGGAATAAAGACCCAGACTTACTAGAGAATGGACTTGAGGATACGGGGAGTGGGAAGGGTAAGCTGGTATAAAGTGAGAGAGTGGCATGGACATATATACACTACCAAATGTAAAAATATATAGCTAGTGGGAAACAGCCACATAGCACAGGGAGATTAGCTTGGTGCTTTGTGACCACCTAGAGGGATGGGATAAGGAGGGTGGGAGGGAGACGCAAGAGGGAGGAGATATGGGGACATATAGCTGATTCACTTTGTCATAAAGCAGAAACTAACACACCATTGTAAAGCAATCATACTCTAATAAAGATGTTAAAAAAATGAAGAATAACAATTTCTTTTAAGAGTTAAATTATCAGATTCTAACAAGCAGAAGTGTATCCTTGGGTAAGCAAATATAGTAGCCAAGGGAGAAAATAGAGCATTGCTTGACACGTAGATTGTAGCTCTGTTTTCTTTGGCTTCCTCAGATTGGTGTTAGGTATGGCAGAGCCATGCCTCCTACTGTAGAACTCACAGGAGGTCAGACATTATGACTCCCTCCTCCCTTTCCTAAATTTTGTGTCATAAACTTGGGAACTGAAAGTTCCACTGGAGATTTTAAATAAAGAATGAAACCATGCAATGAAACAAGAAAGTTCAAAAGTCATACCCTTGAGTTGCATTCCCTTCTGAGTTAGTCACACTTCTACTTCCTTTCTGTGTTCCATTTATTGAAATTTTATTGCATGCTTATCAATTCCACCCTTTTCTTTGCCATAGTAAATTAATATATTTTTATTGCATTTTGGTGGAGTACTGCTAGACAAAGGAAATAAGTATGTATGGGAGATAACTACAATTAAACAGTCTCCAATATATGAAGTTTCTATCCTTATCATTTAAATATTTTCTATTATCAATAAAAAACTTGTAAGATAATTTTAATCACTTTATTATTACATCAAATGGGTATAAAATATTTCAGTACTTAAACTACAAGTGTTGGAAGTTTTTGACTGTTGGACGTTTTTGATTGTTCATAAACTCCTCCACTAAATGTGACATTAGGTTGGTTATTATTGTACATGAAGGGTTTCTTATGAAGAAAAATATACTATGTGCTTAAAAACAAAGTTAAGTTACCAGCAGAGTATGCATAATTGAATGATCTTGATATGTATTGCCATTTCCTTCTCTGAAGAATTTTGTAATTTCCACTGCTACCCTAAGAAAGTGCTGTGGTGGTCAGTTGTGTAAGGTGATACTATAAAACTCTAGGGGGAGTCATTCCCATTATGGTCTATTTCAGTGGAATCCACTGGAGACAGAAAATTCCAACATGGAATTCCTTCTGATATTAACTTGTGAGGTGAACACCTAAATGGTCAATTTCTTTCCAAACAGATATTCAACTGTCACAGAATCATTTATTGAATAATACTTTTTCTTGTTAAACATAAAATAAACACAATTTTTTATTAAACTTATATATAAAATAGGTTCATTCCTGGGTGGGCAACAATGACCCCCAAAGATGTCAATTCCTAGAACCTGTGAATGTGTTGTTTCACATGGTAAAAGAGACTGATAATTAAGTTAAAAAAATATTGAGATGAGGAGAATATCATTGACTTTCAGGCATGCCCAATGTAATCACAAAAGTCCTAATAATAAAGAGAAATGTAACTACAGAGAGCGACAGACACAGAGGAAGGGGCCATGAGTCAAGGAATATAAGCAGCCTCTAGTTGCTAGAAAACGAATGATACAGATTCACCCCTCAAGCCAGGCAGGCAGGCCTGGAAGCCTATTTCAGACTTATTAACTCCAGAGCAGAAAGAGAGTAAGTTGTTTCAAGCCACCAAACTCGTGACAATTTGTTACAGACTCAATAGGAAATGAATACACTGTGTTATTAATTCCATTACATTAAGTGGTACTGCCTAAGTGCTCTGATGGCATACTATACTTCTACGATCATAGCAATTAACATCCGTTATACTAATTGCCTACTTGCTTTTCAATGCACCCAACTCCCAACACCAAGCAAAATATGGTAAGCTCTAAAGCAAGATCTTCTCCATTCTATAGTTTATTTTCAATGCCCAGTAAAATGTAATACACATTGAGGGTAACTAATATTTGAATGAATGGATAGTACTTTTTGATACTGTGAAGGTATTTTTTCATAAATTTCAATTTTTTATTGCTAATCTTAAAATACAACCTAAGCCATTTTAAAAATTCTATAAAGAGGAAATAATCATTGTAAAGAAAATTTGTAGAGAAATGTTAGAAAGGTTTTATTTATATGCTAGATTTTATTATTGGATCAAATGAGACCATCAGAAAGTTTTGTAATTACAAGGTAGATTTGTAGCCTTCTCATTGTTTGTTTTCACTGATTTGATTTTTTGCATTTTTTTAAGTGAGGTAGACTATAAGAAATAAACTCATGCAAACTTTCCCTGCATGTGCTATTGGAATTTGTCTTGCTCTCTAATTGCTAAGAAAGTTTTGCTCTTTTGGCACTGTAATTGTGTGCTTGTTAGGTGTGGGCTGTGTTTCGCTTGGGGTTTATTTTGTTATCTCTGGCACCCAAGAAATCTCCAAGTGATCATATTTCCATTTTCATTTATCCACCATGAAAGATTATATCTAAGTTGCAACTCAAATTCAGTAACTATAGAGGACATAGTCATTATATAATTATAAATGTAGGCTCAACATTTTCTTGAACTTATATTTCATATTAAACTATGTACATTATAGTTAAGTGAAATAATTTGTTGTCCACAGTAAGACTATAAAATAAACTCCAAAGTGAATATTACTGTAAAAAAGAGCTTTTGATGTCTACAGTTTGGCTTATAACTAGCCACTTTACCAGATGCCTTAATTTTTGACAGTTTCACATTTTATTGGTTTCTAGATATGCACTTTTACTTACTGAATGATAATCTGAATGCACTACCTATTTTTATACCTTATTGTTTTAGAATTTGTGTTTAAGATAAATAATAGTGAACACAATGGTGATTTTTGTAAGCTTTGTAGAGAAACTCTTTTATGGACATCCATTTCTATTGCAAAACATTTATATTTACATGTGATCTTTAATTTTAAATGCTGTCCTAGTTCAAATGTGAGCTCACAGGGGGACGGAATAATTCCTCTATTATTTTATTCAGCAAGCATTTACAGAACTCGTATCATAAGTCAAAGACGGTCAACAAATTCAGTTAAAAGTAACTGTCACTTCTCACAGGAAATTCACAAGCTACTTGACAATTGCAATACAGATTGTTGTGATCAACATCACTGATAATACATCTCAGATTATGATTCTAATCCTGGACCAGCAGGAGAGCAGGAAGGTTTAGAAAACTTCTCCTTGAATCCATCCTGTTTTAAGTTATATGTGCCATCGCTGTACTGTTCACAGTAATATGGCTGATTAACTGACAGTAAAATTGTATAGTAATATTTTTCCTGTAATAAAATTCAAGACTCTAGTTATCTGAGAGTTTAACTGTGAAAAATTGAATGTTAATTTTATTCTATTTTCAATTCTTTTTCATTTAGAATTATCTGCTGATATCAGCCTTGATATTTTAACATGTTCATTTTTGGAATTAAACCAAAGAGAACAAGTATTATCATGGCAGCTTTACAAATGAGGTAGATGAGAATCAGGGAATTTGGATACTATGACCAAGGTTACATAAAATTAGAGTAGCTCATAGCATTTATATTGAACTATTATCACCATTCTAGATACTAATTATTCATTTACACTCTATTTTGCTTGCAGTTTCCAATTTTATCTCTGTACCTACATAGTTGTCTCTTGAGGGAAAACTATGTTACATATACAAGTATGTTAAATATATAAATAGTGAATACACATGTAATATATACATATGATTATATACATAGGTATAGATATAAAAACACTTCCAGTTGAAAACAGTAAATGTCAAAAGCTTGTATAAAACTGAATTCCTCATTTGCTCCTCCAGACCTGAGCCACCTACAGTCTTTCTCATCTCAGTTATTGGCAAATTCATTTTTTCACTTGCTGAGGCCAAATCTGAGTCAATCTTGGAGTCTCTATCTCACACTTTGTATCAGAAAATACTGGGGACTCTATATTCAAAATGTATCCATTAATCCCAACACTTCTCACAACTCTGGTCCCCATTGTAGTCTATCTTCAAGAGAACAGATATAGTGATCCTTTAAAAAAAAACAGTATTATCAGATTAGGATACTCCTCTGCATACAACTGATCCTTACCCCATAATTCAGTCAGAATAAGAGCCTCTTCAAGGCCCTGATCTTTCCTTCCCTTCCATCTGATAGCATTTCCTACTACTCTCTTAAGGGTTCTGTGTTCCAGCCATAAAGGCTTATCTTACATTTCCTGGGACCTGCCAAGCATGTTCCCGTCTTCAGGCCTTTGCACTTACTGACTCTGCTTGTACCACTCTGCTCCCCGATATCCAGATGCTAATTCCCTTACCTCCTTCAAGTCTTTGCTTAAATATTATCATTTCAATCATCATATGTAACATTGCACCTACTCTCCCATAGCATTTCCCTGGTCTTTTTAGCACTTATTTTGAAAAATACTATCAAGTGTATAGTTTAATATTTTACATTGTAACTGAGGAGACATAGTAAGCTTCTTAAGGGGAAGAATTCTGATCTGGTTCCTTGACATAGCCCAAGGGTCTGGACTGTGCTTGGCATAGTTAGGTTCTGTATTAGTACTGTATGAATAAGTGAATTTTAAAAGGTATTGCAATGTGGTAGTGCCTACTGGTTCCAATTCTGAAATAGTGAACATTTTAACAGAACATGATAAAGAATTCTCTTAGGAGATATTTTCTGAATGAAAAAAAACTGAAACAAGTATAGATCATTCTTTTAATGTTAAATATACAAATTATACTCATCTGACAATTTATAAAATTAAATCTTTTATATTGCAATAATTGGACTCTGCCCATACTTCAAATTTCATCTCCAAATACCAAACTGAAAAAACTCATACATCCTACTACCTTAGGAAGGTAAAAAAGACACCACGTGGTCCTTTGGATCATATAATCCTTGACCGTTTAGTTTCATGCAGTTTCAATAGCCATGTCTGCCAAACTGAAGACAGAAAATCAATTCTACCTCCTGCCGTTGCTGCTCAGGACTATATCACTGAGCCTTTGAAAGGACACCTTCTCAAAAACGGCATGGGGTAAACTGCTTCTTAATACAAGTATAACAACCTTGACTCTGAACATTACTTGGGGGTGAATCTAATTCTTTGGGCTCTTTGCTTCATTTTGAAAGAATTTTTCAGAGTTTTAGATATAATCTCTCTGTCTCTCTCTCTCTCACACACACACACACACTCACACACACACCTGAAATAGGATTTTGACTTACACTGCCTATAATTTTGCATTTTAAATCCAAGTACGATTCTTAAAAATTTGGCACAAATCATCCCTCCTTTTGTTCTTCTTCATTTTGCAACCAGAAATAACTGGACTTAAAGCCCTTACACTTATTCATGACTGCAAAATATGATTTGCCCTCTGAAGTTTATATTTCTCATGAAGGCCAGCAAAGCTGAAGTATTGACTCTGCACTTGTTTGCTGTGGTTGTTTCCTCCTCAAACTCCATCATAATCATGCAGCTGTGTTTGTCTTTGAAAGCAACACACACTGCTTTTTATTTGGGTCGTTTAAAAGAAATTTGCCACTATTAAGATGTTTGACTAATAGCTATATTTCTCAAATTTTCAAAAGTAATTCTGTCCAGCTGTCAGTTTTTAGTTTATTTTAAAAACGAATATTTTTGCCACACACAATATCAACAAACCATGTGATAAAACTCAAGACGCATACTAAGAAAAATTCTACGTAAAATACAAATAGAAAATGAATACACTTAATTTAAAAATAAAAAGCAAATATCTTAAATGAGAAGACACTATGATAACCTTAAAATTAATAAGATAATTTGATAAAGTATCTGGCTCCAAGATCAGTATTAAATTTTTTTTATTCTGCACTATTTTAGCAAAAAATACTAACTATGGCAAAGGAAAACATTCAATTAAAATAACAACCAAAAGTTAAAACACTCGGGCATTAATTTAACAAAGAAGATATAGGACCTATATGAAGAATGATATTAAGAGATGCAACACATTATCTGAACAAACGGAAAGGTAGATCATGTTCTCAGATGAAAAGTCTAAATTTAAAATTGTCATTTTATCCTTTTAGTATACGAAGTTAGTAAAATTTCCATTTGAATTACAATTGAGTTTCTTAGAATTGGGTTAAATGACCTTAAGGATCTTAGTCCCCAAATAGCTTTAAGAAATTAAAACAAAAGTGAGGGTCAGTTTGTCATGTGTCAACACACCTTATGAAGCCACTTTCATCACTTGATAAGGGCCAAAGAACAGTCAAACATTGGGAAACTGAACACTTTCATCTTCCATTAGATAGAAAAATATATTCCAGTCTGTTTAATGAATTAGATGCCAAAAATTGAGCAAAAGAATCTTGCATGGAAAACTAAAATACTAAATTTATAATGTAATAAGTACCTTACTTCAACACTACAAAATTATAAGCTACAAAGTGAACATGTGTAAGTGTTCTTTTAAAATTGTTTATGATGTATTCTCCACTGTTATGGTTAAACAAATTTTTTAACATCTTTATTGGAGTATAACTGTTTTACAATGGTGTGTTACTTTTTGCTGTATAACAAAGTAAATCAGCTATACGTATGATTATATCCCCATATACCCTCCCTCTTGCTTCTTCCTCCCACTCTCACTATCCCACCCCTCTAGGTGGTCACAAAGCACTGAGCTGATCTCCCTGTGCTATGCGGCTTCTTCCCACTAGCTATCTATTTTACATTTGGTAGTGTATATATGTCCATGCCACTCTCTCACTCCCTTCCAACTTACCCTTCCCCGTCCCCGTGTCCTCAAGTCATTCTCTACATCTGTGTCTTTATTCCTGTCCTGGCCCTAGGTCCGTCAGAACCTTTTTTTTTTTAGATTCCATATACATGTGTTAGCATATGGTATTTGTTTTTCTCTTTCTGACTTACTTCACTCTGTATAACAGATTATAGGTCCATCCACCTCACTACAAATACCTCAATTTCGTTTCTTTTTATGGCTGAGTAATATTCCATTGTAAATATGTGCCACATCTTCTTTATCCATTCACCTGTAGATGGACACTTAGGTTGCTTCTATGTCCTGGCTATTGTAAATACAGCTGCAATGAACATTGTGGTACATGACTCTTTTTGAATTATGGTTTCTCAGGTTATATGCCCAGTAGTGGGATTGCTGGGTCATATGGCAGTTCTATTTTTTGTTTAAAGAACCTACATACTGTTCTCCATAGTGGCTGTATCAATTTACATTCCAGCCAACAGTGCAAGAGGGTTCCCTTTTCTCCACACCCTATCCAGCATGTACTGTTTGTAGATTTTTTGATGATGGCCATTCTGACTCATGTGAAATGATACCTCATTGTAGTTGTGATTTTCATTTCTCTAATGATTAGTGATGTTGAGCATCCTTTCATGTGTTTCTTGACAATCTGTGTATTTTCCTTGGAGAAACATCTATTTAGGTCTTTTGCCTAGCTTTGAATTGTTTTTTTTTTTTTTTATTTTTGATATTGAGCTGCATGAACTGCTTGTAAATTTTGGAGATAAATCCTTTGTCAGTTGTTTCATTTGCAAATATTTTCTCCCATTCTGAGGGTTGTCTTTTCATAATGTGTATGGTTTCTATTGCTGTGCAAAAGCTTTTAAGTTTCATTAGGTCCAATTGTTTATTTCTGCCTTTTTATCCATTTCTCTAGGAGGTGGGTCCAAAAGGATCTTGCTGTGATTTATGTCTTAGAGTGTTCTGCCTATGTTTTCCTCTAAGAGTTTGATAGTGTCTGGCCTTACATTTAGGTATTTAATCCATTTGAGTTTATTTTTGTGTATGGTGTTAGAGAATGTTCTAATTTCATTCTTTTACAAGTAGCTGTCCAGTTTTCCCCGCACCACTTATTGAAAAGGTGTCTTTTCTCCATTGTATATTCTTGCCTCCTTTATCAAAGATAAGGTGACCATATATACGTGGGTTTATCTTTAGGCTCTCTATCCTGTTTCATTGATCTATATTTCTGTTTTTGTGCCAGTACCATACTGTTTTGATTACTGTAGCTTTGTAGTGTAGTCAGAAGTCAGGGAGCCTGATTCTGACAGCTCCGGTTTTCTTTCTCAAGATTGTTTTGGCTCTTCGGGAGTTTTTGTGTTTCTATACAAATTGGGAAATTTTTTGTTCTAGTTCTGTGAAAAATGCCATTGGTATTTTGACAGGGATTGCATCGAATCTGTAGATTGCTTTGGGTAGTATAGTTGTATTCACGATGCTGATTCTTCCAATCCAAGAACATGGTATATCTCTCCATATGTTTGTATCATCTTTTATTTCTTTCATCAGTGTCTTATGGTTTTCTGCATACATGTCTTTTTTCTCCTTAGGTAGGTTTATTCCTAGGAATTTTATTCTTTTTGTTGCAATGGTAAATGGGAGTGTTTTCTTAATTTCTCCTTCATATTTTTCACATTAGTGTATAGGAATGCAAGAGATTTCTGTGCATTAATTTTGTATCCTGCTACTTTACCAAATTCACTGATTAGCTCTAGTAGTTTTCTGGTAGAATCTTCAGGATTCTCTATGTATAGTATCATGTCATCTGCAAATAGTGACAGCTTTACTTCTTTTCCAATTTGGATTCCTTTCATTTCTTATCCTTCTCTGATTGTTGTGTCTAAAACTTCCAAATCTATGTTGAAGAATAGTGGTGAGAGTGGACAAGCTTTTCTTGTTCCTGATTTTAGAGGAAATGGTTTCAGTTTTTCACCATTGAGAATGATGTTGGCTGTGGGTTTGTAATATATGGCCCTTATTATGTTGAGGTAAGTTTCCTCTATGCCTACTTCCTGGAAGGCTTTTGTCGTAAATGGGTGCTGAATTTTGTTGCAAGTTTTTCTGCATCTATTGAGATGATCATAAGGTTTTTATCCTTCAGTTTTTATTAGGGTTTATCACATTGATTGTTTTGCATATATTGAGGAATCCTTGCATTCCTGGGATAAACCCCACTTCATCATGGTGTATGATCCTTTTAATGTGCTCTTGGATTTTGTTTGCTTGTATTTTGTTGAGGATTTTTGCATCTATGTTCATCAGTGATAGTGCCCTGTAGTTTTCTTTCTTTGTGACATCTTTGTCTGGTTTTGGTATCAGGGTGATGGTGGCCTCATAATATGAATTTGGGATTTTTCTCCCTCTGCTATATTTTGGAAGAGTTTGAGAAGGATAGGTGTTAGCTCTTCTCTAAATGTTTAATAGAATTCTCCTGTGAAGCCATCTGGTCTCGGGCTTTGGTTTGTTGGAAGAATTTTAATCACAATTTCATATTCAGTGCTTGTGACTGGCCTGTTTATATTTTCTGTTTCTTCCTGGTTCGGTTTCAGAAGGTTATGTTTTTCTAAAAATTTTTCCATTTCTTCCAGGTTGTCCATTTTATTGGCATAGTTGCTTATGATAATCTCTCATGATCTTTTGTATTTCTGCAGTGTCAGTTGTTACTTCTCCTTTTTCATTTCTAATTCTATTGATTTGAGTCTTCTCCCTTTTTTTCTTGATGAGTCTGGCTAATGGTTTGTCAATTTTGTTTATCTTCTCAAAGAACAAGCTTTTAGTTTTATTGATCTTTGCTATTGTTTCTTTCATGTCTTTTTCGTTTACTTCTGATCTGAACTTTATGATTTCTTTCCTTCTGCTAACTTTGTGGTTTTTTTGTTCTTCTTTCTCTAATTGCTTTAGGTGTAAAGTTAGGTTGTTTATTTGAGATGTTTCTTGTTTCTTTAGGTAGGGGTGTATTGTTATAAACTTCCCTCTTAGAACTGCTTTTGCTGTATCCAGTAGGTTTTGGGTCATCGTATTTTCATTGTCATTTGTTTCTAGGTGTTTTTTGATTTCCTCAGTGATCTTTTGGTTAGTAAGTGGTATATTGTTTAGCCTCCATGTGTTTGTATTTTTTACAGATTTTTTCCTGTAATTGATATCTAGTCTCATAGCATTGTGGTCAGAAAAGATACTTGCTACGATTTCAATTTTCTTAAATTTACCAAGGCTTGAATTTTGACCCAAGATATGATCTATCCTGGATAATATTCCATGAGCACTTGAGAAGAAAGTGTATTCTGTTGTTTTTGGATGTAATGCCCAATAAATATCAGTTACGTCCATCTTGTTTAATGTGTCATTTAAAGCTTGTGTTTATTTATTTATTTTCATTTTGGATGATCCATCCATTGGTGAAATTGGAGGGTTAAAGTCCCCTACTATGATTGTGTTACTGTCGATTTCCCCTTTTATGGCTGTTAGCATTTGCCTTATGTATTGAGGTGTTCCTATGTTGGTTGCATAAATATTTACAATTGTTATATCTTCTTCCTGGACTGATCCCTTGATCATTATGTAGTGTCCTTCTCTGTCCTTTGTAATATTCTTTATTTTAAAGTCTATTTTGTCTGATATGAGAATTGCTACTCCAGCTTTCTTTTGATTTCCATTTGTATGGAATATCTTTTTCCATCCCCTCACTTTCAGTCTGTATGTGCCCTTAGGTCTGAAGTTGGTCTCTTGTAGACTGCATGTATATGGGTCTTTTTTTTGTATCCTTTCACTCAGTCTATGTCTTTTAGTTGGAGCATTTTCTCTGTTTACATATAAGGTAATTATCAATATGTATGTTCCATTTACCATTTTCTTAATTATTGTGTGTTTGTTATTGTAGATCTTTTCCCTCTCGTGTTTCCTGCCTAGAGAAATTCCTTTAGAGTTTGTTGTAAAGCTGGTTTGCTGGTGCTGAATTCTCTTAACTTTTGCTTGTCTGTAACGGTTTTAACTTCTCCATCAAATCTGAATGAGATCCTTGCTGGGTAGAGTAATCTTGGTTGTAGATTTTTCCCTTTCATCACTTTAAATATGTCCTGCCACAACCTTCTGGCTTGCAGAGTTTCTGCTGAAAGATCAGCTGGTAACCTGATGGGGATTCCCTTGTATGTTATTTGTTACTTTTCCCTTGGTGCTTTTGATATTATTTCTTTGCACTTAATTTTTGATAATTTAATTAATATGTGTCTTGGTATGTTTCTCTTTGGCTTTAGCCTGTATGGGACTCTCTGTGCTCCCTGGACTTGATTGACTATTTCCTTTCCCATATTAGGAAGTTTTCCACTATAATCTCACTAATCATATCATTCTTTCCATAACCGAGACATGGAACCCAGTATGCTTTAATGATCTTAGATGATGTGGCCCTGTTTTCCTTCATTATCCTCCTGATTTCATGTTCTATCACTCTGTTTAAGCTTCACTGGGATACCTCTGGTAGTTTCTCACCTTATGGCCATTTACCAACTGTTTTCTCTGTGTTACCTTTTTTCCAGTTATAAACATGGCTTGCTCCCTCACCTCCTCTAAGGCTTATCTCTATGTCACTTTCTCAGGGAGGCCTACTGTAACACCCAATTTAGAACTGCACTCATCATACCTATCCCCATAGTTACTATTTACCAAAAAAATTCCATATAGGTTTTAAAGGGAAAGGCAAAAATAGAAAATATGAACATCTACATATCTGTATGTCCTAAGAAAAGAGAACATGATTGTCATTAGACTTCAAACCTCAAGTTATAAAAGAAATAAAACTTCTGGCATCATAAATATTAAATATTTTGTGACATAGCCCCATAAGCTAAATTAAGAGACATTAAATTTGACTTTTATTCAGGAGATAGCTGAGGTATTAATAGCCACAATTTGCAAAGAAATTTTTCAAATTAAAAATAAAACAAAACCCGTCCAATAGAGCATGGACAAAGGTTATAGATAAGCAATTCATAGATTAGCACAAACGGCCAAATAAACCTATGAAACAACAGGCAAAGGCAGTGTAGTCAGCAAATGACATCCCTTCAATTCTATCCCGTGGAAGTAAAATCACTTTGTAAAGATTTAACAAATGTATTCATGCACATTGCTATCGTTGGAGGATAAACCTAGAAGTAAATATTAATAAGGGAACATATATCTTGGTAGGCACACACTATAGAATATATTCTATATATAGAATAGAACAGCCATAGAATATTCTGTAGCCATTAAGTGAGTTTAATACTCAAGTTGACTTGATAGAGTTTTCATGAGTCTTTGTTGAGAAAAATGAGACGTAGAAACATAATTTAAGTTTCGTCGATTAATGGCTAAAAACATATGTGTGTGTGTGTATGCATACATTTGTGTGTAAGTGTTGTATATATATAATGTATGTCATATACAATACCAATTATATATATTTACATAAACATGAAGTTAATAAAGTAGTATGCATAGTACATTAACATGGTTCGTAGAGGTGTATCTGGAGGTGAGTTGCTAAGGTAAATGGATTGCTGATATGGCGAAACAGTAAGGAGAGAGGTGGAAATAGATATAGGGAAAAATGAATATATCTAAACATGGAATGTATGATTGTTGAAAGCATGTGTGTATATTTGCATGACATTTAAAAATTTTTATAGATGAGAAAGTTAGGCTTAGAAATATAAACATTAATGTCAAAAATTAGTTGTTACCAGGTGATCTTTGAAGTACTTCTTCAAAGGAATATTTTTGATCAACATATTTTAAGTGAAATGATGAGTAAATGAATGTATTGCAAAGATCAATAAGAAACATGGACTAACAGAAAATAAAAAGCATATCAAATACTACAAAACCAGCAGACAATGATAAAGACTCATCATGAGGACATAACAGAACTATTCACTCATGTATCATAAAATTTTCATCAGTATTGTAATGAATAACAGTTGATACTTGATAAACCTCACTCAGACATGTTTTTTATGTATATATACTTATTATTTTATATGATGTTCATATAATATACAATTTCGTTCCAAAGAATGAATTTAGATATTTCAGTGAGATAAGTCTGATCTTATAATCCTAAATTCTGGATTCCATTTGAAAAACACTTAAAGCTTTGTTAAAAAGTATAACATGACCACATGCATCAAATGACCTCTGTATTCACTTACTCTTTGCCACGCTTAGGTTTTTAACTTTTTTTTTTTTATGTCCCATGTATGTATCTTATATCTCAAACTCAACGTATTTATCACCTTTAAAAATACTCTCATGCATAGATAAAGTCATTTATTATTTTGGAAAAGCATTTGTTTTAAAGAACTCCAGTTCCAAAAATTTCACATATACTTAAGTGGCAATCTCATTATTCTTAGAACTCAGAAAGATGTAACTGCATTCTGAAGACATCAGTTCAATGTATTATTGCTTAATGAAACCTATACTGAAATAATTAGCAAGATGTAGTACTGGCATTTAATCAAAGTATGGCATCCTGAGTTTTATTTAGGTTGTTGATTCATTGCAAAACACATACAACAGAAAGTTTCACGCTGAAATAAAATTTTTCATAATGCTCATAAGCTCACCTGCTTAACCCACTGTTGACTATTTTGCTAATTACTAATTAGCTAAAAAAGGCTTAGCACTATTAAGTCACATTTAAACTCTCACTGGCAAGTAATTGGAAGTTGAAGAGACTCTTACTCTTCTTTCCTTGTCCATACAACTATTACAATTAACACCAGCTGAAAACTATTGTCATTCAAAAATGTTATCCACCTGCTGACAAAACTTCAATGACTACCCATTGTGTGTTCGAGTGAACTCCACAGCTAAACATTCACTGCTCTACACAGCTACAATTAACTTGGCAATCTTATTTCCACTGTTAGATCTCATGTACTTAGTATTCACTGGTCATACCCTATTCATTTCAACCTTTTACTCTTGCAGTGGAATTCCTTAATGCATGATTACCCACTCCTTCTATATCTGACCCTACCTATCCTCCAGCTGCAGCTAATATGTAATTTCTTTCAGGAAGCTGTTTTTCTGCCTTTTGTCCATTGCTGCCTATGGATAACCCTCCTTTTTATTCTGATAGATATTTGTTTTTATCTCTCTTAAAGAAGGTTTCATATTCTGCTCTTTAATCCAACTATCAGCACAATTGCTTTAGTCCACCCCAACTAAACTGTAAGCTCCTGGAACAAAGTTATCCTGTTTCACCCAGATGTGTATTATATCTCACATAAGGCCTAGTTCAGTGCTGTGCATCTACTCAAAAGTCAATGATAAATGTTTATCAGGACTAATAGAAAATTGTATTCTAGAATGCCAGCAAATATCTGGGCATGAAAAGATTAATGGACATTGAGTAGGGGTTCTGAGTTTCTTAGTATTATTAAGGATTTTTTCCAGATCATTAAATTTTGTATAGCATTTTATTATGGAAGAAAACACACTTATATCAACACCTATAAATTGGTAGATATTGTATTAGAATTATAGTCTGCTTAATTTATACACAAGCTCCCATGTAAGTTATTTTCTGTGAGCTTAGTTCAAAAACTGTAAACAAATTTGAAGTTATTACTGTGACAAAGGTAAAATAATGATAATACAAGCTAGCCAAAATGGACCCAAGTTGTGTTTCTTCCTGACCAGGGTAACAAATGATACAGAATTTAAATTTAAAATCATCACCAAATTTTACACGTTTGAAATTTTAGTAATAGGTATGAATATTTCCATGACATGTTATATATAGTAGCAGGGGAAAGATGTATTGAGTATCCTGGCAGACACTAGAATAGATCTTTAGACCCTCATGAAAATTTTATGTGCTAGATATTTTCACTCCTTTTGCAGATGTGGAAAAGGGAAATTATACTCAAGGTCACACAACTAACGCATGGCAGAACCAGGATTAGGTGCCGAGTCAAAACCATATCAACCCTCTTTGTACAGTTTTTAACACACCTGGCCTACACCATGGCTGGCTTCTTAGCTTTCAGACCTCAACATGACCACTACCTAGTCAGAGAGACTGTATCTGGACATGCTGGTTCATAGAATCTTTAGGACGAGGGAAAGATGGCGGAAGAGTAAGACGAGGAGATCACCTTCCTCCCCACAGATACACCAGAAATACATCTACACGTGGAACAACTCCTACAGAACACCTATTGAATGCTGGCAGAAGACCTCAGATCTCCCAAAAGGCAAGAAACCCCCCCCCCCCCCCCCCCCCCCCGCCGCGTACCTGGGTAGGGCAAAAGAAAAAATAATAAACAGAGACAAAAGGATAGGAACGGGACCTGCACCAGTGGGAGGGAGCTGTTAAGGAGAAACGGTTTCCACACAATAGAAGCCCCTTCGTGGGCGGAGACTGCGGGTGGCGGAGCGGGGGAGCTTCGGAGCCACGGAGGAGAGCACAGCCACAGGGGTGCAGAGGAAAAGCGGAGAGATTCCCGCACAGAGGATCGGTGCCGACCAGCACTCACCAGCCCGAGAGGCTTGTCTGCTCACCCGCTGGGGCGGGCGGGGTTGGGAGCTGAGGCTTGGGCTTCGATCGGAGCACCGGGAGAGGACTGGGGTTGGCGGCGTGAACACAGCCTGAAGGGGGCTAGTGCGCCATGGCTAGCCGGGAGGGAGCCTGGGGGAAAGTCTGGACCTGCCGAAGAGGCAAGAGACCTTCTTGCCTCTTTGTTTCCTGCTGCGCGAGGATAGGGGATTAAGAGCGCTGCTTAAAAGAGCTCCAGAGACGGGCACGAGCCGTGGCTAAAAGCGCAGACCCCAGAGACGAGCATGAGACGCTAAGGCTGCTGCTGCCACCACCAAAAAGCCTGTGTGCGAGCACAGGTCACTATCCACACCCCCCTTCCAGGGAGCCTGTGCAGCCCGTCACTGCCAGGGTCCCGGGATCCAGGGACAGTTTCCCCGAGAGAACGCACAGCGCGCCTCAGGCTACTGCAACGTCACGTTGGTCTCTGCCGCCGCAGGCTCTCCCTGCACTCCGTACCCCTCCCTCCCCCCAGCCTGAGTGAGCCAGAGTCCCCGAAACAGCTACTCCTTTAACCCTGTCCTGTCTGAGTGAACAGACACCCTCTGGGGACCTACACGCAGAGGCGGGGCCAAATCCAAAGCTGAGCTCCTGGGAGCTGTGAGAAAAAAGATGAGAAAGGGAAATCTCTCCCAGCAGCCTCAAAAGCAGCAGATTAAATCTCTACAGTCAACTTGATGTATCCTGCAACTGTGGAATACGTGAATAGACAACGAATCATCCCAAATTGAGGAGGTGGATTTTGAGAGCAAGATTTATGATTTTTTCCCCATTTCCTCTTTTTGTGAGTGTATATGTGTATGCTTCTGTGTGAGATATTGTCTGTATAGCTTTTCTTCTACCATTTGTACTAGGGTTCTATCCGTCCATTTTTATTTTTTCTTTGTTTTTAAAAAATTTTTTTTCTTAATAATTATTTTTTATTTTAATAACTTTATTTTATCTTACTTTATTTTATCTTCTTTCTTTTTTCCTTCCTTCATCCCTTCCTCCCTTCTTGCTTTCCTTTCTTCCTTCCTTCCTTTCTTTCTACTTTTTCTCCCTTTTATTCTGAGCTGTGTGGATGAAAGGCTTTTGGTGCTGCAGCCAGGAGTCAGTGCTGTGCCTCTGAGGTGGGAGAGCCTACTTCAGGACACTGGCCTACAAGAGACCTCCCAGCTCCACATAATATCAAACGGCGAAAATCTCCCAGAGATCTCCATCTCAACACCAGCACCCAGCTTCACTCAACGACCAGCAAGCTACAGTGCTGGACACCCTATGCCAAACAACTAGCAAGACAGGAACACAACCCCACCCATTAGCAGAGAGGCTGCCTAAAATCATAATAAGTCCACAGACACCCCAAAACACACCACCAGATGTGGACCTGCCCAATAGAAAGACAAGATCCAGCCTCATCCAACAAAACACAGGCACTAGTCCCCTCCACCAGGAAGCCTACACAACCCACTGAACCAACTTTAGCCACTGGGGACAGACACCAAAAACAACGGGAACTACGAACCTGCAGCCTATGAAAAGGAGACCCCAAGCACAGTAAGATAAGCAAAATGAGAAGACAGAAAAACACACAGCAGATGAAGGAGCAAGATAAAAACCCACCAGACCTAACAAATGAAGAGGAAATATGTAGTCTGCCTGAAAAAGAATTCAGAACAATGATAGTAAAGATGATCCAAAATCTTGGAAATAGAATAGACAAAATGCAAGAAACATTTAACAAGGACCTAGAAGAACTAAAGGTAAAACAAGCAATGATGAACAACACAATAAATGAAATTAAAAATACTCTAGATGGGATCAAGAGTAGAATAACTTAGCAGAAGGAAAGAAATCATAAAGCTCAGATCAGAAGTAAATGAAAAAGAAATGAAGGAAATGATAGCAAAGATCAATAAAACTAAAAGCTGGTCCTTTGAGAAGATAAACAAAATTGATAAACCATTAGCCAGACTCATCAAGAAAAAAAGGGAGAAGACTCAAATCAATAGAATTAGAAATGAAAAAGGAGAAGTAACAACTGACACTGCAGAAATACAAAGTATCATGCGAGATTACTACAGGCAACTCTATGCCAGTAAAATGGACAACCTGGAAGAAATGGATGCATTCTTAGAAATGCACAACCTGCCAAGACTGAATCAGGAAGAAATAGAAAATATGAACAGACCAATCACAAGCACTGAAATTGAAACTGTGATTAAAAATCTTCCAACAAACAGAAGCCCAGGACAAGATGGCTTCACAGGTGAATTCTATCAAACATTTAGAGAAGAGCTAACACCTATCCTTCTCAAACTCTTCCAAAATACAGCAGAGGGAGGAACACTCCCAAACTCATTCTACGAGGACACCATCACCCTGATACCAAAACCAGACAAGGATGTCACAAAGAAAGAAAACTACAGGCCAGTATCACTGATGAATATAGATGCAAAAATCCTCAACAGAATACTAGCAAACAGAATCCAACAGCACATTAAAAGGATCATACATCATGATCAAGTGGGGTTTATTCCAGGAATGTAAGGGTTCTTCAATATATGCAAATCAATCAATGTGATACACCATATTATCAAATTGAAGGAGAAAAACCATATGATCATCTCAATAGATGCAGAGAAAGCTTTCAACAAAATTCAACACCCATTTATGATAAAAACCCTCTAGAAAGTAGGCACAGAGGGAACTTACCTCAGCATAATAAAGACCATATGTGACAAACCCACAGCCAACATCGTCCTCAATGGTGAAAAACAGAAAGCATTTCCACTAAGATCAGGAACAAGACAAGGTTGCCCACTCTCACCACTCTTATTCAACATAGTTTTGGAAGTTTTAGCCACAGTAATCAGAGAAGAAAAGGAAATAAAAGGAATCCATATTGGAAAAGAAGAAGTAAAGCTGTCACTGTTAGCAGATGACATGATACTATACATAGAGAATCCTCAAGATGCTACCAGAAAACTACTAGAGCTAATCAATGAATTTGGTAAAGTAGCAGGATACAAAATTAATGCACAGAAATCTCTGGCATTCTTATACACTAATGATGAAAAATCTGAAGGTGAAATCAGGACAACACTCCCATTTACCATTGCAACAAAAAGAATAAAACATCTAGGAATAAACCTACCTAAGGAGACAAAAGACCTGTATGCAGAAAATTATAAGACACTGATGAAAGAAATTAAAGATGATACAAATAGATGGAGAGATATACCATGTTTTTGGATTGGAAGAATCAACACTATGAAAATGACTCTACTACTCAAAGCAATCTACAGATTCAATGCAACCACTATCAAACTACCACTGGCATTTTTCACAGAACAAGAACAAAAAATTTCACAATTTGTATAGAAACACAAATGATCCCGAATAGCCAAAGCAATCTTGAGAACAAAAAACAGAGCTGGGTGAATCAGGCTCCCTGACTTCAGACTATACTACAAAGCTACAGTATTCAAGACATTATGGTACTGGCACAAAAATAGAAATATAGATCAATGGAACAGGATAGAAAGCCCAGAGATAAACCCACGCACATATGGTCACCTTATCTTTGATAAAGGAGGCAGGAATGTACAGTGGAGAAAGGACAGCCTCTTCAATAAGTGGTGCTGGGAAAACTGGACAGGTATATGTAAAACAATGAGATTAGATCACTCCCTAATGCCATACACAAAGAGAATCTCAAAATGAATTAAAGACCTAAATGTAAGGCCAGACACTATCAAACTCTTAGAGGAAAACATAGGCAGAACACTCTATGACATAAATTACAGCAAGATCCTTTTTGACCCACCTCCTAGAGAAATGGAAATAAAAACAAAAATAAACAAATGGGACCTAATGAAACTTAAAAGCTTTTGCACAACAAAAGAAACCATAAACAAGACCAAAAGACAAGCCTCAGAATGGGAGAAAATATTTGCAAATGAAGCAAATGACAAAGGATTAATCTCCAAAATTTATAAGCAGCTCATGCAGCTCAATAGCAAAAAATCAACAAACCCAATCCAAAAATGGGCAGACGACCTAAATAGACATTTCTCCAAAGAAGATATACAGACTGCCAACAAACACATGAAAGAATGCTCAACATCATTAATCATTAGAGAAATGCAGATCAAAACTACAATGAGATATCATCTCGCTCTGGTCAGAATGGCCATCATCAAAAAAGCTACAAACAATAAATGCTGGAGAGGGTGTGGAGAAAAGGGAACACTCTTGCACTGCTGGTGGGAATGTGAATTGGTACAGCCACTATGGAAAACAGTATGGAGGTTCCTTAAAAAACTACAAATAGAACTACCATATGACCCAGTAATCCCTCTACTGGGCATATACCCTGTGAAAACCATAATTCAAAAAGAATCATGTACCAAAATATTCATTGCAGCTGTATTTACAATAGCCCGGAGATGGAAACAATCTAAGTGTCCATCATCAGATGAATGGATAAAGAAGATGTGGCACATATATACAATGGAATATTACTCAGCCATAAAAAGAAACGAAATTGAGCTATTTGTAATGAGGTGGAGGACATAAAGTCTGTCATACAGAATGAAGTAACTCAGAAAGAGAAAGACAAATACCGTATGCTAACACATATATATATATGGAATTAAAGAAAGAAAAAGAAAAGAATGTCATGAAGAACCTAGGGGTAAGACAGGAATAAATACACAGACCTATTAAAGAATGGACTTGAGGATATGGGGAGGGGGAAGGGCAAGCTGTGACGCAGAGAGAGAGTGGCACGAACATATATACACTACCAAACGTAAAATAGATAGCTAGTGGGAAGCAGCCGCATAGCACAGGGAGATCAGCTCGGTGCTTTGTGACCACCTAGAGGGTTGGGATAGGGAGGGTGGGAGGGAGGGAGACGCAAGGGGGAAGAGATATGGGAACATATGTATATGTATAACTGATTCACTTTGTTATAAAGCAGAAACTTACACACGATTGTAAAGCAATTATTCTCCAAGAAAGATGTAAAAAAAAAAAAGAAAAATAGAATCTTTAACTACCACTCCGCTTAATTTCTATGACCCTGGTTTCTTTCACAATATTCATGACTTCTTACTGTTTTGGCTCTTATAACAAAATACCACAAACTGAGTAGTTTCTAAAGAACAGAAATGTATTACCATTATGGAGACTGGAAGTCTGTGATCAGGGGCCAGCTTGGTCGGCTGAGAGCCCACTTCTGGTCGGTCACAGATTTCCCATAGAAGAGACAAGGGAGCCCACTCAGGCCTCTCTTATAAGGGTGTTAATCTTATCGATGAGGGCAGAGCCCTCAAGACATACTCACCTCTCAAAGGGCCCATCTACTGATAGCATCACATTGGGTATTAGGATTTGAACATGTGAATTTGAGGGGGGACATAAATATTCAGACCACAGCAATGACCATCAGTATCTTCCTTGTTTGTTTAGTTATCTGGTGTCTATATCTCCCAAGGAAACATAATATCCATGAGGACAAGGACTATTTTTTTGATCACTGCTACACTCGCAATGCCTAGACCAGTGGCTATCTTGACCAGCAACACTAATATCACCTGGATCTTGTTATAAATGCAAATTTGTGGGTGCCACCCAGGTCTACTAAATCAGAACCTCTAGGGAAGAGATTAGTAATCAGTGTGTGCTGTCTCAAGCCCTCAAAGTTATTTTGATGCTTGCTGAAATTTAAGAACCACTGGTCTAGAATAAGGCTTAATAAATGTGATGGGTAAAAAAACATATGAATGAATTTAAGTAACATAATAAGTAAAAATTGCAAATATATGTAACATAATAATATAAAAGAATATATTATGAAAATAAAACAGTAAAATAGTATAAACAATATCATTTGTATATAATTGATTGAGATATATGTTAATATCATAGTTTTTTGTTGTTGTTGTTTTGCCTATCTCCCTCTCTTTAGCCGCTGGGAATTCTAAGAAAAATAAACTTTGTATCCTTACAGGTGATTAGTCCCAAATTGAACAGACCAGATTAAATATGGAATTTCTGGCTCAGTCGCTTGGTCTTAGTTTTCTTTAAGGAAGTATGAAGTTATGTGCTTCAGCACGGAGTGTGAAAAAACTAACCAAGCCCTGTTCTCAGTCCTTCTCATAGGCTGGCATTTGAAAGGCTACCTTTCATAAGACTGTTGAAGTACTGGTAAGGAATACCTGCATGAGCATCCCTGAAACTTGAATTCTGATGAAGAATGAAATTAATTAAATATACAGATTCAACAAGATTTAAATGATTTATGTGACTTCCTCCTGAAGCAGCAGATTCTCATTATAATAAAATTAGTTGAATTTCAAATTAATCAAGCAGGTCAATTACAAGACTATAAGACCAGCTGATCAACTCCATCCTTGGCAAGTAGAATGAAGTTAGTTTTATAAATTATAAGGAAAATGATGAAATGCTTCAGTTCTGACACACAGAGCCCCTGGAGCTCAGTGCTTCTCTTCACCAGCATGTCTTTACTGAATGATACAACATAGTATAATTATTTTTCTCTTTAATCAATGATGTAATGGCCTTATACATCACAAATATGGTACGGGATCCTATGTCTAAATTTAAGATAGGCTTTGAAAATAAAACAGTTTAAACAAGAATCAGTGTGCCAGAATTCGAACAGCTATTTGTCTATTTTTCAGTAACAGGCAGGCAGTGTCAACCGTAAGCAAAACGACTCGTTATTCTGAGTCTAGAAATAATTATATATGATGGCAATGATTTAGCATTCATTTAAGGTATCTTGGTGAAGTATTTTTATCATCATTTGCAAATGAATAACGCAAAATCATCCAGGTTAGGTAATAAGAATAAGAAGGCAACAATATCTATGAGCTTGATTTTGTAAGGATTTTCTACCCCTGAGGTCTGCTCTCTTTGGGAATTTTCATGTTTTCCTGGAGTGTGAGTGCTGTACCCAATCACACCAACAAGGACTCCTTCAACACAGCCACATCTCTAACAGTATGTCACCTCCACACCCCAGAGGCACACACTCCGTCTCAGTCAGGGTAACAAGGTCTGAAGAAATTTGAGAGAATCTTTTATTGTGAGCGGCATCATCACATTTTTCTCTTTTCTTTTAATCAGTATGAAATGGCCTGTTTATTTTCTTTTTTTTAATTAATTTTTATTGGAGTATAGTTACTTTACAATGCTGTGTTAGTTTCTGCTGTACAGTGAAGTGAATCAGCTATATGCATACATATATCCCCTCTTTATTGGATTTCCTTCCCATTTAAGTCACCACAGAACACTGAGTAGAGTTCCCTGTGCTATACAGTAGGTTCTCATTAGTTATCTATTTTATACACAGTAGTATGTATGTCAGTCTCAATCTCCCAATTCATCCCACCCTCTTTTTCTCTATTTCTAATGGGAAATAAAGTTTTAAATGTTTGTATATAAAGTATTTTTACTGTTACGTAACAATTATTTCTCACAAATCCCTTTTCTTCTTTACTACACATGACATTTCTGCATGTACACCCATTCAGTGACTAATTTTTACATTCCCAACACCTTCAGCCAAGAGGAGTTAGTTACTGCTAACTCCAGTAGGATTTCAGGCAATTTCAGGATAATATGAAGGTACTGATTTTGTTTCCATCCAAAATGCTTTACTGCCAGTTTGGATACACTGACTATTATATGATGCCAGGCCTTGATAGATTATTTGGAGTTGATATCTGTCACAGAATGTATTCATTTCTTTTTCATTAAATAAATTTAATTGAGTTACTTGCTATCAACTTGAATACTAATAAAAGTAGAATATTAATCATTTGCCATAGATTCAAATTTTGAAAGAGTTGTCAATATAACTTACCTCTTATCTTAAATACAATATATATATGTATAATTTATGTATATAAATTTTAAAGAGCTAATTTAGTCATGGTACTTTAAAAAAAATAACGGTAAGTACACCAGCTGTGAGGTAGTTGAGCAGGAGGTATTTGGTGGAAGATCACTTTATCTGTCTTGGCACCAACATGGAAAGGTTATACATGTTTCCTGCTTGTACTACACACACACACACACACACACACACACACACACACACATCATACATAAACAAACAACTTGAAGACACTCCAACAATCTCACCCAAAAGCAGACTAGATGCATTGTTTTAGATCATTTGTGGAAAGGGTCCTGCATAAATCAGTTAAATAAATCTCTTCAAAACTTGACTAAAAGTGCGTTTACTTTCCCAGCAATAAGAAAGCTTTGAAAATGAAATCTCAAATAAAAATATTATACTTTAAAACTTATTTTTTCCAAAAATGATGTAACTTCTTAGAAATGATTTTAAGACATAAAAATAAATGAAGTTATTTCCAGACACAAAGAAATAAGGGCAACTGATATAACAGAATTGGCAAGTACATCACTGCATACAAAATATTTGTGGTTCAACAGGACATTTTTGTAGCTTTTAGCAAACATTTATTTCACACTTACTTGTGTTAAGTGCTTATGCCTGAGATACGCTGACGATCAAGATTCACAGGTTTCCTGGCTTTCTTAATCTTATGGTCTAGTAAGAAAGAGAGAACCAAAAAGAAAAAGTTTCTAAATATAACTTTATGGGAAATAAGTGATGTAAGTAAAAAGAAAAAAAAAAAAAAAAGCAAACATGTTCATACCAACTAAGAAATAAGTTTGACCTGACACCATAAAATTTCCAGAAGAAAACACAGGCAGAAAGCTCATTAACATCAGTCTTGGAAATGATATTTTGGATTTGACACCAAAAACAAACACAACAAAAGCAAAAAAAAAAGAAAAGAAAGTTGGGGCTATATCAAACTAAAGAGTTTCTGCACAGCAAAGGAAACCATCAACAAAATGTAAAGGCAAACTACTGAGTGGACGAAAATATTTGCAATCATTCAGCTGACAAGGGATTAATATCCAAAGTTTATAAAGAACTCATACAACTCAATAGAAAAAAACTAAACAATTCAAGTTAAAAAATGGGCAGAGTGACTGAATAGACATATTTTTTTTCTGAAGAAGACATACAGACAGCTGACAGGCACATGAAAATATGCTCAACATCACTAACCATCAGAGAAATGCAAATCAAAACCACAATGAGTGATCTCCTCACATCTGTCAGAATGGCTATCATCAAAAAGACAAGAAATAACAAATGTTGTTGAGGATGTGGAGAAAAGGGAATCCTTGTGCACTGTTGGTGGGAATATAACTTGATGGAGCCACTGTGGAAAACAGGATGGAAGTTGCTGAAATCATTAAAAATAGAACTATCATATGATCCAGCAACTTCACTTTTGACTATTTATCCAAGGAAAATGAAAACACTAATTTAAAAAGATATGTGGTCTCCCATGTTTATTGCAGCACTTTTTACAATAGCCAAGATATGGAACAACTTTAGTGTCTACCGATGGATGAATGAATAGTGTGGTACAGACACGGCTTGTTTTATTATACTTTAAACTGTGCAATAAATTGTGCTTCACAGATAATGTATTTTCTACAAATTGAAGATTTGTAGCAACACTGCAGTGTCAGATGATGGTTAGCATATTTTAGCAATGAAGTATTTTTTTAATTAAGATCTGAACATTGTTTTTTAGACACAATGTTATCACGCTGCTAATAGACTACAGTACATTGTAAACATAACTTTTATAAGCACTGGGAAACCAAAAAATTCATGTGATTTGCTTTATTGAGATATTCACTTTATTGTGATATTCGCTTTATAGCAGTGGTTTGGAACTGAACCGGCAATAACTCAGAGGTATGCCTGTACACACACACACACACACACACACACACACACACACACACATACACACACACACACAGCAGAATATTATTTGACCATAAAAAAAAGAATGAAATTTTGCCATTTGTAACAATATGAATGAAACTTGAGGGCATTATTCTAAGTAAAATAAGCCAGGCATAGAAAGAAAAATACTCTATGATCTCACTTATATATGGACTCTAAAACAAAATAAAATAAAACAAAACACAGAGTTCATAGATACAGAGAACAGGTTGGTAATTGCCCGATGTGGGAAGGTGGGGAGTGGGAGAAATGAGTGAAGGGGGTCAAAAGGTATAAATTTCCAGTTAAAAAATAAGTAAGTCATGAGGATGTAATGTACAGCATGGTGACTACAGTTAGAAATACTATATCGAATATTTGAAAGCTGCTGAGAGAGCAGATCTTAAAGTTCTAATCACACAAAAAAAATTGTAACTAAAATATCAGGTCATTTTTACAACAAACCTTTTGCCCTGATTTGACAGGAAATAAATTTTTTTCTGGAAACAAAATAAATAAATTTAGAGATTTCAGAATAAAACAATAGGGATAGTTTACATACATCTCAAAATTATCTGCTTTTTACTTTGTAAATGAAGTACCCGACTGTGTTTTAAAATGATTCTTTTGGACAAAGTAACTATACATACAACTTCTCACAAATTCATATAATCATTAAAGTTAGAAACACCTGAGAAGCTTATAAAATCATAATCTTCCAAAACCAGTTTCTGTGTGAGGCAAAATGCTTTCTGATAAGAGAACATTAAATTATTTTTAAAAAGAAAGTTTATAAAATGTAAATTATCCTTCCTTATTTCTTTGATTTGAGTCCAACTACTTAGGTTTTCAGGGAAGAGCTGATGTAAATGAGAAAATCGTTTCCACAAATCTTAGCCCAGATGATTGTAGCTAGCTTTTTTTTTTCCAATAATGCTGAGAAATTATCATGAGAAAAAAGTTCAAGCATCTACTGTAGAATAGGAATAATACTGAAAAGCTTCTGTGAATGAAGACTATTTCTTTTCAAAAAGTGTACAGAAGAGTGAAGAAAAAAAATGAAGCAGTAATATGAGGGAAGGCACAGATCAGTTTCCCAGTTTCACTATAAAGGGTTTGACAAAAGAGCAAGTTACCTGTAAAATGCATTTCCCACATTTTACCTCTTTTCTAATCTATAAAATAATAAGGTAGCTGTAAATCATAAGGTGTTGTAAAGAAAATGTAAAAAGAAATAGCATGTAAAGTATTTAGAACAATACATGATATAAAACAATGGTTATTTACTGAGCATATTGTAATTAAGCAACTATCTTAATACTAGATACAATCTATCTACTCCCTTGTTTTCATTCTCCCTAACAGAAATCTAGCTTTATTAGGATATCCACACTTTTCTACTCCCTGCCCTTGAACATTTGCTGCCAAGTGACCAGTTCCATCCCTAACCTCCTGAGAGATTTCTGATTGATCTGAAGCACTCATGGAGTTCTATTTTACCTGTCAGTGATTGGATTGGCTAGGAGTGAGGAATAAAATCTGTACAGTGACATGTTAGTGTAATTCTAGGAAAGGTTTAACTCATTCTTTTAATAAATTTATATTTTTTAATTTGCTTATTTTTGGCTGCACTGGGTCTTTGTTGCTGTATGTGGGCTTTCTCTAGTTGCGGCAAGTGGGAGCTAGTCTTCGTTGCGGTGCACGGGCTTCTCACTGTGGTGGCTTCTCTTGTTGCAGAGCACATGCTCTAGGGGAGTGGGCTTCAATTGTTGTGGCTCGCGGGCTCAGTAGTTGTGTCTCATGGGCTCTAGAGCGCAGGCTCAGTAGTTGTGGTGCACAGGCTTAGCTGCTCCACAATATGTGGGATCTTCCTGGAGCAGGGGTTGAACCCGTGTCCCCTGCATTAGAAGGAGGATTCTTAACCACTGCACTTCCAGGGAAGTCCCAAGGAAAGGTTTACTCATTTTTTCTTGTTGTTGTTGTTGGTACGCGGCCTCTCATTGTTGTGGCGGCTCCAGGCGCTCAGGCTCAGCGGCCATGGCTCACGGGCCCAGCCGCTTTGCAGCATGTGGGATCTTCCCGGACCGGGGCATGAACCCGCATCCCCTGCATCGGCAGGCGGACTCTCAACCACTGCGCCACCAGGGAAGCCCCAACTCATTCTTAAAAAGGATACATTGGAAATGATTGCCTCTGAGCAGTGCTGATTCAGTATGAAATGCTAGATTGGGGGAAGGGGTAGTAATATTGTAAACACAGGGGGAGGCATCTTTTTATGGAACTTCTATTGAGGTTGCTAAAATGGGCAAATGGAAGTAACTTGGGACTTTAATGACATAACTGTACCATATTTTATTTTAAGTTGTATAAAATAATACATTTCCTATTTGTGTAAGCCAGTATGAAATGGAATGTACTTTTACCAACTTAAAACCACAAACATCTGGGGACTTCCCTGGTGATCCAGTGGTTAAGACTCTGCACTTCCACTGCAGGGGGTGTGGGTTCCATCCCTGGTCATGGAACTAAGATACCGTATGCCAGGTGGCACGGCCAAAAAAATTTTAAAAATAAATTAAATTTAAAAAGATGTATATTGTGTGAAAACAGTTTTAAAAAACACAAACATCTGAAGTATTATATTAGCAAAAATATATATTCAATACATATGAAAATTAGTATATATCCATATGTAATGAATACATTTTATAGTCTTGAAGTAAAGAGATCACACAAATATAATATTGGGATTTGCATTAGCCTGAATTCTTATAACAGTAGTGTTACTGAGACTATTTTAAAATGTATACGTGCTTTAAGTAGGCTTAATTTTTAGTAATGGAGACTAGTCTTTAAAAGTGCAAAAATCCCTATTGGAAGTCATTCATTCTCACCTATAAACAACATAGTTCTTAGACATTTTTTTCAAATTCAACAATGAATTCTTTTCATTGAGCATAATTTTCTTGAATAAGGAGTGTTCAGAACTTCTGATAGGGAACATGACTGGATCTAAACTGTGAAATGCATAGTGTAATTCGTAGCTAGAAAACCAACCACTGAGTCTAATTGACCAGGGCATAAACTGCATTAAGGGTAATCTAAAGCCATGGAAGCAGCAAGCCTAATGAAACAAAGCAGTGGGTAGAAACAGTTAAGTGTGTTTTTTTTCCTTTTTCTTCTTTTTTTTTAATTGAAGTATAGTTGATTTATAATGTTGTGTTAGTTTCAGGTGTACAGCAAAGTGATTCAGTTATACATGTATATATATTCTTTTTCAGATTCTTTTGCCTTATAGGTTATTACACAATATTGAGTATAGTTCTCTGTGCTATACAGTAGATCCTTCTTGGTTATGTATTTTATATATAGTAGTCTGTATATATTCATCCCGAACTCCTAATTTATCCCCTCCCCGTTCCCCTTTGGTAACAATAGTTTATTTTCTATGTAGATGCTAGATAGATAGATAGATTCTTTTCCTATATAGGTTATTACAAAATATTGAGTATAATTCTCTGTTTCTTTACAGTAGGTCCTTTAAATGTGCTTTACCTTTGTGTTGGGGTTCCATTTTATAGAATTCTCTAGGATGACTGCTCACTGTTCCTTCTTTCTCATTGCATAAACTGACACTCAGCTTTCCTTTGTGACACTCTCTTGGAGGCGACTCATTCTCCAACATTTTGCATTCTTCAGGATCTGATAATAGGATCAGTGTCTTCTTCACTTCTCAATGTCACTTCTAGATGATCCTCTACCCTTTCAGAAACCTCTGCTTTAAGACTTCCACTCCAGCTAAGATAAAGCAGCCAGCAGCAAGCCAAAGATCTAGGCGTGTATGGGAAGTATTGCAATTTGGTAAAAAATATCTACAAAAATCTTACTGAATTTTATTCTTGTCCTCCCAGTACCACAAGACTTCTAACAATTTTGTTGGAAACAGAGATTGAGAGCATTGGGGGGAGGGGGACTAGACAACAATTAGAAAAAATGAATATGATAAAAAAATAAGTGAATCTGATTATATGGGAGTGCCTCTGAGGCTGTCAGAATTTGGGAAGACAGAATCCTAAAGCCATGAAGAGGTGAGTAAAAATCTGTAGCCACATATTTTGTCCTCTCATTCACCAATTCTGGGCATGAGGCAAGAGTCTGAGGATCTGGGCAATGAGCCCAGGAAGAGGGATTATACTAAGAGGCAGAGAAAACAGCAGAGCTTTGGCAGTGTCACAGGGCTGAGACAAAAATGAGAGATTTGAAGTGTCCAGATTGAGGTGGAAAGGAGAAGAGAACACCTAAGCCCAATGCTCATATGGTTTTCCATAACAAGATTTGTACTGAATTCTGAAACTGTCCTATACACAAAGCTAAGAAGCCAAACAGGAAACCTAAAGAGAGCAAAACAAAAATGTTGGAAGTCTTGTGGTACTGAGAGACAAGAATAGAGTTCAGGAGGTTTTTCGTAGATATTCTTTATCAAACTGTGAATGTTTCCCTACACTCCTGGATTTCTGAGAATTTTAATAGCAAATGGATGGTGAATTTTATCAAATGCTTTTTCTACATGGACTGATATAACCATATGATTTTTCTTCCTTAGCCTATTAACATGGTAGATAACACTGATTTTTGAGTATTGAACCAGTCTTTCATCCCTGGAATAAAACCTATTTGGTCGTGGTATATCAGTATTTTTTTATAATACTATATAAAATATAATATTACTGAATTCAATTTGTTAATATTTTGTGGAGGGTTTTTACATATGGATTATTCAGGAAAAATGGTCTTTAGTTTTCTTTTTTGTACTGCTGTTGTCTGGTTTTGATATCAGAGTAATACTGGCCTCATAAAAATAAGTTGGAAATTGTTCCCTTCTCTTGGATTTTCTGGAAGAGACTGTGGAGAATTGATGTTAATTCTTCTTTAAATTTTCATACAATTACCCACTGAAACTATCTCAACCTGGAGAGTTCTTTTTAAGGAGTTTTTAATTATGACTGTAATTTCTTTAATAGTTCTAGTGCTCTTCAAAGTATTTTTTTTATGTTGTGTACATCATTGATAGCTTGTGCTTCTAGAGGAATTGGTCTATTTCATCTAAATTGACAAAGTCTGTGTATAGAATTGTTTTCATTATTCCCTCATTAACCTTTTCATGTCTGCAGGGTCTGTAATGATATCCTATGTTCATGCCTGATATTGGTACACATTTGTGTCTTTCCTTTCTTTGTCAGTCTTGCTAGAAGGTTATTAATTTTATTGATATTTTTAAAGAACCAGACATTTTTTATTCCACTCATTTTTTTTTTTGTTTTCTTACTTTCAATTTCATTTGACTGATATCTAGCTTTTATTATTTCCTCATTCTTCTTTTTATAATTACTTAAAGTAAAACATAGATAATAGATGGAAGTCTGAGACATTTCTTCTTTTATAATATATGAATTTACTGCTATATATTTCCCTTTCAGATAATGGAGAAAAAACTGGCAAGAGTTATTTCAATTTTATAGAAAGATTTTCAAAGCAACTCTTTCAATGAATAAACATCAACATGCTCCCTCTAAAATTGCTATTATAATTTTACACATAAAATAGAATTTTGAAATAGTTTAGCTACTAGAACTGCCATTTAAGTATACTCAATATATCAAAATATGAAAGAATGCCTACTATATTCAGGACACTGTTGGGCATATAATAGTGAATAATTGTTTCTGCTTTAAAAGACTATCGACTCTTTTTTTTTCTATCTCCAAGGTACATTCATCTATTTCACTCTCTATCCATTTCTCTATTCACAGAACTCATATAAAAATCTGCAATAGCTTTCTAATGGGTTCCACTGTTTTACAGTTTATTCTCCACACAGCAGTAAGAGTGTTCTTTTTTAAGAAGGGGAAAGGGGAAACAATTTGGGTTATGTCACTTCTTTGCCTTAATTTTGCCAATTATTTTGTATTATATTTAAAATAAAATCCAATTACCATCCTATGACCTAAAGAGCACCAATAATCTGGTCTTGCCTTCTTCTCAGAAGAAGAATTAACCTTCTCAGAATTAATCTTGTAATTAAATTAATCTCGAATCTCATAACATTCTCTTCTTTTTATTTCTCTCACATGGAAAGTCTTAGGGTCCTTTTACTCTGCTGTTCCCGCTCCCTGGAACACTCTGACTTCTAATATTTGTCAGAAATATGACAACTTCTTTCACTCAGGGCTCATCTCACCTCAGATGTTTTCTGTTTAGAGAGGCCTTCCGTTGACCATTTAATCTAATTTGGCCCTTTAAGACATCTTCTCTAACACAAATGTTTGTTGTGCTTATAACTGTTAACAGTATTTTAAATCATTTTGTCCACTTAGTTGTTTTAATTACTGAAATTCTGTCTCTTCCATTTACCCTTTCTGTCTTTCTCGTTTCTGTAATCTTGGCACTTAAAGCAGTTCCTGGTATGAGATTAATACTCAGTAAAGATTAAATACAAGGATTATGCAGAATAAAGAGCCTACACAAAATATTACAATGCAAGGCAAAATGTTATAAGTAAAATAAATGTAAAGTATTATCAAAGCACACGTACAGACTGTTGGTTAGGAGGAGTGTGTTTAGAGTTCTAGTGCCGTAACTATTAGCTGTGACTCTGAACAAATTAATGAACTTTCCTGTGACTTTGTTTCCTTATCAGTGAGATAGTAGCAGTAATTACACCATAGGGTTTTGTGGTTTAAATGAGGTTTTACTTGTGAAGCACATGGAATGGTGACTGGCATTAATAAGGCCTCCATAAATATCCTATACTATTAACATTAAATTTTTATATGTGCTATTATTATCATTAATGTTATCAAATAATGGAGAGATCCTTGGAAGTGAGGAAATTAAAGTTTCAAAGAGGTTTTGACGTTTGAAGATGATATAAAAATTTGATAGGAGGGTTATAATCATAAAAGGAAGAATAAATGAATGAATGAATGGTGTTATATATAACATGTATATATCTATATTTACAAATGTAACTTACATGCATATTTATATCTACCTATATACCATATGTCACAGGATACAAAATGTTATACAAAGCAAAACACTTCAATCATACCAATTCTGCTTAGGTAAATTCTAAGAAGAGAACATAACAAAATTAAACCCATAGGTCATTATTAGTCTATCTGCTATTTGGGGAAGAGAGGGGAAAGCCAACAACATAATTGGAATCAGAAGATATGTAATACTTCTATTTATGCCTTTCCTTACTGTGGAACCTTGAGCAAGTAACTTAGGCACTAAGATGCTTCGTTTCATTATTTAAAAAATAAAATAGCACTAAGAAGATGTACCCCACAGAATTAATGTGGAAGTTAAAGATACTGTACAGGTTAAAAAATTTAGCAGATGATAGAGTGAGTGACCAAATAGGCACTGGCAATAGTTTCACAGATGTGAATATGTACTAACCTTCTAGTAGCAGATAAAAATCAATGAAATATTTATCCTATTTTTATAATAGCTGAAAGATTGCATTGAAAATAAATTTCTACACACTACTTCATGTAAAATATTGATAGATAACTAATAAGGACCTACTGTATAGCACAAGGAACTCTATTCAATACTCTGTAATGACCTGTATGGGAAAAAAAATCTAACAAAGAGTGGATACATGTAACTGATTCACTGTGCTGTACACCTGAAACTAACACAACATTGTAAATCAACTATACTCCAATTAAATGATTTTTAAAAAGTATGTGTGTTCCATAAACAACAAGGATTTACTGTACAGCACAGGGAACTATATTCAATATCTTATAATAACCTATAATGGAAAAGAATCTGAAAAAAAAAATATATATATATATAGCTGAATCACTTTGCTGTACACCTGAAACTAACACAATATTGTAAATCAACTATACTTCAATTTAACAAAAAAGTATGTGTTCTTCCATACCTTGTAAACTAAAACAACCCAAATAACACAATATTTGTTCCAGAAAAATAAAATAAATTTCTACAAATGTTCTCATATCATCTTGTTATATATTAATATTGCAAAGAGAAAGAGAGTAAAGGAAGGAAAGAGAGAGAGACACAAAGTGCAAACAGACAGGGAAGGAGAAAATAGACATTTGCAAGTATGCTCTTGGGATAGACAGGTAAAGATAATCTGATCTAAAATAGATGTTCAATAAATATATAGCGTTAAAAAGTATGATTTTATCTTGTCCTCATGTTACTAGCAATACTTCTCATCTTAGTAGACACAGATAGCTTAAAAAGATTACTTGTATTGTCCAAGTTACTCATTAAGATGCTCATTTCCTTTTGAATTGTTCAGGAAAAAATGCAAATTTGTGTTTTAATCTCTCCATTTATTATTTTTATTTATTTTTTTTTTTTTGCGGTACGCGGGCCTCTCACTGCTGTGGCCTCTCCCGTCGCGGAGCACAGGCTCCGGACGCGCAGGCCCAGCAGCCACGGCCCACGGGCCCAGCCGCTCCGCGGCATGCGGGACCCTCCCGGACCGAAGCACGAACCCACGTTCCCTGCATCGGCAGGCGGACTCCCAACCACTGCGCCACCAGGGAAGCCCATAATCTCTCTATTTTGAACACAAGCTATTACTGCATTCTATTTTTGAGAGGACAAAAATAACGACAATGTTCTGACTGAATATCTCTATTTACATTTCTAATAGAAAACACAACTATTCTTTTGTCATCTTTAACTTTGAAATGATAGCAACTGATAGTGAGCAAAATGCATATTTAAAAGCAAGATATTTTCTACAGTGCACTATGCCGTAATTTAAACAGTTATGGTTTTATCATTGAATAAGCTGAAACTGTACTCATTCAATGTAAGGCAATGAAAAATGTTTGAATTTGTTTTTATTTTGGCTAATAGGACTACCAAAAATGAATTCTGTCCTCTGAAGATGCTACTGTGAGGGGATATGGCCATTTTGATTATACTGATTTAGAATTGTGTAAACAATACTACTTAACAATTTTATACAATTTAAGATCAATCAGCATCTTGTTCCTCGTTTGAATTTCAATATGGTCAAATGAAGAATGGTTTAATAATATCTAGATACTAATGATTTTTCATGGAAATAATTGGACTATTTGGAGAGTTAAAACTCTGAGATCAATTTTGTATGTCTCAAGATGTATTTGTATATTCTCAAGGACTGTATAGATATGGTCTGCACAACAAAAATAATTATTCTACAGATTTGTTATTCTATTATGTTAGCAGTCATACAACAGATTGCTAACATGCAGAAACAAGGTCATAACTTTTATTTTGTTTTTCTTCTAATTCTCTTGGCTTGTACTTTCCAAACAATGTTTAAAAAATAGAGGCAAAAACAGGCATCATAGTTATGTTTATTGGTTATCTTGCTGGTATTATACTATTAATATTATATTTAATAATTAGCTATTGGAAATGAAAAGTATCTAATTCTCTAGAAGGTATATAAATGAGTATCTAATGCTCTAGAAGGTATACACCTCTAGTTCAATGTGTTGTGTGTTTAGACTCAGCTCTATCCTGTATTTGACCTTACCAACAAAGACATATAGTCCATCCAGAAAGGAGTTCCAAGAGAAGGCATGTATCTCAGGAAAAAACCCCTCTGAACAAACCTATATAACTCCTTTCTGTGTGTTTCAAATGGGACCATCCTATACTTTAGAATTTCATTTTGAGCTAATAATGCCTGGTAAATTATTCAGGTAAAAACTTCATTGTGTAGTATCCTCACCTTTGCTCCTGTGGATCCGTGCAATCTGTGGGGTGATGTGCATCAGTTTAACCAACATCTCAATGCCTTCTGTTCAGTGCAGTCTTCCTTCTAAAGAATTCATTTCTGATTTTAACAGATGCCTTCTGGAGACAATGTTTTATCCAGAAGGGGGGACTTCTTTCATTGAAGCACTGTTTTTGTCCAATTGGCAAAATGTTTTTCTGTCTTGCAGACTGCCATGCAAGTGGCCACCTACTCCACTTCTTGATTTGTTCTCCGTGGCAGAAAGGGTAAGTTCTCTGAAAAGAGGCAAGGGACATTTCTATACCTTAAAGCATGTCTGAATCAGGCTCTGATTCTAACTTTGTGCTTCTATGGTTGTCATTTATTCTTAGACAAAAGTAAATCCTGAATGGATATTATACATATCTAAATATTAAAATTAATTTATAGATTTTGAAAACAGGGGTTTGTAGATTCTGAAAAATCAGAAAACAAAACAGGTCTATAAGAAAGTTTGAATTTTTATTAGAAGTTTGTGTTAGCTAATGTTGAATAAATCATAATAGAGAAACAGTGTTTCTGTGTAAAGCTGAGGAAAATGATCTGTGAAAAATATTTATGTACACGGCCATTTTTTCCATTGAGGTACAATGCAGGTGAGTATGAATTTGGATTCCAGTTGTTGCTAAGGATAAATACTCTTTATCCTACATTTTGATGGGACTAGGACTTTTCTCCTGTCTTAATTATAATGATTATAATCTGGTTCTACAGTGTCAACAAAATATCCAGCACTGGGATTTTGCCTGTTGCTGTATTTGCCAGACTTTGCTATAAATCTCTGTAGCCGTCTCATTGTGTTTGGACTGTGATTGCCTTGTCATTCCTGCATTCTGACTGCAAAACACTAATCTCCTAAATTAGAAAATAAACACTTTCAGTTATAAAATACAGAAATGGTCTTATAGTATGCAAAGCTGGCACTGTGGCACAATTATAATTAATGCTTTGTCTCTTTAGACAAGTAATGATGAGTTAGATGATTAAAACAATACACACTGTGGGTAGGAAAACTCACTATATAAAAGTGGGAATTTTAAAATATGATCTATCTTCAAATCCCAGAATTTTGCAAGAAAATTTCATTCCTTCCTGGAAACTGAATGTTGATTGCTGAATTACATTCACTACACTTCTCCATCCAACATCATTTTCTGAAAATTATAATCCCATATGACACACAAAAATTTAACACAAAGGTGACATTTTTGGATATACACTTTTACAAATAAGAAATTATCATTATTTTGCTATTCCTCAAGTTCTTATTCTACTTCAAGCACTGCTCTAAGAATCTACCTGCATTGCTTTTTAATTCTCCTAAAAAAATAGGACATGCATGCTATTTATATACTAGTACAGATGAGAAAAGTGAGGAAAACAGATGATTAAATGTTAGGTTGAGCCATATGATATTATTTTATAATTTTAAAAAATCCAAATATCAGCAGTTTTCTATGGCTCAAACTAATGTAGAAATCAACATCAGCCAGGCTGCAAGTGACACAGTCAGGATACAGACATGGACAACCTGGCTCCTGACCAGGGCCAACTCTTCTAAAATTAAGGCTTTGCTGTTCTTGGTCTTTTGTTGTTTCCTGGAGTCCCAATAAATCCCCTTCTTATCTTGGGTACTCTCTGGACCTACCTTCTTAGATATCTGCAAATTCTTTTCTGTCTTCTTTCAAAAACTTCTTTCTGAATTTAAATATATTTCCACAAATATTTACTGAATATCTACAAGTTATAAGGAAATTACAGGAAAGCTCATTAGACTTTCAGGTCATACAGACCTCTGTAATTTGGCTCTACCACAGGTCTTTGGGAAACAATATTTTTGATCCTCAACTTTATCAACTATAAATTGAGAATGATAATGCCTGTTTTGAAGGACTCTGATAAGAATTAAAATTATAGAGAAAATAGAAGAAAGACTTAAAGAAACCAAGCTCATTTTATGAGGCTAGAATAATCATAATACTAATACCAGGTAAGTACAATGCAAAGAAAAGAACATTATAGACCCATTTTACCTTTGAACTGTAATTCGAAAATCATAAATAAATTTAAATTAATATTATTTAACTATTGATTAAATAAAATATATTAAAATTTTAAATATTAGCTGACTAAATCCAACAGTGTTCTAAAAAAATAATACTTTAGAATCAAGTACTTTTACATTTAAAATGCAAGGACATCTTAACATCAGAATAAATCTAATGACAATTTACCACATTAAAAAGTTAAAAGTGAAAATCATATGACTACCTCAATAGTAGTGGTAAAAGTATTTTATATGCTCCAACACATATTTATGATGAAAAGTCTTAAAAATTAAAAATAAAAAGGAATGTTAACTTAAGAGTATTTACTAAATAAAAGCATAGCAAATATAAGATGCCCAGAATCATCACTACGTTTAGCATAGTACCATTATCCCTGAGCACCAATATTACAGATGAAAATATTTAAATATTGGAAAATAAAATGACTCAAATTAACAAATGACTTGAAAATCTTTATAGAAATCTATGTTCAACATTTTTTTTATTATCAACACAATAATTCTGTGGGGTTGTTAGAAATAAAATCAACTAACATAATGTTATAGTATCTCTTTATACCATAAATAACAAGTAGAAAATAGTTTTTATGATATCAGTTATAGGGATATTAAAAGACCTTAAAACTCTAAAAGGACATGAAAGATCATGAAAAAAAAACAAAGAGGCCCAAGTACTCAAGATATGCCTTACATTGAATGCAATCCCATTCAATATTGCAGTTTGATATTTTTAAGGATTTAAAAAAAACTTATTATAAAATTTATTTTAAAAAATAAAGACCCACAAAGAGCTAACTTAACCTTAAGAAAATTTAAAAAGAAGAGTAACCGGAGGAATTGCTTTATCACACATTAAAACATACTACAAAGCCATAATAATAAACATTGTATAGTATTATTGGTGCACAAACAGAAAGTTATCTACTTAGACAAATAGAGACCTGAAAGAATGAACCTTAATATATGATTAAAATGAACCAACAATCCAATGATGAATGTATACACTGCTCAAGGCATTGCATTTGGAAAGCTGACTGATTACATGGAGATAAAATGAAACCCCTATCTAATACCACATTCCAGAGTGAACTGTAGATTGACCAAAGACCTAATGTGAAAGATAAAATTATAGTGCTTATAGAAGAATGCAAGAAATATCTAGAATCTGGATTTTTAAATAAATTTTCAAATATACAAATCATTAAAAATAGACACATTTAAAATTATAATGTTTATAGAAAAATGTAAGAAAGTGCTGGATCAAAATTTTTTAGCAAACTCAAATATACACATCATTAAAAATAGTGAAATTTCATCAAATCATAATTAATTATTTCTGTTCCATTAAAATACCAGTATCAAAATTATAGAGACACAATGATAGGAGAAATTACTATACATATTGCCAGTCAAAGGGGAAATACAGCATTCACTGTGCAAAAAAAGGATATTATAAAAAGGCAAGTATAGAAGAGGATTCCTTTTTTAAAAAAGCTAATAGTATATGAAAATAAATTCAAAATTATTATCAAGTTAATGACTGTTAAATAATTAACAATGGGATATCATTTTATACCTATTTGATTTGTTAAAGTAAAACACTGGGAAATGTCTAATATTGGCAGGATGAGAAACTACAGGAATTATTATGATTTGCTGCTCATGGACCCTGGGCAGCCATTCTGAAGAACAATCTGGACCTACGTGATCAAATTAAATACAAGCATATGCTATGGCCCATCAACTCTCTACCAAGGCATATTTTTCCTCAAGAAATTCCTACATAGCACCTTAAGAGGACATGTATAAGTTGCTTATTACATAGTTGCAGCTCACCTTGCATTGAATTGAAACTATGTGACTTATTCTAAATAACCACAGGAATGTAGGTAAAAGTGCTGTACATCACCTACTGACATGGCTTCTAAACTGCTCATGAAATCCTCTGGTTGCCTTTTCTTTGCTCATTTATAGGACAGATGCAGAAAATCCAGTGAAAGATTTAAAAACTACTAGATACAATGAGCCTGCTAGACGGACGTTAAAGAACTGATAGATTAAATCACCAACCACCGGGGTGCAAATCCACTCACTAACAGTCCCCTGGGCTGTGGTATGTGTGAGTTATTTTCTGAACCACTAACATTTAGCACGTTATTGTTACCTCTGCATAGCCTAGCCTACCTAACAAATATGGGGGAGGGAGAGAAAACCATATAAGAAAATAACCTACAGGGACCAAGTAACATTACACAAACTTGGTGATAAATTTTAGTTGTAGCTTAAAGGATGATTAAGCTTTGGAGTTCTTGTCACTACAAAGAGTTTTAGTTCAAGGTAACAGCCTTTCTAAAGGATATATAGTATGTGAGTTCATAGTAGAAGGAAGAAATAACAAGTACACTAATATTGGTGTGCACAATTGGGATACGTTCAGTACAGTAGAGAAACATGGCTGGAAATCATGATTGGTTCAGATCATAGCAAAAATATTAAAATATTTTAATTATTTGCTATGGTTTAATCTTACGTTTTGTTAGCTACTGCTGTGAAATAAACTACAACAAAATTCAACACAACCATTTTATTCTGTTCACAATTTAATGAGGCAGGAATTTGGGAAGGACTTGGCTTGTTTGTTCATATCTGATCAACATGGGACCAGGTGGAGCAGCTAAGACTGCAGGTTGCAGTTCCAGTGTATCTTATTCACTCATATGTCTGGAGCCTTGATGGTCTTTCTCTCTCTCATAGTATCCTTCGTCCAAGGTCTCCTCACATGCCTTGGGCTTCACAAAGCATGGCAATTTACACTTTTTACAAAGCAACTTGCTTTCAAGACTCAAAAAGTATAAAATTACAGGCCCGTTAAGGGCCTCTCCAGGAAGTAGTGCAGCATCAAGTCTACCCTATCTGATGGGTCAAAGCTGTAATACATACTAGATTCAAGTGTCTAAAGAAAGAGACTGGTTCTGATGGGAAACAAGCAAGGTCACGAGTAGTGAGAAATACTGTTTTGTAAACATTTCTGATAAATGACCATGGCCATTAATAGAGAAGACATTGAAGGTTTTTGAGGATAGAAAGATCTTAACACTTATGTTTTATGACTAAAACCTCTGGTTAATTGTGACAAAGAGATTAGTGGCAAAATACAGAAATAGGGAGGAGGGAGGGAAGAAAGAAGGCAGGCAAATTAAGAGGATATTACATATATTCCACGTAGAAGTGGGTTGGGGCAAAGACCACAGTGATGAAAAAGTTTGAGTACAGGAACTACTGTGCAGGAAAACAATATTTTTTATAGAGTGAATGTGAAGAAGTTGGAGAAGTGAAAGCTAACTTAAATTGTTTTTTATAATCTGGTTGATTAAAAGAATAGAACAGAACAGTTGATTGATGTAGAGACACTTGGGAAAGAACAAGTTTGTTGGATCTCAAGTACTGTTTGAACAAAGAATGTTGCTGTCAAATTGTGCAATTGGAAACATAGGTCCAAAGATTCTACCTAGGGACTGAGATGAAAGTCATCTGTAAAGGAGTGACAGTTAAAGTCATTAGACTAGATAAAAATCACATATGGGTAGAGTAATGAGAAAAAAGACAAGGTCTAAGGACAAAACACCTACTTAACTTTTTCAGCCTCTGTTTGGATGAAGGCTTTGAAGTTTTTTAGGTCATATTAATGTTGATTAATTTGGACATCAATCAGTCCTTGATTACAGAAAGCGTTTTAATCCTAATTTACACACCTGAGGTGTTTTCGTGTGAAGTTATTTCTAAATTTTCTCAAATAACTTACCTTTCGAAGGTTATCATTTCTGAATCCAAGGTCTTGTATTAATTTAGAGGACTGTTATTAGAACATCATTATCTTGAAATTTTCAACTAATTTTTGTACTACTGTATTTGGCTTACAACAACTGAAAACAAAGCAAATTTTAAAAAACTGACTGGCAAGAAAAGAGTTAAAGTTCCAGATTTTGTCTATTATGATTCATGAAAACCCAGAAAAAATAATCAAACTTTATCATGAAAGTCATAAGTGATAAGCTTTTGAGGATTTTTATATGGAAGACTGTCATGGTCTCAACTCTGTTTCATGAATCAAGAAAACTTCATTTACTTTTTACTTGCATTATAGTTTTTGTTCATCTTACTCTTAAAGTTGATTTTTAAAAGACTTTATCATCCTTTAAATATGTTTTTCCAATTGTTACTCTAATATTCTTGGAAGTCAGTATGAGAAAGGTTTGCGGTGAAAATTAGCCAGCATCATATGAAGTGGAACTTCAAAGCAGATGCATTTGAAGCATTGAATTCAGATATTTCCCTTATTGACCATGTTTGTTTTAATAATTTTTATTATAGCTTAGACTAATGCCTGTTTCAAGCATAGTGTATCAAGTATCTCTGGCAATAGAAAGTGAATTCTGTATATAATCTAGACCCAATTTGTCTAAATTTCAGGACTCTGAATGAAGTACAGATAAATAACATGAAGCAAATGCATATGTATGGTTAAAAAATGGTTTCTCAGAATTTCCTAGAGTTGCAGGATTTAATGTTAAAAATGCTTAATGTGCATTCTATATCAGGGATTTGATGACAGGAAAGATGGAAAGGTATTAGTGAAGTCATTATGGCAGGTACATTGATAAAATGTGATGACATATAGCCATTTATATAATGAAGAGGAGAATATAAATTGAAGTAAAAACATTTAAGTTATATAGTTAATGAAAGTATGGTTACCAAGTAGTAATTCTAGTTCAAGATGATTAATCGAACATGTTGAATGTTCCTTCCAAAATGTAAAAATGAAAACAATTAATCACAGCATGGGAAACAAAACCAATGCCACTAGCAAGGAAAGAAGAGAACCTATTTTGCAAGACATTTTCTTGATGAATACTTTAATATGTCTTAGATATTTATTTCTCTTGGGAGTGAAATTGTTGAGTCATGGTAAGTTCACATTAAATTATATAAGTAACTACCAAAATATTTTTAGAAAATATGAGTCCCAGTTGCTCTATAGCCTTACCAACACTTGCTATCACAAGTTCTTTTTAATATTAGGGAATCTAGTGAGTGTATAGAAGTATCGTATTTTAGTTTTAATTTACATTTCTCCAAAGAATAATGAGGTTATTCACCTTTTATGTGTTTAATGTCCATTTTTATATCATTTTTATGAACTGTATGTACAAACTTTTATCCATTTTGAATTGAATCATGTGTCTTCTTATTGAGTTATAAGAATTCTTATTATATTTGAATAGAAATGCTTTGATATATATGATGTATATAATAAATATTAAATAGAAAATGAATATATAGTATTAAATAATGAATATTAAATATATAATGAATATTAAATGTATAATGAATATTAATCATATAAGTATAGTGTATGAAAATATGAAATACATATGCATTTTTCATACCAAGGGTATCTTTCAAACAGAAAACATTTTTTAGCTTGATAAAGTGAAATGTAACTTTCTTTTTATAATTAGTGTTTTTGGTGTCCTGTTTATAAAATATTTGCTTCTCATAAAGTCACACATATTATCTCTTATGAGATTTAGATGTTGGCTTTAAGCTTAAATGTATACTCCACTTTAAGTTAATTTTCATGTATGGTGTGAAATATGAGCTGAGGCTTGTTTTTCACATATCAGTATCCAGATATTCTGGCACAATTTCTAAGGAGACTACCCTTTCCATATTTAATTCCTTTGGTAACTTTGTCAAAAATCAATTGAGAATATATGTGGAGACCTGCTTCTGAACTCTTTTTTTTGTTCCATTATTCTATATGTCTATACTTATAGTACTGCCAAGTGTGTTAATTATTTTAGCCTTATAGTAAGTCTTGAAATCATGTGGTTTAAACATCTAACTTTGTTCTTTTTCCAAAATTTTTTGGCTATTTGACATTACTTGCATTGTCACCTATGCTTTACAATCACTTTGTCAATTTCCATTAAAAAATTGATCTATGGATCAATTTAAGAAGAACCAACATCTTAGTAACATTTAGTCTTCCAATCCGTGATCAATGTATTTCTCTCAATATACTGATACATTCTTTATTTCCTTTAGCAATGTTTTTTATTGTTCTGCAAAAGGTCTTTTACATACTGTGCTAAATTTTTTTCCTATTTCATGCTATTGTAAATAATATTTTAAGTTTCATAATTCAATTGCTCATTATTAGTACAATTATATATATAAGTAGGAATTTATCACAGTGCAATAATATATAGAAATGCACTTGATTTTTTGTGTATTGATATTTATTATGCAAACTTGCTAAATTCTAAGTAGTTTTTTTGTAGATTCATTAGGATTTTCTATGCTAAAGATCATGTCCTCAAAGTTTTTATATGTATACATTTTCAATATGTATTAATTTTATTTTTTTGCCTTATTAAACTTATTAGGACATTAACTGCAAGGAAAGTTGAATAGAAATGGAAAGAAAAATCATACTTGCTTAATTTCCTATCTTACAGAGAAATTACTCAATTTTTTACCACTAAGTATTTGTTTAGTTACAGGTTTTTGAAGAAGTCCTTAATCAGCTTCTGTTTTTAATTTACTGGGAAATTTTAGTCATAAAAGAAAGTTGATTTTATTAAGTGATTTTCTACATATATATGGAAATTTTATATAATTTTTTCATTATTCTTTTAATACTGAAATTCATTAACATTTTTATGTTCAAAGAATTCTCTTATTCTTTCACTATATGAAGAATGTATGATGAAATCCTCCTTTCATTCCTAATAATGATAATTTTGATCTTTTCTTTTTTCTTGATTAGTCTAGCTAGAATTTTACTAATTTTAATAATCTTTTAAAAGAAAGCTTTTACTTTTACTAATTTTGTTTGTCCATTTCTTCTTTCATTAACTTTTACTCCCTTCATTTTATTTCCTCCATTTGGTTTATTTTGAGTTTACTTTTAGTCTTCTTTTTCTAATTCTAAAGGAAGAAGTTTAAATAATTTAAATCACTTTTTTCTTGTTTAATATAAATATTTAATGCTATATATTTTCTTCTTAGCATTGCTTTAACATCATTCCATGAACTTTAATGATGATGTTTTTATTAATGTTTAGTTCAAATTTTTGAGTAGGAAAGGGAAGCCAAAGAACACTTCTAGATGTTAGAGCAATCAGGAAAAGACATAGATGCATGAAAGAGAAGGAAAGAACATGGAACTCAGAGCCTAAACTTCCAGTAGAAATCCTAACAAGAGTTCCCAAATGTGATATCAAATGAAATGGAGGGTAGAAGATAAAGAATTATTGCAACATATAATCAGGAGGTGAATCACTGAATAAAGAAGGAAGAAAAACAAAGAAAGAGGCTATAACAGTAATATCCCAGGTGAAATGGGATAAAATTCTAGGTCAGGGCTATGGCTATGAGGGTAGAAAAGAGATTACAATGGAGTCCTTTTTAAGGGAAAACAGAACTGTATTCTCATTTGTTTAATACCTTAAACTTTATTTTTATTCACTTACACTGCTACCATTATTATTTGCTCAGTTTTCGTTCTTGCATGTCAGATCTTCTTTCTTAATTTTTCTCCCTTTGAGTATATCCTCTAAAAGTTATTTTAATATTTTTGTCTGAAAATATATCCTTTAGGACAGATTTTCTTAAAGTAATTTCTGAGGATACTGGGATACTTGAGACCATTTTAAAGAACTATCTTACTATTTTCTCACATTTTTGTACCTTTCTTATTGTATTATATTGATAGTGCAAAAGCAATGATGAGGATGCCTTGGCAAAAATCAAGGCATTGACACCAAATTGTTCTAGAAGCCATTGTATTCTTCACCTCTATGTACAGCTGTAAATGTTAAATGCTAGATTCACTTTAAGATGTCCTTGATAAAGCATTAAATTATGAGCCCCACTTTCTCTTGAAACTACAAAATTGGTAATCATGTGTTAAAAATGAGGCATTAACCAACAAGGATATAGAGAACAGAAGAGGATAAAATAACAATAAAACATTAAGATTTAGAGAGTAGATAGATATGTAGTACCTCTCTTAGAAAAGTTCTTTAATCTTCCCTTTTCTTTCATGGCCTTGACTGGTCAGTTATTTAGTAAAATATCTCTCAGTTTTGATTTGAATAATGTTTTCTTGTGATTAGATAGGGACTGTTTATTTCGGCAAGAACTCTACAGGTAATGCACCCTTCTCAGTGTATAAATACACGATACTGATATGTTCTATTATGGCTAATGTCAAATTTGATTACTTGGTTAAGGTGTTGTCTGCAAGATTTACCTATAAAGTTATTCTTTTCTTTGCATTTAATAATTAAGCCATGAGAAGTTTCAATGACACTATATAAATGTCTTGTTTATCATCATATTTTCGCCAACTGGTGTTATCATGCAACAATGGATTTTGCGTGCTACAATTATTACTGTGATGTTTGCCTAATTATAGTTTTCTATTTTAATTATTTCTACATTTATTAATTGGAATTTTATTGTAGGGAAAAGTTGTCCCTACTCCACAATTTATTGGTTGATTGACTCAACTCATTAATATCAATTTGACTTATAATTACTTTATTATATGAGTTCCATTTCAACTCTATCATTTATTTTGTGTCTAAAATTGTCCGAGCTTTGGTCATTTGTAGCTCCTTCATATTGGCTCCTGTGTCCTTTAAACATGGCTTCATCATTTCTGGAACACACAATTACTTCCTGGCACTATAAAACATTTTAATCTCATCTTATGTTTCTCTGACTCTGCTCTAGAGTCAAGTATTTTCTCTACAGATTCCTGCTTCTTTTATTTGAGACAGCATTGGGCACTATGCATGTTTACTGCTAATGAGTTTTCATGCCTTTTAGGCCCCCTCAGTGGACAGAACATAATATTAACACATGCACATAAACACATCTACATTTATCTCTCAATCCACCTATAGATAGATAGACAGACAGACAGACTGACTGACTGAGCTTGCATTTCTATGAATATCTCCAGTTACAATCCAACAAACAGGGTTCATTCCAGACTCCCCATTTTCTTATTTGCTACTTTTCTGTGACAGTAGAAGCATGGTTCTCATTATCTATGCTTACATATTTCTTAAATCCTAATATACAAAGAAAGTAGTTTTAGAACTGCTAGCCTATACCTCTATGAAAAATAAATTTAATAACTACACCATAATATTTTTAGTTATTTTTGTCTTTAGTTTTACAGTTTACAGTCAAAATACTACTTTTCAATATTTCTAAGCTTTGTTCTTTTCTTCACCAATCCCTTCAGTATATATAACATATATTTGTATTACATTATTATATTTGTAATAAATGAGCTTTCTGCTCAATATTTATATCCCTTTTTTAATATAAAAAATGTTACATTCTATATAAACCCTTACTTTTTTCAACTTAGCATCATATCCTAGAAATCACTCCATTTCAATTCATAAAAATCTTCCTCATTCTTTTTTACAGTTGCATAGTAATCCATTCTTTAGATATGTCATAGTTTATTAAAACACTATCCAATATATGAGCATTTAGGTTGTTCCAATTATTTGAGATACCTCAAAATGCTGAAATAAATAACATTTCATTGAGCAATTTTTTTTTTTTCAGATTATGGGAGATGTATTATCATGGTAGATTCTTATAAGCAGAATTGCTCTGTCAGAGGTAAGCTTTCTCAGCAATTGTCAAATTTCCCTTCAGAAGGATTGTGCTGTTTAATATTCTAATACGTAATTTATAAAACAGTCTATTTCCCTCCAAAAATGTATGGTCATAGTTTTAAATTTTCCAACTATTTTGTTGGCAAGAAAAGTTATCTCAGTATTGCTTGATATGTATTTCTCTAATTGTTAACAAGTTTGGAAATTTTGTCATGTCATTAGTTACTTTTACATCTTTCATTGAATTGAATTTTCATGTGTTTTGCTCATTTTTCTCTGTGATTTTTTTTGTGTGTGTGGTACGTGGGCCTCTCACTGTTGTGGCCTCTCCCATTGTGGAGCACAGGCTCCGGATGCGCAGGCTCAGCAGCCATGGCTCACAGGCCTAGCCGCTCCGTGGCATGTGGGATCTTCCTGGACCAGGGCATGAACCTGTGTCCCCTGCATCAGCAGGTGGACTCTCAACCACTGTGCCACCAGGGAAGCCCTGCTCTGCATTTTTTATATAATTAAATTTATCACTTATTATCAAAATCTTTAGATTTGAGTCATACATTAAAAAGCATTCATCCATATTTTCTAGTAGCTGTACAGATTAATTTTTTTTAACATTTAGATCCCTAATAAGTTTGGAATTTATCTTGTGCATAGCATGAAACATGAAATTTATTTACCTTTTATTCAAAATGGTTATCCAGTTTCCCCATACCATTTACTACAAAGCCCATTTTTCTCCCTGTGATTTGAGTGGCTAACTTTATCATATACTAAGTCTCCATATATACTGGAAACGATTTCTTTTCTACTCCATGGATATACTTATAACTTCAGTCAGCAGTGTTACTATTATTTTTAAATCATATATGTATTATATACACAAACACATATATATTATGTAATATTTATTTCACTAAAAATAAAAGTAGCAGGATGGCAGGTTAATAAGATATGGAGATCACCTTCCTCCCCACAAATACATCAGAAATACATTTACATGTGGAACAACTAGCAAGACAGGAACACAACACACCCCAGTAGAAGGGAGTCTGCCTAAAAATAATACTAAGGTCACAGACACCACAGAACACACCAACAGACATGGTCCTGCCTACCAGAAAGATAAGATCCAGCCTCATCCACCAGAACACAGGTACCAGTCCCCTCAACCAGGAAGCCTACAAAACCCACTAACCCAACCTTAGCCAATGGGGGAAGACAACAAAAACAATGGGAACGACGAACCTGCAGCCTGTGAAAAGGAGATCCCAAACACAGTGAGGTCAGCAAAATGAGAAGACAGAGAAACACACAGCAGATGAAGGAGCAAGGTAAAAACCCAACAGACCAAAAAAATAAAGATGAAATAAGCAGTCTACCTGAAAAAGAATTCAGAGTAATGATAGTAAAGATGATACAAAATCTTGGAAGTAGAATGGAGAAAATACAAGAAACGTTTAACAAGGACCTAGAAGAACTAAAGAACAAACAAACAATGATGGACAACACAATAAATGAAATTAAAAATACTCTGGAAGGAATCAGTAGCAGAATAACTGAGTCAGAAGAATGGATAAGTCACCTGGAAGATAAAATAGTGGAAATAACTACTGCAGAGCAGAATAAAGAAAAAGGAATGAAAAGAGTTGAGGACAGTCTCAGAGACTTTTGGGACAACATTAAACACAGTTGGAATGCAGTTAAAGTTAAAAACTTCTGTAATATGGGAAAGGAAATAGTTAATCAAGTCCAGGAAGCACAGAGATTCCCATAGAAGATAAATCCAAGAAGAAGCACAACAAGACACATATTAATCAAACTATCGAAAATTAAATACAAATAAAAAATATTAAAAGCAGCAAGGGAAAAACAACAAATAACATACAAGGGAATCCCCATAAGGTTAACAGCTAATCTTTCAGAAGAAACTCTGCAAGCCAGAAGGGTGTGGTAGGACATATTTAAAGTGATGACAGGGGAAAATCTACAACCAAGATTACCCACCAAGGATCTCATTCAAATTCAATGGGGAAATTAAAACCTTTAGAGACAAGAAAAAGCTAAGTGAATTCAGCACCACCAAACCAGCTTTACAACAAATGCTAAAGGAACTTCTCTAGGCAGGAAACACAAGAGAAGGAAAAGACCTACAATAACAAACCCACAACAATTAAGAAAATGGTAACAGGAACATACATAAAGATAATTACCTTAAATGTAAATGGATTAAGCGCTCCGACCAAATGATATAAACTGACTGAATGGACACAAAAACAAGACCTGTATATATGCTGTCTACAAGAGAACCACTTCAGACCTAGTGACACATACAGGCTGAAAGTGGGGATGGAAGAAGATATTCCATGGAAAACAAAAGAAAACTGGAGTAGCAATTCTCATATCAGACAACACAGACTTTAAAATAAAGACTATTAAAAGAGACAAAGAAGGACACTACATAATGATCAAGTGATCAATCCAAGAAAAGATATAACAATTGTAAATATTTATGCACCCAACATAGGAGCACCCCTATACATAAAGCAAGTGCTAACAGCCATAAAAGGGGAAACTGACAGTAACACAATAACACTAGGGGATTTTAACACCCCACTTTCACCAATGGACAGATCATCCAAATTGAAAATAAATAAGGAAACACAAGCTTTAAATGATACATTAAACAAGATGGACTTAACTGATATTTATAGGACATTCCATCCAAAAACAACAGAATACACTTTCCTCTCAAGTGCTCATGGAACATTCTCCAGGATAGATCATATCTTGGGTCACAAATCAATCCTTTGTTAATTTAAGAAAATTGAATTTGTATCAAGTACCTTTTCCGACCACAACGCTATGAGACTAGATATCAATTACAGGAAGAAAAGTGTAAAAATACAAACACATGGAGGTTAAACAATATGCTTTTAAATAACAAGAGATCACTGAAGAAGTCAAAGAGAAAATCAAAAAATAGCTAGAAACAAATGACAATGAAAACACGACAACCCAAAACCTATGGGATGCAGCAAAACCAGTTCTAAGAGGGAAGTTTATAGCAATACAATCCTACCTCAAGAAATAACAAACATCTCAAATAAACAACCTAACCTTACACCTAAAGCAATTAGACAAAGAAAAACAAAACAAACCCAGAGTTAGCAGAAGGAAAGAAATCATAAAGACAGATAAGAAATAAATGAAAAACAAATGAAGGAAACAATAGCAAAGATTAATAAAACTAACAGCTTGTTTGTAGAGAAAATAAACAAAATTGATAAACCATTAGCCAGACTCATTAAGAAAAAAAGGGAGAAGACTCAAATCAATAGAATCCGAAATGAAAAGGAGAAGTAACAACTGATACTGAAGAAATACAGAAGGTCATGAGAGATTAATACAAGCAACTATAGGCCAACAAAATGGACAACCTGGAACAAATGAACAAATTCTTAGAAAAGCACAGCCTTCCAAAACTGAACCAGGAAGAAATACAAAATATGAACAGACCAATCAAAAGCACTGAAATTGAAACTGTAATTAAGAATCTTCCAACAAACAAAAGTCCAGGACCAGATGGCTTCACAGGCGAATTCTATCAAACATTTAGAGAAGAGCTAACACCTATCCTTCTCAAACTGTTCCAAAACATAGCAGAGGGAGGAACACTCCTAAACTCTTTCTAGGAGGTCACCATCACCCTGATACCAAAACCAGACAAATATGTCACAAAGAAAGAAAAGTAGAAGCCAATATCACTGATGAACATAGATGAAAAAATCCTCAATAAAATACCAGCAAAAAGAATCAAACAGCACATTAAAAGGATCATACACCATGATCAAGTGGGGCTTATCCCAGGAATGCAAGGATACTTCAATATATGCAAATCAATCAATTTGACACACCATATTAACAAATTGAAGGATAAAAACGATATGATCATCTCAATAGATGCAGAAAAAGCTTTCAACAAAATTCAATATCCATGTATGATAAAAACCCTCCAGAAAGTAGGCATAGAGGGAACTTTCCTCAACATAATAAAGGCCATGTATTACAAACCCACAGCCAACATCATTCTCAATGGTGAAAAACTGAAACCATTTCCTTTAAGATCAGGAACAAGACAAGGTTTTCTACTCTCACCACTATTATTCAACATAGTTTGGGAAGTTTTAGCCAGAGCAATCAAAGAAGAAAAAGAAATAAAACAAATCCAAATTGGAAAAGAAGAAGTAAAGCTGCCAGTATTTGCAGATGACATGATAATATACATACAGAATCCTCAAGATGCTACCAGAAAACTACTAGAGCTAATCAATGAATTTGGTAAAGGAGCAGAATACAAAATTAATGCACAGAAATCTCTGGCATTTCTATACACTAATGATGAAAAATATGAAAGAGCAATTAAGGAAACACTCCCATTTACCACTGCAATAAAAAGAATAAAATACCTAGGAAAAAACCTACCTTACGAGACAAAAGACCTGTATGCAGAGAACTATAAGACACTGATGAAAGAAATTAAAGATGATACAAACAGATGGGAGCGATATACTATGTTCTTGGATTGTAAGAATCAACATTATGATAATGACTATACTGCCCAAATCAATCTACAGATTGAATGCAATCCCAAACTACCAATGGCATTTTTCACAGAAGTAGAACAAAATGTCACAATTTGTATGGAAACCCAAAAGACTCTGAACAGCCAAAGCAATCTGGAGAATGAAAAGCGGAGCTGGAAGAATCAGGCTCCCAGACTTCAGACTAAAGTACAAAGCTACAGTAATCAAGACAGTACGGTACTGGAACAAAAAACAGAAATATAGATCAGCGGAACCAGATAGAAAGCCCAGAGATATACCCATGCACATATAGTCACCTTATTTTTGATAAAGGAGGCAAGAATATACAATGGAGAAAAGACAGCCTCTTCAATGAGTGGTGCTGGGAAAATTGGACAGCTACATGTAAAAGAATGAAATTAGAGCACTCCCTAACACTATACACTAAAATAAACTCAAAATGGATCAAAGACCTAAATGTCATGCCAGACACTATAAAACTCTTAGAGCAAAACATAGGTAGAACACTCTATGACATAAATCACAGCAAGATCCTTTTGACCCACCTCCTAGAGAAATGGAAATAAAAACAAAAATAAACAATGGGACCTAATGAAACTTAAAAGCTCTTGCACAGCAAAGGAAGTCATACACAAGATGAAAAGACAACCCTCAGAATGGGAGAATATATTTACCAATGAAGCAACTGACAAGGGAATAATCTCCAAAATTTACAAGCAGCTCATGCAGCTCAATATCAAAAAAACAAACACCCCAATCCAAAAATGGACAGAAGACCTAAATAAACATTTCTCCAAAGAAGATATACAGATTGCCAACAAACACATGAAGGAATGCTCAGCATCACTAATCATTAGAGAAATGCAAATCAAAACTACATAAGGTATCACCTCACACCAGTCAGGTTGACCATCATCAAAAAATGTACAAACAATAAATGCTGGAGAGGTTGTGGAGAAAGGGGAACCCTCTTGCACTGTTGGTGGGAATGTATATTGATACAGCCACTATGGAGAACAGTATGGAGGTTCCTTAAAAACTAAAAATAGAACTACCGTATGACCCAGCAATCCCACTTCTGAGCATATCCCCTGAGAAAACCATAATTCAAAAAGAGTCATGTACCACAATGTTCACTGCAACTCTATTTACAATCGCCAGGACATGGAAACAACCTAATTGTCCATCGATAGATAAATGTATAAAGAAGATGTGGCACATATACACAATGGAATATTACTCAGCCATAAAAAGAAATGAAATTGAGTTATTTGTAGTGAGGTGGATGGACCTAGAGTCTGTCATACAGAGTGAAGTAATTCAGAAAGAGAAGCACAGATACTGTACGCTAACACATATATATGGAATCTAAAAAAAAAAAAAAAAAGGTTCTGAAGAACCTAGGGGCAGGACAGGAATAAAGACACAGATGTAGAAAATGTACTTGAAGACACGGGGAGGGGGAAGTGTAAGCTGGGACAAAGTGAGAGCATGGCGTGGACTTATATACACTACCAGATATAAAATAGATAGCTAGTGGGAAGCAGCCGCATAGCACAGTGAGATCAGCTCGGTGTTTTGTGACCACCTAGAGGGGTGGGATAGGGAAGGTGGGAGGGAGACACAAGAGGGAGGCGATATGGGGATGTATGTGTATGTATAGCTGATTCACTTTGTTATAAAGCAGAAACTAACAGAGCATTGTGAAGCAATTATACTCCAGTAAAGATTTTTTTTTAAATAAATTTTTAAAAAGTAAAAGTAATTTTTGAAAGCTACAGCAACCAACCAATAAACAAAAGCCAGAGAGCCACTGCTTTTCTAAACTTAGATAAGTATTCAACACATATTGAAACAGTGTTAATAAAATGTTAACAGTGGACTTCTTCCTGCAGTCATTTTATTTCAAATGTCTTTGTTTCTAATCTGAGTGATGTATATTCATTTTCAAAAGAAATCTTCTCTTGTTACATGATATCATTATTTACAGCAACAGCAGCTGGTCTTACTGAGCTCACCTGTGGTAAAATTCTAAGCATATGGCAATTTGAACTGCAAGATATATATTTTGTTTTGGAGCACAATGTGCATAACTGGACCTTTTTGAGACTAATAGAGCATTACACTCTCAGTTCATTAGCTTCAGTGAAAATTATGTTTTTACCATCCAACATTAGGGGTAAGTCCTTATCCACACATGCAAACTAAAGTGAAGGTATTAGGCAAACATCTGGAAAATGTGAATATAAAAGTAATGCTATCTTCAACAAATGAATATTCTAAGGGGGCTTCTTGGCAAAATCTGCAGGTGTTTAGTTTTTTATTTGACTTAGTACTTGCAACCACAAACTAGTAAAATATATTTGTGCAGTTGATTAATTTTATTTGTCAAATCTTTAATACTGCTTCATATAATATACTTTTATTATTGTTGAAATCGTAACTGATGTTTATACCAATTAAAATGTACTGATTAAAATATATTGAGGGGAAGAAAATATTAAAAATTAATTAGGCATAATGTAAATTAAAAATACCTTGCCATTTCCAAGCACTTAAATCAGCTCAGAGTAGAGAGTAAAATTTCAAAATCTCCTCAGCCTTTGGGAACATACAACAGAGATGAGTAAGATAAAACTACATACAAAAAAATGTTTTCAACGATTTTAAAGTAATAATTAATGTTATTTTATACATAAGAAATAGTAAGTGACCAATATTTGAATTTGAAAGAATTAATATACTTATAGGTTGAATATAAATTTGTATTTTGGCTTACAGACATGTTGCATAAAGTAGGAGATTCGATTGGAAGTAGTTAAGCTTTGGAAGGTCATATTAGGATAAACTTATAAGAATATAAAAATGGTGTGGTTCATCTCAATTGTATATAAAATACGTTCACATATTTTCTTCAAACAATATATTCTGCCATATTAAAAGTACATTTATGTGTGGCTAATGTAAAAAAATAATAAACAGAAACCTCAATTAAATAGAGTTGGGAGACCAGAAGGGAGAGCTCTCACGTGGTGTGACTATCACATAAACTAACTGGAAAAAGAAAGACTCCTCTTCTTTCCTGACAAGGACACAGCCAATGAAAAGCCATGGACTCTTTATTTCCTACAGCTCTCCCAACTTCCTTTTCCTCTTTATAAAAGTATTCTTGGGCTTCCCTGGTGGCGCAGTGGTTGAGAATCTGCCTGCCAATGAAGGAGACATGGGTTCGAGCCCTGGTCTGGGAAGATCCCACATGCCGCAGAGCAACTAGGCCCGTGAGCCACAACTACTGAGCCTGCGGTTCTGGAGCCTGTGCTCCACAACAAGGGAGGCCGCGATAGTGAGAGGCCCGCGCTCCGCAATGAAGAGTGGCCCCCGCTTGCCACAGCTAGAGAAAGCCCTCGCACAGAAACGAAGACCCAACAAGCCAAAAATAAAATAAAACAAATTTAAAGTATTCTTTCCGCTTGCCATGGGGGAACTCTCATGTGGCTCACCATGATTGCAGACCTCAACTTATAATTCTCTGCAGATCCCAAATAAACCCATCTTTTCTGGAGGAATACCTGGCAGCCTATTTGTTTAAAGTCAACGTTAAATTGTTTTTGATGTATTTATTTATGGTCAGATATACCCTTTCAAAACTTTCATTTTTAATAATCAAGGATGTGTATTACTTTATCATACATATGTTTTGAGCAAAGAATGGATAAAAAGAAAATGTATTTCATTGAGTCTAAGAAGCTTAACTATGTAAGAGGTAAGTGTATGAGTTTTATAATGAATTAATGTTAGTTTAACCATCAGCCCTTTGAAAGTAGTATTTGGGAAAAAATATTACAGTTGACAGTAACACTTTTGCTAGCCAACTAAAAAGGTTGAAATAGTTGTCAAGAAGGTCCATTTGCCACTGCTGAGCCAAAGGAAAAGACTGAATATTTGAAGCACCATACTTCTGCCTGATTTGAATGCACAGAGAAAAAAGCAGATATTCTAAAGCAACCAGTGTTTCACTTGAGGTAAAACTCAAAGCTTACTTTGGTTTTGGGATGTAAAAGAATGGTTAAAGTTATCTACTGCTGCATAAAAATTACCCCCAAATTAAGCACTTAAAACAACAATAAACCTTTCTCATTACACAATTTCTCTGGGACAGGAATTCTGGAATTGCTTGGCTGTACGGTTCTGGCACAGTTTCTCTTACAAGTTTTGTTAAAAGATAAAATATTAACAATTTTTAGAGTGCATTTGAGCAAAAATTGATTCAAATTGGGGAGCATTCAATCTACCAGATAGAGAGGAGCTTTTTGAGATAAATAGGGGAGGTTTGAGGATCAGTAAAAAAGGATAGGTGGGCTATGAATTGTTTCTAGGGCCACATTTCTGTTCCTGTAAAGACCCCATTTGTAAGAGAGGTACATTTGTTTCTAATTCCACAAAAAATTAGGTGGCAACATGAATGATGTCAAGAGGCTGACATACTCATCCAGCTACATTATCCTCAATTTGAATCTTCATATCAGTGAGAAGATCTTCAACTAATACAGAAATCAAAAGATTCCTATGTTATAGATTTAGAGCTGTGGATCATTGGAATGTTTCAGTAAATCCTTCCACAAAGGCTTCAGAATGTTTCTCTTTCCCTCTGGGTACACAGTTTCGTTTTAGCTTGGGGGAGAAGGTCTAAAAAATGTTCCTGTCAGGTTCTAAATACTAGCTTCCAATTTAGACAACTTCTGACCATACAGCTACTAAAAAGAAAAAAAAAAAACACCTTACAAATATCTTGTCAGGTTTTCAGTTGGGACAAACAGTAAATATTCTGGGCAGTATTAAACAACATTTAGATGCAAGAGTCATCCCCGAAAAGGATATATAAGATACTACCCTCCCAAGATCCAGAGTCAATCCCAAAGATAATCAAAATAAAGAATGACTTGGGGCAGTTCTCCTGACAGCTGAGTCTCCGGTAGGACCTCAGCTGCACTTGGAGTGCGACGTACATTTCCGTCTGCCTATATATTGGGGGCCCCCAAACTGCTAGTTGCCAAGCCAAGTTCTCAGGACACAAAATAACACAAATAAGAAGGCAACTGTTGTCCCTGGGAGAGAAAGGATTGACAACACACGGGCTCCAAAAGCAAATTCACAAGTCAGAATTCAAAGATCTAATCCTTACAAATGTTTTTTTGTTTGATTGTTTTTGTTTCTTGCCAACCACTCTGACTTCAGAAAAGAAAGGATAACGTAAAATCTTACCTTCCTCTCAGGCCAGGAACCACAGATCTGGAAAACCCAAGTCTGGAAAACGAAAGTCTGGAAAACTGACTTTTGTAAGAATTCTCACCCTTTGCCCACTTTTGCCAGTTTTCCCAGGATCCCATTTGCAGGCTCCAGAGAGAATGGGGTGTCCCAGTAGGTCTCATTTTGATAACCAGAAACTGTAGGAAAGAAAAAATAATTTCCCCCCTATGTGCCTGGCTTAGACCCCTTTTTCTCTAGGGCACTTTGTAAATGAATAAGCTTATCTAGGTTAAAAGCTGTTCATTGTGGCCATTGTAATTCAAGTTTATCTTTGATATGGTTAACGTGCTTGCTTAGCCTTTATAAAATTTTCTTCACCTGAGGCTTCACACTAGATACAGTCCAGTTTAAGTCAGACCCAGACCAACCCCTGGACCCTGTCCAGTTTCTAAACTGGATTCAGTTCAACCCCAGACCCAGTTTGGTTTCTAAGTCGAGCCCAGTCTGACTTTAGACTTAGTCCTTTTCCAGTCCCAATCTGGTTTCCAAGTTGGACCCAGTCCAACCCCAAACACAGTCCAGTTTCTTTGTTGGACCCAGTCTGACTCTAACTGACTTCCAGACCCCATCCAGATAAAGAAATGCTCAAATAAAGCCTGAAATCTCATATGCAAAAGCTAGGATGCTAGAGGGATTTAACTCACAACCTCCAGAGGCAGTAAAAAAAAAAAACCAGTGAGCTCAAGGGGTTCAAGAGGTACTTATACCTGGTTACTCCCTGTTCCTGGGGGTCATTGGAGGCCTGTGGTTCTCTCCTCTGACCCAAGAACTGTCAAAAGATAAACTGAGGCATATTGAAAATTTCAAGATTTTATTTGAGCAAAACGTCTTTTTGAATTGGGCAGCATCCAATCTAGCAGATGGAAAGGAGCTCCAAGGAGCTATGAAAGACTTTTAGGCAGAAGGGAGCAGGCATGGGAAGTTATACCTGCAAAAAATCAGGTTGGTTAGAGCAAGGTTGCTTTCCTTTAGGGGATTGCAGGGGTCTTTCAGGCAGATGACCTATCTAATGCTGATCAGGTGATTCCTGATTGACTGGTTTAAGATTCTATTTCTGGGACACCCAAAACTGTAATTAATTCTCAGTTTCATGACATGGGACTTAAGAATAAGTGACTCCATTTGGGGCCTGTTGTCTTGTTTTTAACAGTTTGTAGTCAAGATATTAACCTGGACCACTAATGTGAAGGCTTGATTAGGGCTGGAGGATCCATTTCCAAGATAGTGCATTTCCAAGATGGCAGGTAAGTTGATGCCAGCTGTCCTCAAGAGGCATTGGTTACTACCATGTGGACCTTTCTGGTGGACTGTCTGAGGATTTTCACAAAATAGCAACTGGCTTTCTCTAGAGCCAGTGGTCCAAGAGAGAGCAGGGCAAAAGCTACAATGGCTATTTTGACCATGCCTCAGAAGTCACACTCTTTCACTTTTTCCATATTCCATTACTCACTCAGGCCAGTACTATTCAAAGTTGGTAGAGACTATACAATGCTGTGAATACTAGCAGAAAAGAATCAATGAGGTATTTTGGAAGTTCCTACCACAGGTTGGGTGTTCAAGAAATCAATGTTATTATAAAATTTCTCTATTTATCACAGAAAAAGTGTAAAAAAATCCCTAAAACCCCAAACAATAACTCTTTTCATCACTGTTTTAATTAAAAGTAGGTAAGCATCAAGAAAATGCTTAATAATATGTTATGTTTTCTGAAATATTAAGGTGGTAAGAGAGACTAAATCATTAATTTGCAGTACTTATATTTCATGAATTGTATGTTTAGGAGTCTACTGATTATACAAATGTACAGCTCTAGGTATAAAAATGTTGCCCACTTAAATACATGCACATTGCCTCTATAACATAGCTGCCCTACTTAACTAGAACTATGAAGGCAAGTTCTTTGTCTTTTATTACTGCCTAGCCCATAGCACCTCCATATTGCTGTACACAGAAGGCACACAGTAAATGTTTGTTAAATTGCATTAAAATTTTGGGACAAATCTTCTGAAAACAAATACATGAACATCCATGCTGGTCTTGCTAAGATGTATTGGCATTCAATAGCATGCCTATACAGACGTACAATACAAAAGTGTCTCAATGCCTGGTTATTGTTGTTTTCAAACTGATTTGGAGATGGGCAAGTCTTATCCTAAGCAAATTATGGAGCAAGCAAAATTACTCTTCATTGCACTGATCTCCAAATCTTGGCTCATTTTTCCTTTTGTGGTAATCTCTCTCTTTAGTTGGGCTTAAAATTCATCTAAGGTGAAGAATTGTTTTGGCCCAGAGTCATCCTAATATCAAGCCCTGTGTCTTTCATCAAAGTCTAAAAGAATCTGACAGATCTATTTGTGAGCCTTTTGCATTCTCAGGGGGCTCTTTTTTTCTTCCCCAGGGGTGATTTTTCCTCTTCAGATACCCAGTGTTCCCTTTTCTTTAGCTACCTCTTTTGAACACAGAGAAATTCTGTCACTCTATCTGTCATGTTCACTTGTTAATTGGTGGATTTTTCTTTTAAATAAAATAGTTGCTGCCAATGTGTTACCTAAACCAGACAGTGCACTTCAAATGTTTCATCCCTGAGTGGAAAGTCTGATAGAATCCTTTAAAGCATTCCTGTCAACCATGGGAAGGTATTAAAATGGGTTATTCCAAGGTGTTTTCCAGCCAAGAGACACATACCAGGAAATAGCTTAGCCTGGGCTTCAGAAAGACCATTCTGGCTGCCGCAGCTGCTGAAAGACTTAAGTTACAACCTCTTCAACAGCCAGGATATTCCATATGCTGTCTACCTCACACAGGTGTGTCATGCAGATCCTGTCATGACTTTCACACCTTTCTGTTTTGCCTGGCCCAGCTGTAGGAAGCTTGCCCCCTTCTCTTCTAGACAAAGATCTTTTTAAAATAATGTGATTTTTAAACATTCTTCTACCTCTTTCTAAATGGATGATACCTATTTTCTTGCTTTCCAGGTTACTTCTACTTCTGGTATTGAGTCTTTGAAAACAAAACGCATTGTTGTGATGTGGCTCATCTTCATTAATAGATGTAATAGCACCATACATATCATGAAAATAAATTATAAATATAAATGCATGCTAACTAATCAATCAGAAACAGTTACTTAGGTCTGAAGATTTTTTCCTGTGAAAACAGCAAACATAATAAACTTGGAAATTATTATGGGGTGTGAAAAATACAATAATACAAAAGAGATTAAGAGATAACATTTTCCAGCTGGATTTAGATCCAAGTAAAGAGAAGGAATTAGGTTCAGATAATGCAAGTGAACTGCCCAAGTGGATGTAGCTAAAAGTTAGAGCTTTATGTTCTGAAACATCCCAAATCACTACTTATCAGGTTCTCAATAATTTTCAAAGTATCTAAGATTCATGTGGAGACGGGGTGAGCAAGAGATCCTGAACTGAGTATTTATGTATGTAGAAAGGAGGGCCAGGAAAATCAAAATGAATGATGAGCCCACAAGTCAGAAACAGTGGGGCCAGCCTTTAGCTATTGCCGTAAGAGGCCTAGGTCTATCAGTCAAGCAACGCGCAGAGGGGCTGCTATGTGCCAAGCTCTGTGCTAGGTTCCTACTCTCTCAGGTTTTACAGTCTAACAGAGATAGAGAACCCAGAGACAAAATCAATCACAATACCTTCTGACAATAAAACATAATGAAAGAAATAAGATCATAAGAAAATAGTTCCAACATAAATTATTTTTGGAAGCATTTGAAGAGTAATATGTGTTTGTACAACTAAATTATCAGAGCTTCAGAAGCAAGGCATCCAAAGAAGGGAAGTGGTGTCAAATACATTAGCAAGAGCTCATGTTTTAAGCCTTTCCTGAGAAAACAACCAATGTCTGTTTTTTACTTCAATATGGGGAAAAAATGGCAATCTTATGGACAATCATTTTCCTGACTTTCCACTTATGAAAGTCTATAATCAGTATTAACTCTTTAGTGTAACTGCCAAGAAACCTAAGTACAGTAACTTGAACAGCACTAAACATGGGTGCCTCCTAGTTTAGGTCAATCCAAGGGTGGTGAGCAGTCCCCAACACCGCGTAGCACCATTTCTGAGCATTGCATTTCCCACTATGCAGCAAGTATTACCTGCCCATAATCTGTTTAGATGTTGTTCCTCAGGGCAGGGAACAATGAGAATTTCACATCTGCCCTCTTGTTTATTCCAGTGTGAGGACAATAAACAGCTAAGACTCCCTCCTAAGTGGGGAACAAAAAAAGAGAGAAAAAACAGGAAAAATAGAGTTGAGCAGTACTACCCAACTTAACTTTCAGTGATGGTAGAAATGTTCAAACTTTATGCTGCCCAACAGAGTAGTTACTAACCACATGTGGCTACTGGACAACTGAAAGGTGACTAATGAGAAAAAAGAGCTGAAGTTTTAACAATTTAATTTTAATCAATTTGCATTTAAAGAGCCACACATGGCTCTTAGTCACCTTATTGGACAGTGTGGTCTCAGAGGCATTAAACGCATTAAAAACTAGGACAGTGATTCTCTGAATGTGGTCTGGGGACCTCTGATACTCTTGGAGAACCCTTCATGGGGCCACAAAATCAAAACTATTTTTTATAAAAAATACTAATAGGTTATTTGCTATTTTACTTCCATGCTTTCACAGTGACATTTTTCAGGGGCTACATAATGTACTATGTAGCAGAATGAATGCAACAACAGATCTGAAAACCCAACTAATTTTTCTTAAGCCAAACATTAAAACCAATAGAAAAAATGCAAAACAATGTCAGTTTCTACTGTTATATTTTATAAAAGAATCTGTTAGCGTATGTGTTAGTTATTTAAATAAATATTAAATAAATATATTTTTTAATTATAAATTTAAATTTTTCATGTGGTAAATATAAATAAATTATGTCACACAAACAAATCCCTTTGGAGTCCTCAATAATTTCAAGAGTATAATGGGGTCCTGAGGTCCGAAATTTGAGAATAACTAGACTAAGAAAACCAATAATTTCAGTGTCTTTTTCTCTTTATTTTTTGAGAAAAGAATTCCTTGTATGTTTAACAAAGTTTTGGGATAGTTTGCATTGGGGGATCCCTTGAGTATGACTAGGAATAGTCTAAAGCATCTTTAAATGTTTCCTGTAGCAATCAGTAATCAGCATCTCCTCCTGGGTCAGACTATATTTTAAAAAAAGAACAATTTTCCCATAACAGCCAAGCTACTCTGGAGGATGTCAGGCATACAGAGAATGAAATGATTTGATTTTTTTTTTAACACCAGTAAATTATCCAGCATCAGAATATCTGGTTTAATGAAGAAAAATTAAAACATATTAATTCCAGAGTTCTACAGGCACATCTATATCATATGTAGATAGAAAACCATGGTATGCACTGTTTTGCACTGAATAGTTCCTGTACAACTAACACTCTTTTCTGGCCATGTACTGCCATCATGGACCAGAAAAACCACACCCTACTTAATGACAGCTTCAATTCCAAATTCAAATATCCATAGTCATTATGCATGGAATATTCTCTAAATGTGCACCAATTGCTTTAACTGCACATTTATGAGGCTCCAAATTACTTCATAAAGTACTCCATTAATGAGTTAAATGTTCTACTTCTCCTAAAAAAGAATTACTTGTCTTTAGTTAAAGCTTGTGCTACCCTCTGGAAGTTTCAATTTTTGTTTTCCACTACTGTCTACAGCCCTGAATACACCCGTTGAGCTCTCTGATCAGTAGGGATTTGGGGTTATAAAACACCAGCTCTTGTTGATACATCCTGTGAAGGAGCCTCTAGATATCAACCTTACTAGTATGATACTGCCCTTAGACTTGAGCAACAGAGGCCACTGTCTGGGCCTTGCTGTATCAAAAGTCTTATTTTGGACTTCCTCTGACCAACTCTGCACCACCAACCTCCACAGGAAAAAGAGTTGCAAGGTCAAGGGATGTATCCAACCCAAGAATGCATTCCCCATTTCTATAATATTCATACCGAAGGTCTCAGAATTATTTGCACAAATGACCCAAACCTTGTTTCTAGGGACCTGTTCTGGCCTCTCCCCTGAATCTTTCATGCCAAGGATGGTATGTGTATCCCTAAGCCCAGGGGATAGCCAAGGGGTCCCTTTAAGACCCAAGAGGTTTATAGGGTTTGAATACAGAGTTTGGGTGTTCAAGTGAAAGTATCCATATAAATACCTGAGAGGTCCTTCCCTGTACCATATGGAACTTGATGTGGGAAGTGAAGGGGGAAGGATGTGGGTCATGACTACATTCTAGCATGGAACTCAAAAGAGTTGGAACTCGAATGATATGATATGCTTTAAAATGATTTTTCTGAATTCTGCCTTGAGGGTAGAATTTGGGTTTATAGTAAATAGGACAAGCTGAGTCATGCTGCAGTGATAAACATCTGTAAACCTCAGTGATTTACAACCAGAAAGCTATTATTTGTTCTACATATATACTGTTCGTCAAAAGGGGGATAAAGACCATTACAGTTACTCAGAAAACCAAACCAATGGACTTGCTTCCATAACCAGAGTTTAAAGACGAGATATGACAAACATGCATTAGATCTTTAACCTTCCGCCCCTGAGTGACGCTATCATTTCTGCTCACATTTCACTGAACCGTGCAAATCCCGTAATCCTTACTACATTCAACTGAGTAAAGAATTCCAACGCTAAAATTTGTTCAAAGCAAGAGAACAGATTTTTTGGAATTCCTTGGCTCACCAACATTCTCCCCTTTTGGTCACAAATATTTTATTCATCCCCTTCCCCACATGCAAAATACCCTCATTCTCTTCCTAAGAGGGAAAACTCAAAAGTCCTGTCCAATATGATTATCAGATTAAAAAGCACAAAATCTAGTGTATCTATATAAACCTAGATGTGCCACTTCTCATCTACAGACCTAAGAAATACAAACAAAAAAAAAAAGACACAAAAAAAGTAATGTGATATACCCTCGCTACCCTATACCTTTTGGATTCACAGAAGAGGAATAGAATGTCTGGAATAAACATTCCTATTTAGGAAGGGGAAGGATGGAAGGAGGGGAGGAGAGGGGCACCTAGAAGCCACTGAACCATGGAAATGCCACACTTCCATTGAACAGTCATTGTGAGGGCTTTCTCCCTGAGAGTAGTTCTCCAGCCTATAGTTCTCAGGGGCCCTTGGCTCTGACCTTTATACACTATCCTCATTGGATACTTCTGAAGAAGTTATAAGAAAATGTGCCTTCATTGAGACCTGAGCAGCTTTCTAAGTTTCCTTTACCCTTAGAAGGTTTGAGACCCAGGAACTATTCTAAGTCTTTAACAGTCACAGTTTCACAGGCTGGTAGTTCTCTGACAGTGCAATTCTCTCAAAGATAGTCATTTCATTCCTATTTATTTTCAGTCAGTCAGCTCTGTGTGTCAGTCATCTCACTCACAATTCTTTTGCAGATGTGCCCTTCTCTCTGGACTTAATTGTGTGTATAAACTTAACAGATACCCTGGGAGAAGCATATTCCTGGTATTTTTCTCTAGGTCTTCTGGTTCAACTGAAAAGATTTACTGGGTGAATAAACTCATTCAGAGATTTTAAAATGTGTCTGATGGTCACATTTTTGTTTTGGCCTTTACTGCTGCTATGCTGGATTTTAATTAGTGTTTGTTTTTTAAAGACCTTCACAGTTTTATTTTACTGCATGGAAATGGAAACCAGTTGGGTCTTTATTCTGCAGGTCTCCACATTTCTGAACTGTCTTTAATCCCTTTCATTCCTTCTTGTAAGTCAACCAATTATTTTATCTCTTTCCTGTTGTAACATGTCAAAATGAAGTCAAAAGTTAGAAACTCAAGTTACTAATGTCATTTGCTTATTCTTTTGTGAGAAGCTACAAACCCACTGGGTTCAATATTCACTTTCCATGTTACCACAGGTTAGAATTTTACCACTACATAGCACAAATCAGCATCTGTCTAATAATATTTCCTTGACACCTCTACCCATGGCCATAACTAATGCCAAATATTTTGGGGTTTTGTTCTTGTGTTTCTGGCACCTTCTGGAAATATTTCTTTATCAGTCAGGATAGGCAACATTAATCTGGTTGCCAACCTGGAAGTCTGAGTGGCTTAAAGCAACAAAATTTATCTTTCTCTTGTCCTACATATCTACCCAGAATTTGCAGTGGAGTGGAGCTTGTCAGATGAACCCTGGTGAGTGAATTATGGCAGCCCTATCAGTCACACTGGTTCTTAAGACTATTGCCCAGAAAGGATACATATCAATACTTATACATTTCACTGGCAAGTAAGTCACACGACCAAAATGTGAGTTTAAGTGGGGAGAAAAGTAAATTCCTACTAAATGGCCAATGTGAGAGACGTGACATTAGCAAAAGATCCTAATGAATACCACTGTGAACAAGGATGCAACAAGGGAGACCATACAGAAAGTTACTGAAAAAAGTCAGGCATAAGATGGTCCTGGCATGGACCAGGGAGCATTATAGATGGCAAGAAGTCCAAGTCTGGGTAAATTTTGAAGAGAGATTCAGTAAGTTTTGCTAATGAAATGGGGTGAAAAAGAAAACTAAGAAATCAAGAATCAATCTAAAGTTTTGTCCTGAGCAAATAGGACAGAGTTGCCATTTACAGATATGAAGAAGATGTGACAGAAGCCATATTGGGAGGTAATATCAAGAATTCAGTTTTGTGCATTTTAATTTTGAGATGCTTATTCTGCATTCAGTTCTATACATGTGTATGGGGTTCTGAAGAGAGCCTCTTCTCCTATGTTGGCTATCTGGTTATACCTCCTCTTTAAATCTGAAACTGCATGGATCACTCTTCATCTGTTTTCTCAGTGTTCTTTTATCCACATACATTCCAATATTACAAGATTTATTAATGTATTCCTACATTCAGTGACCCATAATACCTGCCAGGCTACAAGCTAATGGCATTAATTAAAAGTTCCTTATTATGTTCTCTTTAGAAAAATTGATCTCAAGGAAAGCAGTCATTCTACAGCACTCTCAAAAGTTCTGGGTTATTTTTATGCTATTAAACATGATTTCCTTTTTAAGCAGATCATGTCTCACTTATAAAGACAGAAAAATGCTCCTATATTATAACAACCCTTTTTAAAACACTTAGGGGCTTTGGAATTATCAAAATCAAATATGCCTTAAATGTCTCAGAAAACTTGAGCGCTTCTTGGGGTTTTTCACAGGGCTCTTTTAGCAAATGTGAAAAAACATTATTACCCATCCTACTGGCAACGATTATATGCAGCATGAAAAACAAATTTTAGTTGATCTCAAATAGAATGTTAACTGAATCATGCCTTTCAATTCTGGACACACATTTGCAGAAGTGGGATTATTGGGTCGCCTCCACAGTCCCTTCTGCCAAAATCAAGTTTTAGCACACTATTCCCCAGATTATTGGAATCTGCTTGTAGTCGGTATAAAAAACTGCAGCTTTGTAAATTTTTGTACAGGGACATAGATCAAATGTCACTCCAGTGGCTAAAAGTGATAGAAACTGTCTATTTATTATCCAGTTCCAGTTTGAATTAATATCCCATAATTTCTGCTCATACATTTTTACTGAGACTTCACCAGCCTCTTAAAAGTGCCTGAAACTTCTATGACACAGCTCAAACTCAGTTTTAGCCACATTCCCTGGGGTTCCACGGGCTTTGGTCTGGAGCTTTTGCTAATTTCCCAGCATCATCACCCTGTGGATGTTCACATTTTTTTTCAACAATAAGAAGGGATTTCTTGGTTGGATGGACTCAGAGCACACACTCATTTTGTCTATATCAGAAGAAAGTAGTCAAAATCAGTGGTAACATTCTGAGTCGTACAGAGCTTCACCCAATTCTATCTCAGTTTGAAACTCATAATTTTTTAATCCCCACTGTCTTCACCAGGGCTGCAATTGCGCCAAAGCAACACTTAGTGTCTAACTCTCCCCTATGCATGAAGATGAGAACGTGGGTCAGAGACCTCATTCCAGCCACTCAATGTCATTTTTTATTTTGTTGTATTTTATGTTGATTTTCCTTAACTTTCTTCTCCTACACTGAAATTTGAATAAAATTAGGCCTTTTTGTTAGCTGAAGTTGACTACCATTTCCCTGGCCCTAAACTGCTCATGTAAGCATGTGTTTGATCTTTGGTTTTAATGTCACTTATTTCCAGTACAGGCCACAATACTGGGGAAAATAATCTAATCTCCTAAAACCGCAAGTTCTTTTATCCTTTCTCGGCTGGGTGCTGAAAAACTTATGCTTCCACAGAAATTTCTATCCTGCAGAAAACTTGTTCTAAATTCAGCAGTCAAGCACAGGTGCAAAAGCCTTCCCAGCTCTCACCCTATGTTCCAACTTAAAGGATCTATCTGTGCATTACCCAGCTGTGTATCTCAATCTCTTAAGGTGTTTTATTCTTTCATCTTTCCCCAAGGGTGTTCAGTATGCAGCCCAGATTTCTCCTTTCCAAGCACACTTCTCAACCATCTGAAAACAGTCTGGGGGGACGGCTTGAAGATGGCGGAAGAGTAAGACGCGGAGATCGCCTTCCTCCCCACGGATACACCAGAAATACATCTACACGTGGAACAACTCCTACAGAACACCTACTGAAGGCTGGCAGAAGACCTCAGACCTCCCAAAAGGCAAGAAACTCCCCACGTACCTGGGTAGGGCAAAAGAAAAAAAGAAAAAACAGAGACAAAAGAATAGGGACGGCACCTGCACCAGTGGGAAGGAGCTGTGAAGGAGGAAAAGTTTCCACACACTAGGAAGCCCCTTCGCGGGCGGAGACTGCAGAAGGCGGAGGGGGGAGCTTCAGGACCGCGGAGGAGTGCACAGCGACGGGTGCGGAGGGCAAAGCGGGGAGATTCCCGCACAGAGGATCGGTGCTGACCGGCACTCACCAGCCCGAGAGGCTTGTTTGCTCACCCGCCGGGGCGGGAGGGGCTGCGAGCTGAGGCTCGGGTTTCGGTTTTGGACAGAGCGCAGGGAGAGGACTGGGGTTGGCGGCTTGAACATAGCCTGAAGGGATTAGTGCACCACGACTAGCCGGGAGGGAGTCCGGGGAAAAGTCTGCACCTGCCGAAGAGGCAAGAGACTTTTCCTTCCCTCTTTGTTTCCTGGTGCGCGAGGAGAGGGGTTTAAGAGCGCTGCTTAAAGGAACTCCAGAGACGGGCGCGAGCCGTGGCTAAAAGCGCGAACCCCAGAGACGGGCGGGAGACGCTAAGGCTGCTGCTGCCACCACCAAGGCGCCTGTGTGCGAGCACAGGTCACTCTCCACACCCCTCTTCCGCGGAGCCTGTGCAGCCCGCCACTGCCAGGTTCCCGGGATCCAGGGACAACTTCCCCGGGACAGCGCACGGCGGGCCTCAGGCTGGTGCAACGTCACGCCGGCCTCTGCCGCCGCAGGCCCGCCCCGCACGCAGTGCCCCTCCCTTCCCCCCCCCCCCCCCCCCGCCGCCCCCTGGCCTGAGTGAGCCCCCTCCCTTCCCCCCCCCGCCCCCTGGCCTGAGTGAGTCGGAGCCCCCGAATCAGCGGCTCCTTTAACACCGTCCTGTCTGAGCAAAAAACAGACGCCCTCCAGTGACCTTCACGCAGAGGCAGGGACAAATCCAAAGCTGAGCTCCTGTGAGCTGTGAGAACAAAGAAGAGAAAGGGAAATCTCTCCCAGCAGCCTCAGAAGCAGTGGATTAAAGCTCCACAATCAACTTGATATACCCTGCATCTGTGGAATACATGAATAGACAAGGAATGATCCCAAATTGAAGAGGTGGACTTTAGGAGCGAGATCTATGATTTTTTTCCCTTTTCCTCTTTTTGTGAATGTGTACGTGTATGCTTCTGTGTGAGATCCTGTCTGTATAGTCTTGCTTCCACCATTTGTCCTAGGGCTCTATCCGTCCATGGTTTTTAAAAAAATTTTTTTTTCTTAATAATTAATTTTAATTGTAATAACTTTATTATACTTTACCTTCGTTCTTTCTTTCTTTCTTTCCTTCCTTCCTTCCCTCCTTTAGACAACGAATCACCCCAAATTGAGGAGGTGGTCTCTGAGAGCAAGATTTATGATTTTTCCCCCTTTACCTCTTTTTGTGAGGGTGTATGTGTATGCTTCTGTGTAAGATTTTCTCTGTACAGCTTTGCTTCCAACATTTATCCTAAGATTCTATCCGTCCCTTTCTTTTTCTTTTCTAAATATGTTTTAATTCAATAACTATATTATACTTTATTTTATTTTTACTGTATCTTCTTTCTTTGTCTCTTTTCCTTCTTTTCCTCCTTCCTTCCTTCCTCCCTCCCTCCCTTCTTTCCTTCTCTGCTTCTTTCTTCCTTCCTTCCTTTCCTCCTTTCCTTCTTTCTTTCCTCATACTTCTACTAATTCTCTCTACTTTTTCTCCCTTTTATTCTGAGCCGTGTGGATGAAAGGCTCTTGGTGCTCCAGCCAGGAGTCAGGGCTCTGCCTCTGAGGTAGGAGAGCCAACTTCAGGACACTGGTCAACAAGAGACTTCCAAGCTCCACATAATATTAAATGGCGGAAATCTCCCAGAGACCTCCATCTTAACACCAGCACCCACCTTCACTCAACGACCAGCAAACCACAGTGCTGGACAACCTATGCCAAACAACTAGTAAAACAGGAACACAACCCCACCCATTAGCAGAGAGGCGGACTAAAATCATAATAAGGCCACAGACACCCAAAACACACCACGAGACGTGAACCTGCCCACTAGAGAGACAAGATCCAGCCTCATCCACCACAACACAGTCAGTAGTCCCCTCCACCAGGAAGCCTACACAACCCACTGAAACAACCTTAGCCACTGGAGACAGACATCAAAAACAACGGGAACTACGAACCTGCAGCCTGCAAAAAGGAGACCCCAAACACAGTAAGATAAGCAAAATGAGAAGACAGAAAAACACACAGCAGATGAAGGAGCAAGATTAAAATGCACCAGACCTAACAAATGAAGAGGAAATAGGCAGTCTACCTGAAAACGAATTCAGAATAATGATAGTAAGGATAATCTGAATTCTTGGAAATAGAATGGACAAAATGCAAGAAACAGTTAACAAGGACCTAGAAGAAATAAAGATGAAACAAGCAATGATGAACAACGCAATAAATGAAATTAAAAATACTCTAGAAGGGATCAATAGCTGAATAACTGAGGCAGAAGAACGGATAAGTGACCTGGAAGATAAAGTAGTGGAAATAACTACGGCAGAGCAGAATAAAGAAAAAAGAATGAAAAGAACTGAGGACAGTCTCAGAGACCTCTGGGACAACATTAAACACACCAACATTCGAATTATAGGAGTTCCAGAAGAAGAAGAGAAAAAGAAAGGGACTGAGAAAATATTTGAAGAGATTATAGTTGAAAACTTCCCTAATATGGGAAAGGAAATAGTTAATCAAGTCCAGGAAGCACAGAGAGTCCCTACAGGATAAAAACAAGGAGAAATACACCAAGACACATATTAATCAAACTGTCAAAAATTAAATACAAAGAAAGCATATTAAAAGCAGCAAGGGAAAAATAACACACAAGGGAATCCCCATAAGGTTAACAGCTGATCTCTCAGCAGAAACCCTACAATCCAGAAGGGAGTGGCAGGACATACTGAAAATGATGAAGGAGAAAAACCTGTAACCAAGACTGCTCTACCCAGCAAGGATCTCATTCAGATTTGATGGAGAAATTAAAACCTTTACAGACAAGCAAAAGCTGAGAGAGTTCAGCACCACCAAACCAGCTTTACAACAAATGCTAAAGGAACTTCTCTGGCAAGAAACACAAGAGAAGGAAAAGACCTATAATAACGAACCCAAAACAATTTAGAAAATGGGAATAGGAACATACATATCGATAATTACCTTAAATGTAAATGGACTAAATGCTCCCACCAAAAGACACAGATTGGCTGAATGGATACAAAAACAAGACCCTTATATATGCTGTCTACAAGAGACCCACTTCAGACCTAGAGACACATACAGACTGAAAGTAAGGGGATGGAAAAAGATATTCCATGCAAATGGAAACCAAAAGAAAGCTGGAGTAGCAATTCTCATATGAGACAAAACAGACTTTAAAATAAGGACTATTAAAAGAGACAAAGAAGGACACTACATAATGATCAAGGGATCGAGCCAAGAAGAAGATATAACAATTGTAAATATTTATGCAACCAACATAGGAGCACCTCAATACATAAGGCAAATGCTATCAGCCATAAAATGGGAGATCGACAGTAACACATTCATAGTAGGGGACTGTAACAACCCACTTTCACCCATGGACAGATCATCCAAAATGAAAATAAATAAGGAAACACAAGCTTTAAATGATACATTCAACAAGATGGACTTAATTGATATTTATAGGACACTCCATCCAAAAAAAACAGAATACACATTTTTCTCAAGTGCTCATGGAACATTCTCCAGGATAGATCATATCTTGGGTCACAAATCAAGCCTTGGTAAATTTAAGAAAACTGAAATTCTATCAAGTATCTTTTCTGACCACAATGCCATGAGACTAGATATCAATTACAGGAAAAGATCTGTAAAAAATACAAACACATGGAGGCTAAACAATACACTACTTAATAATGAAGTGATCACTGAAGAAATCAAAGAAGAAATAAAAAAATACCTAGAAACAAATGACAGTGGAGACACAAAGACCCAAAACTATGGGATGCAGCAAAAGCAGTTCTAAGGGGGAAGTTTATAGCAATACAAGCCCACCTTAAGAAGCAGGAAACATCTCGAATAAACAACCTAACCTTGCACCTCAAGCAATTGGAGAAAGAAGAACAAAAAAACCCCAAGGCTAGCAGAAGGAAAGAAATCATAAAAATCAGATCAGAAATAAATGAAAAAGAAATGAAAGAAATGATAGCAAAGATCAATAAAACCAAAAGCTGGTTCTTTGAGAAGATAAACAAAATAGATAAACCACTAGCCAGGCTCATCAAGAAAAAAAGGGAGAAGACTCAAATCAATAGAATTAGAAATGAAAAAGGAGAAGTAACAACTGACACTGCAGAAATAAAAAAAATCATGAGAGATTACTACAAGCAACTCTATGCCAATAAAATGGACAATCTGGAAGAAATGGACAAATTCTTAGAAATGCACAACCTGCCAAGACTGAATCAGGAAGAAGTAGAAAATATGAACAGACCAATCACAAGCACTGAAATTGAAACTGATTAAAAATCTTCCAACAAACAAAAGCCCAGGACCAGATGGTTTCACAGGTGAATTCTATCAAACGTTTAGAGAAGAGCTAACACCTATCCTTCTCAAACTCTTCCAAAATATAGCAGAGGGAGGAACACTCCCAAATTCCTTCTACGAGGCCACCATCACCTTGATACCAAAACCAGACAAGGATGTCACAAAGAAAGAAAACTACAGGCCAATATCACTGATGAACATAGATGCAAAAATCCTCAACAAAATACTAGCAAACAGAATCCAACAGCACATTAAAAGGATCATACACCATGATCAAGTGGGGTTTATTCTAGGAATGCAAGTATTCTTCAATATACGCAAATCTGTCAATGTGATAAGCCATATTAACAAACTGAAGGAGAAAAACCATATGATCATCTCAATAGATGCAAAGAAAGCTTTTGACAAAATTCAACACCAATTTATGATAAAAACCCTGCAGAAAGTAGGCATAGAGGGAACTTTCCTCAACATAATAAAGGCCATATATGACAAGCCCACAGCAAACATCATCCTCAATGGTGAAAAACTGAAAGCATTTCCACTAAGATCAGGAACAAGACAAGGTTGCCCACTCTAACCACTATTATTCAACATAGTTTTGGAAGTTTTAGCCACAGCAATCAGAGAAGAAAAGGAAATAAAAGGAATCCAAATCGGAAAAGAAGTAAAGCTGTCACTGTTTGCAGATGACATGATACTATACATAGAAAATCCTAAAGATGCTACCAGAAAACTACTAGAGCTAATCAATGAATTTGGTAAAGTAGCAGGATACAAAATTAATGCACAGAAATCTCTGGCATTCCTCTATACTAATGATGAAAAATCTGAAAGTGAAATCAAGAATACACTCCCATTTACCATTGCAACAAAAAGAATAAAATATCTAGGAATAAACCTACCTAAGGAGACAAAAGACCTATATGCAGAAAATTATAAGACACTGATGAAAGAAATTAAAGATGATACAAATAGATGGAGAGATATACCATGTACTTGGATGGGAAGAATCAACATTGTTGCAATGACTCTACTACCCAAAGCAATCTACAGATTCAATGCAACCACTATCAAACTACCACTGGCATTTTTCACACAACTAGAACAAAAAATTTCGCAATTTGTATGGAAACACAAAAGACCCCGAATAGCCAAAGCAATCTTGAGAACGAAAAAAGGAGCTGGAGGAATCAGGCTCCCTGACTTCAGACTATACTACAAAGCTACAGTAATCAAGACAGTATGGTACTGGCACAAAAACAGAGAGATAGATCAATGGAACAGGATAGAAAGCCCAGAGATAAACCCACACACATATGGACACCTTATCTTTGATAAAGGTGGCAGGAATGTACAGTGGAGAAAGGACAGCCTCTTCAATAAATGGTGCTGGGAAAACTGGACAGGTACATGTAAAAGTATGAGATTAGATCACTTCCTAACACCATACACAAAAATAAGCTCAAAATTGATTAAAGACCTAAATGTAAGGCCAGAAACTATCAAACTCTTAGAGGAAAACATAGGCAGAACACTCTATGACATAAATCACAGCAAGATCCTTTCTGACCCACCTCCTAGAGTAATGGAAATAAAAACAAAAATAAACAAATGGGACCTAATGAAACTGCAAAGCTTTTGCACAGCAAAGGAAACCATAAACAAGACCAAAAGACAACCCTCAGAATGGGAGAAAATAATTGCAAGTGAAGCAACTGACAAAGGATTAATCTCGAAAATTTACAAGCAGCTCATGCAGCTCAATAACAAAAAAACAAACAACCCAATCCAAAAATGGGCAGAAGACCTAAATAGATATTTCTCCAAAGAAGATATACAGAATGCCAACAAACACATGAAAGAATGCTCAACATCATTAATCATTAGAGAAATGCAAATCAAAACTGCAATGAGATATCATCTCACACCAGTCAGAATGGCCATCATCAAAAAATCTAGAAACAATAAATGCTTGAGAGGGTGTAGAGAAAAGGGAATACTCTTTCACTGCTGGTGGGAATGTGAATTGGTTCAGCCACTATGGAGAACAGTATGGAGGTTCCTTTAAAAACTACAAATAGAATTACCACATGACCCAGCAATCCCACTACTGCGCATATACCCTGAGAAAACCAAAATTCAAAAAGAGTCATGTACGAAAATGTTCATTGCAGCTCTATTTACAATAGCCCGGAGATGGAAACAACCTAAGTGCCCATCATCGGATGAATGGATAAAGAAGATGTGGCACATATATACAATGGAATATTACTAAGCCTTAAAAAGAAATGAAATTGAGCTATTTGTAATGAGATGGATAGACCTAGAGTCTGTCATACAGAGTGAAGTAAGTCAGAAAGAAAAAGACAAATACCGTATGCTAACACATATATAAGGAATTTAAGAAAAAAAAAATGTCATGAAGAACCTAGGGGTAAGACAGGAATAAAGACGCAGACCTACTAGAGAACGGACTTGAGGATATGGGGAGGGGGAAGGATGAGCTTTGACAGGACGAGAGAGAGTCATGGACATATACACACTAACAAACATAGTACGGTAGATAGCTAGTGGGAAGCAGCCGCATGGCACAGGGATATTAGCTCGGTGCTTTGTGACAGCCTGGAGGGGTGGGATAGGGAGAGTGGGAGGGAGGGAGACGCAAGAGGGAAGACATATGGGAACATATGTATATGTATAACTGATTCACTTTGTTATAAAGCAGAAACTAACACACCATTGTAAAGCAATTATACCCCAATAAAGATGTTAAAAAAAAAAAAAAAGAAAGAAAACAGTCTGAACTTTCTGCCATGTCATACTAATAATCACTCAGACATCTTTCCTTCCCCAGGAAAAAACAAAAACCACCACCATTCATTTCATATTAGGTAAGAGGGATACATGAATCACCTTCCATCAGCAGTGTTTCTCCAATATTTTGGCATGGGACTCGTTTCTAACACTATGAACCTAAGTTCCTGTGCTGTGCAGGACACATCCATTTTTGATGTTATTCTCCACAAGTGGGTCTGCTGGAAATGACCACCATCTTACACAGAGAAGGTATGTCCACTGCAATTGCTACTCGTTCCGGCAGACTCCCTCTCCTGAGTACTATTCACAAAGAGTTTAGAAGCTCTCCTTGACCTTCATTAAAAGTATACTTTAATTCTAGCAAGACAGACAATAGGCACAGGTCAGCTAGCCAAGACAGTAACTCTTGCCTATGGCCCTCCAGTTTTAAAAGCTTAAGGTAAGAATTATATGCAAGCTACTATTAAACAAACATGCCAACATATGAAATCCAGAGGACGTTATAATAATAATAATAAACACATACAGTATATCGTGTTCCAGCACTACTTAAGTATTTTACATTTATTAACTCATTTAAGCTTCACAGCATCTTGTGCATTTAATCCTGTTATTTACCTAGGAAACTGAGGCAAAGTGATGTTTAGTCATCTGCCCAAGGTCAAGCAGTTGAGAAGCAATAAAAATGGGATTCCAAAGAGACACATGCATTTTCTATGAAGTTGCTTTACAATCCAAATGAAGTCCCCCTTCCCCCAGTGGGCATCAGGGAACCTGCCTATTCAGATCCCCTCCATCCTATGCCATTCCACTGCTTAACCTGTTACAGATACCAAAGTTCCTGTTTGCAGGCAATTCATTTCATCTATTTTTTTGTTGGATATTTGTTTCTTTGATGGAGCTATTGGGTTTGACCTCACTCAGATTTGATCATCCATTTCTCTTGCTATTAGTTACTACCTCTTTTCACTATCTTATTAAAATCCACTGAAAAGAAGAGGGAGGTATGGGTGGAAGAAACCCTGAACTGCCACACAAAACTATCAAATATATGAGTGCATTTATGTGTATCAAGTGATTTGTCCAAAGTCACACAGTAAATAAGTGATGGAGTGGAGCTTTGACCTCAGGTGGCATGGCCTCCACATCTGAGCAGTTAACTATAATAGAATCTACCGTATATGGTGGTTACTACGTGTACAGCTCTTAGAAAAATACCTGACATATAGTAGGAACTCAGTAATTTTCACAATTATAATCTTAAGGTATGATTATTTGGTTGGCTTAAAAAAATATCATATTGTACCTATTTCTCTGCATGTTTTCAGCTGCCCTTCTTACTTTCTCTCACACTGACAGGGAGCTCTGATTTTTCAAGGATATTCCATAATGCATTATCCAAATTACTGAAGCAATTTTGAAGGGTTACCTTGTGAAAGGATAAAGCCCAAGCTCCCTAACACCTGACTTATCCTAACTTCTGCAGCCTCATTTCTCACCAGTATCCACACGTTCTAGAATACCTAGCCATATCTTGGCCCCCTTACCCCTTACTCCTCCCAAAGCTGACACCTACCATCCTTCTTTAAAACACAACTCAAACGGCATGACCCCTGGCCCTGCCTCCCATGTAGCCAGGACTGAGTGAAGACCCTTGCCATGTGCACGCCTTAGTGTATGAAAAAGGCACTTAATATTTCCCCTGGGGCTTCCCTGGTGGCGCAGTGGTTGAGAGTCCGCCTGCCGATGCAGGGGACACGGGTTCATGCCCCGGTCCAGGAAGATCCCACATGCCGCGGAGCCGCTGGGCCCATGAGCCATGGCCGCTGAGCCTGCGCATCCGGAGCCTGTGCTCCGCAACGGGAGAGGCCACAACAGTGAGAGGCCCACGTACCACAAAAAAAAAAAAATTTCCCCTGAAGCATGTATCATGCTATACAATAATAATCTGCTTATTTGTTGAACTTTCCATAAGCTCTTGTGCCCTTCTCTGAGGCCAGGTATATAGTCTGTTCTGTTTAGTATCAATAAAAGTCCTGACACATGGTAACAAGCAAAATATATTTATGGAATGAATGCATAAAAATTATTTAATGAATGTATTAAGATTGGTTCTATGGAAAAAAAAAACCAATGTGGATGCTGGAGCTACAGTCTGTATTTTTTTTTCCTTTGCAAAGCTGAGTAGTCAATTATTGTTATGTAGCACTGAAGTACGCAGAAGGAGGGTATTGCTACTCAGAAGACAAATTCACAGTCACTGCCTGTGGTAGGTGAGCAGAGGAGACAGGATGCTGCCAGGCAAGGTCAAGAGATGAGCAATTTATCCTGAAGCTGAATGTTTTAAGAGAGATTTTCCATGATAAGAGACAGAAATGGAGATGTGGGGTGAGGAGATGAGAGTGGAAAGGGAGAGAGAGGAGAGGAAATAAGGGGGGAGGGGGAAAAAGAAAAGAAGTAAGGGAAGATGAGAAGGGAAAGAGGGAGGGAGGGAGAAAGGAAAGGAGGGGAAAATATTAAAAAGAAAGCTCTAAAGGTGCAATGGATGACAGACACAAGTATATGTTAGGATGAGGTAGTGTGTCAGCCTGAAAGAGAGAATAACTAGGACTGTTTGGGAAAAAATGATTCTACAGAAGAGCCTAGTCAAAAAAAATTTTTTTGTTTCTTTTATAAGAGTCTCTGTGGCTGAGCAAAGTCAATACTACAATGTCTCCCCTTTTCAAAGACAGTGCAGGTGATTCATTGAAATCACAAAAGTTCTTTCTATGTGCCACACATGAAACAGTGAACAAGAAGGATACAATCTTTTCTTTAATTGTATTTATAGTTCAGCCAGGAAGTGGGAGGTATGAATTATTTATAATGTTCCAGGCATAGTGCTATGTTCTTTACATGCATTTTCTTCATTTAATTCTTAAAATAACCCACAGTACTGGTGTTATTGTTACACCCATTTTTTTTTTTTTTTTTTTTTTTTTGCGGTACGCGGGCCTCTCACTGTTGTGGTCCCTCCTGTTGCGGAGCACAGGCTCCGGATGCGCAGGCTCAGCGGCCATGGCTCACGGACCCAGCCGCTCCGCTGGGTACTGTCAAGTACTATTCCACACAAAAAGAAAGATCATTACGTTTTTGAAAAAGGACAAGCAACTGGGTATCTTTTGGTGCCACAAGAGTCCTGATGCAATATATTGGGAGAAATCTACTGATTCTCTGCTTTAACTATCCATTACATCCTAATATGGGGCCACTCCATTCTAACATAGTGCCGTTACAGCTGTGGTATACTACTACTTACTAACATATGATCTCAGGCAAATCATTTAATCTCTCTTAACCTCTGATAAGTGGGACTACTGTAATTCACAATTATACGTAGCCTTGCTGAGGATAGAATTACATGTAAATGGTGAAACTATGTTACATAAAGCCTATTGTCAAGTAGGTGATGGAGAAAAATATTCATTGAGTTTAAACCTATTGTACCTTGCTGTGAAATTCAAAGGTAAAATAAAAGGGTAACATTCCAGATCCAACAAAATAAGGAGACATTCAACAAATAGTAGTTTTCACCATAATGTTTATCATACTTTTAAAAGATATGATCACTTTCTTCAATTAATGAGGAAGAGACAATGCTTATTCTTGGAAAATTAATGAAAAATAATAGCTAATAAGTAGTATTTAAAAACTACACATGCTACAGAAATTCAGAGAAGAAACTTTTAGTTTCAGTTGAAATAATTAAAGCCAGTCACTCAGGTATAATAACTATCAACTTCAGAGTATTTTACGTGTTCCGAATGTAGGTTCCATCACTAACCCATAGGTGCCCACACTAAAATCCTGAATTTTAAAGAGACTCTTGCATACAGATAATTTATATCTGAGTCTATAAAATTGGCAGTTCATTCATTTTATGTAACTTCACAAGACAAACTAAATAGAAACCCAAGCTAGGTATGGGCAAGTGATGTGAGTGCAGAGAAGCTAAGCAACAGAGGCAGCATTTCTTAAATTCATCAGAAGGTGTGAAAAATGTTTCATTTGTTTCCAAACATGTGTTCATCCTTTGAGGATACTGTCTCTAGAGTGTGACCTTTTGGCTAAGATTTATCTTCAATTTGCTTTGTTTGCCTTCAAATATTAGTTATTATTCTTTTCCATGTAAAATATGATTAAGTTGCAAGTGACATATTTTAAAATATTGACTGCTATTAATATACCTTCTTCCTAATATTTATTACTGTTAATATCCACCAGACATCAATGGGTGACAAGTTTATGTTCATTGAAAGAAAAAATAAAGTTCTACCTTTGTACAAAATCTTAATCCATTGAACTCTCAGGATCAGTATAAAAATATATTAAGTAAAAATGCTACTGTTATATTTTATGTAATCATTTTCAGGGGTTGGCGTATTATTAAATCATAATTCAGAAACATAATCAAATGACATTCTTTTTTATCAGCTTCCAGGTAAAATGAGCCCATGAATATAAAAAAAAAATTATCTGTCCTTAGAAATCAGATGTTCTAAATACACACTCCTCAGGATTGGAAAAGTTTCTATGGAGTCAGGAGAGATAAGGAAGATGTGTGAGAAGCACCTCCACCATTCACCATATGCCTCTTCCTTGCTGTGCAACAAAGACCCCTTGATATCTAACCTGTGCGGTCTCCACCTCTAGAGAAGCTCTCTCCAGTAAAGACTATAGGAAAAGTCAAGCTCTACAAAATGTCCTGCTTTTATGCAAAGACCTATCTCTACTTACTCTCACTATTTTGTAGCTATCCACTGGAGAGAAAGCTTGTTCTGGAGCATTTGTCCAAAAAAAAAAAAGAAGGTCGACCTAGCCAACTAAACTCCACAGTCAACCATATTTTACACCCCTATCCAGAGAAATCTAAGTCTGAAAGCTACCACAGGAGAGCTGATGAAATCATACCAAACTGGGTATGTTAGAATTTCCAGTTGACCTGCTATTGTGTTACTTAATGTGTAACATAACCACTATGTGCTATTCCTCCATGCTTTTAATCCATAAGTACAATGATAAAATGCATCCAGTAAGGTTATTATGAGAATTGAGAAAATACATGTGAAGTGATTAATATTGGATATTGCACATGATAAATATTTAATAATAACTATTATTTTAATATTGTTATTAATGTTATTTTAGAATCTTATCATCTCCATAGTTGTACATTGTAAAAATTCCTTTCAAAATATTTGCAATAATATATACATGGTCACTGACATAAGAGATTACTATTCATCTGTCTCGGACTTAGGTGAAATTTGGTTACATTCTCTTCCTCACTAATATTTATTACAGAAAATTTATTTAATGGGGTCATTTTATGAACATTATTTCCCTGTATATTAGAGAGATTGATTTTGCATGATATCTTACCTAAGCAGTGGATGGAGGATATATTCAATTCTGTCATAAAAGATGTCATAGATGTAAACCTGAAAACTGTATGACTAGAAAGAAAGAAAAGGAAACAAGGATACTAATTTTAAAATATTTTTTAAAATGAGGCAAGAAGAATAATTTTATGTTCTAAAAGAAGGCTTTTTACTAAAAGCTAAAATATGACTACAATATGGCAATTCTTTTTTTTTTTTTTTTTTTTTTTGCGGTACGCGGGCCTCTCACCGCCGTGGCCTCTCCCATTGCTGAGCACAGGCTCCGGATGCACAGGCTAAGCGGCCATGACTCACAGGCCCAGCTGCTCTGCGGCATGCGGGATCCTCCCGGACCGGGGCACGCACCCGTATCCCCTACATCTGCAGGCGGACTCTCAACCACTGCGCCACCAGGGAAGCCCTATATTGCAATTCTTGAAAAGGTATATTGAATACCTTTTCAAAAATGTAGAGCTACATATACTTACCACTTAAAATTTTGACTAAGTATTAATTATTTTTAAATGATAACATTAAAAAGTAATATTTATCATAAAATATATAAAATTGGGTACTTATGTAAATGAAAGATGAAGATAACTAATAGTTATACCATGTTTTACTATTAAATGTTATAGAATATACACAAACACACAAATATTAAAATAGTCACAATCTTTCCAATTCTATCAGTACTCCCATATTACAAAAAATTAGACAGAAATTAGTGCAGCATATATACTTCAGCATGCAGTTTGTTATGTATATTTATGTGCCATATACCCATATTCTTCTTGGGAACTTTCTCTTTATTATGTGAAAAGCTTTATTATGTGAGCAAATACTAGAGATTAAGAATAGAGAATCTGGGGACTTCTTAATTGCTCATAGCATGACTTTAGATAAATCACTTGAATTTTCTGATCATCATTTGTAAAATAGGGAAAAATAATACCTTTCAATTTAAGTGAGAAAATAAAGTGCTTGGTATACTGCTTAATACATGATAGTTGTTCAATAAGGGTAGAAGTCATATTGCATTAAAGCCCACCCTAATGATTTCATTTTTAACTTCATTACTTCTTTAAAGACCCTATTTCCAAGTATAGTCACATTCTGAGGTAGTGGGGGTTAGAATGTCAACAAATAAATTTGGAGGGGACACTCTTTAGTCCACAACATTTATTTAATTAATTTTTAAAAACATGGTTTAATTTCTTGTAGTTAAATTCCATTATATATTTTATATTTATTTTTTCTTGGAATTTAGTCTTTGTTTTAATCTTTCATAGCATCCACATGATGAAATTCTTTCTTTGATCATAACCAATTATGTTGAGACTAGTCAGTCTTTTATGAAAATCTCTTTCATAGAAATAGAATTGACTTTTCACTCTCTGCTCTATTAGAAATATACCTAATTTAATCATAAACCAATTTTTCTTTTTACAATGCAACCTATTGCAACCTTCAAAAAATTGTTTTTTTAATGATTGACAAGTTATTTTATATGTCCCTATAATTTTAATTTCATTAGGTATGAGATTTATTGACAGAATACTTTGACAATCATAAGCTCAAAGGCCTAATTTTTAATTTTGTGTATAAACTTTTTAAAAACAAGTTTGAGAATAATATGTACATAGGTATAAAAAAAAGCCAGCAGAGATTGGCAATACATTATAAACATATTGGCATTATATTCAATTATACTGGATAACTAGTTAAGAACTAGTTAAGAAGAGTTCAGTTCTGATTTGTCATTATAAAGGGACATAGAGTATGTTAAGACACAGGCAGGGATGACCAAAGAGAGAGTGGACATGAAAGTTACTTGTGCAAGGTCTCAAATTCTCTGAGGCTGTACACTTTAAATTCTCAATACTTTATAATGAGATTACATTATATATACAATCTTTGCATTTGTGTTTGATAAGCATTATTTGTAATATGTAATCATTCACAATTTTATGGCAACTTATTATATTTTAAATATGTCAAGTACCTAAAAATAGGGAAGTTGTTTAGAATTCTTCCTATCTCTGTGATGCACTCATGTTAGCTGTATGTATGCTTAAGGCTATAAGAGAAACAAGGAAGTCCAGTAAAAGCTTTAGAACATCACCCTGGGTTCCGGCATGGGATGTCAGCCAACCTCAAGAGAAGTATAAATAATGCATTTATTTTAAAAATCATTTTACACAAACAATAGAAAGCATGGTCTTGTATTATTATTATTCTTTTTGAATACTAAAGACTTATAGTATTTTAAAATCTATGATGAAAATAATTTTCCACATTTAAAAATTGTTCTTTTTTAAAAAAGAAGAAATGTTAAAAGTATTGAAGAATTGTAGAGTTGAGAGAAAGCAACATAAATTTAAACTTTTTTTTTAATTTTTATGAAACTCATTCCATGGATAAGTGTACTAAGGCATATTCATTCAAAGAGCAGGTAGTCCATGAGACCTATTAAATCCACCTCCTTTCTCTTCATTTGTGGATTTGGTTGCCACTTCCACTTGTAGTCTACACTCTCCCTCCTCGCTAGTTCTAGCCACCCCAACCCTCAAGGGTTGGGCTACATCCCATTTTTATCCCATTCTTTGTTTAAGATTCAGTTTGACCCCACAATCTCCAGGAAATTTCATCTCCAGAAATTAACTTCATTCTACAACAATTTAGTTATCATAGTAGTGCTCCTTTAAAGTATTAAGTGCTAAGTATTCCCAAATAATTTAAATATATATGGGGTACAAGTTAACCATTTTCATTTAAAATAAGGCAATGTAAAATATATTAAATTCATAGATTTTGAAATCACTGTCAATCAAGTTTCAGATTACCATGACATGTTAATCAAAGGAAAATATAAATTGATTTTATATACTAGTGTTCAGGACTATATTCATTTATTCAACAAATATTTATTTTCTCTGATTATTTGTTATGTTCTATACACCATACTAGAAGTTGGGGAAATATTTTTCATTTACAGTAAAAATAAGGGGAACTAGAGCAAACAATAATTTAGTTCAAAATAAATTAGCAACTTAATATATGGTACACTCTTTACTTATTATTATATTAAAAGCCTGTTATTCAATAAACTTTGACATCAAAAGACAGCATTATGGATTACATCAACAAGAAGAGCTTGTTCTCTGTAATGGTCTATAGTTAGGCCATTAAAATTTCTGGGCCAATAAAAGATTTTTATTCTACTAGTGAACATTTATTTTAAAAGGATGAGGTACAATTTAAAGGTTAAATAAATTAACTTCAGTATTTATAGCAATAATAAAAATATCAATAATTATAAATGCTTATTTTATACAAAGGATAAGCCAAGGAAAATACATGAATTATCTCATTTAATGTACTTAATAACCTAGCTTCTCATTTCATATTTAGAAGCTAATTAATTTACACCTGCACATACATATATATAGATATAAAACAACCATGTTTATTTTTCTCCCTTGCCTACTATATAATAACCATTTCATATATACTTTTCTCATTGAAGAAGAAACAACATTTTTTAAGTAATTAAAATAGCACATTTTCTAAAGAAATTATCTCTGGCTCACACTTAGGCATTAATGACTTGGGATGCATAGAGGAATCAAGTGGTATTTGATCAAATCATAAATCTCACTGAAGGCAATGAACTTTTAGAATTTGAATGGTGGGTGACAACAGCTAAGGAAAAAAGGTCACCATTTTTTTTTAAGTGTTTAAAATGGTATTTCCACTGGTAAAAGCATAACCTTGGAAGAATAACAATACAGTAACTTTTTCATTTATATGAAAACGTTGTAATTTATATAGCTACTATTATTTACATTGTTTTAAAAAGAACAATCACTTAAGCACTAAATGAATTTAAAACATCAATTCCACTTAGGAGAATACGAAAGAAGAGTCAAGAGTTTGTGGAAAGGTATGCTATAGTTTTATTTGGAAAAACTGGAAACAAATTTTATACTTATTTTGCTTTATGTTAATCAATATAGATATGCTCATGAACATAAAATTACAAAGATGATAAGTGCTATGAGTGAGAGTTACAGGCACTATGGAAAGTATAAAATGAGAGAATATTGTCTGGATAGTTAGGGAAGGCTTCCCTGAGGAAGTGGGTTTTAAATTGAGATTTGCAGATTGTGCTTTCTAGGTAAAAAGAAAGGTTAAAATTTTCTCTAAAGAAGAAATGGAATATGAAAAGGTGTATGACTTCAAGGACCTGATTAGAAGGAACACAAAGAAGGCTATTATGTTTTAAGTAGAGCAAAGAAGGGGGAATGACTAGATGAGCCAGAAGAATAGAATATTCAGAACCATGTAGACCACATTAAAGAATTAGACTACAAAAACCAATGGGAAACAATGCTTTATGAACTGATATAATCAGATTTTTTTTTTGATAAAAATCACTCTGAAGGAAGCAAGATTGGTGATGGTAGACAAGTTAGGAGATAAGAGATGGTGGGAATGAATTTCAAGAGAAGTGGATAGAAGTGAGATAATTTAGGAGGTAAAATTCACATGGGGAAGGAGTTTGAATATGCAATGAGTGTGACTGAAATGTCAGTTAACTCCTAGGTTTTCTGGCCACTGAATGTTTTATGTGCCTTAATGGTACACAAGAGGAACCTTTCATAATGCTGAAAACGCAGAGAAATCCTAAATGTGTGCACAGCTAATAACAGGGTTTGAAATACATAAAGCCAAACTTAACTAAAGGAAGAAATAGAGGAATCCACAATGAAGTGAAAGGTAGAGACTCTAACACTGGTTTTTCAACAACTGAACCAACAGGTAAAAAGTAAGTGGGATATACAGCTTAGTGACTGACAGAAGATAATCCCTGAAAGTAAGGAGAGCATTTTTGGTGTAGTGATGTTGGCAGTAATCAGCATATGGATTCTTTAGATAATTTAGTGATATTCTGATTATCTAAAGGTCTCCACTTATTTTCATTTTCTGTGTTCTGATCTGCTCTTTTGCTGCATTTAAGGTAGACATCAACTCTGAAAATTCCTAGAATTACAAGATAACACTACTTACCCCAGGAGGCTGGGACACAAAAAAAGTTAACTAACAAATCAGCCTCAAACCAGACTCAGAGAAATCATCAAAAAAGGTTAAAAATAAAGTATTACCTTACTAAATCAATGTAACTCTATGGGGAGCTCTTTAATGAGCTAATATTTGAAAAGAATCTGAATGAAACAGAATGATTTTTAGTATGATAAAGTTGTTTCAACTAAGCAATTGAAAAATATCACTGACAACACAGAAATGTTGGACAAAGAGTACTTCCTAGCCCACAAAATAGCAAATTAGCCATAATTACTAATAATAGTATATGTGAAGGGGAAAAAAGACACTGTGAGAAAGGACAATTATCTATAATAAGAAGGAGAAAATCTGGCAGTCCATGAGGTACAACAGGTGTATTATGTCAAGAAATGGGCAGACACAAGACACACTGATCTGAGAAACTAAAAGTGTTTCATCAGGGATTCTCTCTTGAAAGGCAGAAAGGATAGGATTCCCCATAACTTAGGAAAAATATTCCTCAATGCTATCAGTTTATCATTTTTCTGATCCAAATCCATGCTTATACCCTGCTTACTTACTCAGCTTCCCCTAATATCATAGTGTTAGGAAAGCAGGTGCCATGCACACTGATTATCTATCTGGCTTGAACATTTAACAAATTAGTATTCTGTTTTAAGTACTGGTTTCACATATAGTATGCTAACAGTGACCTTTCTTTGCATGACTACTCACCTATGAGTACCCCAATTAACTTTTTGGAAGATTAACTTCTGTTGGACAACACTGATAATTTACAGCCTTTTAAGACTATTGACTGGTCATTCTTTAAATGAAGGTCTTTACAATCAAACTAAGATGAGCCTTATTATTGGATGGGTGGACAAAAAAAAAAAAAAGATGAGAGTGGATCCAATTCTTCTATTCCCATATCCTTGATATTAGGGTAGAAAATGCATTCCTCTAGGTCTGCTTATCCAGTTGTCTGGATATGGTTGATCACTCCTTTGCTATGGCACTACTACTTTCTCTCCCTTCCAGAGAAAGCTGGAGGATCAGAGACATAGATCAAGTCTCTGTCCACAGAATGGCTTTAGGCAAAGAGCAGCAGTTTAAAGATTGTTAGGACTCAGAAATTTATGGTAACTCTCCAAACTTCTCTCCATCACATCAGAACTGATTTCTTACTGGTCTCTCTTCACCAAGGCAGTTACTTCTGCAGTTTGTGTGTGTGTGTGTGTGTGTGTGTGTGTGTGTGTGTGTGTGCGCGCACATGTTTGTGTATGTGTATGTGTGCATGTGTATGTGTAAGAGAAATGGAGAGAAACCAGGGTGGAACATAGAGGTATGAAGGTGATTCAGAAGAGAAGAGCTTTTCTGAATTGACCTATTTCCTCCCAAGCAAGATTACAAGATAGAAGTCTCAATACCATTGGCTCAAATACTTCATCTTCCACCAGTTAAGCTCAATATTAGTATAGCCTTAGTCTCCATTTATAAAAATGGAATAAACATCTAATACAAAGTAGTTTACCATTTTACTAAATCTTGATATTAAATAAGGACAAGAATTATTTTTAAGTTTCTATATTTCTAATTTCAATCAATGTTTGTGCAGTTAGGTGAATTGACTGCTTAACTGACCATACTCAAATGTTCATATAGAATCACTGCTTATTTTGATGATGGTGGAAAGAGCCTCATCTTCTCCTATTTCATTAATGACTTGCATTAAAATATTCAAGGCAAGCTCAGAAAATGTGAGTCATGTGAATTTGGGAGGCATGATGACAGAATGATCCTGACAGGCTCCAAGATCCTGACAGGTTCAAATGATGGGCCAAATTTAACAAGATGGATATAATCAAGATAATTATAAGGTTACACAAGGGATATCTTAGGGCCAAAAACCTAATTGCACATAAATGACTGGAAAGAAATGTGGCTTAGCAGCAAAAATACTGCAGAAAATTATAAAGCAGCTTAAGAGTTTCAACTGATATACTCTCAATATTAATTGTCAATGCTGTGAGGTGAACATAAAAGCAAATTTCATCTTTTTATTTTTTGACTAAAAACAAACACTTATAACTTGATACTTTTTAGGGTTACCATACCGAGGTTATTTTCTTTTGTTATACAACCTGCCTTTTTAAAAATATTTAAGACAGAAGGAAACCCATTCAGACAAGTATGATAAATTAATAGGATTATAAGGCTTGAAAATGTTATTAAAATAGTTGAAAATTTCTGGATCTTTATCTTAAATGAAGGGATTTGTGTAGATAAGGTACTGATATTGTACAACTTTAAAAGAGACTAATAGGTAAAATCTTCAAAAAAAAAAACTAACTTTAACTTCTTTTAAAGTAAAAAAGTTCGGCAAATATTTGTAGATTGCTCACTATTTGCCAGGTGCTATGTAACTGAATCTCAGAATAGTTGCTACTTTGCTGATTTGACTATATCCAAAGTCTCTGATAACTTCAATTATCCTTTTTCTTATTATAGAAAGTTTTTCTAACTCTCATATGGGCCCAAGGGTTAAATGAGCCAGCTGAAAAGGCGATGTGTTTCCAAATACTGGAAATGTTCAGTCATGGGGTGAAAAACCATTTGCTATTTAATGAATTCTACTAAAAATACCATTCTCCTAATTTATCATCGTTACACATACGGTTCCTTTTAGTTAAGTGTGCTCAAAGCATCTCCATAAAGCTGCAGTTCTTTGAAGATTTTATGAATCTGCCATAACTAAACAAAGAACTACATTCAACCAGATCAAGTGCCCAGAGTTAAGCCCTACACTAATGTTGATTCACTACTAACTGAAAATAGAAATTAAGGAAAAATAGACAATTTAAACTTTCAGACTTCGCAACCTTGGTCAGAGAAACTCTGTAGCTATATATATGTGTGTATGTGTATATATATATACACATACACACAGACATATATATACACACAGACATATATATATACACATATATATACACACACATATACATACACATATGCATGTGTATTCACTAGGATTCCTTCATAATTCCTTATTGCAGATGGTAATAATTATGATGCTTATAAATTATTTAATATGTGCCAGGTACTATAATTCTACTTATATTAACTAACATATTTAAGCCTCACAACAATCCCATGCGGCAAGTTTTACAGATAAAGTAACTGAGACATACACATCACTATATATTAAATAGATAAACAAACAACAAAGACCTACTCTATAGCACACAGAACTATATTCAATATCTATAATAACCTATAATGGAAAGGAGTCTGAAAAAGAATATATATATATATTTACATATACAGAAAACTGAATTACTCTTCTGTACACCTGAAACTAACACAACATTGTAAATCAACTATATTTCAATTAAAAAAAATTTTTTTTAACGTTTCTGTTTTCAAAAAAAAGTAAAAAAGACATAGAGACAATGAATTACTGTTGAAGGCCACATAAATAGAAAGTGCCCAAAATGGATTTAAACCAAGATGTCTTAAAGCTGAATACATGCTCTTAACCACTAAGGATACTGCCTCTCATAATTGTATGTCTTGGTATTCAAAATAATGTATAACTTTAGATGTAAATACCTTAAATTTTGAATTTTAGTTTTCATTGGGTGAGCAGGTAAAAATCTAAATATTTAATATACAAATTTTTTAAATAATATAATTTATTTTGGATAAGTGCCAAGTATTTTGTTTTATATTTTCAGCCTTAAACTTATCTCCTACTGTCTTTATTTATTTAGCCATATGATATAGAATATCTTGTGATAATGGGTATAATTTCTACTAACCTATCTTATAAAAGTCTAATAAGATAAAATATGCTCAACCTAAATACTCAAGCCCTTATATGCTATACATACTAAAGAATTTTCAACAGGAGTATTATAAAGTCTCTGCATACAAGAAGCGTGCTATCTATTTGGGTAGATAAAGCTTGTAAAAATATTGCAAATCAATGTTAACATGCTATAATTATAGAAAAGTACAGGAATAGAACAGAGTGCTTTGGGGATGACATGTCAGGCACTCAGAGGGAAATGGTCCAGTGAAACTTGAGCAGTGTGTCAACTGAGAAAGGTTTTGAAAAATGAATATGGGTTTAGCAACCAACAGAGACTTTATGCATAATAGGAGGAAGGAACTGTGTTTACAAAACATGATGGAATGAAACAGCTGAGTGAGCAATGGAAACTGTATATGGTTCAGTATAAGAGTAAAGAATGAGGAGGTCATAGTGGTGCGGGGCATGAGCCTGAAGAAACTTGAAGAGACTAGGCAACATGTGAGGAGGTACTAGCACTCTATCCGGTAGACAGTGAAGATCCATACTGTGTCCCAGTTAGGAGAATGATATGTGGATTATTCTGTGGCTATGGTGTGTATGAGCTGGAGGTGGGGACAGGGGGAAAATCTAGCAGTAGTAAGAGCAGTTACGAAGCTATGCTACTATTGTCTGTATGAGGGATGTTGAGGGCCTGAACTTAAATAACTGTAGGAAACATGGAGAGAATGGGAGTTAAGGAAATTTAAGGAGATCCAGAAGACCTGGCTTAGATAATTCGGGGGATGGTTGTACCACCAAATAAGATATCTGGCTTGGGTAATTGGAGGGATAGTCGTGCAAATAAACAGAGTTTTAAATATATGGCAAATTATTGATTTGGTGGGGAAATAAAGAAAAGACAAGCTCAGTACTAGAGTTTGAGGCAAACCTTGTGTCATTCATGAGAAATTTTAATATGTGAATCTGGCACCCAGGTGATAGATAAAATCAGTATTTCTGAACATGTGGTTGATAATTTAAAATTATGCAACTTATTGAAATCACCCAAGCAAAGTAAATGAAAATGAAAAGCCCCCCAACAGATATAAACTTATACACCAATGCACAATTGATGATATTATTATTAAACACTTGCACAATGGGGTTGATAACAGAAGAGATGACTAATCCTTGGCTCCTTTGGCAGAGACAGTGCTGCTATAATAATAATAACAAAGTACAAGTCTTAAGTTGCAGATTGAAACAGATGATGAGACAGGTAATTTATTTTGCTCAAATTCAGGCTTACCCTCGGGTTACCAGGGAAGAAATTGGAACTAAATTACTATGAGATTTGGGTCAAAGAAATACCATGAGCTCTTTTAGGGCAGAAATTCACTGAATTTTTGTGGACAGCCTACATAATTTTTTTTTTTTTTTTTTTTGTCACTTTACAGATCAGGCATGAGGAGAGCAGATCTTTTTCTATTGGAACTAATTTATCCTGAAACGTTCTCCTATCAGCTTAATACTTCATAAACATTTCTTTTCAGTCCACAATGATTAATTAGAAAATGTCCAACTGCTACAGAATTGGTCAGACTGTACAAGCAGACAACACAATAGGATCCCAGTCACTAATATCTCATAGAATAAAGCTGTTCATTTAAAAAATAATAATAAACTCTGAACTGCTTAGAAAACCCATTGATGGACTTATAAAACCATATTTTCATAGAGTTCCCTTGCTTCTAGGAAGCAAACACTGTGATCTTTACAGAGGATGCCTTTAGTTCCTTCCTACAATTTTGTTATTAACTAGTCCTACTATCAGAGTTAAACAGCTTCATTTGTGTAGCAGAAAGTTCTTTACCAATCAATGAACAAAGTATCTGTGCTTTGTAGTTTGTGCTTTATACTGTCTTACCTCTTTCAGCAACTATAGAAAAAAGATACAATGCAATCTTAGGTAGCAAATGTCTAAAGTTTAGTTGAAAAACTAAGTCTGCATATGAATACAGACAAGAGATAGGTAAAATCAATTCCTATCTCCACTGAAAGTTCCGTGGAGAAAGTTCAAAAGACAACTGGAATAGCCAAAGAAAGCTTTGTGGTTGAGATAGACACTGGGAAAGGTTTGTATAATGTAAAAGGAGAGGAAAAGAATAAAAAAATCTCAGTTAACAAACTGATCAAATGTTTTGATTATCATATTATGGTGGGTTTTAAAAGCCAGCCTAGGGAATATATAGTTAATGCAATAAAATATTTACATTTCTCAGTTTAATTTTCTGAAGATTTAGTTTCACCTATGAATAACTTTAATTGTTTCCCCCTAAAAATTACAGTGCAAACTCTGCACCATGTCATACAAATTACTCTGAGATCTAAATTTTATCTCTAAATCATAATTCATATTTACTCTAGAGCAGTCAATAATTTACTAATAACTTCATTAAACACAATATACCCTAAACATCTTTAAAAGTTTGCCCAAGATTTCACTTTATATGGACTATGTTCTTATATCATCAGTAAAATTTCAGCTCTAATGCCACCTATATTGTAAAAATTTTCTTTTCTATAAATTATAATGATTTAATTCCTTTGATGTGAGATATGTATGTATATATTTATATACTTGTATGTATGTGTATACACATATATACATCTAATACAGCATTCCTTAATTCAGCTCAGCAATTCAACTGGAGGTTTGTGTGTTAATTTCCTCTCCTACGTTATAAACTTAAAGACTTGTAATATTTTAAAGTTATTTTCTATAGCCTATAATTCTTAACACAAATTTTTCATGACAAGACCTGAAGAATATTTGTCAAAAACATATACATATATATACAGACATAGATACATATATATATTGGGTTGGCCAAAAAGTGCCTTTGGCTTTTAAGTAAAAACAAAAGACACATTTTCCATTTCACCAAGAACTTTATTGTACAACGTATTCACCCTTTTGCTCCACTACCTTCTACCATTTTTCAGGCAACTTCGTAATTCCATCTTCCCAAAATTTTTTATCTTTTTGAGCAAAGAACTGTTCCAGGTACCTTTTATAGTCTTCCAGGGAACTGAAATTTTTTCCATTAAGAGAATTTTGTAAGGACCTAAATAAATGGAAATCTGAAGGTGCAATGTTTGGTGAATATGGCAGATGAATCAGAACTTCCCAGCCAAGCTGAAACAGTTTTTGCCTGGTCATCAAAGAAACACGTGGTCTTGCATTATCCTGATGGAAGATTAAGAGTTTTCTGTTGACTAACTCTGGATGCTTTTCATCAAGTACTGCTTTCAGTTGGTCTAACTGGGAGAAGTACTTGTTGGAATTAATCATTTGGTTTTCTGGAAAGAGCTCATAATAGAGGACTCCCTTCCAATCCCACCATATACACAACATCACCTTCTTTGGATGAAGACCTGCCTTTGGTGTGGTTGATGGTGGCTCACTTCACTTGCCCCATGATCTCCTCCATTCCACATTGCTGTATAGTATCCGCTTTTCATCACCCGTCACAATTTGTTTTAAAAACGGAACATTTTCATTGTGTTTAACTAGAGAATTGCATGCAGAAATACAGTCAGGAAGGTTTTTTTCACTTAACTCATGTGGAACCCAAACATCAAAGAGATTAACATAAACCAACTGGTGTAAATGATTTTCAGTGCTTGATTTGGATATTTTGAGTATGTCAGCTATCTCCCGCATGGTATAACGTTGACTGTTCTCAATTAACATCTCAATTTGATTGCTATCAACTTCAACTGGTCTACCCAACTGTGGAGTATCATCCAGTGAGAAATCTTCAGTATGAAACTTCACAAACCACTTTTGACACATTCGATCAGTCACAGCACCTTCTCCATACACTGCACAATTTTTTGTTGCGTTTTGGTTGCTCTTTTACCTTTCTTGAAATAATAAAGCATAATATGCCAAAAATATTGCTTTTTTCTTCCATCTTCAATATTAAAATGGCTACACAAAAATTCACAATTTTAATGTTTTTTTAAATGCACGCTCATATGACAGCTGTCACAATCTAAGAAAATTGTTTTGAATAAAGTTAAAGACAACTAAGTGCTACTAGAGCCATCTTACAGAAAAAAACAAACGAATATTTTGGCCAACCCAATACATATATACATTTACATTCAAAGCAGAATTTAATTCATGATCAACTTTTTCCATAATAGATTTTAAAATAAATCAATATGGACTTTACAACTGAACTGATTATGATGACAACTGATTCAGATAAATCTATGATGTTTCAGAGAGCTAGGAAGACATCACAGTTCATAATTCCCCTTTCATAGAGGAGAGTTAATGGTAGGAAGTTTTTTCCCAGAAAAGTACTATAATTTCCAGCTGTTTGGCATTTAGGTCTGGCTTTGTGATTGGTTTTTGCCAATGGAATAAAAATGGAATTGATATCTGTTAGTCCCTGGTTTTAGAGGCAGGTGTTCCTTCTCTATGATCTCCTTCATTTTCCTTCCTCAAGCTGGAAACTATCATCAAAGCCTTGTGGATAGCAAAGCTGGGTCCAGAGAATTCTCATGTGGACAAAGTATAAGCCTCACCTAACCCTTCAGGGAAACTTTGAGTGTAAATTATACTTCACTGGACAGTGCTGGCCTTTTATATTTCCATATCGATCCACCAGTCAGTCATTGGCTAAGGACTACCCATGAGTGATATAACTCCCCCAGGCACTTCTGACTCTCTGTGTATGTAGGCACGGTGGTTCAAATAGCTCTTGGATATTTCTAAGCTACAGACCTTAGAAGCAAAATAACACAGAAACTGACTCTCTGTGTATATAGGCACAGTGGTTCAAGTAGCTCTTGGATATTTCTAAGGTACAGACCTTAGAAGCAAACTAACACAGAAACTACCGTTTACATAGAAATGGTAAAAGAGACCCAAGGGCATCTGGGCAGAGCATGGATAGCATCTGCTACACATATTATGTAGACAAAACTCATTTGGCCATTATGAGCATGACTAAGAACTCTGGTAGTACCTAATAAACTTTCCTACTCAGGAGAAGATTCTAACCAGATATCAAAGGTCTTCTTTTATACTATTCTCAGAGCTATTAGGAAGACAAGAAATAATAACTGAAAATGATTGAAGGCATGTTTTTTCACATTCACAGGCATTCGTATAGATATACATTGGAATAGATCATGTGAATCTACCCCAAAAGTAACACAAATGGAAATCATTATTCAGGGATTACTTCTAGTAATGGAATCAATTCTACCTCAGATCCCTGAAGAGGGGAGGGTTACCATTTAAGCCAACAGAGATTTTAGACATCCCTGTTAGACTTCTGGATTCATTTCTAACAAAAATAAAACTTAACCTCAAAAATTCATAGACATATGAAAATTTAAAGAGTCAGATGGTTCAAAATTAGTCTAGAGAATAAGGATTGGAAAGCATGCCCTTTATTTGCCCAAAGGTAGAAGAAATTTGAGACTTCATTAGCAATGATTTCATCAAAGAGTGACTACAACAGTATGAGTGACAGCAACTTTGAGTGAAAACCCACATAAGTCATGCCAGATTCAACATCAACAACAGCAGGAGAATTAACAACCAGGGACTCTTCCCTCAATGCTAAACACTTGGACATAGTTGTGACTTTAATAAGGAGTCTGGTGATGGCACCAAGCCAGCAGCAATGGCAGCCTCAGAGGCTAAGAGAGTAGCAATAGCGTCTAGAGGAAGATTTCAGGAACCATGTTGGTTAGATTCCCAGTCACATATACATACATGGATATTTAGAGACTTTCAGAATGATGACAACAAGGCATTTAAAAAAACCACTGACTGGAAGACCTTCAAAATGGCAGAGGAGTAAGACTTGGAGATCACCTTCCTCCCCACAAATACACCAGAAATACATCTACATGTGGAACAATTACTACAGAACACCTACTGAACGCTGGCAGAAGACCACAGACTTGCCAAAAGGCAAGAAACTCCCCACGTACCTGGGTAGGGCAAAAGAAAAAAGAAAAACAGAGACAAAAGACTAGGGACAGGACTGCATCTCAGGGAGGGAGCTGTGAAGGAGGAAAAGTTTCCACATACTAGGAAGAACCTTCACTGGCAGAGACGGAGGGTGAGCAGGGGGGAAGCTTCGGAGCCACGGAGGAGAAAGCAGCAACAGGGGTGCAGAGGGCAAAGTGGAGAGATTCCCACACAGAGGATCAGTGCCAACCAGCACTCACCTACATAGAGGCTTGTCTGCTCACCCACTAGGGCAAGTGAGGGCTGGGAGCTGAGGCTCGGGCTTCAGAGCTTAGATCCCAGGGAGAGGACTGGGGTTGGCTACATCAACACAGCCTGAAGGGGGCTAGTGTGCCACAGCTAACCGGGAGGGAGTCCAGGAAAACGGCTGGACCTGCCCAAGAGGCAAGAGACCATTGTTTGGGGTGCCCAAGGAGAGAGGATACAGAACACCACTTAAAAGAGCTTCACAAATGGGTGCGAGCCGCAACTATTAGCACGGACACCAGAGACAGGCATAAAACACTAACATTGTTGCTGCAGCCACCAAGAATCCTGTGTGCAAGCACAGGTAACTATCCACACCGCCCCTCCTGGGATCCTGTGCAGCCCTCCACTGCCAGGGTCCCATGATTCAGGGACAACTTCCTGGGAGAAAATAAGGCATGCCTCAGGCTGTTGCACTGACACGCCAGCCTCTGCCATCACAGGCTCATCCCGCATTCCGTACCCCTCCCTCCCCTGGGCCTGAGTGAACCAGAGCCCCCTAATCAGCAGCTCCTTTAACCACCTCCAGTCTGGGTGAAGTACAGACACTAGAGGGCGACCTACATACAGAGGTGGGGCGAAATCCAAAGCTGAACACCAGGAGCTTTGTGAACAGAGAAGGGAAAGGGAAATTTCTCCATGCAGCCTTAGGAGCAGCAGACTAAGTCTCCACAATCAACCTGATGTACCCTGCATCTGTGGAATACCTGAATAGACAACGAATCATCCCAAAATTGAGGCAGTGGACTTTGTGAGCAACTGTAGACATAGGGTTTGCTATATGCTACTGACTAGTTTCCGATTTTTATGTTTATCGCGGTATAGGTTTTAGCGTATGTTATCATTGGTGGATAGGTTTACTGGTTTGGTTGCTCTCCTCGTTTTGCTTAAATACATTTTTTTAAATTTTTTTACTTTAATAATATTTTTTATTTTAATAACTTTATTCTATTGTATTTTTTTTTCATTCTTTCTATTTTTTCTGCATTTTCATCTGAGCTGTTAGGCTGACAGTGTCTTGGTGCTCTGGCTGGGTGTCAGGCCTGAGCCTCTGAGGTGGGAGAGCTGAGTTTAGCACACTAGACAACCAGAGACCTTCTAGCTCCACGTAATATTGATCAGCAAGAGCTCTCCAAGAGACCTCCATCACAACGCTAAGACACAGCTCCACTCAACAACCAGCAAGCTACAGTGCTGGAAACCCCATGCAAAACGACTACAAGAAAGGAACACACGACCACCCACTAGCAGAGAGGTTGCCTAAAATCATAATAAGTTCACAGACTCCCCAAAACACACCAACAGACATAGTCCTAGCCACCAGAAAGACAAGATCCAGCCTCAACCACCAGAACATAGGCACCAGTCACCTCCACCAGGAAGCCTACACAAACCACTGAATCAAATTTACCCACAGGGAGCAGACACCAAAAACAACAGAAACAATGAACCTGCAGCCTGCAAAAAGGAGATCCGAGACTTAGTAAATTAAGCAAAATGAAAAGATAGAGAAACACACAGCAGATGAATGAGCAAGGTAAAAACCCACCAGCGCAAACAAATGAAGAGGAAATAGGCAGTCTACCTAAAAAAGAATTCAGAGAAATGATTATAAAGATGATCCAAAATCTTGGAAGCAGAATGGATAAAATACAAGAAATGTTTAACCAGGAACTAGAAGAACTAAAGAGTAAACGAACAATGATGAACAACACAATAAATGAAATTAAAAATACTCAAGAAGGAACCAGTAGCAGAATAACTGAGGCACAAGAATGGATATGTGACCTAGAAGAAAAAATATTGGAAATAACTACCACAGAACAGAATAAAGAAAAAAGAATGAAAAGAAATGAAGACAGTCTCACAGATATCTGGGTCAACATTAAATGCACCAACATGTGAATTATAGGAGTCCCAGAAGAGGAAGAGAAAAAGAAAGGGACTAAGAAAATGTCTGAAGAGATTATAGTTGAAAACTCCCTAATATGGCAAAGGAAATAATCAAGTCCAGGAAGCACAGAGAATCCCATACAGGATAAATACAAGGAGAAACGTACCAAGACATATATTAATCAAAGTATCAAAATTAAATACAAAGAAAAAATATTAAAAGCAGCAAGGGAAAAGCAAAAAATAACATACAAGGGAATCCTCATAAGGTTACCAGCTGATCTTCAGCAGAAACTCAGCAAGCCAGAATGGAGTGCCAGGACATATTTAAAGTGATGACAGAGAAAAACCTACAACCAAGATTACTCTACCCAGCAAGGATCTCATTCAGATTTGATGGAGAAATTAAAACCTGTACAGAACAAGCAAAATCTAAGAGAATTCAGCACCACCAAACCAGCTTTACAACAAATGCTAAAGGAACTTCTCTAGGCAGGAAACACAAGAGAAGGAAAAGACCTACAAAAACAAACCCAAAACAATTAAGAAAATGGGAATAGGAACATACATATCGATAACTGCCTCAAATGTAAATGGATTAAATGCTCCAACCAAAAGGCAAAGACTGGCTGAATGGATACAAAAACAAGATCCATATATATGCTGTCAACAAGAGACACACCTCAGACCTAGGGACACATACAGACTGAAGGTAAGGGGATAGAAAAAGATATCCCATGCAACTGGAAATCAAAAGAAAACTGTAGTAGCAATTCTCATATCAGACAACACAGACTTTAAAATAAAGACTATTAAAAGAGACAAAGAAGGACACTACATAATGATCAAGGAATCAATCCAAGAAGAAGCTATAACAATTGTAAATATTTATGCACCCAGCATAGAAACATCCCAATACATAAGGCAAATGCTAAGAGCCATAAAAAGGGGAATCAACAGTAACACAATAACACTAGGGGACTTTAACACCCTGCTTTCACCAATGGACACATAATCCAAAATGAAAATAAATAGGGAAACACAAGCTTTAAATGATACATTAAACAAGATGGACTTAATTAATATTTATTGGACATTCCAACCAAAAACAACAGAATACACTTTCTTCTCAAGTGCTCATGGAACATTCTCCAGGATAGATCATATCTTGGGTCACAAATCAGGCCTTGGTTAATTTAAGAAAACTGAAACTGTATCAAGTATCTTTTCCAACCACAATGCTATGAGAGTAGATATCAATTACAGGAAAAAAAGTGTAAAAATACAAACACATGGAGGCTAAACAATACACTACAAAATAACCAAGAGATCACTGAAGAAATCAAAGAGGAAGTCAAAAAGTACCTAGAAACAAGTAACAATGAAAACACAATGAACCAAAACCTATGGGATGCAGCACAATCAGTTCTAAGAGGGAAGTTTGTAGCAATACAATCTTACCTCAAGAAACAAGAAAAATCTCAAATAAACAACCTAACCTTACACTTAAAACAATTAGAGAAAGAACAAAAAATACCCAAAGTTAACAGAAGGAAAGAAATCATAAAGATCAGATCAGAAATAAATGGAAAAAAAAGTAGGAAATGATAGCAAAGATCAATTAAACTAAAAGCTGATTCTTTGAAAAGGTAGACAAATTGATAAACGATTAGCCAGACTCATCAAGAAAAAAAGGGAGAAGACTCAACTCAACAGAATAGGAATGAAAAACTGACACTGCAGAAATACAAAGGATCATGAGAGATTGCTACAAGCAACTATATGCCAATAAAATGGACAACCTGGAGAAATGGACAAATTCTTAGAAAGGCACAACCTTCCAAGACTGAACCAGGAAGAAATACAAAATATAAAGAGACCAATCAAAAGCACTGAAATTGAAATTGCGATTACAAACCTTCCAACAAACAAAAGCGCAGGACCAGATGGCTTCACAGGTGAATTCTATCAAACATTTAAAAAGACCTAACACCTATCCTTCTCAAACTCTTCCAAAATATAGCAGAGGGAGGAACATTTCTAAAGTCATTCTATGGGACCACCATCACCCTGATACAAAAACCAGATAAAGAGGTCACAAAAAAAGAAAACTACAGGCTAATCTAACTGATGAACACGAGGCAAAAATCCTCAATAAAATACTTGTAAACAGAATCTAACAACACTTTAAAAAGATCATACAGCATGATGAAGTGCGGTTTATCTCAGGAATGCAAAGACTTTTGATATACATAAGTCAATCAATGTGATACACCATATTAACAAATTGAAGGAGGAAAAACCATACAATCCTCTCAATAGATGCAGAAAAAGCTTTTAACAAAATTCAACACCTATTTATGATAAAAACCCTCTAGAAAGTAGGCATAGAGGGAACTTACCTCAACATAATAAAGGCCATATATAACAAATCCACAGCCAACATTGTTCTCAATGGTGAAAAACTGAAACCATTTCCACTAAGATCAGGAAAAAGACAAGGTTGCCCACTCTCAGCACTATTATTCAACATAGTTTTGGAAGTTTTAGCCACAGCAATCAGAGTAGAAAAACAAATAAAAAGAGAAAAATAAATAAATAAAAATTTAAAACAATTTTTTAAAAAGGAACTCAAATCGGAAAAGAAGAATTAAAACTGTCATTGTTTGTAAATGACATGATATATACATAAAGAATCCTAAAGATGCTACCAGAAAACTACTAGAGCTAATCAATGAATTTGGTAGAGTAGCGGGATACAAAATTAATGAACAGAAATCTCTGGCATTCCTATACATTAATAATGAAAAATCTGAAAGAGAAATTAAGGAAATACTCCCATTTACTACTGCAAAAAAAAAAAAAGAATAAAATATCTAGGAATAAACCTACCTAAGGACACAAAAGACCTGTATACAGAAAACAGTGACACTGATGAAAGAAATTAAAGATGATACAAACATTTGGAGAGATATACCATGTTCTTGGATTGGAAGATTCAACATTGTGAAAATGACTATACTACCCAAAGCAATCTACAGATTCAATGCAATCCCTATCAAACTACCAGTGGAATTTTTCACAGAAATAGAACAAAAATTTCACAATTTGTATGGAAAAACAAAACACCGAATAGCCAAAGCAATCTTGAGAAAGAAAAATGGAGCTGGAGGAATAAGGCTCCCTGACTTCAAAGTATACCACAAAGCTACAATAATCAAGACAGTATGGTACTGGCACAAAAACAGAAATACAGATCAATGGAACAGGATAGAAAACCCAGAGATAAACCCACACACATATGGTCACCTTATCTCTGGTAAAGGAGGCAACTATTTACAATGGAGAAAAGACAGCCTCTTCAATAAGTGGTTCTGGGAAAGCTGGACAGCTACACGTAAAAGAATAAAATCAGAACACTGCATAACACCACACAAAAATGAATTCAAAATGGATTAAAGAACCAAATTTAAGACCAGACAGTATAAAACTCTTAGAAGAAAACAAAGGCAGAACACCATATGACATAAATTACAACAAGATCCTTTTTGACCCACCTCCTAGAGAAATGGAAATAAAAACAAAAACAAACAAATGGGACCCAATGAAACTTAAAAGCTTTTGCACAGCAAAGGAAACCATAAACAAGATGAAAAGACAACCCTCAGAATGGGAGAAAATATTTGCAAATGAAGCAACTGACTCCAAAATTTACAAGCAGCTCATGCAGCTCAATATCAAAAAATCAAACAATCCAATCCAAAAACGGGCAGAAGAGCTAAATAGATATTTTTTCCAAAGAAGACATGCAGATTGCCAACAAACACATGAAAGGATGCTCTACATCACTAATCGTTAGAGAAATGCAAATCAAAACTACAATGAGGTATCACCTCACACCAGTCAGAATGGCCATCATCAAAAAATCTACAAGCAATAAATGCCTGAGAGGGTGTGGAGAAAAGGGAACCCTCTTGCACTGTTGGTGGGAATGTACAATGACACAGCCGCTATGGAGAACAGTATGGAGGTTCCTTAAAAAAGTAAAAATAGAACTCCAATATGACCCAGCAATCCCACTACTGAGCATATACCCTGAGAAACCATAATTCAAAAAGAGTCATGTACCACAATATTCATTGCAGCACTATTTACAATAGCCAGAACATGGAAGCAACCTAAATGTCCATTGACAAATAAATGGATAAAGAAGATGTGGCACGCATAAACATTGGAATATTACTCAGCCATAAAAAGAAATGAACTTGAGTTATTTGTAGGGAGGTGGATGGACCTAGGGTTTGTCATACAGAGGGAAGTAAGTCAGAAAGAGAAAAAGAAAAATACCTATTCTAACACATATATATGGAATCTAAAAAAATATATATGTTCTGAAGAACCTAAGGGTAGGACAGGAATAAAGACGCAGATGTAGAGAATAGACTTGAGGACACAGGGAGGGGCATGGGTAAGCTGGGACGAAGTGAGAGAGTGTCATGGACATATATACATTACCAAATGTAAAATAGATAGTTAGTGGGAAGCAGCCATACAGCACATGGAGATCAGCTTGGTGCTTTGTGACCACCTAGAGCAGTGGGATAAGGAGGGTGGGAGGGAGACGCAAGTGGGAGGGCATATGGGGATATATGTATACGTATAGCTGATTCACTTTGTTATACAGCAGAAACTAACACAACATTGTAAAGCAATTATACTCCAATACAGATGTTAATATATATAAATATATATATATATATATATATATATATATATATATATATATATATATATATAATTGACAAAAATCCTTTAAAAGCAATGAATGGAAAGATAGAAAATTGATTCCCATGTGATTATTTATTGACTGTGAAAATAATGTAGCATTTCAACAGTATAACTAAGGCAAGGAAGGGTAAGAGCATCTGACAGTGTTGATAAAAATGGCAATGGAAAAAAAAATTTTTTTTCACAAGGGTAGCCAGAAGAAATCTTGGAAAACAATATTGTTCTAGGAGACAGAATTGCCTCACTTTGAACTAATGAGACTGAACAGATCACAAGGGAACTATTAGATTTTCTTAAATATAGGGCTCTACATATAAGATTAATGAGAATCAAGAACAAATGTAAGCCTCAGGAAAAGATATGAACCTGTGGGGCAAAATGTAGCTATAATGGCCAGTAAATAGTACAAGCCAGATGAAAATCTCTATTCTGTAAACTTCAAAACAGTGTTCTTTCAAGTATAACACTATTCATTGTTTTCTTTGATTTTGCTTCTGAGGAAATGGTTTGCTCAACCAAAGTGAAACAAAATGTAAGCTGGTAGGCAGTGGAAATAACTTGTGCAAATTTTTTAACCCTATAAGTTTGCTTTCCTTTTCCACATCAACTTTCCAGAAGGGAAAGCAAGAATAAAGTATTTTTTATTTTAAATCTATCCATATTAATATATCATTTTTTTCCAAAGTGAAATCTAATCGCAATTTCTTAAACTGGATTGTTCAGCTTGCAATCATATATTAATAACATTATGTATGTTAAGGTATAATGTATAATATACATTATGTATTATATATGTTAATAATATTATGAATTATTATATTCTCTTTCCTATTAGAATCAATCTGGAAGATAGAATCATGTATAAAAACAGTTATTTTGACACTAAAGTTCTTAGGACTTAATTCTCCATACTTATTTTTTACATTTCTTAGAATTTCTTTTTTTAATTGAAGTATAGTTGACTTACAGAATTATATTAGTTTCAGGTGTACAACAGAGCGATTCAATATTTTTATACATAACACAGCATATGAAGTTATTACAATATTAATTTTTTTTCTTTATATTAGTTATAATCACATATATTTACCCGATAATTTTAGGTTCCGTTTGTCTTTATCATTGTGATTCCTAATAGTATCATGCATTCATGGACTCTCTAACACCTTATTTTCCTATTCTACTCTATAAATCTTATAGCTTTATACTCAATGATTGAATGGAATTAACCACTCTTTATGAGCAAAGCCTTCATTAATTCAGAAAACTATTTTTCAGAATTAATAGGTATTTGGATTTTTAAATACAGTGACTAAGTAGATTATTTTAATATACAATAATTTTCTTACATTACACTTTTGTCAAAAATACATATATATTTATGTAATGTAGGTTATTACATAATAATATAGAATATAATATATAATATTTTATATATCACTCTTATTTATATCATAAAGTATTACTATATAAACAGAAAAATTTAAATGATAGAAATTTGGTTAATCTCAATGACAGCAGCAATTTACAATCAGATAGTGGATTTTATATATGAAGTATCTATGCTCATGTGAGACATCTGTAATTTGTACAGTATTTCTATTTTTAGGAATCCCTGTCCCCTTCTAATGTTATTATATGGGAATCAGAAAACATTTATGGTCACTATGAATTCTGCAGTTATCATCCAAGGCCAATCAAATTTCATCTGCATCTCTACTTATTTATGCTCCTTCTTAGGCAAGACGATATGTTCCAGAGGGTACAAAATTGGGCAATGAAAAGTTATCACAAAGAGCTTGCAACTAACTATTAAAGTTTTACTTTAAATCAACTCAGGAGAAAGTGAAATAGATGAATTAAAGATCAAAAGAAAATGATATTACACAGCTTGGAGTTCATTTCATTAAAATTGTTTCATAAGATATCTACTCTGAAAGTTTCAATGACCCTGAGTTACATGTCAGATCACCTACTCCAAGCATGAGAGATTGAACTGAGCGTGAGGTTGGTTGTTTGGAGACTTTTCTTTTTCTGAAACTAAGATACTTCAGGCAAATCAATTCACTTTTGTCTAATATGAATTTCCACTTCTGCTATCCTTAATTTTATACATTGAAGAATTTGTTTAAAAAAAAAACTTTCAATCATGAAGGAAAACACGTTGCCAACATTTTTAAATCTTGCAATATTGTTTTTATCTTTAGAGTTCCCTTCCCACCCTTTTTCCATATCTCTGGCATTTTTGTGATGTTTGGCAATCATCCAAAAATTCCAGAGAATTCAGGTTTTATTGCACATATTGGATCCTCTAACAAGTCTTGAAGAACCCACATTTTTATTTCATATAGTGTAAGGATATATGCTTTATCCTCATCTCTAGAGTCATGTCTAAAGTGTGACTCTGGCACTGAGTCTAAAGTCTAGACAGGAAATGTGTTTTTCAAATGGGGTACTCTAGCTAAAAAGCTGTAAAGGAAGGAGATATCATTACACAAATTAATCAGTGTTGCTATCATTTGTCTTGAGAACGTAACATTTCTGCCATTTCTATATTCTATTTTCTATGCATGGTAGGTATATTTGGAATGAGAAGGAAGACTAAGAGAGATTTTAGTAAAGTTTGACTATGCTAGAGCTCAAAAATCATTGCGAATTCCTCACCTTCTGAATCATGTTTGGACCAGGATATCATCCAGCTCTTCTGTCATAGGTTAGCACCATGTGGCTAAACAAATCTATGAAGCTTCAGCCAGTCAAATATTATTTGTCATAATTTACCTTAATGAAGAGTATAGGGCTGCCCTGGTGGCGCAGTGGTTGAAAGTCCGCCTGCCGATGCAGGGGACACGAGTTCGTGCCCCAGTCCGGGAAGATCCCACATGCCGCGGAGCAGCTGGGCCCGTGAGCCACGGCCACTACGCCTGTGCGTCCACAGCCTGTACTCCGCAATGGGAGAGGCCACAACAGTGAGAGGCCCGCGTACAGCAAAAAAAAAAAAAAAAAAGAGTATGTATAATTTTCTTTAAAGAAGTGAACATGCTTCTTTAAAGAAAGAAGCATGGTATATATGGTATATATTTTATACCATAAAGGTGCTTTAGTCAAGTGGTTATATAAGTCCAGGTGACTTGACTGGCTTTTTCCTTTCCTGTGGAACTTCTGTCCCAGAGCAGAAAACTAGACTGTGAATGTGGGATGAAAAGCTATCATGAGGATTCCAGATACAAGTGATTACTTATTTTTCCTGCTAACTAGAAAATGTCTTCATCTATTTTTTTTTCTTTACAAAGGGAGTGGTATGCCAGTGTAGTAAAATATTATGAAATTGAATACACCCAATTAATGTTTTACCAGATCATGGAAGACCCCCTTCTTATTTCTAAGAATAATATTTTTGGCTTACTTAGAGCTTATAATTTGTTCAAGTGGACTTGCCAATAGTGTGTATGTGAATGTGTAAACACACACATATCTTTTCAGTTGTTGCCTAGCCCTTCTAATATTTGCAAATATCATCAGAGATCACAATAAAATGAAGTTTAGCAAACATTCACAGAAGTGGAAAAAGCCCTCGAGTTGTCATTTTTTGTCCTATTTACCAAGAAAACTGGAATTAAATCATCCATCTGTTTGGCTTCTTTAAAGATCTTATCTTATAGCTCTTCAGAGGAAAGATCTCTTTGGATACCTTTCATTTGTTTGAGAAGTGATACTTTCAAAATATTTCCTTTATGTTTTAAATATTTTTTTTGAAGTTAATTTAATTTTTCCTTTATGTACTCACATATATGTACCTTTGTAACAGATTCAACATTTTATGTACTTATTCAACTTATTAAACTAAAGTATACTATATTTAAGCATGAAATTCAAAGTACACTATATTTAAGCATGATATTACATCTTAATATTTGTTCTGTGCAAAGACATTAACGTATTTAATGTCAGTCTTTAATGTTGTTGTCCTTATGAACCTATTTCAAGATGTTACACTCAATTCTCTTTCTTCATTCTTCATTAAAGTACTATAAACTCCAAATGTGCAGTGATAATCCAAGGTAATGCCTATTTATTACACCATTGGCAATGAAACTGACATCTCTTCATATTGTTAACCTTATATTCATTGACATCTCTATTCTTCATTTGATCAGATACAACAGGCTATAAAATGGAGATCAGTTAGAAGGATATTTTCAGAGATAAAATAAAACTTCTATTACAAGCTTAAAAGGGAGCATAGGCAAAGATATGGCTAAGAGAAAGCGCATAGTGTTTTAGGACATAAGGGCATAGACTAATGACTAGCGATTGGGGGATACAGAGGCACATGCAGACAGTTTAGGTCAGTGAATCCTAAATAATCAAAAACCATAAAAGTCATTATAATTCATTTGAATTTAACTATACCAATAAAGAGGATTTTCCTTTTTTTCTCTGAGAAATAAAATCATACTCCAGCTGTATGATGGATGAGCTAGAGATATGACAGAGATGTTAACAGCAAGTTGTCTTAGGAAACCGTTACTTTTGCAAAATTTTACCTCTACTCTCTTAGGGTCTTCAGCTGCGTCTGAGAATTAAATTGACATAAAACAGATTAATAGGAAAAATGTATACAAATTTATTTAACATAAGTTTTTGGTGACACAGGATCCTTCACAAGGAAATGAAGTTCCAAAGAAGTGGCAAACGTATATGCCTTTACAAAGGTTGAATAAAGAGACGCAATTGTTGAAAAGTAACCAAAATATATGGGGTGGCTAAAGGAAGATAAGAGTTATTTTAACAAGATCTGCTTGTACAGAATTCTCTTGGCCTCTACGCCCTGTCTCTGATGATAAGAATGTTTCTTTCATCCTCTACAGGGAGGACATTTTTCACATGGGAGTTTTATCTCCTGCTTTCAGGAAGAAAAGGGGAGGTCAGAATGCTTTTCTAATACCTGCCGTTTTTCATATGCTTTTAGCTCAAAATAATCTTTATGCCAAAGGGACATATTTTGAGGTGGTATATTCTGCCACCCTGTACTTTAGTAGAACACTTTACAAAAGATAAATTAAGAAAAACTAGGGGTCTGGCTTAGGGCAGCAGCAATGCAAGTGAAAGGGAGAAGATATGTGAGACAGGTTGTAACTGTTGTTCTGATTACATGGGGTAAGAAATATTAGAGGTAGTAAATTATTACAAAGATTCTAAGGTAAAAAAGGAGATTGGTTGCTGTCCTACTAGTTAGGATTTAGAAGGCAGAACGAGTAAACGACTACCTGTAAAATATCTTGCTGGGTTGTGATTGGGATTTCATTGATTTTATAAATGAACTTGGGTATAATAGACTGGGAAATGTTTTAAACTCACATATCTGATAGAGAATTTGCATCCAAAATATATAATGAACTCCTTAAAACTCAACAATAAGAAAACAAAACACCAGGGTATGGAGAAAAAGGAACCCTTCTACACTTTTGGTGGAAATGTGAATTGGTACAGCTGCTATGGAAAATAGTATGGAGGTTCCTTTAAAAACTAAAAATGGAGCTACAATATGACCCAGCAATCCCACTCCTGGCATGTAAATAGAAAAGATTAAAACCTTAATTCCAAAAGATGCATGCACCCCAATGGTTATAGCAGCACTATTTACAATATCCAAAACATGGAAACAACCTAAGTGTCCATCGACAGATGAATGGATAAAGAGGATGTTGGACATATATACAATAGAATATTACTCAGCCATAAAAAAGAATGAAATATTCCCATCTTCAGCAACATGGATAGACCTAGAGAATATCATACTAAATTAAGTCAGAGAAAGACAAATATTATATGCCATCACTTACATATACATATATATGTGTGTGTGTGTGTGTGTGTGTGTGTATATATATATATAACTGAATCACTTTGCTGTACACCTGAAACACAATATTGTAAATCAACTACACTTTAATTAATAAAAAGCAAAAATCCAATTAAAAGTGGGCAGAATATCCAAACAAATAACCTCAACAAATAAGATAAGCAGGTGGCAAATAAACATATGAAAAGATACTCAATTTGTCATTGACATTACAAAATGAAACAACTGAGATATGACTACACATCTATTACAATGGCTGAATTTCAAAAATTTGATAATACCAATTGCTAACAAGGATGCAGAGCTACAGAAACTCATTCATTGTTGGTGGAGATGCAGAATGATACAGCCACTTTAGATATAGTTTAGCAGTTTATTACAAAGCTAAATATAGTCTTATAATGTCATCCAGTGATTGTGCTCATAGGCATTTATTTAACTGGTTTGAAAAATCTATGTCCACCGAAAAACATGTACATAAATATTTAGAGCACATTTATTCATAATTGCCAAAAATTTGAGGCAAACACTTTTTAAGAGGTGGATCCTTACATGAACGTGGCATAATCCATACAATAGGAAACTATTCAGTGAAAAAGGAATGAGTTATCAATCCATAAAAATACACAGATGATTCTTTTTTAAAATTAATTTTTATTAGAGTGCAGTTGCTTTACAATGTTGTATTAGTTTCTACTGTACAGCAAAGTGGATCAGCTATACATATACATATATCCCCTCTTTTTTGGATTTCATTCCCATTTAGTTCATCACAGAGCACTGAGTAGAGTTCCCTGTGCTATACAGGAGGTTCACATTAATTATCTATTTTATACACAGTATCAATAGTGTATATATGTCAATCCCAATCTTCCAATTCATTCCACCCTCCTTTCCCCTTTGGTATCCATACATTTGTTCTCTACATCTGTGTCTCTATTTCTGCCTTGCAAACCAGTTCATCTGTACCATTTTTCTAGATTCCACATATATGTGTTAATATACGATATTTGTTTTTCTCTTTCTGACTTCCTTCACTCTGTATGACAGTCTCTAGGTCCATGCACGTCTCTACAAATTACCCAGTTTCTTAAATGCTTGTTGCTAAGTGAAATTAGTTTGAAAAGGCTACATACTGTAGCACTCCATTTAGCTGACATTCTGGAAAACACAAAACTGTAGAAATGGTAAGTGATTGCTAGGGCTTTGGGAAGAGGGAGGTTTGAATAGGTGAAGTACAGAGAATATTTCAGAGCAGTGAAACCATTTATGATACTATAATCATGAATACTGACACTATGCCATTGTCAAAACACACAGAACCTTACAAAACAAAGAATAAAACCATATATATGAAAATATTTTTTAAATCATTTAGGAAAGCACAGAGAAGCAGGGAATTCCAAGACAGAATACAGAATATTACAAAAACAGCTAACCATATTACAAATGAATGAAATAATTTCACTGAAGGGGTAGGGGAAAAATGTATTGACCCATGTACTTTTAGAAATAAGTAGTAATAGTAAGACCAAAGTTGAAAGGAACTGTACATAAACACTCTAACTGATAAAGTTGTGCCCCATGGGAGAAAAATTACCAATTCTGAAACCACTGTACATGTATCCTGGAATTTTAAATTTAAGTAAATAAATGGCAGATGATTGAAACCAGTTTGCTCACTGTAGAAGTGCAAGGATACAGACAAGGAAGAGGAGACGGCTAGAACCATCGATGTGGTAATGAGCTAAAGTCAGTTGAAGTTCCATATGAATTCATGTTTAGCTTAACATAGATACAGATGGTTACATATAGAAGTACTTATAGATATGTGTATATACAAAAGTTAGTATACACACATATATATACTCGCCCTGGGAGGGCGGAAACCCTGAGAGGGCCTAAAACCAATAACATACTAGTAGTCTTAATACCATTCTCCAAGAAAAGAAACCAGGGCTTCTTGGAGAAATAACTGGTGTTAGGACTGGGGCAGGAAATGTACAAGATAAGCCTGTAGTATCTTTCAGTATCTGAAAGTGCTAAACACACACAAATATGATGGGTACAGAAGATACAGCAGACATCTCCCAATGGTCAATGATTTCAAAAAATGAAAAAAAATTTAAAGTACCTAATATATATAATAAGTATATATGAGTCACACTAAATAACTAAATAAAATTAATGTGGAGAATAAACAGAAATCCTGTGCAGAGAAATTCCAAATATTTTATGTAGATACTCTGAACTCAAAAAGCTGAAGCATAATTTCCCACTCCTTATGTGTGGATTGTGCATAGTAAGTTCCAGTGAAAGTGTATATTATGGGAAAGGGGGAAAAGATAAGTCACAATAAGTACATATCATGATTTGGTGCAATGAGAAAGGCACTTTATCTCTGTGGGATTCTCCCCCCAAATCTATAACCCAATATATATAATCATGAGAAAAGGATAAGGAAAATCCCAAATGAGGAATATTCTACAAAATACCTGACTAGTGCTTCTCAAAATAGTCAAAGTCATTAAAAATAAGAAAAAGCCTAAGAAACTGTCATAACAACTAGGATCCTAAGGTGACAGGAAAGACTAAATGTGGTGGGATAGGAACCTGGAACAGGAGACATTTGGTAAAAGGTAAGGGAATTTTAATGAAATGTGGACTTTACTTAATCTGTATTGGTGAATTTGTTGTGACAAATTCTCCTTACTAATGCAAGATGTTAACAAGAGAGGAAGTTGGTTGTGGAGCATATGAAAACTATACTACACTTGCAACTTTTCTGCACATCTAAAACTATTCTAAAACAAAATGTTCATTAAATGAAGAAAATGTTATACTAAGTTTATCCCCTCCGAATGAAGAATAAAATCAAAAGTTCCATGCTAATGTGAGAATGTATCCAAAACCCAAAGATCTTCACATTGAAACAGGATTCACTCTCCAAATGGTTGAATGAAATCTGGTGCCAGATGTTTAAAAATTATGCCACAACTAAAGATCCCACATGCCACAATGAAGATCCTGCATATTGCAACTAAAAGATCTGCATGCTGCAACTAAGACCCAGTGCAGCCAAATAAATATATATTTTTTTAAAAGTATGTGAGGCTTCCCTGGTGGCGCAGTGGTTGAGAGTCTGCCTGCCGATGCAGGGGACACGGGTTCGTGCCCCGGTCTGGGAAGATCCCACATGCCGCGGAGCGGCTAGGTCCGTGAGCCATGGCCGCTGAGCCTGCACATCCGGAGCCTGTGCTGCGCAACGGGAGAGGCCACAACAGTGAGAGGCCCGCGTACCGCAAAAAAAAAAAAAGTATGTGAGACAGCAAGGTCAACTTTCTCTACTAACTTATATATGTAGCTTCAACTAAGTCCTCTTCTTCCCCAGTATATTTGTTCTCAGTCAACCCAGCAGCCTGTTTTCAAACTTCTTCAAAGTAGACCTCTTGATATAGAGTCTGAATAAAGTAAATGAGTTATAACAACTAATTGTTAGTATATCATAGCCAATATAAGATCTGAACAAAACTATCCATGCTAAATATAATCAAAATATCAAGAGACACAATGAACTTCCATATTAGGATACATGGGGGTTAGATATCCTAAAATTTTTTTTAGCTGAAACACAGATAAACTTGCTACATAAAATAAAGTCATTGTAAATGATTGGATAAGACCCCAAAACTGTAATAGAATTTCTCTAAGGCTGGGAATACAAGAACAGAGGATAAAAGCCAACAATGCCTCTGACAAAATATCCTGAGGATATCCAGAAATCTGGAAGGTCTAAATATTCTGTGCCCCACGTATAGTACAAAGTCATAATGGAAAACACTCCATATAAAGGTGGGATATGGAAAAATTTACCCAACAATTCCAGACTGAAGAGAAAATTTTCTTTCTCATTCTTAGTTTTGTGGAAGGAGAAGAAAAATGCCTCCTTTGAGACTAGAAACATAGTATGTTGACAGAGTTTGGGAAACAAAAATCAGATTATCTGTGTAGTCTGAATCCTTTAAAATAATTCCATTTTAAAAAGAAAGAATTTAAAGTATAAACATCTGGTTAGATGATTGGCAAAGGCACAACACAAATTCTCCATGGAATAAGGCCCTCTACAACATGACTGTGGAGTCAGGGAGTACTCATGAATGGAACTGTAACACAATAGGACACACACTTAAAAGAAAATATAAAACCTAACAAGTGCCAGTCAAGAAAAGTAAGAAATAGCAGATAATTCAAATAAATGAACCAATCTCCCACCTAATTCACCTAATAAAATGATCAGGTAGAAAATGTTAAAATAAGTATGGCTTAAGGAAATAGAAAAGAGAATGCAACATCCAAGCAAAAACCAATGATCAGGACTTTTTAAAATAAAAACTATAGAAACAAAAATTAAAATTCTAAGGAAATATTAATAGACTAGACACAACTCAAGATAAAAATATAACATATTTCAGAATTCTTGAATGAGATCATGGAGTGGAGAGTGGAGCAGGGAGAAAATATGCTGAGAGAAATGGCTGAGAATTATTCAGAGTAGGTTCAATGGAAAAGATTCTTCATTTCTAGAAAGCTAAGAAATCCAAACAGAAAATAAAAATAAACTCAGACCATTTGCAGCCTTGCTGCAAAACAACACATATAGAAGAGTCTTAAAGTAGATATAGGGTGAATAAAAGGATAGACTACTTCAAAAGAACTACATTGACAGTTACAGCCATCTCAACAGCAACAGCAGAAACCAGAGGCAATTTCTTCAATGTCGTATGAGAAAATGTCAAACTAGAATCCTTATGCCAAGTAAATTATTTTAGAAGAATGATTGTGAAATAAAAACAATTATATATATATATATATATATATATATATATATATATATATATATATATATATATAAACAACAAAAGGATTACTATCAAGAAGCTCTCACTAATAAAGTTTCCTAAGAATATACTTCAAAAATAAATTTCTGGGAAGCAAAAAGGATGAATAAATTTTTTAAAAAATTTTGTAAACATGAAGTTAAACATAAGCACACTTTTACTGTATATATCAATAATAATATTTGATCTATAGAATAAAAAAGAGATAAAATTAAAAGGTGAATAATAATAATAGGGGTGATCAGAATTACAGCATAGTGTATTTCAAATTAATGCAAAAATATTACCTAACTTTAAATGTTTAAGTAGACATGTTAAAAGTTAATGGAAAAGTATAGAAATAAAACACATATCTTTCAAACCCCTAAAAGAGAAAAATGAGAACTGGGTAAATAACAACAATAAAAACCTAATTTAAAAGATACAGGAAAAAAAAGCCAAAATATGATAACCCCCAAATCATACAATAGAAATAAATCCATATATTTTAGTAATTCAAATGAATATAAACATACTATTTTTTCAGTTGAATGCATAAATTATTTTAAAAAGTACTAACCAAGAAAAGCAAGTATAATCCTAATAAAATCACACTCCTATCACTTCTCTTCAAAGTATACAATTCTATCCAGCAGAGTTTGACAAGTTAAACAAACAAAAAAAAGGTAAAAATTAGAATGAAAAAACAAAATTGTTATTATGAGCAGATGCTAAAATTGTCTATTTGGAAAACTACAAATAATCTATAAATTTTTTTGGAATCAAGAGATATGACTATTGTTACTATCTGTAAGATAAGATCTGTAAACAAAATATACTATTTATACTAGTGATAGAAAATGCAGTTTATAGAATTTATAATATTATTATATGTCATAATTTAAAATAACAACAAAGAACATAAGGTACTTCCATGAGAAAAAATTTGCAAAAGTAAAAAGAAAATTATTAAAATTTTAATTCAAAGATATTGAGGTACAAAATAATTATATTTTTATAGATATTGTACTAATTTATAAAGTCAATATTTCTCAATTTATATGAAGAGTCATTGTAATTCCAACCAACAGTCCAACAAAATTGTCATTGACTTGACAAGCTAAACTAAAATTACATGGAAGCCCCAAAGTCAAAGAATATTCAATACATTTTAGACAAAAAAAAAAAAAAAAAATTTGACCTAGAAGAAATAAAGACCTTACCAAAAGAACACATTATGACATCATGCTGAGATTTGGATCTAGGTTGCAGAGTAAGAGGACTCAGAGATCACCTCCTCCAATGAAAACATCAAAAATACATCTACATGGGAACAATTCTCACTGGAAACTGGAAGACAGACTCCTGTACAACCAAGGCTGCAAGAAAGGTACACACGTACTTGGGGAGGAAGGGAAGAAAATCAGGTTGGGACATGTGCCCCTGGGAGGGGACTCAAAGGAAAAGTGAGATTACACAAGAGGACCTCAGCCTTGGGGGTGAGCAGTTTAAGCCACAGGTTGGAGGTCCCCATCCTGGGATCCTGTGAAGAGGAAGCAAGCCTCCTTGGCTGGTTGGAGGACTTCTGGGACTAATAGAAGGACTGTGGGAAGCTTGAACTCCACTCAGAGGAGTGTGTCTGTGCAGGACTGCCCCCAAGGAAGAGCTGAGAGAGGTCTGTTGGGTTTCTTGCAACTGTCTCATTAAACACCCCAGCACAATCCTAACAAATGGTCCAACCCTGCTCACTCTCTGTCACAGTGCAGCACTGGATGTGGGGTGGGCATGACCAAGGAAAAGACTGGAGTGTGAGATACAGAGGTGACCAGGTCCCTGGGGGAGGTGTGCTGGTGGCAGCCATTGTTGGCACCTAGTCAAGCAGCTTCTAAAAAACAGCCTAGAACTCTGATGGTGGCAGCTTCACCACAGCTCACCCCCAACACTTGCCGAGAAGCCACGAATGTCTCATCTGCCCTGCAGAGATTTTCCACAACAGGGTGGGGGCAGCAGAGGCCACTGACAACAATTGACCATGAGGAACAAAGGAAACTTGTACCTGAGGCTGTGTCTGAACAGAGCCACAGGTGCTGGCACAGGTAGTTCATTGAAACTCTACAACCAAAATGAGCAGAGAGCCCACACAAGCCCCACTTCCTTCCTTACTCCCCTGAAATGGGACAAGTGTTCCATGCAGGGAGAGAAAAAAATGCACACTTAAAGGGAACAGAGTCAACTCAGCCCTGAACCTCAGGGCTTCTCCTCCATCAACTTGGGATTAGACCCTAGGTCTGACCCTAGGTCTGACCATTGAAGGTCACTGAGCAGAGGGGAAGGCCCGCATCACACCAGGTGCCAGCTCTAGTCCCTATATCTCTGGCACCACCCCCTTTTAAGGTGATAGTTATCAGCACACCCTGAGGAAAGATGTGACCTGTATCCATATCAAATCTATCTCTCCCATCAAAAGCACTGGGCACACAAAGTTTGTATAGGGATGTTCCCACATAATAACACCCCTTCAATACCACAATAGGTAAATGTTTCACCTAAATTCATAGAGGCAGAGAAAGTTAAGCAAAATGAAAAGGCAGAGGAACTACTCTCAATTGAAGAGCAAGAGAAAACTCCTGAAAAAATAAATAGCAAAGTATAAATTAGGAATTTACCAGAATTCAAAGCACTGACAATAAAAGTACTAACTTAATTAGGGAAAAGAATTGATATACATAATAAACACTTCAATAAGAAACTAGAAAAGACTAAAAAGACCCAATTAGAAATGAAGAATTAAATAGCTAAAATAAAAAACACACTAGAAGGACTAAGATGAATAACAGACTAAGTGACACAGAAGAATACATAAGTGATATAAGTGATCCAAAAGATAGAATAATGGAAATCACCCAATCATAACAGCAAAAAGAAAAGCAAGTTTTAAAAATGAAAACAATTTAAGAGGTCTCTGGAATAACATTAAGCATATGAACATTCACATTATAGGGGTCCCAGAATGAGAAGCAAGAGAGAAGGGGATCAAAAAAGTATTTGAGCAAATTATGGCTGAAAAATTTCCAAACCTGAAGGAAGAAACAGATATCTCAGTACAGGAAGGACAGAGGGTCCCAAACAAGATGAACCCAGAGAAATCCACACAAAGACATTTCATAATTAAAATGGCAAATGGTAAAATAAGGAGAAAATTCTAAAGAGAGCAAGAGAAATAGTAATACTCATATACAAGGGAAGCCCCATAAGGCAATCATCTGATTTCTCTACAGAAACTTTGCATTCTAGATGAGAGTAGCACGGTATATTCAAAGTGCTGAGAGAGAAAAACCTGCAACCTAGGATACTCTATCCAGTGGGATTATCAACTGAATAGAAGGAGACACATAGAAATTCTCAACAAACAAAAATTTTTTTAAAGTTCATCAATATTAAACCTACCTTAAAAGAAATGTTAAAGGGTCTTCTCTAAGTGGAAAAGAAGTAAGAGTCTATAGAAAAGGGACAATCCCAATAGGAAAGTCCAATATATACTTATTTAAGTATCAACCACTTAAATAAGCCAGTGCGTAGACTAAAGACAAAAATTGTAAAAGCAACTATAACTATAATAAACAGTTAAGTGATAAGCATGAAGATGTAAAATTTGACATTAAAAACACAGAACGTAGAAGAGGGGAGTAAAAAAAGTGTAGATCTTTTGAATCTGTTTGAAATTAAATGATTACCAGTTTAAAACAAGTAGACAAAGTTATGGGTCAATATATATGAACCCCATGGTAACCACAAATCAAAAACCTATAATATATACACAAAAACTAAAAAGAAAGGAACCCAAGCATACTACTAAAGAAATCATCAAACCACAAGGGAAGAAACAAAAAGAAGAAATATAAACAGAGAAGAACTACAAAAACAACTAAAAACAAGTAATTAAATGGCTATAAGTACATACTTATCAATAATTATTTTAAATGTCAAGGGACTAAATGCTCTGATCAAAAGACATAGGGTGGCTGATTGGATTTTTAAAATAAAAAGATGCTTCTATACGCTGTCTACAGGAAACTCACTTCAGAGATAAAGACATACATAGACTGAAAGTGGGGGGATTGAAAAATATATTTCCTGCAAATGGAAAAGACAAGACAAGAAAGTGGGGGTGGCAATACTCCTATCAGACAAAATAAACTTTAAAACAAGGTTAAAACAAAAGACAAAGAAGGGTATTATATAATGATAAAAGGATCAATACAAGAGGATACTACACCCATAAGCATATATGCACCTATTACAACAGCACCTATATATATAAAGAAAATACTAACAGACGTAAAATTGGAAATTGATAATAATACCATAATAGTAGGGGACTTTAACACCCCACTTACATCAATGGACTGATCATCCAGACAGAAAAGCAATAAGGCAACAGTGATCTTAAATGCTGTAACAGACCAGTTGGACTTAATAGATATCTATAAGATGTCCAACCAAACTAGCAGAATACACATTTTTTTTCAAGTGCACATAGAACATTCTCCAGGATAGATCACATGTTAGGCCACAAAATAAGTCTCATTAGTTTAAGAGGATAGAAATTATATCAAAGCAGTTTTTCTGACCACAGGGTATGAAACTAGAAATCAGTTACAGAAAAAAAATAGGAAAAGAACAAACACCTAGAGACTAAGCAAAATGCCACTAAAAACCAATGGGTCAATAAAGAAATCAAAGAGGACATAAGCTAATACCTGTGACAAATGAAAACGTAAACAACTGTTCAAAATATATGTGATGTACCAAAAGGAGTTCTAAGAGGGAAGTTTTTAGTGATAGAGGCCTTCCTCAAGAAACAATAAATATCTCAAATAAACAACCTAAACTGCCACCTAAAACAATTAGAAAAAGAAGAACAAAGTGCAAAGTCAGCACAAGGATAGACCTAGTAAAAATCAGAGGAAATAAATAAAATAAAGAAAAAAAACACAACAAAGGTCAATGAAACTAAGAGCTGGTGTTTTTAAAATATAAACAAAATTGACAAAACGTTAGCCAGGTTCACATTGAAGAAAAGAGAGAAGACCCAAATAAACAAAATAAATGAAAGAGGAGAAATAAAAACTGATACCACAGAAATACAAAAAGAATACCATTACAGCTTATATGCCCACAAATTGGACAACTTAGAATAAATGGACAAATTTCCAGAAACATACAAACTACCAAGACTGAATCAAGAAAAAATAAACAATTTGAGAATACCAATCACAAATATATTTTAAATACATTTGAAATTTTAAAAACTCCAGCAAACACAAGTCCAGCACTAGATGGCTTCACAGGAGGATTCTGTCAAACAGATGAAGAACTAACAACTATTCTTTTCAAAATATTCCAAAAAATTAAGGAGGACAAAACACTCCCAAATTAATTCTACAGGGCTCATATTACCCTGATACCAAAACAAAACAAAGACACTAAGAAAAAGAAAATTACAGGCCAATATCTTTGACAAATACAGATACAAAACAATCAAAAATCATCAAAATATTAAAAAACCAAATCCAACAGTATATAAAAAAGATTATACACACATGATCAAGTTGGATTTATTTCAGGGAGGTAAGGATGGTTCAATATTTGCAAATCAGAAGTAGCCCCATCCACCAGAGCGCAGACAGAAGAAGCAAGAACTACAATCCTGCAGCCTGTGGAACAAAAACCACATTCACAGAAAGACAGACAAGATGAAAAGGCAGAGGGCTATGTACGAGATGAAGGAACAAGATAAAACCCCAGGAAAACAACTAAATGAAGTGGAGATAGGAAAACTTCCAGAAAAAGAATTCCGAAAAATGACAATGAAGACGATCCAGGACCTCAGAAAAAGAATGGAGGCAAAGATCGAGAAGATGCAAGAAACGTTTATCAAAGACCTAGAAGAATTAAAGAAGAAACACCTAGAAGAATTAAAGAACAAACAAACAGAAATGAATGATAAAATAACTGAAATGAAAAATACAGTAGAAGGAATCAATAGCAGAATAACTGAGGCAGAAGAACGGATAGGTGACCTGGAAGACAGAATGGTGGAAACCACTGCCATGGAACAGAATAAAGAAAAAAGAAAGAAAAGAAATGACGACAGCCTAAGAGACCTCTGGGACAACATTAAACGCAAAAACCTTTGCATTATAGGGGTCCCAGAAGGAGAAGAGACAGAGAAAGGACCCAAGAAAATATTTGAAGAGATTATAGTGGAAAATTTCCCTAACATAGGAAAGGAAATAGCCACCCAAGTCCAGGAAGCACAGAGAGTTCCAAGCAGGATAAACCCAAGGAAAAACATGTTGAGACAAATACTAATCAAATTGACAAAAATTAAAGACAAAGAAAAATTATTGAAAGCAGCAAGGGAAAAAAGACAAATAACATACAAGGGAACTCCCATAAGGTTAAGAGCTGATTTCTCAGCAGAAACTCTACAAGCCAGAAGGGAGTGGCACAGTATAGTTAAAGTGATGAAAGGGAAGAAACTACAAACAAGATTACTCTACCTGGCAAAGATCTCATTCAGATTACACAGAAGAATCAAAAGCTTTACAGACAAGCAAAAGCTAAGAGAATTCAGCACCACCAAACCAGCTCTACAACAAATGCTAAAGGTACTTCTCTAAGTGGGAATCACAAGAGAAGAAAAGGACGTACCAAAACAAACCCATAACAAGAAGAAAATGGTAATAGGAACACACATATCAGTAATTACCTTGAACTTGAATGGATTAAATGCTCCAACCAAAAGACACAGGTTCGCTGAATGGAAACAAAAACAAGACCCATATATATTCTGTCTACAAGAGACCAAATTCAGACCTAGGGACACATAGACACTGAAAGTGAGGGGATGGAAAAAGATATTCCATGCAAATGGAAATCAAAAGAAAGCTGGAATAGCAACACTCATATCAGATAAAAAGACTTTAAAATAAAGAATGTTACAAGAGACAAGGAAGGACACTACATAATGATTAAGGATTCAATCCAAGAAGAAGATATAACAATTATAAATATATATGCACCCAATATAGGAGCACCTCAATACATAAGGCAACTGCTAACAGCTATAAAAGAGGAAATCAACAGTTACCCAATAATAGTGGGAGTCTTTAACACCTCACTTACACCAATGGAGAGATCATCCAAACAGAAAAAAAAAAAAAAAAAGGAAACACAAGCTTTAAATGACACAATAGACCACATAGATTTAATTGATATTTATAGGACATTCCATCCAAAATCAGCAGATTACACTTTCTTCTCAAGTGCACATGGAATATTCTCCTGGATAGATCACATCTTGGGTCACAAATCAAGCCTCAGTAAATTTAAGAAAACTGAAGTCATACCAAACATCTTTCTGACCACAACACTATGAGATTAGAAATCAATTACAGGGGGAAAAATGTAAAAAACACAAACACATGGAGGCTAAACAATACGTTACTAAATAACCAAGAGATCACTGAAGAAATCAGAGAGGAAATCAAAAAATACTTAGAGACAAATGACAATGAAAACACAATGATCCAAAACCTACGGAATGCAGCAAAAGCAGTTCTAAGAGGGAAGTCTATAGCAATACAAGCTTACCTAAAGAAACAAGAAAAAACTCAAATAAATAACCTAACCTTACACCTAAAGGTACTAGAGAAAGATGAACAAACAAAACCCAAAGTTACTAGAAGGAAAGAAATCATAAAGATCAGAGCAGAAATAAATGAAATAAAAACAATCAATAAATTTAGCAAAAATCAATAAAACTAAAAGCTGTTTCTTTGAGAAGATAAACAAAATTGATAAACCATTAGCCAGACTCATCAAGAAAAAGAGGGAGAGGACTCAAATCAATAAAATTAGAAATGAAAAAGTAGAAGTTACAACAGACACCAGAGAAATACAAAACATCCTAAGAGACTACTACAAGCAACTCTATGCCAATAAAATGGACAACTTGGAAGAAATGGACAAATTCTTAGAAAGGTATAACCTTCCAAGACTGAACCAGGAAGAAACAGAAAATATGAACAGACCAATCACAAGTAATGAAACTGAAACTGTGACTAAAAATCTTCCAACAAACAAAAGTCCAGGACCAGATGGCTTCACAGGTGAATTCTATCAAACATTTAGAGAAGAGCTAACACCCATCCTTCTAAAACTCTTCCCAAAAAATTGCAGAAGAAGGAACACTACCAAACTCATTCTATGAGGTCAACATCACCCTGATATCAAAACCAGACAAAGATACTATAAAAAAAGAAAATTAAAGACCAATATCGCTGATGAATATAGATGCAAAAATCCTCAACAAAATACTAGCAAACAGAATGCAACAACACATCAAAAGGATCATACACCATGATCAAGTGGGATTTATCCCAGGGATGCAAGGATTCTTCAATATATGCAAATCAATCAATGTGATACACCATATTATCAAATTGAAGAATAAAAACCATATGATCATCTCAATAGATACAGAAAAAGCTTTTGACAAAATTCAACACCTATTTATGATAAAAAAAAAAAAAAACTGTCCAGAGAGTGGGCATAGAGGGAACGTACCTCAACATAATAAAGGCTATATATGACAAGCCTACAGCAAACGTCATTCTCAATGGTGAAAAACTGAAAGCATTTCCACTAAGATCAGGAACAAGACAAGGATGTCCACTATCACCACTATTATTCAACACAGTTTGGAAGTCCTAGCCATGGCATTCAGAGAAGAAAAAGAAATAAAAGGAATACAAATTGGAAAAGAAGAAATAACGTTGTCACTGTTTGCAGATGACATGATACTATACATAGAGAATCCTAAAGATGCCACCAGAAAACTACTAGAGCTAATCAATGAAGTTGGCAAAGTTGTAGGATAGAAAATTAATGCAGAGAAATCTCTTGCATTCCTATACACTAATGATGAAAAATCTGAAAGAGAAATTAAGGAAACACTCCAATTTACCATAGCAACAAAAAGAATAAAATACCTAGGAATAAACCAACCTAGAGAGACAAAAGACCCTTATGCAGAACACTATAAGATACTGATGAAAGAAATTAAAGATGATTCAAACAGATACAGAGATATACCATGTTCTTGGACTGGAAGAAACAATATTGTGAGAATGACTATACTACCCAAAGCAATCTACAGATTTAATGCAGTCCCCATCAAATTACCAAATGCATTTTTTACAGAACTTGAACAAAAAGTCTTAAAATTTGTATGGAGACACAAAAGTTCCCATATAGCCAAAGCAGTGTTGAGGGAAAAAACAGAGGTGGAGGAATCAGGCTCCCCAACTTCAGAGTATACTACAAAGCTACAGTAATCAAGACAGTATGGTACTGGCACAAAAACAGAAATAATGATCAATGGAATAAGATAGAAAGCCCAGAGAATAAACCCATGCACCTATGGTCAACTAATCTATGACAAAGGAGGCAAGGATATACAATGGAGAAAAGACAGTCTCTTCAATAAGTGTTGCTGGGAATACTGGACAGCTACATGTAAAAGAATGAAATTAGAACACTCCCTAACGCCATACACAAAAATAAAACCAAAATGGATTAGAAACCTAAATGTAAGGCTGGACACTGTAAAACACTTAGAGGAAAACATAGGAAGAACACTCTTTGACATAAATCACAGCAAGATCTTTTTTGATCCACCTCCTAGAGTAATGGAAATAAAAACAAAAATAAACAAATGGGACCTAATGAAACTTAGAAGCTTTTGCAAAGCAAAGGAAACTACAAACAAGACAAAAAGACAACCCTCAGAATGGGAGAAAATATTCGCAAATGGATCAATGGACAAAGTATTAATCTCCAAAATATATAAACAGCTCATGCAGCCCAATATTAAAAAAAACAACCCAATCAAAAAATGGGCAGAAGTCCTAAATAGTCATTTCTCCAAAGAAGACATACAGATGGCCAAGAAGCACATGAAAAGCTGCTCAGCATCACTAATTATTAGAAAAATGCAAATCAAAACTACAATGAGGTATCACCTCATACCAGTTAGAATGGGCATCATCAGAAAATCTACAAATAACAAATGCTGGAGAGGGTGTGGAGAAAAAGGAACCCTTTTGCACTGTTGGTGGGAATATAAATTGATACAGCCACTATGTAGAATAATATGGAGGTTCCTTAAAAATCTAAAAGTAGAATTACCATATGACCCAGCAATCCCACACTGGACATATACCCAGAGAAAACCATAATTCACCCCAATGAATTGTGACACACGCACCCCAATGTTCACTGCAACACTGTTTACAACAGCCAAGTCATGGAAGCAACCTAAATGCCAACTGACAGACGAATGGATAAAGATGTGGTACATATATACAATTGAATATTAGCTATAAAAAGGAACGAAATTGGGTCATTTGTAGAGATGTGGATGGATCTAGAGACTCTCATACAGAGTAAAGTAAGTCAGAAAGTGAAAAACAAATATCGTATATTAACGCATATATGTGGAACCTAGAAAAATGGTACAGATGAACTGGTCTGCAGGGCAGAAATAGAGACACACATGTAGAATATAAACTTATGGACACCAAGGTGGGAAGTGGCTGGGGGGTGGGGGTGGTGTGATGAATTGGGAGATTGGGATTGACATATATATATTCTAATATGCATAAAATGAATAACTAATAAGAACCTGCTGTATAAATAATAAATAAAATAAAATTCAAAAATTGAAAAAAAATTGCAAATCAATCAGTTGGATATGGCAAATTAACAAAAAGGAGGGATAAAAATCACATGATCATCCCAATAATTTCAGGAAGAACTTTTGACAAAATTCAACATCAATTCATGGTAAAAATCTCATCTAAGTGGGTTCACAGGGAACATATCTCACCATAATAAAGGCCATTTCTGACAAACCCATGGCTAACATCATACTCAACTGTAAAAAGCTAAAAGCCTTTTCTCTAAACTCAAGGAAAAGACAAGGAATGCCCACTCTCTCCACTTCTGTTTAACATAGTATTGGAAGTCCTACCCATAGCCACCAGACAAGAAAAAATGGCATCCAAATTGGAAGGTAAGAAGTAAAGCTGTCAATATTTGCAGATGACATGAAACATTACATTGAAAACCCTAAAGTCTCCATCCAAAAACTATTAGAATTAATAATGAATTCAGGAAAGTTGTAGAATACAAGACTAATATACAGAAGCCTGTTGCTTTCCTATACACTAATAATGAACAATCAGAAAGAGAAAGTTAAAAAATCAATCCTGCTTAAAATCACATCAAAAAGAACAAAATACCTAGGAATAAACTTAAGCAAGGAGGTGAAAGACCTATATTCTGAAAACTATAAAACATTGATGAAGGAAGCTGAAGATGATAAATTAAATGCAAAGATATACCATGCACTTGGATTGGAAGAATTAGTAATGTTAAAATGGCCATACTACTCAAAGCAATCTACCGATTCTATGAAACTTCCATCAGAATACTCATACATTTTTCACAGAACTTGTACAAATAAGCCTAAAATTCGTATGGAACCACAAAAGACCCTAAATTGCCAAAGCAATATTGAAAAAGAAAAGAAAGGAAGAAGAACAAAGGTATAGGTATCAGGCTTCAAACTATACTACAAAACTATAGTAATCAAAACATCATGGTACTGCCACAAAAACAGATATATAGGTCAATGAAACAGAATAGAGATCCCAGAAATAAACCCATACAACTATGGTCAATTTGTCTGTGACAAAGGTGGAAAGAATATACAATGCAGAAAAGACAGACTCTTCAATAAGTGGTGCTGGGCAAATTGGAGAGCTACATGTAAAATAATGAGATTAGAACATTTCCTCACACCTTATACAAAAATAAACTCAAAAATGATTAAAGACCTAAAAGCAAGACCTGAAAGCATAAAACTTCTAGAAGAGAACATGGGCAGAATACTCTTTGACATAAAGGGTGGCAATATTTTTTGGATCTGTCTCTTAAGGCAAAAGAAATAAGAGCAAAAATAAACAAACGGAACCTAATTAAACTTAAAAGTTGTTGCACAGAAAAGGAAAGCATCAAAAAATGAAAAGACAACCTACAGAATGGGAGAAAATGGTTGCATATGATATGACTGACAAGAGGTTAATATCCAAAACATACAAACAGCTCATAACACTCATTATCAAAAAACAAGCAAGCGAATCAAAAAATGGGCAGAAGACCTAAATAAACATTTCTCCAAAGAAGGCATACAGATGGCCAAGAAGCACATGAAAAGATGCTCAACATCACTAATTATTTGAGAAATGCAAATCCAAACTACAGTGAGGTATCAACTCACACCAGTCAGAATGGCCATCATCAAAAAATCTACAAACAATAAATGCTGGAGAGGGTGTACTGCTGGTAGGAATGTAAATTGATAGAGCCACTATGGAGAGCAGTATGGAGGTTCCTTAAAAAAACTGAAAATAGAAATACCATATGACCCAGCAATCCCACTACTGGGCATATACCCAGAGAAAACTATAATTCAAAAAGACACATGCACCCCAATGTTCACTGAAGCACTATTTACAATAGCCAGGTCATGGAAACAATCTAAATGCCCATCGACAGATGAATGGATAAAGAAGATGCGTTACATATATACAATGGAATATTACTCAGCCATTAATAGGAACAAATTTTGGTCATTTGTAGAGACGTGGATGGACCTAGAGACAGTCATACAGAGTGAACGAAGTCAGAAAGGGAAAAACAAATATCATATATTAACACATATATGTGGTATCTAGAAAAATGGTACAGATGAACCGGTTTGCATGTCAGAAATAGAGAAACAGACATAGAGAAAAAACATATGGACACCAAGGTGGGAAAGGTGGGGTTGGATGAACTGGGAGATTGAGATTGACATATATACACTAATATTTATAACTAATGAGGACCTGGGGCATAGCACAGGGAACTCTAGTGTTTTGTGGTGACCTAAATGGGAAGGAAATCCAAAAAAGAGGAGATATATGTATACATATGGCTGATTCACTACGCTGTACAGTAGAAACTAACACAACATTGTAAAACAACTATACCCCAATAAAAATTTAAAAATAATTTTTTAAGTCTACAAATAACAAGTGTTGGTGAGGATGTGAAGAAAGGGGAACCCTTGAACACTGTTTTCTGGGAGTGTAAATTGTTGTAGCTACTATGGAAAACAGTATGGAGACGCTTCAAAAAAATTAAAACTAGAACTACTATATGAGCAGCAATTCCACTCCTGGGCATATATCCAGAAAAAAATAAAAACGGTATTTTGAAAAGATATATGCACCCCAATGTTCTTAGTAGCACTATTTACAATAGCCAAGATATGTAAGAAAGCCAACTGTCCATCAACAGATGAATGGATAAAGAAGATGTTTATATATATATATATATATATATATATATATATATATATATATATATATATGAATGGAACATAACTCAGCCATTAAAAAAAATGAAATTCTACCATTGACAGCAATGTGGATGAACCCAGAGAATGTTATGCTTAGTGAAAGAAGTCAGACAGAGGAAGACAAATACTGTATGTATGATATCATTCATATGTGGAATCTAAAAGTAATACAATGGTGATATAGATAGCAAAATAGAATCAGACTCACAGATATAGAAAACAAATGAGTCGTTACCAGTGGGGAGAGGGAAGGGAGGAAGGGCATGTCAGGGATATGAGATTAAGATATACAAACTACTATGTATAAAATAGATAAACAACAAGGATATATTGTATAGCACAGGGAATAATACCCATTTATCTTGTAATAACTTTTAATGGAGTATAATTTGTAAAAATACTGAATCACTATTCTGTATACCTGACTCGTATATTATAAATCAACTATACTTCAATTTAAAAAATGGTGAAAGACCACTGCATTAGGCTTAAAATTCAGATGTGATAGAAATTATTAAAGCAAAATTATATAATTATTTATACAATTAATAAAGGATTACCTCCTTAAAAAAAAGGCATGTGTTATGATACTGACATGGTCATGGAGAAACAAATAAATGGCATAGAACAGGAAGCTAAGAAAAACATCCAAACATGTATAAAAGCTTGATATATGACAGAGGAGTCATTACACGTGGAGAAAGAATGAATTATTTAATGTGTTGATGGGACAAATGACTATTGATATAGAAAATAAAAACAAAGGCCTAGGAAATGCCATTTATAGAATTTTATATTAATATGTAAATTCACAAATAAAAAAGGAAATACTTTAAAGAAAATATAGAGGTTTTGCTGCTTGATTTTTGGAATGGGAAGGATATCTTAACAAGATACATGATGCATAACCATAGAAACACAGACTGAACGTTCTGACACTGTCAAATTAAAACTCCTCTCAATAAATAGATACCACAAAGAAAAATGAAGTTATAAGCCACTACCTAGAAAAAGATATTTTCAACTATTATAATAAAGAGTAAATATATGTAAAATTTCTCCTTCTTATGAAATCAATTTCCCAAATATCATCTCCTTAGCATTGAATATCACTTAGCATAGAATAGATTGCTATTTTACATGGTATCAAAATAAAAATGACAAATCCAGTTGTGGCAGAGCAAGGTATAAACATTTAGGAATTCTAAAACAATCTAATATCGTAGGCCAAATATTAGTAGCGGATTGATTGCTATTCTCATCCAATGTAAGAGCCTATAATCTATTAATATACTGCATATGGATTTCATGCTCTAGTTTGTGGATGGGATTGGAAATCATTTCCTCCCTTGTAACACAGAAAGTTAGTGGTGTATATAATTTGATATCTGTAGATTGCACAGCAACACATTTCCTAAGAACTCCTGATGTGAAATTTAACTTGAAAGTTACATTTGTATGCTCTAGCTCATGAACTTGACACTATTCTGAATATCACCATAGGTAAGTTATTCTCTGCATGGTATGGCTTTTGGAAGTTAATTAGAGATACTACATGATATCAGCTCCTTGTGAAATGTTGAAATGGAGATATGATACTCCTCAGGAAAACATTGTTCTGGCAGAGAAAATGAATAGATTTGTAGTTGATTTGTATGCTAGTGTTTGAGGTAAGGGTGAATGTTTCAGAGACAATTGCAATCATTTGCTCCTAGGTTCTGTATCTGTTGTGACCTTCCTCCAGTGACTATACAATTGATAAAGAAGTTACAGGAACAGGAATTTTGAAGCTAATGGTAATTAAGAATAAAGGTAATGCCAGTAGCTCTGAGGGATCAGAGATTGAATTTCTTTTTAAATAAAAAAAGCCACTCTTACAAACCATGGCATATATAAGACTGCATTGTACCTGATTCTGTTCATCTATATCTACCACTATACCATAAACTCCATGAAACAAGGACTTTATCAGTCTCAGTGTCTGTTACATGGTAGGTACTCAATAAATATTTGCTAAATGAGTAACTGAATGATTAAATGAAATGATCTTTTCTCCTTGAGGAACAGTTTATACAGAAACAAATATAAGGTTGACCAAACTAAAGACAAAGATTCTTTTTTCAGTGATCTCTACTAGATATGCTATAATCAAATTTGCATTCTTAGAGCAGCATCAAAACACACTGCCAATGATGCTGTGGAAGGGGAGACAAGGCATTTAGGATTAGAATTATTTTTTTAATTATTTAAAATAGTGTTAAGATAAACAAAGCAGATTCAAAATGTTGTAAGCATAAATGCCATGAAAAAAGTGAATGATTATTAGTTATGGTACTTTGAGGCTTCTCTTTACATTGCAGTTTAAATGAGGCCAGGTAAGTGCAAGTTAATTATACAAATTTTACAAAGTACTCTTCAAATAATGGTGTTTTCATTTATAAATCACACTAAAAATTGTGTCCATATAGGCAGAGCTTCACAGATTTCATATTTCCCAAACAAACATGGTATAATTACATTATTGACCAGAAAATAGTGTATATTATTAAGTCACTCAATAAAGGATAATTTAGTGCAAACCTCTACAATAAATAGAATAGTAAAATAGACCACAGAGATTACAGAAAGCACATAAATGTATTTTACACATGTACCACCTAAAATAAATTCAGCATATTAAATAATTGTTTTCATTTTTATTTTAACGATTTGACCAAAAAGAATATTCAGTATTCCGATAACAATTATTATAATTTTAACATTAAAATTTCACATTTTGAAAGAGAATGTTCTAGGGTACTATAAAATGATATTAAACTAAGTTTGCTTAGAATTATTTTTTCCAAGGAATAAACTCTCTCTATTAATCAAAAGTGTTCAAATTATTTCTAAATACTTCCAAAAATTTCATGGCTATGTCGAAACTGTAGTATAATGCTCAGTGTGCATTTTTTGGTTATTGGTGGTATTGATAATGATGACAAGCTTTTAAAATGTCTAGAGAATAATCAAATCTTTCTTCTCTTTATTCTTTCCTACCAATCTATTTTATTCCAAAGAGTCTTAAAATAATATATGTTGGGTATCAGAACTTCAGTCTTCATTGGAAGAACATAAAAGGAAAACTACTATCAATTTATTTGAACTTTTAAGGAGATTCTAAACCTCTTTAATAAATGTTCTGAAGTATGCAGAAATATTCCAACAACATCCTCAATTGTCATTGGGTCTTTTTTTCTTCCAGTTATATTGAGATATAATTGACATACAGCATTGTATAAGTTTAGGTTGTATATAATGTGACTTACATCCATCATGAAGTGATTAAGCTAACATTCATCATATGATGTAGATATAAAATAAAATAAAATAAATATTTCCTTGTGATAAGAACTCAGGATTTACTCTCTTGACAATTTTCATATATAACATATAGCAGTATTAATTATATTTATCATGTTGTACACTGGATGTCTTGTACTTATTTACCTTATAACTGGAAGTTTGTACCTCTTGACCACCTTCAGCCATTCCTCCCTCTCCCCCACCTCCTCCTCTGACAATCACAAAATTAATCTCTTTTTCTACAAGATTGTTAGTTTGTTTTGAAGTATAATTGACCTTCGACACTATGTTTGCTCCTGGTACACAACACAGTGTTTTGATATTTCGATACATTTCAAAATGATCACCAGGATAAGTCTAGTTACCATCTGTTACCATACAAAGATATTACATAATTATTGACTACATTCCCCACACTGTACATTTCATACCATAACTCATTTATTTTGGAGCTAGAAGTTTGTACCTTTGAATCTTTCTCACCTATGAATCTTTCTCACCTATTTCTCTCCTCCTCCGACCCCATTCTCCTCTGGCAACCACTTATTTGTTATCTGTATCTATGACTATGTTTCTGTTTTGTTTTATGTTTGTTCATTTGTTTGGTTTTTAGATTCCACATATAAGTGAAATTACACAGTATTTGTCTTTCTCTGACTTATTTCACTTAGCATAATACCTGCTAGGTCTATCCATGTTGTCATAAATTGCAAGTTATCATTCTTTTTTATGGCTGAATAGTATTCCATTGTATATGTATACCACATCTTCTTTATCCATTTATCTATTGATGGGCATTTAGGTTGCTTCCATATATTAGATAGTTTAAATAATACTGCAATGAACATAGGGGTGGATTTATCTTTTTGAATTAGTGTTCCTGTTTTCTTCAAATAAACACCCAGGAATGAAATTTCTGGGTCATATGGTAGATCATTTTTTTAATTTCTTGAGGAATCCCCATACTGTTTTCCACAGTGGTGGCACCAATTTACATTCCCACAAAACAGTGTACAAGTGTTCCCTTTTCTCTACATCCTCAGTAACACTCGTTATTTCTTTCTTTTTGACAATAGCCACTGTGACTGGTGTGAGGTGATATCTCATTGTGGTTTTTATTTGTATTTCCCTGTTGACTAGTGATATGAACATCTTTTCATGTGTCTGTTGGCCATCTGTATGTTTTCTATGGAAAAATGTCTATTCAGCTCCTCTGCCCATTTTTAAATCTGGTTTTTTCTTTTATTGTTGAATTGTATGAGTTGTTTGTTGTATTTATATATACTAACAACAAACTATCAGAAAGAGAAATTAAGAAAACAAGACTATTTACAATCCCATAGAAAATAATAATTTACTTAGGAATAAATCTAACTAAGGAGGAAAAAGACCTGTATTCAGGAAACCATAAGACTCTGACGAAAGAAATTGAAGATGACAGATGACACAAATGGAAAGATATACTGTGCTCACTGTTTGGGAGAATTACTATTGTTAAAATGACCATACTACCCAAGGCAATCTACAGATTCAATGCAGTCCCTATCAAAATGCCAATGTAATTTTTCACAGAACTAGAACAAATAATTCTAAAATGTGTATGGAAACAAAAAACCCAAATAGCTGAAACAATCTTGAAAAAGAAGAGCAACTTGAGGATATGGGGAGGGGGAGGGGTAAGCTGTGACAAAGTGAGAGAGAGGCATGGAAATATATACACTACCAAACGTAAGGTAGATAGCTAGTGGGAAGCAGCCACATAGCACAGGGAGATCAGCTCGGTGCTTTTGTGACCGCCTGGAGGGGTGGGACAGGGAGGGTGGGAGGAAGGGAGACACAAGAGGGAAGAGATATGGGAACATATGTATATGTATAACTGATTCACTTTGTTATAAAGCAGAAACTAACACACCATGTAAAAAAAAAAAAAAAAAAAAGAAGAGCAAAGCTGTAGGTATCATGCTCCCTAATTTCAACCTATACTATATTTTCAAAGCACAGAAACAGACACATAGATCAATGGAACAGAACAGAGAAGCCAGAAATGAACCCATAGTTACATGGGCAATTAATCTAGAACAAGAAAAGGCAAGAATATACAATGGGGAAAAGACAGCCTCTTCAATAAATAGTGTTGGAAAACTGGACAGGTACATTCAAAAAAATAAAACTGGACTACTGTCTCACACCATATACAAAAATAAACTCAAAATAGATGAAAGACTTAAATGTAAGACATGAAACCATAAAACTTCTAGAAGATAAGAAGTACACTCTTTGACATGAGCCTTAGCAATATTTTTTGGATATGTCTCCTCAGGCAAGGAAAACAAAACCCAAAAAAACCAAATGAGACCTCATCAAACTTAAAACTTTTGCACGGTGAAGGAAACTATCCACAAAATGAAAGGGCTGCCTACTGAATGGGAGAAGATATTTGCAAAAGATATATCTGATAAGGGGTTAATATAATGGATAAAGGCACCTGGACTGTGGACATTAATTAGGTAATGCTCAATCAGTAGAGAAGGGAAATAAAACATTTCCTTCCTAGTTAGGTAAAATTTATATTGGTGACTTCAGGAAAGGCAGATTAATTGAATAAAAATATCATTTTACTTTATATTTTATCATTTTACCTTTTATTCAAAGACATTATCATTTGTAAGGTCTTTAGTATGAGCCAGGCACTATTTTATGTGATTTAAATTAACACCACATCAACAGAGTGAAGTAAGTACCATTATTCACTCCATTTCAAAGATGGGAAACTGAGGTACAGAGAAATTAAGCAACTTTCCCAAAGTTACATGTATACTAAATGGAAGAGCTGAGATTCAGACCCAGGCAATCCGGTCTGGAGCCCAAACTTTAAACAACTAGGCATATGACCTTTGCACTGAATTAGACTGATTTGAATTGAAACAGCTTGGGGGGGGGGGGTCTGCCACTAGCATCATACTGTAAAGGAGGCAAAGATGAATAACACAAAGCTTCTGCCCTGAGGCCACTTTCAATTTCACAGATGTTCATAAGTATTGAACACTTAGGAATGCATTCACAGATTGTTGGCATGCAAACTGCCTTTTTATATAATGTGCTATACTACACCTCTACATGTTTTCATTTCCCTTCTCTGAATTCCTTAGCACTAAGTGGCCTGGATTGCTTATTTTAGCACCTAATCATCTCCTTCCTTTTCCCTATTGTGTACAGAATCATTCAGTCAGACAACTTACTGAATCCATATGGTTTAAGGGATTACAGTGACATTATTTTTGTCTTTTCTCAACCAGAGGTCTTCAACCCAGGATCCTGGAGTATATAAAGACTTTATAAGGGATCAGTATGCACAGTTTCAATGGTATTGATTTCTAGATTCTCATATTCTTTTTGTTTGTTTTTTTAAATTTATTTATTTTTGGTTGCGTTGGGTCTTCATTGCTGCACACAGACGTGGGTTTCTCACTGCGGTGGCTTCCCTTGTTGCGGAGCACGGGCACTAGGTGCACAGTCTTCAGTAGTTATGGCATACGGGCTCAGTAGTTGTGGCTCACAGGCTCTAGAGCGTAGGCTCAGTAGTGGCGCACGGGCTTAGTTGCTCTGCGGTATGTGGGATCTTCCTGGACCAGGGCTCGAACCCATGTCCCCTGCATTGGCAGGTGGATTCTTAACCACTGCACCACCAGGGAAGTCCCTATATTCTCATATTCTTATATACCTTTCTTAAAATTGATCTGAGAACAAACTGAAATTCACAGTCTGCTCCCTTGTACACAAATTATAGGCATACCCCTCTCTCATCCCTAATATTAATAAGGTAGATTACCTGAGTTTTAAAAAACTCTAGGATGCTAAACAAAATGATATATTTAAATATTGATTATAGGAGATTCTCCTAAACTCCTTCTTCTCTTTATACACACACACACACACACACACACAGTAAGCACATAATATAAACACACACAGAATTTTATATTAGAAATGGATATTTTGACCTATGTGTAAAGGAGTATATTCAGGATAAACAAAGCATAAGTTACTGATGATCCTTCCATAAAATGTTAATATTTAGTATGTTTTGCAGGACTACTAAATTCTGCAAGTTTTGTTAGACAAAGTACATTGAATTTTTTTAGGTTTGTTTTTATTCAATTAAGTACTTAACACTGACTTTGTAAATATATAAAATTTTTATTACTATTTTAATGTATTTTCAAGTTTTTTTAACAGTTTGAAACGTATATTTTCTATCTCTTAAAATTAAGAAAAGTATTAATTTTGCCTTATGATAAAACACTTTAGATTTGAGCTAAAAATATGAAAGGAAGTACATCGTTTTCCCAAATTTATTATAGGTATGCAGTAAAAGAACAGAAGAGGTAAAATTTAAGACAGTCTAGAGAAGCTATTAGTAGAGAATTTAAGCTCTTAGATAACAGGGTTCCTATGAACCTACAGTAAACTCTTATAACTGAATCTCCAATTTTTAAACTGAGCATGTGTGCTTGAAAGACATATGAAATACTAGATGTTTTTTTTAAAAAAAATAGTCTACTCCACTGTAAACATTCCATAGTAACTTAGTTTTGCCATGAATTAAATGTCCCCTAGGATGGCAATGGATGATACAAACTTTTCTCAGTAGCACTGAAAGAATATATATATATTTTTGGCCAAACAAGGTTGTACAACATTCACAGAAGTTCTGTGTTTATACATCCACAAGAATTATTTAGCTCCTGAGTCTGTAGGTTAACAATTAAAGTTAGGCATGGATGGGAGGTCCATTTGGTCTTGGCTGAGGAGACTCATATACTTGAGTGTTTGCTAGGAAAGCTGGGGCACTCATCTCTTTCCACATGTCTTTCCTCTGCCAGTAGCCAGTCAGGGCATGCTCATGGCAATGGAAGAAATACCAAAGAGCATGTAGAAACACTCGAGGCCTCCTGAGACCTTGGCACAGAATTGGCAGAAAGGCACTTACTTCCACCTTATTTCACTGACCAAAGCGAGTCAAATACCAAGCCCCATATACAGATGGTTCTATAAAGTTGTATAGCAAAGGTCATGGTTATAAGAGTGAATAACTGTAATTGTAATAAGGGCCATTTATTGCCATTCACCTCAGATGTATATAAGATTACATTGTTCTTCCTTATTATTTTCACAAAATAGTAAAATCTCATATAGTTTGCCTAGATGTTAGCTTGGACACATTTTTAAAAGCTTTGAATTAAAGTGACCATATCCTGAATGTTCTTACCTTGGGAGGGGTGCGGGGAGACACAAACCACACTTTATATAGAATCAGGAATTTCTAATCTATACAATTCAATATACAGAATAATTAAAATATATACTTCCATGCTTAAAGGGAGAAAGACCTCACATGGCAGGTAGGGCCTAAGGCCAATTTGACTATTCTTCTTTTTATATTTTCTGTATTTAATACCTTTCTATTACATACATGGAGCTTTTTTTCTACTTTCCTATTAATATAATGAATATGTATTATAGATATAATAGAAAAACTATGGGGAAATAATCAGAAGATGAAAATGAGTTAATTTTAACACCAAACCTAAGTCTTCATTTCCCTGAGTAAATTTCTTAAAATGAATGATCTTTCATTTTATCTTCTCTGTTCTCAGATATATTAATTTATGTAGCATATTAGCAGCATAAGAGGTAGCAATTTTTGTGACTGGTAATGTTAACCGAAAACTGTGTTTTTGAGGAAAACTCTGGAAGAGGAGAGTTTTACATGTATTTGTGGATGTCACGGTAATTTTATTGTTTAGCAAAAAGAAAACGTGGTAAATTATTTTTTAATCTATGGATAGGAAAAGCTTTATGTGATATCAGTTAAAAATGTCAACAACGCAAGGGAAATTGTGTATTTAATAGGGCATCAATTACCAAATTTACAAAGTGGTCTAATCAGATTAAGATAGAGACATGGCCTTTGTCTCTACAAATATATATGTATATATATATATATATATATATATATATTTTTTTTTTTTTTTTTTTTTTTTGTGGTACGCGGGCCTCTCACTGTTGTGGCCTCTCCCGTTGTGGAGCACAGGCTCCGGATGCGCAGGCTCCGGACGCGCAGGCTCAGTGGTCATGGCTCACGGGCCCAGCCGCTCCATGGCATGTGGGATCTTCCCGGACCGGGGCATGAACCCGTGTCGCCTGCATCGGCAGGCGGACTCTCAACCACTGCGCCACCAGGGAAGCCCCTCTACAAATATTTAAGGCAATTTTTTTAAATCCACTGTCATTGGATAGTGAATCATCTTCCATTTCCCCCAGAAAATGCATTCTTTTCTAGCCTCAATATCCACTAAAATTTAACATTATACTATTCTATGAACACATATTTGATGCCTTCCACATAAAAATCACTGGACTAGACGTTTAGGATAAAAAAGAGGGGGCAGGAATAAGCAATGACCTCCCTCTAAAGTTACTTACAAAGTATTAAGAGAAATGATTTGTATGCAAATAATTAGAAGATATACGTCTATTTTTTTTATAAAAGAGAAATAGATAAAGTTGTCTGGGACTTCTGAGGAGGGGCAATCATACTGCACCACATCAAAGCCATTCATTATTGGTTGCCTTGGAAAATAAATGTAATTCAGTCAGATAAGTAACACGTGTTTTTAAGTATCCCCTATGGCCCCAGTAAAGTGCTAGCAACTCTGATAGGAAACAAAAAGACAATCACAGGGATTTTCCTCCATGATTTGCGTCTCGTAACCCAGAGAAAGACTCAGTGCAGTACACAATATAAGTGCATCAGGGCTAGGGAAAAGGAGTTCAGTGGATCCTGGCAGGAAATGCTTCATGGGAGATAACAAACCCAAAGTGAGGTTGGAAAGACAAGGGAAGACAATGGCCGTGAGGCAAATTCAAGGGCATGAGCAGAGAAAGAGAGTTCCTAATGAGCACTTGTGTTCCGGGAATAGTGAGCAGATATTTATTTTTATAAACTTCTTTTTGGAGGACATGAAGATGGGATAAAAATTTATTATAACAAAGGAAAAGGCAGACAAAAAGAGACAATGGAGTTTAAATAGTAAAATTTGGTTCAAAATGTAATTGGGAGCCTTTGTAGTTTCATAAACAAGTCAAGATTTGTTTGGCAGCTAAACGCAGGATGGATTGTAAGAGGCAGAAAGAGGAGAAACAGATGTCAGGAAAATTTCAAATGCTTTTGTCAATAGTCTATATTCCATTCTCGCTCCCCTTTGAGGAATGAAGGATTTATTTCCCCATCTGCTGGGAGCACTGCAAGCAGACAAGTCTCAGTGCTCAGACCCCTTTGGGGATTCCTTCAGTAAAAGGGAACCACCCTGCCAAACATCACATCCCCTTCCCAGGATGGCCTGCATCCAGTTTCTTGCCTCAACTGGGGAGATCTCTGAAGGGTCAGGCCATCTTCAGACCACCCTGGTCAACTGAGGCTTTCTGCAGACTACATTGCCCCTTAATTTTTCCTCAGCCTAATCCCGCTTCCTTCCCTTCTCTTTCACAGATTGTCTCAAGGGCACCCCCCAACAGACCTCCTGCACAATAATCTCCATTTTGGAGTCAGTCACAGGGAACCCAAGCTGTGAACATTTTCTTTTGTTTCTCTTTACAGAACTGTAAAACTGTTCTTTGAGTTACATAACTGTGTCAGAACAGACGTGATAATAGTGCTTTGGCAATCACGTTCCGTTGCTTGTTCTTGCCTTGAGGAGCTACTGTTACACTGACATCAATACTACATACTTCCACAGGGCACAAAATCACAAAAAAACAATGGCAACAGCTACAGCAAATGTTAAGATAGTTTGTTTCTCATTTTTAAACAGTGTTGAGCGGCTATATCTTAAATTTTTGGCCTCACTGCACTTACCCCTGAGCCCTCTTTCCTTGCCAAGAGGACGTTATTTAAAAGAAATTTAAAGAACATATAGGCAGTCCCCTCCTCTCTTCAATGCACCTCCCCACGATCAACATCACCTCACCTCCACATCCCACGTCGGGTCGTCCCTGTTTGCTGAATTACTCACTTTCTGACCCAACTCTTCCTTATTCAGCGGTGATTAATTAGCCCCATAAGAATTGTGGGAAAAGAACACAGGTGTTTTTTCGTTGGTTTTCTCTGTAATAGGTCCAGAGGACTTACCACTTTATTGTGAGTTTTAATGGCAGCACGCATTAACAAAGAAAACTAAACAAGTTTAAATGCCCTATTTATCTACTCATGTTCACTTTTTCAAAAACAGTTATTTTATGTTTTTGAAAAAGTGAACATGAAACCTGCCTTAAAATAATGTTTAAAATGCTGTATTTTTCAAAATGTATTTATACTAAAATTTTTTATTTAAATCACCTGACTGCTAGGAAACATGATGAGTTTTAATTAAAGTACTGGAGAGACCAAGGTGATACTTAAGATGAGAGATAAAGCAAGCATACCTAGGGCAACTTGTTTTCTACCCATTCAAGGATCAGAGCTTGTAAGGAACGAGAAAAATCCTCATTTGTCTCAAAAACTGCTTTTTCATTAGCTTATAACTGAAGAAAAAGCCACATTTTTAGATAAGTGCAAATTCACAAGCAAAGCTAAAAGGTCACAACTTCTAACATTTAATTCATTTAGAAGGAAAATGCTCCAATTAAAGTAAGAATGGTTCAGACTTTTTTCAGTCAGAAAACACTAGCCTGAGACTCATGCAGCAGACGAAGTATGGAGAGCATAATTAACCAATTAAATGCTCATTTCCAGGGAAGCACCCAGCTGAAGTAGTAAAGCCAGGAGGGGCTATTCAACAGACTTTTTCTATTAGACATTATAAATTGGTTTAATAGTTCCAAGTTTATGCCGAAAGACTTATGGAAGAAATGCTTTTGCCATATAGATTTTAAGCTACGTTATATTGTTAATTCTGTCTCTGAATATAAATTGAAACCTAAATGAGTCACTTTTATTTATGCAGAAATGTACCTAAATAATGTTTCTAGTAAATTAAGTAAAAAGTAGTATTATTTTTATTATCATCTCAAGTTAGATGTTTGAGCTAAGTGGCTCAAATGATGTTGAGGAAAATTGTCAGCTTTAAAAATGCAGGCTAATCAGTGAAAAGCACTCCATTGTTTTCTGGTAACCATTAATGGAAACTGCTCTTCTATGGGGAAGAGAAGTAGTAAGCTTTTACGATCTAATACCTAGGCTGGTATTAACTGAAGAAGTCTAAACTTCAATAGCATGCAAATAAAATATTTTTCTGAGACTATCATGGAGAGATATAAAAAATTGGCTGTATCTTATGGCTAACTTCTTTGAAGTTTTCAAAAGTGGTGAAAAATAATCAATGAGGTTTCAAAATATTTAATCTCATTGCCAAACACTGTTTTCTGACAGATACTGCCTTTTCCCCAACTTCCTAATCAGCTTCACTCTCTGAACCTCTGTGACTGAAATGATCGCTTGGTTACTGATTCACGTACCTCAGTTGTAGGGGTTCAAAACAAGCATCTCCAGGACGTGCCACTTTGGCACATATGGATTATTTTGAGCTAAAAAGCAAAACAAGAGAATCTACTGCCCCTCCCTTAACTATCTAGGAGAATTTAAATTGGGGATTTTTCCCAGAAAAAGAGTTATTACCAGACATAAATTTTATCTAATTGGCCCCATCTATATATGGCAGGGCAAACATCTACTTATCAAACATCTGCTCTTCTTATCTTCCCGTGAATAATTTTTCTGTCCTTGGAAGACCCAGGCCCCTATCCCATTTCTTTTCTCAGAATGGCATAAATACCTTATTTTACCTTTTTGTCTTTGAGCCTCTCATGCATGTGGGGTCTCTGAATCTTTCATGTATGTGGCATTCTCTTACATACAAAATTAAATTTGATTTTCTGCTATTAATCTGTTTCATGACAATTTAATTCTTAGGCCAGCCAGAAGAACCTAGAAGGGTGAGGGGAAAGGTTTCTTCCTCCTAGCAGTCATCACTCTATAATGTCTTTAACATTGGAAGTCTCGTTTTTTTTTTACTGGTAGTGTCATTTTTTCCCCAAATGTCCTTACTGTTCTAATAAACACTTTTTATTGGAATGGCTTGTAATTACCATGAGCAATACAAATTTGACTAATGCTCCTCACCTTTGAACTTGCATATTTACAGTCTTTTTTTAAAAAGTAAAATGTTGCAGAAACAGGGCTCTAAGAAGAAAATAATTCAAACATGCCAAAAGGATTAAGATCACAGTAAATTAACTAATAAAACCTCTAAAATATTCTCTTGTTTACTAATATCTTCATTCCCTTACAAGTACCGACTCATACTTATATGGATTTTATCCTCAAAATAGCTTCTTCTAGGCATAGTTATACAGCACTTTAGTTTATTAGAGTAAATAAAAATTTACTGCTGCTTTACTTATAACTCCTGACTGTAGCCTACTAAAATTGTCAAATAATATATTTAGATAATAAAAAACATGCTTATTGAGAAAGATATTATATCTGCCATTATCAATGTATAATAATTCTATAAAAAGGACAACACAAAGTTAAATGATTGATTGTAAAAGGATTTGTTTAATAATCCCAAAATAGTTCAAGAAACATCAGAGAAAAAAAAAGGAAACATCAGAAAAGTTCGAGAAAACCATAAATTAAAAAAGCTTTTAATTTAAAATATAAGGCCATAAGCATTTTCATTTAAAAATATCTATTTTTACATGTAATTTCCTCTCCTCTTTTTACAATTTCTACAACCTAAAAATAGACATTGCTTTGTTAAATATGTTTCTACTAGATATGGACTATTTCTTAGTAGAAGTTCAATATGTATTCATTGACAGTGATGAGATCTACTGAGTTTCTTGAAGTCCATGTGTTTGATATGCATTTCTCTGGATACACACTGGATATAATTCAGCTTTGCAAAGATCAGACGACTCTAGAAGGGTTCACGCTCAATCTCCTGGATCCCTAGAGCAGCAAAGGCCTACCAGCAGAAAGAGCAAGGCACAAGAAAGCCACCTGGGGAGCAGTACAGTTTAGGTCTAGGTAGTTACAGCCTGAGTAATAGCAGGGTGCTTGCTACGGCAGCAATTTCGTTTTCTAGGCCTCTGGAGCCAGCAACAAGCAATAGATCAGACTAGCCACCAAGGAAATACTCCTGTTACACAGCCCTCCATATGGCAAGAAAGGCAAAAATAACCGTGGATAGGAATCAATATCTTTTATGACATCCATTGGAAAACCAAAGCAATATCATATGGTACAAGAATAAGTGACCCACCTTGGGAGAAATGCAATCGTATCAACTCTTTGAAGCATGAAAACAGCTCGGTGGATCTTTGGTTGAATGATACGTGGCTCCTAAGTATTCTGTTGGGAGAAGGATATCTCATCCAGGAGTGAAATGCTTTGCATCATTTTCTAGATTGAGTTGTGGAAACAATGCTGTTTCAGATTACTCTCTGTGAAATGGGTTTTAAAAAGAATGTAGGCTCATTTACATATGTTTGGTATTCAGTTGCTAATGTGTCAGCATTCTTTGCAAAAGACACTCATTTCATTTAATGAATTCCGTTTTTATAGAGGGGTTGAGTCTATTGAATACTTAGCATTGAGTGAGCTTAACTGAGGAATTATGCATCTAAAATTCATTTTCTTACAATGACTATTTCAATTTCTCAGTGTTAAGCAAGTCATGTATCCAATAAAAAAATCAAACAAGTAAAACTGTGTAAGGTGAAAATAAATTTTATCTGAAATGTTCCCAATGATTACATTTTGGATATCATAACCACATTATAAAAAGAATCAACCCTCTTACTGTAATGTATTAAAATCTATGCAACAGGCGAACATGGGAGGAAAGCTAAAGGCCCCGTGAAATCAGAAAAGAGATGATTTTACCTCTCCTCCATTCAAAGCCATGATTGAGGCCTATGAGGACGTGTTCAACTGTTCTGTCCACTGAGGTGATTAGGGAATGTTATATAGAATTCCAGGGAATCAAAGGGACAGAGTGCCTTGGATAAGCAAAGTGAGCCCCAACGACTTAAAAGTGTCTAGGATAGTAAATGGAGAGTAGAGAGGATTGGAATGATGATAGATATATTTTTCAGACCAGTAGAAATGTCCTCTGCACATGTAACACCTCTCTCTGGTGTTAAGAGTCAATAAGTAACAGTGTTATTTCCTCAGTTTTAACACTTAGGGACATGGTTGTAATGACGAAGAGAATAACCATCAGGGGAAAAAGAACCACAAAAATAAAGTAACTTGGTTCTATGCAGAGGTGATACTTCTACATTTTTGGCAAAGAGAGAAGTCAAAGGAAGGACTGATGGTGTGTATGTTCTTCAATTATTTTACAAAAGCTTGAAGCAGCTGGATATTTGAGAATTACACAGTCATTGCTACCAGATTTTCTGTATTTGGGGACAGCTGTAGTCAAGGCAGCTGATCTAGTAACCTCTGTCTCTATAGCTCAGGTGAGATATTTCAGAGGGGTTTCCAAGCCCAATATCATTCCTTGTTCTGAGTTCCACAACCATACGTTTATGTTATGTCCATTTAAATTATTGGAAAGTAAACAAGAAAATCCCAGCAGCCAGTAGGTACTAACTGCCTCTGTTGGATACTAGAACATTAGACATCATGTTAATCTAAGTGGTTTCAGAATAATTGGGTGGTCTGTTCCTGATAACAATGAAACAAAAGATAATCTTATTGTGAATAAAACTAAGAAGGTTTATACATTTTTCCAACCATAATCACAAGAAATATGTTGGGGGGGGGCGTTAAAAGGTTTGCACAGAAATATTCAGAAGTATTTTGAGGCATCAGCATTGGAAAATCATTCCTAAGCTTAACTGTATTGGGAGTAGCCTCACATCCAGCATTTTGGTATTGTAGGGGAGTAAAATTTGCCACACAAAAATGTTTCTTTGGCATGTGAATTATTTTGAGCTGAAAACAATCAGGGCCCAAAAAACTCAGAGAGAAACTTTGACTTTCCCCTAAATTCTTAAAAGAATTTAGATAGAGGTCCTATTCTAGGAACAGAGCTATAACCAGAGATATCTGCAAAGAATATGGGTGAGGTGTGGTGGGGGACACTTGGCAGGGCCTAGAATTCAGATTCCACTCTGTGTCCCATTGCCTCTGCAAGGCCCCCAAACACTGGTTTACCATACAATTTCTTTTCCATCTCCATGTCAATTGCCTTCCTCCCCTTTGAAGTCCCAAACCACTACCTTCAACATCCACTTTTGTCTTTACCTAAAGATGGTATTTAAGGTGTAGGGTTTTGGCCTTTTTGGTGAGTTACCCAGTTATCCTGAGTCTCTCACATGTATACCTGTTATTAAACTTTTGCTTGTATTTCTTCTCTTAATCTGTTTCATGTCAATTTAATTTTTAGACTAGCCAGAAGAACCTAGAAGTGTAGAGAAAAATTTCTTTCTCTCCTACAGTATCCACTTGAAGTTTAGCAGTGACAAAATAGATAAGAAATATCAAACACAATTTACTTCAAAGATGAAACTTCATCTCACAAAGAGACTAAACCCATTATTACTACATATCTTTGTGTAGTAATAGTGGCAGAAGAAGCAGCAGGAGGGAGAGGAGAAGCAATGGTATAACATTAATAATAAGCAAATCCAGGCACTATTTTAACCACATTATGTGTTAATTCATTTAATTCTCTGCCTGGACTGCAGGAACTACTATTGCACTTTTTCAAATAAGAAAATTTGGGCAAAGAGAATAGATAAATTGCTTAATATGACAGAGTTACATTGTGTCAGAGTTGGGATCTGAACCTTGGCATTCTGATACCAATGTCTCTAGGAAAGTGCATGATCTGGCTCAGTTGTGTGTAGATGAGCAGAGAATGAGGGCTTCACTGTGAGTAGAGACAGATCCCAAGATGTCGCATAACTGGCTGATAACCTGAAGTTACTAGAAACAGTGAAGATGGACTCCAAGTTAACAGTAGATACCATTGTAGTGATAGTTGTCAGTTACTTCTACACAATGATTTTGACCAGGATTTGTTCTTAGCACAAATTTGTATCTACCTACTGTTACTCTGTGTTGTTTACTAGTCATTGTCACAATCCACTGAGTTTTTGAGCTAAAAAAATTAGAAAGTAAAATTACAGTTTACTAGATGTCACACAATTGTTTAATTTAAACTCTAACACAAAGCTGACATTTGTGTGTGTGTGTGTGTGTGTGGCTTACTGCATCTTCTTAAAATATACTCTCTGCAAAGTATACTACTAAATCATATTCTGAAATTTAAACAGCATAAGTTCCATTGACATTAATGGAAACTGCCCTGTTGAAATACCACATGATGCCCTGCAGTCTCAGTGACCAATATGGCTTATAATATATTGATTCACTCATTTCTGTATGAAGCTGCATCAGAAGAGACAACTAATGCACTGTTTTGCCTAGTTACATTATTTTCTGCTTCAAGGTTAAGGACATTATATATTAGCCATGATTCTATGGCCATGGAGTAAATATAGAATTTAATCAATACAAAATTAAATTCTGAAGTATAAAGCTACTAACATGCAGTGGTTCCTTTCAGGTCTACAGATATAAGAAGCTTTCCTTAAACACTTCTACCTTGCTTAAGAACTGTCCAGATTTCCGTATTATCTTTCTCTGTTCCTAGTAGTTGTAAAATTGTATTCATTAAAACACAAATTGCTCGCAATACATTAATAGTGATTCAAGAAATCTATTTGACTGTTTGTTTTTTTACTCTATTCAATTTTTAAAAGGAGATGTAATTAGTTTCCTCTGGGGGATAGTAAATCAAATACATACAGACAAATCATTAGAGTACTAAGATTGCAGTCAGGCACACCAACAAGTATGTAGGTTGAATGTCTTAGCTGAGAATTAGATGGATTGGGAAGCATAGGGTTAGGCATTTCATCAAATCTATTTCTAGAGAGAAAATTGTTTTAATGTTAAATACATCTATATGAACCTTCTAGGTCTATGAATGTCAAATCCCTCAGTATAGCATGAGGAGAGATGAGTAGAAGACGGAAGGAGAGATGGAGTTCAACAAGTCTCTGCTGCTAAGAGTAAACCCAAGGCCATAACCCTGTTTCATACACAGGATTGATTTTAGGGAAACCTCAGAGAAAAAGACCAAGAACTTGATTCCTGTAAGCCATACTTATGTCTTATTCCAAGGTTCTTCTGCATTCCAGTCAGTGAATTCACACATTTTAAAATATTAAATAAGGAACTTAGTAAGCCTATTAGTTGAACAACCACAAAACAATGATCTCTTATGCTGATAACTGAATTGTGATGGATTCAAAATACCAAGTTAAAAAAACAACAGTAAAAACATTAATGGAAACATAATTTTCAACAGTAAATCCACTTTCTTGATAGTTGCTTACTGTATTCATTTATAACTAGTGGGAAGGAGCCACATAGCACAGGGAGATCAGCTCAGTGCTTTGTGACTACCTAGAAGGGTCGGGTAGGGAGGGTGGGAGGGAAATGCAACAGAGAGGAGATATGGGGATATATGTGTATGTATAGCTGATTCACTTTGTTATAAAGCAGAAACTAACACACCACTGTAAGGCAATTATATTCCAATAAAATGTTTTTAAAAATGTCAATTTGTGTATATTTATATTAACCAAAGGATTCTTAAAGGTACCCGAAAAACAGGGAGACACAGTTTTCCAGTGTTTTGGGGTCGGGATGACACTGTTGAAAATGTATATATAGTCTTATTCAGTGAGGGATTTCAACCCTAATATAGCCCTGTTGTAGATCTCCTTATGTGTGCATGAATTAAATATCTATTAATGTATGCTTAAACTATTGAAATTGCAACACAATTTCTCTATCTGTGGTAATAGGACATGGTCATTAAAAACAGATATGTATTTGATCCGTTCAGGGTATATAAAAAGTTTTTTAATTCAATTTCTTCAATAGTTTTTCCTAAGAAGGATATACATTTAATAGGAAAGACTTTAAAAAGTTATTTAAAGAGTACTTAACAAATTCCCTTGGTCATTCGTCCTTAGTGCTTAATGGCTATCCAATCTAAATACTCTATCATTCATATTATGTAAAAAATTCACTATACATGGTTGAGCCAATTTATTCTTATCTCCCACTGAGAAAAGAAAATCTGCATTCACAATGTATCTGGAGATCCTTCCACTTCTCAAATGCCCCAGGTGAAACAGAGGTATTTTCTCCACATAGCCATAGTTTCAAGAATTCTCTAATTCTAACAAGTTATTTTCTAATTTAGTTTTCTTTAGAGTTATTTTTATGGGTATAATATACACTCTTTAATAATTATTTAAATACAGTTTATTTTAAAAAATTAATATCTAGCATAATCTCTTCTATGAAAAATCACAACTCCACAAGATTTATTTAAAGGATGTGTTTAACATTCTCCCATGTTTATAGGAACTATTGTCAGTCTCAGGGAAAAAAGTGCCTTCTCTCCTGAACACAAACTAAAATGTACAAATCAAAATCACATCCAATTAAGAGAATGATGTGTCAGTTTCAGGCAATTACTTTATTCTTCTAGCTAGCAAAACCTGATAACTGAAGCTCTCCCTTTTTCCCTAACTCTACTTCTATCCCTCTGTAGCTATATGTCTCAATACTTATTGGCCCAAATTCCTTAATAAATTATTTTTTCATATATAGTAAAGTAATAATAACTTTTAAATGAAAGAAAACAAATTTTTAGGATATAAACATGCTTCCAAAAAAACTGTCTTAACCTTTAGGCTCTATATAGTATAAGAGCGACTCCATAATGAATGGGTTCCTAGGTACTTGTAGCTTCCAGAGTGGATCAATTCAATGACCTTACAATAACTATTTGAAGGGTGTGCAATAAGTAATTTTAAGAAGATAAGAATGATGCCATGGAGTTCTCAACTGAGTGGTGTGTGTGTATATAATCAGAGGAAAGATTGACAGGGGTCAGAGAATGGATAAAACCTAAATAGGCAAAGTTGCCTTAACTTTACTATTTTTATGTCATATGTAGATGTTCTCTTGTTTATATGCAAATGCCTATCTTCCTTAATGTGGTTTTGCAAGCATTTGGCTTGGAAGCAGAAGAGGAGAGATTATGGGAAATTAGAAGATAACATATAGTCAGGCATTTTGTGTGTCATGCTACGTACTAAATGACATATGCAGCATACTCTCATTTTAATACAATGATCCAATGAGGCAAAGACTATTCACAATTGAAAATCTGGGGTCTAAAAACTCTTTTCAGCAGTCCCACACCCTTTTGCCAACCTATCTGACTTGGAGGTCAGACACCCCATTCAACCTTTAAAATATAAAGTGACATTTCTGAGTTTCCTTAGTTCTCTTTAGAAAACATGAAAAACTTTTTCTTAAAAGATTCAGATGGAAGACATATTTTGTGATCCTGTTGAAATTGATCTAAGACTAAATGAAGCTGATTTTCCTGTGTGCATCATGGAATTCCTTTTTTTACTTAACAGACACAGTTGACAGTCTCAACATTTACTAATTTTATTTCTCTCACGACTAAGACATTATATATTTTCTAACATATGTTTCCAGGATGCTCCTTTAATAAAAATAATATAAATAACAGTCCTGTCTCTTCCTTTATAGTTGTTACAGCACAAATCCTTTAAACCTCAGGGTTGCGGTTATTATCAGGCTTGAAAAGAAGGGTCATTTTCCCAGTCCCCAAATCACACACTTGCATCATTTCCTCAGCAGCCTTAAGTACAAATCACTGCGTGAGTATGAGCTACACAAGCTGGGGCTTACGGGACACATAATCAGGAACAAACAAGCTGTTCTGTACTGATAAAATGTTATAATAGGAGTCTGATGAAAACCTCAAGGTTTCTTGCAGAGACTTCAGAGATATGGGATTCTGGGATGATAACCGTAAGTGCCAGAAAGCAAGGCAAGGGAAAAGAACATATGTCTTTTTTGTCATGTCCAGTATTTAAGCATCTTTGCCACAGTCATCTCTGCTGTAAGCATTTTTGCTGTAAACAATTTTTGTCACATACTTAATTGGCTACAAGACAATTCTGTCATAAAAGACACAATAACTGGTTGATAGTTTGGCTTCAACTGGTTATTGTCAGCAATGCTACTGATGGCTTTATGGAGCTGACAGATGGCGATAATTTGCCCCAGGAGTCTTTTTTTTTGAAACTCACTACATTGGAAGAGAAAGAGGTAGCGGGCCTTGAAGGTGCAGAGTTGAACCCACATTATTTCCTATAGAACTTTAGACCCTCTACCAAGGGACATGTGACAAAATGCTAAGAACAAACAACAGTGTGGAAGGCTTTCACAATGCCATAGTAAAATATGCACCCTAGTATTCGGAAATTGATACCTCTCTTAATGAAGGAAGGAATTTTAATTAGAAAGAAGGTGTGATGCCAACTGAGGAGGAGAATCAGCAAGCAAAAAAATGTGTAACATTACGAACCAAAGACTTCAAAGACAAGTGCTTAGGTACAAGCCACAAAGTAAAATCAGTTATTTGCAAAATATTGTCATGAATCTACACTTATTCTAAATGTATTAAAATATTTGTATTTTGCAATAAAGTCTTTTTAATTTTGTCATTCATTTTCATGTTTCATTATGTCCTTTCTTATTTTATTAATGTCCCTCTTTTATTTTTTTGTTCTTTCTCTTTATGGTAAATCTGCCTAATGGCTCATTAGTTATGCAACAAAGATGTCTATGGCAAAGATGCTTATGGCGAAAGTACCTATAACCTGTGTTGTCATAGCTCTCTTTTCTAAATAGGAAACAGATGGCAATAAATAAAATACAAGGTGGGTGTATCCTGAGGTATACTTTTCTGACTACTGCTCTTGTATTTCCTTCTACACAACACTCAAGAATTTCCTGGATTCTACCTTCCCCATCATGAAATCCATGTCCAGGTTCATGGATCATCCATACTCTACATTTTGTGACCTTCCTGGGAATCCTTCCAATGAGTCCTTATTTTGCATCTATTTAATCATTGTTCCAGGTTTATCCTCAGCATCATTCAGAATACGTGAGAATAAGAAAAGGTACAGAAAGAGAAGTAAGGATGTATTTGAAATGCATTTAATTTCATCTGCAATGCCCCAAATCCTTTCATCTTGAGGAGTCACAATTTAATCTAAATATGGAATGTACCTAAAGCTTTAAATCCAATAATTATAAAGAGGGAATCCTATCTCAGAATATCTGTGGATATTTTGCTCTTTCTGATACTAATAGAGTGTTTGTCAGACTATCCTACCTCCCTAACTCGAAAGAAAATACGATGGGTAGAAAAGATTAAAATAAGTTGCTAGTTTAGCAATGATTAATTCATCTATTAAATAAGAGGTACATTTACCTATGGTGACAAGGGAAACACCAGCATCCAAATGATGAGTAGTGTTGGTATATGCTGATTCAGAGAACATAGCAGCCAATGGCTGCTATCAGAAAAAAGATGGTAAAGAGTAATATTTTGAGGATTATAGCTTTCTGTTTTTTAATTAAAAATACATATAAAATTGAATTTGTTCTTCATAGAGAAGAAATAATCAAACTGGCATAGAATTACAAAAATATATACTAAGTAGTCTTTAGAAAAACTTTAAGACTTTCTATTAAAACCTATATATACATCAATTTCTTAGAAATAAAGTACAGAACTAATAACAAATAGTGTTACAGTATTTAGGGATAACAATTGTGAACCAAAATTATGAAAAGTAAAAAATAGAAGTGAATGTTAGTATAGGCATGATTATATCTTAAGGCCCATTTTCTTAAAATGAAGGCTCAAATAACCTAGAACAAAATAATAAGCCAGCCAGGGGGAAAAAATAAACAATTAACTCTTAAAATAATTGACCATAAATTATCAGTTACCACATTTTCTGCCCCCTAATGTAACCAATATATCACTTGTTCTTAGCTCAATTATAAAGTATATCTTCTACTTTCTTTCAGTTGTATAAGTATTACATTATTTATAATGCTGTTAGAGTTACCATATCTCAAAAAGTAAAAACTACATATAATAATAGAATATTAGTGATTATAATTAGCATCACTATGCTTACGTATACAATCAGTTTTCACAATTCTTTTTAAATTTTATTTTTATATATAATGGGAAATAGTGCAATACTGTATCTTCTGAGAGATCAATATGTGTTCTATTTGTGGCTCTTACTAGTTTTATTTGTAGTAGTTGTATTAGTAATAGCAACAGTAGTATGCTTCTTCTGTTGATGAGAGAAGGATACTTGTGAAAGATATTCATACATGACATTTTCAATTTCACATTTTGAATTGCTAACATAATTGATTTTGTTATTACAATAAACAAGAATGATTCTTCAGTGAAATGGAAAAAAACTTAAATTTGCTACATTATTCACATGGGTATGTGTAGATATACAGATTTCTCAGATATATGTGTATTCACATGTATGAATGTGAATAGAAACTTTTACAGAAAAAAATATTTGTTTGAAAAACTGAAGCCATAATCTTTTCATGTGGAATTTTCTTCATTACCACAGTCTGGAGCTGTAGGCAAGTTATGATTATCAAAGAAGTCACATTTTTGCATTTCTTGACTGTAATGGTTTTCCAATTTCCAGCTGCCACACTGTTGAAAGCCTCATCCCCTGTTGCTTTCCACAGTAAATCATGCCCAATTGCTCAGCACCAAGCTCTATAATTTGAATCTCTGGGCCAAAACATTTACTAATGATCACTCTTGCAAATAGGAATAATCAATAGAGCTTACAATTGCTGCACTGGTCTGGTTTTTAAAAGCAAGCTGCTTTTCTGCAGCTAATAATGTTCCATTTTAAGCAAATACATTCTTTTCTTTGGCCTTTTCCTCTAAAAATTAATTTGTGCCCCTATAATGCAGTCACAATTTATTTTTTTAAAAAAGACGTCCTCCTCAGAGATAAAAAGTGAACTGAATTCCATAGACAAGATGTTAATACTGAAATAAAAAGCTCAAAAATAAAAATTTTGAGCACCCAAAAGAGTCTAAAGGAGACTTTAGACTTTTTGTCTATTGTTTCCATTCAGTTAATTAAATTTTTCCCCCTTTTAAATTTTTTTCCAATTTTTTTCCTATTTTCTTCAATAAAATATCAGCTTTCGGGCTTCCCTGGTGGCGCGGTGGTTGGGAGTCCACCTGCCGGTGCAGGGGATACAGGTTCATGCCCCGGTCCGGGAGGATCCCACATGCCGCGGAGCGGCTGGGCCCGTGAGCCATGGCCGCTGAGCCTGCGCATCCGGAGCCTGTGCTCCGCAACGGGAGAGGCCACAACAGTGAGAGGCCCGCGTACCGCAAAAAAAAAAAAAAAAAAAAAATTCAGCTTTCTTCTTGTATATAGCATACGATAAAAGGCCTATCAACCATCTGAAAGACTACAATGTATTTAAATGAAAGATTCTGTCCTATTTTTAAGGGTCCATTCAATTAAAAGACAGCTGATATCACTATTATGGGTTAAAGCCTGTTAAATTCCTGTTGATCCTGAAAAGATCAAAGTAGTTACGTGCTTCCTCTTTGTTCCCTGACTTGACTAATGCTGACACTAAATGTGCCATTGATTAGGACTCTGTCATTATAGGGACAACATACTAATCAGCTGATTGTTAATGGACATAATTAGATCATTCACTGCCACATCAAATATAGGAAAATTCTATTCCCATGATTTCCTCCAGAAATTTACTTAATTCATTCTTACTTTTATGTGCTTTACAGACTGAAAATTGCCATACAAATAGTAACTTTCTCCTTTATGCCAACTTTCTTTCAACAAAAAATTTCAAAAGCAAAAGGAGCAATGAGTTAAAGCTATAGCCAATATTTTTTTGAGAAGCATGCTATCACTTAAAGGTAAATAAACAATTTTAAACCAAAATGTGGTAATATCTTTCCAAAAACCTGGAGTGAGACTATACTGCCATGAAAATTATTTTTTCTCAACCTTCCAGCTATCTTTTAGTTATTTTTAAATTATAATTTTGCTATTTAATCCATCAGTAAAACTATAGTATAAAATTGAAAGGAATTTTGTAACACCAGGTTTTCTCTAACAACCTATTTCCATCAAAGATCCCTACTTTGATCTCAAACCATTTCTACCTTAATATCACAGATCATACACAATTAGACATGAACATTCGAGTTACTCCACATGAGCTGCTTATATTTGAATTGTTTAAAAGTTAGAAGACTTTTCAGAAAGAGAAAAACAAATACTGTATGCTAATGCGTACATATGGAATTTAGAAATGTGATACTGATGGACCTAGTGGCAGGGCAGGAATAAAGATACAGACGTAGAGAATGGACTTGAGGACACGGGGAGAGGGAAGAGTAAGCTGGGACGTAAGCTGGGACGAAGTGAGAGAGTGGAATGGACATATATACACTACCAAATGTAAAATAGTGGGAAGCAGCCACATAGCACAGGGAGATAAGCTCAGTGCTTTGTGACCACCTACAGGGCTGGGAGAGGGAGGATGGGAGGGGAGCTCAAGAGGGAGGGTATATGGGGGTATATGTATAGATATATCTGACTCACTTTGTTGTATAGCAGAAACTAACACAACATTGTAAAGCAATTATACTCCAATAAAGATATATAAAAAATTTTTTTAATTTAAAAAAAGAGAAAAAAAAAACAAAAAGAAGACTTTTAATGAGATATTATCTCTGCCAACTAGTATCTTGGTTTATCTAATTCTTTGTGAACACAACAATGTCAAGACATGCTTGGAAACTAAAAAATACATCTAGGAATATTTTATATATTGCACTGACATACTATTTTCTTTCCTTCTGAATGTTTCTCTCAATCACTGCTTTGGAAATCAAGCAGTAAAAAAGAGTTTTGTGTTCCTACAGCCATGCTTCCCATCTCAAACACACACAATAACTTCATACATTATCTTAGTTAACCCATACAATAGTCTTGGAAAGTAGACATTATTATTCACAGTTAACTTTAATAAAACTAGGGTTCAGACTTTAAATTACTTGCCAAAAGACACAGAATCGAAATACCAAATCCAGTCCTAGAATTTAAGCTCAGCACTCTCCAATGCCCAGTATCTTGTCTTCCTAGTCGAACAAGCTGCAGACCCAAACAATATGAGTCATATTGTCTACGTAGTACATGAACTGGGCCCTGGTTATAACAGCAAACATTAACCCAATAAGAATAGATAACTGCATTGCATAAGCCCCTTTGCATTCACCACAACTTCAAAAATATCGAAATTAAGAGACTACTTTAGATTTTAGTTTTCATAGCTGTGAGTACATGTATCTGTAGCCAAAAGGCCAAGGACTTTTTAGAATCTCCTAGAACAGAGGTATTTCAGAAGGGCTTTATATGTTAAATAATAAAATTAAGACTCATTTTTGCATAGTATAAGAGTCACTCTTATACGAACCAATGAACATCAAATGACCTGGCAAGAAAAAATTTTAATGTTATACTATTTTAAATTTTTATTGCTGATATGAAATTATAAATATTAATATAAAACTACTTATGGAAGAGAATAGTCTCACTAACCTAAATACATTATATTTTATAATCACTACAATTGTATTTCTGAATATATTTTTAATTTTTATTGATCAATTACTGATACGATGAATTTCTTTGGTGGGACTATTGTGCCTGTGGACATATTTAAATGAAGTATTTTAAATAATGTATTTTTCATACATATATTTTGCAGTTTACCAGTTTTACTGGGAAAATAAAGTCAAGTAGCCCTCCAGTCAAATGGAGAAGACTGTTTAAAAAATGATGTAAGCAAAGAGGCATATTCACTGAAGAACTTAAGGTGATTTCATTATAGCCATAAACCTTTAACCCTGAAGAGGAAAAAACAGACTTGAAGACTACATCTACAAAAAATATTAGGAATCCAGTTGACAAGTTCTACTTGAAATATAATTAAACTCACCTGTGACACAGTAGGTTAGCAACTGCTGCAAAAAATTGGTGTTTAAAACTGGTAAGATTTTGTCATTTAAGGATGTGCATATAGTTAACACAACTGTACTGTACACTTAAAAATTGTTAATATGGTAAATTTTATGTTATGTGTGTTTTGTAAAACACTTTAATAAAGAAACTGATAAGAAAAAAAAAAAGAAACTGATAAGATTTCAGTGTTTTCAAATTGATTTTAAAGATGGAAACAATGTAAGAATCTAAGATTAACCCAAATTAAGAAATAAATCCTAGCTCAAGATTATTCTTGGCATGCTTAGTAAATAGAGTTATGACATTATTTTAACAAAGTTTACCAGTGTAAATGCATTTAACACAGAATCAATAACAAATGCTGTCAATTCTCATGGTTTACTGTAAAAATATGTACTCTAATTTAGTTTGAGTTTTTATTTTTCATGACATTGCAGTACTATTAATAGCCAGGACATGGAAGCAACCTAAATGTCCATCAACAAAAGAATGGATAAAGAAGATGTGGCACATATATACAATGGAATATTAGCCATAAAAAGGAATGAAATTGAGTTATTTGTAGTGAGGTGGATGGACCTAGAATCTGTCATACAGAGTGAAGTAAGTCAGAAAGAGAAAAATACCGTATGCTAACACATATATATGGAATTTTAATAAGTGGTACTGATGAACCTAGTGGGAGGGCAGGACTTGAGGGCATGGGGTGGGGGAGGGGAAGCTGGGATGAAGTGAGAGAGTAGCATTGATATATATACACTAACAGTTGTAAAATGGATGACTAGTGGGAAGCTGCTGCATAGCACAAGGAGATCAACTTGATATTTTGTGACAACCTAGAAGGATGGGATAGGGAGGGTGGGAGGGAGGCTCACGAGGGAGGGGATATGAGGATATATGTATACATATAGCTGATTCACTATGTTGTACAGCAGAAACTAACACAACATTGTAAAGCGTTTATACTCCAATAAGGATGTGGAAAAAAAAAACATGGAATATTTTGTTTGAAAAACAAGAGTATCACAATCTAAACAAGACTAACAATGTCATAAATAATAATAGAAAATATAAAGAAAGATATTTAAATGAATAACAGTTTACTTAAAGATTAAAGAACAGCAATTCTTTCTTGGGATTTTTATAACACGAAGACCCGAATCATGACAGTATGGATCCTACAATTTGAATATATTTGATCATTTTTGCTTTTTGTAGTATTTTTCTTATAAGCAGCAAACTTCCTGAACATCGTTATTACACTAAATGAAGCAAGTCAGAGAAAGACAAATATCATATGATATCATTATATGTAGAATCAAAAAATGATACAAATTAACTTATTTACAGTATAGAAACAGACTCACAGACTTCTGAAAACAAACTTATGGTTACCAAAGGGGAAAGGTTGGGGGTAGGGATAAATTAGGAGTTTGGGATTAACATATACACACTACCATATATAAAATAGATAATCAACAAGGACCTACTATATAACACAGTGAACTATATTCAATATTCTGTAATAACCTATACGAGAGAAGAAACTGAAAAAGAATGGATATGTATATATGTATAACTGAATCACTTTGCTGTACACCTGAAACTAACACAACATTGTAGTCAACTAAATTCCAACATAAAAATTAAGTTAAAAAAAAAAAAAGGGACCTCCCTGGTAGTGCAACAGTTCAGACTCTGCTCTCCCAATGCAGGGAGCCCGGGTTCTATCCCTGGTCAGGGAACTAGATCCCACATGCCACAACTAAAAGCCTGCATGCCGCAACTAAAAGATCCCACATGCTGCAACTAAAGATCCCGCATGCTGCAACAAAGATCCCGTGTACTGCAAGCTGAAGACCTCGCGCAGCCAAATAAATAGGTAAATAAATATTTTTTTAAAAAAAGAATAAAGAAAATATGTACCCATAGCATGAGTTGTTTTCTAGGTGACAATATAATTGTTAATAATGAAAGTGTGATTTTTGTCTCTCTATATTTTTCTTGGCTTTGTACACTGGTTGGAACTTCCAGCACATTATTCATTATAAAAAGAAGGAGTGGGCATCTGTGTGTTTGTACATGAGGTTTTATTTTAAGGACGATTTATGTTTAGGTTTTTGTGATATCGGTATTCATAGTTGAAATTGGTCTATAGTTTTATTCTCATACAGTTTTTTCTTCTACTTGTCTGACTTTGTTATTCATATTATTCTTAACTTATGAGTAAAAGAGTTCCCTCTTCTTCCATTATTTGGAACAATTTATATCATGTAGATTACCTATTTCTGGAAAATTTGGTAGAATCCTTTTAAAAAATCGTGGGTAGTTCATGTGTATAAATACTTAAAGGTCATTATTGTTTTTATTTTTCCCTATCAAGTCAATTTACATAATTGCATTTTTCTGTGACAACTCTTTTTAAGATTTCAGCTTTTTTTCTTTTTTTGAATTGAGATATAATTGGCATATAACATTATGTTAGTTTCAACTCAGTATCATACAACTGAATTATAATATTATTTTGTACTTTAAATTTCTACTATTCTATATATTATTTGTAACTTCCTTCCTCTTTTTTGATCAATCATCCCAGAGACTTTCCTATTGAATTCCATTTATTAAAAAGACAGCTTTGATTTTCACATATTAATCTCCTTCCATGCCTTTCTATCAATTTATCATGTTGTTCTTTTTGAAATTTTTTAAACTATATACATTAATATTCAGTGTTCCTTACTTTCTAATACACAAATCTAGTTGCATCCTAGAAATCCTGAAATGGTATATGTATTCACGTGTCTAATTATTTATGAATTTTCTTCTATAAATTATTTTGGGCTATATTTTAAAATTTCTAAAAGTAAAGCGTTGTCTTACCTTTTCATTATTGAGTTCTAATAATACCATTGAGATATAAGATCATATTCTGTTAAGCTCATTCATTTAGTCTGTGCTGAGACCTCATTTGTGTTTTAATACATTGTCAATGTTTCTAAATGTTCCATGTATGGTTAAAAAATTGTTTTCCTAATTTTTAGTCCAAGTTTCTACATATGTCCTCTAGATCAGATTTGTTAATTATGTTACTGAAATATTTTGTATTCTTGCTCAGTTTTGTCAAATTTCTTTATTTGTTGTGAATGGCATCTATTAAAATACTCAGATCTGATTGTGAAATTTTCAGTTTCCACTTGCCAGTGTTGAAATGTTTGTTTTATAATGTTGATATTTAATTTTAGCAATATACAGGTTCGGAGCAGTTTTATCTTTCTGTGGAATCACAGAAATTATCTAAGTAATTCTTCTCTTTGTCACCAATTTGCATACACATATAAATATACAATGGTTTATATACACATATACAAAAAATGTCTGTATATATAGTTTTCTATATTCAATATTTTATACTCTATTCTATTCTTTATCTCCAAGTTATATTATGTCTAATATACACTGCTACATATTATGATTATATATTATAAATAGCATGTATTATTATACATACTTATATAGATGAATTTCTAACATCTTATTTTGAACTTTGAATTTGATATACATTTTTTCTTATTTCCCTTTTTGCCTATTTAATTTACAATGTTTGTTTCATTTTCTATTATTTCCTCTACTGCTTGGCAATTAAACTTTGTGTATTTATTTTTGCAATAAGTATATTTACATTTTCACAACTATCTTTGACTTTGGAAATTTCTTAATTGAATCACCATCTCTACTACCTTCCTTCTGAATAACAAAGTTAGAGTCATTTATTTTTAATCAACTCAGTCCTATTTTATTTATCTCCATTTACTCCCAAGTTGGTAGTTATTATGATTACTTGTTTTTTACAGTTTTTGATTGCTCAGATTTACTCATATACTTAACAAGTAATTTGCACAATATCATTTCATGCATTCCTTTCTTTCATTTGGATTCATTTTCACTTTTCTATGGGTATATGACTGACAAAACATTATTTTTTTTAAAAAATGTTTTTACCTTATATAGAGCTTATATGTTAACTAAATGAGACATAGAAATTTAAGTTGACACAGTTTTACTGGTTATTTTGATAATATCATTCTATTTCTTTGGCCTACATTTGAGGTAAAGATTCCTAAAATTAAGCCCAATAATTGTTCCTTTGTTGAAAATCCGGTGTTTTTTCTTATTTTTTGTTAATACTTTTTTCTTATTATTGTCTTGTAGTTTTACTAAATGTGTAAGGATATGACTTGATTTATTTATTCACTTATTTTTGAATCCTTCTCTGGACTCATTTTGTCTTTTCCTGAAGTTTCTGTGCTTGCTTCAGCCAAGAGCTCCCCTGACAATACCATCCTGGGACCACTTTTAATGTTGTTTCCTCATCCTGGAGATTCTTCAACCACAAAGATTCTGAAACTCAGTTTTTGTTTCTTAAGGGAGATACCCACACCTCTACCTCCCACCCACTTTCCCACAAGCCAGGGAGAAACAACTTTTTGTCTTTTGCCTGTGACAATAGGCAGATATTTTCTGGTTCTTCCTTTCTTGATATTACAATCTTTTAAGGGTTCTAGATTATGCAGTTTCATGTCCTGCTTCCTGTTTGGTTCTGACCAAAAGTCTTTTAACCTGTGCTTGTGTATGTAAACACCCAAGCCCTTATACAACATGGTCTGATGATCACTCTACCACCTCTGCTATGACAGTTTGAAACTGCAGTTTCAACAACAGTCCCTGGGCTTACCACATTTTAACTTTATTTTTTATTTCTATCAAAGTAGCAGTTTCTAACTGTTCCTGATATTTTGTTGATTTACTATATTAATTGCTATATTTGATTTAGCAAGTCAGGCATTTTTAGCTAAAATATGTGTAAATGTCTTAATCCACTATTCTTCCAGAACCAGGATTGAATAATTTTATTATTAATGAATAAACTGATAAATGCCAGTTTACTTCACTTCAAAATTTAGCTGTTTGTGTCATTACTCCAAATGACATTTTTCAACAAAATAAAACCTATGAAGACACTTAAAACATTGGTTTTAATAAATTGATGTGATATTTAGAACTCATGTAATTTACATTTAAAAATAGCATAGAAACATATTAATAGTGAGAAAGTCATTATAATCTTAATGAATAAACTTTTTTAACCTTACTAAAATATTGTCACTAGAGTTTATACTCCTTTAACAGTCATAGATCTTTTCTCCACAATCAAATGATGTTCTTGCTTGTCATGACAGGAGTGATAAAATTCTGGATGGCTCACTGTATCTGATGTCTCAATGACTTGTTAATTAATTCTACTCATCGCAAACACATTGACTGTATCACTGCTTCATTTCTTCGTCATACTAACTTATTTATTATAACGATAGTTTCATTATATTTCAGCAGTAAGATATACTGCTTCTAATAAAGCTAACAACTTAACAGTTGAGCACTTACAGAGTGAAGTAAGTCAGAAAGAGAAAAACAAATACTGTATGCTAACACATATATATGGAATCAAAAAAAAAAAAGTTCTGAAGAACCTAGGGGCAGGACAGGAATAAAGATGCAGATGTAGATAATGGACTTGAGGACACAGGGAGAGGGAAGGGTAAGCTGGGACGAAGTGATAGAGTGGCATGGACTTATATATACTACCAAATGTAAAATAGATAGTTAGTGGGAAGCAGCCATACAGCACATGGAGATCAGCTTGGTGCTTTGTGACCATCTAGAGGGGTGAGTTAGGGAGGGTGGGAGGGAGATTCAAGAGGGAAGATATATGGGGATATATGTGTATGTATAGCTGATTCACTTTGTTATAAAGCAGAAACTAACACACCATTGTAAAGCAATTATACTCCAATAAAGATGTTAAAAAAAATTAGGGATTTTACAATTGAGCACTTTCAATTGTTTGGCACTGTTATAAACATTTTAGTGTTATTAACTTATTTATATTTCACCAGAAACAAAGGAAACATTTTCTGTTAATAACTCCATGTATTAGACAAGGAAACAGAGGTAAAAAGAACTTATCTCACCCAAGTTCACACAGGCAGCAAGTGATATGTTTTCAAATTCAGACACATTGGATTCCAGAGACAGTATCTTGAAAGGTCTGCAGTATTGCTCCACCGTTCAATGCCATGCAATGGCTAGGGATATCTGCAGAAATTACCTTGCAGTTCAAGTTGACCAATCAAGTTACAGGGAATACAAAAAAATAACAAAAATAATAGCATCTTCAATTTTGAAGTTTACCCTTAAATTTAATAAGAAATGTACAGAATCATAAGAACAAATTATAAATCTTAACCCAAAGACAAAAGACTGGAAAAAATCACATTATGTTTCTGGATTGTTTGACTCAAACATATAAAGACATTTCTCCCTCAATTCTTTTATTGATTCATTAAGAAAAATACAAGTTAATTTTAGCAGATAAATGTATAAATAAGCTTTCTATATGAACTTGCATTTAAATATGTAGTATAAAGTTAAATAATGTGTCTCAAGAACAGAAAAATTGATACGGCATTAGTCAAATTGATACAATGGAATCGAATGTGTGTGTATGTATGTTAGTATGTATATACAGTATTTGGTTTCTGAAGCCTAATTTAAAAAAAAAAACAGTGAAGAATGGAGAAATTATTCAGTAAATGGTACAAAAAGAGAAATTTTTTTAATTTGGCAAACTAAAAGTATACTCTTCTAGCATTTATGGTGAAACAAATACATATTTTAGATGCAGCAGAATGTTAAATGTAAATTTCTAAATAATTTAACAAGTTAAAGAAAACATTGTTGAATATTTATTATCAAGATAGAAGTCTCTAAGCATAAAAACAAACAAAAAACTATCCAGACAGTAATTGATATATTCAACTACATATAAATTACAACTCCACTATTTGCAAAATACCATATGAAAGTATAAGGCAAATGACAAGCTTAGGAAATATGTCAATATCCATGATAATGAATTTTTGATATTTTCTCCAATAGTCCCTAAAAATCAATGCAAAAAATAATGAATGTCCCAATAAAAATGTGGAACAGGTATAAGGATGAATAAACATGTAATAATGACTAAATTCATTATTACTCGAGGATCTACCCATATAATTACAGATTTTAATTAATGAAATATACAGATTTTAATTAATGAAATATATAGGGGTATAGTTTAACTATAATGTATTTATTAAAAATTGATTCTATGTAATATTTTTTATATTTTCAAAGAGTATTTGATAAAAGGGGGAAATACTTATGATTCACTGATTCATGAGTTGAGGTAAACCAGGTACTACATGGTATAAAGTAAAAAGAAATGTACTTTGTGCCGAGAGGGAAATTATATATATATATTTTTTTCTTTGAGGGTGATAGTTTATTCTGTGCTTCTCATGGTGTCAGAAAAGGAGGGGATAAAACTGGAGAGAGGGTCTATTTTGGAGGTGTAGGGGCTCCAGTGAGCTTCCTTCCAGAGGCCAACAGGGCCTTAAGGTGGCGCTTAGGCTGTTGCCCTGGAAGTCCTGCAGGGTAAAGGTGGCCTTCAGGTGACACAGATTAGCAAAGGCTCCAGGTGGACATAGGTGGGGTGGGATGATTCCTTCAGCCAGAAACAGTAGCACTGTCTCATTTTGATAATGTAGCGTTTACATTTGGATGATGTTATCTCTTTTCCTTGTTATAGATTGCATTTTTTCAGAGTAATTCTGTTTTGCTGATTTAGAGTAGTGTTAATGTAAAAATCCAACTTTAGGAAAAGAGGATGCCTGTGTTTAAGAAACAGATTTGGTACATTCTTATGTTTGCACCTGGATTTTCATACAATTAAGTGAAATTATTACCAAGTATGTGGGGTCTATATTTATAAATACAATGATGATGATTTTCATTGCATAAATTAACTAGTTAATTCAACAAAGAACCTGGTCAATTTCCTTAAATAGAATCAGATTATCTGATATTATATCATTTGATTAATTAAAAGCTTTCTAACTACTGTTCTGTTTCTCCAAATTTATTAGATAAATCTGTAATTAGTGTAACGTAGATATTTAGAGAGAAAAATTATTTTGATGACTTAAAAAAAACTACAGGGGCTTCCCTGGTGGTCCAGTGGTTAAGACGCTGAGCTTCCACTGCAGGGGGTGCAGGTTTGATCCCTGGTCAGGGAACTAAGATCCCACATGCCGTGCAGTGAGGCCAATTAAAAACAAAAACAAAACAAAACAAACAAAAACAAACAAAAAATGCTATTTCCTTATAATTTTGATGGTTTATTTTTGAGTATTTGAAAGACATATTAATTTTATTTACTCATTCAAAAAATATTTAGAGTTCCTACTTTGTGGCATGCATACATTTATACAGGTTATTAATCACTATGCTTAATTTAGTAACTTATTTGCCCTCTTTTGAAAATGACCACTTTCTGTGGTCACAAGCTCTCCAAATGGGGGGAAATGTATGCTTCATTTAGAAATAAAATAATTAAGTTATTAAGCGTTAAGTGTTTCCTTTCCCCTTTTAAGTTAGCAATTTTGAACTCAGATAATTTCAGACTATTTTAAGGTGGTGATACTTTTGATTTGAATTTTGAATTGAAGTTTATTCAATCTGAAAAACCTTCTCCAAGAGTGTCCAGAAAGAATCCTGTGCATGCATACCTACTTACCCCATCCATTTAGTCTGTGGCTAATTATAAGCAGTTTAATACCTCTAAACTAACATAACAGCTGTTTGCCTGAGCTGATTGCTGTATATCTGGTGACTAATGAGTAGGTTAAGTTCAATTTAGCCTACCGCTGGGATCTAATCTATCTACAAGTGGTGTTAGATCTAATCAAAAACAGTCTCTCTAGGGCCATGAAAATTTGACTAAAACTTTTACCAAATTTTCCAGGCCGTTTTATATTCCAAAAGCAAAGTCCTTACTTGTTGGTGCAGGACACATTTAAGGCCTCTAACTCCTATCTCCTGAACGGGTGTAGTCTTCTAAACAGATGGCAGTGACAACAAAAGACGACCCCATCCCCATTCTTGGATACAGACATTTACAATAGTTTCAATTTTAAATAAAGTATTTTGAAAAACACAGCCCCGTGTTTGTGCTTTAAACAGATTGTAGCCTTTTATGCCCTCTCACAGAGAATTTCTTGAGCTGCCGGGGAGCACTGCCAAGAATCTTACAGAGGTGGCACCAAGTCAGATTTAAGAGATTATCCAAAGGTGACAAGAAGACATTTGAGATACACTTGATTACTCAACATTTCTACCTATGAGTCTATGTGTACCAATGAGAATAAGGCTCAACTCACGATACTGATAACAATATAAATGTATTATTACCAAATGAAGCAAATAAAATAATACCAAAGTATAATATTAGGGATTACAGAAATTTATATATGTCAGCTATCTCATTCTGAATAAAGCTTTCCAACCAAACTAGGAAAGATAGTGCTGTGTCATCTCCTCATAGTGAACCTAGGATTTCCATGTCTATAAAATTAATGTTCTATTTTTTTTTATTGAAGTATAGTTGATCTACTGAAACATTCTATTTTTGAAGACAAAGGTTCCAACTGTAATTTAATGCTGCATACATTTATAAGTCACGCTAAGTGCTACTAGACCACACTTAGAACTAAAATCATTTCACACTTACTGGATGAAATAGCTACTTCTCTAATATACTTAATTCCTGGCTCCAAACACAAAATGCTAAACTGTGGTTTTTAAAACTTTATAAATTATTTCTATGGTGCCATAAAAAGGTCATCAGAGTATGGTCTAGTGGTTTATGTTTGAGAGTCAGAAGTCTTGAAGTATATTCTTTGCTATGTAAATGATTTTTTTTTTTTTTTTTTTTACCTTCTAGGAAATCAGTGAAATAACCAACAGTCAAATATAATTAGTTTTGAATATAGCCTGATGATACCACACTGAGGCTTTTAAATTAGGGAATCTGTTTCAGCACACCTTCAATATGTTTCATTCTAGGACACCACACTTTGAAAGTTCAGGAAAGGAAATGTAAGATTAAACAAAAATTACAAGTAGAAAATATTTACTGTTATCTGAGCACAAGAATAAGCTCTAGAAAACACAGAGATACCTGGGAAATTCATCATTTTTTCAGTTTTAGCATGCCCTTCATGTACTGTCTCTACATCAAGGTATCCTGTACTATTATATTGTTGCTTTTTGGAAACTAAACCTCTTTGTGTATGTTCTTACATGCCTGGCTTAACCTCTAGACTACTCAAAATGACTATCTCCTATCAAAATTTAGGTGTCATGTGGCTAATTTACTGAAATTTGTTTTGGGCCTAGAAATATATTTTCCTCATCATGCTCTTTATCTTAGTCACCATTTTCCCATTTAAGAACGTTTGACACTTTTCTAATCTATACTTGCCCTTAGATTCCACATAAAATAAGCAAATGCATCCTATAGATCCATTCTTCTCTTATTTTCTTTAACATAGCTCCTCTTCCTAACCACACCCACTGCCCTTGTCTCTATATTTACATACATAAGTTCATGGATCCAATTCCCTACCTGCTCTCCTTGCCTAGGGCTTCTCTTCTTAACTAGTTTATTTTTGATGACAGTCAAAATTCTACTTTCATTTACTGTTTATAGATGACCTTTGCATATCTTTGTGTTATTTTATCATCTACTGTGTTTAGTACGTTTAATATTTCTTTTATGCCTACATTTTTGGCTATTGTTAAATTATAAGAATTATAATCAATGGCAAAACAATTAATTAAAGATTGTAACACTAATAGAGTTACAAAAGCATCAACACCAAGAAAGAACCATATAGCAAATGAGAGAAGAAACAAAGAACTAAATAGCATGTGATTAAGTCAAATTTATATATCTTGAAATAAAAATAAGAAAATATAGTTTAATATGTTATAAATCACAGAGTAAGTAGAACAATTTAAAGAAAATTTCATAGACCTTAGGGTAAAAAATAAAATTGTTGAATATTACATTAAAATTTACATTATGGAACAGAAGCAGAATAGAAGTAAAAACAAAAAGATTAAAAAGAACAAAAAGTTAGTGATGGTACAAATAAGATATTTCTCAGAATTCAAATATCTAGCACAATAGGTAAAGATAAGTTTGCCTTATTTATTTCCCTAAAATAACTAGACATTAATTATTTACTATTTGATCTTGCCTCCAACCTCAAAGGCTCTTTGGAAAGAAATGCTCCTGTATAGACAACCACTGATGCTAATTAAATATATAAATTCAGTATACCTGATGCATTAAAAACATGGTGATCTAACAACCAGATGTTGCTTTTAGAATATAACCTTTTAGAGTAGATTTTATGCTTATAAAAATATAGTGTTAAAAGGTACATAATAGAATTACTATTGATATAGAAACTTCATATTACTTCATTAATTTAAAAGAAAGTGTTAGAATATTTGACCATTTTAATAAACTAGATGGCATTACTATCATTAGACTATTTTCTGAATTTCTAAAGTTGATTTGATCTCTTCCTTGCATCAGTCTTATATTAATCACAATTTTGGTCATATTTTGGGATCTGAGCAAATTTGAAATTCTAAGTGATGCAATAAGTGTGACTAACTTGATACTTGTCTTTGGTAAACTTTAATGCTAACTCCATATTCCTCTCCTGTGAGCTAATGCTCAGAATAATGATGGAGGCACTGTAACAAATGTCTTTAGAGATAAAATAATTTAATATATTTTTTTGACATTGGGAGTTTAATTTATCAGAATATTAAATTTATGTAACAAAACATTGCAACCAATCCCCTGACAGTTTAGCATAAAAGGGTGAGCTGCCCTTTTATAATCAGTTGAAAATGCATGCCTAGAAAAGGACAGTCACAGATAATTTTTTAAATCACTCATCATGAAGACCAAATGCTGTTATCTGTGACTCCTACAGGCCAGTGGTTCTCAGAGCCTTGATCTCTGATCACCTGCTTTAAAATCACTTATAAGTGATGGGTAGAGGATGCCAACTATTAAGATACTCTGGTTCCACACAGATTTCCTGAAGCAGGGGTGAAAGCCAGAAATAGACTTATTTATGATATAATTCTGACATCCACTAAAGTCTGAGAAACAAAGGTTGTAAGAGAGAGTTCAGTGTCATTAAAAAAAAACAAAAAAACACTGAAAATGCTCTTTTGAAAAAAGGGTTTGTCTACCCTTTAATATTCATTCTTGAATAACAGAAGAGAGAGTGAAAGGATAACTGTGCCTACAAGTAGAACTTAGAGTAATCCAATTGCATTATTTCAAATAATCTGCCCAAAACAGAATTATAGTGTTGGTGTTTAGTCATTAGAGATTCAATTTACCATGTAAACAAGTTAAATGATTTTTTGATTACAAGATCAGAGAAATAAATGATAGTGTATTTGCATCCAAATAATAGTCCTTGCAACATTTAATTTCCCATACTATTGGATATTACATCTTAAAAATAAAAATAAACAAAATAAAATTATCATTCTAGTTCACTGCTATTTATTCAATCATTTAGAGGGGGTCAATAGAAGAAAGAAGCAGAGCACTAAAAGGGCACCAGCATAAAATTATTGGAAAAAATCCTATTCTTGAGGTACTTAAAGTAAGATGAGTTTAGATTTATTTATGTTTTACAATGGCAGTTTATTTCTTTCCTGATTTAATAAAGTAAAATGCCAATTAGTTCTAACAAAAACAGTAAGTAAAAAAAATTATGAAAAGCCCACAAAAGATTGAAATATATGGAAATGTATACAGCCTGTTTTAGCTATTCAAAATAACAAGTATGTGTGGATTAATTCACTTTACTCAAACTCTTTAGTTCAGTCAGTGTAGCCACCATCGAAAAGGAAGTGGTAAGCAATTTTTAACTAGATCTAGGGAAAAAATTGAGTAAATTAATCATAGAGAGGATGACAGGTATATTATGTGAAGATTTTAGTGAGTTCAGAAGAGAAAACAAGACTTTTATTCTAAAGAAGAGTAAGAGCAGGGTGGTTAAGCACCCGAGAATGACGGTTTAAATGATTGTATATACTGTACTTTTATACAGTATATAGTTACATACATATCGCCAGTATCAAAGCTCCAAATCCTTATTGCTATCATCATCATTTTTTACATGTTAAATAGGTTCCGGTTACCAATTCCAATGGGGGAAGGGGTAGGTGGGTGTTTCCTCCACACAATCAAGCAATTTTTCCAGACCAACTGGGTGCCCTACAATTCAACTCAATTCTGAAGTTTATCTACATGCAGATTCCACAGGTTAAGGGTTTAGTCCTACAAGACTGCAGCCTCCCCTTCAACTTTAGACGCCAGTCCCCAGTGTTGTCCCCTGAGCTTCTGACTAACCAGCTCAAAATGGAGTTTCCAATGCCCCCCTCTACCTCAGGATGCCGATCCCAAACCAGGTCATTACCTGTATTTCTGAGCAACCTGCAGCAGACCAGAGGTTCCCACGACTCCGTCCTTGGGTTCCATTAATTTGCTGGAGCAGCTCACAGAACTCAGAAAACCCTTTAATCACTAGATTAGTGATTTATTATTAAAGGATATAACTCAGGAATGGTCAGATGGAAGAGGTGCATAGCACAAGGTGTGGGGAAAGGGCGTGGAGTTTCCATGCTCTCTCCCAGCGTGCCTCTCTCCCCAGATCTCTGCGTGTTCACCAACTCAGAAGCCTGCCCAAACCACTTACTTCTGAGTTTTATGGAGGCCTCCCTCATTAGAGAGGCATCAAGTGATTAAATCATCGGCCACTGGCAAACAATTCAACCTCCAGCACGTCTCACCTGCCAGAACGCCAGGTGTGGGAGCGGAGGATCGGATTGAAAGTTTCAAACCTCTAATCACAGAAGTGGTTTTACTGGCAACCAGCCCTCGGTCATTAGCTGCTGGCAAAAATTTACTCATTAATTTAACAAAAGACACCCTTTCATTCTCATCACTTAGGAGATTCTAAGGGATTTAGGAGCTCTGTGCCAGAAACTGGGAAGAAGACCAAATATATATTTCTTATTATAAGTCACAATATCACACATGTTAAAATGGAAGTGACACTTTATGCCACTCATCTTTCCATCACTCTCAGTGTTAATCACCATACTCTCAGATACCAAACTCAGAAATATGTAATCGTTTATAATTATTTCTCTTTGTTTCTCACAGTATATCTATTATGCTTATAGTGCACATATTATGTCTTATTTTAGAAATTGCTGTTTATACTTCTATTCACTCTAATTAGCTCTCTTAGCCCAGGAACAAAATTTCCTATGATACTTAATAGATTGATTTAATATGAACATATAGGTGTTCAAAGGTCAGCTAATCTCTACTCTATCTCAATCGCCTAAAAGATTTAGAAGCACATAATTCTAACAAATATTATGTTTATTTAACAGATAAATGTAGGTTCTATTTGTACATTTTGTATCTTATTATTACGTCTGTTTGTTAGCTATTACCTTAATCGCATCACAGAAGACTTTCACGCATCCATATAGCTGAATCCAAATCTGCCATTCCTTTGTTCTTTCTGTATAAAGCTGTTGTTGCAATATATTTATATAGCAAACATATATGATTTGTTTTTGTATATTCAAAGCACTACACTGACCATTGTAAGAGATTCAAAACTGAATACGACATAGTAGCTGATCTCAGGAATTTCTCGTCTAGAGAGGAATATATACATTTCTATAAATAACACAAGGGGACATGAGGTTGGTGAAATTGGTTTGAGTTGATGTTGGTCTGTACTCTGCTCCCACACAGTTGTCCTAAATTCCTAAGAATATAAATTCCTATGTAAACATATGTGTGCTATCGTCTTAATGTTTGTGTCCCATGTCTACCTCAAATTAATATGTTGAAATTTTAATGCCCAAGATAATAGTATTGGGATGTGGTGGGCCTTTGGGTGATGTTCAGATCTGAGGGTGAGGCCCTCATGAAGGGGATTAGTACCTGAGAAAATAGGTTACAGAGAGATCCTAGCTCCTTCCACCGCATGAGGACAGAGTGACAAGGAATCAACTGTAAACCAGGAAGAAGACCTTAACCAGAATACAATCATCCAAGCCACCTAGTCTGTGGTATTCTTGTAGAGCAGCTTGAACGGACTAACACAACTTGTCTACACATTAACTTACCACCTAAATATGAACATTTGGAAGGCCATTGAGTCATCTATTTCTGTATCCCCTGTGAATAGTAACAGACCCTGGACAAAATAAATGTTGAAAAAATGGTTGCAGAATTGAACAAGTTTAATAAAGGGAGTCAAAGAATTTGAAATCTTCCCTTTGATAAAACAGATGGGAGATTCCCTGTGAACATTTCCTAAGCCACTTCACTCAAGAATTCAAATAAAAAGAAGTTTCCAATCACATCCAATTAAATTTTCATATATAAATTGTTAAATATGATAAGTTATGAATCTTAATGCACCAATTTTATTTTCTTAACTCAAGCCTGAAAAATAATTTGGACGTACTTTATTGTTTTCCTATTTTAACCTTTGTACATGTCATACTCCCTAAGGATCATAAAATGCTATATTATGCCATATCTTTATAAGTACCTTTGATGCTTCTTTCTTTAACAGGAACAACAAAAAGACAGCTTAAAACAACTCTTTCAAGCAGACATCATGAACCACAATCAACCTGCATTTGAGCTACCATAATATAAAGTATTTACTGTTGACTTTTACATGTATTCACAAATGTTATGCTACTGCAGGTTGTGAGGGATTTATGCATATAAATAACAAATTCTTTTGGAAAGCACTATCGATTTATTTCAGTTGTGGTCTCTTTTAATTTTTATGCTGGTACTCAGATCATAAGGGCAGCTAGAGAGTAGTTTATGACTTGCTTTAGTAACCCATAGAGAGAAAAAATTCTTTGCTGGTGAGTTGATTAGGTGGCATTTGGGAATGCTGGTTTGTGGGAGCAGCCTCTGAGAGTTTGGTAGTATGTTATTAACATACTACCAATATTAACAGAGAGACTGGCATATGTGTTAGTTGATAAGACTCAGGTGGGTGATGGATATTACCCTTAAAACTGGATTCCAATTAGGAGGACAGAAATGAAAGATTAGAATTAGTAAATACCATAAGAAGAGAAGCCAATGATAGTTTAGGTTGGAAGCAAGTGAAATAGATGTGACAAGTTTACATTTATCAAATGAGCCTAGTGAATTTAAAATAAGTTCATTCAGTTAACAATTACGATAATCAGATATGTGATACCAAAAATATTCTAAGACCAATCATGTCATCAAGAGAGTATAACTTATATATACCAGCAAACAATGTCCCAAAATATATGAAGCTGGCAGAACTGAAGGGAGAGACATTTCTATAACAGTATTTGGAGACTTTAATAAGTCACTTTGAATAATGGACAGAACTGACCTTACAGAAACAGAAAGAACTATAGGAGAATACTAGGAACATCAACAAATTAGATGGCCTAGGTGAAACTGACAAATTCTTAGAAACACACAAATTACCTAAACTTACTCAAGAGGAAAAGAAAAGCTAAACAGACCTATACTGATAAAACATTGAATCAATAATCCAAAATCTCCCAACAAAGAAACTCCAGCACCAGATAGATGACTTCACTAGTGAATTCTACCAAACACAGGATACCAAAGACAGATAAAAAACATCACAAGGACATAGAACTATACACCAATATCCATTGTGTATAGAGATGTGAAAAACCTTAATGAAAGACTAGCAAAACAAATGCAACAGCATATTAAAAAGATTATACATCAAGACCATGTAGGATTTACCCCAGGAATGCTAAGGTGACTAAAGATAAGAAAATCAATCAATGTAATACACCACATTAACAGAATAAAGATACAAACAACAAGAACAAAACAAACAAACAAAGAAAACCTCCAAAACCACATGATCACCTCAACTCTGAGAAACACAAAATCATTTGGAAAAAACACAACACTCTTTCCTCATTAAAAACACCAGAAAACTAGAAACAGGAGGGAACTTCCTAGAAACAGGATAAAAGCCAGTTTTGAAAAAGCCACAATCTATGTCATATTCCTCTTGAAAGATTGAAAGCTTTCCTCTAAGGTCAAAAATAACATAACGATGCCATTTTCACCACTGCCATTCAATATTTTACTGGAATTTCTAGCCAGAGCAATTAGACAGGAAAATAAAATTTTAAATATTCTAATAGAAAAGAAGAAATAACCTACAGTTGTCCCTTGGTATCCTTGGGGCATTGGTTCCAGAACCCCCTCTGGATACCAAAATCCAAGCATGCTCAAGCCCCTTACATAAAATAGTGCAGGGTTTGCGTACAACCTCAGCATATCCTCCCATATACTTTAAATTATCTCTAGATCACTTATAATACAATGTAAGTGCTAGTAAAGAGTTGTAAATATAATGTAACTGCTATACAAATAGTTGTCAGCAAATGGCAAATTTAAGTTATGCTCTTGGAACTTGCTAGAATTTTATTTATGTTTAAAGATATTTTTGATTCATGATTGGTTGAATCCAGATTCAGAAACAGTGGATATGGAGGACCAACTGTATCTCTATTCACATGTGGCATGATTCTATATGTAGAAATCCCAAAGAATTCACAAGAAAGTTACTATAGCTAATAAACTAATTCCACCTAGTTGCAAGGTACAAGATTAACACCCAGAAATCAGCTGTTTTTTTTTAATACCAGCTATGATAGTATATCCACAAAGATAATTAATAAAGCAATTCCATTTACAAGAGCATCTAAGAGAATTAAATACCTAGGAATGAATTTATCCAAGGAAGTGAAAGACTTGCACACTGAAAAGCAGAAAACATTGTTGAAAGAAATTAAAGACAGCCCTTGTCCATGGATTGAAAGACTTGATATTGTTACAATGTCAAAACTACCCAAGTCAAAACTAGAACATGATCTACATGTTCAATGCAATCTCTATCAAAATTCCAACTGCTGTTTTTTGGAAATGGAAAAGCCAATCCTCATATTCATTTGCAAGGGGGTCACAATAGGTAAACCATCTTGAAAAAATAGAACAAAGCTGGAAGACTCACACTTCTGGTTTGAAAAGTTAAAAAGCGACAGTAATCAAAACACTGTGGTACTGGCATAAAGACAGACATATAGACCAATGGAGTAGAATATAGAGTCTAGAAATAAATGCATACATCTATGGTCAGTTGATTTTTGACAAGTCTGCCAAGTCCATTCAATGAGAAAAGAATAGTTTTTCAACAAATGGTGTTGGGACAACTGGATTTCCACATCTAAAATTGGAGCTCTACCTCAAATCATATAAAAAAATTTACTCAAAATGGATCCATCATCAATACATAAGAGCTAAAAATTATAACACTCTTAGAGAAATACATAGGGGCAAGTCTTTATGACCATTGATTGGTTAATGAATTCTTAGATATGACATCAAAAGCACAAACACAAAAGAAAAAATACATAAATGGACTTCATAAAAATTAAACATTTTTGTTCATCAAATGATAATACCAAGAAAGTGAAAAGACAACCTACTGAATGGGAGAAAATAGTTCCAAATGATATACCTGAGAAGCGTTTAATATCCAGCATATGTAAAGGATGGTTTCAACTCAATAACAAAAGACAATCCAATTAAAAAATTTGCAAAGGACTTGAGTTGACATTTCTCCAAAGTAGATATACAAATAGTCAATAAGCATATGAAAAGAAGCTCAATATCATTAGTGATTAAGGAAATGCAAATCACTACCATAATGAGATAATTTACACCTACTAGGATAATTATTAAAAAACTGAAAATTACAAATGTGGAGAAATTGGAACCATTGCACACTTGCACATTAGTGTAGTGAATGTAAAATGCTGTAGCCACAGTGGAAAACAGTTTGGCAATTCTCAAGAAACTCAACATAAAATTATTACCCACTCCTAGGTATATAGCAAAAAGAATTGAAAACTGAAACTCAAATATATACCTGTGTACCAATGTTCTTTGTAGTATTATGCCCAGCGCCCATGAGGTAAAAACACCACAAGTGTCCATCAAAAGATGAGTGAATAAAAAATGTGCTATATATAGGATTAAATATTATTCAACCTTAAAAAGAAATGAAGTTCTGATATATGCTTCAGCATAGATGACCTTAGAAACATGATAAGTGGAATAAGACAGACAGAAAAAGATAAACATTGTAAGACCCCACTTAAGTGACATATCTAGCATAGGCAAATTCATAGGCAGAGAAAGTTGATTAGAGTTTACCAGGGGTTGGTGGGAGGGAGAATAGGTATTATTGATTAATGGGTACAGATTTTGTATTTGGGGTGACAGAAACATTTTAAAAATAGATAGTGGTGATGATTGGACAGCATTGTGGATGTAACTAATGCCAGTGAATTGTACACTCTAAATGGTTAAAATAACAAATTTCATGTTACATATATTTTCCACATAAAAAATCTAGTGTAGAGTTTCCCTGGATATTATACTTGTATACCAAACAAAATAATCATATGCTAGGGACTTTTACTTTGGTTGGACATAGTACATTCTCTGTCACTTGCATTTTTAAATAATTGCATATGCTTTGATACACACACACACACCCATTTCATAAGTAGACCCATGAGATGTCAGATACATATATTTTGGAAATAAATAAATAAATAAATAAAAATGGAGTAAGCTCAACACATAGAAAGCAGAATATAGGAAGAAATAATCTGAATATATTTTGGACAAAAAACACCAAGAATGTGTCACAAAACATTCCATATATATGAAACAGGATATTATGTATTTTTAACAGACAAAAACTTGTACAAACTAATCTGAGAGTTATTAAATTACAAATAAACTAGGAAATTAAAATTATTTGAGTTTTCTTTCCATGTATAAGCTATTCCTTTCAACCAGTAATCGTATTTTATTACTAATCTTCAATTCTACAGATTATGGATTTCAAAATTCATGATTGTAGATTTTCCAAATTTTAATTATGGTTTTCAGTCAACTTTCATGCTTCACAAGCTGTGTTTATATTGCACTCTAAATACTTTTGATTTTCTTGTGTGTGTGCTTGATATGCTTTATATTATGTGTAAGATGTCACAAATTAAACTGACAAATATTCATACTATGTTATATATTACCAGTTAGTTTACTTCCAAAATTACTGAGGAATGTAGAGTAAGAGAAAATATGGTAGTGGTTTTCAGTGCATAGCCAAGAACCTTACAGTGAGACTTCTTACCATACATTTCTTCACCCCTTTATAATATGCTCAGCTAAAAGAAACTGTTTCCACTTATTCTAAAAATATTATTTTGTCACATTTTTGCAAAACTTTTACTTGTGAATGATCATTAATCCTATTTAGTTATGGGTACACAATTGTGTTCTCTTAACCTCATAGTATAAGAAGTAAATGTCTATCCATAAAAACAACTGATTATTGCACACTTACAGGTTCAGAGACTGTGCCTAAGTATTCCTCAACAATATTTGAAAGAAAGAGAAAATATGTACACTATGAGTGTTGTTTGAATTTGTGCATAAATGAAGTTTTAGATTTAGGTATAGGTGATGCAGAGTGAAGACTTGAAGTGATTAAGTACAATTTTAGTTCTAACACACTAAAAATCCTGTTCCTTAGAACACAATAGCATGAATATCATAAAAAGATGAAGGGGTCAGACTATGTTCTTACCATCATCAAGAAAAACAATAATTGGGCCAGATGGGGTGGAGATTGGGGCAAGTGGAAGGTAAGGATAAACAGGAGAATGTCCTTGAAGAAAAGGTTGCAGGTTTTCCCAAGAGAGAACTTAAAAAGTTAAACTCTGCTCTGAACTCTAGGAAAGCCATTTCTGCTCCTGACGCTTTATATTTCAGGAGAAAATTTGTGTACGACAGGAACAGATTCACAGAGGCAATGCTCATTGTCCAATTTGTCTCCTTTTTGTCACCATAAACATTTATCCATGCATATATACACTTAACACACATGTAAACAGGATTGCTCTGGGCATTTGAGTCAAGAAACAGAGAATGAAGTCAGTTGCCCAAGGTCACAAACTAACTACATTTCAACTCAAACGTGTTATTTCTGTTTCAGTTGTGCATTGTGTGTGTCTGGGAGTAAGAGTGAGTGCGTGTGTGTGTGTGTGTGTGTGTGTGTGTGTGTGTGTACCCACAGGTTTTAATTATGTCTAGTGTAGTTCGGCTCCTGAGCACAGATTCCAAGTGCCATCTAATGGCTGACATTCTGTAACCTCTCTGGATGGTTGGATATTTTTCACAGTCTAAGAGATGTGGAATGGTTAACAGATTAACCTACATTTCTCAAAGGCAGTTTTCTGGATTTTTTAGTTTTAACTAAATTTTTAAAAATTTAACCTACATATTGCTTTTAATGATAGACAACTACCAGAACTGTCAAGGAATAGAAATATAATCTCTCAAGTTTGAGAGAATCTGAATTCAATTGCTAATAGCAATGCTACTAAAATATTTTTAATCGAACTTATTGCTTATACCAAGTACAGTGATACATTTACATGCATTTTCAAATTTTACAGTAATATTAATCCTTTGAGAATATGGAAGAGTAGAGTGGGAACTGGTTAAATTCACTCATCTCTGGGTTTGAACTCAGGCCTGCTAGGTTTGAGTACTACTGCTTAGATATGACTGTATTAACATATATTAGCCATCAAAAATATCTTACTCCTATTCATGCTGGTGCTAAATAAGATGTATGTTCTTTGTTTATTCTGGAATTATATATATTTTTATCTCCAATGGAAAATTGGGGAAATGGGCACTTATAATGAAACATAAGGGCTTAAATTATTAAAACCTCTTTGCCCTTGCTCTCCACTCCAGAAAAACAATGAATCAATTTGGATTAATTACAATATGCCTACCTTGATACTTTCTGAAATTCCACTGGAAGAAGAGATCCCTCATCCCTTTCGGTCTTACACTGAAGCATAAAATTGCCGTAAAGCTGTTTAAATAGTTGTACTGCTCTCCCATAGAAGTGGGTGCACTTCAGTAATGGAAGAACTAGTTCCAATATTATAAAGCAATTTGTGATCCCCTAAGGTTTTTGTACTACAAAGATGTAAAATAATATTATTAGCTCCTACAATCATCACTTCACCATTCACACTTGAAGCAACTGAGGTTTCCACAAATCAGGCAATGTGCAAATTCTGTCATAGTAAAACATTTATTTGTTAAAGTGATATAGATTATTCAAGATTCTACAGTCTTAAATCATGGATGGCAATGTAACATGGATTGATACAGAACTCGATGCCAATGTAGGCTTTTTTCTTTCCTTCTTTAAAAGAAAATACTTGTAGGTCAGAAGAAAAAAATTTTGGTTTTAAAAGGGGATTAACCATGGTCTGATAGAGCCAGTTCCGCGTCATCAGAGACTTCTGCTTCAGCTCCTGTGGACAATTTCTTCTAGGACACCAGTTCAACAATTAGCCTTTGTGAATTGAAACAGTTTTAAATTTTGTCTGGTAAAAATATCAGTGGCAAGTTTTTTCAGGAGAGAGAGAAGTGGTGCTCTTCAGATTAACTCCGGCCTCTGAAATGAAAGAAAAAGAAAAAGAAAAAAAAGAAGAAAGAAAACACACAGCTAATAAGATCACTGGGCTAGCAATCTAGAAGTTACTGAACTGTAAGCACCCGGGCAGGAGCTTATTGCTACAAAATACTAGATATATTTCTGGATACTATTTAGACACGCACATCAGCACTTAAAATGTTCCCTGGTAATTTCAAATTATTGAATATATTTAAAAAATCTCATTTTAGAAAGGAATCTAAATGTTTTAAGACTAAATAGTTATGCAAGTCAGAGCCAAATTGAGGAATGGCATTTTTTCCTTGCTTTGATTTTCACATTTATATTCTCAAATTAAGAGAAAAAAAGTTACTTTACTCATTAATGCATGCTATTCAGGCTTTAACAAATATTCACACTGGCTTTTTAAATATGAACATTTTAGATCAAATTTGTTCATCATATCTAAAACCTATGTGATCTCTATTTTTTTAATATATTCTTTTGGAAGCTTTGTATTATATTAAGGTTTTATAAAGTTTAATTATACATTTACTGATAGTGAAGACAATAAATTCATCTACATTAATTAGTTCTTCACCCACAGAACAAATAAAATAAACATGAAAACTGACAATAACTCACAAGCAAAGGCATTTCATAGTTAACATGATTTTGAAAGAAAATCATATAAAAAACAATTTTAAAATATTTAAATAACAAACTGTGAAAATGTTTTTTCTCTAACATGGGTTCTCAGTACTCATGACTTTCAAATATGTGTATAAATTCTATACTTCAATTTGAGAAATATACAATTTCATAATATGAAATAGAAGTAATTTTTCTCCTTTCCATTCAAGAACAACTACATGTTTACAATTTGAGGGTTATAAAATGCATGGAACAAATGAATGATGAAAAATAGCTTAACTTCAAATATTCTATATCAAAGTGTTGATATAGGACATATTTGGATAATTTTGTGTGGTAAAGGTAGGCAAAATACTATAGAGATATTTTACTTAAGAAAATATTTCAGAACAGTTAATCGGAATAAGTGAAGTTATTTTTGAGATAAACGATAATTTTTGAGAATTACTGAACAAAGAATTACTGGATGTTTGAAGATTGTTAATAGATAATAGATGTGTATCTGATTTTTAAAAAATAATTACTTGGAAACTACTAAAATATAGACATCACTAGCATACTTTACCTGGAATATTCATTCTAAGGAAAACATTACAAAAATCACTTTAAACTACAATGGGAAATAGCTAAATTCCTCGCTATTGGATTCACAGCACAGCTTATTTTGGTGAAATTGGTTATCAACAAGATTTTTATTTATTTTTGTATATCCAGTAATATGTTCCCTTTGATTACAAAAAGTGATTGTACTACACCAAATTTCATTTCAGGAAGTAGTAATATAGAAAAGACTAAGTATACCTAGAAGAAAAATACTGTGGACAGTATAATTAGTTTGACTTTGGAAATAATAAATCCTTCCAGAATAACAAACTTTCTTTTAATATCAAGTTATTGATTCTATAAGCTGACGTAGTTTAAAGAGTTTTTGGTTCAATTTCACATTACATAATAACATTAACAAACTGTGGGATTATGGTTTATAAAAAACTTATTTTGAAGATTAGGAAATAGCAATCAGTTTTGGGAACAATGGTGTGAATTTGTCTGCCCCGAATCTGCCATTATTGAAACGATAATGTAATATGAAGTTGAATAAAAATTTTATATGTAAGATTCAAAATAACACTTTTTACTTATCAATAAACAAGCATAATGATTCCATAAAGATCTAAATGTGGAACACAAAATTACAAGAGCATCACAAAGAAAAAACAAGATAGACTATAATAACTATGCTAAAATGTTATAAGGACTAAAAATAATGAATTTGGGGTAGGTTCAGGATGTTTTGTCAATGGTCCTCATTTGACAGTGAAAGGGTACCATGCAAAACACTGCACAATCTTATCAATGGTACTACAAATAAAAGGAGAAATTAAAGCTACGTCAACATTAGAGGAAGAAAAAAATACCCCGACATTGAATGGATCTGGGAAATTGTTATTGCTCTTACTCTGAATGTAATTAAGACCTATGAGAGATTTTTTACCTTATATAGTTAGGATATCTAAAAAGAAGGAAATGATTTCTAAAGGTCATTGCTGACACTAGGGTTCTATATAATTTTTTTCTGATTTTCTGTAATGTTCAAATAAATATGTCAAAAAGTATGCTTTAATTATTATAAAAAGTTAAATGTTTTCTACAATGTCTATGCTATTACTCATTATTATTTTTATTTATAATGTCTATTCTACTACTCTTTTTTTTTTTTTTAATTTACTTGAAGGTAATATCATAGGTGGAAGAAACCCTACAGAACCAAATATTTTATATCGGTCATTCTTGTTTGTACAGAAAACATTGGAAACATATCTGAATCATATACACACATTTGTTTTGCTGCTCAGCTTTTAGTTCATATGATTTCCAAACTGTGTTTTCCCATAGTTGTTTTAATATTGCTATTTATTTCTAATCAATACTAACTCTTTATTCACTTATATATTAATAGTTTGTCTAAAAGAACTACTACTGTCACCTAGGAAACATTTTTTTTTAATATATTAAAAATGTGTTTTAAGTTTTTTTGCTTATTTTATTGTGTATATACATAAGGAACATTTTGATCTCCATTTAAGGCAATGGGCAGTGTCCAAATGTTTGGAAAATATATTTTGCCACTGGGTGGAAAAAGACATGTATGTTACCATCCTACAGGGCATATAAACTTAAACTAAAATTGTATAATCCTCCTTATCCCACTACCACCTCCCCACCAAAAAAATAAGAAGCTGTGAGCACAAGGAACCTCTGACAGCTCTCTACCTCACTTCATTCACAAGGTAAGATACTGCTGACAGTGTGAAAAGCCATGAGAAGACTAGCACACAGGTCAGTCTCTTCAAAGGGACATTACTGTTTGGTTGTGTTGACAGTTGTAGAAATGATAAGCCTGCTATTGCAGAAATCATTTATCAAATAACAAGAATAGTTGCACTGAAGTCATATGGTGACTTAAATCTGATAACAGAAATGTAGCAAGAAATTGGCTAATGAGTAAATGATGTATTACCACTAAATTCTGTTAACATTCTTCTTTGCCTGTGGATTTATTTTTCTAGCTAATGCTTGTAGAAAGAAAAAAAAAAAAATAGCCAAAGCATGGAGGGAAAGTTGCTATGACATTATGACATAATGTTTCAAAAAAGGAACTCAATAAAGACTCAGCATAAAATTTTAAAAACAGGTGACATATTCTACATATGCAATTCACTATGAAATCTAATACAAACATACATATGTACACATGAATTTACTACATACAGAAACGACAAATCACTGAAAGATTATGCACCAAATTATTAGCATTCGTATCTGGGTGGTGGGTTATGACATATTTACATTTTTTTTTTAATTTTAAGCTATATTTTCCAAAGTTCTCTAATACTAATTACTTTGGGACAAAGAAAAATTGCTATTAGAAATCTTATGTACTTATCACAGTGGCAAACCTTTTGCTATCTCAAGTAGCACACAAACTCCCAAGGAGATTACTTTTCTCTAAACTTGACTTCTAACACTGTGGTAAAATAAGGAAATAAACACAATAATATGTAACATGCCCCACAAAATATGAATACTTGGAGAATTGCTTTAATTGGTAATTGAAAGATGATCAGATTGATTCTCCTGCTTCCAAATCTTGATAGAACATTTAGAACCATTATGGATCATGCTTCTGATAGGGGAAGCTTGACTTTTTAATTCCTTTCTAAGGATATTCTCTTTTAGAACATCCAGGTGCCCAAAGTTACATGATAAATTAATGTTTTCAAATCAAAGACAGAGGGAGACAGGGAGGGAAGAAAGGAAGAAGAAAGAAAGGGAGAGAGGGAGAGAAAGAAAAGGAATGTGGTAGAGAACAAAGGCACCTTCGTGCAGGTCAGTTCAATTCTATTAACACCAAGTACATGCCCGACTCTGTGCTATTGATTGTTTCTAGTGAGCCATCTGTTTGTTTTTTAGCAACATAAGAATGGGACCCTAAATTCAGTAAAGAAATGATGAAAAACATTTTGTTTGATTTGGGAATAGAATTCTTTAGGGGAAACCCAGAATGATGGTCCAAGTTATTGTTATCTTTTAAATAAGAAATGGTTAAAAAAAAAAAAGACCCTTAGTTTTACTATCAACAAATAAATCAATGGCTTTTTCTAAGAACCTTTAAAAGCAGAATATTTTTTCTGTGCCAAATATTAAGCAAATGGCTGATGCATCCAGATGTTTGAACAGATTGCTAAAGTGTCATTCTGCTCTGGAAACACACTTTCTGATCCAATTAAAATGCAGGAATCAAATACTCATTTGAAACTTAAAAAAAAAAGAAAGAAAGAAAGAAAAGAAAACCAAGAAGAGTAATTGGTTGCTGACAAAAGGAATACCATGAACATTTCATGTGTTGTCTTTTGTTCCATTTTATAGCGGCTTCATTCATTTCATATACATGAAACACTTCTGTTCATCCACTTTCGGTGAGGCCTAATATATTATCTCAGCTTCTATTAGAATGTGGAGCTCAAGGATAGGAGTGAATATATTCTTATCAAGCTACTGTCTTCATGTTGGGAAATATTTGTAAAAATACACATGATATCATGCGTGACTACAAATGTGACTCCAAAGTTACACTAGTATTCCCTTTATTCTTACAATGTGAATCAGAAATATTTGGTTAACCAGAAATATGTCTAAGTTCAGGAACTGGAAATTCACTTAACCAAACTGAACTTCACTGTTTACCACTGAGCATTGAGTAAGTTTTAATGGAAAATTTCAACAAGTTACATAAACTAGCAAAACAAAAATTAAAAATTCATTTATAAAAGAATATACCCACTTAAGTGCCAAAGCATGTGACAGGTAACAAGAATCTCACCTGTGTCTCCTGGACAGTCTGGTCAACATTAGTCAGCAAAGCATCTGGGAATAAAATTTTCAGTGTCATGAACAATTCATTTTTTATGAAACAGACCTTAAAATACTTCTCACTGAAACCTTGATAAGATTCATCTTAACAAAGAGTTATCTGCACATTTTTTTTGATAACAACTTACCAGTTATTGGGTTAATTGCAATTGATTTTATAATACTTCATAGTTCTCTATGGCTATTTCCTGATACATAATACTCTAAATGCAGAATTTTAAAAAATATTGTTCTAGTTACTAAAATGAGTAGTTATCAATATGGAATGCACGTTTCCTGCAAGAGTTCAATAAGAGAATCAGGCTTCTATTCATTTTCCTTACGCAAAGTTAACATTTCGACCACAGAGTTGCATATGATTAATATGGAAAGATACATCAAGGAAAAACAATCCAAAGCAGGAAATGTAGTTTTACCATATTCACCACGCAAAGTATAAAATAATAATTTACAATATAAACCATTATTCAATAACCCCCAAGATAATAATAGCATGTTTTGCTGAATACCAGTTTATCCCTATATAAAACAGTAATGTTCTAAATGCAAACATTCTGCCTTCAAATGTTCATATGTATATTCCAATTGGCTATAAATTTTAATATCATTAAATAGTCCTGTACAGTACACATTCTATTTCCTCCCAAATGTCCTATTTTAAAGCAAATACTCTAGTCATTAAGAAGGGACACAATTACAAAAAAAATTTAGGTGTCTCAGGAAAATGTCATTCTAAGGTTCACAGGTGAGTGTGATGAGAACAGTACAAAATAATTTTTGATAAAACCTCCAGCATAAATATTCATATAAATTTACAATGACCTCTGGAGATTAGGTTTTACATGAAAGCAATAACAAGACATGTTCGCATTATACAGAAAAAAAATAATTAGGAAATTACATTATGGTAGAGCCCACATAGTATATTCCATAAGTCCCTTCACGTTGATGGTAACTTTAGATCCTAAATTTTGACTTTGAAATAGCTGAAAAAATCAGAAGACAGTGGTACACTGATTATTGTTATATTGAATATTTATGATATTTGATGAAATTGCAGATGCATTAATATTACCTTAAAGAGGTAATTTCATACTTTAATATACTCCCAGTTACAAACTGTTACTTTCTATGTCCCCCTTCAGATAACACCACGATTAGGATGACTCCATCTCAGTAATACGTTTACCATTCTTTATTCTGTACTGCTAAAAGGATGGTTTCTGTTACAAAAAACAAACAAACAACCAACCTATCCCAAACCTGACAAAACTAATTGTATTTGTAATCCCAGCATGTATTTATCTAGCACGGGAGGGAAAGGACTGAGTAATCTGAAAGACAGAGCTCTGAAACAATTATATTTAAAATTCCAGTCATTCATTTTGGTTAATTTCTCTTTCCTCTATGAAATTTTAAAAGTGAAATATTTTTTATCCATAAATTTACCTCAACTAACACTGAACTCACAAACACTATAAGGTAAATTGTCATTATTATTATTATGATTATTAGTGTTTTATTACCAATGGAGGAAGATAAGAAAAATCCTATTCCCATCCAATCCACTCACACACAGAAGCTTCCACATATGCTGTTGAAGTGGAAAGATTGGACTCTTCCTGAGACTCAAGGGAAGGCTGAGCAAGGGAAAGGGGGTACATAGTCTTCATTCTGTCTAAAATAAATGAGCACTGCTTGCTTATCATTATAAAATGTAGTTGGAATTCTGCCACACTGAGAAGAAAATGGGCTCGTATCTGCAGTCTTCTTTGGAAGAAACACCCCATTTACTTTCACAATTCTTGTACAAGAAGATGCTTTATGTTTTTGAAATTTTTTAAACTACTGGCATTTTAACGATTGTTTTTAACTTTATTATTATGAATAAACAGAGGGGGAAATACTAAAATTTAGGAAGTAAAAGGCTATTGATGTGAACTTTGTGATAAGTGTCTTATTAATTTTTTAGTTTTATAAATGAATATTAATTTCCTTACAGTAATATAAGCAAATAAAATAGTTAAAATTTAGTTTGGAAGTACTTTTTAGGTGCTTTAAGGCAAAGCAGAAAATACTTCATGAAATAAAGCAGATTCCTGTAGACAATGGAAGACACATAATTTTAAAAAATTCTTTAAATTCTTGTGGAGAAAGTATGTATCATTCAGGTAGTAAACTTGTTATGTTTATAGGTGGCTTACAATAGCTCAAAAATTTATATTCTAAAACTTTTTTAGTGAACTATATCTGCAAAGTAGCTAAAATCAACTGTCTAAAAAAGCTTACTGTGACCTCAACTTAACTAATACATTTAATGGTTAGAAAAAAAATGTAGAAAATGTGTTGTTCTCAGCAAAGGTGTTATTGTATCTAATTTAAATGATTGTATTTAATGTACCTCTGTGCTAATCTATTTGTAAACTAAAAATAAATAATATTCATCAAACCAAACTTCATTTCTTCTTAGGATTTTGAGCCTACTTCAGATGCTTCACTATTCCTTTATGGAACTTATCTATTATATATACTTTTCTTTAAAAAGACCTACTTTAATAATAGTTTGACATTTTCAAATTGGGGGACAATTATCCAAAACAAAAAGTAACACAGAAATACATATAATTTTAAAAAAAGTTTGGAGTAAATATATTATTTGTCAGTTTGTTAGTGAACAAACTGAAACCATAGTGTAAAATGACTAAAAATTAAAGAATAATAATTAAGAACAAGGAAGCAAAAACAATATATACCACCTATACACAGTCAGCAACAACAAACAGCAAAACCATATGCTTTGAATCACATATATGTAGTTGGTTAAATAAGGAATGTAAGAAATGACAGAAAGAAAAACAAGAGGGACAGAATATCTTGCTTATAGTAATATAATATCTGGATCACAAATCTCCATTGTGATAATTAATCAAAATTCTTAATATTGAGCTTTCTTCCTTGGCTCCATTCACTTATTTATTCATTTATCCATTTGCTCATTCATTCATCTGGGTAACTACTGCATTTTGGATATTATACCAGGCACCTTTAATCACACCCAACCTTCCCATAGATTTATCTTTCAGCCACTTCACACTGAAACTGCCCTGAGCAAAACATTTTTCATATACTTATCAACAACACCAAATAACATCTGATCCTCTTGATAGGCCAAGTTTTGTTCACATATTTTGTTCAAATATAAACTTTTTGAAAGATAGGAACACAGGCCTTCTTAATACCTGTAGAACAAGTGTTCAAACATTTGGTTAATTCACCCTAAACAGTCCTGTAAAAGCAATAACAATTTAAATGGTTTAAATGGCTTTAGTCAAACAGAATAAAATTTCACATGATTAGATATTATGAGTTCTAAATGTTTATGAGAAATAAAATATATTAATTAAAGTTTCATTAGAAGCATAAGCAGGAAATTGATTTTTAAAAATCCAGGCAACTGGAAAATAGAACATAAGTTAATCAGTAGCTTAGAGTAGACACACTAAGCTGCTGCCTGTTCTGTGTGATTTCAGCGCCCCCTTGACCACAATGTTCATTGTGCCAGAGATTCCTTGTTTGGGGATTCATTTCTTTAAGTCTTGAAATCTTTTATGTATTCAGGATATTTTAATACTATGCAGGTAAAAACTAGGAAGGTGAAAAATAATATGCCTTTGTCAATCAGCACTTCATGAAGAATTAAGTAACTGGTGTTAATTAAAAATGTTTAGTTGGGATTAGAGCATTATTACAGACATAGTGTTGAAAATACACTTCAGTTTGAGCAATGCTTTGATTTTACAAAATAATACCACACATGTGATCTCATTTATTCTTTACAAGAACTATATACCTGACCCAGGAAGGCTGATTATATTTTAGAAATGTGAAAGACAAACTTCAGAAAAAGAAGCAGGGCAGGGAAGACATTTAGGAAACACCTAAGGTAATGAAAGCCCATTAGACAAATTTTTTCATGAGTTGCTCAGAAAGTAATCTCTAACTGCTTTAATCTAATCCACTTTTGAATGTCATTACGATAAATCATGTATAATATGTGCCTTGGTCAAGTTGAAATTAACTGAAAATTTTATAAATGCTTCCAACAAGAGGAAATTAAACCAATAACGGACATTCTTCACCTGTGTTTTAAATGGTATTTCAAGTAATCTGAAAGAGTTACTAAACTTTTACTGTGTGTTTAACTTACTCCCAGGGAGTAATTTACATAAAGTCCGTATCTTATTATATTATGGCTAAAATTTTTTGTGCAACATTCCCATATGAACCTTATTCTCAAAACCACCCCCCAAAACAAAACAATAACAAAAAACCCCCAAAGTCCTGTTTACTGATCTTTAATTAAACACCATTAAGTTACCATATAATATTGTAAAAAATTTCAGCGAGTAGATAGAACATTTCTCTAGAGACCTTGATTTCAGTGACTGTCCAAGAATGTCATATTATCAAGGGGCAATATTACTGTCTGACTAAATTAAAAATCCTTTTTTAAATGACATATTCCCACTAAGCTGTATAATTTCTAATTAAATTTCATCACAAGTTTTGGTTCAAATAATAAATACATTTACTCAGAGAGAAACATTCAAATTCAGAATTATAGAGCAGAAGGCAAAAACGAAACTACTATCTGGTTAATGAGCAATGACTTTATATTGCTTATAAATGTAATAAGAACTCTATTAGAAGATTTTTATTTAACTTGGTGATAAAAATAAATATTCCTTTGATAAAGGAGGCAGTTTTGTATTTTTGTTTCCCTATTTAACTTGCATTAAGAAAAATATAAAGCTCATTTGGTCACCAAACGTGTACTGAATGAATGAAAACACCTTCATAAGCCCAAGCAGATGCATATGACTTAAAACTGGCCTGTGACTTAAAACTGAATTGGCATTTTTTGCCAAATGAAAAATCAATTGCATTTTCTTCTGCTTCCCACTGAAAAAGCTGTGTCATAGATGAGAAATATCTTAGACCCATTAAGGCACCTGAACCAAGAATGTTGATTAGAAGGGTACTTATTTTAACACTGTCTGGGTTTACTTGACTATTTTATTTTAAACAGCATGACAACACAGAGCTGTTCTCTAAAATATTTGCCTAAAAACAAACACCACTGTCATTGAAAGAAAATATACAATCTACTCATTGAAAAATAGCAATCATCCATAGGTGGTACTTTGTAAGACTGGAGGAAATATCATTATTTATGCAAGACTTTTTTTTCATATGACAACTTTTATTTTGTGGTCTGCTATTGCAGAATCTGGTAGCTGGTCCTAGAATGGGGAAGGCACTGCTGTCATGCTTTTGCCCTAAACAATTTTATATATATGACCTTCATATATACATAGATATATATGAAGTTACTTCATATATATCCATGTATATATGAAGTAACTATACCCTAGAGGGTTTATATGCCATGGCTCTGTTAGCCATGAATCAGAGAGATAAGACTGGGATTTCAAATTCCAATTTCCTATGTGAGTTCTCAAAATAATTTTTTCATTAAAAAGAAATAATAGGTTACACAGTGCTTTCCAATATCCACTCAGAATTTGAAAGAGTTGCTTTTCCACTATGCCCATTAGAACTGTTGGACTGAATTAACATCGCATTCATAGACATGCTTCTTTTAGAAAACAGTCCGCATGTGTTCGGTGAGTTAATATAATAATAGCATTCCTTTAATTCTCCATTCAGGGAGTACCTGTGCCTTGCTCTGGATCTCTCAGCAGGCAAAGTGAGAAACTTACTTGGCTTTGAATGTGCTCTTTTAGATGTGGGTCCCTCTGTGCCAGAATCAGGAGGTCGACTAGCTAACTGCAAGGCAGTTGAGTTGTTCCTGTTAGTATTTTGGGACTCAACATTTGTGACAGCTTCACTCTGTGGTTCGGTACTTGGCTTCGTGCCAGTCTTTCTTTTCTGCTTTTGGGACACAGAAGTACTTGAAGTCCAGGTAGGAGGCAAAGCAGAGGTAGTGGTAGAGGAGTCCTGACTTGAACAAGTTTCTGAACATTGTATCACATTGTCATTGGCAACTTTAAAACACTGGGCATTCTCTTCGTGTCCTACAGCTTGTTTGGACATGGACTGGGGCAGCGTCACACTGCAGCCTTGTATTTGAGCCCCATTAGTTTGAGAGCAGACGTTGCTGACCTTGGTGACCTTGTGTTGCCCATTATTGTTACAAATCTTATACCGGATCATTAGAATGATGATGAAAACCAGCACAGAGGCTACGATGATTCCACCAATAATAATAATCATGGTGCCTCCCAAAAACTGGGACTGCATGAAATGGCACCGCACATAATCGTCTTCCGTAGTAAACTGGATGCAACCCACGACTCTTGTGGCAGTGAGGGAAGTAATGCCATCATCATATATTGCCAAGACACACAAGTCATACATAGTTCCAGCAGCCAGGTTATTGACAAGAAAAGTTTTGCTCGTAGGAGGTATCATTCTGAGGGACAATGGAATTTGTGTTAATATTAAAAACAAAACAAAACAGATACACACCCAGTCATTATGACTTTAGTTCTGTTTCATTTTAGTACTCATTAAGATAAGCACATTTATAACATATGAAATATGAGAAAATGATCTAATCTTATATTTACCCAGTTAAAATGGCTAAAAGTAATTGTTGGATTCTGCATCATATTAATGGTGCCTGCACTATGTCTTGACAAGCTTACTAATTACATTGCCTGGCAAAGCAGAATTCCTAATAAAAGCCACTGCTAAAAAATCATTTATGACAAATTACTTTTGAAAGGTGTGACTGTGACATTATCTGACGACTAAACAAATCCATTTAGCACTTACAACACCTCTGTGACTAAAAGCCAATTCGAAGGAAGGGAAAACACTGACAATCACATTAGAAACCAGAATGGAAATGAAATTCAGAGTATTTCTTTTTCAAATCAGTTATAAGCTACTATGGAATGGTACCCATTAAATCTATCTTTAATAACTAAGATAATTACTAAGATTAAAGTACTTTATTTACAGATCTCAACCCTCTCTTATGTCTTCAACACTTGGTTCCCAGTATGCTTTTATCTATAAATGAGGTTGATGTGTAATATTATCCTAGAATCATGAACAGGGCAAAGCTGTTGACCGGAGCATGAATCCCTTATCCTCCCCATTGTGGGCCGATGAAATTACTTTCACAACATAGTTTGTAAAGTTTGATAAGAGTTTAAGACACCTCTGAATCCACTGTATCACTAAAGTCTTCTGTGGCTCCTATTCTCCACTACCTTTTTCTACTCAGTAGCAACCATATATGACTAAGATTTAATTTGGAAAATAGGCTTGAAACTCTCTTTTTTCTCTGAAAGAGTTTTAGAAATTTCAAGACTTGGCAATGCTAATCTATTATATAACCTAAATAATGTGTTCTAAATGTACCAAGAAACTTTTAGGCTAGAGTATGTATTGTGGTTGAGATCACTACCATTTAGTGGGTGCATAAGAAATGCCAGGCATTACTAGGCACTTTATATGCATTATGATTTCATTTTTACAATGACTTATGAGGTAGGCATTATCACCATTTTACACATGACAAACATTAAGGTCAGGAATTCAAGCAATTTCCTCAGGGTCATAAGAGAATTTACTTGTCATGGAAGGATTAAAATCTTAGAATTTGGAAAATAGAAACTGACCTATTTTACAGAGCTAATGTTTAAAGTATATAGAATGTCTAGTAGCTACAGGAAAGTAAGGGGTAGGGGTAGATGCTCATCTTTGACAACGGGTTAAATAATCCATAGCCTAAGTGAAAAGCTGAGTATGACAACAGCAAACTACTATATGCTAATATACACGCATCGCAGTCTACATCCCCATACATTTAGTGATGAGAGGAATATTAGAAACCATTTACTCTAATCTCTTCCTTTTAAAGATGAGAAAATTAAAACTCAGCCAAGTAGAACCTTGCCCAGCATCGGTCACATGGTTAGCTAGGTCAGTTTTGTTTTTTGCTACCAGCCCATGCTTATTTTTTAAAAAAATTTCTCTCATTTCCATACATGAGCAAAAATCAAATTATCTTCAAGAATTCATCTGGAGATATAACAACTGATTTGATCTTATTTCAGAAAAGCTGAAAGGCAAAATATATATATTTGTATATATATATATATACATATATACATGTATACACATGTATATTTCAAAGCCATGATTTTACATCATTTCCTAGGAGTAACAATAGTCTATCATGAGTAAAATTATATGGAGAGGTAAAAATGTATATTTCCAACTGAAAATTGGACAAGATGTGACTATAAATCAATGAGGCTGAACTTTAGAAAAACATACCAGAAATTCTTTAGTCAGATGCAAATTCTCCACAAATATCCTTACCCAGAGATTACATATTTAACTCCACTGATACTTTCACTGCTCAAAATACTTATAAACTTTCTCTTTGGAACTGTCTTAAGAACCAGTGTATATGAGACAACACACACACACGTAACTCAATCACTCAAAAAATCAGTCTCATTATTTTATAGTTACATCCTATTTTTGACCAAAAATGGCAATACCCATCTTGATCACCCACCTTATTCACAAGACTTGGCTCCAAATGGCTTTTGCTTGTTTCCAAAATTCAAATTCACCCTCAAAAGACGAAGATTTGCCACCACTGAGGATATTCAAAATAGTATGACGAAGGTTCTAAAGATAATTCCAAAAATGCTTTGAGCAATGGCAGCATTATTGGGATAATAGTATAGCCTCCCAATGTGACTTCCTTGAAGGAAAGAATACTCATGTGGATGTGTAAGTTCTGGTATGTTTTTGAATTTTTAAGGTAAATCAATCTTGTTCTCTGATAGTCACATCTCTTAGATGAGGGGGAAAAAGTAAGTAAGCATAATATTAAATATAAATTTGAACTCTCTGAAAATAACAGCATTCAAAATATTTCTCCACATGTATTCACCTTTCACAAGCCTTACATTATATACTTTAAAAAGTGGAGTACTTTAATTACAACACAGAGTAGCACTGCTGATTGAAAAAAATCAGTAGTAGATTATCAAGTCCTACACTAAGATGCACAGCAAGTACAAAAATTTGCTTAATTTTTCTTACCTGTAAACAAGGGTGTCATCATAAGTACCATTGTACTGGATTTGAAACATACGTATTCCCGGGATATTTCTTTGAAAATTAAATTTAAGCAGTGCCGTAGATGATGTTGCTTCTGCCACCACAATTTTATCTTGACTGATTTTAGTATCACCATTACTAGTGCTTGCATTAGAACCTGACTTAGTAGAAGTTGAGATATCTGAAGAACCAGGATCAGGCTCATGGATATGGTTTGTACTGTTTAGTAAGTGAGGGAGCTTAATTATATGAAGATCCACCATTTGTGTTGCTTCCCCAGCAGGATTGGAAGCAATGCAGGTAAAAGCTCCTGTATCCTTAATAGTTGTTATAAGAATGTCAAGTGTTCCATTATCATACACCAGAGATCTTGTTGCATTTGAAATAAGCTTCCCTTCAGGAGAAATCCAGTGAATTGCAGGTTCGGGGTCTCCCCTGGCTTTGCACCTCAGGGTTGCCCTCTGACCCTCCAGGACTCTCATCTCATGTGTATGACGAGTAATGAGAGGAGGCTCACACAAAAACTCTTCCTCAGGAATTGACCAAAAATAGCGGCCAGTTAAAAGTGCTGGGGAAGCACAGGTCTCCAGGTCATCTTCTCTGGACAGACGCCTCAACCACAGCAATTCACAGTTGCAATGCAAAGGGTTTCCACCAAAACTTAATGCAAAAGTAGATGGGCTTATGATTCCTGAGGTTGCTAGGACCTGAGCTCGCTGAAAGAGAGGGTCAGGTGGTAGCTTCTGTAATTTATTTGATGTTACATCCAGCCGAGTCATCTTGTGCAAGTGGGAGAAAGTCCCCTTAGGAATGTTATCAATCATATTGTGATCCAAACTGAGGGTGTGCAAGCTAACCATCTTCTCAACAGCATCCCATGGTATTGTTTCTAAATTATTATAGGACAGATCCAGCTCCTCGAGGGCAAAGACATCATCAAATGCTGTAGAAGAAATTAAAGTCAGCTGATTGTTGTTCAGTATCAAATGATGGAGATTGGAAAGCCCACTGAACATATCATTTGTAATTTTAGTCAATCTGTTGCTATTCAAATGCAATGCCCTCAGATTCCGTAAGTCAGCAAAAGCATGAGGTGTAATAAAACTTATTGTATTCCTGGATAGAGTCAGGTCCACCAAGCTGGTCATATTGGCAAAATCTTTCCTTTTAATATTTGTAACAAAATTGTCTGCCAAACGCAGTTCCACAGTTCTTCTGTCAATGTTTGGTGGCACAAACAAAAGCCCTTTCTTGGCACAAAGGGTTGCAAGATTAGGAGACAAAATCTGACAGACACAACGCTTTGGACAGATCTGAGCTTTCACTGCTATGCCAATGAAAAACAGATAAAAAAGAAATTTTTCCATTGTAGATCAGTTTTAAAAGCCTGTAAGAGAAGACACAAAATATAGTGTTAGCATCCAGTCATTTGAGTGAAGTTCATATTACTACTAAAATAATCTTTTTTATGCAAATTAGAATATAGAAACAATTTATTCACTTGCTTATTTAACCAGATATAAAATATTAACTCTGTATTGTCTGTGCAGTAGACCCTAGGATAAAAAAAATATACCATTCATGACCTCATGAGATTTAAAATCAACTGGTGAAAACAAAGAAGTCAACAGATTATTATAATTCTGTCAATTAAGTGCTATTTTTGAAATATGTCCAGGGCACTCCCTGGGTTCACAAAAAAGGGACATTCAGCCCAGACTGGAGGGTGGGAGCTCAGGAAAATTTCCACTAAACCCCCAAAAGACATCTTGTAAATTCAAAAGCTTAGACATATTTAGAGATTTGCAAGTATTTCAATTTACTAGTCTGAGCGTAAACAGAAAGAGACAATATTTGTATTTGTTAACCTTGTGGCAAGATACTTGAAAGTAATTAATTGTTAATTAAATTTTATTCATCTTTACAAACTATCTTGAAAATAGTACAACCTCCACATCCTAGCTGCAAATACAGGATCCTGTTCTCAAATATAAAAAAGGCTGAAAATTTACCACAAATGCTCTGAGCTTCTTAACTATTAGAATGTTTTATGTGATATAATGTGGATTTTTGAAGATCATTTATGGAAAGCAGTCATCAAAATACTTGACAGTGAGTCCAAGATGTCATATTCCATTTTCCTTTTCTGAAAAAACTTAGTGCACTTGTATTTATTCAAATTTATTTTTAAAAAACTTGACAGTTTCATTTCTATCTTGATCTTAAGTATTTGCTCTTGAAAATAATCATCAAAAATAAAAATACTGGGCTTCCCTGGTGGCGCAGTGGTTGAGAGTCCGCCTGTTGATACAGGGGACACGGGTTCGTGCCCTGGTCCGGGAGGATTCCACATGCCGCGGAGCGGCTGGGCCCGTTGAGCCATGGCCGCTGAGCTTGCGCGTCTGGAGCCTGTGCTCCACAACGGGAGAGGCCACAACGGTGAGAGGACCACGTACAGCAAAAAAAAAAAAAAAAAAAAAAAACAATACTAACACATACATGATTAAAATTCTCAAAAAGTACATGTAATTTTAAACACCAAAAGGGAAAACAGCTGCAGAAAATCACTTAAATGTTTAATTGATGAAAATATAAAATACATAATGATTCTAGAAATGATGCACCTAGTTTTCTAAATAAAACCTATTCTTATAGGTTTGATTTATTTTATGCCTATTTTATGTCATATTAAATGTGGTTGTAATGAATATGAACTGTCATTCTCAGCAAATGAAAGAGTCTTACTCTTCTGTTCGTGACAGAATAACTAGTACTTTGCCTTTCAGTAATAAGCAAAATTTAAAAAAACAAACAAAAAAAAGAAACTGTACAAAAATATGTAAAATGTCTGTTTCAGACATTGGAGAAAAGGAAGCAGAGAACTGTGATCCTTGAAAAAGTGAATTAAAAAAAATGAACCCTATCATTGATCCCTAGAGACACTTTCCAAACCACATCACAAGGAGGGAAAACAAGGCAAAGCATGAGAGTCTTATTCAGTTGAAGAGAACTGAGATCGGAGTGCAGAGTCTCAGGTGGCTTGACTTTATGGGGCAAAGTACCAGAAATGAGAGAGTTATCAAAAGAAAGAACACCAGTAATCTCTGTACACAGAGACAGAACAATAGATACTAACTATACTGAAACACTGATGGGGAAAAAAGTGAACAAAAACTCAGTGACTTGTGGAAAAATATTAAAAAGTCAAACATACATATAATTGGAGTATTAGAAGAAAGCTGTAATGTAGAAATATATCTGAAGAAATAAAGGCAACTTCTTTTTTCAAATTAGTGATAAAAAACAACCCAAAAAATCCAAGCTGAAAACAAGAAAAACCCACAAAGACACATCACAATCAAATTGCAGATAACCAAAGAAAGAGGAAAAATAATCTTAAGAGCAGTCCCCAAGATAGGACACATTACAAAAAGATATGGTGAACAAAATAAAAATAATGTCTGACTCCTCACTGACTTCTCTTTGGGAATAAAGCAAGATGGAAGACAATGAGAAATCTCTTTAAAGAGCTTCCAGAAAAAGAAAGGCCTGCCAAACTGGGTGAGGGTTTATATATTCATAAATTATGAAAGTAAAATAAAAACGTTTTGAGAGAAACACTGAAATTTTCATTACCAGAAGAACTTGAATCTTTATAGATGCATAAAAAGGCAACAGAAATGGTATATCTGTGGGTAGGTATAAAATATTTCATTGTGTTTTAATATGTTTATAAATAGTACTCTGGTGTGGATATAAACAGTTACAAAAAACATTCACACCCTAACAATTAAATATGCTGGATAAGCTACAAATTATATATTTTTAAAAATAACAACATCATAATGCTGAAAATACAAATAAACGTAATGGAACTATATTCCACATAATGACAGTCCTTGATGAAAGAGAGGATATACAGAGGTATCCCCCTTCTTCCCCCATCAACAGAAAAGTAAATAGAAGAACCCACCTGGTATAAATTGGGGTGAGGAGAAACCAGCCTAACTTTTAATAAACTTTTAAAAAAATATCTTATTGTTTTAGAGCAGTATTAGGTTTACAACAAAATTGAGAGGAAGGTACAGAGATTTCCCATATACCAACTACTCCCACACATGCACAGCCTCCTCTATCATCTACATCCCTTACCAAAGTGGTACATTTCTTACAGCAGATGAATCTACTTTGGCACATCATAATCACTTAAAGTTCATGGCTTACATTAGGGTTCACTCTTGGTATTATACATTCTCTGGGTTTGGATAAATATATAATGACATATATTCACCATTTTGGAATCATACAGAGTATTTTCACTGCCCTAAAAATCCTCTGTGCTCTGCCTATTCATCTCCTCAGCCCTTCCCTGGCAATCACTGATCTTTTTACTGTCTCCATAGTTCTGTTTTTTCAAGAATGTCATAGAGCTGGAATCATACAGTATGTAGCTTTTTCAGATTGACCTCTTCCGTTTAATATGTTTTTAAGGTTCCTCCATGTCTTTTCAAGGCTTTGCAGCTCATTTCTTTTTAGCACAGAATAATATTCCATTGTCTGGATATACCACAGTTTATCTACTCACCTACTGAAGGACATCTTCGTTGTTCCCAAGTTTTGGCAATTATGAAAAAAGCTGCAATACACATCCATGTACAGGCTTTTGTGTGGACATGTATTTTTTACTCCTTTGGGTAAATACCAAGGAATGCAATTGCTGGATTGTATGGTAAAACATGTTTAGTTTTCTAAAAAACCATCAGAGTGGCTGCACCAGGAATGTGTGAGAGTTCCTGTTGTACCACTTCTTCTTCAGCACTTGGTGTCAGTGTTACAGATTTTGGTCATTCTAACAGATGTGTAGTAGCATTTCATTGTTTTAATTTGCATTTCCCTGGCGACATATGATGTGGGATATCTCTGCATATTTTATTTGCCATCTGTATATCTTTTTTTGGTGAGGTGTCTGTGAAGGTCTTTGACCCAGTTTTAATCATTTTTTTAATTATTGAGTTTTAAGAGTTCTTTGTATATTTTGGATAACAATCCTTTATCAGATTTGTCTTTTGCAAATCTGTTGTATGTAAAAAAGCACCACCACACCTGAAGTCATCTAGGTTTTCTCTTATGTCATCTTCTAGGAATTTTACAGTATTGTATTATTGTGATTCAGTTCACCACAGTTTCAAATGCTTTGAGAGCATGGTTGGGAGTTTCCTATTCAGTAAGACATGAATCTTAGCACTAGAGTGGTTTTGGAGCTTTATAACTCTGTTTCCAGCTTTTTTCTGGCGGCCAAGGAGAACTCCTTGATCTTTAATTTCACCTCTGGATTTCTTTGCTTTGCACTGTAACTGAGCTATCCTACAAGCTTTTCTCATCTCTTCAGTGCCATGCCAGGCATTCTGTGTTTGAAAGTCAGAAATACCTCTATGGGAGGAAAGTGACTGAACTATCCTTTCTCTCTCTTCCCTCCCCTTCTCCCTCACCCTCTACTCTCTCTCATAGCTAAAACCCCTGAGTGACTTTTCCTTTCTGTTCTTTTGCTTCTTATTCATTCTTCCAAACTTGAAAGTCTACCTTGCCTGGAGGATTCATTTCAATTTTCCTTTCCTTCCTTAATTCTTCCTCATTTTTTTCCTTATCTGAAAATGCAAAGTACCTAGGAAATTGTCTCATAAAAATAGAGGGCAGAATGGTGGTTACCAGGGGCTGAGGGGTGGAGGAAGTGGGGAGATGTTGTTTGAGGGTACAAACCTGCAACTAGTAGATAAATAAGTCCTGGAGATCTAATGCACAATGTAGTGATTACAGACAACCATACTGTACTATAGACAACAAAGTTGCTAAGAGACTAGATCTTAATTATTCCCACTGCAAAAAAGAAATGAGAAGTACGTGACACGATAGGAGTGTTAGCTAATGCTACAGTGGCAATCATATTGCTATATCTAAATGTATCAAGTCAATACATTTTTACACCTTAAACTTACAGTGTTATATGACAATTATATCTCAATTAAAAAATATTTTGGGGCTTCCCTGGTGGCGCAGTGGTTGGGAGTCCGCCTGCCGATGCAGGGCACATGGGTTCGTGCCCCGATCCGGGAGGATCCCACATGCCGCAGAGCGGCTGGGCCCGTGAGCCATGGCCGCTGAGCCTGCGCGTCTGGAGCCTGTGCTCCGCAACGGGAGAGGCCACAACACTGAGAGGCCCGCGTACCGCAAAAAAAAAAAAAAAAAAATTTTGAAGTCCTAGCCTCAAATACTCGTGAATGCACAGAAGGAAGACAATGTGAAGCACAGTAAGAACATCATCTACAATCCAAACAACTCTGAAGGCTGCTAGAATCTAAGAGAAAGGAATAGAACAGATTTTCCCTCACAGCCTTTAAAAGGAACCAAGCATGACAGACACCTTGATTTCAGACTTCTAGCTTCCACAATTGTGGGACAGTAAATTTCTGTTAAAGCTACCCTGTTTGTGGTACTTTGTTATGGCAGCCCTAGCAAACTAATACAACTCTCAAAACCATTTCCTGTAACAGAAGAATTTTGGATATAAAACAATACATATTGTAAACTTCCAAGTACACCTGACCCTTGAAACAACACAACCCTTTGTATAGTCAAAAATTTGTGTATAACTTATACTTGGCCTTCTGTATCTGCAGTTCCTCTACATCTGTGGTTCTGCATCTTCGGATTCAACCAACTGTGAACTGTGTAGTACTGTAGTAAGTATTTATTGAAAAAAAAACTGTATATAAGTGGACCCGCACAGTTCAAACACTTGTTGTTCAAGGGTCAACTGTATACATGTATTTAGAACAGGCAAAGCTAATGCATAGTGATAGAAATCAAACCTACTGATTGTGGTTGCCTGGTTGGAGGATGGTAGATTGACTGGGGAAGAGTACAAAAAGATTGGGGGGGGGCGGGTCATGGAAATATTCTATATCTTATTTGTAATAGTAGTATACATTCATCAGAATTCATTGGCTATACACTTGAAATTCGTGCATTTTATTTATGGCAAGTTTTCCACAACAGAGTTGGTTAAGCTTAAAAGAGGAAATATGGGTTTTCTATTATACTTCCAAACATTGGTTTCAAAGGAAGAAGAATTTATAAAATGACAAGTTATTGGTAGTTAATCAGAACTTACTCATAAATATTTTAGAAATACATATTTTCTTAGCTCTGTCATATATCTTCAAAGATGTGTTTCCGTTCCAAGCCAAATTATGCACCCTATTTCATAATCTGATTTACTCCCTCAGGTAACATACACACTGCCTGATGTAATATCATCTCACTGCTGATAAGGTGGTTTACTAAGTAGCAATACGTTTAGAATAAAATGTGCACCATTTTCTTAACTCTGTGTTTATTTTTTAAGTGAGACCTGTAAGTAATAACAGAATCATATGAATTGTGATACATAAGCATTCCCATGTTATCTTAGGACAAGGTGGAAATTTCAAAGTTTGTAAAAAATAGGAGATAGGAATCACATAAAGAAGCAGAGTTTCACTTCCTACAAGTTCAAAAACTAATTCTTGACATATTTTTTAAATTAATATAATACTACTTGAAGAGAATGAATGTGACTGGAAGAGTGGAGTAGTTGTCAGTTTTGCTGGAATTCATAATTTAAACATTTATAAAGACCATTGGATGGACCTAGAGACTGTCATACAGATTGAAGTAAGTCAGAAAGAGAAAAACAAATATTACATATTAATGCATATATGTGGAATCTAGAAAAATGGTACAGATGAACCAGTTTGCAAGGCAGAAATAGAGACACAGATGTAGAGAACTAACATATGGACACCAAGGGGGGAAAGGCGGGGATGGGATGATTGGGAGATTGGGATTGACATATATACACTAATATGTATAAAATAGATAACTAATAAGAACCTGCTGTATAAAAAATTAAATTAAAAAAAACATAAAGACCATCAAACACAGTATCCTCATTTTTCTTTTGTGTATATATATATACACACACACATATATATATATATTCCTTTTTAGATTCTTTTCCATTATAGGTTATTACAAGATATTGAGTATAAACACTATCCTCATTCTTATCTAGTTAAGTGAAACTTTTTCAAAACATTATTCGTCTGTTGCTTTATCTAAATAGTTAAATGCAAACAACAAAGATCCCTTTTTAATAATAATATTTGAGGGGGGCTGTAACTCAGTAAATAGTCATACAGTTACAGCTCTTTAGATAATATTTATACACCTCTGTATTATATGTTCTCTCAATCTAGTTCCTCTCAGACACAAAGTGACACATTTACAAAGTGTCTATCACACACAAACTGGGAAATCATTTTCCAGTACTGCATCCTTCTTTCAGCCCATGGCTATTACATAACATATGCTCAAGAGAATCAGTATTTATTTGGCAACTGTAATAGGATATAAAAGCAAATTTAGATCTTACATCCAACTGAGAATATAATCTATTCTCTGCAGAAACCAGTATGGTACCAATTTATATGTTGAGTCAAAGGAAAGCTATCTGGCTCCTCAGGAGCTGCCTTGCCATCTTTCAGCAGAGCTCTACCAATTCAATTAGTGCCCCTCTGCCCAGGCTAATGCCTGGGAACAGATGCTGATGCCTGCTGACACCGATGAGTTGTTTTAGGATGTGTCAAAATGGTTACATTATGGCAAAGGATATTTCACAATGTAGTTTAGATAATGAAACACATTTGGTACTCATTTCAAATATTTTAGGTTTTCCCCCTAATTTTTATTCTAGAAGGACTATAAATGATAATATTATAATTCCATTCTCTGCTAAAACATGTACTGAATATGTTGCAATTGAACCTGTGAAATTCAGGCCTAAAAATATGACAAATATAACCTAGAACAATAATCCTTTGGTCTTTGATTATAATATTTGCTAGAAAAATTCCTAAGCACATTGAACATAATAAATTTTTAAGATTCACTCACACATCCATTCACTCATTTTTTTCCCCATTTTTAAAATTAAGTTCAGCAAGATTTATTTAGCTTCTGTACCATCTACAAGGTCCTTTGCTAGAATCTAACAAGCTTAGAAGGCTGGGATCTGATTAGATAAACACATTCACAATTAGTATAATAAAAGGCAGACTGTAAAATATTTTTATTTACCATACATTTTGATATCTATATTTACACACTTCAAATGGGTCTGTGAGTTAAAAAAACATCCTATAATTTTTGTTCTCAACATGTATATGTATACATATATGTCTTTTTAACTCATCATGGCATATGTGTATATAAACACTTATTATTTACAGTAATGGACAAGAGGCCAGTTACTTAGACAAACCAAATTACAAAAAAATAATGGTTACCATTCACAGAGCACAGGTAAACATGAAGGAAGTAATGGTCTTTTTATTTTATATATGAGGAAACAAGATTGAGATGCTAATAAATGGTAATTAAACCAGATTACTTAATGGAATGTTTGCCATGCTCTATTTAACTAGTAGATGTGCAAATATTTCATCACTTCTCTGCTTTTAAAATTAAGGTGAATGCTACATAGAGAAATGTTTTATTTCTTTAATAAAATTTTTTAATATTAATTTTGTTAGCTTACATTAGAAAGCTAAAATGGACTTGTTATGCAATGTACTTATCACACCAAATCCCATTTAATCCTTGCACAACTCCATATAAAGCAGTTACCTTTCTCCCCATTTTATATGATGAAATAAAATTTAGGAAACTTAAGTAATCCCCTCAAGGTCATACAGAAAGCAAACAAAAAGGTAGCTTTAAGATGGACATACATTTACTTCCAAAACCCATACTCCTTCTAGGATAAAATGATGTTTATTTATGTTACTTATATTGTGTTTTCCAGATTATGCAGCACTTGGACATAAAGGGTTATTAATTCCAACAGTGATTCCTAAAGTTCTTCAAGTGACTTACTTTTCTTCCTGGTCTCTTTCATAATCAAATTACATTTAAAAGGTGCTGGCAGATTACTATGGTGGAGACTTAAGAGCATATTGGATGACAACCCAAATGACACATTTAACCAGTCATTCATTTTTCTTTGGTGTGTTCAGATATGACTGAAGTTACCCAAATACTTAAGTCCATAATGCTAAGTATTCTTTTAAGAATATAAATTCTACATCAGAAAGGAGAGTGACTTCTGTGTATAATGAGGTCTCAGTATTCTCCCAGTGAAGTGGGTTGAGTTGTCCCTTTTCTTGCCCATTTAGGAGTCTGCCTGCAGAGACTCTATGTCACTGACTGTCCATGAATCCTGAGAGTAAATACTACCAGTAACTCTGAAGGAGAATGTATTCTCCCTTGCAGAAAAGCCTGGGGAGAGAAAGCAGCCTAGAACAGGCCAGTGCTAAGAGGCTGTGAAAGTTTACAAAAATGCCAGAACAGCAGTAGTTTAGAGTTGAGTAAGTTGGCATAGGTGACAAGTGGTTTCCTAAAATGAACAGATTGTAAGCATTCCTTATGGATGTTCAGATATAACTGGGAAGTATTTGGGAAGGGGAAGGGGGGATGTGTGTATAAAAATGCAAAATAATTTATATTTAAAACTTGCACTAATTAAGACAGTAGTGCCTATAAGGGACAGGTACAGGTATAATTTATCTGGGGAGTGGATAGTTATTTGTTTCATAGAAAATTTGATAACCTACTTTGTGTGTGAACGGTGAGTACCCCAAGGCATGGATTTTAAAGGGGCAATGAAACAAAGGATATATACCCAGGAGTGGTATTGCTGGGTCATATGGTAGCTCTATTTTCAAGTTTTTGAGAAACCTCCATACTATTATCCACAGTGGCTGCAGCAATTTACATTCCCACCAACAGTGTAAGAGGGTTCTCTTTTCTCCACATCCTCACCAACATTTGTTATTTGTGTTCTTTTTGGTGATAGTCATACTGACCAGTGTGAGGTGATATCTCACTGTCGTTTTGATTTGCATTTCTCTGATCATTAATGATGCTGAGCATCTTTCCATGTGCCTGTTGGCCATCTGTATGTCCTTTTTGGAAAAATGTCTATTCAGGTCTTCTGCCCATTTTTAATAGGGTTGGTTGTTTTTTTGATGTTGAGTTGTATGAGCTGTTTATATATTTTGGGTATTAAACTCTTATCAGTCATTTCACTTGCATATTATTTTCTCCCACTCAGTAGGTTGCCTTTTTGTTTTGTAGATAGTTTCCTTTACTGTGCAAAAGCTTTTAAGTTTATTTAGGAAAACACTAATTCGAAAAGATACATGCACCCCCCAATGTTCATAGCAACACACAATAGAATACTACTCAGACATACAAAAGAATGAAATTTTGCAATTTGCAACAACAAAGATGGACTTGGGGGGGTATTATGCTAAGTGCAATAAGTCAGACAGAGAAAGACAAATACTGCATGATATCACTTATATGTGGAATCTAAAAATAAAACAAACTAGTGAATGTAACAATAAAGAAGTAGACTGACAGGTATAGAGAACACACTAGTGGTTACCAGTAGGGAGAGGGGAGGGGCAATAGAAGGCTATGGGATTAAGAGGTACAAACTATCAATATTATGTATAAAATAAATAAGCTACAAGGATGTGTTATACAGCACAGGGAATATAGACAGTATTTTGGAGTAACTAAAAATGGAATATAAACTTTAAAATTGTGAATAACTATGTTGTACACCTGTAACTTATGTAATATTGTACATGAACTATACTTCAATTTAAAAAATAGAAAAAATAACAAGGGATAGCCAAATTCCATGTTTGACGAAATAAAAGTTCTCTGTGTGGAACAGAAGAGAGGAGAGATGACTGATGGAAGCACACAAAAGGAGAAGAGTATGTAAAACGGTGAAAGGCATGTGGCTTTCAGATAAGGAAGTTCTCAGATAAAGAGTATCTTGTTAGCTGGGGTATCACATTGCTGCTCTCATCAACTTCAAAGCTGAAGAAGTGTGCTTCCCCCCATATCAATGCCTTGTGGAAAACATCAGGGTAAAAATGTTCCACAACTGACTTGCTATTGAATGATGAGAAAACTGAACCTCAGTGAAGGTCTGAAAACATTACTCTTTGAAGACTCCAATCTGGATTTAATATGCTCATTTCTCTTTCTGTTGCATCTTATTGCAGGTAATCAGGTTTCAATGGACACAGGGGAGAAAGGTCTAGGATATAGAATATTATCACAAATGTGAAATGCAGTGAAATCAACTATCCTGTCATTGCAGAGTTGTAGATGACCTCTGTTTTCTTCCAATTTCCAAGAATACGGCAGCTCCCTTCTCAGAATTCACCTTGCTTTTATGACAACTTGAAAGAACATCAAGAGGGTTGTAATACAAATTCGAATGCCATTAATCTGTGCTTCAAATCTAGTAAATGATTTAGTGCTTTATCCATTCTTCTTTGGAATTCTGAAAGGTGACTCTCTGAGTCTTTGAGATATCACGCTATCCATTATGTTTCAGTTTGCCGATGGTGTTTAACATTTCATGTAACTAGTCTCTGTGGTTATATTGGTGCTATTGTGCTGTTGCCATAGCAATTAAAGAGGCACAGTTGTGGAGCAATGCAGACAGAACGATCAGAACAGAGATGCTGTTTGACACAATTCAGGCCTCTAGAAATCTGGATAATTCTTCAGGAAAAAAATGTGGTTTAGACTTTGTCTTGATATTATTGTGGGCATTGAGGCAGCCAAGTTATCAGCAATGGAAAATCTAGTTGAAAAGCTGAAAAAAATGGGAGAGGAAAGAAAGGCATACACATACAGAGGAAGTAATGAATTTACTGAGGGTTTATATACTAAATATGTGTGTGGGTGGAAACTTCCGGCAGTACTCCTACAGAAATGTTTTGACAAACTGACACCATATGGAAGCTTTTATGTCACTGAAAGCATCATGTGTTTTCTCACTCTCTCTCTCTCTCTCCTCCCCCTTTCTCATTCTTTCTTCTTCTCTATTCCTCCCTCCCTCCCTCCCATCTCTCTCAAACACACCCACCCTACTCAGTCTTTTTGGATTCTCCTATTTTTTGTATTAACATTGTTTGGCCCTTTACAACATAATGATCATTTCAATTTGATGTTATGCATATTTTAAACAGTAATACAATAATATTACTACATAAAAAGTCCATGTCCAGTTACATAAAAAAAATATAAATATAGCAGATAACTGAGTAAAGGATACAAAGAGATGATTCATAGAAGCCTGGACCTTTTCTGCTGTCTTCCTATATTGAACTGCCAACGTGTCCTTAATCTTTAAAAAATCTCAAAATTGACATGTCTACAACTGAACTCCTAATTTTCTCTCTCAAATCTGCTTTGCTCCTACTATAGTACTTTGCATTGGCATCCCATCTCACTTGGAGAAAATGCTCAGGTTTTTATACTGGACACCAATTCCTACATGGTGTGGTTACTACTGCTTCTCTGATTTCAGAACTACTATGGCCCTGGTTCACTTAACTCTTACCAGATTGGCCACTTTGCTCTTTCTTAAACACACTGGCCAAACTTTTGCTCAAGCTTTGCATTCTCTTTCCCTTTTCCTAGATCTCACCATCTATCTTTAAGAGTATATGTAGTTTCAACCATCAATTCCTTCCAGTCTTAAATGTCACCTTCAGAGTGGGCCCACCCTATTTAAATTATAAGCCCTCTTTCTTAAATCCCTACTTTATTTTCCTCCATAACAATGACCATCATCTCACCATCTATACATTTTGCTTATCTTTGTCTATTTTGTGACTCACCAAATAAAATGCAAGTTCTATGAGGGCAGAGATTTTTCTCTTTGGTTCACCATTGTATCCTCAACACCTAGGGGAAGGGTTGGCATAAAATGGGCTCTCAATAAATATTGGGTGAAGGAATAATTTGGAAATCTAGCTATTTAGCAAGTGTCTGAGAAAGTTTTCAAAGTTTTTAGTAATTGAAATGTGAACAAAAATACTGTTTTGTAAAACAATTATGGTTTTTTAAATTATAATATCAGTGCTGGTGAGGATACAATGAAGAGATATTCTCACACATTGCTAGAGGCGGTAGACATTTAGAATTTTATGCCGTCTAAAATGAAAAAGGTCCTGGAGGCTAGGGAAATAGATAAAATATAGAATGGAAGAATAAGGGAAAAGTCCAGTATTGGCAGGCTTTGACAAGGGAGAGAACTGATTAATTCAGCAGCCTCGAATTATGAGGGAAATGATGAATTAGGAGCATTATAGGATATTTTATTGTATTTGGGGCCATGCAGTCTCCTCTAATACTCCCAAAGAAAATCTTAAGTAAAATTTGCATGATTTGTAAATGCTCTTGCATTTGGGGCTTGTGTTACCTATGCTACCCTTGCTAGCCCATGCCTGAAGACAAGCGTAAGAATCAAATTTATTCACCTAACATATATGTAAACTATTTAACAAAACCACTGGCTTATGATAGCTGTTTCATGAGTAGAAGCAGCAGCAGCAGTCATCATGGCAGCAGTATAGCAAGCGATAACAACAATAATAATATTGAAAAGCCTATCATCAACTTTATGGCAAATTATAATACAACAGTTCAGTTACTTTTTAATCAAGCCATTAAATATTTATTTTAAGAATCACAAAGAAGTAGAATTTAGACAGGTGTGTAGAGAAAAAACAGGATAAGCAATCATATATATATATATACACACACACACGCGCACACACACACACATATATATATACATCTAAGTCTGTATGGCTATCTGTACATGTATATGCACGTGTGTAAGTACTAGTTCCCCTTTCAATAGCCATTCTTCCCTTCTTTAGTAACAGAATCCCAATTTTCCCTGGTATATTGTTTCCCAGAATGAGCAGTTTATTTTCCAGCTTCTTTTGCAGGGAAATATCATCATGTGAGTCACTTATTTCCCATGAGGTATAAGTTAAAATGTTGACAAGAACTTCAGAGAAGGTACCTTAAAAGGAAATGACTGAAATGAGATGTACGCTTACTTGTCCTTCTTCTGAACTACAATTTTAATAGGATGCCTGGAACTCTAGCAGCCAACTTAGACATTGAGGTGACCTTGAAGATGGGAGTCAGGAGTCAGGATGATGGAGGAAGACTTCTTGATTATCATGGCATTGCTCTACCAGCCCTGGGTTACCTTCTAGCACGTTTAAACTACTGTTTTGAAAAGTCTCTTCTACTCACAGCTAAACTAATCTCAACTGGTTACAGTATAATTTTAAAAACATTAAAGCACCAGGTATAAATATTCTAAAAATGCCTAGAAAGAAACATGCATTCAAGTCTATATATCTATAGATGTTTCAAATATTTTAAAACATTGTATGTAGTAAGTACATATTTCTTGTAAAATAACAAAAAGTTAAAACTAACTTGGATTATTTTAATATTAATTCATATGTGTTAGCAATGAGTCATATAATGATAAAAATTGTCTATTAAATTGAGAGATTTTTGACAGGTATTGCTCTGGGTTATAACAAACCCCACAGAATTACTAAAAACAAATATTTTATGATGATCAAAGTGAGTAAACACATTTAGTACACATCTGCCATATATCAGTGGGTAGATACTGTTTATTCAATCCCTGAGGCACTGCTTGATAGTAAGTTAGTTATGAAAGTTCATTAATTATTTCAAGCTATACAAAGAAAATTTTATAAAAATTAGGCATTGGGTCAACTACAGATATTCTCTGAGAATGTAATGTAAAAATAGATTTCTGTCTTGGTCATTGACTAAATGTTTGTAGTAAGTGCTAGTATTGGCTTACTTCCTCAATCTTGGCTTGAGTAAGAGTGGATAGGGTGACATTAACTAAAATATAGAACACAGGAAAGAAAAATGGTTGGAATGTGATGCGAGATAATGAGTTTGGTTTAAGATAATCTATTTTTGAAGGGATTTGTGCTGTTTAAATCCAGGCTGGATATATTTTGAAATGAACAAGATACTGGTATTTAAATCTGTGAGCATGCAATCTCTGAAGGTTATGATTGATATGGCTGGTTTGCAGACAATGGAAATGAATTATTTTAAATTTCTTGACAGCACGCTATCATCTACATTTGGGAGCATCTATCCACCGTTATTTTATTATTTTACAAAATAATGACTATTTTTTGTTTCATGTTTATTTTCATGTGTCACCTGCCAAAGATTTTGACACAGCATTTTTTTAAATGAGATGACTCTAGTGTCTAATATTTGCCTTTAGCATTTTGAAAACTGAGCTAGATGCCAAGTAGTTATTTAATAATGTGCCTACCCTTCATTTTTTCCGGTTTCTAAGGACCACTGATTTATAGCTGAGAAAACTGAGGCCCAAATATTGTTCAGATATGATTAGAGTTTTTGAACCCTTAAAAACTATGCATGCAAAACATAAATATATTCCAATAATCTAGTGTTCAATTGAATTATAATATACTTCATGTTTGAATGTAATACAGTCATGAAACATCTTTACAGTAGATCATAAAAAATAACAGGAAAATATGTTACAATATGTGGTAGGTAGAATTCTAAGATGTTCTCTTTATTAGCTCTCCTAGGTGTATGCACTCCTGTTTAAACCTCCCACTGAGTGCAGTTAAAACTTGCAACTTGCTTCTAACCAACAGAATGAAGCAAAGGTAAAGGGACTTTCCATATATTAATTATTTGCCTTAAAGTTAATAAAAAGAAGAATTATTCTGGGGCCATGACCTATCATGTGAGCCCTTTAAAAGAAGGTCCAAGCTTTCCTTGAAGTTAGGTGCCTCAAGTTGAAGAGACTGTCTATCCATTGCTGGCTTTGAAGAAGTAAACTGTCAGGATTCTACAGCAGTGAGGAAATGCATTTTACCAACAACCTGAGGGCACCTGAAAGTGGTTCTTCCCTAGTTAAGCCTCCAGATGAAAACTCAACACAGCCAACAATTTTCCTGTAGCCTTATGAGACCTTAAACAGAGGATCCAGCCAAGATGTGCCCAGATTAACCTATGGAATCTCTGAGATAATAAATGTGTACTGTTTTAAACCACCAACTTTAAGGTAACATCACAGCAATAGAAAATTAATACAAAGTATTTAGATTAAAGAGTGGGAGGAGACCTTCAAGATGGTGGAGGAGGAAGTCATGGAGATCACCTTCCTCCCCACAAATACATCAGAAATACATCTACATGTGGAACAACTCCTACAGAACACCTACTGAACGCTGGCAGAAGACCTCAGACCTCCCCAAAGGCAAGAAACTCCCCACGTACCTGGGTAGGGCAAAAGAAAAAAGAAAAAACAGAGACAAAAGAATAGCGATGGGACCTGCACCAGTGGGAGGGAGCTGTGAAAGAGGAAAGGTTTCCACACACTAGAAGCCCCTTCATGGGTGGAGACTGCGGGTGGCAGAGGGGGGAAGCTTCGGAGCCACGGAGAGCACAGCAACAGGGGTGCGGAGGGCAAAGTGGGGAGAGATTCCCGCATAGAGGATCGGTGCCTACTGGCACTCGCCAGTCCGAGAGGCTTGTCTGCTCACCCGCCAGGGCGGGTGGGGGCTGGGGCTGAGGCTCGGGCTTTGGTCGGATCCCAGGGAGAGGACTGGTGGCGTGAACACAGCCTGAAGGGGGCTAGCGCACCACAGCTAGCTGGGAGGGAGTCCGGGGAAAAGTCTCAGAGGCAAGAGACCGTTGTTTCGGGGTGCGCGAAGAGAGGGGATTCAGAGCACCACCTAAAGGAGCTCCAGAGACGGGCATGAGATGCTAAGGCAGCTGTTGTAGCCACCAAGACGCCTGGTGCAAGCACAGGTCACTATCCACACCTCCCCTCCCGGAAACCTGTGCAGCCCTCCACTGCCAGGGTCCCGGGATCCCGGGACAACTTCCCTAGCAGAACACACGGTGCGCCTCAGGCTGGTGCAATGTCATGCCGGCCTCTGCCGCCGCAGCCTCTACCGACGAAGCCTCGCCCGGCATCCGTACCCCTCCCTCCCTCCGGCCTGAGTGAGCCAGAGCCCCTATTCAGCTGCTCCTTCAATGCCGCCCTGTCTGGGCAGGAACAGATGCTCTCAGGCGACCTACAAGTAGAGGCCAGGCCAATCCAAAGCCGAACTCCAGAAACTGTGCAAACAAAGAAGAGAAAGGGAATCTCTCCCAGCAGCCTCAGGAACAGTGGATTAAACCTCCACAATCAATTTGATGTACCCTGCATCTGTGGAATACCTGAATAGACAATGAATCATCCCAAAATTGAGGCGGTGGACTTTGGGAGCAACTGTAGACTTGGGGTTTGCTAAGTATGTGACTGACTGGTTTCTGGTTTTATGTTTTTCTTAGTTTAGTATTGAGTTTATTATCATTGGTAGATTTGTTTATTGATTTGGTTGTTCTCTTCCTTATATATATATATAGATAGATAGATAGATAGATAGATAGATAGATACATAGATACATAGATAGATAGAGATAGTTTTTTCTTTTTCTCTTTTTGTGAGTGTGTAGGTGTATGCTTCTTTGTGTGACTTTGTATAGCTTTGCTTTCAACATTTGTCCTAGGGCTCTATCAGGTTTTTTTTTTTAATATAGTTTTTAGAGCTTATTATCATTGGTGGATTTGTTTTTTGGTTTGGCTGTTCTCTCTTTCTTTTTTATTTTTTTATTACTCTTTAATTTTTTTATTTTTAATAATTACCTTTATTTTTTATTTTAATAAGGTTATTTCTTTTTATTTCCTTCCTTTCTTTCTTTCTCTCTCTTGCTCTTTCTTTCTTTCCTTCCTCCCTCCCTCCCTTCTTCCTTCCTTCCTTCCCTCCTTTCTTCCTTCTTTCTTTCTTTCTTTCTTTCTTTCTTTCTTTCTTTCTTTCTCTCTTTCTTTCCCTTCCTTTCCTTCCCTTTCCTTCCATTCTTTCCTGCCTTTCCTTCTGAGCTGTGCGGCTGACAGGGTCTTGGTGCTATGGCTGGGTGTCAGGCCTGTGCCTCTGAAGTAGGAGAGCCAAGTTCAGGACATTGGTCCACCAGAGACCTACCCGCTCCATGTAATATCAAACAGCAAAAGCTCTCCCAGAGATCTCCATCTCAACGCTAAGACCCAGGTCTACTCAACAACCATCAAGCTACAGTGCTGGACAACCTATGCCAAACAACTAGCAAGAGATGAACACAACACCACTCATTAGCAGAGAGGCTGCCTAAAATCATAATGAGGTCATAGACACCCCAAAACACACCACAGCCTATGGTCCTGCCCATCAGAAAGACAAGATGAAGCTTCATCCACCAGACACAGGCACCTGTCTCCTCCACCACGAAGCCTACACAACCCCCTGAACCAACCATAGCCACTGGGGGAAGACACCAAAAACAATGGGAAGTACAAACCTGTAGCCTGTGAAAGAAGACCCCAAACACAGTAAGTCAGGCAAAATGAGAAGACAGAGAAACACGCAGCAGATGAAGGAGCAAGGTAAAAACCCAGCAGACCAAACAATTGAAGAGAAAATAAGGAGTCTACCTGAAAAAGAATTCAGAGTAATGATAGTAAAGATGATCCAAAATCGTGGAAATAGAATGCAGAAAATACAAGAAACATTTAACAAGGACCTAGAAGAACTAAAGAGCAAAAAAGCAATGATGAACAACACAATAAATGAAATTAAAAATTCTCTAGAGGGAGTCAATAGCAGAATAACTGAGGCAGAAGAATGGATAAATGACCTGGAAGATAAAATAGTGGAAATAACTACTGCACAGCAGAATAAAGAAAAAAGAATGAAAAGAATTGAGGACAGTCTTAGAGACCTCTGGGACAACATTAAATGCACCAATGTTTGAACTATAGGGGTCCCAGAAAAAGAAGAGAAAAAGAAAGTGTCTGAAAATGTATTTGAAGAGTTTATAGTTAAAAACTTCCCTAATATGGGAAAGGAAATAGTTAATCAAGTCCAGGAAGCACAGAGAGTCCCATACAGGATAAACCCAAGGAGAAACATGCTAAGACACATATTAATCAAACTATCAAAAATTAAATACAAAGAAAAAATACTAAAAGCAGCAAGGGAAAAGCAACAAATAACAAACAGGGAATCCGCATAAGGTGAACAGGTGATATTTCAGGAGAAACTCTGCAAGCCAGAAGGGAGTGGCAAGACATATTTAAAGTGACGAAAGGGAAAAACCTACAACGAAGATTACTCTACCCAGCAAGGATCTCATTCAGATTTGATAGAGAAATTAAAACCTATACAGAACAAGCAAAAGCTAAGAGAATTCAGCACCACCAAACCAGCTTTAAAACAAATGCTAAAGGAACTTCTCTAGGCAGGAAACACAAGAGAAGGGAAAGACCTACAATAACAAACCAAAACAATAGAGAAAATGGGAATAGGAACATACATATCGATAATTACCTCAAATGTAAATGGATTAAATGCTCCCACCAAAAGACATAGACTGGCTGAATGGATACAAAAAACAAGACCATATATATACTGTCCACAAGAGATCCACTTCAGACCTAGGGACACCTACAGATGGAAAGTGAGGGGATGGAAAAAGATATTCCATGCAAATGGAAATCAAAAGAAAGCTGGAGTAGCAATTCTCATATCAGACAAAATAGACTTTAAAATAAAGACTATAAAAATAGACAAAGAACGACACTACATAATGATCACGGGATCAATCCAAGATGAAGATATAACAATTGTAAATATTTATGAATCCAACATAGGAGCAACTCAATATAAAAGGCAAATGCTAACAGCCATAAAAGGGGAAATCTACAGAAACACAATCATAGTAGGGGACTTTAACACCACAGTTTCACCAATGGACAGATCATCCAAAATAAACATAAATAAGGAAACACAAGCTTTAAATGATACATTAAACAAGATGGACTTAATGATATTTACAAGACATTTCATCCAAAAACAACAGAATACACTTTCTTCTCAAGTGCTCATGGAACATTCTCAAGGATAGATCATATCTTGGGTCACAAATCAAGGCTTGGTAAATTTAAGAAAATTGAAATCATATCAAGTATCTCTTCCAACCACAATGCTGTGAGACTAGATATCAATTACAGGAAAAAATCTGTAAAAAATACAAACACATGGAGGCTAAACAATACACTGCTAAATTACCAAGAGATCACTGCAGAAATCAAAGAGGAAATAAAAAAATACCTAGAAACAAATGACAATGAAAACATGATGACCCAAAACCTATGGGATGCATTAAAAGCAGTTCTAAGAGGGAAATTCATAGCAATAAAATCCTACCTCAAAAAACAAGAAACATCTCAAATAAACAAGCTAACCTTACACCTAAAACAATTAGAGAAAGAACAAAAAAACCCAAAGTCAGCAGAACAAAACAAATCATAAAGATCAGATCAGAAATATGAAACAGAAATGAAACAATAGCAAAGATCAATGAAATTAAAAGCTGTTTCTTTGAGAATATAAACAAAATTGATAAACCATTAGCCAGATGCATCAAGGAAAAAAGGATGAAGACTTAAGTCGATAGATTTAGAAATGAAAAAGAAGTAACAACAGACAATGCAGAAATACAAAGGATCATGAGAGATTACTGCAAGCACTATATGCCAATAAAATGGACAATCTGGAAGAAATCAACAAATTCTTAGAAAAGCACAACCTTCTGAGACTGAACCAGGAGAAATAGAAAATATAAACTCACCAATCACAAGCACTGATATTGAAACAGTGCTTCAAAATATTCCAAGAGGGCTTCCCTGGTGGCGCAGTGGTTGAGAGTCCGCCTGCCGATGCAGGGACATGGGTTCGTGCCCCGGTCCGGGAGAGTCCCGCATGCCATGGAGTGGCTGGGCCCATGGGCCGTGGCCACTGGGCCTGCACGTCCAGAGCCTGTGCTCCGCAGCGTGGGGGGGGGGGGGCGCAGCAGTGAGAGGCCCGCGTACCACAAAAAAATATATATATATATTCCAAGAAACAAAAGCCCAGGACCAGATGGCTTCACAGGCAAATTCTATCAAACATTTAGAGAAGAGCTAACACCTATCCTTCTCAAACTCTTCCAAAATATAGCAGAGCGAGGAACACTCCCAAACTCATTCTACGAGGCCAGAATCACCCTGATACCAAAAACAGACAAATATGTCACAAAGGGCTTCCCTGGTGGCGCAGTGGTTGACAGTCCGCCTGCCGATGCAGGGGACATGGGTTCATGCCCCAGTCCGGGAAGATCCCACATGCTGCGGAGAGATTGGGCCTGTGAGCCACAGCCACTGAGCCTGTGCATCTGGAGCCTGTGCTCCGCAACAGGAGAGGCCACAACAGTGAGAGGCCCGCGTACCGCAAAAAAAAAAAAAAAAAAAAAAAAAAGAAAGATGTCACAAAGAAAGAAAATGACAGGCCAATATCACTGATGAACATAGATGCAAAAATCCTCAACAAAATACTGGCAAACAGAATCCAACAGCACATTAAAAGGATCATACACCATGATCAAGTGGGGTTTATTCCAGGAATGCAAGGATTCTTCAATATATGCAAATCAATCAACTTGATACACCATATTAACAAATTGAAGGAGAAAAACCATATGATCATCTCAATAGATGCAAAGAAAGCTTTTGACAAAATTCAACACCAATTTATGATAAAATCCCCCCAGAAAGTAGGCATAGAGGGAACTTTCCTCAAGATAATAAAGGCCATATGTGACTAACCCACAGCCAACATCGTCCTCAACGGTGAAAAACTGAAACCATTTCCACTAACATCAGGAACAAGACAAGGTTGCCCACTCTAACTACTATTATTCAACATAGTTTTGGAAGTTTTAGCCACAGCAATCAGAGAAGAAAATGAAATAAAAGGAATCCAAATCAGAAAAGAAGAAGTAAAGCTGTTACTATTCGCAGATGACATGATACTATACATAGAGAATCCTAAAGATGCTACCAGAAAACTACTAGAGGTAATCAATGAATTTGGTAAAGTAGCAGGATACAAAATTAATGCACAGAAATCTCTGGCATTCCTATACACTAATGATGAAAAATCTGAAAGTGAAATTAAGAAAACACTCACATTTACCATTGCAAGAAAAAGAATAACATATCTAGGAATAAACCTACTAAGGAGACAAAAGACCTGTATGCAGAAAATTATAAGATACTGAAGAAAGAAATTAAAGATGATACAAATAGATGGAGAGATATACCATGTTCTTGGATTGGAAGAATCAACACTGTGAAAATGACGCTAGTACCCAAAGCAATCTACAGATTCAATGCAATCTCTATCAAACTACCACTGGCATTCTTCACAGAATTAGAAAAAAAAAAAATTCACAATTAGTATGGAAACACAAAACACCCCAATAGCCAAAGCAATCTTGAGAACGAAAAATGGAGCTGGCGGAATCAGGCTCACTGACTTCAAACTGTACTACAAAGCTACAGTAATCAGGACAGTATAGTACTGGCACAAAAACAGAAATATAGATAAATGGAACAGGATAGAAAGCCCAGAGATAAACCCACGCACATATGGTCACCTTATCTTTGATAAAGGAGGCAAGAATATACAGTGGAGAAAAGACAGCCTCTTCAATAAGTCATGCTGGGAAAACTGGACAGGTACATGTAAAAGTATGAGATTAGAACACTCCCTAACACCATACACAAAAGTAAGCTCAAAATGGATTAAAGACCTAAGTGTAAGGCCAGAAACTATCAAACTCTTAGAGGAAAACATAGGCAGAACACTCTATGACATAAATCACACCAAAATCCTTTTGGACCTACCTCCTAGAGAAATGGAAATAAAAACAAAAATAAACAAATGGGACCTAATGAATCTTAAAAGCTTTTGCACAGCAAAGGACACCATACACAAGACAAAAAGACAACCCTCAGAATGGGAGAAAATATTTGCAAACGAAGCGACTGACAAAGATTTAATCTCCAAAATATACAAGCAGCTCACGCAGCTCAATTTCAGAAAAAACAAACAACCCAATCCAAAAAGAGGTAGAAGACCTAAATAGACATTTCCCCAAAAAGATATAGATATTGGCAACAAATACATGAAAGGATGCTCAACGTCACTAATCGTTTGAGAAATGCAAATCAAAACTGCCATGAGGTATCACCTCACAGCATTCAGCATGGCCATAATCAAAAAATCTACAAACAATAAATGTTGGAGATGGTGTGGAGAAAAGGGAACCCTCTTGCACTGTTGGTGGCAATGTAAATTGATACAGCCACTATGAAGAACAGAATGGAGGTTCTTTAAAAAACTAAAAATAGAACTACCGTACAGCCCAGCAATCCCACTATTGGGCATATACCCTGAGAAAACCATAATTCAAAAAGAGTCATGGACCACAATGTTCATTGCAGCTCTATTTACAATAGCCAGGACATGGAAGCAATCTAAGTGTCCATCAACAGACGAATTGATAAAGAATAGGTGGCACATATATACAATGGAATACTACTCAGCCATAAAAAGAAAATAAATTGAGTTATTTGTAGTGAGTTGGATGGACCTAGAGACTATCATGCAGAGTGAAGTAAATCAGAAAGAGAAAAACAAACATCATATGCTGACACATATATATGGAATCTAAAAAAAAAAAAAAAGGTTCTGAAGAACCTAAGGGCAGGAAAGGAATAAAGACACAGACGTAGGGAATGGACTTGAGGACACAGGGAGGGGGAAGGATAAGCTGAGATGAAGTGAGAGAGTGGCATTGACTTATATATACTACCAAATGTAAAATAGATAGCTAGTGGGAAGCAGCCACATAGCACAGGGAGATCAGCTCAGTGCTTTGTGACTACCTAGAGGGGTGGGAGCCACAAGGGGGAAGAGATATGGGGATATATGTATATGTATAGCTGATTCACTTTGTTAGAAAGCAGAAACTAACACACCACTGTAAAGCAATTATATTCCAATAAAGATGTAAAAAATAATAATAAAGAGTGGGATATAAATTGGATATGCCGTATGATCACAATTATTTAAAGTAAAAACTAAACTAAAAGTGTAAATAATGCTTGATAGAATTCTGATTCTAATAATGTTGGGCTAAATTATATGGTCCCTTTTACTGAGAATAATTTAAAAAGCTGAATGAAATACTCATGAAAAGCTTTAAAAAATCTCCATAAAATTAACAAGGCAGTGAAGTATACCAGATTGAATTTTAGGAAATGTAAGATCCCACAGAGATAAGTTTACTTTTCAAAAACAGTTCCGGGGCTTCGCTGGTGGCACAGTGGTTGAGAGTCCGCCGGCTGATGCAGGGGACACGGGTTCGTGCCCTGGTCTGGGAAGATCTCACATGCCGTGGAGCAGCTGGGCCCGTAAGCCATGGCCACTGAACCTGCGCGTCTGGAGCCTGTGCTCCGCAGCGGGGGAGGCCACAACAGTGAGAGGCCCACGTAAAAAACAGTTCTGTCCTGAGAGATTTTTCTGATCATGAATATAGAGACTTCCTAATAGATCAGAGGGCTGCACATGTGCTCAGGAGGCATGCAGAAAAATGTGTTCATTAGTGTTATGTGTAACAATCCCAAACTGGAAAAAACCCAGTTGTCCATCCATAGTGAAATGGAAATATACATTGAAGTATTTAAACAAGGGGATACTATAAAACAATGAAAAGAAATGAGTACTGCTGCAGGGAACTACATATTGCGCATGGGCATAATGTTGACAAAAGAAGAAAGATATACATGAATAAACATAATAGAGTCTACATAAATTTGAAAAACCAGGGACATACTCAAAAGGGGATAGAAACATAAAGAAAAGCAAGTAAGCGATTAACATAAAAGTCTGGATTATGTTTATTTGTGAGGAGATGGAGGGGATCTGGTCTAAAATAGGAGCAGCCTGACAGAGGAACAGACCACATGCGCATTCATATTATAATTACTCATTGTACTGCACATGTATGTTTTTTGCACTTTTTAGTATAATCTATTCCACCAAAAATGTTTTAAAATGGTTAAATATTAAAAAGTAGTCAAAATGTCTTGTGATTAAAAATAGTCTTTATTTAAGTACATTTTCTCTTTTAGGCCAAGTAGGTACCACTTGGCAATAGGAATGGCATAGGAGTGAAGGATGTACTCTAAAGATACATTCTAGCATGTTGTACTCCATTCATGCCATGCTTCCCCAGATGGTGAGCACCTGAAGAGCAGGAACGTATTTTATGTGCCCTTTGGAGAAACCAGGGAGAAGCCAGAAGAGCTAAGAACTTATTCTGGTTTTGTTATATAAGTGAATGACTACAACTACTATTATTACTACTAAAATTAGAACTATTATTGCTCTTGCTACCATTTGCTGATTGCTTTCTTTATGTCAAGAACTGTGCTAAGCTTGAGGGAGCGTGATGATATAAAATATGAGCCAACGGGGCTTCCCTGGTGGCGCAGTGGTTGAGAGTCTGCCTGCCGAAGCAGGGGACACGGGTTCGTGCCCCAGTCCAGGAAGATCCCACATGCTGCGGAGCGGCTGGGCCCGTGAGCCATGGCCGCTGAGCCCGCACATCCAGAGCCTGTGCTCCACAACGGGAGGAGAGGCCACAACAGTGAGAGGCCCGCATACCGCAAAAAAAAAAACAAAAACAAAAAACAAACAAAAAAAAACGAGGCAACGAACATTTTTTTTTTGTCCTGCAATACTTTAATCCCTTTATATATTCCCTTGCCAATTCATTCCCCTGTCCACTTATTTAGAACCTTGTCATCTACTGATTAACGGGTAGACAGAAAATAGAGAAAATGTAAAGAGAAATAAGGAAAAGTTAATTTTTACCTTGAGTTTTCAAAGCTCTATGTCTTGATAAAAATTTTGTTAACTCACCCTATCTCACCTAGTTTGTCGTTGCTTTTTAGTTTTTGCTTTCTGTCTTTCTTTTTTTGTCATACTGGAGGATGATGAAAATATTCTGGCTTACAGAAAGAGCACAAAGACAAATGTGTACATAGAAACAGTACCTCCAAGGTGAATATAAAGAGAAAATTGTAGTAAAACACTTCTAGTTTTCACAAGTTGAGGAGGGCTGTCCTAGGAGGGCTGTCCTACACTTTCTGCCTAGATCTCTGGAAGACTTAGTTCCCAAAAAAAGTTCTCTTAGCAATTATGGCATGAGAGGTATAAAAAGGTTATATATCAGAGACAAGGAAGGCACCAAAGTAATACACCTGAGTACTGTAAGAGAGCACTTCCAAGAGGCCTCTGGGGGTGGGGGTGGATGGAGAGAGAAAGGGAGGAAGTGGGGAAGGGAAGGTGAGAGCTAACAAGTATAAAGGGTCTATATGAGAGAATTCAGTCAATATATTATTGAACAAACAGGGATAAAACATCTAATAAGTGCTAATATCAGGTTTGTTATTATCTGAGACTTTTCTGGGATGCTGTATATAGTAAACACCCATGCCTGTGTGGGTTAATATTAAAAGACTTGACCCCTTATCCTGATAAAAACTTAGTTGGCACTCTGGAGAAAGAAATGCAAAGAAGTAAAAACTAAGATGTGAGTAGGTTAAAATATGGAGATTTCATAATGTTGGTATTATTATAATCACTGTAAAACTAAGAGACAAAATTTCAGGTAAATCATCAAGAGTCACAGGGCTAATAAAAAGTATAGCTACAATTACAAACACCTTCCTAATGGGAGGTCACATAGATTTAACTCTATGTTTTCATCTAAACGTTTGATGGTTTTAGGTCTTACATTTAGGTCTGTGATTTTTGTGTATAGTGTAAGGAAGTAGATTCATCCTCCATTTTTTCTCTTTATCTCTTCCTGGAAAGCCTGACAATTACAGATTGCATCAATAGGCTTTCTTATGCTCTAGCAGAGCAGAAAGATAGCACCTTTGAAGGAGTTCCTCATCTTTTGCAGGCTCAGGGAAAATATGGCTGAGGACAAAGTCCAGGTTATGGTAATGCTCTACTCTTGGCTCTCTGGTGGGAAATACTTTTCACCCCAGTTTATGGTATACCTGAACTTATTTAGCCCAGGGATTTCCAGGAGATATAAATAAACTGCATAAGCAGGTTTATTAGACTCCCATGGTACCAACTATTATTGCTTAGCTGCCTCTTTTCTTCAACCCGCCCTGATAACCTCATGCAGGGTTTCTTATTATTATAAAAGGGGAAAAGTTTTGCATTTTATTGCTATTTCTATCTTGATATTATTAATTACAATATATGGAAAGATCAGTATTAAACAGAAAATCTCCCTTATGGAGCATATCACATAATTTAAAATTATCAAATCATTAAAAGGTTGCATTTAAGTGATAAACTGTGAATGTACCTTATTTTAACATATTGTTATCTTAATCTCTAAGAACACTAACATAGACAACTATCCAAGTTGTCTCTCAAAAGATCTATGAAGGGCTTCCCTGGTGGCGCAGTGGTTGAGGGTCTGCCTGCCGATGCAGGGGACACGGGTTCGTGCCCTGGTCCGGGAAGATCCCACATGCCGCAGAGTGGCTGGGCCCATGAGCCATGGCTGCTGAGCCTGTGCATCCGGAGCCTGTGCTCCGCAACGGGAGAGGCCACGGCAGTGAGAGGCCCGCGCACCGCAAAAAAAAAAAAAAAAAAAGATCTATGAACAATCCCAATTAATGATTCTAGAATATTACCTAGATCTTATTATTAGATAAATAATATTAGATTGTGTTACTATATGAACCAAGTGTCTTATGTATGTTGTTAGGGAGCACTTTAAGTGGCTAAATTGTAGGGCATGTGAATCGATAATGCTGTTCTAAAATAATGGTACACACAAAAAATTTTTTAAATCATTAATGGAAAAGTCGAAACAGAAAAAATTCCAAATGTTGTATGGTTTACTGCTTGAAAAGTGGCAAAATAACTTATTTAGTTTTCCTATAATAAATTAAGACTACATGCTGTACAAGAAAATAAAATAAGATACAACAGAGAAGCTAATAGAGGAAAAAAAAGGAATCATAAAAAGCTTTCAATTATCTCAAGGGGAAAATAATCAACCAAAAAGAAGACTAGAGCGGGAAGGAAAAAAAAAGAAATAATGAATATACCAAAGAAAGAGAAAAAAATACTAATATGGTATATTTAAAGCAAAATCTATCAGTATTTACATCAAATTTAAGTAGAATAAATGCTCTGTTAGGGGTTGAACTGGGTTCCCCCAGAATTCATATGTTGAAGTCCTAACCCCCACACCTCAGAATGTGACCTTACTTGGAAATAGGGTCATTGTAGATATAATCAGTTAAAATGAGGTCATACTGGAGTAGGATGGGCTCAATCCAATACAACTTGTGTCTGTATAAAAAGGGGAAATTTGGAAGCAGACTCACAGAGATAACACCAAATGAAGATGAAGAGAGAGACCGGGGATGCTTCTGCAAGCTAAGGTACATCAAAGATTGCCAGAAACCACCAGAAGCTAATTGAAAGGCTTAGAATAGATTATCTCACAACCCTCAGAAAGAAGCAACCCTGCCACCACCTTGATCTCAGACTTGTAGCCTCCAAAACTGGAAGACAACAAATTTCTGCTGTTGAAGCCACCAGTTTTGGTACTTATCAGGTATTTTGTCTCAGAAGCCCTAGCACACTAATACAAACTCCAATTATACAAACAAGTTTGTCATTCTGGACTCAATTTAAACTTTATGTTGCCAACAGGAGACACATACACAATATAAAAATAGATAAATGCTGAAAAGAAAAGACCAAAAATCTTTTCATATGCAAATGTTAAAAAAAGCTATATTAATATCAGAAAACATGACCCTTTAGTCAAGAAAGCATTACTAGAGAAAAAGGATACACTTCAGCAGGATGAGGCAGCAATTATAAAACTGTATAGTTTCTTAACAATGTAGCCTCAAAATGTAGAAAGCAACATAAATAAAGTCATAATCATCAGATATAATTTAATACTATATCCTCTTGTGTACAAAAGAATAAACAGAGAAAATAAAAATAATTAATAAGAATATAGAATAGTTGAAAATATGATTCACTAGTTGCTCTAATAAACATTTTATTCACACATACACTCTTTGTGTATATAAAACACAACACACACATACACTCTGTGTATACACATACACAAACACTACACTCTGTATCAGCTGAAAATTACACATTTGTTAAACAAAGAAAATATTTTTAAAAATCAAATATTCTTTGAATTAAAACAAGTCTATAAAAATTTCAAAGGACTGGAATTATCCAGAATAATTTTTTCAGACCACAGTGCTTTAAGTTAGAAATTAATAAGAAAAATATATCTATAAAGCCTGCATGTGTATGGAAATTTACTAGTATACTCTAAATAAACCATGGGTCAAAAAATAACTAATAATGCAAATCAGAAAATATCTTGAATTAAATGATAATGAAAACTCTAAATAGGAAATCTTGAGGGATACAGCTAAAATCACAAACAGGGAAATGTATAGTTGTGAAGACATATTTTAGAAAATAAAAAAGGCTGAAAAGCACGGACTAATCTTCATTCTTAAGATGTTTTAAAAGGAACAGCAAATTAAGCCCAAGGAAAGTAAAAGAAAGAAAATAATAAAGATAAAGGCAGAAATTTTTGAAATAGAAAATAAATATACAATAGGAAAGTTCAACAAACCAAAACTCTTATTTAAAATAACTATTAAAAGTAAATTCCCACTATCAAGACTGATTAGGGCAATAAAAAGGGATGCCATTAGAGATAATAAAGGTATTTTTTAAAATATGAAGCTATTAGAATAACTGGAACCATACATTTAAAAATTTACATGACATCAACAAATTTTAGAAAAATATAATTACCACACCAGTCTGACACAAGATATATTATAAAAAATTTGAACATATCTATCGTTATTAATGAAGTAGAATCCATAATTAAAATCCTCCTACAAGGAAATCTTCAGGAACAGATGATTTTACTGATTAATACTTCCAAACAAGTAAAGGAGAAATAATAGCCATCTTTCACACTCTTTCAGAGAATAAGAAAAGAAAAAAACATTCAATTTATATTATGAAGTCATCATAACATTAATGTTAAATACTGATGAGAATGTTATTAGAAGAGAATTATGAACGATATTGCTAAGGAACCATGGGCAAAAACATTCTTAACACATTATTATTAAATTGAGTTCAGCCATATATGTAATGATAAACATAATGATGAGTTTGGACTGATTTCAGGAATTCTTTTTAACATTTCAAAATCAGTCAGTGTAATGTTTTAACAGAGTAAAGGATAGAAACATGTATCCTTTCAATAGACACAGTAAAAAATTTAGATAAAATTCAACACCCGTTCTGATTTAAAAAAACAAAAAAAACCTTTCTAGACTAGGAATATACAGAAACTACTTAACCTAATAAATGGTATCCTAAAACTATTATTCATGATGAAATACTGAATGTTTTCTGTCTGAGTTAAGTAACAAGATGAGGGTGTCCATTATCACCACATTTATTTAACAATGGACTGGATGTTCTAGACAGTAAAATAAACAAGAACATAAATAAAAGGTGTAAATAATGGAAAGGAAGAAATAAAACTGTTATTGTTTGCAAATTGATAATGTACAAAGAAAAGCTAAAGCCACAGATAAAAATATACCATTTGCAATAGCAAGAAAAAAAGTCAAAGACCTAGGATTATATTTACTGAAAATGATGAAACAAAATAAAATTAATTCACATCAGAGCTATTGCAGCCCTTTATCCACCCAACAAGTGTTTGATCACTACTGCAATCCAAGTATTCTGTTAGACATTGGAAATACAGAGATGAATAAAACAAAGTCCCTCCCCTCAGAGAGCTCTAGTAAACATGAAAAACAAAAACATTCATCAAAAATGTAGTACAGAATTTGCTAAAATGAAGCTGGTTAGAATTTTGCTGCACAGAGTGCGTTTCATGAAATTTGAACATCAAAATACAAGATAGTAATGGTTTATAACCTGTTGAGTAAAATAGGAATCCATGAGTCAATGCTGATAATACTAGTAGAAATGAACAAATGTATAAACAAGTTGGGAACAAGGAAACGGTGTTCCTTATAGTAGTAGAAGGTAAACTGATAAACGCAGAAATAATAGTAAAGCTAGAAAAATCACCATTAAGCTAACATCATGGTAATAACTGACTCAGGCATAATCATTAATAGACGTTAAAACAGTGCGTGAAAGTTTGATAAAAAACAGAATATTTCCACAGTCTCAAAATATCTCCTCACAAAACGACTAATTTAAAAGAGGTATGTAGTAACTTTATAGTGAAGAAAACTGGTTGACAACTTCTCAAAAATTTATAAAAATCAACATCATTCTGCTGAACTGTTCTAGGTTAAAAGAGACTAAGGAGACCTGAAAACTAAATGCAGTGTGGATTGGACCCTGGACCAGAATTATATTTTTTCTATAAAGGACAATATTGGGATAGTGAGTTTTAAAACCTTCTTTAAAAAAGTCCATTAGCATTTTTCTTCAAATGTATTTCAATATAAATTCACAGGGATTCACTTTGTAGTGGATGTCTGTTGCTGTTTTTTTTTTTTTTTCCCAAGCATTCCTTCCTCTTTCATCTGCTAAAGAACTCCTCCATCTACTGGAGAAACACCACTGTCACCCCGGGTGGTTCTGGGGAAATGACTAGTCACAATACTCTGCCCTGGACAAGGGCGAGCATGTGAGCCAAAGGAGACAAATTTGGGTCATCTGCCTTAATTATCCAATCTTGAATGAAAATGGAAAGGAAACTCTCCCTTTCCTCATTTAATTTTGAAATAGCAGTTTCAGCAACTTTCTTAAATAGAACAGAAAAAATATGCTGAGAACCAGCAGGAAAAAATATGTTGTAAATCTTGGTGTATGCTATAGAAAAGTGTCCACAGTAAAACATTAATTAAAAAAGGATTAACTTCAGGATAATCTACTTTGCTGAATCCATTTATATTAAAAAATGCTTCTATGTGGGTACATATATTTTTGTTTATATAGAAACAGGTCTAAAAGAATATAAGTAAAAACAAAACTTCTAAGATTGGGAAAGAAAGAAAAAAAAATCACACTTTCACTTTCTAAAACCCTGTAGTGTTTGAAATATTTACAACTATTTTGTAAATAAGGCAAATGCAATAAAAGTAAAGTTTTTTTGTTGTTGTTCATTTCTGTCTCTATGAAATGTACAAATTTTCTTTTAATGCTAGGTGTCTTATGCCTTTAAATTTCCTGGATTTTTTGTTTTCTGGGCTGTGGTAGAGTTTCTGGGCTTTATTTGTCTTTCTAGACAGCTGATATTGTACTAAGGTGATGCTGGAAGTAAGAACGATCTGGTCCCACTGTCCATGGAGTCAATTACGGAACACTTGGACAAGATTCAAGCCGAAGAATGCATGATGACTACATCATCCCCATGTACAATCCATGTGTCTTTGTCTAACTGTGAACCACAGTAGGTGGCTCCAAAACCCAGTGCAGAAAGTAGGGTAGGGTGACTGATGTGACAACTGGTTATAATATAACAGAGACCTGACATAAATAAGAGGAGATTTTTTTTTTTTGCGGTACGGGGCCTCTCATCGTTGTGGCCTCTCCCATTGCGGAGCACAGGCTCCGGACGCGCAGGCTCAGAGGTCATGGCTCACGGGCCCAGCCGCTCCACGACATGTGGGATCCTCCCGGACCGGGGCACAAACCCGTGTCCCCTGCATCGGCAGGCGGACTCTCAAGCACTGCGCCACCAGGGAAGCCCATGGAGAGATATTTTTAATATGATGAAAACAGTGAGGTAGTATTAAGGTTTAAGAGCAATTAAAAATAAAATGGTGCAATTTTTATTAATATATTATTGGAGGTAAATTCAGATAAAACTTTACAATTGTTACTTTTGTCCTAAGTAATTCCTGCCAGGATAGCCTTGAATTTCTGTATATTTGGATAATGCCTGAATATCTTCTTTCTTGAGTAGAAAACTTTTTTTGTAGACTTTTATTCCAGAATTTGAGCCCATTTATAGCAGTCCTTAAATATGGCTATAGGTAAGCACAGTGACTGCTGAAAATGTTTCCCCCTCTGGGAAACACAATAGGTATTTGTGATGTTTGGCATAAGGCAGGAAGGAGTGGTCACTGTCTGTCTGTTATATTAAAGTTGGAAATATGACCTCACCAAACATTGGGGTTTCCTCATGAGGTTACTTCTATTAAACACTTGTCTTCCCTCTCAACTGGATGCAAATGGATGTAGTTTCACTAAGAATTGTATTTGGAGAAAGTTAAATTTGATGAGCGGATACCTGGAAAGTTAATATAACTTTGGGGATAATAGACTCATTTGGAACAACTCCCTGTATCAAGTTACTCCTAAATATAATCTAATTTCTGATGTTATACAACTGATAAAGTTTCCTAATCCAATGATGTGCTGATGATGGCTCTCATTGACTACTAAATGACAATTATTCAATTTTCAGGAATTTTGAGAGCTGATTCACCTCACATTTGTAGTTAGGTATTGGCCCTGATGTGAATAAGTACACCATAGGAATTTACAAATGCTACAGATCAGGGCTCCTCCCCCATCCACCAGACAGCTATGAAACCTTCTCAAAACACTACTGTTTAATAGCCTGCTAGTTAAATGGTCTTTGTTTTGTTTTACATCATCACTAAGACCACATGGATCATTACTCTAAGACAGAATTTATACAGAAAACATAGAAGCAGGAAAAAAAATAAAAAACAAACTAGGGAGAACGATGTTAGGGAGTTGAGGGTCAGCAGAAAGTATTAAGAGGAATAAACCATGTGAAATTCCTGAAAAGCCCAGATAAGACTGTGATTGAGATAAATCCACTGAAGTTTACAACTAACAGTTCATTAATTTTTGTTCAATAGTGGAAAGAAAAAAGTGTGCAGTGGAGGGGGACCTTCAAGATGGTGGAGGTGTAAGATGTAGAGATCACCTTCCTCCCCATACATACATCAAAAATACATCAACATGAGGAACAACTCCTACAGAACACCTACTGAACACTGACAGAAGACCTCAGGCTTCCCAAAAGGTAAGAAAACACACACGTACCTGGGTAGGGCAAAAGAAAAAAAAAAAAAGAAAGAAAGAAAGAAAACACAGAGACAAAAGAATAGGGATGGGACCTGCACCTCAGGGAGGGAGCTGTGAAGGAGGAAAAGTTTCCACACACTAGGAAGCCTCTTCGCGGGCGGAGACGGGGGTTGGGTGGGAGGGAAGCTTCGGAGCCACGGAGGAGAGCACAACAACAGGGGTGCACAGGGCAAAGCGGAGAGATTCCTGCACAGAGGATTGGTGCCGATCAGCACTCACCAGCCCGAGAGGCTTGTCTGCTAACCCGCCATGACGGGCGGGGGCTGGGAGCTGAGGCTAGGACTTAGGAGGTCGGATCCCAGGGAGAGGACTGGGGTTGGCTGCTTGAACACAGCCTGAAGGGGGCTAGTGCACCACAGCTAGCTAGGAGGGAGTCCAGGAAAAAGTCTGGACCTGCCTAAGAGGCAAAAGACCATTGTTTTGGGCTGTGTGAGGAGAGGGGATTCAGAGCACCGCCTAAATGAGCTTCACAGATGGGCGCTAGCCATGGCTATCAGCTCAGACCGCAGAGACTGGCATGAAACGCTAATGTTGCTGCTGAAACCACCAAGAAGCCTGTGTGCAAGCACAGGTCACTATCCACACACCCCTTCCGGGGAGCCTGTGCAGCCCGCCACTGCCAGGGTCCCCTGATCAAGGGACAACTTCCCTGGGAGAACACACGGCGCGCCTCAGGCTGGTGCAACGTCACGCCGGCCTCTGCCACCGCAGGCTCGCCCCGCATCCCGTACCCCTCCCTCCCCGCGGCCTGAGTGAGCCAGAGCCCCCGAATCAGCTGCTCCTTTAACCCAGTCCTGTCTGGGCGGCGAGCAGAGGCCTTCAGGCGACCTACACTCAGGCGGGGCCATATCCAAAGCTGAACCCCAGCAGCTGTGCGAACAAAGAAGAGAAAGGGAAATTTCTCCCTGAAGCCTCAGGAGCAGCAGATTAAATACCCACAATCAATCTGATGTACCCTGCAACTGTGAAATACCTGAATAGACAATGAATCGTCCCAAAATTGTGGCTGAGGAATTTGGAGCAACTGTCAACTTGGGGTTTGATGTCTGTGACTGCTTTGCTTCTGATATTTATGTTTACCTTAGTTTAGTGTTTAGCACTTGTTATCACTGATGGATTTGTTTATTGGTTTGGTTGTGTTCTTTTTTTAATTATTATTATACATATATATTTTTAAATATTTTTTTCTTTCTTTTTCTCTCCCTTCTCTTCTGAGCTGTGTGCCTGACAGGCACTTGGTGCTCCAGCCTGGTGTCAGGCCTGAGCCTCAGAGGTGGAAGAGCCAAGATCAGGACATGGGACAACCAGAGACCTCCCGGCCCCACATAATATCAATCAGCTAGAGCTCTCCCAGAGATCTCTATCTCAACGCTAAGACCCAGCTCCACCCAACAGCCAGCAAACTCCAGTGCTGGACACACTATGCCAAACAACTAGTAAGACAGGAACAAAACCCCACCCATTAGCAGAGAGGCTGCCTAAAATCATAATAAGTTCACAGACACCCCAAAACACACCACCCAATGCAGCGCTGCCCACCAGAAAAACAAGATCCAGCCCCACCCACTGGAACACAGGCACCAGTCCACTCCACCAGGAAGCCTACACAAGCCACTAAAACAACATTACCCACTGGGGATAGACACCAAAAACAATGGGAATTACGAACCTGCAGCCTGCGAAAAGAAGACACTGAACACAGAAAGTTAAGCCAAATGAAAAGACAGATAAATATGCAGCAGATGAAGGAATAAGGTAAAAACCAATCAGACCAAACAAATGAAGAGGAAATAGGCAGTCTACCTGAAAAAGAATTCAGAGTAATGATAGTAAAGATGATCCAAAATCGTGGAAATAGAATGGAGAAAATACAAGAAATGTTTAACAAGGAACTAGAAGAACTAAAGAGTAAACAAACGATGAACAAACAATAAATGAAATTTAAAATTCTCTAGAAGGAATCAATAGCAGAATAACTGAGGCAGAAGAACGGATAAGTGACCTGGAAGATAAAATAGTGGAAATAACTACTGCAGAGCAGAATAAAGAAAAAAGAATGAAAAGAATTGAGGACAGTATCAGAGACCTTGGGGGCAACATTAAATGCACCAACATTCGAATTATAGGGGTCCCAGAAGAAGAAGAGAAAAAGAAAGTGCTTGAGAAAATATGTGAAGAGCTTATAGTTGAAAACGTCCCTAACATGGGAAAGAAAATAGTCAACCAAGTCCAGGAAGCACAGAGAGTCCCATACAGGATAAATCCAAGGTGAAACATGCCAAGTCACATATACATCAAACTATCAAAAATTAAATACAAAGAAAATATATTAAAAACAGCAAGGGAAAAGCAACAAATAAGATACAAGGGAATCCCCATAAGGTTAACAGCAAATCTTTCAGCAGAAACTCTGCATGCCAGAAGGGAGTGGCAGGACATATTTAAAGTGATGAAAGGGAAAAACCTACAACCAAGATTACTCTACCCAGCCAGGATCTCATTCAGATTTGATGGAGAAATTAAAACCTTTAGAGACAAGCAAAAGCTAAGAGAATTCAGCACCACAAACCAGCTTAAAACAAATGTTAAAGGAACTCTCTAGGCAAGGAAACACAGGAGAAGGAAAAGACCTACAATGACAAACCAAAAATAATTAAGAAAATGGTAATAGGAACATACGTATCGATAATTACACTAAGTTTAAATGGATTAAATGCTCCACCAAAAGATATAGACTGGCTGAATGGATACAAAAACAAGATCCATATATATATGCTGTCTACAAGAAACCCACTTCAGGCCTAGGGACACATACAGACTGAAAGTGAGGGGATGGAAAAAGATATTCCATGCAAATGGAAATCAAAAGAAAGCTGGAGTAGCAATTTTCATACCAGACAACAGACTTTAAAATAAAGACTATTACAAGAGACAAAGAAGAACACTACATAATGATCAAGGGATCAATCCAAGAAGAAGATATAACAACTGTAAATATGTATGCACCCAACATAGGAGCACCTCAATACATAAGGCAAATGCTAACAGCCATAAAAGGGGAAATCGACAGTAACACAATCATAGTAGGGGACTTTAATACCCCACTTTCACCAATGGACAGAACATCCAAAATGAAAATAAATAGGGAAACACAAGCTTTAAATGATACATTAAACAGGATGGACTTAATTGATATTTATAGGACATTCCATCCAAAAACAACAGAATACACTTTCTTCTCAAGTGCTCATGGAACATTCTCCAGGATAGATGATATCTTTGGTCACAATTCAAGCCTTCGTAAATCTATGAAAATCAAAAACGTATCAAATATCTTTTCCAGCTACAACGCTTTGAGACTAGATATCAATTACAGTAAAACAATCTGTAAAGAATACAAACACATGGAGGCTAAACAATGCACTACTAAACCAAGAGGTCACTGAGGAAATCAAAAAATACCTAGGAACAAATGACAATGAAAACACGACAACCCAAAACCTATGGGATGCAGCAAAGCAGTTCTAAGAGGGAAGTTTATAGCAATACAATCCTACCTCAAGAAACAAGAAAAAAACATATAAACAGCCTAACCTTACACCTAAAGCAATTAGAGAAAGAAGAACAAAAACATTCCCAAAGGTAGCAGAAGGAAAGAAATCATAAAGATCAGATCAGAAATAAATGAAAAAGAAATGAAGGGAAACAATAGCAAAGATCAATAAAACTACAAGCTGGTTCTTTGAGAAGATAAACAAAATTGATAAACCATTAGCCAGACTCATCAAGTAAAAAAGGGAGAAGACTCAAATCAACAAAATTAGAAATGAAAAAGGAGAAGTAACAACTGACACTGCAGAAATAGAAAGGATCATGAGAGATTAATACAAGCAATTATGCCAATAACATGGACAACCTGGAAGAAATGGACAAATTCTTAGAAAAGCACAACCTTCCGAGACTGAGCCAGGAAGAAATAGAAAATATAAACAGACCAATGACAAGCACTGAAATTTAAACTGTGATTAAAAATCTTTCAACAAACAAAAGCCCAGGAAAAGGTGGCTTCACAGGTGAATGCTATCAAACATTTAGAGAAGAGCTAACACCTATCCTTCTCAAACTCTTCCAAAATATAGCAGAGGGAGGAACACTCCCAAACTCATTCTGAGGCCACCATCACCCTGATACCAAAACCAAACAAAGATGTCACAAGAAAAGGAAACCACAGGCCAATATCACTGATGAACATAGATGCAAAAATGCTCAAGAAAATACTAGCAAACAGAATCCAACAGTACATTAAAAGGACCATACACCATGATTTTTTTTTTTTTTTTTTTGGCGGTACGCAGGCCTCTCACCGTTGTGGCCTCTGTCGTTAGCGGAGCACAGGCTCCGGACGCTCAGGCCCAGCGGCCACGGCCCACGGGCCCAGCAGCTCTGCGGCACGTGGGATCCTCCCGGACCGGGGCACGAACCCGTGTCCCCTGCATTGGCAGGCGGACTCTCAACCACTGCGCCACCAGGGAAGCCCCATACACCATGATTGAGTGGGGTTTATCCGAGAGTGTTTGTGATCAAAGAAATGGATTTCACTTTGTTGTTTTGTTTCTTTTCGTTTTTAACATAGCCCAGCCCTACTAGGCTGAGGAAAAGAGCGAAAAGAGAATGAATGAATCTATGATGGAAAAAGTACTTGTTAGAGCAAAGCCTCTGTGAGGCCAACAGGGGATGAAGTAGAGAGCATCATCTGATCAGCAGACGGGAAATAAAGAATGAGTAACATGCAGAATCAGATAGTTTGGAAGCAAAGGTCGAGAGAGTGTGTGTGTAATGGTTTTTTTCTTGAAGAGGAGGTGACACATTCTTCTGACCTCATCCAAATGTGGCACGGACTGGGTGATGCTTGGAGAGAGCGGAAAACATTTGGAACAGCCCCTGAGGTTGCTGAGTGACGACACTGCCTAAGGAACAGCTGAAGTAATGAGAAGATCGTGTTCCTGCTCTTGTATTGCCCTTGGTTGCTTCTCCTCCAATTTATTCTTCAGCTCGCTTAACAAGGTGATGTTTGAAATAGAAGACTCACAAAGTCACCTCTTAGGATAAAAATATTATATTTATAAGATAAAGTTAAACTTTCTTCAAGTGTACCTCTAACCTATTTTACTGCTTTCATTTCCCCCCACTCCTTGCTGAGACTCTAAACTCTAACCACCCTGGCTGTCTTGTTCTTTGACCAATCATCCTGGCTCTTTCATTTCATTTCCAGTTGAAATATCCCTTTTCCATTCTCCTCCTGCCTAACATTCTCAACTTTCAAGTTTTAGCTTAAATGTTCTGATCTCCACAAAGTCTTCACTGACATTCCTGAGCATAAACTGCTATCTCGTTTATCTTCTAATAACACTCTGTATAAGACCTCTTGTAGAGAAGTTGCAAGACTGCATAGTAATTTGTTTCCATATTTGTGTTTCCTTCTCAATTTTGGGTATGTGTCTTATGCACCTTTTTATCACAATACCTACTGTAGGCTGTACCACAGTGTTTACCATGTGGGATATACAAAAGAAACATACGTGTAATACATTTAAGAATGAATAAATAAATGAAGAGTTGCACACAGTAGTAGAGCCCTAGCAGAATAATCAGAATTATAAATAGCAGCATCACCAACTATAAATAACATTAGTTAACTGAAGGTGGAAAAATGATTAGCATATGTACTGCACAAGCAGAATCTTTAGAAATATATTTTCTTCAAGTTGTATAATTCCATTTATCTATTTCCTAATTATTGTACCACACAGACAACAGGATTAATGGCATCTGTCTCTTTTTTGTATCCAGGGAAATGGTATGATTAAATTGGTTAAAATTATGGGCTAAATTTCTCAGCCTCTATCAAAACATGCCTCTGTCACTGAATTCCTGTAGTACCTTGAGCATGTCACTAAGGCTCTCTGTATCTTGGATTTTATCTATAAAGTGCAACTAGTAAAAATGATATGCACTTCAATTAACTGTGAAAATAAAATACACATATAAAGTACTTAGATAAGGTACTTTGCACAGGTGTTCATTAAATGTAAGCTATTATAATTAGCCATTAATAACTAGGAAAGGGCTCAAGAATAGCTAGAAGACTCATTAACAGAGTTGGAAAAATTCAGTGCCATGGTGTTCAAAATGTGTTCAATAAATGGTTCAGAAAACAAAAGTTTGAAATATTGGCATACCAGGGAAGCACACTTCCCATGGTTCTTCATCCTATTATTTCACTGAGGGAAAGTGCTATGTATCGTTTAAATTTCTATCTCTAGCACAATGTGCCTAGTACAATGCATAATGGATAATACATAATCAAGGAATATCTATTAACTGCATGAATTGATAGGTTAAAATCACACATTCAGTATCTAAATTTTGACCATATATTTATAGAAAATGATTCTCTTTGTTTAATGAGTGGATCCCTAACTGTGGTCAGTAGTAGTTTCACAAAGAGAGGCTATTTGCTATATTAGCTACAAGAAGAAAATCTACAAACAATAAATGCTGGAGTGGGTGTGGAGAAAAGGGAACCCTCTTGCACTGTTGGTGGGAATGTAAGCTGATACAGCCACTATGGAGAACAGTATGGAGGTTCCTTAAAAATCTAAAAATAGAATTACCATAGGACCCAGCAATCCCACTACTGGGCATATACCCAGAGAAAACCATAAATCAAAAAGACACATGTACCCCAATGTTCACTGCAGCACTGTTTACAATTGCCAGGTCATGGAAGCAACCTAAATGTCCATCGACAGATGAATGGATAAAGAAGATGTGGTACATATATACAATGGAATATTACTCAGCCATGAAAAGGAACAAAATTGAGTCATTTGTAGAGACATGGATGGACCTAGAGACTGTCATACAGAGTGAAGTAAGTCAGAAAGAGAAAAACAAATATTGTATATTAATGCATATTTGTGGAATCTAGAAAAATGGTACAGATGAACCAGTTTGCAAGGCAGAAGGAGACACAGATGTAGAAAACAAACATATGGATGCCAAGGGGGGAAAGGGGGGTGGGTGGGATGAACTGGGAGGTTGGGATTAACATATATACAGTAATATATATAAAATAGATAACAAATGAGGACCTGCTGTATAGTACTGGGAACTCTGCTTCATTTCGCTGTACAGTAGAAACTAACACAACATTGTAAAACTACTATATTGCAATTGAAAAAAAGAAAAAGAAGAACCAGGTAAGACAGAGAGTGCCTTAATGCACACATGCCATGTCCCTCTCCTTAAAAAACTACTGAGATTTGACTTTTTAATTATGATAAATAAAATTTTCAATTTCTGTGCTAACACAACAATCTCAGTCAATACATTCATGGAGGGCAAATGCCCTTAGAGCACAAAATTAACCGTCGGGAAATGCCTAGCTATCAGGGTAATAAAGGGGGAGACAGAAAGGGTTACAGGTTGATTTCTAAAATACCGCTAAAAGAAAATAGTTATTGAGAATTTTCTAAGTTGTATCTACAAGATTTCTGTACACTAAAAAAGAAAGTCTACTGTGATAAATAATTTCATAAAATACATTTTTATTTGGGGTTATATCCTAAGAGGTAGAATAGTTTTTTGGTAAAAACATCTGTTTTACTGAACTCTTTGTGTTGTTACAGGTAAATCAAAAATTTATTTTAGGCAGTAGGTCTAGTTAAACATTCATAGAAATGTTTACTCAGCTAGCTAACCGTACTCATCAAGAGCTCTCTTAGTGGAGAAAAATCCCTTTGGAGTTAAATTTTTCAAAGTGGAAATGTGCATGGGATGCTAAGTGGTTAAAATATTTAGCTGTATCTTAACAGACAAAAAACACGCTTGTATCTAGGACACCCTTGCACAACTGTACAAATGAACATTGTCCTCGTGTTGCTTTAGGCTTGGAATAGAAAGTATAATATAAGGAAAAGTTATGTCAACCTAAAGGGTAGCTAGATAAATCCAGTGGTATTAAAATATCATACACTCCAAATTGCCAAACAGTAAGGCTCATTATCTACTTCAAAATATACTGTCTCATCACTCTACTGCTCAAAAACCTCCCATGTCTCCTGGTTTATTACAGAATAAATCTATAATCAGCATGATATTCAAGGCCTTCACAATCTGTCCCTAATACTGTGTGTGAATTATATCCTACTATATAACTTTACTCACCCTACATTTAAGCCAAATCAGCTTTATTACTTTCGGTCATGCCTTTGCTTACCCTGCCATCTCCTTCTGGAATACACTTTCTGCAAAATTTTGCCCATCAAAATCCCATTCATTTCAAGAGTGTCAGCTGAAATGTGTTTTCTTCTATGAACCTTTCAAGATCACTGGGTTTAAATGCACACTGTTTTTGAACTTTGATAGAATTTTATCTGACTTTCACCTGGAGCATTTAATTAATTCATGTCTAGAGTGAAGGATCCTTGCAGACAGACAATTCATAAGACAGATACTTGATGAGTGCATGCTATTTGTGAAACATTGTTTTCTTGAATGGAAATGTGAAGATACCAAGGGCACTTAATGTAAAATCTACATGATAATTAGGCTCTCCTGCACAGATCAATCCCCTTTGATTATCCCCGTTAAAACACCAACAACCCAAAAGCAATCAAAAGGAAACTGCCTCATCTTCCCATACAAAAACTACACATCAACAATATACTCATATTGTACATTTATTCATTATTACTTCCCTGCAAATACACTGATTTCCACAAAGACCAAACTCTTCTCTTGACTTCTGAATTCTGGATTTTCTTCAAAGACATAATTTTAAGAGTTAATTCTTTTTCTTACATGCACAATTTTTGTCTATCTCCACTAGGTCATAGCACACAAATGTGTTCTAGTGTGTCCTTATTATAAAACAAATAAACAAAAACTCACTTTATCCTGGAGTAGTCACTTTACTCCTTTGTGCCTTAGCTTCCCCTCAGGTAAAATGAAGATGATAATAGTGTACACACTATATGGTTGTCATGAGGATCAAATAGGTGTTCTAAAAGACTGTAAAATGCTTAGAATATTGATTGATTGAGAATAAGGATACAATAAATCATAGATGTTGCTGTTACTTTTGTTATCATCACTACCATAGCTATTCTGTCTCCTATTCTACCTGACACCTAAACACTGCTGTTCCTTCAGGATCCAGAGCCTTCTTTGAGCTTCTCTATTCTTATTTATCTACATTCTTACCCAAGTAATCTCACCATTACCCAGGGTTTTAAATAATTTCTGTGTGTAAATTATATGTGTGTAGTTCTGACTTCCAGTCTGAGTTCCAGACCCTTATGTCTACTTGCTTCTTTACATCTACATTTAGATGTTTACTAAGTATCTCAAATATGCCATATCCAAAATGGAAGCCTGATTTAACCAAACAAATCTGTTCCCCACAACCCCATCTTCCCCACCTCCGGTGCTAAAAAGTTATCTTGAGTCATTATTGTATTATTACCTTTCCCATGCCCCATGATTCAATTCAACGGCAAATCCTAAGAAACTACACACAAATAAATACATCCTGAATTTATACACTTGTCTTTATGTCTATTGTTACTTTCCTAAACCAAGATGCCATTATATTGTGCCTGAAATACTGTTATTTCCTACCAAATAGTCTTGCTATCTACATTGGTATTCCACTCACTGTGGGTGAGAATAGAGCCGAGCACAATTGCCTTCAAAGTAGTACTTATTTTATAAATTAATGAAGGCAGTTGATTTAAAAACTTTAAATTCATTCTGTTGAATTTTTAAAAATATTTACTTAAAATCATCTCCATTCTCAAATTGGGAGATAGCAAATTCAAGAATGCTATGACATTGGCTTTATAAATAAATCAGCTTCTTTATCCATATTAATTTCAGATCTTTTTTCTAAGACTAATACTAAGCTTGCATTAAGGTAGTTCCTGTACATAAAGAGACATATTAACATTCCTTAATTACCCCACCAGAAATAGTCTGATGAAAAGAAAATGCAATAGTGATTTCAGTAGCAAAAAATAAAAGCAAGTCATTTTCTTTTGAAGCATTTTACTGGAAAGTGACTAGAGTATAAGATCAGACAGAGGAGTCATGGTACTTATCCCAATATGATAATTCATTGGTGACAGTAAGTTTCATGGTGTGGTCAAGGACTGACAAAGAAGCAATAATCTCTAAAAGAATGTTAGCATAGAAGTTTTTTGAAACCTGTGAGATAAGAATAGGGTTTTGACAAGGGGCTTAGAATTTAATCGGGAAAGTTAGTGTGAAGGCAAAAACTTATTTTCAAAAAGGACAAAGTAACTATTCATCTCAGGTAAAAGTATGTCAAAAGGAAGGGTAGGAGATATGGGAGAAACAATTTTTTACATCAGTATATGGTACCTGAAAGTCTAGATGTCTTTCAAAATCAGCTGTACATATTTTTAAGTTGTTTGAATTAAAGTTAGGAAACAAATTTAATTGTGAATTACCTCATAACTAATGAAAAGAAGCCAAGGAAAGGAAAGGAAAATTTATATGACTTACATGTAAAGGAAAATTTACATGACAAATGAATGAAAATTCATTTTTCATAGATTATTAATAATTTTACGTTAATGTTGATGACAGTGATGGATTAGAAAGTTGTCTTCCTTTAAATATGCATCTTTGATTCAGAATGTAAAAACATTAAAAAAAATAGATACTTTTGATTACAATATCATTTATCAACTCCTGGGAGTAGATTAATGATTTCATCTTGCTCATAGATAGGGGTACTTTTGAGTAGGATTATATTAACAATAATCAGTAAGGAGAATGTTGAAAGCTGTGTATTGATCATTATGATTTATAGTAAATGGCAATTTAGGGGAGTATAGATGGAGCCACAATTTGCACTAGCAAAGAAATGTAATGTGGGCAAAGCTGGAAAGAGAAGATGTTATGATTGCTACAGTGGTTCTCTTCCCTGCATTAAATTACAGCAATGCTGACAAGAATTGCCACTGCCAGAGAATGGGGATCAAGGTAGGCATTAGTTTTTAAGTGAGAATTGGATCATTAATAAAACATCCCAATTTCAAACTTTCCTCAGGTGCAACAGACCCATCAATTCTGGTTTATTAAGTATGTGGAAAGGCCTGAGACTGTCAAATACTTGGACTTAAATTTGTAATTCTAATAAACTACCCATGTAATGTAAATTGATGTTTTCTAATCAACTTCGCTATGGCATTTGGTACTTGAAGCCACCCAATCTGTTTATGAAAATTAAACTAAAAATTACATTTACAGTATTTTTATTAAATAACCCTTGTTGTGAACAGCTTCGGAAAATGAAACAACTGCCATAAGTTTCCATGTTAAACAGATGTACCTGTTTAATTTAAATTCATTTATGTAAAAATTACCTTTATACATGTTTTTAATTTTCCATGAAATTATGTTTCCATATTGGGGAACCTTTGCATGAGTGTTTTATGCAAAAATCTAAACACCATATGTAACATAATCAAAAGCCCAACTTTTTACTCTTTGGCTCTTACATTTAAAAAGATATTTGGCTTTAGGTTCAGTATATTTATCATATATCTGCAATCACATTTAAAATATTTTCCATACAAACTGAGTAGTATGTTTTACAGAATGTAATTTACATGTTAGGATTCTAAACCTGTTTTGAAAAGTCTCTGATAAGAACTGTTCTCTAATTTTATTTTACACAATTTATACTCTGTGTATTCAGGTGCTGTCTTCACAGTTTAATTACAAGCAGTAGGTATACCTACATTATTATAACTTTTCCTTGGAGTAGGAAATATGGTGTACCACAATATCATTACTACAAAATAGCTCATCTTTTTGAATTTACATGAAGCATATTTGAGCAAGAAAGGCAAGCTCTTATGGTCCACAGCTTTCACCAATGTATTTATTATTACTAAGTCTGTTGGCAAAAATGAGGGACACTTTTCTCCTCCCTTCCAAGTATACCCCCGTCCTCCACCCAACTGTTTACCGTAAAGACACGTAAGATGTTTTCATCCAGTGTTACTTCAGTAACACTTATTTTTCCTGAAATACTAAAATAACACTTAAAGAGTAATGGCCATAAATTGTTTTTCCTAGGTACAACTTTCAGGAAGTGGGCTTAGATAGAGACAGGGGGCAGTTTACAGATCGGAGGAGGTTCCATAAGAGTGGACTGCAAAAATAATGGCTAACTGATGATCCTATAACAGACTGAGGTGATATGAAAAAGATAACTAAATTACTCACTGAAATTAATCCAGTGAAGAAAGAAATGAAATAGTGTATCATGGAGAAATTAAGTGTTATTCCTTTTAATATGCTGCTTAACTCTACTTCTCTTTTTGTTTCTACTTTAATTAGAATTAAGGTTTCTGTGTGGTACTTAATCCTATAACATGTGTAGCACTAAGAGACAGTAATATGACCTGGTAGTAATAATAAGTGAGAGATTTCAATATGGAGCCTTAAGTGCAGGTGCTTTGAAAGTGACAATATTTTTCTTCAATGCAAACATCTTTAAGCAAGAACACTCTTCATTCAGTTCTGAAGTAGATTTATATGACTGGATTTATCTATTCAGCACCTTAACCCCGTTCTCATTCTAACCATCACTTTTATTAATCACTCATTAATCACACCTTTAATAAGCACATAGTATGTGTGTGTCATGTATAGTACTTGAAAGATCAAGAGCTGAAGATCAAAACATAGGTAAATCGTTGTTTCCGCTCTCATTCTTTGTGTGTGTGTGTGTGTGTGTGTGTGTGTGTGTGGTACGCGAGCCTCTCACTCTTGTGGCCTCTCCCGTTGTGGAGCACAGGCTCCCGACGCGCAGGCTCAGCGGCCATGGCTCACGGGCCCAGCCGCCCGGAGGCATGTGGGATCTTCCCGGATGGGGGCACAAACCCGTGTCCCCTGCATCGGCAGGCGGACTCTCAACCACTGTGCCACCAGGGAAGCCCATCCGCTCTCATTCTTGAGAACTCACCATCTAATTTGGGGAAGCAGTGGAGGTATCAGTCATATAATAAGTAACTGCACATTTAGAATGAAAAATGAAATATCTTTTCTTTATTAATAAAGTCTTCTTTTAACAAAGTTGACTAATCACTTGACCAACAGATATTCTCAAATCTCTTAATAGATTTTAATAACCACTTATCAATGAAAAGTAAAAAATTTAGCAGTGAGGAAGGGAGGGAAATATTTTACAATTTATTAGCATATATATACCACTTCTCTTTGAGCCAAGACATGAACAAAGTAAATTCAAATCAACAGACACCCACTAAACAACTGAAAAGGATGAGAGCACGTAACTCCATCCAGAGGAGAGAGGGACATCTTCATAGAGATGGTGATGTTTGAGGTGGTCCTGGGAAAATGAATAGGAGTTTATCACTCAGAATAAAGAGAGTGGAAGAACATGCAGAAAGACAGGGAGATGTGAAGAAACAGGTGAGCAAATCAATGCTCACAGGGAGATCCACCTGTGGTTGTAGTGTAGCATCTGGAGATATCCAGAAGGGCCTTCTTTCCCACACTAAGCACACCTGATGTTCTCTTATAGGTCACAAGGATTTGTTGGAAATGTCTTAAGCAAAAAAATCAAATCAGTATTTTAGAGGGAAACATTCATCATTAAACAGAATACAGTTTGGGGAGAGGTAAAAATGGAGACCTGGAGATGGCTTAGGACACTCTGTCAATTACTAGTAGTGGGAATGTGGAAACATTATTTCACCTTGGTTTTCTCATCTGTGAAAGAGGGATAATAATTCAGAAGAAATAACATATAAAACAAATAAAATAGAGTAAAAGCACCATCAATGTTTTTTAATACAGCAATAGAAAGCAGTAATAGTGGTGACATAGCAAAATAAATTGATACTAAAGAGTCATGTTCAATGTTTAGATCAAGGAAAATAATTTCTTATGAATGATGTTAAGAGATCTTACAGGGCACTTAAAAAAAAAGTCTCATGTTCAAGTATCCTTGCGGAGCCTTGGGTTAGCACAGGTAGGTAAATATATTTTCTGTGGGTATCTCAGAATCTCTTTATGTTAATGCATATTATGACTCCCCACAAGCAAAGATGGCAGTCAGAGTTTCCTAAGCTTAATTAAACAATTTTTAAGGAGTACCAGGCTCACTTTTAAGAGAAAATCTAGTATGATCTCAGGAAGCTTATGAGTCTGAGGGAGTTGGAGGGAAAACAGTATAGGCCCCAAGAAAGGCTCTAGCTTTAAAGAAGAATAATTATTCTTTTTTTTTTTTTTTTTTTTTTTTTGGCGGTACATGGGCCTCTCACTGTTGTGGTCTCTCCTGTTGTGGAGCACAGGCTCCTGACGGTCAGGCTCAGCAGCCATGGCTCACGGGCCCAGCCGCTCCGCGGCATGTGGGATCTTCCCGGACCGGGGCACGAACCCGTGTCCCCTGCATCGGCAGGCAGACTCTCAACCACTGTGCCACCAGGGAAGCCCGAATAATTATTCTTGAATCACTCTTGTCTGGATATACTTCTTAAAACATTTTTGTGAAGGTTGACTTTGAAGTTTAATATTGTGGTAGGCAGAAGAATGACAGCCACAGTGATGTCTAAACCCTAGTCCCTGGAATCCATGAGTGTGTTCCCTCACATGGCAGAAGGAATCCTGCAGATTGAAGAAAAGTTATGGATCTTAAAATAGGTATTGATAGATTTTCCTTGCTTTTCTGAGACCAAGATTATCACTTGAGTCCTTAAAAGCAGAAGAGAAAGGCAGAGGGAGATCAGAGAGAGATGCAACGACATAAGAAAAGGCAGGAGAGATGTGAAGCTGAAAGGGACTCGCGCTGCTGTGCTGACTTTGAAAGATGGAGGAAACAGGCCACAAACCTCAAAATGTGGGTGGACTCTAGAAGCTAGGGATGGCTTTGACTTGACAGCCAGCAAGGAAATGGGGAGCGTGTTCCTACAACCTCAAGAAACTGAATTTTGCCAACAATGTAAATCAAAGAGGAAAAGGAGTCTTCCCTAGATCCTCCAGAAAGGAGCACAGCTTTGCAGACAACTTGATTTTACTCCACTCAGCCTTCTACCTCTAGAAACACACACAGAAAAGTACAGAAAACGAAGTGTGCCACTTGACACACTTCCACATATTAAACACATTTATGTAACTAGAATCTAGATTAAGAAACAGACCACTTTCCCCAGTTATACCACTATCCTGACATCTAACATAATAGTCCTGTCTGGTTTTGAATTTTATGGATATGGAAAGATATAGTATGTATTCTTTTGTGACCTCTTTCCTTCAATATTGTGCTTATGAGATTCATCCATGTCCTTTCATTCCACTCTCATTACTATACAGCATTACATTATCTGGATGTCATATACTTTATTTATGTATTCTATTGCTGCTGGAAACTTTTTCTAGATTTTGGTAATTTCAAATATTGCTATGATGGATATTCTTATACTTCTCTTTTTTTAATATATGTAAACACTGTTGAGTTCATACTGAGGAGTGAAATTGCTGGATCATAAAGTATACGTGTACGTTTATATACCCACATCTTCAGTAAGTACTTACAAATAGTTTTCCACCATTGTTGTACCAATTTATACACCACTAGTAGTGTTTGAATACAGTATTGGTCTTGCTAGATTTCATGACTGCATAATTGCTTAGCCAGTAAACACTGAATGCCATAGTCATCTTTACATCTTACTAATCTTATCACAGTTATAGAAGGAGCTCTGAATTAGCTTTCAAATGCTGTTGGTTATCTTTCTGAAACAAATCCTTTAACAAACATTATGCTCTTGAGATTCAAGCTTTCTTATTAGTTTTAGCTCCTGATGCAGAGATAATGTCCCTCTAGTTTATTAGTCGACAGTAATTTGAACAAGTAGCTGGTAATAAAAGTCACTGAATACCTTAATTTCATATAAGAATGCATGAATTTATAGATCTGTTTTCTATTTTTAAAGAAACAGATTTTTTTAAAAAGAGTGTGGGAAAAATAAATAGTTTAGGGAAATATATTAGCAGTAGTTGGCTACGTATAAGTTTGTGAGCAATTTTTTATACTTTTTATAGTTTTGTATTTTTCAATTTTTCTATTAGTTGATAACTGATAAAATATTTGTTGCTAGTTGCATGCAATAACATCAGAATTTAAAACTACATTATATGAAACCAAATAGCCAAAACATATCTTGAGAAAGAACAAAGCTAGAGGTATCATGCCCCCTGACTTCATACTATACTACAAAACTACAGTAATCAACACAGTATGGTACTGGCACAAAAACAGACACATAGACAAACAGAAAAGAATAAAGAGCCCAGAAATAAATGCACACACTTATGGTCAATTAATCTATAATAAAGGGGGCAGAATATAAAATGGAGAAAAGACAGTCTCTTCAATAAGTGGTGCTGAGAAAACTGGACAGCTACATGTAAAAGAATGAAATTAGAATATTTTCTAACACCATATAAAAAATAAAATCAAAATTGATTAAAGACCTAAATGTAAGACTGAAAACCACAAAAATCCTAAAAGAAAACACAGGCAGAACATTCTTTGACATAAATTATAGCAACATTTTTCTGGATCTGTCTCCTAAGGGAAAGGAAACAAAAGTAAAAGTAAACAAATGGGACCTAAGTAAACAAAAAAGCTTTAGCACAGCAAAGGGAGCATTGACAAAAAAGAAAAGACAACCTACTGAATGGGAAAAAATATTTGCAAATGATATGACCCATAAGGTGTTAATACTGTAGATATATAAACAGCACATACAATTGAACATTAAAATAATAAAAAATGGGCCAAAGACCTGAAGAGATATTTTTCTAAAGAAGACATACAGATGGCCAACAGGCACTCAGAAGATGCTGAATATTGTTAAGTATCAGAGAAATGCAAATTAAAACCACAATGAGGGGCTTCCCTGGTGGCGCGGTGGTTGAGAGTCCGCCTGCCGATGCAGGGGACATGGGTTCACGCCCCGGTCCGGCAAGATCCCACATGCCGTGGAGCGGCTGGGCCCGTGAGCCATGGCCGCTGAGCCTGCACGTCCGGAGCCTGTGCTCCGCAACGGGAGAGGCCACAACAGTGAGAGGCCTGCGTACCGAAAAAAAAAAACCACACAAAGAGATATTACCTCACAACTGTCAGGATGGCTATCATCAAAAAGACCACAAATAACAAATGTTGGTGAGGATGTGGAGAAAAGGAAACCCTCATACACTGTTGGTGGGTATGTAAATTGGTGCAGCTACTGTGGAAAACAGTATGGAGGTTTCTCAAAAAACTAAAAATAGAACTACCATATGACCCAGCAATTTCACTCCTTGGTATTTATCTGAAAAAAACATAGCCTATAATTCAAAAAGATACATGCACCCCAAAGTTCATAGCAACATTATTTACAATTGCCAAGATGTGGAAGCAACCTAAGTGTCCATCTGTTGATGAATGGATACAGAAGATATGGTGTATATACACAATGGAATACTACTCAAGACACAAAAAAGAATGAAATTTTTCCATTTGCAACAACATGGATGGGCTTGGAGGATATTACGCTAAGTGAAAAAAGTAAAACAGAGAAAGACAGATGCTGTATGATATCATTTATATGTGGAATCTAAAAAATACAACAAACTAGTGAATATAAGAAAAAAGAAACAGAGTCACAGTTATAGAGAACTAGTGGTTACCAGTAGGGAGTGGGGGGAGGGGCAAAGTTGGGATAAGGGATTAAGAGGTCCAAACTACTATGTATAAAATAAATAAGCTACAAAGATACAACAAAGGGAATATAGCCAATGTTTTATAATAACTATAAATGGAGTATAACATTTAAAAATTGCGAATCACTAAGTTGTACACCTGAAACATAATATCGTTAATCAACTATACCTCAGTTAAAAACTACATTATATGATATCCTTGACTAGAACTAGGTTCTTTCTTTACATTTCTGTATATCAGAATTCTGTGTCAGGTTTAGAATCACAGACCAATCTGCAGGTTACAAACAGATGTAGAATATTGGGAATATAGAGAAAAAGAAGAAAAAAAAAAGAAAATATAAACCTTATACATGAAGAATGCCCTAGTTTAACTATACCATGTAAAATATGTAAATATATATATATGCATATAGTGGGAGATGATATATATTGTACATATTGTATGTGTATATAGTGTGTGTGTATTTATATAGTGTAAATATATGTGATAAGTGCAGATAATCAGTTAAACACATAAAATGATTTCTATTAAAAGACTGTTAAAGGTGTTTTATAATCTCCTTTAATTTTGTCATGACCTTAAGTAATATTTTAAGTATTATGTATAATGACTGCCTATTAATCCATCTTCTAGCTTAACCATAATTGGATAACAATACTTATTATCTATAAATGGTCTTTCCAAAGAGTTACTAAAAAGTGCAATATTTCAGTGAACCTAAGAGTAGATAAAATTTATGATCATCCATTTTAAATTTCTTAGGATAAATTCCTACAAGTAGAATTTCTGTGTTAAAAGTTAAGCATGTGTTTAGACTTGATGCTTATTTCTAGCTTGCCCTTCACAAAGCCAAAGTCTTTTAATTTCACATTTTAAATGTGAAAAATAAACCATATTCAGATCTATTTCTCCTTAAACATAATTAATTTTATTTTCAAGAAGATTGCTAATTTTACCCTTTATATAACAATTCACTGCCATTTTGAAAAGAAAGAATAAAAAAAAGAGTTACATGTAGTGGAATCCTTGTGCTGGTTTGTATTAGTTTGCGAGAAACAACTAGGAAATTTTGAAAGGATTATTAATCTCTTAGTAGCTTGAAAGCATGGTAGGGGTACCCACCTCAAAAATATTGGCAAATGTTACAAATTAAGCTCCACTTTTGTCTGAGAGCCAAATTACCAGCATACCATGATTATGCGTAAGCACTGGCAGGATAGTTAAGCAGTAAAGGACATGATTTTGGTATCGCTAAACTGTGTTTAAAAAATTAGAAATGATTTTTAATTTAATCAGGAACTTAAAATATGCCCATTTTGCCACATCAAAATCACTATGAATAAGCTGAATAAGGTCTGTGGATCTAATGTACAAAATGTGACTAGAGTTGACAACACTGTGTTGTATAACTGAAATTTGTTAAAAGAGTAGAATTTAAATGCTATCATTAAAAAAATAGTTAAATGCATGAGCTGATGACTGTGTTAATTAGCTTGACGGGAAGAATCCTTTCAGAATACATACATATATCAAATTATCACTTTGTACGTTTTAAATATTTTACAATTTATTTGTCAATTGACGAAGCTGAAAAAAATATATGCAGGTACTTAGTCCTTTCCCATAATAAACTGCAGTCATCATCATGATGGATGATGACAACTAAAATTTCTCCTCTACATGGCAAGTGAGCAAAATGGAAACGTTCTTTGAATTAATAAATCTGCATGAATTCTATTGTATCATGAGTAGAGGGAGAAACAGAAAAAAGTCATTGTGAATTATATGTTTTGAATATATTCATTAACTTGAGAGTTGAATTTTGACATTGTGAGAGTCCACATTACTCTAATTATTAGCATGGCCAAAACTCTTTCATGAGTTTATCTATTTTCCCTCTGTTATGAGTAAACTGTTCATCTTCATTGTTCTTTTAGCTATTGGTACCTTAGTGTTTTTTATTACTTTGCATAAGCTATTTGTACAACAAAGACTATGAAGATTTCATCTTCACTTGCTACTTGTTGCAAATATCTTTCCATATCTGATTTTTCATTTTTTATTGAGATATAATTGACATAAAACATTGTATTAATTTTAGGTGTGCAACATAATGATTTGATATACATATATATTGGAAACTGATTACCATAATAAGTTTAGTTAACATCCATCAATACATATAGTCAGGAAAAAATTTTTATGATAAGAACTTTTAAGATCTACTCTCTTAGCAACTTTGAAATATAGTCGGCCTCTGTGTTTGCAGCGATTCAACCAACCATGGATTTAACCAACCAAAAATCAAAAATACTTCAAAAAATAATTCCAGAAAGTTCCAAAAAGGAAAACTTGAATTTGCCACATACTGGCAACTATTTACATAGCATTTACAATGTATTAGGGTATTATAAGTAATCTAGAGATCATTTAAAGTATACAGGAAGATGTGCATAGGTTATATGCAAATATTATACCATTTTTTATAAGGGACTTGAGCATTCACAGATTTTGGTATCTGCAGGTGTTCCTGGAACCAATTCCCTGAGGATAAATACTAAGGGACAAATGTTTACTTCTTCCTTTCCTATTTGAATTTTGAATACTTTTTATTTCCTTTTCTTTTCTAATTGATCAGGCTAGAAATTCCAGTACAAGATTGAATGGCCGTGGTGAAAATGGGCATCACTGTTTTGTTTTTTATTTTAGAGGAAAACTTTCAATCTTTCCTCTAGATGATGAATATGATGTAGACTGTGAATTTTTCAAAACTGGCCTTATAGCATTAAAGAAGTTCCCTTCTCTTCCTAGTTTCCTGGTACTTTTATCATGGAAGGATGTTGCATTTTTTTTCCAAATGATTTTTGTGTTTCTTTTAATTGAGACATCATGTGGTTTTTATGGTTTTGTTGTTGTTTTTGTTGTTTTCCTTTATGTTGTTGCTGCAGTTGTATTACATGGATTGATTTTTCTTACGTTTAAACACGTAAGCATTCCTGGGGTAAATCCTACATGGTCATGATGTATAATCCTTTTAATATGCTGTTGCATTTGTTTTGCTAATACTTTGTTAAGGTTTTTTGCATCTCTATACAAAATGGATATTGATGTATAGTTTTATTTCCCTTTAAAGCTTGTATCTGGTTTTGGTATCTGGTAATGCTGGCCTCCTAGAATGAGTTAGGAAGCGTTTCCTCCTCTTCTATCTTTTGGAAAAGCTTGAGACAAACTGGTGTAAATTCTTTTTGAAATGTTTGGTATAATTCAGTAGTGAAGACATCTGATCCTGGAGTTTCTTTGTTGGGAGATTTTGGATTATTGATTCAATTTTTTATTGTTATAGGTCTGTTGAGATTTTCTTTCTTCTCGGGTCAGTTTAAGTAATTTGTGTGTTTCTAAGAATTTGTTAATTTCACCTAGGCTATCTAATTTGTTGATGTTCAATAATATCTAGTATTCTCCTATAATTCATTCTGTTTCTATAAGGTAAGTTCTATCAATTATTCAAAGTGATTTATTGAAGTCTCCAAATATTATTATAGAACTATTTCTTTCTCCAATATTGTCAGTGTTTGCTTCATTTACTTTGGGACATTGTTTGCTGGTATATATAAGTTCCAAATGTTATACACTGTTTTGATGATGTGACTGGTCTTAGAATGTTTTCAATATTATAATCTGATTGTCATCATTGTTAACTGAATGAACTTATTTTGAGTTCACTAGGTCATTTGATAGATGTAAACTTGTCACATTAATTTAACTTGCTTCCAACCTAAACTATCACTGGCTTCTCTTCTTACGGTATTTACTAATTCTAATCTTTCATTTCTGTCATCCTAATTGGAATCCAGTTTTAAGGGTAATATCCATCACCCACCTGAGTCTTATCAACTAACCCATATGCCTGTCTCTCTGTTATTAACATACTACCAAACTCTCAGAGCCTGCTCCCACAAACCAGCATTCCCAGATGCCACCTAATCAAATCAACAGCAAAGAATTTTTTCTCTCTGTAGGTTAGTAAAGCAAGTCAAAAACAACTCTGTCTGCCCTTATGATCTGAGTACCAGCATAAAAATTAAAAGAAACCACAAAAGAAATGAAGCAAGAGTACTTTCCAAAGTAATGCATAACTTATCTACATGTATAAATCACTCACAACATTTAATAGCACAACATATATGAATTCTTATAAAATTCAACAATAAATATTGTAAATATATTATTATAGCACAAATGCAGGTTAATTGTGGTTCATGATTTCTGTTTTAAATAGTTGTTTTAAGCTGTCTTTTTGTTGTTGTTCCTTTTAAAGAAAAGAAGCATCAGGGGTACCTATAAAGATAGGGCATAAAGTAACATTTCATGACTTCTAGGGAGTATGATATGTGCAAAGGTCTAGAATAAGAAAACAATAAAATGGGTGCAAATTATTTTTCCAGTTTGAGTTAAGAAAATAAATTTGGTGCAATGAATCATACATTATCATATTTAACAATTGAAATATAAAAATTTAATTGAATGTGATTAGAAACTTTTTTTATTTGAATGAATTTCTGAGTGGAGTGGCTTAGAAAATGGTCTCAGGGAATCTCTAACCCCTAAAAGGCCTCTATTTTATTTCAACTGGAAGATTTCAAAATGTCTGACCTCTTTATCAAACTTGTTCAATTTTGCAACCACTTTTCAACATTTAATTTGTCCTGGTTCTGTTACTATACACTGGGGATACAGAAATAGCTGACTCAATGGCTTCCCAAATGTTCATATTTAGGTGGTAGGTAAATGTGTAGACAACTTGTATTAGTCCACTCAAGCTGATCTAACAAAATACCACAGACTGGGAGGCTTATAAATAGCAGAAATTTATTGCTTACAGTTCTGGAGGCTAGGAAGTCAAGATCAAGGCACCAACATGGTTGCATTTTGGTGAGGGTTCTCTTCCTGGTTCATAGCTGATGCCTTGTCACTGTGTCCTCAAGTGGTGGACAGAGTTAGGGCTCTCTCTGGAGGCACTTTTCTAAGTCACTAATCCCATTCATGAGGGACCCACCCTCATGGTCTAAGCATCACCCAAAGAATCACCACATCCCAATACTATTATCCTGGGCATTAGGATTTCAACATATTAATTTGGGGTGGTGGTGGGGACAGAAACATTAAAACCAATAGCACACATATGTCTATACAGGAATTGATATTGTTAGGGATTTAGGATAACTGTGTGGAAGCAGAGTACAAACCAACCCAGAACAAGAGAAAGAAACAGAGCTCATTACAATGGTGCTACTTAAGATGAAAGAAGATATTTAATAATGTCCCTAAATCATAATTCCAGTTACAGAAACACAAGATTTTATGACCCTATTTTGAAAGTACACATAGTACTTCATCACATCAACTCAAACCACTTTCACCAAATTCAGTACCCTTGTGTTATTTATAGAAATATGTATCTTCGTCTCTAGTCTTGAAATTCCTGAGATCAGCTACTATGTCCTAGTCAATTTTGGATCTCTTACAATGTTCAGTACACTGCTTTGAATATTCAAAACAAGTCATATATGTTTGCTATATAAATATATTGCAATCACAGCTTTATATAGAAAGAACAGAGGAATGGCAAATTTGGAGTCAAACTATGAAGATGTGGGAAAGTCTTCTCTGATGAGATTAGGGTAACAGCTAACAAACAGAAGTAGAAATAAGATACAAAAAGTTCCAACAGAACCTCCATTTATCTGTTAAATAAACATAATAGGGCTTCCCTGGTGGCGGTTGAGAATCTGCCTGCTAATGCAGGGGACACGGGTTCAAGCCCTGGTCTGGGAAGATCCCACATGCCGCGGAGCAACTAGGCCCATGAGCCACAACTACTGAGCCTGCACGTCTGGAGCCTGTGCTCCGCAACAAGAGAGGCCACAACAGTGAGAGGCCCACGCACCACGATGAAGAGTGGCCCCTGCTTGCCACAACTAGAGAAAACCCTCGCACAGAAACAAAGACCCAACCCAGCCAAAAATAAAAATAAATAAATTAAAAGAAAGCTCAACATTTAAAATTTGCTCTAGCAAATTAATTGAACCCAGAGAGAGGGTCCTGGGAACCTCTGATCTTCAGCAGGTTGGTCAGAAGTACAGGTAATAAGCTGGTTTTGGCTTGGCATCCGAGGTGGAAGGGGTTGTTGGAAACTCCAATTTGTAGCAGGTCAGTCAGAAGTTTGGGTGACAACACTGGGCTTGGGACTGGCGTCTAAAGTTGAAGGGGAGGTAACGGTGTTGTAGGACTGAACCCTTAACTTGTGGAATCTGATGCTATCCCCATGCAGATAGACTTCAAAATTGAGTTGAATTGTAGGGTACCCGAAGATATTGAGGGACGACTGCATACAACACAGTGTTGTTCACTATAGTTACTATGCTGTATATTTCATCTTTAAGACTTATTTATCTTATAACTGAAAGTTTGTACCTCTAGCCCACTTTCACCTATTTCAAGCCCACACTCCAAACCCTGCCTCTGGCAACCACATATCTGTTCTCTGTATCTGAGTTTGCTATGGTTGTTGTTTTCAGATTCCATGTATAAGTGAGATCATATAGTATTTGTCTTTCTGTCTAGTTATTTCTCTTAGCATATTACCCTCCAAGTCCATACAATGGAATACTATAAAGCTATGCAAAAATCAATTATTAATATAGGCAAAGCATAAATGAATCTATAAAATATGTCATTGAAAAGAAGAGATCAGACACAAAATAATGCAAACCAGCTAAAGCCATATGTGAATAGGCACATGTGAAACCCTCCCCTCACCCCACCTCAACACACAGACAGACAGACAAACATACTTAAGCCAGTGAGATACATGAACTTCTTGGAGAGAAAAACAAGGTATGGGTCTCCAGAGCTCTAACTTTAGAGTTAGCTGTCTCCATCCAGTAAAGCTATTTTTCTTCTTTGTTACAAAATATACTTCCAGAAATTTCCTTTTCATATTCAGGTTTTCCAAGTATGACAATAAAAGATAATATCTTTTTATATTTTCTAACCTGGCCTATAAAATATTGATATATCACAAAGGAGTTCTTGATTTATTTTTAGTTTCTTCTACTAATTTAGCTCGTTAGTTATATATTTATAATTTATATATAGTTACATATTTGCCATTGTGGAAGAAATTTTTTTCATTTTCATATTGCTACATATATATACCATTATCTATTGGAGTTTCTGGAATAACTACATATTTCTTGGATACTAACATTCTGGAATAAAACATAAATTCTGACTACTAAAATAAGTTACCCGCACATCTATCCTCTATATTTCTATTACAAAAAATAAAAACAAAACATTTATCAACACTGAGTAGATTCCTATTTTAAATGAATCAAAATAATTCCATCTCAGCTTTGTATACTAAATGGATCATGCATTATTAAAACACTTAATATCAGCAAGAGCTAATTGTGTAACATTAAATAACAGTGTTTTTCACTTAGAATTATTTTAGTTGCCTTCCAGCCCCCTGAAGGATAAGACTTTTTTGGCTCTCTCAGCTGGCCTATAATACAATGGCAAGGTTACAACTTTCCCTACTTAAGGGATGAAGGGAAAAAAAGGATATTCATAATTGATGCATACAGAAAATACTTATGCCTGAGAGTGCTATACCAGAGTTCTTTAAAGGCTATTTTAAATTGCACTTCAGAACCAATAAAAGATTTTACATTCTACATCTGTAATTTTGATGTTTTGTGCATATTATTATAGTGAAATATTTAATAATTATGATTAAATAATAACAGAATTTATTCCATGGCACCATTGCCTGAATGTCTTTCTGGAATAGCTTATTTGAAAATAACCACAAAAGAAATTCCACTAATAGTATTAATCTTAATTTATTTTATAGGGGAAAAAAGACATTTAGAGATAGTCATTAACTTACATATATGTTGCTTGAATTCCTTAGTGGCATACTTTTTACACTGGTAAGAAAAAAGGCACATTAAAATTTTGTAACTTCTTTAAGGCTATGTACTTGGCCTACTAGATTGATCCATTTTTGTCTATACCTTTCATGACATGGTGGATCGTTTAATAAGTGACTGGACATTTCTCTCTAGCAAGCATGGTTAATGCACATTCAGAGTTGCCTTCCAAAGTTAATGCACATGCCCAAATTACCCCTCTGAATAATCATGAAATTAAAATTACAGATTGGGGTTATATGGATGAATGAAAGAGAGTAAGAATTAAGAAGCAACAGAATGCCAGGATAACGTGACTACCGCAAGAACAGAGAGCCTATCTTGATTTGGTGATTCTCTGCCTGCTCCTCTCAAAGCTATTATCAAAGGTATTATCAAAGCTGGGATTATGCGCACACAGCATGCTTTAGCAATACCGGCTGGGTAGGAATTGAATTAGCTGAAGCCAGGGGAGTTCAATGGAAAGACCTCAGCAAGTATGGCAATAGGTTCATAAGGCATTTAGATCAGGAGGAACAAAGCTGATCATTGTTAAGGTCCCTCCACAGAAACAGCTATGGTGAGTTGAACTATTTTTGTTCACACATTTTCCAGCTACTGTTACCATAAAGTAAAACACTTTACCCTGAACGTGTAGTCCTTCCTCTCAGAATGCATACACCTTGAGAGAAAGATGTGACCTTGCTTGATGGAAAGCATGGGATAGCATCACCAGAGAAAAAGGCAGATAGTTGTCATCTGGGTTGCAAGGACTAGGAATAAGTACGATAGGTGAATGTAGAAAGAGAGATACCATACAGATAATACAGCCATTGCTATTGAAGTTATTGTTATTGCATTATCTTAAGAATTACACATTGCTTATACAAAAAAAAGTCTGGAAACATTTCACTGTTCATGAAGCCCTTTCTTTAAAAAAAAAATCTGTTAAGTTAAAAAATCTTGGCTAGGATATCACATCTATTCAGACACTCAGTAAAATCATTCACTTTGCTTTTCGCTCTAAAAATTATTTTCCTTATATATGAAAGAGGGGGAAAGCTGTTAATAGAACAGTCTGAGAAAATGGAAATTTTGGAAACATGACATTCTGACAAATTTATGAAATTGAAACTGTTCTGTAGTATATAGAATAGACTACTTGGAACCACCAAGGCCATTCAGAGGAGTGTGACATAATTCAATATTGAAACCTGAAGCTACAGAAAAAAGATTAAATAAACAACAAATTGTATTCTCCAATAGCCTGGCTCCTCTAAGAAAAGAAAAAAAGGATAGTATTCGAAAACTGCTTTCCTTTTACTCTCCTGAAAACAAAGAAGTGTTTCCAGTTATATGTTTAGTGGTAATTGACCAAGAACAAGCTCACACATTCACGGTCACCAATATTTTTAATGTCATCTTTTACATGTCAACCTTTCTCACATCAGTCTAACAGTCAATTTTACTTTCCTTTACTTTCCTTATACGCGTTCATTCATTTGTAAAGCACTCATTACTTAATGACTTTTTCGAAATAGTGCCACGTTATGCCTATTAAATAATTATTCAACTATTAAATAATTTAGTTTAATCTTACTTTCTTACCTTTATTTCTTCACTTCTTCCATTCCACCATCTTTTTTTCTTTCAAAACCCTAAGGAAGGGAACAGGGATAGACACAGGACCTATCTACCTGGAAATTGATAAACATTATTGCTCCCACTCTTTTTCTTTTAGCTTAAATTATTTTATTTTAATTCTTTTAATTTTAGTTAAATTCCTTATTTTAACTTTGTTCATGGCTCTAAATGCAGAGAGTAAGAACAAATTCACAATTAGGTTATATGGTGTTGGCAGGTATTGTAATAGGATGCTAGAGGAAAGAATAGAATAAGGACCTTTCTCCCTAGATTTGTAGCTCTCATACAATATGGTGCTATTCCATCCCAGTCCTATTCCATTGAAGCATCTCACCCAGGTATCTCATATGCCATAATCTATATTTTCCAAAATCAAATGCATAATATTAAAATATCATAATAGTTGATATATTATTTGAAAAAATCATCAAAGGAGAGGTATGCCAGAGTCAAGTTTTCCTTTGATTTGGTCTTAACAATACATAATAACAGATAGATTAACACAGTTCATATTGGTGTCAAAGGATTTTTTAAAATCTCTATTACATTATAAGTGCACTAATGATAAGCTTACACCTACTCGTTTCCCTTTTTTAACATTTTGATGTGCTTTACAATGTAAAAATCTCAACTACTGGGACTTATAATCTTCTCAGATTTGCATGATTTTCTTCTTCAAATACCAAATATACTTATCTGTAAGTATGGCAGCATTGTGTGTATGCCCATGCCTACACACATACAATTCCTACATTTTCAATATTGAGTATATTTGTGAAATACTGGCCCACGGGACAGAATTAAATTAGAATTATACCAGCAGTTAATTTTTATTGGTCTGCATTACAAGCTTCAATGCTGAATATCATTTTATAAACTCCCAGATAAATAATTTTAGCTATTTTAGCGCAACAACTCTTTAAACACAGTAATTCATCTGTATGACAGAGAGGTTGCACATGCAGGAAATACATTTTAAAATGTGCGACTGACAAAATAACTTTAAAAAAGGCCCTTATTCCTTTTTTCTGACCTACCCTGCTCCATCTTTATACAACAAATATTACTCACTGTTGCCTATTACATGTAACTTTATCAATATATTTATCTCTAAAGTAGGTTGTTAATTTGTCCAGATTTTATAACTTTCAGTTAATAACTTCAGTTGTTCCAATCTCATTTCTGAGTGAGAGCTCTCCCATCCTATCTCAGGACAGGTCAAGAGGTCCAAGATGCAGGTGGACGTCAATTCTGTCTTTACGTGTCTTTCCATGTTGCCCTCTTTTAAGCCCTAGCATTTCACCATTGGGCAGGGTGTTGGGCTGCAAAAAAGTTCAGATTTGTCTTAACTGCAGGCTGCAGATGCCTCTTTAACTAACACTAACTTGTCTGTTGAGGCCATTGGTATAATCAAGATATTTTTCAAATACTGGCCCTTTTGTGGAATATGTGTGAAATTTCTTCAAAGACCCATCAGGATCTCCCCACTTCCCAGTTCCCTGATTTGGAAAACCAAGTGGAATCAACCACTACCACCTTTCAACTTCCCAGAGCTTTCTGCTTGGATTTCTCTTCTTCAGAGCAATCCTCCTTAGTGGAAAACTGGCAAAATCACTCAAGGCTGGTCAACTTCCCAAGTAACCACTAGGCTCAAAGAAAATTCACCCATTCTAGTCCAGTCAAATGGAGGGTTACATATTGCTCCTCTGTCATTACCACTCTGTGCCTGGCTGCCTCTTTTCTCCACCCTCCTTAGAAAGGTACAAGCTGGAAAGAAAAATCACTGATTATACATATATCTAATAAGGAGGGAAAGGGTTGTTAAAAAAAAAAGGGAAAAGAGGCAGTTATATTGAAATATATAAATACCTCAAATCAACATGCTGGACACTTTTAACGTATACAATGTTACATGTCAATTATATCTCAATAAAATATGCGTATATTTATATATATATTATTTATATATATACACATATATTCACTATAAAAGAAGAGAAAAATAGCTTTCAACAGCTTGAAGACATTTGAATCTCTAATAAGAGTGAGTCTGTTTAGGTGCAGTAGTATACTCATACAGAGACAAAGGAACTACCTCCTAGAATAAGCAACACAAATCCCACAAGGCCAAAGATTCTATTAGCAATCTGAGTAAGAGCTGATGCCAGGTGTTGCTGGATTGCTTCAGAATATGAGGATAATTAGAGTCCCTTTTTCTTCAGCTTTGGGCCCCACTCTCCCAATCAGAGGCAACCAAAATGTTCCTTTTACTATCCTACAACAAATATACACATGCATATTTATAGACATATAAATGCACAATGCAAATATTTTACATATATGTGTATATATAAACATCCACATGCATACATATGTATGTGTATATCAGGTATGTATTTCCCTTTACTTCATGCATTCCAAATGTGTTTGCTTTCTTGTTGATTGTATGTAACCAATTACATTTACTGAGATCGCCAAAGAAAAGAAATGCCTTTTTGCCAAACGCATGTATTAGAAAACTGTCAGTCAGTACTACCCCATTTGTCCAGAAATATTTATGTTACAGGAGTAATGAAAGCATGAGTACAAAGTTTGAGTTCACAGAAATGTATACCAGTACCCTCTCCCCTACTCCAAAGTAAACAGCTTTTATTCATAAGGTTCTTTTATATATTTTGTGATTTTTTTCATGATGGAAGGTTATATAATTTCTGAGCTCATTTTGAGATTTATATCTTTACAAAGAGGTCACATTATTATATTTGCAATACAGCGAATTCTGAGGATGACTGAAAGCCACATTTTCAAAGATTAAAAAAGCTTTTTTAACCGTATTAAAATTATTTTTGATTACATGCTATTTATGGATGACCCATTACTTTCATCTAGAATCATCACTTTGATATGAACTCCAAAGATTTCCATCTATATTTCCAAAATCTTTTCCTCTCCAACTCATTTATTCACCCATTAGTTTTTAATACGCCCTTGACTACTTTCACCCCTATTTAAAGTCATGAGGTCTATTTGACTTCAAAGTACTTGACAGGTGTTCTATTTCCAAACATAAGTATCCGCTTAAATTGTTCAGACCAGAGGTTTACTTGAACTTGCTTACTGCACAATTCTGTGTCCTTATACAAAAGAGGATATATTCAATTTTTAGCTTACAGTTACAGCAGAGTGAACTAGTGAAATACAGCGATGGGTAATTATTTACCCACACACCCCTCTTCACTTGCTAAAACGAAGCTTAACATGTATCAAATTTCTTTTCCGTCTCAATAGGGCATTTGAAGTCTAAAACTGCCATATGTGTTCATTCTTACATCTATACTTCATTTTATTTTAGTCTTTTTTAAAGTTTTTTTTTTGTTAAGAAATAATAATAAGTAATGATGAAAAAATTGGCTTCCATGCTTCAGGTTTCTAAAATTTCCTTCTATTCAATATTTTTTTCAAATTTCTTCTTCTAAATTATATTAAAGACCCATACTCAAATATCAGTCCCTTTACACTATTTAACATGATTATCCTGTAACTGGGTAGAGATATAAAGGGTGTACTTATTAAATGTTAAGGTGAAATAAAAATGTAAACTAGTGTGCTGTATAATTTGCATACAGCGGATCTTGGCAGACTCTGAGGATAGGTCAAGGTTAATAGGATTAAGTGTCCTAACTTTAGTTGGGTTCAAAAAGCAAATATAGATCTCATTCAGTATGGTGATTTGAGTGGTTGGGTTTAACTCCTTTAGCACTGAAATACCCAATGAAATGATAAAATGCAAATAAATACATAAATAGTTTAATAATTAAGCAAACCAACAAATATAAATGAAACAGAAAAAGAACTTAGAAAAAACAAAAAACTTTTGCAAGAGATACTGAAGAATTTTTGGTTACCAAACGGAGGCCTAACTACCTAACTATACTGAAGCTCCCTGAAAGCAAATACTTTTAAGGCATAAAGTAGAGCATCACTCCATTGAATCCCATTGACATCCTTAGCTCACAGTGTGGACCTGGAAGCAAGCACAGGCCATGCTGAGGTGTGAACATAAATGTTCTTCTCAAGCTCCTCTCTGCTTTGCCTGGAGAGCAGGACACTACTGTCCTAAAGTAACACACATATATAAACACACACAAAACATTATCCCCTTGTAAAATATATGGAGTATAGTTTTTTAAACAAGCATCTGCCTCAGCTGTCAGATTCCCAATTATAAGTAAATACTGACACAATTTCACCTTGCTAAGGCTGTTCAGAGAGTCAGGAGTTCAAAGAAATCTAAGCAACTCTCTCTTGATAAAGAGATTTATGCCAAGGAAAGGGAGAAACTAGGAGAGAGTTATCATATGAAAAAATAACTCGACAAAGAAAGTAGAAAAAGCGAATGATAAATTGGATACTGCCCCAAAGCCAAGAATGGAGTATACATGGCTTGTTCAGTGAAGTGCATCAGATTTTCTTTGTTCTTCATTGAAAATCACAAACATGGAGGGCAGCAGGTGTAGCATTAAAATACCACTCAAGGGTGACCTTGAAAGACAGTGGTGAAGGAAAATCCTTCCAGTGGGCAAAACTCTGAGCAGTGCACCTGGCTATAAATTGCCTGGAAGGAGAGAAGAATAGAGGTATGAATTTTCTCTAGCTCATGAGTAGTATCTAACATTTTGGCTGGACAGTTAAGCATTTGGAAAAAATATCATGGAAAAATTGGTAACAAGAGATTCTGTAGCACTGGTTTGTAGATAGACTTCTCTGGATGGGTCCAGGGAATGAATAAATGTGTGTCATTTGTGGATACCCAGTAGACAACACCTCAGCAGAGGATCTTAATAGTCAGGTAGGTGGCTATGATGACTTTTTCCTGTGAACATTAGTCAGCCTCTTTCTCCATGTCCTTCCATCCCTATGAAAAAAAGTTGTCACAGCATCTATAATGCTGTAATGTATAAGTTTATCAAAGTGAACTTCCACTTACCAAGGACTGTCTGGCTAGATACACTACTGAATGATCAAACTATTAGCACACTATCAAATATCAATGATAAACCTCTGCTTTTGGCTTGATTCCCTGAGAAGGGACAGCCAGCTACCTGGTGACAACTTGATTATACTGGACCCCTTCTAAAACAAAAGAGGCAGCATGTTGTTCTCACAGGAACAGATATTTACTCTGGATACAGACTTGCCTTCCCTGTCTACCATGTGTCTTTTAAAACCAATAGTTCACTTTACAGGAAAAAAAGGTTTGGCTATGGGCTCACACTCTTGGAATTTACTGATATTACAGTATATGCCATCACCTTCAAACAGCTGACAAGGTAAAAAAAATGGGATGACAATTTAAAGACTCACAGTAATGGTGCTCCCTGTGTGGTAACATATTGGGACTGGGCAATGTCTTCCAGGATATGAGATATGCTATGAAAAAGTGACCTATATATGGTACCATTTCTCCCATATCCAGGATTAACAAGTCCAGTAGCCATGTTGTACAAATGTGAATAGCTCTTTTTTTGCTATTGCTGCTAGTGAATCTCTAGTGAGAACTTTGCTCATCACTACAACTCTGAGTTCTGATAATTTGAGTCTTAGTTCTGAAGGGAGGACTATTTCTCCCCAGGGTCACAACAGTGGTTCCATTAAACTGGAAAATGAAAATGCCACATGGTCACTTTGGGCTTCTCATGCCAGTGAATCATCATGCACAGAATGGACTGATGATACTGATCATTAAGGGAAGTGGGATGGGTACTCTAGAGTGGAAGTGAAAAAGAGTATGTCTGGAATGGAGGAAATGCTACTGGGAACCTCTTAATGCTTTCATGTGCTGTGATGAGTCAATAGAAAACTGGAACAATCCAATACGGACAAGACTAGCAATATCACAGATCATTCAGGAATAAACTTGGCTCAAGTATAAAAGTCTGGGTCACCTAACCAGACTGGAATTCCTTACTGGCTGAGGTGCTTGATGAGGGCTGCTACAGAATTAACTGTGTCCCCTAGAATTCATATGTTGAAGTCCTAACCTCCAATGTGCTGGTATTTGGAGACGGGGCCTGTGGGAAGAAATTAGAGTAGAATGAGGTCATGAGAGTGGGGCCCTCATGATGGGATTGGTGGCTTTATAAAAGGAGGAAGAGACAGAAATTGCACTTTCTCTCTCTCTCCATATTGTGAGAACACAAGGAGGTGGTAATCTGCAAGCCAGGAAGAGGGCTCTCACCAGAAGCCAACTGCCCAGCACCTAGATCTTAAACTACACAGCTTCCATAACTGTGTGAAAGAAATGCCTGTTATGTAAGCCACCCAGACGATGGTATTTTATTATGGCAGCCTGGGCTGACTAAGACAAGGGCAAGGGGAAAATGTAGTATGTAGGGTAGTGCAAATGCCACCTTGGACCAAATGGACTAGTTACAGAAGAAAAGGACTGTGGTAGTTATATTACATAAAATGGAAAAAAATATGAATATATATAGATATAATATTTTTATGTGTGTATATTCAATTGAAGGAAGAAATACTCATAAGGATATAGTCATTTTTCTGTAACTAGTTGTATGGTCCGAGTTGATAAATAAATAAATAAATACATACATACATACATAAACACATGTATACACATTTATACACACATATTTGTGTATATGTACACACATGCATATTTCATACATCATGCGTTTATATTTTGTATGTATAGTATGTGTATATATGCTTGTAGATAAGTACATATACATATACACAATTGTTTCCTTTACTCCTTCCCCGATTCATAAAATGTGTTAAGAATAATTAATGTATTTCTCAATTTTTAAGTTATAAGCTATCAAAGGGTGATTGTGACTCAGCTAGAAAAGGAATGTACATTATTCAAAGACAGATAAAGCTACTTGTATCCTTTTTGAGGAAGAAGGTTAGTATGTTCTCAGTTTATGTGGGATAGTTGTATGGTTTTTCTATCACTTTACTCAGAAAGAATATATGATGAAGAAAGTGAAATACAAATGCCAAGTTTTCAATGGTGATTTTCAAATGTTCAAATCTATAAACTGAAGCTACTTTTTCCAGAATTCCTGGCATGGATAAACAGTAGAGGTTGTCTAAAGGGAAATTTGTGTGAGTCATGGAAAGAAGAAATGAAGTGACAGCTATTACTGCCTGAAGGTCACTGTGGTGAGAGACATGGCAGAGATTAGGGTGGGTCCAGCTTGTCTCTGCTGCTGCCACTCCAGGTCCAACTCCTCTTGCCAAAAGCTGACACTGCTGCCAGCAAGCCCACACCAGAAGAAGCATCAACAGACTTCCACAGACGTCTCCACCACCTTCTCTTATGGTTCCCCTCTGGCTGATAGAAGTGCCCAGCTTCCCAGCTTCCGTGCCACTCAGATTTATCCAGCTGTGCCAGGACTGCAGAAGTGCTAGTCGGTGACTGTTCTCTGACTCTCCAAGTGCCTTTTCAGGATTTTACCTCTTATAATACATTCCTTATCCTAAAGTACTCATAGTAGTTCTGCTTCCCTTATCAAATACTGATATAGAAGGTTACATATATAAAGTACAATAAAGATAAACCTTTTATAATATTCTATATATCAAGTAATGGTATTAAAATAAAAGATAAAGCTGATAAGAAACATGAGAAAAAAATTTTTTAATCTGAAAATTCTTTAGCTTTTATTTTTAAGGATCATATTTATTTAAACTAAATTAGAAATTAAAGTTTATGGATATTGTTATATATGTGTGTATGTATATCTATATATATTGATCACAATATAGGTCCAAAAGAAAAATTTTCCCAAATCAACACAAAAGCAAAACAAATTTGTGTGGGCCACATAACTCCAATTCAATTCAAAGGAGACAGATACAAATATGAAAAACATAAACTAAATATTTGGAAGTTAATAATAATAACAATAATATATAACTCTGATCTAAAACGCAAAAACATTTCTACTTACAAAATATTTATAAAATAAATATAATTGGGATATTTCTCAAAGGTGAATTTATATACTCAGAGATATCATTAGTGATAAATCCAAAGCTCTAAACAGTTTCATGAATAATAATAAAGAAAATATAGATGAAGTAAGCATTCAACTAAATACATTTTTAGAACCAAAGAAAATAATTTATGAAAGAGGATTTTATAAATGTTAGAGGAGAATTTTAAGAAATTATTACAAAAAAGTATAGAATCAGAAAATTCAAGAAATAATTATTTAGGAAAAAAATAAGAAAATAATACCTTTTGAGCCCTAATCTAATTGAGGTAAAACTAAACATACACACAAATATACAATATTTTAAACGAGCAAGGGAATAAAATCACTTAAAGGGAATTTTAAAAATAAATGAGGATGTATTTGAAATTACTAATTAATTTTTTTTTCCTTTAGGAAGACAGTAATTATCGGATTAATTCAGAAAAATGTAAAAAGAAAATTAATAAGCAAATGGTCATTATGGAACTGGAAAAATGTTGGTAACGCTCAACCTCTTATTAAGATGACTGGCATTTATTTTTGAATACTTTACATACTTGTATAACCTCTAAAAGGCTAACAATTTCAATGCCATTTCAATTTTCTGTAGAACAGAAAATAAAATATTCTACAAAAATTGGTTGTTATTTACCACTGGAAAAGGTAATTTAAAAAACACACAAATAAATGTAAAATTATAAATGTGATATGTGCCAGCACATCTTACAAGTGACGATAACAGGGCAAGTGGACTTAGTCGAGAGGTCAAGAAAAGATTCCCTGAGGAAGTGATTTCTAAATATAGTTAATGAAGTTAAAGAAACAGTATGTGAAAAGTTCCCTTGTGAGGAAAGAGGAATTAAAAGAACACTAGTTAGGCAGGTAGTGTTGAAGGATTTGGAGTTTAACCTAAATGGAATGGCAATTAAGTGAAGGAGTCTGAGCAGAGAATATTATAATCACAATTGCCTTTGAAAACAATCACTCTACAATACAGAAAATGGATTGGAGGAGTTTGCTGAGAATGAAATAAGGTCACTTAGAAAAGTATTACAATTGTATATTTGAGAGATCATGCCAACATGAGATGGTGAAAAACACTTGTATTGGAGAAACAGTTTTTAGGTAAAAATTACAGAATTTTATTGTGTACTAGATGTGAGAGTGAGGAAGAAAGGTGTCAAGGTTGACCTCCCAATTTCTGATTTATAAAAATGGATGGGGAGCGATGTGATGGATTCTGGGATGATACTAAGAGATAATTCACTGAAATAGAACACAATGGAAGAGGACCTCATTTGGTGTGGTTTGATGGTATAAAAGAAGTAAAGACAACGTTTGGCAAAGAGGAGAGGATGGTGAATGAATTCAATATTGGATATGAGTTGGAAATGCCTTTGAAATAGTCAAGTGGAAATATAAAGCAAACATCTAGCAAAATGGGTCTGAAACTCAGTGGAGCATTCTGAGTCAGAAAAAAAATATTCTTGAAATAATGATAACTGGATAACAATCGAAATCTTAGAGGTAGAGCAGACTGCCTAAAATAAATGTATAGAATGAGGTTAGAAAGCTAAGACTTTTACTCAGAGGAGTTTAATATTTAAAGCCTTATAATCTGAAAAGAAAATGAAAAAGGAGCAACCAGAGACACAGCAGAGGAACAGCCATGCAAGCTGATGGAGGAAATAGCTTGAAGAATGATGGGGTGTTCAGCAATGCCAAATGTTGATGGGACATTGAGGGACAGGAGAATGGAAGTAAGTTTATTATATAATTTCTCACAGGATTGCAGTTTTAGTAATGTGATAGGAACAGAAGCCAAATTTTAGTTTAGTGAGGATTAAAGAAATTAATAGGACTCTTTCAAGAATCTGGGCTATGAAAGGGCATGACAACTTGTGGGAGATGAAGAATGAAGGACATTTTTTTCCTTTTAATTGTTATTAAGTATGATATTCACCCAGGAAAAGTGCACAGCTCACAAGTGTATATCTTGATGAATATTCATCTTGTAAAACTAGAGGCATAGTCAGGATCTAGATAAAGAGACAAAACATTACTGACATCTTAGACACCTAACTGATGACTCCAAAATTCTAAAAGCATAGATTAATTTTGCTTGTTTTTATACTTCATAGAAATGGAAGTGACTATTGGGTGCTTTTTTGTGACTGTTGTGAATAAAACTTTTTAAAAAATAAATGGAAGATATTTAACAATTTATATGCCATGTGTTAAAGAAATTCTGTTGAAAAGAAGTTTGATGCACAAGAGGCAGAGGAAGAATCAAATTATTGGTAGAAGCACTGGCCCCAGGAAGGGGTAAGTGTATCTCCTCTATCTCAAAGTGGGGATTGAGAAAAATCTAGGCAGATGTAGGCAGATTTTTATTCATAAAAGTGAAAAGTTGAGGGAATTCTCTTCTGATGCTTTCTTTTTTTTTTTTTTCTGTAAAGGAGAGAATATCTACAGAATTGGGGGCAAATTTGGTAGTGGTTTTGCTCTTCTGAGGTTTACAGAGAATGAGAGAGGTTTGAAATGATTGTGCTAGAGAACCAGAGACAGTGTTAATCAGATAAACATAAATCAGCAGGCGGTATTGACAATTCGTCTGAAATTGGTAATCATGAATTTTACATGAAGAAAACTATAACATTTTCATGAAATACATTTTAAGAATAAATCAGTAGGAAGTTATGACCTCTTCACGGATGTGAATATTCATGATCTCAGTGGCCTTTTTATTAATATTAAAATTAATTAATACAGTTCTCTTCAAAAATGTATTTGTGGATTTTATTTTTGTATTATCTTAAAGGGAATGTAACAAAATGAGTCTAGGTTCACAGAACTAATCTCTATCTTCATGGGGTATAGAGCATAGTTGAACTGACAAGTATTAAACATGTAATTATGCAGATGATTAATATAAAAGAAACTTGCAGAATGCTTTAGGAGTATAAAGCTGGGAGTGATTATATTATCAAAGTAAGAAGCTTTCTGAGGAAGTGAAATTTAAGCTAAATGGTGAATCAGTAATAGCCAAGTTGTAAAATGTGGAAGAGAGATGAGTGAGGAGAGAGGGAAGAGTATTACAAGAAAAGAGATCATGTGAAAGCCCTGTATCAGGAAGTACTTAGAGCTGTAGAACAACTGAAAAGGGGTTATTAATCTAGTGCTTGTTGTAAGGAAATTGCATGAAATGAGGCTAGAGAGTTATAAAGAGGTATGGAGAGGCCATAAAATGAAGCCCATGGTAAGCATTTTCCATTTTAAGAAAAATGATGCAGTAGTTTAATTTGGGATTAGAGAAAGGCATGATATTACAGTACTCAAAGTGTGAAATGGTAGTGTCCCTGACTATCATGATGTTGACAGTGAAGCTTGAGATTCAGTAGATAGATTTGGGAACTAATTATAAAGGAGACTCAATAAACTTGACATTATGTTTGAATGGTTAAGGGAATGGAACGTTGTCATGGATGACTTTTAGGTTTCTGACTCGAGAAATTGAATGGATATTTTGAGAAAAGTGAGAAAAAGAATAAATTGGGAGATTGGAATTGACATATACAGACTGCTATATATAAAATAGATAACTAATAAGAATCTACTGTAGAGCAATCAGGGAACTCTACTCAATACTCTGTAATGGCCTATATGGAAAAAGAATCTTAAAAAAGAGTGGATATATGTATATGTATAACTGATTCACTTTGCTGTACACCTGAAACTAACACAACATTTTAAATCAACTATACTCCAGTAAAATTTTTAAAAAGAATAGGTTTCAGAAGAAAGATTATGAGTTCATTACTGGACATGTTGATTTTGGGTGTCCCTGTTAAAGAAATACTTAGTGGATATGGAGTAAGAGGGTAGATATATGTATTTGGAGAAGAGAGGTTCCAATAGATGAGCTTTTGTCACTCTGTTACTGTTCAGATAAATTTTAATGAACATCATTTACACCAAGCTCAAAAAGAAGATGCCATGATGATTGAAAAACTCAACCATATATCTTGAGGTACCATTATCTAAAGAAAAGGCAAAGAGAGTATATGAGGATTGAAATAAAGGGATATCTTGGTTTAGTTGGCAAAAGATGACTTATGTATCTAGGGCCTTAAATGTAACATTTTTTCACCCATAATCTGATCATTTTATTTTTATGTTACAAATTGTGGAGAATGAAAATGAACTAGATTGTGTTAGCGCTACTGCCTTCTCAAGCTAATCTGATGTCTACAAAATAGATGATCCATTTGAATTTCAATACCTGAACTATGACAATTATTTCTTTAAGCAAACACATCTTATTGGATTAATTAACATTTTACAATAACAGGAAAAAGCAAAGCAAAAGTTCTGTATTTAGGTAAAAATAAATGGAAGAAACCATATTAAATCTGAAAGATTTTCTGCATACCTAAAATCTAAAATGTATAGTCTGTTCTGCTGATATGAAGTCTATGACTAGAGAAAGATGACCTAAATACTTCCCTTTGACTTATTACAAGACTCACTTCTTTTTACTGTGAACAGATATAGTCCTCTTGGGACATGAACTAAACAGTGAACAAACACTAAGCAGAACCTTGAAGCAAGTGCAAATTTGAAGCAAGTGTAAATATTGAAACTTTTGAGAAAAAAAGCATATAATCAAGGAAATTGGCAAGGAAGAGCATGTCTATTATTTTTTCTTTTACTGCAAAAGTAAAGTAAGGGAAGGGAAAGATATTAACTAGAACTAGCTCCTAAACTTAGAAATACATAAGCAATACAATTTGCTGATAATTCAGAAAATTATTATACACAAATAAAGCATTGCTAAAAGGTTCTAAACTTTGCTGGAAAGATATATGATCTTACTTAAATATAACTTGTGAAGTTTTAATTTGCAAAACAAAAAGTTGGCCTATGGTTTTGTTATAATTTTAGGAATTTATCTGGAGGAAATTTTAAAGTCAGATGGTATCTAGGTTATCAAGGGATGGTTAATGAATGTCATTCATTTTTTCATTCCTTTTTTATTTTCCTTCAATACATTTTGCTCCTATTATTTGGCAATGTATCCGGCTTGGTATTTTCTATAGTTCATGCAAATATATGCCCTCCAAATATATACGTTTCCAAGTAGTAAAAGCCATAACTTTTGAAGAGATATTTCTATCTTTCTTATGCACTTATATTCATATTTACTTCTTCATTAACATTAGAAATAAATACACAAATCTCTTTTTATGCAGCTGAGAAATGCAAATGCCATCATGAGCTTATGTCTTAAAAGCTCTGCTTTTATTCTATCTGCTATGCAAAATGCTAGTACGTTAACATAAAAAAGAAACTCTAAAATGACCCTAAACTTCATAAACTAAGGAGAAACAGACTATGTGTAATTCAACACTAATAAACTAAATATTAATCTTAATTAATTTCTATGCTTCAAGCAGGGATAATTTTGTTCTGATTTTATGTGTTTTAATTTCAGATTTGTGAATTAGGTAAAGCTAATTCATATTTCTGAAACTACTTAGGAGATAACAGAAAATTACCATTGCAAAGTCAGATTTGATCTGTTTAACTCATTGTGAATCAAAACTATAACAATTTTAATATTTTTTAAAAATCTGGGGCTTCCCTGGTGGTGCAGTGGTTGAGAGTCTGCCTGCCGATGCAGGGAACACGGGTTTGTGCCCGGTCCGGGAAGATCCCACATGCCGCGAGGAGCGGCTGGGCCCGTGAGCCATGGCCGCTGAGCCTGCGCGTCCGGAGCCTGTGCTCCGCAACAGGAGAGGACACAACAGTGAGACGCCCGCGTACCTCAAAAAAAAAAAAAAAAAAAAAAAAAAAAAAAAAATCTGGGGAATTAGAGGGAGGGGAAGTGAGGAAAGATGTAGAAGAGCCAGGCCACAGTAAACCATGATGAGAAATTAATAGATGATACGTAAATCTGAAAAATAATGAGTTGTAATATAAGAATATCATGCATAAATACAGAGAAAAATAATAAGTAAAATATCTCTGATACAGCAGGACTGTGGCTTGGGTAGTGATGGGCCAGGGAACTGACATATTCTGCTACAATCTGCATTTTGAACTACCTATATATCAATATATTACTTTAATAAAACAAACATTAAAATGATTATTCTGAACTTCATAGGAATAAATGGAGAAAGATAAAACAGTCATGATAACATTTATAGGGTGCTTACTGTATACATGAGCAAGGTTTTGTGAGTACTAACACATGTGATTCCCATAAAACATTACTAACACCAGAAAGACTAATTAGAAGGTCACTGAAGTTATCTATGTGACAGATAGCAGATGTTTGAATTAGGTAATGGAATAATAAAGGGAAATTAATTTTTCACAGTTAGATATACTTTGGAGGCATAATTCATAATACTTAGTGATAGATTAAAAATAAAAAAGAGAATATGTAAAAAATGTGATAAAAAGGGAAAATGAAAAATATATCTCAGTTTCCTAGTTTGACCAATAACTCAAATATTAAGGGTCAAGTCTTTAGTTTTTCAGATTCTCCATAATCTGCCTCCACAATAACTTGTAAATATCACTTGCAAAACACTTTAATATTTTCAAATTGGGTTCTTACTAAATCTAAGCATAAACATCCTGTCTCTTGCCAAGCTCTGAATCACTGCACCCTGTTAACCACTGTTACCAGGGGCAATACTTGTGAACTCAGACTCAGGCATCCCCAGCTACTGAGTTGTTAAGATAGACCCAGGAGGAAGACAAATTTTATAATAAAAAGGCTATGGCTAGTACCAAAGGAATAGGAACAATGGTACACTAATAGGATGAACTGGTGTTTATTCCTTTAAGTGCAACTAGACTATGTGATTTTAAGAAAGGAATTAACTTTCCATGGCAGAAATTTAAAGAGAAAACTGGGTGCCGGTATACCTTGCTTTATTGACCTTCGTTTCATTGTACTTTGCATTTATCTCGTTTTCTGCTAATTGAAGGTTTGAAGGTTTGTGTCAACCCTGCATCGAGAAGGTCTAACCTTGCAATTTTTCCAACAGCATTTGCTCACTATGTGTCTTTGTGTCACATTTTGGTAATTCTTGCAATTATTCAAACTTTTCCAGTATTTTTATATTTGTTATGGTGATCTGTGATCAGTGATTTCTGATGTTACTATCACAAAATTATTACGACTCCTTGAAGGCTCAGATGATGGTTAAAATTTTTTAGGAATAAAGTATTTTTAAATTAAGGTATGCACAATTTTTTAGACATAATGCTATTGCACACTTAATAGACTACAGTATAGTAAAAACATAACTTTATATGCACTGGGAAAATCAAAAAAATTATGTGACTTACTTTTTTGCGATATTTGCTTTATTGCAGTGGTCTGGAACTAGACCTGCGATAACTCCAACATATGCCTATACTACCAGTCTTTGTAGATAGGGTGTACTGGAGTCAAAGCACCCAACATATTCCTGCCCAACCCGGAGTATCAGAGCTCACCTTTCCAAATGTTGGAACTGAGGAGAAGCCATATTAGGTGGCTAAGAATGAAGAATTAGGATACAGTAGTAAGTGGCAAGAAATATTGTACAATAATTAAGCATTCTGTGTCATTTTCTCATTTGTAAAATGAGATGATTTAAAAAAAAAAAAGAAAACCTCCCTTCCTGGGGTTGTTGTGAAGACCAAAAGAATAAATAAAGGTCTTTGAATAGTGCTTTACTTACTTCCCTCATGTTCCCCTAAAGCAGCAGGTTTTGGAACAACACAAGAAGGACTCTGGTATCAAGTTACCTGTGACCTTCCCATTCAGAAGAAGTGAAATGAATACCAGATGGGGCAAAACCCTCAAGTGGGAGCCCTGGAGAAAGCACAGTAAAGACTGAGGAGATTTAATTCAGGTCTTCCAACTCTGTACCACCCTATTACACCTTCATCAAAAGAATTGCTTGATCCAATGTCAAAGTTTAATGTACGGTGATGTTTATTTAGGACTGAAGGTCTCTGGCTTCTAACAACCTGGGGATGGAAGGGGAAACTTTGCCCTTCCTCCTAGATTATTTGGCAGAATAAATTACAGGCTAGGTAATAACTTCCTATGCCTGGGAGACCATAGCACTGTTTTCTCTCCTTAGTAGGGCAGAAAGGAAAATCTATGATCCAAATATCACCTTCAGGTCTTCCCAATGCCCTCTTTGCTACCTTTTTTCTCTGCTAAAATTCCATTCCTACTGTATATTCCAGATCAAAAACTATCAGCTTCTCATAGTTTTTAAGTTATGAAGAGACCCGAAACATGGGCAAAGTAGGGCAACTTGGAATGTAAGTCAGAAAGTCTAGATTTTGGTTTTTCTGTCACATGCTACTTGAGCAACAGTGATAGAGCTAACGATTTTGACTGGCAATTTCATCACCTGAGAAACAGGAATAATTAGGCTCCTGAGATTTTGAGGGATTCCATTTTGTGATACAAGCAAACGTTAAACTGAGTACCTGGTTTATGGTAGGATTGTCTTTCCTGGTCTATCTGGATCCCCACTGATTTATTTTCCTACTGCTGACTTTCTATAGTGCCTTTAGTTTGCACAAGAGAATCTATCATTTAAGTAGGCTCTATAACTATCTCTGTCTCGGGTTCCCTATGTGCAATTTCTTATCTCCCCAACTGCATTATAAGCTATATAATGGGCACAGACTGTGTTTTCTACTCTGTTGGTCCTTCATGACATTTAATTCAAATCTATTGCTATTGCTCAATTAGTGCTTATTAATTGTCAGTAAAAATGCTTTATATATGATGAGTAGCCCTTTCTGGACCAGACTAAGGAGGTCATAATAAGAAAGGATTAGAAAACATACTCTAAACATCGGCTTTCTGAATCATGTCCACAATCAAATGGATGGAATTGTTAAGATAACTGCTTTCTGTTACAAATTGAAAACAGATTGGAGTGGAATAGATGACCAGTAGAGTTTAATATCCAAAATCAGCTTCAAATTATATCTGCATATGTGACCAGCACTAGGAATAATACTGTTTCTAAGAATAAGAAACAACTTTCCTATTTCATTTCTTATCACTTTCAACACACATACTCTACTCAGCACCCTCCACTTTGTTTCTTCAGTTCACAAGTAACTGTGTTTGTACTCTTTCTAGTCTGGAAGATGGTTCTTCTGTTTCTTCAAATAATACTCCTTTCTAGAACTAGGTCAATACAACCGCCATAATCAAAGTTTCCATCACTCCTTCAATCTACACGTTCTCTTTTGAAAGTATATTGATCTCTACTAAGTAGAACAGTGCTCAGAAGTAAGTTGTTTAAAGAATTGTTTTATGACATCAATTTTATTTACAAATTTTATTGACTATTCATAGTATCAAAACCACTTTGTTCAAGCCAAAAAAAAAGATAAATTATAATCTCTGTTAAAATAATATATAACAGTACAGAATTTAGAGAAGGGCCTTTCTTCAAGTGTGATAACTGCAATAATTATGTGTAAATAACAATTATAAAATATGGTAAATAAACTTGATGAGTAAAGTCACAATGACTTTGATTAAGAGTAGATGATACAGACTACTATGCCTTCAAAGACAAGTGACTATAAATTCAAAGACAAGAAATTAGAAACAATTGTTTTTATTTCCTGAACAGCATAATATGAAATGTTCTTACTTTCTTCATGATCCAACTTTAACCACCAATAAAGTAAATTATGCTTTTGCAAACTAAAATAAATCTTTCATAAATAGTATTTAGTTCTCACTGATACCTCAAAATTTAGGAAAATAGTTTTAATGTGTCTTTATTTTTAATGACAATGTAGATAATGCATAAGTTCAATAAAAAACCTGTTCTAATTTATAAACATATAATTGAACAAATCAACTGTTCAAGCAAGGTCATTTCTGGTGTGTCATATTTGAGAATAATTTTGATTTTACCAAGGATGATAAGCCCACAATTAATAACAAGGGTTTTATTTCAAATATGGAAATAATGCCTACAAAGTTCTTCCCAAGAAACTGGAATGTGTTCTATGGCTTACAAGTATCCAGGATTGCAGGTAGTTATGAAAGTCTTCCCAGTAGGTCAGGAAGCCTAACAAATATTGGGGAACCTCAAGGAGAAAGTAATGCCCACACTTGTAGATCTGAAGGCAAAATCTGATGAAGATCAATATCTTAGGTTTGGTTTTCTGAAATCTTTAGAGTAATAGAAGCCATTGAAGTAAACTGTAATAGAATGTCTTTTCATTTGTATGCTTGGTATGCAATGATGTCACAAAGCTCAATCATCTAGTGAATTGAAACCTTATAAAAGCAAAATAATTTCGTTGTAAATATAATTTTATTATTAAAGAGAAATATACTAGGGCTGTGTGACAGTTGAAATTTATATTGGTTTATATCTCAGTTTACTAATTCTGCTATCTAGACTTGGTGGTCATAGTTTTATTTACCAGTACCCCTGGTTTCCTCTAGATCATGAATAAAGAGATTATTAGTAATTCTCTGATATTCTTGCTTTTCATCCCTCTCATATTTATTAATTCATTATCTCTTACTTGGGAAAGACCCAAATAAAGAGTGTATAGTATTACTTATATATAGTCATATATCCAATGAATGAAACTGTATATAAATATCTCTATCTCTCTATCTATCCATCCACCCATCTATCATCTACTTCCTATAAATCTAGTCATCATTTTTTGAGTAATATTTAAATATTTTACTTGGGTTTCCTTGAGTTAAAAAATAAATGTTGTTATAAAAATATAGGAATATAAAAAATATTAAGGGAAATGTAAATATAAACCATAATCTACCATCCAGTGGTAACCACTGTTAATATTTTAATGAATGTACTTATGTCATTTATATATTATAATAAAAATAATGGAGACATATTCTAGGCCATAAGATAGTTTAACAGTTAGAAGCATAAACTCTAAAATCAAACTTTTTTAGTTCACATCCCAGCTCTGTTGCTTGGAAAAATGTGATGATGGGATGCTACTCCTGAGTCATTTATTTTTCCCACCTTGATTAGGAAAATTAATACTACCTACCTTATAGAGTTGCATTAATGCAAAGTTATTTACTGCAGGAGGCCAACTATTATCTGCAAACTTGGTTTTAAACATCTATCCCACTTAAGCTTCCTGGCCACTGAATTTTGAGATTTTGCCTCCTTATATTCCCATACCCACACACATGGGCCAAGAAAAAAATTTTTTTTCTTGTTAATTTCTACCTTCATTCAAAGCTGTGTAGCAAGGGGTTCAATTCGTTATTAACCTGCCTTTACATTCTTTTCATCATTTGCTGCTCCTCTGCTCTTGCATTAACCTAAAAATACACCAAAAGACGTCACATAATCCCGTGCTGACATGCTGGCCTGTACCTCCTGGCTTTTGCATTATCCTTGAGATCTTCTTGAAGCAGAGTTTAGTTCTCATTTACTCTAGTTCCAGTACCTAGTACATGCTATAGACTAAGTAAATGTTGTTGAATTTATTATCATCAGATATTTTTCACATTCTTAAGTACCAGGCTTCATTTACAGTACAAATGATGAGGCATTGGCCCTAGTTTATTACTTAAAGGTACCTAGAATACTGGTCATTTTCATATATAATCACTGCAAAGCTTTTAGTTGCTCAAGGTCCACCTTAAGTGCTATCACTTCTAAGAATACCACTCTGCTTACCCTAGTGGTAATAGTACAATGAAACAGGAATTGATTACCTTGTACATTTTCATGTATTTGTCATTTTTTCCTAACAAAGCAGTAAACTCTTTGGCTAGACAGATGGCTCATATGTCTGTCTTCCCCAAATGCTGAACACAATGAAGGCAGTCAAATTCAGAGGTGTTCAAGTTACCTAGGCTGATTTAGGTACACATATATCTAACTGTACAAGGTTGCTGGGTTTTTTTTGCGGGGGGGTGGCGTCGCACCATGCAGCTTGTGGGATCTTAGTTCCCTGACCAGGGATTGAATCCGGGCCCTCAGCAGTGAAAGCATGGAGGCTTAACCATTGGACCTCCAGGGAATTTCCGGCAAGGTTGCTGTTTAAGTTTATCTTATGGCTTGATTGAGGTATCACTTTGCTTATATCTGGGACTTCTGGAAGTCTAGTCTTGACCTTTGGTCAAAGTATGGCCAAGATGATCTGGTTTAGTGCTTTTTTCTGTGCGGTTTAAAGTTTGATACTCTCAAGTTGGCACCCAAGATTAGCTCGTCTATATTGTTTAGGGGTATATATCAATAGATCAATGGTTTATGCCTGGTTGAACCAGCTACATAGTCTGGCCTGGCTGCAAGGCCAGTAGTCTATCAAAGGCCACATTGAAAACTTTCATCTGGGCTCCCTGAAACCAAGATTCTTTATCCACATCTTGGTGATTCTTCATTTTTGAAGAAAAAATCATGCTGTGCAACAAAACAAGCACCCTGAAGACCTGCACCAGGAAACTAGTCAGCCCCAATTATGTGCCTGCACTTTCGTCCTGGGTCCATTGTACCCTATATTTGAATAAAGCGTTATGTGAGTAGGTCCAGAGGAGTCTTGTGAGAAGTTGCAATGATCCAAACCTGTGTAACTGATGGGGTTTCCCTTCGATATTTTATTCTTTGTTTATAATACATAAGAATAATATTCCTGATATGTTTTTCACCTCCAGAATTACCAATCTGGCCAACATTTCTTCCTATATAAAAGGCTCTGATGTTTGCTGACATCCAAAGTAATGCTTCAGGGACAAAGCAGGCACAGAATTGTGCTGTAATCTAATTTTTATTTAAATTGAAAATACAGATGCTATTTATTGCTTTTCTTCTGTAGCTAATCTTAGTAATGTTATCCTCCATCTCCTTCTTGAATCACATTGATCTCCCATCCTCCCTCTGTCCGCTGTAAAACCATTGCCACCACTAACAGTCTAAAGATATTTTTAACCCAAGTAATAGCTAATATAATGATGATTTCTAGAACTAATGAACTGACATTCAAAAACAAGAAACGCACATCTCTATCCTGAGTTTTTATTAGTTTTAGAGCTAATGTCAATTTCTGTTCAGAACACTATAAGGCAATTAAATGTTAGAAAATAAATGAAGAGAAAAAGGCACTCATTCATTCAACAAATGTTTTGACAACTTCCTATGTTCCAGGCACTCTTCTAAGCTTATCACTATAAAAATGGTATTGTAAAGCAATGACATAATTAAAAATGTATGCATACAAATCTTCTATTCAATGAGTTGAATTTTCTTTTTTGATTACTTTATATATGTAGTTTTGAAAAATAATATAAATAAAACTTAAAAACTGTATCTCCCCTAGGGGTAAGACAGGAATAAAGACACAGACCTACTAGAGAATGGACTTGAGGATATGGGGAGGGGGAAGGGTAAGCTGTGACAAAGCGAGAGAGAGGCATGGACATATATACACTACCAAACGTAAGGTAGATAGCTAGTGGGAAGCAGCTGTATAGCACAGAGAGATTAGCTCAGTGCTTTGTGACCGCCTGGAGGGGTGGGATAGGGAGGGTGGGAGGGAGGGAGATGCAAGAGGGAAGAGATATGGGAACATATGTATATGTATAACTGATTCACTTTGTTATAAAGCAGAAACTAACACACCATTGTAAAGCAATTATACTCCAATAAAGATGTAAAAAAAACCCAAAAAACCCAAAAAAAACTGTATCTCCATTAGCTATCAAAAATAAATGAAAAATACTGAAAGATATGATCTGTCCTGGTGATAATTCATGCATGCTATAATTTATTAGTTTAATAACCTGATTTTTACATACAAATAATGGTATGCTATTTGGAAACTACTAATTTCTTTTTAGTACTGTCTTGTTTGTTTCTTTGTTTGGTTCTGTTATTTGGGAAGGTATATCTTAAAAGCTTCATGTTATCTTCATACCAATACTAAGGCACACTTGTATTATTAAATAGGACATGAGATACTCCTATAAAATATATTTTCTACACCCAGAAGAACATAAATAGGAAAGGATTATGCCCTCCAAAAATTAAGTGTTGTTAACATTTGTCTGTAATGACGTCCAATTCCCTTTCCTTTTGTTTTCTGTCCCCATTTCAGTGCCAAATATTTCTCGATCCCTCTCAGACACCATCTTCCCACTTCATATATTGGATTAAACAACTTAAATAATAAATAAATGATATATTTTGGAGCCTAAGGTTACAGGCAAGGGAGAAGAAAACCCACATCACTCCCTCTGAATATAATCTTCACTAAGACATTAGCCTGAATTTTTCTTAACTGAAAGCAAATAATCTCATTTTGCAACTAGAACTTAAGGACCTGAAAACTCAAGGCTAAGAAGATGTCATCTTAGCCTATTAAATTATACTATGCTTAAGGCTGACTACTAGCAATTTAACACAGTGGCAGGATAACTCCAAAGGGGTGGAATGATGCATAAAATCAGTCCCCAAAGATTCCCATCTTAACACCATTTCACCTCATTTCTCCACCACAAGACTCTCACGATTTCCACAGTCTAGGGATTTAGAGCCCATTCTCCCTCTGCTTCTTCACTCTCAGTGAGGTCCCTCCCAGTTCCTTGTTTTCACCATGGTTTCATGGCAGGCAGTACCCCTGGGGGATGTCAAGGACCTGGCAAGTCCGACACTCCTCCTTCCGCTCACTCTGTGGCAAGTGCTTCCTTCCTCCTGCAGGGTTTAGAGCATTCTCTCATTCTCAGAGCAATATATGCCGTCACTACCAATCATTCACAGTTGGCACCGTGAGAAAAAACCTATTTACCATCTCTAACACACTCTGTATGGTGCTTCAAGCACCCCAACATCTAGGATGATGAACATATGCTGTGAGCTTTAAAGTTCCTCAAGGACCCACCATGTAGAGAAGAAAACGGGTGTGGGAGAAAACTAGAAAATGCAAGAGCACTGATGGAGCACAGAAAATCTTAACTCTGGAGTGACTGTCAACAGGAAGGGAAAAGAACACTTTGTAAGTACAAGGGCTCTTGTTTTTAAGATGTGTAGCTTGTTTCCTTGTAGGTGGGTGCAATGACTGAAAGTTCAATATTATTAATGAATATTAATTTCAGAGTGAAAGACTAATAAAAAAATGTCTTTGTGGGATTTTTATTGTTAATAATTGCATCCTTATCATTAATCAGGAGCCTATATTAAGTGCTTTATAAACATACATGTACTTAATCCTCATGGCAATTTTTCAAGGGAAGAATACTGCTCCAATTCACACAGCATTTATAGCTAAGTGGTAGAGACCAAATTTAAATTGTATTAGGTGCCAAAGTCAGTATTTTTCCTACTCCATCACCAATCTTACCACATGTAAGTTATTTAACACTCATATCTAATTGATATGGTTAGATATGGTACGATAATGCCATTATATATCAATACAAAAGTGTCACATTAACTTTGCTGTAGCTTATTGCAAAGTTTAAATACTACATATAAATATCCAGTCCTTCTATTTGATTCATAATTCATAAGGTTCAGTGCTTGAACTTTACCTCTTTTTTTTCATGATCTTGCTGTTTAGAAGTAACATCTTTAAAAGCAGAAATCTGCCTCTCCTTTTATAGCACTTTGGCAGTACCACTGATTTTTCTACAATTTTCTCCAAGTTGACACTGCCATCCTTTCCTTAGGAGACTCTTTAATGAATTAGGGGGAACCTAGCATCAAAATTTCTATTCTGTTTTTATTGTATACATTTTTTCTACTATGTATTCCTGTATTTAGAAATTTTTAAATGTTACTCCATTTTTAATAAATTATTGCTTTAGTTTGCATTTCATGTTTATATACAGTGCAATTAAACCCATACAAATGAGGCTAGTGATGTTACTTGTCTTGCCTGTATCTCTAGTGTCTAATGATGTGCTGGGCATATAGAAGTTTTTAATACATTTTTGTTTAACTACTGAATTTATCCATTCAATTATTAAGAAATATTTATATTGAGAAGTCATGATCAGAATATACTATTTCTTTAAAAAGAAAATATGAAACTAGATAATTGACATATGGTTGCACATCCTCAGTTCTACTAATCTTAGGCTATTTTTACTTGAGAGAGTCTTGCATTATGAGGCTAAGATACTAAATTATTAATTACTTTTTATTTAAGGGCACTTGCTGAGGATGTTTTGTTCCTAGCTGTGATCAGTATTTTGGGAAACAACATTAATCACACATAAATCCTGCCCTTTAGGACCCTCCAATTTAGTGGCAGCTGAGTGGGGGAGAGATGGAAGGATGTAGACAAATAATTATAGGATGTGACATGACTTCAAATTTTAAATGAGCCACATGGCACACCATTAAGGTGTCAGATTTTTGAAATGCTCTTTAGAAACTATAGCTGGTTACAATAATAATTGATATCACAGGGTTGCTGTTAGTATTAAATGAAATACTTTGTCCAGTATCTAATAAATAATTGAAAATGAGTACCTATTTTATTTCTTTCCTTTCCTTTCCATTGACTAATTCACAGCCTGAGATTCTCATTTCTATACAATCATACAGTTTATGAAAAAGAATGTTTAGGCCACAAACACAACCCATCACTTAAAAACTATAAGACAACTACGGTAGAAACAGCAGCAAGAGCCACCCTTTCCTAACTTACAATTCCAGTAGACAAACACGACCCATAAGCATTTACCTCCTCACCTGCCCTACCGTAAAACTGATAGTAAATTCATTTAGAAAGAAATCTCTCCACAGTCATTAGGAAAATAGGTCTGAAGCCATCAGCAGAAAACATATTTTAACAAACAGCAGAAAAAAAGTGGATGAAGGAGATTTAATGTCTATGACCCAGAGTAGCAGAAGCTGCAGAAGAGAAGGATTATAATACCTGAAGGTGAAAGCAAGAAGTCCTTCAGAACTCCAGAAAAATAAGTTGTACCTGGAAATATTAAGAACGATGGAGAAGAGAAGTAAAATATGAAGTAGAAACAGGGGCATTTATGGTAAGTTTTTATTCATTTCAGTAATGTGCTCCTCCTACCCTACCCTACACACACACACACACACACACACACACACACACACACACACACACACACTGCTTAGCACATAATGCCTGGCAGCAATACACCCTACAACTCCCCAGGCAGAGTACTGAAAGGGATTTCCCAACAAAATAATAAATAAACTCTCTTGGAAGAATTAGAATAGTTTTTTGGTTATTTGTACTCCACAGAAGAGATCATATTCTGACATTTAGTGGCCCCTTGACTCAATGCAGCAGCCAGCTGTCTCCACTCACCCTCCAGCCAAGGGCACTAGTAAATAAGCTTGGATCAGGCACAGTGTTCTCAAGTGGATTTATACTTCATTTTAAAATCTGAACATACAACTAAGTTTCCCAGTTCATCTAAGGAGAAATCAGAGACCAAGTTAAAATAAACACCAGAAGAGGGAACAAAAGGTAACTACAATGAAAAACAGCCACACATCACAAAACTTCAATATTAGGAGCCTCAAAGAGATTAAAATAGATATTACATGGATAAAAATTAATATGATACCATGATAAATGAATAGTCAGATACAACAATGAGCATATATAATATGTTCAAATATAAGAAAATCAACAGAATTATGTGATAATGTCAATAACTGACCTAAACTTTAGAACAAAACAAAGAAACAGACAATATAACAGATGTAAGAGTCACAAGAGATTTATGTAAAATTTTAAACTCTAACAAGACAAAGTTTCAGAAAGGAAAAAAAAATAGTGAATTAAATAATTAAATCTTAATACAAGAGAATTCCTGTTCCTAAAGATTCTAACATTTCTGATTGAAAGAACCTGCTAAATGCTCAACACAATGCATGTAAAAATATATATTCTTAGACCTGATCATTAGGAAATTGCTAGTCTCTCTCTCCCACACCATGATCAACTGTGAGAGAAGGAATTGTGCCTACCTTGCTCACTGCCCTGTCTTGAGCACACAAGATGAAATGTAGTCAGCACTACTTATTGGATGAATGAATGAACAGTTCTTAAAACCAGAAATTCTAGAGAGTAAAAAAGAAGACATGCCACATGGGTATTGGACTCTAATCAGCAACACTGGTGCTAGCAAGAAACGGGACAGTTGGCCTTCAAGCAAACCTACAAATTAAGTAAGATTATTCTCAGACATGGAAGAACTCACCAAGGCTTCCTTTCTAAAAACTTTCTCAAGAAGTATTTGAAGATTGCTGCAATAAAGTGAGTAAACCATAAACCAAGAAAAAGTAAAACCTATGGTCCAAGAAACAAACCGATCCATTATTGTTCCAACTAGATTAGTAATTAAGAGAGGTTCCAGGATAGCAGCTTGCAGCAGGCCTAGAGAGCAGTAAGTCCAGGATGAAGCAGAACATAGATCTGTCCAAGAGAAAAATCATCTGTGAAAAAATTTTGATGATAATAAATAACTTAAAGATGTGAAGATCTAAAGAATGGGATAAAAATGAAATACAATTAAAAAAAAAAAAAAAAAAAAAAAATGAAATACAATTAAATGACCAGGAAAAGCAATTAGTTTTAAAAAACAGGAAACGCAAACACAGTAAAATTTAAAACTGATAAGCAATACGTGTACAGTATATCAAATAAAGTACAGCATTTCTTGTAAAAATATTTTTTAAAATAAAATAAAGAAACAATTTGAGTGGGACAAATGAATGTCACTGAGATATTAATTTTCTCAAAGATAGAAAAGTTTGCACAATTTATATATTGCCATTTAAGTTTGCAAAATCCAAAAATTTCCTTTGGAGGTAAATTTAACAAATTCTAAATAGAATAAAGAATAAATAGTCTCACTTAGATAACAAACATTTTTAAAAAAGAAGAGTAAAGATAGAGCACTTTTCCAATAAAATATTAAGAAATATTATCAAGCTATACATATTTAAAATAGAATAATGGTATCATAAGATTCAAAAAGCTAATAAAAATATATTCCAATGATCAAAATGTATCAAAGACCTAATTGTAAGGTCAGATGTTATAAAACTCTTAGAGGAAAACATAGGCAGAACACTTTTTGACATAAATTGCAGCAATATCTTTTTTGATCTACTTCCTAGAGTAATGCAAATAAAAACAAAAATAAACAAATGGGACCTAATTAACTTTAAAAGCTTTTGCACAGCAAAGGAAACCATAAACAAAATGAAAAGATAACCCACAGAATGGGAGAAAATACTGGCAAACAAAGTGATCAATAAGGGATTAATCTCCAAAATATACAAATAGCTCTTGCAGCTCTATGTCAAAAAAAGAACCTAATCAAAAAAAAATGGGCAGAAGATCTAGACATTTCTCCAAAGAAGACATACATATGGCCAAAAAGATGCTCAACATCACTAATTATTATTAAAAGTCTACAAACAATAAATGCTGGAGAGGGTGTGGAGAAAAGGGAACCCTCTTACTGTTGGTGGCAATGTATAGCCACTATGGAGAACAGTATGGAGGTTCCTTAAAAAACTAAAACTAGAGCTACCATATGATCCAGCAATCCCACTCCTGGGCGTATATTCAGAGAAAACCATATTTCAAAAAGATACTTGCACCCCAATGTTCACTGTAGAACTATTTACAATAGCCAAGACATGGAAGCAACCTAACTATCCATCAATAAAGGAATGGATAAAGAAGATGTGGTATATATATATATATATATACACCACATATATATATATAACAGAATATTAGTCATAAAAAAGAATGAAATAATGTCATTTGCAGCAACATAAATGGATCTAGAGATTATCATACTAAGTGAAGTAAGTCAAAGACAAATATCATATGACATCACTCATATGTGAAATCTAATTTTAAATAGTGATACAAATATACTCATTTATAAAACAGAAACAGACTCACAGGTTTTGAAAACAGACTTACAGTTACCAAAGGGGAAACTTGGGGGAGAGCGATAAATTAGGAATTTAGGATTAACATACAAACACTACTATATATAAAATAGATAACCAGCAAGGACCTACTGTATAGCACAGGGAACTCTACTCAACATTCTGTAATAACCTATATGGGTAAAAATCTGAAGAAGAATGAATATACGTTTGTGTATAACTGAAGCACTTTGCTGTACACCTGAAACTAACACAACATTGTAAATCAACTGTATCCCAATTAAAAAAAAAATCCTAAATATAAAAATTTTTAAGTCAAAACAAAATGATATATATTAACAAATGGCACTGGAGAAACTGTTTAATACAAAAATATCTGCATTTAATGACTTAATCCATTTTAAATTATTTTTAAATAATTTGAAAAATAATCATATTCCATGGCATTCATCAAAACTGATTCTTAAATGGTCAAATAAATAAATGATTTTCAAAAACATAAAAATGTGTAAGGAAACATAGTTGACTAATCATCTTCATGATGAATAAGAAATTTCTGTGCATAAGACATTAAAAATTACCAAAATATTTGATACATTTGATTTAAAACACATTTAAAATTTGGTAGATTAAAAACCACCAGAAAGAAAACTGGTAACCAAGTAGGAAAATATTTGCAACAAGTATACAAGATAAGGTACTCTCTTACTAATCAATTTAAAGAAAATTCAAACTTTAAGTAAAGGATACAAATAGAAAAGATAAAAGATAGTAAGAAATTTTAGAATTATACTCAACAACTTTAATTATGAAAGACATAGAAAAATACTAAGAAATTATTATATTCTGTATCAGTTGAAAAATATTTGAAAGTGTCTGTCTGTTGAGAGAACATACTTAAACCAGAAATAGAACAGTCAGATGGGCACATGTTTTAATGCTCATGAGGTTGTTAACTAGAGCAATGTGACCAAAAAGTATCATGTGAAATTCTATCATATATATTATTGTAGAATCAATATACTTTAATATAGTAATACTTAAAATTGATCCCTAATTAGTATCTAATGAAATAATTAGAGACACAGACAAAACTATCTGTGATATATTAAAATATTCTTAACATAAAACTACAGAAATATAACAAAGGTTAAATTTCCTAAGGTATGTACAGATAACAAACTGTGACCCAGCCTTTTTAAAAGCATATTGTTTAAGAATATTAAGTAATTTAGAGACAATGCTCATGATAAAGTGACTTAAACTGAAAATCTGAAGCTCTATATAAAATATAATTTCAATTTATCTACTTATGTAGTATGTATACTACCATAAACATTCACATCCACTAAACTTATTAAAATGCACAATGTTGGATAGCCAGTGCACCAACATTTTAACAGTTGTAATATCTGAGTAATGTTTATGAATAATTTATATTTTCCTCACATTTTTGTGCATTTTGTACAATAATCACACATGACTATTACAATCAGACAAAATTGCATTTTTAGAAAGTTGAAACATCAGTCTTCTATTGAAATAACATAAGATAAACAAGGAGTATAAACACTTCAGTATTATTAAACCAAACATACACACAAGAAGAGGAAAGGTCAGATATGGGGCATGGGTGAAGTATAGAGTGATGAGTAAAGTACAAATCCTTGGATGCAGAGTCTGAAATTCCTTGAAAGCTCTAGAGAACTACTATGTTCTTTTTGGTGGGGTCATGACTTGAATAAACTGTCATGTTAGAAATAAAACTCTGGCAACAATGTTACAGGGATAGACTGCAGAAAAGAAGACCATTCAAGAGGGGTCACATTTATAAATATAAGAATTGATACGGCAGAGCCAAGGCAGTGGAAGTGAGAATGGTGAAGATGAGTAAAATCAATAAACTTGGTGGCAGATTAACTACAGAAGTGGACGACAAGAGGAGTCTCTAATAACTCTATTTCTGGCTGTGGCAAAGGAATGCAAAGGCAGAAGATTTTCAAAGATGAATTCAATTCCAGATATATTGAACTTGAGGACCATTTGGGACATTCAAGTGTATATGCTCGCCCCCCAAAAAAACAATATCCAGGATAGAAATTTATCAAAAATTTCTGGTTAGAAAGTAATTAGTTACCAGTCTTCTTGTGCTTAATCCACATTCCTCATTGGCAGAATCATCCTTGGGCAGCATGATCAACTAGTTCTAATCTCTTCCTTAAAAGTAGGGTGACTGTATACTATGCTTGTGTCTAGGTGAGTCCCAGTTGATGCCCATTGCCTCAGCATACTGTCTAGATTAACATTTTTCTAGCTAAAAGTGCCACAGTTTGGAAGATAAGTTGTAATGTTACCCTACTAGAAACAGCGGTCCTGTGTCAGAGTACTTATGCCAATAAAATCTATAGGTCCCTTGAATGAATACTTGAGCATTAGAGACAACAACAGATCCACCATGATGTGGGCAAGTAAGTCTTTTTTAGTAAAACTGTACTTTACAGTATTATGAATTTTTCTGGGATGGAAGCTATTTGAAGAATACGCTCATTACCATGCATAGCATTTTTGCATATCCCAGTGCACAGAGAGCATTCTGAATAATTTCAAAACTGTGTGCTTGATGTGTTTTACTTACAATTTTGGAGAGTATTTACACTTATCATATGTGCTGCAAAGGCATAATCTATTGTTCTACCATATTGGATAACCAAAGTTAAAGGAACTGTATTACATTTTATGATGTCTTAAATTCTAAGACTCATCAGGAATCACTTCTTAGTTGATAAGTGATATTCAGAAGGCTTATCTAACATAAATTGTTGGGATAGCCTCACCTTTGAATAAAGGATGGCCCACAGATAGTATCTCATTTCTTTCAGCATTATGACCTGGCAATTGAGATAAAATAAATCTCTTAATGGAAACACAGTTCTGCCAAAGGCGCTTTTATCAGCAATAAACCCAAGACAGACATTCAGTGACATTGTTAACAGAAAACAAAACAAAAAAATTTTATATATATATATATATATATATATATATATATATATATATATATACACACGCAGGCTCAGCGGCCACGACTCACGGGCCCAGCCACTCCATGGCACGTGGGATCTTCCCGGACCGGGGCACGAACCCGTGTACCCTGCATCGGCAGGCGGACTCTCAACCGCTGCACCACCAGGGAAGCCCAACAGAAAATATTTTTAAAATGAGATGACTGTGGGAAAAGCTACCAATCTAAGTATTAATTAGTCCAGAAACTTCTTTACCACATCAAAACTGAGTAAATATTGGGGACAAAAGAAAGTGAAGTAAATGTTAATCTAACATGACAATACAGCATATGAGAAGGTTTAATCATTATTACCAATTATGACCTATTGATCTCACTTTTTTATTGGATATGACTGGTCACTGCTTAGAAGAAAGTGCATCCATGAGACTGGCAGATAACTACATCTGAATACATAAGACTGGTAAATAACTACATCTGAATTCTTCTCTTGATGTGGACTGATCATCTGTATTTCTAAAAAGGATGATGCATGACAGATCTGTTATTACCCTACCTCCAAATTACTAACGTATTTTATATACAGTGGTCTGAGCATCTAAACTATAATTTCAATAATGTTAGAATGGTTTCCAAAAGACATTTAAAAGAAAAGAGGTAATCAAATGTTCAGTTTAGGCAAAAACACATAATGAATTGGCTCATAATGTTAAAATTTCAATTTGCCTACAGGCTAACACATGTTAAATCTATTTGCACCAAACAACATAGCCTCAAAATATATACAGTCAGCTCTCCATATCCATAGCTTCTGCATCCATGGATTCAAACAACCAGGATTGAAAATACTGGAAAAACAAATTCCAGAAACTTCCAAAAAGCAAAACTTGAATTTTCCATGCACTGCCAATTTTCACATAGCATTTATATTGTATTTATAAGTATTTACATAATATTTACCTTGCATTAGTTATGATAAGTAATCTAGAGATGATTTAAAGTATACAGGAGGCAGTGTATATGTTGTATGCAAATACTACACCATTTTTTATAAGGGAATTGATCACTGCAGATTTTGATATCCATGGGGGATTGTGGAACCAATCCCCTGGAGATACTGAGGGATGACTGTACAGCAAAAACTTTGCCAATTTATATGGAGAAATAGGTAATTCTAAAACAATACCTGGGGATTTTAACATATCTCTCTGTATTATTGATAAAATACAAAGAAAAATACAAAAACAGATTTAATCACATGATGAATAGATGAATCCAGTGAACACATATGATACATAACACCCAACAATTATAAAATATATAGTCATATCATGCACTCAGAGATCATTTAAAAATTTGACTATTTACTAGTTTATAAGGCAAAATCTTAACACACTTCAATCTGGAATCATAAAGACTACTATTCCTGACCAAAATGAATTATTCTTTAAATCAATCATAACTATTATAAAATAAGAAATACTCCTAATCAAGTTATAAAACATAATATAAATAAGGAAACATTTTGAACTGAATGTTGATAAAACTGCAATTAATATCAAGTATTGCAACTAAATCAGTACTTTAAAAAATTAGCCTACATCTATGTATCATTTAAGAACTAAGGCTGAAAGTTAATTAGCAAAAAAAAAAAAAAAATCCATCTCAAGATACATCTCAACTAGTTAGGAAAAAATACATCAAAGTAAATTACAAGGAGTAGCAGGAAGAAAATAATAGTGATAAAAATTGAAATTAATTGATTAGAAAATAAATATACCAGAGAAAATGTCAACAAAATAAACAGGCCCTTAAAAGACACACAGTTCTGAAATAACTGGTAAAATTAAGAGAGAAAAAAAGATAAGAGGCACACATAACCAAGATCAGGAAAGAAAAAGGGAACACTACTACTAAAGATGCAGATATTAAAATTTAGCTTAAAGATATAAGTTCCTAGAAAAAAATACATCTCTCAAAACTAATTTGAATGGAAATGGAAAACCTGAATACTCCGATAATCACTAAAGAAGTGAAATTTGTAATCCCAAATCTTCTCACAGTGAGAATTCCAGGCTGATATATCATCACTGTTAAGTTCTACAAAGCTTTCAAAGAAGTAACTTCACCCTGAAATCAACACTTCTAGAAAATAGAAAAAGAGGGACTATTCCCCAAAGTATATAAAGCAGCTTAACCTTTGAGAATATGGGAAAAAATGATTATTGGATAACCTCAGTAATAAACACAGATTATTAATACATATTAAATATTTAAAGAAAAATATTAGCAAACCAGATTCAATAAAACATAAAAAAGGATAACATTTCATGGCCAATAGGTTTATCCCAGGAATGTAAATCTTCTTTAATATTATAAAAAAACACGTATGTTCACCTTAGTAGATGCAAAAAAGAAATAATAGATGATATACACTAATCATTAAGGCTAAAAATTAAGATTAGTAGCAAATTAAAACTAGAAAAAAACAGCACACATAATATTTATAGTGAAACATCTAATGTAGTCTTTTTTCAGATAAAGAACAAGGATGTCTTCCATTACTAATTTTATTTAAAATTCTACTGGAAATTTTTATATTAAAGTAAGGCAAGAAAAAGTTAATTAAATAAGAATTGTAAAAGACAAAACAAAGCTATCACTGTCCATAAATGGTAGTATAGTTGAGAGCAGAAAGTATACAGAATCTACAGATCTAATTGGATTCAAGTGAACAGCCCCCATCTTACCTGCCTCCTCTTAGCAAAAGTAAATCCTACACATGATCTCATCTGATCATATGAGATTTCATCCATATACTCAAATTATTTTTACAATTTTTCATACCCAATATTTGGAAGATAACTTTTAAAATTCAGCAGTCAAATAAAAGGGCAATATTTAAGCACATAGAAAAAAAGTAAAAGATACAACTGCAAGACATGCAAAGTCATCAGAATATTTGATTTATCACTCATCAGACACAGACTTTAAAATAAATTTTATTAATATGAGCTAGAAATTAAGTTAACAAAATTTAGGATTTTGGAAGAAAACTAGAATTTATTAAAAACTTCAAACATAAATTCCAGAACCAAAATTTAAAATTCAATAGATGGGTTTAATAGGACACTACCCATTTTTAAAGAAAATCTATAAATTTGGAAAACTGTACTTAAAGAAAGTATCTAGATTAAATATTAAGAGGAACAAGAATGGGGAATCCAGAAAAGAAAATTAAGAGATATATGGAACATGATGAACAGATATACCATACGTATAACTGGAGTCCCAGAAGAACTGACTTCCAGAACTCAGGGAAGAAGCACTACCCAAGGATATAATGAACAATATTCCTTAAAGCTGGTAGAAGGTATCAAGGGATTCAAGAAAACCTATAAACCCTAGCATAATAAATAAAAAGTATAACTCACTGTCTTAGTCTACTCAGGCTGTCATAGCAAGATACCAAAGATTACGTGGCTTAAAAAACAAAATTTTTTCCAGTTTTATTGAGAAATAATTGACGATTTTTCACCACATAACTTTAAGGCATACACTGTATTGACTTGATTTACATGTATTGTGAAATTACTATAATAGGTTCAGCTAACAACCATTATTGCATAAAGATACAATAAAAAGAAAATAAAGGAATAAAGAATAAAGGAAAAACTTTCTTTTGATAAGAACTCTTCAGATTTACTCTATTAACAACTTTCCTAGGTATCATACATCAGTGTTAGCTGTAGTCATCATGCTTTACATTACATCCCTAGTACTTACTTATAGATGAAATTTGTAACTTTTGGTCACTTTCCTTCAATGCCCCTCCCCCCACCCTCTGCCTCTGATAACCGTAAGTCCCATTGCTTTTTCTATAAGTCAGAAATTTATTTTCTCACTTCTAGAAGCTGGAAGTCCAAGATAACGGTGTCTGTGTGACCAGGTTCTGGTGAAAGCTCTCTTCCTGGCTTGCAGGGAGCCACCTCCTCAAACTGAGCAATCTTTCTGGTGCCTCTTCATACAAGGTCATGAATCCCATCATGAGGGCCCACCCACAGGACCTAATCTAACTCTAATTACTTCCCAAAGGACTCAACTCCAAATACCATCAAACTGGGGGTTAGGGTTTCAACATATGAATGGGGCGGGGGACACAGACATTTAGTCCGTAACATTTACTTAGTTGATTCGTAAAAATCTGATATGAAACAAACACAAGAAGAACATCTAAACAGGAATAAGTACATATTATATTCCTTTAAATCAAATAAATAAAAGGAACAATAGAAAACAATAAAATGAAATATGCACAAGCCTATAAAACTACACCCAGTAAATTTTGCTTCAAAAATTAAGATAAAAATAGAGCTTGCTGTTTCCAGCAATGATGAAGTAAACAGAACTGATATGTTCTCCCACCTTTTAAACAACTAGAAAAAATGTATAAAGATACAACATTTTTCATATATTGGACAGCAGGTAGCATAGAAATATAACTTTTTTTTTTTTTTTTTTTTGCGGTACACGGGCCTCTCACTGCTGTGGCCTCTCCCGTTGCGGAGCACAGGCTCCGGATGTGCAGGCTCAGGGGCCATGGCTCACGGGCCTAGCCCCTCCGCGGCATGTGGGATCCTCCCAGACCAGGGCACGAACCCATGTCTCCTGCATCGGCAGGCAGACTCTCAACCACTGCGCCACCAGGGAAGCCCAGAAATATAACTCTTGAAAGAAAAACTGCGATAAGGATATCCTTCAAATCACCTCAACTTTCTGCCTGGAGGCAGTTTCTAGGTTGTAACACAGGGAGGAGTGACCCAAACAGTCTTCCTGAGAGTGCGGAGACAGATCAGAGTTCAGGGAGGTCAAGGGTCTACAATATATATGCAGATACCAGAGAAGAGGGAGATACATAGGGAAAGCTCCAGAGATCTCCACAGAGATGCTCTTGAATGCACCAGTCAAAAAACATAAAATTGTGTGGCATCCAGTTGATAGTTACCAGAATTGTAAAAAAAAGCAAGAAAATATGAACCCAAACCTGGAAAGCTCAATCAACAGAAAAAGATGCAGAAAAGAAAGTGATGATAAAAATAGCATACATTGGGACTTCCCAGGTGGTGCAGTGGTTAAGAATCCACCTGTTAATGCAGGGGACACAGGTTTGATCCCTGGCCCGGGAAGATCTCACATGCTGCAGAGCAACTAAGCCTGTGCACCACAACTACGGAGCCTGTGCTCTAGAGCCCCGAGCCACAACTGCTGAGCCTATGCACTACAACTACTGAAGCCCATGCACCTAGAGCCCGTGCTTCACAACAAGAGAAGCCACCACAATGAGAAGCCCATGCACTGGAACGAAGTGTAGCCCCCACTCGCCACAACTAAAGAAAGCCCGCCAGCAGCAACAAAGACCCAATGCAGCCAAAAATAAATTAATAAATAAATTTTTAAAAAGCAGATACTGATGTTCAAACAGCTATAATAAAGATGTTCCATATGCTCAAAAAATTAGAGGAAAACATGACTAAGATGAGGAGAAAAATGGAAGATACACAAAACAGACCATAGGAAACCTCTAGATATGAAAAATGCAATATCAAAAATAAAAACATGCAAGATGATACTTATAGCAGATTAAACACTGCAGGAGAAATGTTTAGTGAATGTTAAAATACAACATTTTAAAACTACCCAAAATGAAGCACAGAGAGAAAAATGCTAACACAGAAACAATGAGATAAACAAAAACAAAAAAGAATAAAATATGCACAGAGCATCAGTGACCTGTGAGACTATCAAACACTCTAACATATGTATAGTTGGAAAAGCTGTCAAGTGAGAGATAAATTTGAAGAAACTATGGCTAACTTATTTCCAAAAATGATACAAAAAAATCATAAACTAACAGATGGAAGATACTCAACAAACACCAAGCAAAAGTAATCTAAAAATTTACACCAAGACAAAATTGAATCAATTTTCAGCAAAACAGGGATAAAAAGAAAAACTCCAAAACAGCTACAAATACATGCACATTACATACAGAAGAAGATAGGCAAGAATAAGCATATAACTTTCCAGAAATTGTAAAAAAGAAGACAGTGGAGAGACATCTTTAAAGTACTAAAATTAAAAAAAGTAAATTTAGAGTATGTAAAAATAACTTTAAAAATTAACAATCAAATACTATTGGAACAAACATAAGCTTAAAAATTCGTCACCTGCAGACTTGTACTAGCAGAAATGTTAAAGAAACTTCTTTAGAAAAAGGAAAATGGTACTAGATAGAATGAAGGTATATAAATGGTACCAGATAGAATGAAGGTATATAAATGGTAAATATGTAGGTAATATAATTTTTTTTTTTTTTTTTTTTTTTTTTGCGGTATGCGGGCCTCTCACTGTTGTGGCCTCTCCCATTGTGGAGCACAGGCTCTGGACGCGCAGGCTCAGCGGCCATGGCTCATGGGTCCACCTGCTCCGCGGCATGTGGGATCTTCCTGGACCAGGGCATGAACCCGCGTCCCCTGCATCAGCAGGTGGACTCTCAACCACTGCGCCACCAGGGAAGCCCATATAAAAATATTTTTATCATTGTTTACCTCTTTAAAATATAATTGACCACTTAAGATAAAAATAATAACCATGTGTTGCAGAGTTTATTACATAGGTAACATGTTATATGTAAAATATATGTTAATGTTATACGTAAAATATGACAAAAATGAACCAAAGGATGGGAGTGGGAATATGGATATAAACCACTGTACAGTTCTTGCACTATATGTGATAAAGTGTAATATCATTTAAAGGCAAATTTTGATAAGTAAAATATTTATGTTTTAAAACCTAGAGAAACTGAAAAAAATAAAACAAAGAAGTACAACTATATAATTAAATAAGGAAAATAAAATAGAATCATAAGAATATTCCATTATTCTAAAAGGAGGCAGGAAGAGAGGTAAAAAATGAACCAAGCACATATGAGATAAATAGCAAAGAAGAAACAAAATGGAAAATAAAAACCCAACCATATCAATAATCACATGAGCTATAAATGACCTGAACACTGCAATTAAAAGGAAAATTATCAAACTGATTATAAAAACAAGACCCAACAATATTTCCCCTAAAAGAAAGCCACTTTAAATTTGAAAATGTAGGGGGCGGGGGGAGACCTTCAAGATGGCAGAGGAGTAAGACGTGGAGATTACCTTCCTCCCAACAAATACATCAAAAATACATCTACATGTTGAACAACTCCTACAGAACACCTACTGAATGCTGGCAGAATCCCTCAGACTTCCCAAAAGGCAAAAAAATACCCAAGTACCTGGGTAGGGCAAAAGAAAAAAAAAAAAACAGAGACAAAAGAATAGGGACAGGACCAGCACCTCTAGGAGGGTGCTGTGAAAGGCGAAATGTTTCCACACACTAGGAAGTCCCCTCACTGGTGGAGACGAGGGGTGGGTGGAGGGGGAAGCTTCAGACTCACAGAGGAAAGCACAGCAACAGGAGTGCAGAGGGCAAAGCAGGGAGATTTCCACACAGAAGATAAGTGCTGACCAGAACTCATCAAACCAAGTGGCTTCTCTGCTAACCCACTGGGGTGGGTGGGGGCTGGGAGCTGAGGCTCGGGCTTCGGAGGTCAGATCCCAGGGAGGGGACTGAGGTTGGCTACGTAAACACAGCCTGAAGGGGGCTAGTGAGCCACAGCTAGCTGGGAGGGAGTCCGGGAAAAAGTTTGGACCTGCCTAAGAGGCAAGAGACCATTGTTTCAGGGTGCGCGAGAAGAGGGGATTCCTTCCGGTCTGCCACAGAAGGCAGAGCACCGCCTAAATGAGCTTTAGAGATAGGCACAAGCTGCGGCTATCAGCTCGGACCTCAGAGACAGGCATGAAACGCTAACACTGCTGCTGCCGCCACCAAGAAGCCTGTGTGCAAGCACAGGTCACTATCCACCACCACCTCCCGCCCCCCACCCTGGGAACCTGTGCAGCCCTCCACAGCCAGGGTTCCATGATCCAGGGACAATTTCCCTGGGAGAACACACAGCGCGCCTCAGGCTGTTGCAACGTCACGCCGGCCTCTACCACCACAGGGTCTCCCCGCATTCCAATTATAACTACCGGATCCCTCCCTCCCCCCAGCCCGAATGAGCAAGAGTCCCCTAATCAGCCGCTGCTTTAACCCCATCCTGTCTGGGTGGGAACAGATGCCTGAGGGCAACCTCCAGGCAGAGGTGGGGCCAAAACCAAAGCTGAACCCCAGGAGCTGTGTGAACAAAGGAGAGAAAGGGAAATTTCTCCGTGCAGCCTCAGGAGCAGTGGATTAAATCCCCATGATCAACTTCAATATACCCTGCATCTGAGGAATACCTGAATAGACAACGAATTTTCCTAAAATTGTGGACTTTGGGAGTAACTATAGACTTGGGGTTTCGGTCTGTGACTGATTTGTTTCTAATATTTATGTTTATCTTAGTTTAGTGTTTAGCATTTGTTAGCACTGGTGGATTTCTTTATTGGTTTGGTTGCTCTCTTTTTTTTATTCTTTTTATTCTTTTAATAATTTATTTTGGGCTTCCCTGGTGGCACAGTGGTTGAGAGTCCGCCTGCCAATGCAGGGGACACAGGTTCGTGCCCCGGTCCGGGAAGATCCCACATGCCACGGAACAGCTGGGCCCGTGAGCCGTGGCCACTGGTCCTGTGTGTCCAGAGCCTATGCTCCGCAACGGGAGAGGCCACAACAGTGAGAGGCCTGCGTACCACAAAAAAAATTAATAATAATTTATTTTAATTTATATTTTAATTTATTATTATTACCATTATTATTTTTCTCTCTTTCTTTTTTACTCCCTTTACTTTTGAGTCGTGTGGCTGACAGGGTCTTGGTGCTCTGGGCTGGTGTCAGGCATGAGGTTCTAAGGTGGGAGAGCCAAGTTCAGGACACTGGACCACCAGAGATCTCTCACCCCTTGTAATATCAATCAGCAAGAGCTCTCCCAGAGATCTCCATCTCAATGCTGAGACCCAAATCCACCCAATGGCCAGCAAGCTCCAGTGCTGGATGCCCCATGCCAAACAACTAACAAAACAGGAACACAATCCCACCCATTAGCAGAGAGGCTGCCTAAAATCATACTAAGTTGACAGATACCCCAAAACATATGACCAGACATGGTCCTGCCCACCAGAAAGACAAGATCCAGCCCAATCCACCAGAACACAGGCACCAGTCCCCTCCACCAGGAAGCTTACACAAGCCACTGAACCAATCTCACCCAGACACCAAAAACAATGGGATATATGAACCTACAGCCTGTGAAAAGGAGACCCCAAGCACAGTAAGTTAAACAAAATGAGAAGACAGAGAAATACGCAGCAAATAAAGGAGCAAGGTAAAAACCCACCAGGCCAAACACACGAAGAGGAAATAGGCAGGCTACCTGAAAAAGAATTGAGAGTAAAGATGATCCAAAATTTTGGCAATAGAATGGAGAAAATACAAGAAACGTTTAACAAGGACCTAGAAGAACTAAAGAGCAAATAAACAATGATGAACAACACAATAAATGAAATTAAAAATTCTCTAGAAGGAATCAATAGCAGAGTAACTGAGGCAGAAGACTGGATAAGTGGCCTGGAAGATAAAATAGTGGAAATAACTACCGCAGAGCAGAATAAAGAAAAAATAATGAAAAGAATTGAGGACAGTCTCAGAGATCTCGGGGACAATATTAAACACACCAACATTCAGATTATAGGGGTGCCAGAAGAAGAAGAGAAAAAGAAAAGGACTGAGAAAATATTTGAAAAGATTATAGTTGAAAACTTCCCCAATATGGGAAAGGAAATAGTCAATCAAGTCCAAAAAGCACAGAGAGTACGATACAGGATAAATCCAAGGAGAAACACTCCAAGACACATATTAATCAAACTATCAAAATTTAAATACAAAGAAAAAATATTAAAAGCAGCAAGGGAAAAAACAACAAAAAACATACAAGGAAATCGCCATAAGGTTCACGGCTGATCTTTCAGGAGAAACTCTGCAAGTCAGAAGGGTGTGGCAACATATATTTAAAGTGATGAAAGGGAAATACCTACAGCAAAGATTACTCTACCCAGCAAGGATCTCATTCAGATTCGATGGAGAAATTAAAACCTTTACAGACAAGCAAAAGCTAAGAGAATTCATCACCACCAAACCAGCTTTACAACAAATGCTAAAGGAACTTCTCTAGGCAGGAAACACAAGAGAAGGAAAAGACCTACAATAACAAACCCAAAACAATTAAGAAAATGGAAATAGGAACATACATATTGATAATTACCTTAAACGTAACTGGTATGTAAGATTAAATGCTCCAACCAAAAGACACAGACAGTCTGAATGGATACAAAAACAAGACCCGTATATATACTGTTTACAAGAGACCCATTTAAGACCTAGGGACACATACAGACTGAAAGTGAGGGGATGGAAAAAGATATTCCATGCAAATGGAAATGGAAAGAAAGCTGGAGTAGCAATTCTCAAATCACACAAAATTAACTTTAAAATAAAGGTTATTACAAGAGACAAAGAAGGACTCTACATAATGATCAAGGGATCAATCCAAGAAGAAGATATAACAATTGTAAGTATTAATGTACCCAACATAGGAGCACCTCAATACATAAGGCAAATGCCAACAGCCACAGAAGGGGAAATCAACAGTAACACGTTCATAGTAGGGGACTTTAACATCCCACTTTCACCAATGGACAGGTCATCCAAAATGAAAATAAATAAGGAAACACAAGCTTTAAATGACACATTAAACAAGATGGACTTAATTGATATTTATAGGACATTCCATTCAAAAAAGACAGAATACACTTTCTTCTCAAGTGCTCATGGAACATTCTCCAGGATAGATCATATCTTGGGGCACAAATCAAGCCTTGGTAAATTTAAGAAAATTGAAACCATATCAAGTATCTTTTCCAACCACAATGCTATGAAACTAGATATCAATTACAGGAAAAAAAAACTGTAAAAAATATAAACACATGGAGGCTAAATAATACGTTACTAAATAACCAAGAGACCACTGAAGAAATCAAAGAGGAAATCAAAAAACACCTAGAAACAAATGACAATGAAAATATGATGACCAAACCCTATGGGATGCAGCAAAAGCCATTTTAAGAGGGAATTTTATAGAAATAATACCCTACATCAAAAAACAAGAAAAATCTCAAATAAACAATCTACCCTTACACCTAAAGCAATTAGAGGAAGAAGAACAAAAAACCCAAAGTTAGCAGAAGGAAAGAAATCATAAAGGTCTGATCAGAAAATAATGAAGAAGAAATGAAGGAAACGAGAGCAAAGATCAATAAAACTAAAAGCTGGTTCTTTGAGAAGATAAACAAAATTGATAAACCATTAGCCTGACTCACCAAGTAAAAAAGGGAGAAGACTCAAATCAACAGAATTAGAAATGAAAAAGGAGAAGTAACAACTGACACTGCAGAAATACAAAGGATCATGAGAGATTAATACAAGCAATTATGCCAATAACATGGACAACCTGGAAGAAATGGACAAATTCTTAGAGAAGCACAACCTTCTGAGACTGAGCCAGGAAGAAATAGAAAATATAAACAGACCAATCATAAGCACTGAAATTGAAACTGTGATTAAAAATCTTGCAAGAAACAAAAGCCCAGAACCAGACTGCTTCACAGGTAGATTCTATCAAACATTTAGAGAAGAGCTAACACCTATCCTTCTCAAACTCTTCCACAATATAGCAGAGGGAAGAACACTCCCAAATTCATTCTATGAGGCCACCATCACCCTGATACCAAAACCAAACAAAGATGTCACAAAAAAAGAAAACTACAGGGCAATATCACTGATGAACATAGAGGCAAAAATCCTCAACAAAATACTACCAAGCAGAATCCAACAGCACATTAAAAGGATCATACACCATGATCAAGTGGGGTTTATCCCAGGAATGCAAGGATTCTTCAATATATGCAAATCAATCAATGTGATAAAACATATTAACCAAGTGAAGGATAAAAACCATATGATCATCTCAATAGATGCAGAAATAGCTTTTGACAAAATTCAACATTCATTAATTGTAAAAACTCTCCAGAAAGTGGGCATAGAGGGAACCTTCCTCAACATAATAAAGGCCATATATGACAAACCCACAGCCAACATCATTCTCATTGATGAAAAACTGAAATCATTTCCACTAAGATCAGGAAGAAGACAAGGATGCCCACTCTCACCACTATTATTCAACATAGTTTTGGAAGTTTTAGCCACAGCAATCAGAGAAGAAAAAGAAATAAAAGGCATCCAAATTGGAAAAGCAGTGAAACTGTCACTGTTTGCAGATGACATACTATACATGGAGAATCCTAAAGATGCTACCAGAAAACTAGAGCTAATCAATGAATTTGGTAAAGTTGCAGGATACAAAATTAATGCACAGAAATCTCTTGCATTCCTATACACTAATGATGAAAAATCTGAAAGACAAATTAAGGAAACGTTCCCATTTACCAGTGCAAAAAAAAGAATAAAATACCTAGGAATAAACCTACCTAAGGACACAAAAGAGCTGTATGCAAAAAACTATAAGACACTGTGGAAAGAAATTAAAGATGACACAAACAGATGGAGAGATATACCATGTCTTGGATTGGAAGAATCAACATTTTGAAAATGACTATAGTACCCAAAGCAATCTACAGATTCAATGCAATCCCTACCAACTACCAATGGCATTTTTCACAGAACTAGAAGAAAACATTTTACAATTTGTATGGAAACACAAAAGACCCCAAATAGCCATAGGAATCTTGAGAAAGAAAAACGGAGCTGAAGGAATCAGGCTCCCTGACTTCAGACTATATTACAAAGCTACAGCTACGTTAATCAAGGTAGTATGGTACTGGCACAAAAACAGAAATATAGATCAGTGGAACAGGATAGAAAGCCCAGAGATAAACCCATATACATATGGTCACTTTATTTTGATAAAGGAGGCAAGAATATATAATGGGGAAAAGACAGCTTCTTCAATAAGTGGTGCTGGGAATACTGGACAGCTACATATAAAAGAATGAAATTAGAACACTTTCTAACACCATACACAAAGATAAACTCAAAACGGATTAGAGACCTAAATGTAAGGCCAGACACTATAAAACCCTTAGAGGAAAACATAGGCAGGACACTCTATGACATAAATAACAGCAGTATCCTTTTTGACCCACCTCTTAGAGAAATGAAAATAAAAACGAAAATAAACAAATGAGACCTAATGAAACTTCAAAGCTTTTGCACAGCAAAGGAAACCATAAACAAGACCAAAAGACAACCCTCAGAATGGGAGAAAATATTTGCAAATGAAGTAACTGACAAAGGATTAATATCCAAAATATACAAGCAGCTCATGCAGCTCAGTATCAAAGAAACAAACAACCCAATCCAAAAATGGGCAGAAGACCTAAATAGACATTTCTCCAAAGAAGATATACAGACTGCCAACAAACACATGAAAGAATGCTCAACATCACTAATCATTAGAGAAATGAAAATCAAAACTACAATGAGGTATCACCTCACACCGGTCAGAATGGCCATCATCAAAAAATCTACAAACAATAAATGCTGGAGAGGGTGTGGAGAAAAGGGAACCCTTCTGCACTGTTTGTGGGAATGTAAATTGATACAGCCACTATGGAGAACAGTATGGAGGTTCCTTAAAAAACTAAAAATAGAACTACCATACTTCCCAGCAATCCCACTTCTGGGCATATACCCTGAGAAAACCATAATTCAAAAAAAGCATGTACCACAATGTTTGTTGCAGCACTGTTTACAATAGCCAGGACATGGAAGCAGCCTAAGTGTCCATCGACAGATGAATGGATAAAGAAGATGTGGCACATATATACAATGGCATATTACTTGGCCATAAAAAGAAACGAAGTTGCGTTATTTGTAGTGAGGTGGATGGACCTAGAGTCTGTCATACAGAGTGAAATAAGTTAGAAAGAGAAAAACAAATACCGTATGCTAACACATATATATGGAGTCTGAAAAAAATAATGGTTCTGATGTACCCAGGGCCAGGAGAGGAATAAAGATGTAGATATAGAGAATGGACTTGAGGACACAGGGAGGGGGAAGGGTAAGCTGGGATGAAGTGAGAGAGTAGCACTGACATATATACACTACCAGATGTAAAACAGATAGCTAGTGGGAAGCAGCTGCATAGCACAGGGAGCTCAGCTCGGTGCTTTGTGACCACCTAGAGAGGTGGGATAGGGATGGTGGGAGGCAGTCGCAAGAGAGAGGGGATATGGGGACATATGTATACATATGGCTGATTCACTTTGTTATACAGCAGAAACTAACACAACATTGTAAAGCAATTATACTCCAGTAAAGGTGTTAAAAATCTTTTTGAAAATGCAAATGGCGATATTACACGTTCTCCATAAAAAGAGCTTACCGTTTAAAGAAAAGATTTTTATCAAAGATAAGTCCTGTCTCTGCGCCTGTGAGAAGTGATTCTTAACCACTTGAGCCATATTTAGCTTTCTGACTCACCTATTGCTGCGGGTGGGGTGGGGTGGTGGTGGGCAGCTGTGACACCAAAGAAACACTTGTGAAAGTCAGCCATGAGTCACAGCTCACCTGAAGACAGATTTAATCATAAGATTATACAACACTTTTCTTTCTCCTCTTGTTAGCACCACAACAGAGGTCTAGTATAATAAAATTGGATTACAGCTGAAGTAGCTGTAAGACACAGACTTTTTCTGATGAGGAGTACTAAGAGAAGCCTGTAGTTAGGGGAGACAAAAACAAATACTCCAAAAGAATCTGAAGCCTCTGGCACCCATAGCTACAGCGAATACTAAACAAATTCATCTCTAGCCAGATGAATATAATTCCTCACATTAATGTCCCACTTATTTCAGGTCCTATTATGCAATGCAACGTATCTGATGTTTAATAAAAACTTACAAGATATTGCAAAAGGTAGAAAAAACACAGACTGAAGAAACAAAGCAGGCATCCGAACAAGACTCAGATATAACTCATATATTGTAGTTATCAGAGAGAGAATTTAAAATAACTATATTGACCTAATCAAACTTCTAAGCTCTTGCACAGCAAAGGCAACCATAAACAAAGTGAAAAGACAACTTATGGACTGAGAGAAAATATTTGCAAATAATGCGACCGACAAAGGCTTAATTTCCAAAATATACAAACAGCTCCTACAATTCAATAAGAAAACAACAAACAACCCAATCAAAAAATGGGCAGAAGACCTAAACAGACATTTCTCCAAAGAAGGCATACAGATGGCCAACAAACACATGAAAAGATGTTCATCATCGCTAATTATAGAAGAAATGCAAATCAAAACTACAATGAGGTATCACCTCATATCAGTTAGAATGGCCATCAGTAAAAAGGCTGCAAATAACAAATGCTTAACAGAGTCTGGAGAAAAGGGAACTCTCCTACACTATTGGTGGGAACGTAAATTGGTGTAGCCACTATGAAAAACAGTATGGAGGGTCCTCAAGAAACTAAAACAGAGTCACCATATGATCCAGCAATCCCACTTCTAGGCATATACCCAGATAAAACTCTAATTCCAAAAGATACCTGCACCACTGTGTTCATAGCAGCACTATTTATAAATAGCAGCACAAAATAATGCCATTTACAGCAACATGAATGGACCTAGAGATTATTATACTAAGTGAAGTTAAGTCAGAAAGAGAAAGAACTAATACCATTTGATATCACTTATATGTGGAATCTAAAATATGACACAAATGAACATATCTACAAAACAAAAACAAACTCACAGATATAGAGAACAGACTTGTGGTTGCCAAGAGGGAGGGCTGGGGAGGGAAGGACTGGGAGTTTGAGATTAGCAGATGCAAACTATTCTATATAGGATGGATAAACAACAAGGTCCTACTGTATAGCACAGGGAAGTATATTCAATATCTTGCTTTAAACCATAATGGAAAAAAGTATGAAAAAGAATATATATGTATAATTGAGTCACTTTTCTGTATAGCAGAAATTAACACAAGATTGTAAATCAACTATACTTCAATAAAAAAATAAAATAACTATGTTTAATTTGTTAACAGTTGCAAAGGAAAAGGTAGACAACATGCAAGAACAGATGAATAAGTAAGTAGAGAGTTGACAACTCTAAGAAAGAATCAAAAAAGAAATGATAGAAATAAAAAACAATATAACAGCAAAAAATGCCCTTAGCAGACTCATGAGTAGACTGAACGCAGTCAAGGAGAGAAACAGTAAGCTTCAAGGTATGTCAGTAGAAATGTCCCAGACTGAACTACAAGTAAAAAAAGAATGAAAAAAAGAAAAGAAACAGAATATCCAAGAACTGTAGGAAAATTTCAAAGGATGAAACACACACAACTGTAAAATCCAAGGAGAAAAAAGAGATAATGGAGCAGGAAAAATATTTGAAATAATCCTGGCCAAGACATCTCTAAAATTAAAGACAAACACCAAACTACAGGTCCAGGAAGCTAAGAAAACTCCACACAGAACAAACACCAAAAAAATCTACACTTAGGCATATCATATTCACACTGCAGTAAACTGACTTAAGGTTTGATGAGCTCCATTATCATGATCCATTAAAATCTAAAACTGACTACCACAACAGAAACTGCATAACGTTCATTATCAGGAAAATGATGAAAAGGAAAATTGTGCTTCCCTAGTTTGTAAAAGTGCATGTACCTTAAATTGGTACTTACCATAAAATTACTTAGTGCAAACATCATACACTATGACAAAACATGAAAAACAGTACTCTTAAAGGAGAGAAAATATAAGAACAGCCATGATCACCATTTGCACTCACTGGTATAAGAGATCCTAACCTGTTCAATTAGATAATGGAAATATAAGTGAAATTTTAATAATGTTATTTTACAGGTATTATCAATAAACTTATATAATTTCAAGAACTACAAACTACTAAAGCCAGTAAGAATTCAGCAAAGTTGCTTAGAAAATATAATGATTAAAAAGCAACATTACTATACAGACACAATCAGCTGAAAATGTAACATTTTAAAAGTCCATTTGCAAAAGCACAAAATCTTGTAAAGAAATAAAAGAGAAATGCAAGACATATAAGGAGAAATGTATACAACCTTATTATAGGACCTTTAAAAGGTGATTGATAGATTATATATATTTATATATATATATATTTAATATATATATTAAAAAAATTGAAAAAATATTTCTTCCCAAAGTAAAATAAAATTAGAGTAAATGTGACTCCAGTAAAATTTACATGATTTTTCATCAGACTTCTCTATGTCCAAAATTGAAACAGAAGGATGAAGAATAAAGAGCCAACATTGGCCAAGGCAAGCGTGAAGAAGGAATGGAAGGAGTGGATTCATTCATCCTACAATCCATCAAGACGTAAGTAGAATAATTAGATTACAGCATGGTATTTGTGCAAGGATGATGAATAAAACAATAAAATAAAATAGAAAATCAAGAAATATATCTATGCATATATGAAAGCTCTGTGAATGGCAGAGTTAGAGTTTCAATTCAATAGGGAAAGGATAAATTATTCAATAAAAAACAATATCAGGACAGTTGGTTACCAGCATGGAAAAAATAAAATAGAACTCCAAATATAATATAATTTCCACACTATCTAAAAAATGTAAAGATACTTTTAAAAGAATACATAGAAAAATATCTTTGTTTCTTCAATAGCAGAGAACAATAGCTTAAACAATGCAAAAAACCCACAAAGCACACACACATATATCAAACCAAAAGAAACAATTGATAATTTTACCACATTAAAATGAAAACATTCTATCTGGGTAAGGAGTTCCTGAGATAATCCCTTTTCTAGAGCTTGGGGTCCTTTGTGCATATCTCTCTTCGTAAAAATGATTTACTTCCTTTGGTTACTGCACCGTCCCTTAAAATTAAAGACTGAAACTATTAAATATTTTAAAAAGCTGATGAAACTTGATGACATTAAAGTATGTTGAATTAAGGCATGCATACTATGTGTGAAATGTTAAATGTGTCAGTAGCACTTATATTTAAAAACTACCTCTGGGTTACTAGTGTAGGTAAGCCCCAGAATTCTCATAGACCTACACTAAATAAGATCCAGGAATATTCTCAGCTGATACCATAAAAGAGGGTGCTTAATGGCCATCTCTACAGTACAGTCTGAGGCAACATAATCTCATCCAGTTCGCCAATATTTTACTGTAGATCCTCTGATGGAAGTGCTATTTCCCTTGAGGATGGGAAACGGTCAAGCTTCCTTGGGCATCTGAAAGCTGCAGGAACAATTTCACAACTCTCACTCTCCTTTGACTTTAGTGTATGCAAACCACTCCTGAACGTTAATAAACATTAGCTATATACCTCCCTCTTAAGCCCTGCTGAGTGTCAAGGTTCAGACGCAGACATTGAAGCATGTCTGTTTATGACTCATACCTTGTGAGGTTGTGTCTGATTTAGGAAGGAAAAATCTTATTCCCGCCTCAACCCCTGAACCTAGAATATTAGTCCTTAATGAATACAGTGTAACATTATGAAAGTGAAAACACTAGCCATAGATTATGGGCAATATGTATGTGACCCAAAAAATCCATGAACGACTATAATGCAAAATATATTTTTAAAAACTACTACAATCTGGTAAGAAAGCACACCCTAATATAAAGATTAGCAAAGGGTTTCACCAAAAAGAAACTCTGAAAGGCCAATAAACTCTTGCACAAATTTTCAATGTTACTAATATATCAAATAATTTCAAGTTAATATAAGAATGAGAAAGCAACCCGTATCAAATATGGCAATTCCAAAGTAATAGACACAGTAATATTTCATAATATCTAAGGAATTTATTTAAAACCTGAAACATGGAAGAAAGTTCAACAATGAAACTACTGAAATGTTTATACTGGGTTTTTTTTTTAATTAAGACATTACTTTTTAAGAGCAGTTTAAGGTTCACAGCAAAACTGAGGAAAAGATAGAAATTTTTCATATACTTACTATTCCCTGCCTCCACACATGTATAGACTCTCCTATTACTAATATCCTCAACTAGAGTGGGACATTTGCTACAACTGATTAACATAAAATTGACACATCATAATCACTCCAAACCCATAATCTACATTACCATTCACTCTTGGTGTTTTACATTCTCTGGGTTTGGACAAATGTATAATGACATGTATCCATCATTATGGCATCAGACAGAGTATTTTCACCGCCCTAAAAATCCTCTGTGCTCTGTCTATGTACCTCCTACCCCCAAACACATAGCAACCACTGATCTTTTTACTGTTTTCATAGTTCTGTTTCCAGAATATCATATAGTTGGAATCATGCAGTAGGTAGCCTTTTCAGATTGGCTTCTTTCTTTAGTAATAGGCATCCGTCAATTAGGAATAAAACTACTATACAAATCCACGTGCAGTTTTTTTTTGTGGACATAAGTTTTTAACTCTTTTCGGTAAATAGAAAAGGAGCATGACTGCTGGATCATATGGTAAGAGTATGTTTAGTTTTGTAAGGAACAGGCGAACTGTCTTCCAAAGTGGCTGTACCATCTTGCATTCCCACTAGCAGTGAATGAGAGTTCCTGTTGCTCCACATCCTTGCCAGCTTTGGTGTTGTCAGTGTTCCAGATTTTGGGCTTTCTAATAGGTGTGAAGTAGCAACTCACTGTTGTTTTAATTTGCATTTTCCTTATGACATGTGATGTAGAACATTTTTTCACCATCTGTATATCTCCTTTGGTGAGGTACCTGTTAAGGTCTTTGGCTCATTTCCTAAACATGTTGTGTTTTCATTGTTGAGTTTTAAGAGTTCATTGTGTATTTTGGACAACAGTCCTTTATCAGATGTATCTTTTGAAAATATTTTCTCCCAGTCTGTAGCTGGTGCTCTCATTCTCTTGACTTTGTCTTTCAAAGAGAAGTTTTTTTTTTATTTTTATTTTTAAAGAAGCCCAGCTTATCAATTATTTCATTTGTGGATTGTTTCTTAGGTGTTGTATATAAGAAGGCATCGCCATACCTAGTGTTATCTAGGTTTTCTCCTATATTACCTTCTAGGATTTATAGTATTGTATATTACATTTAGGTCTCTGATCCATTTTGAGTTAACTTTTGTGAAGGTTGTAAGGTCTGTGTCTAGATTCTTTTTTTTGCTTGTGTATGTCCAGTTGTTCCATCACCATTTGTTGAAGAGGCTGTCTGCTCCATTGTATTGCCTTTGCTCCTTTGTCAAAGATCAGTTGACTATACTTATGGGGGTCTATTTCTGGGCTCTCTATTCTGTTTGCCTGTCCACTGACCTATTTGCCTATTCTTTCACTAATACTACACTTTCTTGATCACTGAAGCTTTACAGTAAAACTTGAAATTGGGTATCATCAGTCCTCCAACTTTGTTCTTCTTCAATATTATGTTGGTTATTCTAGGTTTTTTGCCTCTCCACATAAATGTTAGAATCAGTTTATGAATATCCACAAAATAACTTGTTGGGATTTTGATTGGGATTGCATTGAATCTATAGATCAAGTTGGCAAGTAATGGCATCCTGACAATATTGAGTCCTCTCCTCCATGAACATGGAATATCTACTTTTTTAGTTGTATGTTTATACTGTTTTTATGTTTTACTTGCATGAGATCCTTTTATATGCTCTGGAATTTACAATTTTTGAATCACTTAAATTATTAAATTACATAGTTGCTTTTGTGATACAAGATAACTTGTATAAATTTCATCAAATATTATGAGGTTTATTCTTGTTTTCAATTTTTTAGTAAACTTCTATTTATTCAGAATGATTATGAAATGCTGGTTAATTTACATTCTAGTGAAGTGAAAATTCCTATACGTCCTAAGCAAAGATTACTAATTTGCAAGGAATTGCAGCATATCAAAACACATCAAATACGAAAAAGAGAAATAAGATATAAATCTCTATAACTAACCATTCCTCATAAAGATTTCTGGTGCCTTGGAATTGTCATTCTTATTATTTTTAATGTATCTGATCTGTGTATTTTTAAAGTAAATCCCTTATATTTGCTACTTCTCATACGAGTATCTTGCATAAAAGTGCATTGCAAAATGTATAAATAAGTGGTCTTTTGGTTTATTTGGAGTAGGTAGACTACAGTTACTGTTTTCTTAATATCTAGACATTTCTGAAGGTAACTCAAGAAATAGCCTGTGAAACAAAAGCATAAAAAATAACTATTTGAGAAAAACACCTGCCTGAGTCTAGAGCACAGACTTGATAATTTCTGAGGTTTGAAATATATGAGAACAAAATATTACCTGTCACATGGGTATCATGTGGCAAAAATAATGATAAGGATACTAACAAGACTGGGTAAGGATAAGTTCGACTTAATGATTGCTAGATTCTTACTTGACATTTTCTTAAATATCTTCCTTATTTATCATTACTTTTCATAATGGAACAGTATAGATCTCTTTTCATAAATATCCTTGCACAACTGCATGAGGAGTCATATATATGGATTTTCTCCCCAAGTACTAGAAATCAGGAATACCACTGTGAAACTACCAATAAAATGTAGCAGAGCATTGCTGAAGAGGTTTAAAGAATCTCTCTATACCTTTAATAAAAGTTCCTTGTATGTTAGGATGAATAGAGGACAAATCCAAGAAGTGATTCAGATGTTGGATGTCTGCCAGGCTCACTATTATGTCACTCACTCCTGGATACCAGTTTCCAGACTGAGGATATTTACATATAACTGCATCAATAAAATCCATGAATGACATAGGTCTGCTCATTATCACTGTAATTGTTATATATAGAGTCATCCTTTAATTAAACCTGATCTAAAATTTTGAGATTCTACCATTTCATTTCAAGACGCATATAAGAAATATTGAAAAGTGCTTCAAAATATAACCCTGATAAAATGAAAACATTTTATTAAATTACATATAAAATGTTTTGTCAGAATTTCCTTTCCAGTCCTCTCCTTTGAGTAGAGAATTCTTATTACAGAAAAGTGTATCTTTCTGTCTCTTTAAAAATAATGAATGCATGTTTTCAATTGTGGATTATTTCTGTGTTAGAATCATTATTGTGGTAGGTATTGAAATAATCTAAAAGGCACTCATTTGCCTGTAACAGAACTCTATCTTCAAGACATAAAAAAGTAAGCAGGTATTAAAAGGTAATTTGTTTTCCAGATATTAAACAGTATGTTAAGGCTTCAGGATTTAGCATAGTAATCCATATTTGCATGCAAGTGATCAAAAAGAAAGCCAGATTCTTATTATGGATTTAGAATTGCCCGACATTGAGAAGAACAGACAGCTTAAAACAAAAGTTGCTTTTACCTCAGCAACAGAGCTTTCGCCTCAGTTGCCAAATCTTATGTGCCTGATCTTTTACCATATAAATACACAGAAAATGTGTTTTATGTCAAGTTAGTTATACCTTTAACATTCCTAATAGTCCATTAATTAATTAAACAAATGAGATCAAGCTACCATCCTGCAAGGTCACAGTCATCATCCATCCAGCTTTATATATGTAACCAGGGGTGATGGAAGAGGTTATCATAAACATCACCTCCTGCTTGTCTGCATCCCCAATGGTGTGCTTTATTTATCCCCTCTAGGTGATAAAATATCTTTAGCACCACTGATGCTCTTAAACATTCTAGGTACCAAATACTTTTGTGTCAAAACCATATTATCTAAGTTAAGTGTATTATCTAAGTTAGCAGTTTTCAAAATCAAGTCTCTAGGTTTTCTTATATTATTAATGTTTTCAGCTGGTAATGATATGTCTCTGAAGTCCCTGAGTTTTACACATCCTTCCATGTAGTTCTAAGCATACATTTCACTATTTCCTCCCTTCATATTATGTCATTAGCAATATTAAGTTACTGTTTATGACCAATATAGCATACACATTTTCTCACAGTCTGTGAGTTTCTTCCCATGGTAAATCATGAATTTTTTGCTAAAAGAAGTCTTTGTACTGCCAATTTTTTCCTTTTCTGTAAAGTCTCCCACACACTGTTGAATATTGATGGAGAGATGCCTCGGTTTACCCAGAGAATTCCAAATCTGACATATGTTAAAATACCCTAGTGCAGAGCACAGTGCTATAAGGGAGGTGAACTGCATAGTCAGTGGAACAGGGTGCTCATCACAATAAACTGGGTAAGGTTGGGTCCATACAAATTGGATTTTTTCCAATGGGTTTCATAGCCAATGCTTTGCAATTAAGACTGTTGCCGTGCATCTAATGTCAGTTGCCAGGAGTACTCTCCACATGACATCAGTTTCTTCTGGCCCTAAATGTAAAGTAATCATTATCTCCTAAAGCAAAGCATTTATTCAGACCTTTTCCCAGGACTCCTCACAGTAAGAGCTGTAGTGTTAGCAACTCACAGGGCCAACACTAACAGTAGGCAGAGAGTGCAGAGGCTTTTCTAAATCAAATATTGCCAGCTAAGACATTTTAAATTTTGGTGTCAGTACTTAAGGGCTTTGGGGAGAACTTGCATCATCTCTCTAGCTTCTGGAATTTTTACCTAAATGAGACAACACATCAGCACATTAACAATAGTCCAAGGTTGAAACCTATCTCTGAAGCCCAGACAAAATCTACTTCTGGTAAGAATTACATTGGCATAATCTCAGATGCAAGTAAACTCTTTTTACACTGAACATGACTATGTGTAGCTTTTCATCACTATTTATCTTTTGCTAGTTCTTTCTGCATTGTAATACTCTTACCTCTCCTACTGATTTATAATTATTTTTAGACAAAAATTTCAGTCGGATTCATTTGTACCTGCTTCATAACAGCAAGGACAGGGTCTTGATCCATCACTTATTAAAAAACAAGACATTGAAGAATGATGCTGAGGCTAAAACGGGGAGAGGGTGACAGGATAAGGGCACTGAAAATCCAGACACCTGCTGTGAATGGTGAGCATGCAGTAAGTTGGGGTCAATCTCTGACAAAAAAAATGCAAAAACAAATGAAGAGATCTAATAGTTGATACTTAAAAATTTTGTTCCAGTTGATGTCCTTGGAATCTTTCTTTTCTAAAATAAAAGCAAAAGAATGCTCATGTTTTACATGATAGAGAGAAGCTTCCTGTATTTTACCAACCAATATCTTGGATTTAACACTCATATTTAAACATTTGAACATTCATATTTAACACTTACCATTATTAGTATAGAAGTAAAATAAATTTATGCCACTACTTGCAATGCTATCAGTTCTAGAAATAAAGAAGTCTGGCTCTTGTCAGGTGAATCAGAGTTTCAGGAACTTTATAATAAATGTCATAACAGTTGTAAGGAAAACTGTCTCAATAAGTCACTAAAGAAAGGCAAACAACAAAATAACAATAACAAAAAACCCAAGTTGGCAGAAAGGCAAAATTTAAGTACTAAGTTTCCAGTAACAGTTCCTGTCTGTTATAATTTTCTCTCCCTGATACTCCAGTGATTTTTTTTTTTCGGATCTCAGGGATTTTTCTCTCTTAAAACACACACACACACACACACACACACACACACACACATACACACACGGGGCAGTGGGGGATTGGGGGGGAACTCTATGCCTGTGTTCACAGTGCCTAAAGGAAAAGAAGGGGTCACAATGTTGAGCAAAACGGACATGGATTGTGACCTTCTAGTGCTTTCCATCTGGAAGGGATATCAGTATTAGTCAGACAACTGTACAAAGAGACATAACATGTTAATGAATTACAGTTATATGGTGCTATGAGACCATATAGTTGGGTTGGCCAAAAAGTTCATTTGGGTTTTTCCATAAGATGTTACAGAAAAACCTAAACGAACTTTTTGGCCAACCCAATAATAAAAGGATGATCTTATCAGGGGGAGCAACAAAAGCTTCCTTCAAGAAGCAACTACTGTGTTGATATACCAGGCAAAAAGGAGATGGGAGTGGTGATCTGCTTAGGGAGAAGCAGCCATGTACAAAGACCTCGTTGGAGGTCACATGACAGGAAAGAGGAACTGAAAGGCCTCTGCATCTAGAATGCAGGGAAAGATGAGTTGGAGGGATTTAAAAAAGTGCTAACCTATGGGAGTGTGGTAAGCCAGGAAAAGAAACTTGTTGAATGTTCTAAGGGGAATGGTCTTCGGAGAGGTGTGTCATCTCAATTTTGTATTTTTTAAAGCTCTCTATGGAGAGCAGACAGAATAGATGCATCAGTGGGCATAAGCAGATAATTCAGGAGGCCTCTGGAGTAGTCCAGGGGAGAAATTATGGTAGTTGGGACCAGAGTACTGATGGTCCCAAATGAAGACAAGTGGATGAATTCAAGAATAAATTTTGGTAGGGAAATGTGACCAGATTAGGTGACCAAATTGTGGAATAAAGGAGAGGGGTGAAAAGAGGATTCATAGTTTTTCTGGTACATGATGATGTCATTTACTGAGCTCAAATCCATCAAAAGAGTGTATTTGTAGAGATGGCCAAGAGCTTAGTTTGCAACATGTTAGATTAAGGCACTTAGGTGATTAGGTGTATCAATTTGGAATTAACTGGCACTAAGTACGTAAGTGAGAGTCATTAGCAAGTTTGCTTTCTTTGAGAAATTTTTTATTCTCCCTTCTTTTAAAATGAGCACTGCATGATATAACGTTTACTCTCTGCTCTACCTGTCAGGATTATTGAACCTAATTCATGTAACCACTTTAGCATATTACTTTGTCCTATCAATAACACTAATTCTCTATCTATGTTTTTGTGGCTCAAGAATCTGGAATGGTTTCAAGTATATACATATATACCTAAAGATATTAAGCATAAAAGAAAACTGGTTGAGAGCATATTCAAATTTTTAAAGCTACCTCATAGAAATAATATAATAATCAAATAATCAAATAAATTAATGTTTATTAAAAAGGACTAGAAAGTGTCAAATGATTATAAGTTGGTCATTATTATGATGAGGGGCTAAGCCACTGTCAATAAATGTTATCAGAGTTGATAACTTACAAGTCTTAAGTGTAGGGGAATTTTTTCAGAATAAGTGTTTTAAATATTATATATTTAATGTCATTAAGGATACCTTAATATTTAGAAGGCATACTAGCCTTGTAGAGTTATTATCATTGCTGTTATGTGTATAGTAAACAATCTTTAGATAAATATATACATACCTATATATTTACACAGGCATGCACATTTCCTATTCAGATATTACTGTTTTTCCTTTAAATTTATCTGTGCTTTAGCTAAACAAGAACAGCAGAAACAGACAGAAGTACTACTTACTGGCCAAGACTAATTGAAGATGCCACAATGAGAAAAATAACCATCATAGCAACCACCACCATCTCAACTGTCCTGTACTAATAACAAACAGGCATTCCATTCCCACATTATTTTATTACTTCTCCATTCATATTTTTTGCTTCCACTAAGAAAGTTCCCAGTACCCCATTTAGTTTTTTAAAGGGATTTTAATGGACGTGCTATGAATTTTCAATGAGCTATTTGAAATTTGAGGAACCTAATTAGGAATGTATTTACTTTCTCTTTTTTAAACGTGATTAATTCCATGCAAGACTTTCAGCTTAATGTTACTCCAAAGAAAAAAATTAATAGGGAAAAGGAGGCTCTACTTTTACAGACTAATGGACTGGTAATTTAAAAAATTGAATTAAGCATTAACTCAGAAGTGTCCTTGTCAATATATAAATTATTTCTGTTTAGCCTTCTATTGCCAGGTTAATTAACTAAATCCTCTGGCCTTGATTATAGCTATTAGCAAATGAAAATGTAGTTGAATTCACAAAGTCTTGTGATTTACACTAGGGAATCTATGTCAGTAAATATATCTCCTTGGCTAACAGCTTTCATAAAGTCAGATGTTTATTTAGATAAAGAAAAATAAATAATGTTTCCCTTATCTGTGGAAAACAAAAAATCGTTAATTATCTAATTAATTGTTTGGGCAGATAAACTCTCTGGGATTTCTTGTGATGTTGCCTTTAAGAAATAAACCCAATACATTCCACATCTTCAGCCTGAAATCACCTCAGGCTCAGAGATGATCCTCAATTTCTTTAAGAAAAGTAAAAGGTGGAAAATTTAGAATGTCTTCCTCAAGTTGTTTTATTTAATAAAAAGCTCAAGGACAAAAGCCATGAAAGCAATTCTTAAGAGAAATGAATAAATCATGTACAAAAGGAGCACAAAGTAATAAAATATACATAGAAAAAACCTACACTAAAATAATGATTTGTAATCTATCTTCTGTATATTCAGACTCATCATTTTATGCTACAGTTATAGTTATAATGAATTAACCTCAATATAACCTAATATATCCTTTTGTTTATGTCTTAAAAGTAGTCCTTCTATATTACTTTGAGTACACTAGCAACGATATACTGGCTGCCTGTTTTAAATCTTATACAACGTAGCACCCTGATTCATAAATTCTTAACAACAGTCTCTATATTCCCTTAAGGACACAGACCTGTTTGTGCTGGCATTTTAAGCTGCAATATATTGCAAAATAAAACTAAGCTTATTAAGTATCTCCTACCCATTCCCTTCAAGGAAATTTCAATTGGCAAGCACCCAATTACTGAGAGACAATCTAGGCTATATCAAACTTCTGCTCCCTATACAAATGCACGCAAAATCATTTTCTGTGTGGTCACTTTGTGATACAAATACACCCTTAACAGCAGCAAGGGATGCTTATATCAAGTGTTTGGGAGAAGAAGGAAAAAAATAAACATGTCAAATTTAAACCAAATAAACTAGAAAAATGGCAAAATTATAGAATCTTATACATGGACCAGGAAAGTCTAAACTTTTCCAAATAAATTGTCTTTATTTTTTAAATCCTGAGAATATAGTCATGTAATTGATGTGTTTACCTGATTTATCCAGTAATTAGAAAGCCAAAAGATAAACATGTAGCTGGGAATTTGGTTTTGGGTAGTACACGATACATTATGTTATATAATTTGTAATCTGTCCCTCTTTTTCATTTTATTATCATACATGTGATTTCCCTTTTCCTTAGTTTTTCCATATGCATATTTATAGGCTGCCATAACTCTCCTTCAATGACACAGAGAACATATCATTCAGTAAATCAACCAATCAAGAAAAGTGCTATTTCTAGCACCAGTCGCTTACCCTCCATGTAGCACTAGAAATCACAGGCCTGGAAAGAGTACTTGATTTTTAAGAATCAAAAAACTAGGGATTTTATTCCATCTTCATAACTCATTAGCCAAGCAACTTTGAGAAAATACTTGGTCATTCTGAATCTGTTTATTCATGTGCAAAATTATTATTTTAATCTCTCCCTTGTGTATGCCTAAAGGCTGCAAATATGAGTCATGATAACACAGGTGAAATAATCTCAAAAAAAATCTGCAGATTCCATAAATATATAGGTTAGCAACATACAGTGTGGCAGACTTTGTATTTCCAGAAAGACAGGACTCAAAAAATAAACGAAATAATCAGTGATGAATAATGCTGGTTTTTAACTTGTATATTAATTTGCAAGATTTCTATTTAGCCTCCCCTAAGCGTTTTCGAACCCACTGGCCAATGATCAAACTGAATGCAAGCAACTTACTTCTGGAGTCTGAAGAGTTCCTCACTGTTGAGAAGGAGTCAGCACTCGGCCTGGCTGCTGCAGAAGACGGACAGGGTGAAAGCATCTCCAAAGTTGATTCTGAGGATGGTGACAGAAGTAAGGTGCTCAGCTACTACATATCTTCCCAACACCTGGCAGAATGGTTACAGGGACTCTTCAAAGGAGACAAGCACAAAAAAATTATATCAAAATATGCTTATGAAGTATCTTTGAAAAATATAGTTGCTGTTAACTGTGTGATCGATTTCAAACTCTATCAGGAATATCACTAAACAGAATTTAAATAGATTTGCATAATAAGGCTTTCCAGTGGAATGTGCAATATGCTCTGATTCCAATAGATATGACAGCAGTCTGCTTTTCATTTTTGGAAATCTTCTTATCTCATAATTGAAAACAGTTTAAACAATCAAAAGATACATCATAGTTCAATTTTCTTTGTATTTCAATCAATTAAACTTGTAGGCTAATGTTAAACAAATTGTGTAAGTCAAAAAATACTAATCATCACCTACTAAGTACCAGATACCTGACGCTGGGGATACAGCAGTGAATGAATCGCATTAGTTTTGCCCTCATGGAGCTAATAGTTTTGTCATGTTGCCTGTTTTTTCTTAAATAGGGAAAATCCATTTATGTCAACCCATATGTCGAGGGAAAAAATACAGACGTGCCATTTATATTTTAACTTCAAGTCAGCAGATTGCTGATTTCTACCTTTCTGAGGGTTCCATGTCAATTTAAATAATAATCTACCTAGCTCTATCAGACACAATATTTAACTTTCTTTCCCCTAAGATGTATATAATAGTACCAACTGATATTCAATCACTGTCATTTTTAATGTAGAAACAGGCTGTTTTAAAAAACGTTCTTAAAATGAATAAAAGCATTTTGATTTTATTTTGGCTATGGCTTATTTTATCTGCAGAGGCAAACATGAAGAGTGATACAATTCCAAAGGGTAAGAATAAAAAACAGACAGAAGATGACACAAGGATGACTCGGGTTTCGTTTATTGTTACTGCTATCTCCATTTGTGAAGATGTATGAATGGTCTTATAAAGCCAGAATTTAAGAGGGTGATTACGTTGTCCTGACATACCCAATAATTAGGACTTCATTCAAAAAGAAAGTTAAACTATTGCTAAATTAATACGGAATTTATTCTGAAATGCTAAAAATCAATACACAGATAAATGGTAAATTTGAATAAAAGTACATTACACTTTATTTATTTCAAGTTATTTTTATGAATCTGTGAACCAATCTTATCTTTAAAATTTATATTTATCATGAAAGATGTTATTATAAAATTATAGAATAAATCAGACACAACCCCCCCACAGATATAAATCAATCATATGCCAAACATCTGAGATAGCTATTGTCTGCCTTTTCATTTATTTCCTTCCATGAATATTTTAAACTAAAATTTACATTTATATATACATGGTAATAATATAAGAAATCCAAAAGTAAAAGTAAATCACCCTTTAAACCAAGATATATCCCCCTCAGAAAGAACCAATTTCACATTTCAGAACATCCTCTCAGAAATATCTCATGAATATATAAGTGTGTGTGCATGTGGAGATTTTTATACATACATAAGAATTTTCTATGCTGTTTTGTCCTATTCCTTTCATTTAATATATCATGGTGATTATTCAATTTCTACCTTCTATCATCAACACCATCCATTCCATCAGTCAATATCTATCATATGAATACAACATAATCTGCTCATAATATGTCCCAATTGAAAATTGTCATTTCCAGGATTTTGCTATTATAAAAATGGTATGGGGGGGGACCTTGAAGATGGCGGAAGAGTAAGACGCGGAGATCGCCTTCCTCCCCACGGATACACCAGAAATACATCCACACGTGGAACAACTCCTACAGAACTCCTACTGAAGGCTGGCAGAAGACCTCAGACCTCCCAAAAGGCAAGAAACTCCCCACGTAACTGGGTAGGGCAAAAGAAAAAACAGAGACAAAAGAATAAGGACGGCACCTGCACCAGTGGGAGGGAGCTGTGAAGGAGGAAAAGTTTCCACACACTAGGAAGCCCCTCCGCGGGCGGAGACTGCGGGAGGCAGAGGGGGGAGTTTCGGGACCGCGGAGTAGTGCACAGCGACGGGTGCGGAGGGCAAAGCGGGGAGATTCCTGCACAGACGATCGGTGCCGACCAGCACTCACCAACCCGAGAGGCTTGCTGCTCACCCACCGGGGCGGGCGGGGCTGCGAGCTGAGGCTCGGGTTTTGGTTTTGGACGGAGCTCAGGGAGAGGACGGGGGTTGGCGGCTTGAACATAGCCTGAAGGGGTTAGTGCACCACGACTAGCCGGGAGGGAGTTCGGGGAAAAGCCTGCACCGGCCGAAGAGGCAAGAGACTTTTTCTTCCCTCTTTGTTTCCTGGTGCGCGAGGAGAGGGGTTTAAGAGCGCTGCTTAAAGGAACTCCAGAGACGGGCGCGAGCCGCGGCTAAAAGCGCGAACCCCAGAGACGGGCGCGAGCCGCGGCTGAGGGCGCGAGCCCCCGAGACGGGCGCGAGCCGCGGCTGAAAGCGCAAACCCCAGAGACGGGCGCGAGCCGCGGCTAAAACCGCGGACCCCAGAGACGGGCGGGAGACGCTAAGGCTGCTGCTGCCGCCACCAAGGGGCCTGTGTGCGAGCACAGGTCACTCTCCACACCCCTCTTCCGCGGAGCCTGTGCAGCCCGCCACTGCCAGGTTCCCGGGATCCAGGGACAACTTCCCCGGGACAACGCACGGCGGGCCTCAGGCTGGTGCAACGTCACGCCGGCCTCTGCCGCAACGTCACGCTGCCTCTGCCGCCGCAGGCCCGCCCCGCACGCAGTGCCCCTCCTTCCCCCATCCCCCAACCCCCGGCCTGAGTGAGCTGGAGGCCCCGAATCAGCGGCTCCTTTAACCCCGTCCTGTCTGAGCGAAAAAACAGACGCCCTCCAGCGACCTACACGCAGAGGCAGGGCCAAATCCAAAGCTGAGCTCCTGTGAGCTGTGAGAACAAAGAAGAGAAAGGGAAATCTCTCCCAGCAGCCACAGAAGCAGCGGATTAAAGCTCCACAATCAACTTGATATACCCTGCATCTGTGGAATACCTGAATAGACAAGGAATGATCCCAAATTGAAGAGGTGGAATTTAGGAGCGAGATCTATGATTTTTTTCCCTTTTCCTCTTTTTGTGAATGTGTACGTGTATGCTTCTGTGTGACATCTAGTCTGTATACTCTAGCTTCCACCATTTGTCCTAGGGCTCTATCCGTCCATGACTTTTTTTAAAAAATTCTTTTTCTTAATAATTAAGTTTAATTGTAATAACTTTATTATACTTTACCTTCGTTCTTTCTTTCTTTCCTTCCTTCCCTCCCTCCTTTAGACAACGAATCACCCCAAATTGAGGAGGTGGTCTCAGGGAGCAGGATTTATGATTTTTCCCCCTTTACCTCTTTTTGTGAAGGTGTATGTGTATGCTTCTGTGTAAGATTTTCTCTGTATAGCTTTGCTTCCAACATTTGTCCTAAGGTTCTATCCGTCCCTTTTTTTTTTTCTTCTAAATATTTTTTAATTCAATAACTATATTATACTTTATTTTATTTTTACTGTATCATCTTTCTTTCTGTCTTTTTTTCCTTCTTTCCCTCCTTCCTTCCTTCCTCCCTCCCTCCCTCCCTCCTTTCTTTCCTTCTTTGCTTCTTTCTTCCTTCCTTCCTTTCCTCCTTTCCCTCTTTCTTTACTCATACTTCTACTAATTCTCCCTACTTTTTCTCCCTTTTATTCTGAGCTGTGTGGATGAAAGGCTCTTGGTGCTCCAGCCAGGAGTCAGGGCTCTGCCTCTGAGGTAGGAGAGCCAACTTCAGGACACTGGTCAACAAGAGACCTCCCAGCTCCACATAATATTAAACGGTGGAAATATCCCAGAGACCTCCATCTTAACACCAGCACCCAGCTTCACTCAACGACCAGCAAGCCACAGTGCTGGACAACCTATGCCAAACAACTAGCAAAACAGGAACACAACCCCACCCATTAGCAGAGAGGCTGCCTAAAATCATAATAAGGCCACAGACACCCCAAAACACACCACCAGACGTGAACCTGCCCACTAGAGAGACAAGATCCAGCCTCATCCAGCACAACACAGGCACTAGTCCCCTCCACCAGGAAGCCTACACAACCCACTGAAACAACCTTAGCCACTGGAGACAGACATCAAAAACAACGGGAACTACGAAAGTGCAGCCTGCAAAAAGGAGACCCCAAACACAGTAAGATAAGCAAAATGAGAAGACAGAAAAACACACAGCAGATGAAGGAGCAAGATAAAAACCCACCAGACCTAACAAATGAAGAGGAAATAGGCAATCTACCTGAAAAAGAATTCAGAATAATGATAGTAAGGATGATCCGAAATCTTGGAAGTAGAATGGACAAAATGCAAGAAACAGTTAACAAGGACCTACAAGAACTAAAGATGAAACAAGCAACGATGAACAATGCAATAAATGAAATTAAAATCACTCTAGATAGGATCAATAGCAGAATAACTGAGGCAGAAGAACGGATAAGTGACCTGGAAGATAAAGTAGTGGAAATAACTACTGCAGAGCAGAATAAAGAAAAAAGAATGAAAAGAACTGAGGACAGTCTCAGAGACCTCTAGGACAACATGAAACGCACCAACATTCGAATTATAGGGGTTCCAGAAGAAGAAGAAAGAAAGAAAGGGACTGAGAAAATATTTGAAGAGATTATAGTTGAAAACTTCCCTAATATGGGAAAGGAAATAGTTAATCAAGTCCAGGAAGCACAGAGGGTCCCATACAGGATAAATACAAGGAGAAACACGCCAAGACACATATTAATCAAACTGTCAAAAATTAAATACAAAGAAAGCATATTAAAAGCAGCAAGGGAAAAACAACAAATAACACACAAGGGAATCCCCATAAGGTTAACAGCTGATCTCTCAGCAGAAACCCTACAAGCCAGAAGGGAGTGGCAGGACATACTGAAAGTGATGAAGGAGAATAGCCTGAAACCAAGACTACTCTACCCAGCAAGGATCTCATTCACATTTGATGGAGAAATTAAAACCTTTACAGAGAAGCAAAAGCTGAGAGAGTTCAGCACCACCAAACCAGCTTTACAACAAATGCTAAAGGAACTTCTCTAGACACGAAACACAAGAGAAGGAAATGACCTATAGTAGCGAACCCAAAACAATATATAAAATGGAAATAGGAACATACATATCAATAATTACCTTAAATGTAAATGGACTAAATGCTCCCACCAAAAGACACAGATTGGCTGAATGGATACAAAAACAAGACCCTTATATATGCTGTCTACAAGAGACCCACTTCAGAACTAGAGACACATACAGACTGAAAGTAAGGGGATGGAAAAAGATATTCCATGCAAATGGAAACCAAAAGAAAGCTGGAGTAGCAATTCTCATATCAGACAAAATAGACTTTAAAATAAGGACTATTAAAAGGGACAAAGAAGGACACTACATAATGATCAAGGGATCGATCCAAGAAGAAGATATAACAATTGTAAATATTTATGCACCCAACATAGGAGCACCTCAATACATAAGGCAAATACTAACAACCATAAAAGGGGAGATCAACAGTAACACATTCATAGTAGGGGACTTTAACACCCCACTTTCACCCATGGACAGATCATCCAAAATGAAAATAAATAAGGAAACACAAGCTTTAAATGATACATTAAACAAGATGGACTTAATTGATATTTATAGGACACTCCATCCAAAAACAACAGAATACACATTTTTCTCAAGTGCTCATGGAACATTCTCCAGGATAGATCATATCTTGGGTCACAAATCAAGCCTTGGTAAATTTAAGAAAACTGAAATTGTATCAAGTATCTTTTCCGACCACAACGCCATGAGACTAGATATCAATTACAGGAAAAGATCTGTAAAAAATACAAACACATGGAGGCTAAACAATACACTACTTAATAATGAAGTGATCACTGAAGAAATCAAAGAGGAAATAAAAAAATACCTAGAAACAAATGACAATGGAGACACAACGACCCAAAACCTATGGGATGCAGCAAAAGCAGTTCTAAGGGGGAAGTTTATAGCAATACAAGCCCACCTTAAGAAGCAGGAAACATCTCGAATAAACAACCTAACCTTGCACCTCAAGCAATTAGAGAAAGAAGAACAAAAAAACCCCAAAGCTAGCAGAAGGAAAGAAATCATAAAAATCAGATCAGAAATAAATGAAAAAGAAAGGAAGGAAACAATAGCAAAGATCAATAAAACTAAAAGCTGGTTCTTTGAGAAGATAAACAAAATAGATAAACCACTAGCCAGACTCATCAAGAAAAAAAGGGAGAAGACTCAAATCAATAGAATTAGAAATGAAAAAGGAGAAGTAACAACTGACACTGCAGAAATAAAAAAAATCATGAGAGATTACTACAAGCAACTCTATGCCAATAAAATGGACAATCTGGAAGAAATGGACAAATTCTTAGAAATGCACAACCTGCCAAGACTGAATCAGGAAGAAATAGAAAATATGAACAGACCAATCACAAGCACTGAAATTGAAACTGTGATTAAAAACCTTCCAACAAACAAAAGCCCAGGACCAGATGGCTTCACAGGTGAATTCTATCAAACGTTTAGAGAAGAGCTAACACCTATCCTTCTCAAACTCTTCCAAAATATAGCAGAGGGAGGAACACTCCCAAATTCCTTCTACGAAGCCACCATCACCTTGATACCAAAACCAGACAAGGATGTCACAAAGAAAGAAAACTACAGGCCAATATCACTGATGAACATAGATGCAAAAATCCTCAACAAAATACTAGCAAACAGAATCCAACAGCACATTAAAAGGATCATACACCATGATCAAGTGGGGTTTATTCCAGGAATGCAAGGATTCTTCAATATACGCAAATCTATCAATGTGATAAACCATATTAACAAATTGAAGGAGAAAAACCATATGATCATCTCAATAGATGCAGAGAAAGCTTTCGACAAAATTCAACACCCATTTATGATAAAAACCCTCCAGAAAGTAGGCATAGAGGGAACTTTCCTAAACATAATAAAAGCCATATATGACAAGCCCACAGCAAACATCATCCTCAATGGTGAAAAACTGAAAGCATTTCCACTAAGATCAGGAACAAGACAAGGTTGCCCACTCTCACCACTCTTATTCAACATAGTTTTGGAAGTTTTAGCCACAGCAATCAGAGAAGAAAAGGAAATAAAAGGAATCCAAATCGGAAAAGAAGAAGTAAAGCTGTCACTGTTTGCAGATGACATGATACTATACATAGAGAATCCTAAAGATGCTACCAGAAAACTACTAGAGCTAATCAATGAATTTGGTAAAGTAGCAGGATACAAAATTAATGCACAGAAATCTCTGGCATTCCTATATACTAATGATGAAAAATCTGAAAGTGAAATCAAGAAAACACTCCCATTTACCATTGCAACAAAAAGAATAAAATATCTAGGAATAAACCTACCTAAGGATACGAAAGACCTGTATGCAGAAAATTATAAGACACTGATGAAAGAAATTAAAGATGATACAAATAGATGGAGAGATATACCATGTTCTTGGATGGGAAGAATCAACATTGTGAAAATGACTCTACTACCCAAAGCAATCTACAGATTCAATGCAATCCCTATCAAACTACCTCTGGCATTTTTCACAGAACTAGAACAAAAAATTTCACAATTTGTATGGAAACACAAAAGACCCCGAATAGCCAAAGCAATCTTGAGAACGAAAAAAGGAGCTGGAGGAATAAGGCTCCCTGACTTCAGACTATATTACAAAGCAACAGTAATCAAGACAGTATGGTACTGGCACAAAAACAGAAAGATAGATCAGTGGAACAGGATAGAAAGCCCAGAGATAAACCCACGCACATATGGACACCTTATCTTTGATAAAGGAGGCAGGAATGTACAGTGGAGAAAGGACAGCCTCTTCAATAAATGGTGCTGGGAAAACTGGACAGGTACATGTAAAAGTATGAGATTAGATCACTCCCTAACACCATATACAAAAATAAGCTCAAAATGGATTAAAGACCTAAATGTAAGGCCAGAAACTATCAAACTCTTAGAAGAAAACATAGGAAGAACACTCTATGACATAAATCACAGCAAGATCCTTTCTGACCCACCTCCTAGAGTAATGGAAATAAAAACAAAAATAAACAAATGGGACCTAATGAAACTTCAAAGCTTTTGCACAGCAAAGGAAACCATAGCCAAGACCAAAAGACAACCCTCAGAATGGGAGAAAACATTTGCAAATGAAGCAACTGACAAAGGATTAATCTCCAAAATTTACAAGCAGCTCATGCAGCTCAATAACAAAAAAACAAACAACCCCATCCAAAAATGGGCAGAAGACCTAAATAGACATTTCTCCAAAGAAGATATACAGAATGCCAACAAACACATGAAAGAATGCTCAACATCATTAATCATTAGAGAAATACAAATCAAAACTACAATGAGATATCATCTCACACCAGTCAGAATGGCCATCATCAAAAAATCTAGAAACAATAAATGCTGGAGAGGGTGTGGAGAAAAGGGGACACTCTTGCACTGCTGGTGGGAATGTGAATTGGTTCAGCCACTGTGGAGAACAGTATGGAGGTTCGTTAAAAAACTACAAATAGAATTACCATATGACCCAGCAATCCCACTACTTGGCATATACCCTGAGAAAACCAAAATCCAAAGAGAGTCATGTACCAAAATGTTCATTGCAGCTCTATTTACAATAGCCAGGACATGGAAACAACCTAAGCGCCCATCATCGGATGAATGGATAAAGAAGATGTGGCACATATACACAATGGAATATTACTCAGCCTTAAAAAGAAATGAAATTGAGATATTTGTAATGAGATGGATAGACCTAGAATCTGTCATACAGAGTGAAGTAAGTCAGAAAGAAAAAGACAAATACCGTATGCTAACACATATATATGGAATTTAAGGGAAAAAAATGTCATGAAGAACCTAGGGGTAAGATAGGAATAAAGACGCAGACCTACTGGAGAACGGACTTAAGGATATGGGGAGGGGGAAGGGTGAGTTTTGACAGGGCGAGAGAGAGTCATGGACATATACACACTAACAAACGTAGTAAGGTAGATAGCTGGGGGGAAGCAGCCGCAAGGCACAGGGATATTAGCTCGGTGCTTTGTGACAGCCTGGAAGGGTGGGATGGGGAGAGTGGGAGGGAGGGAGACGCAAGAGGGAAGACATATGGGAACATATGTATATGTATAGCTGATTCACTTTGTTGTAAAGCAGAAACTAACACACCATTGTAAAGCAATTATACCCCAATAAAGATGTTTAAAAAAAAAAAAAAAAAAAAAAAAGAACACCATGTGAAGAGACAAACACATGTATCAGAAGGATGCCTTATGAGGATCTGAGTTATACTGCTCCAGCCAGGGAACGACCAGAACCTAGGAGAGAGGCCTGGAGCAGATCCTTCCCTAGCAGCTTCAGAGGGAGTATGGTCCTGCTGACACCTTGATTTCAGAGTTCTGGTCTCTAGAACTGTGAAAAAATAAATTTCTGTTGTTCTAAGTCAAAAAAAAAAAAAAATGGTATAACCAACATCCATGTATCTATGCACATGTGTGATTGAATAATATATTAAGTTCCTGGTATAAGTATAATAAGTTCTTAGAACTAAAATGTTTAAGCCAAAGAAACTTCATTGTTTTTGAAACTCTGATTATTTTCCCTTCTCTGTAGTAACGAGGTAGTATTTACTACTACAGCAAGAATAAATGTGAATTTATAATTATGCTTTATATTAGTGCATTAGGATAGCAAATTATAAGTACTTCCAATTATTATGCTAACCAAAAGGGAAAAAAAGGATCGATGATCAAGGGCATTTCTGTCTTCATTTTAACATGAAAAGCATAGAAACTAATACAATCCCATCTAATTGAAATTCCCCAGAGAAAGTTCTTTATATGTATGGTTACATAATTTATTAATGGTAACATTTTTCTTTGGTTATACTATCTTTTATTAAGAAATTACGATGTGTTAGCTACTAAAATAAATGTGTTATCCAAGTCAATTCTCTCAGGAATCAAATGAGATAAATATATATTCATATACAATGCTATACAAAATAAAGCAGGGATAGAGTTAGTACCTGGCAAATCTGGAGGTTTCACCGGGGCCATCTCACTCCAAATCAATGCTCTTATATCTCATAACGTAAGTGAGGATTTCAGAAAACCATTATAGATTCTATAGTAAACAAACCCCAAAAAAGTTGCTATTTCTTTTTTTTGGTCCATGTATTATGTTTGGCAAGAACAATGCCGAAAACAAGAGATTTTAGATTGGGATTCTAATAAAGCAATTTTCCCGTGTGATCTCATAAAGATTTCCTTTTCTTCATGACAGTATGTTGAAATAAAACATCTTAGAAGCAATTCTAGGGCTTCCCTGATGGCGCAGTGGTTGAGAGTCCCTGGGTTCATGTCCCGGTCCGGGAAGATCCCACATGCTGCTGAGCGGCTGGGCCCGTGAGCCATGGCCGCTGAGCCTGCGTGTCCAGAGCCTGTGCTCCGCAACGGGAAAGTCCACAACAGTGAGAGGCCCGCGTACCGCAAAAAAAACAAAAAAAACTGGAAATCACTTCACATAAATGAGTTTTTTAAATGCATAAATATTCAGAAGGATTCAGATAAATACTATCACTAAAGCAAGCTTGCCTCATCACCAGCACTGCTAAACCTAATTTAAAAATTAAATTAGAGACACTGATTGAATATGGAAATGCATTTGTGTTATTGGATAAAAGTGTCATATCATGTACTTAGCTATAGGAAAATGTTTACCAATTATTATACACATCCAGGATCATATGATAAATAAATTAATGCACCACTAGAGCATTTATTCCTTAATGTAAATGTCACATGGTAAATGAGAACAACTAATCATTCCTTTCCTCTAATTGCAAGAGTTCAGCAGTAATATAAAACATAAATCCTGGTGACCTAAAAATTTTATTACTGCATTTGCAATTTCCTGTTAACAACTCAAGAAAATAACTTCAAGTGATGCTGTATTTCAATAAGATACAACCCAAGGTGAAGGGCATTTTTGGAAGGGGCAGAGGGTGGGTAGAGGTGGTTGTTGGCTTTGCTTTTTTTTTTAAGGAACTGAGTCCTTCCCTAAATTTAATAATGATAATTTAGTATAATGGATTTTTCATGATAAACAGCAGATACTAAACTAATAACTGATTTAGTGAAGAAACCAAATGCATTATCCCAATTTGACTTTAATCTTAAAGTTTATTTACTAGATTTTGTTTGCAAAAGTCTTATACAAAAATAAATAAAATAAATGTAAAATAAGGCCCAATGAAGATTATAGAGCTAATGAAGTATTTTTCCTTGCATAACTAATATTTTCTTACATGACAGAACCAAAATAGTAACAAAAAATACTTCAATGTATAAATCCTTCACAAGATAAACTTTCTCTGCTAAGAGTTTCCTTGAAATTTCCTTGAATTTCAAAGTTCAGGAAACATTTTTTTTTTTCCTAAAGACAACTTTGAGTGGCACATCTTATCCCTTGGTGAAGTGAGAGAATTGTCCTTTTACTTCTTCCTGTCCTAGATCACGGTCTGTTCTGACAATATAAATGTCAGTCCTGCTCTGTTCCCTTGGACACAGGGAAAAATAAAATGCAACATTCTTGTTGCTCTTAGTGATTAGCGAAAAGTCAGCAGACAGATACTATGGTCACATAATCTTCATGTCAGTGTGTCATCTTGGTAATGATCTTTTTCAATTAAGAGAATATCGGTAAGTTCTTATTAATACAGTGTTGAACTATATGTATCTACATACAGTGTTTCATTCTTTCCTCCTTCACTCCTTTCTTCTTTCCTGTTCCCCCATTCCTTCCCTCCCTTTCTCCTTCCCTCCCTCCTTCCATTACTTCCCTGCCTGCCTGTCTTCTGTGACTCTTGATTTACTTAAAACTTTTGTCTCTTAGTTTTAAAGTGGTTATAATAATCCCTACATCATAGCATCATTTTGACTGTTATTTGTGTATTACACATATGCACATACTTGTGGATGTGAGGAGTGCAAGTGCCCAAATACTATAACTTGCAAAAAAAAAAAAAAGGCTTTATATTTTATATAAAACAAAACCCTCTACATTTCAACCTATTTTTACCTGATTCTGCCCTCTTTCCACTTCTTTCTTCAGAGTACCAACAGAGTTTCATATCAGGTTGAGATATCAAGTTTTTAACATTAGTCCATACTGGCATTGGTGCTTTGTCTCCATCTGATCTCTGACCATTTTGTTCAGTGATGCACCAGTTTACTTAGACATTCTATATATGCAGGTTCTCATCCTCCCCCTACTTTTCCTCCCTCCGTTCTTTCACCTCTTCTTCCCCTCCACACACACTTCTCTTTCTCTCCTTTCATTCTTTTCTTTCCTCTACAACCTCACCTCTTGCAGGTGCAATCAGAAATGAGTTCATAAAGAAAGCATAATACTGTACACATCCTCTGAACATAAAATTTTTTAAAGCACATTTTAACAGAATTTCAAAACATGTATATATTATACATGTACTCTCTTCAAATTCTGACTCATGTAGAAATCTGTAGAAACCAGATTATTTTTTAATACGCAGATGAGAAAGTGCATGTCCCATATGCTTATTAATACTCATTATACAAGTAATACATGAGTACACTTCTTTTAAAATTAAATATAATCGATAGGAGTTAGGGATGGGGGAGGGAGGCAGCTGTGGGTACAAATGCGTAGCAGGAGGTATTATGGTGATAGAACCGTTTTGTGTTTTGACTGTGTTCATACGTGCCTACATATGTGATAAAAAATTTAGAAAACTAAATATAAACACACACAAGTATATGTATACTTGGTAAAATCTGAATAAGGTCAGTGGATTAGAGCAATGTCAATTTCTTGGTTGAGCTATTAGATTTTATACTACAGTTATGCAAGATGTATCACTGGGAGAAACTAGGTATAGGGTACGTAGGGATCTCTCTGTATTATTTCTCACAACTGCATGTGAATCTACATAATGGTACATCATGTGTCTTGGAATAACCCTTATGAGGCAACAGTATCAGGCTGCAATCTCAGCATTCATTAATAGAAAAGGAATATCTAGAACACCAATTTAACAATTTCAGTAAATTATTCAGTCCTTATTAAACTACATCTTGAATACAGTGTCTTCAGGAAAACTAGAAAAAAAAAAACTTAAATCCATTAGTCAATGAAAGTACAGCATTGTTGCTTGTGTTGGGTACCAGAGCACATCAGTGGCATTACTGTAAGGGACAAGAATTAGGTCTTGCACCACTAATGTGTATATGGTAATTTATCCAACTGCTGTGTGCCTTGCTGGGCTGAGGTTGAACAGAGTCTCTCTAGCTGCTCTTACCTGTATTAGCCAAAAAATAAAAGAAAATATGGATTTCTGGTGCTTGGGAAATGTGAGGTGGTTTAAAAGAGTGGGAGGAAATTCTGCGTGTATGGAGAGGAATCATTCTGTGTTTTTGTTGTGGTAGTGGCTGTTTCTTTGTTTTTAATTCATTACTTTAAGCTCTATTCAAAATGCTAAATAAACTATATTAAAAAATAAATCTACTTGAAATTTATAAATCCAAAGAAGTGAATTTATGGTCTAAGTAAATTCAACTCACACACAGGCATACTAGATATACAGTGTATTAGAAATACCTACATAGTATATATGCACAGTATATTAGAAATATCTACTTTATGCATATATGGATAAAGTAGATATTTCTAATATGCACACCCTCATGAGTATATATGAGAACACTGTATAAATAAAAACATATGTAGACAGATTGAGCATGCTTTATAATGGTCACAATAAGAACATTATAGCATATATACTAGACGAAAGTCAATGAGTTGAATAGGAGGCTGGAAATCCTGGGCAACTGTTGAGCAATTTTAAATTAGATTCACAGTGGCTTAAAAGAAGATTTTGGAGCAATCTCAGAAAAACCAAGGACCACCTGGAGATTGGAAGTTGGAACCACTGCAAACATGCTAATAGGCAATATGGGTACAGAAAATATCTAGAAGCATGAGGAGTACTTCCTTTGAGCGGGTGGGTGGGAAAGACTTAAAGCCACATTTACAACTACAGGGAAGAACTAAGAGAATGGAGTGAGAGGTATCACACTTATGATGTACCCCTAGTGGTACATCATGTGCCTTAGCTCTCCTATTGTCTTACAAGCTTTTTGAGGTCCAGAAACATCATATGGGTAACTGCATGCCCAGCAGCATCAAGCACACTCAGATACATAAAACAGATACTCAAGAAATACAAATTAAAATTTTTTCAACTGCAAATAAAGGAAAATCATATACCAAAAAACTCAGAGAAGTTACCTCTTGTGAAAGTTTCTAAGAGAAAAGATGACTCAAAAAGCGAAGAAAATCCTAAAAGTAAAATCCAAATGATGCAATTAGAAATGATGTGATGATAAAGAGGTAATTGGAAAGAAAGTTAAAGAAACCATGAAGACTGTACAGGAGGAATTCCACATAAGGTCAGATTATAAAGTAGCATGTATAAAAGACAGAAAGAAGGACACAGAACCAAAGATGAATATAAAATAGTGTTTGCAAAGCACTTTCAGATACATAATTTCATTAGAGAGTAACCCTGCTGTCCTTGGTCTTTTCTTGTTCAGCATTTTGACACTGACTTGCAAAAGTACATAAGAAATGGTGCTTATTAAATCTGTGAATCCATGACTGACACAAAACTGGGATTTAAAAATGACTCCATAGGTTTAATGGATGAGCCAAGACCATCAAAATGAAATATAATAGAGCCAAAGGTAAAGATGCTTAGATTCAGAAACTAAACTATTAAAGTGCAGGGTGAGGGATAGATCTTTAAAGACAGTTTATATGAAATGCACTTAAAGGTATTAATTGTCTCCATGATCCTAAGGGTCAACAGTTTCAGGGCTGCAATCTCAGCATTCATTAATAGAAAAGGAACATCCAGAACAAGTTTAATAGTTGCAGTGAATTATTTGGTCCTTATCAAACCACATCTGTAACACAGTGCATCTCATTCTGAATTCTGCTGAAAAGTCTGGAGACAAATACCCAAGGAAACTACGGCCAATCCAAACCTCTGCAAATAAAAAATGGTTGAAAAATAAAATTGGAATTTTATCTTGGGAAAGAGGTAAGATAGAGGGAAGATATCTTCAAATATCCTTTGTAAGGGGTGGGAGAAGGGGGTGTTAATGCCAGAGAACATGATTTGAAGTGAAGGATAAGAGCTACATTAAGAACATGCAATTAACACGAGGATGGGCTGCCCTGGAGGCAGTGAGTTCATTGTTTGCTGAGAAGTTCATCCTATATGGATATCAAAGATGACATTCTCCCCCCACACCTCCCCCTGCCCCCCCCACATGGCTTGTAGGATTGCAGGATCTTAGTTCCCGACCAGGGATCAAACCCCGGGCCCCAGCAGGGACAGCACCAAGTCATAACCACTGGACAGCCAGGGAATTCCCCAAGATGACATTCTTGTGTGGGATTTAAGGTTGGAGGGGATGGTCATGAGGATACTTCCAAGTATTACTGTCCTTACAGGACTGCCTCTAACAAGGCAACCAGGTTTACGCCGGCCCTTCTTCAAAGGCAAACTGATTTTCCTGCGCCCTCAGAGTGCAGCTCTGCTTGGAGAGAGGTCTCTTTCAAAGTGATGAGATAAATACATGTAGGTATCATCACTAAATTTATAAGGGGATATATACTTAAGACTGAATATAAATGAGAAATTTTACCTCATTCCTTAGGACTATCAAGAAGCAATATGTTTCTGCTCAAACACAGATGTGTATTGGGGAGGTACAGTTTTATTTTTTCAATATGTTCTAGTCTGTGATTTTCACATTTGACCAAGGGAACTGTAACTTCCTTTATAACTCTAAAAATATGTGCATTTGAATTTTACTATTAATTTACTATTTTCTATGAACTCTGAACTCTAAGTCTCTGAGCAAGAGCACAATTTGATTTTCTTCTTTAGTGACTGCATGCGTTAGCCTGATGGTCCTGCCTAGGTGTAACTGAGCTCAGAGTAAAATAAAAGCCAAGTTTAATATTTTATTTGTGTACTTTATTATTTTCAAAGCTTTTCTACACATTATTTAGGTTGGCCTTCAAAACAGTCTTAAAGAGGCAGGTAGCACTGTTATCTGATGTCATTTCCTAGACCCAGATGTAAACAGTCATTTGCACTAGGCCATGCCACTATCTGTAGTAGAGAATCTCTGACTCCTTATAAGTCTCTTTCCATTCAACTCTGTTTGTCTGATTTATATAAAAAGTTACACAGGCACAAGAAACTTCAACCAAGTCGTGTCAAAGAAGAAGGGAAGGGGCTTCCTGGTGGCGCAGTTGTTGAGAGTCCGCCTGCCGATGCGGGGGACACGGGTTCGTGCCCGGTCCGGGAAGATCCCACATGCCGCGGAGCAGCTGGGCCTGTGAGCCATGGCCGCTGAGCCTGCGTGTCCGGAGCCTGTGCTCCGCAACGGGAGAGGCCACAACAGTGAGAGGCCCGCATACCGCAAAAGAAAAAAAAAAGAAGGGAATTGATAGCCCTAGAAAGGATGTGAGTAATAAGAAATAAACTGGAAATTTAATTCATAGGAGTCAAATTGGTAAATCACTGATGCACACTTTTTCTAATTTATTTTATAGCTAAGCTCAATATATGTTTAAATTTATCTCAACATATCAAAACTGGATAAGCTGAACAGAAAATATATTTTAATATGGAAATGAAAGTTAGAGACATAGTTTCAAAATGTGCATGTATTCATACTGATGTTGGCTTGAAGTTACCATTTTTGAGACCGTTTTATTCAAATATATGTTGGTTTCCCAACCTGCCACTTCTTAATTAATGTAATAATTTACTGGTAGTGAACACTCAAAATTAGGATGAAAATTTTCTCATCTTATCAATAAGGTTCTCTTGACTTACAATCTTCAATATGGTTTTCTTGACTCATAATCTTAATATCCTAGTTCTGCTGGCACTCATTCCTCACTACCTTTATTGTAATTCAATATTTCACTCTCTCACCTGCATTAATACAACAGCCTCATAAATGGAATCCATGTTCCTGTCTTATCACAAGACAACATATCCTCCATATTTTCATTTCACCACCACCATAAAGATTATCTCTATAAAATGCAAATCAAATTGTGTGTCACATGTACAATTCTAATATGGCATACAGTCCCATAAGCATCTGTCTCCCACCATTCTTCATGCCCTAAGCTGTATGCATATTAACCATATCCCTTTGAAGACAACTTTAAAATCTCTAATTATATTTACAAATCCTCAAACCAACTCGCCTTTTGGATATGTGAGGCCTCTGCATAGGATGCTTCTTCAACATGGAATATCCTTATCCCTCTTCTTTGCCTAGCTAACTTCTTATCTTCTAAATTTAGCTCAAATAACTGAGACTAAGAGGGAAACAAATTAAGAATGTGTTACGTGATCAAATTGACATAACTTATAATAATAATTTATAATAACTTATAACAATTTAAAAAATTATTCTGGCTAATGATGGCTAATGTGGAGGAAGATAAACCAATTAGGAGATGTTTTCCTTAGTCCATGACACACATGAGATTTTTAGAATAGGATGGTGGCAGAGGCAAAATGGAACTTAGTACAGATCTGTCTGATGCCAAGCCTGTATAAGCATTGTGCTACAAAAAGAACAGCATTTGAAAATTATGACTCCATCACTTACAAGCTTTATGATTATGGGAAAAGTCATTTTACCTAAGCACCAATGATCTCATCTATTTTACATGAGAATTAAATGAGATCATGTAAGTGAAGTGTTTCCACAAAAGCCTGGAATACAGCTGGTAGTCATAGACGGGGCTTACCTTTGAAAAGTATCAAATCTGGTAAGTTTGAGGCTAATTTTAAAAGTGGGTGAGCACTTCAGATATTGGATACAAACTTATAGAAAAAATGGCTCCCTAAATTCATATTAAACTGAAAGCATGACATTTTAAGAAAAAGGTTTAGATAATTTTAATCTTGAGCTAAAGGAAAATAGAATGACAAGACCTGCAGTCTGTGTGTGCTCAGATCTTAGTTCGTCACACTTTCTGTTGTTTTGTTCTTGGATAAGTTAATTAACTTCTTGCATTATCAAATATTTTTGATAAAAAGGAAGGCACTAGGCTATATAAAAACAATATTTCTTCTCATTTTTGAACTGAACATCTAGATAACAAATGCCCAGTTTGTGCAGGGTATCCTATTGGGTACTACTCATGTACAAATCAGTGGTGAACATTTTGTTCAATTAACATACAAAGATATAAATAGGAAATTACCAACAATCAGAAGGAAAGGCAATGCCAAATTCTCCGAAGAATTTGCCAAACAATATCATTTTGGGGGTTTATGTTCATGAAAAATATACTTTAAAAGATATTCATACACATATATTTATAATGGTAAATTGAGGAATAGGAAAGAACTAATGTTCAAAAACAGAAAAATGGTTAAGTGAAAAAGAGGTGACTAGAACAATATGTTCTAACCTTAAAAGTGAAAATTATATAGTATATATTAACATAAAAAATTGGAATGTTAGCTTTAAAAAAATCACAAAATACTACGCATGTTATAACTAATCCTATACACCAAGTCCACACTCAAACTGTATTTCCTCTGATAAGACTTTCCTGACTCCTAAGTTTGGTTGGTCCATCATATTTTAGGCTCCCTATAATATAAACTTAATATTTATGATACTTTATGTCTATTTACCCATCTTCTTGCAAGATCCATGCACTATCCATCTACCATACTGTTCTCAGAATTCATCAAAGCACTCCAGGCTTACAAGTCACTACAATGTTTGTAAATTTAACAAACTTTGCTAAAAGTAAGTTTGCATACAGCTAAGAGCTTGAACGGAGTTATTGTGGTTAATATCTGCTGAAGTGGTAGTAAGCAATTAGGACTTTATTTTTCAACTATAGAGTTTAATTAGCATTTCATAACCTTTGTACAATAAAAGGTCAACATCAGCAGACGTCACTTAAAAAAAGAGTCTATTGCTTTCTATGGATTTATCTGTATACATAATATAATAATGAATAGCACTGATGATTAAAAAGACAAGTGTAATGTTCAAATATCAGAGACAGAATTCGGGGCAAAAAGGACTATAGATTGGATTAGGAAGATTAATTCTCATGTTTTAAGACAATTTATAACTACTGTAATTTCAGCAATTAAAATTGTTAATATTCTTTCATAAAACTGTCTCATTAAGAGTTATTTTTCACTTATTTACAATAAAATATTATCTTCTTAAAATTTTTCCATGATAATCATAGATGTTTAAAAATGTATTACTCTAAAATTATTGCTAAATATTTAGAAAAATGAACATTATACATGGAGAACTTATAACTATAGAATTTAAAACTGGGTTGTGGAAAAAATCCCTTTAATTAAAATAAAATCATCTCTTCCATAGAACTATTTATCAAGAGATGTTCAAATATTATTTAACAAAAATAAATTATTGAAGTTACAAAAGTATTTTCATTCAAAATAATATTCTTTCTTGTACTTAATAGGTAACTCTTACTGTTAAAAAAAATGAGGATAAGGGATACAGTTTTTGATAGTTTGATTGAATGACTAATTGCAAAAAGTTAGCTTACTATTGGAAACCTTCGTTCTAGATTTCTAACTCAATTTGTATTCATTTTTAAAAGATGTCATATGTGAATAAACAGTTAATTCATGTACTGAACTGAAGGGGAGCTTTTAAGCTAAAATGGATGGGTCTTTAGAATTGCTGGTTAGTAAGTTCATTTTTTGAAAAGCCTCACAGAAACAACATACTTGATCAATTTTTGATGGAGTCATTAAAATTCAAGTTGCCATTTTTGTCAAAATGATAAAAATGTCTCATCTAAAATGCTCAGACATTCAACTGAGTTAGGAACATCAGAACCAAGAGACTCATAAATATTTTGGCTTCAAGACAGAAGACAGCTACAAAATTTGGAAACTTTCCCAATCCTATGCAATAGATTTGATGGATTCTCTTAATGACGAAGAATTAAGAGAGACAGAAGTCTAGAAAAGACTACATTTCTTAGATGCAAAGGAAATCTGAGAGTTAACTAAAGGACTTAAAAACATTTATAAGGATCATACAATATCTTTCACTCTTATTAAAAGATAGATAGGGATATGGGTTTCAATTTATTTTTATAGTTGAACTTTTGGGGGTGACCTTTTGAAAAGGATAAACAGAGGTGTGTTTTTCCTTCTCTGAGAGTCTTGGAGTTCATTAAGATGACCTATATGAGGCTCAGATACTGTTAGACTTTTTTTGCTGAGTGATTCTATTTAGTCTTTTATTTTACTCTGGATTATAGATTTTTTTAGTTGTTAGTCTGAAATCTCAGAGAGGTAGTTACAGCCATTTTATTTGTGTTTTCTTCAAAAGGAAGTAACAGCAACTAATTCTGCCTGCATGTACTTTTAGTGACTGCTGACCCTGCACGTTTATCCAATAAATGTGACTAATGGCAGATTTCGCAAAATGAGGTACAGCCCTTTAGATTCTGTAAAAGCCACACACAGAGGAATGACACTGCCAATATCACCACCAGAACCTTCCCATTAAGTGAAGACTGAACTGAAAATAAGGCTAGGCCTATGTTACTGCAGTGCCATGAAAACAAAGCAGATGCTTTGCCTGAAATGAAAAAATAAAAGCTCCTTAGGGATGTTCCAATAAAATTTTTGTGTGATTAAACCTAGAAGAAATTCCTAAAGAAGAACTTAAGGAGAAACAAAAGTGATTTTCTTGGGAAACAGATCATGACAAAATTGCAGAAAAGGCCAAAATGAATTTAGATGGTTTTCTTCCAATAGACTTGTCATCCTCTCAATAAACTCTAAATTCTACAAGGAACTTTTCCCAAAACACTCTGGAACAAAAGGTCTGAGGGTCTCAACACAGAAATGTTGAAAGATAAAGCTTGTTTTGGTACTTCAGAAAAAGCATTTAATAATCACTCCCTGGGTAAAGATGTAAAGAGGGTGAATTTTTCTCTTTAATCTTTGTCTTTGGCCACCTTTCCCTTTTCAGTATCCATTCCTTAAATCACAAGACAGTAAATATCTCCATACTATCCAGGAATCTCAAATTCAATCCCAACTGCAAGTGGCCTTTCTGGAGTGAGAGAGAATAACTGCATTTGAGATCATTTGGCCACAATCCCAATATATGCATAATTAAACAGTTAAACTATAATGTATGCTTTATACGTTTGAGCCTTATGTAAGAAGAAAAGGTAAAAAACAGAATAATTTGACAAAGGAGAAGATGGTGTGCCAAAATCTAAAGGGCCTATGAAAGATAAGTGACTGATTCCTGTGATGGCTATTAAAAGTCAAAAGTGTAGGAAAAAGGAATGAAACTTCTTTTGGTTGTGAAGAGGGTATGACCAAGTAGAGTACACTACTGCTCATATATAATTACAGGAGCACTTCAGGCTTTAGTTCCAACATCATAATGCCCTTATGGAAATTCATGCATTATAGACATTCTTCTAGTTATTATTACTAGAATGTTCCTGAAAGGATGCATGTGTGTTACTTGTTCTAACGCACAATAGCAAGAGTCACATTTCACATTGTATATTTGTTATTTAACAAAGATTGAGCTCTACCAAACTATGGCATAGAAAAGGGAAACTTTTATTGACAGAAATCGTGGCAGAAAAATGAAGGCATTATATAGGAAAGAGATGCAATGGTGAAAGTTCCAGGGATTCCTTTGAATAATCGTACTTATAAAATGGCATAACTGGGGGAACAGATATTGAAAACAATGACTGAGAGAAGCAAAGACTTACTTTTGAGTTTCCAAAAGGGACACTCTTATAGCCAATAGCAAGTCAAGCTATTTAAGTAATGTGGTACCTTTTTATCTAATTAATGTATTATGATTATCAGTCATACTTGATACCACAGGCTTGGGTTTCTAAGAGTAAGCATTTTTTTAATAACTAGGTAAAAGCACTATCAAATAAATAACTTAGGAGAAATTTCAACCAACTACATCATAATTTTCTGTTTAGAAAATAAAAGGTTAACATTTTGAACAGTAAGTTTTTCCAACACGTTTTTTTCAGCCTAACGTAAGAGAAAATAAGAATATATAAAATTGGGTAGTTAAGAGTAAACTGATTATTCCAGAGAAGAAAAGACTGTGTCTTCAGCATACAGGGACCTAGATGTGTCCTATGAAGTAGATTTACGTTTCCTGGCATAGCTTAAAAGACTTTAAAAAGTAAAGCAATCTGGTTCAGTGGAGACCAAGAAATAGTATTTGGCCAAACTCTCTGAAATAATTACATAAATGTGGCAATTCACAGTAACCGAGGCAAATATTTACCAGCTCCTGACAAATAGATGGGTTGAGGTAAGAAAGGTATAAATTTTAAAGATGTTCTGCTCCCAAAAGCATGGCGTAGCAAGTGGGGAATTAAGGATGACTTCTGGGTTTTAGTTTTGAGATAACTGACTAGTCTCCATGTGTCAGACAATGAAAAATATCTGGTAAGGGTTAAAAGAGACAGGAGGATATCTTGCTCTGCCAGACCTAATTACCACATTATATGTAAGAATGAAGCTTGTGAATCAAGATGCAGTCAAATGTCAACTGTCTCCAAACAACAGACGAAGCCATGCAAGCAAATGGGAGTTCAGAAAACAGGTGTTAAAACACTGGGTTCCAAAATCAGATAGCCCTGGCTTCTTATGCTGACCATACCCTTTAACAGCAGTATTACTAGGGAATAATCTTTAAGCCTCCAATTTTCATCCCTAAAATGTGAATAGTAATTCGAGGCATCTTGTTAATGTGGTCATAAAACTTAGGTGAAAGAATGACTGCAAGGCTCTGTACCTGACATATATGTGCTCATTAAAATATCATAACTACTGCTGACTTCATTACTAATACTAAACTACTATCTGCTATGAAGCGAGAAAGGGAAAGGACAAAGCCCCAAGGCAATATATCTCAGGGGTGTTCCACATCAATGAGGTCAATAAAAGTAACAATTCAGGACTGCTGAAAAAAGAATAATCTGACAAGATGCAGGAAAAAATAGGGAAATTTGGTGCTAGAAAACCTACAGGGCCTTTGAAAGGTAGCAACTGATTACTGAGATGTGAAATAAAAAGTTCAAAGGATAGGAAAAATGAATTAAGCTTTTATTATGGCTATGGAGAAACAGTGAATTAAGAACTGATATGATGATCATATGGTGGATAACAAGATTATGTGAACAGATGAAAATAATTATCACAGCAATAAATTCCTGAGTTTCATTTATTGCATGTTATATATTAATGATAATATATTCCTGAAAATGTGCTTATGATTTTAAGTGTCTCAACCATGTTTACTTGGATTATGTCCACTCTCAGCAATAGAAAGAACAAATTTATAATGTCCTATAAGAAGCAATTATGTGTAGTTATTATATTACAGAAAGATAAAAGAAAAAATCGGCCATATTGCCACTTAAAACATGTTGTAATTTAATATGTCCTTGTGCTTTTAATTAGTATGTCAATTCATGTGAGCTTATGAATGTTATTTTTTTTAAATAACTTATTTATTTATTTATTTATTTTTGGCTGTGTTGGGTCTTCGTTTCTGTTCACGAGCTTTCTCTAATTGTGTTGAGCAGGGGCTACTCTTCGTCGCGGTCCGTGGGCTTCTCATTGCCGTAGCTTCTCTTGTGGAGCACGGGCTCTAGGCGCACGGGCTTCAGTTGTAGTTGTGGCACATGGACATGGGCTCATAGTTGTGGTTCGCAGGCTCTAGAGCGCAGGCTCAGTAGTTGTGGCACACGGGCTTAGTTGCTCCGCGGCAATGTGGGACCTTCCCTGACCAGGGCTCAAACCTGTGTCCCCTGCATTGGCAGACAGATTCTTAACCACTGCACCACCAGGGAAGTCCCATGAATGCTATTTTTAAAGCCCAAATGGAAATTATTTCAGGCTTCTGTGTAGCATATTAGAACAAATCTTAGCTAAAGGTTTCAGCTAATTGATAGTGAACTATAAATGTCTTAATCTGTTTCAAGGGTTTTTAGTTTGTAATTTAGTGGCCTCAAAAGAAAAATGTTACAAACTTAAAAGGCTACTTCAGTCTTACTATATGTGACATATTAGGTATGGCTTTCAATGTTTTGAAATCATCTGAATAAGATACTTTTTTAAAAAATATATTTTCTTTTAACAGAAGTTGTCATTAGATTTTCTTATTATATTGTGGTAAGAACACTTAACATGAGATTTGCCCTCTGAATAGAAATTTAGATGTATAAAACAGCAGCAGCATCGATAGCACAATGTTGTAGAGCAGATCTCTAAACTTAAGCATCTTGCCTAATTGATATTTTATACCTAATTTCCCATTCTCTCCAGCCCCTCACAACCACCATTCTATTCTATGCTTCAATGAGTTTGACTATTTTACATACTTCATACAAGAGAAATCATATAGTATTTGTTCTTCTATGACTGGCTTATTTCACATAGCATAATTTCCTCAAGCAGAATTTTACTAAAAACTTTTAGCAAAGGTTTTTTTCTATTTTTGGGGTTTTGGGGAGGGATTTGCTTTGTTTGGTTTATCTTTTGCCTTCTCTTTCAATATTAAACATATATATTGAGATATATACTGATATACATTTAAATGTATTCTATATATTCTCTTCCAATATTTTATATATACATAATACATAATAAAATCTTAAAGGACAAAAAGAATAAAATGATTTAAACAAGAAACAAAAAGGTATGATTAGAGAGACTATGAGAGAATATGTTAAGTTGAATTACAGGTAAACTGAAGGTTATAAGATTACTGAATTAAGTGGTGCCATGATTAGAACAGTAGTGAGGAATAAAGGTTGTATGTGGGTGACTTGAAATAATAGCTCATAATAATAGGATAATTTCTACAGAAATTTCTTAAAATATGCATATGTATAAGAGATATAAAAACACCACACACTATGACTATAAAAGGAGGCTACAGTCTTGGGGTATTTTTGTATTTTTAAGAATCATATACAGGAATATCTCATTTTATTGCACTTCACTTATTGCACTTCACTTTATTGTACTTCACAGATAGTGCATTTTTTTAACAAATTGAAGGTTTGTGGTAACCCTGCATCGAGCAGGTCTATTGGCACCATTTTCCAACATCATTTGCTTACTTCATGTCTTTGTATCACATTTTGATAATTCTTGCAATATTTCAAGTTTTTTCATAATTATTATGTTAGTTATGATGATCTGTGATCTTTGATGTTACTATTGCAATTGTTTAGGGTGCCACAAACTGCACCCATAAAAGCGAACTTAATTGATAAATGTGTGAGTGTTCTGACTGCTCCACTGAACTGCCATTTCCCTGTCTCTCTCCCTCTCCTCCGGCCTCCCTATTCCCTGAGACACAACAATATTTAAATTAGGCCAATTAATAACCCTACAATGTCTTCAAAAACACAAAGTGTTCAAGTGAAAGAAAAAGTATCACATCTCTCACTTTAAGTCAAAAGATAGAAATGATTAAGCTTAGTGAGGAAGGCTTGTGGAAAGCCAAGATAGGCTGAAAGCTGGGACTCCTGCGCCCAACAGTTAGCCAAGTTGTGAATGCAACAGAAAAGTTCTTGAAGGAAATTAAAAGTACTAATCCAGTGAACCCACAGATGATCAGAAGGTGAAACAGCCTTATTGCTGATGCGGAGAAAGGTTTAGTGGTCTGAATAGAAGATCACACCAGCCACAATATTCCCTTAAGTCAATGTCTAATCCAGAACAAGGCCCTCACCCTCTCTTCAATTTTATAAAGGCTGAGAGAGGTGAGGAAGCTGCAGAAGAAAAGCTTAAAGCTAACAGAGTTGGTTCATGAGGTTTAAGGAAAGAAGAGTCTCCAAAACATCAAAGTGCAAAGTGAAGCAGCAAGTGCTGATGTAGAATCTGTAGCAAGTTATCCAGAAGATCTAGCTAAGATCACTAATGAAGGTGACTGCACTGAACAACAGATTTTTAACTTAGACAAGATAGCATTGTATTGCAAGAAGATGCCATTTAGGACTCTCACAGCTAGAGAGGAGAAGTCAACACCTGGCTTCAAAGCTTAAAGGACAGGCTGACTCTCTTGTTAGGGGCTAATGCAGATGGGGACTTGATGTTGAAGCCAATGCTCATTTACCATTCCAAAAATCCTATGGCCCTTAAGAATTATGCTAAATCTACTCTGCCTGTGCTCTGTAAATGGAACAACAAAGCCTGGAAGACAGCACATCTGTTTACAACATGGTTTACTGAATATTTTAATCCCACTGTTGAGACCTATTACTCGGAAAAAAAGATTTTTTAAAAATATTACTGCTCATTGACAATGTACCTGGTCTCCCAAGAGCTCTGATGGAGATGTACAAGGATATTAATGTTGTTTTCATGCCCAATAATGTTGTTTCCATGCCCACTAACACAACATCCGTTCTGCAGCCATGGATCAAGAATAATTTCGACCTTCATGTCTTATTATTTAAGAAATACATTTTATAAGGCTATGGCTGCCATGATAGTGGTTCCTCTGATGTATCTGGGCAAAATAAGTTGAAAATCTTCTGGAAAGGATTTATTCTAGATTCCATTAAGGACATTTACGATTCAATGGAAGAGGTCAAATATCAACATTCACAGGAGTCTAGAAAAGAGTGATTCCAATCCTCATGGATGAGTTTGAGGGGTTCAAGACTTCAGTGGAGGAAGTAACTGCAGATGTGGTGGAAAGAGCAAAAGCATAAGAATTAGAAGTGGAGCCTGAAGATGTGACTGAATTGTTGCAATCTCATGGTAAAATTTTAATGGATGAGGAGTTGCTTCTGATGGTTGAGCAAAGAAAGTGGTTTACTGAGATGGAATCTACTCCTGGTGAAGATGCTGTGAAGCCTTTTGAAATGACAATAAAACATTTAAAATATTACATAAACTTAGTTGATAGAGCAGCACTAGTGTTTGAGAGGACTGATGCCAATTTTGAAAAAAAGTTCTCTATGGTAGGTAAAATGTTATCAAACAGCATTGCACACTACGGAGAAATCGTTTGTCAATCCGTGTGGCAAACTGTATTGCTGTCTTATTTTAAGAAATTGCCACAGCTGCCCCAGACTTCAGCAACTACCTCCCTGGTCAGTCAGCAACATCAACATCCAACATCAACATTGAGGCAAGACCCTCCACCAGCAAAAAGATTGCTACTCCCTGAAAACTATAGCATTTTTTAGCAATAAAGTATCTTTAAAGTATGTACATTATTTTTTTAGAGATAATGCTATTGCACACTTAACAGACTACAGTATAGTGTAAGCATAACTTTTATATGCACTGGAAAACCAAAAAATTTGTGTGACTTTTACTGTGATATTTGCTTTATTGTGGTGGTCTGGAACTGAACCCAAAAAGTCTCCAAGATATGCCTATATTTAAAAAGCTATCAGCTTAAAAATAATAAAGCACTCATTCAAAATCTTCTACCTTTGCAGAAATGGAAAGGCTGAAAGAGAACAAATAAGATGATATATTTCAATAAGTACATAAGCCCTTTGAAATGATTTGAGTGCCCAAAGACAGGGTAAGAGTAAAACAATGAAAAGAACACATTTTTACAGATGGTGTTCTTTTTGCTTTTCATATGATGAATAAAAGGAAACTATTCTGCTGGTTCATAATTCCGGAAGTCCAGAGGAAAGGCAGTTCTGAAAAGTATTTGAAGACCCTGGCTCTTTCTAGTCTGATGGTCTGTACTCTGTAGTGCAGTGTTAGGCTTCATCCTGAGGCTGCTTCCTCCGTGGTTGTACAATGGCTTCTGGAAGCCCTTGCTTTCTCAATTCTGTCTGCTGCATGGGAAGTGGCACAAGCCCCTCCCTAATCATGAAAAGGACCTTCTGCCAGTTTTAATGGCCTGATGTAGGTCACATGTCCACTCATAAAGCAGTAGTGGAATGTCAATCACTGATGTGCTTAAAGGTGGGTTTCTGAACCAGTTGCTAACAAGACATGTGGAGTTACTACCTCTGCCTTAGATTAACTAAGGTTAAGCTGTAGAGCTTTGGCCAATCACCAAAATGGCTATACAATCAGCCAGAGGTGAGGTGGATGTGAGGAAACCAACCATAATGTCTACCTAAAGGAACCCTTCCCATACAAATGTGGTATGATAAATACGTATACAAATATTTGAATTCTGGAAATTGAGCATTTTATGTTATGATCTTTAAAATGTACACTATGGTTAAGTACCTATAAAATACAGGCTTAAAATAGTTAATAATAATGAACACTTTTGCCTGTTGTTAGCGAAAGACATATTTCTCTGCCCTTTCTAATCCATGTCAAACAAATCAAAGAACAGGTTTATAAACTTGACATCTGATAATATGGTTGGCTAATTTCAATAAGCTCAATGGTCACTTATGCTAGTGATACTTCAAAATTGCAAGGCAGAGAAGTACATATTCTAGAATTACATCCCATAGCCATCTTATTGTGAATCAACTATTTCAGGCATTTAAGTCTAATAAAGTAGATATCCTTCTGACAGATGAGGAAGCTGAGGCTTAAAAAGGCCAAGTAACTCCTCCAAGGTCACTGAGTTAATGAAACAGATCCAAGACCATAGTCAGTTCTCCTGAAATGAATCCAACTATCTTTTGCTATATGCATTGCAATGAGTTTACGTTTTATCTATGCCTAATAAGATGCTTAAAGTGGACACTTTCCCTTTCATTTTTGAGAGAGGTCACAAAAACTGAGAATAACACCACAGTGACAAGCATCCCCGTATTCCACAGTGAGCAGATAGACCATGAATGGAGTACTTGTGATATTAGTGATCTAAAATATATGTAGTAACTTTTGGCCTATCATCCTTTTCCAGGCTAAGTAAAAGGTTTGAAGCTGAAGAAATGAACAGAGAGATTTTGGGGAGGAATTTGTAGGAATGTTGCGGCATTTCCTCTCTTTACATCTCATATGAGAGAGGAGGGATCATCATTCATTACTGCTCCAGAGATCGGCCCATGCCTCTTAAAGTTATAGGGGAGGCTGAGACTGACACTGGACTGCAGCCTGGAAAATTCCAAAGGTAAGAGGCTATAAGGCTAGCATTCTGGCTAGGGACACAGAAAGTAGAGTGGGTTATACTTCTTTCAATTATGAGTCAAATGGACCTATTTCTAGCTGATCAGATATGAAATACTTGGTAGTGAACAAGACTGGATTTATTGTAGTTTACCCAAATATAGGTAACAGACAAATATCTGGGGGCTAAAACAAGAATAATGCAAGGCAACCCAGAGGAAAAGCATCAACTCTGTAATATTGAGAGAAAGCAATATCCTTGATTAGCTTCTGAGTATCTCACGACAAAAGTCAGCTTAGAATATCCCCAATCCCAGAAAGTACCCATAACAGAGAACATCGCTACCAAGAAAGTAAAGTTCTTCCTCATCTTCAAGTCTCTTCCCTTTCTGAACTCTAGTCTCAGATTAGGAACCAGGAAACAGTGAGCAGGGGAGGAGAAGAAAGGATGTGGGAAAAGACAAAAAGCTGAATACAAGCCCCACTCTGCCTCCTAGTTTCTAGCCTGAAATAAGACTGAGTTGTAAGAGAGGAGAAAATTAAATTTAAATAAAAATGAAGAATTGGAAAAATATATTAGACTGGCCATTTAATTTCTGAAATTAGATAGTTATTTTAAGTAAAAGAGCCTGTAAAGCATTTATATTATCTAACAGTGACTGAAGAAGTTGTGGAACTTGCATGAGATTCATCCAAATGGAAAGACAACACAGCCCACTTTGGGGCATTAGGAGAAAAGAGTAGTTCCTGTAGGAGTGCACCATGCTGAGCATTGTGCTTTCAACATACTGGTACCATACACCAAAATACTAACAATAATAATAATAACAACAACCGCCTTATATTTGAACAAATCACCTTCCAACTAGTATATATGTAGTAAGTGTACTTCTTTGTAGCAGTGACTAATGAAGCTAAAGAACTAAAGTTTGGGGGTTGCAAAATCTTGGTGCTTGCATGTTCTAGTTTTGCAGTCTTTGATCCATTTACTTAAACATTTATATCCTCCATTCCTTCATGTGTAAATAAGATCAATATGCTTTCCTTTAATATAGTTTTCTCAACCAAATATGACTTTGTCTGACAGAGGATATTTGGCAGTATCAGGAGATATGCTTAGCTGTGACAACTGGTAGGTGTTACTGGCATCTAGCAGGTAAAGGCCAGGGATATTGCTAAACATCCTACAGTGCACAGGACAAAATCCCACAACAAAGAATCATGTGGCCCCCAAATCAATGTTGCTGAGGTTGAGAGAACCTGCTATTAAGCAATGCCTATTAGAGTTATAAAATATTTTAAATGTCAACTTCAGGATTTGACACAGAATAGATATTTAATGAAGACTAGTGTAACCCTTAGGATGGATATGATTGAAAGTAATGAAAAATATAACTTAAACTGACTTAAAATAAGAAAAATTTTTAGCTGACATAAGAGAAGCTGTGGTGAGGATGGGCATCAGCAGGGTTCAAAGACTCAGAAATGTCATCCTGGATCCAAGTTTTCTAACTCTCCTTAGTATGCAGTGTTAGTTTTACTCTAAGGCTGGTCCCTCCTCACCATATAGACACCAGTGAATTTGAAGCTACACATTTTGGGGTTCACATCTAGTAAGAGATAGAAAATATCACTTTCATAGTTCTCAAACACAAGAATATTCTGTCCCACATGTGCCCAGCAAATCTGTCCTCTATGTGCATTGACCCACCTAAGCCTAGTCTGAGCCATTCCTGAATCTATCACTGCAAGACAGAAAGATCAAATGTTTGGCTTAGTATGACCAGGTGGGGCATAATGGAAAGTGAGATGAGAAGAAAGAAGGACAACCATAATATCCAGAATGGCTAGCTAATATCATTACCATTTTCATCCTTCTTTATAGACACCTTAACACACTAATCTATAAGCTTAAGAAACAGTATCATGGAAAAGAGTCAGAAAATGATCACTGATATCATGAGATTGTGATTTTTCCCAGAGCAATATGTATAAAGCAAAAAAGAATAGGATTTAAGAAATAAATTGGTTTGGCAAAAAAATAAAGGTCAAAAGAAGGAGGGAGAAAATAGAACTCGAAAAAGTAATTTCATCAGAACAAAGACTTCATTGAGGGCTATGGCTTGAAGGAGAGAAGTCAGGGAGAAAACTGACCAGGAACCAAGAAGAATTATAAACTCATATGCTTCTGAAAGAATAGTCTCCACCTGCAAATTAAGATCAAGTGTGAGACACGATGTGAGGTGCTTTTGTTAAAGGAGGAGATGAATAAAGACCAGAGAGACAGAGCTGGAATTCTGACCTTTGGTATGGAGCCATAAAAAGCCATTCTGATTCCTAAGTTACAAACCTAATGTAAGACCCAAGATAAAGTCAATTAAACATTCTATAGGAATGGATTGGAGGATAGAATGTTCTGATGACTCAATACAGAGGAAGGACAAAAGAGGAAAAATTTTTAAATATCAAGGCTCTGGTTTTAGAAGAAATCCTCTTTGCTTTTTAAGCAAACCATTTCAGAATGGTAATGAGGAGCCATTTATATGCGGAAGCACTAGATTTGGGGGATGTTTTCTCTCATTTATTTTTCATTCTCTTTATTTCATTATATTATTTAATGTATAATTTCCTTCAACTTTTAGGTATGGAACTCATGAGTTTGAGAATTCTGGAAATCTGTCTGCCTCTATATATCTTTCCCCACCAATATTTCATACAACCCCATTATTCTATGTCTATGTTCTGGGGGTTTGAGGAATGTACCAGGATAGTACTTTGAAAAGTTCTGAAAACACATGATGATGTTTAGCATATTTGACTAAACTATCTAAAATACCACTGTCCCTGCATCTTGGAAAATAACAAAAGTCTATCTAATCAAAATTAAATTTCTATTAGAGTAAAACATTAGTTCATTACGGCAAAGGGAGAAATTTAATCTGAAACTGCTACCCAGGAATACTTTAGATATAATAAAGACATGGTTATAAATAGTAAAGACAAGCAACTATTCTTGTATGATAATTATGTCTCAAGTATTATGTTGTAGGTTTTGAGGGTAAACAAATTAATAATATATTAATGCTGTACTGGTAAAACTCTTGATTTAATGCAAATCCTCAAGAAGGGGCATGACCAAATATATGTGGGCCACTGAAAAGACAGAGAAACAAGCACCCATTTACATACTATCTAAAGAAAAAATAATAATATGACTCTCAAGCCCCTGTTCCTCCCCATTCCATATTTCACCCACATAAAGTAACCATGTTCTAGAATCTTATGTTTTCCATTTCTATTATAGTATTAATTTTGCACATTTATGCATTTAGTTATAGTTCATTTTCACTGCTGCATTGTATTCCCCTGTATAAATACACTGCAATTTATATATTCATTGTTCTGTCGCTGGACATTTGGATTATTCTGACTTTTTTCTATTATAAGAAATGTAGCCAAGAATGCTCTTATCTCCTCATCCACATTCAGAAGAGCTTCTCTGGATTATATCCCTATAGTTGAAATTATCATATTATAAGGTATGCACATACTCAAATTTACAAGGTAATAACAAGTTGTTTCACAAAGAGATTGTGCCAATTTACCTCTCACCAGCAGGCAAAATTATAAGCATTGTTCTATATACTCTAACAACTTGATTCTGGATGTTTTAGGGTCTGCCACCTTTGGTGGTAGATTTGAAACGGTATCTCATTTTGTTTTTAATTTATATTTCCCTGATTACTAGTAATATTGCATGTATTTTTATAGATTTATTAACCATTCTTATTTCCTCTTCTGGAAAATATATATTTATGCCTTTGGCCATTTTACAGGGTAATTCTAAAGATTCTATTCTGTGTATGGGGTATTTTTCACATATCACTGATACTAATCCTTTGTTAGTTACATATACCTTCAAGTATATAAATATATATTTTTTCTTTTTTGCGGTACACGGGCCTCTCACTGTTGTGGCCTCTCCCGTTGCGGAGCACAGGCTCTAGACACGCAGGCTCAGCGGCCATGGCTCATGGGCCCAGCCACTCCGCAGCATGTGGGATCCTCCCGGACCGGGGCACAAACCCGCGTCCCCCGCATCAGCAGGCAGACTCCCAACTGCTGCGCCACCAGGGAAGCCCTTCAAGTATATTTTTAATGAAGACAAGTTTATGGCTTATCTTTGTACTTTATAAAATGTTTAGATTTTTAAAATCTTAATTTTACAGGAGTCAAATTTCTCAATATTGTTCTTATGGTTTGTACATTTTTCTTTATTGTTTATTGTTAATGAATACTTAAATATTTTCCTTTATATCATAAAGATTCTCCATTATTTACTTCAAAAGTTTTAAAAGATTTGTTTTTGCACACTTATGTCTCTACTCCAACTGGAATTTGTGAACAGTGATTCATGAATAATGTAGTCACAAATTTTAAATATTTTCACATGCGCAATCAACTGTTCTTAAAGCATTATTAATAATCCACTCTTTCCCCACCGATCTGCAAAAATACTTCTATCAAATACTTTTCATATTTGTGTGGATTTGTCTGTAAATCTCTATTCTTCTTCATTGGACTCTTTCTTGAATATCTCAGTGCTAATGTCACATTAATTGCTAAAGTTATATAACAATTGTTGCTATTGGGTTTGGCCAAGACCTAAACATGTTCATTTTTTAACTATGTCTTGGTTCTTCTTGATCTGTTTTGTTCTACATTAATTTTATAACTGTCAAGTTTGATAACAAAACCTATTATAATTTTTGTTTGGAATGATACAATCTACAGATCAATTTTAGAGGAAGGTACATAGGAACAATACTAGTACAAAATTCAAACTATTTTTCTTGGAGAAAATTAATAATCCTTTGAGAAAACTTTCTTGAAAGACATTAGATGATATGGAAAAAGAGAGAGATACTTGGTTTATAAAACGGTGTTAAGACTGTTTTAACACATATTAGATTATCTCAAGCCATCCTTCATGTCTCTCAATATCTCATGTATATTCTATTTCTACTGTCCATTGTGTAATTTCTTCAGTTCTCCCTTCAACTTCACCAATTCTTTCTTTTATTGTGTCTGATTTGCTGTTGATTGAATTATTACTTTCAACATCTTTCTCATTTTCTGAAGTTTCACAGGTTCTTTTTCTAACCTGTCTGGCTGTCTGGACACCTTTCATAGTCTCCTATTCCTAAACATTCTCTTGATTCAGATAGGTAGATGATAGATAAATATCTCCATTATGTGTGTGTGTGTATATACACACACACACACATACTGGTTTTATATATACATTCTGGCATCTAAATATGAAAACAGTGAGAATCTGATTTTGTTTTCTATTTGTTTCTATTACTTCTGCTTAGTTCTACTGTCTCATTCATTCATAGTGCTTTTCCTCTCATATATTTTCTGATGTTTTATTATGAGTTATTTAGTGAAACCTTATCTGTGAAATTATTTTAGTCCTCTAGTTAAGGAGGGTTTCTTTAGAGAGCAATTATGATCGCTTCTGCCAGTTATCTATAAGCACTACCAATGAGGGACTAATTTGAAAATAATTTATAGTTTAAGATTGCTTTGAACCAGAAGTATGATAAATTCAGGTCACAAATCTATTTTATATATGGTATTCATTTTGAGGTTTTGAATTCTCAGGAGACTGTATTTATTGACATATCTCTCGTAGCCCCAGGGCTAAATTCAAGGCAGAAAAGTGCTTGTTTTTATTTTTCTCTCTGTAAAGCATCTTTTCTTACTTCTCTTACTCACTAAGCATGTTACTCTCCAGGACTCTGGTTTTAGATTGGCATTTCCTATGAGTCATCCCATCTATATGTGTCCTGGCTTTGTCTCCTTTCCCCAGCACTGTATGTACCCATCTAAAAAATGGAAGCTCAAAATTTTCCCAAGAACAACCAGCAAGTTTATAAATTGCTTATCTCTATAGGTTCTTATTTTCACTTTATTTTTATCTTTTAGTCAATATCCATTAGTTTCCTGAAACTTTTATGTATGTGTATGTGTGTATGTATGTGCATGTGTGTCATATTTAATCAGCATTCTTTTTGTTTACAGTAAGATATTTTTTCAGGCTATCTGGTCTTCCCTTTTGACAGAGGGAAACTCATAAACAAAATTTAAATATATATTTCCCATTGTTATTTTTGAGTAATTTTCAGAATTAATAATCATTAAATTATAGATCATTAAATAAATATGAGTCAAATAAAAATGCATCTTATGCTATACTCGTTTCTGGCAAACTACATTACCTTCTTAAAACAGGGTCTTATGTTATTATTCTAAACACATTTTCATTAATAGGAAACCCTCTACTAAGCACACATTTGGCAGAATATAACCACATTAGCTATTTCAAAAAAAGATTCAGAAAATTTACATAAATGCTTTCTAAGACTCGATCCTGAGGTACTTTCATAACCCGTGATACAGGAATATGTCATTAATGAAACTTCATTAATCTGAGGTCCTTTCAAAATGTTTGTGAACTAAGGTTCTTGATCAGGATCTAGAATTATTACATACTAATGTCAACATTAATGTATTGATGCTTCCATGTAGTTTCAAACTGGAGAAATTACTTATCTAATGTGTATGTGTGTGTGTGTGTGTGTGTGTGTGTGTGTGTATCACTGCTTTAAAAATGTTTTGCCTAAAAACAAAACTTATTTATAGTTTTTAACAGTTGTAAATTATGCAAAAACAACTATGCATTCTCTCATGATATTGGGGTTTACAATAGGTAATAATTTATATGTAATACCAGTTAATCTATCCCCAAAGAGAGAAATGTGAACTCAGAATCTGGCTTTCAACCGTATGGCTTGTTTTGCCTTGCTTTCTGGTTGTTGTGTTTATTTCTCTAGGTATGTTTACATTCAATGATAAAGTCACTTAGGCCAGAATAAACCATATTTTCCTTTATAGCTTTATATTGGGGTAAATCTTACATTTTCATATTTAGGTAAAATTGAGATATATCTACTTAGTATTCATAAAATAAAGCTAAAATAAGCTTATATTCTCCTTTAATTTTCTCGTTATATTATTTGGATACATATACATATGTATATGTATATACATATTCCTAAAATTATGATTACTTTCCAAGAAATACAAAGTAAATAAAAATGGATGGCATAGAGTGACATTTTTCATGTACAAAAAGGGATTCAACACCATAGTCAGTGCTATAGAAAGAAACGATAGCTGAGATTTTTAATAAGTATAAAACATTTCTTTCACACATTTGGGAACTATTTAAAGAAAAATATGAGAAATGGAGTTCATAAATGAGACAATATATGAAGTATTTTCCCATTGATACATTTATGAAACAATGTGAAAAATGAAAAGTGATTTCAAATTCTAATCCTCAGAAACCCAAGGGGTTGTCACACTGGGTCCAAAAATATACAAGAAATGTCTGGATCATCTCACTTAACAGATAAGCAAGGAAGATCACTGAAGTCTAATCAAAAGGACTTAAGAAGTAACAAAAGGAACTTTTACTAGCCAAATTTGGGGCAATTTAAGCATGGTGGTACTTAAGAAGTAATTAATAAAACCAAAAAAAAAAAAAAAACCCCACACATTATGTTTAGAGGATGCTAGGAAACCAAAATATTTGGATGACTTGTAAACTAAGGGAAAGAATCAAGTATTTATTTTGCTTTTCCTCTACAAGAACTGTACCTAAGTGTAACAGATATTTGATGAGAGTTGTTTTACTTTGTAAGTGATTTTCAGCTAACAGATGAAGAAATAATGATAAACCTAAAATATCACCACTTTGTAATGAGATAATGAATCTAATGAAATAATAAAATAATGAATCTCCATAACAACCAACAAAATTTAGTGAGTAGCTGATAGATAACTGTATAACAGATGTGCCAATTTCACAATACTTGAGAGAAACCCAGACATCATGTACTTCCTGAAAAAAACAAGTGGAATACACACGACAGTCGATGACTAATACTGGTCAAAAAAATGTGAACTTGAATCTTATCCAGATCTATATCTAACTACCTATTTACAGAAAATACAGATAACAGAAAAATATGTGAAAAAGATGGCAACCAGCAAAATCCATAATGTGGGGATCTATAAAGAACAAACCAGCCTAGTGTCTTCAATTAATTCATTGCAAGGAGGAAAAGAGGGAACAAGAATTCACAGATTAGAAGATACCTAAGAAATAACAACTAATTGCAATTTGTGGAACACCTTTGCATTTTGATTAGAAGAAACCAGTCATGAAAAAAAAACTTACGAAGGAAATATAAAAATTTAAACACTGATTGGATACTTGATTATATAAAGATAGTAACAGTATTTTTTTAGGTGTTATAATAGTAATGTGGATTTGTTAAAACAAAAAGTCCTTGGGCTTCCCTGGTGGCGCAGTGGTTGAGAGTCCGCCTGCCGATGCAGGGGACACGGGTTCGTGCCCCGGTCCGGGAAGATCCCACATTCCGCGGAGCAGCTGCGCCCGTGAGCCGTGGCCGCTGAGCCTGTGCATCCGGAGCCTGTGCTCCGCAACGGGAGAGGCCACAACAGTGAGAGGCCCACGTACCGCAAAAAAAAAAAAAAGTCCTTAACCTTTAACAATGCATGCTCAAATATTTGCAGATCGAATAACATGATGTTGGGGTTTGTTTTAAAAATATTAAGGTTGTAAAAGAGATTAGGTGGATAAATGAAATAAGATTAGCCATTTGGTGATAATTATTAAAAGTGGGTAATATGTACTTAGAGGTTCATTATACAGTTCTTTAATTTTTTAAATGTATGCTTGAAGTTTCCTGTAATAAAAATAACAAAATTATTTAAATATAAAGTAATATGATCCCCATTAGGAATGTTTACCCCTAAAATGACAACTTAATAGTGAAAAATAAATTCTAATATGAAATGTTTTACTATCTAATCCTCTACTTAATTGACAGTCTTTTTGATACCAAAAAATAGTTTTGATAATTTAACTATATAATTTGTAATGGTATTTATATATGTCATCTTATTTATTACTCAAAACAGTTAACACATGTAATATTTAAACATGTGCAGATATTTAGTTTTTGAAAATCTATAAATTTGGTGAAGTGCTACCCAGTTAGTTATTTAGGAACCAGCAAACTTTTCTGTAGAGGGACAGATAGTTATTATTTTAGGTTTTGTGGCAATGCAATTTGTCACAACTATTCAACTCTCCTAATGTAGCACAAGAGAACCATATATGATACAAAATGAATAGGCACAATCGTGTTCCAATAAAACTTGATTTACAAAAACAGTCAGTGGGCTGGATTTCACCCATGCACTCTAATTTGCCAACCCCTAAAAACTATGACCTCAGACCACTACGAATGTTGACAAAAGAATAGGAAATATATAAGAAGAGAAAGTCCAGAAGTAGATTCCAGTATACACGAAAAGAAAATAAATGGCAAGTGTGGTACTTTAATTCAGTGAGAAAAAAGATGATGAATTTTATCATTATAATCCATAATGGTAACATACCTAATATCCATTAAGAAAAAAGATAATACAGAGTGAAGTAAGTCAGAAACAGAAAAAAAAAAAATACTGTATGCTAACACATATATATGGAATCTAAAAAAAAAAAAAAAAGATAATTTAGAACTTTAGCCACCCTTGGATATGTCTGATAGATATGAAAAACATTTACAAATGTATGTACATATTGGTTACATATTTAAATACACAGAATAAAGCAATAATATTCTTAGAAAACTTTATATAATCATGTACATCCAATGATTTGGAAAAAGCTCCTAACCAATACAAAAAACTTAGAAGAAATGGAGCTATTTGACCATATGAAAATTAACGGTATTATGCAGTAAAATATTACATAAACAAATTCTATACTTAGACCAATATTTGCAAATGTAGGTCGCAGGGAAGTACCTTAAAATTAATAGAAAAGATCTTTTTTATGCATTGTTGGATTTGGTTTGCTAATAGTTCGTTGAAATACATGCATCCCTATGTTCATAGCAGCACTATTCACAATAGCCAAGACATGGAAACAATTTAAATGTCTATCAACAGAAGAATGGATAAAGAAAATGTGGGACATATGTACAATGGAATACTACTCAGCCATAAAAAAGAATGAAGTAATGCCATTTTCAGCAATATGCATGGACCTACAGATTATCTTACTAAGTGAAGTAAATCAGAAAGAGAAAGACAAATAACATATGATATCACTTATATGTGGAATCTAAAATATGACACAAATGAACTTATCTGTGAAACAGAAACAGACGCAAAGACATAGAGAACAGACTTGTGGTTGCCAAGAAGAAGCGGGTGGGGGAGGAAGGATGAACTGGGAGTTTGGGATTAGCAGAGGCAAACCTATATATAGAATGTATAAACAACAAGGTCCTACTGTATAGCACAGGGAACTATATTCAATTTCCTGTGATAAATCATAATGGAAAAGAATATGAAAAAGAATGTGTATACATATTTATAACTGAATCACTTTGTTATATAGCAGAAATTAACATAACATTGTAAATCAACTACACTTCAATAAAATAAATTTTTAAAAATTAAGAGAAAAGACAATCCAGTAGCAATGTAGGAGAGGATATGGGTGGCAGAGAATACCTGTGGCTTCCTAATGTATATTCTTGCCTTCTTCCTTAGTAACAGAAACCTGCTTTTAAACTGGGCACCCAGTCAAAAGCAGAAAGAACTACATTTTGCAAACTGCTTCTCTAAATATGTGTAGCAATACCTACCTTTGAGCCAGTGTAATATACGCAAGAAAAATGAATATGTGCATTTAAGAAAGATTTACTTTAAAGTTAAGCAGCAAGCACTTATTCCTCTTCTTCCTGCTTCCGAGTGTCTGGAATTTAATAGCTAAAGTTCCAGCGTATGATAGTGAACCAAGTAGAATGGCATGGCAGAGCACTCAGTAGACCCGGAACCCAGATCACAGCAGAAATCACCAATACTTGCATTTTCTACCCTAGATTTCTTTTATAACAAAGAAAATCACCTGTCTGTATGGTTCATTGCACTATTATTTTGAGTGTTTCATTTAATGCATCTGAATCTAGCTCTAATCAACAATAACAATTCATAGAAAAATAAAATGAAGAGCCAATAAGCACATGAAAAGACGCTCAAACTCAAATTAACAATAAAGTATTAGATAACATCCATCAGACAGAAATTTAAACAATTGATAACAACAGCAGATGGCCTGGATATGAGGGCACACTTGCATACTGTCAGAGGACTGTGAATTTTGATAGCCTTTTTAGAAACCAAATGGATAATATTAGCAGACTCTTTGACCCAAAAAGCCCTCTCCTGGAAATCTATGCCGATTCAAAAAAAAAAAAACAAACAATTTAAGGATAAAGTACATGATCTTTGTTATAGTATTCTGTGGTGGAAAAAAAATCAACAGAAAAAAAGTATTATCAGTAAGTGATATCAATAAGTATATGGATGAATAAATAATACCAAATTTATTATGTGAGGCATTAAAAGAAATAAATTGGAGGTATACTAGTTGACATGGATGGTTTCTACAAGGTATGCTTAAATAATGAATGTGTATACTATGAACCCAGGGTTATAAAAGCTAACAGTGATAACATATAAGTGTGGTGTTTGGGTATGTTGATAGATATGAAAAATGTTTGTACTGTAGAATACAGAAAAAAATACATGTATAGACTACACAAAGATCATTTAATTATAAATATGTAAATCCACATATGTATATCATATATATGATATATGAGCACAGTGAGACATATGAAATTATAAACATATTGTCACATCTGGGGCAGGGATAGAGTCTGATGTAGATAAAGATAAGTAGAGCTCAGCAAAGAGGAAAACAGGGAAAAAAAGGTATTATCCCATTTGAAAAAGGGTCAATACAATGGCTTATATAATACTATCACTGTTGTGTCTCTGTGCGTGTGTGTGTGTGTGTGTGTGTGTGAAAATGATGTAGGAATAATTGCCAAAATACTAATGGCTATTGCAGAATGACTACCAAAAGTATTTTATGATGCAAAATACGTATTATTTTTATTTAAGGTCATTAACCTCAAAATGCATTGGTTTTATTCCTAAACAATCAAAAAATTACCTTAGTTATCTCAAGAATTTTCACAATCTAGAACAAGATACTTGAGAACTGGCAGCTATGATGACATTAATATTCATGTAACATTAGTATCTTTGCCGTCTCCAAGAAAGCAACTGAGGCCACAGATGCTGCTTTGAGTAGTGTGTTATGCTTTTATGGTTTGGGGTTTTTATTTATTTATTTTGAAATTTTAACCGAATAAATTTTGAGGCTCATTTGCAATTATATTAGTTAATTTATAAGAAAAATTGTTACTTTCTCTTTTTGAAAAATGATACAGCTTAGTACTTTAAAATGCTTCTAGAAACAAACAATTGAACTAGTCAAGCCCCATAATAACTTATCCTTATAAGTAATGGATGATACATACAGTTGACTGCCCTGCATACATCACTTCAACAATGTACATCTCATATTTAGCCTTCACTCTTTAAGAGCATTTGAATCATGAGCAAACAGAAGCCAGAAACCTAATTACTTGCAATAAGCTTATTTCTCCAGAGGTATATCATATATTCCAGCTAACATAATAGGTATCTTCTTTATTTTCTCTCTTAAAATATTTTTAGAAGAACATTTATTCCCTGATGTGTACATAACGAAGGAACTAATAGGAAAGTGGCATGATCCTTCATACTTCATACTTCATGGTGGCTACTAGATTTTAAAATCAGCCAAGGAAGTGAGTTTGTTAAAAGGAACTTGTCTTAAATATGGACAATGGATAGGACTATTTGCAAACCTAGGAAACAAGCTTACAAATTAATAATAAGTTCCTTTTTTAAAAAGTACAGAGAATAAGATATATCTCTAGCAACTGGTAAAATGTATGACAATATATTTTGGACACAAGGATAAAGAGAATAATATCAAGTATAACAATAAGTCTAGAAAATGGAGGTGAAATTCTCAGTGGATATGGTACCAGATGTAAAGTACTGAGATGAGACAATGGGGGAGGGGGAATTACATGGCTACAATGGAAGTTGTAAATAATCCCCCAAACTACACTTACGGAGGCTGACATCTAAAAACGGCCTCCATACATAGAATAAAAGAATACTCTTCACTTAAATCCAAATAAATGCAATCCCATAGTCATTTGGGAAGGTCTATTTTGGCCATGGTTGGTCAACAGACTTCTTTTTTAAATATACTGTCCTTCATGCACTTCTTATGGAGATATGACCTCCTTGAATATAGAATATAGACAGTCATATTTTCAGGGTAGAAATTTCTGGGGTAAATAATGGCACTAACTAGACTGGAATTACGAGCAAACCAGATACAGATTTTTGAGAACCTCCCCATCCTCATGCTTTGCTTCACGTTGTTACCATGAGCATTAAGTCCTATTAAAAGAAAAATTCCCCCCCAAAAGTCCAACTGAAATATTAAAAGTTAAGTGATATCCCCCAATAATACTTATACAACAGGGATTTTAGAAAACAATTCAGGGCTTCCCTGGTGGTGCAGAGGTTAAGAATCTGCCTGCCAAAGCAGGGGACAACGGGTGCAAGCCCTGGTCTAGGAAGATCCCACATGCCGCGGAGCAACTAAGCCTGTGCACCACAACTACTGAGCCTGTACTCTAGAGCCCACAAGCCACAATTACTGAGCCCACGAGCCACAACTACTGAGCCTGCGCTCTAGAGCCCGTGCTCCACAACAAGAGAAGCCACCGCAATGAGGAGCCTGCGCACCCACAACGAAGAGTAGCCCCCGCTCGCCGTAACTAGAGAAAGCCTATGCGCAGCAACTAAGACCCAACGCAGCCAAAAATAAATTAATTAATTAAAAAAACAAACAAACAATTTAACTTAAACATAGACTGGCCCCATGACAGATAAGCACCAGCTAGGTGACAATACTTTTCAGGGCTGGGGCAAGGTTCTCCAGGAGGCTGCATATGTTTTAAGTCAAGTGTCCAACATATGGCATTGTTTCTCCCATAACCAGGATTCACAGGTCCAGGAATCACGGGGCAGAAATGGAAGTGGCACCATTTACTATTACCTCTAGGGACCCACTAGAAAACTTTTTGATTCCTGTTCCCAAGACTTAATGCTCTACTGGCCTGGAGATCTTAGTTCCAGAGAGAGCAATGCTTCCACCAGGAGATACAACAATGGTTCCATTGAACTGGAAGTTAAGACTGCTACCTGGCTATTTTTGGCTCCTCACACCTCTGAATCAAGCAAGGAAAGGAGTTACAGTGTTGGCTGGGGTAAATGATCATGAACCCCAAGGTGAAATTGGGCTAGTACTCCACAATGGAGGTAAGAGAGAGTGTTTCTGGAATACAGAAAATCCCTTAGCATGTTTCTTAGTATTACCATGACCTGTGATTAAAGTTATTGAGAAGTACAACAACCCATGCAAGGATGACTACTAATGGCCCAGACCCTTCAAGAATGAATCACCTTACTCGGCAATTAACCATGACCATCTCAGGTGCTTGCTAAAGGCAAAAGGAATATAGAATGGATAATAGAAGGAAGTAGTTATAAAAACCTGCTTATGACCATGTGACTAGTTAAGGAGGAGGACTAATTATCATGAGTCTTTCCTCTTTATTTTGTTATGAATGTTTGTGTGTGTATATATACATAACTAAGCAAACAACTTTTTTTTCTTTCTTCTATTATCCCCTTATCATGTAACATAAGCTGTACTGACTTTATATCAGTATTTAAGTATCGTTAATTTTACATTATAGTATTCAGGTCACAGGATGTCCAGAGAAGAGTAAACATCATTCAAGGACTTTACATCCTCATCTGGGGGGAGGGATTAGTGTTTTCAGTTGTATGTAGGATAGTTATATCATGTTAGGTGAAATTATAACCTTGTTATTGTTCCTGTTTGGAGATTAAGTATGGTTTAAGGTGACGCATATAGGTGCCAAGTTGACAAGCAGTGGTTGTCACTTGTGATGGTTAATTTCATCTGTCAACTTGACTGGGCTAAGGGATACCAGATAGCTGGTAAAACATTATTTCCGTGTATATCTGTAAGGTTGCTTCCAGAAGAAATGAGCATTTGAATTGGTGAACTGCGTAAAGTAGATGGTCCTCCCCAGTGTGAGGAGACATCATCCAGTCCATTTCAAACCCAAATAGAAGGAGGACAAATTCCATCTCTTTGCTTGAACTGAGGCACCCATCTTCTACTGCCCTCAGACACTGGTACTCCCAGTTCTTGGCCATTCAGACTCAGATCAGAATTTACACCATCAGCCCCCTGATTCTCAGACCTTTGGACTCAGACTGAATTACACCAGCAGCTTTCCTGTTTTGCCACCTTGCAGTCGACAGATGGTGGGACTTCTTGGCTTCCAAACCATGTAAGCCAATTCCTCTAATAATCTCCTTTTATACATATCTGTATACTTCCTACTTATTCCGACTAATACACAATTGGTCTTTAAAATAAGACTGGCCTAATGACAGATTAAAAATCATAGTTTCCATGGTTTAATTTACCATGACATCCAGCAGATTGGAAATTGTTTCCAACCATGAACAAGTAAGTACTTTTGAAGACTAGTTTAAGAGCACAAAATCACCTCAGATTTACTTAAACAGAATCTCAACATGACTATCTAAAACATTTGGAGGCTGGCTTCCAGGAAAAATCTCCTAATATGAAAAGGGGTGATAAACCTTACATGTGATTGGATCAGAAAAGTGGAAAAGAAACTACTTTAAGCTTTTCAACCATAGCACTAAGGTAAAAGAGAGCCTCTTCCAGGTCAAGTGACACTAATCTAGCTCTTTAGATCAGATATACTGATTAAAATTTCACCAGAAACACATTACTTTGGGACCTAACTTGATGCCAAAATGCCTTCTAAAATATCGCTTCTCAATGTGAATGTACCTCAGAACCCTGTGCCCTAGGGACCATGTATGTATCATGCAGCCTTGCGGCTAACCATGTCTGATGTCCCATTTTCCCACATCCATGTGAATCATCTATTACCATACTTTAACAACCACTATGTAAATGGCTGTTAAGTAAGTTTCGTTAATAGAACGCATGTCAGACTGATCGGAAGAAGTCACCTCATTTTCCGTGGAGACAGTAAAGATCTTTAAAATGATGTAAATTGTTCTTAATTCTAAGCATAAGTAGGGGCTCCATCTAGTTCTAAGAAAAAAGGAATTAAATATTAAGGCTGGTCCCTAGGAGAGTCAAATTTGGAAATATTTCACTTTCCACATATACTGAAAGACAAAAAGATATCCAATCCCTTATGACCCTGAAGATGGAGTAATGCCATCATAAACACTTAGGCTAGCAATAAGCATAGGAAAAACACAGAAAGAGGAAGAAAAGTACAGGTTTGTCCCCAGGAGAGTCAAATCTGAAAATGCAGTAGTTCTCCTATATTAGATTATTAAAAAGATGTACATTCTCCTCTGACCCCAGAGAATGGAAAAGTATCAATCATCTACATTTAAGTAGGCAAAAGGGAGATACAATCTCCATTCAGGTGTCCTCCTTTTCTCCTACTTCAGAGAGAAGACTTAGAATTGAGCAGAGGAGAAAGCACTTCAGTATGAAAGACACTCCACATTGATACACTGAGTTTTAAATCAGGTAAGAATTAAGTATTCTGAAAAGTCAAAGAGGGGCTTAGATATTGTTTGCAGTGTCTGTTGTAAGGTATAGGATATGCACCACCAATTTTAATTAAGAAACCAAAATACATGAAGGTCAAAGTTCTCCAAAGAAAAACTCTACACTATCAGAATGTGAAAAAAAACTTTAAATAGTCATAATAGTGCTGTTAAAATGCTGACATCTACTATACCACATGGCAGCACCATCTTTGGAGAAGGAAGTGTGCTGATTTCCAAAGACTTTTACCATGAAATGATCACCAAATCTGGGGCATTTACTCTGGGAAACATGCACAGTATTCTAGACAAGTATTTATAAATAGTCATTCTCCCAAAGGAAAGATGACAAGGAACAAAAACTGCTGTGTGTTGCTGCCCTTTTAAAAAAGAAAACACTTTAGCTGGAAAAGAGCACTGTCTTACTGTCACTGCTCTGAAGCCCACTCAGTTTAATGGAAGAAATGTACTGAAAAGGAAAACTGGTCCAATAGATTGTAATAATTAATGCAATTTTTACAAGCAGACAAGTTTTTCTTTCATGGGCCTGGAGAATTATTTGATTGTTCAGGAGTAAAAGCAAAAAAATCCATTGCTAGCTTGTAGAAAAGTTTTCTTCGAAGAAGGAGCCATTTTGAGGCAACTATTAATTATATTAAATTTCTCATCACAATAAAATCAGATGGTGTATAAATCAGAACTCATCATCAAATATCACTACCTATCATCCATATTAAATAGATTGGAAGAAATAATTCAAGTCATTAAAATTAAATTGTTTAATTGCTAACTAATTATACATCTATATTTCATTTGTAGATAAATGCTGACATCATCATCAGCCTTTGGTGGCTACACTACAGTCTTAAAATATTCCTGATTTTTAAACCTGAATTTTCATTTCTTTCTTCTTTAAGTCTTATCAGGAGATCTAAAAGGATCTGCCAATAATTAAATCAGACATTGGAATTTGACAAAAGTACAAGACTATCATGGTTTGAAAAGGTAGCTGGCTTACTTAGAGTCTATAAAAATATACTTTGAACTATTTCAGCTTGGGAGAAGTGGGCTGTTTCATCAAGTTCTTTCTTCCTCTCAGTTGAGAGATAGGAAACATATATATTTAAGTACCATTGTCTATTCACTTGCCTCCAGGGAGCACTGTGCAAATTAATGTGATTATGCTTATAAAACACACTGAGCCATGAATAGAAGCTGGCCTATTTATAATCAGAATTCTAGTCAGTATATATGTGTTGTGCCAATTTTTTATGCGATTTAATTTAAGTGTGGACTGTATAAGAGATGCCTGATTTACTGTTTAATCATTCTCTTGCCAACACTCCTCCCTCCCCTCTATCTTCATCCTTGTCAGTCACTTTACCACTTTGCCACCTTCACTACTACTGGATGCCTCTAATCTCTGATTTTCTGCTATCATTCTCAGGTATGCTATCAGAGTGAGCTATGTATGCTCGGAACTCCTACTATGTAACTACCATTTCAGTCAACTCAGTCTCTTTTGTGACCTTTCAAATCAACTGAGTCCTTTTTACCACCAAACTTTTACCATTTTCCGTCTCCACCTTTTTTTGCTTTAGTAGAAACTTGGCATTTCCTAAACCTGAACAGCCATCTTGCCCAAATGCTCATTATGAAAAGGCCATATTGTCTCTCCTGGCTCCTTATGGGAAAGAAGATGGTAAGGGTGTGCTTCCTGATAGCCAGGTCACTTCTCATTTAAAATATTGGCAATAGAATGGAAATGACATAGACTCCCTGTGTCACCTTGAGCAAGTTACTTAACTTCTTTGAGCTGTGGTGTCTTCATCTGTAAAACAGACAAAACCTCAGTTTTTTCCTAGGCTTCACTGACTTATGTTTACAAAGATGGAGTCATGTTAATAATAATTACCAAGATTTTATCTAGATTCTCCCTCATCTGCACATGTAGCATCTTTATCCATCTACCAGATCAGCACAGAATCTTAAGAATAAGTCTTACATCTACTCATGCACAAGTCTGTTCTCCTTGACACTGCCACTGTTCTACTAGGTTCCACTTCAATTAACTGCTTGGCCAGGTATCCCTAACTTTAAGGTGGAGTGCTTGTTAAAATTCAGTTTCTGAATCAGTAGACCTGGGGTGGGGCTTGAGGTTCTGCTTTTCTGAATGTTCCCAGATGATGCTGAAGCTGCTGATCCATGGGCCAAGCTGAGAGGTCAGACTTTCAGATTAGCGTGCTAAGCTCAACTTTCCCCTCCTATGTCTACGATGCTATCACCTGAGCCTTCTCAATAATGGATCGTTTTGGTGGTCTGTGTCCAAAGAGTTGAGGGACTTTAATCTCATCGTATTGCTCATTTTTCTGAGTATTACACTGTTTACTGCAACAGGCTTTCTCTCGACCAAAAGGAAACACATGGATCTATGCAGCTGATCTGGGGACAGGTCAAGGTTTTACCTATCAAATCAGAACCTCCCATTTGATAAATAATGGCTTTTGATGAACCTATGTTGACCTGGAATCTTCTTTGTTTCAGGACACATTCTCGCCCAAGAGAATCCTTAATCCTCCTTATAAATTATCTTCCGTAAGTTCTGCCCAATAAGGTCACCATATCTTTGTGGACTGGGCTTTAGTAGTAGGAAATAGTTTAAATAGAAGATTAGAGGCCCTGTGTTATAATAATTACTTCCAAGAGTTGTTAAGTGGATGAAAAAATATGTACACCATGTAGTTCACAGTGTATGTTCAGTTAGTGTTACCTATTCCTATTGTCCATCAATGTCTAGCACTTGAAGTGATAAGTATCCAAAAAACACTTCCCTTAGCAGAGTCATAGTTCTACAGTAGTAGCTAGCTGATTAGCAAATCCTAAATTTAAAAATGTGTTTATTCATGTATCCAGCAGATAGATGTTGAGTACCAAATATGTATCAGGGATATACCAGGGGGAAAATGAGATAAAAACTGCTGCCCTTGTGGAGTTAACATTCTGGAGGGGGGATTACAATCAAACATTCATTTTACCTTTTTGTTTTGCATTACCTACGAGCAAAGTTCCTGTCTATAGTAAGCCCTTGGGGTGTACACCTAAGGCCTTATCAGCAAAATCACTGCCATCATTTCACCACTACAAAGAACAAGAGAGGTCGATCATCTTATATTCTAATCCCAACCGTCTAAGAGATTTGTTTTCCCAGATAAGTAATTTACCTTCTTGATTATGAGCCTCCTCATTTAAAAATTATGAGCATTGGACTGTATTAGCTCTAAATTCCTTACCAACCCTATTAATCGATGATATTATTATTATACTACTCTTCAGACCCTCAGCTCTTGGATCCATTTTTTTCTCCCTCCTTGACAAATTCAAGAGCCAGCTAATGTGCTTCTCTTCCATCCCACATTTGCAAATATCTATACTAACTTTAATAATCACATTGTGGAGCTTCACAGCATCGTGGTTTGAAAACACTTCTCTCCTTCAGGCCATTTATGACAATATTCACTCCACATCAGTCATCTACACCTTGCACAACCATGGTAACTTGACATCTCATACTGTATTCTTATCCCAAGGTTTCACACATATTTTCACTCCCATACCTCACAAAGTTACACATTTCCCCCCATTCATCAGAAACTTCAAACTAAAGTTCCTTCTAATTCACTCAACTCACCGGCTCTTTTCTAGCTACCTGTGTTTCCCCTAAAATGGATGGTCAGCCATGCAATCCTTACTCCTGTCCACAATTAGGTTCTGTGATACTATCAACAATAGTCACCATTCCCTTTCTACACACATTCATCTACTTCTCCATTCCCTGGGCTGCAAAGCATAGATGGAGGAAGCATCAACACCATGCATCTATTCCACCAGAAATTTATGTGTCTACTAGCAAACAGAATCTTAATGTTGCTTTAAAAGTTCTTTAGTAATGCCTTACTGATTACTTTTTTCCTGATCTGTTAATACTCTCCTTCTTTTTCTGTATCTTGACAGATATTCTTCCTATTTTCCTAATGTGAAGAGGCCACTGATACACCTTCCCCCTTCAGTTTGTTTTTTCATCCTTAAAACAGACAAAAATGGTTCTTTTTCTCTTTACATGGTTTACTCCCAACTTTAATGTTCTTATTTTATTTCTTTCAGTGCTCTCTGTAATATTCCTTCTTGCCATTGCACTGTTGACTATATCTGCATATGAAGTGCAAGTCATTTCCTGATTAGTATCTGGTATTGACTCAATAACCCTGTTCTCTGTAAGGCTCTCTTCCATGCAATATTTTTTTTTTTTAAACATCTTTATTGGGGTATAATTGCTTTACAATGGTGTGTTAGTTTCTGCTTTATAACAAAGTGAATCAGCTATACATATACATATGTTCCCATATGTCTTCCCTCTTGCCTCTCCCTCCCTTCCATGCAATATTAATGTCACAAAAGATAGGTGAGGAAATGCATTCATGAAGTATGTGGAGTTTTACACCGACTATGACCAAAGGCAGTTGGAAATAAAACAGCGCTCCAGTACCCTAGAAGTTCCCTAATCTCATATGTCCTATTAACTCTTTTAAAGACGCACCAACTTTTTCCTGAAATAACAGTACCTTCATGAACTACAGATTCTCTTCCCCCAAACTCCCCCCTCATATTATTTTGACATGTTGCTGCTCTGTAGCTAGAGTTTGTCTCATTTTCATGTGGATTTTTTAAAGTGGTGTCCTTATCTTGATGAGGGGCAGTTACTAAGGCAAGTCAAAAAGAAGCATGAGCAGGTTACCTTTAGCAAGACTCTTGCTCTACGTGTATCAAACAACTGAGTTCCAGCTCCTCACTGCTCTAAGTGTGGTCTTCATACCAGCAGCATTTCATCACCTGGAAGTTTGTTTGAAAAGCAGAATTTTAGGTCCAACCCCAGAGACTTACTAGGGTAGCCTTACCACCCCAGAATCTTCATTTTATCAAAATATCTCAAGTGATTGCTGTGTACATTAATGTTTGAGATGATTCATTTCTCCTTAGCTCTCTGGTGGTAAAAATGAAAAAAGAAAAATTTGCAAGTCTGTCATCTACTTTTTTCTGTTTTGTCTTTTCTCAAACTCTCAACTTATACTCTAATAACTTTATCAGTTTTATCCAGTGTTATTTCTACAAACTAACTTTGATTGCTTCTCCATTTTTGATACAATAGATGCTTCTGACCAGTACTGCATACTCAATTCCTTGGACAGTTTTAACCACCAAACATTATACCACGCATTCACACACTGATCCTATATAGATGATTGCCGCCAATATATTGTATTGCCAATTATCTCCTAATTTATAAACTGTAGACAGTGAAATCATATAATTTAAGAATTGGAAGGGACGTGGAGATCATAAGTCTAACTCCCCTTATGATGTCTGGTACAAAGTATGCCCTTAATAAATATTTGCTGAACAAAATTTTAAAAAGATATAAAGAGGGGTTTCCCTAGTGGCGCAGTGGTTGAGAGTCCGCCTGCCGATGCAGGGGACACGGGTTCATGCCCCAGTCCGGGAAGATCCCACATGCCACGGAGCGGCTGGGCCCGTGAGCCATGGCCACTGAGCCTGCGCGTCCGGAGCCTGTGCTCTGCAACGGGAGAGGCCACAGCAGTGAGAGGCCCGCGTACCACAAAAACAAAAAACAAACAAACAAACAAAAAGATATAAAGAGAAAACTGATTTCACAAAGAATAAATGATTATCTCTCAATAACAGAACAAAAACTAGAATCCAGCCTCTGAAATCCTCCCCAGGTCTTTTTGCCTTTAATTTTCTAGTTCAGTCTTCAATCTCTTCCATGTCCCTATAGCATTAGATCCCAACGTTGGCTGCAAAAGAGAACCACCTGGGGAGCTTCAAACATATTGATTCTTGAATCTCAAACCTACAGACTCTGATTTGGTCTGAGGTATACAGCCTTCAGAGTGGGGTTTCTAAGATTCCCCAGGTAATACTAATAGGCAAGCAAGGTACAGAAATATCACTCTGCAAATTTTTAAAAATGATAAATCTGATAAAGTTCCTAGGTGAACCGAAAGCTGCTTGTTCTAGCAACACACTTCAATAAGAAGATTCTATAGCATTTGACAATGTTAACTACCTAGTTCAAAGAAAGTGTTTCAGAATGTAAACTATCCAGGTTCTCCTACACCCTTCCTTCCCTTAATTTTTCATAGGTTACTCTTGCGTTACACAATTTTTTTCTGAAGTATAGTTAATTTACAATGTTGTGTTATTCTCAAGTATACAGCAAATTGATTCAGTTATATATATGTATATATATATATTTTTTCAGATTATTTTCCATTATAGGTTATTACGAGATATTGAGTATAGTTCCCTGTGCTACACAGTAGGTGCTTACTGTTTATCTATTTTATATATAGTAGCTTGTATATGTGAATCCCAAACTCCTCATTAATCTCCGCCCCCCGCCCCCAGCTTTCCCCTTTGGTAACCATAAGTTTGTTTCTATGTCTGTGAGTCTATTTCTGTTTTGTAAATAACTTCGTTTATATCATTTTTTTTAGATTCCACAGATAAATGATATCATATGATATTTATCTTTCTCTGTCTGACTTATTTCACTTAATATGATAATCTCTAGGTCCACCCATGTTGCTGCAAAAGGCATTATTTCACTTTTTATAGATGAGTAATATTCAATTATACACACACACACACACACACACACACCCCATATCTTCTTTATCCACTCATCTGTCAATGGACATTTAGGTTGCTTCCACAACTTGGCTATTGTAAATAGTGTTGCTGTGAACACTGGGGTGCATGTATCTTTTCGAATTAGAGTTTTCTCTGGATATATACCCAGGGGTGGGATTGCAAGATCACATGGTAACTCTATTTTTATTTTTTAAGGAACCTCCATAGTGTTCTCCATAGTGGCAATTTACATTCCCACCAACAGTGTAGGCGGGTTCCTTTTCTTCCACACCCTCTCCAGCATTTATTATTGTAGACTTTTAAATGATGGCCATCCTGACTGGTGTGAAGCGATACCTCATTGTAGTTTTGATTTGCTTCTCTAATAATTAGTCATACTGGGGCTTCCCTGCTGGCGCAGTGGTTGGGAGTCCGCCTGCTGATGCAGGGGACACGGGTTTGTGTCCTGGTCCGGGAGGATCCCACATGCCGCGGAGCGGCTGGGCCCGTGAGCCATGGCCACTGAGCCTGCGCATCCGGAGCCTGTGCTCCGCAACGGGAGAGGCCACAGCAGTGAGAGGCCAGCGTGCTGCAAAAAAATAATGATAATAATTAGTCATACTGAACATTTTTTCATGTACTTATTGACCACCTATATGTCTTCTTTGGAGATATGTCTATTTAGGTCTTCTTCCCATTTTTTGATTGGGTTGTTGATTTTTGTTTGTTTGTTTAATTAAGCTGTATGAGCTGTTTGTATACCGTAAGTCCCCTACATATGAAACTTCAAGTTGTGAACTTTCAAAGATGTGCACATGTGTTCGCACATCCAATCACGTAAAGCGTGAGTGAAATTGCAGCCTCTCCCTCCTCCAGTCAGTAACTCTTCTTGCTTGTTCACTCAATGCCAGCTCCCATATGCCAGCTCTTGTACTATACTACTGTATCTTTCTAGGTACTGTACTGTAAGATTAAAAATGTTTTCCTTATTTTTTTGTGTTTGTTTTTTATGTATTATTTGTGTGAAAAGTATTATAAACTTATTACAATACAGTACTACATAGCCAATTGTGTTAGTTGGGAACCTAAGCTAACTTTGTTGGACTTACAAAAAAATTGGACTTACGAATGTGCTCTCAGAACAGAACTCATTCATATAGAGGAGACTTACTATATTTTGAAAATTAATCTCTTGTCAGTAACATCATTTGCAAATATTTTCTCCCAGTCCATAGGTTGTCTTTTCATTTTGTTTATGGTTTCCTTTGCTGTGAAAAAGCTTTTAAATTTAATTAGGCCCCATTTGTTTATTTTTGCTTTTATTTCCATTACTTTAGGAGATGGACCCAAAAAGATATTGCTGCGATTTATGTCAGAGTGTTCTTCCCATGTTTCCTTTAGGAGTTTATAGTATCCAGTCTTCTATTTAGGTCTTTAATCCATTTGGAGTTGTTTTTTTGTATACAGTGGTAGAGAATGTTCTAATTTCATTCTTTTACATGTAGCTGTCCAGTTTTTCCAGGACCACTTGTTGAAGAGACTGCCTTTTCTCCACTGTATATTCTTGCTTCCTTAGTTGTAGACCATAAGTTGTTGACCATAAGTGAGTGGGCTTATTTCTGGGCTTCCTATCCTGCTCCATTGATCTGTATGTCTATTTTCATGCCAGTACTATACTATTTTGATTACTGTAGCTTTGTAGTACAGTCTGAAGTCAGGGAGTGTGATTCCTCAGCTCCATTCTTCTTTCTCAAGATTGTTTTGGCTATTCAAGGTCTTTTGTGTTTTCATACAAATCTTAAAAATTTTTGTTCTAGTTCTATGAAAAAAGCCATAGGTAATTTGATAGGGATTGCATTGAACCTATAGTTTGCCTTTGGTAGAATCAACATTATTGATTCTTCCAATCCAAGAACACAGTATATCTTTCGATCTGTTTGTGTGTATGATATTAGCTGTGGGTTTGCCACACATGGCCTTTATTATGTTGAGGTGTGTTCCTCTATGCCCACTTTCTGAAGTTTTTATCATAAATGGGTGTTGAATTTGTCAGAAGCTTTTTCTGCATCTATTGAGATGATCATATGGTTTTTAATCTTCAATTTGTTAATGTGGTGTATCACACTGTTTGATTTGTGGATATTGAAAAATTCTTGCATCCCTTGGATAAATTCCACTTGATCATTGTGTGATCCTTGTAATGTATTGTTGGAGTCAGTTTGCTAGTATTCTGTTAAGGATTTTTGCATCTGTTTTCATCAGCGATATTGGCCTGTAATTTTCTTTTTTTGTGATATCTTTGTCTTAAGAAATGTGTTTTACACAGTTCTCAAATTTGCCCATTACCTTAGTGTAAATCTATATCCTCCTCTGTTTTCAAATAAAACATTAAGTATACTATGGAATGTTACTCAGCTACACAAAAGGAAATGCTGACATTTGTGACAACACGGATGGACCTTGAGAGCATTATGCTAAAGTGAAATAAGTCAGACAAAGAAAAAAATACTGTATCGTCTCACTGATATGTGGAATCAAAAAATAAAAACTTTTTTAAAAACCCTCCTAGAAAAAGAGATCAGATTTATTGTTACCAGAGGCAGGGGGTGGAAAACTGGAGAATTAGATGAAGGTGGTCAAACGTTATATACTTTCAGTTATAAGATATATAAATACTGAGGTTGTAATGTACAACATGATAACTATAGTTAATACTGCTGTATGACACAGGAAAGTTGTTGAGAGAGTAGATCCTATGAGTTCTCATCACACAGGAAAAAAACATTTCTTTTTTTTAAATTTATATGAGATGAGAGATGTTCACTAAATTTATTGTGGTGATCATTTCACAGTATATGTAAGCCAAGTCATTATGCTACACACCATAAACTTATACAGTGCTATATGTCACGTTAATGTCAATAAAACTGGACAAAAGGAAAAAAGCAAAAAACATTTACAACTATTCCCTTCATACACAAAATTCTGTTTAATTTTTTTCCCTAACTTCTACAATTTTCCAGGGAACCAGTATCTCAAAATATGTGTTAAATTTTGATAATTTTATGATTTCTCTGGACTCATTCCCTGCCTTAAGAAATGACATAGCCTAATTCTACTATGATAAATCTCCTACCGCTTTTTTTAACTTCAGAAATATTTTAATAACTCACCTTGTCTATAACATAGACAAAGATTGAGACACTCTTTAAAATATCTTATTCTGTATATAACAGTTATTCCTTAAGTTGGAGGACACAGAAAAGTTGAAAATAAAAGGATGGAAAAAGAAAACTCCCCCACCAAAAAAAGCTGGTGAAGCCATATCAGAAAAAGTATATTTTCAAGCAAAAGCCTTTAATGCAGATAGAGTAAAATTTAGCAACAATGAATCAATACACAAGGGAAATATTAAAAAATACCAAAATCTCAGCTTTTAATGATATAGCCTTAAAATATTTAAGCAAAAATTTATAGAACTCAAAGGAGAAACAGACAAATCCATAATCACAGTGGCATATCACGTCTCATGGTAATTATAAGATAATCAAACAAAATTAACAAGAAACTTCTACTTCTGATTGCAAGAAGAAAGTTCTTTAAAAGTTTATTGACTTCTTAAACCAAAGTATAATAACAATGTATTTTGGAGTTTATAGAACATGTTGATGTAAAATACATAATAATAATTGTACAAAGCATAGAAAATTATATTGGATAGATAGTATGATGAATGTTAAAGATTGGCATTAAAGATGAATCACAAACTCTAAGGCAATCACGAAAATATAACAGATGTGTACTTGCAGATAAAAAGTCAATAGAGAAGATAAAATGGAATATTTAAAAACATCCAGTTAATACAGAAGACAAACAAGGAGGAACAGAGACACATAGAAAACAAAGAACACTCTAATTAAAGGAGATCTTGTTAGACAATAACAAGCTAAAAACATAGACAGGTTAAAAATAAAAGGATTGAAAAGAGAATACCTTGCAACTACTAATCATAAAAGGCCTCTCAGGGTGAAACCGTAATTTCAGACTGAGATATAGGGGAAAGGGAGCCTTTAGCTTCTTGGCTGCTTAGGCTCATAGTAGGGCTTCCATAACATGGAGCTGAGTGGTAATGGGGGTAATGGAGCTAGTCGTGGCTCAAACGCCACAGTCTCTCACTGTTCTTACAGAGATACAGTAGATATTATTGAATGGATGTTTCTCATTTGCTCTATGCCCTCAGGGTAGTTTCCACAGACATTAAATTGATAACATTTTGTAATTTTACTTAACTTGTTTTGCTGGGGAGTTTTGCTCCTTACTTCATCATCCTGGAAGTCAATAAACCACCGTTTATTTTTTAAAGCACTAATTCCATTTGGTCAAATGTGAAAAATCAAACAGGACTATTCCTTTAGGCCTTAAAATTGTGAGTTACAATGAATAACAGATTCGTAATAATCTTATATACTTAACTCATCAAAAGTTAGCATATATTGCATTGAAAGCATGGAATAGAAGAAAAAGACAAGATATATGCCCATAACATGATGGAATATCCATTATTGATAGAATAGAATATTATTAGTTTCATCCCTACATATTAAACACATATGGGTAAAAACAACAAATTATTAAAAATGGTTCCTAATATTTTGTGGGCCTACCACTTCTCCTGGAGAAAATAAACATATTCATACACTGCAAATTCTATAATTTCAGAGGCTTTGTGGCCCTACTGAAGCCCATCCACAAATCTCAGTGAAAAAATTCTTGTATTCAAGAACACCCAATTGAGTGTCACGTAAAATAAAAAGACATTCATTTAGGTTGCCAGGATGATGAAGAGACTTTTTTCAAGTTGGGTCTAGAAGAGAGGCACAACATGTAAAAAAATTGTTGCTTTATTCATTCTAACTATTTGTGAGACAAGCTTGAGTACCCAGGCATTAGATAGAATAAAATAATTAAAACATGATCTCTTCTCCTGGGAAGCATTTGATCAAGGGCTAAGTGAAATTTGCAGTCCAATGATATTAGGTGCCTGGCTGAAGGGCAAAGAGAAGTCTGTGTCAAAAAGAAGGCATTTAGGGACTTCCCTGGTGGCGCAGTGGTTAAGAATCTGCCTGCCAATGCAGGGGACACGGGTTTGAGCCCTGGTCCGGGAAGATCCCACGTGCCACAGAGCAGCTAGGCCCGTGAGCCACAACTACTGAGCCTGCACTCTAGAGCCTGCAAGCCACAACTACTGAGCCCGCGTACCACACCTACTGAAGCCCGTGCGCCTAGAGCCCATGCTCCACAACAAGAGAAGCCATCGCCATGAGAAGCCCGCACACAACAAAGGGTAGCCTCTGCTCGCTGCAATGAGAGAAAGCCCGTGCACAGCAACGAAGACCTAACGCAGCCATAAATTAATTAATTAATTGATTTTTAAAAAGGCACTTAAAGTGCGATCTGAAAGAAGGACAGAATTCGAATAAATGGAGAGGAGAAGGAATAGAATCTTACACAAGACACAGAAGAACCTAAGGGAGGAGGTCAAACACAACCTTGAGTCTTCAAGGAAGAAGGGATAAAAATAGCTAATATTTGTAGAGTACTTACCACATGTCAAATACATTTCTAAAACATTTTACATGTATTAACCTCACTTAATCCTAACAACATCTAGTGAAGTAACTACACTTATCATCCCAATTTTACGAATAAGGACACTGTGGCATTAGAGAATAAGTATTTCCACTTGGTCAACTAGTAGATCCAGAACTTGAAAATAAATTGAACTTCTGGTTTCTAGAAACAGTAGCTTTAAGAATAGAGGAAATAAGTCTGGGTAGACCATGCACATGGCTAGATGTTGAATAAATAGGTTGTGAATCAAGATTTGTACCTGAAGTATGTGATTTCTCTTGCACATATTGTGAGTTATTAGAGCTTCCTGGGTTTGGAAGTGATATTACAAAGTGATGTTTTAGAAAGATTTATTTAGTAATCTTGTTTGCAAAGAGGTGGATTGTTGAAGGAGGTACTGGAGTGAAAGAAACAAGGATTAATTGCTTGAAGAGAGACTAGGATGAACAAAGGGAAATAAAGCAGCTGGTATCTAAGATGGAAGGGCAGCAAACAGAATTGTTAGGAGTGGGAAAAAGGAGAAATTTTTTTTTTTTTTTGCGGTACGCGGGCCTCTCACTGCTGTGGCCTCTCCCGCTGCGGAGCACAGGCTCCGGCCGCGCAGGCTCAGCGGCCATGGCTCACGGGCCCAGCCGCTCCGTGGCATGTGGGATCTTCCCGGACTGGGGCATGAACCCGCGTCCCCTGCATCGGCAGGCGGACTCTCAACCACTGTGCCACTAGGGAAGCCCCAAGAGAAATATTTTAAAGAGAAAAATGCTAGTGAGTTACTCTTCATTTTTAGGCTAAAATAACTATTAGTTTCCCATTAAGTTAATTTTTAGACTTCAGAAAAAAGTCCATATTCTCATATTAATTTTCATTAAGAACTTGATCTTTTTTTAAATTATAAAATTTCGTGATAATAGTAATCACTTTTCATGACTGTCAAATATTACAGACATTATATTTTCAAGGTATTCTTATGTTAGAAAATGAATTCCCTTTGTAGCAAAGGATGACCTTTACAGACTAATAATAAATTTTTAAAAAGTAGATATTAATATCTTCAGTTTGAAATTCTCATGTTCCATTTTGTTAACACTTTTGTCCTTGAAGAAAAGGCAGTTCAACGTTTTTATAAAATAATAAAATAGAACCTTTTAAAACTAAAATAGAACATATAAGCAATGATAATGCAATGTAATAGAATTCATCATCATTGAAGTACTGGCTAAAAGTTATAAAATAGAAAACTCAGTCCATTTCTCCCACTACCTTGCTTTCTGACATTATGCAAATGTAATCTTCCTGGGTCTTATTTTGCCATCTGCTAAAATAAAAATGATGAACAAATTTCAGGCCTGTCCAGTGAGGAATTATGATTTTATAACTCAATGAAATAAAACCAGAGATGAAATTCAAAACAATAAACTTCAGTGGCCTAAAGGTCCACTATGCCAAAATAATAAATGAAATTAATAGTGTTACAGATGGCTTAAAATGTAAGTTATAGAAATGTAAGTTTTTATTTTGAATTTCCCAAAGGGATACTTCCCCTAATTTATCTTTTTTATAATTTAATTTATTTATTTTTGGAGTAGATAAAGGATTTATGCTATTCATAAATCAAAAACATACACAAAATTATACAGCAAAATTTTCTTTCTAATCCCTATGCTCATACACCCAGTCCCCATATGACACCTTGAATAATATGTATTCTTCCAGAGGTTCTTTATATATTTGTGTGTATTGAAATATACTTTTATTGGACTGCATTTTTGCATTATGCTATTTACTTTACGGACTGGACAGTAACTTGAATTTTAACTTAACAATACAGTTTGGTTGTTTTTTTCTAATTTTTATATAGATAGCTTCCTTATTGTTTTTTTTAAAATTATAAGAGTTGGAGAGTTTTCCATTGTATGGACATACCTTAATTGATTTAAACATCAAACACTATGGAAATTTAAGTGTTTCTGCTATTATAATAATGCCACAGTGAAAATTTCTGTACAAACATTATTTCATGCATATGCAACAACAGAACTAAATTCCCGACAGAAGAAATGTCTGGGTTAAATTGTGCATGTAGTTTTAATGTTTATAGATCTTGCAAAAGCATCCAGCATGTGAGATATACTATTTACATTCTCACAGGCAACACATCAGAGTGTTATTTTACTACCAATAACCATACCGGTAGCATAGGTTTAACAGGCTTATGGATGTTTGTCAACCCAAAAGATTAAAAAATTCTGTGTTGCTTTAATTTGAATATCTCTTAGGATTCTGAGGGATATTACAAGTAGGATTAGGACATAATTTCCCTTGTAAAAAAGCCATTTTACCATCTCTTTTTATTAAATGATTGCCCTTTTGGGAAGGGTTTAATTTTTGTCTTCTTGATTTCTAGAAAATCTTAGCAATATTAGCACATTTCTGTAATATGAGTGGCAAATAATTTTCCCTGTCTTCGCATTTGATTTTGGTACTTTTGCTATACAGGTTTTACTCTAACATGACTGATTTTTCTAATGTAGTTTTTCTTCCATTTATGGGTTCCAGATTAGGAGTTATGGCTATAAAGCACTGCTCTATTTTAAGATTATAAATTTTCTCAGGTTTTTTTTTTTTTAATTAATTAATTTATTTATTTTTGGCTGCGTTGGGTCCTCACTGCCGTGTGCGGGCTTTCTCTAGTTGTGGTGAGCGGGCTTCTCATTTCAGTGGCTTCTCTTGTTGTGGAGCATGGGCTCTAGGTGAGCGGGCTTCAGTAGCTGTGGCTCACGGGCTCTACAGCACAGGCTCAGTAGTTGTGGCACATGGGCTTAGTTGCTCCGTGGCATGTGGGATCTTCCCAGACACGGGATCTAACCTGTATCCACTGCATTGGCAGGCAGATTCTTAACCACTGTGCCACCAGGGAAGTCCCAGGTTTTCTTTGTTATGTTACTAAGATCTCATATTTTACATAACAATGTTGTATCTAATTCATCTTGGTAATGGTTTGAGTTATAGATTTTTTTCTATTTTTTGGCTAGTTGGCTACCCATTTCTCACAACACTATTTACAAACTAGTTATTTGGCTCTTTCGACAAAATTACATATTATATTACATAGCCGCCAAGATTATTCATCTTAATTTTCTACTTTTTTCTTCTCTTATGTATTCAGGGCATAATTGCTTTAAAAAAAGTAAGCAATTACCAAGATACATATGCATATATAACATTTATATTTATATTTATACATAAATGGAATTTTTAGAAAAACATAAGCCAGAGCTAAGCACAACAGATAAAGTTAGTGGTACTGAATGAAGATAAGTGCAGGTGTCCTTGGCTTGGTTATCCTTCAGGAAATAAAATTCTTATGCAAACTCTAGCTGGTATCCGGTAAAGACACCTGTTATAAAATATTTATTTCTAACCTGAGAGACACTAATTCTAATGTGTAAGTTTAATTACATTAAAAAATCATTCTCTATGATTTTAAAAGCTGTCTTGGGCTTGGAGAGAGTATTCTTTGTGGAAAATTGTAAAGCTATTTGGGACAGTGGTAAAGCCCAAAAGGGCATATGTATTTAACAACAGACATTTTTTCAAACTACCTTCTAAGAAACTCCTGTTGATCCAGGATTTGTTACTAAAGTAGGTAGTAACGTGGGATAGGAGAAGTGGTACAACATGAGGGAAGGAGAGACAAAGAAAACACACCCATTTAATCGCCCAAGGTAAGAGAGTAAGGATCTTTGGGTGAAATTGAGTGTTGAATGCAAATTTCAAGTTCTTGAAGATTGATCTGTAATACAGTCTCTTTCTTAAGTATCCCCTAAAAAATTTTTCAATCTAAATTATTTAAAAACTCATTAAAAAGGATGTATTTTTGTGATTTCTCTGATAAATAATAAAAATGAAGAGTTAAATGCAAAAAATGTGTGGATGAAAAATGTTGCCTGCCATATCAGTACACAAAGGATGTTGCCTCCATCAAGCCATCAGCCACTGTAGCCATCCTCCAACTGTGCACCCTGAGGGGATTCAGGATGGAAAAAACAGGACACTGGCCCTAGACAGTTAAGGTGCATATCAATGGAATGATTTCAATGAGCCCAGATTCTTGTATCTTCCCATAAACAGAAAAGCACAAAATTCATTAATTTGAGTTTTCTTTAACAGTAATCTTTTGATGTTCTGACTACATGGTTTTTACTGCAAAAACTCCTGTGTATCCTGGCTCCTCTCCTACCTCTTCGGAGCAGTCCCACAGGGCAATCTAAGAGGCTGTCTTCTGACCTTAAGTCCTCAGAAAATCCGCGGAATAAGACATAATTCTCAACTTTTAGGTTGTACACATTTTTTCAGTCAACAAATAAAATAGTTTTAATTGGATCAACTGATACAAACTGCTGATATACTGTCAATAATGGCTATTTATACAACAATCATCATATGCCAAGCACTATTTGAAGCACCTCCCTTGAATTAACTCATTTATTCTTCAAGTAACCAAATGAGCCAGATACTATTATTGTCCCCATTCTATAAGTGAGGAAACTGAAGCAAAAGGGATAAAATAACTCGCCGAAGATTCTACAGCCAGTAATAATCCAGCTGTGCAGTAACATAATGAAAAGTGACAGCTTCATCCCAGGTTTGGCATGCAGGGATCTAGAATAGGCTGTAGAAACCAGCTGCAGAGCCCTAATGAGCACAGCCAAGATGCCCACTGCACATTACTGAAGGGACACTGCATGTTTAAGAATCACAAATCACCAACTGTAAATGGCTCTAACTGTCAGAAGTCATGCTCAGTAGTTGTCAGTGTAAGTCAGAAGTGGAAGGAACAGGATCTAGTCCCAATTAAAAGAAGACTCAGAGAGAGCAAACAGGCCACCAGTAATCTAAACCTAGAGGGCTAGGAGGAGATGTTAGCTAAAGAAAGACTATTACAGATAGAGATCTAGCTATTCAAGCTGGGCCCACAATAGGAAAAATGGAATGCTCAAATTTGTAAAAGAGGTAGGGGTTGATGAGCCCTAAGGAAGAACCAGCACTCCAGATTCAGGAAAGGGGCAGGGACTTTTAGCAGCCACTTCTGAGCTCTCTTAGAGCTATATTCATCCCTGTCCAATGTGATAGCCACTAGCCACATGAAACTATTTAAATTTAAACTTAGATTAATTAAAAGTAAATAAAATTGAAAATTCAGTTCCTCCATCACACTCACCACATTTCAAGTGCCGAACAGCACAAATGGCTACAGCTACTGTATCAGCACTGCTAGAGCACAAGAACTTTACTCCAAATCCCCCTTACTGAATATAGGGTGATTTCATTCTTTACTATTGTTACAATTTCACTATAATTTTACCTCAAATTTTAGCAAAAATTGACTCAATCCTGATGCGTGTAGTATGTATAGTCATGAGAAATTTAGGGATGCAGAGTCGGAAAAAAACAAAGCAAGGAGTGAAATGGAAGCCTACCTTGCAAATGGAAGCCACATCATCATCCTTTAAACTAACAGTCCGTTCTGTTTCGTTTCCCTTCATCCTGACTACCCACGCACTCCAGAAGTGGCTAACAAGCCCTTCCAAAGAAGGGCTTGGAAAGGTTTTAACAGGAGCTAGAATTTTTTCCCGGCCTTTTTGTTTCCCTTAGCTGGACAATCCCTAAGCCACAAAATGGAAACTTTAAAAGAATAGAATCCACCTACAAAAGGAACTCTTCTATCAGTTGAAAATTAACTCCTCCATCTTGCATAAGTCATGATAATAATTTGAAATATTTATTAAGGAAACTAAATACTAATTTAAATCCCCTTTGCTGAGTACTGTAGCCTAGCACAGGATACTGTAGACACTCTTAAACATCAGTTTCCATTTCTGAAAAATGGGGTTAAGACTAATATCTTCCACTATGGCTAGGATTTTTTGAGATTTCTTACAATGAGAAACTCTTTTAAATGATCTCTAATGTCCTGTAGCCACAATTACTATTCAGGACTTCAACAAAATAAGAAAAAGAGGAAACACGAATCCATCACTGATCAAATTTCTTTCAAAGGCACCTGAAGAAATCCAAATAAAATAATTTTAGAATGCTTGGAATATGTGACTTTGGTGACTTCTCAACTCCCTTCAATTAATGTTATAATAGTAATACAGATTCTTCTTATGTGAACAAAACAGAATGCTAGTTAAATAATGTGAGAGATGGTCTCTTAAGAAATCTTCCTGTTTAAAATAAAATACCCATGAACTAATATATAGCCAAACATAATACTAACATAAAATATACCTTGATAACAAAATTGGTAACTTCAATTTTATGAAATATTCAGTCACAGTGGAAAAAAAAGATATAAGAATAAATTTAACATGGTATTACAACTGGATTTACCTTTCCATCTAGAAATGGACAAATATAAAAGTAAGAAATGTATCCCGTAATTTAAGTGAATAGTAGGTATCAGTTCTAGATAATAAATTGAAGTGGGCATTTTTAAAAGCATCACTGTTCTCCTCTACGAAGGAGCTTAAGCTTCATCTCATTCTTGGTTTCTAAAAATAAAAATTGTACTCGACATTTCAGAGCTAAAAGAGGCAAGAAATAAAGAAGGATCCGGTAATAGTAAAGTTCATTTGCCCTCAGGCTGAAAATCTCAAACATATCTTCCTTGTGTGATGCTTTTCTTGTAACTCTGATGTTTATCCTTTCTTACCCATGTAAAATGTGTTTCACTGCCTAATAATTAACACTGACAATCCAAGGAATGAGCAAGTGCTGGGAGGAAATGCCCAGGTGGGTTTTCTTCACTAGATCAGAGAGATTAGAGATTTCTAAATCCCACCCAATTACATTGTCCTCTGAATGATACCTCTTACCTCTCCCCTTTGTTAGCCCCTTAGAGAAATTCCTAACACAGTTTTCTTCCCCGTTTTTTCTTTAGTCTTGGTGCACAAAATTTTCCCTATGAGAGAACTTTTTAGTAGCTGCAGTCATCGTCTTATACCTGGCCACAATCACCTTCCTGCATAGAACAATACTGGAAACCAGTCAACATGAGGATTCTGAGACCAGTTGTTCTCTAAAAAATGTCAGAAAAGGAAGTCAAATTTAAGAATGTGCATTTTTAAGCTTTCTAGTCATTATATATAATTATGTATTATATATGATATTGATATAGTAAGCAAAAATATATATTTCAAAGAAAATAAGCATTATTTTGTAAGCCAAAGAAAGCAAAATGGTTTACTAACACATTACCATATTCTGATCAGCTAGATGAAATAAAATCATTGGTACCCAGACATTTGACAGTTACCCCGCAGATAGAATTACTGTCATCACACACAACTTGTCTTCTCATATATTGATTTGTGTGGACCATATCTCAATTCAATCAATACCAACACATTAGGAGAAAGAATCCAATCAGAAAGAATTTTTAAAAGACTGTCTCACAGTAGAAAAACAATTATTTTGTGATTGAATGAACACTGCATAAATATTCCTAAGGGCTTTAAGTGTCATTGGGTTACGAGAAAATTCCAGAATGTTTCACACCTTAAATAAATTAAGAACTTATTTAGCTAGCTCTCACACTAGTGAGATTCAAACTTATTAATTTTAGTAGTAAATACTGCCAAGAAAAATCACCACCAGGACAAAAGCCACACAGTGATGGCACTAACAACTGAAGATTGCTTTAAGCAAAATGTTCTAATATGCTGTTACCTTTTACAGTTAGAGAAAGAGCATACATTTTGCATTTTAAATATAGCTTCTTTATTAACTATTTTTAATATCATTTTAAAATTAAGCTAAAGGCATAACATCACTCATATAAAATTTAGCAACTGCCTGTGAAAGAGAATTTCATTGTAATTTTAACTCCCCCATGTCTCACCTACAGATGATTCGCAAACTCCAGTAAGGAGCACTTGACTTTGTAGTTATGTTTCTGGGAATGATAAGAGGGTGAGATGAAGGAGGATATTTTCACAGCACTTATAACATGCAGGACTATTATGTGGGAAAAATGGGGAGAGAGAAAGGAGCGGAAAACATTTTATCATGACTTCTACTGTGAACAACTTAATTCCAATCCAAACTAAACCTATTTTTGGTGCTTAATGTGTATGCATCAGTTATATCTCTCCCATATGACATAGTTTTCATTACAAAGAAAAGTTTATTGGATTTAAAGTTTTTAATTCATCTTAATATTTAAATATAATCCCTGTATAAACTAGACTGGGCAGATATTATTTTCTTTTCTTTTTTTTCCCTGAAACTAGCAATCCTTCTCACTCACATTCTCTAACTAAGTTCACGGTTTCATGTGCCACTTCATGTGCATGGAGACCAGCTAACAGATTACATAAGAAGAAATCCCTGCCAGAATCCCAGTAGACCATCAATGTACAACTAAGATGAGCTGCCAGGTTATGCTGGAAAATGAAGAATGACAATTTTTATAAAAGCAGCTGCTGTACATATGAGTAATGGTCTCAAAAAGAAAATAAGACTCTACTCAAGGTGATCCTTCCCTATTCTTTTTTTTATTTTTGCTGATAACTTGATCTTGCTAGTACTCTTCCCTCTCTATCCTTACATAAAGGGTTCACAAAATATACTACAGAGATTAGAAGGTTTGTTTTTCCTCCATAGATACCGTTACAATTTGCCTCCTATCAGGTCTTGCAGTCCTGAGGCTCTACACTACATCTCCCAGTCCTCTTTTCTTGGTGATGCAAGTGAGTCCTCTTCTACCAGGAACAAGTGTAACTACCTACCAGGGCTCTGAACATTCTGCTCACCATTATATTCCCTTCACAATGATAAACTCATGATTTTACTTTCAACAGAAAAGTGGTTTGATTACATCCCTTAGCCTAACAAACTAGTCAGTAATTTCTTCTAATAGAAAGATCCTATAACTTTGGCAAGTTACTCAACATACACTAACCTCAGATCTCTCATCTGTTGGAAGAGAATGATAACGTTACCTCTCATGTTTCTAAGAAGATGAAATTAGATTAAACTGTGTGCAAACAATTTCAACAGTTCTTGCAGATCATAAGTGGTCAATAAATGCTATTTATAATTAGAGTAGAAGTAGGAGTAGTAGTAGTAAACTGACATTCTGTTTACATTCAGTAGTAGTAAAAATGGCATTTCTTATGTTCTTATCAATGTACAACTACATACTATACGTGGAGGCCCTCTAACTACTAAATGCAAAATAAAGCAGACAGCTGGCAATATAAGTTATGGGTTAACAGTGCTGGGACAACCTGGTTAAGCCAGGAACTGTTTCCCAGAATTCCTTTCCTCATGTTTCCCAGGTTAGAGGTAGCCAAAAGCTGAATTTCCATGAGACTCAGAAAGCAGAAGTGAAGTAATTCCCATAGCTCCCTGACAGTCTTTTTTGCAGACAGATATGGTGACAAACAGATGCAGAGATGCCTCATGGGTTCCAAGTAGTTTACACTCCTCTGCTCTGCATACAGCTCTTTTTCCTAATTGATGGCTCTTATGACCAACTGCAGCTCCAGATCCACAGCAGATGCTCCACCGTGAACCCACAGATATCAGAGCCACACAGAGACCTCCCAATGAACTTGCCATTTTTGGTCACACTTAGGCAGATGGATGTGGTTGGTTTCTGGGATTTGCTGGTGAGTGACTCCTCCAACTTTCCTTCCAGAATTTTACTCCCCCAGCTCTCCCACAATTGTTTAAGGTCTAATTCTTATAACTCCATTTTCCCATAATACTCATGGTGGTAAGTGTGATTTGAGGGGCTAAAGTGTCTCAAAATCTCTTTTCTCAACATGCTTGTGGTTGCTATAACAGTCATGATTTGGTATTTAATAAAGAAGACAGCTAAAAAGTTTAATATTATCTGGCATAAAAATTATACTAGTATTAGAAATATAAGGTGTGTGATAAAAGCTTAAGAACTATGTCTTAAGCTACCTTTAGGTGAGAACCTAAAAGCTTTTTATTAAACTGAATGACATGACATACTTTAAAATGCAGTTCTGCCCCTATCACATCCCAGCTCTGTGAAACTCAACAAGCCACTTAACTACTTTGAGATCATCTTTCTTCATCTCTTACTTGGAGATATCCGCATCTTTAATAATAATATTGTTTGTAAAAATGCATGGTTCATAGAACGAAACCAGTTAATATTGTGTCAATAATATGCTAGACTTTAGTGAGGTAGGTTTAACTCCTAAATAAGCAGTTCAAAAGTACTTTTTTCTTAGCCTTTTTGGGGGATGTGCTTCAAATACTGGAGGTTCCTAAATGTTTAACTGTTGCATAATTTAGATCATATTAACAAATTAGTACAAACCTATAGCCTCAGAACTCAAATAAAAGTTATTTGGGGGCTTCCCTGGTGGCGCAGTGGTTGGGAGTCTGCCTGCCGATGCAGGGGACATGGGTTCGTGCCCCAGTCCGGGAAGATCCCACATGCTGCGGAGCGGCTGGGCCCGTGAGTCATGGCCGCTGAGCCTGCGCGTCCGGAGCCTGTGCTCCGCAATAGGAGAGGCCACAACAGTGAGAGGCCCGCGTACCGCAAAAAAAAAAAAAAAAAAAAAAAAAAAGTTATTTGGTAACTAAGCATGTAATCCAAAGTATTTTCTGACTTTCCAATCAGACTATAACATAAGCCCTCCCATATATTTCCTGTTAATTCAAACAAAATATAAAAATGAAAATCCTTCCTTGACTTAATCATCTTCCTATTTTCTGTCTTCCTTTCATAACAAATCTTGTCTACACTTGCTTCATCTTCACTTCCTTTCCTCTTTGTACTAGTTAAAGCTTTGCAGTTGGTTGTGCCCCTACCACATACTGAAATGTATCTATCTAGTTCACTGGTTTTCAAACTTCACTGTGCAAAATAATCTCCTGTATTTTTTTTTAACATCTTTATTGGCGTATAATTGCTTTACAATGGTGTGTTAGTTTCTGCTTTATAACAAAGTGAATCAGCTATACATATACATATATATATATCCCCATATCTCCTCCCTCTTAGGTCTCCCTCCCACCCTTCCTATCCCACTCCTCTAGGTGGTCACAAAGCACGGAGAGCTGATTTTCCTGTGAATTTGAGGACACAGGGAGGGGGAAGGGTAAGCTGGGACGAAGTGAGAGAGTGGCATGGACATATATACACTATCAAATGTAAAACAGATAGCTCCTGGATTTTTTTTTAATTGAGATCCTTAAGCCACATAACCCCAGAGATTCTAATTTAAAAGTTCTGAATTGGAAGGCAGGGATCTGAATATTTATCAGCACTCCTAAATTGTTCTGATGTAGGCGGTTCGGAATAATGTCATGAATAGCTAACACCCAGATCAGTGGAGACTCCTCAGCTCTTATTCACATTTGACCTTTCTGCAGTATTTGACACTCTTAATGATACCTCTTTGAAATTACATTTTCCCAGATGCTCAAGGCCCAGGCTCTTGGAAAAGCTGGCTCCCCCCACAAATCGTTTATTAGCGAATTCATAAAAGTGAACTACAGGGAACATCATCTACCCTAAGTATTTGCTGGCTGTTGGATGTAAAGCTTCAGTGGCCTCAGGCCTTCCCTTATTCATGTCTTTCATGGGATTCTCTTCCCATCCCCATTTCTTATAGTCTTAGCCTACTATTAAAATAACTTATAAAAATAATGATGAGTATTTCCTGAATGTTTATGATGGGTGCTAAGCACACACATTATCTCCTGTAACAATCTCATGTGTCATGATTTCCTTCATCACAGTGTTTTTGTTTTTTAGAAATAGTTCCTCCTACTCAAACTACTTTCATTGCCAGAGAGCCCTAGCGCCATTCCCCACATTCTACTACAATCCACGAAGGTCACTTTCTTTGGGATGCCTTTCCTGATGACCTGACACTGTCCACTACTGGGGGCTCTTGCCCTGTGCTCCACATCACCTAACACACTGTAAGACGTTGATGTGATCTGTCACTACCTCTAACCAGTGGGCTTCTTGAATGGTAAGGGCTGTATCTATCAGCCGAGGGCCTGTCAGTGAGGCTAGCTGAATGGCTTATTTCTTAATTAATTAAGGCTAGTTATCATTATTTATGTATTTAACCTTGCAACCCTTCTAGCAGAATACTGTGTACTATTTCACAAATTGTTGTCCTTAAACAATCTGCATTCAAATCACCCTGGATAATTGTTAAAACAATAGTTTCCTATGCTCCTAGTTCACTAGAGCATTATTTCTGAGGTTCAACCCAGGAATATTCATTTTGATAGGCACTTTAGGTGAGTCTTATGAATAATAAAAGTTGAAAAATATTATTCGAGTTGGAAGAGTTCTTACTGAGATTGAAGAGACTTGTCTTTTGCTAGAGACAATAGAAACAACTAACATGTATTTCATGAACAAACCCTTTAAGGAGACTAGATTTTAGTTTCATTTAGAAATAGGGGATTAGAATAAATTATCTACAATGTCTCTCCTATCTCTAAAATATTTTTGGTTTTAATAAATTGGAAGAACTAGGGATATACTTGCAAGTAAATTTCTTCTAAGCCATATGAAGTTGGGGTCTATCTTTTATACCTCATAGGAATGAATGAGTACACAATCATTTCAAATCAGACCAGGATGCAAGGGACATAATGGCAATGAATTCAAGACTGGGGCTAGAGCTTTTCTTATTGTTGCAGTTAGGTAAAGAAGAATGGTAACAGGTGGTCAGACTTGGCCAAAGTATCCTAATTTCTTTAATTTTTAATCCTAAGTAGTTCATAGAGAAATATTACCAACAGATTTTTAAAGAGTATAACCTTTGGACCACATGCAATGGAATCAGAGCTCTGCTTAATACTGTAGTTTCCCAGGTAATGCCCACCACCTACTGAATCAGAATGTTTGATCAAAAATAATTTCCTTACAAACACTCCAGGTGACTTATTCATCTACCATTTGAGCACCACTAATATACACAATCTAAGTAGTTAAATTGAGATATACAAGAATAATGAACAAATTGCTCCAATGTCTAGAATAAAACCATAAATAAATCCTCTAAGGTCTTATGCAAGCCAGTCTTCTGAAAATGCACAGAAAATGCTTTCAGTTACGTGGACTAAAACAGCATGTCTTCTGACTTTAAGAGTGGGAGATTCAAGGCTGTGGGCCAGGATAGAATTATAATGCAGCATATAACTACTGCCTTACAAATGTTCAAACATTCTGATCCAGCATAGCTTTGGGTAGAAATAGAAGCACTAACAGGATATAAGAGGTGACCATAAAAGAGAGGCGTTAGGGGCTAAGAAAATAAGACAGACCATAATACACAGAGAGGCAGGAAAAAAGAACAATTAAGGAATGGGATAATAAGTTAAGTAAGGGAAATCAGTTTTGCTGAATTAGATAACCTGGCTTTGATGCTAAAATCTGTGATTAGAAATCATCTGATTAGTTAATAAACAAAAATTACATTATTAGAATGTAATGGCCATTGATATACCATATACAAGGGCATAGTTGATATTAAACTAAGAGTAAATAGTAAAATAAAGATCTTCCTCCTTTTGCAAAAGTAAAAATAAGCAATGGGAAAAATTTTATAAGGCATTAAGGTGTTTGGGAAAATTATACTAAAACTTTCAAAGCTGTAGATGTAATTCAATTTTTCAATAAGATAAATACAGGTCATTGGTTACATATGTAAAACTTCCATCAGTCCATTATAAGTTATTCATATCTACATATGGTAAAATTTTGATATGTTAGAAATGAATTCCATGCTGCAGATTGAAAGGAAAATAATTTGAAAAATATAAGTTCATAGACGTTACTTTCAAGAGAGTAAGTGAATGACTAAAACATCAATGAATTATTATTCACCATTTTCTCTGGAGAAAGTTGCATGTATTAATTAAGTCATGATTAAAGGAAGATGGTGTAAGTGCCAATCACTCACTTATCAGAAATGTATCAAGTAAAATTATAGTTTAATTTTCCCCCTTTATAATCCTATGAATAAAAATGCCTGTCTCTATTTATTGGAAAAGTAATCTGGTATTTTCTCAAGGTCAAACTTCTCTGAGAAATGTGTTTCCAATATTTTGTTCAAATTAAAAATATAAACAACTATTGTCTGCATTGGGTCCAAAATGATTTGTAGATCCCTGTGACATGACTTATTCTTTCAGCATGTGGCTCAAAAAAAAAACACTTTTTTTTTAAGCTATAGGACTTAAGACTTTTTTGTTCCTTTGATTAACTGTAAAGTGGTTTTAAATTTTTGATTATTTAGAGCTTTGTAAACAATTAGACTATATATGAATTTAATAATAAAGGCTTGAAAAATGTAGATAAAGGTTTTCTTTTCTTTTCCAAATCTGGTTTTCGACATCCTCTTTCACCTTACCAAGGCAATTCCTATCCTATTCTCTATGTGAGAGAAAGCAAGAATATTCCTGATGACAAATATATTTAAGATTCATCAACAATTCCACAGAACGCTTTCACAAAGAGGGGAATTGGGAGGGAGGCTTATTAAGTTATTTCATATGTATTTCAAGCCTTTATAACAAGGCTTTTAAAATGACGATGGGTATATATGTAAATTTGGTTTCATAATGGGATAACAATATTGCCTAACAAGTTATAAGTGCTTAAATATTTTAAATGACTTTAAATGCCTTCTTGCATATTTTGAAGGTACCTATAAATATCAAAGGATTTTAAAAGCCATTTGTATCTTAGTTACAAAGGGATTTTTCAAATTACCTTATGAGCGTCTTACCAAATGCAACAACGATTTTTTATAGAGCCTATTTCTAAAATGCTGCGTTTCTGATGTCCTTCCAAGATAGGTCAGACAGAGCACTAATTCTGGTGACAACCATAGGAATCTCCCATTTGTTTTTACATAAATTTAAGGTAAAAATGAAATGCACAGTGCACAAGCTTGCTAAACAGATTACATACATATCCTCCAAACCTCTACTGAAAATATGACTGTGAAATTATTTTGTAAGTAACCTCACTTCTTCTCCATAAAACATTTATAAAGAAATGCAAATGCTCAAAAACCATGTTTTTTTTCTGCTAATTAGAACAATTCTGGTACCAAATGACTAAATTTCATAATGAAAAAAATGTAGATATGAAATGTAGATACAGATACAGATGAGAGACCAGAAAACAAGGTTGTATTCCTGTCTCTTGCACTTATTAAGCAAATGACCCTGTGATTTAGTCTCTCTTGGTCTCAATTCCCTTTTCTATTAATTAGGAATAATAAAATCTGCCTAAGAAGCATAACTCGGGACTTCCCTGGTGGTCCAGTGGTTAAGACTTCACCTTCCAATGCATGGAGTGTAGGTTCGATCCCTGGTAGGGGAGCTAAGATCCCACATGCCTCATGGCCAAAAAACCAAAACATAAAACAGAAGCAATATTGCAACAAATTCATTAGACTTAAGAAAAAAAAAGAAGCATAACTCAGTGGGTGAGAATAGGATTTTTAGTTTAAAATTAGCCTACATAAAGAAATACCTGTGAGTAGTAAAATAATATAAAATGATGAACAATGGTGGTGCTATGTATTCCTACCTGGCTTAGGAAAAAACATACAGGATTTTTTTTCCCAATTTCAGTCTCAGTAAGAAACTAACAAGTGAAGTATGATAAAAAGCCATACTCTCAGTTCCTCAGTGTTCTTTCCTCAATTTTTGTTTAAGTGAAAAGCTTTATAACTCTCCCCTCCCCCCAGCAAAAGAAATGCTTTTTAAGTTCCAGTAATTATTAGACACTAGATTTGCTGAGCATTGAAGTCGTAACAGTCACATTTGATAGCTTTCCCTTGGAAATATCTAATATGCACTAAGGTATGGGGCACTCTTAAGTTGAATGACTTAGACACAAGTTCTAAACTGCCCTCCACTACACTCCATTCCTGGGCCCAATATTCATCCTGAGTGGAAGATTTGGGTTCATTAAATGTTTTTAAAAGTAGTTCAGTAGAGCTGCTCAGGTCTCAATAAATCCCAAACTGTGAAGTAAAAACGAAAAAAATCTCATCAATAAAATCATTCAAATATTACCAAACAAGAATAAAACTCACTGTGAATAACTAATGTGTTCAAAGTCATTTTTTTCATGCCTTTAACTGGCTCGGATTAGCATAAAAAGCCTTCTCAGAGTGTAGGCAACAATAAAAACTGCAATAACTCATACTTTGTAGTGACTTTTATTTTTGAATCTGGATATTCTTTAATTTTCATAATAGTCTTGGGAGGTAAATATCATTATCCTCACTTCATTGGAGATGAAATTGAGAGATTAGTAATTTGCCCACAGCTACACAGTAAGTGAACTATATGCTGATTTCAGTTCTAGGCATTGGCACTATAATTACTGCCTTACTAAAATTTATAATGCTAGATGGTTAGCACTTGACAGAAATAGCATTAAGGTGACAGCCAAGTGAAAATCGCAAAGTCAAAAACATGAAAACAAACATAATGACATAAAGGAAAGAGCGGAAAGTAACTGACAGGCATTTAAAAATAATAAGCTAATATTTATTGATTGCTCATCATGTGCTAGGCACTGTTTGAAAATGCATTATGTGCACTAACTGTACAAATCTTATCAGAGACCCAAAATTATTGGTCAAAACTGTAAGTCATCTTTGATTTCCTTCTTTCTCCTATTCGCTACATCTAACGCAGCAACAAATCCTGTGGTCTTTAGCTTTAAAATACAGTCTACTTGTAAATTCTGGAGATTAATCCTTTGTTAGTTGCTTCATTAGCAAAAATGTTCTCCCATTCTGAGGGTTGTCTTTTCATCTTGTTTATGGTTTCCTTTGCTGTGAAAAAGCTTTTAAGTTTCATTAGGTCCCATTTGTTTATTTTTGTTTTTATTTCCATTTCTCTAGAAGGTGGGTCAAAAAGGATCTTGCTGTGATTTATGTCATAGAGTGTTCTGCCTATGTTTTCCTCTAAGAGTTTGATAGTTTCTGGCCTTACATTTAGGTCTTTAATCCATTTTGAGCTTATTTTTGTGTACGGTGTTAGGGAGTATTCTAATCTCATACTTTAACATGTACCTGTCCAGTTTTCTCAGCACCACTTATTGAAGAGGCTGTCCTTTCTCCACTGTACATTCCTGCCTCCTTTATCAAAGATAAGGTGTCCATATGTGCGTGGGTTTATCTCTGGGCTTTCTATCCTGTTCCATTGATCTATATTTCTATTTTTGTGCCAGTACCATAATGTCTTGATTACTGTAGCTTTGTAGTATAATCTGAAGTAAGGGAGCCTGATTCCTCCAGCTCCGTTTTTCATTCTCAAGATTGCTTTGGCTATTCGGGGTCTTTTGTGTTTCCATACAAATTGTGAAATTTTTTGTTCTAGTTCGGTGAAAAATGCCAGTGGTAGTTTGATAGGGATTGCATTGAATCTGTAGATTGCTTTGGGTAGTAGAGTCATTTTCACAATGTTGATTCTTCCCATCCAAGAACATGGTATATCTCTCCATCTATTTGTATCATCTTTAATTTCTTTCATCAGTGTCTTATAATTTTCTGCATACAGCTCTTTTGTCTCCTCAGGTAGGTTTATTCCTAAATATTTTATTCTTTTTGTTGCAATGGTAAATGGGAGTGTTTTCTCTTTTTTTTTTTTTTTTTTTTTTTTTTTTTTTTGCGGTACGTGGGCCTCTCACTGTTGTGGCCTCTCCTGTTGCGGAGCACAGGCTCCGGACGCGCAGGCTCAGCAGCCATGGCACACGGGCCCAGCCGCTGCACAGCATGTGGGATCTTCCTGGACCAGAGCATGAACCCGTGTCCCCTGCATCGGCAGGCAGACTCTCAATCACTGCGCCACCAGGAAAGCCCGGAGTGTTTTCTTAATTTCACTTTCAGATTTTTCATCATTAGTGTATAACAATGCCAGAGATTTCTGTGCATTAATTTTGTATCCTGCTGCTTTATCAAATTCATTGATTAGCTCTAGTAGTTTTCTGGTAGCATCTTTAGGATTCTCTATGTATAGTATCATGTCATCTGCAAACAGTGACAGCTTTACTTCTTCTTTTCTGATTTGGATTCCTTTTATTTCCTTTTCTTCTCTGATTGCTGTGGCTAAAACTTCCAAAACTATGTTGAATAAGAGTGGTGAGAGTGGGCAACCTTGACTTGTTCCTGATCTTAGTGGAAATGCTTTCAGTTTTTCACCATTGAGGACGATGTTGGCTGTGGGTTTGTCATATATGGCCTTTATTATGTTGAGGAAAGTTCCCTCTATACCTACCATGCAACTCAATAACAAAGAACCTAATCCAAAAATGGACAGAAGACCTAAATAGACATTTCTCCAAAGAAGATATACAGATTGCCAACAAACACATGAAAGAATGCTCAACATCATTACTCATTAGAGAAATGTATATCAAAACTACTATGAGATGTCATCTCATACCAGTCAGAATGGCCATCATCAAAAAAATCTAGAAACAATAAATGCTGGAGAGGGTGTGGAGAAAAGGGAACGCTCTTGCACTGCTGGTGGGAATGTGAATTGGTACAGCCACTATGGAGAACAGTATGGACGTTCCTTAAAAAACTACAAATAGAACTACCATATGACCCACTACTGGGTCCCACTACTGGGCATATACCCTGAGAAAACCATAATTCAAAAAGAGTCACATACAAAAATGTTCATTGCAGTGCTATTTACAATAGCCAGGACATGGAAGCAACCTAAGTGTCCATCATTGGATGAATGGATAAAGAAGATGTGGCACATATATACAATGGAATATTACTCAGTCATAAAAAGAAATGAAATTGAGTTATTTGTATTGAGGTGGATGGACCTAGAGTCTGTCATACAGAGTGAAGTAAGTCAGAAAGAGAAAGACAAATACTGTATGCTAACACATATATGGAATCTAAGAAAAAAAAAGTGCCATAAACCTAGGGGTAAAATGGGAATAAAGACACAGACCTACTAGAGAATGGACTTGAGGATGGGGGAGGGGGAAGGGTAAGCTGGGACAAAGTGAGAGAGAGGCATGGACATATATGCACTACCAAATTTAAAACAGATAGCTAGTGGGAAGCAGCCCCATGGCACAGGGAGATCAGCTCGGTGCTTTGTGTCCACCTAGAGGGGTGGGATAGGGAAGGTGGGAGGGAGATGCAAGAGGGAGAAGAAATATGTATATGTATAGCTGATTCACTTTGTTATACTGTAGAAACTAACACATCATTGTAAAGTAATTATACCCGAATAAAGATGTTAAAAAATAAATTAAAAATTATAAAATAAATAAATAAAAGAAGAACCAGAGTTCTAGGAGACCCAGCTGATAACAAGAGTGTGATAGGGAAAGAACAAAAGTGGGCCTCATTGTGCCAGAAGGTAAGGAAAGGCTGGAAAACTGAAGGAGTTCTGGCAAAAGGACAAATAGACTTAGTAGCTATCATATGCAAAGCATCATTCTGACTGCTCTCCTAAAATCATATGCAAAGCATCATTCTGCCTGCTTTCTTCAAGTCCACTCTGCAAAGTAGGTATATTAGCCTAGCATACAGCCATGTGTCCGGTACACAGCAGATGCTACCACACAGTCTTTGCCCAGTGGAATGACGGAAACGGAAACTGAGATTACAGTAGGTATAACACGTTGAATTCATAAGTCCACAGTGATAATCAGGGAGGGAAAGGAAAGAGAGAAAGAAAGAGAAGGAAGAAAGTGAGGGAGGGAAGGAAAAAAGAGAGGGAAGAATGGTGGGAGGGAAGAAATGAGAGAGAGAGGGAGTATATAGGAAAGGAGTGATGTAGGAACAATCAAAATAGAAAATAACCACTTTGTAATGAAATTTTAATACTTATTTCAGGCAAGGTTCATCAATAGGATAAAAAATTATTGGAGAAGCAGATTTTCACACATTCCTAAAACATCAACTCACCACTTACTTGTAAGTGACAGAGGGGAAAGGTAGCTTACCAATGGAGAAATCAGACATCACCATAACTATGTAAAGATGTGACATCACCAATAATGGGAGAAACTAATATCACAGGTGTCCAGATGCAATACTCTATGACAAATGTTCAACTTGAATCTAAGCATGAGGAAATGATCAGAGAAATCAAAGCTCAGAAATACTCTGCAAAACACTAGCTTGACTCTTCAAAACTGTCAGTGCTATCAAAAAAATATTTTTTAAGGCAGAGAAAGTGATCCCAACAACTAAATGCAATGCATGATCCCTGTTTGGTTCCTAGATTAGATTAAAAACTAGCTATAAAAAAAAAAAAAAACTAGCTATGAAGGACATTATTAGACAATTGAAAAACTTGAATATGCACTATACTTTAGATAAGAGTATCATATTTGTGTTACATTTCTTGCCTTGCAAACTATTATTTTTATATAGGAGAATGTCCTTGCTCTTAGGAGAGACATGCCCAATTATTTAGGGTCATGATGTCTGCAAGATCTCATCTGGATTAGCAAAGAACTCTTATCTATAGCTAGCTAACTATCCATCGATCTGAGCAAGAAATAGGGAGAAGAAGCTAAAGTGACAATATATTATTATATTAACAATTACTAATCTAGGTAAAAATTTATTGGGAATTTATTGTAGTTTTTCAACTTTTCTGTCAGTTATTTTTTTTTCTCAAAAATAGTTGGGGAAAAGTCTATCTTCTGAGTTCCTTGACCCAATTCCAATGTGTGTATGTGGAAGACTCCCCAAACTATCAAGCTATTTTCAGACTGGGTGCCCTACAATTCAATTCAATTCAATTCTGACACTATCTACCATGGAGATAACATCACATTCCACGGGTTAAAGGTTCAGTCCTATTATACAAGACTGCCCTCCACTCCCCTCACACCCACCCGCATTCCCACCATACCCACACTTCAACACCAGTTGCAAGCCCACGTTACCTGTGCTTCTTCTGATCAACTGGCTATAAATCAGAGGTTCCTAGGAACTGCTCCTGAGGTTTGATTAGTTTACTAGAGCAGCTCACAGAACTCAGAGAAACATTTCACTTACTAGATTACCAGTTTATTATAAAAGGCTATAACTCAGGAACCACCAGATGGAAGAGATACATAGGACAAGGCAGGGGGAAAGGGCTCAGAGCTTCCATGCCCTCTCCAGGCAGGCCACTCTCCCAGCACCTCTAGCACCCTTCCGTGTTCACCAACACAGAAACTCTCTGAACCTTTCGGGTGTTTATGGAGGCTTCATTACAGAGGTAAGACTGATTAAACCACTGGCCACTGGCAATTGATTCAACCCTCCAGCACCCCCACCTTCTCCCCTCCCCAAGGTCAGGGGTGAGACTTAAATTCCCAACCCTCTAAATCACGTGGTTGGTTCTACCTGGCAACCATTCCCCTTCCTTAGACGGGGTCCAAAAGTCACCTCATTACCATGACAGGAGACAACTTTAGTGCTTCTTAACACTTCAGAAATTCCAAGGGTTTTGGGAACTCAGTGTCAGAAATGGGGGCTAGTACTAAATACATAGTTCTTATTATTAATCACAAAGTCACAGGCTACATTCTAAAACCATAAGAAACATCGAAACATTTAAAAAACTTTAAAAAGTAAAGGTAATTTGTTGCCCCAGGTCCACTTGTGTTAATAAATGAGTTTTTTGGCCCCCTGCAATTCTTCCATTAAAATTCAAATTATGTAGCTTTCCTCCATTGTTTACATTGATTTTCACATACAGAATCTGAATACAAAAAAGTATCAGTAACAATGGTAAAATTTGAAGATTACACAATGACTGAAAGTAGAATTTGTGTCAAATCCACATTTTTTCCTACCACTGGGATTCTCCTAAATATTTCAAGCTTGTGAATGGGATCCCAGGTTAAATTCTAGGATAGATAGTAATCTATAGTACACTAATGTTAGTGTACACCACAGTACACTAATGTTAGCTCCCAGAGCACATCATACGTCATGTGCACTTTAATCTCTGACCTAAACTGCAAGGGTTAGATTTTCCACGTGCTATATGAAAACACCTATTTAAGCGCAGCATCCCCTCAACAGTACTATAGTTAATGTTAGTAACCGTTCATTCTGCAGTCATATTTTTCTCTATGTCAGTTTTTTCTGAGTCTAGTTATTTCTCAAAAAACGCAAGTGTGTATGCTTGTCCTCGTGTGGCAGAGACAACTAGCTACTCAAGTAGTAATTTTCTCCTTCTTTTGCAGAGTACAGAATTGTTGTCAGGAAGCAGCTACCTTGTCAATAACTGTATTTCCCAAACCCCTCTCTTTGCACCTGGCCCTCACCTTGTATCTGCTGGGTCCATATGACTGCTCTCTATGGAAAGTGAGCAATCCCTTCCAGACTGAAATTAGGTATCACTACACAATTGTCCTCAAATTGGCTCTGTTCTTTGGGCAGCTAAATGTAGCAGGGGAATCTAAGGAGACCCTAGAGAACTAAGAAATGTTGGAGAAGCAAAGAAAGGACCTGCGGGTCAACACTAAGAGGAGAGTCACCCAATAAACTTCCATTTGACATTATGTGCGTGAGAAATAATTTTCTATTTTGTTAATAAGCCTTTGAGACTTGAGTCTGTTACGGCATGTAGTGTAAAATTCACTATTACATGTAGAAATCAATTGACAGCAAACTTTCCCCAAGAACCACCTATACTAGCTTAGGTTTCCTTACTAGATTTGCTTTCTAATACCAAGTCTTCCCTGTACAAAATACTAATCCAACTTAATTTTTTTGTTTAGTATCTACCCTCTGCAGTTGATTATAAGCCTCATGCAGTCAGGAGTCTTGTCTGGGTTTTTTTTTTTTTCTTAACTGTATTCCCAATACCTAGCCTAGGGCCTGACACACATAGGCATATAATAAGTATTTCAGAAATTAATGAGTGACTGTAGATCCCAATAACATTTCTTTCTACTTGCAAATAGAAAGGTAAATAGGAGAAAACAATTGATAGCCTGTGGGTGAGGGTGATTTCTGACTTTGGAAAAACAGTGTCATATCCTGAGTCACTTCAGAGTCACTTTATGGCATTTCTAAGCTACTCAATACTATTATGGACACATATGCACGCGCGCGCGCGCACACACACACACACACACACACACACATACAAATCAACTCCCAATTATCTCTCTTCCTCTTTTCTCCCAATTATCCACCCAAAGAGGCTCATCTTATGAAAGTAACATCCCTTACCTCTCATAATTGACTGGTTCTTACCTTATTTCTTAAAAAAAAAAAAAATCTTGAGAGAAAATTTGCTGCCTCTAGTTAATACGTTTAACCCCCAAAGCCAATATATGTACTAGACTGGGTACCCCCCAACCTCAGGTGGACCAATCATATTGGGCAGGGATAGCTTTAGGGGTAGAAAGGTTTGGTACAAGTTATAAAGGAAAGAAACCACCCTGGTAGTTTAAGCAAAGGACATTTATTACAGGTTATAAAATGGCTTACAGAATCACTGAGTGAGCCCAAGAGGCGGATTCCAGGCTGGGCCTCCAAAACTAACGCCTCATACTTGGGCACCAAAGAAGTTGCTGCTCCTTCGCTTATCAAGAAACCAGCTGCTGGGGGTGGGAACTGCCAGCTCCAGAATCACTTTTTCTCTATCACCGTCTGTACCAGCAGAACGATGATGGCCTTGCCTTATTCCCTATGCCTTCCTCTCCTTAACTCAGTTCCAAAGTCACGTCTTACCCAAACCCATCTGATTGACAGAATCTAAAAGATATACAGAAACCCTGTTGAAATTTGCCTGGGTAATGTAGCCTTTAGTCTTCCAACCTTTGCAGTATAGGAAGGGCCACTAGAGGGAGGTTGGCATAGACAATGAACGAAGCAACCCACATCATGACAGACATCTTGACTGGCCTAGGTTCTACAATGACTTTAAAATCACCTCCAGTCACAGAAAAATCCAGAACCCCTTCCTTCCAAAGTCCTGCTCTTCTTAAATCAACTCCTTTACGAGGTATTAATTCTCCCAACACTACAACCAACCTCCCTGAAGGTTCATTATAAGTTTTTCCTTCCTTGAAAAAGTTTCACCAGTCACAGGTGAGATTGCTACCTGATATCTTAAATAACATCCAGCCCTAAGGGCCAGAGATATTACCATTATGCCTTACATCTATTCCCCATTCAACTCAGTCACCACCAGAACACCCAGTCTCCCCAGCTACCCAACATTAAAATGCTAACTCTTGTGTTCAAGAACCCTCCAGCCCCTTCCCTCACAAGTCTTATTACTATTCCCTTTAAAACATGCTCTCTAATATCCTAAGTTTCTCTGAAACTCACTTCCACTCATGAGTCCTTATTACTCAGACACCTGACTGTTTTCTTCATGCTTCCCCTGCCACCTTCTCAAGAATAGGTTGTTTTGTTTCTCCCACGCAGAGAAGTAAGTTGAGTAAGAAAGGCATAGCAGTGTCCTCTTTGCTCTTCCTTGATATTTTTGAACTACCTCCTCCCTCTTTCAAAACCCCAGCTCCTTTGCAATGCTTGCCATCAGACTTTTCTACTCCATGTCTTTCCTAGTTTTCTTCACATTCTGACATTCTTATTACATCCATCATTCAGCGATGATTTTTGTTCCTAACAACTGAGGCTCTCACCATCCTTAGCTACATTAAAAGTCAGGAATATCCATCTAACATGATGGGCCTTTCATTTCCTTGATATTCTTTGTCTCAACGATATTTTCTTCTACTTTACCTCAGTTCCCCATGCACATGGTCATACAGTAGACCCTGTTATCACTGGTAACAGCACCTCCTATCTGACTGTCACATATAATCTTTCCAGGTCACTTATTCTAAAATGACCATCCAAAAATTTTCTGATCTCATTGAGGCCTCTTCTTTATCATAGCAGATTTTCACTATTCATCACCTCCTTCATATCTTCACATACCTCTTGCTCAGCCAAGATTCAATGGTTTAGCAGCATTACTTGCCTGTACATATCCTGACCTTCTTTGTTACTCTGTGTACCCCTTATAAACACACAACCCAAGAGCCACATGCAAAAGAAACTGGACCACTAACTTATACCATATACAAAATTAACTCAAAATGGATTAAGGACTTGAAGGCAAGACCTGAAATCTCCTAGGAGAAAACATAGGCGGCAAGCTCCTCAACATCAGTCTTAGCAATGATTTTTTGGATTTGACACCAAATGCAAAGGCAACAAAAGCAAAAATTCACAAGTGGGACTGCATCCAAATAAAAAGCTTCTGCACAGCAAAGGAAACCACTGACAAAGTGAAAAGGCAACCTACAGAATGGGAAAAATACTTGCAAATCATATATCTTGATAAGGAGCTAATATGCAAGACAGGTAAAGAACTCATACAACTCAATAGTAAAAAAACCAACAGTCCAATCAAGGAATGGGCAGAGGTTCTGAATACACATTTTTCAAAGAAGACATACAGATGGCTAATAGGCACATGAAAAGATGTTCAACAAAAACCAAAACCATAATGAGGTATTACATCACACCTGTCAAAATGGCTATTATCAAAAAGACAAGAAATAACAAGTGTGGGTGAGGATGTGGAGAAAAGGGAATTGCTATGCACTATTGGTGGTAATGTAATTCGTACAGCCACTGTGAAAAACAGTATGAACGGTCCTCAAAAAATTAAAAATATAATTACCATATGATCCAGAAATTCCACTTCTAGGTATTTATAAAATCAGTATCTCAAAAAGATAGCTGCACCCCCATGTTCACTGCAGCATTATTTACAATACTCAAGACATGGAAGCAACCTAAGTGCCCATTAGTAGACAAATGGATAACGAAAATGTGATACATATATATATATAGATACACACACACACACACACACACACACACACACACACACGCACAGTGGAATATTATTCAGCCATAAAAAAGAATAAAATCTTGCCATTTGCAATAAAATGGATGGACCTAGATGGCACTACACTAAGTGAAGTAAGTCAGACAGAAAAAGATAAATACCATATGATCTCATGTATATGTGGAATCTAAAAACAAAAAACAAACCAAAACAAAATTCAAGCTCATGGATATAGAGAACAGATTGGTGACTGTCTGAGGCAGGGGGTAGAGGGTGGGTGAAATGGGTGAAGGGGGTCAAAAGGTACAAATTTCCAGTAATAAAATGAATAAGTCTTGGGGAAGTAATGTACAGCATGGTGACTATAGTTAATAATACTGTATTGCATATTTGAAAGTTGCTAGGAGAGTAGATCTTGAAAGTTTTTATCACAAGAAAAAAAATTTGTACCTATGTATGGTGAAAGATGTTAACTGGATTTATCATGCTGATCGTTTTGCAATACATACAAATCATTACATTATACCCATGAGACTAATATAACATTATGTAATTATACCTAAAAAAAAAAGCCCAGTAGCTGACCATTACTGGTTCACTCAGCAGTACCAATCACAAGTTTATGACCACATGGTTCAAGGAATCCTTTAACAATGCCAGACTGCTCTACTACTACTACACTTCTCTAATAAATTCACTTTCCCACTCTCTAGTAACTTACAATGCCTTGAGCTCCTCAAATTTCCTAGACCTTTTCATCCCAACATCCTCAGTTGATGACACCACTGCTTAATACATAAAGATAATAAATGCAACAAATCGAGGATTCTTTCATTTGCCTACCACTAAATTCTTTCAATCCACCTACATCTCTATCTCCATAATATTCCTTCCATCGTGTTACCATGAAAGAAGTGCTTCTACTCCTATCTAAGGCCAACCTCTCTCTCCCTGTCCTGGATTCCATCTCTTCTTGAGTAGTCACAGAATTCCTTCCTGAAGTATTCCTATCTCTCTTGTATTACCAATTTCTTGTTCTTTACTGGATAATTCATTGAAACACACCAACCAATGTCACCTAATTTAAGCTACATCCACAGAAACATACCCACGAGCATAAATTCTCTGGAATCCACATTTGCTTCCAGCCAAAGCCCACTTCCCTACAGTAGTAAAAATCTTTAAACATATCTACCCTGCCTGTACCTACTTCTTCACCTCACATTCTTTGCTAAATGTATTCAAATAGGGCTTTATCTTCATCACTCCAATGAAATGGCTTTTAATGAGAACACCAAAGACCTATATTTTGCCAAAGCAAATGAGAAATTATCTGTTCTCATCTTACCCAACCATTCAGTAGAATTTGACACAATTGATTATTCCCCCTTCTTAAAAACTTATCTAGGTTCTCCAGACTCTTGAGTTCCTTTTACTTAATGCATAACTATTTTTTACTAGGACCTCCTTCTCCTCTAAACCAGGAAAATTTGCAAGGTTTTAACACAGTCCTAGAATCCCTTCTTTTCTCTTTCTGTACTCAACCTACGTGACCTCATTCAGCTCCCCATGACTTCAAATGCCAAGTATGTACTGATAACTCTCAAACTTACACTTCTTGCCTGGATGGAAACTTATCCCTGAGAATAAGATGCATATCTAATTGTCTATCATCTTGTCCATTTCCAATTTCCCTTGTCAAAAGAGTGCTTGTTATTTTCCCTCCAAATATACCACCCAAAAAGCTCTCAGTAAGTGACACCACCTTTCAACAGCTACAAAACCAAAAAAGTCTTAGATTCATCTTGGCTTATTTGTTTCTCCTTACACCACATACTCAATCCACCTGTTACTCCTGTCAGATATATCACCAAAATACATCCCAAATTTGGTACCTTCTCCCCATTTCCACTTCTCCAGCCCTTCTCAAGTCCATCTTCTCCTCTTGCCTGTATCACTGTGGCAGCAATTCTATTGGTCTCCCCGCTCCTTCTCCTGCCTCCCTTCTGAGTAACAGTGATCTTAACTTCTTGTTTGGAGGTCAAGTACTCTCCTGCCTCAAATCTTCAATGAAATACAATTATACTTAAAACAAAATCTAAACTTTTTAGTGCAACCCCAAAATCTTTCTATAATTTGAAGTTCTCTCTGAATACAATCTCTCCCTCCATTTACTTTGTTCACTTCGTTTTGATCACCATCATCTTATTCCTGCCTTTTAACACCTGGAGATCATATCATTCTAAAGGGGTTTGCTCTTGCTGTTCTTTCAATTAGAGAGGCTTTCTCATTAGTAAGGTCATAGAAATCAAATTTCATCTCAGCAGAGACCTTCCCTGACCCTAGTAGATACCAGCTTCAGTCACTCTCTACCATATTTTCCTATTTTATTCTCTTGGTAGCATATAAAATTCCTATTTTATTTATTGGTTTGCACATTGATTTACTGTCTTCCCCTTTCGAGTGTGAACTCTCTGAAGGCAGGGGCTCGATTTCCTTAGTTTATTGTTATCCCAAGTAACTACATCAGTGCCTGGTTCACTCTATAATTACCTGTTTACAAACCCAGTGATTTAACAATAATTACATATCACAGAACCTAAGGTGTCTTGCTCTAGAATCTTTATATTTTACAAGTCTGTACCTCTAGGAATATCAAAGAAATGACATGACTTTATAAACATGCTACACTAAAATATGACATGGAAAGATTTCAATTGCCCATGTTCAGATAATTTATACCATTTCAATATTTTCCTGCGTGTTTCTTAATTGAATATATTAACAAAACGATACCAACAGTACGAAAGATTCATTTGCTCATTTATACAGTCATTCATTCCTTCAATTTAGTGTGTTCTGCTAAAACTCATATGTTGAACTCCTAACCCCTAGTACCTCAGAATGTGACTGTCTTTGGAGATAGGGTCATTAAAAAGGTAATTAAGTTAAAATGAGGTCATTAGAGGGTCATTGATAGAATATGACTGGTGTCCCTAGTAGAAGAAGAGATTGGGACATACACACACATGTGATGACACAGGGAGGAGAAAATGGCCATCCACAAGCCAAGGAGAGAGGGCTAAGAAGATACCAACCTTGACTTCTAGCCTCCAAAATTGTGAGAAAATAAATTTCTGTTGTTCAAGCCACCCAGTCTGCGGTACTCTGTTAGGTCAGCTGTCATAAACTAACTGACAGCTGAGAATAGCAACCAGGTAATATAGCATGCTTTGCTTGGTAGTATCTGTGGCTCAATTATACCTTCTGAAATTAACCACAACAAAAATGTTAAGATTTATACAGTTTAGTATTTGCATATCTATTTATAGTCTTTCTAAAGGATGATGTATTCTAGTACCACTTGCCAGATGGCTCAGATAAATACCTTTATGGAGAGATTAAAGATCCCTGAAATGAACTGCCTGTACTACTCCTACCTGCTAGAAGATGTGGAAAGCTAATGCATCTTTTTTTTTTTTCCCCATTTCAACTCTTTGTGTGAGTGTAAATGTCAAAATTTATCCATTTATCTTTTTGTATTACAGCTGGCTAATTCTTATTTAAAGTATTTTTTTAAAAAGCTCACATCACAGATTTTCTCAGGGAACATCTCAAAAGCACAGCTTGAGAGTATTCTGCTCTTGAGATTTAGTCTTTGCCACAGAAAACTCCAGAGTTAAAGAACTACTATCTCAAGTCAGCTGAGTGACTCTGCATTATACTAGCATAACTTGAACACTCATTAAAAAGTTCCACTTAGTTTGAACTAAGGAAGTTCCAACTGGTTGTGGTTGTTGAGGATTCATGAGAGTGCTGTGACAGCAAATAATTTGCACTGTTTGCTCTCTTTCCATAAGCCAAGTTCAGAACAAATTCTCTGCCTTCATGTCTAAATAAATGAGAAAATATTTATAAATAACCTTATCTTTTACCAACTGCACCTTAATATATGCTTAGTTTATATATAAAAAGCACAATTTAGAGAATTAAAATAATTTATAGGCCCAGTATCATTTTTGTAAGATTTTGGTGTAAATTCCTCTAGCCACTGCATACTAAAATCATCTCTCTCTCCCTTTCTCTGTCTTTTATTCTTAATGGATTGTATTTATATTTTGGACATGTTGATTTATGTATCTGATAGCCACACTATATTCTAATGTGTGTGTACGTGTTTGGGTGTGTGTATGGCAATGTACTTTAACTTAACCATAACTGACATAATTTGTTTTCCTCTTCTTTTTTGTTTTATAAATATTCCTCTATAAATGCACACTTTTTTTAAGTTTTCAATTATTTCTTGATGGGATATTACTCAGTGTGGCTTTTCTGAACCAAAAGGCTTGCTAATTTCAAATTTTATACATACTGTCAGGTTGTCCTTGGAATGGCCTAATCAATTTATCCTCCAACAAAGAGTTCATATATATTCCCATTTGCTCACAGATTTGCCGCCAAAGGGTCACATGTTTAATTACTAATGAATTTGGTTATATCTTCACATTCATTAACTTTGACCATTTCACCTATTATAAATCACCTAATCATTTTTGGTTTTTCTATATTGTCTTACTTCTATTTATATTGTGGATATATTAAACCTTTGACTCTCATCTACACTGCAAATTTCTTTTATCAGTATATAATTTGCTAACCTTGTTCTTGTTTCTTTTTATCAAAAAGAAAAAGATGATGTTTACATAATGAAATCTTGTAGTATTTTTCTTAGTGATTCTTGCCTTTGAGTTCTACAAAAGTAAATTTATTCACCTCATTTTATTCTAGTATTTTAATAGTTAAATACTTAATATTTGGGGTTTATTTTGATATATGTTGATAAGTAAATATCTTACCTTAAGTATTTTTCCAAATTTAAAATTATCTCAACATTATTTACTAAATAATCTATTTTTCTCCATGTTATAAAAATTATAGTTTCAAAAGCAAACTGTCATTACTTACTTGGGCTTATTTCTCTAATAACAATTTAGTCTCATTAAATTCCTTGTCAATTTTGTGACCAATATTTTAATTACATGTTAGAAGTTGACAGGGCAAGTTTTATATTATTATTCTTCTTTACCATAAATTTCCTGATGTATTCCTTCAGTGTAAAGGTTTATTCTCAAACAAAATTGGGAATTATTTGGTCATGTTCCAAAATAACGATGCCATTGTGTTGACAGCGCTGGGTAAATGGATTCTAATGAAGGCATAAAAGTATTTTGAAAGAAATGACATCTTTACAATATTGATATATCATTTTCAAGGGACTTATGATGCAATTTATTTAGGTCTTTTTAAATTTCCCTCATGAAGTCTTATAGTTTTATTTATTAAGTTCTTGTACATGTCTTATTAAGCTTATTCTTAGGTATATTATGCTTCTGTTACTCTTTTGATAACACAAGTGTTTTATTTTCAACTGATTAGTGCTGACTTTTAAAAGTAGGCCACTGAATCATACATATTTATATTATGACCAGGCATATTGACAAAATTCTAGTATTTCTAATATATTTATTGACTTGGGGATTTCTAGGTTAACTTAAGATTTTATCCTCAAAAAGAACAGACTTGGGACTTCCCTCGTGGTGCAGTGGTTAAGAATCCGCCTGCCAATGCAGGGGACACAGGTTCGAGCCCTGGGCCGGGAAGATCCCACATGCCGCGGGGCAACTAAGCCCGTGTGCCACAACTACTGAGCTTGTGCTCTAGAGCCCACAAGCCACAACTACTGAGCCCGCGTGCCACAACTACTGAAGCCTGCGTGCCTAGAGCCCATGCTCCGCAACAAGAGTAGCCACTGCAATGAGAAGCCCGCGCACCACAGTGAAGAGTAGCCCCCGCTCGCCGCAACTAGAGAAAGACTGTGCGCAGCAACGAAGACCCAAGGCAGTCAAAAATAAATAAACAATAAATTTATAAAAAAAAAAAAAAAAAAAAAAGAACAGACTTAGAGAAATATGTTACCTGTACTTAAATGTCTACATGGTTCTCATTTCAAAGAGATAGTCCTTTTGAATACCTCCAACAAGGCATAGACTCTTCTAATGGGTAGAAGTAGCAAGATTGTTGTTTGGGACTTAAAATACGGAAAAAACTTTCTAACGATCTTTCCAACAATGTAATCATATAAAAACAACCGCTAAGTGTCATTGAGAGTTTTCTTCCAGGCACGGTGCCAAGCTTTCCATGCATCATATCTCTTTTAATCCCCTCAACCACACTGAGAGGTAAGTATTATTACTAGCTTCATTTAACAGTTGAAGAAACTGAAGCATAAAAAAGGCTAAGCTCTCTGATCTGGCAAAGGTAGAACAGATATACCCAGCCGGACTGAGCCACAGCAAAAGCTCTTAACCATTACACTATCGTTACCTTGCTGTCATTGTTCGAAAGGAACTAGAAGACCATAAAAAAGAAATAATGCTTTAATTTGGAATGGCAAAGATGATCCTTGAAATTTCTTCCCATCTCATTTTTAAGATTCTCTTATCTCGTGTTCTTTGCGGAAAATAAACCCGTGTCTTCAGCCAAGATTCTCCCAGGATTCCAGCATCCATCTTTCCTGGTCTGCAATGTCTGGGAATTAAAGTATCAAACACATAGTGACTGAAAGTTGTAGGATGTAGGGGAAGGATAGAAAATACATGCTGACGGCAACATCCTTACACATTTTGCTTAGGACGATACTTGTTCTCCCTTGCATCACAGGGTTCAAAAGGTAACCTGAACTTTAACCTCTGCTAATACACACACACAAACACACTCGCACTATCTGCCTACCCCATCCTTCCACAGTATGTGGTGTGGTTTATGATATGTAATGAAACTAATGGCATCCTGCATGTAGTAGGACATGAGTTATTTTATAGATTATACATTATGCATATTATCTATTATATAATACAATCTACATTTTATCGATTATGATGTTATAGAAGCATTAAAAAGCAGATTCAAAGAAATTATTTTCCTGGTTACATGACAGATTTCAACAGTGAGTGGAAGAAACATAAATGGTCTTTTTCCTTTCTACGTGTGCTAAGATAAAGATATGTTATTTAAAAGAGATTCAACGGGGCTTCCCTGGTGGTGCAGTGGTTGAGAGTCTGCCTGCCAATGCAGGGGACATGGGTTCGAGCCCTGGTCTGGGAAGATCCCACATGCCGCGGGGCAACAAAGCCCGTGAGCTAAAACTACTGAGCCTGTGCGTCTGGAGCCTGTGCTCCGCAACAAGAGAGGCCGCGACAGTGAGAGGCCCGCGCACCGCGATGAAGAGTGGCCCCCGCTCGCCGCAACTAGAGAAAGCCCGCGCACAGAAACGAAGACCCAACACAGCCAAAAATAAATAAATAAAATTAAAAGAGATTCAACGACCTATTAATAAGACCTGGAATGTGCCTGCGTGCGTGTTCACAGATACAGATGATTTTAAGTGCACTATAAATCTGAAACTCATACATGAAATGTCTGAAGCATTAAACTGTTAACAATCATTTTGTCAGATTTTTAGGATATCAGAGCATCTGTTCACTCTATAGTCTTCAGAGATTTGCAAAAATAAGGCAGCCAACTGAATAGTACCCGAAACAAAACACCACTTTTCAGTTTTCAACAGTGACTTCAAGCGGGAAAAGTATTCTAATTACTTCTCACTTCAATTTTCTACATTAGTAATTTATCTTTATGTCACCACCCATTATATATGACAATCTGCTAAACTGTGCATTGGCTACAGTGGTTCTGAGGAGGAGGAGATTAGTTTTGGTGTATTCAGTGGAGAATTCACTTAAGACTGTGACAGAAAGAGATTAGAAGGGCAAGTGTTCCAGGCCCAGGAAAAACCTGAGCACAGACACAGAGAGGGAAATATGGCTTCCTGTGTATGGAAAGATGAGAAGAGCAGGGCAGCTAAAGCAGAGGTTTAAAGAATATGTGGGAGTAATAGTAAATAAGCTTAAGCAGAAAGTGTGTGTGTGTGTGTTTGTGTGTGTGTGTGTGTGTGTGTGTGTGTGTGTTGTGTGTGTGTCCCAGTGCAGAGGGAGAGATCCTGCTCAGGGAAGATAGTTTATGAAGGAATGTGAAATGACATTATTGAATTTGCCCTTTTTTAGTGCATACGGAGGAGCTACTAAAGATAGAACCAGGATCTTAAATTGACCCAATGATGCAAAGTTGATTTTCAAATATATTAGAACATTTAGAAACTGACATACATAATTTTTGAGTGGGTTAGGGGAAGCGTTTTAGTTTCAAAAAATACTCCTGAAAGGAAATAGATTTTAAAATATCTTCCCCCTCAGGAGCCTCACAGGATATTCCATATATCAAAATATATAGCTTTAACTGCTCTAATATGTATTCAACATTCCACTGGTTTCAACTGTTTAGTCTCTGTTTCATCATCTTTATTTACTCAAAATGTTCTGAAAAATATAATGAAATTAAGAATGTTTTTAAATTCATAGTGATACCTTATTCTCTTGCTTTATTTTATGAAGAAATCACAAATCCATACCTGTGTAATCATAAATTTGCTTACCAACAAAGTATCTGTGGAGTCAAAAATACATATGATTTCCCTAAGCACTACATTTTGTTCCTGAATTATAAACTAGTTAAGGTATATTTTTAATATTGTGCTTAGTGTGACTGTCTCACATTGATTATTTATGTAAGGCTCTTAATCCATTTTTATTATTTTTGCTAAACATATGGTATAGATTGTGACAATGAAGTATAAAATAACAGCATACAGGTATAACAAGTTATTTGCATTTAAATGAACAGTGGTTTAATCCAGCTAATTATGCTTCTCTAACCTTTACCTAGCATTCAAAACACCTGAAACATATTATGTACAATTCTGTACATATTGTACGTGTACAAGACAAGTACAAGATAGTATGATTTCGTACATATTGTACACGTACAATAAGACGTGTTCCTCCGTGTTTTACTTACTCCAGAGTTCAAGATGCTAAGAAAAAAAAAAAAGAAATACAAAAGACAGTTTCTAAGTAGCAACTGAGGGTCTGTATACCATGAAGCAAACTATCAGTCAGCAGTGGCAGTCACCATTTGATCCACGTCATCAGGAATGTGGGAGACAGGGCTAAAGTCCTGGAATGTATGCCAGTTCTTCACGATATTCCATGTCTCTTGGCAGGCAGCCTGCTTTGACCTTAGGATGGGAGAAACTAAATAACAACGAGGAAGCACCTGACTTAGCCAGTAGCTTTGACCCACACATTACCTCAATCTGCACAAAAACTTTCAAAGCTCTGTGAACTATTCACATACGCTGTCTCATCTCTTTCTGTATCATCCACTGAGCAAGAGGAAGACTAACATTATCACCACCTTCCAAATGGAAAATGTGAAGTGCAAAGTGATGATATGGTAAGTCTGAGAAAAACCAGAACTCAGGTTATAACACAAACAGCCCTTAGCTCTAGAATCTGATTTTTCCACATGTTTACTAGCCAGGTGTACTTTGAGGTAACATGGATGAGTCAATATGCATACCTATTTCAACACAGTGTTGGAGGACAGAAGTGTTATAAGAGTTATGATGGGTAATCTGCTCTTATAGTGAATATAACACTTGTGATGTTTTCCTAATGCTATAAACAAATTCGAATTGTAAGACAAGGTTTTACAAATGTGTTTTTTTGCAATGAAAATTATCTTGCATTTCTATTAAGCTATAAATCAATAAATATCAACACATGAAAGAAATCTATTGTTGGGAATAAAGCATGGTTTGGGGTCAATTTCAGTAAGTCCAAGCAACGTATTACAGAAATACACTTACAGTGATCAATATACATTTTTCTTGCTCAAGAGGCTTTTATGCTGATGCCTTCATTTTCAACAAGGGAAAATATGTTGCACTATGAAAACAAAGGGAAATTGGTTGATTTTTGTGACTACCGTAATGTTTCAAATCTTCAACATCTGATATTTCAGGGCAGTACAATTATCCTTCACCTTTCAAAATCTTTTAAATCTAAATCATAAAGCCATTATCAAACCACAAGGAACCATGTGAATATCTGAGTTGGGGCACTACAAATCTAATAATTATCACTTTGGCAGCATATTTGTGGAATTTAAGGAGCAATTTTGTGTTGAATTTTGTGTTATCCTCCCAAGCAAACTAAAAATATCCATATAAAAATGGTTAAAAAACCATGTCATGTTAAAAGTGCTGATGCTTATATGAAATGAGAAAATAGTAATCTTATTAATATAGCATGATGTGGGTACCACTGAAAAATATATTATCATAAAATAGCTAAAATTTGCAATTGAAATTAACCAAAATATTACTATTCCTAACCAATCAACAAGTAATCAAAAATAATACAGGTCATATGTTCTTAATGATGATGAAAGTGAAATATCAATTTACTTCTTTCATACATTTTTTGAAATCCACAATCAAATGCATTCCCATTCTCTAGAGTACTTTAACATTTGAATGTATAGTTAATATTTCATATGACCCATCCAATGTCCTTTTCAGACCTTCAGAATAATGTTTTCAAATGTCCTCCAAAGGGATCATCCTGTCTCCAGGAATGATAAAGTCTTTCTCAAGTTACTGTGCTGTGGTTTTACATTAGGAGGGGAATGTCTGCCGACATTTCATGTGATTTGCACTTGAGAGACAGTGAATTATTTTTTATGGTCTACTCAGCCATCTTCTATCTTTGAAATGCATAAAGTTCTTTGTGTCATTTCTTCAAATACTCATCCTTGAAATTCTAACACCAGGGGATTCAGATATGGTTCCTAAAGTAATGCCCTGTATATTCTATATGGTTCTGAGATTTTTCATCTTTTACTGACACAAGCAATGGAAGATAAAAATAGGTCATTTGGATAGAGAAGCCTAGAAGTATGTAAGAGGTTCATGTGAAATCATGAAATATGAGACAAGGGGCAATGAAATTTGAGGAAGAAACTTCTCAGATAAACTTTTAACTTGATACTATTTGTCTGTTATAGATGGTAGGTGCTTTGACAATAAAGAAAGTTCAGACTTATCTAATTATTATACTCAAATACAGGTTAATCAGTGACTTTGATATACAAATTTAATAAAAAATGAAATGACCTACTTTCGTGTATGCTGAGGGCATTTAATTTTTCATGAGCGCTCCACATGACTATCTCTATAGTGTCCTAATCTTTCCTGTGTGTTGTTCCTCCAGAGATATAAACACAAGTAAAATGTGATATAATAAAGGTCATAATGGAAACAATTAGAGGGCGAAAATGCATCATCACTTTGCTTATCCAAAAGCAGAGGTTTTCCTTTAGTGTAGAACTGCATAAAAATATAGTCCTTTGAGGTCTTAAAATTTTGGAATTATTATGGGTTTCTAACAATAACTTATCCTCACTTGGTTTGGCATAAAAAAAGTATGTCTTTATATTAACAGCCTAAAGCAAAGGAAAAATGGCACTCCAATCTACCTCAGCCTGGGACACTATATTGATAAAGCTTACTTGGAATGTCAGGGTCTTCAGAATGATGATTAAATATGTTTTCACTTCTGACATTTCTATTACCTCAGTTTACTTTTCACCTGTGATCCCAGTGGATATGCCACCCAATTAAAGAATGTGCTGGATATTGCAGTTTTATTATAAAACTAGTTATCTCTTAGTAATTTCTCGATATAGTAGCCAGAATTAGACATTATTACCCATATTTGTCCAGTCCTCCTACATTTTTTCATTTCACCTATAAAATATTTTTTTCTCACAATAATCCTACAAGATAGGTGGACCAAGTTTTATTATGATTATTTTATAAATAAAAAACCTAAGGACTGAGGAGGTTAAATGGGCAAAGTACAACAAGTTAGTTTCAGAGGTATAGACAGAATCCAGGTGCCCGGTTTTGAGGAGAATGCCCTTTCTACCAAGGCTATCCATTCAACCCTGCAGAAAAAGCAATTCGTAACACTGTAGGAGAAAATATAAGACTGCATTATATTGTTTGCAAAAGGAATCAGAGACAAATTCTCTGAATCTGTGATTTCCATATTAGGCTGTGACATGGTCTATAAAACATAGTTACAGATTGTCCATCCTTTGAGGGCCAAGACTGCCTCATTTACCTTGCCTTCCCAGTGCCTAGCAAAATATCCAGTCATAGAGGAACATAATGGATTCCTGCTGTTGAACAAATGGTTCATGAGCTCTGTCTTTAGGGAAACAAATATTATTTTAGCATTTCAAAAGAGGCAGAATAATAGTAGGAATCAGAAGGCTCTAGTTCCATTTCTGTCACTTTTCAAGTATGTTTTATTGAACAAATTCCTTATCTCTACTGTAAAGACAATGATACCAACCTTTTCTACCTCACAGCATTTCTTGAACTAATGTGAGAAAAATGCTTTCTACGAGATGCCAAAAAGATATACTAATATAAAATATTTTTCTGTATTTGAAATACCACGTATATTTTATTATTGATACTGTAGTTCCAGAAGCATATTTTAAAAGCTTTAATAAAAATATTTAAAACATGTTAATATATTTAATTATCATTACTTCCAAGCTTTATAAAATTTAAATTTGCTTATAAATTATATAATTTAGCTTGTTATAAAAATGACATGTTTTATATAATTTGGGTTATATTAATTTTAAATCTAACTTTTAAAAACTGAGATTTGTTGGAATTACTTCTTTTAAGAACCAGGAAGTCTCTCTCAAGGAATATTAAAGTTTAGTAAGGAGAATTGATGTACAATACCAGAACTGCAAAATAGAAGTTGCTAAGTCAGATATTTTTAAATGTCTTTTTTACATTTAGCAAGAGAAAGCAATTAAAATATTATATGGAATGTGGTTTGAAGTCTATTTTTTCTTCACTAAATGGCTTTCATCATTCAACCTATCAAAAATACATTTAAGCAAGTATGTGGAGGGCTGCCTTACAGTAATTTCTGGCAATAGCCCCCTGACAGTGTAGAGTTGACAAATAAGGAAATACAGATACCCCCCACTGCATTCTAATGAGAATTTGACAGCTTGTGTCAAGGCAACCTTGGTTCCTAACTCCCTACCATTTTAATTAGGAGGAACAACTTATAGCTGGTGTAACATGAACACAGAATAGCATTTATGAAGTCCTCACTACTAAGGGCAGGAATTGCAGTGGTCTAAAGTCCTCAGGATTACCTCATTTCTGTGCGCTGAGTGAAGATATCTGGGTCTTATTACCCATGTGGATAGAATGTTCTCCTATTACAGCAGCATCTATTTAGGGTGGAGCCAGTCCAGTCACAAAGGGCCATGGTAAAGAGGGTCTGGTGTAGATACCACAGGCAAAAATGGGTCTGAAAATAAGCGAAGGTTTTAATTTTCAATCTAAGGCAGTAAACAGAGAACAGAATTTGGATTTGAAGCAAAACCTGGAAAAATTCCCTAACGCAAATTTATGTTTGAGAAAGAAACCTTTTTGGGTACCCAGAGTGGAGACTCTGGGCAGAGAGAAAATGTTCAGGGTGCTGAACTGACTTGACAATTTGATCCCACCCACAAAGGTCCTAAAGACTCTCTTGACATTGTGAAGAATGTGGTCATATCCCTGGGTCCTCAATAAAAAATGCAAATCCAGCAGCATCTGCACTTTTGATCTCTGCCCTTAGACACAGGCTGCGATTTTCCCTTACACCTAAGTGACCCTATATATCAAAAAACTCTAAATGAAGTGTAAAAAGCTCAGAGCAAAAGAATAACATGGAGCCACCAGGCAGGCCTGGCCCTTGACTGAGACAGACCCCAAACTGGGTAAACAGAATAGTTCTAGTCCTGGATGCTTTGCTGGGATAGCAGGCTGAGGGTAGTGCATGCAAATTCAGAATGAAGCTCTTTAAGAATTAAGAGACTAATATGGACAGAATCTCAATCTAATTAGAGTCTCTAGATTTGTTATTATTATTAGACTCTTTTTCCTTTAGAAAGGAAGAAAGCAGATTTGGAAAAGGAAAAAAAAAATTCCTGCCCCTTCCCCATCCCAATTCTGGTAGTTTTAAAGCGTTATATGATTAAAAGAAAACAAAACAAAAATCTGAACATGCCATGCTGAAAACTTCATAATTCCACTATCATAAGATGCTGAAAGTACGTGAACAGAGAGCAAATCTCCCTAATTGCAATCATGGAATTAAGCAGCCTGAGGTACACCTCCAATTGATGACCATAGCCTGAGCACCTTGTCTTTACAGCCTATGCAGTGGATCTGTGCTGAGGGGCTGCACAGGCCAGGGCAAATGCCCACAGTCAGGAAGAGTGTGGGAGACCCACAAAATGAACCCCTATTTGGACCAAGAGTTTACTGGACTCAAAATCTTGACACCTGAGTATTTGGGTTCTTTGGTTTGTAAATTTTCAGGTAAATTATATGTACTAGCTGATAGAGCCCTGCGAATATGCAAGTTTTGTATTTGTCCTTAAAAATAATTATGAAAATTAAGACACTTTAAAAAATACCATGGTGCATTCTAATGGTTCTTGGATTTGAAGGATGTATCTGAGTCAATGTTCAGAATTCAATATGGTTTTTGACCTTTAAAATATAATTTATTGGGAAGCAATGGGTTCCAATTTCACTGCGAAACAAAAATAACACTTCTCTAGGTCCTAAAATCATAAAAATATTAACATGCTGCCCTTCTATACTTGTAATTTGGGAGCAACTTGTACTTATTTGTGAATAGTTTCTTAAAGGGAGTACAGTAATGCATTTGTCAGATTATATACCACATTTAACAATACCTCAAGGGAGTCTTGATCCAGTATAGGTAGAAAAGTGAAATAATAAAACTCACTTTCAAACATTTCTCAATATGTCACAGAGAATCAAAACTGAAAATGTACCCAAATCCGACAGCTTAAAAGGAAACAGATCACCTTGATCAATTTAAACACTGGCTCTTTAGTTATATACTGGAACATACAGTTCCTAGAGTCTGTCTTCAAAATATATTATAGCTAATCATGCCCTAGAAGAAAGTCTCATATTTCAATGTCTCAGGAATTTTATCTATACAGATAGTGTCTCATAGGGCAGGGGTCCCCAACACCGCCCGCCCCCTGCCCCCGGGCCGTACCACAGGAGGTGAGCGCTCGGTGGGTGAGTGAGCGAAGCTTCATCTGCCACTCCCCATCGCTCCCCATCGTTGGCATTACCACCTGAACCATGCCCCTGCCCCGCCCTGTGGAAAAACTGTCTTCCAGGAAACCAGTCCTTGGTGCCAAAAACGTTGGGGACCGATGTCATAGGGGATTAAAAAATTATCCATTATCTCCCAATTACATGATTCTACTATTTTACTTCCACTCTTAAAGTACAGATGATCTAGTACCTGACCAAAACAGCACTGTATGCCCTTTCTTTGCATTAAGCTATTGGCCTTTATGGCTTCTTGAATGACGGGAGACTCCATGGGGAGAATCTGCATTAAACAAAGGGATATCTCTGGATGGGTCTATTGCTGGAAGAACATCCCAACTTAGTGACACTTTTTTGGTACTGTTAAAAAGATGAGTATGATCTCTAATCTAGCAGGAGATGCTGAAAGATCTAATTTCAGAAAAGTGAGAAGCATTGGAGATTCATACAGATCTATAACTGAGTGAGTGTAGTGGAGCTCATTATAGTGGATGCCCTTCACACACTGGACCCAGTTTTGCTTAGTTTTATTGAGAATCATTACAATGTGATCCTGAGTTTATTTTATAACAATCACTGGAATACAAAAAATCCAGTGACATTAAAAAAGACTGAAAGCCAATGGGAATAACTGAACTTAGAGGCAAGCCAAACCAATACAAGGTAAATAATACAACAATAGTTAAGTAGGACTGATAATTTTGAAACACAGTGGAGAAGATTACATTATTTTCTATTTCTTCACATTCCTCTCCCTAGGAAAAGATGTAATTCAGTCACACTAATTGGCATCTAACAGCTGTTCATTGGACTGCTAGCTGTAAGACAAGAAAAAATTTGCTACATACATATATACGTGTATATATTATATATATACACGCATATTAGGAAGATGAGGTCTATGTCATTATTTTAGGGGTCATTATTTTCTACGTCATGTAAATAGTTTTTATTTTATGAATTTTTTAAAAAGATTCTTAACTACAGAAGGCAACATTTACAAAATTGCAGAGAACACTTTTGACTTTTTAAAATGTAAGTGAATAAAGGAATATCTTAATTTACACTCATGGCATTGCCACACAAATGTCATAATTCCAAAGATTTTTATGGAATTGGACCTAATCCTAAAAAATGAATGCAGAATGAACCCACACTGACGTCAAGTCTGTTCGCAACTGGTATCAGTGGAAGTTTTCACTAAACCACTCTGGCCCACGCTAAAACCAGTACCTAAAAGTGATCCTTAATTGAGTATTTAAACATATTCAAACCTATTTAAAAGTACCTAAAGCATTTTAAAATAAAAGGAAATAAATATATGTTAAATACAAAAAAATTAAGAAAATAAATACCATCCCCAAAGTAGCATAAAAGTCTATAATCAAGTCACGATATTGGGGTATGAAAGAAATTGAAAAATTAAGCAAAGTTTTTAACTGGAATTAATTTCCATAGTAATTTATTAGATACAGATGGACTTCAGCTATATTATTTTACATATATTGTGGTAGTACATCCTTTGTCTTATTTATCAATTAAGTAATTTAACCTGAAAACTGACACAATAGTGACATCATAATAGTGACCATTTATTGTGTCCTATTATGTTTTAGACATTGTGCCTAAAAGTGTCATCCACTTGTGTCCTGAAAACAAGCCTGAACCTTTGGGGTTATTAGCTTTAGTTTACGGATGAGATATTATAGTTCAGAGAGGCTACATTAATTGCCCAAGGTGACAGAATTTGAAATCAAGTCTGAGTACAAATCCCATACTTTGTCAACTATAAAATGAGAAGAGTTTGGTAAATTGAGTTAAAATGCATGATTTTCACATTTAATGTTTATCAGATTATGAAAGTAATATCCTAGCCATCTAAGCATAGGAATTTTAAAATAAGTAAAAGAAAACCAACATGTATTCTTAAAAGAGATGCAGATAAATACGAAGAAAAAATACCTATTCGTCTAACACTATTAACATTCTGATGTATTTTTCGCCAGTCATAATTTTTCTTCTCTAAGAATACAGAGAGATAGACATACATGATATTCTCTTATAATTCAACTTCTCTGCTTCCAAGTACCTCATATGTAAAAATGTAACAATAATAATACCCACATTTCCTAGGGTTGTTATGAGGTTTAAATATGGATAATGAAAGTAAAGGGCTTAGTAAAGTATGTGGCACAAGATATTACTGTAGAAAAGAAAAAGTAATGGTAGCTTTGAAGATGAAGAAAGATTTTCCAAAATTCTCCAAATTTTTTTCTTTATGATTTCTTATCCTTTTAAACATACTTCTTTATTTTACAAAACGAATCCTTTTTAATCTAGTCACTTCCTATCCCAAAACCATGGTTCAATCCTCCATCAAATCTTGATGGGCATAGCCTTTTGTGCTCCCTAGCTTTCCCTGTGTCCTTACAGTCTATTCAAAGGCAGCAGCCAGAGCGATACTTTATAATATTAGTCATTTCCTGTCATGTCTCCTCAAAACGCTCCTTGGCTTCCTATCTCAAAGTCAAAGTCTTTAGGCTGACCCTCAGGACTTACTTCTCTCTCACCTTTTTAGAGACTCTTCTGCTCACTCACTCCTCTTTAGCCACAAGCTCCTCCTGACTATTCTGTAAACATGTGGAGCTTGCTGCTGCCCCCAGAGTTCTTGAACTCACTCTTCCTTCAATCTCTGTTCTTCTCTTGGATAGCTTCATGACTTATTCCCCCACTTATTTAGGTCTCTGAAAAGTCTCCTCATCTGAAAGGACATGTGGAAGCCTCCCTTCCCGATTCCACACCCCATATGGTATTTTCAATATTTTCCTTCATAGCAGTTATCATTGCCTAATATTTTATATTTATTTATTTATTTATTTATTGTCAAACACCTCTGCCCAATAAATAAGCTTATGATAATAGGGATTTTAACTTTTTCACTCATTGTGTCCTTGACTGATGCCTAGCAGATAAATATTTGTTGAATAAATAAATCAGCAGAGGCTTCTTACAGTCATGGACTTCTGAAATGGGTTTTGAAGTATCAGTTGAATTTGAGCAGTCAGAAATGATACAAGAGCAAGTGCTCCAGGAAGAATAAGCCCAAGGAAATACAGAGTGGGGAAAAAAGGCAACAGAGTCTGTGCGAGCAAAATAATTCAGTTTTACTGTTGTATGCAGCCTGAATGGAGGAGTAGTCATAGTTGAGACTAGAGGCTGGATCTTATTGGGATTTGAGGGCCATGAATGTCAGACAGCAAGTTTGAATTTAATTTAATAAGCGATGAGGGTAATAAGTTTTTGAGTAGGGAAAATACATACTGAAGCTCATTAGGAAGATTTATCTTGCAGGAATATAGTATGGATTAAAAGAGGAAAGACTATAAGTAGAGAGTTTACAGCTTTATATGAACCATTCCAACCTAACTCACTCCAACATTTGACAAGTCAGAAAAGACTTTCAGATTCTAATTTGTCTTCCAGTTAATGTCAATGAATTAAGAGTAAAGGTCTTTACTATAGAAGATATAGTATCAAACATCAAAGGAAAAATCCCAAGAAAATACAAGGTATGTAATTAATATACTTTTTTAAATGACAAAAGAAAACCCAAGTAGAGAAATATATGTCCAGTGACTGAAGCAGGGGTATGTCTTATATGACTAAGATATCCTACTGTCAAAGAAAATTATCTGTTTCCACTTATGTCCCCTCAAAAGTATATGATGCAAATGCTTTCAAAGAAATGAGGCTCTTATCACTATTCGATTACTGTACATCTGAATTAGCAGCAAATAAATCATAGCTATACTATATAATATACACCATGAAATTAGAATTTCTAGGTTCTGAGAATATATGGTCTCATTAAACAAATGGGAAGAATATAAAGTGATCCATCTTAAATCCATATATTTCTCAAAAGTAGGTTTCAGAAGCCCTGAAAAGGATCAATAATTCAAATTATAATTTTGAAGTGATAAATATTTATAGTATTTACTGAATTTACATGATCTAACAGCCAATTCAGAATGATAATTATATATCTGAAAGAAGCTATTGCCTTAAACTGATTTAACTCAGAGAAAAATTTTTCTGTAATTTTATTCGAGATGTGTATATAGGTCATTTCTAGTTCTCTCCAGTATTTCTTTATTGAGAAAAGGTCTTCAAATATTACTCTACAGTAAATCTTTAGCTTAATATCAACAAGCTTGGGAAAAATCTCTGAGAAAACTGTTGCCTTCTTTTGTGTCACCACTACTGCTTTTACACATAAATGAGTACTTCATTTCAATAATTCAATAAATCAATTCAGTAATTTCAAATACTATTCTAGGCATTTGGATTACAAAAAAATATGTTAAATATGCCAAAGGCATCAAAGTCTATCTAGTATATGTGAAAAGAAGGATAAGTGAATGATTGAACTACAACGTGATATGATGGAAAAAAATGCTCTGATACAGAATGGCCACTATATAGAAAAGCAAAATTCTCAGAAAAACCTCTGCTCAAAGATCTTGGGAAGGAATCTGTACAATACAAAGCTACATTGCACAGAAACATGGAAACCCACCTGACACCTCCCTAGGACTTATGCTATGAGGGCAGCATGGGAACAAAAATGTGATGAGATCCTCAACTTTGAGGCATCAGAGAAGCCTTCCCCAGAAGGAGATTCTGGAAATATTGTTGGATAAACAATTTGAGGATGATGAGAAAATGATATTTTAGGCAGAAGGAAAGGCAAAATCAAAGACATAGAAACATGAAAGAGCTTAGTATGTGTAGAGAACTCTATAAATAGTTCAGCAATACTTGGACAAGATCTTATGCCAGCTGTACTGACTAGAATTAGGAAAGTCCATTCAGAGAAATAAAGAAATAAAAAGGTGTTTATTTCACCTAAATAACGTGCAGGAAACTCTGAATATGTAGCTGTGGAGTGAGCTGAAGTAAAACAATGTAATTATTTTACAAATAACAGGGAAGTCTTTCAAGGCCATAAAGCAGCATGGAAGCGTAGCCCACCAATAAGTGATCACAAAGTTGATTGAACAGTAAAACTCCAGGCTTCTGTTGTTGGATAAATTATCTGAGGGTGTAATATAAGAAACTACCATAGAGCAGTAAGTTTTTAATTAATGGGAAATACTCTTCAAATAAATTTCAAGCCAGTACTTGAGCCAGAGCAGTCTATTTTATCTAAAATAGAAAGAAAAGGAAAATCCTCAGACCTCATGAATAACTGCAGAAAGTATCTTTTTGCAAATACAGAGACACATGGCATCTTCAACATATAGATATAATATATATAATATATATTTTGTATATATATATATTCCTGTAAATACATTTTTTACAAAACCAGCTGGTGATGAATCTAGTCATTTGAATTTTACTAGTTTACAGACTAAATGAGAATTTACAAGTCAGAATAGCAGCCCAGACGTAACAAGCTAGTCCAGCATGTGCCATCATTCATACCTAGGGAGCAAGGGCTAAGACCCATAAGATAGTGAGCCTGATGGATGGGATCCCACCTTACATGTTCCCAGAGCTCACTGAACTTCCTGTGTCATAACAGTCCTCACACATGTGAAGCAACTCTATTTCTTTCATGCAAATACCAGTATCAGACAAATTGAATCCATGAATTCCTGAGTATCTTTCTCCCTGCTACTCTGTACATTCAACACAGGCAACAATACTATTTCTCTTGTTTACTGCTGACTCTTTAGATCCTACCACTACTTCTAGTAAATGTAGAATGTTATCAATATATCTTTATGAATCAGTCAGTGAATTAAAGATGTAGCACCTGACAACAGAAAAAGAGAATTGTTTCCTTTATCCACTCTAATAAATGGTTTCATGGAGGCCTTAGTGAGAAAAAGTGAGATATTGTTAAGAAGAAATGAGAGCTAAAAAGGAACTTAAAATTATAGTCAAGATTCAGCAATCCAGAGTTGGGAGACCAGATAAGCTTCACCTTTGACAGAACAGTCCCGGCATAGTGCACAGACCTTTTTTGCAACAAATATTAACTCAGCAACTTTGAAATAAGTAATCAGGTAAGTATCACTAAAACCTAGAAAGTTAAATACTGAGAAAATATTAATTTTCTTATCTGTAATGAGTAAAATTAATTCTTATAATGCAATACTCACAATCATAGATTTCATAAATGGAAACTTTAAGTATATTTGTTTCTCTCTCGAGAGGGGGAAAATATATATAATTTCAAGTGACATACATAGAGGCTTTTAATCTAATATTCTTTCCTCAAGTCTCTGAAATTACAAGGCTGTTTAAAACAGCAAAAAGTGTCACTACGAGAAAATATTCACTAATGAATATTCACTTATATAAAGATTAACTCCATTCAAATATCTCTCTCCACTTAACACTAGTATAGATAGATGGTCAGATAGATCAATATAAAAATAGCTATGTCTTTGACCATGTTGTCTACTTCTTTATCATCACTTTTGCATTATAAATGTACTGCATTATAAATTTATTTTATTTCATTTATAAAAATTAGAATTTCATGAAGTCAATGAAAATGATGTTGAATAACCACTAGAATCAAAAGCATAGCTCCTGAAAATGATCTGGCAGAATGAAACCACGTGATAAATGAAAAAATATCTGCAAGATGCTTCAAAATAAATTGGTTTACTTACCGAAAAAATTAAGAAAGGCCCTTGGGAAAATTATTTTTTTAAAGCCTTAGTTTGTGTGTGTGTGTACTTTTCTTCTGTTTTTATTTTCCTTGGGTTTTTTTATCTCCAGAATTAACCTCCTGGGAGGGGGGCAAGGGGAGTGATTGCTAATGAGTATGGATTTTCTTTTGAAGGAGATGAAAATTTTCTAGAATTAGATAATAACAATGGTTGCACAACCTGTGATTAACTAAAAATCACTAAACTGTACACTTTAAAAAGGTGACATATATATGGTATGTGAATTATATGTCAATAAAAAAGTGGAAAATAAATTTAAAAAAAATTAACATCCTTGGAGTTCTGCTGTGAAAGGTAACTGTGAAGTAAAAACTATTCTTTTCTGCTCTTGATCAATATTGTTTGAAAACGTGCAGAGGAATGATAAGATTTGAGTGTTTCTTTTGCTCTAGGAATATGCATAGTTATGAATATACTTTTGTTAAATATGAGATAAAATAATTTTCAAAAGTTTAGCTTCATTCTTCTGTACAATATCCAAATAAAACTTTTATCTCTGTTAATGTGGAATTTAGTGGCACTTTTAATTTCCATTATCAATATTCTAGACTGGTCTCCTAGCAGGACCTCCTGTCTCCTTTAGTTTTGTTTTGTTTATTTGCTTAATAAAATGGAAGCAACTTAAATGTACATCAACAGATGTATAAAGAGCATGTGAGATATATATACAATGGAATATTACTCAGCCATAAAAAAGAATGAAATAATGCCATTGGTTGCAACATGGATGGACCTAGAGATTATTATACTAAATGAAGTAAGCCAGACAGAGAAAGATAAATATCATATGGTATCACTTATGTGGAATCTAGAGGAAAATGATACAAATGAACTTATTTACAAAACAGAAATAGACCCACAGACATAGAAAACAAACTTATGGTTAGCAAAGGGGAAGGCGGGGAGAGATAAATTAGGAGGACAGGATTAACATATACACACTACTACGTATAAATAGATAACCAACAAGGACCTACTGCATAGCACAGGGAGCTATACTCAATATTTTATAATAACCTATAATGGAAAATAATCAGAAAAATATATATATACCGCAAAATATATATATATATATATTTATTTATAAAGAATATATATAACTGAATCACTGATATTATAAATCAATGATACTGAAATTAAAAAATAAATAAATTGGAGTAAATTAGAAAACAGTTTATTTTCAAACTACATTAAGATTATAGAAAAAAAATTTTTTTTTAAATTTAATGATGCAATCATTCATCTACATGACAAACACTGCACTGGAGTCTGATGCAAACAAGCACCAAACACTCAAAATTTCTATCTCCAGGAACATGAAGCTATAGACTTAAATAGAGCCCAGATTGAAATTTCTTTAGGGTGGAAGTCAAAGTTTCCTACTATTTTAGGTTAAATTAAATGTCTAGGTTTTATAGATACTTTCTTCCCAAAACTGTAATAATATAAGGCAGAGCTGAAACACTGAAGCAACTGAATGTTTTTGGCATTTCATACTGTTAGTGAGATTACCACTAAGAACCATACACTGAGTTTGTTTTACACAGTGTAATCAACATTCTAGATAAGCTGGGTTGCTAAATTTCTGAAATTCATTAATAGAAAATAAATTTGTAATATCATTGATGTTTTGACATATAAACATTCAATAGTATAAGTTTAGCATATAGTGGCATTTCATCATTTATAAATATTCATTTTTAATTTTATTTGATCTGTAATAGTAATGGCTATTAAAACTTTATATTTAAGCTTGTAATTATTATAAATCATTAAGTGTATGTGATAAAAAGTTTCAAACACCATAAAAGGATAATATTGAAAATCACCCAGGGGGAACCACCACCTACTTTTTGTGTATATGTATCATTCCAAGAATGTTAATTCATAAATATGCATTTATGTGTATCTGCACATGTGAATGTATATTTTAGATACCTACACATATACATCTACATATGTGTTTGTACATTTTAAACATATATACATCTGCATATATGTATGCATATTTTACATATATACATCTGCATATGTGTATGTCTATTTTTACATACGTACAAAGAGGGTAACATTATAGTCACCATAACTTCCACTCTTATGTAGCCATATATTTTGGACAGCTTTGTTTATCAACATATATAGATCTATTTCATTTATTTAAAGAGCAGCAAATATTCTGTCAAGAAACCTGCTTACTATTGATAAATACTTAGGTTACATAGTATTTTCTAAAATATATTTTTGCTATTATAATTCATATTGCAATTAACTTTCTTATATATTTCTTGTATAACTATATCTATGAGACAAATATCAAGGCCATACCTTGATCCTGTTTAACATTTAACAATGTGGGAGTACACTACAGAGTACTCTATAGCAAAAAGCAGTCTGTACTATTCTCTCTGGTTCATTAATGCATCTCTAAATATCCATCACTTAATCATGATGAAGATTATAAAGCAATTTGTATCTCAGAAAAATATGAATGAAAATGCTAGCAAGAAATAAATCCTTAGAGTTGATTCATTAACAATTAAACTGGCAACTGATTAACCTGTAATTAAGATCTTTTATCTGCAATTAGTCAATTTTTTTTTTTTTTTTTTTTTTTTTTGCGGTATGTGGGCCTCTCACTGTTGTGGCCTCTCCCGTTGCGGAGCACAGGCTCCGGACGCGTAGGCTCAGCGGCCATGGCTCACGGGCCCAGCCGCTCCGAGGCATGTGGGATCTTCCCGGACCGGGGCACGAACCCGTGTCCCCTACATCGGCAGGCAGACTCTCAACCACTGCGCCACCAGGGAAGCCCAATTAGTCAATTTTTAAAGAACTAAGACAAAGAAAAGGGGAAAAAAAATCAGTAGGGGCATTCTTTATTGATTCAAACAAAAGAACAAAAAAAAATGGAATGAAAAAACTACAAGTCTTTTTTTTTCTGTGTGTGAACTGTGAGAGAACTGATATAAAAAGGTACTATGATTCATTTATTTATTTGTTTCTGCTTTGTTGTTGTACTTGTTCCTTTCATTAGACTCCTCACACCAATTAAGGTTCCCAGCAGTGATGTAGAGTAACAGTATTTCATAATTTAACCACTGCTTAATCAAAATGTCCCTTTTAGTCTGTCACTGGTTACACTTCAAAAAGCTCAGGGTTACCTCAATTAAAAGTGACTCTTTAAAGCACTTTGCAGATTTGGTGCAGTATCATACAATGAGTGCTCTACTTGGATTGAAAAAGACAGGGAAGACAGTACTATTTTTAACTCTCTTGCTATATTCTATTTTTGCTGATAACCTTCCAGCTCAATGTTTTTCCCCTCTGTAGAATCATCTGAAGAGACTGCAAATGATATGATGTTACATTACAGTATATCCTCCTTGTTCACTATTATGAACAATCTATTGTCATTTTTAATTAAATAATAGCAATGATACTTCCACAAAAAAGACTAATTGCAGGAAACCTAACCAGTCATTCAAATTTCAATCCACATTGATTAAAGTGCAATGTCTTGGACTATACTTAAAAGACTAAATATTCTAAAGTATGCGTAGGTAGTAAAATATATGGATTATGTGCTACCCATCGTGAAGGGACAGAAGTTACTTCAAACTCTGGATAGCTGAAGCTTGAAGTATTTGACATCAAAATGCCTTATATATAGTTGCCAGGAAACATTTCCTTCTTGGTAATTCAGGGACTTATTGTTGCATATGTAATTGATTAAACTAGTTACATTACACTAGAAGAAACAGGAACATTGGCTAACCACACTGCATTTTCTTCAGAGGTTGCCACCAGCTTCCTTCCAATGAAGAATGCAGAATTACCATTTCACTATAATTAATTTTAGAGTATTCTGACCAAAAGTTGACTGTGAAAGGAATGATTCCATCACCACTATGTTGAAGTAAGCTAAAATGAAGGTAACTATCCAAATTTTAAAGAATGGATGATACCTTAAGGAGCCTGCCCAGTGCAATTAAAATATAATAGAAATATGGGTAGAGATTGCCTATAGTTATCAATTCAGGCTAAACAGTCAGGGCTACATTTTAAAAAATTTCTTCATGGGTTTTATAACAAAGACACTGAAAACTGATTATTAAAACCACTTAATAGAGGGTGCATACAACAGTAACTCTCTTACGTTTTGTGCTCCCTACAAAACACAAGTGTGTTTGATTACTTTTCCGATGTGCCATTTAATAGGAACTCAAACACACAGAAATTTTTCAAAATCCCACCGGCATTATTTTTGTCTGTTTTATTCCTCAAATGGAAGTTTCATTTAATGAATGGTCCTGTGGGAATTGTGATGAGCCTTTGGGGTGGCGGGGAGGCTGAACTTTAACAGCTGAGCTGCTCTGATGCTAAAGCAAAAGCTCTTTAACTGACCCAGGTCACCCCATGCCAGGGCTTTATTACTTGCTTCCTTCAACTGAAATCACACTGGAAAGTCAATACAAAATGATGGTCTATCCCAGTTACAACAGTTCATTATTATCACCTATAACCTTAAAATTAAATTATAGTAGAGAGTTAAAAAGGAAGTGGGAGAGACAGTACTATCAAAAGAGAGTATGGCTTCAAAAAATGGTTAAATCATAATGAAGAATGCTACCCTTCAGAAGGTTGAAAGACAGATTATGAAAACGAATGCAAAAGCTTCAACAATTATTCAGCATCTGTACAATAGCTGTTCTACAAAGAGAAAAAGAAGCTACCTGAGACTTTATTTTAATTATATTTAAATTCATTATCATTTTCTCTTTTATAATTTTACTAAACTTTATTTCAAAATTGAATAAACTATTATTTTTCCAAAACGATTTAGCTTAGAAATTATTTACAATCTTCTTTAAAGTGCGATAATTACAAATAGTACAATATACAGCATGCTTATTAATGAAGATTTAGAATTTGATAAAAATAAATAAGCTTATGTGGATACGTGTGTGTGAGTGTATACTCAAATAGTCACTTACTGTTCTATTATAGTAAGATGAAGCTTGTCTTATTCAAATAATGTGTTATTTAACCTCTCAATGATACAGATGCAATTTTCTTTGTAGGTAAATTCTATTAGACCCACTCATTTCAAAGATTTTTACAGTAAGTCTGTGGCTCTACAACTTTAAATTCCCCCAAAATAACAAAACTTGCTAAGAAATCTTAAAGCAGTGAAGGGGAGCAGAATATGCCACCCCAAAATATGCCTCTTTGGCATAAAAGTTTATTCTTGGTTTATTATTTTAAGAAACGGCAGACATAGGAAAAGCTCTGAATACCTAGAAGTTACCCTTTAGTAAGAGACATTTTACATTTGGGAAGAAAATATCCACCTGTAAGAGTGTCTCCCTCTCTGTACCAGGAAGGAAGAGGAGGGTGACTAAATCGCTAAAAATTTATCAACGGAGAAGGTGCCAACTTAGAACTGCATAACAACCATATCCTTGTTTACTGTGCTTTGCCTGATAATCTCCCATAACTGGCCTCCCTCCCTCCAAAATCTTTTGTCTTTAGCTAAAGATGGTCTTTGAGGTGACGGCTTGGGCCATTTAGGGGAGTTACTCATTTTTCCTGGGTATTGTCCATGTATATAGGACGTATACATGTTATTAAATTTGTTTGTTTTTATCCTGTTAATCTTTTTATTTATTACAGGGCGGTCTCAGCCACGAACTTAGAAGACCAGAGGAAAAACTATTTCTTCCCCTATAGCATGAAACACTGATTATCAAAGCCAAATATTAAAATTTCTCTAAAGCTGTATGGGCTTTTGAATTTCACATGGAGGACAGGAGAGGGGCTTTCCATGGAAAATAATTCTGAAAGAAAGGAAAGGAGGGAAGCATGGAAGAAGGAAGAGAATATAGGAGGAAGGAAGAAGTAAATGAAACAAGCAGTGATCTGACTCCTTCTAACCAAGTTCCAAGTTCAGAGATGTTAACAGGATGCAAGTCAAACAACCAGGGTTGAAAACAACCAGTTAAAGGACCTTATTCAGATTGTCAGGAAGCAATGCCTCTTCCTTCCTCCTTCCCACCCTTTCTCCTTGCTCTTCTCCCTTATCTACCCCTGACTCCCCTCCCTCTTTCTTGTCCTGCTCCTTCTACCTTTGAACTTCCACTTCATAGTGTGATGATATGAAGCTAAGGTAATCCACCCTTCCAAATCTGAGAAGGGAATTAATAGAGAGAAAATAGAGCTGAAAGTGGGATCCACGTTTTTCAGCTATTTTAATCCTGAATCAAGCTATACCTGAAGTTAACCCTGCTTAAGGCTATTGGTTGTATGAACCAAGAAATTCCTTAGATGCTTGAGCCAGTGTGGGTTGGGTTTTCCACTTGCAGCTAAATGAGTCCCAAGTGACACAACCCTGTTTCCCAGCCTTAACTTAAGGTGCTGAAACCAAAAATCTTATGCTGAAGAATGCTGATGAAACAGCCTGAACTCTAACAAGCTTTGGATCCTCCTATCACTCTGTCTCACTCTTTCACCTGCAGGTCTCTCCTCCTTGGATTGCTATATAATCAACACATGATTTCAACTTACAGTGGCAAATCATGTCTTCAAATTGTTACTGACAGTACCAATTCAGCAAGAATGAGTACTAACTCCATTTACACACAGCTCACATGGACTCTCTCTCCATCAAAGAAGCACAGATTCCCACAAAACTTATTACCCCATCAAGGAAAATTTTGCACTATGTGCTTTGAATCAGTTTGAAAGAGTTGATACTTCTCATTCCCTGTATAGACTGTATTTTGTAGAGGGAATATGTGAACAGACAAGATAGGGAAAATCTTCAGAATGACATTACATTTTTTTTCAAGGGCTGCTTTTTTTAATATTTCAAAAATAGTGATTTTTTTTCTTTTTCATAACATTAAAGTGTAAATAACAATTTACAGGAAATGACTATAAAAATGAAACTAATTTCTTCCCATTATTTTAGAAAAATAGATTTTTGTGCTATAGAGCCACATTCCAAAATGAATATTTATTAATTAATGTACATATCAATTTTCAAACAACACCTCCTGAGTGCACATTTTGTACCAAGCATGATTTCACTGAAATTCTCTATTTTCCTCAAATATTGCCTGGAATCTGCTTCTTTTTTGAATATACTTTAGAGATAATTATTTTTTCCATGTTATCAATTGTAATGCTATAGACATCACCTCAAATTGAATAAACTATTTCTCCAACATCACTGGAAAAATTTGGTCACCAATTACACATATGGATTTCTCCATTTATTTTGATCCCAATAAAACAAGAAGTGCTACAGTCATATAGTCATATGGCTACTTAGATAAATATTTCAATTTTCAATTAATAAAAATATATTTGAAGAAGTACTAGAACTATTAAAGAGGCTACCATGAGTTTAAAAATTTCTCAGCACAAATTAGTCTAAACAACCACAAAATCAAGTTTCCTAATCAGGAAAATAAAAAGAAAGTTACTAATTTTCTCCTGAATTCATTGAACATGTCCTTAATAAGAAAAGCAGATAGGCCACAAAGCCAGTGTTACACACACAGGCCTCTTACAAGATACTTTATCTAACTTTTGGGTTTGTAATTTTATATATTTTTCTCTTCACAAGCTCCCCCAAATTGTATAATTTTAAAACTCTAAACAACTTGCATTGGTTGTGCCTATTAGATAAGTGGTAAATTAATTATCTTCAGTTTTCCTAATCATGTTCTAAAAGCCATACATTATTTGAGATGTTTCTCTTAAAATATTATTCCAGCTAGTTTAACAATACTTATTCTAGATCTATATGAAAGTTTGCTTTTTTGTTAATATTTTTTTAAAAAACTTCTGCATTCAAATGGGAAGCAAAGTATTGCCTGATATTATCTTAGAAGATTCCTTCAATTTGGGGCCTCAACAAAGTAAAGTAGAAAGATGTTTGCAAGCTGACAATCTACTCAAACCAAATATTACACTCTGATATATAAAATACAAGGACATATATTTTGCTAGTGCTGTTTGAGCATTCCATCATTTCAGTTAACGTGTGAAGTGCTGGGAATGCATTATTCCTCACAGTAGGCCGTGGGAGGTCAACATTCGCCCCATTTACAGATGAGGAAATTGATACTACCATGCTAAAAAATTCAGCTTTAATGTATATTGCAACAAGTAGCAAATAGAATAGGTACTTGGTTATTTTAGAATTCACAAGCAGAAATTTCAAATGATTAGCGCAACATATATTACCTATCTTATATTAAACTTTAAAATCACAGTAAGATACAGGAGAAAGAAAATGTAAATAAACTATTTCATATTCCACACATTCCAGGGAGACTTTCAAATCCATAACAAAACATCTTTGTAGAAAATACTGAGGTGAATGTGATACGCATTCTCATGCACCCCCCCCCAACAAATGTATCTCTTTTACCAAAAGTAAAAACATTGAATTTGACTTTATTTTTTTTGTAATTATGTCTTTTTTGCAAATAAATAGTAATCAGAAAGCTATAAAACCATTATAATTGCACTGCCCCATGGCCTATACTCTGCACCTTATTATATCTATAACAGTATATCAAATTTCTGTAGAGTAATTTGATACATAAATGAGAACATTATTAAATAAAATGAGGTGTATATGAAGATCCAGAATAAAGTAATTGTGCAATCTAGATTTAACTTACAGAAGAAATGAATAGTAAATATGAATCACTAAAACATAATTAGAAGGTAAAATGAAATCTTGGAGAAATAACAAAATGTCACTCTGAACCAAACCAAGCCCAAAGGTAACTTGAAGAAACAAGCACAAATTCTCCCTCGTGCTTTAGGTGACTAGCATGATCCCTAGCATAAGAGGACAACCTTTTCATGGAAGCTTCTCTAAGGCAGGTGATAAGTGGCTATAATAGAAAACAGGCAAATCAAAATTAATTCTCACATACATTCATCCATCTTAGGAAAAATCAATCTGATGAAACTTGAGGCATTTGAGGAATCAGCCAATACTTCCAACGGCTTAAGAAAAAAATATACTTTTCTTCAAAAATCCATGAATCCAGGGCTTCCCTGGTGGCGCAGTGGTTGAGAATCCACCTGCCGATGCAGGGGACACGGGTTCGTGCCCCGGTCCGCGAAGATCCCACATGCCACGGAGCGGCTGGGCCCGTGAGCCATGGCCGCTTAGCCTGCGCATCCGGAGCCTGTGCTCCGCAACGGAAGAGGCCACAACAGTGAGAGGCCCGCGTACCGCAAAAAAAAAAAAAAAAAAAAAAAAAAAAAAAGAAAGGGTAAAAAAAAAAAATTCCATGAATCCAGAGAGGGAGGGGCAGCATGCCTGAATATAGTAGATATTTAACAAATATTTGTTGAAAGAATAAAAAAAAAAAGGAGGCAGGGTTGTTTTCCAAAATAGGCTTGGTGGCTGGCTATGTCCCATCACCCAAGGTAGGCAGGTGGGAGGCGGGTGGTAGTTGTCTCAGTTATCTTTTCCAACCATCAACTGGAGCAGGTTCTTCTGCTGCTCTCACCTGTGATCACTCATGATGTTACTATAATTACTTGGAAGCTTAATTGTATCTGGATGGTGTAAGATGGCCTCATTAGTATGTCTTGCCATTGGTGCTAGAGATCACTTGGGCCATTTACCTACAGCAGGGGTTCCCAGGCTTCTTCGCATGATGTTAACATTTCTCCAGGAGGTTAAGAGTGAAGGATACATGGTCTCTAGAGGATTTGGCTTGGAAGTTACACCATATTACTTCTGCCACAGCTATTGTTCAAAGCAAGTTGCAAGGCCAATCCAGATTCAAGGGGAAGGTAAACAGACATCTACTCTCAATCGGAAGACCTGCAATGGATTTGTGGTTATTCTGAGTTCATCAAGGGAGGTAAGAACGTAAATCGCAGATGGGAACAGACCACAGGGCTTTCTCTAGAAATGGTCCATTCTGCCAACAGATACACCAAGAATTAAGTATCAGATTTTGGCTGCCAGGCCCCTCTGTCATTGAAATAATGCACAGAAATTTGGATACAAGGTGAAGAAATGAATTTGTTATTTGACTTTTTTCTGACCCTGTCCCAAAGGGAGGAGGTATCTGGGGCTAAAGCCTGAAGCACTCATTAAGTATTGCAACAGCAGCCTGCACACAGAGGCAAGTGGAATGTAGAGCACAATTAGACACATGCAAAAGTTTTAATGATAAACAGAGTGATCTCCAAGTTCCATCCAGTCCTAACATTTCACAGAATTTTCTGATTCTTCTATACTAGGAAAAGCACTAAAGGGAACAATTATTTATTAATTACCTAGATGTACAAGCCAGTTTATAATGGCTTGCAAGTCCCTTTTGCAGATGGGAATTGGGAATTGAGTAAATCACCCAAAATCACACAGTCTTGTTTAGCAAAAAATAATAATAATTATTATTATTATATACTTATATTCCAGACTCAGGACCAAACATTCCCTTCTCAATGTAAACAGCTAGAGAATCCCCTAATGGATAACCATAAAGTCTTTCAAACACCTCCAGATATGAAACATGGCAATTCATAGAGTACAATAAAGGGAAAAGAAATTGAGTATAAGATGCATATTCAGAAGATAGCCAGCATCCTTGAAAGAGGTTAAAAACACATTTATATAATAATAAACAAAAAACAGCTTTAAGAGATAGGAGAAAAGGGAAATCTACATATAGCTAATATAGCAACTTCTTTAGAATCAGAAATATTTGTATTTCAATTCTAGCCCTATTGTCTGTTAGTCATATAATCACGGACAAGGAAACTGTCCTCAGCCTCAAACTTGCTCCTCTATAAATGTATACAATCATGCCTAAGCTGAAGGTTATTTCATGGGTTAGAAGAAAGTAAAAACCAACAGTGTACGCAAAGGACATTCTCAGAAAGTGATGATGACGATGATGATCCTGTTCACCATCATCATCGTCATCTAATCATATATTATGCAAGATACATTAGCATCTTTCAGTGCTTTCCACATAGTACATGGAGGAAAACTCATGTGCTTTCCTCAATAGAGAGGATCTTAGAATTTTAGTCATCCTCAGGCTCTATTTTACAAAAACAGCTAATAATCTTACCACTCTGTCAATAAATTTCCAATCAGTCCGTTAAAAAGGAAAACAGACCCACTGAAAAAAAATGTTAGCTATATGAGAACAAAGAAAAAAATGTTTTTAATCATACACAGAAGATAAAGGGAAGGAAAAGAAGTTGGGAAAAATTTAATATCAGTATAAGCTGCCTTAAACATGTCATGGGCTGGTCCCCAAGGGCTTTCTGCAATCACCAACATATACAATGAAGACATGAAGTCATTAAGAAAAGGTTAACTATATTCAGAATTAGTGTGTTAATTTTAATAACTATCAGCATTTCCATTAAAAGTAAACATCTAAAAAAAGCATTTCTAAATATGATGCCTCAAAAGAATAACATTCAAGACCATGGAGAATGGTCAAGAAGGAGAAGACTCATTCTACAAGGATATCAGATAAAGGGAGCTTGACTATTTCCTTTTGTATTCAAATAATTTTCCCTTTGTTGGAAATTAGGAGGTGACCTCATATGAAGGCTGGGGAAACTACTAGGAGCCTAAACATGGACTTTATTCAATAATGGAGGAGGTAACACAAATTAAGTTAGTAAATATACTAGAAATCAACATCATCTAGGTTTAAGGGTAAGTTAAGAGGCAGAGATATGGGAATACCATCAAGACTGACTCGGGCCTAGGGCTACCTCACTAAAAGAATATGTGTTCCTCACTCGAGATTTCAGCTTCCCAGAGTGGTATCTATGCCATTTGGGCTTCTGTGTCTCAAAGGAGAAATGGCTAGCAGAGTATCAAAGCATGAATTAAATAATGAAGAAATATTTGGTAAATGGATCAAAGAATGGGCCTTGAATCATTCTTGTCTAAATCAGAGAGCCAACCCATAAAGTTAGGGCGAGGTGAAAATCCACCTTGTCTTACTCCATTCCATTGTTTCTCGTATATATTATGAACACCAACACTGAAATTTATGTTACTTGTCTCAATATTTAGTGGAGAAGATTTAATTAATTTGAGCACTAGGAGCAAATCATGTGACGTGAATGTTGAAAGTGTGGTCTCAGGCATCTTTACTAGTGCCTAGACTCAGAATGGCAAATACTTTAAATCTTGTGACAAAAACTTGAATTGACAAGTCGTAGCATCTTAGAGATACATGTTCAAGACTTGTCCAGGCTCAAAAGGGAAGGCGTCATTGATCAAACAGTAATATCTGACAGGAGTGCTAGATGGAGGATTACTGCATGTACCTGGCTTTCTCCAGTGTCAAGAGTAAGGAAACAATGGCCCGGCTCAACTCTACGCTAGGTAGACCCACAGGGCTTTTTGGTGCTGGTAACGTAATTCAGTAAGAAGCAAGAAAACAGATTGGAGCCTATCTCAAAGAGGGTAATGATGAAGATTTATGATAGCTAAAATTTACTGAGTGTAAAAGGTAAAAGGCTTGAAATCATGACACATAGAAAACTGTCCCAAACCTGTTTAGGTCAAGTTATGTTTAATCATAAGCAGAGCAATTGTCGGTTAGGGATCTTGAGTAACTGAGTTTAAATATTTGAGGTACTGTTACTGGGAATTAGACTTATTGTGTGTCTCTCCTCCCATATTAAAATTAATCAGAAGCCACAGGATACCAGATTTTGGGCTCAATCCCAAAAAGGAATTTTATGATAAGACTATACAAATTGGAATAATCTACTTTATATGGAGTAATTTTTGGAATCACTGAAGGTATCCAAGCTGAGTCAAGATGACCACATGGCAGGAATGCTTTCCAAAAAATTTAAGATTGAATGGATGTCAGAATAACTCAGAAGTTTCATAATGCCAAACTCATCAGGGGTTAAAATGAATTTAAATTTGAATGTCTTGGGTAAGTCAGGCACTCTCCAGTATAACAGAGATCCTAGAGCCTACAATTTCTTAAAGCCAGCCAGATTTCCTGCTTTACATCTTCTGCTTGATCTCTGAGCACACTGGACTGCACGACCCCTGGTTTGGATGACCTTTAGCATTCCCTGGAATCCTGAGCATCTATGGCCCCAAGAATAGGCTTTGAAGTCATTCAATTACCACTTCTTTTAGTTTTCTCCTTTACCCTCATGATAGCTAGTGATGAGATGATAATGATGATGGTGAAGATGATGATGACTACAGCTAAGTGTCTTTTATTATTAGCTTCATTTAGAAGTGAGGACACTAAGACTCAGACAGGTTATAAGACTCGCTCAAGGTTATACCGGTCTGAGACACAGGTATATGAAATCCCAAAGTTCATGCTTCTAACCACTGTGCAATACCATTGTCCACAAAACACAGTTACGGTTTCCTGATTTCCTCTGTCTTCCCTACTACAAAGCATAAAATATCAAAATAGAATTTTAAAATATCAGTTATTTACAAGCTATACACTTGTTTATATCTTTCATGTTACTAAGAAAATAAGTTTCTTGAGGTCAGCATCCAATGTCTAGTTACATGTTGACAAAGTGCCTGACATTTGAAGAGTCAATACAAGGCGAATGTCCTACACAATTACCATAAATAACCCCCAATTTTCAATTTAAAGGTAGGCATATTTCTGTTAAGTGAGGCATTTCAAATTAAAATATATGTGAATACTAGTGATATATTAGTGATTATTAGTGATATAATGATAACTCTATCCATGTAGAATAAAGCATATGTCCTGAGTACTCAATTCAGTGTTCAATGTTTCCCTATAAAGTATATGCATTTTAACGCTGCTATACAAATGCTTTAGCACTAATAAGACAAGTGCACATAAATCACTTGGTAACCTAACTTTTACACCATGGGAAAAAATAACAAAAAGAGCTAATTATTGAGAAAATACCACAGCCTTTACTTCCAAAGAAGGTAAAAGAAAGTTAGTTTTCATGGTTACAGAGTTGATATGTTTCCACTAGTAAATCACTTTAATGCAAACATAACTTTGGAAGTGATACCACTAAGATTCATGATTACTTCAAGACAGGACATGAGAAGTCAACATGGGTGACAGAATCTGGAGAGCAACTAATATATGTCCTTTAGGTCTCTTTAGCAACTCCTTAAAAGAGCTACAAAGGGCAAAGTGAAAATACAGTAATGTAAACAGTACTGTTTTGGCTTCTAACTCTTGATTAAGTGTACTAGTTCTAATTAAGTATCTATTGAACTAATTGGCATTTTCTTTTGTTCTTTTTCTAAGAATTCAGAAACACTCTCAGAGCTGGTGAAAGGATCCTACAATTTTATTCCTGTATCTTGTTACTTTTCTGGAGAGTTTTTTTTGTTACAAAATCTAAAATAGATTCAACATTCAGTGGTAATTCTTAATTGTTCTTCATAAGGATTATAATAACACCGATTTCAAAATATTTCACTGGAAGCTTTTTAAAAAGCAATAAATTACATATATGCTCCTACAAAGAAAAGAAGAAAAGCATGAGGTTTACAATTAGATTTTATTAAAAGATATATTTTCTAAGAGCACTTAAATTGGTCAATTGGCATTTTCCTCCCAATGTGACCAAGTTTGTAACTTAATAAACATAGGCTATCAAAGCCAATTTCCGAGAAACCTTACGGATGTAGTTTGTAGTTTAAATAAAAAACCCTTTTCATGTGACTTACTTGTTATCAGTAAAGTGACAGAGCATTTATATAACCATGTAATTCCTTTGTAATTTTCTATCACTTGTTAACCATCTTCATAATTAGTATTAAATTATGTCATAGATCAGTAAAAAGCATTCTGTCAGAATAGAATCTATCAGAACACTAAGATGAAAAAGCTTAAAAAACAGCACTATATCTGAATTAAATTCTTTATTTTTTCTAGCTCTTGTTATACTTACATAAAACAGGAGTTTTCATAATAACATATAATTTATGTTGATAGAGCATAATAAAAATGGTACACCTCTAACCAGAATAGCTTCAATACTTATAAACATAATACTTCTTAATTTCACCATGAACACACCATGTAATGCACAAATTATACCGCCTTAGATTTTAAATAGTCCTCAATGATTGAAGGATGCCACAGGAATAAAAATGTGGGCTGTAGAAATATAATAAGTAGTCTCACTCTCAAGGTTTATTGAACAAGGCAGAGCTATGCACATGTGTGTCAGTGGAATGATTTAGCAAAATTACCAGTTAGTCATGTATCCTACAGGGTCACAAACACATCTATTAAAAGGCCTGAATTTATATCTTTACTCTTCAATGAAACATAAAACTCAGAACCATTTATACTATACACAAAACTCTGAAAGTAATGCCAGTATATTACATTTCTGAGTAAACAGAAAATAAAATTCACTGGAATGAGTCAGTAGATTAGCCAGTTAAGCCATCAGAAACTTTCAAGTAGCTTTCTTCTTCCAACCTTAAAATTGGCAAAAATACTTAGCAATCTTATTTATAGTAAATTGTCCTTAAAATAACTGGATATGATATAGAACTATGTTATGATATAGATATAAATATATCTCTATATATAGATATAGATATATAGATATAGTTATGATATAGATATATCATAACTAAGTTATGATATAGAACTATGATGTAGTAGCTTTATGTAGAGGCAGGAACACTGTTAGAAATCTGCAGGCATTTCATCCCAACCACATATCAACACAGCAATGGTATCAGCAGAAAGCAAGATCCTAATTTCACCAGCTAGAAAACTCAGCAAAACTAAGAAGTCTAAAGTGCTTCAAGAAGCAAGAGGAAACAGAACACTGGTTTAAATGCACAAAAGGGAACTTATGCTCATTCATGAAAAGATAAAAGGCAGTTATAACATATGATGGTCATTTAAACACCAGTGCCATAATCAGACACTGCTTTAATACCAGGAATACACTGAATGACAGACAAGATAAAAATACTGGAAGAGGGGATAAGGGTGGGGCAATCTTGCCTCAAGTGACCACAGCTCTTGCTACATACTCTTATGGAAAAGGAAAGAAAATCACCTCTGGCTGGTATCAATCAGAGATATATTTGATGAACCCCTCCCAAAACACATAAGCACAAGAATCTCATTTCAAAACTCAGGTGTGTGTGTATGTATGTATGTGTGTGTGTTCATATATACATCACATGTTTGAGGGAGGAAAAGAGGTATGCGAAGCACAGAAGACTGGTGTTGCTCAAGGTCATTCTCCTCTTGAAAAGAGAAAGTGAAAAAATGACAAAAAGGAATGGTCTCGAGGATAGGAGCTAAATGACAACTCCTTTCCGCCTGCCTATATGCTCACATCTGTTTCCATGGGTATCCTAGCTTTCCTATTGTTCTGCCCCTCTTGTTAGTGACCATAAGAGAGCTGACAAGGAAGGAAGGTTTTTCTAGGAAATTTTCTATCAATACCTGATAGTCTTGACCTATTAGTGAGTCAAGCCAGCTCTAAGTACAACGCTGACCAAGGGCAGTGGACTCAGATCCTCAAACTGGTTTGCACCTCTCTCTCTCTCCAGACAAGAGAGAAGAGAAGGGAGGCAGAAAGCTCCATTTTTTAAGGAACTTCTACACATGAAACTCTATGCTAGGGGGACTGTCTGTTTTTGACATTTCACCTACCTCCAGTCTGCACCAGTGAATGGCATTTTTAAACATGAATCACACCACAATCTATGTTTAGGCATCTGATCACTCAACATCCAGTTAATACATTTGTTTCAACCTTCCCAGAGGATGAGGGCACAAGGACAAGACTTAACCTGCAAAGGACTGAATCCTTAATGAGAAAAGGCCAGGGTGAAATGAAATGAGGGACATGGAGAAAACACAAAATTTTCCCAAGTACTAATATTTTCCACCAGTATCCCATCCTTCTTGGGCACCCTCTGAACAGGGATGGCTTATTTGCTAACAAATATTATGAGTATGCTATAGTTTCTGTTGTAATAATATTCTGAAGAAATCTGGGGGACAAAAAGGTATCTCTGTCAGATTTTTAGTATACACAAATCAATTTTCTGACTATGATTTTCTGAGCGATAGGAGAAATACAAATAAATTCACTAAAAGAGAAAAAGGAAAAGATGAAAGAAAAGAAAAATCCTCACCTAATTCCTCCCAAATTCAGTTATTTTTAGTCTTTATGTATGCAGGCAGTACCCTTTTCTTTCTGAGTCTTCAGAAAGTAGAGGGGGGACCTGCTTTTCTGTTAAAGTCGAGTTATACTCCCTATCCTTTCTTGGCTCTCCCTAGAGCTCAAAGTTACACAGCAAATCTGTCTAAAGAGTGGCCTTCAACTCCTTCGTGTTTATTGGAGTTGGGGTGCGGGTAGGTAGCAGTCTTTCCAGTGGTATTTCAACTGGAGGTAAAACAGGAGTAGAAATGACCTGATTAAATCCAGGAGAGCAAGAGGGGAGAGAAGAGAGGAACAAATGGAGGCCTAGGAAAAGCACACTTCGTTTCAGGTTTTGAATCCTGAGAAATCATGCAGTATCTGAATATCAAGGCATTTTTGCAGCCAGCCAGCTTTCCTTCTATGTACTTGAATATTCATTTACCAAGAAGGGAGAGGGGGCTGCAGGCGCAGGAAATCGGGCAGGACCTCACTGCCCACCCCCACCCCCCTACGTGTGTCTCTCCACTTCCTCCGTCTCAAATCCAGGCAGCCACCTCTGCCATGATGCGCCCGCTGTCTGCCAGGGGGCCTGCTGAGCTCTCCCGCCCGGCCCCAAGAAAGTGTCAACGCGGGCCTGGCAGCTGCAGCGGCGGAGCCCAGCCCCCAAGCCCGCTGCAAACACGGCCTTGTAGCACCACCAGCCTGCGAGGGCTGCAGCAGCAGCCGAGCCCAATCTCCAGAGTAGTCGGGGACATCAAGGCGCAGGGACAGCGACAGCAGCTAGCTAGCGACCGGCTTGTAGTCTGCAAATACCATCATACGGATATCTATTTTAAAAATGCAGCGGGCGGAGGAAAAGCAGGCAGCGCCCCTCCACTTTCCAAGCGGCTTCAGCAAAGAGAAACCCCCGGAGCAGTCCCAGTCACTGCTTCCAGGAGCAGGGCACCGTGCGCTCGGCTGAGCCAAACCCTCGGTTGAGTGCAGCGAGCCGGCAGCTCCCAAAGGCGGGAGACAAACGAGCATTCCCTAGCTGAATTATTCAGACCGCCTTCACTGTCTAATAAAACATTGATGAGACTACTTTGGAAGTGCTTTATTTTCTTAATCCTAATGCCCTCGAGAAGGGAGAGAAATTTTCTGTAGGGGACGCAGAGGTGATGGGATAGGAAATGAGAGAAATAAGGTGCGAGGGTAAGGGGCTTTGGAAGTTCACTAAATTTGTTCTGCCTCAGCCGGCTGTGGGAATCTCCATTTTTAACATATCAGACCCAATATGTTAATTAGGCAGTCGCAAATCCACCCTACTCCTTGTAAATCAAGGCACTGGCAAGAATTTTCAAAATACCCATTATACAGAGACAAACCAAAAAAAAAAAAACTAGAACAAAATAAAAACAAACCACGCGCGTACAAGCCCCTCTCCACAAGCGAGACAATGCAGCTGGGGACTGAGGTTGTGGTTTTAGCAGCGCTCCTCTAGATATGGATCTATTTTGCTACATAAAAGCAACCCTGGCAGTTAAACACCGTATCTCAACACATACACCCGTGGCAATGAATTCCCTTCCACTCAAAGCAAGTTCCAAGAAAACTCTATTTCGAATTAAAGTCTCCAGATGCATAATTTACAACTACTAAAGGATCTGGCAAGCTCGTCGACAATCAGGAAAACAACCTGGCACCAGAGGAAGAGAAGGGTCAAAGTGATCCCTGCCTGAAACGATGGGTGGAAACCAAACACCCTCTCACACTCCACAATCTGGGAAGGGTTGGATACCAAATGGTCCGTGGCAACCATAGCCTGAAGAAAACACGGGACTTTAATCTCTGGCATCTTCAGACAGGTTCAACGCGCCTAGCTTCCAAAAACATCACTTAGGGTGGAGTGTATCCATATTTTCTTAGCTTTCACTACTAGATTAAATACTCAGGTATAGATTTATATTCTACCTACTAGAAATTATATTACATCACAGAGCGCCCTTGAATACCCAGCCCTTCTTAATGATTTTCAAAACATTAATAAGTAAAGTAGCCTGCAATGCAGATAAGACACTAGAAATAAGATCAGAGGGAAACTGGGTGAGGCGGGAAGTCGTTTGCTTGTTACCTGGTGCCTCTAGAGGAAAGACGGGCGTAGGAAGACTTTCTGCCCGCAGATACAATCCCGGCAAGGTGTTTCCAGGTGGCTTTCACAGTCGTACGCGGGTCTCGCTCGTCACTTCGCTGCCCTTTGCCATAGCTCAGCACCCGCATCCTAGGGAGTCCGAGAGGCGGCTCCTGCCACTGCCGCCGTTGCCCGCAGGTCGCGCTGGGCGGGGGATCCGCGGCGATCGCCCCATGAAACCCGCGTTTCTGCACCCAGGGATCGGGCAGAGGTAGGGCGGCCGCGCACGCACACACAGAAACACACTCAAACACACACTCGCAGACAGGCGCGCGCGCGCTCGCATTCACACTTGCACACACACACACACACACAGTACAGCACGGGGAAGGAAAAGCAAGGAGGTGACTGGTCCTTCTCACGATCGGCTTCGATGCCCACAGGACCACGGGCAGCAAAGAGAGTGGTCTAGCATAGCGGTTCTATCACGTTTCCTTCAAGTTCTCCTCCAACCCAAATCCACGTAATTCAAGAGCTGGTGACATTTTGGTGGGGAGGCAAGAGCCAGGAACCAGCAAGGAAGAGTCGAAGAGTCGGGGATTTTGTTAAGCAGTTTGAAAGGCAATTCTTTTTACCTTGATTGTGCAGAAACCAGCTCGACAGGCTGAACTTTTGGCTTCAAATTATGTCGACCGAAACGTAAATATCCTTCGGGCCAAGACAGGAAGTTCTACATGCACAGAAACAAGACGGCTGCAAGACCCTCTGGTGACCTTGTGATGTACCTGGAAGCAGGTTAATACTGGCGCTTTCCAAGCCTCTGGGTAAAGCGATCCACACACAAGGGCCCAAAGCTGAGCAGCCCTTCCGAATCCAGACTGGAAAATGGGTCTGGGCGTCCTCCGCGCTCTGCGAGAAGCCAGGCATCGAGGGGGACCGCCGAGTTAACACATTTGCTTCTGGGCAGTTGTACAAAAGAGAGTCAAATGCATCAGATAAGCGCGCGCACACATACACACACGCCCTCACGCACGCTACTAAGCTGGAGAGAGCTTACAAAAAAATAGATGCCAAGATGACTTCAAAAGGTAGAAACGATCCAGAATCTTTCCGGAAAAATGGAAGGGCCAGCAGGAAGGTTACAGACATCTTCCCAGGTCTTTCATTCTTCCTCTCTCTTATGAGTGTTGTGCGTGCGTGTTTGTATTTCCAGAAGGTTTCCTTGGTCTGCCCCACCCCCGTCCAGTTGCGCTTTTTTTCTCCTGATATAAACCGCCCGTGCAAAATGGATTATATGGGTGGTTTGTGCTCACAACCTAGAGCTCCACAAACTCTAGAATCCTAAGGGAGCAGCCAGCTGCAGTCCATTGCCATCCTTGAGGGAAGAAGGAAAAACAGGCGCAAACACACGCACCCCCGCGCGCACGCACACAGAGTCCTCAGTTCGGGCCGCTCTGCACACATCGGCAGTCTTCCTACGCGCCACTGCACAGTGCCCCGCCCGCTGCCCGCGGCTTCCGGGCGAGTCCGCGGCTCAGGCGAGAGGCTGGCGGCCCGACTCCCGCGCTGCGGTTGTGGCCCGGGCGGGCCCGGCTTCCGGGCTTCCCGAGCCGGCGTGTTCGGACGACTGCAGCCGCCGGGCCGGGAGGAACTGCGCCCCGCGCTGCAGCATGAAGGCGGTGGCGGCGGCGGGGCGCGCGGCCGTGAGCCCGACCCTCGCCGCAGTGACAGGAGCTGCCGCGCCGCCGAGACTCCGGGAGTCAGGCGAGACCCTCGCCGGGGCCGCCACGCCTCCCTCCGCGCCTCGGAGCCTGGCGAGTTCCGGGCTGATTTACCCAGGGCTGGAGTAAAGGGCCAGCCAGGCGCCGGCAAATCCCGGGGCAGGCGAGGCGCGGGGGCGTTGCAGGCAGGGGGAGGGGAGAAAGAAAATCTGGAGCATGAAGGCGAACTTCAGGGGAGTCCCCAGTCTCTTGCGACGGAGGTACTTGCTGACCGCCCACTGCCCCACGGTTACGGGGTAAAGGAGTATCACCGGGTCAGGCTGTGACTGCTTATGGCACAGAGAAAAGTCATTAGCTATAACCCGCCAGGAATATCTGAGATGGAGGACTGCTGACCTAGGGGTCTCAGTCGCCTGCGACTGGTTTCCACCGTCCCCTTAGTAGTAGGTGGTAGTTTACTTACTAATCGATGGGCGCAAAAGCTGAAAAGAATATTATATTTGAGAATCAACTAACTCAGTTGAGCATCAGACATTACCAGTACTGCAGTTGGTCACATATTAGTATGTCAAGGGCAGAAAGTAAACCCAATAGTCGTCACAAGCCAGACCAGGCCACTAAGTTTACTGGGACAGGGAACAGGTCTGAAGCAGGAAAGAGAAGAGGGATGGGGAGAAAGGAAGACAGTGCCCCGCCGGCGGAGGTCGACTTTTCTCGCCACAAATCCTAGAATTACTCTCCTCGACCCTACCCTCCCTCCAGCCCGGAAAAAGGCTTTCTCCTGGGAACCCCGAGTGAAATCAGCTGTTCCTATCTCCTAAGCCTGGAAATCCTGTCACTTCTCTTTAACCGGTTCACCAGCACTTGGTCTTCGGCCCCAGCGAGGAACCCCCTCTCAGCTCGGATCTCTGCTGGCCCCGAAACCAGTCTGAACCCAAAGAGAATGTAAGAGTTGGGAGTTGCCGAAGGAAGCTGGCTAATGAGGGCCTCTTCCAGGCCTACTTGTCAAAGCCACGTGCTAGTGGCCTCCTAGGATAGGGCGTTCTCGAATTTGGCTACCAATAGAGCTCTCCCAGCCTTCAGTGTTGCCCTGCGGGTGCCCAGACGCGCTCACACCCGAACACACCCACGGGCTCTCCCAAGCGCGTACACGTGCACCCACGCGTAGGCAGGACCCACACTGCTGCCTCTTTCAAGAGAGGATGCGAGGGGTGTTGGCGCTTGAGGTGGAAAGTGCTCTCGTGTCTCCTCCTTCCTCTTCTTCCTACGCCCACCGGGCTCCAAGTCCAATCCGGGGTTTAGGAATCCGCGCAACTCTTCCCGGACGCTTTGTTCCGAAGGAGCTCGGCTCAGGGGCCGCAGTTCCTGCTGCGCCTCCTCCTTCCAGGTCCGCTGGCGGCACCGGGTCCGGGGCTCTGGGGCGAGTTCCGCGGAGCCCGGGTGGCGCCGGACATTTAGAGTTCGAGAGCTGGTGGCAAACTCGCGCAGCAGCGGGTCTGCGTGGCGACACCTCCGACACCTCAGAAAAATAAACCAAAGGGACACCAAGGACAAATACATCAGCGACACCACTGCAGGCCAGGAGACTCTCCACTAAAACCATCAGCGCTGCCCCTGTGGCTTTTTGTCTCCTGAAGTGAAAAAAGGTTTCCGAAAAGTCCAGGGCAAGAACCTGCTGCGAAATAAGTTCAGGGACTCTCTGAGAAACAGGGAGAGAGAGTGCTTCCATCTTCGTTTCACTTTAAACTTGGCCGCTTCTCGGACTTCACTGAGGGGCGGTGGCGGAGCACCAGCACGGACCACAAGCAGATACGAGCGAGCACTTCCAATACTTTTGGACGCGGGGGTGACTCCGTTTTCCTTAAGGATTTTCCCACTTGCCCCCACCCTTCCCTACTGAGCTGATAGGAACCGCTGAAGACCAGGAGATAAAGGTTTGCAGTTTCCCCTGGGGACCAAAGTATAGAGAGAGGTTGAATGAGAAGCCCAAAGACCTTGCACTGCTGGAATAAATAACTTTTCTTTTTCGTTTTCTTTTTTTTTTCTAGTGCTCGGACCGAGGTGAGGAGAGGGAACACTTAACCAGCTGTAAGAAGACGAGAGCTGGAGTTCAGATATCTTCCTGGGTGCTAAGTAACGGGGTGTGTGTGTGTGTGTGTGTGTGTGTGTGTGTGTGTAATCAACGTCTCTTTAGGGATTAGTAATGTGTAACTTTCCAGTATTCTTTTCTGTTGCAAGCCCTACCAAGCTCACAAAACCATCCTCTCTTCCTTTAGTTTAGCCTTCCCGTTGTACATTATACGTTATATTTGAAAGTGCTTTCCCCATTTCATCTTATCTCAAGAAAGCACTCGCTGGTAAAGTCATGTACCTTTCACTGTCCAGGTACAGTATTTGTTTCTTTCCCTCCTATACAAGCTGATTAGAGTTCACCAGTAGGGAGGAAGAAACAAGCTTTGTTTTAGCTTGACAGTAGAGGTGGGAAGACTTTCAAGGAAAGGCTAGGATATTCTTTCCCAAAGGATCTCAGAGTTAACAGAGGGTAATTTTTCTTTCAACCAAAGGAAAAAAAGGCCTCTGGAAAAAAAAGAAGATGGCAATTTCTAGTTTGCCTACATAAGTATTGTTGGCAAAACCAGCTTTGAAATTGGTATACTTTTAACTGTCCAAAAAATCTTAGTTTATCCCCAAATTCAGTGTTTATGTCGTCATTTTTAAAATTACGTTAGGCTTCTTTCTCGGCCCAATCATTTTTCCAAGGACCTCTGGTCATAAATATTGGACTGTGTTTTCCCAGAATAATGCAGAATTTGAAAAAAGTTGTGTTTTGCTAATTTCAGGCAATAAATGGAAATATGAATGATTTACACTTAAAATGATGAATACCAAAAGGAAACCTGAGTTTCTGGTTATATTATTATTTAGCATTTTTTCCTAAAGCAGTGAGAAAGACATGACTTACTCTGCTTTAAAATTGTTTTCAACAATTAGTCTGCTTACCTCATGAATTTTCTTATTTCTGTGGTTTAAAAGTGTGTGATATATTGTCGCTTTAGTTCAATTTTTGTTTGATGTATGCTTTAAAAAGCTTTTTAAAATTGGAATTATCTCCATATTTTCTGGGTGATGAACCGGTATTGTGAGGAGCATTTGATTCTTTTTCCTAATATAAAGTTATCTGTAAATTCAAGACTGGAAAATGATGTGAAGAAACAACAGGGAAATACAAGTTTCTGAAATGAAGGAATAACTTAAAAAAAAAACTTTGTTAAAATATAATAATTGAAATCCAACATCAATCTTTTTAAAAAATCACTATCATAGTTGTGCCCCTTGTATTTTTGAAATGTAAAAAGAGACCTGCTTATCTTAGAAACATATTTTTGATGTTGTATCTGACTATAAAGTCCTAAGATACAAATTGTGATGGCAATTAGATCTTACCAAAAACTTGCTTCAACTGGGCTCTAAACAGAGTTGCAGACCCAGCATATTTCTGTCCTAAATAAACAGATTGCTCATTTATGTATTTTGGATCTCCCCAAAATCAAATTTATTTACTATTTAATATATTTCTGAGCTACAAAAGACATTTTCCCTTTTATTTTTAAATAAAAATAAATTTTTAATTTTTATGATTTTTTAACTTGATCTTTTGTAAAACATACATTTATTTACTTTCCCTTCCTCCTGAATATTTGTCATTTTTTTTAACTTTTATGGATCATGATGATGGCATACTAGGTGATTAAGATCTACCTCATGAAAGCTGTGCACTAAGAACCCAATAAATTACTGGACGGAACTGGTCATTTCTTATACTAAGAAAAGTATTTTTTAAAGTTTAATTTGTAAAACACAAACATAGTGATTTTTGAAGACAGTGTCATTGGCAAAAATTGTTTGTGAGAGCTCAAAGATAAGAGGTTATTTCAGAGATAAACATTACTGGACAGGTAAGGCAATTCTTAGGCAAAATAGCAAGTAAAAAGTAAATTTTATGTAAATACTCATCCATCTTGTCTTACTTTTTTGCTTAAATTCTGGTATTAACTCCCTGTATTTGTCTAGGGCTTCCATTTAGTTACCCAAAAGTCCCCACGTACAGCATCCTACCTAGGAATATCTAACCCAGAGAAGATTGGTATGATACTGGGATCTATGTTCCTATCTTCATCAAAACCTCCATTTAGTCATATTAGATATATCTTATTAAATTTTTAAGGGGAAAACAATCATATAATGCTAATTCAAACTAAAGTGTCAGTGTCTAGCAGTTTACCCACTTCAGAAATGTGAAGCCAACTTAATTTCTAAAATGTAGAATTTCTGGCAAAGTGTGTTACATATAAAGTGAGCAAAGACACCACAATCATCTTTAAATTTGTATACAGGGTTGAATATTAAGTATGGTACTATTTTTATCTATTTTATTTTTTGAAATGCTATTAAACAATTATTCAAACCTATTTTTTAACCTTGGAAAAAACATTTAGAAAGTTTTATATTTATATATCCAGTTAGTATTTCAGGAAAACTTCCACTTGATCTTGAAACTTTATTTTAAAATGAAGCCAGTCATCTCATAATTATCTTAAAAACAAAAGTTTGTTTACTGTTCTTATGATTTATAATTACTGGTAAGCCCACTAAGTCATATTAGATGGAAGTAATAAGCTGTCAAAAGTCTACGGACTTAACTTCTTCAAAACGCATATATTACTCTCAATTCTGCAAAACCTGATGATAAACTATAGAAAAAAGCATTCGCTTTTAAGCTTTACTTTACAGATTCTGTTTTCTAATATTTCTTTTTCTCCAGAGTCTGCCCCTGAATTTCAGTCAGCTGGCCACAAGTCGGCAGTAAGGTGACACTCTCACGTGATTGAGACCAGACCACAGGGTTTGGCTTTCTTATAAACCACCATAAATTTTGAAATAAAAATTAATTTCTATTTATTTTATGAAAGATGCATTTTCATTAAAATAAATAATGTTGGATAAGTTTTATCTACATAAAAGCAGGTAATTTCTTTTAGCACAATGATTTCTTAACATAAATTCCAAAGGCGTGATTAGGTGATTTCCTCCGAATCTTTTTCACCAGTTCTCCTTTAATTAAGGTCTCTTTAGGATACTGAGTTACTTCTCAGGCCTCTGCTCTTGTTTTACATCCTAGTCATTCTGGTCCTTTGACTGGCTCTGAGTTCTTGACTAGCTTGGTGTTAAAGCTCCTTTGGATTCATTTCTCAGCCATAATGGCTCTAATTTCGTAATGAAAGCAAACCCTTTCTGTGATTGCTTACCACCAAACTTATTTCTCCAGACTATGGCCTTTCTCTGCTTGCAGTTCGGTTCATTCCCTGGAAATTCATTGAATGCCTTGTTTTAGCCATTGTCCTGCACCAGGCAGTGGGGAGAGAAGATTAAACAAGATTAATTCTCTTGGTCTCTGTCCCCATGATAGAGTTTATTATTTAGTGGAGGTTATAAGACTAACAAGCAGATTAGTACAATATGACCTTGCTTTAATTTCACCAACAGCAATTTGCTGTGAAGTCCAAACCTTTTGTTAGGCCTCTGGAACCCATCCCTATATACTCTAATGATAGTTTCTTCACTGCTCTTAGTTTCTTATTTGTTTTTCTCATATTCATTCAAACTGTATTGAAATATACAGACATAGTCCTTTATTGAAGATCAACACAGCATATTCGATAAAATGTTGGAATATAATACACATAGGTTTGAATCTTTGTTCTGAAATTCACAGCATTACCTGTGGAAATCATTTAACACTACCCTGAATCTTTAACTCTTTTGTGTGAAAAGTGGAAATTATAGTACTTAGATTTGGGATTGAGAGATTTTAATAACTTCACCTGTACAAACTACCCAGTGCAAGCAAGTACTGCAAACATATCATTTCTGTTCTTTGCCATTAGTTTATTTCAAATTATGTAATGAATAGCCAATTTCACTGAAAGGATATTATAAATAATCTAGATTCTCAGAATAATCTGCTTTTTTTTAGTCAAGAAAATTTCCTCATAAAAGTGAGATAAAAACCCTCAGGAAGATGCCTAGAACATTCTGCTAATATTATTATCTTCCTTCATATTAAATATTCTGTAATTTTGGTGACATTATTTAGCAAAATCTTGAATACTCAAGTTGCTCTCTTTAGATACTATTCAGCTTCAAAATGTATTTTATATGTTTAGTATTAGTTCCTTAAATTCCCTCCCCTTTAAGAGAGCTACAGAAACCCATTTTCTTTTTATTGCACTATATTGCTATGCAATGGTATTGTCCCAGTTTCTCTAAAGTGAATTTGTATATTGGCAACATTAACTATTATCCATCTGTTGTATCTTTTGTTTCTGAATGGATATGCCAAAAACATAAGCAAAATATTGTCTTATTTTGTGTTAGATTGGCATGTTTTAACCTTTTGGTAATATTATAAAATTAGAGCCTTTTTAAAATCCAAGAGAATACACTGTTGAACAATTAACATGATAACTTAGTGATTGTTGGGACATATCAGATATTTTATATTGGTTTTATTAGCAACAGAATTTAGGAGCTAACAAAAAGTTAGATGGTAAATCATTGTGAAAAATCATATGAGGTTGCATTCTTTCTATATGGTTTTCAAAACATAATCAGCATTGATTATACTTAGCTTTTATCATTTTACAAATTTGGTAATTTGCTACATTTTCTGGTAGAAATTTTTCAAGACTCTCTTGATTTCCAGTATTACTGATAAATGTAGCCAAAAGTGTAAAATCTTCAGCATTGAATTCATTCATGCATTCATTCACTCATTTTCTACATGTTATACTTCAAGATTAGGCTCTTCCTGTCCTTGACTCCATGTATTAAGAGATGTTATTGTTCTCCAGTTTTTATTCATACTAAAAGGGACAATATATCTTGAAAGAAAAAAAAAGAGAGGGGGAAGCAAAGAATGAAGGCAAGTTGTAAAGCTAATAATATTTAGAACTACAAAAATAATTCCCTATATGTTGTCTAGAAATGCTTTTTCTCAGTTCAGACATTAATTCCCTATTTCCAAAAGCATTTTCATACTATCCCATTGAGACATTTATTTTATAGACTTTAAATAAGATGTGGATAAATGTAAGATTTATAAGAAAGACAAGTAGAATTATGTCAAATATGCACATATCCTTAGCCACATATAATGGATCTTTATAACATGTTAAAGGTTTTATTTTTCACTTTGTGAGTAGAGGAGAGTTTGAAATGCAGTTTTAAATCTTAACTTTGTTTTAAATGAGAAAATGCTCATAATGCAAAAAAAGAAAGTGTATTAATTTTGAAAGACGGACATTTGTTTGAGGCAGTGAACACTGAGAGTAAGACAGTTTCTTTTTCTAGTGACCTCATCTTGGAGACCTTGATTGGATTCAGTAGTACTATACTTACTCATTCATTTAGAAAATTGCCAGTGAGCTATGAGATGGATTCCTCAACCTCCTGAACTCATTTCTGCCTATTGTATTCTGTCTTTATACTATGCCACTAGCTTCTCTTTCCTGCTTTTGTTATTTAATCACTTCTGATCTATTCTTGACAAGAGAATACCATTTTGTAGGTAAAATGTATGTCTGTTTTCTAACACCAAGCAACATGGGAATATTATGCTTAGAATTGGAGAATTTCTGAGTACTTCTTTGAATAGTTAGGAAAGAGGCTTCTGGAAAATTTTGCAGAAAATACCTAAATTGGAAATTACAATGACTCTTAAAATGTTAAAGAACAACAACAATATGTGTAGACTGGCTATACCTAGGCAGTCTGTAAATGTGTAAATATTACATTCTGTGTAATAAAATGTGTAAATTTACATTCTGTAAATGTGAAAATATTCTTCTTTATAAAAATATGCAAGGTAATTTTACAGTCATGTAACAGATATCCAGTTCAAGAGGCAACTATTTTGAAAGCTAATTTTACTTTCCTTTGAACATTTTTCTGTTTTGTGAAATGTATAAACACATAGTTACTTTCTTTATGGGGTTTTGCTTTGACTTTTATGTATAAAATCTCTCCCACTGGGGTTCATTTCCTATTTTGTGCTTTGGTGCAATGGATCTGTGCCATGGCTGCACTAAGAAGCAAATGCTGGAACTGAAAGGCAACAGCAGTGAGGAGCCCAAGAGAATAAATCCTGGATTTAAGCAAAGTTGTTAAATTTTGCAAAAGAAAGTGACTGAACGCCATCACAGTGTTCCCAATTGTTCAACCATGATCCAGACAGCAAATTCAGTGTTTCACATTCTATGTAGATCACATTTACACAAGGTGATAACTATTTTTTAAATATAGTGAATACAGAGACTTCCTTAATTTTTGTCTTTTATCTTTTCAAATTTAATATTTATTCCCGTATCACATAAGTGTTTAGGAAGATAATGTACATATGCATAAGATAATGTGTCAAGCTTTCTTAAAACCATTTATTTGGTGAGTTCAAACAGATCCTCTGTTATTTTCATGTTAAAAAGAGCCATATACATAAAATTTACATGGAACAGACTGTTCATTAAAGGTATAACATATTTATTTTTAAATGTATTTTTTTAAATTTTTTCCTAAGCTAGTAACTCTGTATGGGTGAAACAGAATATCTGACTTTAAGAAACTGTAGTCCATGAAAATAACAAATCCTTTATATTTAGCAGTCACAATGCAAAAGCAATTGACGCTTTGCTCCATTTTCTGTTTCTGGTACTGTTTTTTTTCAGGCTTTTAACTGCATCAACTGATGATGAAACATTCCTGGAACACAACCTATTGGAGGTTACCTTCAAATGAATAAACACGTTTTCTATCTCATCTGAGATTCTGTTGTACTATATCTCTCATTTACTAAAGATAAAAATCAAATATTTAAAATTTACATTAATATATAGCCCCTATACTTTTATAGGTATGTTACTATAATCAAAATGTTTTGTGATATTTCTACCTAGGAATTGAGAAATGCATTAATATATTTTAATTTATGTTTATATAAGCAGTAATAGATGCCTTTAATAATATAAGTAAGCATGCTGGCCACTAATGATTACTTTCCAAATTATTCTTTTTATTAATATTTATAAATGTTTTGATTTTCCAAGAACAGAAATTTAGAGTTACGAGGGGATTTATAGATTAGCTATTTCAACTGCTAATTTTAAGTTTAAAAAAACTGAAAGATAGAGACCTTAAGCTAACTTTTCAAGCTTCATAGAGTATGATCTAGTGATCTTACTGCCTCCTTCTCCCACTCTCATATCTTATTAGTAAGTCTCCCCCCATTTGGATAAAAGGAGTTGGTTTAAAAATACTTGTGGAGAAACAGAAATATAGATCAATGGAACAGGATAGAAAGCCCAGAGATAAACCCACGCACATATGGACACCTTATCTTTGATAAAGGTGACAGGAATGTACAGCGGAGAAAGGACAGCCTCTTCAATAAGTGATGCTGGGAAAACTGAAATGAAATTAGAACACTCCCTAACACCATACACAAAAATAAACTCAAAATGGATTAAAGACCTAAATGTAAGGCCAGACACTATAAAACTCTTAGAGGAAAACACAGGCAGAACACTCTATGACATAAATCACAGCAAGATCCTTTTTGACCCACATCCTAGAGAAATGGAAATAAAAACAAAAATAAACAAATGGGACCCAATGAAACTTAAAAGCTTTTGCACAGCAAAGGAAACCATAAACAAGACCAAAAGACAACCCTCAGAATGGGAGAAAATATTTGTAAATGAAGCAACTGACAAAGGAATAATCTCCAAAATTTACAAGCAGCTCATGCAGCTCAATATCAACAAAACAAACAACCCAATCCAAACATTGGCAGAAGACCTAAATAGACCTTTCTCCAAAGAAGATACACAGATTGCCAACAAACACATGAAAGGATGCTCAACATCACTAATCATTAGAGAAATGCAAATCAGAACTACAATGAGGTATCACCTCACACCAGTCAGAATGGCCATCATCAAAAAATCTACAAACAATAAATGCTGGAGAGGGTGTGGAGAAAAGGGAACCCTCTTGCACTGTTAGTGGGAATGTATATTGATACAGCCATTATGGAGAACAGTATAGAGGTTCCTTAAAAACTAAGAATAGAACTACCGTACCACCCAGCAATCCCACTTCTGGGCATATACCATGAGAAAACCATAATTCAAAAAGAGGTACCAAAATGTTCATTGCAGTGCTATTTACAATAGCCAGAACATGGAAGCAACCTAAGTGTCCGTCGACAGATGAATGGATAAAGAAGATAGGGCACATATATACAATGGAGTATTACTCAGCCATAAAAGGAAACAAAACTGAGTTATTTGTAGTGATGTGGTTGGACCTAGAGTCTGTCATACAGAGTGAAGTAAGTCAGAAAGAGAAAAACAAATACCGTATGCTAACACATATATATGGAATGTAAAAAAAAAAAATGGATCTGAAGAACCTAGGAACAAGACAGGAATAGAGACGCAGACGTAGAGAATGGACTTGAGGACACGGGGAGGGGGAAGTGTAAGCTGGGACAAGGTGAGAGAGTGGCATGGACTTTTATATACTACCAAATGTAAAATAGATAGCTAGTGGGAAGCAACCACATAGCACAGGGAGATCAGCTCGGTGCTTTGTGTCCACATAGAGGGGTGGGATAGGGAGACTGGGAGGGAGACACAAGAGGGAGAAGAAATGGGGATATATGTATATGTATAGCTGTTTCACTTTGTTATACAGCAGAAACTAACACACCACTGTAAAGCAATTATACTCCAAAAAAGATGTTTAAAAAAGTGTGGAATTTGAGTAGGAAAATGTAAACTGTGGTTCTAAGAAATCAGCAATATATGTCACAATTTGAAGTGCTGTGAAGAAAACCATTAATTTAAATATGGGTGTTAAATTAATTAAACAAGAAGACCATTAGCCTAAGGTGACTCTAATGCCTTGATAGCCTACACAAGCAATCCAAAACCTAAAACAGAGCCAATGTCCTCCAATCTAAGAAAATGAAACTTAAGAACAACCAGTCACCAACACCCAACTAGGCTTTCCCAAACAAGGCAACTGCTTAAAACTGTAGCCAATCAGATAATTTCTGTAGTTTGCTTCCACATCTTCTCTGTAAGTAAATCTGCCTACCTCCTGTGCGTGGAGTACTTCTAACCGCCTCTGGTTTAGTGCTGCCCAATTTGAATGATGCATACTCAAATAAACTCTTGAAAAGTTTAATGTGCCTCAGTTTATCTTTTAACATGAACTCCTTGATATTTAAAATTGAATTTTGTAGTATGAGCTATAATAATTCTAAAGTTGCCCTCTTTCTCGAAGAGAAAGTGAATTAGATTATGGATTAACACATAGACCAGTAGTCAATCATTAGGATCCAGGAAACCCAGATCTACTTTGGATTATACCAGTAATCTCTTAAGTTTAGTCAGATCATAATAAATAAATGCTGCATAAATTATGAAATACTGCTCTCCATCAACAATGAATTCATGTTCTAAAATGAAGGAAAGGCATTTAGATAAGTAAATGATACAGAATGGATAAATGTGTATGTGTGTATATTCCAAAGAAGGGAATAATCAGCTCTACTTGCTAGATCAGGGGAGATTTGCAAATGTAGACAGTGGAGTTGGGTCTGAAAAGATAAGTAGGAATGGTCAGGCAACAAGTTAGAGAAGGGTATTCCAGGCAGCAAGAATAACATGAGTCAAATAAAAGTTAGAGGACAGCAAACCCTCAAGATGAATTAAAGTTGGCCAGGTTCTGGACAGAGCAGTTAGCATGCTCTGCTTAAAGGCATTTACTTCCTCTGGTAGTCAGCAAGGAGCCATGATATGGCAAATGGCACATGCAGAAGAATAATAAATATGGATTCCTATTTTGTAAAGATTGGTCCTGCAAGAGTATGAAAGAGAGAGGGATAGACGGCTGAAGGAGATGGAGGAAAAAGAAAAGCTCTAATGGAAAACTGTAGTACTTTAGGTGAGAAGAGGGTATGGCTATGAATGGGGGAAAGAGGACTGGATTCAAAAGTTGTTAAGAAGTTAATACTCATGTGGCCTAATGGCCAATTTGATCACTGTCAGAGTAGACTAGGTTGACTCTTAGAATCAATCAAACTTTACTGTATCCATACAGGAACATCTCTATTATCCCAAGAAAAGAACATACAGAAGAACTCAGGAGTTATAAGAAAACAGTGCAGCTACCCTATCCATCTTTTTCACTTACTAGTGTAACACTTTCTCATTTCTACTGCTCTCTTCACCTGCGCTTTAATGAACCTTTCTCTTCAGACCAGCTTTTTTTCCTGCTTGATAATTAGAGAACATTACCCACATGTGATCATCTCACCCACTGCTAATACCACATTCTGTCTGTCTCAACTTTAGTCCCCAGAAGAGAGATAAGACTGGCCCAGCTATGCTCAGGGGATGGGGTAATACACCCTGCTACTTACTCAGCAAACAGCCATGGGAGCCAGACTCTAAGAAGAGATATTCTGGGTCTTCTGAGAAGTGGGTCTAGATACAGAAAAGAACATATTGAAGTCTCTAGTCCTCCAATATATGGATGTAGAAAGAAAGCTAGTTTGGGTGGGAATAATTAATTCGGTTTTTACATATGAGAATAAGACGGTTGAAAGAAATTCTCAGGAGGTATTTGGATATGCAAATTGAGTTCAGAGGAGCAATCTAGGATGTAGATACAATTTGAAAGGCATTAACTTATAGGTGACCGTTAAAATCATGGGATTAATTTAGAATACAAGAGTGAGAACATCTGACTAAAGATGGACCCCAGTAGTATAGGAATAGCCAAGGAATTGATGAAAAAAGAGATCGGAAGAAGTTGAAAAGGAATATATCTTAATAGCGAGTTGGAGAGAATGCTATCAGGAAAAGTAAGGACACAAGAATTTCAGGAAATAGATTGGAGAACAGTAGCAAATGTTGCAGAGAGACTAATAACAGAGAGTGAAGTCAGAGGAGATTTATGGTGCATCACTGGTGATGTCAGCAAGAATATTTTCAGTGAAGTGATAGAGCAGAGCAGCCCCTTCTTTCAGTGGGTCAAGGAGAAAATGGTAAATAAGAAATCTAAGACAGGATTTTGGATCATTCATTCACATGAGAAGACTTAAGTGCAGATGGAGGGGGTTGAAGGATATATCAAGTCAGATTCCATTAAGAAATAAAAATTAAAATACAAGGAAAAGAGTTAAAAATGCTAGAGCAAGATACCCAAGGAGCTAGTAGAAGATCCTATCCATGAGGGATTAGCCCCATGTAGAAGAAACTTCTTTCTAGGACCATGACGGAAGCTGGTTCATATTGCCTTGTCTAAGTTCTTCTATAAATATTTACTTTAACTGTTGCATGACTTTTCTTCCTGATATTTTTAATTAAATTGAGGATGATGGTATATAGTAAAAATACTGAAATATCTGTCTTTTGAGACGCAAATGTTCTATGGTAGATGTATTATAAAAAGCTATAAAATAAATATCTGTAAACAAACTAGTAGCCAACTGATATTTTATATTATTTATTTATTTTTTTAACATGTTTATTGGAGTATAATTGCTTTACAATGGTGTGTTAGTTTCTGCTGTATAACAAAATGAATCAGCTATACATATACATATATTCCCATTTCTTCTCCCTCTTGCGTCTCCCTCCCAGCCTCCCTATCCTACCCCTCTAGGTGGTCACAAAGCACCGAGCTGATCTCCCTGTGCTATGTGGCTGCTTCCCACAGCTATCTATTTTACATTTGGTAGTGTATATTTGTCCATGCCACTCTCACTTTGTCCCAGCTTACCCTTCCCCCTCCCCGTGTCCTCAAGTCCATTCTCTACGTCTGCATCTTTATTCCAGTCCTGTCCCTAGGTTCTTCAGAACCTTTTTTTTTTTTTTTTGATTCCATATATATGTGTTAGCATACAGTATTTGTTTTTCTCTTTCTGACTAACTTTACTCTGTATGACAGACTCAAGGTGCAGCCACATCACTACAAATAACTCAATTTTGTTTCCTTTTATGGCTGAGTAATATTCCATTGTATATATGTGCCATATCTTCTTTATCCATTCATCTGTCGATGGACACTTAGCTTCCATGCCCTGGCTATTGTAAATAGAGCTGCAATGAACATTGTGGTCCATGACTCTATTTGAAGTATGGTTTTCTCAGGGTATATGCCCAGTAGTGGCATTGCTGGGTCATATGGTAGTTCTATTTTTAGTTTTTTAAGGACCCTCCATACTGTTCTCCATAGTGGCTGTATCAATTTACATTCCCACCAACAGTGCAAGAGGGTTCCCTTTTCTCCTCACCCTCTCCAGCATTTAGATATTTTAAAAAACTAAGTAAATGACCAAAGACAACATAAAATTTTACTTAAACAAAAAAATCAGAAAAACGAAAACTGTTCAAAGGCAGGTTAGTTTTTCTGTCACCAATTATCACAACTTTTACGAGAATTCAGATAGGTAAAAGTTTTTCTTCTAAAAGCACACAGAAAAATGTTGATTTTTCCAAAACAATACTTTATGAAGAAACTTAAAATTATAGGATAATAATCTCAAAACTATTTTTATTATATTTCTAAAAGCAAAGGTGCTACGGTTTATTAAATAGATAACAGCTCAATTCATTTTTCAAAGATCTGAGTAATTTGTCCGTGTCACTGTGGTTAGCCTTGACAAAGTCAGTATTTAGAAGACTTTCACTTTTAGAGCAGTACTTCTCATAGTGTGGTCCCTGGACCAGCATCTTGTTAGAAATGCAAATTCTAGTCCCAGATTTACTGAAACAGAAACTCTGGGCTGGGTCCCAGGAATCTTATAACAAGTCTTCTGGGTGATTCTGTGCTCCTTGTCTTTTGAGAACCACTGTTTAAGGTGGTTATTTATCTATAATAACTATTATAGATGCAAAACAGATATTCCAATTTTATGTTAATTTTATTTAAATATTAAACACTTTTTATTAATTCTGTTTAAATGACAAAACACGTTTTATTTAAATACTAAAGTCCATCTATTACTTCACTGCATATTTGAATTAAAAAACACAAGAAAATCACTTTAATAAACCTGTATTTTATTTAATTTTATTTTATTTGAGTTCTCTCTTTTCTCCATTCTAATTGTACTTGTGCCTTTAGCTTACATTAGTTGTTGATGTTTAGCAAAAATGCTTGAAGTATGCAAAAAATTCTAATACTCTGTGTATATTCACAAATATATATTTGCGTCAAAAATAAAGTTATGGGGCTTCCCTGGTGGCGCAGTGGTTGAGAGTCTGCCTGCCAATTCAGGGGACGTGGGTTCGTGCCCCAGTCCGGGAAGATCCCACGTGCCGCGGAGCGGCTGGGCCCGTGAGCCACGGCCGCTAGGACTGCGCGTCTGGAGCTTGTGCTCTGCAACGGGAGAGGCCACAACAGTGAGAGGCCCTCATATGGCAAAAAAAAAAAAAAGTTGTAGCTTTAACAACTATATTAAATTAGTAATTAGTTATTACATTAATTTTAAATTTTTCTTACTTTCTCTTGAGAACTAATTTCACAAGATTGCAGAATCTATGGAATCAATTATGTATGGCAACGTTTAATTTCATGGAAGATGACAAATCATGGAATTTTCAGATTAAAATTCATGAATTAGATAATGGTTTTCATTTACCAAATGTAGTTCTGTAACAATTTAGACGATATGAGTATAAAAGCAAAAACAGATGTTCTAGAGAAGGAGATATGTCCATGGAAGAAGGGTCAGAGAGATGCAACATTGATAACTTTGAAGATGGAAAAGGACCACAAGCCAAGGAATGCAATCTCTAGAAGCTGGAAAACAGCTGGTGGCCTTATAAGAGGAAGAAACCACAGAGATCTCTCTCAGCCATGTGAGGACATAGTGAGAAGGTAGCTATCTGCAATCCAGGAAGAGTCCTCACCAGAACCTGACCATGCTAGCACCCTGATCAGATTTCCAACCTCTTTAAAAAAAAAAAAAAAGTTCTATATTCTGTACTTGCATCACAGACCCAGATAATTGACAGTACGAGAAATTTCAGGAATTTGGGAAATGTTTCACAGAGTGCACAGCAAAAAGAGGAAATCTTGATGCCGAAAAATACTTTATAGGTTTGGAATTACTGCTGGCTAAAGTGTGCTGGTAAATGTTTAACAACCAAGGAGGATTTGGGGAAAGGAGGAGAAAAGGTCTGATACACAATCTTTATCAATCTTTGGTTTAAATGATTCAAGCTTGATTTCAAGCTACCATATGAGATCAGTGACCACAGATTTGGGAAGAGATACGCACACTTAGCTTCAGCTAGCCAATGAACTGGTGACAGCATACAATTGGCTACAGGGTTCTAAAAGTGTCCTCACATGGCTCCATTGTTAAATATTCAACTGCTGTAACCAGTATATTTTCTGCCAAATGGTCTCAAGAAATCTGGGTGGTGGTGTCTATGGGAGTGGGGGAGTGATTTTCCCCAAATAGAATCATGTCTTTGATGTTGATTTTTTTTTAAAAAATCTGTTTTACATTAAATAGGCTGTTGAATACCTACTTTATAAAATGAAAAGTACCTGCAATTCTCTTTTATTCTATTCATTATTATGAGTATTTTTATGTGGTGAGCTTTTTTTTTTTCTGGCTCTCATAAAATTTGTGTTTGCTTCATACTGCTAAATATAGGAGAATTCTACAGTATATAGGGCCTGATAAAACTTTGAAAGTTGAACATTTTAATTCATTATTATATAAAATATTTTACATATATTAATTTTATATATGTAGATGCAATTTTTTATGAATTTCAGAAAGAAAATCCTTTTACCTGTGTTGTCTTAAGTAAGTAATTTTTAGGATTTTTAATTGAATTATCTATGTAATCATTATTAAGGATACCTGAAGTAAGTTACTTGGTAATTACTTCAGCTACTTTGCAAGACTGAAAATGTTGAATAAATATTTGTTTAAGTATTGAGTTAAACTAATTTGGAGAGAAAACCTGAATATTGTTATTAAGTTATCAAAATGTAAGAAACCTTTAAAAAAGACTTTTCAAATACAAACATCACTTTTAAACATATAAGAAGATAAAATTATATTTTCCTAGAACATGTTAAAAGGACATAAGATATCCATATATTTATTAATCTTTATGAGATGATTTTTAAATATCATGGTCACTGAGATATTTTCAGTGTCCTGTAAGGATTTTATTTTCTCAAAAATCATGTAGAAATAATGAATAATTTTGGAACAGTTATATCAATGATAAGGTTTCTCTTCTTTGAAAGAGTTAAGAAAATAGAATTAACAAAATAAAATACAGATGTCATTAATATTATTTATCAAAAGAAGAATTCCAGTCTATATTCTTCAGTCTGTAAGATGGGGGAGCCAGTTCTGCCAGTTCTGTTCCTCTAAGGATTTTCCTTTGATTAAAACCATTTGTAGTAAATGATGACCCAAGCCTTTGTAAATGATACGGTTATGGGGTTATGGTGTAATGAAATTGTATCTTCAAAGGGGTTTCAATTGCTAGACTTATAAAATAGTAGCCTACTAGTAATGCATTTAAAGTGAGGCATCAAGTCTTTCTATAACACCAATATGCATTGGTTAATATCCCAGTTTTGGACTAACACTTATTAGGCTTTACATGGAAGAGACTGTTTATCATCAAAAGTAAGTGCTCTGCTGTTCTTTTGTTATGCTTCCCCTTAAAACACTGATAGACCTGGCAAGTCTCTTAATCCCCTTAAGGGTAAGAAGGAAGAAGAGGAATGCATTACAAACTTAACCTTGAGTGAATCCAGGTCAGGAAAACAGAAGTAGAATGTCTTAAAAATCTTAATTGTACAATATGAATGTTGAGAGGAAGAAAAATATTAACACTAATAACCTGAAGTCTTGCTAAATTAAGTTGAAAACCTAGGCATGAGCGACCAATAATATCTCACACTTACATAATGGAATTTTTTTGTTACAGAAAGAATTTTCATGTTACTTTATGGCCTTAACATTAGCTCATGTTGTACACATGAGTAAACGGAGGCAAAGGAAAACTCTTTGCAGTACGCAGTTACTTTTCTCCTGCCTTATCTTGGTTCTTGTAGAAACCCCTTGAAGTAAGACAAGTGTATATTAGCAGCCCTGTTCTGTAGGTTAAAAAACTGAGGTGCAGAAGAATTATCATTTTCTTAAAGTTACCCAGTTAATTATCAGCAATCACGGTGCTCTATGAATATTGATTCTTTTATCTTTATTCAAAAATATGGGGAATATATAATACCTGCCTATCTAACTTACGATTCTTAAAGATAATGTGTATGAAATTAACTTCTAGTTATGAAATGTGATTAAAAATTGTTAGTTCTTGGTTTCTCATTGCCACGATAAGTGGCTGATCATCATGTATATTTTATGTATAATTTATTTAAGTTTTAAAATCTTCCACTGCAACCCTGAGTATAGGTATACCTTGTTTTATTGTGCTTTGCTTTATTGCTCTGCACAGATATTTTGTTTTTTACAGATTGAAGGTTTGCGGTAACCCAGCATCAACCAAGTCTATTGGTGCCATTTTTTTCAACAGCATTTAATCAGTCCATGTCTCTGTGTTACATACTGGTAAATCTTGCGAAATTGCAAAAATTTTCATTATTATTATATGTGTCATGGTGATCAGTGATCTTTGATATTACTACTGCAATTGTTTTGATGTCACAAACTGCACCCATATAAGATGGAGAACTTTATAAATGCTGTGTGTGTTCCGACTGTTCCACTCACAGGCTGTTCCCCAGTCTCTCTCCTTCTCCTTGAACCTCCCTTTCCCCTGAGACACAACAATACTGAAATCAGGAGAATTAATAACCCTACTATAGCCTCTAAGTGTTCAAGTGAAAGGAAGAGTCACACATCTTTCCATTTAAATCAAAAGCTAGAAACAGGAACTCCCTGAAAGTCCAGTGGTTAAGACTCCATGCTCTCACTCCTGAGGGCCCAGGTTCAATCCCTGATCAGGGAACCAATCCCAAGATCCCATGAGCCATGCAGTGTGGCCGAAAAAATAAAATAAAATAAAATTTCATAGAATAAATGCAACCCCTTTAATAAAAAAAAAGTTAGAAATGATTAAGCTTAGTGAAGAAGGCTTGTGGAAAGCCAGGACAGGTGGAAAGCTGGGACTCATGTGCCCAGCAGTTAGCCAAGTTGTGAGTGCAAAGGAAAATTTCTTAAAGAAAATTGAAAGTACTAATCCAGTGAACCCAGGGATGATAAGAAAATGAAAGAGTGTTATTGCTGATATGGAGAAAGGTTTAGTGTTCTGGATAGACGATCAAACCAGCCGCAACACTCCCTTAAGCCAAAGCCTAATCCAGAGCAAGACCCTAACTCTCTTCAATTTTATGAAGGCTGGGAGAGAGGAGGAAGTTTCAGAAGAAAAGTTTGAAGCTAGCAGAGCTTGGTTCAAGAGGTTAAGGAAAGAAGCTGTCTCCACAACATCAAAGTGTCAGGTGAAGCAACAAGTGCTGATGTAGAAGCTGCATCAAATTGTCCAGAAGATCTAGCTAAGATAATTAATGAAGGCAGCTACACTAAACAACGGGTTTCAGCTTAGACAAGAGAGCCTTGTATTGCAAGAAGATGCCATCTAGGAATTTCATAGCTAGAGAAGAGAAATCAATGCCTGACTTCAAAGCTTCAGAGGAACTGGCTGACTTTCTTATTAGGGGCTAATGCAGCTGGTGACTTTAAAGAAGCTAATCATCCTTTACTATTTTGAAAATCCTAGGGCCATTTAGAATTCTTCTAAATCTACTCTGCCTGTGCCCTATCAGTGGAATGACACAGCCTGGATGACAGCACATCTGTTTAGAATGTGGTTTACTGAATATTTTAAGCTTGCTGTTGAGACTGCTCAGGAAAGATTTCTTTCAAACTATTACTGCTCACTGAGAGTGCACCTCGTCACCCAAGAGCTCTGATGGACAGGTACAAGTAGATTACTGTTGTTTTCATGCCTGCAAACACAGCATCCATTCTACAGGCCATGGATCAAGGAGTAATTTCAACTTTCAAGTCATTCTTTAAGAAATACATTTTGGAAGGCTATAACTGCCATAGACAGTAATTAGTTTGATGGATATTGGCAAAAGCAATTGAAAACCTTCTGGAAAGTATTCACCATTCTAGACACCATTAAGAACATTCATGATTCATGGGAAGAGGTCAAAATATCAACATTCACGGGAGTCTGGATGAAGTTGATTCCAACCTTTATGGATGACTTGGAGAGGTTCAAGACTTCAGTGGAGGAAGTAACTGCAGATGCGGTAGATACAGCAAGAGAACTAAAACTAGAAGCAGAGCCTGAAGATGTGACTGAATTGCTACAATCTCATGATAAAACTTTACAGGGATATTTTATACAACATGGGAAATAGAGCCAATATTCTGCAGTGGAGTATTTGGTAAATGGAGTATATCCTTTAAAAATTGTATAAAAATAATAATTTTAAAAACTTTAATGGATGAGGAGCTGCTCCTTATGAGTGAGCAAAGAATGTGGTTTCTTGAGATGGAATCTACTCCTGGTGAAGATGCTGTGAAGATTGTTGAAATGGCAACACAGGATTTAGAATATTACATAAACTTAGTTGATAAAGCAGTGGCAGGTTTTGAGAGGATTGATTCCAATTCTGAAAGAATTTCTACTATAGGTAAAATGTTATCACACAGCATTGCATGCCCAGAGAAATTGTTTGTGAAAGACAGAGTCAATCATTGTGGCAAACTGCATTGCTGTCTTACTTTAAGAAACTGCCACAGCTGCCCCAGGCTTCAGCAACTAACACCCTGGTCAGTCAGCAACATCAATATCAAGGCAAGACACCCACCAGGATAAAGATTATGACTAGCTGAAAGCTCAGGTGATGGTTAGCATTTTTTAGTAATAAAGTATTTAATTTATGTATTTGGCTGCATTGGGTCTTCGTTGCTGCGCACGGGCTTTTTCTAGTTGCGGCGAGCGGGGGCTGCTCTTCCTTACGGTGCACAGGCTTCTCACTGTGGTGTCTTCTCTTGTTGCAGAGCACGGGCTCTAGGCATGCGGACTTCAGTAGTTGTGGCACACGGACTCAGTAGTTGTGGCGCACGGGCTTAGTTGCTCCGCGGCATGTGGGATCTTCCAGGACCAGGGATCGAACCCATGTCCCCTGCATTGGCAGGCGGATTGTTAACCACTGCACCAGCAGGAAAGTCCCCAAAGTATTTCAAAATTAAGGTGTCTACATTGGTTTTTTAGATATAGTGCTATTGCACCCTTAATAGACTGCAGTATAGTGTAAACATAACTTTCATATGCATTGAAAACCAAAAAATTCATGTGACTTGCTTTATTGTGATAGATACTTTATTGTGGTGGTCTGGAACTGAACCCACAATATCTCTGAGGTATGCCTGTACACAGAAGAAAATAAAACTTCCAGTGGTAGGTGCTTTCAAGGTAGGGTCACTGTTTTCTCTAACAGAAATGGTTAATGAGTATCTTCTCAGAATGGTGCATGGTGAAAAAAATGATAATAGTTATTCATTTCAGAATCTCAAGCTTTTAATTTAAAATTACATTTATCCAACTCTATTTGAAAAGGAATAACTGCTTCTTCATTGTTAACCATGACTAAAACTTCACTACCAATTAATGCAAAGAAAGCTACTGGAAATAATTTTAGTAATAAAAACACCTGAATACTCATCATGAAATATATGGGCTGATTTTAGGAGTATAACTAAATAGATAATTCAAGCTTACATGTAGGGCCACCACTTCTCACAATGTGTGAATGTGTATGTGTGTGTGTGTATGTATATGTATATACTCAGACTATAGAGTAATATAATTTTCCATAAAACATACATTAACTAATCCTTACAATAATTCCCCTGGATGATCTGACCCATCGATAAAATGTTAGACATATTTAGAGACTTGAATTGTTTTACTTTGTGTGTGTGTGTCTGTATGTGTGTGTGTGTGTGAGAGAGAGAGAGAGAGAGAACTGGTGTCAATTTTAAAAGCCCAAGATACACAGTATAGGATAGTGGTATAATCACGAGTTTAGAAATCAGACCTGAAGTTTTATTTACTATGTCTGCCACATCTCAACTGTATAACTTTGGGCAAACTGTTTAACTTTTCTGAGTTTCTTAATCTGTAAAATTTAGGTGACAATAGTCACTGCACACAGTAGGTAGAAAGATGAAATGAAGTAACATCTGTGGAACACATAGAGAAGCACCTGGCATAAAATATGTGCATAACATAAAAGTACATTAAAACATTTTTTTTTAATGTTAAGACATTAAACATTAACATTTTTAGGGCTTCCCTCGTGGCGCAGTTGTTAAGAACCTGCCTGCCAATGCAGGGGACCTGGGTTCGAGCCTGGTCTGGGAAGATCCTACATGCCGCTGAGCGACTAAGCCCATGTGCCACAACTACTGACCCTGCGCTCTAGAGCCCATGAGCCACAACTCCTGAAGCTTCTCTGCAACAAGAGAAACCACCGCAATGAGAAGAACATGCACCGTAATGAAGAGTAGCCCCCACTCACCACAACTAGAGAAAGCCTGCACATAGCAACAAAGACCCAATGCAGCCAAAAATAAATAAATTAATTAATTAATTAAAAAAAAAACTATTATTTTAAAAAAATTTTAATGTTAAGCTCAAATGTATATGGTTTTGCTTTTTGTTGTTTTCATTCAAAGACTTTAGAAAAATTATAAATTTATTCTAAACCCATAAATTAATGCTTTAGTCAGAAAGGTCTCTGACCCAACCACAAATATTAATTTAGTGTATATCTGACGGAACCATAATTTTCATTCTTTAATAAAAAATATGAAAGTGAATGCTACTACTAGTATTTTCTTGAGGTCTTTAAAAACATTACTTTTGTTTGTTTGTTTAAGACTAGATTACCTTGCATTTTGTTGAATCAGCAAGAAAATACTTTTAAAAATTCAGATATAAATATCTGGCATCCATTTTAGATAAACCAGCCTCAAAAATATGTTTGACAAATGTCTACCTCCAAATCTTGCCCCAACTTGCTGCTTTATGGTGAATAGAGCTTTAATCATTGGAGGATCTCTGACATCTTTACTTTTATTTATAACTCCACATACGTGTCTATATTTTGTGCAGTAGGAAAGACATTAGCTATTTTTGATCCTAAATGAAATTCTCCTGTCGATAACTTTTCCATAGTTAACAATGGATAGAGGTTAAAATTGCAGGTTGTATTATAACGTTACTGAAAGTCAAATCCTGGGACAGGTTATTCAACCTCTTTCTACCTTAGAATCCTCTGCAATAATAATAGTATCTACTTAACAGGCTGTTATGATTATTGAATGAAGTGACACATACCAAGAGCCTAGAATAGTGCTTGGTAAATAGTAAGTGTTCAATTAACAGTAGCTATTATTTTTGTGTAAGAAAATAACACATAAGAAATCATTTGGGTACAGAGATTTCAAGAGCAAGTTTTGAAGTTAAGGTTAGTCAGCAATTACTGAGGGTATGAGCGTATCTACATTAGATTTTCACATCATTAAAATTAATTATGTAAATTTCCTATTTTTTTTTTTTTTAACTCAAAGTGCTTTCGTCTAAAATGGGCTTCTCTCCCTTTCTATTGTATAGGTAAGGCGATTGATAGGTGGATACGGTTATGTCATGGCTCTCTGGAGATAATATAGTTTTGCTCAGAGGCAGAATTGAAATGAGGATATATCATTTCTGGGATCAGATCATTATGCACAACCTCTTAAAAGTTGAAAACTATCGGAAAAAATCTGTCACATGCATTATTAATTCCTTAACATGCTAAGGCTAAAATGAGACTTTACAGAGTAAGGCAAGAAAAGATACAGAAGAAAACTTTTCCAAAAGGAAGAAGTAAATTAAAGTTTTTCCCATAAGCCATTAAATCTACCTGAAAATAGATAAATGGGGAAAAAAACCCACACACCAAGAAAACAGAGGTTTGAAGGGAAGAGCAATTAGCCCAAAGCCACAAGAAAAAAGTATTTTTGTTTGTTTGTTTTCAAAGCAATCAAATCAGGTTCTGAAATAGCTTTTCCATTTTCTCCTTCTTAGTGAAAACAAACATCACAGAAATCCCCATGTGAAAGGAACACTGAGCAAATTTGCACGTGCCCACAAACCAAAAGCATTTGAATGGGGCACGCAACTTATTTTAAATGTTATCAACTTTTGCTTATTAAAACACTTTATAACCCTTTGTGGTTAAAGAATTCTTTAAACTGTTTTCAGATTAATAAAAATCTTTCAGAGGAAGAATAAGTATTAGCGTGTATATTATACCATGTGAGTATGCAAAGAATTATGACTGGATTTGATTTTAACTTTCAAATTGATTATGAAATTATAATCAATTATTTTAAAATATTTCATATGTTTAACAGAAATGAACATGTCGTGAATCATATATATTTTAATTATATATAACAAAAAATATCAGTTTACTTGTGTACAAGTACAGATTCTACAATATACAGAAAAATTAGTTTAAAATTCCCCACCATATATTTCCAATCCAAATTTGAGACCAAAAAAGGTTTACAGTATCATGTTAAATGAAGATACATATGTGTGTACAAATATATGTGAACTTTCTTTTTTAAGACTAGAAAAGTAAACACCAAAATAGTAATTATTTAAGCGTATTGTTAATTATGGTGGATTTTTAAACTAATTTTTACTGATCTGATGGTTTAAATTGTCTCATTTTTATATTTTATATTTTAATGCTCTAGTTGTTTCTTTTACTATTTGCTTTTGAGTTATATTCTTAATGGTTACCCTGGTGATTACAATTTACATCTTAATTGAAAATAATTTAAATCATATTAATATTGAGTCAATTTCAAAAATATAAAAAATTGCTCCAATGTAGTTCCATCTCTCCTCCCTCTTTGTACAATTATTGTCACACAAATTACATCTTCATGCATTATAAGCCCATCAACACAGTTTTAAAAACATTGCTTTAAGCAACTGTATTTTAAATCAGATAGCAGAATAAAAGAGTTGCAAACAAAAACTACATTTATAGTGTCTCTTATGTTTTTCTGTATAGCCCCTTTACCATTGCATATAATTTTTTGTGTGCACATTCAAATTAATATCTAGTTAACTTTCATTACAGCCTGAAGAACTCCCTTCCAGGGCATGTCTGCTAGCAATAAACTCTCAGTTTTTATCTTGTAATGTTTTAATTTCTCCCTACTTTTTGAAGAATAGTTTTGCAGAATATAGAATTTTTGAACTGACAGTCTTATCTTTCAGCACTTTTAGTACATCATCCCACTGGCTTCTAGCCTCTTTGATTTCTGAGGAGTCAGCTGTCAATATTATTGAAAATCCTGTGTATGTGATGAGTCACTTTTTTTCCTGCTGCTTTCCAAGTTCTCTCTTTGTACTTGTCCTTCAAAGATTTGATTATGATATATTTACATGTAGATTTCTTTGAATTTATCTTACTTGGAGTTCACTAATCTTCTTAGATGCACAGATTAATGTTTTCCATTAAATTTGGGCCATTTTCAGCCAGTAGTTTTTCAAATATTCCTTCTGTCTCTCTTCTTCTTCAGGATCTTTCATTAAATGTATATTGGTATGCTTGATGCTGTCCCATAGGTCTCTGAAACTCTGTTCATTTTTTTTCATTCTTTTTCTTTCTAGTTCCTTAAAATAGATAATCTCAATTGACCTATTTTCAAATACACTGATGCTGCCTGCTCAAATCTGCTATTGTTATTCTCTAGTGAATTTTTAATTTCAGTTATTATAGTTTCAACTCCAGAATTCTATTTGATTCTTTTTTATAATCCTTTTATTGATATCTTCTATTTGGTAAGAAATCTTTCTCATACTTTCCTTTCGTTCTTCATACATGATTTCCTTTAGTTCCTGGACAATGTTTAAAATAGCTGATTTAAATTCTGTTTAGTAAGTTTGACATCTGGGATTCCTCAGAGGCATTATCTATTGACTGCTTTTATTCCTGTATATGGTTCATACTTTCCTCTTTGCATGAATCATATTTTTTGCTAAAAGTGGACACTTTAAATAATAAAATATTCCAGATCTGGAAATCAGAATGTTCCCCGTTCCTGGGGTTTGTTATTTTTGCTGTGTTCGTTTGGTTACTTTCCTGAGCGTATACTGTAGAGTATGTATTCTTTGTCATATATGCTACTGATGTCTCTGCTTGTTTCAGTTAGTGGTCAACTAATGATTGAACAGAGATTTCCTTCAATGCTTTGAACCAGTGAATCTCCTAGATATTGCTGAGGGGTGCTGTGTTTATACTGGGACATACCATAAATACTCTGTCAAACAGTCCATCAGTCTCTCTTAGTATTCACTTTGTGCTTGTGTAGATCCTTAAGGTCAACTAGAGATCAGATATTAGAACATTCTCAAGTCTTTCCTTAGCATGAGCACGATCTTGCACATAGATACAGCTTTCTAGATTCCCAGGAATGTGTTGGAGTTTTTAAATGACATATCATTCCCCAGTTTTCCCTTTTACTTTTTTTGATCAGCCTCTTATTGGCCCCAACTTGAAATGCTACCTAGGCAGCTATGATGACTACAGTTGACCCTTGAACAACATGGGTTTGAACTGCCATGTCCACTTATATGTGAATTTTTTTCAATAAATACGTATAGTACTACATGACCTGAGGTTGTTTGAATCTACGGATGTGGAACCACCAATACTATGAGACTTGAGCATCTGCAAATTTTAGTATCCATGGTGGGTCCTGGAATTAATCGCCTGCAAATACAAAGAGACATCTGTAATTGTTTTTGACAAATGTTCAGAGGATGGCTGTTTCACAGAGCAGGGCCTAAACCACATCAAACAAAGACATCCCTTGTGAACGGAGCTTCTTAGTAGCTGCCAGACAGGTCAAATAGTGACAATTCTCTGGAGGTTTTGGGGCATTCCAATCCTATTTTGTCTCATCCAGTAGCTTCCAAGTGGCTGGTTTTCACAGCAGTTATAACTGCCACGCTGTTAGTTTTCAAGGCTACTGCAGAGCTGGAGAGGCAAGGAATGAGATTAAGGCAGTAAACATACCTTGCTGCTTGTATTGAGATTCAGCCATTTTTCTTGAATAAACACACTTTAGATTGTTGCAGGTCTTTAGCTGATTTCCAAAGTTCTGAAAATGTTGATTTCAAAATTTGTTGATTTTGAAATTTTTTCCAGATTTTTCCATTCCTCTAGTCACATGCAGGAATGGATTTTTGAAGGTCTATATTCTGCCATTTCAGCATTGACCCTCTTAGGAACCAGAATTGTAACCTGGATTTCCTGAATCTAAATCCACGCATTGTCTGAAAATACCATTTTTCTCCACTACATGGTGTTTATTTGGATAACTTCCTCCCTCCAAACAATGTCATGACAACTGCCTACCTACCTGTCTAAGTATGTCTCTGAAAAAATAATCTTTTCTTGGATTCCATATTGAGATGCCCACACTATAGCAGCCATTCTGGACATGAGAATGACAATTCATACTTAAGCGATGTAATTTTCACTTTTGTTTTCTTCTTTACCATCACATTCCAAGGATGCCTGATTCTGCATACTCTGTTCTCTCCCTTATTCTGAAACTGGGGTCTCATACAGAGTCCCCAAGACTTGTTGATAAAGGAGTAAACTATTGGCGGATGGGCCACAGAATGTTCGACATGACATGCTTGCACAGGCCAGAAGGGCACTTGTGTCTCACTGAGGTGTGGCCCTGGAAAAGCATTCAGGAGAGGAATCCTCCCAGTGGGCAGGACATCCAGTAGTACACCTTGTTGTCTACTTTGTTTAAAAGCAAAGATGGCTTGAAGTTAGCACCTACATTGCTTTGTGAGGATGATTAGGTGGTGTAGGACTTAGAACTAACATGAGTGAGAAGGAGGTTCGTGGAAGTTACAAGTAGATGGATCGCTCACAATGGGCATAGGCCCAGAACCTGATACTATTTGACCATATAAATACTCACACATAAGGTCTCCAAAATAAACAAGGAAAATTGCCTACTCAATGCTTTCTCTGTAGGGTCATACAAATGACCACGCTAAAGATAGAGGCTATTCATGCTACTAAAACTTTCACCTTGACAAGGCTAACTTGGCTACTGCCCCAGTTAAGTCGTACCTTTCTGCGAGGAACAATAAATACTGGGCCCCAGTGGGGAATGTTACCTTGAAGGGACCTGCACTGCACACTACCTAAGGAAGTTTTATTACATGGACACATTCCCTTGAGTTGGCCTTTTTTTCTCACATGTAAATAGACGTATCCTGGATTAGAATTTATTTCTCTTCATCACGTCTCTGCCAGAATCATCCTCTGAGGAATTTCTAACTGACTTGTACAACACCATGTTACGTCACAAGCTATCACTTTTTAAAATAATTTCATTTGACTGTAAAAAGAAAATAAGACAGTTATGGTAATAGTGAAGAGACAGTGCCTTGTCAGTGTTGAGTTACACTCTGGCAGTCTGTGATGTATGCACTAAGCCAGGGAATGATATAAAATATTTTCTCCCCATAACTAGAGTGTATGTTTGAGAACAAAGGGATAGAAATGGAGATGGTAACTCTCACTCAAATATGTGGTGATCTCTTGGCAAAATTGCTTCCCATCCCTATTAATTTGTGGTCTGCTGGTATACAGATTTTAATGTCCATGGAAAAATGCTCCTACTGTGCTCTGCATGCCCCTGAATGAATAGGTACAATAGGGGTTTTAGGTGTTGACTGGGTTAAAGTCTTTCCCATCAAGAGGAAATGATATGGTGCTATAAAACTGGGCCAGGAAAAGTGTGAACAGAATCTAGGGCATCCCTGAAGTCCCATGTTTACATCACCATCAGTGGGAAATATTAGAAGAAGAATATAGTCAGGACTACAAAGGATTCTGATTCCTTAGGAACAAAGGTTTGAATCACCAAATCTCCATTCTAAAGCTGTGAGAACTGAAGCATTGCATAAAGAAGGGGAATTCTGAATAGCTGGTAAAAAAAAAAGAAAGACAACAAATAGCCATCACAGTCTTGTATTCAGTTGCAGAAGATAAGGCACTGGACTTATCAGCTATGTATATTTGAGTTTTTAAATATTTTGGCTAGTTTCCCTGTTTCTTCTTATCTCATTTTTCCACCATTCTATTTGTGGAGGTTTTATGTATAATCTACATAACAATATCTACAATTCTACATAAAATACAGTATATCACTCATTAGTAAATTGAGAAATTTGGTAAAGTTTCTAAGATTTGTCTATTTTTGAGGAAACAGAGGGTTAATATTTTAATTTTGCTTAAAACTTTGCAGTATAAATATCAGCAAAGTGATATTGTCTAACAACTACAGTTTTATTATTTTAAAAATATATTATGCCTAAGATAAAATGGTTAGGCTGTTTTTTCAAAAAATGCTTCCAACTGTAGTGATGTGTGTCTGTGTGTGTGTGTGTGTGTGAGAGAGAGAGAGAAATAGAGAATGGGGGACATTACTGCATATCTGCAGTGTTAGTCATTTTAAAAATTCACTTGCTGATATTTATTTATTTATTATTTTTATTTTTTTTTAACATCTTTATTGGAGTATAATTGCTTTACAATGGTGTGTTAGTTTCTGCTTTATAACAAAGTGAATCAGCTATACATATACATATATCCCCTCCCTCTTGCATCTCCCTCCCACCCTCCCTATCCTACCCTTCTAGGTGGTCACAAAGCACTGAGCTGATCTCCCTGTGCTATGGGGCTGCTTCCCACTAGCTATCTATTTTACGTTTGGTAGTGTATATATGTCAATGCCACTCTCTCACTTCGTCTCAGCTTACCCTTCCCACTCCGCATGTCCTCAAGTCCATTTTGTACGTCTGTGTCTTTATTCCTGTCCTGCCTCTAGGTTCTTCAGATCCATTTTTTTTTTTTTTTAGATTCCATATATATGTGTTAGCATACGGTATTTGTTTTTCTCTTTCTGATTTACTTCACTCTGTATGACAGACTCTATATCTGTCCACCTCACTACAAATAACTCAATTTTGTTTCTTTTTATGGCTGAGTAATATCCCATGTTGCTTTTCTTTTAAATAAAATGTTAAGAGATATATCAGCAAAAATTTTGAATTTTGTGACTGCTATTTATTTCACCATGAGTCCTGAGATATAGAATTTGATATATCAATATGCACTTAGGAGATCACACTTAAAGCAATATTTCTAAATCTAATAGATTTTGAAATTTAAATAACTTAATAATTTATGTAATAACTAGTAACTTTTGATCATTAAAAACTACATGGTTTGGCCCTTTTCAACACTAAATTAGAATCCATAGTGGTGGGGCTTGGGCATCTATTTCTACAGATTCCACAGGCTCTTGTTACTACTAATCCTAATGGAAGATTTCTAATTATAATGTCTAAAAATTTGACACAAGTTAACTCAGGTTAGGAAAAGACTTCTTTTCATACAGTTCAAAATATAATTTGAGTATAGGTATGAAAAGTCTATTCACCTTCTTATATATATGTATGCATTTTAAAATATTTATTTATTTATTTGGCTACGCCGGGTCTTAGTTGCAGCATACGGGGTCTTAGTTGCCTTGTGCAGGATCTTTAGTTGCATCACGTGGGATCTAGTTCCCTGACCAGGGATCGAACCTGGGCACCTGCATTGGGAGCATGGAGTCTTAGCCACTGGACCACCAGGGAAGTCCCTTATATGTGTTTATATAAGGGATACATACAGAAACTCTAAGCTATATAAGGTCATTAATTGTAAGTGTGGATATTCATACAGAGCCAGTCTTCAGGATGTGTAGAAAATGCACATGTACATGTATCAGGTAGATCTTAGGAGATTGTGCACAAACTGACCCTGTGATAGTATCTGATGTTTTCACATTACTCACTCCCTTAGGCTTAGCTGAGAGTAGAGAGATTTTAAACTATGAAATCTTATTTCTGTTTCAGAAACCAAAATTCTGTTTCAGATTATACAATTATGCATCAGTAGCGAACCCAACCCAGCATGTTAAGAAGGGAAACAGGAGGAATAAAATGTAGAGCAAAGGTACTAGTGAGAAGGGCAAACTGGAGTAAGAGCCTGAATTAGGAAACCCTGGTTTAAGTAACACAAGTAGATTCCTGGAGCTGGAGAGATCAACTGATGGGGGTGGTTATCATGTACCAAGTATTACTAAGCAGAAACAAATTATTCTCAGATTGAAATGACTAGCATTCTATTGAGACTTAAACAGCAATTGAATTGAAAAACTTTTGTGTTTACATTTACTTATGCACACACATTCAAATAACATGCATCAAGAAGTTATCATTTGACTTTTGCAAGCAAAGGGGTCAACCTCATGCATGGAGATAGGCAAGTTCTACAGTGTTTTGGCAACTTCATCTTATCAAGCCGTACCATTTCTTTCTCTTCCTCTTTGAGAAATGTATGTCTCCCCTAGGATTTATATTACCTTGAAAGATTTTGTGCTAAACACCAGTGCAGTTCTGTGTCTGAAGAAACTGTGAAGGTGCTCATTTGTTCTAAGATAGTAAGGTCCCAAGCAAAACAATTACTTCTTCCGTTCTTGGATTCTGAGATTTTATTTCTTTTTTTTTGGTTGTTAAACAAAACAAAACAGTTTAGACCCTAATAACTAAAACAAGAAGCATTTTATTGCACTTATCTAAAAGGATACAATTATACATGTATGCTCTTAACAACCATCTAAATTTTTTTGGTAAGCAATCATGAATTTTCAGGTGTGTTTCTTATCTACCACTGGTACAGAATCTTCCAGACAATCAGATTTTCTGTGCTCTGGAGCACAGGATTCAGAGGTTGAATCCTTTCAGTTGAAGTAGTAGAAACCAGAAAAATTCATTGAGTAAACTAATATTTATTGAGCACAAGGTGTGTGTCAAAGATGTGGCTCAATCATGGACTCCTGTGAGCCAGTCTCAAAGGCACAGGAGGAATGTCTAGTAGGCTAGGATGGTACTTGGAGGCACGTGTCAGGAAATAGTCTTGAATTAAGATATTTCCTCATTATTTCTCAAATAAATTATGACATATTTTAAAAAATCAAATAGAATGTGCATGTTACTAAAGAAATAATATATTTATTGAGGTAAAGCAATGGAGGGGAGGATTTTTTTCTAGCCTGAAGCCAAATACCATTATTTTAATACAGCATTTATGTGACTCCTCTTCACATTATTTATTTCTCTTGGAAAATAATACTCCCTGTTTTTATGTTATCAGCCTAGTTTCTAAGCACTAAATTTATTTTAACAAAGGATTATATCATCTTACAGGATCATTTTATCATCTGAAATCTGTAGACTAACACTGAAATAATGAAGATAATACTATTTATTAAACCTATATCTTAATGGCCATAGAAACTCTGATATCTATTAGAGGTTTCCTCCCTAAATATCTGTTATCTTACTAGAAAAATTTTTGTAAATACAGCTACTTTTTGAAACCAAGGATAAAAGTATAGTACTATAAATATAATTTTAACTCAAGATTAACCTTTGTCCTTAAGTGAACCAAAATTTGTTACCAAAATTTTTACATTTATCTCATTGCGATAAAGCAACATGACAATAAGTGTAATAGAAAAAAGAAGAAAGATACTCACAATTTCATTACTTTAACACAACTCAGGATTATACTCTAATCTCTGCCCATAGCTATAATTCATTTTCAAACGCTGAAGACATGTATATTTAATGACAAAACCTCCATATATTTTAATTATTAGTTAGAAGGAAATATGGAAATGTTCACAGTTAGCCAGCTTAGTGAATTTTATGTCACTAGTTGTTTAGTGATTTTATTTCCATTCTAAGTGAAAAGATGCAATCCCACCATTAGAAAATTATGAATACTCTGCCCGAGTGCCTTGCAAGTGCCACGTTTCATTTCTAAAATCCCGTCTGGATTCTGTGTTGACACTGCCAGGCAGCTTTAATGAAAATCATCTCCCAGGCAGCTGCAACTTCCACTTCAGTTTTAGTCACAGCAGCTCTCCTGATTAGCCCCTACAGGAGCTGCCACAAGGCTGAACCCAAATCTGCTCTTCAGAGTCACAGACATGCAGAACACAAGGCCACTGTTATCAAAATTCATAAACGCAACGTGATAACCTTTCTGTTTGGCTTAATCATTTTGTATGCTCAGAACAGCCATAGATGTTCACATAATATGCATTGTCTAAGAACTTTAAGCATAAGACCAGTAATTTATTATGTGAGATTTTGCCCACTAATGTTATACAATGTACAAGAGCATGGAGAGTTAAAATAACACCAGAAACCATAGCCACCTAAGGTTTTTATTCTAATCTCTTGTATTTAATGACACGTACTCATACTCTTGGTCTCCTGCAGGTTTTCTGTATAACTCAACAGGTGCAGGATATGCATAGTTCGTTCCAATTCTTATGTAGAAAGGGCACAGCATGGAGGTGAGGTTTTATTTCGAATAAATTTTACCATCAAAGAGTTTAATTCAACAGTCCTTATGCTGGAAGAATTTTTTATGAACGTGCAAGGTTTTATTATGATACAGTTGTAAGTTTGTGCTGTGTTTGTCCCTTCTGATTTAACTTGCTATAAGGTCTTAGATTCTGACTAGTTATTCTGGATTGAAGGAAAATTTTTCATTCTTGGGTGTGTGACCATGAACGTGGTCACATACCTGACCATGTATTTGTGTGTGCGTGCCTGTGCACACTCAGCCCATAAAGCAGGGTGGGTTCTCAAGGGACCTAATAAAACTGGGGGCAAAGGCACACAGAAAAGCGACAATCGTGCAAGAGACTACATGGGTGGAACATTTTTAGGAGACCAAAGGAAAACAACACAATGGCTTGGAATGGGTAGGAAAGATACATGAAAGAGGTAGCCTCTGTGTATTGAACCGAAAAGATGAGCACAAAAAGACCAAAGAAGCCTTGGCAGGAATTTATATGTCATCTCGGCATGCCAGTAAATAGTTTTACACAAGTCTCAAATAACTGGAGGTCTTATAAAAGCTCTAAGTCAACTCCCCCATCCCTCCACCCTCAACACACACACATTTTGGTGAGAGATGGAGAAATTACTTGAGCTAAAATCCTAGCCCCTGGGTCTTCCCAGGGTGTGGAATGGGTATAAGTAAAATAGTAATAGAAGCTGATTTTTATTGAATGATATCGCAGGGTCAGGTACTGTTTTAAGAGAAAGCAGCAAAGAAAATAAATTTTAAAGTGATTTGTGGTAATGAAAAATCATGGGAGGCTGAGTACCCTCCAAGGAAGAAAACAGGGAAAGTCATGTTAAGACTTGTGAGTGATAAGGGGAATGAGGGAAGACAGAAGAGGGACAACCATTCAGAAGAGTGGGAGAAGGGGAGGGAGAGGGAGAGGGAAAGGGAAAGGGTGGGTGTGGTTCTTGAGTCCTCCCAGCAGAACTGAGGCTGAAATCCCCTCTGGGTGGGGCAGCACACAGAGTTTGAGCAGGAGTGGAGTTTCTGTGCAGTCCCCTGATCGACAGTGATCACAAGCAGAATTAAGGTCGCTGTATAAAATAACAATATTGTATACAATAAAAACACAGGGCTCAAATCAGACACAATGTGGTTGGTAAGGAATGGAATTTGCATTGAGAGATAGAGAAGTATTTCTGGATCCAAACCATCGGCAGATGAGTAAATCACAGGAGAGGAACACCTGCCCTCTAACCTGACTTAAGCAGTATTTCGTTCATAGCTGATTAGTGTCATGGATGCTCCAGTGAGAAGGGTCTAGACTCTGGAGGGCACTGAAAAAGGAGCTCTCACAAAGCAGGTAGCAATTCAAGTTTTGCAAGAAGCTTTAAGAAGGTGAGATCAGTAATGTGAAACAATGTTTAGAATTATGGGAGATGAGGAAAACACTATTTATTTAGAGACAAGAAGTTTGTGATACCTACTGTATAATTTCAACATACATATAGTTTCAACATATTAAAGGGAGTGAAAGCAAGTAGAAGGAAATGAGGAAGAGGAAATTAATTCGGGAAGCTAAATTCCCCAATATGATCCTTGATAGTAAAAGAAAGGAAAAATAATACTGGTGTGTTTTATAGGGAAGCAGAGGCAAGATAAAATGCAAGTGGGAAAAGAGAATTAGATGATAGTATAGTAACTCTTGAAGTCAGATGGGTCGAACTTCAAAGGGTAAGAAAATCCTTCTGGAACAAATTGCTCGGCTTGGCAGACTTTTTGGAAGTAACGAAAAGGAGTCTGAACTAGCAAGAGGAATGTTAAATAAAAGTCCCACAAGCAATTTATTGAGCATCTAATAGCACCAAGTCCTGTTCTAGACATTGAAATTCCAAGGCAAGTCAAAATTCTTGTAGGTCCTTGGATTAAGGAAAGGCTTACAGAGTAGGTGTGGTTAGGTACAGAGTGAGGTGGGGGGACATGGGGGGATCTAATCCAGCCTGCAGTTGGGGAGGGAGGTCATGGCAGATTTCTGGATATAAGTACTTAAATCTTCATGGAGGACTTCTCTCAAGAAGTTCAGGGATATGGGTAGTTAGCAGATAATATCTATGTAAGGGAAAATCTAGGTTTCCTTAATATAACTTTCAATGTTCCAAGGTTACTAAGGGAATTATCTATGTTGATGTGTAGTGGCCCTTGTAACCTTATTTTTACCCTATAAAAAGATAAACCTTTCTCTTGGAGGTCTCTCACTAATTGTAGTTTTCTCTACCATATTGACCTTAGGGCTTATGGTCCTCCCTTGATATCAAAATACCCTTCATCACATGCTCCTAGTATGCTGTAGACTGAGCTAAAATCTCTACACAGGAATTTACTAAGAAATTTATTAAAATAAAAGGAAAATAAACTCAAAGTAGCAGTCAACTAAGACAGCTGGTTTTAAAATATAGCTTTCTCATCTTCAACTTGGGACTTTTGTCTTCATATGGCAAGGACCATCTTTTAAACACTTACATCTAGGATAACTTTTCCTCTGCAAATCTAAGCCCAAAGAATAAGGCCCAGAGAGAGAAAGGTGACTTTCTTTTCTATATAAATTACACCATACACAAGGATTAATACCAGGACTAATACAAAAGAATATGAGAAGTGACTTCATCCCCTTTCTAAGTTCTATGTCAGATATATACACAGAGAGTAGCAAGGAAATCACCTTTCTAAAATAGTCTTTAAGCAGAGAGTGGGGATCAATACTGGGATTCAGCAACATGATTTCTAAGAAGATGGATTAAACTAGGTAGCACCACCTCAGCAATGGAGATATTGAACTACTACAAAACAAATCACAGCCAAGACTCAGTTACTGCCACTGAAGGATGCCAGTGAATTTGATCACAAAGAATGAGACAGGAATGCGATGCTAGAAGTGAGTTTAAAACCACAGCAGGGAGGGAATTCTGGAATGATGGAGTAAGGACCCTAAAAATCTGCATTTCAATAAACCAATGAGTACAATAGCAAAAGCTGTCAAAGTCAGCCTTTTCAGAACTCTGAAAATTAATCAAAGGCTTGCAACCATTCAAGGAGCGTTATTCAAAAAGAATAACCAAATCTTGTCAATCAGGTCCAAATGGTACAGGATAATACCCTTGAGCCAGGTTGGCAGAACAATTTTATTTAGTCCTCTGGACCAAAACTTGGCCAGACCATTCTAGAAGTAGGTTAGTTAACATACATAAAGCATCAGCACTGGTAAGTATCACTGAATTTTTCCCTAAAAGTAGACTTTATCCTAATACCTAGCACAAAGCTGGGCACACAATTACCTTTTGTAGAAAAAAAAAAATGAATGCTTATATGAATAAATGAGTGAATGATGGCCTGCTCTAGTTTTGTATGAATATTATCTGACTGACTTATTTGTAGAGAAAGTCAGCAAGATGTGTCTAACACTTGCCATTTGGGATCAGTTACTTAAAACTTCTGAACCTTAGTGTCTTCATGTATAAATTGAGATTGATAAAAACAGTACTGCCAGCTTTGTGCAGTAGCAGTATCATACACAGTAAGGTTTATCCAAGGCACAATCGTTGCTAGTTGATAATAATAGTACTGCTAACTGATAATAATAGTACTACTAACAATAGATAGATGGTGTTATTGTGAGGGCTAAGAGATAATGTATGTTGAATGCCCAACACAATGCCTGGCACAGAACAGATTTCAATAAATGTTTCTTAAATGAATAAATAAATGAATATATGAAAAAAATAAACATACAAGATTCCTTTCTGGGGAGGGATAGGTTGAGTATAGAGCCACTTTCTTGCTGATCCACTGATGTACTGGCTTCTTTACCTTCTTAATATTCCCTTACTAGGTATAAGACTCATCCAAGGAGTGAAGGAATTCCCTTCAGGTACTTTAAGTCAGGTTGGAAAACAGTAAGAAGAGGAAAGAAAAGAAATGAGATTGAATAAGGAAATATTCAATTTCAAAATATTCAATAAGGGGTGAAATATTGTCAGCTTTGAAAGGGGAAAGACTTTAAAACAATATAGAGGGAATTGAAATAGAAAAAATATTTTAATGTAAAATACTAACACATATAGTTCATATGTTTTAAATATATCATAAAAACTCAAGGAAAAAAATTGTCCATATTGTTATTTAGAGGTGAATGCCTTTGTTAAAGTTTAGTAATAAAATAACAATAATGACCAAAATTTAAGCATGGGGCTCACTGTGTGCCAGTCACTGTTTAAAGGCTTTAGGCATTTTTACTTATGTACGCCTCACAACACTAAGATACTGTTAGTTTTGCCTTTTGATAATTAGGGAAACTGAGGCATGAAGAGATTAAACAACTTGCCCATGTGTGCTCAAACTAGGGCTAAAATTTGAACCTAAGCAGTCAAACACCAGCACTTTTTCACAAAATTCAGTCTTGACTTGGAAAATTTACATTATACTTTAAGTCATTACATAATATATCTTTTTATAGTGTTTTATGAAAATAGAGGCTATGTGGAATTATGATTGACACTGGAAAAAGAAATAGACTTCAGCATGAGGCCCAGAAGTGAGACTTGTACTACAAAATATTTTCTACAGCTAACTATGCTTCTGCCCTCTTGTTCACACTAATCCCAGAATCACAAGCAACTGCGGACACAGTTGTGTATGTCTCTCCTTTCATATTTGATGGGGTTTGGGATCTTTTCTACTTCAGCTCCAGGCATTTTTTATCAGGATACATCTTATGAATAGAAATATGTGATGTGTTAGGAGAGAAGGGCTGTAAGGAGATATAACTACTTCTGAATTGATCAATGTTGGCTATGTAATATGGGACTGGTAATTTAAACTTGATTTACCTTTGTTTCTTTGTCTCAAAAATTAACACACCACCATACTGTATTATATGATTCACGGTTGCTAAGTGACCAGACCTTAAATGTTCTAATCACAAAAAATAAATGATAGTTATGTGATGTGATAGAGCTGCTACCTACCTCTATGGTACTGATCACACTGAATATATGAATGTGTCAAGTCAACATGTTGTATGCCTTAACTTACACAATGTTATATGTCAATTATATCTCAGTAAAAAATGCATTGAAAGGAAAAAAATTAACACATCAGACTGTGCCAGTCTGATTCCTCTGAGCTGTAACAAGTCATGGCTGAGAGGAATACCCTTCATGCTCCATCCAGGGCTTTCTGCCTGTTTAGTTGCCTTAGTTCATTTACCTCTTTGTGGCTCCTGCTGTCACATACTCTTAACTGAACTGTGCTATGACTTATTCGTCAGGTCATTGCTTTCCATAGGGCTGTGTGATAAATGAAAATAATTCACAGTTTCTGTTAGAAGGCCTCCCTACTCTGGCTTACAATACAGCCTACTAACAAGATTTCTGTAAATCTCGTGACAAGAATTTCTAGAAATTTCTCTTCAAAAGTTTGCTTCTTTTTAAATTTGTTGCAAATACTTGAACTTTAAGAAATTCCATTTCCTTTACACTATATGAAACATACTGAAGATATGTATGCTGTATTTCTTATTATAAAATCTTTCCCCTGGGGTAAAGTAGATGCTAGCTATGATAATGTTTTCTGTTTTGCTTTAGAAAAAACACAATAAGAACATAGATTTCTAATCTTACTTTTAACAAAATATATGGTTGGAAAAAGATGGACTCAATAAAATACCATAGATTAATTAACATAAGGTTCATATAATTCTATCGTTAAATAGTCCAAAATTATATCAGTTCAACATAAGGGTAGGCAGAGAAATTTGATCTGAAAAAATTTTCAAGTGGAAAAGAATTGTGACTTGAAGTTGATAATGTCTCTTTTTCAAGTGCCCATAAGTATAGCTCTAATTTTAAAATGTTTCTATACTTAAAAGACATGACTAGGGCTTCCCTGGTGGCGCAGTCGTTGAGAGTCTGCCTGCCGATGCAGGGGACACGGGTTCGTGCCCCGGTCCGGGAAGATCCCACATGCCGCGGAGCGGCTGGGCCTGTGAGCCATGGCTGCTGAGCCTGCGCCTCCAGAGCCTGTGCTCTGCAATGGGAGAGGCAGCAGCAGTGAGAGGCCCGCGTACAGAAAAAAAAAAAAAAAAAAGACATGACTAACTCACATTTTGATTTTTTAAATGTAAACTTTTATATTGAGAATGCAAATTTATGTGTTTTAATTCTTATCTTATTTTAAGATAGAACAAATTTAGTAGAGAATTCTTTCATCTTGGCAAAAAATATAGGGAATTTATCTCCCTTAGTATCTAATTCTTTTGGGGCAGAAAGTTCAGTGTGAAAGAATAGTTATGTGATAAAACTATGAATAAAATCCTGAGCTTAGTCTGAAAAGAAACAGTGAAATATAATAGATTTACTGTTATTTTGCATGTTTAATCTGTTGGGAAATATTATATGAGAACTATGCTACTATAACTATTAGTTATCCAACCATTTCTTTTATACATTTTTAGTACACTTCTCTTACTGTATCAAAAACAATCATTATTTTTAGGTTCATCAAGGACAGTTGGGGAATCCAGAGATAAAATGGTAAAAGTAGAAAATTATTCTTATATAATTGTGTCCTTCTGGTCATTCTTTCATTCAATATGTAATTTTTAACCCTCTGCTTTTTCTAATCATTATAAATACCAAGTCAGCACTGTTGAACTTAAGGAGTTTTACATTCCAGTCAGGGGAAAGGAATGGATAAAAAAATAAGGGTGCTATGATAAGAGACCACAAAAGACAATGTGGTCTATTCTTTGGGAAAAGTGAGGAGCACACATAGAGGTGGTAACACTGAGCGTATTTTGATGATGAGTATCTGCCAGACTGGTGGCGGTGATGGGGTGGAGAATAAGAAGACTATTCTATGGGAAGGGCATAGTGTGACCAAAAGACATGGAGACCTGAAACACCATGGATCGTTAGGAAAAGGCTTGAGGGTGGGAGATATCTGTATCTGTTGGGGACTAGCGTAGGGTGGGAGTGATGGTAAAGTAGAGGTAACTGGACAAAGCTCAAATAATGGTCTCCCATCATCAGGTACTTCGCTGTTATGAAGATATGAAAAGGTTTTAGGCAGAAAAGTAACTATTCACATTTGTGTTTTAGAAGATCACTCCAACAACACTGTGAACAGTAGACTGAAAAGGTTAGCCTAGAGGCAAGGGCCATCAAATTGTGTGTTTTGCGATGAATTAGTTGTAGGTGATTAGGAGGTGGTGACTACTTGGTTAGTATCCAAATTTCTGGGTGTCTGGATAGATAATGAGATGTTGAATAAAGGTGCAGTATCATTTTGGATAAAAAATAATCTCATTGCATTTTATCATATTGAGCTTCAGGTACCTATGATTTATAAAAGTAGAGATGCCTACAATGAATAATAATTAATAATAATGATAATAACGACCTGGAAGTTGTTGCCTTATAGCTGATAGACTGAACCATGTTGTGCAATATGTCAGGAAGAGTATATAGAATGAAAATAGGAAGGTTAACTAACAATTAAATTCATGTTTAAGAACTTACATAAATTATTTTATGTTTCTGGAGTGTTTTAATATTCTTATCTAAATAAGCACAACTGCTAATATAGGCTTGAGATTTTCAGAATGGCAAAGTATACTTGCTATATTTGTTCCTTTTACAAGTATTCCAGGCTTATGTAAGGTGACCATATGGTAAGGATTATATTTGTCAATTATTCAGAAATTGTGCTTAAAAGGCAATTGTGCTTAAAGACAGAAATTAGGACATTCAGGTTAAGCTAAATTGAATATTTATATATATATATATAAATAGTGTGTAGACATAATTTCTTAATATGAGTTTTCATTTTAAAAAATCAAATAAAACAGAATTTAAGATTGTTTTCCAGATGATCTAATTCAATGTGATACTTTCTTCTTGAAAATAAATAATACTTTAAATTTTCAAAATACTGTCTCATTCACTGTAACCAATAGACTATCACCACATCCTCAGGAGAGAGATAGGACATTTATTATTTCTATTTAACAGAACAGAAACTGAAATATTGAGAGGTTAACTGATTTGTTCAAGATCACACCTTCAATAAATGACTTAAGTGTAGGAATTCTAACTCATTGCCCTTTTGAGTTTTCTAAAATATTACTCTGGCCCTCTTTGTTTTCTTGTTAAGAGATAGATTACAAATATTTATGTATTTATAATTAGACATTATTAATCACAATTATTATTATTCTAAAGTTTTGATATACTGCAGCAGCCTATGTATGCAACTTGGTTGATTACATAAAATACATATGAATACATGAGTACATAATTAGTTAACATGAGTATTAATTTCTGTATTGGATACTTCCATTTGTCCCTCCAGTTCTGCTCTCTGCCCTCTCCACCCTACTTTCTGTCCTAGGAGACCAACCTGTATAGCTAACATCGATAGGTTCCCACCCTCTGACTTACAGTTGAGTTAGGCCAATCTGAGGCACAAGAAATAAGATTAAAAGGCAGGAGGATAGAAATATAGGGTCAGTAGTTCCCTCTTTTTCGCATCCTCTGCAATTACATTAGGCTGGTATGTCTAGTGACAGAAGGTCACTGCTTACTCAGACTGGCCTTTTCTACTCAATGCTCAATCCTTCCCGATTCCAGCAACCTCTCCCTTCCCTCATCCACACAGGACGAGGGGTGGTAACAGCTTGAGACATATACTCTAGTCCTTGTGTTTCTCCCACCTTTTCCCATGCTTTTGCAACTAGTTGCTTTACCAATAAACCCTCCCCAGATGATCCTAATTTGAGTGTGCCATCTATTTGCTGTAAGTGCCAAGCATAATGTAATCTCTAAATCAAGAATGACTTTTATCATTATTAATTCCATTTTTGAAAGAAGATCTATTCTAGAGATCATCTATTAACAAAAATAAAACACCATTCTAAAGCCTCCTTAAATAATTTGTTGGTAAAATGAGGAAGTATATAAATAAATAAAATAGGCATTTTCAATTATTTAAATGAATATTTAAATAAACTCACTTAAAATAGTCCAAATATTGTAAACTTATTTCCAAAAATAAACTTTCCAAATATTGTATGGCAGTATCGTCTTCTTAGTCTATTGCCTTTCTAAGTCTTTTATGTTTTCCAAGCATCATTTGGATCAGATTAGGAAAACAAATGACTGCTATAAAATGGTCAAGTTTGTGCTTGAGATTCATTTACCAACAAACAGGATCTTATAGCAAAGGCTAGGATGAACAAGCTCTTAATCTGTCAAAAACCTCTATATGATGGGCGGCTTGATCATAAGAATTGTTCAGTGACAAAGGTCTATCATAGAGAATGAACTTTTGAGTCACACAGACTTGGCCTAGAACCCTAGCTCCGATAGTTAATAACTGGATGAACTGAGGCAAGTCATTTGACGTGTTCCATTGTTTATAATAAGGTAGATAATAGGACTGACTTACCTTGCAGTGTTGTTGGGAAGATTATATAAGAATGAAATGAATGACAGTGCAGTGTATTGGGAAGAGTATAGGCTTTGGAGTCAAAATAATTTATGTCAAATACTGGCTTTTCCACTTCCTAGTCATGTTCCCTCAGGGAACTTAGTTACTTAACTTCCCTAAGCCTCAGTTTATCTATCTGTTTAAAAATATAGGAAAAAAACTCCTGGTTTACATACCCATTTTAAGAATTAAATAAACAGAATTATATGTAGTAGAATGGGGTTTGAACTCAGCAAGACTCCAGACTATAGGGAACCTATATCTCCAAGACCATTCTTTTATGTTCCAAGAAGGCAGACTCTCACATTGATTAATCATGCGGACTCTGATGTCAACCTGCCTAGGATGAGTCCTGGTTCCATATTTACTGCTGTTGTGACATGTTCTTAAGCAAGTTACATAATCTAACCCTCTGTGCTTGAAAAATGGTTATAATAATAGTATCTACCTCTTAGGATTATTGTGAAAATTAAATAGTATAATGTCTCTAAAGCATTTGCTACAGTGCTTGGCATATTTAGTGCTCAATCAATGTAATACACATATAATGACTAAAGATATTATTCAGAAAGTTAAATAAATATGGAGGAACACATATCTGTCTTGACTCCCAAGAATATTATTTCTGTAATATCATCTTTTTTTCCAAGTAAAAAGGAGAATATATAAAGATACATAATTATGTATAATTAATTGTGAACTTTGGGCTAGTAGAATTATTATATTTAAACAACATATTTGGAAAAATATAACCATTTGAGAACTAACTTTGTGTAACTACACACACACACACACACACACACACACACACACACAACTAAATTTATATTTGTTCAGATTTAGATTCCCTAAGAAGAAAGTATTCTTTTCAACCCCCAGTAGAAAATGTCTATTTATCTTCTGTTGCCTTCTGAAATCCCTATCATTTTCCTTAGCTCTTGTGGGAAACACAAACTGGTGATAAACCTGACGTCTCTGTGGCCAGGTTATGAGTCTATGTAAGATAATTTTCATCACAAAATAATGATAATGCAATTCCTGAAACTCCATTTGGATACATATTTTACCTTACAATATTTCTTCTAATAATGATATTTTGAGAAGTTTAGAAGTGATTAATTGTGAAATAAATCTATCTCTAAGAGTTCCAAAGTTGAGACCCTTCACATATATGATATTTATACTTAGATCAAGAGAACATAAAACTCAGAATGATATCTCTCCTTCTAGAGCTTTATTTTAATTACTGTTCACCTCTTCCCTTTATAGCCCCGTGAGTAGCTGCTCTTTAGCAATCTGAGTAACCAATCTTCAGTAGGCATCTTTTGTAATTTCAGTCAGTCTGCTTTCATTTCCTGTAGCCTCTTCAGAATAGGGCTCTACATCTTTGTGTTTCTTGAGTTGTTTTCTAGCTGGTCTATTATGATTCTTTGAGAATTTTTTAAAAATTCACTTCTTTGTATTTGTCCAAAGATATGGTTTGGATACTTGTTGACTGAATTTCTAGGCCATGATTCTGGTTTTATCCGCAATATCATGATTTATATGGATGTAGATATTTGCTATGTTCTAAACACAGACCTTGTCCAGGGATTAATAAATGTCAAGTCTCCAGGGCAGTCCTGGGTGTTATAAGAGCCTGATGACCAAAGTCTGAACTGGTTGTATTACCAAGAGAAGTAACACTACAGTTTAATGAAGAGATAAATAACTGAATGTTTAAAAATGATGCTTGATTGTAAAAGTTTAGGGATAAAGTACTTGACAAAAATAACATCTGTGCTTTATAATTTTTAATTGAGATATTCAAATACACCTAATAGCTAACCTAGACTCCTAAGAATCCTGATTGATACCACAGATTGTCAGTTATAAAGTAAAAAACCTTATGTATTTTAAAACAACAATACATTTCCATTTTTTCCCCCAAAGAAGCTTAAGAGTAATTGCAGAGACTTATCTAGAGGCCAGCCTACCCCTAAATATCCAACCAACTGCCGTATAAAGTTAAAACATCTGACAAGTCTTGGAGCTAGTTTAATTGTGCCAAGCATATTTATGACCTTAACAAGAAAAACTTGGAAAATGTCATTTAGTTTATTTGGCTTTTATGGATGTTGTCTCCAACATTCAATATTATATGGGCTGTAGATGGATGGCAGCAATAATCAATAACGTTTTAATATTTGAAAACCGTAGACTGCAGCAATCTCCAGTGTTCTCTTTTGTTAAATTAGCTATATAGCGATGGGTTATACGAGTTCCTATGTATATTCTACAAATGCTTTTTTATGTGGAACTTCCCAAAGCCTTGCAAAAGGAAAATTCACTCATAATTGAGTCAAAGAAAATGTTAAATGGAAAATAATTTTGATAAAGATACCCTATCATAAGTAATATTTCAAATGGAATTTCAATCAAGTATATTTGCCAGGAGTTTTATAATTTTGTGAAGCTCATATTGACATGATATAAACCTAAATATATGCATGTAAGTATTAAATCATACCCCTGATGATTTAATAGATTGCCTTTCACTCTACTTGTAAGATATGAAGCACTCTTCAGGTAACAATCTTAATACTTACCACATTGCAATAACACTTCTTCCTGGTACTCTCTAGTTTAACGAGGCCTGGACTGTGAGATACTTGAGCAGAAAAATTTTTATCTATTTAGAAAAACTAACAACAAAAGCTGAACTTTACATGGCAGCTGCTCATCTGCTATGTTCTAGACACTATTCTAGGTGCCTTGCATATGTTAACTCAAAATCCTCATGACGCTTTGAAGGCATTTTTATTACTATTAGCATCAGCTAATGTGTTACTGATGAGGGAACTGAAGCACAGATGAAGGAACTAGATTCCAAGGAATTTGCTAAAGGCTCACAGCTGATTAAGTGTCAGAACCCAGCTGGTACAGCCCTGACATCTGTGTTCTGAACCAGTGCAAAATTCAGTGCCTGCTTCTTAGTGGTTCGTTTAATTTTGGTTGAACCAAAATATGTAACTTAGTATTTCCTGATTATAGTTTGCAGAAATCTTTGCTTCTGGATCCAGAGGAATAATTTTGGAGCTACCACTTGGAGAAACTTCTCTTTCCTTCTGTTTATTTTATAGGAGGAGAAGGTATTAATTTATTTTTTCTCTTGAAATTATAGACTTTCATCTATAGGCTTATGAAAATCGGATTCTTGACTGGCAGTTTGTAGAATTGGTTTGGTGTCTGTAGTAAAGATCATTATATTTTACCATAACTTGCTTTCAAATGCCTCATCATTCAATTGTGCTTACTTTTTACATGCCTGAAAAAAAATGTTTAAGGTGCATTAGAGAACACATTTAAGAAGTTTTATGATAAATTTATTTGTAAAACAAGATATCTGGCATCATATTATGAACTGTTTTGTAGAACTAGTCACGTATTACATTTTGCTAAACTTAGGTATGATTATATCACTGATTGGCTTTATTAAGTCTCAAGTCATGTTTGTATGTATTTGGTGGGATAAAGTACATTCTCTCATTGTGACAAACTGTGATGGGTGATGTTATCTCTCTTCTCCTCCATTAATGGAATTCAGCCATACTTGACATTTTAATTGTTGCATCCTCTCTTAAATAATATGCATCTCTAACAAACAGTGAAGCTCTTAAAGCACAATAATTTAGAAATTGGTTTGATTGAATAGATTTTTTTAAAAAATTCTGTAATTGTTCAGGACTTTACATACATTAAGAGAAATCTATTATTATTAGGTGACATAGTTTGGTTTAGTTTTCTCAATAAGGGCAACATTTAAAGTTTCTAACTCTTTCTGGGTCTAACAATAGTTATGTGTTATTTTCATGTTTTTATTTATTAGTATTTAATGTGGGAATGGTAGAAATTGTAAAGTTTCCATTGAATTAGTAAAATGTATTCAAAACCTACTTCTAATATAGGTTGTTATTAAATATGCACATTTTAAAATAATAAAACAAAATTTCAATGAATATTTATTTAGTGCCTACATTATGACTGATATTGCTTGGGCAATTTTACTTACAATAGCTTCTTGCTCCATTTACTTAACATTTTTATAATGCCAATTTTTCTCCAGATCAGAATAGCACTTTCAAAGCTTTCCAGTATTCAGCAACTGTGACATTTATATTTTCACAGACCCCTTGACCTTCACATGCAGGTCCAGTTCTCTGACATTCTCAACAAAGGAATAAATGCTACCAGGCTGGCTAAGAACAATCTCCCCAGGTTGTCATACCTGGACATCTGCCTTTATCTCAGTTCTGGTATCCTTGTCTTGGTAACTGAGACAGAACATTAGGCCTTTGAGGAATAGTGTCTACTTTGTTTCTGACAACATTTCCTCTTGGGGCAGCATAGTATAATAGCAAAGAGGGCTGATTCTGGGGTTCAAAACCTGTTCTACCACAAAGCCTGCAGGTGGTCCAAGGTGAGTCCCTTGGCCTCAGGAAGGCTATACAGGAATATGCCTTTTGGTCTGAAGGACAGTCCTATCTCCCAATATGAATGACCACATAAAGACATTTGTTCTTTTCTGAACTTAAGTTCAGTCCTCTAAAATGTGGGGATGATGTTTGTTAACTTGAAATCTTGTTCACAGGAAAAATGTGATTTTACCTATGGTACATAGTATACACCAAACAAATGTTAGTTTCCCATCCTTTCCTGTCTCTCATTTATTCTCTAACATTAAATTTGGATGGTCTCATTGATGCCCTGCGCATGACTATGTTCATATTTGCTGACTCATTCATTTTTCCTCCTCATTTAAAATCTTTCATTATCCTACAGATATATTCACAAAAGTGCAATAAAGACTTTATATCAAGAATGCTTATTATGTTTTTTGTAAATAATAGCAAACACCTAAAAACAATTAAATGTTTATTTATCAGTATGAAGCTGGTTTAATAAAGTATTGTAAGTGTCTTCAGTAGAAAACTTCCTGTTTAAAAGGTATACTAATAATATGTAGGAATATCCAGGATATAGTAAATAAAACAGGTGGAGCACAGAGGATTTTTAGGGTAGCGGAACTACTCTGTATGATACTATCATGGGGGATACATGTCATTATAAAATTGTCCAGATACACAGAATGCACACCACCAAGAGTGAAACCTCATGTAAACTATGGACTCTGAGTGATTATGATGTGTCTCCATAGGTTCTTCAGTTTTAATAAAGGTACCACTCTGGTGGGGAATGCTGATAGTCGGGGAGGCTATGCATGTGTGGGGACAGGGGATATACAGAAGATCTTTGTACCTTCCTTTCAATTTTGCTGTGAAGCTAAAACTGCTCTAAAATATAAACTCTGTTAAAAGAAAAGAGAAAACAAGTGGCAGAACACTGTTACATGAGGAGTGCCAAAACCATTAACAGAGATTAACTCTGAGACTAGGTTCAGAACACTTACTTTTCACTTCATGCTCCCCCCTCTTTTTTTATAAAGAAGGTCAGTTAAACAGTTCTAACAAAAAAGTCGTATTTTATTTTAATCATGTATTCTTACAAATGATACTTTTCTTATTACTGAATGGGAAGACTAAATTGCAAAAGATTAAATAAAGTTTAGGGTTGGCAAGGAATATAGTCACTTAGTTCCTTGCTAGTGAACCATAAAGTCCATTCAGTTTTAGAAGATAATTTGGCAATTTTTTCACAATTTAAAATATGTATAACATCTGACCCAGCAAGTCTATACCTAGAAATCCTGGGATAAATCCTTATAAATTTTACAAACATCTGTATGGATTTATACATATATTCTCAAAAGCACTTATCAGAGTTTGCTCTTATCAATTGTGAAAAGGAAAAACTGAAAACAATATGAAGGCCCATTAATAGAGTTAAGTAAGTTATGGCACAAATGCAATAAATACAAGACAACAGCTAACAAAATAGGTAGATTGTACATACTACCCTGAAATAGTGTCCATAATATATTATTGTGTGAATAAAGCAAATAGAACCTGATTTAGTAGTAACAATTAGTGAAAATATTATGGAATTGTACTGAATTTAAGGCATCATTGTCTCAAGGGCAGTGAGTGCTGTGCATTGTTTTTATAATTAATATTTTGAAAGACAATATTTTGCTGCCTGCCTCTGTGTGTCCACTATCATCACCCTGTCTGTTGTCTGGTTACCTTAACCCAGATTAAAGAAGGAAAGAATCTGGAGGTGAAGGTCTCTAAGTTTACCTTATTTATCCCACTTTCTAAGACTTGAAACTTCCTGCCAAATTGTTGACCAGTTTATACTTGAAGCCCTCCATTGAGACCTCACTAAAACTGGTGCAGCTCCACACATTGCTAGGCTTGGAAGTCCAAGATCAAGTTGCTGTCAGGGTTGGTAATGGTAAGACCTCTCTTCTTGACTTGCAGATGGCCAACTTCTTGCTGTCCCCTCACATGGCCTTTCTGCTGTGCATACTCAGAGAGAGAGAGAGAGAGAGAGAGAGAGAGAGAGAGAGAGATCTCTCTGGTCTCTCATTCTCTTCTTATAAGGACACCAGTCTTATCAGAATAAGACTTCACCCTTATGACCTCCCTCAGCATTTCTTACATCCGTATAAGGCCTATCTCCAAATACTGTCACACTGGGGGTTAGGGCTTCAACATATGAATTTTGGGGGACACAATTCAGTGCTTACAAGCAATTTCTAATTAATAGGGCCCCCATGAGCCTTAAAGAAGCTAACCCTGTAAAGCACTTGGTATGATATAAGCACTCAATTCATTTTAGATGGCAATGTCTTTATTACAGCTTTGGTTATGATTATTCAGGTAAACAACAAATCAAAGTCTTATGTTACTCTGGGTTGCTCACACAATATTTTCCCTGTACTCTGAAAATTATATCTTTTTTTTTTTTGCTCTTTTTAGGCTAGTCCCTCACTGTCCTATACATAATAAAATCCTTGGTTTTTTCCTCTGTGAGTCTTTTTTTCCCCTTATATCATTCTTTACCTAGTGTCAAATAACAAATTGGGACTTAAGTAAGGAGACTTTATTTGGAGACTAATGGAAGAGTGGGAAAGGGATGATTGCAATAGGGTGAGGGGAACTATTGCAATAGAACACTCTAACCATGAGATGTGCAGTGTTTGGGCAGAAAAAGGCTTTTCTTTTATAGGGAAGGTAAAGAAAATTTGAAAGACCCTGAATAGTGGAATGTGTGAGTGGCATGATCACATAGTTGCTTAAAGAATATCTTCCCTTGAGTTAGCTGATTCTTAGGAGAGTCCCTTACAGATGGGTTGTATGCTAGTTCATGCTGAAGGGGGATCAATGTTCTGGAATCTTGAGGAAGGAGAGGAACGTAAGTTTGGACAAGTCAAGTTTGTGGACATTTTGTCCAGATTGGTCAATGAAGCAAACAACTCAGCTGATCATTTATGAAAGAATAATTCAGAGGGTCTGTGTCTGGCTTTGCCATAGGTGAACAGGAGAGCATGCGTGAGTATTATCCAAGTTGTATGGGGAAGGTGATTCTTTGAAGTAAACTGTTTCCTAGAAAAGGGTGGTGGTTTTCTTAACAGTCATAACAGGTAGGTAAAATGTAATGCTGTCACTAGAAGTATTGTCCTCTCTCCTTTCTACCCATAAACATCTTAATTCCTTTTAAAATGTCCGTGTCCTCCATCAGGCCTTCTAAAAATCAAAAAACAAAAAAACTATTCTAGTTTATATAAACCAAGCTCTAGTTTAAATTATGGACAGTTAAAATTGTGACTCCCCATTTTTTTCTTTCATGACTTCTCAACTAGATCATAAGCTTCTTGGGAAAACTTTTGATTTCTTATCTCTCATCATCCTCTTTACATGGTGGGGGCACATATGGATTTCAGTAAGACCTGATGAATGGCTGATGATTCCCAGGTTCACTATTCTTTTTTCCTGTAAGTGTGTGTGTTCTAGAATCACAACATGTAGGCGTGAAAGCCCACTCCAAAACTCCCTAGCTAAGTGGCCTTGCTTAATTTACATAACTATTTTATGCTAGAGTTTCCTCATTTATAAAATAGGGAAAAGTATTAACTCTCATAGGTGGTTGTATGGATTAAAAATGCTCAGATCATTACCTGTCACATTGTAAGTGCTCAATAGTTGTTAGATATTATTATTAATTAGCTTTTGTAATGTTATAATGACTGAATTTGAAAACAGAATGGTGTTATTTTCCCTAACTACCAGATGATGCATGGAATTGGTGTCACTGTATTCTATAAAAATATTTTTTTCAGAAAGCACTCTATTGTGCAAGACAAGCAGATTGTTTCTACTTATACTCAGAAAAAATCTGTCTCCTTTTTAAGGTTATGGATATGCTCCTTATCTCCTGTCTGTAATTTATCACATAATATCACACTATGACATAATACAATAACCCCTAATATAATCATTACCCTTATTACTGGGGTCATACCACATATCTGACCCTCTGGGTCATCTGGTTGTTTGTCCAGTCTTCCAAACTCCACCTGGTGGTTTATCCACTTGAGAACTCATCCCTGTGATTCTTTCCTTTCACTTGGCAATCCATCACTAAACTAGTTGATAAATTTCATTTAGCTCATTTTTCTACCCTGGATTCCTGACCATAACCACCATGTGTATTTCATTCTGATATACTTTGCATAGGAAAATATATATATTTACTCAGTTCACCTTCTAATAGTAATAAAATAATATAATAACAACACAGAGTAGAAAAGGTGAGACAAAATTCTTTAAAAATAACATAAGGCAGAGGATAGATAAGTAACAACAAAGGCTGACAAAGATAATGCAAGCTATTTGGCAAAAGCCTGGAGGAACTAACAAATTGTTCTTGTCCCCCATAGTTAAAAAATAAAGGGGAAATAAAGAAAAAAACTAAAAACCACAAAATCAAACAATCAGAAAAGACATTCAAAAGTTAATTTCATTTTTAAGCTTTCTAAATTTTTTCTTGTTTATTTTTAACAGTTTTTCCCCAGAAATTATTTCCCATTGGAATCAAATCTACATGAATTTTCTCCTAGAGGTTTATAATTTCTTATTAACAGAAATAGCAAGAGAATATGAGTATAGTATAATTTTTCTTTAAGGAATAATTTTCTGATCATTTATAAAAGATTTTCTTCAAATATTTCTGCCAAAATATTATATATCCAGTTTGCTGTAAATAGAATGTCTAATTAAGAGGACTTAAGGATTAATATTGATACTTTACATTTAAATGGTCCTTAAGCATTTAAAAGATAGTTTTATAGGTAGTTTTATTGATGTCTGGCAGCAATCCATTGAGATCAGCAGTCTGGGTTTATTATTCTCATTTACAGATGCGGTAACTGAGAGTCAGAGAGGTATACCCTTGGATTACCAATAACATCGTGCAAGAACTGAATATTCAGAAAAGAATACACAAAAGGACACAAGTTCATATTTTTTAAAAATTAAAAACAGGGGGAAAGAACTTATATATTTAATTTCCTTTTCCCCCCTCTACAAATCCATTGGACTCCATCTCTCATTTTACAGATGAAGTACAGAGGTAGAAAGAGACACCGACACATTATCTTGTTCCTGTTTTGAACTGTCAGTTAACAGTAAGCTCAAAGGATAATTCAGCTCTCCTGACTGTCTAGTAAAACTTGGAAGTCCATTTTTGAATACAGGTTGTAGACATGCAAGTCATTCAATTCATTTTTCTTAAAATAATTCTTCCTCTGAAATTTGTCAAAATGGTTTGTGAAAGAAGGTAGACCCTCAAAAATGTTTGGTACTGAAAAGCATGAACTTGAACTATGTAAATCACTTTAAATATCATACAGCTCATGGCTGACTGCTTTCTTTATTGTTATATTAATGATTGTGATGAGAATAATAATGAAATCTTCTACCACACAAATATTCAATTGCCTCTAATATATTTTAAAAACCTATTAAAAGAGTCCTTTCAAAAAATATATTTCTAAGAGCAAATTCTGTTTTTCTTTCTAAGACATTATTGCTCCAAATGAGGAGAATTACTGCCAGGTTCCAGCCGCACTCACATTATTATAAAGGAATCAGTCACAAGTTTCATGAAATTGCTTTTTTACCAGTCAATGAGAACCTACTGTGAAAAAAGGCCATTTAAAATTTTTTGTTTGTTTTTTGTTTTGTTTTGTTTTCCAGGATTAGTCTTATATTTTTAATGAAGCCTTCAGTCTATTTTGCCAAAATACCTATTAGGAGATAGGAAAAGCATTGTTTTAAATGCTGTATGAACAATGACCATGCCCCCAGTGAAAGAGAAAGGTACATTTTTCATCGCTCTCTAGGTGAAAGAAAGCACTCACTTCCACTAGAAGGAGCTGTAGTTCTCAGATATGAAGATACAAGGGTGACTTTTGAGCTGAAGTTATATTTATGCCTGACCAGGTCTAGGCACCATTTATTTCCCTATCACATAAAAACACATTAAAGTGCTTTTGTGGGGTTTAGCGGTGAAGAGGAAGGAGGAGAGAGAGAGGCAGAGAGATTGATATTTGACCTGTGCTAAAAGTACATTAATTTAAAAATCAGTGTCTACAAGGAAATAAAGTATATGTTATTTTTGTTGTTATTTTAAATAAGATTACTTGAAGATTATACAGCCAAAACAAGAGTAGTTCATTTGTTGTTTCTAAGTTTAAGACTAGTAGACAAAAATAGGATCATGTTTTTTATGTATATGTTCATATGGCCGGGAAATTTTTTTTTTAGCGTGAAGTTATTTATATGTGAATGCATGTCATACGGCATATATTGTTAACTTGTGACTAATCTCACACCCAATCCTAGTTATACGCAGCTCTACACCTTCTCCATGTCCATAGCAGGTGACTGAACATGTTTGGGGAAAAGGACATAACTATGTCCACTGACCTCACTTTAACTTAATGACCACAAGCCTACATGAGCCTCTAGTACTACCTAATAAATCTAATACATACGTTTCCTAGTTCATGCTCCCAATCTTAGACAACCATGGTTGCCTCTTTTCTCCTCTATTTAATTTTCTAGCACCTCTTCCCTCCTCCTTCACCCCCTGTAGGTGATCTTCCTTTCTGCTTCAGTGAGAAAAATGAAAGAAAGGAAATGATTTCTACATATTACCAATCTACACATATTCTCTTTTGCCTTCTTTTCTGGAATTATGGATGAATTGCCAATTCATATGTATGAACAACCACTCATTTCATCATACTGGCTCTCATCCATTTAAGTACAACACTGTATCAAAGTACATCATTGTATCAAAGTGCTCCCTCTCCTGCATTGTCAACTTTTCCACTCTGTTGAGTCATTCTTGTGATCATGCAAATATCATGTAATACTATCCTTTTTAAAACAAACAAAAACCTTGAGCACACTTATCCCTCTGGATACCACTCAATCTCTCTGTTAACTTTTAAGAAAAATTTATCCAAAGACTTGTCTACATTTGCTATTTATAATTCCTTTCTAAATTGAAACTTCCTAATTAGACTTTTGTTTCCACTTCTATTTTGCAGATTTTGTCCATATCACCAAAGACTGTCATATTAATTTTCAGCTTTCAACTCATTTGATATACCGGTTCTCATCTTATGGATGTCTTGACTTCATCACTTGCTCCTTAATACGTGATCCTGCCGAGATTCTTTTCTATTTTCTTCCTACTTCGCTTGACATTCCTTCTTAATCTCATCTATGGGTTCCTTCTCATCTCCTTATCTTTTGAATATTGCTGTGCCCCAGAGTTCAGTTGTGGATATTTCCTTCACACCCTCACTCTCTTGATGATCTCATCATATGGCTTTAAATACCACGTATGTTAAGAACTCCCAAGTCTAGAACTGTAACCTGAACTTCAGCATTGTACTTCTAGTTGTCCATTCAACTTCATAGAGTTGTCTAATGCACATTTCAAATTCAGTGTATTCCCAAACTCCTTGTTCCACAACTTTTCCCCTTGTGTTCTTCCCACAGTCTTCTTTATCTCAATAAATATAACTCTTACAGATGCCTTATAACATTCTTACAGATATAACTTACAATCTTAGGGTCCTATTTGACTCTTTTTTTAAAAATCACACTCATAAATCTGTTAACAAATGCTACAGTTTACATCTTCAAATCATATATAGAATCTGACCATTTCTACAACATCCACTGTGACTATCTTGGTCCAAAATGCTATCATTTCTCTCCTTGCTTCTTCACTTTTCTTCTTAAGTTTCTAAAAGCACAACACCAGAGGTCCTATTGAAGCATATGTCCGTTGATATCACCTGTATTTTCCAAATCCCCTAATGACTTCCCATTTCTCTCAGACTAAGCCATAGGTTTTGCTAGACTAGCCTACAATTGCCTTCTGGAACTTCTGTACTCAATCTCCTATACTCTTCCCCTCACTCCTTCAACTCTAGAATGCTGGACTGATTCAGCATGTTATTTATTGAGTTCCTACAATGAGGTGAGCACTTTTGAGATACTATGGACAAAGCAGTAAACAACTTCTGGGGGATTCCTTGCATTTCCTCAGAGCTAATATACACATTACCAGGAGCTTTGCATTTGTTAGTTCTGTCTGGAATACTCTTCACCATATGTCTACATGGATGGCTACTTTCTCTCTTCTGGCCTCTGCTGTAGTAAAGGCTACATTCATCTCACTTCTTCTTTCCATCCCATAGAAGTATACCCTACAACCATAACCCTTCTTTGTTTTTCTTCATACCATTTATCACTAACTGACACGCTTTACATTTCATTGTTTAGTCAATTACTTCATATCTCTACCTATTAGAACATATCAAAAATTTTATGACAATAAAATACAATAGAATAGAAAAAGGAAGAATAAATATAAGCTATATTTTAAACCAGGGGTATAAATAACACAGGTATAAGGTTATATTTATTATAACTTCTTTCATTTAAGTATATGATATTTTGTTTACATACCATTTTCACCAATATTAAGACAACAAAATAATGTGGGGCTTATTTGGGATCACTTGTGAACAATAATTCTTCATTAACAAACATGTTTTACTTGGCTTTTTAAAAACAGCAGAATAGTGCTGAATATAATCTTTTCTGATTATTTGATTATCAAAATATTATCAAAATTTGAGCACTGTGCGCACAGCCAAAATATTGTCTATGCTAATTAAGAACTGGAGTCCTTTCTGGAAGGATCCAAGTGGCTCTCAACTCTATTCATGGACACGTGCCAACCTTAATCTAGTTGTTGGCTGCATTCATCACCTCAAAATATTCCTAATGTAGTCTAATGCAATCAAAGTCTTTATTTTAGTGTATATTTATATTTTGGTTTACTTGTTACAACATGTCATAAAAATCTCTTAAATAATTTTCAGACTTTGTTGTTTAAAGTAGTCATCTATTCATTAGCAAAACAGAGAAGATTGCTTGTGAGGCTAATCTTCCTGAAGTTACCCATCTCATTGAAGACGTGTGATCTGTAATTTGATAAACCATCACTAATCTGAAATAGGGCTTTGAAGATGCAAAACTTAGACCTCTTCCTAATCTTGTTATCTAAGTAATGGATAGTAGACTATTGTTTTATAATATTATTTTAAACTATTTAAAAATAAAGCTCAAAAATTACATTCATAACACAAATATTGTGCCAATGTACTCTAACATATTAATTAGTCCTTTAGCACTTGATGGAAAAATGTCCCCAATTTCTGAACACAGCATAGAAGATCTTTCAAAACATGCCCTCAATCTATCTTTGCAGCCTCAGCTAGGGGTGATTTTGTCCCCCAGAAAACTTCTGGCAATGTCTGGGGATGTTTTTATATACCATGGCTTGTGCAGTGGGTTGATTCTGGCATTTAGTGTGTAGAGGCCAATGATGCTGCTAAACATTCTACATTGCACAGGACAACTACCACAACAAAGAATTATCTGGCCCAAATTTTAATAGTGCCAAGGATAATAAATTCTGCTTCAGGATATGCCCACATGTGTTTTTACTCTATTTCTATTCATACGTAATAGGTTTATTATATTTGAGACATCTGAATAGTTTTGCTAAATGCCAGCATTATGTTTAGGGTTTTTTATGTTATAAATTGTAATTACTATCATCTTCATTTTAATAGGACTTATCAGGACTTAAAAATCTAAGTTTCCAGATTTCTCTTGCCCTCCCATGCCTTTGCCAGCTTAAGAGTAGAAAAGAAAGAATGAAAATTATGGAAAGATCACACAGTTTTATATTACACTGGCCTACATTAAACAAACAAATAAAAACTTGTAACTGTCTTTTCTACAACCTTTTCGGCTTCATGTCTCACCTGGTTGTTTCCATCATAGAAGACAACCTCCAGCTTTACTTGTTTCTTTCAGATCAATAGTTTCATTTATTTTAGTTTTTTAAAGATTTACCAGATTAAAAAAATTTTGAATGTAACATTAAAAGGTTTTGAAATAAAAATATAAAATGTTTTAACAAGACGAGTCTAGAGGAATAAACCAGAGAATAAGATTAGAGCAAGAAGACTGTGGGACAGAGACTGTATTTCTGACCTGGTGAAATGAGCAGGAGAAAAAACGGAAGGAGAAGGCTTTCATTATTGCTCTCACTTACACTTGCTCCTCTAAGCTCCCTGCCCACACCTGTCATGGTACATCAAGTCTTTTCTATCCTATGTTTCAAGTTTTCTGAACATAGGATTTGTTTCCCATGATTTTACTCTATTTCTCCTCTGGCCTTGGTACATGCTGCTTCTTTTTACTGGAATGTCTTTTTTACTGTTGTTTGTTTGTCCGTTCCCCGCCCCCCTTATCCTCTTACCTCTAGAAGCCTTTCCTGATTGCCCACACCTCCCAAAGGAGATTCAAGTGCCCTTCTTGTGCACTCCCTTAGCCCTCTGTGCTTGGTCCTAACAGAGCACAGAACACAATTAATTATGAATGTTTACTTGTTGATCCCCTCTGTGTCGTTCCCTCAGTGCCTAAGCAATTACTTTCTGAACAAATGGATCAAAGAAACAATAAAGAATAAATAAATAAAATCATGGTAAGAGTTTTGCAGTCTTCGGAGATACTGGAGATTGAACTTGAGAGATACCTAAGAAGTTACCCCACCCTTCCAAGCCTGGGTGAGAGTTAAACATCCAAAGACTGAAAAAAAAGTCAAATATCATTGTGTGGCTTTTATTTTTCATGTGACAGTATGTAATTGTTAGTTGTGCCACTGAATTCCTATTTAGAAGTATGGTAAGAATTTCAGTTCGTTGTATCCCAGGAGTTAACAAAAAATGGTTGTATTCTATCTATGACACTAATTACTTGGAAAATACATGTAAAATGTAAGTTATAAGAAAATTACATAAAATGAGAGATTATGAGCAGATTCTCTGTAACTACATCCTTGTGAAGACATTTGTATTCATTACAAAATGTAAGAACTCAAAGGGAACTCAGGGACCATCTAGACTTTTCCTTTTATCTTACAAAGAAACATAAGAAACACTTCCATGGAAAAAACAAGACATATTGAATGGTTGGAGACACTTGGAGGAGAAGGAACTGCTGAATACTTCTAAAGATAGGAGCTGTTCTCAAGACGGCATGCTGCAACATTGGAGTGGCTCAGTATCAGACATAGCAAAGGTTTTTTACTTCTTATCCTAGTAGTAAACAATGTCAGGGAAGAACAACAACAACAACAATGTCTGAGACTAAAATCAAGGAAACATTATAGTGGAATAGGATATGGATTGTCCTGATGGTCTGCACCAAACAGTTTAATTCCTCAAAAATTGCTTCTGCTCCTGAGTGTGGATAGGAAAAGAGACTCAAGTGGGGGACTGACCTCTTCCACTGACCTGTTCTTAAGCATCCCATATAGGAGCTGTTTGTCCCAGGCTCAGTGGTAAACAGCTAAGACTAACATTTGGAGAAGCCAAAAGTGAGCACAGTAGAAATGTGATAAAACCACGTGCTGTTTTCTGGAACATAATCACACCTCCTTCTGGAAGCTCTCAGCCCACATCTCCACACAAAGCCTGGGAAGGCTTCACGTGGAGAAGTCTTGCCCTTCAAGTAGCAGTGGTGTTTCACTTTTATGAAAGTAATGTGAGGAGGCTCATCTCTCAGGGAGAATCACAATAGTCACGCAAGAATAAAAAGAAGATAGCAGCTGAAGAAACCAATCCTGTTTCAAGTCAGGAAAAAGAAAAGCAATTGGGAAGACTGAAACAGAATAAATGTGGTTTCTATTTTTTATTTTTCACAGTGAACTGGGCCTAAAGGTGGTAAAATATAATCATGCCCAAATGGTGATAACTATAACTGCATTTCATGAATCTAGTGCCCTAGAACAACATTTCTAACAAAATATTGCCTTAGCCTAGTTTATTCTTGAAATAGCCAGAGAAAACAACGGTCAGATTGTTGGATGTTGGCTACATGGTGTGTTGGTGGGATGGTCTGATTCAAAGAATATCCATGGTTGAGGTAAGAAGTCTTTGATGAGAACAGAGCAGAATGTAACATCACCTACAACTCTGCCATGTAAGGGAAGAAATCTAGGCGATAGAGTTTAGCATGAAATTTGCTTTCCCTTGTGGGAAAATTATGTATTCCTTTATAAAAAATATGCTCTGTCTACTGGCATAAAAGGCAATATAAATGTTTAGCCACATCAGGTAAACTGAAGTCTACAATATGATCTTAAAATTGATGGTGCTTTTCTAGAATTTTTCTAAATTGTAATAGGAAATATAGGGTTTCTCTTTTATTAAAAAAAAAATAGCCTTCTGAAGGTGAAGTTTATCAAAGTAAGAACAAAGTTTTCAACAGCAATGTGAAGATGGAAACTTTTTGTGTAACTGAAAAAGGAATGAAACTTACAGTTTCAGGTCCTACATGTCATTACCCTAATCCTTACAACAAGAAAAACCTGTACGAACTGAAAATCAACAACTTTTCTTGGACGCAACAGAGATACGAGGTTTCAGGACAAACTGCCATCCTGAATCTGGACAGACAGGTGAATATGGAGAATCACAGTCAATATACACTTGGGAAAAAAATAAAACAGGCAGGAACACTTAAGTGGTAATCTTGATATATCGCTGGAGGCTGAGTGTGGACTAGCATGATAGTTAGAAATGCCTGGGGACTACAGTCTTACAGGGTCTCTCACATTTGCATGGCCTTTTCATTAGAAATCCTACAATGTTTTTATGGTAAGGATCTGACAAAGGTATCTTCTTGGTTCTGGCAGGGGAAAGGAAAGTGTAATCATAGTGAAATACACCCGAAGTGTTCTATTTTCCAGGGGAAAAGACTTTATCAGAGCCCTATCTCAGTTGGGAAAGGGGACAGGAATTCCCACCCACTTCAGCCTCCTCTAGGCTTCTTGTGCCTCACCTAAGGGAAAATAAACCTATATCATCACAAAAATACCAGCTAAGGTCAAAGCCAAGACACATAGGCCCAATAAAATACTGAGATTTAACCATAAAGTTATGTAGAAAGCTGCGCCTGTCCCACATTGTAACACCACATCAACAGGACACCAGTGTAAGAGTGGATTATGGATGAAAGAACTGCAAGACATAGACCTTCCCTGAGGAGTATACGAGGAAGCACAAAGTCAGGAAGGGACACAAACAAGAGCACTACAATAATTGAAAGATGCTGGCCCCTAGAGCTAGCTATATTAAACATTAAACACAGCACAACTCCTAGTCAGGTCAATATAAATACTTATATTAAAGGTCTTTTTTACTTCAGTTTCTATTACTAAATACATCTTTATTTCATCAACAAAAAAACAATTACAAAGCATGCCAAAGAAAGGCTTTGAAAGAAATGCAAGGAAAATACAGTCTGAAGAGATACTGGAAGCATCAAAATTAGACTAAGATATGACACAGATATTGTAATTATCAGACAGGGAACTTAAAATAATCACAATCAATATGTAAAGGGCTGTAATGGAAAAAGTAGACAGTATGAAAGAAATCATGGCTTATGTAAGCAGAAAGATGTAAACTCTAAGAAATTATCAAAAGGAAATTCTAGATTTTAAAAACATAACAAAAGAAAAATACCTTTGATGTGGATTCATCAGGCTGTTCAAGGCTAAGGAAAGAAAACAGTGAGGTTGATGGTGCGTCAATAGAAACTTCCCACACTGACATGCAGTGAGAAAAAAAAATTTTTTAATCATAACACAATATTCAACCACATGCCATTTCAAAGGATGTAACATATGTGTAGTTGGAAGAAGAAAGAGGCAATGAAGTAGAAAAAACATTTGAAATAATAATAGCCAAAAATGAACACCTACCAGGATAAATACCAAAAAATCTGTACACACATATTGTATTCATACTGCAGAAAACCATAGACAAATGGAAAATCTTTTTAAAAAGCCAGCAAAATAAAATATCTTCTCTATATAGGAAAGAGGATAAGAATTACAGAAGACTTATAATGAAAAATAATGCAAACAATAAGAGAGTAAAGTGAAATATTTAAAGTGTTAAAGGAACCCCCCACCACCAACAACACAGAATTATATATCCAGTGAAATAATCCTTCAAGTGAAGGAGAAAAAGGCTAAGATAAATAAAAACTGTGACATCAGACCAGTCCTGCAAGAAATGTTAAAGAAAAATTCTTCAGGGAGAAAGAAATGATATAGGTCACAAACTTGGTTCTGCACAAAGAAAGGAAGAATATCAAAAAAGGAATATATGAAGGTAAAATGAAATCTTTTATTTTTCTCATTTTTAAATTAATTAAGTTGCAAAATAGTCAAGGACCAGATATACTATAACAGTGTCTATACTGTAATCAGTACAAATCTCTGCCTTTTGTTGACACAGATTTGCTTATGGAGCTTTTGTTAAAATAAACTTTAATTCCTTTAAAAATAATAATAGATATTTTTATTCAAAGTAATAATAATAACAATGTATTACATTGTTATTAATTGTTATTAATTGTTACATTGTTATCAATGAGTACAGCATATGGATAAGTACAGCAATGTCAAGAAGGATGGGAGGGAAAAATTAGGAATATTCTGCTATAAGGTGCCTGCACCACAAGCAATGGACTCTAGCATTATCTGAAGGTAGGCTTAGTTAGACTAGTAGATACATTATAATGAAAAATTTAGTGAAAAAACTAAAAGTTTCTTTTAAAATATATTTGATAAGAGATAAGATAAATGGAATTATATAAAATATTCAGTTAGAATCAGAGAAGGCAAAAAAAGAGAGGGTAGAGAGATGAAACAAAGAGGAAATGTAATAAATAGAAAACAGTTAAAAACATGATAGATGTTAATCTGACTCTGTCAATAAACACTTAAAATGTGAAGGGTCTAAATATGTCAATTAAACAACAGAGATTGTCAGAGTCTGTAATAAAACAAGACCCAACTACATGTTATATACAAAAAAACAAAACAAAACAAAAAATCAACAACAAAAAAACCCCAACCTACTTTCAATATAAAGCCTGTGATAAATTAAAAGTAAAATGATAGAAAAAGATATACACCATGCTAAAACTAAACAACAGAAACCTGAAGTAACAATATTAATTTCAGACAAAGCAGAATTGAGAATAAGGAAATTTATCAGGAATAAATGGAGGTATTATGCAATAAAAAATGGGTCAGTTCTCCAAGAAGACAAAACAATCCTAAAAGTATATGTTCCTAACAAGAGAGTCAAAATATATGAAGCAAAAACTGATAAAACTGAAAGGAGAAATAGGCAAAGCAACTATTATAGTTGGATACTTCAACAAATCTCTTTCCAAAGTTATTAGACCAAGCAAACGGAAAATCAGTTAAGGATATAACTGACCTAATTAGTATTATCTGTCAACTTGATCTAACTGACATTTATGGAATATTCCATCCAACAAGAGCAGATTACACATTCTTCTCAAACTCACGTGGAATATTCACCAAGATAGACCACATACTTAATAATAACATGTACCTTAACAAATTTTAAAAGATAGAAATTATACAAAGTACGTTTTGAGACCATAATGAAACTATGATTTCTGTTGATGAAAATAGATTATCAACAACAGAAAGATATCCGGAAATTCCCCAAGTATTAAAATTTTAAGAAGCACATTTCTAAATAATACATGAGTCAGAAAGTCTCAAGAGAAGATACATTATGAACCAAACAAAAATAAAAATACACCTTATAGAAGGATTCCTTAGGGGGAAATATATAGTACTAAGTGTAATTTAGTAAAAAAGAAAGATCTGAACACAATGGCTTAAGTTTCCTGTTTAGGAAACTAGAGAAAAAAAGAGATTTAAGCATAAAGCAAGCAGAAAAATATTTTAAAAATTAGAGTAGAAATCAATAAAAATTTTAAAAGGAAACGGAGCAACAAGAACTCTTATTCATTGCAAAATGCAAAATGGTACAGCCACTTTGGAAGTCCGTTTGGCAATTTCTTACAAAACTAGACATACTGTTATCATATTATCCAGCAATTGTACTCCTCAGTATTTACCCAAAGGAGTTAAAAATTATATCCACAGAAAAACCTGAATATGGATATTTATAGCAGATTTATTCATAATTGCCAAAAATTGGAAGCAACCAAGATGTCCTTCAGTAGATGAATTGATAATCTGTAGTACATCCAAACAATGAACTACTATTCAGTGCTAAAAACGGGCTATATCAAGCCATGGAAAGAAGAGAGAAGACACACATTACCAAAATTAGTAATGAAAGAAGCTTTGTCATTATTCATCCCATGTACATTAAAGTCTACAAAATAATACATGAACAACTTTATTCTCATAAATTTGATAACTTAGGTTAAATGAACTAATTTCTTGGAAGGCAGCTATGCTTACCACTAAACCACCAACACTGCTTTAAATGCACTAATTTCTTAAAAGAAACGAACTAGCAAAACTCATACAAGAAAATACAGATCATCTGAATAGGCCCATATCTATTAAAGAAATTGAATAAATAATTATTAACTTTCCAAAATATATGCACTAGGCCCATGTAATTCCACTAGTGAATTCTACCAAACAATTGAAGAAATTATACCAATTTTCTAAATCTCTTCCAAAAAATAGAAACAGAGATAACATTTCCTAACTCATTCTGTGAAATCATTATTATTACCAAAATCAAATAAAGTCATTACTTGAAAGCTACAGACAATATCTCTCACGAATATAGAGACAAAAATCCTCAACAATAATTAGCAACTAGAACTATTTATAAAAAAGAATTATACTCATGACCAAGTGGAATTTACTCCAGTGACATAAGGTTGGTTTAATAGTAGAAAATCAATCATTGTAAACCACCACATCAGCAGACTGAAGAAGAAAAACCATATATCATAGCAATTCATGCAGAAAAATATTAAAAGACCCAACACTTATTCATGATATTAACTCTTAGAAAACTAGGAATAGATGGAAACAACTTGATAGAGAACACCTACAAATAACATCATACTTAATGGTGAGTAAACACTTTCCTCCTAATACTAGGAAAAAGGTTGATGTCCTCACTTACCACTCCTGTTGAACATTGTACATGAAGTGCTAACTAGTGCAATAACACAAGAAAATGAAATAACAAAGATTGGAAAGGAAGAAATACAGCTGTGTTTTTTCACAGATGACAATTATTTATGTAGAAACTCCAAAACAATCAACAAAAACATTCTAGAATAAATGACTTTAGCAAATTTTGCAGGGTGCAAGGTTATTATATAAAAGTCAATTGCTTTGTTATAAACTAATAGCAGTGAATAATTAAAAATTGAATACAAAACAAAATGGCAAGAAGAAAATGAAACAGGTATACATCTAATAAAGTATAAACAGGATCAATATGCTGAAAACTAGAAAACATTGATGAAAGAAATTAAAGAGGATCTCAATAAATTGAGAGATATTTCATGTGTGTGGATTAAAGGATTCAATATAGTTAACATGTAACTCTTCTCAACATGATCTATTGATTCGATCCATACAAAATCCAAGCAATCTATATTATAGATATCAACAAATTGTTTTAACATTTATATGTTAAAAGAAAATACCTAGAATAGCCATCACAATACTGAAGAGGAATAAATTTGGATGACTCACACTAGATTTCTCTTGCCTCTATAACAAATTACCAAAATCTGGGGGACTTAAAACAATGTATTTCTATTGTCTTAGAGTTCTAGAGTTTAATAGTCTTAAATGGGTCTTGCTGGGCTAAGATCAAAGTGTCTGCAGGGCTGTGCTTCTTCTGAAGGCTCTAGGGAAGAATTCATTTCTTTGCCTTTTCCAGCTTCTAGAGAATGCTTACATCCTTGGATCGTGACTCCTTCCTTTTTCAAAGCCAGCAATTTTTTGTCAAGTTATTTACATATTGCATCACTCTGATACTAACACTTCAGTTTCCCTCTTTTACTTATAAGAACGATTATAGTAATATTATGTGCATCCATATAATATAGGATAATCTCCTCATCTTAAATTTACTTGTTTGTGACTTTTTGTGGTTAGAGGATTGCAAATTTCTTTGTATTTTTTTAAACAGCTTTATTGGGGTATAATTAATATTTTTAAATTTCTCATATTTAATTAATGCAAATTAATGTGTTTGGACACATGCATACACCCTTGATACATCACCACAATCCGAGTATTAAACATATCCATCACATCCAAAAGCTTCCTTGAGCCCTTTGTTTTGCTTGTTTCCTTGTGGTAAGAACATTTAATATGATTGCTACCCTCCTAATAAATTAAGTGTAAAATACCTTACTGTTAACTACAGATACTATGTTATATAGCAGATCTGTAGAAATGATTCATCTTGTATAATAGTAACTTTTTACTCATTGAACAACAAATCCCCATTTCCCCCTCCCCCAAACCATGGTGACCACTATTCTATTTTCTGCTTCTCTAATTTTGACTATTTTAGGTACCTCATTTAAGTGGAATTATGCATCCTTCTGTGGCTGACATTTCACTTTGCATAATGTCTTTCAGGTCCATCCATGATGTCACATATGATAGAATTTCCTTCTTTTTTAAATAGGCTAAATAATATTCCATTGTATGTATATACCACATCTTCTTTGTCCATTCATCTACCCATGAACATTTGGGTTATATCTATAACTTGGCTATTTTAATAATGCTGTAATGAACATGAAAGTGCAGATATCTCTTTGAGATCATGATTTCAATTCTTTTGAATATATACCCAGAAATGGGATTGCTGGATCATGTGATAGTTCAATTTTTAATTCTTTGAGAAACTTCTATATAGTTTCCAACACTTGTCTCTTGTCTTTTTGATTATAGCCATTCTAACAGATGTGAGGTATTATCTCATTGTGGTTTTTACTTGCATTTCCCTAAGGATGAGTGATATTCAGCATCTTTTCATGTACTTGTTCACCATTTGTATGTCTTTGGAAAAATGTCTATTCAGATCCTCTGCCTAGTTTTAATAGGATTGTGTGTGTGTGTGTGTGTGTGTGTGTGTGTGTGTGTGTTTACCATTGAACTATATGCATTCTTCGTATATTTTGGATATTAAATCTACTATCTTTGAAAGAAAAACTGATAAGTTAAACTTTATTAAAATTAAGAACTTCTATAAGAGACACTACCAAGAGAACGAAAAGACAAGCCACACACTGGAAATAAATATCTGTAAAACACATATATGATAAAGGACTTATGTTCAAAAAATACAGATTAACTGTTAAAAGTCAACAATAAGGAAATTGATAAAAAATTATCCCCAAATCTGAACAGTTACCTCAATTTAAAAATATATAGGTGGGAAAAAAAACATGTGAAAATATGATCAACATCATTTGTTGTGAGAATTCAAAAGAGTCAGAGACCATTGTTAGAATAGCTAAAATTCCAAGCCCTAGCAATACCAATTACTGGCAAGGATTAGAGCAACAACAAATGCTCTTTCATTGCTAATGGGAATACAAAATAATACAGCCACTTCGGAAGACAGTCTGGCACTTTTTTACAAAGTTAAATAGAGTCTTATGATCTAGTAATTTCATTCCTAGGTATTTACTCAAATTATTTGAAAACTTATTTCCGCACAAAAACCTGCACACAAATGTTTATATCAGACATTCAAAACTGCCCAAAACTGGAAGTAATTAAGATGTCCTTCAGTAGGTGACTGGATTACCAAACGGTCATACAGTCACACAGTGAAATATTATTGTGATAAAAAATGAGCTATTATTCCACAAAAAGACATGGGTGAATCTTAAATGCATATTGTTTAGTGAAAGAGGCCAGTATGTATAGGCTTAATGTATGATTCCGATTATATGACATTCCAAATCAGCAAAAATAGAGACAATAAACAGATTCATATTTTCCAGGAGTTTGCTTGTTGGAGAGGTAGGGTAGTTTGAATAAATGAAATACAGGGGATTATTTCAGATGGTGAAACTATTCTGTATGATACTGTAAAGTTGAATAAATAACACTATGCATTTGTCAAACTCTTTAGAGTTTTATAGCACAAAATGAGAACCTCACTTTATGCAGATAAAAAAATCATTTAGAAAATTGAATGACACAAGGATAGAATGCAGAATGTGATGGAACACCTTAATATGTGAATCAATCATATGAAACAGCCTCAATGAAGAGACATGAGGAATAGGCTGCTGACCTAATAACGTTGGAAAGGAGTGGATTTTAAAACGACTCAATGCAAGAAAAGCTGTACAATAACACTGTACTCTAATGGATCAACCCGTTCTCCTCAGGGTACAGGCTAGCAATTATGATATTGCTCATATTAGTTTCTAGGGGCTGCCATAACATGTACTATAAACTAGGTAGCTTAACTTACAGAAATGTATTATCTCACAGTTCTGAAGACCAGAAATCTGAGATCAAGGTGTACTTAGGGCCATTGACTTTCTCTGAAGTCAATAGGGAAGGTCCTGCTCCAGGTCTCTCTTCTAGATTCTGGTAGTTCCTTGGCTTGTAGCTGGGAGATGTTTACTCTAATCTTAACACGGTGTGTGTTAGAGGAGGTCAACAAGAAGATGAGACTGCTAGTGGACCCAGGAGATGCACCCAGGCCATCTGAGGCTCCTCATTCCTCACTTGTCCTTGGAATGTACATTCTGCCCAGCATTCCCACAGTGGGAACCATTTACAAGGATATAGCCTTGAGAAAGTAATATGTTATCAACACCATCTGGATGGTATATGTGACTGAACCCAATCAAACCTTTCTATGTAAATACTTAAGATTTTGGCAGGCAGGTGTGGAGATCTACTCAACTTATCACTGTCCAAGACAAACCTTGCAAGTAAGTTCCCTTGCTTTTTAAAATTGCCACCTACCAGTCTGCAGTGATCTGCCTCTTTCTTTGCTCTGTCCTTGCCTTGTGTGTATGGGGGCCAGTTTCAGATTTTACCTGGGAATTCCTGAGGTTTTGAACCAACAGTGTTTTTGTTGTGTGTTTGTCTGTGCCCAAGTTTCCCCTTTTTATAAGAATCCCAGTCATAATGGATTAGGGGATCTGCTGTACTCCAATATGACCTCATCTTAACTATATCTGTAACAACCCTATTTCCAAATAAGATCACATTCTGAGACAAGGGGAGGAGACCAGAAGGATCCAAGGGGGATTATTGGAAACAGTATGAACTCTTTTTTATCTAAACATACATGCAAATGGTTACAGATATATTCCTCCCTCAAGGAGGTCAAGCATACCTCATTTCTTAAGTGTGAATTATTTGTAATGATTTTATTGTAAACAGTTCAGCATGGAAAGGGGAAATATCTTAAAAGTGGAGAAAACTGATAAACACCATCTCAGCCTGGTGATAAAAGTTAACACAGTAAGTCACATATGCTATACACCCTTGATATGGTGTGATGAAAATGGCATTTTATCTCTGCAGTCCTCTCCAAAACACATAAGCCCAGCTGAATCATGATAAAAACAACAAACTCATGATAAAACCCTTACTGAGGCAAATTCTACAAAATTCTTGATCAGTACTTCTAAAAACTGTAAAAATTATTAATAATAAGGATATTTTGAGAAATTACTAGAGCCAAGAGGAGCTTAAGGAGACATGATAGATACACTGTAATATCTGGGTGGGATCCTAGAATAGAGAAAGGACATTATGTAAAAAATAAGGAAATCTGAATAAACTATGGAATTTTAATTAATAATAAAGTATCAAAATTAGTTAAGCATAACAAATGTACCATACTAATATAAGTTGTTAATAACAGAGGGAACTGGATATGCAGTACAGGAAAACTTCTACATTCACAATTTTTCTGTAAATTTAAAATTATTCTAAAATAAAAAAAAACATAATGGTCTTCTAAACAGGAATGCATTGTTTGCCTTAGGCTTATAACTTATTCTATCATCCTAAATCCTTTTCCTCTAAGGCAATTAAAGATAATTGCCTTATCATGTATTTCTACAGCCTAGTTACTATTTATGGAATATAAATTCATGATTTTTACCTTTGTTGCTTTATTAAATTCAAAAGGTAATGCTGTTACATTTTGTCCTTTAATGTAGTTCCTACCTCGTAGTGAAATAAACTTCCCTATTATTCCAGAAACTGAATACTAGATTAGGAAGTAAAGACAGATGTTTGTCTTGGCCTGTTTACCAAGTAAACATTTGACTTAGATGAATCATTTGGCACGGGAGAAATTATTTCTAATTTTTTAACCTATCTTTTAACTTTTCTTTATATAAATCCTATACATATATGCATGTACACACATTTAAAATACATATATTAAATTATTTAATGCCATATATACTTGCCTCTACAAACGCATCATAATTGGTATAAATTCAGCTAAAGCAAAGAATCTTAGAATTTTACTTACTCTGTGCAAATGTTTAGGCCTTTTGAAATATTAAAACTAATGCAGATACTTCCAATACAATGGCAGCTAAATTGAGTCCACAAATCCCAAACAAGACACTGCAGTACTAAATGACCTCAAGTTCAATAATTCTACTAAATAAATAATTGATTTTATTTAGACTCATGAATCCCAGTGTAGTCCAATACCTTTCTAAAACTTCTGTATTTCATAAAGCAGAAGGGTCCTTCTGCTTTGACACTGATATTTACTGACCTGGCTATTCATGTGTTCAAGAAATACACGAGTATCTTCCTGAGGAGGAGTGTTGTTGGTGCTGGGGATATAAAGATAAAAAGACATTGGTCTTGCCAAAGTTTATACATGGACCAAAAAAACGTGTATATATGGCCGCAAGATCCCTGTGATCCTGTAATGATTATTTAGAAGTTTCCAAGGTCATTAAGAAAGCAACATAGGAAAATGCATTTGTGGTGAGAAGGAAAAAACACATCTCTCCCACAGTTAGTGATTTTTTTTTTTTTTTTTGCTTCACGCAGCAGGGGTTCCATATAAGTGATATTTTCACAAGTGGGCCTGAAAGAAATCTTCGTCTTTGGAAATATAAGAAGGATTCTCAAGCCAAAAGGGGACAGTAGAGGGCATGAATGCATCAAAGCATCTGTTTTTCCTTAACAGGCACCAGCTTCCCAAATCATAGTCCTTTCCTTCAATAACTCTTTTAAAAGGTAAGTGTTTAATAAATACTCTTTTTTCACGGCAAAATGGTAGCTTTTAAATGGTTCTTCTATGTATAATAAATTTAAGCATGATTAGAATTTCCACTGCATTCCAAAATAGGATTTCTCTTTTGTTATCTGGACGCAAGTATTACAAATTCTAGTACTGGTTATTTCTTTGCCTGACTAGTTATCTAGCTTTAATTAAATACACAGTTAATATGTGAAAATTAAGTCTTATAATTTTCACAAGATAGTAAGAAGAAAAATACTATTTTCCATTAAAGTAATTATATGTTTTTATTGTAATATAATTCTACTTGAAAATATTTTGGTATATTTACGACAGTACTATATGAGATAGCATCAAATAGCATCATCATTATGTTCTAATAATAGTAAGAAGAATGATCACTTTCTAGATATTTCTGTTTTTCAGAAAATTATTATTTTTTAAATTAATAGTTCAATAAAATTGCATCTTACTGGGTTCACAGTTGTGAGTCACTTTAACTATAGTGAAATAATAGCTAGTATTTTTACCCCAGTAGGCAAAACTTCCAAACTACAATTACTTTTAATCTCATACAGACATTTTATAAAAATTAGATGAATTATCTTCTTTTACATTTTTGCTTCTAATTTTATAAATTATGTATATTGCTAGAGTGTATAGCATAAAACACATTATTATATCTTACTTCTGATTTCTTAATGATAGCTTTAATACCTTAGCTATTTATAGTTGTTGGTAATTTTAGACCATCCAGCTGATGATCTGTTGGAAATGTGAGGAAAATATTATGTGGCTTTAAGGAAGAAACCACTGGATATGACCATGTTATTATTGGAAGACTTTTCTCATTTTGCATTAATTCCAAAGCTATTTAAATCCTTCTTGGAACCATTCTTTCAATGCGAACTACTATCAGGTTTTGCCATTTAAAGTCAAATCCATTTATTAAAAAGACATTTTAAATATACTCTGTTAAATCAGCTATCTTTGTACACATCTCCTTTTCCTATGTTCATAGACTAATATTTTTACTTTCTGTTTCTCTGGTTGACAGTACCTTGAAAACAACATTAAACATTTGAAAACAAGTGTTCCGGTTATTTCTAAGACAGCTTCTTCATCTAACCCCAGCTCTGCCACCTGCCCCCCGGCTCACAGTGAAAAAGAATACTGTATAAGGGGATGCTTTTCTTCTGCCTTTTGCAACCCAGGTCATCCTAGACATGAATGATTTCTAACCATATGTTGGATACACATCTCTGGATCAGATTTTCCCATTACTGGCTCCACTGCATTTTTAACAGATTGCATATCATATCTGCACTCTGTCATATCCCCTAGTTCACACTTCAGCACAGTGCTCTGCAAACTTAATGTGCAGTAAAATGTAGATTCAAATTCAGTAGTTTCAGGATGGGATTTGATATATACATTTCTAACAGGCTCCCCTGTGATACTAATGCTGTTGGTTGGAGAACCAACTCTGTGGTATTAAGGCAAGTGTATCACATTAAACCCTGAGGAAAGCTTAAAGAAATCTGTTTAACTTTCACACAAAGTCTTGTTTTGTTTTTTAACTGGGACAATTATTTTTTCCTCCCTGGAATACTTCCTGGAGCTAATGTTCCATGAAACACATTCTGAGAAATGTCGCACTGGATTAGTAGTTCTCAACCTTTAGTGTGATTCAGAATCATCAGAAGAGCTTTGATAAAATAAAGATTTCCTTCCCTGCCCCAGAAGTTTCTGATTCAATAGAATTGATGTAGGACCTGAATAGTCACACGAATAAGATCCTCTCTGATGCTAACACTTCTGATCTGGAGACCACACCTTGAGAATCACTGCTTTAGTTACCTTAGGTTCTGCACCTGTGGCAAGTCAGATTACCAGAAATCTTCAACCCTATTTCAATTTCTTTAACGTTCCATAGAAATTTCCTTAGGGCTGTGATTTAACATTATGCCTTAGTTTCTTTGAAGGTTATATGAAAATATCTATATGGATAATATGGAATATCATTTTATAAATATCTTGTTGAAAGACTACCCAGTACATAGGTCAGTGTTCTTTAAATAAGAAGAAATATGAGATATTCTTGTTAGTATTTTCATCTAGAAAAAAATTCTCATGACAGGACAGAAAATTTTATTTATGAGAGTACTTTCACACACACACACACACACACACACACACACACATTATTTCCTCCTCTCTCTTTTGGGACTTGATTCTTATTCTATGTCATTTTATATATTGGTTGAATGTTTAATATATATGTTTTATGCCATACTTCTCATATTCTTTGAAAAATCAACAAAATAAAATAATATACCACAACAAACTTACACGTTTATCACATTACACAACATTAGTATAACCCAAAATCACAAGAAATGTTATTTCAATGCTATTTCAAAACCTTAGTTTCTCAGAAAATATACATTTAAAATATTACAGTTAGTGGAAAAGCTATAGAGGTCTGATTTGTAGAGATTTTGATTTTTAACATAAAAATTATGTCATTGGAAGGGAAACATAGCATAAATAATTAAAATTTACTTATACACTCAAGAAATTCCAAGTTCTATCCATACATTTTTTTAAATTAAATTAAATTAATTAATTTATTTATTTTTGGCTGCGTTGGGTCCTCGTTTCTGTGTGAGGGCTTTCTCTAGTTGCAGTGAGCGGGGGCCACTCTTCCTCGCGGCGCGTGGGCCTCTCACTGTCACGGCCTTTCTTGTTGTGGAACACAGGCTCCAGACGCACAGGCTCAGTAGTTGTGGCTCACGGGTCTAGTTGCTCCGCGGCATCTGGGATCTTCCCAGACCAGGGCTCAAACCCCTGTCCCCTGCATTAGCAGGCAGATTCTCAACCACTGTGCCACCAGGGAAGCCCTATCCATACACTTTTGGTTGCAGAATAAGTTAAGTCCACTGAGTACATTTCTTACCCTATGATCTTAATCTTGAGGAGAACTAGGATCAAAAAGAGTACAACTACATTATCAGTTTGTCTAGCTAACAGGGTCTGAAGATTACATTACTCACAGCCCCTTGTATTGGTAGGAATTCAATAGATACTAATGTGATAATATGAAGATGAACACAAATTCTTTGCTACTCCTCTACAAAAGTAGTTTTATACTTTCTATTTGTAAAAGATACCATTGCCAGAGAATATATTTTTTCTTCTTTATGAAACTAAATACATAGAAATTATGAGAAATAAAATTTTCCACCTCACATTCTTCAGTTTAGTTACTGTTTAGATGTTTAAGAAGCTGAGTGTATCACTCTTCAATATTTTACCCTTAGTCAGTGGCTGGATATTAGTCAACTGAGTGGCATTACTTCTATAAAATAAACATTTTGATTTAGGGTGTTCTCCTACTTTGCAAGGAAGTAAAGTGTTTTTTCAAAAAATAAATAACATTACTGCTTAATAATAAAAATTATATGTAGTAGTTTAACAGTTTTTGTTCTTTTATGTTAAGGGGGGATTTATCAGTTAAACTGCTTGATAAGTCTTAAAAGTGGCAAAACATTTTTAGCAGTGTTCTTTTTACTGCCTTCTAAATATGTTTTAAGATTTACCACATGGAAACTTGTCTAGCTGGCACCTGTCAATCATTCAGAAGCTTTACAATAGGCATCAAAGTACAGCATGAAAAAATAATGTGTTGTAAGCCTTAGTCTTTAGGTGCATGGCATAGCAGATGAAAACCTTTCATAAAACAATGAGAGCTGGTTATTCAGTGAAAGCAATTGTGGTAACTTTCAGAGAGGAAAGCCGTTCATCTGAAAGTTGAAAGCAGCTTTTACAGTTCCTCTTGCATTATTGGTTTCTATCTTAGGGTAGTTGTTCAAAAATAGAATGATAGGCAAAGAGCAGAAAATAATCAGTATCAGAGCAAAGACAGAAGCAAAGAGAAAAATAGACAAGAATACTGGGAGACATTGACAACCAGACTTCAGTGTTAGCCGGGCTGACCTCAATTAAGCATTTGTCTCACTTGTGTAGAATTTTATTGTATATTACTTGTGTAATTAGGAAATGAAAGCTATCCACCTATCCTGAAAACTCTGCTTAGTGATCTAGAATATTCAAGATATGCTTTCCCTAGGTTTTTATTCTCTAGACTCTTTTTAGAGTTTTTAATTTCTACATCCTCTCACTCATGTAAAGAAATCATTCCTGGTGGCGCAGTGGTTGGGAGTCCGCCTGCCGATGCGGGGGACGCGGGTTCGTGCCCCGGTCCGGGAGGATCCCACGTGCCACGGAGCGGCTGGGCCCGTGAGCCCTGTGCTCCGCAACGGGAGAGGCCACAGAGGTGAGAGGCCCGCGTACAGCAAAAAAAAAAAAAAAAAAGTCATTCCCCCTAAATTTATGCAAGCTAAACTTGGGCTATTCCTATTACAAAGGAAGAGGACAATGACAAGAAATGCAAGTGTGTTTCTAGAAATGTAGTTCCCTAAGTATCTGTGATAATTTATCATACAACTTCAAACTTATTGTGTGATCTACAAGTAGAAAATACAAATGTTGTACTTTTTAAGAAATTAAAACATTGTTATCTTGCCTTTGAAAGAAAATGTATTTTTATTTTTTCTTTTGTGTCTTTAAAATTTTTTTTGGCATATAAGTAGACTTTATTTTTTGAGAGCAGTTTTAGGTTCACAGCAAAACTTTGTGGAAGGTAGAATGATTTCCCATAAAGCCCTGCCCCTGGTACAATGGATAAATCTACATTGACACGTCATTATCACAGGGAGTCTATAGTTCACACTGGGGTCACTCTTAGTGTTGTACATTCTCTGGGTTTTGACAAAAAATGTATAATGATATGTATCCACCATTACCGTATCATACAGAATAGTTTCACTGTCCTAAAAATCCTCTGTGCTCCACCTATTTAATCCTTCCTTCCCTCAAGCCCTTGCAACCTCTGAACTTTTTACTATCACCATAGTTTTGCATTTTCTAGAATGTCATATAATTGGATTCATAATAGGTACCCTTTTTAGATTGACTTCTTTCATTTAGTAATATAGCTTTAAATGTCCTCCATGCTTTTTCATGGTTTGATAGCTCATTTCTTTTCAGCACTGAGTAATATTTCATTATGTGGCTATACCATTGTTTATTTATCTATTAACCTACTGAACAAATTGGTTGCTTCAAAGCTTTGGCAATTATAAGTAAAGAGGCTATAGACATCCATGTGAAGGTTTCTGTGTGGACATAAGTTTTCAATTAATTTGAGTAAATGTCAAGGAGATTGATTGCTGGATTGCACAGTAAGAGTGTGTTTAGTTGTGTAAGAGACTGCCAAACTGTCTTCCAAAGTGCCTGTACCATTTTGCATTCCACTAGTAATGAATGAGAGTTCTTTTTGCTCCACATCCTTATCAACATTTGGTGTTGTCAGCGTTTTCATCTTTGGCCATCTTAACAGGAGTGTAATGGTATCTCCTTGCTGTTTTAATTTGCAATTTCCCAATGACATATGATGTTGAACAACTTTTTATGTGCTTACCTGTCATCTGTGTATCTTCTTGATATACATTGGTCAGGTCTTTTGTCCATTTTTAAATTGGGTTGTTTGTTTTTTTATAGATAGTTTTAAGGGTTTTTTTGTACATTTGGGGTAATAATCCTTTATCAGATGTATTTTTATAATACTTCCTCCTAGTCTGTGGCTTGTCTTCTGATCTTCTAGAAACTATCCTTTGCAGAGCAGAAGTTTTTAATTTTAATGGAGTCCAGTTTATTATTACTTTCATGGACTATCCCTTTGGTGTTTTATCTAAAAAGTCATTGTCATACCCAAGGTCATGTAGGTTTTCTTCTAAGTTATCTTCTAGGAGTTTTATAATATTCCATCTTACATTTAGGTTTATGATCCATTTTTAGTAAACTTCTGTGAAGGGTGTAAAGTCTGAGTAAGATCCATTTTTTGCATGTGGATGCCCCATTGTTCCAGAACCATTTGTTGAAAAACTTTTTTTCTTTATTGTATTAACTTTGCTCTTTTGTCAAAGATCAGTTGACTATATTCATGGGGGTCTATTTCTGGTCACTCTTTTCTGTTCCACTGATCTACTTGTCTATTTTTTTTCTCACCAATGCTACAGTGTCTTGATTATTGTATCTTTAGAGTGAGTCTTGAAATGAAGCAGTGTCAGTCCTCCAACTTTGTTCTTCTCCTTAAATACTGTGTTGGCTATTCTGGGGTTTTTGCCTCTCCATATAAAACTTTAGAATCAGTTTGTCAATATCCACAAAACAACTTGCTGGGATTTTGACTGAGATTGTATTGAATCTGTAGATCAGCTTGGGAAAAACTGACATCTTGTTGAGTCTTTTTATCCATGAACATGGACTATTTTTCCATTTATTTCGTTTTTTTATTTTTTTATCAGGGTTTTATAATTTTCTTCATATCAATATTGTACATACTTTATTAGATTTATACCTAAATATTTTGTTTTCCTGGTTGCTAATGTAAATGGCATTGGGTTTCTAATTTCAAATTGCACTCGGTCATTTCTGGTGTAGAGGAAAGTGATTGACATTGGTAAATTAACTTTGTATTCTGAAACCTTGCTATAATCACTTACTAGTTCCAGGAATTTTTTTGTCAATTTGTTTGGATTTTTAGGTAATCATGTCATCTGCAAACAAAGATAGTTTTATTTCTTCCTCTACCATTTGCATATCTTTTATTTCTTTTTATTGTCTTATTGCATTAGGTAAGATTTCCAGTACAATGTTGAAATGAAGTGGTGAGAGGGGATGTATTTTATTTTAGTGGAATATCCCCCATAAATTTTGAAACATTACCCAAGTAAAAAAAAGAACTTTCATGCACTTTTGTTCCAAACACAGCAAAAAATGTGGTTCACTTGACAAGTTCTATATCAATTATTGAATCATGCTGCTCAGGAAGACACCAGACCTTTGGGAAAGCAGAAATAGAAAACACAGCTGAGACATTTGGTAAGAATTACTGAGAAGATGGTAATTACATTAGTAGAGAGAAGATTTCAAAAACATGAATTTTGAAAAAAAATCAAGAAGTTTAACTATTATAAATAATACACAAAAGATGAATACAAATAAAAATATGCAGGAAACTACAAGAAACATGAGCATGAAATTTAGGAGAGACATCAGAAAGGAAATAAGGATATACGATTTATTCACCTGGAGGACATGGGCGAAGTTATGAGAAAAGATGAGCCCACTATATAAAGAGGGAAAAAGAGAGAGAAGGAGAGAGAAAGTGAAGAATGAGATAATGAAGAAGGGAGATAGAATATGTTGGTTCAGAGGTATTTTTCAGAGGAAGCGACTCACTCAAGAGAAACATACAAGGTTTTAGAGAAATGATATGCAGGAGAATGTGGTGTCATTAAGATGGCAGAGACACATGGGTTAGGTGAAAAAGGGTACAGAGACTGGTGATATGAGAATGACAACTGGAGGAGAAACCTTGACTTCACTCTTGATTAGTAGAGCCTATCTCTATAAGCACATCTCATGAGTTTACGTGGGTTAACCATTCATCAAGTACAATGCATACATAATTTGGATGAGTATATGTACTTCAAATACAATAGAATGTGTTGGTGTTGTATACTTATCAAATCAGAAAATAACAAAGTACCAGACTTAATGGAATTCAATATGCTAGAATTGAATTCTAGGCATCCAGAATTCTAGGAAACTGATTATAAGCTTAATTAATGGAACTTGATTTAGGTTTTACATGATAAATATTGTTTGGTTATATAGGAAGGACAAAGAGAGACTTTCCAAAGAACTGGGGGAAATGGTTTGGGGGAAAAAGCTGAGCAAAGACACATATGCTAATGAAATGACCAAGGATGTGTAAGAAACAATAAAGAGGTAAACTTGGTTGAAATGGAGTATCTATGCTGAGAAGTTTTGAGAAATAAGTTTGGGTGAAATATGTACTCAGAGAATGTAAAAGTCTTTACAAATATAACTAAAGATTTTGGATTTGTGGATAGAAGAACTAGCTCTTATTGAGCACTCCTTGATATGGAAATATGTGATTTGAAAGATGATTTTTTGAGAGCTTTTCAGCAGAGACTGGTGATGGTGTTGGTGAGGCAGGGATAGGAAGGCAGGTTCAAGTGTGAAGCAGAGATTGGAAGCAGAGAGATTAACCAAACTCTTAGGGAATTGGTTCTGAAAGGTGGCAGCAATGGGAATGGAAGGTAAAGGATAAATATTTGAGAACAAAATGATTTCTAGGAAACTCTAGGCACCCCACCTTTGGACACTAACAAAGGTAGAGCCCCAGATCTGCTCTCATGCTCTCTCACTCTCTTTACCTGAGAACTTGCTGTGTGAACCATGAGCATACCATATACCAGCGGTCCCCAAGGTTTTTGTCACCAGGGACCGGTTTTGTGGAAGACAATTTTTCCACGGACTGTGGGTGGGGATGCTTTCGGCACGATGCAAGTGCATTACATTTATTGTGTGCTTTAGTTCTATTAGTATTACATTGCAATATATAATGAATTAATTATACAACTCACCATAATCCAGAATCAGTGGGAGCCCTGAGCTTGTTTTCCTGCAACTAGATGGTCCCATCTGGGGGTGTGGTTGGGAAGTAATGCTCAAACTCTTTAGAAAGCTGAGATAGGTGATCATACACCAGCTGGGAGAAAGAAGGCCCTGGCTCAGTCTCTTTCAAAATCTCTGCTAATGTTTGAAACATGTCAAAAATCCCAATGTTCACTCGTCACCCCCATAATTCCAGTTTGGCTTTGAATGCAGCCACTTTATCTGCCGATTCGAACACAGTTGTCATTCTCCCTTGAAGTGACAGATTGAGTTTTGTTGAGCAGGTTGAATATGTCACACAAGTAAGCAAGTTTTGTGACCCATTCTGTATCACTGAAACGTGCTGCCAGTGGTGACTGTTTTTCTAAAAGGAATCTCTGGAGTGGCTCCCATAACTCAAAAACTCTGGCCAGTGATCTACGTTTAGAAAGCCATCTCACTTCTGTGTATAAGAGGAGACGTGTGTCCATCTCCTCACAGAACTGCATGAACAGACATGAGGACATGAGTTAATGACATGTACTTTAATGTGGTTGATAATTTTAATCATATCCTGAAAAACATTGTTAAGTTCGGGTGACATTTTTCAGCTAGCCAGCATTTCTCTATGGATGACACAGTGTGTAGACTCACATTCAGCAGTGACCTCTTTGACCTGAGTAGTGAAACCAGAAAGACGTCCAGTCATGGCAGCCGCTCTGTCTGTGCATATACTAAAACAAAATGAACAATTCAGTTTTCCTGATATGTATTCATTCTCAAAGACTTGAATAGGCCTGCAGCTGTGGTGTTGGTTGGCAAAAAAAGTGCACATAACATATCCTCATGCACATCCTCCTGAAAAATATATCGCACAAAAACAAGCGCTGTTGCCTTATTGTCAACGTCGGTAGACTTGTCAATTGTATTGTGTACCACGGTGACTCATTAATCCTCTCTAACAATTGTCTCAATATCCTCTGCTATTTCATCAATGCATCTAGTCATGGTGCTAGCCAAAAGAGGAACACGTGCCACCTTTTGAACTGCAGCCTCTCCTAAAAGTTCATGACAAATGTCCTTAGCAGCAGGCAGGATCAATTCTTCACCAATAGTAAAGGGCTTCTTAGCTTTAGCAATGTGGTTAGCCACTAAGAATGATGGTCTCAGTGCAGACACACTTGATGAAGTGGTGGCCTTCAATAATTGCTTCTGTTCTACAAAGAAAGGCTTGTCTTTTAATGCAACATGCTTGGTCTCCATGTGGTGAAGCAGTTTTGAAGGTTTCATGGCTTCGCTGGATAACCACTTGCCACATATTATACAAAGCAGGCTTGAAGAATGTGGATCACCTGTTCCAATGAACCCTGCTGTAATTTAATAGGACTCAATATTTTCTTTTAATGCAGCTTTCTTTTTGTTGGCAGTCTTAGAGAGTCTTCTGCTGTCTCATCATTGGGTCTTTCCCCCTTTTCAAAGAAGCTCTCCAGCGACGTTTGTTTTTTACTCATTTTGGCTAGGATTAGCTTACCAAAACTATGACTGAGACAGTGCGCAGTGTGGGAAAGAGGCGTGGATGATTTACATTATTTCATGTAAATGAAATAATGTGCAGGCCACACTCAGACTAAAATAAGTGCCGGATTCTGACTTAGAGCCTGCCACCAGATGCAGCTGTACAATTGCAGTACATCAACTCACTTGCCACTATAAAGCCTGCCACCAGATGCAGCTTAAATGTCACTTGCCACTCACTGACTGGGTTTTGATATGAGTCTGCAAGCAATTGATTTATTATGGTCTCTGTGCAAAGTTATCTGCTAATGATAATCTGTATTTGCAGCCGCTCCCCCGTGCTAGCATCACTGCCTCAGCTCCACCTCAGATCATCAGGCATTAGATTCTCATAAGAAGCGCGCAACCTGGATCCCTCGCATGCGCAGTTCACAGTACGGTTCGAGCTCCTATGAGAATCTAATGCCGCTGCTGATCTGACAGGAGGCGGAGCTCAGGCAGTAATGCCAGCGATGGGGAGCTGCTGGAAATACAGATGAAGCTTTGCTCACTTCCCCGCCACTCACCTCCTGCTGTGTGGCCTGGTTACTAACAGGGGACCCCTGCCTATACCCTCCAGGACTTGTGATATCACAAGAGTGATACATCTTGTCAAAATTTCCTTTTTGCTGAAGTACATCCTGCAGTCATAAGAACCATAAGGGTCAGTCCAGCCACAACTTTGGCCCCAGTGGGGAAAAATGTCCATGGGGGCTCCCTATGAGAAATATGGGCCAGGTGACTGCCTCAGGCATTCCTAGCCCAGAACATCACTATCAGTACAACACAACAAAGACAGCCACACAATTTGGTGTTCCTGCTCTATGAGAGGAACTGAGGTGCAGCACAACTTATCCACTTTCGCTAGGCAGCAATTGCAGGACATAGCTCAACATTGCCAGTGAACACACCGTGGAAAGAATGAGCAACTCTACAGTAAGTTCTGTGTATTTGGGGCCCAATTTAAAAAAAACCAAAACACTACAACTCTTTTATTGACAAACATAATACATATGTTTTCTCCCATAAAGGATTACAGGGCACAGGCAAAAGGCTAAGAGTTTCAAGATTCCAAATGGATTTGTGGACTAAACATTCCTCTTATTTGAGTTGCTAAGCATGAGCTGGATTCCTCTTTTTATTTTTATTTTTTTTTCTTTTTCTATAGCAAGATGTCTCAGTAGAGAAGGAGACATTCAGATACTCATACTTTTTTCAAACCAGTCTGGGGGAAATGTGAAGTGCAGATTGATATAACTGGAAGCACACTGCCTTAGGAGCTAGAAAACATTTCTTCTAGATCTAGCTTTACAATAACAGTTTTTCACTTAGGTTTCTTGGATTTCAGCAAAATGAGTGAACTGGATTAGATCAGTGATTTTCACACTATGTTCCCTAGAAGCTCAGAGGTCCGTGGGAATCCAGGAAAGGGGGGAGGGGGAAAAGGAGGGCTGCAGGACAATCGTACAAAAAGGAGAACAGTGAGGATTCTGAGCTTGCTACATCCACTCCTGACATAGCAACAATGATATGTTTTATGTATTGAGTTTCCTCATAACAGTATATTAAATATACATTTCATATTTAATTTTTATGATTATAAAAGTAATGCATTAATTCTGTGGGAAATACGTTTAAAAATCAGTACTATATAAGGGAGAAAATAAAAATCACACAAAATCTTATAATACAAAAATAATCAGTTATTTTAGTGTATTTTAATTAATTTTTTCCTGTATATAACTTTATATCTGTCTACCTTTACAATATTAGAGTTGTAATTTACATAAGTTTGGATGTCTGCTTCTTTCCCTTAGTATTTTATGGAGTTGGCCACTGTATAATACTTCTTGGCATGGATATAGTGAAGTTTGTCTAAACCATTTCCATAAATTGGATCGTTAATTTGGTTCCAGTTTTGGCATATATAATATCTAAATACAAATCACTATGCAAAAATATTTGTACATGTGTCTGATTATTTTCTCAGTATAAATTCCTGAAGTCTAGTTTAGTGGGTCAAAATGCTAAAATTATTTTAAGGACTTAGAACTTGGTCCATGTAGCTTACCTTCTGGAAATGTACCAATTTATATTATACTAGTGGTATACGAGCTCTATATTTCCTAAACTCTCTAAAAATTTAGTGCTATCCACAAAAGAAAATTTAGTAGGAATAAAGTGTATCTCATTGAAGTTTTATATGGGTTTTCTATTGCTACTGTAGCAGATTACTACCAATTTAATAGCTTGTAATAACACGTTTATTTTCCTACAGTTCTTGAGGTCAGAAGTCTTAAATGGGTCTTACAGTGCTAAAATCAAGATACTTACAGAGTTGCATTTCTTCTGGACACTCTAGGGAAGAATCTGTTCCTTGCCCTTTCCAGCTTCTACTGCCTGCCCACATTCCTTGACTCGCGGCTGTGTCCCTCTGACCTCTGATTGCATTGCACCATCTCCTCTGACTCTTCTGCCTCCACCTTCTGCTTTATAAGCATCCTTGTGATTATGCTGGACCCACCTAGTTAATCCAGGTTGCTCTCCTTATTTTAAAATCCTTAACCACATCAAGTTCCTTTTGCCATATAAGACAACACATTCAAAGGTACTGCTGAGTAAGTGGTGGACATCTCCGAGGGATCCTTATTCTGTCCACCACAAGCTCCTACTGGCATCACATGTTTATTGATCATTTGAGTTTCTTCTACTGTGAAATATCAATTAGTTAATCATGTATTTAATAATTAGTTTTATCTAATTATTTAAGTCATTATCTAATGTGCATTAATAAGAGATATACCATAATATAAAACTTTTTAATGTTAAAAAAGTAAGATTAAAGAAAATAAGAGTAGGTAATTGGAGCTAGTATCAAAACAAGAAGCCCAGATAATCCCAGGCCCCACCATCCTAAGGAAATAATGCACTAATATTAGCATTTGTACCTAAATTCCACACATTGTTTAGACCTCATCCTTATAAGTGCAGGAACTCATGCCTGAGAATTTCTCCTCAAGCATTTCTGAAATTTCTGTGTGTCTCAGTATCAGTCTGCAGCCATTCTTGACTGTCTTCACTGAGACTCTGCTGTCCTAGGTGCCACTGCCCCTCTGGGAAGAACAAGTCCTTCTTTAGCATAAACTCTACTGTCCTCTAACTGCCAAACTCCTAAGGTGCCAAAACAATAACTCAGTCCTACTTGTGTCAGAGCACAAATGGGAAGGAAAATGCTCTCTCCTGCCATGTATTCACCTGTGTCCAGAGCAGCATTGCTTATACCTAGTCTCATAATATCTCTCATGAAAATCAGTTTCTGTAGCTTTTGCTCACAACTCTGGAAGGGCTCATGGGGTCAAGTCCACTGTGAAGGCTAGATCTGGGTGGTGGGACAGACACTGCCAAGCCCATCATTGTACTGCTGTTCTCTTCCCTGTTTGCATCTTTCTCTTTTACACATTCCAGGGAAGTTGACCACAATTTTTTTTCTGTAGGGTTTTTAGCAGACAATGTAAAAAGAAAAACTCAATAAGTTAGGAGGTTCATAGTAACAAACATATTTGTTTCTTAGGAGAATCACAACCACTCTCAGTATTAAGACCAGTGGAATATTTTTCCTGTTGGTTCATGTAAAGACAACACCACTATGCAATGTAGTTGATATGATCAAGAGTTTTATAGGTAAATCTCTTATAACCTCTCCCAATGCAGGCTGAACAGATCAAAACAAACATGGCATTTACAGGGATACATTCTAAAACTATCTCAAGTCCATTTCCCAAAGAATGGTCTACGGAGTATTAGTACTATGTGAAATAATAAGGCAGTTCCGTGTGTTTTAGGGATGCAATGGAAATGGATATGTTTGAATAATGTACACTATATACTACTCTTAAAGATTTATAAAGCATGTTTGTTTCTTACAAGCTCTGCGGAATACTATAGGAGAGAATTCTGTTTAACTTAATTTAGCTCAGCATGTTCCTGGCATATTCATCACAGAAATATTTTTGTGTTTCTACAAATAATTCTGGGAATATTTATGTTCACATGAACATAGTTGATGAATACCTGTCTATGAAATTGGATGTCAGTAGTACCCTACAGAAAATCCTCATAAATATTGTTGCTCACAGTCAAGTTTTTGAAATTTCTTAAGTAGAAGCAAGTTCAAGATTATATTTTGGTGAAGTCTTCAAATGTAGCTACTCAGCTGAAGTTAGGATTAATTTTCCTTATGACAAGAGAGCACGGACACCACCTAATTGGAAGGGGGGTTGTAGCCCTCACACTGGAAAGTTAATTTGTCTGAGTACAAAATTCTTAGGAGAACATATTTTTTCCTTACTTTGTATTCACTGTTGTTTTATTTTTTAAGCATTTACTGATGCAGAAGAAAGCCAGAGTTTGTCCTGGTTTGTGCTCATTTATGAATAATCTTTCTTCACTTTTTTCTCACTAAATGTTTACAGTTCTTTGTCTCAAAAAACTTGTTGTATGTACTGGCAAAATGTCAAATTAGTTTGTTCTATATACTTGTGTCACTTTCAGATCAAGAATATTTATTTTGTTTTGTCTTTAATGACTGCTTGTGTTCCTGTCCAGCATTTTTTCCTCAGTCCTGGTATGAGGCCTCCATTTTGTTGGAGGCAAATCTATCACTATCACCTTCTCACTTATCAATTTTATCCCTTTGCACTTTTCTTCTTAGTTCTAGGAAAAGGAAAACTTCTTAAGTTTATCTTATTCATTACTGCTCCATAGGCATCTCAACATTTACAATCTCCACAGCAACATTTAATTCTCAAAATGAAATATGGTTTTCTGTATGATCATTGTGCTCCATTTGACCCTTTTTTTCATTTTGGTGTGTGTTTTCCTATCACCTTTTAAACCTAGACCTGTTATGTCCTTTTGCTTATTTCTTTTTTTTCCCAAGAAATTGAGAACTCTTACCTTCTGTGAAGGATGCAAAAGTTTTCTAATTTTTTCATCCTCATTATTTTTTCAAGTAATTTACATAGCTACCATATTTCATTGAGTCTATAATGCCATCAATTAAAAGATGCATCGTTTTTTGTACAACTAAGAAAAAAATGACCATTAAATCATAAAATTTTTAACACATTGATTGTTATCTGAATCCCAATGTCAGATGTGTCAAAATATATCAAAATAATATGATTAGGATAAATAAAATATATTATTCCTCTGAAACTTCAGCATATTATTCCTGAGTTTTTCCCAAATTTTTTCTAAGACCCATGTATTATTTGTTTTTACTTATTTTGAAAAATAAAATTTATGGGAGCTCTGTTTGACAACAAGAGTATGCAGCTCTCCCTGGCCTCTATTCACTGTACACCTGGTGCCAGTGCCCAGTACTAGAGTGCTCACTTCTTACCTCTGGATTGTCACACTTAAAACTGTGCTTTCCAGCTAGGATGTATTTATTAAAATAGAAACCCAATGGTACATTTTCTCACCTCCTTTTTTTTTTTTTTTTTACGGTACCCGGGCCTCTCACTGTTGTGGCCTCTTCTGTTGTGGAGCACAGGCTCCGGACGCACAGGCTCAGCAGCCATGGCTCACGGGCCCAGCCGCTCCACGGCATGTGGGATCCTCCTGGACCGGGGCACGAACCCGCGTCCCCTGCATCGGCAGGCAGACTCCCAACCACTGCGCCACCAGGGAAGCCCCTCACCTCCTTTTATACATTGTTCAAATGTCACATTCTCAATATGTGCTTCCTTAAATAGCCTCATAAAATTTCTCTATACTCCCAGAAGTCTTTAACCTTAGTTTCTGCTTACTTTCCCCCATAGCACTCCTTGCCTTTTTTATATTGTCTGTTTCCCCTAAAAGAATGTAAGTTCCATGTGTTTTGTCTGCTGTGTTTACTACTGTATCTCCCACACATGGAATAATGTCTAGCATTTGTTCAATAAACAAGTTTTTGGGAAATAAATTAATAGTGGGTCCAATGACCATTGTTATCATTTTACAACTGAGAAAACTGGGTTCAGAATTAAAATGAGTAACAAAACTGGGATTCCAACATAAGTCAGTCTGATTTCAAAGTCCATGATCTTAGCTGCTAGTCAACCTGTCATTAATAATGGTTTAGACAACTTAGTCTTATTTTTGAATTTAGAATAACAAGAACATCTTGATATGTGGGTGGTTATTTTCTCAGTTATCTAAAACTTGAGATGTGGACCAATATTCCTGGTAGTTAAGGAAGTTCTACCAGTAGCAAATAACTCCACACTCCTATTTCTCAACCCTGCCTAGCACTGTCTTTCAACTCATAAACTTTCCTCTTCATATCATCAGATGGGTTTGGAGAAATTAAATGTTTTTATCACTTGAAAAAAATGACTACTTAATTTTTACTTGGAAATTCTTGGTGCTTAACTGGCCTTCAGGAATTAAAAAAAATCAACTCCATAATGTATTCAGGCTCTGAGATAGACAGAAATAAAGATAATTTGGCACCTGGCTGTTATTTATACATAGGCACCAGGTACTCCTTTGATTCCTAAATACATCTGTGTAGTTTGTACATAGTAAAATGCAAGTTGGTGTTTCAATACCTTTTTCATGGTAAAAGCAATCTTCTGCAGTTTTTTGTTTTTTGTTTTTTTAAATTTAAGACTATTACATACACTAACTGGAGAAGTGTTTTTGTTTGTTTTGTTTTTTGGTTGTTTGATTTTTTAACTGGATAATAAGATACATTCTTGAGGAAAAAGGAAGGTGTAAATAAATGTAAGCAGAAAATGAGAAAATAAAAAATAAACTAGGAGCTAGTTTGGGATATTGATGTCTTTGAAATTTGCCTTTTGCTGTGGAAATTTGCATCTGAGGGGCATCAAAATGCATACCTGAATAACATCATTTATAAGATAATCTATCAGGGGAGTCAATATGGTGTTGGGTCTCAAATGTATGAAAGAATGCAGGTTATATTCAAAGTGCTTTTTAGGGATACTGAAGATAGACAGAAGTAAAGGGATACTCTTAGTTATGAAACCATTTAACAATGATGGATTAAAACTACTAAGTATAGAATTGTACACTCTGGAATACAATAAAAATAGAATTACAGAAAGATACATAATTCAAAATACTGAAATATTTTACAAAAATATAAGATCATTTGTCACTTAGGTTATTGTTAATTGTCTAATCTTTACTCTACTGCTCCCATGAAAGGCAAATGAAAGCAGAAAATTTTCTCTGCTCATTATTGGATCCCCAGTTCCAGAGAAGTGTTGGCATTTGCTGTACTTGTTGAATGAACAAAGCAAAAAATTAAGAAAGTGGGCCTTGTGTGTGACTACTGTCTAGCGTATTAGTTTAGAGGATTGGCCTGATGTTGAACTCTTTTGGAGTTTATATTTTCTTCATTTTCATAATTTTATGAGTCAGGAATTTGAAAATGGCTCAGCTAGAAAATTACTCATCTCCATGTGACACTGACTGTGGTTCTTTGCTGATTTGGTGAGCTGCTGCTCTGGTCTTGAAAAACTAACTTGGCTTTAGGCACATATCTGATGCCCTTGTAAGGATGACTGAGCTCCTCTCCATTTCCATGTCACCTCAGGGCCCCTCCAGTCTCTCTGGAACTGATTGTCAGAATTCTTACATAGTCTGGTCCCACAAATTCATACTGGTGAGGTTTGGGGCAAGTTATTTAACCTTTCCAAACGCCAAATCTCATCTGTAAAGTAAGGTTAATAATTGCACCTACATTAGAATATTGTAAGTGGTAATTTGGATAAATGTTTGTCACAATGTCTTGAACATAAATGATCATACCTATGAACTGTTATTGTTGAGTTGAACTTTTAAGCATTGGGAGATTTTGCTGCGGTAAAGGAGAGATAAAGGTATCCTAGTTAGAGTGAGTGTTATGAGCCAAATCACTGCAGTGGAAATAACATGGAAAAATACTGAGGGGGTTTATTTGAAGTATGCGTGGGGGAAGTATTAAGAAATCATTTACGAATAGGGTGGGCATGGAATATAATAGTAGGTCTTGAATTAGTAGAAAGAATGTAGCTTGACTGGTAATAACAATTGCACATTTTAGTAAAAATTAAAAGCATATTCATATTTGATCACTGCATAATCTGAATTCCTATACTTGCTAATGAAGATTTTTCTGTAAATATCAAGTACAAAATTGACTTCTTGTAAACCATCTCAGTTTTCCCACATGTATAAATGTGTACCATGACCTAACAATTGACATTTTATTCATTGCTAAGTGTATAAATTCATACTTCATGGAATAATATTTTAAAATAATTACTAGGTCATTGACTTTGACATTAGTTTTCCAAAATTCCATTCTCTAAAGAGTTGTCTTTACTGGATACAGTGATTGGTTATTTTGCTTTAAGAAAGAAACATTTATCTAAATACTGGATTTCATGAGTCAGTGAGATGTTCTATATAAACCAAAGGAAGTTGCTAATACTGATGTTATAATTGGAATTTCATATTCCTGGAAGATGGTTGCAATTTAATCAAAGTGATTTTGGAGCTTTGGGAAAATGTGCTGATGTGTAGCTTAGCATGGAATTAACAGATCAATTTTACCCTGAAGTCTATAATTACTAATTCTCTTCAGTCACTGAAAACAAAACTTATTTTGTAATATTGTTCCATTCACTGGGTATAAAATTATAGTAGTTGCTTATCTCCTTTGGTAGCCCCAAATACTGTAGTTTGTTTCTCTGTAACTCACGTATTTACTAAAATCTTTACTGAACATCTACTACTTGAGCATTACCCGTACTATGCTCAAAGTTCTTCTTAATATTTTTATTTTAGGCCATGCTGTGTGTCTTGCGGGATCCTAGTTCCCCGACCAGGGATCAAACCTACACCCTAGGCAGTGAAAGTACAGCTTTCTAACCACTGGACCACCAGGGAATTCCCATGAAATGATTTGTTCCAAAATTATAATGTTTCGAAAGTAACAGACACAAAAACATATGCATAAACCCACACATAATATAGTAACCATTGATAATTTTTTCAATTCTGTAAAATACAGGATTTAGTGGGAACACTGTACTTTTGGATTTTTCCCATAATAAAAATGTATGTATTTGAATATGTAAGCGTCCAAAGTATTTTTTTAAACATTTTCTTGGCAAATAAACATGGATTAAAAGTAGTTACTTGTGGGCTTCCCTGGTGGCGCAGTGGTTGAGAGTCCGCCTGCCGATGCAGGGGACACGGGTTCGTGCCCCGGTCCGGGAAGATCCCACATGCCGCGGAGCGGCTAGGCCCGTGAGCCATGGCCGCTGAGCCTGCGCGTCCGGAGCCTGTGCTCCGCAACGGGAGAGGCCACAACATTGAGAGGCCCGCGTAACGCAAAAAAAAAAAAAAAAAAAAAAGTAGTTACTTGTGTTATTCATAAACGTTCAGAAACAATGACTGAAATTAATGTCTATACAATTGTCAAATTAAAAAAGGGAATATTTTGAGTAATATAGTTACATTTTATAGGAAATTTTGTATATTTTAGAAATTTTATTTATTGCTTATATTTTAAGTGATAATAAAACATAAAGCGACATTAAAATCACTGTCTTCATATATTTAAGAAATTCTTGGCTTCAAGTTCTCATTCCCCCAAACCCATCCTCTATTTTTTAAACTAAAATTGTTTATTTTTCTCTGTAATCAGAGTCAGTGGAGCATAAAGTGCCATAACCTTTGACAGAGATCATGATTAAAATCATAATAGATATTATTTGACATGCCAAGCTAAAACCAAAATTTAATTGAAATTTAGGTTATGATCAGCAGGTTCAGTCCTATGAATAAGATGGAAACCATGATCACGAAACCATACTGTTTAAAATATGGAGTTTCCTTACAAACCTAAAAATAGTTACTATATGTTCCAGCAATCCCACCCCTGGGCATATATCCAGAAAAGATTACAACTGTAATTCAAAAAGATATATGCATCCCAATGTTCATAGCAGCACTATTTACAATAGCCAAGACATGGAAGGAAACTAAATGTCCATCAATAGATGAATGGGGGCTTCCCTGGTGATGCAGTGGTTGAGAGTCCGCCTGCCGATGCAGGGGACATGGATTCGTTCCCCGGTCCGGGAGGATCCCACATGCCGTGGAGCAGCTGCACCTGTGAGACATGGCCGCTGAGCCTGCGCGTCCGGAGCCTGTGTTCCGCAACGGGAGAGGCCACAACAGTGAGAGGCCCGCACACGGCAAAAAAAAAAAAAGATGAATGGATAAAGAATATGTGGCATATATATGTGTGTGTGTACGTATATGTATATATATGTATACATATATATATGTATATATATATATAATGGAATATTACTCAGCCATAAAAAGAATGAAATAATGCTATTTTCAGCAACATGGATGGACCTAGAGATTATCATACTAAGTGAAGTAAGACAAAGACAAGTATCATATGATATCACTTGTATGTGGAATCTAAAAAAAAAATGATACAAATGAACTTATTTGCAAAACAGAAACTGACTCACAGACTTCGAAAACAAACTTATGATTACCAAAGGGGAAAAGAAGGGAGGGATAAATTAGAAATTTGGGATTAACAGATATGCACTATTATATATAAAATAGATTCAAAAAACAAGGGCCTACTGTATAGTACAGGGAACTATATTCAATATCTTGTTATAACATAAAATGGAAATGAACCTGAAAACAAATATATATATATATAAATAACTGACTCTTTTTGCTGTATACCTGAAACATTATAAATCAACTACACAGTACTTCAATTTAATATTCTTGGATTAAAAAGAAATACTGTTTGGATGTCTTTGCCTATCTACAGGGTGGTTTCTTTGCTCTAACTAAAAACAAACAAACAAACAACAAAACAACCCCAAAAACCCTATGAATGGGATAAATGTTACCTAAGACATAATGGTGCTTTGTCTAAATGAGTTTAAATCCAGGTTCTACAATTTTCTAGTTGGTGATCTGGGGAATGCTACTAAACTTCTCTTCACCTCAGTTCTGTAATGACACTTAACTCAAAGAGTCTTGTGAGTATTAAATAAAATCACCTGTGGAGGACTCAGCATAATATTTAGCACATAGTAAACATAGTATTGATAACTATTATCTGTTATTTGTAATTTAAATATTATTAGCATTATCATGTTCAGGCAATAACCAATCTAGAACAGTTTCATTAAGATAACATTTATAAATTTGGAATTATTATTTTTACTTTTTATTTTGAAATAATTGTAGACTCATAGGAAGTTGAAAAATAATGAGACCGGGAAGCCTCATGCACACTTTCCTCATAGTATAATATCAACACCAGGAAATTGACACTGGTACTATTGGGGAGAAAGAAATTTTCCTCTACTCTTCTAGGTTCTTCTGGCTGCCCTAAGAATTATATTCACATGAGACAGATTAACAGGAGAAAGTCAGACAAAAGTTTAATAGCATGTACACATGGGAGAGACACAGGAAAACTGAGTAACTCACCAAAATAGCTGAAACTCTCACTATACCATATTCAGCTAAATACAAAAGAGGATGTTTGGGGATAATGGTTTGGGACTTCAAAGAGTAGGGAGGCAATTGATATAGAGATAGAAAAACAAATGTTGGGTAAATAAATGTTTGCTGGGCCATATAGAGACAATGGGACACAGAGTGGACTCTGATCTCTAACAGTTCCCCCAACGATATACAGCCCATATTCCTTGCAGATATCTGATGATAGCTCTATTCCGGGAGCAGGCCCTCTATATAAATTCTTTAGGCAGTTATGGGGAAGGTCAAAGTTTTCCCCTGAGTGTTTTGGGCTTGATTGTTTGCAGCTTGAATTAATCTGTATCTCAAAGATATATTTTGGGGTGGCAAGTTTTGTTCCCCTATAATACAATCCACCGAGTTCATTCAGGTTTCATCAGTTATGCATATACTCTAGTTCCAAGATAGGTTGGAAATCAGATGCATCTGTGGAGCTTTATATAGGCAGATTAGAATCTGAGGGTCCTAAAATAATAGAATCTTTCTAGCCCAATTTCTGAACTAACTGGGAAAAAAAAAAGGTAGTTAACAAATCCTAAAATCTCCCTGTTACTACTCTTAGAAACAAGATTGGAGAATGTTTTCTTTTCAATGTGTTCCTATTCTTTCCTTTCCTGGAATATTGGACTAATCTGTTCCTTATTTAGATGTTGTTACAAGAGAGTATTTAGTTTTTGAAAACGGAGCAATTTACCTATAAGCTGCAATTCTAAGTTTACTTATAAGTTTTCTATATGTGTTATAGTTCAATAAATTTTTTTAAAAGGTATAGAGAAAAGACTTTGCGTGCTGATACATGTAGGAGGAAGCTGTAAAGAATAAGGATAGCTACAAGGAGATTAGGGAGGGGTTTGCAGCACAGAGTATGGTGTTTAGAGCCTAATGTCATACTAGCTATGCGTGTTCACTAACACCAATTCATAAAGCTTCCTTTGCTGTGAGATGACCCTTAAGTTTTACTTTTGCGACTCTCATTGAATTGATAACTAACTGGTTTCAGAAGTCTTAGATAATAGAGATGTTTTCACTGAAAATAGCACAAACACAAAATTTTGACCCATTTTTCCCCTTTTCCCTTCAGCGGGGTTTTTAAAGATGCTTGATCCCGCTGAGAGTATGATATAGTCTTCAGGCTTTGAGTTATAAGTTAGCTATCTCTGCAGCATTTCAGCCTACTGACCTCAAAAGTTAAGAAAGCAATCTGAAAAGTTACAAAATTGAGAAATGAGCACGAAAGAAAGGTTAGGGGTGAAAATGAAATTACTAATATCATCACTTATTATATTCAATTTAGATAGTTGTATATATTTTCAGCACATTCTACAGAGTTTTTAACAATAAAAACAAAGCCTTGCTAAAAAGTCAGTCTGTGGAGAACAATCTACAAAAGGAATAGTTTTGATGCTATACAAACATGTATTACATGGACGACAACAATCTGAGGCTATTTTAAAACTATTGAAAAAGCCTGTTTACCTGATCAATTATTGCCCTGACACCATGTCTTGCCCCCCAGTTTTTCACTTTTAATAATTATCTTCCAAAGGTTCCTATCACTCATGGTGAGGGAGTGTGCCCATGACAATATTTAAACTATACCTTTAAAACTGAAAACCTGGATCATTAAATACAAACATAGCTATATGCAAATGTGAGGTATTAGTTGTCATACTTTGTCTTCCTTCCTCTTAAGATTGACTGTGTCATGGTTATCATGCTAGTTTATGAAACAGCATTTTCACTAATATTATATGCTTATAGTAGCAATTGTTTTAAGATAAGTTTCTCTTTCTCTCCATGGACTCAACTAGCTCTCCTTGAGTACACATTCTCGTGTGTCAAGGTCCAGAACAGTATTGAACTTATTTCTGGGACTTATTTTCCAATGCGACATTTTATAATCTTATCAGAAGTTTGTTATTTTATTAATGGTTGCTTTCAAGTAACCTTCTTGGACCTACTCTAACTTACTCTGAAATCTTTCACATTTCATTTCTAATTGTGAAAATCTTAGTCTTTCTTCAGAATACAGAGTAAATGATAATTTCTTCATGATAACTTTCCAGATGACTCAGATAAAAATTATTTTTATACTGGTTCCCATGTAAAAATATTTCAGTAGTGATTGTCACTAAGTTAGGAATCAATAAATAAAGCCTAACATGATCACCATCATCAACTTTGATGCTGAAAACACTATATTTTGCCTTATATATTTGTGCCTCTACCACTAGACTTCATGCCTCTTGAGAAGGTAAAATTCCAAATCATCTAGGTATTTCCCAGTAGGCTTGCAGATAGTTATATATTTGAAAATTGAATTATTGCAATTAATTTGCCATATTAGGTGACTGTTATCAAAATTAAGTGTTGAGAAAATTTTATATATGTGGCTTTTCTAAGGAGAAAATTTTGAAAAGTTACATGACAAGATGATGAATAAGGGATGAAATAGCAGCATGTTCTGCCATGTCGGGGGTGGGCCTGAGGAATCACTGAATAATTGTGAAAGTTCTGGTCACCTGTATACAGGGTCACAAAGAGGTGAAGATAAAGCAGAAAACCTTAGTGGGTGGATTACTCAAAATAACTAACTTTACTTAGGCAATTTCACTATGGTTAGATTTTAAAGGAGAAAGCAAACCTGTGGTAATGTTATCAATGCTGAAAATTATTAGATATGTAAGTGAATGCTTTTGGATAATCAAATTTTGATTCCTAATTCAAGTAGAATAGAAAACAGCTAGTGAAGCCAAAATCAGATTTTAGTACACGTTGCATTAGTACTTTACTGCTAAAATACACAGCGGTTCTGTAGTTCTATTACACTATTACATCATGGCTAGACTGCAATATTAGATCATATATAATAGTAAATAAACCATTTAAAATGTAATGCACAGAAATGAAAGTGCCTTAATAAAATGAACTATTGTTCCACTAGCATTAGGTGAAATAGATTAGTTTTATAGCACATGAAAAACAGTGGATTAAATATTTGGTAACACTATATTTTGGCCTTCTTAAAAGATAAGTAAATTTTCAACCTGATTAATCATTATTATTAATGAATCAATAAAAATCTCAAAATCTTATAGCTGGCTATAGATATAAAATGTATGTATATGACCTTTAGCAAAAGAATATTTTGAAAATGACTGAATCATGGTATTTAATGTTAAGGCTAATTCTGTTTCATTACAAATTATTTTGTATAAAGAGAGCTCTTGCATTTCTTTTTAACATTTTCTATTGGAAAATGAGCTGGCATTGATTTTTAATTCAAATCTCATATCTAATTAATAGATCTTTAAAAGTGCAGCCAAAATAGAAAATAACTTTCATCCTTAAGGAAGCCTAGTTTCTATTTTACCTAAGTTTTGTTTTAGCACTATGTAATCTAGTCTACATTTCAAAGGTTATTAGCTTATTTGGTGCCAAAAGGTCATCCATATTAGCAGTAATTAGTTTTTATAAATATCACTCATTATGCAAATGCATTATTTACAAGCACCATTAGACCAAAGTGGATTTGAGAACTTGGGTAATAGATTCTCTGCATTCATTACGAGGCAAAATATTTGACAATAGATAAATTAGGAGTTCATCTTAGATATTAGAATATAATTTAGAATATGAAAAATTTGGGATGCCTCCTGGCTCATAAGCAGTAAAACAGGGCTGGTTGGGAGGCAGAAATGCAAATAGGTGGGATGTGAATATCTGAATTCAGGAGACTCACCCTTAACCATCTAAGTTGGAAGTACCTGGTAATGCTGAGAACCAATCTAACATGCTGCCATAAGGTACCATCAGTATCAGCTAATTTTGTTGGAGCTAATCAAAATATTTGGTTCTGAATTCATAGAGTACTGAAAGCAATATTGCTTTCAAGTTTTATGAACATGTAAATCTCACTTTCCTTCTTCTATACTGAGAAAGACAGTTTCTGCCCAGTTTAGATGATCTGAAAAGTCCTTCTGATATACAGCATGATGACTGTAGTTAATAATACTGTACTGAATACTGGAAATTTGCTAAGAGTAGATTTTAGGTGCTCTCATCACACACACACACACACAAATGGTTAACTGTGAGTAGAAGATATGTTAATTAGCTTGTAGTAATCATTTCGCTATATGTACATATATTAACTTACCATGTAGTACATCTTAAATACATGCAATTTTTACTTAAAAATTAAATTAAATCAACAAAATAAAAAAGTCACACTGCAAGACAGTACAGGTCTAAAGGAGCAAGCAGACCTCTGCTGAAAGTATCTAGAACCAGGGTGAAAACAGCTATAGTAAAGCTGAATTGTGACAGGTACTCCTTGATTATCTCTTTTAGCTGGTATTTACTGACATATTTGCTCAATATTTTTGTATTATTTTAATCTATTTTGCTTAGCTTCCTACCGATCATTCCTGTCTCTGCACAGCTTAGTGATCACCTAGTACATAACCATATGTTGTCTTCAAACACCTGAAAAATGGAAGGCTTTCTTATTTTACCAATAGATCTTAGCATAGGTTAAGAGCACATTTCAAAGTTCAGGCATTTTTTGAATCTACCTTGGCTTTTATTTTCTGCTATCCCCTCCTGTGTTTCCTCTGCACACATGTGCAGTTTCCTGGTCAATCAGGAATGAATGGAAATAATGGACCCTCTTTGGTATCCCTTGGGATGCATGTAGCCTCACAGTAGGTCCTGGGACATATGGAGAGAGTATCAAAACCCTCTATGGCTTTCTCATACCCAGGATTTCTCTTTAACAATTTGTCCTTCCCCATTTTCTTCCCACTAAGATCACTCACTGAAAACTGCTATATTTTATATCTTCTGCATCAGATCAAGTAAACTCTCTCCATCAGCAATGTTGTTTTCACAACCACCCCTACCCTTGCAGAACCATTTTCCTTTAAAAATAAAATAAAGGCAAGGCAGAATACTATATTTAGTCTATTCCCAATTTTGCATTTTACGGGTGACCAGGATATGTATCAAAAGCCTCAAAGAGAGTATTGACATTGAGGTAGGCATGAAAAAGAATTCCTAACCAAATATGATTTTACAGTCTAGAGACAGAACACTCATTCAACTCAGGCAATATTCAGGTACAAGCAGTAGGAATGATGTGTCTATGTGATAAGATCTGAAAACATTAAAAATGGGTGGTGAATATAATTTTGGAATTTTTAGCATAGAAAAAGGTGGAACAGTAAATCAAAGGAGATTCAAGAGAAACTTTGTTTCAGAGGAGGGCAATACATTACCTTTTAGGCATGTTAAATTTGAGGTGCCAATAGGAAGGAACTTCAGATTGTAAAGTCTAATAAGCATTGAAAAATGAGACAGAGGTACCGGGGAAAAAATAAGAGCTGGGGATAAGATTTGGAAATCATTATCAAAAGGCATGATTATTTAATTTATGGGAAGAAATGAGTTTTCTATTATAAATATATGTAATATACAATAGATCATATATAAATATAATCTAGTTTTCTAATATAAATATATATATATTTTTTTCTCTTTTTCAAATTCCTCTGAATTGGAGACAGCTAAGAGAAATAAGAGGCAGAAAGATAACAAACTACTTGCCAAGGTCTATCTGAGAGAGAGGAAGAGAAGTGGGAAAGAGAGAGAGAGAGGGAAAGAGAGAAAGAAAGTGTAAGGAAAAAAACTGAAGAAAGTTCTGCCTGAAGGCAGGAGAGGAGAAGAAACCTCATCAAAGGAGACAGAAAAATGATGATCAAGGAGGCAGGAAATGAAATAATACAGTCTCCTGAGAACTAACTGTGAATGAGCCTTCAAAAGAGAAAGCTGAATTGTGCCCAATGCCACAGAGATATTGCAAGCAGTATGACTGAGCACGGGATTTTAGTCATTAGGTTGTCATTGGAGATCTTGCCCACATAACTCCCAGGGAATATAAATTTATGGTAGATAGAAATTTTAAGCAAGATATTTTTACAGAAAGAGTACGTTATATCTAATTAGATTCATGCAAAGCCTTATTTTAGAAGTGTTTTTATTGTTTTGATTAGAAGAGTTCAAAATCTTTCCTACTCCATCTATTCAGTAAACACAGTACGACAATACTAGAATGATACAATAATCATATCAATAACTATTTCTTTAAAGTTTGTATTCTTTTCTCTTGATTTTGAAACTGTTTTTTTTAAAGACTTTTTGAATACTTACTACCTGACAGACTGAATCTAACACTTTTGTGCCTTGTGTTATTTAATTATTATAACATTCCTCTGAATTAGAGATTGTGTAAGAGGAATAAGAGCCAAAAGGATGGCAAACACTTGCTAAGGTCATACAGCCAATGAGGGAAAGAGCTGAGATTTGAACTCACATCTGTTAGAGCCAGTAATCACTCTGCTAAGCCATACTCCTGAGGAGCAGAGAGCATACATGCCCGTGTGCTCATACAAACTCATGACACTGCATATATCAGCAGAATTTCATCAGCTTCTACTCTCAATGCTGTAATTCATACTCTTTCTACATCTTACCTATACTTTTCCTCCTCTGCTGATCTCTTCCCCACTTCTAATTTATCTTACTTACTGCTGTCTCCATGATCTTTTAAAAGTATAATAGTGATCATCAAATCAAAGAAAAAAATACCCTTGCCTCTTTCTGTGCTATTATATTTATTTTTTAACATTTTCTTTAGTGTTACACACATTTCTCCAGTTAGGCTTATTATTGACCTGTCTTACACCTTGTCCTGGCTTTTATTTCCACACAACTACATCAACACTAGAGTGTAAACCATTTAAAAGAAAGAACTATATGTTGTTCAAATTGCTGTTCCTATCCACCCAACATTTTAGAAATAAAAAGTCCTTCTAATATTCACTGGATTTGCTGAAGCTGTGAGTGGCCTAATGTTTCATTAAATACTTCCGTATGCAGTACATTTTTCTCTTGGATACTTAAAATATACTTATTGAGTATATGAATAGATTTATGGATAAGTGAAGAAGAAATTCCTAAATGGCTGCCAGGGGTACACTGCTCATCAGATATAAACTGCAGCTTATCTGTATCCACTTTTTTTTTTTTTTTTTTTTGCGGTACGCGGGCCTCTCACTGTTGTGGCCTCTCCTGTTGCGGAGCACAGGCTCCGGACGCGCAGGCTCAGCGGCCATGGCTCACGGGCCCAGCCACTCTGCGGCACGTGGGATCTTCCCGGACCGGGGCACGAACCCGCGTCTCCTGCATCGGCAGGCGGACTCTCAACCACTGCGCCACCAGGGAAGCCCTGTATCCACTTTTGATAAAACAGCAGTAAAAAGGAACAACACACTATTTGGTCAAATAAAAGTATATTTCTTTGAAAATAGGAATGATTATCACTTAACTAAACTTTGCAATTTTTAGAGGCCCACAGATTTCTCAAGAGTGCCTAATGGGTGTGTATATATGTATGTGAAAGATGGGGTGGAGAACGGTGTTAAAGAGTACAAAATATTGCAGTTTTAAGCTTATGCTAAGTACCTACTTTTTATATCTGAAGTTTGTGGCAACAAAAAGGTAAATATAAAGAAAGACCAGTTATTAAATTACTTTTTTCTTAATGATTGCTGTTGATAAACACAGGTTTTGTTATCTGAATTTTTACTTTTTAATCAGTTGTATTGACAATGTGTACATGATCCAAAATAGTCAAGTAATTTTATTGCAACTTTACATAATTCAAACTGTGAGTAGAAATTACTCAAAATTCCATAATATTTCAAATAGCATTTGGAGATCATTATGAACACTGATCTTCTCTCCCTACAGCTAAACATTGGATAAAGTTGCCAATTACAAATTAGGAATAAGGCGATAAAATTATTGGTTTTATTCTGATACTAGGTCCACAATCCCCTACAGAGTATTTTTGCTTTGCTAGGGTTAATGGAATTGCTCAAATCAGCAGTTGCTTCCTTTCTATGCCAAAAAAAATATCTCTTATTGAAATCCACTAGGGAATTAGAGCTCTGTAATGGGGGGAAAAATAATACAAATCACCTGTATCCAGGTCTAGTTTGATTTTCAAGTTTGATGAGGGCCATTACAGGTGGATGAATAGATAAAGACATTAGAAGGCTGGAAATGTTAAGCAGATGTTTATTTTCCATAGTTAATATATGTACAATTTTCATGAACGTAAAGATTGACATATGAAACATCTTCAAGATGATATGAGGAAAGTTGGCAGAGTAGAAGGACATGCTCTCACTCTGTCTTGCAAGAACACCAGAATCATAACTAACTGCTGAAGAATCACCGACAGGAAGACACTGGAACACACTAAAAAAGATAACCCACATCCAAATACAAAGTAGAAGCCACAATGAGACAGTAGGAGGGGCGCAATCATAATAAAATCAATCCCATAACTGCTGGATGGGTGACTCACAAACTGGAGAACACTTATACCACAGAAGTCCACTCACTGGAATGAAAGTTCTGAGCTCCACATCAGGCTTCCCAGTCTGGGGGTGAAGCAATGGGAGGATGAATTCCTAGAGAATCAGAATTTGAAGGCTAGTGGGATTTGATTGCAGGACTTCAACAGGACTGCGGGAAACAGAGACTCCACTCTTGAAGGGCACACACAAAGTAGTGTGCTCATCATGACCCAGGGGAAGGAGCAGTGACCCCATAGGAGACTGAACCAGACCTACCTGCTAGTGTTGGAGGGTCTCCTGCAGAGGCAAGGCATGGCTGTGTGTCACAGTGAGGACAAAGGCACAGGCAGCAGAAGTTCTTGGAAGTTCTCCTTTAAATGAGCCCTCCCAAAGTCTGCCATTAGCCCCACCAAAGAGCCTGAGTAGGCTCCAGTGTTGGGTCTCCTCAGGCCAAATGACCAGAGGGAGGGAAAGAAGCCCCACCCATCCACAGACAAGTGGATTAAAGTTTTACTGAGCTCTGCCCACCAAAGCAACAACCAGCTCTACCCACCACCAGCCCCTCCCATCAGGAAACTTGCACAAGCCTCTTAGATAGCCTCATCCACCACAGGGCAGACAACAGAAGCAAAAAGAACTACAATCCTGCAAACTGTGGAACAAAAACCACACTCACAGAAAGAAAGACAACATGAAAAGGCAGAGGGCTACGTACCAGATGAAGGAACAAGATAGAACCCCAGAAAAACAACCAAATGAAGTGGATATAGGCAACCTTCCAGAAAAAGACTTCAGAATAATGATAATGAAGATGATCCAGGACCTTGGAAAAAGAATGGAGGCAAAGATCGAGAAGATGCAAGAAATGTTTAACAAAGACCTAGAAGAATTAAAGAGCAAACAGAGGTGAACAATACAATCACTGAAATGAAAAATACACTAGAAGGAATCAGTAGCAGAAAAACTGAGACAGAAGAATGGACAAGTGACCTGGAAGACAGAATGGTGGAATTCACTGCTGCAGAACAGAATAAAGAAAAAAGAATGAAAAGAAATGAAGACAGCCTAAGAGACCTCTGGGACAACATTAAATGCAACAACATTTGCATCATAGGGGTCCCAGAAGGAGAAGAGAGAGAGAAAGGACCTGAGAAAATCTTTGAAGAGGTTAGTGTCGAAAACTTCCCTAACATGGGAAAGGAAATAGCCACCCAAGTCCAGGAAGTGCAAAGTCCCATACAAGATACACACAAGGAGAAACACACCAAGTCACATAGTAATCAAATTGGCAAAAAGTAAAGACAAAGAAAAATTATTGAAGGCAGCGAGGGAAAAACGACAAATAACATACAAGGGAACTCCTATAAGGTTAAGAGCTGATTTCTCAGCAGAAACTCTACAAGCCAGAAGGGAGTGGTATGATATACTTAAAGTGATGAAAGGGAAGAACCTACAACCAAGATTAATCTACCCAGCAAGGATCTCATTCAGATTTGATAGAGAAATCAAAAGCTTTACAGAGAAGCAAAAGCTAAGAGAATTCAGCACCACCAAACCATCTGCATAACAAATGCTAAAGGAACTTCTCTAAGTGGGAAACACAAGAGAAGAAAAGGACTTACAAAAACAAACCCAAAACAATTAATAAGATGGTAATAGGAACATACATATCAATAATTACCTTAAACGTGAATGGATTAAATGCTCCAACCGAAAGACACAGGCTTCCTGAATGGATACAAAAACAAGACCCATATATATGCTGTCTACAAGAGAACCACATGACCTAGGGACACATACAGACTGAAAGTGAGGGGTTGGAAAAAGATATTCCATGCAAATGGAAATCAGAAGAAAGCTGGAGTAGCAATATTCATATCAGATAAAATTGACTTTAAAATAAAGAATGTTACAAGAGACAAGGAAGGATATTACATAATGATCAAGGAATCAATCCAAGAAGAAGATATAACAATAACAAATACATGTGCACCCAACATAGGAGCACCTCAATACACAAGGCAACTGTTAACAGCCATAAAAGAGGAAATCAACAGTAACACAATAATAGTGTGGGAACTTAACACCTCACTTACACCAATGGACAGATCATCCAAACAGAAAATTAATAAGGAAACACAAGCTTTAAATGACACAATAGACCAGATAGATTTAATTGGTATTTAAAGGACATTCCATCCAAAAACAGCAGATTACACTTTCTTCTCAAATGCGCATGGAACATTCTCCAGGATAGTATCACATCTTGGGTCACAAATCAAGCCTCAGTAAATTTAAGAAAACTGAACTCACATCAAACATCTTTTCTGACCACAATGCTATGAGATTATAAATCACTTACAGGGAAAAAATGTAAAAAACACAAACACATGGAGGCTAAACAATGTTACTAAATAACCAACAGATCACTGAAGAAGTCAAAGAGGAAATAAAAAGATACCTAGAGAAAAATGGCAATGAAAACACGATGATCCAAAACCTATGAGTTGCAGCAAAAGCAGTTCTAAGAGGGAAGATTATAGCTATACAAGCCTACCTCAAGAAACAAGAAAAATCTCAAATAACAATATAATCTTACACCTAAAGGAACTAGAGAAAGAAGAACAAACAAAACCCAAAGTTAAGAGAAGGAAAGAAATAATAAAGATCAGAGCAGAAATAAATGAAACAGAAACAAAAGCAAGATCAATAAAACTAAAAGATGGTTCTTTGAGAAGATAAACAAAATTGATAAAACGTTAGCCAGATTCATCAAGAAAGAGGGAGAGGATTCAAATTAAAATTAGAAATGAAAAGGAGAAGTTACAACAGAAACCACAGAAATACAAAGCATCCTAAGAGACTACTACAAGCAACTCTATGCCAATAAAATGGACAACCTGGAAGAAATGGACAAATTGTTAGAAAGGTATAACCTTCCAAGACTAAACCAGGAAGAAATAGAAAATATAAACAGACCAATCACAAGTAATGAAATTGAAACTGTGATTAAAAATCTTCCAACAAACCAAACTCCAGGACCAGATGGCTTCACAGGGGAATTCCCTCAAACATTTAGAGAAGAGCTAACACCCATCCTTCTGAAACTCTTCCAAAAAATTGCAGAGAAAGGAACACAGTCAAACTCATTCTATGAGGCCACCATCACCCTGATACCAAAACCAGACAAAGATACTACAAAAAAGGAAAATTACAGACCAATACCACTGATGAATATAGATGCGAAAATCCTCAACAAAATACTAGCAAACAGAATCCAACAACACATTAAAAGGATCATACACCATGATCAAGTGGAATTTATCCCAGTGATGCAAGGGTTCTTCAATATATGCAAATCAATCAATGTGATACACCATCCATATTAACAAATTGAAGAATAAAAACCATATGATCATCTCAATAGATGCAGAAAAAGCTTTGGACAAAATTCAATACCCATTTATGATAAAAATGCTCCAGAAAGTGGGCATAGAGGGAACCTACCTCAACATAATAAAGGCCATACATGACAAACCCACAGCAAACATCATTCTCAATGGTGAAAAAATGAAAGCATTTCCTCTAAGATCAGGAACAAGACAAGGATGTCCACTCTCACCACTATTATTCAATATAGTTTTGGAAGTCCTAGCCACGGCAGTCAGAGAAGAAAAAGACACGAAAGGAACACAAATTGGAAAAGAAGAAGTAAAACTGTCACTATTTGCAGTTGACATGATACTATACATAGAGAACCCTAAAGATGCCACCAGAAAACTACTAGAGATAATTAGGGAATTTGGTAAAGTTGCAGGATACAATATTAATGCACAGAACTCTCTTGTATTCCTATACGCTAATGATGAAAAATCTGAAAGAGAAATTAAGGAAACACTCCCATTTACCATCGCAACAAAAAGAATAAAATACCTAAGAATACACCTACCTACAGAGACAAAAGACCTGTATGCAGAAAACTTTAAGACACTAATGAAAGAAATGAAAAATAATACCAACAGATGGAGAGATATACCATGTTCTTGGATTGGAAGAATCAATATTGTGAAAATGACTATACTACCGAAAGCAATCTACAGGTTCAATGCAATCCCTATCAAATTACCAAAGGCAGTTTTTACAGAATTAGAACAAAAAATCTTAAAATTGTATGGAGACACAACAGACTCCAAATAGCAAAAGCAGTCTTCAGGGAAAAAAATGGAGCTGGAGGAATCAGACTCCCTGACTTCAGACTATACTACAAAGCTACAGTAATCAAGACAATATGGTACTGGCACAAGAACAGAAATATAGATCAATGGAACAGGATAGAAAGCCCAGAGATAAACCCACACACCTATGGTCAACTAATCTATGACAAAGGAGACAAGGATATACAATGGAGAAAAGACAGTCTCTTCAATAAGTGGTGCTGGGAAAATTGGACAGCTACATGTAAAAGAATGAAATTAGAACACTTCCTAACACCATACACAAAAATAAACTCAAAATGGATTAGGGACCTAAATGTAAGACCAGATGCTATAAAACTCTTAGAGGAAAACATAGGAAGAACACTCTTTGACATAAATCACAGCAAGATCTTTTTTGATCCACCACCTAGAGTAATGGAAATAAAAACAAAAATAAACAAATGGGACCTAATGAAATTTAAAAGCTTTTGCAAAGCAAAGGAAACTACCAACAAGACAAAAAGGCAACCCTCAGAATGGGAAGAAATATTTGCAAATGAATCAATGGACAAGGGATTAATCTCTAAAATATATAAACAGCTCATGCAGCTCAACATTAAAAAAACAAACAACCCAATCAAAAAATGGGCAGAAGACCTAAATAGACATTTCTCCAAAGAGGACATACAGATGGCTAAGAGCACATGAAAAGCTGCTCAACATCACTAATTATTAGAGAAATGCAAATCAAAACTACAATGAGGTATCACCTCACACTAGTTAGGATGGGCATCATCAGAAAATCTACAAACAACAAATTTTGGAGAGGGTGTGGAGAAAAGGGAACCCTCTTGCACTGTTTGTGGGAATGTCAATTGATACAGCCACTATGGAGAACAGTATGGAGGGTCCTTAAAGAACTAAAAATAGAATTACCATATGACCCAGCAATCCCACTACTGGGCATATACCCAGAGAAAACCATAATTCAAAAAGACACATGCACCCTAATGTTCATTGCTGTGCTAGTTACCATAGCCAGGTCACAGAAGCCACCTAAATGCCCTTTGAGAGATGAATGGATAAAGAAGATGTGGTACATATATACAATGGAATATTACTTAACCATAAAAATGAATGAAATTGGGTCATTTGTAGAGACATGGATGAATCTAGAGATTGTCATACAGAGTGGTAAGTCGGAAAGAGAAAAACAAGTATCATGTATTAATGCATATATGTGGAACCAGAAAAAATGGTACAGATGAACCGGTGTGCAGGGCAGAAATTGTGACACAGATGTAGAGAACAAACATATAGACACCAAGGGGGGAAAGCAGGGGGGCATGGTGGTGGTGGTGTGATGATTTGGGAGATTAGATTTGATATGTATACACTGATGTATGTAAAATGGATGACTAATAAGAACCTGCTGTATAAATAATTAAATAATATAAAATTCAAAAAAACAACAAAAAAGATGATATTAGGATGTTAGCAATATTAATTCCAAATCAATTAACATGCTTGATTGGGCATATGTACCAACTCTAATCCTTCAAATTATTTTTTTCTCAGTTTTTAAAATTCTTTGGGATGAGTAACAATGAATACTGAAACTTTATCTGAAATTTTTATATCATTTATTATATTTTATAAGAAGCACATCTGATAAAATGTTACCAATTTTCAATTGTTGACTGTGTAGATTCATGTTATATCATTTTCTGGACTTCGTTTAAAAAAAGAAAAAATGTGGTTTGGTAACAAAAATATTTCAGTGCTTTCAAGTTTTCTCTTAAAAATAGTATAAACATTAAATATATTTATTATTTTGATATAATAATGATGTTAAGTATGTTGCAAAGCACTTTGACAGTTTGAGGGAACAGTTATACTTTTTTTGTCTTCAGACTCTCAACAGAGAGAATTCTCTGTACATTGAAATTGCAAAACCTCAAGCAAGAATCAAAACTCAGGGACTCTTTGGAAAGCCCTGGCTTCCTCCTTCTTCTCCCTTCTTTTACTATAACTAAGTTTGCAAAGTGGAATAGAATGGCTTTAAATCAGCTATCCCTACATATTGAAGGATTAGTTACTCATATTACTTTTAATTCATTGGAAAAGATATCAATTTGCTTCTGCACCTATCCTAATACATATATATATATATATATACATAAAATATATATCAGAACTATAACTTTATATCATTGTCCTTTTATATTGTTTCTCATTTATATTTCTCCAAACTCTTCCTCATAGTATTTAATGACAAGCTTCATGTTTTCTTCCTTAAATTACTCATGTATAAACAAGTAAATCTTTCTTGTTTGCTTTTTTGTGTTCATTGCTGAATTATATATTATTCTAAAATTGTGTTTTCAAAAAAATCCATATGAATTATAACTGACTTTCATATAATCACTTTTACTACATTAACCTAAGTAATAAGTGGCAAAAACTAATTTGAGAGTAACTTTCTGCTTCCAAGGACTATGAGCCCCCATTCACTCATGCGTTTTTGATGTTTTTAATGATATGGAGTCAAATATGTAAGTTAGGACTTTTTCACAGCTTGTATTAATGAGATAACTACTTGAATGATATGAGAGCACACAGTTCAGTATCCCACATGTAGGTGGGTATTGGATGACTAATAGACATATTATCATTATAAGAATTTAATCTGCATACTACTTTCTATATTGTCTACTGATATATCTTATTTTGGCAAAGATGTTTTCCATTTGTTTAATGAATTGTTTCAAAGGTAATCTGTATTTCATTTGTTATTTCATCCCTATTCTTCTGAATAGGAAGATGAAATCATATAAATTAAAATTATGTTGAATACATAGAAATTGAGATATAAAAGCAAGTATTCCTTTAGGAATATTGTATATTGTACTGAATTCTGATGAATGTTTTATCTGCATCGTTCTCCTTTGTACTTAGGACACATTGTGTCATCGAAAATGTGATCCTAGCACAGTGGTGTTATATTGATAAAGTCAGGAGTGCCACTAGATCCCAAGCACTTAAATACATGAAATCATGTATTTATGAAAACAAACAGCCCTATTCTCAATTCATAGATAGTAAAGCTGATATACAACAATAGTTAGAAACATTCCAAAGCCATGTAACTAAAAGTAGCAAAAAAAAAAAAAAAAAAGGGTTGGATTCAGTTTTTAAAAGCAGTGTTCTTCCCTATTACTCTATCATGTAACCTGATATTATTAATATATATATATATTCTTTAAGACACTACAAATGAAGTATTGTGCTGGTGATAAGGAAATTAATCACATTTATACAATCAATCATATCATCTCACTTGAATCTTACAACAACCCTGGGGTAAGGCAAAGAAATTGACTCATCGATGCTGTAGTGTACTTATTTTCATGTCACTGGTAAAAACTTGAATCAGGACTCAAGAAGACCATTGCCTAGATACATGCTTTCTCCTCTATATCAAGAGCTGTTCACAGAAGTTCATCTGCCCTCTCACTGAAACTGTTTACCAATACTGATGGGAAGGTAAGATTGGTATTATTGACTCCATCTCATAAATTTGACAACTGAGGCACCACCTAGAGGGTCAATGAGAGAAGTTAGTGGCAAGGCCAGAATTAGAATTTACTTCTCTAAGCTCAAACTATCTTTCAAAAACATACCAATATCATGTTAAATAAAATGATGACTCTTTACTTGAGTTACTATGTTTCCCCTGAAGGCTATATAAAAAAATTTTAGGTACATAATCTACTATTTCCTAAAAATGTATAAATTGCTCAAAGTGATGCTATAAGGGTAAAAATATTCTTCATAGGTGTTACATAAGAAAATAAGACTGTATAATTCTTAGCTTCTTTGTGCATTAAAAAAATTTTTTTAAATCTCAGTGATTTACAATAAGAACTATTTTCTTCCTCACATTTTATGCTTATGGGTATGAGTCAATGACTTATTCAAATACTCCGTGTGAAGGAGCAGCCCCTATTTGGAATATGAAATTCTCATTTCAGAGGAGAAAGAGCAAGTTGTCTTGTGAAACACAATGACTTTTAAATCTTCTGCCAATGGAACATCTGCTCACATTCCACTGGTCAGGGAAAGTCACATGGCCAAGCCCAACATCAACAGGCAGAGGTTTATCCTTCTCCCACAGCAGGCACCGCAACTCCAGGGAATGTAATCCTCTTACAGTAGGAAATTTTACAGTAGGGAAGTAAAAAATTGTGAACAATCATATCTACACATAGTGTTTAACACAAATTAATAAGTGACAGAATTGGACTTTCAATCTAGGCCTATAGACTTCACAATCATATTGGCCTTTAAAAGACAGCTTATTTTACAGATTAAAATAACATTATAAATTAAGTATATTATTTGTTCTTATGATTAAATGGACAGAGGTGGAATTTCAATTATCATAGGGGACATGCCCACATTTAATTATAAATTCCAATATTGGTTTTCTGTAATGAATCATTTACTTTACTTTTTCTGTTTTGGCAGAAATTGTATTTGCACATTTCACATGACATCAAAGAAGATGTTTAGAAAACAGTAAGTGGTTAATATGACAGTTCTTTTCACAGTTTGCTAATTTAACAAAGGTTCTATTTTTGTCATAATAGCCAACTATGCCTGAGAACATTACCCAATAATTAAATCAAGGTTTTCTCTTTGTTTCCTGGACTATGGCTGTCAGAAAGCTGTATGCCAGATCTATAAATGGGATGCAAAATACAAAGCTTGAAAGGATTAACCACCCATTTCAAGAAGCCAATCTCTGAAGCACTGAGTGACCAAGTGTGTAGGAATCATGAGGTTAGAAATTGCAGATAATAAAAGTCAGTACAATAACATTCTCTTTAGTGTGCCAAGAACACATTGCAACACTGTGAAGAATAAGTTTGTCACCACCTTTCCTATCCTTCTTGTTCATATCCCTGCAGCTGTCTGGTATAATTAGGAATAATTAGTTCTCTCCCTCCACTTTGTACCTTCTCTGTCAGTCCTGGCACATCACAATTTCTGTGCATTTTGAGGATGGTCTTGGTATTGCTGGCAAGCTCAGCTAGCCAGATACAAAGATAGTAGAAAGAGAGCTTGCAGCATAGTGAGTTCTCCACTGTATAGGAAGCTCAGAAACTTTTGACTTCTTTCTTCATTTTTGCAGACAGAGTGGTGCTATAGTTTAGTGGTTAAGAACATATACTCTAAATCCAGGTTTCCTTGAGTTTGAATTCCATTCTGATATTTTCTAGCTGTGTGACCTTTTCCAAAGTACTGTTTTCCAGATTCCATATTTTTTAAATGAGGATAATAGGTTTGTTTTTAGGAGTAAATAAACTAAATTCTATATCTATATATCTCTAACAGCTTAGAATATTTTCTATATAGAGTTAATACCATTTAAAAATAGCTGGTAAAAAAAAATAGCTGGTAAGTGATAGCTAGCTGTAACTACGAGGGATTCATATCAGAAGACAGTATATCAACCATGTTAGTTACCTAATGCTGCATTTGAAGTCATTCTATAATTCAATGGCTTAATACAATAATAATCATTTATTATTTCTCATGGTTCCTGTGAAACTTAAGAATGGCTCAGCTGAGAGATTCTGGCTTGGAATCTCTTGTGAGATTGCAGTCTAATGTCAACTGATACTATAGTCATCTTAAGGTTGGAATGGAGTTGGAAGATCAATTTCCAATGTGGCTCATACGTATGACTGGGAAGTTGGTGCTGGCTGTTGGCTGGGGTCCTCTTTTCATTTCCATGCCCGTCTCTCAGTGGTACTGCTTGAGTGTTCTGGCAGCAGGTGGCTAGCTTTCCCCAGAGAGAGAGATCCAAAAAACCAAGATGGAAGCTGCAATGCCTTCTAAGATCTAGCATTGAAAGACATATACTGTTATTTGCACTGTATTCTATCTGCTGCTCAGTCTAGCACTGTGTCAAGACGAGAGGGTCTACACAAGGTCAGTGATGCCAGGAGGTAAGGGTCCCCAGGGACCTTTGAGGGGGGGCTGGCTAACACCCTAACCTACTTCATAAGGGAGTGAACATTAAATGGAAGAGAAAATCAATTACTTAATGTGCAATGTGAAATACATTTGGAAAAGGATCAGTATGGTTTTGTTAGTGTGATCACTGCATTCTGTTTTTCATAGTATTTCCAAAGGTGAACTTTAATAATAATTGGAAGGCAGCTTGCTGATTATGCATTTAGAATAAGGAAAATTAGGTGGAAGATTAGAATGTTTAGTTACATCAGGCAGTAATAACCTGATACTTGCAGTTTTGAAGTTGCAGTTATACCTGTCCAGATTAAAATCCGTGAGCCAAAGCCAACTACGCACTCACTAGCTGTTCCAGGATGGGATTTGTCAGCATTTGTTTCTGTCACTCTTCAAAAATCTTTTTTCAACAATGACTGACCCTATGTGAATGGCACCTCTTTTCTTCATTCAAACTATTTCTTGGGAGATATTCTGTTCAATTAAGGCCAGCTGAATACCTTTATTTGACCAATTGCCTATTATAGTTTAATGCTTAGAGGAAAATCTCATCAGAAATGATAGGAGACACCTCAATGTTCCCTCTATGCGCTGTGTATAAATCCTATGCTCTGCTCCACTCTTTCCCACTTTTCATGGCTTCATTAGAATTTGTACCTCAGACCCCACATGGGTCTTTCAGAATTTCTTCCCAAATTTATCCTTTACTTCTTCCAGTGGGAGACTTAATCTATCACAATTGGCCTCTCTCACCCACCTCACTCTTTCCTCCTCAGGGGAGGAAGATTGATATAATCTCTCCCCTTTCTCTTGGAGTGAGCTGCCTGTGGAAAATATGTTTTCCTCTAGGTTTGAAAGCATTTTAGGGACAGAGCTCATGAACAGAAGCTAGCTCTAGTCTGAACTGGTACTGCTGGGTTTAGGGGGTAAGTTTAGCCTAGTTCTTCTTTTTGTATTTGGAAATCCAATTACCTTCAAATAAAAGTCACAATCTTTATCAGTAATAAAGATATTTGATTTGCCAAATAAAATTACCTAAAGTATTCTATTCCTTGTTATTTCTTCAGGAATTTTCTCTTTGGTATCACGGTGATGGGGAATAAGGGATTACAAAACCAAAATAGCAATTGCATTCCAACAATGGTTTTTCCTCATCAAAAGGCCTTTATCTGTGATAGACACCATGTGTTTTTTTCACCTCATGAAATCCTTTCACATGAAATTTACCTTTCCTTTTTTGTTATAGGATACTATTTATTAATAGATTTACTTATTATTTACACTTTACCTAAGTTTAGAAAGGATTCTGTTGCTGTTTAAATACTATGCCAGACAATACATTCTAAGTGGCTTATGAATACATTCTTTTTCTCTTAAGTTTACTTCATTTGTAACATCAGTTTTCCAAGTGGGCTCTATGGTAATGAGGTAGGTTATAAAGACAAAGAGACTTGTCATCAGAGACTTGACTTTAAGTCCCAGCTTGTGACTCTGGATAACTCATTTATATATAACTCAATTTATGTTTAATTATATCTATAAATTATGAAGGTTATGAGGATCAAATAAGATAACTTATGTAAAAGAAATTCAAAATTACTATGAAAAATTACAACTAAACCACTAACATAATAAAGTATATCTCTAAGAGTTGCAATTTTACGATATTGCCTCAAGTTTTTGGTGGTTATGGGGGAGGTGACCATATATTCCCTTCTAGAAGATGTTAATAGTCATCATTATGATAATATTTTAAGCATGTATGTATCATGTTAGACAATTTAAAACCTTCTTTTCAAATATGATACTATTATCAGACTCTGGAGATAATAACATATAGCTGTCCCTGACAAATAACAGTTTTTAAAAAGTATAAGCAGATTCTATAATCTATTCTTATGACTTGCTGATAGTAAATAGAATTGTTATGTACATAGGAAACATTTTTTAATATCAAAGAAATATTTGTACTAAATAGAACAAGAGGAATGGGAATACTAACCAAGAATATTCACTGATAGCTATAGTTTATAATTTATGTTATTCAATTCCAAGTTAATTGCAGATTCTTGACTGTGTACATCCAGTATTTATGTTTGTCTCATGGTGTTTAGCTCATCTACACATTGCGATTCTTACTCTAAGTATTTTTTACCTATTTCCATTTTCTTCCAGAGGTAACAAACTAGTGGCCCAAGGGCAGAATCTGGCCCAGAAGGACTTTTGATGTGGGCTGCATAGTGCTCACTTTCTTTAACCCAATATTTAAAATCTGGATATTTTATATAAAAATTCCTATCACTAAATTCTATTGAAAAATTAAAAATTAGAAGGGTTTTAACCATGAGCTCTCATTTCTGCATGGCTGAAATTCAGCGGAGCCAATATTCCTCCTTTCAATGAGGTAAATTCAAATTCACCATAGCCAGCCCCTTCTGTATGTCCCAATTTCCAGCCTCTCCTCCCTGTTTACTTCCTTTGTATGTTATCTGTTGCTCTTAAAGCATTTGCACTTTGGACCTGGTAGAGTTTTCATTCATTTGTTGTCTTCTTGAGTATTTTTCTCTTTGACTTTTGTTTACTATCCCTGAAATACTTCTTATATTAAAGTAGTCCTTCTAATTTAAATCTTAACTGATGAAATTTTAACATAACTATTTTTATTCTTAACATTTATAATTCTTACTCTTGTTACTTTGTGTGTTCTTTGACTGTATAAAGGACACACACAGTGAGACAAAAACATTTATGGATCTTCACAGCTTAAGGGGAGGAATTTATATAATCAGAAACTTGAGGGGCAGAAGTGTTTTTGAGAAAACCAAATTCAGATCATAAAGTGCTTACTGTAATATGTCAGATAATTCCAGATGTTCCTATCTTGTGTTTATCCTTTTTATTATGACTAGTCTGTCTTTTCTTTACCAAATGTGTCTTACAAAGTGGCTGGCAGTAAAAAAGACAAAATATCAACTGTTAAATGAGTTCAATGGATAACACCTGGACTTCTTTTTTTTTGTCTGCATTGGGTCTTTGTTGCTGCAGGCTTTCTCTAGTTGCAGCGAGCAGGGGCTCAGGCTTTCTCTAGCTGTGGTGAGGGGGGGGATACGCTTCTTTGCGGTTTGTGGGCTTCTCACTGCAGTGGCTTCTCTTGTTGTGGAGCACGAGCTCTAGGCACCTGGTCTTCAGTAGTTGTGGCACACAGGCTCAGTAGTTGTGGCTCGCGTGCTCTGGAGCACAGGCTCAGTAGTTGTAGCGCATGGGCTTAGTTGCTCCGTGGCATGTGGGATCTTCCTGGACCAGGGCTCGAACTTTGTCCCCTGCATTGGCAGGTGGATTCTTAACCACTGTGCCACCAGGGAAGTCCTGAACATTTTTTAAATGAATGATTTTGAATTATGGGAGGAAATTTAGCAGGTTGTGCACAAAGTATTAAGTATCTTATTAATATTTTTCAGAAGAGATTTTCTTAGGTGGATTCCTTGCAGTTATTGAAATATTTCTGCTGTTACAGCTTCTTTGTTGAGTTTACATGTCTGTTTCCACACAAAACAAGCTGTGAAACATCCTAGGAGTGATGTTGGTTTGAACAATGTCTTGATAAATGGTTCCAATTTAGGTTATTTGGATGGATAGACCTAATCGCTAATCAGGCATAAGGTAAATGTCCCACTGGCACCCCTTTCATTTGGGATAATTTTTGAAGGAACTTCAAGGAATGCTGCTCCCCTAAAGTGAGAAACACTGTTTCATCATCTGAGAGGAAGCTGTCTTGTTATCTTTCAGGAATATTAGTACTCCTGGTATGCACAAAAGAGAAGCCTCTTTACATATGCATTCCATCCGTGGATTCTGGTTTCTGTCTGAGTTTGGTTAAAATATGGAGATCTGTTTATTTTTTTTAATTAATTAGAATTTGTTTGGGGATTCCTACATTTCAGTTTAGGATGCATATTACTCTTCCATGTGTTTCACACCTCTGGCATAGAAATGCATTCTACCTTGTACTTCAGATAGACCTATATTCTATTTCTACCTAAAAATTCTTTATAGTTTCATCAAGACTTCATTCTTTATCTGTGCTGCTGTCTTCTGATTCAGCTCACCATTTATTACCATGAGACCTTAAGGAAGCATTTTGTTTCTCTCGAAAATGGAACAATTGAACACATCTCTATTTATACTTTCAGAAAGTCCAGATGATAGTATGTACAGAGGTTTTCCTTATAGAGAAGGTGAAAGGAAGATACCATATCTCAGACTTCCTGTTATCCACTATTACTTTGCAGGGCAAAGCTCAAAGTTCAATGCTCATTTATCTCAATTACTAATGGAACACTATTAGAGCAAATTAATTCTGTAACAAAAATCTCTTGGGAATTGTTGGTATGTTCCCAAACACTTATGTGTGCCTTCAACATTTTTGGAGACTGTTGCTCTGTTTCCAGCTCACTACCATGACACCGATTAGGAAGGACAGAGTATAATCCAAATGAATTAAGTGGTCTGGTTAAGTAATTATGCCTAACAAGATGGAGACATAATATATTTTATTTATGTGTAATAAAAATAATGCATAAAATAGAACCTATTTTGCTGAATTTGCAGGAAGAGCATTATTAAATGCTAACAAGTAGTCTCTATTAAATATTTGTCCACAAAATCTGGTTTACTTGACAAAGTTAGACAGTATATAATGCTTTTACAGAATTTTATTCGGTCCCTCTCTTCACAGCACATGTTCAGCTGTCCTTTTTTCCTTCTCTTCTGTAACAAACCCTCAAGCTCCTTACTTTAGACAAAGACTCCATTTAATGTAACCAGTTTAGAGATATGCTCTCTGCTTGAATCCAGCCTAGCCAGCTGAGATATTTCGTCTCTAGTACCTACTGTCAGTGTCCTAATGTTCTTTCAGACTGAATGTCACCGGAGTGTTACTCCTTGATAACACTGCTTTCACCTCAGTAAAAGGCCTTCCATAGCGTCAGCTGCTTAGATGTTTTCTACCTGATTAACTCCTTTTCCCAGCAGCAGTGACACGCTTTTCTTTTTATCTCCAAAGTGGAGAAATATCCATTCAAAGTTGTGTATGGGGGGATATACAGTGTTTTATAGTAACTTGTGTATGTCTTTTTTTAATAATACAACAAACCTTACCACATAAAATTAAAACAGCTACAACCAGATTAAACTTGAAAATAATAATATATAACCTCATTATAGCCTACTCTATATGAAACTATAGTTAATTATATTACTTGGTTATTTTATAACCCTGGTTGATTCATATAAACATATACATATATGTGTATATATAAGAACAAAAATAAACAAATGGGACCTAATGAAACTTCAAAGCTTTTGCACAGCAAAGGAAACCATAAACAAGACCAAAAGACAACCCTCAGAATGGGAGAAAATATTTGCTAATGAAGTAACTGACAAAGGATTAATCTCCAAAATTTACAAGCAGCTCATGCAGCTTAATAACAAAAAAACAAAAAACCCAATCCAAAAATGGGCAGAAGACCTAAATAGACATTTCTCCAAAGAAGATATACAGACTGCCAACAAACACATGAAAGAATGCTCAACATCATTAATCATTAGAGAAATGGAAATCAAAACTACAATGAGATATCATCTCACACAAGTCAGAATGGCCATCATCAAAAAATCTACAAACAATCAATGCTGGAGAGGGTGTGGAGAAAAGGGAACACTCTTGCACTGTTGATGGGAATGTAAATTGATACAGCCGCTGTGGAGAACAGTATGGAGGTTCCTTAAGAAACTACAAATAGAACTACCATATGACCCAGCAATCCCACTGCTGGGCATATACCCTGAGAAAACCATAATTCAAAAACAGTCATGTACCAAAATGTTCATTGCAGCTCTATTTACAATAGCCTGGAGATGGAAACAACCTAAGTGTCCATCATCAGATGAATGGATAAAGAAGATGTGGCATATATATACAATGGAATATTACTCAGCCATAAAAATAAAAGAAATTGAGCTATTTGTAATGAGGTGGATAGACCTAGAGTCTGTCATACAGAGTGAAGTAAGTCAGAAAGAGAGAGACAAATACCGTATGCTAACACATATATATGGAATTTAAGGGGAAAAAATGTCATGAAGAACCTAGGGGTAAGACAGGAATAAAGACACAGACCTACTAGAGAATGGACTTGAGGATATGGAAAGGGGGAAGGGTAAACTGTGACAAAGCGAGAGAGAGGCATGGACATATATGCACGACCAAACGTAAGGTAGATAGCTAGTGGGAAGCAGCTGCATAGCACAGGGAGATCAGCTCGGTACTTTGTGACCACCTAGAGGGGTGGGATAGGGAGGGTTGGAGGGAGGGAGATGCAAGAGGGAAGAGATACGGGAACATATGTATATATATAACTGATTCATTTTGTTGTAAAGCAGAAACTAACACACCATTGTAAAGCAATTATACTCCAATAAAGATGTTTTAAAAATGTATTTTGTATTTTATTTTGTGTATATATATTATACATTTTTGTATTTTTCTCCCTCATTCAGTCTTTAATAGTTTCAGGACTCTCTGAAGGCTGTTTCACATATGCTCACAGACTATTCTCAGTAATAATGTGGCAACTCTAGTTTTATTTCTATCCTTTCCTTCAACCTCCTTTGAATGGGCAGACAGGTGCTTTGAGCACCACTGGCCCTCTTCCCCTCTGCTATGGCTCTTATTTGCTCCCTGGTGCATTTTTTTGGATCCACTGTGTTTCCCACACATCATTCAATTTTTCAGGTAGGCTATGTGGTCTTCTGCCTTCATTCCAGAGACACCAGAGACAAATTTATCAAGTGGGGGAGAATGCCTCTTTCTCCTTTTATGTTACTGCAACAAGTGGACATATCAGCTAATTCTACTGGCAGTTAAAATTTTGAGTGTCTCTAGTATAGTTTATGTGGTTAAATGTGTAGCCTCTGAGTTAGGAGAAGTTCATAGTGATGAAGAATCTACAACTTTATCATATAAGAGGAGAAAATGACCAACCATGAATGAGTGAGGTGTGGATGGCTGCTGATTTGTGGAAACTTGGAGACCTGATGATGACTGCTCAAGTCAGAGGCTTGGAAATGGGAACCATGGTCAGAAGAGAGGTGTTGTGCTTAAGCAGTTGCGTTTCATAAAAATTGTTGGTAGGAGGTGGTGCTTTGATGTGTTAAGCTAAAGCTCAAAAAGTGAGGCCAGGTTACCTCTGCCAAAACTGTGCATCTGTTTAGTCTCTGGGGAACTGATCTGCAAATAAGCCTTGGACCATGGGAAATGACAGAGTAGGTTTTCCTGCTGGACATTTTGTGCTCACTCTGCTGCCCTGTCTGTCTAGTTCCTTTGCCTTCTCTGTCTCATATCCTTGCCCATCCAGTCTTACCTTGCCTGGGCTGATAGTCCATTTGTTAACACATTCTACAAGAAGATAATCAAATCAGTGTTTAAATAGAAATACTGGATTTTTGATAAAAAGGCTCTTTTCAAACATAGCAAAATTTCAAACATAGCAATGTAGGGCTGATATATCATCAGCTCAAGCACCTGGGACTAGGAGACAAAACTGAAAAACAAGCACAATATTCCCTCAAAATCATCTGGTCCTCCTTAAGCCTAAAATTCTGATATTAGGCTACAAATGATACAAGCTCATTTGTAGTATTTTTCTTTTTTTTATACTGTGTTGTCTTTCCAGGAATCCTAAAGACTTTCTGTAAATAGGCTTCTGTGGGGCCTGCACAAGTTATTCCCAAATATGCCTGGAATGAACTGCAAATAAAGCTTAGACTGTAAGAGAGACATCTGTTACATTTGTATTGTATGAACACATAACATTTATTGACATAATTCACATGGCCACAATATTTAGTAGCTATTTCAGATGTCACCAATCACCTACATGTTTCTCCATTTAGTTTTTGAGTGTTGATAAATTGATATTTACAGATTTCATCTTTATAAGTAGCAAAACACATTTTTTAGTTGCTTATTTGGTGAACTATCTCCAAAGTGGAGAGACTAGAGTAAAACTTATGAATAGTTTTATAACTCACATATTCTTCCTTTTTTGTTCATTCAAAAATTTATTGAGCAATATCTAAGTTCAAGGCATTCAATTATGGACTGGCCATATATATGGTAGACAAAATAGACATACTCCATACATTTATGGTACCAACCATGTAAGTCCAGAAAATCATTGAACAATTAGATATACAGATGCAAATAATTAAATAGTATAATAGAGTTACAAAGGTAAAAAAACAGGGAGAGTGACAATTTAGACAGGCATTCCAGGAAGTTCCCTAATCTATCATCTATAGATGATTCAAGATTTGAATCATCTATCTTCCAAACCAAGAACCAAGGGATAACTGCTGTATTTTAACAGAATGAAGGTCACTGTGGTTCTTTGGTTGTGAACTAGGAAAGAGAGGTGTGAGAAGAGGTGGGCAAGATGAGATGCAGGTGTGTAGTGGCATATAGGCTATTGTAAGAATTTAAGACGTTATCTCAGGCATAGTGAAAAGCAATTGAAAGGTTTAGAGCATGAGATGGATAACAATTTTATTAATTTTTTTAAAAGATCACTTTGTTTTCTGTTTGATAAATAGAAAGGTGGGGTGGGGGATTGTAGTTAGGGAAGCCAATCAGCAGACATTTACAGTAGCTCAGACAGAAGGTGATAGTGAGTGGTTCTATGTCAGTGGGAATGGAAATTGACAAAATGCAGATATCAGAATGACCTTTTGGGAGTAAAATTGTAGTGTCTGCTGATGCTGAGTTGTCAAAATTCTCTTTCATATCTATGGCTTGAGGATAAGCCAATATAGAAATTTGATGAAATGTGTTATCTCATTTAAAGTTAAGAATACTTAAAACTTACGCATAAGTTCATTTCTTTCTTAGAATATGATTACTCAATTGTGCATTTATTCAAAACATTTATTAGCAAAGCATTGTGCCAGGCATTTTACTAAGTAGTAAAGATATAAACATGAATAAGATATGGTCCTTGCTTCAGAAGCCATAATTATTCTGCAAGAGATTGACAAATAAACAATTATATGCAAGCAAATTTTGCTCATGAATATTTATGAAACAATCCAAACAGAGTATTAGCAAAACAAATCCATTGATGTACAATAATGATAGCACATCATGACCTCATTGGTTTTGTCCTAGGAATTCAAAGGTCAGTTAACATTAGAAAATATGTAATGGATTAAAGGGGAAAACATATAATCATCTCAGTGGGAACTTAAAAAAGAATCTGATAAAGTTCAATGCTCCTTCATGATTAAAAATCACTAATTGAGTAAAAAAAGAAGAAAATTCCTTTTATTTGCTAAGAAATATCTACCAAAACCTACAGCATGTATTGTTTTTAATGGGAGAAATTTAGAAGCATTCCCTTTAGACTCAGGAAAAAGAACAAGGTGCCCACTGTCTCACTTTTTTTTTTTTTTTTTTAGTACCACACTGAGAACCCAACCAGTACAGGAAAATAAGAAAAACAATTAAATTCCACAGCAATAGGGAGGAGAAAAAACAGGGTTCAGGGCTATTCTGTATCAGATTGGACTAAGCTTTCTAAGGTAACATAAAAACATCAAAACCCCAGGGGGTTAACACAAAAAATTTTTACTTCTCAATAATATACTATTGGATTCAGTATGTCAAGAGCTGTGAAGGATCTGATATTTTACCCTACTTACAAGCTATAAATCAGCCTGATGCATCAGAGGTAACTGACTTTATTACCCATAGCAGCAAGCAGTGTGTGGATCATGTTTGCTTTGTTCCTATTATCTAGTCTCTACAGGACAACTCAAAGACAGCCAGGTTACATCTCACAGTCAAGGGACTGCATTACAGGAGAGGAACCCTGAGCCTGAGAACCTGAATGTTTTATACTAGAGAGTAGCATGTCTGCCCTTTGCAACAGTGTGAGACTATTTCTACCCTCCAATGTTGTTTGTTATACAAACACTCTTGAAAAGATAGTCCAGACAGACAGTCACTGCCTTTGCTGGTAAACGTGCAGAAGTACAAGAAACCAATGAAGAACTGTCTCCCAAGACAATAAAACCATTCTTCTCATCCCATCCTTAAGGATTCAGATTCTCTTCTGTCTCTCACACATGATCTTGTCACCAAATCAGGGGAAGAGAGTATATGGAGAAATCACACCCATCCCCAAATGCTTAATTTCAGTGGTATCAAGCAGTACTCTCTCTCATAGTCCATTCTGTAGACAAAACCCCTCAAAATGGAGGTATATGGACTATTTGGCAAACATATGGCATCTGCCAAATTTCAAATCAATATTGCACAAAATTTTAAAAGAACTATTAGCTGATTTTGAATATTAATGGAAAAGTAAAAGCCTAAGCAGAACCAAGATACTCCTGAAGAAGAGTAAGATAGGAGATCTGCCATATTTTGTCACCATATATTCAGACCTAATAAAACCTAAAATAAAACCCACTAAATTTTAGCATAAATAGGATGAAATAGAGACCACAGAGATATCTATGCATATATAGAAACTTGGTATACAACAGATTGTAACCAAGCAGGACCCTGTGGGACTTTCCTGGAACAGACCCCCCATGTCCTCTACCTGGCTAATGTTTGTAGAAAATCTTTAGTGTCCCAGCCTATCCTGAATCACAAAAGCTTAGCTCAAGAATTAATGATTGAAAGGATGTGAACAAAAATAGCAACAAAAATAGCAGTTGGGCCAGGAGAACTGGTAACAATTTAAACTGTAAGTCATCCATTTAGCAGTCACAGAATCTTTAGTTCCTTCCTGAAGTACATAGATAACAGTATCTGATGCACATTTCTGAGTTGTTTTACAGAATCTAAAGTCCCCACCAAATAGAAGAAGTTAACTACATGATGACCATGAGCAGATAGCCCCAGGATTGTCTGAGGATTGATAATGTCAACCACTGTGACACCACCCTGTTACCTCACCATCAACCAATCAGAGAATTATGCAGGAGCTGATCACATATCCTGCAATTCCTCTCTCTCCCTTTGCCCTTAAAATCTCTTCCCTGAAACTCATCAAGGAATTTGGGTTATTTTGAGCATGAGCTGCCTGGATTTCTTCTTTGGCGCCTACAATAAATACTGCACCTTCCTTCACCACAACTCTGTGTCAGTAGATTTGCTTTACTGTGCACAGGCAAGGGAACTGAAGTTCAGTTCAGTGACAAGATGACTGAGGAAAGAAAGGTCTGTTCATTAAATGGTGCTGAGAAAATAGCCAAACTATACAGAAAAAAAAAATGTGTTTCTTAATTAAAAATGAAAATGCACAAAAATCTAGATTTATTATGCATTTAAGGATAGATGGAAATTAAAACAAATAGAAGAAAATGATAAAGAATAACTTCATGACCTCAGGGTGGGTAAGAATTTATTAATTACAACAGATGCTAACAATAGAAAGAAAAGATGGTTAAAGTAGAACACATTAAAAATTTAAACTGCTATTCTCCATAGAGCATAACAAGGACACTGAAAACATAAGCCACAAAACAAGAAAATATCTGCAATGCATAAAATTGATAAATGTTTGATACCAGGATATATAAATAACTCATAAATCAACAGAAAATAAAATTTAAACAAAACTGTAGAAAAATCAGCAAAGACACGAAGAGGTATTTCATAGAAAAGGAAATAACTGCTTAGTGAACATATGAAAAGATATTTAGTCTTGTTAGTAATCAGATAAATGTAAAAGAATGTGAGAGGTTCCTATTCCATGGTCCAAATTCACAAAAATTTAGAAGTCTGAAAATACCAAGTGGTGGTAATGATATAGAGTAATGAGAACTTATTTGATGTGTAAGTTGAATTAGGTCAATAACATTCTAAGACAATTAGCCATTACCTAAAGTTAAACATGGACACACACTAAGACTCAGCAAATTTATTTCTTGCCATATACTCTAAAGAAACTCCTGCCTATGACAATATCCTGTGCACAGAATATCCTATACCTAGAGACATGCATAAGAATTATTGTGGCACCTGTGTTTGTAATATTAAAAACCCAAGGGTATGAGCAATTTCTTCATTGACAAAAGGTTAAATTAATTGTATTCTAAGACCACCATGAAAAAGTAAATGGCAGAGAAAATAAATCAACTACAGCTACATGCAACAGTATGCAAACACATTAGAATCAATATTAAATGAAATAGTTTAAAATAAATATGTGGGATAAATCTAGAGACTTAGAAAAACTGAAAATAAACAAGAAAAAGATGAACAAAAATTCAGAGTGATTATCTCTTGGGGGCCAAAGTGATTTGAAAAAGGAGAGGAGCAATTGTTAGTTTCAATGGATTGAAAATGGTCTAGTCTATAAGTTGAGTGCTGAAGTATCAAGTGTTCATTTTATTTTTATATTTCAAACGTATTTATGTGTGATATCATTTTATACACACACATAGATATTAAATATGCAACATGAAAGGAGGAAAATGATTAATTCTCTGGGTTAATAACAATTAATTCTCTGGCTTTAAGTGTGTTAAGGAACATTCCAAAAAGGGGGCAACAATTGGGAGAGAATTTGCAGGGTAAGTAGCTTTTCGTCAGGTTAAGAGAGGGGAAAAAGGCATTCTGGGAAGAGAGTACTTAACAAGGACAAGAAGTTGTAAAACTGTCTGGAATGTGCAGAAAAGCCAAGCATTCATGATGGCTATGGTGTAAGTTAGTGATTAATAATATAAAGTCTGAAAAATTCACTAGGGTCAAATTTTTTTTTCTTAAGTTACTTTTTTAAAATTGAAGTATAGTTGATTTACAATGTTGTGTTAGCTTCAGCTGTACAGCAAAGTGATTTAGTTTTATATATATATATATATATATATATATATATATATATATATGTTCTTTTTCAGATTCTTTTCCATTTTAGGTTATTACATGATCTTCACTATAGTTACCTGTGCTATACAGCAAGTACTAGGGTCAGATTTTGATTCTAACATTTTATGTTAAAGAAATTGGATTTCACTGCATAAGCATGAGAACATTAGCTTAAATTTAAATCAAGTGCACTTTCATATTCAGATATAGGAAGAAAAGCTGGGAAAATTCTTGTGATGATTAATTTTATATAACAATTTGATTGGGCCATAGCATGTCCAGGTATTTGATCAAACATTATTCTGGGTATTCCTGTGAGGGTGTTTCTGGATGAGACTGACATTTGAATCAATAGACTGAGTAGAGCAGTTTGTTCTCTCTATTGTGGTGAACCTCACCCAATCAGCTGAAGTCCTGAATAGAAAAAAGGGCTGAGCCTCACCTGGGTAAGAGAAAACTCCTCCTGTCTGACTAAATTCCTCCTGTCTGACTACCTTCAAACTAAGACTTTGGCCTTCTTTCTGCCTTCAGACATGAACCGTTACAGCAGATCTTCCTATGTCTGGAGCCTGCCAGCCTTCAGACTGCAACCACACCAACAGCACTCCTGGATCTCCAGCCAGCCAACTCACTCTGAAGATCTTGAGATTTGTCAGTTTGTCAGTCTCCATAATACATGAGCCAATTCCTTACACTATTCAATCAATATCCACCCCCTGCCTCCCTCAAGAATGTATATATTCTATTGGTTTGTTTCTCTCAAGAACCCTGATTAATACAATTATTAAAATCATGTTTGATGTTATTGACGAACCAGTAAGTAGTAAAGAATTACATCAGAACTGGGTGAAAGGGGGATGATCAGAAAATTTAACTCAGATTTGGGGGTTTCTGCATGTTGCTAGAAGGGGTAATTGAGAGGGGAAGAGGCTGAGAGAATCTTTTGAGGATTTTTGTAAAGGTAAAGTGTCAGAAATTGATATCCAGGACCTATCAAGGATGGAAAAAATCCCTGGTATACCCTTCTTGTTTTAGGTTAGAACCTAAAGAGTTGCAACCTAGGAATAATGGTCAACCAGAATAGGTTTTCCATGGCCTGTAACTCGTATTGGAAAATGTAAATCTATAAAATTAGATATAGGTGATCCTAGATTTTAGGTGCCAAGAGGCACCTGGAGGAAGCACACCAAAATACTCATGGAAGAAGATAATACTATCCTACTTCTCAAAGTTACTTCTACAAATATTTTCCAATAAATGTTGGACACAGATATTAAAATTATCAGGCCCACAAAGAGAAAAGAGAGAAGGGACAACAACAACAACAAAACCAAAAGAAACAACAGAAAACAGTAGACATTAAATAGAAAACAATTAACAATTGTTATGAAACAGTCCTATAAAGTGAAGAGATACTGGATACTCACATACATTTAAGATTGTGGTAGTTCCTATATTGAATGCAATAAAGGACAAGAACAGAATTTAAGCAGAAAACTGGAATATGTAAAAAATAAATAGAAATCTGAGACTTGACAAATTCAATAACCAAATGAAGAATCAAAACAGTTGATTAAACAAAATATTGGATAAATGGAGAGGAAATAATTCTGAAGAAAATAGTTTAATGAAGCAGAATGGAGGAAAAGATATAAAAACTAGAAGGAAAAAAATAGAAGTCATAGAGGATACAAGGGAAAGGTCTAATATATGTTATTCAGAGTACCATAAAGAGAAAAAAGGAGGAAGAGGGCAGATGAAACAATATTTGAAAAAGATAATGTCTTATCATTTTCCTAAACCGTTAAAAGATATTGTACATCAGATCCTGAACCTCTACAAGCTCCAAGCAATAAAATTATGAAGAAAACCTAACCTAGGAACATCACACTGTATTAACTTTCTATTGTGGCATAACAAATTACTACAAACTTAGTGTAAAATAGCATCCATTTGCTGACTCACATTTCTGTAGATCTGAAGTCCAGCACTGCTTAGCTGGGTTCTCAGGGCATCAAAGAGTGATCTCATTCTTGTTTTGGTTTTCTTGTGTTTGTAGGACTGAGATTTTTGTTTCCTTGCCACTAGAAGTTGGGGAGGCTCTCAAGAGGCCACCTGCATTTCTTGCAACATGGTCCCCTCCATTTGCAAGCAAGCAACTGGTGCATCAAACCCTGACTTTAAGTCCCTGACTTTTACTGCTTCAAGTCCCTGACTTTCTGTTTTGTTACTCTTTGGAGACCAAGCTCTGCTTTGAAAGGGTTCATGTGATTACATTAAGCTCACCTGGATGAGCTCCCTACCTAGAGATCAACTAATGAGATCTTAAATTACATTTACAAAGTCCCTCACAGGAGTACCTAGTTTAGTATTTAATTGAATAATTGGGAGGTGTGTGTTCATCAGGGACCAGGAATCATGGGGGTAATCTTAGGATTCTGCTTGCCATACACACTAAAACTATTGAGGGAAAAAAAGAAGACAAAAAGAAACTATTAAAAGCAGCCAAAGAGGTGGAAAAATAATCAAAGTATCTTCTAAAAACTGCTCAACCCAGAATTCTATACTATGTGAAAATATCCTTTGGGAATTATAATTGAAATAAAGATAATTTCAGACAAGTTAAAGCTGAGAAAATGTATCACCATCACTGTCAAACATATAATACAAAAATATTCAATGGGGCTTCCCTGGTGGCGCAGTGGTTGAGTCCGCCTGCCGATGTAGGGGACACGGGTTCGTGCTCCGGTCCGGGAAGATCCCACATGCCGCGGAGCGGCTGGGCCCGTGAGCCATGGCTGCTGGGCCTGTGCGTCCAGAGCCTGTGCTCCGCAACGGGAGAGGCCACAACAGTAAGAGGCCCGCGTACCGCAGATAAAAAAAAAAAAAAAAAAAATTCAATGATGTTCCTCAGGCAGAAGGAAGATAAGCACAGATGAAAGTTCAGAAGTTCAGAATGTATGAAATAAAACAGGTAAATCTGAATGAATATTGAATAAATAATAAAATATCTTGAGTTTTAATCATTCATAAAATTGAAATATGTGGAAATAATGTCAAATAATTCAAAAGGAGGTAAGTTGAATTACATTGTTTTAATGTTCCTTGCATTACCTGGGAAGAGAGTAAAGTACTAAGTAATATTAGATTTTGATAAGTCAAGGATGCAGTTTGTAACTGCAAAGGAAATTACTAAAATAAATTATAAAAAGTGTATACCAAGCTAACATTAGGAAAAAAATAGAAAAAGAAAAAATAATACAAAATGTGGTAAGAAAAAAGAGAAATTTAAAATGGGGGGTACAAAAAGAAAGCAACTAATAAGATGTTAGATCTAAACCCAAATACATCTGTTATCATGTTGCATATTGGTTAAAGACCAATAAAGGACAAGCTTTATCAGACTGTATTTTTAAAATTCCAAAATATGCTACTTACACAAGACATATCTAACATACAAGTTTATAGAAAATTTGAAAGCAAGTGGTGAGAGAACCGTGTACCATGTAAACAATTAACAAAAGAGAGCCAGAGTAACCATATTTATGTCAAGCAAAGTACAGTTTAAGAAACAAAGAAGACACAACACAATAATAAAAAAAATAATAATCAAATTACCAGGAAATATAAAATTCTAAATCTGTGTTCAGGTAACATAGGTTCAAAATTTATAAAATGGAAATTAACACAGTACAAAGAAGAAAGGACAAATCCACAATCACTGAGGAAGAGTTTTAATAGACGTCTCTCAGCAACTGAAACAACAAGAAGATAAATAAATTAAAATGGATTATACTAACAATCTTAGTCCAGCAATGCATTAAAATATATATCATGGATTAAAAATCAATATAGTTTACTACACCAACAGAATAAAGAAAAATCATATGTTTATCTCAATAGATAAATAAAAAGTGTTTGGTGCAATTTCAAATTTATTTATGATAAAATCTCTGCAAATTAGGAATAGATGAGACCTTCATACATCATATAATAACAGGTGTCTACAAAAATCATAGAGTACACATCACAGTAATGAAATTTTAAAGTGTTCCTTTAGAGGTCAGAATCAAGACAAGGGTACCTGCTATCACCCTTTACAGTCAACATTACACTGGAGACCCTTGGAAATTCATTAAAGCAACAAACAGAAACTACAGGTTATAAGCATTAGAAATAAGAAATAAAACTATCATTATTTTATGGTTATGTACATAGATCTAAAGACTATTCAGATATATTAGAATTAATAAGTGAGTTCATCCTAAACAATTAGATGCAATCAAGCCAAATATAGTGGGTTACTCATTTCATATGCTTAAAGCAGTAATATGTGTTACTCCATTATTACCCACTGTACAGTGTTTTGAATGTCTAAAATGATTTACTTTTAAAAATTGTCATTTTTCTGATTATAAGGCAATATATATTTATTTTAGAAACTTTGGAAAGTAAATAAAATTATAAAACTGGAAACTATTTAAAATACAATGGTCCATCAGAAATGAGATAACATTTTAGAATATCTTTTTTCAGATGTGGTTAGGTGGACCTCTAAGTTTTAAATATTTTTAGAGAGAAAAGATTAGCACAGAAACATTTTCTCACAATGTTTCAGATGCTTCATTTAAAATACTTTTGGAGGGGCTTCCCTGGTAATGCAGTGGTTAAGAATCTGCCTGCCAATGTAGGGGACACAGGTTCAAGCCCTGGTCCAGGAAGATCTCACATGCTGCGGAGCAACTAAGCCCGTGTGCCACAACTACTGAACCTGCTCTCTAGAGCCTGTGAGCCACAACTACTGAAGCCCACGTGCCTAGAGTCCATGCTCTGTGACAAGAAGCCACCGCAGTGAGAAGCCCACCCACCACAACGAAGAGTAGCCCCTGCTCTCTGCAACTAGAGAAAGCCCACGCGTAGCAAAAAAGACCCAACGCAGCCAAAAATAAATAAATAAATGTATTAAAAATAATAATAATAAAAATAATTTTGGAGAATAATGATATGAATTAAAATATTTTTACTTTAATTAGGAAAGATTGTAATCAAACCAGTTAAGAAGTTAATTTAATATCTGGTAACTGACACTGACAAAAACAGACATTAAAATGTATATATTTAGCTAATTTGGATTTTCCAATTTTTTAAATCTTAAAATTCCCATTCCCTTTTACCTTTTTATACTTTCTAAAAGTCTGACAGAAACAGGGACCATAAAAAATGCATTCAGCAAATTTGCTAGATATGTTTGGGTAAAAGTCAACTGTAAGTCCCTATAACATGAATATATATATGAGAAATAAAATTTTTACAAAAGGAAGCTCTTTATAATAGCCACAGAAAACAACAAACAACTGAGAATAAGCTTAAGAAATTTCATATAAAATCTCTAAACAGAAAACTTAAAAAAAGAATTGAAAAATATTATTGTAGACCTAAACGATTGGCAGGCTATGCTCATGATTTGTATGACTTGATCATTACAATTAAAGATGCCAATTCTAGTCAAAATGATCTATATATCCAATGCCATCCCAGTTAACATTTCAATAGAAATTTTGATATTGGTAAGCATTCTCCAAAATAAAAATTTCCAGAAAAGTGCAGACTTTCTTGAAAAAGAAAAACAAACTGGAACAATTTTTATTCTTGACTAACACTATGTATAAAAGTCTGGCAATTAGACAATATGATATTTATGCAAGGGCAGTCTAATAGAATGGAACAGAAGAGTGAGTTTGAAAATTTACCCTATGTATATCTGGACCCTTGATTCATGAAAATTGTGCTAGTGCAGGGCAATTGCATCTGGAAAAATTTAAAACTTGATCTTACGTCACACCACCCCCAAACTCCTTCCATATGTTAAAATATAAATTTCCTAGAATATAATATTATATACTTAATGACCTTAGTATAGATAAAAACTTACATAGCACTTTATAAAAAAGGACTAACCACAAAAATGTTATAAATCAGACTATAATTGAAATAAGAACTTCTGTGTCACAGAAGATATCATTTAAAAATTGAAAATTTAAGCTATAGTGTGGGAAATTACATTTGAAACACTTATTAAGAACTTCTATAATTAATAAGGGAAAGTCAAAAATTACAAAAGAAAATATTGACAAGAACTCTAAACAGGCATTAAAAAAGGTATTCAAGTGGTCAATAAACATTTTTTTAAAAAGGCACTAAACTTCCTTAGCAATCAAGGAACTGGAAATTAAAATTATACTGTGAAACCACTATCAACCCACCAAAATGGTTCACATTTAATGAGAACAATGTACAGTTTTAGTGAGTAAATGGAGCAACAGGAACTCTCTCACACTACTGATGGAAGAGTAAATTGTACATGAGTTGGGAGGGAATGCACAGTCACAGAAAAGGTTGAGAATTTTGAGATCTCATATCCCTGAACCTTGCTAATTGAAGCAGTAACACATCCTTTTGCCTCATTAAAGATTTTGGCTACCCGTTGTTGTCTCAAAAGGGGATGCCAATTTTCCTTGTAACCAATCTCCATCTTCTCCAGGTCCATGAGAGTGAAATCCCAGCATAGAAAAAGGCAAAGTACCAGAACTGTATGGGAAAATATATATATTTTGAATATATATATTTGAATTGTGTCCTCCCAAAAAGACATATTGAAGTCCTACCTGCAGTACCTCAGAATGTGATCTTATTTGGAAATAGTCTTTACAGAGTAATCAACTTAAATTAAGGTCATTAGGGTAGGTCTTAATCTGACTGGTATCCTTATAAAAAGGGGAAATTTGGACATAGAAGCAGACATGTATAGAGAAAAGATGATGTGATGACACACAGGGAAGGATGGCTATGTTGCTGATATGGTGCAGCTAAAAGCCAAGGAACACCAAAAATTGCAGGCAAACACCAGAAGCGAGAAAACACAAGGAAGGACTATGCCCTAGAACCATCAGAGAGTACAGCTCAGCCAACACCTTGATTTTGGGCTTTTAGGCTCCAGATCTATGAGAAAGCGAATTCTGTTATTTTAAGCCACCCAATTTTTGGTACTTTGTCATAGCAGCCATAGAACACTAATACAGTGGGTGGATTCAATGGTCATTAAATAAGGGAAATTAAAATATCAGATTAGTTAGAGTCAAATTCATGGGTGCACTCACCTGGGATTCAGGATTTAACATGGTAGCTTGAGCATTTGGGACTGCTATTAATAACTCATTAAATTGGTTAATTAATGTTTGGACTCATTGATGGCTTTATAGTTAATGAGGGTGAAATGCTAGACTTTCATTGGCATGCTGAAAACGGAGTATGAATGCTTGGGAAGATGACAATTTTGGAATGGGTTATAAACTAATTGCTCAACTAACTACTCCCTCAGCATCCTCGTCACTAGGGCCCAGAGGATATGCTCTTTGCCAAGACATAAAGAATCACAATCATGAAGGGGCTTTGATGTGTTGTGGAGGCTGTCATGGGAAGCCAGAGTTAACTGTGGTAGATGACCTAATCTTGATGGAAATCATGAGCCCCATAGGGATAGAATTAAATGGAGGCACAATTATAAAAGTAAGCTACAGGAACAGAATAATAAATACACTTCTGACCTTTTGGAATTTTTGGGCAATGGCACATTGATCACAAATAGATCTCAAAATAGAATAGATGATACTTGACATACATAAGTGCTATGTTAATTACTTTTTGCTGCATAACGAATTACCCCAACATTTAGCAGCTTAAAACAACATGCATTTATTAACTCATAATTTCTGAGAATCAGGAATTTGGGAGAAACTTAGCTTGGTGGTTCTGGTTACTGGGTTTCTCATGAGGTTACAATAAAAATGTCAGCCAGAGCTTCATTCATCTGAAGGCTTGACTGAGACTGGAGAATCCACTTACATGGCTATTGGCCAAAGGTCTAAATTTCTTGCTACACAAATCTCTTCATAGGACTTCTTGTGTTTCTTTCATGACATGGCAACTGAACTCCCCCCAGGAAGAATGTGAGCAAGGAGGAAACCCAGATCGCTTTTCTTCATATAGTTACAGAAGTCATACAATATCATTTCTGCCATATTCTTTTCATTCAAAGTTAAGTCACTAAATGCAGCCCACACCTAAGGGGAGGAGAATTAGATTTCACCTCTTGAAGGGAGTACTTGTACATTTATTTGCTAGAAGATACCTAACTTGAATCACCATAGTGAAGATTCAAAGATTTTTGCTGAGTTTTGTGCACATATATGTTTTTTCACAGACTTGGAAATGGTGGGGAAGTCAGTGTACTTTGAGTAAGGACACTGAGACACACCCAAAAGGATATACTGTGACTTTTTCTCAAGCCATTACCATTTACGAGACTGGCTATGCACTGGAGAATTGGAAATGCTGAGACTTTCTGAAGGATATTAGATACTGATTCTGAACTACTGCTAATCCTCAGAAAGAAAAAATGTCATCATGGCTTACTGTTCAAAGTGCCAGCCAAAGAAAGCCGGTGATGCCAGACATTGTGCTCCAATTCTACCTGAGAGTAGAAGGCTAGTGGGACAGTAGATAGCTGGGTCATGCATTTTTTTTTAACTGTGGAGGTTGGTATTTTCATTCAGACAAATGACAAGATTAGGTACTGACAGAAAAAGTGTTGGACTCTGCTACTCTCTGTCTCTCTAGATCCACACTTCACCTTGTTTCACCCTGCTTTGTGCCTGGGAAGGCTCAACTTTAGGGACTTCATGGAAAAAAACTACCTTGTCCTATGCATCCCAAGCACCAGTAGAAAATCAGAGGGTGGCAAGAGAGTGAAGTTTAGGTATTTATTTCCCTGAATCTGTGTTTATTCCTCTAGCTCCTTCTCTTTCCTCAAGTAAGCAGTGGCTGCTTTCCTCTATTGAAGAGCATGGCTACTATAGCTACTGTTGTCTCACTGAGTAACTATGGTAACTAGTTCCTTCAGAAAATTATTTCCATTGGGATATGTTGAATTTGAATGTGACTATATTAAGCAGGTAGCTGGATATATGGCTTTGAATCTCAGATATGATATAAGAACTATATAGAAAAAGATCTGAGCATGATCAGTTTAATGATGATAGCTCAAGTCATACAGGGTGATGGAGGATACTTGTAGAAAGTGTACACAATGAGAAGAGAAGAGGGCTGGTGCGTTTCCTTGGGGGAAAACTCATGGGGTGTTTAAGTGACAGTCTCCTTTTTAATGACAAAGGAGATTAAAAAGACATGGTCAGTGTAGAACAAGAACCAGTGTTCATAGATGCCAGGGAACATTTCTGAACTAAGAGCTGTCAACGTTATGAAATGAGGTAAGATCAAGTAACATAAAAACCCAAAGATATTCAATACATTTAGAAGTATGGAAGAACTAATGAACTTGGTAAGAATGATTTCAATGTACTAGGGGTAGCAGAATACAGGTATCAATAGTTTTGAATCAGGAGCAAATAGATGGTGAAGAAATAAAAGATTTCACAAATCTTGTTTGTGAAGGAGAGGAGAACAGATGATTAGAAGATTTACTGGAGTTGGAGAGAGAACAAGGAATATGTGGGGGAGGAAAAGTAACTTCTCTCTACCCTTCTAGGTTCTTGGACGAGACTCCTTGGTAATAGAAGACAGATTAACAAGAGAAAAACAAACAGAAGTTTAAAAACATGTACACTTTCTGTATAGGAGATACCCAGGAAAAACTGAGTAACAACCCCAAATCTCCCAAGCCACTATATTAAATACCATCGTCAGCTAAAAGTAAAAGAGTTTGGAGAGTGGGGGAACCAGTTATGGGAGACTGCTAGGAAATGCTCAGTAAATAAAAGTGAGGTTATGCAGATCTGAATCTTTGCCTTCTCCATATAATAAAAGATTCTGGAGATTTAGTCATCCTTTTCTTCCTGGGACAGAGTGAGAGAGAAACTCTTACAAATGGAGATTTCCCTTATAAAAGTAAATGCCTCTTACAAAAGGGTAACTTCTACTCCATTTTCAGAGTTTTCGCTGTGTCTTCTGTTTCTTAAAAATTATCAACCTAAAATAATACTTATGCCAAAGAGGCATATTTTGAGGTGGCAAATTCTGCTCCCCTTTAAATACATGTAAGTATGCCTAAAAGATAGATGAAAAAAAGAAAAACAGAAGGAAGGTTTTGAGGTAATAAGACATGGAACTCTTAGATGACTTTCCTACTTTCCACTTTAAAGAAGCATATATACTGACTCTGTTTGGACCTTTGATTCAGAGTACATATATTAGGTGACTGTTGGTTTCTTTCCAAGTCATTGGTCTCTATTTTGACTTTCATTTTTTTCCCTTTTCTTTACTATCTCTTTGAGCTTGCTTGATAATCCTATGCTGGATCAGTTTAATAATGTATTTGTTTCCTCTAAATTTTTGGTGAAGTAGTCCTAATTTGCCATTCTAAGCCAGAAAAGACAGGAGAGAAGATAGATTCTACAATTCTTCTACAAATTCTATCATTTACAACTGTGGAAACCAATATCTCCTTTTTCTCACCTGACCAAATTATATAACCCAATTATTCATTGTAACAGAAGTCAGGCATCCATGATGTTAAAGAAAAAATTACTCTGACACTTGTTAAAATAGTAAGAAAGACTTTGTTCAAGACTATTGCAATAGGGGTCAATTCTATGGCAATAAGGAAGAGGGATTGTGCTCAACTCCAAATATAGCAAAGATAACTAGAGATTTATAGCCAAGGAGCAGAGTAAGGGGGTCAGTGAATGGAAAATAACTAAGAGAAGACTTCAAGGGATTTTTGCTAAACTGACAACAGGATTCTTGCTGAAGTCAGGCCAAAATGACCAAATATCAAGGACAGAGGATGAGAAACTTGACAAGACATTAAGGGTTGAGGGATTCTTGCTAAACCAACTAAGCAGTATTCTTTGCTGAAGGTTGTCCAAGGTAGAAGCCTGGATAAGAAGAGGGATCAGAGGTGCCTAACTAAAGTTTGGTTGAGGAAGAAGTTTTGTCAACGATTATGGTGAGATAAACTAGTTGGATTAATTTGAATCTGATTAAAAACATATTGGCTAATGGAAGCCAGATAATATTTTATGACTGAACAATGTAAAACATTATCTTAGTGTATTGAAAACTACAGCATTCTACTGGAAGGAGTTCATGCTATTAAGGAAACAACAAAAGAAAACAAAATAATGTAACTTCCAATGTAATTATTTTATTATTTACTAGATTAACTAGAACTATGTGAAAAATCATGAAGAAATACATTGTCAACTGTAAGAAATTTTCCCTTTCATACCAACTACATAAGTAAGCTACTTGTATATGAACTTGTTCAGGGGGAAACATTTAGTCAAAGCTATGGCTTTCTCTTTTTTTTTTTTTTTTTTTTTTGCCTATTATTTACTATGGTAAACAATAAAATAGAAATAAACTCAAAGAAAGTAAGTCACAAAAGAAAGAAATTCAAAACTCCAGTCAACCAAAATGAATTTTCTAGTTTTCTTAGGATGTTATTTCCTTCCAATATATTATCTGGTGATATTGAATCTGCAAATCAACAGTTTAAATAATTTCGTATTGACTATGCATATCATACTGTTTAGATTCAATGAGAAAGAGGGCCTCAAAAGCAAAGCAGCAACAGAACTTAATAGTTTTGACTATTATTCTGTTTCTGTTAGACTTAAGAGAATATACATTTTAATAATAACTTACCTTTCAAATGCTGAAAGCAAGAAAATGAGTTTTACTTTTTCTTGAAGCATTGCAAGGTAGACATCATTGTTCTGAATTTTTTTTTCATATGATGTATCACTAATTGTTTTTAAATGGGAAGATAATAAGGACTTAATCTTTCCAACTCTGATTAAGGAAATAATCATTCAGTAAAGTCAGATTGGCTCTAACATCTACCAGTATTTTGCTACTCATTCATATAGTCAATCTTCTTTAACGTAAGCAAATCTGTTAGTGAAAAATACCAAGGGATCTTTTATAAAGAACTCTGCAAAATATGTCAACTTTTTATATTTTCCAAGTTAAAAAAAAAATCCCCTCTGGAACTTTGCATTTCTTTTTGTCATGGAGACTGCATTGCATTTCGCAAAGTTAAACCAGATGGCTGGTAAAAGAAATTTATCATCAAGTTTAACTAGTGCATTTCATAGAAGTCTTTCAATTTATACATGGAAATTTTATGAAGTGTTTCTTCTGCAGATCCTTATGTAAATTAGTAAAGGTCCTGAGGCCCAAAATTTGAAAAAAGTTAGGCCAGACTTAAAGCACCAGGCTGTGGAGAGATAAGAAGCATAAAGTCAAGTCATAGCACTAATCTATACTCACGCCTTCAACTGGCTTTCACTGTACTGACTCATTCTGGTCATGCTTCTGCATAGAAATAGTTACAGAAGGTTGTCAACTGAGAGAGGATTAAAAAATAATATGTAATCTTATCTAAATACCTAGCCTAAAGCCTTCTTAACCTTTCTGTCATTGCTTTTTTTATGTAAATACATCATTTAAGCAGTTTAGCCATTTTAGCCAGCTTGCCAGAGCTGGCCTTTTCTCTCCATTGCTAGTCACTGCTTTTTTTCTCTTCCTCCATTTACTTGTAGTCACCTCTGGAATTGCTATTTATAGCTCTGGTGGTATGAGTGCTCTGATGAGATTCAATTTTCAATCTTTATTTTATTGCAAGGTACAGCTTTAGAGGGTGAGGAGTAGATCAGATTAGGTTTTGCTCTGCCAAGAGTTTTTATTCATAGACTTTCTTTAAGAATAGATGTGAGAAAGACATTACTAGTGAAATATATTGTCTTCTTCATATTTGAGGATGATATTGTGACTGGTATCATTCCAGGTTTTAGGTGTGGTTGAACACCCAGAGCCTTTTGTAGCAGCTTTTTCTATGCTCTTAGAATGTTAAAGAGCACCCTTTGGTCTGCAGCTGCTGATACAATTCACTAAGCCTGATGCAGCTTGAGCTGTTTCCTATTTCTTTTTCAGAAATTAATTCAGAACATAGAAGCCTTTTGGAATGAGCATATGTTGGGGCATACATGCTAATAACGTATCACTGAGAAGCCTCTGGTAACACAATATGACTCAGTCTAAATGAAGATAAATTTATTATCAGGACACTAGGACTCACGAAGAATTTTTTTTTTTAAGCCTGAAAAACCTATATAATGATGAGGATAACCCCGATTGAAAGTCAAGAACTGATGACTAGTCTCTTTCCCATTGATGTTGGAAAGACAGATTTTGAAGGGCCTCCTGTCTTTTTGCAAAGATGCCTGAGATTCAAATTCTAGGGAAGGAGAGAACTTGATTGACTGGTTTGGAGCCATGGTGAATGACAGCTCCACCAGAACACTGTGGAACTGTGAAGGGTGTAACTCAGGATTGATTGATACTGAAAGAAAATAGAAGGTATGATCAGTGGGTGATTGGTCTTATTACACTACTGTTACTGCTCTTTGGATATTATGATCAATTATTTAAGATTTATTTTTGGATCCTGGTTTCTATGGACTCTCCAAAACATATCAGACATTGGACCTAATCCAACCAAAAATACTACTAAATCTAAAAAAGAGCTCTCTTCTACATGGGTAAGGAAGTAAAATGCACTTAAATTATAGAGTGAACAAGCAGTTAAATTCTAAACTGGTTTTTGACAATTAGGGATAAATATATAAGAAAACTAAAAGGGTTTTGAGAGCCTCTGCTGAATAATAACATTCCCCAATATAGTGATACTTAATATATATCATATTGAAAATGCTTAAACATTGTGGGCAAATAAACTATTTGATTCTTAAAATTTTTACAGACAAAGCTGTATGTGTTTTGACATTTCTCATTTAAAACTGGGAAGTGCTACACAGTGGGCATTTGTGCCATTGCAGTCATGGAAATGGTATATCTTTCCACTGTGACTCATTGTATTTTTTAGTGATGAGAACACATGTAGTATTATGCTGCTGAATTAAAAGATTTTTTTCTTCTTCATTTTTATAGATGTTAAATGTCTGTAAAGAATCTTCTTATTTGTTCATTTTATTTATTTATTTTTGGCTGTGTTGGGTCTTTGTTGAGGTGCACGGACTTCTCATTGCAGTGGCTTCTCTTGTTGCAGAGCACAGGCTCTAGGTGCCCGGGCTTCAGGAGTTGTGCCTCGCGGGCTCTGGAGCACAGGCTCAGTAGTTGTGGCGCACAGGCTTAGTTGCTCCGAGGCATGTGGGATCTTCCCGGACCAGGGCTCGAACCCGCGTCCCCTGCATTGACAGGTGGATTCTTAACCACTGCGCCACCAGGGAAGCCCAAGAAGCTTCTTAAATGCTCCGATAAACATACCAATAAGACTAATAACAATAATGACTAACATATTTAATGTTGGGTGTATGCCAAAACATTAAAAGTCTTATTTAATCTTTACAGCAATCAAATGAAGCAGATCTGTGTTTCTCAACTTCAGCACTTTTGACATTTTGGACCAGATAAATCTTTGTTGGGTTGGGGGAGAAAGGGCTCTCTGGTTCATTAAGATATTTAACAATATCCATGGTCTCTACCCACTAGACGCCATAAATGCCTATAGAACCCCCTCCCAAGTTGTGACAATCAAAAATGACTCCGTACACTGCCAAATGTCCCATCTGAGAACCACTGAAATAGGTACTATTGTATTCTGCCCCCAGAAAAATCTGTTGGTCAAGAAAAGTTTACTTCACTAAATTTACTGCAGCAAGAAAGAATACCACTTTCATAATAAGTAACTCAACAGGGCTTCCCTGGTGGCGCAGTGGTTGAGAGTCCGCCTGCCGATGCAGGGGACACGGGTTCGTGCCCCGGTCCGGGAAGATCCCACATGCCGCGGAGCGGCTGGGCCCGTGAGCCATGGCCGCTGAGCCTGCGTGTCCGGAGCCTGTGCTCCGCAACGGGAGAGGCCACAACAGTGAGAGGCCCATGTACCAAAAAAAAAAAAAAAAAAAAAAAAAAAAAAAAAAAAAAAATAAGTAACTCAACAGATACAAGTTAGGTCAATTTATCTTCAGAATTTTCTTGCTTAGGCTCAAGAAGTTAAGGTGGGTCTTTTAAAGTAGGGGATTGATTAGGACTGGGTAAAGTTCACATAAAAGAGTTCAGGATTGGAGAATAGGGAGGAGAAGGTCTTAAGGTGGGTCTTGATGAATAAATTGTTTGATTGAAAAGAGTGCTGATAAATTGGAAGATTAGGATTGACACATACACACTACTATACATAAAATAGCTAAGGAATAAGAACCTGCTGTATGGCACAGGTACCTCTACTCAATACTCTGTAATGACCTATATGAGAATAGAATCTAAAAAAGAGTGGATATATGTATATGCATAACTGATTCACTTTGTTGTACAGCAGAAACTAACACAACATTGTATCAACTATACTCCAATAAAAAATAACTAAAAAAAAAAAAAAAAAGAGGGCGCCATTCCCTGAAATGAGCAAACTCTTTGTCAGGTATACTGATTTCCAATAACTTCCTAATGTAAATCGTAAAGTTATTTATAGGTTTGAAGTCTCATGTTCCCACATAAGAATTTACTGCTGCAAATTAAGTTATATTGATATAGGTAGTCTCAGTTTTTGGTCCCACCAATTTGGCTATGTTGATACAAATTGTCTCAATTTCCAGACCTTCATTTTGTTACCAACTCTTTTGAGTAGGTCCCCAGGCAAGGGTCCTCCAACCCAGCGTGCCCAGTGATGTCATTGGAGCCAACAGAATAAGAATGAGACTGAGTTCAGTTTAGAAACAAAGGGAAGTTTTTTCTTTGATCAAAGAACAGAGACGTGACAGCTCCGGCTTTAGAGCACATGCTCTCTCTGACATGCTGTGCAGAGCTGCTGTATAGAGATTGCCTCAGCCTGGAGGGGAGGAGGTGGAGTTCTCGCTGGTCAGGCACAGGCGTGCTGCTCATGTCTGCAGATCCAAGCGCCAGGTGCAGCACCTCTGCATGTGGTCTGCTGTGCTGAAGCGTTGGGCACAGCCATTTCACACTAGAAACTCTAGTCTGAAGAGCTGGGCACAAAGCCTCTGCCCACTGCAACCTGAGAGCAAGTGAAACTAGACGAAGTATAAAGGAAAAAAAAAGTTTAGGTTTTATTTTAATTACCCAGATTCTATTTTGATTTCTCAGGAATTGTTAATGGGCTTTGCTGGTGACAATTGTAATCCTTCTCTAGACTGAGCTGGGGATATAATTACCATATGGGACATGATTAATCTAAATCTGTACTGTTGTGTGAGGCATTATTATCATGTATCATGTTTTGCAAAGTGGTTGATTTACTATCTATTATCAAGTATTTCTGTTCTCTCTTTCTCTCTCTGTTTCGGTCATTTGATGGGAAAACTTCTTTGCAACATTTTGATCACTGTAAGTATTATGGACTGAATGTTTGTATCCTTCCGAAACTCATATGTTGAAGCCCTAACCCACAATTTGATGGTATCTGGATTTTGGGTGATAGTTAGATTTAGATTAAATTTTGAGGGTGGGACCCTCATGATGGGATTAATAAATCAGCAAGCACCTTGATCTTGGACTACACAGTCTCCAGAACTGGGAGAAATAAATGTTGTTTAAGCTATCCAGTCTATGGTATTATGTTATAGCAGCCTGAGCTAAGACAATAACATTGACAAATTCTAAGAAAAGTGTTATGACTACAGTTTGTTGTGTACTTTCTATTAGCACACTAAAGTGCCCAAATTAACCCAAGGCAATGGATCAAATTCCCAGTTTGGACAGCGTGGAGGAAAACAATTTGGGGATATTAGCCAAATTATCTATTTCCCTGATTTCTTTGTTTGTTTTCTGGATCTTTTTATTAGTAGTAAAGATACCAGAGTATCTCTAAGAATTAGGTACAACATTCTTTGCCTAAGATCACATGCATTTTACCTTTAAAGAACAATATTATATTTAGGACTCCTCTCTTGAAACACAGCATGCCCAATTTAGTGAGTTTTAAGGGTGAGAAAATTTATGGTCTTAGCGTCATTGTTTATATTCCATGCATATTTCACTTAGGATTTTTTTCCCACAGTTTTTAGGCTTTATATAAACATTAAGTGGCCTGGAAGACAAAAGAAATTGACACCACATACCTTTCCAGTAACTATGGTTTGGAGTCTTAAACTGAGACCAATTTTCTCTTTCTTCAATTTGAGACCAATTTTTCTCTTTCTTCAATTAAATTATCTTAAGATCTTTTTTGCTAAGAGGAAAAGTTGATGAGCCAAACTGGGCTCCAGGTAAAATCAAATATTGAACTGAATGCATACATCAATATACTGAGAAGACAAGTCACTGACCTCTTTGTAGGTTTCTGTAGAACAATAGGCTTTTGTGGAACAAATCTAATACCACTTAATGGGGTGTGGGCACCCAATCATCTGATTTCAGCCAAAAATACCTTTATGGAGTTTCTGAATCATATTATACAGATAGGGTGCCGTTGAAGAGTGAACTCATACACAAGTGGTAAGATTTATAGTACAGAGATTAACAGGTAGATCATTCAGAACAGGAGACTTCTTTGTAAAGTCTGTAAAGTGAGATAGCTTCCACATATATACCATTTTCCTAAGGACACTTTCTAATCTCTATTTCTGTGAAAGTGAGTTATAAAGTCAACAAAGTCTGAAAGGTACCCAAGTATGATTTGAGTAGAGCCATCAACCTCTCTTTTGGTGTTACATGATAAGGGATTTTAGGATTTTGGATATATGGCCTCTTGTGGTGTTTTCTCATAAAAATCACATTTGAGGTAAATCCAATTGCCTAGGGGAAAAACTCATTTATTAAAAGGGACTTTTACTAAAAGGAGGTAGGTGGAGCCTAAAAGAAATTAAGCACAAATCCATTTTTTTGTTTGTGTTCTTTAGCTGATCAAAAAATATCTGTCTCCAGGGTATTAAACCAATAAAGAGGCAAGAAAATAGCTATAAAAATAAACATACATACTTATCAAAACCTGTGGTTCCATTCATGTCTATCTTATTCTATAGGTCTTTGGTGTAAGTTTTCTGTTTGCCAAAGATCGTCTGCTTCTGATTCCTAAAAATTTTCAGCTTAAGGTGTCTAACTGAGATACTCTTCCAGTGATGTAAGGATAACTTATATCTATTTTATGGAAAATCATGGACCCAAAGATCAACTTTCTGTCCTTTCAACTGTGGTTCAAGAGTTGTCTTTATCTGGTGTATCTTCCAGAAGACTAGATCTTTGAGATTTATGTCATTTAAATGTTGTTTGGCAGGATGTTGAAGAAAGGCTGATGATCAGACACGGTATATTGCATAATACTAACATACCAATATGACAGCCAATGTCAATATATGCAGTATATTACCTTGCAGTATTCAACCTTGTCTGTTTCATGGTCTGACTTAGTACTTAACCTTGAGAGAGTCTGTGAATCCCAGACAAGTTGAGCTTGTCATTAAAGCCAATGGCATTACTTTATGCCATGGAAGTTTACGTGTCTCTGAGCTTGGTAATTTTAGTTTGAGAAGTTCATTTGTTCTTTTATCATTTCCACTGATTGGGGGTGATGTGGGAGTGAACTTTCTGAATTAGTGGCAAGTCATTACAAAGCTGTTTAATGTCCATCTGTCTGAGAGAGAGAGAGTTTGTACGGCAATGGAATTATTTAAAGATGATATTGTAGTCCCATTAACAATACAATTAAAATTTAAAATATCTTCTTCAATATTTAGAGGTATTTCTCCTCATTAGTTCAAAGGCAAAGTTGGAACTTAGGTACAGGGTTTCCCCTCAGAGTATTTTTATTGTTTCCTCCACAATAAATATTTGTTGTATATATAGATGTATCATATTATATATAATATATATAATAATCATTATACTATATTATATAATATACCATATTGTGAGAAAAATAAAGATATATACACATATATTCACACACATATATAGTATTATATATGTTAGTCACATAGCTAGCTAGCATGGGCTGTTATTACAGTGTCCTTTAAGCTTATATATTTATAGGTGCCCTTTTCTTCTGATGACATCGGAGCACTATTTATTTTATTTGCTCAGCATTAGTGTTTTCTGGGTCTTAATCTGTTTTTGTTTCAAAACGTTCAGTGCAGTCTTCCATGAGGCTGTTCCTTATTCCAGTCTTTGCCTATTAAATTGCTTCGTTTTAGCTTTAGACAATTTACAGAAAGTGAGGCGAGAACCAAGATCACATTTGCTTCAGGATGTACACCTGAGTTCTGCAAAATGTGCTCAATAATCTATCCTATATCCTTTAATTCGCCAGTGGGTTAATCCTTTTTTTTTTTGATTCTTCTTTCAACTGTTTTGAAATGTAATGTAATCACAGGGATATCTTTGGGTTTAGCCTCCAAAAGAACTCACCTAAAGTCTATAGCTTTTCTAAACCCTTCTGGTTTTGTTTACATTTGTTACCTTTTATGTCATGCTTAGAACCTTCCTAATCTCTCTCTCTGTCTCTCTCTGTCTCTCTCTCTCTCTATATATATGTGTGTGTGTGTGTGTATATGTATATATATAATATATACATATATATATAATATATATATAACATGAGTTATGTTTAGCTCTCTCTTTCACTCTCAGAAGTTTCCTAATTTGAATAATAAAATATAGGACCATTCTCTCTACCTCTGATTTAAATAATTCCCAATCTACTGTCTAGTTCTCTTTTTCTTTATCACACCAACTTATCACATCAACTTTATCATACCACAGGACACTGAAATAAACTCTTATCTGGTTACTTTACTGCTCCCCCTTCCTGTCCCCACCCCCATCAACATGTGCTCTATCCCACAATAAGGAATACCTTATCTATACTGCATCCAGATTTCTGTTCAGGTTACAAGTCTGGTTAAGGATCTACCTATCTCTTCTTGTTTATCTAAAAAACCTCTCCCTGTACTCTATGCTAGCATTATCTGAATTAATATATTTTCTTTTCATCAAATGCAAAGTACTCTCTCCCATACGACAGTATTTTCACATTCTCTCTCTTTCCTCTTGCTCTGATTAACATCTTATCTATCAGATCTAAGATCAAGGCTTATTCCCACAGGAAACTGTCTATTGCCTCCTGTGGTTGGCTGAATAATAATCCCCCAAGTACATCCACAGCCTAATCTCCAGAACCTATGAATGTTACCTTATCTATCAAAAGTGAATTTAAATATCAATAAATTGAAGATCATGAAATGGGGAGATTATCCTGGATTGTTCATGTGAGTCCAATGCAATACCAATGATCCTTCTAAGAAGGAAAGGAGTCAGTCAGGGTCACAGGGGAAGGGAATGTGGTGACAGAAGTAGAGATTGGAGTGATTTTCTTTGAAAATGGAGGAAGGGGCCATATCCAAGGAATATAGGAGGCCATGAGAAGCTAAAGGCAAGAAAATGAATTCCCCCCTTAGAACTTCCAGAAGGAAACGACCCCGCTGAAATGGTGAATTTAGTCCAAGTGCAACTGCTTTGGGACTTCTGACCTCCTGAACTGTAGGAGAATAAATGTTTGTTGTTTTCAGCCACTAAATTTCTGGTAATTTTTTACAGCAGCAATATACCTCTGTACACTACATCTTATTATTAGGAATACTAATGGTGTCACTTGATTCTCCTCTGTCATACTCATAAAATCAGCACTTTTACACTTGATTACATTTTTATTTTTATCTATTTCATAAACTATAAACTACGTGCTCCAAGAAGTTAGGGTTTTTAAAATCTTGCCTTTGTATCATCAGCGTCCAGCAGAGTTCATGGCATATAGCAGATGGACAATAAACATTTTCTGTGAATGGATAAAATGATAAATTTTACATTTCAGAAATTTCTTTACTATGTAAATATAATGGGGAGTATAACATTGGACATCTCATTTATTTTAGGTCTCTTTTTTCTGCTTTTGAGCAATGGTTGATTCCTTACATACAGACATGGAAGTACAACTACTTCCAGCTGGCAGAACTGTCCCCTTCATTCCCTCCACCTTCAGTATATAAGCAAGATGATAGAAACTTTCCTACTAAGCAAAGATTTTTGTTAGTCATTTCTGAATCATATATTTTAGGATCCATTAATAAATCTTTGCTATGCCTAAGACTTCACGTTTTGAATGATCAAAAGTGAGATTACAAGTATTAATTACATGGGGGATAATAGTTTTAAAAAATTCCTGCCACACACCATTGACTGTGAAGTTTACTTTATATATTTAATATATCTCCTTTGAATGGGACTCTCCTACTTTGTCATTTTGCTTGGATGGTCCAAACATTGATCTACAGTTTAATATATGCCATTCCCTTAAAGAGCAAGTTACACATTTCCCCCCACAAAACACATTTCCATTAGTTCATTGACCATTATTTCTGAACTCTTTGTCAATTTTCTCCTTGTCAAATTGTTTTCATGGATTTCTCACACTATTAATATAATAGACTAGCAGACATTTTTAGGTTTGATTATTACACAGCTGACTGTTGTACTCTCTACATTGTATAAAATGTGCTAAGAGTAGCATAATATTTTTTGTAGCTTGTATTGACTTAGAATCTGTGGGCTGAAACTAGACATGAGCAAGGATGAGTGAGCTCATCAAGGAAACCCCTGTTACTTCTAGAGAGTCCTCCAGAAAGTGAAGTATAGGTACAGTGTTCTGACAGATCAGATAGCAATGTCAGTTGTGTCACTTTAGGAATAGTGTTTTGGATCATTTTCTCTTAGATTTTTATCTTAATGATTTACAACTATTTTTAAAAATGTTCTCTTGCAGTTGAGAATAGAAATATGAGTCATTTTTTACATTGGTAGTTTTAATGACAAAACATCCTAATTATCATATCTATGCATTCATGCCTATTTTGTATAAAGTTTAGCTTTAAAGGGACATAGAAAAGGAGCTAATGATGAGAATTGGAGTCACTAGGTGTGTTCAGTGTACTGAGCAGTTCTCATGCATCAGGGCTGGCTATGGGTCTTCTGTTTGGTAAGGACCTATGTAGGAGAGATGGATGTTTCTTTCACATTTATTGTCTTCTGTATCTGCTACTTAATTTCAGAACATATTAAAATTTTCTCTAATTATATTATGTATGGCCTATATATAATAGTAATGCTATAATTTTGCTTTTCCCTGTCTTAAATCATGGGTGCTTTACGACTGGCTCCAGAACCCTTAACAATTTACATCTATTATCTTCTTCAAAATTTTCATGAGTCTTTCACAGTAGGAGTGACTGTGCATCTCACTGCCTCTCATGTAACCATTTGTGAATTTGAACTTTAATTTTTTGCTTACTGACCTGTCTATGGTCTTCTTGGGGCCAAACTTTACTTTGATTATCTTTTAGTCTCTCTCCCGTATCCCACTTCAAGTCATCACAATGTACACAGTGACCACAATTAAGTGGCAAGATCAATTTTTCCAATTCCTGTATATGTCCTTTATTCCTTCCCCATTTTAAGGAACCCTCCATACACTTCTCAAAAACACCCCTTTCCGGTTGTGATTAGCATTGTGAGCCCAGTGGGTGCTACCTGGGAGAGGAGTCACCAGGCGCTCAGAACAAAATTTCCCTTGTGGGAGCTGGCAGCATCTAGGCAAAGACCGTCCCTGGTGGTCCGTCTCCATCCAAAATGGCGCTCGCATGCTCGGAAGCATCTGGGTCACTTCTCTCCTGCTTTTCCTTCTAGCCCAGCTCAGGCCATGTGTGTTCTGCTTCTCCCCTTAGCTCCTTCTAAGCCTCCCACCACCTTTTGGCAGCGACATCAATAGAATCTGCCGTTTTCCCCCCTGGTGGGGGCTCTCGGATCTGTGTTTAGCCATTTATATCTACTTTAGCTGTAAAAGAAGTCCAAATGAAAATCAGGTGATTGTGGAACCAGTAGGGACTTGAGGGGTGGGCAGATGTGGGGACAGTGTATCTGGTTCCAGATCCGGCTCGAAGGCTTCTCTGAGCCGGGGCCAACTCGCCCGCACTCGCCATTAGAGATTGACCAGCCAGCAGTAAAAAGTGCATTCTGGAGTCCTTGCAAAGAAAGATCAGCCCTTTGTGTACCAGCCTTTATCTCCTTTGTGCTTCTGTCTTTATTCCGACCCCCGACCCCCTGCTAGATCCTGCTGGAAGGGGCCCGGTCTGTTTCTGAGATCCGGGTTCCCATTCCGCTTACCCAACTCTCTAGTCACGTTTGCTTGGCTGTGTAACCGAATTGTTGGGATCACGGAAGAAGTCCCCTTCCCTGCGTGTCAGCACAGAGGCTGTGACTGCCACCCCGGCTCCCCGCCAAGCGCCCAGTGCCCGAGCCCGTCCCCGGCGTTGCGCAGCGTTCCCGGAACCATCCTCTCACTTGGACCCAAGAGAGGCGACAGCTCTGGCTGGGGCTCTTGGTTTCGAGAGGGTCTGGATTGGTTTGGGTGCTTTAAAATAGATTTTTTAGTTCAGTGGTGTTTTTTGGGGAAACGGGAATAGAACTTCAGTGTGAGACTTGGGTGGATGGGAAAGTTAAATATTGGTCTTATTATTATTTTTTGCTTTGCTATTGTTACCACTTTTGCCTCAATGTTAAAATAACAAAAATGAAAATAAAAATTACACATCAGATTCAGATGTGGTCTATATTAACAAGCAAAAGGTTTATTTGTCTTGGAGATATTCTACCTGGAAGAGTGAGAAAGACTAACACCCATTCTATTGACCCAAATTGAACCTATTTTCTGATAGTTACGATACAATGTGTTCAGTGGGGATTTGTAAAATGAACAAATAATTTCATGGAGATATAGAGATAGGGACCAGAAGGATAGCCATTTTAGGTTGACTTGATAGAAAAATTAAGGAACAGACATGGAACACCTTCTATACATGAAGTGTGTTTTTAAAATACATTTAGTAATTTTTTAATGATAATACTTCCTGATAATGGAGTTTTCCATCTCATTCGTCTAGATATTATGGACACACAAGGCACCTACTAAATTTTGTGAAATAAAAAGTTTTACTTTCACAAAACTACATACAAGTATGCTTTGTCACAAAATACACACTCTGTTAAAAGATAAACTGAAGCATATTACAATTTTTAAGTTCATTTGAGCAAAAAGCCATTTGAATTGGGCAGCACCAGTCAGGAAATGGTTTGGAGAACTCCACCCACAGGAGCTGGGGAGGGACTTTTATAGAGAAAATGTGGAAGCAAAATAAGGAAATTATTGATTGGGTATAGCTTGGAGCCTACTTGGCTGTTTGTGATTGGTTATCCTTAGGTTTCAGTTCCATAACTTTGAAATGTTTACAGGCTTAGATTTTGGTTTGCTTATGTAGGCTCCCAGGTCTTTAAGGCCACCTCAGTCTAATGGCTTCCTTGTTTAATTAATTTAACACTCCTAAAAATATAGTTCGTAAATAAAATATTTGCTAACAAGTAATTATTTAAGGAATCCTATGAAAAATTTTTATGAAAGAATATTCATACTTTTTCTGTTTTGCAAATACTACTATTGTTCTTGGTGGCTTCCTTTTAAAAATATCCTTTGCTTAGAATGCACATAAACTATAGATGAGCTAGGAAGATTCAGCACATTTGCTTATGAAAAGATGCTAATATTTTACAAGTTTTTCAGAGTGGTATTATTTTACAAAGCCATCTCCTCTAATGCATTTAAAATTATGTGCTTACTTTTAAAAACCTAATTTATATAATTTTATAAAAAGTGCATTTTGTGTACAAAGACAAAATATTTTAGGTTTATTTGTTAATATTTTATTTAAGCAGATTTTTCCACCCATTTATATGAATATGTTTTTCACCATTCCCTGACCTTTCACTATTCACTGACATTCACACAGTCAATCCTTTAATAGTTTGATTATGGTAAGAAAAACCTCAGATTATTATTTTATATCATGCTAAGGGAAAATGGGTAGGGTTATCTGTCTTTTACTTTTTGAATTACAATATTTGAAATATTACAAAGAAACCCACCAAAATAGCCCAATAATGGCACTTACAGAGTTCATGAAAGCCTAATAGCTATGGTTCATGCACTTTTGCTTTTCAATTTTTCTCTGAGAAATTGAGGTCTGTTCAATGGTGTGTACTGAACTGAACGTTTTCTCTGTTTGCTAAAAAATGTATCTAATTTTTGTTTTTAAAAGATGCCTCTTGGCTAGATGTTTATTAAACATAAGTATATGCCAAGAGATCTACTTGAAGATTTAAAATGAGATCTTGTGTTAAGTCACACATGTAAAAGAAATAAAAGCTCACTTTCTACTATGGATAAATAGAGTCCTCTTTTTCTTCTAAGTATTCATTTTTCTGCCTTGCCTTTCAAAGCCATTCAACTTTATGATTTTTTAGCCAGAAGCTTGACAATATGGTTACACTATATGTATATGATATTTATTAAATCTACAAGAAATACTAACACCTGATACTTACATGAATGATCCCATCACCAGAGTTCCTCATTATTCCCTGTGTTATTTTTAAGATCATCATCAAATTTAGAAAGTGTGGTCACGTTATATTACCTCTCATCTTTCAAAATCACTTCAGCAAAATATGGTTACCAATAAACCACAGAAGCTGGTCCAGCATTACTTCAGTATAAGAGGAGAATTTGATTTTTATATTACTCACACAGTTAAAGCACATTTTTTATGTTCTATTATTCTTTTAAAATACTTTTATGTGAAGATACGTATATGATGTGGATGATAACAAAAGAACTACAGATTCCAGTGTAGACCATTGTGCTTTTTGACCAAATACTATAGCATTTGTTTCACTGAAAGTTATATCACTTTTTTTTAATTTAAATTTTATTTTTTTTATACAGCAGTTTCTTATTAGACATCCATTTTATACACATCAGTGTATACAGGTCAACCCCAATCTCCCAGTTCATCACACTGCCACCCCCACCCCTTGCCGCTTTCCCCCCTTGGTGTCCATACATTTGTTCTCTACAACTGTGTCTCAATTTCTGCCCTGCAAACTGGTTCATCTGTACCATTTTCTAGATTCCACATATATGTGGTAATATACAATATTTGTTTTTCTCTTTCTGACTTACTTCACTCTGTATGACAGTTTCTAGATGCATCCAGGTCTCTACAAATGACTATCACTTTTATGGCCGAGTAATATTCCATTGTATATATGTACCACATCTTCTTTGTCCATTCGTCTGTTGATGGGCATTTAGGTTGCTTCCATGACCTGGGATTGTAAATACACAGCAATGAACATTGGGGTGCATGTGTCTTTTTGAATTATGGTTTTCTCTGGGTATATGCCCAGGAGTGGGATTGCTGGGTCATATGGTAATTCTATTTTTAGTTCTTTAAGTAACCTCCATACTGTTCTCCATAGTGGCTGTATCAATTGACATTCCCAACAACAGTGCAAGAGGGTTCCCTTTTCTCCACATCCTCTCCAACATTTGTTGTTTTTAGATTTTCTGATGATGGCCATTCTGACTGGTGTGAGGTGATACCTCATTGTACTTTTGATTTGCATTTCTCTAATAATTAGTGATGTTGAGCAGCTTTTCATGTGTTTCTTGGTCATCTGTATATCTTATTCGGAGAAATGTCTATTTAGGTCTTCTGCCCATTTTTTGATTGGGTTGTTTGTTTTTTTTTAATATTGAGCTGCATGAGCTATTTACGTATTTTGGAGATTAATCCTCTGTCCTATGATTCGTTTGCAAATACTTTCTCCCATTCTGAGGGCTGTCTTTTCATCATGTTTCTGGTTTCCTTTGCTGTGCAAAAGCATTTAAGTTTCATTAGGTCCCATTTGTTTATTTCTGTTTTTATTTCCATTACTCTAGGAGGTGGGTCAAAAAAGATTTTGCTGTGATTTAAGAGTATTCTACCTATATTTTCCTCTAAGAATTTTATAGTGTCTAGTCTTACATTTAGGTCTCTAATCCATTTTGAGTTTATTTTTGTGTATGGTGTTAGGGAGTGCCCTAATTTCATTCTCTTACATGTAGTTGTCCAGTTTTCCCAGCACCACTTATTGAAGAGACTGTCTTTTCTCCATTGTATATCCTTGCCTCCTTTGTCATAGATTAGTTGACAATAAGTGCATGTGTTTATCTCTGGGCTTTCTATCTCGCTCCATTGCTCTATATTTCTGTTTTGCAGCCACCACCATATTGTCTTGATTACTGTAGCTTTGTAGTATAGTCTGAAGTCAGAGAGTCTGATTCCTCCAGCTCCTTTTTTTCCCCTCAAAAGTGCTTTGCCTGTTTGGGGTCTTTTGTTGTGTCTCCATACAAATTTTAAGATTTTTTTGTTCTAGGTCTGTAAAAAATGTCATAGGTAAATTGATAGGGATTGCATTGAATCTGTAGATTGCTTTGCATAGTAGAGTCATTTTCACAGTATTGATTCTTCCAATCCAAGAACATGGCATATCTCTCCACCTGTTGGTATCATCATTAATTTCTTCTTTTTTTTTTTTTAACATTTTTATTGGAGTATAATTGCTTTAAAATGGTGTGTTAGTTTCTGCTTTATAAGAAAGTGAGTCAGTTATACATATACATATATCCCCATATCTCTTCCCTCTTGTGTCTCCCTCTCTCCTACCCTCGCCATCCCACCCATCTAGCTGGTCACAAAGCACTGAGCTGATCTCCCTGTGCTACGCGACTGCTTCCGACTAGCAATCTATTTCACATTCGGTAGTGTATATATGTCTGTATATACACTACCACTCTCTCACTTTGTCCCAGCTTACCCCTCCCCTTCCCCGTGTCCTCAAGCCCATTCTCTAGTAGGTCTGCGTCTTTATTCCTGTCTTGAGCCTAGGTTCTTCATGACCTATTTTTTTTTTTAGATTCCATATATATGTGTTAGCATACGGTTTTTGTTTTTCTGACTTACTTCACTCTGTATGACACTTTCTAGGTCCATTCACCTCACTACAAATAACTCAATTTCGTTTCTTTTTATGGCTGAGTAATATTCCATTGTATATATGTGCCACATCTTCGTTATCCATTCACCTGTTGATGGACACTTAGGTTGCTTCCAAGTACTGGCTATTGTAAATAGAGCTGCAATGAACATTGTGGTACATGACTCTTTTTGAAGTACAATTTTCTCATGGTATATGCCCAGTAGTGGGATTGCTGGGTCATATGGTAGTTCTATTTGTAGTTTCTTAAGGAACCTCCATACTGTTCTCCATAGTGGCTGTATCAATTTACATTCTCACGAAAAGTGTATGAGGGTTCCGTTTTCTCCACACTCTCTCCAGCAATTATTGCTTGTAGATTTTTTGATTATGGCCATTCTGACCAGTTTGAGATGATATCGCATTGTAGTTTTGATTTGCATTTCTCTAATGATTAATGATGTTCAGCATTCCTTCATGTGTTTCTTGGCAATCTGTATATCTTCTTTGGAGATATGTCTCCTTAGGTCTTCTGCCCATTTTTAGATTGGGTTGTTTGTTTTTTTGATATTGAGCTGCATGGGCTACTTGTAAATTTTGGAGATTAATCCTTTGTCAATTGCTTCATTTGCAAATATTTTCTCCCGTTCTGAGGGTTGCATTTTCATCTTGTTTATGGTTTCATTTGCTGTGAAAAAGCTTTTAAGTTTCATTAGGTCCCATTTGCTTATTTTGGCTTATATTTGCATTTATCCAGGAGGTGGGTCAAAAAAGGATCTTGCTGTGATTTATGTCATAGAGTGTTCTGCCTATGTTTTCCTCTAAGAGTTGGATAGTGTCTGACCTTACATTTAGGTTTTTAATCCATTTTGACTTTATTTTTGTGTATGGTGTTAGGGGGTGTTCTAATTTCATTCTTTTACCTGTAGCTGTCCAGTTTTCACAGCACCACTTATTGAAGAGGCTGTCTTTTATTCACTGTATATTCTTGCCTCCTTTATCAAAGATAAGGTGACCATATGTGCGTGGGTTTATCTCTGGGCTTCCTAGCCTGTTCCATTGATGTATATTTCTGTTTTTGTGCCAGTACCATACTCTCTTGATTACTCTAGATTTGTAGTATAGTCTGAAGTCCGGGAGGTTGAACCTCCAGCTCTGTTTTTCTTTCTCAAGATTGCTTGGGCTATTCGGGGTCTTTTGTGTTTCCATACAAATTGTGAAATTTTTTTGTTCTTCTTCTGTGAAGAATGCTAGTGGTGGTTTGATAGGGATTGCATTGAATCTGTAGATTTCTTTCGGTAGTAGAGTCATTTTCTTAATGTTGATTCTTCCAATCCAAGAACATGATCCATGTCTCCATCTATTTATATTATCTTTAATCTCTTTCACCAGTGTCTTATAATTTTCTCTATACAGGTATTTTGTCTCCTTAGTTAGGTTTATTACTAGGTATTTTAGTCTTTTTTTGCAATGGTAAGTGGGAGTGTTTTCTTAATTTCATTTTCAGATATTTCATCATTAGTGTATAAGAATGCAGGAGATTTCTGTGCATTAATTTTCTATCCTGCTACATTACCAAATTCACTGATTAGCTCTAGTAGTTTTCTGATAGCATCTTTAGAGTTCTCTATGTATAGTATCATGTCATCTGCAAACAGTGACAGCTTTAACTCTTCTTTTCTGATTTATATGCTTTTTATTTCTTTTTCTTCTCTGACTGCTGTGGCTGAAACTTCCAAAACGATGTTGAATAAGAGTGGTGAGAGGGTGCAACCTTGTCTTGTTCCTGATCTTAGTGGAAATGCTTTCAGTTTTTCACCATTGAGGATGATGTTGGCTGTGGGTTTGTCATATATGGCCTTTATTATGTTGAGGAATGTTCCCTCTATGCCTACTTTCTGCAGGGTTTTTATCATAAATGGGTGTTGAATTTTGTCAAAAGCTTTCTCTGCATCTATTGAGATGATCCTATGGTTTTTCTCCTTCAATTTGTTAATATGGTGTATCACGTTGATTGATTTGCGTATATTGAAGAATCCTTGCATTCCTGGAATAAACCCCACTTGATCGTGGTGTATGATCCTTTTAATGTGCTGTTGGATTCTGTTTGCTAGTATTTTGTTGAGGATTTTTGCATCTATGTTCATCAGTGATACTGGCTTGTAGTTTTCTTTCTTTGTGACATCCTTGTCTGGTTTTGGTATCAAGGTGATAGTGGCTTCGTAGAATGTGTTTGGGAGTGTTACTCCCTCTGCTATATTTTGGAAGAGTTTGAGAAGGATAGGTGTTAGCTCTTCTCTAAATGTTTGATAGAATTCACCTGTGAAGCCATCTGGTCCTGGAATTTTGTTTGTTGGAAGATTTTTAATCACAGTTTCAATTTCAGTGCTTGTGATTGGTCTGTTCATATTTTCTACTTCTTCCTGATTCAGTCTTGGCAGGTTGTGCATTTCTAAGAATTTGTCCATTTCTTCCAGGTTGTCCATTTTATTGGCATAGAGTTCCTTGTAGTAATCTCTCATGATCTTTTGTATTTCTGCAGTGCCAGTTGTTACTTCTTTTTCATTTCTAACTCTATTGATCTGAGTCTTCTCCCTTTTTTTCTGGATGAGTCTGGCTAATGGTTTATCAATTTTGTTTATCTTCTCAAAGAACCAGCTTTTAGTTTTATTGATATTTGCTATCGTTTCCTTCATTTCTTTTTCATTTATTTCTGATCTGATCTTTATGATTTCTTTCCTTCTGCTAACTTTGGGGTATTTTTGTTCTTCTTTCTCTAATTGCTTTAGGTGCAAGGTTAGGTTGTTTATTCGAGATGTTTCCTGTTTCTTAAGGTAGATTGTATTACTATAAACTTCCCTCTTAGAACTGCTTTTGCTGCATCCCATAGGTTTTGGGTCGTTGTGTCTCCATTGTCATTTGTTTCTAGGTTTTTTTACTTTCCTCTTTGATTTCTTCAGTGATCACTTCATGATTAAGTATTGTTTAGCCTCCATGTGTTTGTATTTTTTACAGATCTTTTCCTGTAATTGATATCTAGTCTCATAGCGTTGTGGTTGGAAAAGATACTTGATACAATTTCAATTTTCTTAAATTTACCAAGGCTTGATTTGTGACCCAAGATCTGATCTATCCTGGAGAATGTTCCATGAGCACTTGAGAAAAATGTGTATTCTGTTGTTTTTGATAGAATGTCCTATAAATATCAATTAAGTCCATCTTGTTTAATGTATCATTTAAAGCTTGTGTTTCCTTATTTATTTTCATTTTGGATGATCTCTCCATTGGTGAAAGTGGGGTGTTAAAGAAGTCCCCTACTATGAATGTGTTACTGTCGATTTCCCCTTTTATGGCTGTTAGTATTTGCCTTATGTATTGAGGTGCTCCTATGTTGGGTACATAAATATTTACAATTGTTATATCTTCTTCTTGGATCAATCCCTTGATCATTATGTAGTGTCCTTCTTTGTCTCTTCTAATAGTCTTTATTTTGAAGTCTATTTTGTCTGATATGAGAATTGCTACTCCAGCTTTCTTTTGGTTTCCATTTGCATGGAATATCTTTTTCCATCCCCTTACTTTCAGTCTGTATGTGTCTCTAGGTCTGAAGTGGGTCTCTTGTAGACAGCATATATAAGGGTCTTGTTTTTGTATCCATTCAGCCAATCTGTGTCTTTTGGTGGGAGAATTTAGTCCGTTTACATTTAAGGTAATTATCAGTATGTATGTTCCTATTCCCATTTTCTTAATTGTTTTGGGTTCGTTATTGTAGGTCTTTTCATCTCTTGTGTTTCTTGCCTAGAGAAGTTCCTTTAGCATTTGTTGTAAAGCTGGTTTGGTGGTGCTGAACTGTCTCAGCTTTTGCTTGTCTGTAAAGGTTTTAATTTCTCCATCAAATCTGAATGAGATCCTTGCTGGGTAGAGTAATCTTGGTTGCAGAGTTTTCTCCTTCATCACTTTAAATATGTCCTGCCCATCCCTCCGGGCTTGCAGAGTTTCTGCTGAAAGCTCAGCTGTTAACCTTATGGGGATTCCCTTGTGTGTTATTTGTTGTTTTTCCCTTGCTGCTTTTAATATGTTTTCTTTGTATTTAATTTTTGACAGTTTGATTAATATGTGTCTTGGCATATTTCTCCTTGGATTTATCCTGTATGGGACTCTCTGTGCTTCCTGGACTTGATTAACTATTTCATTTCCCATATTAGGGAAGTTTTCAACTATAATCTCTTCAAATATTTTCTCAGTCCCTTTCTTTTTCTCTGCTTCTTCTGGAACCCCTATAATTCGAATGTTGGTGCATTTAATGTTGTCCCAGAGGTCTCTGAGACTGTCCTCAGTTCTTTTCATTCATTTTTCTTTATTCTGCTCTGCAGTAGTCATTTCCACTATTTTATCTTCCAGGTCTCTTATCCGTTCTTCTGCCTCATTTATTCTGCTATTGATCCCATCTAGAGTATTTTTAACTTCATTTATTGTGTGGTTCATCGTTGTTTGTTTCATCTTTAGTTCTTCTAGGTCCTTGTTAAATGTTTCTTGCATTTTGTTTATTCTATTTCCAAGATTTTGGATCATCTTTACTATCATTATTCTGAATCCTTTTTCAGGTAGACTGCCTATTTCCTCTTCATTTGTTAGGTCTGGTGGGTTTTTATCTTGCTCCTTCATCTGCTGTGTGTTTTTCTGTCTTCTCATTTTGCTTATCTTACTGTGTTTGGGGTCTCCTTTTGGCAGGCTGCAGGTTCGTAGCTTCCGTTGTTTTTGTTGTCTGTCCCCAGTGGCTAATGTTGTTTCAGTGGGTTGTGTAGGCTTCCTGGTGGAGGGGACTAGTGCCTGTGTTCTGGTGGATGAGGCTGGATCTTGTCTTTCTGGTGGCCAGGTCCACGTCTGGTGGTGTGTTTTGGGGTGTCTGTGGACTTATTATGATTTTAGGCAGCCTGTCTGCTAATGGGTGGGGTTGTGTTCCTGTCTTGCTAGTTGTTTGGCATAGGGTGTCCTGCACTGTAGCTTGCTGGTCGTTGGGAGAAGCTGGGTGCTGGTGTTGAGATGGAGTTCTCTGGGAGATTTTCGCCGTTTGATATTATGTGGAGCTGGGAGGTCTCTTGTGGACCAGTGTCCTGAAGTTGGCTCTCCCACCTCAGAGGCACAGCACTGACTCCTGGCTGTAGCACCAAGAGCCTTTCATCCACATGGCTCAGAATAAAAGGGAGAAAAAGTAGAAAGAAACAATTAAAAGAAGTAGAAAGAAAAAAGAAGGAAAGAAAGGAGGGAGGGAGGGACGAAGGAAGGAAGGAAGGAAAAAAGAAAGAAAGAAAGAAGATAAAGTACAATAAAATAAAGTAAGATAAAATATAATAAAGTTATTAAAATAAACAATAAGTATTAAGAAAAAAATTAAAAACAAAAACCAAAAAGGAACAAAAAAAACCCCAGATGGATAGAACCCTAGGACAAATGGTAGAAGCAAAGCTATACAGACAAAATCTCACACAGAATAATACACATACACACTCACAAAAAGAGGAAAAGGGAGAAAAATCATAAATCTTGCTCTCAAAGTCCACCTCCTCCATTTGGGATGATTCGTTGTCTAAAGGAGGGAAGGAAGGAAGGAAAGCAAGCAAGCAAGCAAGCAAGAAAGAAAGAAGATAAAGTAACATAAAATAAAGTTATTAAAATAAAAAATAATTATTAAGAAAATATAAACCCGGACAGATAGAACCCTAGGACAAATGGTGGAAGCAAAGCTATAGAGACAAAATCTCACACAGAAGCATACACATACACACTCACTAAAAGAGGAAAAGGGGAAAAAATCATGAATCTTGCTCTCAAAGGCCACCCCCTCAATTTGGGTTGATTCTTTGTCTCTTCATGTATTCCACAGATGCAGGGTACATCAAGTTGATTGCGGAGCTTTAATACGCTGCTTCTGAGGCTGCTGGGAGAGATTTCCCTTTCTCTTCTTTGTTCTCACAGCTCCCAGGGGCTCAGTTTTGGATTTGGCCTCGCCTCTGCGTGTAGGTCGCCGGAGGGCGTCTGTTCTTCGCTCAGACAGGATGGGTTAAAGGAGCAGCCGCTTCGGGGACTCTGGCTCACTCAGGCCGGCGGGGAGGGTGGGGCACGGATTGCGGGGCGGGCCTGTGGCGGTAAAGGCCTGCGTGACGTTGCACCAGCCTGAGGCACGCCATGTGTTCTCGCGGGAAGTTGTCTCTGGATCCCGGGAACCTGGCAGTGGCGGGCTGCACAGGTTCCCCGGAAGTGGGGTGTGGACAGTGACCTGTGCTCACACACAGGCTTCTTCGTGGCGGCAGAAGCAGCCTTAGCGTCTCATGCACTTCTCTGTGGTCCGCGCTTTTAGCCGCGACTCGCGCCAGTCTCTGGAGCTCCTTTAAGCAGCGCTCTTAATCCCCTCTCCTCGCGCACCAGGAAACAAAGAGGGAAGAAAAAGTCTCTTGCCTCTTCAGCAGCTCCAGACTTTTCTCCGGACTCCCTCCCGGCTAGCCGTGGAGCACTAACCCCCTGCAGGCTGTGTTCACGTCGCCAAACCCAGCCCTCTCCCTGATCTCCGACCGAAGCCCGAGCCTCAGCTCCCAGCCCCACCCGCCCCGGCGGGTGAGCCGACAAGCCTCTCGGACTGGTGAGTGCCCGCCCGCACCGATCCTCAGTGCAGGAATCTCTCTGCTTTGCCTTCCGCACCCCTGTGGCTGTGCTCTCCTCCCCGACACCGAAGCTTTACCCCTCTGCCACCTGCAGTCTCCGCCCACGAAGGGGCTTCCTAGTGTATGGAAACCTTTCCTTCTTCACAGCTCCCTCCCACTGGTGCAGGTCCCGTCCTTATCCTTTTGTCTCTGTTTACTCTTTTTTCTTTTGCCGTACTACGTACGTGGGGAATTTCTTGCCTTTTGGGAGGTCTGAGGTCTTCTTCCAGCGTTCGGGAGGTGTTCTATAGGAGTTGTTCCACGTGTAGATGTATTTCTGGTGTATCTGTGGGGAGGAAGGTGATCTCCACGTCTTACTCTTCCGCCATCTTCCCCTCGTCCCCCGTTTCCCCTTTCTAAATGAGGTAATTAAAACATTGTTCCCCTGGGATGTTGAGATAATTTTTTTCTGAAGCATTTTAGTCTTAAATCTGAAAATTTTTATAGACAGGAAAATGGTTTTGTTTAACCACAACTTTAATGCTTTTTTTCTAGGAGATATTACCAAATTATTCTTTCATCAAGAACTAAATATATTCTTTTATATTTCCAAATCATGGTTCCTGTGGACAGGGACAATTGACCATAGTTAAGAAGGAAGCAGCTGTTAATTTATTTTCAGCTGGCAACCACAAGAATGGATTCTTTCTCTTATTTATTTTTATTTAATCTGTGAGGCTGATGGCGCCCTAGTGAGATGATAATATGAATTCAGCAATCAGGACATTATTTTAACATCCCTTACATGCCATATTAAGTTTCTGCATAGCATTCCCTGTGTCAGGCAGAAGACAGAATGAAGAAAAGTCTTCTGCATTGAATATTTGTTCATTCTTTAGATACATCAGAGGCTCCAACATGACCTGAAAATACAGTGCAACCTATCAGATTATATATGTTCCAGGGAAGTTAAGTGGCACATCCTGGCTCTGTGCTGGATGCAGAATTGTACAGATATATTTACTTCATTTCACGACATCGGAGAATAACGAAAGAACTTTCAGATGTGTTTCTAATCCAACTCACAAGTGGACAGTGAATTTAATGAAAAGACAAGGAAGTTTCTGATCCTCATCTGCCTTTGTCTTCACTGATATTATCCTTATTTCATTTATAATGAGTTAATATAGGCATAGTTTAGCAAATTAATGGTATTACTGAGCTAGCATTTAGTGTATCACTTTCATGTGCCTTTTTCTACTTTACTGTCTACAAATGAATTACACCTTTCCAGGTAACTTAGCAAACCAGGCTCTTAGTATTCATGTATTATGAGATTGGATGATAAAAATGGCTACTTACAGAAGAAACCAATAGAATGTGCTCCTTTGTCATTGTTTTTGTGATCCTATCCTTTTAGGTATTGATGACAATGCAAACTATTACCTTGTTACTAACCCAAGATTGAGAGTCAGCGTGTAAGATTCAAAGCAATTATGATTGCCCATTTTTGATGCATGCAGTATGTCATTTTTCATTCATGCTTGATTGCATTAAATTTTAAATGAATTCAGCCAAGAATGATTTTGCACAAGATATGGGTTTTTGGCCATAACAGAAAATGAAAAATTGTATTTGTGTTTTTAAAAAAGTGATTACTATCTTTAAAAAAACCTAAGACTTAAAAATAACAAGCTTAGCCATGCCATCTAAAATTTTCAATGCAGATAATATAATAAAATTGTATTGTTATTAAAACAGAAAACTATAAAACCTCCAAACCCAATTAGAATGTATTAATAATTTCATATGGGAAAAAGAAGGATTAATTATATTCTATCAAATACTTTGTATTACCTAAAAACCTAGTTTTAGGAACATTTAGTTAATTTAATAGTTTTGGATTTAGTTTTATTAAACTAAATAACTTCTATAATAGCCACTGTACATAAAAGGAAAAGTGTAGCAGTATTTGGGATAAAACTATTTGCATAGTTGAAATATTATTTAGGACAGAAGTCACATTGAAAAAAGGATGCAAATGGAGAAGATGAAAGGTTTCTAGCTGGATTATCTGTTGGTACACAGAAGAAAGAGTAGCTACCACTATTTTATCCGAATGAGACCTGAAATGAATACAACTCATGAAATGAGTACAACTAAGATAACTTGGCAAGTGTAATAAAATCAAGCAGCTGACTCTGATTTTACTATATTAACATCAAGTTTCACATTTTAATCTTTTGTAAAGGCATATAATTTTAAGAGATTCAAACTTAGCTACTTATTTCTACAGTCTGTTTTTAAGATGTCTCATGTGACCAATGAATGCAATGCTAATTTGTGAAGCTGTTTAAAAACATGCATTTGTTGGTAGATGTTGTCTTTATTCTGAACAGCAATTAAATTGAGTTGAGTGAATAGTTAATGATCAAACTGCCATGATTTTATGGTGCCTACATTTATTGCAGAAATAGAATTTAAATAAATTTTGGGAGATGCTGAATTCATTTGTAGAAATGTAAAGTTAGACTTTAGAAGTCTGTCTCTATTTGACTAGTTTTGAACTTTTACCATAATAAAACTTTACATTCCTTAAAATCATTGCTTTGTATTTTAAAAAGGAATTTTAGTAAGTAATTTCTTAAATTGAAAAAATTACATAACTTTCTGCAACCAAAATATCATCACGACTAATCAGACATGGATTTAAATGTAGTCGTACTAATGTATATAATTTTTATGCCCAAACCTTATCAATCTGCTACTTCAAAACTGAGTTTCACTGACTTTCACTTTAAAGCTACCAATCTATTTAGCTGCTTAAAATCCAATCTTTTTTCCAGATACATAATCTTTTTTGGAAAATATTTGGGAAACCTCTGGGGCAGTGTTTCTCAAATTTAGCATGCATGTACATCACCCAAAGAGCTAGATTGCTGAGTCCTATTCCCAGAGTTTCATTTTGTTAAGTCTGGGTCAAGACATTGCATTTCTAGTGTTCCAAGTTGACGCTCGTGCTCCTATTTCAGGGCTCACACTTTGAAAACCATTACGTTAAGGAATGCCTATAAATTCTTTGACCCATTCTGTCTTTTGATCATTGCATTAGCATGCCAGCTGACTATAATATTCCGAATTCAGCTCCTTTCTTGTTTGACCTCTTCCTAGAAAGAGAACACTTAAGACAGTATCTGCAACTGCTTCCCTTGGACTGATACTGCTCAACTCAGTACCACTTTGTCCTGCTTACGAACATAGGTCTATTTTCTTTATTTTCCTTAACACAGCTAAGGTTCTCTCCAAACCATTTTAAAGTCAAAGCTTCATTGACAAGGGAAAATACTTTCCTATCCACTTCACTGTTTACTAGACTGTCAGGACTACTTAAATTCCCTATGGATGTCTCTCTCCGTCTCTGTGTGTATAAGTACATTAAGGTTCAGGTGTTCTTTATATATATATATAATATATATATTATATATATTATATATATATAATATATATATTATATTATATATATATATGATATAAATATTTCTTTATATATATACACATGGACATACATACCCAACTTTTGAAGTTACTCTTTGCCCAGTGGTACTGCTGGATCTTAATCTCTCCATGCTTCTTGCCACCCAACACCAATTCAGTTTCTTCTTTTCAGACACAGCCTCAACATCAATCATTGTCCATTTAAGTTCTTTTTACAAGATGCAACCTATTCCCATGTAATCATTTGAGACCAATAGATAAAATGCATTAATAGGTATCAGCAGCCAAATTCACATATCTAGTCTTGACTTTACCCTAGTGCTGCCACTGTTACAGTTGAAAATATTCATTATCCTTTCTAGCATAGGATCACAAAAATCAAGACTTGTTCAAAATATAATGTACTACAGCAAGACACACCAGTAAGACATTGTATCTCAGGGTCTATTTTTACAGGTGAAAGTCTTAAATGTAATATAAATTGAAATTAATACGAAGTGAAATATTGCTAGCATATTTTGCCGAGGTGATAATGCATCCTACCACCACAGGTAACTTGGCAGTGGTTACGATGATGATATAAACAATCACTCTATTTCTGCTTAGTATGGGATGGACTAGTGTTAAATTTAGGGAATTGGTAGGCACTTCATTAGTCTGATTATCCATGAAATAGGAAAATAATTGAAATGGGGCAAATAAATTATTTAAAATTAATCTGTTGTATAAATTGCATAAATCTGAACCTGTTCTTCCTTTGGAGAATTAAAAATACGTGGCAAGACTTGAAAAGAAAAATTGTAGATATTTCCCAAATGAAGGCACAAGTGTCTTTTACACTTTTATCTTCAGATCTTTTAAAAGTACTGTAGATCTTAATAAACCAAAAGCTTCTTTGCTGAGATACATATTGATCAGTAGAGAATAAATGCTGGTGACTAATTTAACACCATACTTTTTGTTAGAAAACTTAGAATTTTTTCAAATTTTATAATAGGACCATGCTCTAAGGAAATACTACATGCAGATCTAAACTGAGGTAGGTAAGGGCTTCAATATTAAAGGAGCTGAGAGAAGGTCAATGGGTAGAGTAGGGTTAGGGTGTGGAGAATAGTTTGAAATAATCTTGAGGCTATAAGAGCAGCAAGATTATGAAAAGTCTTGCAAGCTATTAGGAAGTTTTGCTTTCATTTTAAGTACAGTGGGAAGTCATTGGAGAGTAAAGACATTAATCTTGGGGTATATGTTTTTTTTAAAGTTATTCTAGTGGCTTTGTACAATTAAATTAGAACAGAGAGAAGATATTTCATTCAAAATTATGTTGATTAAATTTATTTTGTTGCAGCTTTTCTGATGCATGACTCTAGACACATTACTTTTCTTAGGATAAGGGAAAATACTTAATTCTTAAAATCATATCCATATTCATTTCTAAAATATGTAGTTTTTGATTATAACAAACATGGAAATACTTGAATATGTCAATATATAATGTTCATGAATTATTTGAAAATCTGAAGTATATTTGAATGCAGTAAGCATTATATCACCTAATTATTCTAAAATAAACCAAATTAAATATGGCTTTTCTCTTTATTAACTTCCCTACTGCTTTTTCCAATGACTCAAAACTATTTATCTGTATCTATATCTACAGTAAGACTATCAAAATCCAGTGAAGGAGAAAAGGAGTTATTCATCAATTCAAGAAGCATTACTGAACACATAGTTCATTCAAAGGTCTCTGAAGACCTATGTAGAACAGACAATCTGAAGAAGGGCCACCTGTGATCTTTATTATTATGGTCAATGCTGAGATACTCATTATTCAGTCCAAATAGCCCATCTGAAGGTGGGTAGCTCTGCTTCTATAGACAACCATTTAAAACACATAACTTTCAGGCTCCTAAAATTATGGTCATTTGGAAATATCCCATGTATGGGGAAAGAGCTTAATAGTTCATTATAAATAATAAAATCTACCTGTGGAGAATAATCTTCAACCTCAGTAGCCACCCACTAATTAAATAAAACCTTATATAGTATTTGACTTAGGCTGAGTTGCACCATAAACAGGCCCTAAATTAAGAATTTTAGTAAATTATTTGGAGTGATTCCTTGAACAAAAAGTGAGATTAGAAGGGTACAGAAGCCATTCAAGGCATATTAATGAGTAGACTGCCACTAGGTCCAACTGGGGCTAATTCCCATTGGGGCCTCTGGGGGCTATTTTGTTCCATTAATAAGGACAGAGCAGTAGTATTTATCTACCAATTTCTGTTCTTCGTTGGTTGAGGGTTCTTCTTGAGAGTGTTAATTCTTGGCAATTCCAGCCTGTTCTGCATTAAGCTAAGCATGCTGTTGTGACCAAGGAAAGCTCTTGGGCAAAGACCCATATGCTTATAGTAACACTGAATGCTGAGAAAAAAAGGGCAGGGCACATGCAGCATCTGTTGTACTAGTGTTATTTAAAAAGTCAAAATATCTACCTCAGGAACCATGATTAACTATTTAATTACACTTTGGGTAACATAAGTGTTACAGCATAAGTCCTGTATTACTTGGATCTTTGCTTCACGGGCTGGTAGAAAGCATGAGGAAGGAAAGACCATATATAAGGCAGAATAGGGATAGGACCAACTGATTCATAACTATAGACAATTAAACTTCCATTGCTTTACATCTTCATGTGTAAAACGGGGCAAAGATATCTGTCTCATAAAGTTGTTACAAGAAATAAATATGACCATGGATGGCAAATAGCAAGTTCTTACAACTGGTTAACATTTGCTAAGTTGACCTTTTGCTGAAAAAATAAAATTGATATAAAAGTTAAAAAGAAAGCTTTGCATTATTTTAAAAATTTGTTATTTCTGAAAAGTATATTAATTTTATAATACATATTTCCCTCCACTCAATTGTCAGTTGTCTAGAGAATTCTAAGGGTTCAATCTGAAATCCATTTCTATTCTTTCAACAAAAATTGTAAAAAATATACTTCAGATATATTGAGCTGTAAAATCCAAATTAATATACTGTGATTAGTTTCTGTTATGCATTCTTAAAAATGTTTTTAGAAAAATCACTAAAGTAGCTGTAAGTGACTATATACTTTTGTCTGTTTTCCTCATTTAAAGAAAAGGAAGCTAGGGCCCAAAGAGTTGAGAGGTTTATTTCAAGTAATATAGAAATTTGAAAGGAGATATTAGGTGTCTATTTTTAGTTATTTTCTACTGCTATTAATAAAATTTAACACACATGTGTTATTATTAACACCTGTTAAGACTTTGGGTTCTACCCTTAGCAGAACTTAAGCAAGACCTGCTGAACTCCACAGCAAGGTATTTTGCTCAAGTTTTGTATTCCCTAGGAGTGTTGTTCTAAGAATGATGTTTTAAAAAGAATTTATACTAAGTGACAAGCAAGAAATATCTCATTGTGTATTACATGCCTCTTTACCTTAGGCCTAGCAGAAGCCCCATGCCCTTAGGCATTCATTACTCTGACTTATGCTTATATTGCACTATATAGCCCCTGATCTGATTCAGTCTCTCACCAAGCTGTCTTCATCCCCCAATAAATGTTTCTGATGTGACTCTTGGACCTAATGATATGTTCAAAAGTTTTTCTGTGCCCCCATTTTTTTTACTATTCACCTAATTCTTTTCTCTAAATGAAATATAGATATCCCCTAGGGACACTTCTCCATTTAGTCATCTCAAATAGCAACTGGTTTAATATTTTTTCCCATACTCAAAGTAAACTGGACCTGGAAGTATAGATAAAGGTTACATTTCTCCCTCATGGTCATGTGTAGATCATTCTCTACTCACCTGCCTCAAAACTCTCCATCCTTTTGAAGTACAGTTGGATATAACATGTAAAGAAACAACAACCATGTATAAAAGTCAGCAGAAACAACAGTACAGCAACAACAAAAAGAGCAAAAACACAGCAGATTTACTATCTCCAATAATTTAAGAAAATAGAATTAAAGTGGAGAGAGTGGGCATCCTTGTCTTTTCCTGATCTTAGAAGAAAAGGTTTCAGCTTTTTGTCATTGAGTATGATGTTAGCTTTGGGCTTGTCATATATGGCCTTTATTAGGTTGAGGTGTGTTTCCTCTATACCCACTTCACTGAGAATTTTTATCATGAATAGACATTAAATTTTGTCAAATGTGTTTTCTGCATCTATTGAGATGATCGTATGATTTCTATTCTTCATTTTATTAATGTGGTGTATCACATTGATTAATTTGCAGTTGTTGAACTATCTTTGCATTCCTTGAATAAATTTTACTTGATCAGGGTATATAATTCTTTTAATTTATTAAATTCAGTTTGCTAATATTTTGTTAAGGACTTTTGCATGTATGTTTATCGCGGATATTGGTCTGTAGTTTTCTTTTTTTGTAGTGCCCCTATCTGGTTTTGGTAACAGGGTAATTCTGGACTCATGAAATGAGTTTGGAAGTTCTTTCCTTTTTTTCAACTTTTTGGAAACATTTGAAAAGGGATGGTATTAATTATTCTTTAAATATTTGGTAGAATTCACCAGTGAAGCCATCTATTCATGGGCTTTTATTTGTTGGGAGGCTTTGATTGTTCTGTTGAGATTTTCTATTTCTTCATGATTTGGTCTTGGTAGGTTGTATATTTCTAGGAATATATCCATTTCTTTTAGGTTGTCCAATTTGTTGGTACATAATTTTTTATTTTAGTCTCCTATGATATTCTGTATTTCTGTGGTTAGTTTTAATGTCTCTTCTTTTATTTCTGATTTTATTTATTTGGGTCCTCTGTTTTTATTTGTAAGTCAAAGTAAAGGCTCATCCATTTTGTTTACTTAAAAAATATCTCTTAGCTTCTTTGATTTTTTTCTATTGTCTTTCTTGTCTGTATTTTTATTTTCACTCCAATCTTTGATATCTTCTTCAAAAAATAAAATGAGGTAAAAAAATATTTTCCTTTAAGATTAAGAACAAGACAAGGTGCCTACCTTAATCATTTTATTCAACATAGTATTGCAAGTCTTAGCCAGAGCAATTAGGCAAGAATAAGAAATAAAAGGCATTTGAATTGGAAAGGAAGAAGTAAAACTTTCTCTATTTACACATGACATAAGATTGCATATAGAAAACCCTAAAAACTTCACCAAGTACTGTTAGAATTAATAGAGAAATTCAGTAAGGTTTCAGGATACAAACAATATACAAAATCAATTGTGTTTCTATACAGTAATAACCAACTATCAGCAACAGAAATTAAGAAATAAATCCCATTACAACTGCAACAAAAAGAACAAAAAACCTTGCAATAAATTTAACCAAGGAAGTGAAAGACCTGTACACTAAAAAGTATAAGCCACTGATGAAAGAAATTGAAGACCCAAATCAATGGAAAGATATCCCATGCTAATGGTTTGAAAGAATTATTATTGTTGAAATGTTTATACTACCCAAAGCAATCAACAGATTCAGTGTAATCCCTATCAAAATTCCAATGGCAGTGTTCACAGCAATAGAAAAGATAATCCTAAAATTTGTATGGAACCACAGAAGACCCCAAATAGGTAAAGCAATCTTGAGGAAGTAGAACAAAGCTGTCAGCATCACACTTCTTGATTTCAAACTTTACTACAAAACTGTAGTAACCAAAACAGTATGATACTGGCACAAAAACAGACAAGTAGATGCACTAGAACAGAGAGGCCAGACATAAACCCATGCATGTATGGTCAATTAATTCACAACAAAGAACCAAGAATATACAATAGGGAAAAGGATAGTTTCTTCAATAAATGGTGCTGAGAAAACTGGACAGCCACTTGCGAAAGAGTAAAACTTGACCACTATCTTATACCATATACAAAAATCAACTCAAAATGGATGAAAGACATAAATTAAGACCTGGAATCATACAGCCATAAAACTCCTAGAAGAAAACATAGGGAAGAAGCTCCCTGACCAGGGTCTTGGCAATAATTTTTTAGATTTGATACCAAAAGGAAAGACAAAAAAGAGCAAAAATAAAGAAGCAGAGCTACAACAAACTAAAAAGCTTTGCACAGCAAAGGAATCCATAAAGAAAATGAACAGGTAACTTACAGAATGGAAGAAAATATTTGCAAATTATATATTTGGTAATGGGGTAATATCCAAAATATAAAAAGAACTCATATAACTCAACAAACAAGCAAATAACCTGATCAGAAAATGGGCAGAGGAACTGAATAGACCATTTTTCCAAAGACGACTTACAAATGGCCATAGGTATGTGAAAAGATGCTCCATATCACTAATCATCAGGGAAATGCAAATCAAAACCACAATGAGATATCACTGCACACCTGTTAGAATGGCATCATCAAAAAGACAAGAGATCACAAGTGTTACTGAGGATGTAAAGAAAAGGAAACCCTTGTGCGCTGTTGGTGGGACTGTAAATTGGTACAGCCATTATGGAAAAATGTATGAGGGTTCCTCAAAAAATTAAGAATAAAACTACCATATGATCCAGCAATTCTAATTCTGGGTATAAACCCAAAGGAAATGAAATCATTATCTCAAAAAGATATCTGCACTCCATGTTTATTGCAGCATTATTTAGAATAGTCAAGAACGGAAACAACCTAAGTGTTCATCAGAGGATAAATGGATAAAGAAAATATGATACACACACCACACACAGACAATGAAGTATTAAGCAGCCATAAAAAGAAGGAAATCCTGCTATTTGTGACAACATGGATGGACTTTGAGGGCATTATGCTAAGTGAAATAAGTCAGAGAGACAAATACTGTATGTGGAATCTAAGAACACTGAATTCATAGGAACACAGAACAGATTGATGTTTTCTAAAGGTTCTGGGAGCGGGGTGGTTAGAGGAAATGGATGAAGGTAGTCAAAAGGAAAAAAGTTCCAATTATAAGAATAAATAAGTACTGGGGATGTAACATATAGCATGGTGACTACAGTTACCAATACTCTACTGTATATTTGAAAGTTGCTAAGAGAGTAGATCTTAAAGGTTCTCATCACAGGAAAATAATGTAACTATATGAGGTAATAGATGTATATGTATGTATTGCAATATGTACATATGTCAAATCACTATGTTGTACACCTTAAACTAATGCAAATTATATATCAATTATATTGCAATAAAACTGGAAAAACCAAAATAGAATTAGATATATTATATGAAATGTTCAGAAAATTGAGAGGTAAACCTAAAAGCAGTAAGCAATAGACAACTGTTTATCCAAATTACTAGGAAGACTTGAAAAAGAACAAAACAAAACTTCTAAATTTAAATAACATAGAAATTGAAACTAAGGATAGCACAATGAGTGGGTTAATTGATAGGCTGCATATAGATGAAATAGAATTTATAAGGTAGAAGAAAGAACTACATGAGGAATCTCCTGGGAATGCATACCAGAGAGACAACAAAATGTAAAATAGGACAGGTTAATGGATTTGATGGATAGACTTAAATAGCCATTTTCAGGAGTAGAAAATATAGAAAATGGTTGAGAATTTTCCAAAATTAATTAAAGATATGAATTCACTAATCAAGAGAGAATAAACAGATCATCTCCAAAGGAAAGACAATTATACTGCAGTAGACTTCTCAAATGAAACAATGGAAGCTAGATAAGTAACATAATATTGTAAAAGCACAAAATAAAGTTAAACCTTGAATCAAGTCCCAAGCAAATCTTTCACGAAAAGTTCAACATTTTCAGGTAAACAAAAACTGAGAGCACCATGAACATATGCACAGCACAAAAGTATAAAAAATATACTTTAGGAATAAAGGAAATTAACCATAAGTTAGGTCTGAGGTCGAGAAGGAATGATAAACAAAACATTTTGTTAACACATGCAAACAAATCCAAATAAATATTAAATTATAAAGCAATAATAAGATATCTAATTTGTGGGTTTATAAACAAAAACACCTAAAAAAGACTGAATTAAAATTATAGCTGACCATTACCATAGCCTACATTAAAAGATGGGGATGATTATATTTAATGTGTTTTAAGTTGCTGTTTTGGAGAGGGGTGTTAAAATAGTAATTAAATATCTGTTTAGCGTTATTAGAAATTGTGTTTGGCTTCCTGTAACAGAAATCCAAAAATCCAAAAATGACTGCCTTAAACAGCTTAGGGATTTATTTTCTATCAGCTTAGGGATTTTATTTTCTATAAAATAAGGCAAAAGATAGGCAGTCTGAGGCAGGGATGGCTGCTCCATATTGTTTTAGAACTCCAGACTCTCTGCCCTGCTGTCTTTTGAATTTGTTTAGAAGTCAGTGACTGTACTTTCTCCCATTGTGGCCAATTGGCAGGCACCAAGAAAGACATAAGGTAGTAAGAGTCTGTCAAAGGCAAATGGTCTCCCAGTTAACTCTGATCCCTCTTTAAAGAAAGCTTTCATGGAAACCACAACCCCAAAACTCAACCTGTATTATATTGGCTGTATACTTACATTTGCTGAAACTTCATAGGAAATTGAAGAGTAGAGTTTTCAAATGGCCCCAACTAGATGAAGGTTGTTTTAGAAACAGAAAATGAAAAAAAAAATTATTGGTTAGAAATCTAGCAGTCTCTATTTCTGGCAAATTTAGTAAAATATTCAGAGCTATCATTAAGATATAAACTAGAACTGACAACTTCCAAATCAGTAGAGAGATGGAAATGTACCATTTGTTGAAAATACCATCTTTTCCTCAATGAAATATTGGAAACTTTGTGAAAAATCAGTTAACAATAAATTTAAGTGTCTATTTCAGGAATATCAATTCTATTCCACTGATCTGTATATTTATCCTTAGGCCAGTACCACATGGTCTTCATTTCTGTAGCTTTGTAGTAAGCCTGAAGTCAAGAAGTGCAAATCCTCCAACTTTTTTTTTTTTAAAGATTGTTTTGACTTTTCTGGGTCCTCTGTGTTTCCCTATACAGTTGAGTATCAGACTGTCAATTTTGGTAGGAATATCTTCAATAATTTTGATAGGAACTGCACTGAATAATTTTGGGGAGGATTACCATCTTAATAATGTTGAGTCTTCCAATCCATCATCATGGAATGATTCTCCTTTCCTTTAGATTCTTTTTATTTCCCCTCTCAGCAATGATTTTAGTTTTCAGTGTACAAATTTTCACTTCTTTTGTATATTGTCTTGTATCCTGCAATCTCCCTAGGCTTGTTTATTAGTTCTAGTGTGTGCACCAGTGTGTGCATGCACACTCCTTTGGATTTTCTACATAACCATGACATCTGTGAATAAAAAGACATTTAATCCTCCTTTTATAATCTACATTACTTTTACATCTTTTTCTTGTCTGATTGCCTGGATAGAATCTCCAGTACAATAAAGAATTAAAGTGGTAAAAATGGACATATTGCCTCACTCTCAATTTTAGGGAGAAAGCATTCATTCTTTCATGGTTGGGTATGATGTGACATGTAGGTTGTTTGTAGATATTTTTTTATCAGGTTGAAGGAGTTTCCTTCTATTCCTAGTTTGTTGAGAGTATTTTTCCCCCATTTAGACAAATTAAGTGTAGTTCTGCTTCTCTGACTGTATTCTCACTGATAGAAGCAGATGTGACTCTTTTGTACTTTGTCTTTAAGAATGAGTAGACCTTTCCAAGAGCCACCCCAGCCAGCATACTTTTCCTAGTAATGTCTCAGGATATTGCTTACAATTCATCAAAATCCACTCTGTGGAATGGGATCAGTTTGGTCTGGACACATGACTTCTCGGAGTTATGGTGGATACCTATTACCAAGGGTAATGATTCTGAAATCCAGGCAGCCATCTCTGAAAGATTCTTTCTGATTCTTTGCTGTCCTTATTTTTGGTTTTAGCCTAAGTCTAGCTTCACTTTGCAATTAAAAGATAGCTGCCAGTGACTAGTAGGGTTATATGCTTCCTTTTTCTTGTGTAACTGGTGAAAGAGGGGAAAAAGAAAATGAGGCATGGGAAGAGAGAGAGAGAAATTGACTTAATATCGCTTTATCAAATAGCTTTGCTGCTTAAACTGTTACAGAACCAGGTTGGTCTTGCCTGAAACACAGCAAGCCAAAATGCTGAGAGACCCAGTTTGCAGCAAAGAGAGGGTTTATTTTCAAGGCAGCCAAGCATGATGATAGAAGATAAACCTCAAATCCACCTCCCTTTAGGCAGGGGGCTGGGGTATTTATGGGATAATGAATAAAGAAGCAGGGTGGTCTTGAGGCATGGTGCATAGGAAGCATGGGGAAAGGTGATTGGAAAAACGTGTGATAATCACCATTCTGCGCAAGCCTAACCAAGCTACAGGGCTCTGCATGTTCTAAAGATCGCCAGACACTCGCACATGCTCAGTTGGAGGGTCAGTGGTCCTATCCAGTCTTAACCAGCTCGGCTCAAGCTAGACACAGATAACTCTCAGCTCAGCTTGAACCAGACGCAGGTGACTCCGGGTTCCTGGAAAACAACTCAGGCAGGCATCTTTTTTTTTTTTTTTCGGTACGCGGGCCTTTCACTGTTGTGGCCTCTCCCGTTGCGGAGCACAGGCTCCGGACGTGCAGGCTCAGCGGCCATGGCTCACGGGCCTAGCCGCTCCGCGGCATGTGGGATCTTCCCAGACCGGGGCACGAATCCGTGTCTCCTGCATCGGCAGGCGGACTCTCAACCACTGCGCCACGAGGGGAGGGGAGCCCCCAGGCAGGTATCTTATACATCTTATCCTTTAAGCTATGTGCCGCGTGGAGAACACGCAAGCCTTAAAACGACCTTGATTAGGGAAGCCAGGTGAAATGGATTGACTAATCACTCATGGTTTCAAAACTATTTTAAATGGGTCATTATTTATAAACGTCAATCTTGACAGACACTTGGATATAAAAATAATTGGGTGGAATAGAGGGCCGAAGTTGAGGGTGTTCCTGATTTTATGTTTTCCCAGTCAAGTATGTGGCAGAGGTGGAGAATTACGGCTGCATACATGGAGGAGGGGCCTTTGAGAAACCATGTTGGAAACTTGTTGGAAATGGGAAAGGGAACTGAATAAAGCTATAGCTTGAAGATTGACATTTTGGTAAGTACATGAAAGAATGAACCTGCTAAATTGTTGCCAAGTTCTTTGAAAATGTTTTAATGTCCTGGTAGAAGTTTTCAAACTAATTTCCACAATGTCATTGATTTTAAAGGAGTATTCTGACCTAGAATCTTGTCCATTTCAGTTTTAGATTCAATACTACAGACTGCTTGTTGAAAGTAGTTGCTACGAGTAATGTGACGTCGAGCATGATAAAGTTTCTCAAATTGCTAGATTCTATCGAGTTTTGTGCCCTAAAGCTAAGGACCAAACCTTAAATTGTTTTCAGAATTTGATCGGTATCAGTACAGGGCAGGAAGTACTGATGTGATATGACCTCAGTGTTCTTCTCCTCTGAAAGAACTATAATTGCCACAGAAACTTCTGCTTGTAGTAGGATTGGAAGTACAAGCAGTAATCTAAACCAGAAGCAATGGTGAATGCAGCAGTTAAAACCAAAATTATAGTGGGAGTTAACAATGGACACTTTAAAGCAGAGATTAAAAATGATACTTTTAAAAAAAATTAATCACTTTCTATGTAGGGATTGAGAAGGAATTAATCTTTGAACGTCCCAAGAATCTGTGTCACCTTGACCATCTGTGCACTGCTTTCCTCAATCAAGGGTGAGGAAATATTTCTTGTCAGGTTTTCAAATTCTGTTCCCTAGTCGCTTAGCAACACTTTGGATTTTTATCATAATTTTGAGTATGAGCCAGCTGGATTTCAGTTAGATTGTTGAAATGCAACAGTTTGAAGACTGGTTATATAGAAGATGTCAGCTAGCTAGGGATCATTTCAATTTAAGTGGGTTTGCCAAAAGAAACCTGAGTAGAATCCTGACATTCGTAAGAAAAACCACTTACAATGTTTTTTGGACTTCACATTTGTGAATTACCACTTAAGCACAAATATAGTTGTGAAATCATGTTAAATGATAAATTGTACCATGATATGAGTGTGTGAATGTTTTAAGAGGCTATCTGAACAGAAGAATGAGATTTTTCTTTTTCTTTTTTTTTGTTTTGAATTGAGATTAATACAATTTTAGAATAGACATAGCCCCAAACATTCCACATTTCAATGATATAGGAATCAATATGTGCTTTGCTTCATTTAACCATGATACTCCTCTTTCCTACAAATTTTGTTATAAAACTAGCTGAATTTCATCAGTGTTGAACTCTTATTCCTGCTTATATCCCTTCCTTTCTGAGACCCCCGACTCCCCATCCAGAACGCAGGTCCCTCGGAAAGAAGCACGCTCTCTTCTTTCTCATACTGTCACAGATGCAAAGAACTCTTTGAAATAGTCCCATGTTTCCTGGGACTATATTACTTCAAAGGACAAAGTACCTGCTATTTAAAGTTTCACTTAACTTCTATCACTATTATTGTGCAACTTTCACAGTGGGGGTAAAACTTCATAAACTATTTTTACTGAGTGAATATATATATGATGATTTTGAATGTCATAGATCTGGATCCTTTGAGAATTTGCTATTCTATTCAGAATTCTTTCTTGGATAAGAAATATTTTAGGTTTCTTAACCTTATATTCAAAACATTATTGTTTACTTTTTAGCCTATGAAAAACTTTATTTTTATTTTCATGAGTTACTGACTGCATAAAGATAAGAAGAGAATGAGGAAACCAGATTGAAAGCTGAATACTGGATGGTAGGCCAGGCTTGCTCTTTAGCTATGGCCTCTATTCCATATTAGCCTAATTATTCATAAGTTTCAGCAGTTTTAGCAGTATTGAAAATCATTACATGTAATGGACTTTTGGAGTGGTTTGCAATTTTCTACATCCAACAATTCTTTTTTTTAAATTAATTTTTAAAATTTGACTATAGTTGATTTACAATGTTGTGTTAGTTTCTGCTAAGTTTTCTTAAAGGTTTTTAGAGCCCCCAGTACACATGCTAATCTCTTCAACATTGTCAGCCATAAAAATGAGACTCTTTAAATTCAAGGCTTTAGAACTCATCCTCAGGCCTGTTTCAATTTTTAATTTAATTTGATCTAGGCTTTAGAAAAACATTGCTCTATTACCCCCTTTTTTTTTTTTTGGTATGTGGGCCTCTCTCACTGTTGTGGCCTCTCCCGTTGCAGAGCACAGGCTCCAGACGCGCAGGCTCAGCGGCCATGGCTCAAGGGCCTAGCCGCACCGCAGCATGTGGGATCTTCCCGGACCGGGGCGCAAACCCGTGTTCCCTGCATTGGCAGGCGGACTCGCAGCCACTGTGCCACCAGGGAAGCCCCTCTATTACCACCTTTATTCCTAAAGAAAACATGATAAAGTGGAAAAAAGTATCATTTCTAGGGTTAGGTATGTGTTTAAATTATACATTCTTTACTTATTTTTTGATTGCCTTTACATGTTAATTTGTCTTTTCCCTGTAAAATGTAAATAATGAATTAAAAGAGTTATATTTAGGGTTAAATGAGTTAATGCTTTATTTTTTAGATTGATGGATTGTATATTTTTCTATCTGCTTGGTCTAGCAAAGAAGTTATGTGGCTTATAGTGCTACATAAAGTGTCTAGAATAATTTAAAATAGAGTGAAAAGAAGAGGGAGAAACACAGTTGTAGTGAAATGGAGTTAGGATACTTACAAAAATGACATAAACATCACTAGGTACCATGATCATTTCTCTTGGGAGAGATGAGTGCATAGTATGATAATGACATAATGAATAAACAACTTCGACAATATCTTTATAATAGACCCAAATTAAAAATCTCATATGATTATTTCTTACAGAAATCTTCAATATAAGCAGATGTCATTATTTTAAAGGACAGTTAAAAACTATCTTTCACGGGGCCAAAAACATGCAGTTTTGGTATTCATGAAGTTTCTACTTTCTATAGGGAAAAGAAAGAACAGATGTTTTCTCTGATACAATCTGTCCTTTAGAACACCCAGCTCTCCATGCACTTCCTTCTGTGTCATCCCTTCTGTAAGGCAGAGTTCCATTCAGTTGCTGTATCCAGCTGAAAGCCCAGGATCTCTAGTAGATGTACAATCTTTTCCTTTAAGTCTGATATAGTTATCTTTAGTTTAGAAACAGGCATTTTGCTCTTAGTATGCATGCTCAATATAAAATGGTGACATAAACCAGGGGTCAGCAAACATTTTTTTGTAATGGGCCAGATGGTATGTATTTTCAGCTTTGTAGACCATACTGTCTCTGTTACAACTATTCAGCTGCCACTGAAGGGTGAAAGCAACCAGATATAAAACCAGATAGGCATGGCTGTGTTCCAATAAAAGCTTTAGTTACACAAACAGGCAAACTGGATTTGGCCTGTGGGTCATAGTTTTCCCACCCCAGCATATACACAAAATAAGCATGAAATTCTCATTTGGGGAAGAGGAGAATGAGAAATACATAGTGATTATAGGTCTATAGCAATGATCAAATCCTGCTGTATGTAAATTATAAAGTACAAGTCCTTTGGCCAGTCCACCTGGTAATCCATAGCTCTCTGGGAAGTTCTTCTTTGACTATTTTCTTCTTGGGTCATATCTTAAGTGAACATTGTCAAAATGTTCTTTTTGAGGACTACACAGTTTCAGAGCCAGCATCCTTGTGATCCAGCTGGGGTGTGTGTGTACTTGCTGTAGGTGGAGGGATGGAGAGCTGTTACTCTTGGAGCTGAACAGCCACCATCCTTTGCAAGCCAAGATTGATTCTCTGTCAAAGTAATTCTCTGAAAACTTAGTTTTAGGACTATATGTCAATAAGTAAAACTGGTGATCTTGCCTAGATAGCATCTGAGTCTAAAAACTGTGATCTTTTTTTTTTTTTTTTTTTTTTACTGATTGTACTCCATCTACTCCCCTCCATCCCAGTCTTTCCTCTTCCCCAGAATATTGATAGTAACAGCTGTTTGGAGGCCATCTGATTAAAAAGGCTTGGGTGAGATGGTACCATGTTATTTCCATCTTCGACTTTGGACTTGTATCTTTAGGTGCCAAGGTAACTGTTTTGTTCTTCTAAGGCTACCAGTAAGAAAGCCTCTATCATGTAGGCACACCTAGAGCCAAGGGAATAGAAAATGCAGTATTTATACTGGTCGGAGTGATGTGTGTGTGTGTGTGTGGTTGGGTAGAATGATTAGCAGAGAATGCCTGATCACTGTCATAGTATCCTATTCTTTGTGGGTATGGCTTGATCTAGGATGTAATTTAGAATACCAAAAAGACAGATATGATACATATATTCTATGTAACATGATTATTGTTTCTGTTAACTAAGGTTTTGATAGTTAGTGAGCTCAAAAGCATACTCACTAACAGATACCTGGGAAGAGTTGTTCTGTGTTACTAGTTATACAGATAATGTATACTTGGACAAACAGTCAAGCTAAAAGTAGGTTAATGTCATTGTATTTGTTTTGTTTTGTTTTTAAACGAATACAAGACACCTTGCTAATATAGGTACCAGAATAGTATTTATTTCTTCTTTGGTCTTAGGTGAGCTTAGTAACAGAAAGAACCTTGATTCCATTTCTTTTTTTTTTCTTGATTCCATTTAGATAATTGTTTTGATTTTGTTCCAGTTTATATATAAAAGAATGAGCAATTGATACTCTAAAGTTCCTTTTGACTCAGCATTGCTGAAATATTTTTGTTCAGAAAGATTTTTTAAGTCATGGTGATCCAATACCATCTGAGCCTAAAAAATCTACATAAAGTATGCATGTAGAGAGTATATCACTTTGGACAATATTATTTTATAACAACTCTGGGTATATTTTGGGAAATGTATACCAAGCAAATGAGCTATCTTATTATAATAGAATGTGGTATTTATAAACCCATTAACTATTTTTAAATATGTAATAATATTTATTTTGGTTCTGTAATAGTTGATCTATAGCCTTTTTCTGACAATTGTTAGAAAACAAATTGTTAGTTTTCCTTCCCAATTGCATCTACTCATAGAAAATAATTTTTATTATTACCAAGTTAGCCAGACTTTGAGGTTGAGGACACAGTCCTCCAGACTGCCAAGTCTGTTCAAGATAGAAGTTCAGGGGTTTCCTAAAACCACCCTCAGTTTCAACAGTTTACTAGAAAATCTCACAGAACTCTGTGAAGATGATTATACTCATGGAAAAGGATACATTAAAATCAGCTAAGGGTAGAGATGCATAGGAGAGAGTTTAGGAAGTTCCAGATGTCAAGCATTCTTTATCCTCAGTATGGATTTCCGTTGGTATTTGCAAGTGATAATACACACAGAATATCATCAGAGTCAGGAAGCTGACTCTCACTGAGCTCCAATCTCCAAAGTTTTTATTGAGACTTCATTACTGAGACATGCTTGATTGATTAATTACCCACATGGTTGAATTCAGTCTCTAGTCCCCTCACTCTCCAGAGGTGAGACGATGTTGCATAACCCAGAGCCCCCACCCTAAATCATATGGTTGGTTATTCTAGTATGACTAGCTTCCATCCTAAGACTATCAATCAGATGGGCCTGGTCTAGTCATCTCATTAGCATAAAATATCAGGTGTGGTCTGAGGGACCCACCATGAAGAAAAAGACACTCCTATCACTGGAGAAATTCCAAAGGTTTAGAAGTTACCTCCCAGGATTCAGGAAAAACTTGATTTTACTGTACAGTTATCTGTACATAATGACCTACATGTAAATGACTATAGCTTGATCTGTTACCTATAACAGGAGAGCCTTATACAAATTATGCAAAAGATGGTTAATAAATATTTTACAAAAAAAGGAAGAGAATACAGATGAACCGGTTTGCAGGGCAGAAATTGAGACACAGATGTAGAGAACAAACGTATAGACACCAAGGGGGGAAAGCGGCGGGGGTGGTGGTGGTGGTGTGATGAATTGGGAGATTGGGACTGACATGTATACACTGATGTGTATAAAATGGATGACTAATAAGAACCTGCTGTAGAAAAAAATAAAATAAAATTCAAAAATTAAAAAAGAAAAGAAAAGAAGTAATGTTTTTTTAGCTCCTATTTATGTGCCTGGCATTATAACTGACACTCTGTGTATGCATAATACACATTTGGTGTGTATTATGTCACTTAATTTTCATGAAAACCTAACAAAGAGGGTATTGTATCAGCATTTTTCAAATAAAGAAACAGGTTCAGAGAAGTTAAATAGCCAGCTCAGAAGTTGGGCACTGGGGTTCAAACACAACATATCTGACTATAAAATACCCATTTTTTGTTTTCAGAAATGGTTCTGTTTGTATCTAAGTTAAATGGTTGAAACTAAAAGAGCCATGAACTCAAAGGGCTTCCTGGGATGCCAAGTGGGTGGAGCTTTTGCGTGGGAACAAAAGCTGGAACCTATTCAACGTGTTTTAATTGAGGATTACAGTTAAAAAAAAAAAAGGTCTACACCTCTTGAAATTTCTAGCTGTTCCATCTACGCAACGTTCCTATCGAATCTGATTCTGCACTAGAGTATATGATTCAGTTTCTGAATGTTGACAATAATCATGGTTTTTTTTGAGCTTGTTCAGATTGCTCTATAAGTATTATTTCTAGCCTCAATGACCAAGATTTGGAAGGGGTCAATATGTACGATAGAAAAATATAACAGTAATCAGTGTGGAAAAGCAGTAACTAAAGACATCCTGTTCTTCAGTCAGAATATTCAACCAGTAATTCCAGGTTACCCCTTGACCAGGAAAATAGCAGGCATTCTATTTGGATGGAATATTCAAGTAAGAAATAAGTCAGTGTTTTGTAAGGAGGGGAGGGTCACCATTTTGGAGCTGGTCCAAATTGTAGGAGGTATATGTGGAGAATATGGTATCAGTAATTCAGTGCTTGCTTGCCTTCTCAGGATACTTTAATGGATTTAAGTTTTTAAATGAACTGAACACTGAAAATATTAGTAACCCACAATCAAAATATTCTTTGAAACAACAGTTGAATGGTTTCTAAATGAAAGGTAAGAGACCCTTTCAGGAATCAATGGAGATCTGTGCCTCTGTGGCTTCATTTACCAGATTTGTGCTTTGACCAGCTGATAGCTCAGAATCTGTCCTCTGTGCCAAGTCTAATTGCCCAGCTCTAGTTCCCAGTTCCCATGAATTTTTTTCTTCAAAGAGAATTTGTAAATATACTTAAAATTTAATATGTAAAGTTAGAAAACGTTTCAAATATTCCAAAACTTAGAGGCAGTTATACATTAGAGATGATGGAGACACCAGCAATATCTGTTTAAAATCTTTTTTCTATTAAAAATAAAATATTAAAGATAAAAATAAGACCCACATAAGTATCTTCTGTCTCTTTCTTGCAAGACATAGGAACTATCCTGATTTGGTAATTTCATTCCTGTGCATATTTTTACATTTTACTAAAACTAATTTTAGTTACTCCTCATTATACATGGTGTATTTGCAAATTTGCCTACACACCGAAATCTATTTGTAATACCAAAATCAATACTCATGGCACTTTCATGGTCATTTACTGACTTGCACAGAGGCACAAAATTTTTGAGTTGCCCATTACACCTGTTTCCAGCTGCGGTTGAGTAAGGCAATGCTCCGCCCTCTTGTTTCAGTTCTCATACTCTGTAAACAAGTGTCCTTTTGTAGTTTATTTAGTGCCACTTTTTAAACAATGTGCTTGCTTCTTTTCACATTTTTGGTGAGTGTGCCATTTAAAATGGTTCCCAGTGTAGTACTGAAGTGCTGTCTAGTGTTCTCAAGTGCAAGTATGCTGTGATGTGCCTTATGGAGAAAATATGTTTGATGGGTTTCATTCAGGCATGAGTTATTTTCATTCAGGCATGAGCTGAGTGCTGTGGGCCATAAAGTCAATGTTAATGAAGCAAAAATGTGGTATATCAAGAAAAGGGAAGAGGAAATTTGCTGACTGTACATGAGACCACTTTGTAACATCTACTGTGTGTTATGAAGCTACGGAAAAGACTGAAATGTGACTAAATTTATGGATTCATAAGATGGCAACCAATTTTTTAAAAAGGGTAGTGGACAGCATTGTTGTGAGGCTGAAAGCCAAAGAAATTTACAGTCACATTATCCAGGGTCAGAAAAATGATAAACCCTTCTCGGATAGTGCTGGCTGGCTCACATGTTTCAAAAGTCAATATAACATAAAGAATGGTAAACTTGCAGGTGAGGCAGGTTCTGTAGAACAAATAGTACAGCCACGAACATCATTTTACATATTCCTTATACACATGTGTAGGGATTAGACATAAGTGGACTTTCCAGGCCACATAGTATAAGTTATATTAATCACTTATTTTCACAATAATGATGTGTGATAAATCACTGCAGAATTCAGTGACATAAGGACAGAAGATATTTATTTTTCACTTATGTGTCTGCAGGTTGGTTGCCCTTCAGCTGATCCAGGCTACACTTGGCAGGGCTTTGCTCTAAGCTGAAGGTTTGGTCAAAGTTCTCCCCAAATATTTTTTATCCTTCTTGGATCAGTGGCTATCGTGTACATATTCTTCTTGTAATACGATGTAGGAACCCTAGAGGACAAGCATATTTCTTTTTTTTTTTTTGCATTTTACAGTTTATTGTCTCACTTATTTATTTTTAAAATTTTCATTGGAGTATAGTTGATTACAATGTTGAGTTAGTTTCAGGTGTACAGCAAAGTGAATCAGTTATACATATACATATATGTACTCTTATTTTAGATTCTTTTCCCCTATAGGCCATTACAGAGTATTGGGTAGAGTTCCGTGTACTGTACAGTAGGTTCTTATTTGTTATCTTTTTTTTTTTTTTTTTGGGAGTACACGGGCCTCTCACTGTTGTGGCCTCTCCCATTGCGGAGCACAGGCTCCGGATGCACAGGCTCAGCGGCCATGGCTCATGGGCCTAGCTGCTCCGTGGCATGTGGGATCTTCCTGGACCGGGGCACGGTCCCGCATCCCCTGCATCGGCAGGCGGACTCTCAACCACTGCACCACCAGGGAAGCCCTGTTATCTATTTTATATAGTGTAGTGTGTATATGTCAATCCCAATCTCCCAATTTACCCCCCACCCCTTATCCCCCGGTAACCATAAGTTTGTTTTCTACATTGGTGACTGTACTTCTGTTTTGTAAATGAGTTCATTTGTACCTTTTTTTTAGATTCCACATATAAGCAGTATCATATGATATTTGTCTTTCTCTGTCTGACTTATTTCATGCAGTATGACAATCTCTAGGTCCATGTTGCTGCAAATGGCATTATTTTTTTCTTTTTTATGACTGAATAATATTCCATTGTATATATGTACCACATCTTCTTTATCCATTCCTCTGTTGATGGACATTGAGGTTGCTTCCATGTCCTGGCTATTGTAAACAGTGCTGCAACGAACATGGGGTGCATGTATCTTTTCAAATTATGGTTTTCTCCAGGTATATGCCTAGGAGTAGGATTGGTGGGTCATATGGTAGTTCTACTTTTAGTTTTCTTGTTTTTTTCTTTGTGGTACGCGGGCCTCTCACTGTTGTGGCCTCTCCCGTTGCGGAGCACAGGCTCCGGACGTGCAGGCTTAGCGGCCATGGCTCATGGGCCCAGCCGCTCTGTGGCATGTGGGATCTTCCCGGACTGGGGCACGAGCCCGTGTCCCCTGCATTGGCAGGCGGACTCTCAACCACTGCGCCCCCAGGGAAGCCCTATTTTTAGTTTTTTAAGGAGGCTCCATACTCTTCTCCATAGTGGCTATACCAATTTACATTCTCACCAACAGTGTAGGAGGGTTCCCTTTTCTTCACACCCTCTCCAGCATTTATTATTTGTAGATTTTTTTGACGACGGCCATTCTGACCAGTGTGAGTTGATACCTCATTGTAGTTTTGATTTGCATTTCTCTAATAGTCATGTTGAGCATCTTTTCATGTGCTTTTTGGCCATCTGTATGTATTCTTTGGAGAAATGTCTATTTAGATCTTCTACCCATTTTTCGATTGGGTTGTGTGTTTTTTTTATATTGAGCTCCATGAGCTGTTTGTATATGAACCCAAGGCCTTTCAGTTTCCAAACCGTACTCTTTTTCTACTGCATTAGATAGGAGCCTGTAATAGTTGGTGGCAATATTTGGGGATAACAACAATATCTTCAAAGAATTTTAATTTTATCTTATCTTATTCCAAAAAAGCATTTGAATAGGTTACAAAGCTCTGTAAAGAGTAGCAAAGTTTAACACAATTATAACTACAGCAAGTTGAAAATTAGGTTAACATTCATTTTCAACACATTACAGAATTCTTCAGAATGTGCAGTGTGACTTAGCTACTTGATCCTATTCACTTCCCTTTTACAGACTTTTGAGCATATTTGAAGTCTCCGCTCATGTCACATTTGCCATCCTCTCATTGACTGTAGCAGATCACTGGCCAAACCCAATATCAAAGTTATGGTGAAACATGCTTCTTTTGTGGAGGTTGGAGGGGAAGGGGGAATAACTATTTGATGAACAATAATCGAATTTATCACATTAGTCCCATGTTTCTATTTAAATGAATGTGAATATACCAATTTACATTCTCAATATATAATTTATAGTAGCAATACATATGAGTTCCTTTTGCCTGTGTCTGTGCCAATAATAAATGTTAGAAGTATTTTAATTTTCACTCATATTTTATCATTAGGCAATGCCATTATTTCAGTTTGCACATTTTCATGGGAAGTGTGAGAGTGAGAGGGCCTCCTTGGCAGCATTGCAAGAGATCCCTCTCAACATCTGGATAGCAGATAGAGCTGAATATTAATTTTAGGAATGGCAGAATTTCAAAGAAGCCTTATTATTTGGCCTTGGCAAGTCAGGGACCTAAAAGGAAAGTGGTCAGATGTGAGATTTGGGATAGGTATCCTGGGTATATGCAGTTAAAAACCTTGAACCCACAGAGTCCCACAATTGGGGAAAATCTCATCAGAATTCAGATGGAGTATTTCTGGGCCTATCAAAGGAAGAGAGGGGTTATGTGCTAAAGAAGCTGTAGGATCTAGCTAACCTAACCTGCAAGAACTGGGAGAATATGCCTGAGAATTTGAAAGTCGATCTTGAGAGGCCTAGACCAAATAGAAAAAAGAGAAAAGAAAAAAAAAAAAAAAAAGAAACTAGCTAAAGGGGAGGGAGTTTGTTTACTTATAAGCCCAGCTGGAGATTATGTAGAGATTTTCCCCAAATTGTGAGTTTGTTCATATGGGAACTCTTTCCTGTGACATAGGATTGAAATCCTATCAAGGACCCAGGAGATTGTTCTAACACATTGCTTAGATGGATCTTGGAGGCTTTATAAAAGTGATGACACACATGAAATGATGCCAGAACTGCTGTGATAGACTTTAGAGGAAAAGGTAAAAGGATTAGAGTAGGCATGCTAGAATGGATATACTCCATAGGACCCCAAACTCCCCAGCTGATTATGTTCCATAGGAGAGCTTGGGAACAGTCCACTTACCAAGTCAATATGGAATGCCCTGATAAGAGAGGAGCACAAGTGTTATTGAGAAGCTCATTAATTGTTGCCCTCTGGAGGCCAAGGTGATGGTAGGAAATGCTATTAAAGAATTGGGCTTTTTAGTAATAGGGATAATAGGATTCCAGAATTGTGGGGCTTAGTGGAAGAACTTAACTGTTAGAAGCATTGTGGGTATGTTATAGCTTCTGAGTGGCAGAGCCAGGATTAAGCCCATGTCTATCTTCAAAGTAAGGATTGCTGATGAGTGCCTCTAGAGAGTTCTATGAGAAAAAGATTGGGACTCAAATATGTAGCAAGGCTGAATGGTAGCAAGGGAGCCCTGATCTATGTGGGATCTTTGGAGCTGGCTAAGAGAATTTGGTATTTATAGGGGTAAAATTTGGCGGCAGCCAGCAAGGACTGTATCTGTATATCTGTGTCTGTGTCTGTGTCTGTAAATATATCTGCATCCATATCTATCTATCTAGATAACAATATTTTTCCATATCTCCCTATATTTATAGATCTACATGCATATATATATATACATATGTTCTTGATATTTTATATACACATTATATATGAACATATATTGATGTGTGTGTATGCACACACAAAGAGAAAGCTAACCTCAACCTTCAGCTCATTCATGTTTGATCTTTTCCTTACATATGGAATATATATGTTCTGCATATATATTCACTATATGTTCTATATATACAGAAAAAATCAAGAATGGATGGAAAAGATAACGCCTAGATTTTTTAAGGTTATTGGATACAAGATCTGAGTTGCTATTGATACACAGGTAATTAGTATAATTATAATGCCATGTTAGGCTAGGGGGTATTTGGAGGTCAGGTAATATATGGAGTTCTAACGAAGTCCATCTCAGATGGTCCATGGTATCTTTGGCATGCCAGTTGTATTTTCTTCACGTTGCAATGGTATAATTTTAATGAATATACTCAGCATTTGGCAGAGATTTCACATTTTTTTAACATCTTTATTGGAGTATTATTGCTTTACAATGGTGTGTTAGTTTCTGCTGTATAACGAAGTGAATCAGCTACACATATACGTATATCCCCATATCTCCTCCCTATTGTGTATCCCTCCCACCCTCTACATCGCACCCCTCTACGTGGACACAAAGCACCGAGCTGATCTCCCTGTGCTATGTGGTTGCTTCCCACTAGCTATCTATTTTACATTTGGTAGTGTATATATGTCCATGTCACTCTCTCATTTCGTCCCAGCTTACACTTCCCCCTCCCCATATCCTCAAGTCCATTCTCTACGTCTGCGTCTTTGTTCCTGTCCTGTCCCTAGGTTGTTCAGAAACTTTTTTGTTGTTTTATTTTAGATTCCATATATATGTGTTAGAATACGGTATTTGTTTCTCTCTTTCTGACTTACTTCACTTTGTATGACAGACTCTAGGTCCATCCACCTCACTACAAAAAACTCAATTTCATTTCCCTTTATGGCTGAGTAATATTCCATTGTATACATGTGCCACATCTTCTTTATCCGTTCATTTATCGATGGACACTTAGGTTGCTTCCATGTCCTGGTTATTGTAAATAGAGCTGCAATGAACATTTTGGTACATGACTGTTTTTGAATTATGGTTTTCTCAGGGTATATGCCCAGTAGTGGGATTGCTGGGTCATATGGTAGTTCTGTTTTTAGTTTTTTAAGGAACCTCCATACTGTTCTCCATAGTGACTGTACAACTTACATTCCCACCAACAGTGCAAGAGGGTTCCCTTTTCTCCACACCCTCTCCAGCATTTATTGTTTGTAGATTTTTTGATGATGGCCATTCTGACTGGTGTGACATGATACTTCATTGTAGTTTTGAGTTGCATTCCTCTACTGATTAGTGATGTTGAGCATCCTTTCATGTGTTTGTTGGCAATCTGTATATCTTCTTTGGAGAAATGTCTATTTAGGTCTTCTGCCGATTTTTGGATTGGGTTGTTTGTTTTTTTGATATTGAGCTGCATGGGTTGTTTGTAAATTTTGGAGATTAATCCTTTGTCAATTGCTTCATTTGCAAATATTTTCTCCCATTCTGAGGGTTGTCTTTTGGTCTTGTTTATGGTTTCCTTTGCTGTGCAAAAGCTTTTAAGTTTCATTAGGCCCCATTTCTTTATTTTTGTTTTTATTTCCATTTCTCTAGGAGGTGGGTCAAAAAGGATCTTGCTATGATTTATGTCATAGAGTGTTCTGCCTATGTTTTCCTCTAAGAGTTTGATAGATTCTGGCCTTACGTTTAGGTCTTTAATCCATTTTGAGCTTATTTTTGTGTATGGTGTTAGGGAGTGATCTAATCTCATACTTTTACATGTACCTGTCCAGTTTTCTCAGCACCACTTGTTGAAGATGCTGTCTTTTCTCCACTGTACATTCCTGCCTCCTTTATCAAAGATAAGGTGACCATATGTGCCTGGGTTTATCTCTGGGCTTTCTATCCTGTTCCATTGATTTATCTTTCTTTTTTTGTGCCAGTACCATACTCTCTTGATTACTGTAGCTTTGTAGTATAGTCTGAAGTCAGGGAGCTTGATTCCTCCAGCTCTGTTTTTCGTTCTGAAGATTGCTTTGGCTATTCGGGGTCTTTTGTGTTTCCATACAAATTGTGAAATTTTTTGTTCTAGTTCTGTGAAAAATACCAGTGGTAGTTTGATAGGGATTGCATTGAATCTGTAGATTGCTTTGGGTAGTAGAGTCATTTTCATAATGTTGATTCTTCCAATCCAAGAACATGGTACCTCTCTCCATCTATTTGTATCATCTTTATTTCATCAGTGTCTTATAATTTTCTGCATACAGGTCTTTTGTCTCCTTAGGTAGGTTTATTCCTAGATATTTTATTCTTTTTGTTGCAATGGTAAATGGGAGTGTTTTCTTGATTTTACTTTCATATTTTTCATCATTAGTGTATAGGAATGCCAGAGATTTCTGTGCATTAATTTTGTATCCTGCTACTTTACCAAATTCATTGATTAGCTCTAGTAGTTTGCTGGTAGCATCTTTAGGATTCTCTATGTATAGTATCATGTCATCTGCAAACAGTGACAGCTTTACTTCTTCTTTTCCGATTTGGATTCCTTTTACTTCCTTTTCTTCCCTGATTGCTGTCGCTAAAACTTCCAAAACTATGTTGAATAAGAGTGGTGAGAGTGGGCAACCTTGTCTTGTTCCTGATCTTAGTGGAAATGCTTTCAGTTTTTCACCATTGAGGACGATGTTGGCTGTGGGTTTGTTACATATGGCCTTTATTATGTTGAGGAAAGTTCCCTCTATGCCTACTTTCTGGAGGGTTTTTATCATAAATTGGTGTTGAATTTTGTCAAAAGCTTTCTCTGCATCTATTGAGATGATCATATGGTTTTTCTCCTTCAATTTGTTAATATGGTGTATCACGTTGATTGATTTGTGTATATTGAAGAATCCTTGCATTCCTGGAATAAACCCCACTTGATCGTGGTGTATGATCCTTTTAATGTGCTGTTGGATTCTGTTTGCTAGTATTTTGTTGAGGATTTTTGCGTCTGTGTTCATCAGTGATATTGACCTGTAGTTTTCTTTCTTTGTGACAACGTTGTGACAACAAGAGTTTTGGTATGAGTGTGATGGTGGCCTCATAGAATGAGTTTGAGAGTGTTCCTCCCTCTGCTATATTTTGGAAGAGTTTGAGAAGGATAGGTGTTAGCTCTTCTCTAAATGTTTGATAGAATTTGCCTGTGAAGCCATCAGGTCCTGAGCTTTTGTTTATTGGAATATTTTTAATCAGAGTCTCAATTTCAGTGCTTGTGATTGGTCTGTTTATATTTTCTGTTTCTTCCTGCCTCAGTCTCAGAAGGTTCTGCTTTTCTAAGAATGTGTCTATTTCTTCCAAGTTGTCCATTTTATTGGCATATAGTTGCTTGTAATAATCTCTCATGATCCTTTGTATTTCTACAGTGTCAGTTGTTACTTCTCCTTTTTCATTTCTAATTCTGTTGATTTGAGTCTTCTCCCATTTTTTCTTGATGAGTCTGGCTAATGGTTTATCAATTTTGTTTATCTTCTCAAAGAACCAGCTTTTAATATTATTGATCTTTGCTTTCATTTCCTTTATTTCTGATCTGATATGTATGATTTCCTTCCTTCTGCTAACTTTGAGTTTTTTTGTTCTTCCTTCTCTAATTGCTTTAGGTGTAAGGTTAGGTTATTTATTTGAGATTTTTCTTGTTTCTTGAGGTAGGATTGTATTGTTATAAACTTCCCTCTTAGAACTGCTTTTGCTGCATCCCATAGGTTTTGGTTTGTCGTGTTTTCATTGTCATTTGTTTCTAGGTATTTTTTGATTTCCTCTTAGATTTATTCAGTGATCTGTTCATTTTTAGGTAGTGTATTGTTTAGCCTCCATGTATTTGTATTTTTTACAGATTTTTTCCAGTGATTGATGTCTAGTCTCATAGTGTTGTGGTTGGAAAAGATACTTGATACAATTTCGGTTTTCTTACATTTACCAAGGCGTGATTTGTGACCCATGGTATGATCTGTCCTGGAGAATGTTCCATGAGCATGTGAGAGAAAGTTTATTCTGTTTTTTTTGGATGGAATGTCTTATAACTCCATCTTGTTTAATGTATCATTTAAAACTTGTGTTTCCTTATTTATTTTCATTTTGTTTGATCTGTCCATTGGTGAATGTGGGGTGTTAAAGCCCCCTACTATGATTGTGTTACTGTCGATTTCTCCTTTTATGGCTGGTAGCATTTGCCTTATGTGTTGAGGTGCTCCTATGTTGGGTTCATCAATATTTTCAATTGTTATATCTTCTTCTTGGATTGGTCCCTTGATCATTATGTAGTGTCCTTCTTTGTCTCTTGTAATAGTCTTTGTTTTAAAGTCTATTTTGTCTGATGTGAGAATTGCTACTCCAGCTTTCTTTTGATTTCCATTTGCATGGAATGTCTTTTTCCATCCCCTCATTTTCAGTCTATATGTGTCCCTAGGTCTGAAGTGGGTCTCTTGTAGACAGCATACATATGGGTCTTGTTTTTGTATCCATTCAGCCAGTCTGTGTCTTTTGGTTGGAGCATTTATTCCATTTACATTTAAGGTAATTATCAATATGTATGTTCCTATAACCATTTTCTTAATTGTTTTGGGTTTGTTATTGTAGGTCTTTCCTTCTCTTGTGTTTCCTGCCTAGAGAAGTTCCTTTAGCATTTGTTGTAAAGTTGGTTTGGTGGTGCTGAAATCTCTTAGCTTTTGCTTGTCTCTAAAGCTTTTAATTTCTCCATTGAATCTGAATGAGATCCTTGGTGGGTAGAGTAGTCTTGCTTGTAGGTTTTTCCCTTTCATCACTTTAAATGTGTCCTGCCACTCCCTTCTGGCTTGCAGAGTTTCTGCTGAAAGATGAGCTGTTAACCTTATGGGGATTCCCTTGTGTATTATTTGTTGTTTTTCCCTTGCTGCTTTTAATATTTTTTCTTTGTATTTAATTTTTGATAGGTGTTTTTTTTTTTTTGCAGTACATGGGCCTCTCACTGTCGTGGCCTCTCCCGTTGTGGAGCACAGGCTCCAGACACGCAGGCTCAGTGGCCATGGCTCATGGGCCTAGCCGCTCCGCGGCATGTGGGATCTTCCCAGACCGGGGCATGAACCCGTGTCCCTTGCATCAGCAGGCAGACTCTCAACCACTGTACCACCAGGGAAGCCTTGATAGTTTGATTAATATGTGTCTTGGCATGTTTCTCCTTGGATTTATCCTGTATGGGACTCTCTGTGCTTCCTGGACTTGGATAACTATTTCCTTTCCCATATTAGGGAAGTTTTCAGCTATAATCTATTGAAATATTTTCTCAGTCACTTTCTTTTTCTCTTCTTTTTCTGGACCCCTCTAATTTGAATGTTGGTGCATTTAATGTCCCAGCAGTCTCTGAGACTGTCCTCAATTCTTTTCATTCTTTTTTCTTTATTCTGCTCTGCAGTTGTTATTTCCACTATTTTATCTTTCAGGTCACTTATCTGTTCTTCTGCCTCAGTTATTTTGCTACTGATTCCTTGTAGAGAATTTTAAATTTTATTTATTGTGTTGTTCATCATTGTTTGTTTGCTCTTTAGTTCTTCTAGGTCTTTGTAAACGTTTCTTGTATTTTCTCCATTCTATTTCCAAGATTTGGATAATTTTTACTAACATTACTCTGAATTCTTTTTCAGGTAGACTGCCTATTTCCTCTTTATCTGTTTGGTCTTCTGGGTTTTTACCTTGCTCCTTCAGCTACTGTTTGTTTCTCTGTCTTCTCATTTTGTTTAACTTTCTCTGTTTGTGGTCTCCTTTTCACAGGCTGCAGGTTCGTAGTTCCTGTTGTTTTTGGTGTCTGCCCCAGTGGCTAATGTTGGTTCAGAGGGTTGTGTAGGCTTCCTTGTGGAGGGGACTGGTACCTGTGTTCTGGAGGATGAGGCTGGATATTGTCTTTCTGGTGGTGAGGTCCACGTCTGGTGGTGTGTTTTGGGGTGTCTGTGACCTTATTATGATTGTAGGCAGCTTCTCTGCTAATGGGTATTATTGTGTTTCTGTCTTGCTAGTTGTTTGGCATAGGGTGTCCAACACTGTAGCTTGCTGGTCGTTAAATGGAGCTGGGTCTTAGCGGTTAGAAAGCGATCTCTGGGAGACCTTTCACCGTTTACTATTACATGTAGCTAGGAGGGCTCGGCTCTCCCACCTCAGAGGCACAGGCCTGACACCCGGCCTGAGCACCAAGACCCTGTTATCCACATGGTTCAGAAGAAAAGGAGAAAAAACAAAAGAAAGAAAGAAAGTTATTAAATTAAAAAATAATTAGTAAAAAAAATTAAAAACTAATAAAAAAAGAAAAAAAAAAGAAGGAAAGAAGAGAGCAACGAACCCAACAAACAAATCCACCAATGATAACAACCACTAAAAACTAACAATACTAAAACAAAAAAAACATGGACAGACAGAACTTAGGAGAAATGGTAAAAGCAAAGCTATACAGACGAAATCGCACAAAGAAGCATACACATACATACTCACCAAAAGAGAAAAAGGAAAAAAATGTATATTGTTGTTCCCAAAGTCCAACGTCTCAGTTTGGGGATGATTCGTTGTCTGTTTAGGTATTCCACGGATACAGGGTACATCAAGTTGATTGTGGAGATTTAATCTGTTGCTCCTGAGGCTGCCGGGAGAGATTTCCCTTTCTCTTCTGTGTTCGCACAGCTCCTGGGGTTCAGCTTTGGATATGCCCCTGCCTCTGCGTGTAGGTCGCCTGAGGGCGTCTGTTCCCCGCTCAAGCAGGATGGGGTTAAAGGAGCAGCTGATTCGGGGGCTCTGGCTCACTCAGGCCGGGGGGGAGGGAGGGGTATGGAATGCGATGCGAGCCTGCGGCGGCAAGGGCCGGCGTGACATTGCAACAGCCTGAGGCTCACCGTGTGTTCTCCCGGGGAGGTTGTCCGTGGATCACGGAACCGTGACAGTGGTAGGCTGCACAGACTCCCGGGAGGGGAACTGTGGATAGTGACCTGTGCTCGCACACAGGCTTCTTGGTGGCTGTAGCAGCAGCCTTAGTGTCTCATGCCCGTCTCTCGTGTCCACGTTGATAGCTGAGGCTCGAACCCGTCTCTGGAGCTTGTTTAGGCGGTGCTCTGAATCGCCTCTTCTTGCGCACGCACCCTGAAACAATGGCCTTTTGACTCTTAGGCAATTCCAGACTTATTCCCGGACTCCCTCCCGGCTAGCTGTGGCGCACTAGCCCCCAGCAGGCTGTGTTCATGGAGCCAACCCCAGTCCTCTCCCTGGGATCTGATCTCTGAAGCCTGAGCCTCAGCTCCCAGCCCTCACCTGTCCTAGCCGGGGGGTTAGCAGACAAGCCTCTCGGCTTCTCCGTGGCTCCGAAGCTCCCCGCCTGCCGCCACTCCCCCAACCCCCCACCCCACCCCCACCGTCTCCGCCAGTGAAGGAGCTTCCTAGTGTGTGGAAACTTTTCCTTCTTCATAGATCCCTCCCACTGGTGCAGGTCCATTCCTTATTCTTTTGTCTGTTTTTTTTTTTTTTTTCTTTTGCCCTACCCAGGTATGTGGGGAGTTTCTTGCCTTTTGGGAGGTCTGAGGTCTTCTGCCAGCATCCAATAGTTGTTCTGTAGGAGTTCTTCCACATGTAGATGTATTTCTGATGTATTTGTGGTGAGGAAGGCAATCTCCATGTCTCACTCCTCTGCCATTTTGAAGGTCTCCCCTCTTGCATTGTTTTTTTAACTAGTAGAGTAAATACTAATGTAATAGGAAGGGCCAAGTAGAAACTCTGGTACTTCCCTCTGTAATGGCAGTGGGAAACATTGGTTCTGCCATGTACTGCACCATTCTGAAACTGCCATCAAATAGTGCACTTGAACTACCACTTTTATGTGTAGCTGAGGCACCAGCTTGAAGATGATACCCTGTGAGAACGGGGAATTATCCTTTAAGATTTGGTGTATGTCTTAAGCAATGATCATTTTGTTGTTGTTGTTTCTGTTCCTAAGAATGGTTTCCTGGGTCTGCAAATGAGGTGGTAGAAGTAGAAGCTTCCCTACTCACCCTTCCTTCCAAAGACTGGGTGATTTGTACTCCTGTCCCTGAATCTTTAGACTCCTGGCTCTAGTTGTGCTGGGTCCCAAAGGGGTGATAGTTTTCCCAGGGGTAAGGAGAGAAAGTTAGAATCCCACTAAACATATAGCCTGAGCTTCCATCTGTTCATAGGACTTCTTGTGGCAGTAGACCATCAGGCACAGAAGGAGTTATTACACTGTCAGAGATAATTGACTCTGGTCATCATGAGAGGTAAGATGCTGCCTCATAATGAAGCCAGGGAGGGATATTCTTTGTACTCAGGTGATTCACTGGGTCCTCTTCTGGTCGTGTCCTGTTCTATTGGTTTGTTCTTTGTCTTGCACACCAGGAAATTATCTTTATTATGGGCTCAAATACACACACACACGTAAATGGACATACCCATACACATACATTCCCCCCAGCATTTCCATGTGAGGGATTTAATGTTTTCCTAATTTGTCACTAACAGAACCATAGTTTTATGATTAATAGATCAGAGGTTGTCACATATAAATCTTGTAATAACTCACTAAATTTACTGTGGGTTTTGGATATCTGATGTTCTAATACCAAACAAATGAGGACTATATTTTCTATGAAATTTCGTTAATACTACTGGCATTAAGTTATGCTTGATCTATTGGGAGTGAAGACTGTGTCCTGAAAGACACCTGCAACAGGGTGTTCGGTAGTTCTCAGTAATGATAATACAGATTGGATATACTTCAGTGCAGGTTAACTTTCACAGGTCCCCATATTCTCCTGATTAGTTCTGTATTCTGCAGTATATTCTCGGGTTAAGTATTAAGAGCAATGAATTTCCATCATATCTGGAACACTGATTCTAGGAATGGTTGGTACCTAGAGATAAGGAGAAGATGGTGGGTGACCATTGAAAATGATAATCTACGATATGGGCCCCCAGTTTGGATTGAGGAGTGGCTTTATAAACATGCTAATAATCAGTGTTACCAAATTCTACTTTTTAGTAGTTTTCTGCAGTATTTTTACTTCAGATGAATATATGCTCTTTGAGGGCCAAGCAAACTTCTCATTTGTCAACAACTTCAATAAGCATTTGAGTAAATAACTACAAACGTTTAGTTCTTCCATGGGATACTTAAAATTAATGTATTTCAAATTTTCACAAAATGAGCCTATGTATGTGTGTAAACAAAATAAATACAACTTGCAGAAGAAAACGCATGCAGTAAGTCAAAATAAATTATTGCTAGGTCTCTGAATCAAAATAGAACAAGATTCTTATTTGAGGAGAGGATCAGGCTAAGAGAGATAAGGGAAGTCAGTAGAAGTTGAACTGGGACATTGTTTTTCCCTGATTGCCAAAGAGCTTGTACAGGTGGCCCCATATCTGTGGGTTCCGCATGATTCAATCAACCGCAAATCAAAAATGTTGAAAAGATAAAAACATTTCCAGAAAGTTCCAAAAGCAAAACTTGAATTTACTACTCACTGAAAGCTATTTACGTGGCATTTACATTGTATTAGGTATTACAAGTAATCTAGAGATGACTTAAAATATATGGGATGATGTGCATACAAATACTATGGCATTTTATGTAAGGGACTTGAGCATCCACAGGGTTTGGTATCCGCAGGTGTCCTGGAATCAACCCATGGCAGTTACTGAGGGACAACTGTACTCCTAAATTTCTGAAGATGGGGAGGTAAATACAACTTGGGTTTTTTGCAGATATATCTCATTTTAATCTACCTGTGATTACTTAAAATTAAGAATAAAAATATATTTGGACCTACATTTTTCTAATTAGCTGTATTAAGATTGAAACAGTATCTTTTTTTTTTTTTTTTTTTTTTTTTTTTTGTGGTACACGGGCCTCTCGCTGCTGTGGCCTCTCCCGCCACGGAGCACAGGCTCCGGCCACGCAGGCCCAGCAGCCATGGCTCACGGGCCCAGCCGCTCCGCGGCATGTGGGATCCTCCCGGACCAGGGCACGAACCCGCGTCCCCTGCATCGGCAGGCGGACTCTCAACCACTGCGCCACCAGGGAAGCCCGAAACAGTATCATTTTTACATCAAAAATTTAGTGCAATTTTTTTCTTCCTCCTTTTATTTTTATTTTTTTAATTTAAATTTTCCTGTTAAAAATATCTCAATTTTAGATGTAGAATAATTTTATTAATTTTGATTCTGCAGTTTTTCTCAAAGAAGTTGCTTTGATATTATATTAAAACATGATAATTTTAGAATTGATTCTATGTTTTATGATTTTTTAAAAATATACTGTCTGTTAATTACTACTACTTTTGTACCCTGATTTCTCTATTCTTGAATTGTTTATCTGACTGAAAGGAGTATACTTTCGAGCATTTTTTTTCACCTGCAATTCTGCATAGAAGGTTTATTTTTTGAAATACAGATATATGTAAATACCTTTTCCTGTGTTATTAGGAAGAACAACTTGCTGAAGATAGAATTTTGAGTCTCAACCTTTTTCACACAAAACTATCTAGAGGCACTCATCAACAGTCCTTGCTTTGAAGATATGGGCTTAATCCTGGCTCTGCCACTCAGAAGCTGTAACTCTGGAAAATATGCCCTACCTTTGAGTAGCAGTTATTCCCAGAGATAACAGAGGCAAAAGATTATTATGCATGTTGTTTTTATTATTATATACTCTTCTTTATTATGACCTTTATACTTGTTGAGAAGAATGAGGGCAAAATATTTTTTTGTTTTGTTTTTGTTTTTCTGGCTTTTCATAGAAGTTTTTTTAAACCCCCAAATGAAAAATTCACAGCAGGATGTGTTGAGGTATCACCATTACTCTCTGTATATTCCACATTGAATGTTGCCAACATGCAAAATAACCTTCCTTGATTTAGCAATTCTATTCTAAATCCTTAACAAATTTAAACAGTTGTGCCATAGATGACATGCCCTCTTATCTTGTTGAGACTGCAAGTTAAATGTTTTATATAATCTTTTCCTACAACTTCTCAATAATTCTATTACACTGGAAAGAGCTTTTTCTGGTTATTCATAAACACTCCTTTAATTTAAATATATTTTTCCTGCTCATCCTTACAGTGGAAAGACTAGGCTTATCCAGTACTGGAATAAGAGTTTGTATATCCTAATCAGTGAAGGAGAAGAGGCTACAATGAAGGGGAAACGAGTTTAGATTTGTTCTTGTATGACTTTGCTGGTTCAGCACTAAGAGCAGCCCTAGCAGAGAAGGAATGTACCCAAGGGGAGGCAATCATACCACTTAGTTTTGGCACTGCAGTGAAGAAATGTTCTTTCTCTGTTTCAAGTAGTAATAAGCAGTTGGTTGCCTACCATAGCCTCCCTCATTATAAGTCAGCAATAATAATGTTTTGTGCTTTGCACATCCATCTAAACCAGTGGCCTTTAACTTATGATACCCTTTCTAGAATAACTGGCTCTTCCCAAATACACCTTCTGACTGCTCCACATTTTGTTTTTGTTTTTCAGGTTAGGGAGAGTTATTGAGATTTTTTGAGAATATAGTCTCTTGCATTTAACACATAGGCAAACTATTCCTTCACAGATAGGAAATTACGTTTAAGTTACCCTTTCTCCATTATGGTCAATTAAAAAAAAAAATCTACAGACACACAGGTCTATGTAGTAAAGAATTCAGCCTTGACCAAAGAGATCTTTGTCTTTCATAACCACTAAACTCCGGTGATAGGAGTGCATTCATGGTGGACCCCTCTGATCATACCTGATAGCTTATGCTGATGAGATGTTGAGTCCCCATCTGATGTCGATCTGACCACTGAGGTGGGGGACTGCTGGAGACTGAGTTCAGCCCATGGGCGATCAATTAATCAACAGTGCTTACATAATGAGTGCTCAATAAAATCTCCAGACACCTAACCTCACATGAGCTTCCTTGTTTGGCAGTACTTTATGAGTATCATCACACATCCTGGCCAGGAGGAAGGAAAGCCCTTCTTGACCATGTGGGAAGAGGGTGACCTGCAGTTATGCACTTGAACCCCCTTCTAGACTCTGCCAGATACACCTTTTCCTTTGGCTGGCTCTAATTTGTGTCCTCTCCCCGTAATAAACACTGTAACTGTCAGTATAATAGCTTTCAATAAGTTCTTTGAAATCTTCCAGTAAATTACCTAACTGGAGGGTAGTTTTGATGAGTCCTCAAACTTGCCACTAGTGTCAGAAGTGAGGACAGTTTTGTTGGGACTGCACCCTCAAACCTCAAAGTTTGTCAGACTCTGGCTGTGGTCTTTTTCCAGACCTTGTATTCTGCTTCAATATCTACTTTTCTATTTCTGCACCAACATCAAACTGATATAATCAGTTTAAATTTGACACAATTAAATATAACATATCTTGATATGTGATAGAATGATTGACCCACTCTGTTCTTTTTTAAAATTGTTTTAACTATTTATGTACATTTAATCTTCTTTATGAAATTTAGATTCATTTGTCACCCTCAAAAAATCTTGTCTGTATGTGTGTGTGGTGGAATTATATTGAATTTACTAATTAGCTTGAAAAACCAACTAACTCCTGATTACCACGTGAAACTTGTAAATTAATTCAACCTTTATGATGTTGAATCTTACCATCTATAAACATTCTTACTTATAGTTGAATCTTACCATCTATAAACATTCTTACTTATAAAGTGTACATTTATCTATATGTATGTATAGATATCTACATCTGAATGTTAATTAGTTTTTAAAATACTATATACTGTATATGTAGTATTTTTAAGGCACCGTCTATACGCTGGGAATAAAGAGGTGAACAGAACAAATTGAGAGCTCATTATTGGCAGGAAGGGACAGTAAACACATAAATTATAAAATGATTTCAGGAAATGAATTACAACTTTGAAGAAAAATAGAGCAAGGTAAATGGATAGTGATGGACAAGGGCCTTTGTAGATAGTATGCTTGGGGATGGTCTTTCTGATAAATTGGCATTTAATCAGAGTTCTGAATGAACTCAGGGAAGAAGCTAATTCCATGTGGAAGAAAAAGGAAAATTAAAGACTTTGAGGGAAAAATAGTTGGTTATGACCCAGAGACATACAGGGTGGCTAGTGGGCTACAGACAAGTAACTGAGTGGAGTAAAAGTGAGCAAGGTAAAAGACAAGGAGGAGTAGGGACTTGGTGGTGGAGGGTCAAGTCTCAATGTTAGCTTGACTGTCATAAGAGACATTTGGGGATTTTTGAATGGGCGAGGGATGTGATCTGTATGTTGTTTAAAAAAGAAAACATGACTCTGAAAAATAGATGACAGTTAGGAAAAGGAGAGACACAAACTCATTTTTATATAAATGAATGAATTATTATAAGTAAAAATATTTTATTTTTAATTAAATTATAAATTATTGATATTTCTAAGCCTTTTCTAACACTTTTCCCTTCATCAATATATCCATTCTTTAACTTATGTTTTTATTTATTAAAAAATATTGAACTCTATTCTGGTCTTACACTATGCTGGATGCTAGAAAATAAAAAAAAAAGCAAGGGAGATATGTTTTACATAGAGAAAATGATAAATAGGCAGTTATAGTAACAATGAAAAGAACTATAATGATGCAAATCAAAAAATGGTATCGATCAAATATACAAAGATATTTGTTTGGTCTAGTCCAGCTTCTTCATACCTTCAATCTGGATGGACCTTTAACTTTCTCCCATTCAGTCTTAGGCCACCATATTCCCCAGGCATTTTGCCTTTATTTTGCATTTCCTGCTTTGTCTACTTCAGTCAGTTTGGGCTTGCTCCTGCTGTTTGGAGGGCTTTGGAGCATTATTAAAGGGACTTAACTATGTGTTTGCAGTTTATTAGAGAGAAAGTGTTAATTTGCTTCTTGGTATCTTTAATTAGCTCTGGAAACCTCTAAGCATCTTTGCAGTAATTCCAGGGAAACTAGGACTTTGTAGTGAGTAGAATGACCTAACTACCTTTTCAGACTTTCTGGCCTGATCTGCTTCTTATGATAAAAACAGAAAATGAAAAAAAAAAAAAAATCAGGGTTCTCTTCTGCCTGTTTGCATTTGCAGTTTTGTTTTATTCAATTCAAGAGACTATTCACTTGATATTAAGGATCATATCACCCCAACAGATGTTGTCATCCATCTGATCTTTGAGAGTTTGTTTTGTTGCAAAAGTGATTATTTTTGAAATACTGAAGATTATTCATTAGGTAGGCTATACATTCTCAATAGTGTATGAGCTTATTCTCTGTGCATTTGAGTAAAATAGAAGTTTTATAATAATAAAGCTATCATTAACTAAGTCATATTCAAAATACAATGTCTAATATATAATTTCTATTTGAATACATTTATAACATTAAAGAAAAATTATTAAAATAGTGTTTAATTGTGATTCTTGTGCCTACATAAAATGAACACATGCCAAAATTTTTATTTAACTTATTTATTAAGAAGCAAACTGGTAACATATTACATACAGCTATTACCGAACTCAGGTTTGCTCGCTCACTGCTCACTGGTCAAAAGTCAATACTTGAAAGGCAAGTGTTGGTAGAAAGGAAAGTTGCTTTAATCACAAAAGTCAGCAATCTGGGGAGAAGGGAGAGCCATGTCCCAAAACCAACTTGGAAGACTTTTCTCAGCCATGAAAGTTTTTAAATTGAAAAGGGGAAATAATCTCAGTTAATCCTTGAGGCAGGAGGTCAAGCTCTGCATCATTTTTCATTGTATGCAGGCTGACTGACTCCTCACTTTCTTTCTTTAGATGCTATCTTGTTCACACAGTTTGTTCTCAAGATTATTGAAGGGGAAGCTAAGGAAGAGATCTGCTCATCTGTTAATTACTTATTCATTTCTACTTCTTTGATCTACAAAAAGAACTGACAAGTTAGGCAAGGTATTGTGTCATCAAAAGATTTGAAAGGTGTGCTTGGCCCAGAGATGAGTAGAGCTTGGGGGTGCCTGGTTTAAGGTTAGTTACAGTATAGCTTTGCTAAAGTGACAAGACAAAAGGGGCCTACTGCAGAGAGCTCTTCCCTGCCAAAAGCTGCTTACACAGCTGGTACTAAGAAGACTTTGAAGAGTAGAAACATATATTAGAAATAGGGAATTTTGAAATAAATTTACTAATAAATGCAGAATGGATATCCACAGGGCAATAGTCAAGTGCATTGCACAAGACACAATTAATTTGAAGTTCTATAACCAATAATACTTTGCATTATTATCAGTTTGCTACATTGTAGAGTTATAAAATAGCTTGACAATGAAGCACAGAGATAATGAAAAGGTGATCTGGACAGTATACCTAGTAGTCTTACTTTACACATTTCAGAGTCCTTCAGAACCCATTCATCTTTAAATTGTGATGATAATAATCCCTCCAAAATATAATTCTTAATCACAAAATAAGGCTGATCACATTAGGTTTGGCCTGATTAATTACATAGGTATAGGAAGAGTGTTAATTTACTACATAGGCCTCCTTAAGTTTGCTTTGTGAAATCTAGAGCCAAACAGTATTAAATAGTTAATAAGAACACAAAGTTAATCTCTGTAAGTTTTCATAAGGAATTTAAGATTGGACTGTCAAAAGCCTCCACTATTTGATATCCTGAGGCTAGGAAGCTAAGTCCAAGAAGATAGTAAGCTGTCTCATGAATAAATAAATAAACAAATAAAAGTGTCCTGGAAACCCTTACTCATCATACTGGTATGTACTGAGTGTCATCTAAGCAATGTCAACCCAAATCTTGTATCCAGGAGTTTATTCTTTGAAATGTCAACAGTTTAAAGTATTTGGTCCAGTTGTTTTCCACAATGAAATATTTTTATTATTTGAGAGAAATGAGTCCACAAAAATGAAATAAATAGTTCGTTTAATGATTTATTTATAACCCATTATTACACATTTTAGTCAACAAGAAAACATACAACACAAAAATTAGTTTAGAGCCTCAGATTTTTCCAGTTAGATTTGCATTTGAATCAGAGTTGTTAGGTGTGTGTCAGCAAGTACTAAGTGCAATAATAACACAGGTAAAAATGCTAGTACACTGGCTAGCAGAGAGTTACATCTAAATACACTTTAGTTGAATATTGAACATATAATTGTATAAGTGAAGTCAATATGAGGGAAACATTGAGGCTTCTAGAATAGTAGTTTGAGAACAGATGGACATTGATGGCGGTATGATGTCATAAACAATTGTTAACATAGTAGAAAATTTCTTCAAATATCTACCTATACTAAAGATAAAGTAAGTATAACTATTTTTCAGCCTTTTTAAAATTGAGTATAAGTATTTGTTATCCTTCAACTTAAAGAAGGGGATAAAGCTAGCACTTAATTCCTTAGAAGTGTTTTTTTGAAGCACTTTTAAAAGAAATATGGAGTTAAAAATGATCTTTCCATGCCAGCCTAATCTACCATATTGAGCCAAGTATAAACTATATTTTAGAGCAGGTAAATAAAATTACCACATAGTAATAAAATAATTCTATCAGTAGTATTCCCACTAAATACTAACATGCTCAGTAAACTTATCTCCCCCTGACTCCCCACAAAATTACCTAATTAACTCATTAGAAGTTGTGTGAGATTTGACCAACTCTTGGTTCTCAAGAACCAAGACAAGGATGTCCTCTCTTGCCACTCTTATTCAACATAGTTTTGGAAGTCCGAGCCATAGCAGTCAGAGAAGAAAAAGAAATAAAAGGAATACAAATTGGAAAAGAAGAAGTAGAGCTGTCATTGTTTGCAGATGACATGATACTATACATAGAAAATCCTAAAGATGCCACCAGAAAACTACTAGAACAAATCAATGAATTTGGTAAGGTTGCAGGATACAAAAGTAGTGCACAGAAATCTCTGGCATTCCTATACACTAACAATGAAAAATCAGAAAGAGAAATTAAGGAAACAATCCCATCTACCATCACAACAAAAACAATAAAGTACATAGAAATAAACCTACCTAAGGAGGTGAAAGATTTGTACTTGGAAAACTATAAAACACTGATGAAAGTAATCAAAGATGACATAAACAGATGGAGAAATATACCATGTTCTTAGATTGGAAGAATCAATATTGTGAAAATGACTGTACTACCCAAAGCAATCTACAGATTCAATGCAATCCCTCTCAAACCACCAATGGCATTTTTCACAGAACTAGAACAAAAATTTTCACAATTTGTATGGAAACACAAAAGACCCCAAATGCCAAAGGAATCTTGAGAAAGAAAAATGCAGCTGGAGGAATCAGGCTCCCTGACTTCATACTATACTACAAAGCTACAGTAATCAAGACAGTATGGTACTGGCACAAAAACAGAAATATAGATCAATGGTACAGGATAGAAAGCCCAGAGATAAACCCATGAACATATGGTCACCTAATTTATGAGAAAGGAGGCAACATAAAATGGAGAAAAGACATCCTCTTCAATAAATTGTGCTGGGAAAACTGAACAGCTACATGTAAAAGAATGAAATTAGAGCACTACCTAACACCATACCAAAAATAAACTTAAAAATGGATTAAAGACCTAAATGTAAGACCAGACACTATAAAACTCGTAGAGGAAAACATAGGAAAAAAACTGACATAAACCACAGCAAGATCTTTTTAGACCCACCTCCTAGAGTAATGAAAATAAAAACAAAAATAAACAAATGGGACCTAATTAAACTTCAAAGTTTTTCCACAGCAAAGGAAACCAAAAACAAGACGAAAAGACAACCCTCAGAATGGGAGAAAATATTTGCAAGTGAAACAATGGACAAAATGTACAAACAGCTCATGGAGCTCAATATCAAAAAAAACAACCCAATTAAAAAATGGGTGGAAGACCTAAATAGACATTTCACCAAAGAAGACATACAGATGTTCAAAAAACCCATGAAACTATGCTCAACATCACTAATTATTAGAGAAATGTAAATCAAAACTACAATGAGGTATCACCTCACACCCGTCAGAATGGCCATTATCAAAAAATCTAGAAACAATCAATGCTGGACAAGGTGTGGTGAAAAAGGAACCCTCCTGCACTGTTGGTGGGAATGTAAATTGATACAACCACTAATGAGAACAGTATGGAGGTTCCTTACAAAACTAAAAGTAGAACTACCATATGACCCAGCAATCCCACTACTGGGCATATACCCTGAGAAAACCATAATTCAGAAAGAGACATGTACCACAATGTTCATTGCAGCTCTATTTACAATAGCCAGGACATGGAAGCAACTAAGTGTCCATCGACAGATGAATGGATAAAGAAGATGTATATACAGTGGAATATTACTCAGCCATAAAAAGAAACAAAATTGAGTTATTTGTAGTGAGGTGGATGGACCTAGAGTCTCTCATACAGAGTGAAGTAAGTCAGAAAGAGAAAAACAAATACCGTATGCTAATGAATATATATGGAATCTAAAAATAAAAATGTCACTGATGAACCTATTGGCAGGGCGGAAATAAAGACGCAGACATAGAGAATGGACTTGAGGACACGGTGGGGGGAGGGGGAAGCTGGGGCTAAGTGAGAGAAGCATCGACATATATACACTACCAAATGTAAAATAGATAGCTAGTGGGAAGCAGCAGCATAGCACAGGGAGATCAGCTTGGTGCTTTGTAATCACCTAGAGCGGTGGGTTAAGGAGGATGGGAGGGAGGCTCAAGAGGGAGGGGATATGGGGATATATATATATATATATATATATATATATATATATGTATAGCTGATTCACTTTGTTATACAGCAGAAACCAACACAGCATTGTGAAGCAATTACATTCCAATAAAGATATATTAAAACAAAGTTTTTGATGTTAAGTCAATTAAATTTTAGAAAGCATGTATCAAAAACATTGATCTTAGTTTAAGAGTGAATGCTGTTAAATGATGCCTGTTGACCTAGTTTCAGACTAATTTTTTTTTTTTTTTTGCGGTACGCGGGCCTCTCACTGTTGTGGCCTCTCCCATTGCGGAGCACAGGCTCCGGACGCACAGGCTCAGCGGCCGTGGCTCACGGGTCCAGCCGCTCCACGGCATGTGGGATCTTCCCGGTCCGGGGCACGAACCCGTGTCCCCTGCAGCGGCAGGTGAACTCTCAACCACTGGGCCACCAGGGAAGCCCCAGACTAATTCTTTATTAAAGCCACTTTTAAGTAAGACAACAAAATTGTAACAGACGCAGAAAATGTGTTTATTTTGTTTTGTCTGTGGAAGGAGGAAGAAAGGAAAGTCATTTCCATTAACACAAAGCAGTTTAAAATCATGAATGGTTCAAAATGCGGCTTTGCTCTGTATTTTTATCATGTGATAATATGCAAGGAAATAATTTCTTCTGCTCAGACACGACAGTAAGCTAAATGTTTAAAGCAATAAAACAGATCATTTGAATTACCTTTATATTATGGTAATTTTCTGATTAGTACAGTTATAAAAATGTCTTTTTTTAACAGACCTTCGAGAAAGAAAAAAATCAGATTCAGTTTTCTTTCATAAATGTCCACTTTCAAAAGAAGATATTTCTACCTTTTCACACTCTTAAAAGCAGCTCACTACCATTATTAAACTAGTATGCTCTGTTGTCTTTATCATTTCCATCACCATCATCATCATTATTATTTTTTTGGTCTTGAGAATACAACTGGCCCTACGTGTCCTCAGGTTCAGCATCCAGGGATTCAACCAACTGTATTAAAAATATTCCAAAAAATATCCAGAAAGTTTGGAAAAGCAAAACTTGAATTTACTGCACTCTGACAACTATCTATATAGCATTTACATTGTATTTACAACTATTTACATAGAATTTACACTGTGTTAGGTGTTACAGTATATCTAGAGATGATTTAAAGTATAGGAGGATATGTGTAGGTTACATCAAAATACTGAGACATTTTATATAGGGGACTTGAGCATTGCAAATTTTGTCATAAGCAGGTGGTCCTGGACCCATCCCCCGAGGTTACCAAGGGTCAACTTATTTCCTTCCTATCTAACTATAGGATAGTCTCTTACGTTTCATATACAGCTTCTGATTCCAAGAAATGAAGTAGGAATCATGGACACTTTATATCACACTTTATGTAATGAATGTATATACAAAATCTTTTAAATAGGTGATTTTATATATATGTATATATAGTTATTTTAATCTTTTACTGAATTTATAATGACAGTTATAAATAACTAAATATTGAAGATACCCTTTTATGTCAAATACATCTTCATAGTGGTATTAGAATTCTACGTGTTTTCTAATTCTCCCTATATAAATATAACATTTTATAAAATGAATGTTTCTAAAAACTAAATTAACTTTCAGAAATGTTATCTTTCAAATGCTCTTTGAAACTCATTAATTATGTGGCTATTAGAGTGAATCTTGGGGTGAAATGAATAATCCTTATAGAGATCAAAAAATTTTGAACTGATGTTTGTGCTTCAAGAATTTGTATTTTCAGATAAAGAAAAAAACAACTGCTTGTAGTGAGGAACACCTATAAGTTTCTATGTAAGTTAGAAATCTTTTGAGATTAAGCCTTTATAATAATCATGTAAAAGCATTGATGTAACTTCTAAATAGTTGCCGAAATGTACCTATCTTAAGCACTTAAAATCATAAACTTATTTAGGCATTGGTAGAACCTTTTAATAAGGCACACTGATTAAAAAAATGATAAATGTTGTGATCTATTTTAAAATCTAAATTGACATCAATCATATCTGTGATGTTACATTTTATATTTCATAATATGTATATTATATAAGTGTGTTTATGTGTAAATATACACACAGACATCTTAGAAATTCCAAATCCCAAAGTAAACTAACTTTCAAATTAAGTTTTAAAAATTAAACCCACTAGGAGGAATTAAATTTAAATGACTGATGTATGACCTATTATTTGATTAGTCTTTATTTTACATAGGCAACCTCTCAAATTCAGGAAATGTTGGGGCAAAACAGGGAAACCAATCAACCGATCTTGATTTTGAAACTCAACTACTAAACTACTAGTATTACTGTGACATTAAATGTACTTATCCCTTTTATGGGTCCTTAGAAAACTATGCCAGTATACTCAAGACAAATGATACAACAAATGCTACCCATTAAATGCTTAATTTGCTAGGATAGTTGTAATGGTTTTCAATTTCACCTGTCAGAGGTCAGTAAACTGTGTCTCTTGTCTAGAAACCTCAAGTGGCTCTGGCCAAGCAGGAGTGCTAGAGATTAAATGATTAACCTAAGGATAATGTTAGACTAAACCCAATGATAATTAGGGTTATTTTTCCCCTTTTAAATTTCTTTTTGAAATAGATAACCCACTTGAAATCAATCCTGGTGGTAAGCCTTTTGTTTCCACTCACTATTTCAAGTTGATCTTTAAACTGGAGACAGCCCACAGCAGGGTTAGATGTTCTGACTCCACCTTGCGGTCCTCATCCAGGATTTTCAGTTTACCAATTGGGCATCCCTGGAAAACTTATCTCATTTCTTTAAACATTAATTTTCTAAGCTATAAGTGCAAAATGATACTTAACTTGTAAGTTTGTTACAAATATTAAATAAATCATGCATTTAAAATTGTCAGTTCAGAACCAGGCATTTGTAGGTATTCAATTAGAATTATTGTTATTATTATTACTATTTGGTTCTCTTCTTGTTACATGAAGTTGGTAATACAAACTCTCTCTCATACTTTTCTAATTGTTTTCAAACAAAAGTGATCCATGTGTACAAATACCATTATGTCATGTAAAAAAAAAAATCTAGAGGCTGTGAGTCACATTTGGGAGATCACTGTCAAAATTAAAGGTATAATTGATGGTCAGTGAAAAGAGAATATTTATTAACAATTATATTAACCCCCACAGAGAACATTTCTTAACTATATTATTTCAATCCTGATTTTATTTTCAGAACTTTGTACTTCTAGACGAACACAATAAATTGGTTGTTTTCACTGCCTTGATTGTTTAGTTATCCAAACCCATGTCAAATTAACTTGGCTAAACCTACATAGTTTTGCTCAACTGGCACAGTCAAGAAAATATCTCAGAGACTATATTTTTTAGTGCTTTATATAAATAGAGAACCATCTTATGAGAGTAAGAAAACAAGAAAAAGGAATACTGAAAGAGGCCATCTTGAAATGTATCTGGGGACAGAAGCTAGTGTTTATCTGGATTGGCTACTGGTATCATCTAGCTTAGGTTACTTGCTTGCAGATGCATTGGAGCAGGAATATTAGAATCTGTCCATATTCTATACATAAACATCTCGGGGGAAAATTTTTCCATCTTATTTTATACTGAATATAGAATGATACAGTGTCTTGTTGTGACATTTGGAACTAACATTATAATTCATTTATCATTTCCAAAAAGGATGACCAGTCTTGAGCATTTGTTGGCATGGAGTCATAGTCCCCCTTTTTTCCTCACTGAATTTTGTGCAAGTATGAAGACAAAATGGAAACTAGCTCTGGAGTGTCCTGTGACAAATATGTAAATTTCATAATGATAATTGGAAAAGTGCCATCATCTGAGACTTGAAGTTATATGACAATAATGTTTCTTTTCATCTAGGAGTAACAGCAACAGCAAGAAGTCAATTTCTCACTGGCTAGTGTTTAACTAAGTGCATAGTATCGTCTTTGTGGTAGGCTGAATAACTGCTTTCCAAAAAGGCTCAGGTCTTTATCTCTTGGACCTGTGAATGTTACTTTACGTGACAAAAGGGACTTTTCAGATATGATTAAGTTAAGGATCTTGAGATGGGGAGTTTACTCTAAATTATCCTGCTGGGGACCCAATGTAATCACAAGAGTCCTTATAAGGGAAAGGAAAATCAGAATAAGGGAAAGAGATGTGATGATGGAAGCAGAGGTTGGAGTGATGCAATTATGTCTGGAAGGGGGCCTTGAACCAAGTAAAGTTGGCAGCATCTAGAAGCTGGAAAAGAAAGAAACCAGTTCTCCTGTAGAGCCTCCACAAGGAATACAGCTCTGCTGACTGTTTACTTTTAGTCTAGCAAGACCATTTTGGACCTCTGACTTCCAGAGTATGTGGTAATAAATTTGAGTTGTTTTAGGTCACTAAATTTTTGTTAATCTGTTGCAATAGCAATAGGAAACTTATACAGCCTTCTTGATAGAACTCTAATGTTTTTCATTCAGTGAGTGGTTGAATTGTGTCTGTCCATGTGTTCAACTTAGCCTTTGCTCTATTAGGAATGATAAATTTCTTACCAGTCATATTTGTGACTTATGTTTGTTTGTCATCCTTTCCTATTTTATATTTGATAATTCAAGGTATTTTAAAAAAAGAAACAATATTTAGCACTTAGTACTGGTAAGGATTCATAAGAGTAATCACTTTCCGAATTGACAAGAATCAGAATTATTTAAATGCTCTTTCTGTCCCACATTTTTACTAAAACAAACCCAATGCTACCTTAGAAGCCTGGGATTAGCATCACAGAAGATGTCGCTCACTCTTTAGGCTCTGCTCTTTATAAATTTATTTTTTGTATATTACCTTTACATTGTGGTTTGCCAGGAATGCAGTGTAAAGAAAACATGGTGAGGTCATGGTAATAGCCACTTACATTAAGTGTTCACTTCCAATGTTCCTCCCTGCTCCAGTTTTATCTCCTGTATTAAAAGGGGCTGACAGGTTATGCGTATACAAATTAGAGAGCAATTACTTTTATTAAATTATGCAGACATTTGAAGATAGTTAAGCATGAAAGAAGGTAACCAACAGGAAAAACAAGCTGGCTTTATCCTCAGGAGTCTCACTGGTGTCCTTATCTTACTGAACTTCCCAAGGAAGGGATTCTGGTCATAAGCATTACCAGCTGAATTAATTTGGCTATTCTATATTTCTCTAAAAGAGGGGTTTTGAGGGAGCAATCTCTGGTGGGCCGGTGGAGCCTATAGGACTTATCTTTAAGCTGAGGTTTACATAACAAAAACACTGACTTTACTTAGATTTTATGTTTATTTGGGATGACAAAGAAGAAAAATTCTGATGACCAAGCAAAAAATAGAGCCAACCCTCCATCAACTAACCTTGGGTGTAACCACAGATCAAACCTCTCTGTTAAATTGTTAAACTGTTAAAATGAGAATGCATTGCCTGTTTAGATGCAAATGCATACTTAGCAGCTTCATACAACTGATTTTAAAACATAAACACAAATCTTTGTTACCAGAGGTGTACAGAAAAAAATACTAGTCTGGTTTCAGTCAAATCTTGTTGGCTTGAGATGTCTTTTCAAGGTGACTTTGTCTTAGCATTTTCATGATAATTCTATATTTTAACTCTCAGGGCAATTTTACTTCCTTTATTTTCTGTTTCTTTAAAGGGAACAACAGATAGTAGCTTCTACATACTAACTGTAACTTTCTTTTGGGATTACTAAGATAGTAAAGTAATGAATCCGATTAATTATCATCATCTAGTGTTTAAAGCCAGCAGAAGTTGGCTTGACAGCCAAATGATCCTACATCTCAGATGTATTTTTCCTCCAGTAATGACTCAGGGAAGATTGTGATGGCAAGTAAAAAAGGTAGCATCTAAAGAGTAAAAGTAAAAGTGTTCAAGTCTGATATATCTAATTACTGGAAGTACCTCAACATCTCTCCAAACTGCTCGCCCCCATCCCCACTGCCATGACATAACTCAGGCCTCGTTATTTCTTATCTGGATTAATGCAACAACTTCCTAATTGGCATTCCCTGTCATCAGTCTTGTCCCTCCTCCTCTAATTTACTGACTTTATGGTCACCAGTCACCTTACTCAGGAAATGCAACGACATCACTTTGCTTAAAATTCTGCAGTGCCTTTAAGATAAGAGTGCAGACGCTTAGGCATGTTACACAATCCTTAGCTCACAAAGTAAACCTAATGGATCACTCTCTGACCACAGTACATGTATTCTTGAAGTTCTTCAATTAGTGTCAGTGTTTGGAAAATACCTTACTATTTTTCTTTTTACTTTTCTCTCTTTTTTTGGATGTTCATATTTGCGTAGGCACTGCCTGGAATGCCCTTTCCATCCAAGCCCTCCAGATTCATCTTTGATATCACCTCTCCCTTATTTTAAACTTTACTCTTCCCTAAGGTTTACTTTTCCTATCATGTGATAAGGTTTACTTATCACAATGTATTGTATTTACCTGTTTAATTACCTTTCTGCCTATTTAGTTTGACTGTGTGATCTTTGTGACAGTTTTATCTTCAGTCTCAGGAAAGTATGAGGCTCATTTTATTCATTTATTTTGGGATTAATAAAGAGGTATATATGGGCTTCCCTGGTGGCGCAGTGGTTGAGAATCTGCCTGCCAATGCAGGGGACACGGGTTCGAGCCCTGGTCTGGGAGGATCCCACATGCCACAGAGCAACTGGGCCCATGAGCCACAATTACTGAGCCTGCGCGTCTGGAGCCTGTGCTCCACAAGAGAGGCCGCGATAGTGAGAGGCCCACGCACCGCGATGAAGAGTGCCCCCCCCCCGCTTGCCATAACTAGAGGGAGCCCTCGCACAGAAGACCCAACACAGCAAAAATAAATAAATAAATAAATTTAAATAAATAAATACAGAGATATATGAATATACAAGACTTCTGGAAATGTGTCAAAACCACAAAATCAGAGGAACCTCCTATATATCAGATATGGCTTTCCTTCATGTGGTGATTTGGAAACTAAAGCTCCTTATATTTTGTGACTGTGTCATCCCCTAGGAACACATAATTATTTGCATGCAGCTGGTGGAAGGGGAAAGAGATGGAGGAGCCATGTTTTAGATTTTTAATGTGCCTGAATTTGACTTCACTACAAATAACATTCCCTTGGAAATAATTCCATATAGTCATACCTAACTGCAAAGGAGGCTGGTAAAATTCTAGCAGTATGTCTAGGATTGGAGATGGATTTCCGTGGATGACGTAGCTCTCTCTCACAAGAGGACCACCTGCTAGTACCCAGATACCCTACTCTTCTGGGATTGGCCCTTTCTTTTACTCTGCATATAAAATAACATTGGTTTCTATCCCACATGCTTGCTCAAAACCCAGGCCTCCCCTAATGGTTCCTAGAATTCACACATTCTTATTTTGTAAATGCTTACCCTCTCTTGTTGGCCACCTATCACATCTTGTTCTGCAAGTTTACTTCAGGTTCATTTATCAGTCACTTTGAATTCTCTTACTCTGTCTTGTCCCCTTTACCTGGGTGTGAATAAGGACTGTGCCATCTTCCAAGTCATTATTAAACAATGTGTTATATGGTACAAAATTTTCATGAAATCTTGGCTACAATGGAAGGATATTAGAGCACAGAACAGTAACCAGTTTGAATGAGCATAGTCACTACTCTTACTAAAATTTTGGGGGCACATGCATCTTTACTGGTTGCCAATTATCTGTGTCCCTACCTTATTTTCTGGCCCTATGAAAAACTTGCCAAACACTCTCTCTGCAGCCCTGAATCCTTTTATCCATTCAGATCTCTCGAAGACAACAAACTAGAAAACATAAACATAGAGCTCAGAATTCCTTTCCTCTAATGCATAGGTCAATCCAGCTCAGTCAACTTGTCCTCTTAAGGGTGTTGTGCAATGAGACAAAATCCTCCCCATTACAGAATGCTGAATGGTTTAGCTAGTGTTTTTAAATAGCAGTTACTTCCCCCCACTTTTCTTACAGTGCTAGTAGTTTATTGTGAACCTCTATAGAAATTTGAGTTAGAAGGGGGATTTGCTCTACTGGCCATGCAGTTATCCTAGTCTACTATTCTTCCAATTCTGAGATAGGTATTGAACTCCATAAGGAAATCAGATGCTTGGGAAATGTTGCTCAGTCATCAGTTTGAGCTGAGCGATTTGCCCTTCTCTCTGATCTTCTTAAATTTATATTAAAAAAGAGATTTAAATTGGTTAATTTGATGCTAATCTGAATAGTATGTCTGTATTTTTTCGGATTCTCATCATCTATTTCAGAATTTAGGAATCTCTCCCGAGCCTTGCTATTACATGTTTACTTTCCAGCTAGTACAGCATTCCCCAGTACAGACCTCTGTAGCTTTTGTAGCAAAAGGCTTCATTTGCCAGGCAAAGCATACAGAATAAAAATAGAAACTTTATGAAGGAGTGGAGATGAAACAATGACAGTAACTGAAATAAAATTGTTGGGGCCACTTTCCTTACAACTGTATCTGGCATACTTGGGAGATTCATGGTCCATCTATATATTCTGACATATTCAGATAAAAGACTTCAATACTACACAACACAGGCATTCTATCATCTAATTCAATAATATTTTGGGTTGCTGTGAGCTCCAGGAATAGATTGTCATAGATATCTTCACCTCTTTGATCATCAGGATTAATCGTGCTGTTCTGACAAGTCATCCTGTAGGACACCAGAGAAAATGCTTCATCAAGAACATAAAAATAGAAAAACACGTTAGGAGTATTGTATACACTCAGAAAACAGGATTTGTTTTTTCACAGTAGAAGAGAACCTGAATCATAGTCATGAATAGCCTTAGACAAATATGTTTTAAGTTATTCTCTCATGTTCCCTTATACCATGCCTATCACACTTCTTTGCTTCTCTACTTATATCTGGAAGTATCTGTGTGTGTGTAGATGTGTGTATGTGTACAAAGACGGATGTCTGAGCCAGGGGAACTGCTGTATCAGTTAAGCATTTTGTTTTGCTAGACAATCTGCTGTGATACAATGGTGCAAATATAGGCCTCCTAATTTAGTCTAAGCCTTTTATGCTTTTATTAAAAATTATATCTGTCATGTCCTTTATCCCAGCAGACTTCTTAATGTCCTTTTGCTTGCTTTCTTCTCTTTCTCTCTGACCATCCATACCTTCCTGAGGGAGGGCAGATGATAAATATTAAAGGTTGAGCAAAATATATAGTTGGTTCAATGACCATAGCCCTCACAGCATTTTTTCTTTGATATTTTCTGACTAATTTGATGATTTTACTAAACATCTTCAGAATAAAGATGCGTATGTCCAAAAGTCCATGATTACATTTTTTATAACTATGTGTCCATAAACCTACAGAAGCAAATATCTAATAAATGGGTTAATATTTTATCTTTTTTTTTTTTTTTTCGGTATCCGGGCCTCTCACTGTTGTGGCCTCTCCTGTTGCGGAGCACAGGCTCCAGACGCGCAGGCTCAGCGGCCATGGCTCATGGGCCCAGCTGCTCCGCGGCATGTGGGATCCTCCCAGACGGGGGCACGAACCCGTGTCTCCTGCATCGGCAGGCAGACTCTCAACCACTGCGCCACCAGGGAAGCCCAAATGGGTTAATATTTTAAACTTAATATTTGGAATAATTTCATCTTAAGACTCAACTTTCATTTTTGCAATAACTCTTAATACTAAAGTGTATTATGATAAAAGTCATTTATGAGGTTAAGAACTAATTTAACACTTTCATTATTTTATTGTAACACTTTTAACAATGTTAGAAATAATTAGCTGCTTTTTTTGAGAAAGAAAATTAACTTTTTCTTTACAAAATCTTATAAACAAATATTGTACTCTTGGGATACTCCAAAGTAAATACTGAAAGATCATTTTTTTTTAAAATAGGCATACAAAACAATATGAAAACATATAGATTAGAATATTTTTAGGTATTAGTAGGAAACAATAAAAGTTTCCTTTTAACACAAATGTGCAACAAATAAAGAATGGTAAAGATCCATGATACCTTATACATGTCTGTGCTAGTAATAAGTCTGTGGATTTCAGGATTCTGAGTGTGAGTGTTGTGTGTGAGGGTGGGATAGGTGCTGCATATGTGGGTGTGGTGAGTGATGTGTGTAATGTGATTCCTGTTGTGTGTATGTTTGTGATATGGGTAAATATATGGTATGTTGTGGGTGTGGATAGTGTGTGTATGTGGGGGTGTTTGATATATGTGGATGTGGATGGTTTTATGTGTCTGTTATGTGTGTATCATGTGACTAACATGGGCATGCTGTGTTATTGTGTACACACACATATCCTCTATATACACTGCATCCTGTAGTGTACTTTATATCCTTGGCTATTTGTCACCTTTGATAAAATATTACTATGTTACATACATGTCTGTGATGGAAGGAAAATAATTACAGAGGAGGTTTGAGTTGGAGATAAAGATGAAATGTAAATAACACATTATTGCCTCTCTTTTGCATGGTAGAAGGATGCTTATTTATGTCTTAAAGTCCAGTCATGTCCCAAGCCATTCTTTCCCCTGGATACACTGGATTCATTTTATTCTATCTTACCACACTATACTAACGGATTAGAACAGAGAGCTGAGGAATAGGAAGACATTTAATATTTAAAGCACAAAACTAATAAAGTCCCCCAAAGCACTGAACGAGAGTGATATACCATGAGGATAGGAGTTAGAGTGAGGCAAAAGACAGGTAAATAAAAAACATTAAATATAAATGTGCTGATATCAGGCAGAATATATTTCCACACAGTTTTCAAAAAATGAACATGAATAAGTAAGTTACGTAATGCTTTTGGCAGCTTAGTGAAATACCTGGTCTTAATGTAACAACAGATTGAATTTTACAATGAGCTAATTATTAGTTAGAAGAAATAACAGCTGTGCAGTAACAACTTCCATGAAAGTTTCCCCCTCAAAAAAGAAAGGAAGCACACCAGTTAGAATTGGCATCATCAGAAAATCTACAAACAACAAATGCTGGAGAGGGTGTGGAGAAAAGGGAACCCTCTTGCACTGTTGGTGGGAATGTAAATTGATACAGCCACTATGGAGAACAGTATGGAGGTTCCTTAAAAAACTAAAAATTTAATTACCATATGATCCAGCAATCCCACTACTGGGCATATACCCAGAGAAAACCATAATTCAAAAAGACACATGCACCCCAATGTTCATTGCAACAGTATTTACAATAGCCAGGTCGTGGAAGCAACCTAAATGCCCATCGACGAATGGATAAAGAAGATGTGGTACATATATACAATGGAATATTACTCAGCCTTAAAAAGGAACGAAATTGAGTCATTTGTTGAGACGTGGATAGATCTAGAGACTGTCATACAGAGTGAAGTAAGTCAGAAAGAGAAAAACAAATACCGTATATTAATGCATGTATGTGGAACCTAGAAAAATGGTACAGATGAACCGGTTTGCAGGGCAGAAGTTGAGACACAGATGTAGAGAACAAACGTATGGACACCAAGAGGGGAAAGCCGCAGGGCTGTGGAGATGGTGGTGTGCTGAATTGGGTGATTGGGATTGACATGTATACACTGATGTGTATAAAATTGATGACTAATAAGAACCTGCTGTATAAAAAATAAATGAAATTCAAAAATTAAAAAAAATCTAATACAAAAAAAAGAAAGGAAGGATGATGATCTATCGAAAAATAATTAGGAGGAGAAGCATGACTTGTTTAACAGTCTTGACACCAGGTGACTTTAAACTGACCATAATTTTTTCCAGTTTTTTCATTCATATTACCTTCCCTGTATTAATAAAAATAAAAAAGCTGAGTAATAGTAGAAATTTTGGATATAAAATGATTACTCGCTTATCAGATGTTAAAGTGATAGTTATTAAAACTTTAAAATATTCTAAACTTAAAAGAAACTTTGTTGGGGAGGGAAGTTAACATCTAGAATCTAATTATGATTTTTGTCAAAGAATTCACTAGAGCTTAGCTGTAGTCATAAATATATTTTTATTTCGGCTTGAATAATGACTCCTAGGGCAGTGGATATCAAATTGGAATCATTAGTACCATAACCTTAAATTGTAAGAAATACTAATTTATGTGAACAAGAGAAAAAAGTTCTTCATTTAGTGAAGAACTCTGAGAGCAGTTGAATCATCCCTACTCCACCCCATCCCCCAATCTTTTTTTTTCTTTTTTTTTGTGGTACGCGGGCCTCTCACTGTTGTGGCCTCTCCGGTTGCAGAGCACAGGCTCCGGACACGCAGGCTCAGTGGCCATGGCTCACGGGCCTAGCCGCTCCGCGGCATGTGGGATCTTCCCGGACCGGGGCACGAACCCGTGTCCCCTGCATCGGCAGGCGGACTCTCAACCACTGCGCCACCAGGGAAGCCCCCCCGCCCAATCTTTTTAATGTGGAGGTTATATCTACTATTAGTATTTCCAAGCTCTATTGTCCTGAGTACAAATTAGGTCACATTTACAATATCTCACAAGCTTGATAATCTGCCTTAAAGACTTCCACTGCTCACCCATAACTTCTCATTGTAGTTAGGTGGTGTCATGTGACCAGAATTAGCAAAGGCTTGGTGAGTGGAAGTGATGTATCATTTCAGGGCCAAAGTCTTTAATGACTGGAGGGAGACATTTCCTCACTGACCTTCTATTCCACATTGACTGACTGGGGAGACCATGTGTTCTAGATAGAATGCCTGGAGAGTGGTGAGGACTTGTCTAGCTTGGATCGCTGAGTTACTACAGAGAACAGTTGCCCTGAGGAGTTGCACAGAGCCTCAGCCAATTTTGGATAAATTAAAAGTAAACTTTTATTGTAGTAACGCCTAAGATTTTTGGGGTTGTTTGCTATCTCAGCATATCTTCTAGGTTATTCTAACTCGTGAATATTCCAAGTCCCCCATCTTGACCAACAGGAATTCGAGACATTTTCTAGGACTTCCAAGCATGTCTAGAGTTTTATACATCTTTTGTATCCATTCTGGTTGTATCTAACCAGATGAGCTAGGAATCCTCGGGAGCAGATTCTGCAACTTCTGCCCTTCTGTAAGTCTTAAGGATGAGATTATCTCAATCTATTCATCTCCACCTTTTTTTGATTTGGGATTGTCAAGCACCCTGACACCTGTGGTTCAGGCAGAGAGTTTGAGATCAGATGCCACTACTTCTTCTGCCATACCAGAAACAGAGCAACAAATTTGTCAAGGTTTATGCCTTATAGTCCAAGATTTTATGGATTAAACTGAAAGGGACCTAAAAAGAAACTATTTTTGGTCAATTTCTCATACCTACTGGCTTTAGTGTAACTCTGGATTTCAGTTGATTTGCCTAGGTAGTAGCTGGCTCCCTGAAATGAGGAGGACAGTCTCTTCCATCCCCAGTTATCAATTGAGGAATGAATGTATCATAATCAAGTAGCTGTGGCTTTAAGTGTTGCACCTAGTAATAGAAACAGCTCTTTCAGTTCACACAGAGACCTATTTCCCCAAACCATTTTTTTGAGTCCTACAGTATATAAATCTTACCATGCTGGGAATCACCATAGGCTATACAAACTTTTCCTCAAATTTGTTTCAAAATATCTCCAGATTCTCACCTGTGTGCAGAACATTTTTACTCAAGGTTTTCAGCTGCTGTTTGTGGGCTTCCTGTGATAATCTGCTGCATCAATATGACCTTTCTTGGGGCCCTTAATACGAATAATGTTCCTCTGGGTCCTAGTTTGATGACCATCTATCTTCATTATATCATTTGTCAGATTGTAGGTGATAAAAAATAACCCTTTCATATCTATGATCCACTTGTCTCCCAGAACACGAAGCATAATTATTGTTACGAAGGCATCACATAATCTTTGGTAACCAGAAAGAACTCTCTTGAATCTGGCTCCAGGCAAAAATCCTATGTATGATCTTTCAGGGCTGACCATACATAATTACAGAGCATGCCTGACAGGCCTCATGAGGGAAAGCTGCCTTCCCCATGACCACACTTGGTACACAGCAAGTATATCGCTGTCTGTAGTGGAAATTGCAGTCAAAGGGTCAGGCTACCTGCCCCACTTTGGGCCAGGCATGCTCATACATATATATGTACCTCTACCTCAAGCACCTCATTCTGAAAGCCTTCTTCATCTGAAGGCCTTGACTAAGGCACTTTTCAGGAACTCTGCCTAGATCTTCTTATTGGGTGGCCTTAATGTATTTTCCTCCAGCTTGACTTAGTAGTTTTCCACTCTTAGGCCTCCCCCTTGCCATCTCTTCAGCCTCTCCAGATCCACAAAATAGCCATAAGCTTGTTCAGGGCTCTTCTGCAATAGTACATTTTCCATGCCAGCACTACATGTCATTCAATTGACCCACACCTGATGCTGTTCTGTGGGGAAAAAATGAAACATTTTATTTCCTTGCCTCTTACCCACACCATCACAGAAAGTGCGTGAGGGCTTCATTGTTACTTTTAGTTTTTGGATTGTCCTAATTGTCTTAATTAACCACCTTGATACCCAGGAAATCGGCAAACTTTTTCAGATATTTTCTTCCAACCTTTCTCCTTTAGTGATATAGAACTACTATGCTGGTTGTGTTTGGGAAGAGGAGGCTTGGGTGCTCCATTAACTCCATTGTTCCTTAACCTCTCCCTTCGTGGGGTTTGTTTGTTTGTTTCTTTTTCTTTTTTAGGTTTATTTATTTTTTTTGGTCCTAAAATAAAGCAAACACAAATAGAGCCAATAGTTATATCCCTCATTAGCAAAAACACAAAATCTCTACAAAATAATAGACTGCAAACATCTATAGCTATCATATTAAAAACACCTGCTACCTGCCAATCAGCCCTTACTATTTTTTTAGAGAATGAGTCTTAATGTTGCTATCTGCTGTGAATTCACTAGTGCTGGCTATTTCTTTGTGAACCTCATCAATTAACCATTTAAATTTGGGTGAGTATTTTTTATCAAAAGAGTCTGTCTCTATAATTGCATGAGAAGAATTATTTATCATCTTTAGCTAAAATCAGCTCTACCTCTTTAGGACTCTATAAATAGAAGCATACATAAACAAATTCAGGTGGGAATAAATGATAACTTAAAGATACCTAAAACTTGTGAAAAGAGCCCATTTCAACCAGAAGTTTTTTGGGGTGAGCTTAAAATCAGAGCCAAAAGAGGCTCTTGGAAGTAGCAGGGTGAGGTAGGAATGCATATCTCTATGGATGGTATTGCTCAGCTGCCATATTAATGTCAGCTACATAGTTTATATTCAATTAATATTTTAAAAATGAATAAATAAAGGGAGGATTAGGTACCTATTGAAACTATGATAGCCTAAGGTAAATGCTTGTCCTAGTATTAAGATTTTTTTTGACATAAAAATCATTTCCTTTTACTCCTCTAAAAGGAATATTAAAGAATGTTTAAAAATAAAACACCATTTCCATATCAAGCAATGCAGTCATACTATGAAATTTCATATTAAAAAGAGCATGAAATATTATTTGTTATGAAATATTGCTTACAGAAGTGGTTCAGTAAAAGGCAATACAATGAGATTTAAATATCTATGGAACTGCATATGGATGGTCAGTTATATTCTATCTAAATATTTTAAAGGAATAAGTTAAGACTATTAATAGAAGAAAAATATATTAAAAATATATTAAGTGTTTTACCATACAGACTCATATTTAAATAGACTACTGTCAGTTGTGACAGGAAACAGTTGCCTAAAAAAACCCAAAATCCTCGCCTATTAAGCATTAATTACATTCTCTAAACAAACTAAAATTTCTACTGAAGACTCTACTAAGAACATGCTTATCCTTTTTTTTTTTTCTTTGCGGTACGCGGGCCTCCCACTGTTGTGGCCTCTCCAGTTGCGGAGCACAGGCTCCGGACACGCAGGCTCAGCGGCCATGGCTCACGGGCCCAGCCGCTCTGCGGCATGTGGGATCTTCCCAGACCGGGGCACGAACCCATGTCCCCTGCATCAGGAGGCGGACTCTCAACCACTGTGCCACCAGGGAAGCCCAACATCCTTATCTTTAATTGGACATTTTAGAGCATCAGTATTCAGACATACTACAAATCCTGTTGTCAAACATATATATCATGGTTTATTATTCTAAAAGAGAAATTAAAAATAGCTGAAATGAAAATTATTAGCACAGACTAGGAGTATATCTATAAGCTTGGGGGAGGGGACAGAGATGTGTAAGTAAGTCAAATAAATAATTAAAAAAAGAATTTGATTTGATGTGCAAGTAAGGGTAACATAACTAAGAGACCACTATAGATACAAATTACATAATTTAAATGCAATTATGAAGATCAAAATCAGCCTATCAGGCTGACCAACAACACACACACACAAATACATAGAGTAAAATCAATATATAAATGCAAATATATATAAAATATATAAATATATAAAATATATATATTTAAAAGCATATATATATAAAAGCATAATTAAATGAAATTAATTGAAAATTAAATGAAATTAAATGAAAATATTCACCAGTTTATGGAATAACTTTAGTGTTGAGGCAAATCTCTTTGAGAATGCTCACTTTATTTTAAAAAAATCAACTATTGCTTTTTAAAAAATGTACACAGTTTACATGGAAAAAATTATAGATTACATGGAATAATGTTGTATAAGTAATATGTTTTTAGCTTAAAATTTTAAATCTGATTATCTAATCATTTGTTTGGCTTTGGAGGTTGGGTACCTTACCAGATAGACTACATTATTTTCTTCATCAAAATATCTCATAATTTACTGATAGATTTATTTGTTTCTTTAATTATTTTGTACAAAACTTTACAAATAGACCTAAGTTTTGTAAAAAGAAAGCAAGCCTAGAAGCTGGGAGGTAGCAGTCATTTTTGTTTAGCTGATTTCTTCAACACTAACTTCTTGGGTATTACACAACTCTTGTGCTCCATTTCAGGTACTTTTGGTTTCACTTCTATCCAGGACATTAGGTAACATGTTCTATCCCTGTAATACTGCACTAACAAAATCTGCAAATGCTCCAAATAAATATGTAAAGACACAATCCTATAATAGTTCACTTCATACCCATGACACACTTCTTGCTTCCTGCTCCAGGCCCTCCTGTTGATATTAAGTGCTAGGACACTATGAAATCTACTGGTTTCACAATATCAGAAAATACAGGGGAATTAGTGCTCCAAGGAGCAAACCACTGATCAACAGGAAATGAGAGCTAGTAGATAAAAGTCTTTCACCCCTTCATCCAATAAATGGTCTGGAGAAGCAACCATGTATATAGCTTAAAGGACGATGGTTCTAAAATTTAAGCAATTGGTTGCATTTGATAACTGAACAATATCCAACTTGGTAAAACTCTCTTGTGTTGCCTTTTCCTCTTTTCTGTTTTGCTTCCCTTTTTTTCTCATTTCTGTTCTTTGGGATTGCACACCCCAATAGAGGCGGGCTAAAACCAATTACACAATGAGATACACCCAAAACTGTACTTCTTTTATAAAGGTTTGGGTTTGTATGAAATTAACATCAGTGTGCACCTGAGAGAGAAACAAATGGCAAAAATAGTTCAGCCTAAAGGTATGAATGGAAAGGAAAGCATGGTAAACAAAAGAGAGGTCTGAACACTAAAATATCTGGGTTCAATTCTTGACCCTAATATTTTCTAGCTGTGGGACCTGGGGAAATTACTTGAACTCTATGAAAGTAGGCTTTCTAATCTATAAAATAGATATGCTTCCATCATAAATTACGTATATGGAATTTTTAAAAGGCGAGTGGAATGTTGAAAACTTCTTCAGACTGCCAACTTTGCCCATGGACTGGCAAGTTATTTTTTATTTAAAAAAATTTAGGCATTAGCTGGCTGTAGCTACCATGGTTTTTGATTATTTTTACTTGTAACACCAGATGTGTTTAATGCCTCTGTGAGATGTAAATTATAGGTGACATATTTATGTCATGATAGCACTCTCAATATACGTAGTTGCTTATCCAGTTGACACTTTCCTTGACTAATAAGAACTCTAATTATCCTTGGGTGAAATGTACTAATTAAAAATATTTATCCTCTCATGTTAATTTGAGGCCATGGAAAGTCAGTTTGATGCAGTTTTGGCCAATGGACTTAAAGAAGTATCTGAGTTAGACTTCCAGGAAAGTGGAAATCCTTTATAAAAGGAAATGCAGCTTGTTTGCTCTGTCTTTATTTGGTCTTTACCCTTTCCCTTTTTTCCCCTTTCTTTTTCATATGATGACTGAATACCTGGAAGTATAACCACCTCTTATGAACATTGGAATGAAAGCCACAGCCAAAGGTGACAGAGTGGGACCATGGAAGGGGCATGGATGCCTGGTGACATGGCTAGGGCTTCCATACCAATGTGGACTGTCTACCCATTGCCTTCTTGTGCAAGACAAATAAACTCATTTTTTCTAAGCCACTGTTTGTAATGTTTTTATTTGTGGCTGACATACCTTAATTAATAATAATGTTTATGTAGCATAGCATCTGACTAGGTAATAATACATCATTGACCCTATGAGAATAAACATGTACAGGGAACCATTCTTTAAGGCAGTTTATGACAAGGTTATTAAATTTGTCCTTTAGGAACAAATGAATTTCAATTTGATTTAAGGGCTACATATATAGATGTATTGAAAGAGTAATTTCAACAATTTATAATCTATACACATATGTAAATGCATACAGATATGTGTAGTTGTTAGGAAAAAAGTCTACCTTGAATCTAAAAGTCAGTATGTCAGTCTTGTTTCTTTTCTGCCTTAACCCACTTTGTTTATTGCTCTCACTGTCTTTCCTTTCATGGTCATTATTTTTATCAGTTATATTATTTTTCACTGATATGATTTGAAGGACAGGAATATATCCATTGCTGAACATCAGCGTAAAAGGGATTTTCACTCTAATATATACATTTACATTAATATATGCTTATGTATACATAATATACAACATTTTATGCTCTTATTATAGTATATATTTTCCCTTGCTTATTGGTACCAGTACTTTATACCCCAGGAAACTGAGTTTTTTTCAGATTAAAATTTTCTTCTATCAGAGGAGGGTGAAAAACAGATTCCTAATCACTGACGGTTATAATCAAATGATCCAACTCTGGAACATTTCTGGTGTTTCAAATACTTGGTTTTGATAATTCTCCCATGGCTGGTAAATTAATCTAACTTAGGGCAGTTAGAAACTGTCCTTAGGAGTTTTAATACTGGAAGGTGGGTTTTCCTCCTGTGTAATGTTGCTAGAAATATTTGATCCCAGGGATGTTTGTGAACATGGTTCCAGTTCTATGGAGAAAACCAAATTTAAAATATGAGATTGACAAACTGAGAGACGAGATATATGGATCACAAACAAAAACAGAAAGGGAGGCTTGATAGTGTTCATGTCTCCCTCTTTAGTGGTAGCTGCCACTAGACTCTTTTGAAATAGGCAATTCCAAAGTTACTTCAGTTGGGTTTTAGTTGCTTAAGACAAAACCAGCTCCTGTTTCTTTAGTTGGAATTGTTTCTTTTTTAGTTGTCTGGTCTTTTTCTTTGCTTTATGAGGCTGAAATTGTTCTAATTCTTACGTGGGAAACACAACCTCTACATAAACGTTAAAAAAAAAATTTCTCTCTACATGTATATAAGAAACATTTTTATCCAATCTTGAAGGAATAGTTTTCATTTAGGAAATAGACCGTTTAGAAAGCTCATCACCCAGGATAACCTTAGAGAGTATCTCAAAATGATTATGTTTTGATGTACATTTAACATCAAAGAGGGTTCTCTGACAAGAGGCTGGAATTGCCAAACTAGCCTCACTAATATCATTATTTAAACTATCTTCATGTCCAATTTTATCATCAGATTAAAAATCACCAGAAGTGAGTTATATATTTTTTTAAAAATGGTCTAATCCACCCATCAAGCTTGCATGTTTTAAAGAGTGATGAATCTAAAGGACAAGCAATATAAATTATAGTCACAGTGTCACATTGCTAGTAAGAAAGCAGCAGAGCACATAACTGAACCCAGAGCAGTCCAATTTCAAGACTGAGCCTTTTCAGGTCACCCTAAAAAATGAGAGAATAACCCTGATTTTCCATATCTCGGCGACAGGATATTCACTTGGCAAGCTGACTATGTTTCATAGACTAGTCTTTAAGTGTCTTTAGAGGATAATCTCTTAATAGTTCATCTGGTCTATTTGCAGTTCATAAAGTTGTTGATTTTTCTCCATCAATTTCCCCATTAAATTACTCAGAACATCAACTTACTCTGAAGGCATAAAATCTCACTGGTTTTATAAAACTATAAAGCAACATTTAGATTCAGGTTTAAAGTTGACCCACTTCAGTAAGATGTATATATACATCTTATTGCATATCATTAATCAGAACAGGCAAGACTCTTAAAAATTTTCCTGTTAAATGCAGTTTTGAGCAGTGATGTTTAAGCATGTTTAAGTGCTGATTATATAATAACCTCATTGTGGTAACCATAGGAAAGACACTCTTTCTGTGGTATTGTGATAGATGGTTGATAGGAAAATGATCATGAGCTGAAGCAATGCAAGGTTCATCATGGTGCCCTTTTGAACTTGACAAGAAGAGGACATGCTTTATAGTACAGGAGACAATAAAAATTGGGTTTTGGCAATATGACATAGAAAGCTAAAATATGAATCATTCTTTACTGCAGCAAAAATGAAAAAATATTAATTCCTTTCAGAGAGGAAATTTATCTTCAGTTTACTTTAGCACTTTAATTGAGGCAAATCATACATATGGAATTTGTCTGATATAGTTTGTTAACTTTTAGGACACTATATAAAAACTATTAATGTGAAATATCCTGATCTTGTTTTACTAATTTTTATTTTGGTGGTATCATTGCTTCAGTTCTAGAGTTCATTAATATCTTTGACTATGGCAAAACCTACCTGATTCCTCAATCTCAAACTATAGTGAATTCACTTGAATAGATGCTTTAGTAAATTGAAACAGTCAAATGTCCACTGATTATTTAGCCCTAGAAATATATCTTTTTCAAACAGACTAAATTTTGTCCAGATGTCAGAACCTCCCTATGCTTAAATTCCACTTAAAAATGTGTTCTAGGGAAAAGAAAGTTATTTTAACTACTTTGATAAAGATTAATTTTTTTCTTTAACATGTTCCTTTTGGTTAAAATACACAGATATGCTCTCACTTTCCATCTGTGGTTGGTATGGCAGATAAATCAGGTTCTACATTAAATATTGTCACTGAAATTTTACTGCTTTATCTTACCATTTAGCTTAATTTTATTAACGAGGATTAAATTTTACAGAGATTTTTTTCCCCTGCTGATACAGACGTGCTAAGTCAGAAGTCATTAAGTTGTGGGGAATGGATGGACTGAGATATTACTGTGACTCTTTGGAAGGACAGATATAAGTGGCAGGGTCAAGTAAGTTTCACTATACCTTTACATTAAACCTGATCATTATTCATTTGGTAATCCATAATACCATGATCTGTTCTAGGCAGCCATTATTATAGATTTGTGAAGGTCATTTTATAATGTATTATCAATTTACATGGTATATTCAGACGTGAAGGGAGACATAAAAAGGAAAAGAATGATCACGATTTTCCTAATATGTCAAAGACATTTTTATTTTGATACAGTATTAGACCGTCTTTTACAGAGAGTGCCTCTTCAATATTAACTCTGAGATGTCTAATTTGTTTCTTTTTTTTTTTTTTTTGCGGTACACGGGCCTCTCACTGTTGTGGCCTCTCCCGTTGCGGAGCACAGGCTCTGGACGCGCAGGCTCAGTGGCCGTGGCTCACGGGCCCAGCCGCCCCGCTGCATGTGGAATCTTCCCGGACCGGGGCACAAACCCGTGTTCCCTGCATCGGCAGGTGGACTCTCAACCACTGCGCCACCAGGGAAGCCCTAATTTGGCTTTTAATCAGTGAAATCTTATAATATATAATTTCGCACATAAGTACTTGATCATTGTACTGAGAAACAGTATAGAAGGATATATACAATATAATCTCCTTGGGGATATTTTAATATCCATTCCTCCTTTCAGTAGGTCAAAACATAATCTGACTTAGCCAATTAAGCTCGGCTAAAATAGTTCCTCTTCATGAAAGACTTCCTTCTTTCTTTTAAGCAAAAATAATTTACTGGTTAGTAGATTTGAAAAAAAAAAGTTTCCAGGGCTACTAGCTTAAGGTATGGAGGTATGGATGAATCTAGGTGCCCATATAAATTTTGTCTCTTTTTTTACTCTTTCTAGTGGTTGGTTCTACTCTTTGTGTTCATTTCATTCTTGCTCTTCACATGAAGAAGAAAAATGGCTTCAGGCAGCTGCTACCTCATTCTCAGTTTACCTACCCCAGGGGAAACAGCTTTTCTTTCTTTCTTCTTTTTGAAGTATGATTGATTTACAATATTTACAATATTGTATTGTATTAGTTTCATATGTACAGCATAGTGATTCAGTATTTTTAAACATTACAAAAAATGATCACCTCAATAAGTCTAATTACTCTCTGTCAAATTTATCACAATATTATTTAATATATTCCCTGTGCTGTACATTACATCCCCATGACCTGTTTGTTTTATAATTGGAAGTTTGAACTTTTTAATGTCCCTCAACTATTTCACTCATCCTCCCACCCTCTTCCCTCTGGCAACCACCACTTTGTTCTCTATGAAGAGACTTCCTTCTTGTTTCTAGTACTAAGGAACATCTATATAACACATTAGTGAGTTGAATGAGTGGTGAGAAAATAAATATAGCCATTCTTTCAAGAAAATGTAGAATCAGTGGGAGGGTTTTGTGTTATTGTTGGAGTTTTACTATTTGAAAGGACTGAAGTTGTTTGTAATCTGAATGAAAAGAGCAAGTTGAGTTGTAGAAGCTGATATTACTTATGTACAGTCACGTCTTTGAAAGGTGGGGGGCATCTTGTCTTCTTTGTTATCTGTCCAGACAGGTTCTTTGGAGATGCCTCAAAACCCTGTCCACAAGGTCCTTTTAGGTCTAGCAGAACTCTACATGTTTTGCCTATTCTTGCATGCTCAGCAATCATGTTGCTGCTCTTCTGTCATGCAGGAGCACAGAGGATCTCAGTAAGACATCTGAGGTCCTATCTTATAAACATGCTAAGCAGCATCTTCTGTTTCTGGAATATTGCTGCTTCCCTGGTTCTCTACCCAGGATGTAGGTTTATCTTCCTTTACCTTGGCAATTTGTACAGAATAGCTTTCTGCTTGGATGGGGACAAGGCTATTGGGAAAAAAGCTCATTGGGGAAAATTGTTAATATTTTAAAACATTCTCTGAAAAATGGTTCCCCTTCTTAAGGTGCTACTATGGTCCACATGGCAGAGTGTACAATGCTTTTCATGTTCTGGCCTCTACTTACCTATTCAGCGTTATCTCTCCTCATACCTAAGCAGTTCCTAGGTTTCATTCTACTTATTTTTGAGACTCAGGTCTAATATCAGTGTCTCAATGTAGACTTTTTATTACTGAAAATAGTTTTTTTCCACAATACCTACAGTGTCTTTTTTACAGTGAAGTGTACGTTTAGTGCACTGATTCACTTACATAGCTCTTTCCACCTAAAATAAGAATAGCTGTTTCTCTCCAGTTAGGATACCCTTGAGGTTAGTAAACTTGCTTTATTTCCAGGGCCTACTGTGTCTTTCAAATAGAAGGCATAGTACTTTTTGAGTGCCCTCTGCATGCCACGGTGCTAACCTTCAATCAGGAAAAGCTGCTGCCATACTCTCATGGAACTTCAATAGATGAGTTTCAAATAAATGAAAAAATACATACCCTGTGGTATTCAGTGTTGCTCTAATAAGTTTTATATCCAAAGCCCTTTTTCAAACCTCCTGTGCATTGATTTTTCTACAACCTTTATCTCTGTTGATCATAAGCTCCTTCTTGGAGCACTCTCTTCCCTTAGCTTGCCTAATGCTGTGTTCTCTTTTGCTATGATTGCTGCCGTGTTTTCACATATATTGTCTCCTCTTTTTTATATACAAATGCAGTCACTCTCCAGGAATCTACTTTCAATGCGCTTGCTCTAATATACTCTCTCTAGAGGACCTTTTCCATTTATGGAACATCCACCAACAGGTTTAGTAACTTCCTAATGTTTGTGTTTGCATGACTTACTTGAATATTAGAACTACTTTTCTAATTGCCTGCAGAATTTTTTCACTGAGCTGTCTCATTGATACCTTAAATATGAGACAAAAATGAACTAATCCTTTTTCTTATTGGTGTGTTCTTTTCCTATTAAGCCAGAGTGAATATTAAGCATTTTACTTAGTCCTTCTTTCTCAGACTCTAATAGTCATGTTATTTCCATATATTGAGTTTTATAAACTCTTTAGAAGCTTTCCCTCTCTTTACATTTCTACTCTTGCCATCCAACTTTAGGCCTTTGATTCCTTATGCCCACTTCATATCTTATGTTTCTGTTGTTTCTTTCTCTAATTTGTTTACCATACAGTGACACAGGACTTTCTCTAAAGTGTATTATCCATCAAGTCAGTATCATTTTCAGAAAACACTGGATCATTTTTCATTACCTATTAAGTAGAGTTTGAATTGGTTGACTGGCACAGTCTGCCAAAATCTGACGTCAAATGTCATTTCCTTATTTTTCTTTCAAATTTATCCTCATCACAAATATAAAATAGTCCAGTAAATGTGGGCTATTATTTTTTTTTGTCAAAAAGCCATATATTTCCCCAGAAACTTGGAAGCGAGAACGAAGCCAGAAGTGTGGATTTAGAAGTCATCAAAATATCGAATATCTCTATATTCTATAGAGAAAACATAGGAAGAATATGTATAGATAGAATATAGATATAAAAGTTACCATAGTAAAACTATATCAACAAAATGTGTATATAATATGAGAAAAGAGCTCTAAGAACATGGTGGAATAACATTTGATTGAGGGGTTATAATGATGGTGGTGCTGCTGAGGGAAAGGAAAGAAGTAGGAAACTAGGAAAATATTATTTCAAAAGCCAGGTGAAGTGAGAATATCAAGATATCAATATTTCAGAGGGCTTTCTTGATGAGAACCTAGCAGTGCATCAGATTTGAAAGTAGAGAAGTATAGGTAAATTGAGCTTAAACAATTTCAGTGTTCTTTTTTTTTTTAAATTTAAGCTTAGATTCTGGAGGATTGAGAGGTGATATCCTGTAGATAGTGAAGGAGCTTGTCTATAAAAGGAGAGAAGGTATTAGGGAGTAGAGGAGAGCAGATGGTGGGAGATTTGGGGTTCACTGGAGAGTTGTAGAGGACCTGTGATATCAATAAATTTTCTTATCACACTGGGGAAGAAGTGAATTCGAGAGGGAGAAGTTAAACATACAAGAGAAAGCAGGGTGGGTAGCTAAGGGAGCATGTTCCTGTGATGCACATTTTTATCAGGAACACAGGTAGAAGGGTTGACCTTAGAAGACAGGTTTTCTTGGTGTTCAGAGGAAGAAACGATGATGGATAGAGATGTAAATATGTTGATATATACGCAAAATGAGTGATTGAGGAAATCTGCATCTTATAGTCTGTTTTCAGTGAAATCTGAAACACATTCTTCCACTAGGTAGTTTAAGAAGAGTTGTTATAAGAGTTTCACAGTTTCAATCTTGCCCACGGCTATGGTGTCAGCTGGCTCAAGTCTGCAGGATATTCCAGAACTCACTCCTCAAATGCTGAGAATAGTCACTAAAATATCATTATTCTTCGGAGGTTTAAATAGAGAAATTGAGTCTAAAAAGGTCAAAATATTGACAACTAAAATAATATTGGATCAGCAATATTAATATTTACAAAATAATATTGAGAGTAAAAAGTATAATTATAAATAGAACACAGTGCAATAATGAACACTACCTACAGGAACATGGGACCCTTGTGAACTGTATAACTTCACATTATTAAAAAAAAAATGAGGAGAATTACAAAGAGAAATTGAAAAAATGCATAACTATAGTAGAAGTTTCAATACATATTTTTTCATAAAATGAAGGATTTGGAAGACAAAAACTAATAAGAATATAGAATATGTTGACAAATTTTATCTAAACAATGTATAGAGGACTCTGCCTGCAATAAATACAGAATATACATTGATTTGAACATTTAAATTTACAAAACATTATTCAACATTTACCCAAATTGATCATACAGTAGGTTGCAAAGGAAGTTTCAACAAATTTCAAATAACGTGTATAACAGTCCTAATCTCTGGCCAAAATACAAGAAATATTTTAAAAATAGCTATAAAATCTCATATCTATCTATCTATCTATCTATCTATCCATCACCAAAAACTCATGGGTTAAAAAGAAATTATGGTGCAGCCACTATTAAAAACATTATGGAGATTTCACAAATAATTAAAAATAGAACTAGCATATGATCCAGTAATTCCACTTCTGGGTATTTATTTGAAGAAAATGAAAACATTAATTTGAAAAGATACATGCTCCCCCTCATTCATTGCAACATTATTTACAATAGCCAAGATATGGAAACAACCTAAATGTCTATCTGTGAATGAATGGATAAAGAAGATGGATATATACAACTATTCAGCCATAAAAGAGAATGCAGTCTTGTCATCTGGCAGCAACATGGATGGATCTTGAAGGCATTATGCTAAGTAAACTAAGTCAGACAGAGAAAGACAAATATTGTATTATTTCATTTATATGTGAAATCTTAAAGAAACAAAAAAAAACTAGCTTATATATACAGAGAACAGATTGATGGTTAGGAGAGGTTGGAAGGGGGGTAGGTGAAATGGGTAAAGAGGGTCAAAAGGTATAGACTTCCAGTTATAAAATAAATAAGTCATAAGAATGTAATGTACAGTATGATGACTATAGTTAATACTGTATTGCCTATTTGAAAATTGCTAAGAGAGTAGATCTTAAAAGACCTCATCATAAGAAAAACAATTGTAAGTACGTAATGAGCAGATGTAAACTAGTCTTCTGTGGCAATTGTTTTACAATATATATAAATATATCAAATCATTCTGTTTTATGTCTGATACTAATATAATCTTATGTATTAATTATACCTCAATAAATAAAAAAGAAGAAATTATGGTGAAAATAATACAGTCATTATGACTGAATGAAAATAAACTTACCATATATCAAAATTCCGGAATGGAATGAAAGTAATAATTAGAAATAAATTTATAGCATTAACATGATTTAGTTTTAAAAAGTTTGAAAATAAATAAATTCATCTCAAAAACTAGACATATTTTAACAGAATAAACCAAAGAAAGTAGAAAGAAAAAAATTCTCAATGATCTGAAAACCAGAATCATTGGAGAGGATAATTAAAATCAAGAGCTGGTTCTTAACAAAAAGAGTAAGAAAATTGATATGCTTCTAGTAAGAATAATCAAGAGAAAAATGAGAAAAATAATTATGAAAAAAATCATATTTAAAAAGATGAAATGACCTTTTATCTTAAAAATAAATCATAAGAAAATATAATTTCTTAGTAAACAAATAATCATAGAAGAAATTGAGCTAGTAAATAAACCTACCTGCACCAATGACTCATGTTTCAGCTGGTATTACAGGTGGGTTTACAAAGTTGTTAAGGAAAAAATAACCTCCAAGTAATACAAAATCTAAGACTGGTATTAAAAAAGAAAGCTCTCCAACACAATACTTAAGGCCAGAATAAACTTTATCAAAACTATCAAACTATCAAAATAAGGAGAGGACATACCAAATAGGAATCTTTTAGACCAATCTCAGTGTTAGTATTATATGCTGCTCTAACAAATTACCACCAATTTAGCAGTTTCATATAAGGTAGTTTCTAACAGTTTTGTGGGTCACAAATCCAACATGGGTCTCACTGGGATAAAATCAAAGTGTCTCAGGACTGCCTTCCATTTTGGAGGCTGTAGAAGAGAATTGCTTTCCTTACCTTTTTCCACTTCTAGAGGTCACCCATACACTTTGGCTTCTAGTTCCCTGCTCCATTTACAAAGCCAGCACATTTCTTCTTTCTGACCATTCTCCCATAGTCACATTTCCCTCTGACAGGAGCTGGGAAAGTTTTTCCACATTTAAGGACCCATTTAATTAGATTGAGCCCACCTGGATAATCCAGGGTACTCTCCCCATTTCAAGATCCCTAACCTAATCACACCTACAAAGTGTCTAACATTTGAAACAACATATTCACAGATTCTGAGGACAGGATGTGGATATCTTGAGGTAAGGATGGACATGATTCTGCCTACCACAATCTAATTTTTGAATGTTGGTATTCAAAAATCTTCTTAAAATTTCATCAATCCTTATCCAACTTTGTGTGCATGTGTGTGTATCACAAACATATTGGGTTCAACCTGGGAATGAAAGCATAGTATGACGTGAGAAAACCTATAATTATAATGCGTCACACCAGTAGACTAAGGAAAAAAAACATAAATAATGATCTTAACTAGCACAGAATTGTTTTTAAATCAACAATAATTTTTTTTCAAAAAGAAAATCACTCTTGGTAAACCAAGAATAGAAGGGAATCTTATTTTTATAGCAAGTTTACCAAAAATCTTGTTATAAATGTACCAGATACCTCTGGTGCTCTGCCTTACGTTCCCATGACCACAACCCTAATACTGACCGGAAATGGGGTAGACAGTTCTGTGTTGGTTTTGACTTTTTGTGCTCTCATAATATCTCGCCTCAAGCACACGCCTGATGTCTTAATTTTCTGCTCAGGCTTCCTCTAAAATTACATGTGCTAGTGAGAATGTGCACAGCCCTTGCACTGGTGCGGATTGATGACAGATTTAACACCCCTGGGGCAATCCATGACCAAAGGGAGATGAGGGTCAGATAACTATTGAAGACATTCTGTAAGCTTCTGGAGGTCCTAGATAAATTGAGTCTCATTGCCTACAGAGGTGACCTCAAAACTTAACCTTTATTTTGACTCTTTTCCTTCCCTTTTTACTCCCCACGGTCTCTTACTAGCTTCCTGGGGTTACCTCTCAAATAAAACAGCTGTGGAAGTTCTTGTCTTATGCTCTGCATTTTAGGAATCCAAGCTAAGACAACAAGGAAACAGGTGCCCTCTGATTCAGTCAAGGTTTAGTAGGAAAAACAAACTCTATCTATATAATGGTTAGTTCTTTGGAGAACATTTTAAAAGGTTAAATAGTCACAAAGTTGTAGAAAGAATTGAAACAGAACAAAATAAGCAAGCAAATTTTTTAAAAAAGAAGAAAACATGGTGAAGCAAACCAGAGGTAGCAACAGTATGCAGAGGCTACCATTCCTAAGGCTAAGACTTGATGGACAGATGGTGTTATTCAAGACAGAGATCTGGGGCCATCTAGTGAAACCTAGGCCCAAGGTAGCATCTGTGGGAGCTATCACCACAGAGAGAGGGGTTATCTTGTAGAAGCTGGGATTACAGAGGAGAGGCAGTGCTGCTGGAAACACAGTACAAACCAGAGAGAGGGTATATATGTTCTATATTCTCTATTACTGTTTAATCTCATCTCAGTGTCTGACTTTGGCTTAAGCAAGGTATTAGCCAGTTGGCAAAGAAGCCTGTGCCATGTAGTTTGCAGAGTTTCCTGTGTACAGAGCAGAAAACAAGAGGAACCAGCAAGTGGATCTAAGAGCAAACAAGCAGATTGGACTTAGCCAAGCAAATAGGAGGTTAAGAGTGGGAAAGAAAGAACTAATCTCATTTTAGATGATTTGAGTATCTATGTAGAAAATCCAAGGGAATTTGTAGACAAAACCAGCTGTTAGAATTACTGAGAGCATAGCAATTTTGCTAATTACAAGCACAGTAAGGAAAGGAATTATATTTTTATAAACTTACAGAGAATATAACAGAGAAAAGAGCCCTTATATAAGATAAATATTAAAGATAAGAAACCTATGGATAAATCTAACAGAATTCTATAAGGAATCAATGGAAAAAAATCACAAAATATTATTCAAGGATAATAACACTAGATTATAATATTTAAGGTAGCATAAGAATATTTGTGTATATACCTTGACAAGGAAGCTATTTTAAAAGGCAAAATCATTTCCTTCCCCAAACTATCTTTTAGTACCACTGGTAGGAACAGATATTTGGGAGGAGCTGGACATAAGTCCAACTCAGGTAGGGTTTTTTTTCCCACAATGTTATAAATATTGGTGGGTTAGAAAATATGAATTATCAATGGATTCTCAGAGGGTAGCTTGATAAGGAGAGGAGAATCCATTAAAAGTGTAGGGTATAGGAATCATTATTAAGTTCTGGAACATAATTTTGAAGATTGTTGTAGAACTAATAGACCAGTAGAAAAATAAATATTTTTGCTAAATCTTATTTAACAAATAATCCTAAATGAAGTTTAGTAACTTAGTGATGACTTCTGCAACTATATGTAAACTTTGATCTTAATTACTGATATGTAGTGAAAAAAAATGTTGTCATTCTCTTACATGGATTTTTTTCCTTTATGGGATACATACCATTATGACTCATAAAGCTAAGTAGAAAGATGAACATGATTTTTTATGTGTGTGGGACTTGGATTTTTGTTTTTGTAAGTCTGAAATTTGGTGAACGTAGACTAAAAGTAAAGTAGTTCAGTATGTGTGCTCAAAAGAGAGAGAAGAGAAAGAGAGAGAAAACTGTGGTTACCACTTTAGGGAGTCAGAATAAAGAAAGAAACTATTTAGAAGCAAGGGAGGAAGGAAAGAAGGAAGAAAGAAAGGAAAGTAGAGAAAAGATAAAGAAACAAGGTCTTGCAGACAAGGTTCCTGATCCTTATAAAGGATAAGCATGATCAAAGGCCCTGCATTCTCCCACAGCATGCTCACTACATTAGAAAATCTTGTCTTCTCCAGCATGTTCCCTCTACTAATTTCTCTCTTCCTATGAAGGAATTCAAGGCACGGTTCTTTAGTTGTAGATGATGGATGATGAGGGGCTTGGCTGGTTCATTCTTCAGTGAACACAGAAATTTCCTTTAGGTGAAAAAAAAAAATTAATAGATATATTATTTTCTGTTTTCCTCTAACAAAGAAAGCTAAATGTTAACTGACTTACCAAAGATTACAAAGAATGTGAATAAATTGCCAGAAAATGAAATCAGAGTGACTATTTAGTAAGCATGAGGCAATGAAGATCTGCTCAAAAGTGAAAAAAACAGTACAACAAAAGGAAGATGATTCATAGGAGAAAATATTATATTGGAGGAAGGTTAGTTAAGGGGGATGAGTTAGAGGGAAAAAAAAAAAGAAAAGATTGATACCACAACACCATGATTTCTGCTTTTGAATTTATAGGACATAGTAACCTTGGCTTTTCAATTATAGAATATTTTAGACTCAGTATAATGGATACTCTCATGCATTCTACAGAAGTTTATTGAGCACTCTGTTCTAGGGCATGGGAAATACAATGATGAAGTAGACACAAGATCTAAGTTCTTACAAATTTCAATTTAGCAACAAGCTTTATTGTTAAGTAATGTAGAAAGGCAATAGAACATAGTAGTTAAGATAGACCCAGCTTTGAATACCAAAGCTGTCAATTATTAGTTTTGTGACCTTAAGCAAGTTACTCCACTTCTCTAAGCCTTGTCTACTTATTTGTAAAAGAGAGATGATAATATTAGCTCACAGGGTTGTTATGAGTATTAAAATTGAGTGATGAATATGTAGCAGTTCCCACAGTGCCTAGAGCTTAATATTCATTAAATGTTAGCTTATTATTATTAGAATAGTCATTATTATGATTTAGTGCATATTGTGATGACTAAACCGTATTGAACAAGCCAGAAGCATTTAGGCATAATTCTAAGGTGACTAACTCTACTTGCATTTGTTAGGGGTGTGTGGAGGGAGGGAGTTAGAGGGTTAAAGGATAAGTTTTTATGAGCCTAGAAGGGAAAACAAAAGAGATTTCAACTTGGCTTTTGTTTCCAAAGGAGAAGGAAGATTTTTAGAACTTTTTTAAACAACTAGTCAAGTGTCACCTTTTGTATAAACTTAACCAAATAGGAATTATTAGCCTGATATGTCAATATTTTGCTCATTTTCAGTAGCTGGTGTTCCATATGGAAATGAAATATCAAAATTTTCTTGCATTTTGACTTAATGAATTAACAAGTACTTAATTTGAATTTTGTAATTGTGAATTGCTGAAATATAATAAATAGTTGGGGTTGACTGTAATTTATAATTATCCTGAATTCATTCATATTCAGTAATAACATAGTCACAGATTTGCTTTTGTTATGCTATTATTTTTAATGATATTTTTTAAAATATAGAAACTATGACAACAGTTCCTGTGAGACCCAGTTTTATTTGACTTTATTGAAGATACTGAGAAATTAAAAATATTCAAATAGAAATTAAACTTTGAGTATAAAATTTCATTTATTATTTTCTATCCATGGGACAAAAATGATATAAAGAGCTTTCAGTTACTCCCTCTGAGGATCTTGTACTTTCAAAGGATTAACTTGAGATACAGGGCACTATTTTCTCCCTCCCTAATGAGACCAGTGCCTCAGGGTAAGTATAGGCACTGAAACACTGAATGAGTTTTATCTACAGATAAATTACACTAACCACCCCCTTTAGAGCTTTCATTTGATGTCTGTTTCTCAAATAGAACTGCATATCTTCAAAAAAATTTAACTCTTGTATATTTGTACTTCTTGTTTAATGAGCAAATGCAAATACTTTTAATAAATTAGCTAAGTTAATCCCCAAAGAAGTTATGTCTATTTCTAGGAATTCTACCATATTTATGTGTGTGTATGTATGTGTATAATCTAAGTTAAATGTTGTAAGATTACTTTAAAAAGATGGAGGCCACATTTTTTTTTTAATTAAGTAAAGGAAAGGAATTATTTTGATCTGCTCCATTGCTGCTAAATATCCCAGAAGAAGTAGTGTGATGTAGTCTCTGTGAACCCCTGGGATAAGATGATAGAAGAAGCATTGATTCAAGTATAATTATTGGCATCAGCAAGTCTTTCAAATTTAATTAATCCATTTAGATTGTGAGACAATATTATGCTATTTTAGATATTCCTGAGGGCTTCAGAAGGGAGGGCATATAGTTACATAAATAATTCTTCATCTTCCCTTGGAAGACTTTCTTCAAATGTCTTCATTACAATATCAGGCATCAGGGGAGTAAGCTTTGTTGCTTCCAAAGTATAAAGTCTTCCTGGAGAGTATAGAGAAGCTCACACCTGGGGATGGGTATCAATGAAGGAAGCAGAGTGGATAAGTTAATCATTCATCCAAGGAAACATGGGGAGTATCTAGTTTTTGACTGCAGCAAGAATTTTATAAAAGAGATTAAGACAATTTAGTTTAGTGTAATGCACCTGATTTATTTGGTAAATACTAATTATAGACTTGTATGAGGTAATATAAAAAGAGGGAAGAGATTGGAAAGTAAATGTGACTAAAAATATTTCTAGTGAGAGAGAGCCATATAACCAGAATTTCTGGTATTCGCAACTCAATTAAAGTATATGTAACAATCTGTGACTGACTAGTTATGCTCAGTAATTAGAGAGTTGATGACTCTTGGACTAGGGTGGGGTCAGTGGAGGTCAAAAGAAGTAGAATTAATTAGAGCTGTATTTTAAAGGGAAAAAAAAAACCTCTTCATCAAAAGTTTAATAGAAAGTAGATATACAAATAATAACTCATGTTTGCATAATGTTCAGTTTACATATGAAGGCTAAATAGTTATGTAATGTCTTCAGGAAAGTTTTTATAACCATATACTTTTTGATATCAAGTAGTTTCTTTAACATCATATTTACATTTTCATGCATTTATTCCTTCATTCAAAAACATCTTTTATGCACCACTCCCTATACTGCATGCTGGTTATATCAAGTCAGACAGTCCATAAAGGGAGATTACTATTTAGGAATGGGAGATAGACATCTAAACAAACATAGTGAAGCATCATAGATCTTTGGTGTAAGCAAATATAGATTACAGTAGGGACAACATTTTATGATGGAGAGGGTTAAATAATCTGAGAAAAAATGAATAATTTGATGTTAGCTTTTGAAAGACATGCTTTAATGTTAGTGTAAAATTAAAGAGGATCTCTGATGTACGGGATTAAATATTTTGAAGTGAGGAAAGAGCTCTCACTTTGAATAGAGAATAAATCAGCTCATGTCTTTGTCACCTGAAATGAGGTCTTGTCATTGATCTTTGATCTCCATTATGGAATGGAGACTGTAAGAAGTTGCTTTAAAAGCACATTTTAGTAGTCACTGGGGAGTCTGTTTTGGTGCTGATTCAGCCACCAATTTGGCTGTTAGCTACATCACTAGTCACAAAAGGAAATAATGGATGGTTCAGGACATAAATGTTTGAAACTCCAACACCATAAATGCAGATATGGATGTGGAGGGGCACATCTATGCTTGTATATGTGCATGTATGTATGTGTGTGTGTGCACCTGGTGTGTATGTGCCTTGTTATTGGACATTAGTGGGGACATGATATAGGTTGATAGAGAAATCTGTAGTTAAATAGAAAAAAACACAGAAGTTGACATCAGAAATATGTATCTAGATCCAAGTTTGCACTATCAGGAAGACTTTGCAAACTCATTAAGCTTTTTTTTTTTTTTTTTTTTTTTGCGGTACGCGAGCCTCTCACTGTTGTGGCCTCTCCCGTTGCGGAGCACAGGCTCCAGGTGCGCAGGCTCCGTGGCATGTGGGATCTTCCCGGACCGGGGCACGAACCCGTGTCCCCTGCATTGGCAGATGGACTCTCAACCACTGCGCCACCAGGGAAGCCCTCATTAAGCTTTTTAAATCCTAATTTCCTCTTTCCACGATCTCTGTGGTGATTAAATTACCCAAAGCCCTACTAATAGTCAAATAACCAAAGGTAACATTAGACTATTCACTGTTTTTCATATGTTAGTCTGTTTCCTCTGTTTGTTAACAATTGTCTTTTTTGTTAATAGATGCTCTTATGAATAATTCATTTTTAAAAGCATTGAGGAAGCATTTAAAAAACAAAAACACAGCATCATATAATGAGTTTTAGCATAATCAGCCTATAAGTTATAAATTTAAATTTGATTACTATCTTGTTCTAGCATGTACCTTGGATAAATGATTTAGCCTTTCCATTTCTTGGTTTTATCTTCAAAACCATAGCTACATTTATTGATCTCTTACTATGTGCTAAGTATTACCCTAGGAAATTTACATTTATTAACTAACTTCTTAAAATTATCCTGATAAATAGATATCACTATCATTCTCATTTTATGGATGAGAAATTGTGAAAACAGACGTTCAGGAACTTAGCCAGAGTTACATAACTATTTTATGGTGAGGCCCTAGAGAAAGGAAACATTTAATTTTGGGAGAAATATTCAAAAAGTTATAAATCACATAAAGCCTCTAACAAAGTGTGAAAGTTAGCAGTAATAACATACTTCCTTTACATACTGTTCAAATTCCTTTTTTTAATGAAATGAAAATTTCCACAATGGTGGGCCACTTCTAGTCATTGATTACAACTGATATAATTTGACTAATATATATATATATATATATATATATATAAAATCAATGTAAGAGCTTCCTATAAAAATAAAGGTAGCTAAACATTACATTTCATGAATGGGTCTATTACTTATTTTAGAAAATGCCTTCAAGGTAGTTTTAAAATTTGGTTTATTGTGTTATGATTAAACATAATTGCTCATATATATATATGCAAAACAGAGTTGTAACTCCTGGACAGATAATTAAAGTTAAGATATTCTTTCTTGAGGGCAGCCCCTAAATTATAATTATGATTATTTAATTGAGTATTAAATATACTCATGATGTTCATAAAACATGAAGCAGGTGTGCAGCTGTTTTTCCTTTGTAACGTGTGCCCACCCAAATTCTATCCTTTGCGCCACTGCTTTAATGATTAAAAACATGGTTTTTCTTGTGTACTCCAATTTATTCCTGTGATCAGTCTTCTTAATTACGGGGCACACTGTGGTTGACACAATTTGGTTCCATATGACAATATTTATTATAGCCCTGTGAAAAATTCCTGGCAAATGGCATTACCAGAGATGCCAAGCAACATGGATAGTTAAAGTTGTCTATTCTTTGCTTTTAATTTTGAACATTCATATTAGGTAAGAGAATCATTTTGGGAAACAATAACTGAGTTTTATTATAATGAAATCTTCAAGTTATTAAAATGCTTTGGTTATTCTGTTCCAATTGCCATAAAATAAAAGACTTGTGTAGTGGAATTTGTTTATTGTTATTTGCTGAAGTGAGAAATAGCTGGGCACAGGAGTCATTACGGGAGCATAGGTGAACACTGAAATTTCAGAACTGCTAAAAGGGAAATCTACTGCAACTAGCTTGGTATTTTCTTCTCCAGTTACAAGAATACTCTGAATAGATGCTAGATCAATAGGAATACAAGTGGGTCAGTCTTTAATGGGTTAGAACTGTTTGTTTCATCTTCAGGAGACTACTTCATTCTTTGTAGTAATTATGCTAGAATCCTCTGTATGATGCTATGATAGCTTTAATTCAAAAACTGATATAGAGAATGGCTTTAAGTAAAATGATAAATGAACTTACAACAAAATAATTTTTCATGTATTTTAAAGGTCAAGAATGACATGTATGATATATTCATCATGCATTAATGATGTATTATATATTATAAAAGTATAATCTGGACACTATAAAAGCACAATACAAAGAAAATATGATTAAATTAAATGACCTATTATAATTATAGTCCAAAATGGAATACTTTGATTATAAAATAGGAATGATTATTTATCTTGAGACAAGAGGCATAAAATGGGACTATTTTGGACAAGTTTGGATATATATTCTCTAATTACATGCAAATTTATTTAAGATATAATTAACAAAAGCATGAGTGCTGTGAAATACGCTGGTAACTTTGAGAATTTTATATTTGTATTTAAATGCATAAATAATTACTTTAAAATTGTGTACTGCTATGCACTGAGTGTTTAAATTCTCCTTGTTGTATCTCCTTAATTACTCTCTCATTGACATCTGTATGCAGCATTATTTACATATTTTTACGGCAGCCAGGGAGAGTCATTGGCTCCTGGGCTGTTCTCTGGGCATCAGGTGATCCATCTACTGTGGCTTCTCTCATCTTACCCTTGCTTTCCTCTGTTGGCACCCACTGCAGTTTCTCTGATCTGGGCTCATTCTCAGGGATGGTGCCAAGAAGACTGGGGATTTTTCTTGTACTTCCGGTCAAGTGAGCCTCAAACTTGACAGATAAAGACCACAGTCTTCTTGGTATTCCTTTGCTGCCATACCCACAGGAAACACTGGTGTGGCCTCTTGCTCAGGGCAGTTTGTCTCAGGTCAACCACCTAAGAAACAACTTTCTGACGAAGGTGTTCTACCTTCCCAGGTATTCTTGGTTTCTCTTTCAATCTATCTATGGTTTCTACCTAAGTATTTATTGTCTTCATAAATTTGGAATGAAAAACAGAAATAATAAAAGTTTTCAGAAACAGAGTTGAGTTGAAAAATCTGTTGAGAGTATCAGTGGCTTATCTGAACTTTTCAAGCCTGAGTTGCAAAATGTGGTTATACAAAAAAGGAAACTGTAGTACATCAACAGGTATGAATGTGTGAGAGTAGCAAAATAATCATGTTTTTCACTGTTTTTCCTAACTAGAACCCTAAGTATTTTCATTCATGTGAATATGGTCTGTAAAATCAAAATTAGAATTTCAGTCTGAATACAAAAATGTATTTATATAGATCATTAGAAGGAAAAAGACAATAATTTAACATACATATAGATGTAATTATATTAAAACAAGAACACTCTGAAAGAAAACTCAGTTGTGATAATAGGAGTTACTATTCATATTACCAAATTATTTTTACTTTTTTCAAGAAATAAATTGATAATTTATCTATGAAAAATTTCAATAACATAGAGGGGATGTAGTTTATCAAATAAATTTGTAACAACAGTAATCATTTTTTGAGATCCTATGATGTTCTTTGCACATTACAGACACATTATTCGGAGTATCTCTAATCCTCACTACAATACTAGGAAGCATTCAGTAACCTCAGTTTACACCTGAGGGAGATGGGGAATGAGAGGAGCCATGTACTTTGCCTAAATTAACATAGTAGCTCTTAAGTGGCATATCAGGAGGTTCAAATACAGGTTTAACTAATTTCAAACCTCTGAGTCCTTTTGTTTCTCTATTACCTCTTCACTTCAATATGTACGTACATTTACTAAATTTAAATTGTAATTTCAGATTCACATTTATATAATGTGAAGTATGCCAGTACCAGAAAAGCACCATCAGGAACGTGAATAGTGAAAAGCATACATCAAATGGCAATTAGTTCATGTCAACAAAACCAGTGTGCTATTTATGAGATGAGGCACAGCCAACAAAACTGGCAAATATTAGCTATAAAACTAATGATTTCCATTTTGAAAATTTTAAAACAATTAGCTAATAATTTTGGCCACATCATTCAAAATAAATTTTCCTGATTCTTTCATTTTTATTTGTGACAGTAATTTTGGTATTGATGGTAATAGGACCTTTGCTACTAATCCATTAACAAGAGTATAGTTATTAAAAAGAGCACTTTAAGGTACCATTCGGTAAGGTTCATACATTTTATTCTCTGACATATTTTAGGAATCAAATATTTGCATATAAAGAACAATAAGTGATAGGGAAGAGAAAATATGACAGTCATTTTACCTCCTTCCCCCTTGAATAAATATTGAGTTCTAAAACACTGAATCATTTCTTCAGAATATGTGTTGTGCAGTATGCATAGCTGAATGCTACTAATCATTAATAACGTATGAGGTGAACATCTGGGATACATGAGGCGTTTTTTATGTCATGGTATGTTTATTTATTATTTATAAATTTATTTATTTATTCATTTATTTTTGGCTGCATTGGGTCTTCATTGCTGTGCAGGGGCTACTCTTGGTTGCGGTGCACGGGCTTCTCATTGCGCTGGCTTCTCTTGTTGCGGAGCACAGGCTGTAGGCAGATGGGCTTCAGTAGCTGTGGCACGCGAGCTCAGTAGTTGTGGTTCGCGGGCTCTAGAGCACAAGCTCAGTAGTTGTGGCTCACGGCTTTAGTTGCTCCGTGGCATGTGGGATCTTCCCGGACCAGGGATCGGACCTGGGTCCCCTGAGTTGGCAGGCAGATTCTTAATCACTGCGCCACCAAGGAAGTCCTCATAGTATGTTTAAACTGAAGGTGATATAAAAGGAAAACAGAATAATTCCTCAACACAATCTACTATTTATATACTTAAAAAAAAAACCATATACTTTCAATAGTGAAGTTTTGGTTTTATAAATTTATATGACTAGATCTTAAAAGAATTAAAATTCTTCATTCCTCATAGTTTCATTTCTCATCCAGAGTTAGATTCTACTGTGAAGACATTGGAAGAAACATTAATTTCTCATTTGGCACAGACTTTTTATATGTAATCTCTAGTTATCTGAGCATTTCCTGAAACATCTGGACACTTGGATGCTTAATGAAGGTGGACCAAAAGCCAGTAGGAAGAGTATAATTATATAATGCACTTCATTTTGTGAATTTATTGTATAGGAATTTATGCACACATACATAGGATTCTATGCTCAAACGAAACATACTCAAGAGCTGAACAGTTAAATTGGGTTTGTGCAAACCCTTTATATTATCATTTGTCTCAACTACTTAATTAAGGTAAATTGTAAGATTCAAATGAAGCATTGGGATGAAAAAGACAGCTCATTAACTGATGTTATACTCAAGCCAATATATTTTTTAAATGTGTGATTATACTCTCCTAACCACAACCGGAACATGAATGGTGTCTCATTAAATCCTATAGGATGCATCTTCAGTGAATAGTAGTAGTTATATTAAGTTACTTAGAACAGTATTTTCTGATTGAAGAGAAAGAATGTTTAATTAATTTCTTTTATGCATTACACTGGACTTCAATTATTGTTCTTAGATACTTGAGAAATTTTCTTTGTAGGATGAATAGGACCCACATTCACTAAAAAAGGGAACATGGAGAAGCAGGTTTGCAAAGAGAGACATAGTGAATGTCATCAACTGACAAGGTATAAAATTTTACTCCACTTGCAAGGTAACAATTCAATCTGCCACAGTGTGTAGATGGTGACAGAAGACAGGCGACTCCTGAAACAGAGACAGAAGAGTTGTTACCCACCGCAGAGCAGTAGCCAGGGTCAGTAAATTTGTCTTTGCTCTCTGACCCCCCAAGTCTGGCTGAGCAGCATGGAGGGACCGATGACACCTACACATGCAGTGGGTTCCTAACAGGAGAGGGACCCAGGGTCAAGGGCCCAGTTCTTTTTTCCAGCCTTACTGGGAAATAATTGACAAATAAAAATTGTAAATAGTTATCGTGTACAATGTGATATTTTGATATATGTATACATTGTGAATGATTACTATAAACAAGTTAACACATCACCTCACATAGTGTTTTGTGTGTGTGTGTGGCGTGAGACCATTTAAAATCTATTCTATTAGCAAATTTCAAGTATACAATCCAATATTATTAACTATAGTCATCATACACTAGGTCTTCAGAACTTATTCATCCTGCATAACTGAAACTTTGTATTCTTTGACCAATATCTCCTCATTTCCCCCACCACCAGGCCCCTGGCAACCTTCATTCCAACTATCCGTTTCTATGAGTTTGATTTTTTTAGATTCCACATCTAAGTGAGATCATGCAGTATTTGTCTTTCGGTGCCTGGTTTATTTCACTTAGCATACTGCCCTGCAGGTTCATCAATGTTTTTGAGCTAGCGTAAACCTTCTTATAAGGAGCAAACAAGACAATTCTCTTCCCGGCAGGGAGAGGGCATTTATTCTCAGTCTTGACCTACTTCCTTGCTTCTGTAACTAACTATGGAAACCACTCAGTATTGGGAGAAGTCTTGCAGTGGGGCACATTCAGCAAAAATGTATAGGGACACCTGGGACCCAGAGTGGACCATCCCTCCAAAGAGTGTGTGATCAGTCTAATTGTTTGCTTAGTCTCTTAAACTGAAATATTAATCTGAATCTTTTGCATAAAATACCACCCTGAAGAAATACTCTCACGAGCACTAAAAAAATAAGGAAACAGAACAATGAAAATAGTTTAACCTCTGAAGTTTACTCCTTCAAGTTGCTTCCTCCCCCAATAGAGTACTTAATTCTTTCTTTGTAGGTTATGTTCAACTCTTGTTGTTGACACAGGTACCCATTGAGATTGTGTTGGTCTGGGTCCTCAGAGAAGAAAATAAAAATGTAAAAGAAATATGATCTAACTAGTTTTAAGCCCAGAAAAGTGGGTTAGGAAACCATATGCAGAAATAGAACACGCGGAGCTGGTGATAGTGCCAGTGGGTGTTATTTATGTTGACTCTTTTAAAAATCATAGCACTGATTGCTACAGAGTTTTTCTTGTTTATTTTTGTTTATTGTGTTTCTCCACTTAATAGAAAATAAATATCATGTGGTCAGAAATCTTAATGGATTGTTTATTACTGTATCTCTACCATCTAGAACAGTGGATGTATTATATGTTGAATAAATACTTGAATATTTGGTATATTAAATGAAAAAATGAATGGATGAATTAAATCCTTTGGCCAGGAGAATGTGGTATTTGGTCTCTGATGTGTCCTGTTTATGGAGAGATGAAGGGAAAATATGACAGGCAAAGGCAATATCCATTACAATATTCAAAAGTTTAAAGTAGTGTAAAGAACAAAACTGATCAACATTTTAGTAAATTGAGTGAAACAATGCATGCTTTGCGTATTGATAGTTATTACTGTCTTGAATATGTGATTATAAAAGTTGAGTTTTTTTAAGGTATATGGAGTTCAGGGCAGTAATGTGAAAAATGATGAACATGACATACTTTTTCACTGACACTAGTAAGAACTTAGCCCCAACTCTTTCTGTATACACTTTTTATTAAACCAAAATTTCCCAACTAACAACTGAAAAACTATGACTCCTATCTTTTTCTACATCCCATCTAATGGTGAATGCAACTTCAGTTTCCCCATACTTTCTGAGAATCTTAACAATAAAAAATTCCCAGAACAAGGTGAATTTTGAGTTGCCATCCCCTATAAATTCTGCCAGATTCTTGCTTCCCCTATAACTGTCATTTTAGAGCTGTTCTTGTTAGTTGTTTAACAAAGGCTTGAATTTTTGGTTGTTTTTTGTTTTCCTTCTGCAGAAGAGCTATAGTGAAGATGACTCTTGATTGGGCCAATAGTATATTTTCAAAGTTTGTGTTCTAAGTCACAACCAACATACTTTAACAGAACATCTTGATATTTTTACCATCCAATGATTGCATCCAGAAGCCTACGAAAAAGAGAACAAAACAGAGGTAGAAAAAAATCCAAATACTCTAATCTCATTCTTTCATTCCTGAGACTGTCCCAAATGGGTTTTCAATTCAATCCCCATTGCTTTGATCGGGGCATCCTTTAGTACCTGAAAAGTGAAAAGAGATATTGTAATTGCTGTAACCAGGAATGTTTTTCACTCATTATATGTTGAATATGAACCATGCTCAGCTTTCTCAAATTAATGATTTAGTGATCATTTTAAAAGGCTCACTTTTAACAATATTTTCACTGAATCACTTAACAGAGACATTTTCGTCATTCTAGTGGTGAGAAGACATTGGGAAAATGTAGATGTGCATGGATTTCTGTCCTCTGAATAGATACACAGTGTCACCTTCAGCTACATGCTCAAGAAGCTCTAGTGCAATGCTGTTGAATAGGCTTTCTACAGTGGTGTGTATGTTCTATACCTGTGCTATCTAATCTGGTAGCATCCAGCCATGTGTTGCTGAAGAACTGATTTCTTTTTTTTGCCTTGTGTGAACTATACTAAATTTAAATAGTCACACGAAGAGAGAGTATGGTGATTAGCATCACCAAAGCACATATTAAAAATGAGGAATTTCATACTCCACTTCAGACCAGCATTATCAGAATCTACATTTTAACAGACTCTCCATGTGACCCATATGCACATTACTATTTGAGAAATACTGGTCAAACAATGGCTCTCAAGCTTAATCATGCATCAGAATCATATGAAGTCTTATTGAAACAGAGGTTGCTGGGCTCTATCCCTAGATTTCTGATTCAGAATTTATGAATTGAAGTTCAAGTTTAGGGGATGCTGACATTGCAGGCCCGGAGATCACATTTTGATAACCATTAAAGCTTTAGTTTCTTTCCATCCAATAAGAAGATCAGTGCTGGGCTGAGTGGCTTGTAATCACTTGAAAATCTTGTTAAAATACAGTTTTAGGCCTTAAACTTGTAGATTCAGATTCATTAGGTTTAGAATGGGATATAGGATTCTGTATTTCTGATAAAATCTTTATGTTTCATTGGCATGTGGTAAATTTGGGAACCAAGAATCATGAAGATTATTTTCTAGGAACAATGTTTTTTGGTGCTGGATTTCAGAAGTGTTGAAATCAAATCCTTTTGGTTAGAGAGGAAAGAGAAAATATGGCATCCATATGTTAAAAGAACAAGTTGTCATTTGGAAAGCTTCCCATGGAGGTTAATGATCCTTCTGTCTTCCAAGAGTCTATAATTTTAAATATGTACTGTTCAGAATGGCTACTTTATATAGATGATATTTTGAGTTCCGTGAATAATGACATACTCAAAATACTCAGCAGTCTGAAAAATTTAGGCATGAATTGTTACTTAGCAAATACCAGTTCTGCTGAATCACTAAGATAATTGAAACACATAGTATCACAGATTGGGGGAAAACAGACCATAAAAAGAGATCTCTGTGTGAAATTAGATGAATTATTTAACATATTAGTGCCTCAAAATCTTTATCTGTAAAATAAGTATTGTAATAAAACATATTTAGGTTTACTGTAATTAAATGAGATTTTTTTTTTTTTTTTTTTCCGGTATGTGGGCCTCTCACTGCTGTGGCCTCTCCCGTTGCGGAGCACAGGCTCCGGACGTGCAGGCCCAGCGGCCATGGCTCACGGGCCCAGCCGCTCCGTGGCATGTGGGATCTTCTGGGACCAGGGCATGAACCCGTGTCCCCTGCATTGGCAGGCGGACTCTCAACCAACTGCGCCACCAGGGAAGCCCAAATTAGATAATTTTTAAGGGCTGAGACCAGTTGTTATCAGCATGATCATTTTTATTATCACTATTTGGGCCAATTATGCCAATTACAAAGAATTTACATATTTGTTAAGATTTGATATGTACTGGAAGTGGTTTTTTAAAAATGAATTGAGGAAACAAAATATCCTTTATCCACTTAATCCAGCACTGTCTGGTTAAAACTGAGGCATAAATAAGAAGTATGCAGTGCCAAGATTACAGGGAGTGAGGGCAGCCTGCCCTCTTGTCCCCTTTCTCCCTTTATGGTTCAGTGATTGACCTTCTAGGATTGTTTATTTCAAATCTCTGGCATAGTAGAAAAGTTTATTTATGCATGGATGGCAGTTTGGAGGAACTTAGAAGCAATCAGGATGGTGCAGGTCAGAAGCATCCCAGAATTATGGCCAGAGAATTGTGTCTGCTAGTGCAATATCACAATATCCTGGTCACAAATCATGCGTCTAGGCTGACTGGGCAACACTACATGCCACAACGCTGAAGAAGCTTCTTGTTCTGGAATTGCATTTTTATTTCTTGACTTCTATGACCATTAGTTTCCTTCTCTGAAAATGAAGATAATATCAGTACCTTATAGGCTTGATCTGAGAAATGAGATTCAAACTCTGTAAATCAATTAAAGAAGTGCCTGGAATATAACAAACAAAACTAACTGAATCCAATTAACTGAATTCAATTAATTGAAACTGAATTAACTGAATGTTCACGCCTTTTAAGATACAGCAGGCTTCAGCAGCGGCCAGTGGGAAAGTCCTTGTCATTTCTTTCTTAACTTGGGAGCATATTGGAAGGGGTTCTCCAAAAGCATAGTTTCCTGAAGGTTCTGAAATTAATGGTCACTGTAGTTTCTATCCAAACTCCCATTCTTAGTCACAGGAATTCTACATGAATCAGGAGTGGCAGCAGTGCTACATTGTCTCTTTTGAGCAAGTCTTAGGGTTTTCACTATGTCAACTAAAATGGGGTTGAACATCTCAGATTGATGGAAGCATTAGGAGGGGGAACAAAGGGTGGTTTTAGACATTCTTCATACCAGTATAACAATATGGAGAAAGTTTTATTTTCTTAGTAGCTGGAAATGATCCATTCTTTCCTCCTCTTCCTCTTTAATAAGATCTAATTTTCTTGAGAGAATATTTCAACAAGCTGTTTGGAGTTATACAGATGGTGGCAGGCAGTGAGATTCATTAAGCATATACTCAAGTATAATAGATGGTCCTTGATTCTAAGAGGGGTAGGAGGAGCTAATTCCTGGGCTTTGGAGCTTTATTAAAAGTAAAGATTGTGGGTTAATAATAGTGATCTTAAGGGGAAAAATGGAGATAGATAGATATGGAGTTAAGTGGCTGACACTAAAATGAAAACTTTGGGGATAGGGACAGATATACTTAAAAGGAGATATCTTGATATATTTTTTCTTGGCATGTGATACAAATTCTCATTCTCATGCTAAATAGTAAATTTAACCTCACCTTATAAGTACCTCATAAAGCTAGAACTACAGAGTTGGGGAGGTAGATTTGCCACATCTGAGATTTTTCAGACGGCAGGAAGTCATGTAATAAATAGTTGCCAAAGTCCCTTTCTTGCTTTTTGTGATTTCAGCAGAAACACTTTATATATTCTTAAGGATTTCTCTTGATAACTCCTATGCAGGTATGTGAAGTTCATGGTTCCAAAAAGGAGGAAAGTGTTAATTTTTTATGAAATTAACACCAAACGTTTAGCTATCATATTTTAAGACATATAATCTGTGTGTACTAACTCTATGGTAATGGGTAAAATACTGGGGAATTTTTTAAAGTTACAATGTCTAGACTTCACCCCAAAGGATTAAGTCAGATTTTCTGGGTGTAGAAGAAGGAGTTAGTTTTTTTAAAGTTCACCTGTTGATTCCAATGTGGAACATGATTTATATTACTGCTAGGCATTTTGTCACTGTCCATGTCTTCAAAGAAGCTGCATATTTTAAAAGATTTCTAGGGAATAAAATTGATATGTCCCTTATTTGAACTTCATATTCTCAGCCAAATTAGTCAAAAACACGATTTTTCTTTATTGTGAGAAACTTATAATAAAGTAGAACTGTAGGGGCTTCCCTGGTGGCGCAGTGGTTGAGAGTCCGCCTGCCAGTGAAGGGGTCATGGGTTCAAGCTCTGGTCCGGGAGGATCCCACATGCCGCGGAGCAACTAAGCCTGTGTGCCGCCACAACTACTGAGCCTGCTCTCTAGAGCCTGCAAGCCACAACTACTGAAGCCCATGCGCCTAGGGCCTGTGCTCCGCAACAAGAGAAGCTACTGCAATGAGAAGCCACTGCAATGAGAAGCCCACGCACCACAACGAAAGAGTAGCCCCAGCTCGTAGCAACTAGAGAAAGCCCGTGCGCAGCAAGGAAGACCCAATGCAGCCAAAAGTAAACAAATAAAATAAATTTATATTAAAAAAATAAGGTGGAACCATTTATTTTCCCTGCCTTTTATCTCTGTATTAAAATAACCCAGGATGAAGTCTATGATGTATAGAATCACTATTAGGTAAATACTAATTCAAAATATTGAGAAATTGACATGTAAATTTACATTATTTTTTATTAAAAATCTTCTCATATATTTATATTCAGAATCAATCCTATTTAGCACCCTTTTATATTTTAGGGAGAGACATTTTATTGTTTACAGTTATCTTTAATGGAGATATATAACCTACTTAATTTTTCTATAGAGTTGATGATAGGAAATACAGGGAACATCAACATATGAAGTATTTATGGTACATCTGTAAGGAACCACCAGTCTCTGAAAATCACTTTTCAGTTATTAATTTTGCACAACAAAATGAGCTGGAATTTTAGTGAAATAGGGATATTTATTTTATTTTCACAAAATACAAGTCAAAGGTGTGTGTGTGTGAGAGAGAATTTATCTATTATTTATTTATGAATGAAAAATTTGCAGCCTTACCATGCATTTTACTAAATTACCCATGAAGAGCTCCTACTCTAAATACACATAAATCACCTCCTGTACTTCATTCCATCCCCTTCAGGCCTTCCAGTTCTCAATCATGGTGGCACACTGGAATCAGCTGGTGAGTTTTAACAAATACTGATGCCTGGTTCCCACTCCCAGAGATTCATACTTAATTGGTCTGCCAGTAAGTCTGGGCATCAGGATTTTTAAAAGCTCTCAGATGATTGTACTGGGGTGCCAAAATTGAGAACCAGAGAAGTAGGCTAAGGATGCTGCATCAACTCAAACTCAAACGCTCAAAAAAATAAAAGTTTCTGGCAAGTGCATTTCTTTAATTTCACACCTATTTAAATTATTGATATGTCTTCTTCAAGATACTCTTCACTGAGATTCCATATAAGGGAGATTTTTCCAAAACAATAAAAGGTTAAAATTTTTTATAGGACTATAAATAAAATAGTTTAAAAAACAAAGTGAGGGGCTTCCCTGGTGGCGCAGTGGTTGAGGGTCCGCCTGCCGGTGCAGGGGACGCGGGTTCGTGCCCCGATCCGGGAGGATCCCGCATGCCGCGGAGCGGCTGGGCCCGTGGGCCATGGCCGCTGGGCCTGCGCGTCCAGAGCCTGTGCTCCGCAACGGGAGAGGCCACAACAGTGAGAGGCCCGCGTACCGCAAAAAAAAAAAAAAAAAAAAAAAAAAAAACAAAGTGAAAATGGTATAAATTATGACTCCTACACAGACTAGTGTGTAAATATACATATATGTATATTTACACACACATAAGTACCATATATGTGTGTACATATATGTAATTATATGCACACACAAAGATATATGCATATATGTACACGCACACATATATACGAACATGCCTATATATGTTTGTGTACATATACTCACATACATAATACACACAGGACACTGTGCTGAGCTTTTCAGGTACTTGGCTCAGAAACAAATGGTTTAAAACAAGGAAGAATTTACAATGCTGTGCTTGAAGCCTCATGATTATAAAAAAATATGAAGCTTTTATATTTATTTATGCTGTGAGTCTATTTGGTCAAGACCTGATCAAATAAAGAAAAGAGAAGCTACTGGAATGGAGATGTGAGTGGATGAGGAGAATGGCTGAATGTGAGCTCACATGTCAAAACTTAGGGTGATAGAAGTTCAGTCTTCTGAAGTTTAAAATGAATGTGTATTGGACTTCCCTGGCAGTCCAGTGGTTAAGACTCCATGCTTCCACTTCAGGGGGCATGGATTCCATCCCTGGTCGGGGAACTAAGATCCCACATGCCACACAGTGCAGCCAAAACCATAATAATAATAATAATAATAATAATAATAAATAAAATTAAAAAATAAATGTGTATTGATTTAGATTTCCATCCATTTATTACTAAGAAACATATAAGTCCTTCAAATCTAGGCAATTTATATTTCTTCTGATTATTCCCCACATCTAGGTTTTCTTCTTGAAATCCTAATAGTCACATATTGAACTTCTTAGAATTATCCTCTATTTCTCTCTTTTTTTCCTTTCTGATCTTTCTCTTTACATCTTTTAGTTCTGTTTTCTTGGAGATTTTATCAATTTACCTTTCAATCCTTTTTTTTTCACTTTTTTCCCAATTTTGATACACATATTTTTCTTTTCCAAAGAAATATAAATTTCCAGCAGTTAAATTTTCTTATATTACCAAAGGATAGGAAGTCTAGGTCTGGATTCCTGCTATATTCCAAGTAAGAAAATGAAGAGAACATGAAAAAGACATGTGATGTGCCATAGGGTCTGCTTCTCTTTAAAATGCTTATCTGAAATTCTACACACATCATTGGCCAAAAGTGTGACATTTGTTCATATTTCTGTAACGGAGCTCATATATTTAGAACTTTTCTGCATACAGTAGAGCCCTAAACAGAATTAATTTTTATCTTAGTAAACAGGAAGGACAGAGTAGATAACAAGGTAAATCATCAACATTGTATACCGTAGTGAAATTTATTTTGTACCCAAGGAAGCTGCAATCACCATCGAAAATCCAAAGTTTCAGGGACAGTAAATAGATTTCAATAATGCAAAAATGAACTATAATTACTTAAATGTAATAGTGTACTGACTCATTCAGTGTCAGTCACGCTTCTACTGAACAACATAGATAAAAATCTCCATTTTCGTGGAATGTCAGTTTCAGCAGGGGGAAGACAGAAAGTAAATCAATCAACAAATAAATTATTCATAAGAATAGTATCAGACGGAACCAGAATGTGTAGAAATTGAAAGTCAGGGTAAAGAATTTTGAATTTATTCTAAATGTGAACTTTTCTTGTTTGTGTTTGGCTCTATTTGTATTCATCACTTGTATCATTTTTGTCAGCTGCGTCTTATACATTAATTTCCATCGTTTAAAAATCCTTTGTTTAAGTAAACAATAATTTATTAATCCATAGACATTTGGATAGTTTCCAGTATTTTTTCCCTTAAAAAACTATGCCACGGAGAATATTCTTGTACATATCTCAGTTCGCATATGGCAGAGATTTTATAGTGCATATATCTTGAAGTACAATGCAGTAGTATGTAGTTTCACATGATAATGGTATATAGTTTCCAAAATTGTCATCTCATTTTATTTTTCTGTTAAGAATGAGTCCCATATTTTTCAAAATCCTCACCAACATTAGTTACTGTCAGTAAATTTTTGTCCAACATATATGTGTAATATGGCATGTCATTGGGAGTTTTAATTTGCTTTTCCTTATTACTGATGAAGTTGAACATCTTTTTTCATGTGTTTACCATTTTAAAATGATTTGTTTTCTTCTATGAAATGTCTCTTTTAGTATTTTTCTATTTTTCTATTAGATTATGTTTTTTACCTATGGATTTTCAGGGGTTCTTTATATAATCTGAATAACTATTATTGCCACTTATGTGTGCTGTTGCTTGCATTTTGCTTCATTATAGTTTATTCTTATCAACAGAAGTTATTGACTAAATCAAGTGTATTATTCCCTTCTATTACATTCAGTAAACTTAAAAAATTACTTAATATTTTCTTATCCAGAGATTATTAAGCTATTCTTTTATAGTTCTTATGAGTTTTAAGATTTTGTCTTCCAGGTTTAAGACTCTAATTGATTCATTTTGACTTGGGGGGCATGCAATATTTAGTAAAAAATAAAATTTCATGTTTTTTAATAAATATATATAGATAACCAATTAATAATAATAATAACAATAATAATATTGTTGAATAGATATTTTTCTTTCTAACTCTTTCACATCTGATGTTTTAAATAGAAATGTTTATTTCTGCATAATCTATTCTGTTCTATTCTATTTGCCCATTCTTGTGCAAATACCACAGTGTATTAATTGCTGTAGCTCTTACAAAATTTTATTGTTTTGCAGAATGATTTCCCTCACCTTATTTTTATTCAGGAGTGTCTTTGCTCTTTCTTGCCCTTACCCCTTCCACATAAGAAATTAAATTAACTTCTTAAATTAAAAACTTTCAAGAGTCATTACTGAGATAATAGAAAATGGGTACAAAATTCCCAAACTAGTGGAAGAAAAAATAGTAATGAGAAAACTAAAGTTCATTGACAATCCATATGTTTCACATCTTTACCAGCAATTAGTTATTACCTATTTTTTATATGTTAGACCTTCTGCATGGAATTATACTGATTTCCATTTCCCTGATGAAGACTAGTGAAGTTGAGCATCTTTTAATATGTTCACCAGTCTTTTTTTTTTTTTTTTTTTGGCCATTCTTTGTGAATTGTCTGTTCAGTTATTTTGATCCTTTAAAAAAATTGGAATATATGGCTTTTTCTTATTGGTGCATAGAAGTTTTAAACATATTCTGTGTAAAGCTCCTTTCTCAGGTATATTTTGGGCAAACATCTGCTCTGTGGTTTGCCTTTTCACACTTTTCAGTGGATTTTTTGATAAACAGAAGTTCTTCATTTCTTGTGGCCCAATTTATCAATTCTTCTCTTTGTTATTAATGCTTTTGATACCCTGTTTAAGAAATGACTATGGGCAAGGTCATAAATATATTATATATATATTATCTTTAAAAATATTGTTGATTTAGCCTCCCACATTTAGATTTACAATTCACCTGGGATGTTTCTGTTTATAGTGAGGCTCACAATTAATTTTTTGCATGTGAGAATCCAATTGATTCAACAACTTCTGTTGAAAATCCCACCCTTCTCCCACATTTGTTCAGCATAAACTTTGTCATAAATCATACAACTGGGTATGAGTCCAGGCTCTACTCTGTTCTATAGGTCTATTGAACTATTTTGGGGCCAGTACCTCACCTTCTTATTTACCATAGCGTGTTAATAAATCTTTAGATCTGGTCATATAGTCCTACTGTTTGTTCTCTTTCTTCTTCAAGATTAACTTGGCCATTCTCTAAACTTTGCATGTCATGTAAGTTTTGAGATCAACTTATCAATAACCTACCCCAAACCATTCTTGAAATTTTGATTGTGATTTCAAATAAATCTTATAGGTCAGCTTAGAGAGAATTGACAGTTTAATAATCATGCTTATGGTCTATTCTTCCATAATTAGTTCCTTAATTTCTCTCTATCATTCATTTTAGTTTTCTAAGTAGAAGTCTCACATACTGTTTGTTGCATTTTTTTCTTGGTTATCTGATTTATTATGCTGCTGAAAATGGCTCCCATGTTAAATTATATTTTCTATTACTACTGACTGACATAGAGAAATAGAATGGATTTTTGTTTACTGACCATACTTCCAGCAAACTCGCTATTAATTTATTAATTCCAATAGTGTGTGCAGATTTTTTTCTATATTCACAATCCTGTCATTGGCAAATAATGATAGTTAAAAATTTTTTCAGTCCTTGAACATTTTATTCCTTTATTGCACTGTCTAGAACCTCCAATTCTCTTATGCTGTGCCTCTCTTACTGCTCCCTTAACTCAATTTCAGAAGACTAGATACACTCCTTGTTAAATGCACTATATTTCTCAACATTGTTTCTTCATGTCACTTAGCACATTTTGCAATTTTATATCTGCATGACTATTTGATGTCATTTCTCCCCTAATAGATTGATTATAAGCTCCAAGAAGGCAGGGATAGTATATTCTTTTTTTTACCATTATATATATAGCATTTAGCATTGTATCTAGACATTCAATAAATATTTATTTGTTGGGGGGAATGAATGGATGGATGACTGAAAAAATGAGATATATAATATGTAAGTATTTTTATTAAAAACCTTAGTAAAACATTTTAATGTGTTTGTAATACTCTGTAAAAAATGAACTTCAACTTTGCTTTCTTCCATTTTTAAAAATTTTTCACAGAGTAAATCTTTATTTATGTTTCTTATTTCCAAAATCATCCTGTAGATTTCAGAAATTGACATTTCTTTGTTGAAAGGACAAACATTTCTTATTGCCTGCTCTCAAATTGCTTTTAAAAAATTTTGCACTAAGATGAACTTTCACCTTTATTATAGCATGTGAAGTAGTAAATGTCTAAATTTTTGTAAAACACTGCACATTTTTATGACTTTTGTTGAAATATATATTACTTCCATATTTATGATGCTGCTATGTATTTTTTTATTTTCAAATGAGCTGGACACAATTGAAAAATACTTCAAATAATAATAAGGTAATAATAATGACAAGTAGCTACTATTTATCAGGTGTGGTTTGGTATACATCAGGGATTACAAACTTTAAAGGGTTAGAGATGAAATATCTTAGGCTTCATGGGTCATATTGTCCTTGTTGCAACTACTCAAATCTAGCATAGTATAAAAGTAGACATAAACAATATGGAGCGGGATGGATGGGGCTTTGATCCAATAAAACTTAGATCTATAAAATGTTAGATCTATAGATCTATAATTAGATCTATAATGTTAATCTCAGTAACTTTTATTTCTAAATCTCTTGATTATTTTTTCTCTTTTTCTTTTTAGAATCATACAATAGACGACTATTTCTCGTCTTGGTTTATTCTTCTCTGTCCTTGTTAGTCAAGATCTTTATTCATTGTTTTCATCTCTTTTTGCCTTCCCTAATTCTGTGAGCACTTATCAAATTTACTAGTCACTTAATTTACTGAATTTAATGCATTTTTAATTTTCTAGCAAATTACAGGGTTTTTAAAATTTTTCCCCTTTTATCTTGCCATTTTTGCTGTATTTCATATTATTCTAACTTCTAATTTTTTAGCCATATTTAGGAAAAAATATGTCTCTAATTGGGCGTTTGCAATTGACACGTACACACGGCTATATTTAAAATATATTAACCAACATAGACTTACTGTGTAGCCCAGGGAACTCTGCTCAATATTTGTAATAACCTAAATGGGAAAATAATTTGAAAAAGAATAGATACATGTATATATATAACTGAATCACTTTACTGTACACTTGAAACTAATACAACATTTTTAATCAATGATACTTCAATATAAAATTAAAATTTTAAAAACATAAATAAATTTCATTAAGGGTTCTCTCCATATTTGAACTATTTCTTCTCAGTCTGTTGAATGAGTAACTTTTAAAGGTACAGCTCTTCTCTGCATGTTTAGGATAATTATTTCTTTTTGCCTCAGTATTTTCTCATGAATTCTAATTTTTTCTGTACACTTATTTTGTACTTCTAAAATACTGTTTTTACACTTTATCTTTCCATTCACAGAACCTTAATGACTTCTTATTTTATTGGTATATTGTGTTATTTTCTATTTTATGTTAACTGTTTTTTAATTGAGGTATAATTGACAAACAAAATTGTATTTTTTTGGTCTAAAATTAAAATTTTAATAAAGTATTATTATGAAGCAAACAACTGTGTAACCACCCTGTTATAGTTGGCTAGCATCTCAGAAGCCCTCTGCCTGCCTCATCCCATTCAAAATTACTCTTTTCCCTAAAAGTAACCTCTATTCTGACTTTTCATGGTACTAACTTTCTGGCTTATGTTTATAATATAAACACCTAAGTTTGCATACTCCAACAAGATAGTTGAGTTTTTCCTGTGCTTTTTCTTGCTATTTTTGTATGCTTATTTCCTGTCTCATTTATTTCTGCTTTATAAAATTTTATATTTTTAAAGTATACAGTGTGATGATTTTATATACATATACACTGTGAAATGATTACCACATCCATCACTTCATTATATTATCTTATTTATGAGAATACTTAAATTCTACTCTTAGCAAATTTCAAACATACAATGTAATATTATTAACTGTAGTTACAATGCTGTACATTAGATCATTAGAACTTATTCATCTTATAAATAAAAGTTTGTACACTTTGACCAATAACTCTCCCTTTTTCCTTAGCTCCACCGTGTCCAGCCCATGGCAACTATCATTTTACTCTCTATTAGTTTGCCTTTTTTTTTTTAAGATTCCACATGTAAGTGATATCATACAGTATTTATCTTTCTCTTCCTGGTTTACTTCACTTAGCGTAATGCCCTCCAAGTCCATTCATTAACTGAAAAGCTTTTGCGTAGCAAGGAAAATAATCCAAAAAAATGAAAAAGCAACCTACAGAATGGGAGAAAATTTTTGCAAACCATATGTATGATAAGGAGTTAATATCTAAAATGCATAAGGAACTCATACAACTTAATAGCAAAAAATGAATAACCTGATTAAAAATAAGCAAAGAACCAGAATAGATATTTTTCTAAAGAAGATATATTAAGACCCACTAGTACGTGAAAAGATGCTTAGCATCACTAATCCTCAGGGAAATGCAAATCAAAACCACAGTGAGATATCACTTCAGACAATTTGAGATGGCTATTAACAAAAAGACAAGAGATAATGAATGTCGACAAGGGTGTGGATATAAAGGAATCCTTGTACATTATCGGTTGTAATGCAAATTGTTACAGCAGTAATGGAAAACAGTATGAAGATTCCTCAAAAAATTAAAAATAAAACTGCCATATGGTCCATTAATCCCATTTCTGGGAATATATATGAAAGAAGTGAAATCAGCATCTCAGAGATATTTGCACTCCTATGTTCATTGCAGCATTATTCATAATATGAAAAAGTGGAAGCTACCTAAGTGTCCATCATGGATGAATGGATAAAAAATATTATACACACACACACACACACACAATGGAATATGATTCAGCCATAAAATGAAGGACATCCTGCTATTTGCAACAACGTGGACGAACCTGGAAAGCATTATGTTAACTTATAAGAATCTTTATAGTGAGATCACCCTAGCTATTTCTCCAGTTTTATTTCTGTACACATTTCCTATACAAGTAAGTTTATATATTCAGTTGTTAAGATTTCAACCTTTGTATATCTGCTTCCAAAATTGGCTTTTTCTGGATTGCCCTTTTTACTTTTTCAATAATTATATATTTTCTAGAGTGTTTCCCTATGTATAGCTCAAGTTATATCATGTTGGGAAAATTTTCTTTGAGGTTTCTTTTTGAGGTTAATATTGCTCTTGATTTCCTGAAGGAATTATTTCCTGTTATCATCCTTCTGAAACATGTATTTATCATAAACCTGCTAAAAGCCAATAATTAACCAAGAGCCAGTGAACACAACAGTAGATGCAGATCTTTTGCTCTTCATCTCATACAGTGATGACGTCTACCATTATTATTATTTACTGTGGCATGTTTTATGTATTTTATTTTATTCCCATCTAGCCTAATTTTACAAATATGCAAATGTGCAATTACAGAATTTGTGAAGTTAGGAAAGTTACCCTTGTCAAGAAGGATTCAACTAAAATTTCAGATTCCAAATTCCTATGCTGTTTACCTGGCTATTAATTATTTTCCTACCTACTCATTCAGCCATCCAGTTTTTTCCATGATTTATCCTGTCCCAAACACAATTTTGAGAACAGGTACTGTATCTTTGCATTATAATATCTTGCAGAATTTGCAGCACATATCAAGACGTAGTAAATGTTTGCTGTTGAGAATGAAAATAATCTATGTTTATGGAAATATGTTAATTGAAAACTTTACATCACTTAAATTATGTAAACTTTTTGGAAACCAAGCAGGAGAACATCTGTTCTGTTATGGGGCTTATTTAGCATAGTGTCTTTACATTTTCAATTGAAAACTTGCTAAATTACAGACTACTTTGTGAGTGATAGCTATTGTTATTAAAAACACTGTTTATTCATGTTCTTGGAAACTCATGTTTAAGCAATATATAACAAGGCATATCTGGCAGCTGCAAAGTGCAAACCCAAACATATCCCAACAATAATAATGCTTAGTAATATGCACAGAGAAAAGGTACATTTCAGCACATTGTTATCCATTCTGAGTGATTAATGGAACCAGCCGTGATAAAAAAGGACTTATCATTTATAACTCAAGCTCAGCAGTCTCTCTAAAAACTTTATATTCAATCAAAAAATGCTTCTGAGGCCAATGTAAAAGAAATTCCTTCCATAGATGCTACAAAATGCTGGCTATGAAAATTAACATTTTGCAGAATTTTAGGGAAATCTAAAAAATTAAATAGGCCTGTAAACATTTTAAAGCCAATGACATGGCCATGCATTGTGAGACAGTGCTTCTTGAGAGGCATCTGTCCTCAAGTTTATTAAAGTAAAATGGCTCATTAGGTGTGGATACCGTGAATGAAAGTAACAGAATAATTTTATTGTTGGTTTGTTGGTTTTATAAATGCTAATTTGTTTTTTGAGCAAAACCTATTTGAATATTCAGTAAATTATAATCCACCAGCCAATTTAAAAAAGCATATAAAATTTATATAGTCATTATAAATGGAAGTATAACATAACAGCTAATAGCACATATTCTAGAATCCCAGCTCCATCACCAAGAATGTATGTATTTGGTTAAGTTACTTAGTTATTTGGTGTCCTGTGCCTCAGTTTCCTCATCTGTAAAACAGGCATGATAATAGAACTTGCCTCAGTAGGGTTGTTATTAGGATTAAATGAGTTAATATTTTAAAGTGTATTACTCATATATATAATCTATCCTCAAAAACACCATAAAATAATTTAAAACATAAAAATTTGAGCATATTTCTGTTCATCAATATCTAATGTGATCTGAATTAATTTTTTTCTAAAGTTTTTATTACAAAAGTGATTTATAGTTAAAAAAAGAAAATGCAGAGCAATTTCAGGTAAAGGTAAAATAAACCGTCAATAATTACCTGATAGAGATAATCACTACATAACATTATTGTGTTATTTTCTATTTTTTTCTATGCATATATTATCACATATTTTAAATCATATATGATATACAATTTTGTGTCCTGTTTTTTCTCATGTAATGCTGTATCAAAGGCATTTTATGTTGTTTTGAATATCTTTCATAAACAACATTTAAATGAAAACACATTTCATAATAAAAATGCAACATGATTTATTTGATTATTCCTATTTTGGGACATATAAAGTTTTATTCTAATCTATTACATGTAATAAAAGCTTTGTGCCTACATCTTAGTTCAGATATCAGATTATTCCATTAGAATAAATTATGAGTCAAATAGTGATTCAAGTGGTCTTTCTTCAATCTCTTAGTCATAAGTGTACTCTACTGAGCTAAGTCCACTTTTAGTATTCATCTGGTCTACGAATGTGGTAGAAATCCCAAGATTCTCTTGGAGAATGATCGAATTTCAGGAGGAAGCTGGTAAAATGACAAAGTGCTTCCTTAAATGTGCTTGGTTCTTGGATAAGCTGAAGTCCAAAATTAAACTTGTCTCTATTGATATCCCTTTGTGGTAATTTGCGAACAGAAAGAGCTATGTGTCCTAACAAAAAGGAGACTGTCATAACAAGGATCCAGGGTATTTTATAACTGGTGTTCAAACTGGGTTGTTGAATTTGAAAGTGGATTCTAAGGAAATTGGCAGTTATTTTTACAATACCTTTCTTTTAGATACTGGAAGCAAAATATCTGATTGTACTATCAAAAAATGTCCCCAGTTTACAGCCGTAAAAGATGTGGGGAAACTATCAACTGATCAGTACCAGCATTAAGAACATTTTTACAGCCTGAAAAAATGGTAACAGCCTTTGGAATATACCAGTTAATTATGGGGCTTCATTGTCAAGAATGCATCATCTGCCTGGACACTGACTTGTGACAACAAAACTTACCCTACAATGGAAGTGCTGGATGCCCCGAACAGGTCATCATCCCAAACCATCCAAGTCATATTTCAGGCGTGGCATCTACATGGGATCTCAGATTGTTCATGTTGCTTGCAAATGTACCAAACTGAAGATGGTATTAATTACCATCTTAGTGAGAACTAGAAGACAGCCTCCAATTCTTAAAATTTGGTGATCTGCCATTTCTGACATGATCCTATCAAGTTCATGCTTGTAGAATATTTCTTAGATTCTATTTCCTTGTGATGCTTGGCTAGTCATTGTATGAGGTAAACTAAAGCTATGGGTGACATCTAGCCAGGGCAGAAGTGTAAGGCAAAATCAAAAACTCTTTTCAAGAAGAAAACTGAATAGTATATGCACATCTGTCGCAACAGGGTAAATCAGTTATGAAAGAAAGGTCCCAGAACTAGGTTTTTCTAGTAGACCATGTAAATCTTTAAGAAAATCTGGTTAACTTTTACCTTCTAATAACTTGTCATTTTACAAATTTATTCCCCATGAATAAAATAATTAAAAAGGGCTACTTTTTTAAAAAAGTGATCCATTTTTAAATGGAAGCTTCTCGTTGAAATTCCTTTGTTGTGAAAAAGATTAAAGGAATACAAAATTTTTTAAATGATACTTTCATGTCTGCTGATTTAAAATTTTTTTGATTTATTTTGAGATGAATATTTTTATTAATTTATAAGCATAATGCCATAATTTTAAAAGTTACTGTTTCAAGGCATTAGCATATTTGATTAGCATTAGCCTAGGGTACCATGTATGATTTGCACAATCCAAGGGGATGGGATCCCATTAATTTATTCCATATATTCCAAGACAGAAATCATGACCCCATAAAATATATAGTACAATTTTTCCATCACAGTATGTGGTAACCCTAGTTAGTTTTAGCCATCAGTAACTCTAAAAGATTCTTAAAAACTCAGTAAAAATATTCTTAATTGCCACTTCCAGTGAGACATTTTTCTACTCTAGAAAGCACAAAATATCTACTGATACATTTTTCTGCTCCTTGGACTAATTTAATCAAATCATATTTACTGATCACCACAGGTAAAAATACTAACCTTTGGGGATACAAAGATAAGATCAACACAGTACCTTCATTGAGGAACTTACAATTTAATGGAAGAATTTTGGTAGAGTGATTAATGCACCAAGAGCTTTATGAATATAGGGCAGTTGTTCTTTGCCTCAAACAAAGAGCTTAGAAGTTTTTCAGGGGGATGAATTTCTGAGAAATCTCAAAGGATGATCCTGGAAAAGAAAAAAAAAAAAGGATGGCATTTCAAGGAGAAGAAACAGAATGGCAATAAGCAAAGTAATACAATGTTTCATGTAGTGGTATGACACTACAATCAGTTTGATGGTACTTGAACACAGATTGTGTAGTGGAAGTGGCAGAGATATGCTCATTGTTAAGCAGGAGAAAAGTGGGGGAGGACATTGAAGGGCAAGGCTTGTGCTCCATCTTACATGATAAGTAAGAATTGAAAAGATTCAGGAAGTGAATGAGATTCTATTGCTGGCCTGAAAAATAATTTGGGAAGAAAAATCATAGAGAGATAGCAGTCAGGAACCTATTTAATAACCCAGGGGGCACATGATGAAGGCCAGACTGCTAATATGAGGGAAAGTGAGTAGGAGATGAGCTTGAGAAATATTTAGGAGGTAAAATGGACAAGGATTTGAATTTGATTGATAGTAGTTTTATAGGGCAGACACAACTCAACAAAATGTAAGTGAAAGGACTTAAAGGAATTAAAAATAATCTAGTCCGATGAAAACATTTGAAGTGTTTCTAGATAAGTAGGTCTCAAACCTGGCTGCACATAAGAATCACCAGGGGAGATTAAAAAAAGATGAAGCTTCATTCCCTCCCAAGACCAATTATATAAGAATCCCCAGTGATGGGATTCAGGCATCTGTATTTTTAAAGAGCTTCCCTAGTGATTCCAATGTGTATGCAGTATTGAGCACCACTGTTGTTTAAGTCATTTTCCAGATGTGCTTTTGACTTACAAAACAAAAAAGTATATGGAAAATGAAAATAGCATTAAGAACCAACTTGTATCCTATAGTCATTATAGGAAGAATATGAAGCTCGATGCATATTTTATACCACACTAATCTTATAGGTAGACATTAGTGTCCAAGTCGATTTCTCAAAATCATCCAGGTGTTCGACAGCACAGGCTCAATTTGCACCAGAATTTGTCTGACTCCACACTCCATATACTAAAATTGCCTCTCTGTCTATAGCCAGATAGGAATTGCTTTACTCTACAATTTATTCTTATAATTGTTTAAAAAAATTATAGATATTTGAAGTGTTATTCTTTTCCCCGCATAAGATTTTGGAAATTCTACGAAAATATTTAATAACTTGTTCCAGCATATTTACAGTAAATAGAAAAGTGGTCTTGGGAGAAACAAAAATTTGGGTGATAAGGAAATTAGTAAAAGTGAATATCGGCTCATGGGTTTTTTTGTTCTTTCCAGAAACTAGAAATACTGAGAAGTTCAAAGAAGAACATAGAAAATACCTTGCTCAATTCATCTAGAATTGACTGTCACTGACTTGGCACATTCCATGCCATATTTCCAAAAGAATGAAAGCTTTGTGAAATAAGGGTTTTTTTTTTTTCTGTTTTACTCACTGATTTCTTTATAGTCAAGGAACAATACCTTACGTATGACATATCATGTACTGAACATTCTGTATCAAATGTCGCTGGAGCAGAGTGCTTCATATTATCAAAACTCCATTTTAAATACCCCCAATTTAATAGAAATTCCTTTGGAGTATATTGTGGAATAAATCTTTATCATCTGTTGACTTTTCTGCTTCAGAAATACATATTACATTTTATCTTGTTTTTCCTTTGCCTTCTGTATGTATTTCTTTATGTGTAGCTACTTAATCAAATTGTTTTTCATGAGTATTCACTTTGGTTTTTTAAAGCCCTTTTTACAACAATTCAGGTTTCTATACTATTGTATTAATACTTGCTATGTCTAATTAATATATAAGTCTTTAGTGATGTTTCCTAGGTTCTCAATATGTTTTCTCAGGTTTGGAATTTCACTTATTTTTGTTGTTGTTTTGTCACCTCATCTTTAAGATCTTTTGCTTTTATTTCATTGATCTACAGTATTTTGGGGGAGTTCCTTAAAATTTCCTCTTATGGTGGTTTTCTTTGTATATCTTTTGTTTCTTTCTTCTTTTCTTTCACTCTGTAGTGTTTTAAATATTTTCTACTTTATATCTTTCTTGTGCTTGGGTGTTTCTGCCCATATATAATTTTTCAAAACCTTCGGATTCTTTTTCCAGAGAATTTTGCATTCTCTGACATTTCTGTAGGTAAAGAAAATGGTAAACTTGGAGGGCTTTGTTTAGCGAGGTTGTATTCAGGCTTTGTTACAACACTTGAACTCTGCTCTCTGGTCTTACAAAGTTAATTTTTTTACACAATGGTGGATGGCACAAATTTACTTGTTATATACCATACTCTTATGGTATGGATTGTTTTGCCAAGGAGATTTCATTTCCTTCTTAGAGAATCAAACTCATTATTTGCTTTTCTTGACTTTGCGGTTTTCTCCCCAACAGCCAGTTTCAATAGTCCAAACATATGTAGACTTCCATTTAATTGAAAACTTAGGCATTTTTCTGAAACTTTGCAGATTTGGTCATCTTAACAGTGTGGATTCTGGGGAGTCCATGCATGTAGAGGTGAAATCTTTCTCTGGTTCTTTGTGCCAATCCAAAATCCTTTCCTCACTTCTTTGATCTCCACTTTTTGAAGTTAAATAAATTATACTTTGTACTTTTTTTCTTTTCCTTTCTTTTTTTAAAATTTTGATTTGGTAGCTGTTGATATAGACATTTTCTATTTCTTTTTAGTCTTTTACTTAATTAACTTTGTTTCATTTGAGGGAAAGGAGATCTGAGACTTCCACTTTTTAAATCTACTTTTTCTTTAGAGACGTGAACATATATTACTAATATTAGAGAAATTACTAACTGAATTACTAAGTTACTAACTGAAACTGAGAGGTTAAGCTGTTGAAGGCTACAGGAAGCTACAAAAACACTGTATGAGCAGGAGAATAAAATAATATATGTACACGGGTGTGAATGTAAGTAAATTTGTGAGGGGGGTCGGAAATATGAGGAATTTCATGCTTAAGCACTACACTTTTTAAAAACTAGAAGGAATTTGGTGAGAAGGAAACTCAGGTTTTAGTAGGTGGTAGAATGAATCGAAGAAAAAGGACCCTGAGAGAAGATAGTGCAAAGCACTCTTTACAGAAAATTCTTCTTTTTTTTTTTTTAACTTTTTAAATTTATATTAGGGTATAGTTGATTAACAATTACAGAAAATTCTTGACGTAGCTTTTATCTTCCCTTTCTACTCCTATCTATACAGGCTATGCAAACTTTTTTTCCCTTTTTGTTTGTTTGATTGATTGCCTTTCTTTCTCTTTCTTTCTTGCTTTCTTCACTATTAGCATGCTATCTGGGGATTCAGAGTCAACAGCCTCTCTGCAAGGAGAGGTAATCTTAAGTGACAGTGAGGTATTGCACCATAAAGTTAATTATTCAACTGAATGGAGGGGGACGCATTAGTGCAGTTAAGAAAAAATCATTTGTTTGCTTTCGGCACATGTCTATGATGTTGCTCAATGAAACAGTTATTCTCCAAAATATGATCTTCCTAGATTTATATAAAACTAATTCTTGTCACCTGGGCATAGGTTCAATAATGGTAAGGGAAGAGTAAAAATAAATTTAATTGTGCTTAGAATTATTAGGAAAGTCAAGTATAAAATATTTCCCGTAAAATATATATCCAGGAAATGCCGGAAACCAGATAAATTTAGCTTTACATGTTATAAATGATAGAATTCAAAACTTTAAAAAATGATTTATTAATATAAGGTATATAGCAAAAGGTGCTCTGACCTTGGTAAGTTTTAAGTATTTCTTGTATTTCTCATCATAGGTAAAACTAACGTAATCACTTGCTTTCAATGGTAATGTGTGTGGAGAAGTAAGAATTGCATTTATCTCAACTATATATGTCAGAAACCAGAAGACTGAAAAATGATCAAGTGCAGTCATTTCCCTATACTGTTGTCTAAATTCTGACTTTATCCTACTCTTACAATGATTGAAATTCTGATTAAGAAGAGTGAGGTATCCTTGCTTGGTCTAGTGGCCCTGCATTTTTTAAATACCCTGCAGTGGATCTTTGCACCTAGATTTGTTTTTGCATTTTTTCCTGTTTGCTTCCATTTATATAAAGTACAAGAACAGATGAGACTAGTTTCTGCCATGACAGGTCAGGAGGAGGCAGAGAGGGCTTCTGGGATGCTTGGTGATGTTCTTTTTCTCAATCTGAGGTTGGTTGCATGGGTTCCTGTCTGTGAAAAGTGCATCCAGCTGTACATTTGTGACACGTGCACTTTTCTGGAGGTATCGCACTTCAATAAAAAGTTTTTTAAAATTTGTAAAGGGCTGATTTCCACAAAGGTGTATTTGTTTTCTACATTTTTATTCTGGCATCTGGATAAGCTGCAAGGCATTTAATGTGATCTCAGATCCATTCATCCATTGAACCCCCCTGTTGTGACATACAGTGAGAAGAGGCAGGTGTTTCTTAAGCTTGAGGCACACATATAAATTACTTGCCCTAAATTTTTTATTTGAGCACAACTTGAATGATTCACTTAAAAATATTTTGTCAGTTTAAATTAGTTCCCTGAATCAAATACGAATGGAATCTGCCTTAAAAACACCATATTCCTTAAGCTGTATATACACACAGTATGAAATAACAACTTATTTTTGTGGCTGTATGGACACTATGTGAAAATGTGCTTCTGAAATCTGCTTAGATGTGCGATGAGAATTGACTGATTATTTGTGGTTGAGATGATTTTGCATGTTGTCAGGCACTATCAATACTTAACATTCTTTGTCCAGATACCATGTACACCAATGGCATGAAAAAACAAAGAAATAATTGAAACAGCTTTGCTGAAGATTGGAGGTGAAAAGCTTTATCGGATAAATACAGAGCAAATGCCATTTTTAGTGTATTTATGTATTCTTTTTCCATACCTACATGTGTGTTTTATGATGAAGGAATATTTTGCAAGTGAAAGAGGTTAATAAGTTTTGTGTGTCGGTTGTATGAAGGAAGTGGTAGAAAATTATTTCGGAGAAGAAACTAGAGAAGGTTATGAAGAGCCTGGAATTATGTGCTACAAAGTTTTATCATTTTTTTTTAAGCAAGTGTAGATTCACTGAAGAGTTTAAAAATAGAAGAGGCACTTATATGGTCAAATTTACAGTTTTGATAGCTCTTAAGATGGTAATGTTGAGGACTAATATGCTTGTAGTGAGCCAGAAGGTAAAGAAACTATGACATGATTGTAACATTCCAGGTGAAATAATGAGGACAGATGGGAAGGTGCCTATAGACTATCATGTAGAGATATTTCCTGGTTGGTTATATGGGTCTGAAATGTAAGGGCAGATTTTAAGATAGAAACCAGCTTTGATAACCCTTCACCTGTGGGTAGTAGCAGTTAAATATTGTGTGTTGTGAAAGGGTATACAGAGCAAGAAAAAATAAAACTAAATATAGACCCCATTGATAAATGAATCACAAATTGGAACACACGCTGGATTTATAAAAATCAGAGTTACTGCTCCCTCCCATTCCATATATCCTTTCCCATTTGTTGCCTGTCATATTGTGTGATTTCCTTCATTGCCCTCCATTAAGGACCACATTGTTTGCGTTTCATTTACGAAGGTATTTGTTTCCTTTCATTCTGTAAATAGTGCTTCCTTGGGATCCTCTTTATAATTTTGATAAGAAAGGGTATTTGTCCCAATGTACTGATTAATATTGTCCCTGATGTGCTTCTCCTGTTCATAAGGTGAGCTATAGTGCTATATGGAGTCTTTTTCAGAACTGTTTAGCAAAAAGTGATACACAATATCATGTAGGCTAAATTATGTTGCTGTAACAAATAACATCCAAATATCAGTTACTTAAAGAGAAAATGTTTATTTCTTGCTCATGCACTGTGCTGATGCCCTGCCCCACATCATCTTCACAGCAGAACCTTGTGATGGCTTTCACACATCATTTCCATTTATTTTTATTGTCCAAAGCAAGTTACATAGCTAAGCTTGATTTCAGTGGGCCAGAGAAAGGGGTAACAAATATTTTAAACAATACAATCTGCAGCTATGCTCTATGCTTATTTCTGTTACTACACTGTTCAAACATCTCAACCACCTTCCTCTCTTCTCAGGAACAGCAACATCCAATGAATTTTTTTGAGGGGAGATGCTACTTATAGATGCCTCTCTATCCATGACTCTGTTAGTGGCTTTTTATGCTGGTAATTTCTTCCTTTAACATAGTTGTAACTAAAGTTTAGAGACCCTGTCTCCTGATAGACATAGCAAACACAGAATCACATCATAAGTTAAATCCCTGGTCTAGTTTCAGCAGTGATTCACTTTAGTTACATCTGCTTCCAATAAGGAGTACAATTTCTTTAAGCTAGGGTCTGCTTAACATTTTAAAAGATTATTGTCACAATGCTGCTTCAACTTTTTCACTATTTTGGTTTATTGTGAGATAGTTTTTACTACATATATGGTGGCTAAAATCCTCTGCCAGGTTTAGCATGGAAATAGTGATTTATTATTACCCTTTGCTTACATATTTCTTTTTTTTTAACATCTTTATTGGAGTATAACTGTTTTACAGTGGTATGTTAGTTTCTGCTTTATAAAAAGTGAATCAGCTATACATATACATATATCCCCATATCTCTTCCTTCTTGTGTCTCTCTCCGTCCCACCCCTCTAGGTGGTCACAAAGAACCGAGCTGATCTCCCTGTGCTCTGTGGCTGCTTCCATGTGAATGTAGATATACTTTCCACTTTACAGTCTCCTCTTAAATATTAAAATAACACCAGTGTTCAATTCATATCCTTTTATTAGATAACAGAGAATACCATTGATCAATCTATCCTATTCCATCATACTCGGAAAATTCTGCATAACATGCTTATGTTTATTTCTCAAGGTAAAAAACATTTAAGTTAATTAAAATATTTTAAAAGATATTATTGATCCTGTCTTTCACTAATTCAATAAAATATCCAATTAAGTAGGTATCTATCTATATGCTACCCCAAAAATGATATTGTTGCATCATTACTTTGAATCCAGTCACCTCTTTTTGGTCTAATTCGTACTTTGTCTACTGACAACGATATGGTCCTCACTCCCTTACAACTTAATTAAAACGGCTTGCCTTCTGCCTTTATATTGTGGAACTCCCAACTGGTTTCCCTTTTTCTACACTTGTCTCTAAACAAAATTGTTTCCTACTTGACTAAAATGAAAGTCGTATTTACTATTACAGCACTAAAATAATTCTGTATTTACGGATAACCCCATTCCCTTCAGCCTCATGAATCAAAGTATTCTTACTCCTTTTGAAAGCCTTTAATCTGTGACATGGTATCAGCCCTTCTGACTCTTGACCTATTCAATCATGTTTTTTGCCCCCAGATATATCTCTTATAGTTCCCCTTCTATTACACTTATACTTTTGCAAACCCACTATTTCTGATGATCCATTATTTTATATTCATCTCCAATTTCTTAACTTCACCATCAGATCTCAGTGAATATGAGTCAAATAATCAAAATTGGAAGTTGACAATAAAATATATGGGCTAGAAAATTGCCAGTGTAGTCTTTCAATATAAAGAAATTTTGATAATAGATATTGAAATGCAAGGATAATTAATTCAGATTTTTGGTATATTCTATATTTATATACTTCAGAGAAACTACAATCAACATGGTTTCTAAAAACACACGTATTACATTAAATAAACTTCTTTAAAAAATATTTGTTTACGGGCTTCCCTGGTGGCGCAGTGGTTGAGAGTCTGCCTACCGATGCAAGGGACACGGGTTTGTGCCCCAGTCTGGGAAGATCCCACATGCCGCGGAGCCTGCGCGTCCAGAGCCTGTGCTCCGCAACGGGAGAGGCCACAACAGTGAGAGGCCCACGTACCGCAAAAAAAAAAAAAAGAAAATTCGATTACACTTTGGCAATGATATATTACCAAAGCCATATGGATACAGCAGTTTGGAAAGCAATTTGGATACAGCAGTGGATCCATATATTCTCTAATAGTTTAAGGAATTATGAGTATGGTAAAACTTAATAAATGTTCTTCCAAGTGAAGAACAAGTTATATTCTACCTTAAATAGGCAGGATTTTTACATGATTTCCTATTTGAGTTAATTTTTAATAAATATTTATAACTTGGAGTATAATATTATTAACAAAATTTTTATTCCAATTATATAAAATCTATTTTGTTACAAAAATTAAATCACTGTGCAGTTTAACTATATAAACTCTATTCTTTCTCCAGATTCAATGAAAATATTAAAGCCAAAATATTCGTGGGATTCTGAGTGGTATGATAACTTGTTATTCATAAATTTCAGATTATTAGGAAAGAAGGGAAATGTTGGATGACTGAAAAGAGATGTTTTTGTTCACAGGTGTTGTAAGTTATTACTTTGAACAAAGGAGAGTTAAAGACATGTTACTTATTCATTCAGCAACTATTATTCAGATGTTATAAGTGACAAGTGTTGAGGATACAAAAACAGCATCAAATTGTGTAATGCTAGCTACTGTGAGGCAAACTACAAAATCCCAGTGGCTGATACAGTAAAAGTTTATTTTAATTTTTCCCTAGTGAGAAGTCCAAAACTATGTTTCTAATATACAGGCGGCACCTCTCTTAACCGTCGTGATCCAGGAAACCCACCTTATTCCAGCATTGAAGTTACCATTGTCATGTGCATCAAGCCAGGGAACAGGAAAATGGCACAGAGGACAAGCGGGAACTTTGTATGGATAAGGCTGTAAAAGTATGTATAACACTTCTACTCACACTCCATTGGTTAGAACTTAGAGCTACACTCAATTACAAGAAAGGCTGAGAAATATTGTCTAACTGTGGACCCAGGAAGTAGATAAAACAGGTTTTGTGAATGACCAGTCCATCTCTGCCACAAAGATGAAGAGTATATAGTATCTTAACTTTAAGGAACTCACAGTCTGTTTGGATAAGCTGGTAGATGAATATGGTACAGAACGAAAATAACTTAGATAAATATATGTAGATGAAGACGTACAAGAGAAAACATGTTCAGTTTGTTGCTGGGAAGTCCAGAAAGTTTGGCAGTGATGGACTGCATTATTTGAAAGAGATTGTAGAGAAAGTGATTCTTGAACCGAATTTTAGTGAAAAATAAATGTTCATCAATCAGATGTTGCCAGGGACAAGAGAATTTCAAATCAATGAAAAATTAAGAAAAAGCTTTTGGGAGCCTGAAATTGGACATCAGAATCAGTGGAATTGTTTGTATATTTGGAATAATATACAACACAACTTTCTGCCTTGGATTATTTTTTGTTAGCAAATAATATTGCTATTGTTGCTTAATTTTGGGGTAAACTCACTTGACATATTTTTGTCATCTTTCATTTTTATTCTATTTAAGTAAAACAGTGATAAACAACATATTGGAAATTATTGTTTCAATTTAATCTGAAGATTTTCTCTCATGCATTTGATCGATTACTATAACAAGTACTTGGAAATGTACTTTGTATATTATGCATTCTGATAATTTCCAATTTTATGTTTCATATGAACCAAGTTGAGTTTTCTTTTATATTTGCTAGTGATTTAAACAGTGGTGGTTATCTGTAAGCAATCAAATTCATTTCATTTTATATGTTTAATTTATCAAAGAACAAAACAAAATTATATCATTTGACTTTCCCTTATATGAGAAATATAATTCAGCCTCCCTTTTATTTTTTATAACCTACAACTCAAGATTCATTAAATTAAAATGGGATTAATGAGGGCTTCCCTGGTGGCGCAGTGGTTGGGTGTCCGCCTGCCGATGCAGGGGACACGGGTTCGTGCCCCGGTCTGGGAAGATCCCACATGCTGTGGAGTGGCTGGGCCTGTGAGCCATGGCCGCTGAGCCTGCGCGTCCGGAGCCTGTGCTTTGCAAAGGGAGAGGCCACGACAGTGAGTGGCCCCTGTACCACAAAAACAAAACAAAACAAAACAATGGGATTAATGATTAAACATTTAGTTTGGTTAGATATTAACTTTTACTATCAATATGATATTTTAAGGTATTCTCTTTGACTTTTTAACTTAATTTAAATTTATAATAATCTTTATACAGTTTGTTATACCTGTTTCTATATATTAGTATATTCCTTGTTCATTTTGCCCCATGTATACTTTATTTTCTCATCCTGTTGTTCCTAACTTTACTTTTCCATCTTTAATATTTTAGAGCAGCAGTAACATTTAAAATGTTGGTTTGAGTGTACAAACGTAAAAATTAAAGTTTAATATTCTGTCCTCATTCCAAAAACTTAACAGTTTTCTAGATGTTATCTACTTTCCTTCATCCCTTAGTTTTTTTTTTTCCTTTCACTTTTAGACTGCTCGTGTTCAGTGTCTTCTCCAAAATCTATGTCATATTGTATCAAATTAAATAACTTTCTTTATTTGAATCATTAATTTCTTTCTTTTTGGATAGCAGCCATGAATTTACAAACATGAAGCATAGAAAACAGAGGACAGTGCCTGGGCTAGAGTAGAAAGAAACTCACTAACGGAAGTATGTTTTCTCTTAAAGGTAGTTGTACCAGTCATTAGCCAAAGCTTTATTTATTTATTTTTCATCCTGTTGGGGCCTGAGCTTTTGTACATGAAATAAAATGGTGCTGTTGGACAACTTTCTTCTGCTATTACCATTTATCTTTTGAACTGAATTTTGTCTCTTTGAACATTCAGTCCAAATTTTCTTCTGGAGACTTTGGTCTAAATATCAATAAGCCTTGTGAGTTTTGTAAGCAAAACTGTAAGTAAAACTGATCTCTTCTTTGGTGAACTTCTGATGTGAAGGATTCAGAGATTTCCCCAGGATCAAACACATCCCCTTCCCCCAACCCCCACCCCCCGCCCCCGTAAACCTCCTCTTTGGAGATATCCTTCTGAATACAAAATGGCCTTAGCTCACTGGGTTCAAGTACAAACAAATTTGAATCTTTTGAAGACCAAGATATTGTAGCGACATTCTCTGAATTAGGATCAAGTTCACAATTCTAACATTTAATTTTACACTCTATTCCAATGCATAACTGGGCAGATCAATAGCAAAGAATATAATTTTCAGCAGTACCAAGAAGATATGTTCTCAGACACATTAATCTCAGACACATTAATCTTCCAAAGCAAAGTTTCCCTATTTTTGCAGCTTATTGACATCTGCCTCTCAATGTCATATTTCACTTTTTTTTCTCAGCTAACAAGTAATCATCTTCCAAGAAACAACAAAGAGTTGCTTGTTATTTGTGGTAACTGCCCATAAAGTCACAGTTCCACCAACAGCGTTTTTCCATGTACCAGAATCATCTGTTAATATTCACATTTTGAAGTGATAATTTCACTAACTGGAGCAAAGATGTGGTTTTAATAATTTTTTTGTGTTACAGAGACAGAAAGATGTGTTATAATCTTTATGTAGCAAATTAAGCTTTGTGTTAAGAGGGGACAGATCCCTTGTGCTTTCTTATTATGTGTCCCTGTTTTCATATGCAATTCAAGCTGAATTTCCATTTCTTGCTGTTGTTCCATTATCGCAAGGAAGTTACATTGATATCCAAATAAAGCCTTTGTTAGCTCGGTTTGGATCAGTCTAGAAAAGAAAAACTGCAGGCTGCAGGTGTTTTGTTTACTGCCAAGGATTTAATTATTGGATAAATTGTAAAACTATCAAAGATATCCCTGTCTTCCACTATCAGAGTAAGGTATAGAACCAATACCCTGCAGTTAAGACTAAGAGATGGTCAGTAGTATCCCCTAAGTGGGAGATAAACTCTCTCTTCATTGTGGTATCTTGGCACTCCATTGCATATAAATTTAAAACGGCCACTCATCAGACTGGTGATTGGTGCAGAAAAAGCCAGATCCATGATCCTATTGTGGCATGTAAGCAATGTAAACATATGTATGTGTGCTTCCTATCAGCATCAAAATTCCTCTAATTATGATATTGGCCATATATATCACTCAAATAGTCTCTCATAAGCAAGAAAAAAGAAGGCATGAAATTTATGTCCAATATGAAAATGTTTATCAGAATGTTATCTATATAGTCCCACAGTTTAATTTTGAAATCAAAGGAGCAAGTGTACAGTTGTAGATGGTTGTTGGGTTGAGCTGGAATCCAGTTGTGTCTGTGCAATATGTGTACACATTCTTCATAGATATGGCTTTGTTAAAAGGACCCAAGAGACATACCTGAATATTAGCCTTAAGTGACAGAATATTGGCAACCCATGGAAGCCTAAGTTTTTTCCTCTGATTCACTTGATAACATCAACAAAGACCCTTTTAGCTATAATCTGCACAGCACCTTACCCCAGCGTTCTGCTTGCTGCCAACCACAAAGAACCACACAAAGACTCTCATCCGCCACTGTATTTGCTCAGACACATGCATTTCCAATCTTAATTTTGATTTGGTTAATTCATGTGTTCAATAGAGAACACTATTAAATATTTACTCTTTTATTTTGGGAGAAATGGTAGTATAATTTCCTAAAATCTTGTATGTTATTGTTTTTCCTTTGTCTGCTCACAGACACAACAACTTATTTAGGTATAGACTCCTTGGAACCCTTTCTACTCTAAACAAGGTACTGATGATACTGCTTGAATATCTTCTGGAATTTGATGGTGTAGATAAAAATTCTGAAGCTATTATGATTCTACATTTGCATTGTGCATATACTTTTTGAGGTTAGATATAAGATTTTGTTGTTTAGCCCTGAAATCATAATTGTCCTATGCAGAAAGATTTTCTTCTATTTTTGCTTTGATCATCAAATTTGTTTAAATTATTCTGGCTTTTTCTTTGGGAAAACTATTCAACTTGAATATTTTTTTCTAAACTAATCTTTTATCCCTCATTATATTTTTAGTACTCTTTGGTTTTTCCTCATATTCTGAGAAATATTCTCAATTTTATAATAGAAAAATTTTTCAATGATTCAGTTTTCATTTGCCAACATTTTCTCAAGTCAGATTTTAAATTTGCTGTTATGATTTTTGTTTTCTGGATTTCCTATTTCAGTCAAATTCTACATTGCATCCTTCCTCTTACCATATTCCTATCGTATAGAGGCCATTACTGTTTTAATTATACTGGGAATACGGGAAAATGAAACGAAAAAAATTTCTTTTAAGCTCTATTAACTTAGAGTCATGATTTTCCTTAAAAATTTAGAAAAAATAAGTTTTCATTTTGCTCCCCTTTTTCTCATCAATGGAGAATAATCCTTTTAGAGTCTTCTTCCAACAGACAGAATCATTGACCCTCTTAGTGTTTACCTACATATATGTGGATTTTATAGTGTTAAAGGATATAAAGCTGAAGGGCAAATTATTGGTCATATACACTAGCTGTTTATCCAGAGACCAGCACCACAGTTATCTTGTGTGACACTATTAACTAAAGTAGAATCTTCAGTTAGAGCCGCCCAGTTCTTTGTGTTTACTGGAAAGAATAGTGCTGTCTACACTTATTCTATGTCCAGAAACAATATACAAAAGGCAGTGCTCTCACACAAGGCATACCCAACATGAATTTTTCTTAGTACTCTTCTTTTGTTTTGTCCCAGTATATGCAATTTTATATCTTAGCTTGTGATGTTTTTCCAACCATCTCTTCTTTATCCTGTCTATGTTGTATGCTGAGAGTTTCAGTCTCTGAATACACATTAAATTAGAAGGTCCACTTGACAACAGGAAGGAAAAAATGACTTTGGAAACCTCAGAACAGAATCTGTAGAAACAAAAGAAGGCTAGTTAATTATCAATTATTAGAATATCTACATTGGAATATCTATCTAGAGATAGATGGTGAAGCAAAATCTAAATATTTTTTTCCTACATCTTCTTGGTTGGCAGACTTATACTAAATTCAGAGGCCTTTACTGTGTTCCTCATTGAACTCTCTAAGACCTACAAGTTAGTGGACACTGTGCCTGGAGTCTCTGGACTTTGATCTTCTATAGTCTTTAAATCAAGCTTTATATACTTTTTAAAATTTTGTAAGTTTTTAAAAAGAAAATTTGGACAATGATGACAAGTTAATCAATAGCAACTAGCTAACATGACATTATGATTATGTTTTATATGGAAACATTTGATCCATTTAGCCTATGTTCTTTTGGGGAACATCCATGGAACTTTAAAAATAAGTTCTGTGCAAGTTATCTTAACCTCATTATTTACATGTAGTTGATAAATACATGACTGTATTAATTGAATTTTTCCTCAGTGATTACTTTTCAATGTAAATGTAATAATCACAAATTACAGAAAATGTAAACTTTATTTTGTCTAGTATATCTTTTAATAATTTATCCCAACATGTTTATTATCTGTTCTCTTTTTAATAAGGAAAATATTATTTTGTATTTTACTGAGAAGACAATATTTTCATATATGTGTAGTTCATTTATTTTAGAACCATGCTTTTCCTCATAATATTCAGGCCATTTTTCTAGTGCTTTGAATGATATTTATAAGCCATTCTAATTGTCTTGTTAAAAACTCATATTTTAATGAAGAATATTTACAAGCTTAACTTGGACGTGTCTGCATTTTCTTTCTATCCTTTCTATTACATACAAATACTTGCAGATTCCCTTAGAACCTCTGATAAGATTGATGGATGATATATCCAGCTAAGTTTCTGGTATTTAGCAGTATTGTTAAAAAATCAATAACTCTGTACAGGTGAAGATCTATCTAAATCTCCCAAACAAAAGAGTCCATTAAGGTTGGGTTTTAAGAAAAGACCCTGTGATTTAATTTCTGCTACAAAGATCAAGTTAAACTAAATGTTTTTGCCACTTTAAGGCAAACTTGAAGCACCTCTAGCCCTCTGCTGAGCATTTGCCTCCCTGTTTATGTCAGTGTTTGCTCTAAGGAACCTGGTCTTATATCCTGACAAACTTAGAAATTGGCCTGCTGTGGCCACTTGGCAATCAATGATAGTAGCTGGAAGGAGACCGATTCTTCAGAATTCATCTCCTAAAAGTCAGTTTCCTGAATGGCTGCTTAATCTTTTGATAAAATCAATTTGCTAAATTTAGCTATAGATTCACCAATATTATAGCATTAAATATTTATAGGGCAATTTGTATATATGACAGCAGCTTCTCTGTCTGCCCTTTGATCTTTAGTCTTTTGGAATCAATACCTATATACTTAAAGAGAAAAAAATGTAAGGTCACTAAAACTTCACAAAAGCCTCCAGTATCCCACTGAATTATTATGTTAATTAATGTGAATTATGGTACACTTTATACTTAATATGAGTTACAGAACACCTTATAAATAATTAAAAGTAACAAGTAAGTTAATTGAATTGGCTATTTGGCAGTTGGTTTTCTATGAATTGGCTTTGAATAATCGGGTTTTGCTAACTTAACTAGATCTAATAGTGGCTCAGCTCACCAATCCTGAACACTTCATCATATTGGCAACTATTTTATACCAAAATATTAATTGACTAACATATTCTCAAACTGGTGATTGCCGTTAGGCTGGTCGAAAACATTTTGGCATTTTGAAAGGCTGCCTTATATTTGGTACTGTTACCAGGACAACCTCTCACTATTTATGGTCCCTGGAGTTGACAAGTTAATTAACGAAGGAAAAGATCAGAACGGCTTGTTGTAACTTAGGAGATTTCATTATTTCCATAGGTAATGAGCTTCATAGAAAGCAAGTTTTCTGATTTCTTATGCTCATCCCAAAGAAGTACACTTGTTTTTTAAATACAGAATCAGTAAAATCATACACACAGATACATACACATGCATACATACACGCACATGCAGTTCCTTCCATATTTGGTATCTTTTATGCTAAGTTTTAGAAATAGTCTTTGGAAATCCTCTTTGTCTTCTAACATGAGAAGTTTCTTTACTGTCTGGTGTATGTGCTGTTCAGTACTATATTAGTCATTATGGCAGCCAGAGCTAAAACAAAATATCATAGACTGGGAGACTTAAACAGCAGACTTTTATTTTCTCACAGTTTTGGAGCCTGAAAATCCAAGATCAGAGTGTCAGCAGGGTCATATTATGGTGAGGGCTCTCTTCCTGGCTCGCAGATGGCCACTTTTTCACAGTATCCTCACATGGTTGAGAAAGAGAGCAAGTTCTCTGGTATCGCTTTTTATAAGAACACTAATCCCATTATGAAGGCCCTATTCTCATAAACTCATCTAACCCTGATTACCTCCCAAAGGCCCCATCTCCAAATATCGGGGAATAGGGCTTTGACGTGAATTTTGGGGATACATACAGTACCATAACAACTACCTCCTTTAAGTAAGACACTATCTAAACTAGACCTGAATAGATACTCTAGCACTAAATCCTTGTCCATATATCATCACTGACCAATTGAACTTACATGATGATGGAAATGTTCTGTATCTGCACTGTCCAAGGGGATAACCACTAGCCACATATAGCTACTGAACACTTGGAATGGGGTTACAAAAGGAATTTTAATTTTGTGTAATTTAAATCTAAATTTAAATAGTTTTGCATGGCTACCCTGTTGGACAGTACACTCAATTCATTCTCTGACCAACATCAATATACCAGATATACATATATATAAATATAGGAATACAGACTAAATATGAAATTTAATGTATAAAAAGAGAAAACTTTTAACATTACTTAATGAATTAAAACAACACCTAATGTGAGTAAAAAGAGTATCATAGTAGTAGCAGGATAAATTGATGTAAATATTAATTTTGAAAATACAATTTTAAGTGTTTATTAGATATCAAAAATTGCAAATATAAGCTACTAGATACCCTAAAGTATATTTTAAAAGCATAAGAAAAATAACCTGCAATAGCAAGTATTTTGACTAATTATTTTTTCACATATATGTATTCATAAGTGTGTGCAAATATTCATTTTTAATTAAATGTAAAGCATAGTTAAAATATCAACTTGTTAAACAAACATGATGATATTTCTATATTTTGGAAGGCTACTCTTTGATTAACTTTGATTCATCCTTTAGTTGAATGATGATCACAACTCTGAAAGATAAAAAAACCAAGAAGTTTATAATAATCCTAAAATTTGTACATATGCATGCATTTTATGCCAATTAAATTATTTTGAAAATATGGAGCAATTTATAAATGTCAGACATGGCATTATCTCCTGAGAATATAACAATAAATATGAATTCATTCTTGGATTTAAAAAAATCATAATTTAGCTGAAATATACATGTAAGAAAGAATTTACAAATATAGAATTGAAATCATAAGGCTATACCAAGAGGGCAGTGGTGGTACAAATGAAGGGGGATTAGTATATTCTATGCATGAGGTATGAGGATGGTTTCCAGAGAAAGAGTTGTATACTTGCTTTACCAGTCACTGATCAAGGATTCCTCTTGGCATTCCTTGGCAAAATTAATTACCCCTATTTTTGTACCCCTGTATTTTAATCATACACTTTGTAGAATAGTTTTCATTTTAGTTTTATTCTGTGCTATGTATTATTGATTATCTGTTTTCTTGTTTTTTTGTTTTTTGTGGTACACGGGCCTCTCACTGTTGTGGCCTCTCCCGTTGCGGAGCACAGGCTCCGCAGCCATGGCTCATGGGCCCAGCCGCTCCGCGGCATGTGAGATCTTCCCGGACTGGGGCACGAACCCGTGTCCCCTGCATTGGCAGGCGGACTCTCAACCACTGCGCCACCAGGGAAGCCCTGTTTTCTTGTTTGAGTAACAAATTCCTTGAGGTAGTATAGGATATCCTTTTTCATTTGTGTACATCCAACACCTAGGATTGTTGAAAAGTTGTCAGTGTTTGATATATATATATATATATATATATATATATATATATATATACACTCACACATATGTATTCAATATTTAAGTAATATATATGAACATATTCAGCATATATACTTAGCAAAATATGTATATGTATTTTAGTTTCATAAATATCAATTTAGAATAAAGAGAAGACAAGGTATTAAAATATGTTTCAAAAATAATTAAATATATTTAAATAGTACTTTTTACAGTTTTATTGTTACTTAAAATTTTGAAGCATTTTTCTATTATGAGATTTCCTATAGTACAAATTAATGAGACTTTACTAGACTATATTCTGAGGGAAATATTTTTATTCTATTCTCCCCATCAAACAAATGGCTTTTATATTCATAAAATTAAATACATAGGTAGTCACTTCTTATCTCATGACAGACTTTAATATTATGTGAAATAAGGAAGAATGTTCTTCATTAAACATTATGAACATGACTAAGTTTTACAAATGAGAATATACTTATTAAAAGCTTTACATATATGGATGGATCTACAGAAAAAATAAATAAAGCAATTATCCCATTAAAAATATCTTTTTAGAAAATGCATGGAATAACATAGCACCACATATAAAAATAAAGCCAATAAGTGTCATGTGCAGTGAAGTTGTACTCAATGAAAGCATTATTATCTTCTCAAAATAGGCATATTAATATTAGCATGAAGTATATGTTTAAGCCTAGTACTATGAATTTTTTAAATAATTCTAATATGGACTTGTTTATTCTTCTGTTCTTAATTCAATATTCAAATGTAACAAGAGAAGTTGGAGGCCTTATTAATGAGGCGGAAAAGTTGCAACAATGATCCTTGAAATTACCTTTGAATTAAGAAATATCTGTAATCAAGAGCAAGAGTAAAAATATGCAAACTGGTTTTATTCCGTCACTGAATATAAGGAATTCACCATTTAAGATCTCAATATCTCAGCATTTTAATTTTTATCTTTTTATAGACCTATGTAAACCACATTCTCCCGTCATTAGCTAATAGCCTGAGCAAATTTACAATTGTTCATTCTGAATTATAGGCACATAAAATACACATCAGAAAACACAATGCAGATGCTCAATATGTAAACACAGAAGGTCCCTTAAATATAAAATTAACACAGCAAACTATAAAACCTTTTTATACAACCTTTATTCAAGGTAATCAGTTCTTTCTATGCCATGTGCTATGGCAATAAAAAACTTAACTGGTATCACTTTACTAGAATCCTAAGAAAAAGGCAGCTGTTCATCAAGAGCATTTTAGTTTTTACCAGAGACTCACTCTCACACAGAATTCATGTGGTACATTGGAGCTGTCCATCTGCTGACTGCTGCATTCACAGTTGACTAATCATCTGTAGTAGAATTCCTGTCTAGTTGTTTGTGCATAATACCATATTCTAATGACTCCAGATCATTTATCCTGTATGGATTTAGAGCAAAACATCATGCTATTTCCTCTGGAGAAATGCCCTGAAAACAATGTTAAAAAGGAATTTCATTAGAAGCAGAAACAAAACCCTACACATTGAAAAGCATTTCTTTTGGTATTGATCAATTATCAAACTACTGACATGGACCTATACAACTTTAGAGCTATATGAAGTCATAGTATTCCAGAGGTCTTCCAATGCAACTTAATGTGGTTGGTAATAGATAATGGTAACCCCTAACATTTATTGAGGGCTCAGTATGGGTCAAGGACATTCTAAGAACATATAGGTATCAACTTATGTAAGATTTATAACACTGTTATTTCAGTAGTATTATTGTACTGATTATAAATAATGATACTTATTTAGAACATTAATACAGTTATCCTAATTAGTATAGTACTACTATTAAATTTTAAGAGGAAATAGCAATTGGAAAAGAGGTACAGTTAGTTGACCTAACTAATTATTCACTTATTCAACAAGCATTTAATTTTTTTTTTTTTTTTTTTTTTTTTGCGGTACGCGGGCCTCTCACTGTTGTGGCCTCTCCTGTTGCGGAGCGCAGGCTCCGGACGCGCAGGCTTAGCGGTCACGGCTCACGGGCCCAGCCGCTCCGCGGCATGTGGGATCTTCCCGGACCGGGGCACGAACCCACGTCCCCTGCATCAGCAGGCAGACTCTCAACCACTGCGCCACCAGGGAAGCCCGCATTTAATTTTAATTCACAGATTGTATACATTAGCCACTTTGATATATGCTTAGATATAAATAATAAACATGTTTAACTTGGGTTCTTTTGCCTTTATGTAGTAAAGTGAATATAATGTGCTAGCAGGAGTAGAAGATATTGTCTATGCACCCAACTGTACTGTACATTTATTTGTTTTGCTGACTCAGTGTGTCTATTTCTGTTCTTTTGGTAACATCTTACTTTGCTTAGGGGAACCACCCTTTTCCTACTTTCAGCCCACATGATTTGAAACACACCTATCCTCCAGCATCGTGGATAAACAAGTAAAGTATGTCTGGCCAATTCGAACAGTCCATCCTTCTGGTCACAGTAATTAGTTCAGAGGTGTAAACCAAGTCAATCCAAGAAGGCACTCTTTGGATAGTGTGAAAATCAGGAGGAAAGGAAAGTTCATTTTTTCTTTGGATCAGAGAATGAGAGGATAAACCAAGCTGAAACTGCTGGAGTCTTTAATACCAAGAGAGCTACAGAGGAGAACAGCCAACACAGAAGAAAGATATGAGCATAACAGGAACAGAGAGACTAGGTCCTGGTAACACTATTGAAGGACTAGATTCACCTGTGCTTTAAGCCATCTCTGGACCTGAGTGTTTAGTTGTATTACTAGAAAAAAAAAACCACGTTATTTTACCTGAACCAGTTTAATCTGGTTCTCTGTTTCTTGCAACTAAAAGTCTTATAATTACACACACACATAGCCAAGGCCTGGAGAATCAGAAAAGACATTGAACCTTATATATGAAAACACATGTAATTAAGCAGATGAAAAATGCAGGGGGAGTTCAGAGGAAAGAAAGAGGGTGCAAAAAAGACTCACTTTTTTTTTTTTTTTTTCTGTACGTGGGCCTCTCACTGTTGTGGCCTCTCCCGTTGCAGAACACAGGCTCCGGACGTGCAGGCCCAGCAGCCATGGCTCACGGGCCCAGCTGCTTCGCAGCATGTGGGATCTTCCTATACCGGGGCTCGAACCTGTGTCCCCTGCATCGGCAGGCGGACTCTCAACCACTGCGCGACCAGGGAAGCCCAGAATCACATTTTTGAAACCTCAGATATGAGAAAGAGAATAAACTATAAATACTTACCAAACTTTTATAACTGTACAATGCTATTTATGTGCCGAGTTTGCTAGGTGCTGGCTAAAGAATGCTAATCAGGATAAAGAAAGCCGTTATTCTTACAAAGCTCAACTTTTATCAGCTGAGCCTGAAATCATGCAATATATTATGAAGATCAAATAATCTAAATTTCATTATTATTCTAGCTTAGAATTTGAGAGAATAAAGGAAAGAAATTAAGCCAGACACAAATTTCAAATCCTTCAGTGAATGGTTAAGTTCTGTGTTGGTGGTTAGTTGTATGGATCTCATCTTTAGAAGATAGTTATCAGCCACAAACACAATCAGTGACTCAGCCAGACAGAAAACAAGCCTTCTGACTGCCAGTTTTTTTTTTCTTCACAACATTCATGAACATATCAGAATTAATAAACATTATTTACTCTTACAAGCTCCAGAAAATGCCAGCAATAGTTTAGAACCTTAGATATTTCATTTTCCTATTGATAACCACCCCCAGATCTCTTTGTACTAAATGAACAAAAATGTGGATCCACGTTTTTAATGCTTGTGCTGTCTCTACTTCTCTCATTTCTATCTCTATTTTTCTTTGTCTCTCTCATCTCAAATACATATATTTCTCCTCTGCATGTTTCTCCTTTTCCTAATATTTATTCAACTAGCCTAACTTCTTATTTTAAGGTAAAATTTAAAGTATACATTTAAGCCACCCATGGAATTGTGGAACTAGTCATAAAAATATAAAATTGCATATCCTCTTCAGTTGATCTTGATTTTCTGATTATAATAGAGATATCGTTAGTATTAATTGATGACACAATGACTTACAGTCAGATGAAAGTCTAAAATAAACTTTAGGAAACTGAGCAAACCTATACTACTAATAATATCTTATTAAGTTATTAAACAAGAGCAGAATTGGTCCCAAATGACAAGAAATCACTAGGACTTTCAGAAAACATTTAATTAATCTAGTTAAATTTGTGACAAACCAGCCCCAAAACATAGTTTATAATACTTTAAAAATTTTCATCTTATTCCTCAAAATGTTGATTTCTGATAAAAAAATGTTTAAAATTTGAACATATTTGTTTTACCAGTAGTTTTCTAGAAATATCCAATAGCGCAAATTGAACAAACCTCTCCTTTATATTTGTACAAGTTTTTTTTTTTTTTTTTTGCGGTACACAGGCATCTCACTATTGTGGCCTCTCCCGTTGCAGAGCACAGGCTCCGGACGCGCAGGCTCAGCGGCCATGGCTCACGGGCCCAGCCGCTCCGCGGCACGTGGGATCTTCCTGGACCGGGGCACGAACCCATGTCCCCTGCATCGGCAGGTGGACTCTCAACCACTGCACCACCAGGGAAGCCCTCCTGTACAAGTTTTTATACTTACAATACAGAGGACAGCTTAGGTTTACAAAGACATTATTTAGCTTTTGTTTGAAGGATGCTTCAGGATTTTAAAATTTGAGGGAAGATCTAACTTCATTTTCCAACAATACTTTAGAGGTTCTAGTTTGCTCAACACTGACATTTATTTTTAAAATTTTCCAAAAGTAGTATCCATGAGTACATGTTCACCTATTTCAGTATTTTAGATTACAGATAAAATTTCCTACATGGCGTTAATTCACTTCAGTAATTACATTATAGCTATTACATTATTATTATTCTCCTTGCAGGTTTATTTTAATCTACCAGATAAAATATAGTGAAATCCCAAATTTCTGCTCTGGAAGACCTTCTCTTCTCATTCTACAGTCTCTCCCTAAGTGATATAATCTCACCAGAGTTTCAGACACCTCCAACTGCCCAATATACTTAAATCTCCAATGATAGCTTCTCTGCCAAGATAGAGTTGACTATCCAGTCCCCTGTTGGAGTGTTACAAGGCATCCCAAATTTGAAACCTACAAAGTAAAACTTATGATCTTTCTCATCTAAACGTATTTCTCATCCAAATTGCAGCATCACTCATCTTTTGCATTGCCAGAAACGTAAGAGTTGCCATTGTTATCTATATGTCCCATGCCTGCTCTTGACAATCTTTTCCCACATTTTATTTTATATCCTAAATATCCTCAAATCCAATTATTTTCACCTCTGCTCTTACTATCCTAGACCAAAGGTGCAATCAGCCAAGATGACTTCTTGTAATACCCTTTGATCATTGAATATTCTTGTCCCCACAATCCAACCTCTACCCTTCAGGTCTAATTTTGCCTGACTAAGCTAAATGGCATTTATTGCTTCCAGGAAAAATAAATCAGAACCTTTACTGAGTGCTGGCCTTGTCTCTACAGTTCTTTCTTTGTTTTTCTTTTCCAGTTACCATGCAAGATTTTACGTTCCACAATGGCCAGAACAATATCTCCCATGCCATATGATGGTCTTACAAGGTGATGTATGTTCCTCCTATCCAGAGGTGGCATCTAAGTTTCCTCCCATTGGATCTGGTCAGACCTCTGACCACAATCTTAGCTTTTTAGATTTTGTGGCAGATTCTATTCAATGGCCACAGCCTCTGACCCTACTTGCCCCGAGCGCCCTAGACAAAATAGTAAATCAAAACTAACATTGCTTCCTGTGGGTTGATGGTAGAGATTACAGGCACCAAGCTAAAGGATGGAGGTTCTTCTTATGTTTCCTTTTAATTCACCTCTGCAGAAACTGGATGGATCCTAGAGAAGAACTATAAACTATCACAGACTCAGATAAGTAGTGGCCCTGATTGCAGATGCCGTGCTGGACTTGATATTGTTGCTAGCACAGATTAATAAGGACTTAAGTACATGATGTGCCATTAATTTGGTAAATTTATTATTTCCCATTTGCATTAGAAAAAGTGACCAGAATAGCTTGAACTTATATTAGAACATTAAATTATTCATTTACATGTTTTTCTGAGATAAGTTATATCCGCTGCTCTGTCAGAAGTGGATCGTCTGAACATCCCACAGCATATCACCTTGATGATATCAAGCTGATTGGACAGGACCAACAGGAGGTGGTATGTACATTGGAGGCCCTGATAAGACATATTCACCCCTGAGATGAGAAAGTAAATCTATGAGGATTCAGGGACGTGGCATTTCTGTGAAGTGCCATAGAGATCCAATTGTCAGGAGCCTAAGGGTATATGTCCTTCAAATCAGAAGCCAAATGGATGCATCTTGCAACGTACCATAAAGAAGGCTACTTTGACCAATTTACTTAAAAATTCGGGTCCATATTAAATTTCTGGCTCTCCAGATTAGTCTCTTGCTACCCAGATTTTACTTTTGTACATGGTACTTCCTACTTTTCTAGCATGCTAAAGAATTTACTTATTTTACTGTCTATTAAATATCACCAGTTTTCTTCTGCTAGTATGTAAGGTCCACAAGGACAGGGGTCTTCAAAATGTATCCCGTATACCTATATCAGTGATTGGAATATAATAAGTGCTTAATCAATATTTTTTGAATGAATTAATTAATGATTTTCATATTTTAATAATTATTATTGTTTGTCTAGGTAAGTAGATTAAAATAACCTAGTCTGCCATTGCCAAATTGGAAGTATTTAATTTTATTTTATCTGTACTAATAAGAATTAGAGAGCTGCATATTTCTTTATAATCAAATTTTAATTTAATATAGTAGAAAAAAGTGGGTCAATTAAATGTTATTTTTAAATGGCTAATTATATTCTGATATCAGAAATGTTGGTATTATGTTGCTTTTTGACAAAGGTGACAAGTAATATTTCATTAATATTTAAAATTATATTTTCTAACTTTGAACCAAGGTGCTCAGATATTAGCATAAGTATTTCACCAGTGAAATTTTCCAAATCATCCATTAAACATATACTACATTTCCTCTTCCTGGCTACCCTGTGACTTGTCTTTGTTTAGCATTATATACCTCCAAACATCATACCCTTAATCACCAACACCTGGTACTCTACCAATCTCCTCTTAGCCACCACTTTTCTTCTTTTCTAAAGTCCCTTATCTTCTATAGACAAATATATTTTCTGGTGAGTACTGGTCATTGTAAAGTTTTTAAGAAAATGAAAATGTTAGTGATCTTTTTCGCATTATGGGCAAGCTGAAATTAGAAATGAATGAGATATTCCGCACTGGAAAATCCCAAAGTATAACCAAATGGAATCTGTTTTTCTTAAAGATTTTGTCACTTCTCCCAGTCCCAGAAAGGACTTTGCTGCCTCTTATAGTTTTCTTAGGTTAGTCTCAGGCTGAAGAGAAGTCTCCAGCTAAGAACCCATAGCAACACACTCACTTGCCTTTTTCATGATGTGTTTTTTGGGAGGGAAAGTAGTGGTAACATTGCCTTTCACCTGATTCTTAATTTTTCTCTCTGCCACCCTGTTTCTGCTTCTACTTCTCTCTCTCCCCCATCTTGCTTCTCCTTTCTCCTCATCTTTTTCTTCATTCAGTCTGCTCTTTAATCTGTAATATTTTTGGCTTAATAACAAGGTCTCACTGTTGCTTTACAAAAAAATGTTTCATCGTTGAAACTCATTTGGGAAACAGTTAATTTTATGACATCCCTGAAAAAGTTTTTAATTCATTAAAATTGTAAAGCCTTTGAGTTGTGTATTTTTTTTTCAGTAACTCACTGTTTGAAAATACTTGTACTGGTTCCCCAGTTTTCACATAATGTATCCTGCATATGTTCATGCATGCAAAATAATACACATCTGTGCCTATTAAAATTCACAGTAGAAATCAGAACATTCCATGCATATTTTTATTAAGTGCTTTTTGCTCAACATTATTATTTTTCCATGCTATTACATATAATGTAATCATGATTTTAATTCATCTTCATTAGTCACTTAATGCTTCAGAATGATTAAGTTAGTTTTAAGTTACCTATATAATATTTACCTATGAAAGGGTGATACCATATACAAATATTACTATTCATACATTTTTGTACATTATTCAAATTATTCCCTAAGGATATATTTATAGTAAATGAATTGATACACATTGTCAGCTACAGCATGACTAAGGAAATAAATAATGAGGATATAATCCTGAAAATAATTTTCTTTGACAAAGTGCAACATTCTAACTTAATTTTTTATTATATAAAATGAAAGTTATGAAAAGTAGTTTTATATTTGCTGTAAAGTAAGAGTTGTTGTTAAGGCACCCATGAATTGCCATAATATAATCTGTACAGTTAATAACACATGAACAGGCATCAACCTAGAGTTGATGATATTTAACATAACCTATGAAAACAGAGGAGTTATAGTGTAACATGTAGAGGTATGGGATAGAGCAACTGACAATGTCATTCACATAAAGATAAAATATGTAACTGATACAATACAATATGTATGGCTATAATGTTATTGTATTAGGGTTAAAATTATTTTAGTTCTTGCACTATCTCAGAAATGCACTATTCTGAAGAAAGGTATTCTAGACAAAATATAAGCTAATAAGTGAAAATTTGGCCATAATGTGCGAACAATGAATCCGGTCCTTGTAGTGATCTTTCAAAAGTTAGAGATCTTGCACAATAAATGACCACAAATGTTTTTCTGTACTTGCAAGGCATCTACCAAGTTGACTCAAAGATTTTATATGAAAAAAGAGTGAGAGTCAGATATCATCTACTTTTTATCTTACACCCTATCATGTCTTAACTTTTGTTTAATTTCACTCTGAAATACTTCACCAGAAATAATTCATTCTAGCAGCAACTCATTCCATAATCTCTGAATCTGTACTCTATTTGGATGTGTAATATAAATGAAGACAGGAACACACCCATATGAATAAAATCTGTTAATTGGTTTATAGATCGACCATCCCCAAGTGTATATCACAAATCTGTATGATATTCCTGGATCTACTTTTATATTTAGCTTCAGAACTGGATGAAAGATGGGTATAATTACACGGAGCCAGATGGCTCTCTTGTGACTACACATTTACGGAAGCTTTTCCAGGTTGTTTATTCCAACAGAATTTGGAATAATTCAACCTCACATGAGGTTTTTCTGATTTTTTAACTGAAAAACATAGGAAGTACTTTGTTTACTTAAATAAGACATCTTTGAGAACAGAACATGTATATTTATAGTTATTACGCATCAAATGCCTCTGGAAAATTTTAAGTAGGACTATAGTTTTGTGTACTGATCTTTTTCATTTTTAATGATCATTGCTAAGCACATATGAGTTTGTACTATGCAATTAAACTGAAATATTAAGTAGGATCAAGCTATACAGTTTCTGAATGTGTGGTGAAACATGAAGAAGACATTCACGGTGAGACATACATATTATGGTCAAATGTCAAATACATTTGCTATTGAAATATATAATTAAAAATCAAAATAATCTAAATTTTTAATATTTTATTCTGGAATGTCATCTTTAGTGGGAGTTTGGGGTTAAATTTTATTGTTCTGGTTATTTTTGGATTATGCTTATAATTCAACCATCTTTTAATCATTATATTTGATTACATATGTAAGCAAGGGTTTCCTTAGCGTTAATGTTACCAGGAGGCAAAGGGGATGTGAGCAAGAATTGTAAAATGTGCACATGAAAGATATCTTCCTCTAAATCTAATGCTGTTCATTTTCTTTAAAAGTTCACTCTCATTTAAAAAAAAAAAAAAAAAAAAAGACTAGATTTTGTGTGAATTTTTTTGTAAGTCCTGGCCTTTAGTTTTCCATGTATGAGAATTTGTAGATCATGTTTCACACTGACAAAAGATATATGACTGAAAGATGTGCTGATCTAAAGATTGAACTACATTTTTTCAGTCATTCTTTTGAGTTCATCTCACTTAATCTACATTCTCTAGCCATTTTAGCTTTCAGTGGGAGAAAACACTGACTTTGTGAAAGGGGAAGTGAAATATGAAGGTTTATGTTAATCTCAATGTCCATTGTTGGTGATTCCTATTTCTCTCCTGTGCCAGCTCTTTGAGCTTTCCTTACTGACCAATACAAATGTAACTCAGAAGGGAATATGAATTCTTTGGGTCACAGATTAATTTGGGTATCTGTTTTTTTGGAACAGTTTTCTATGGTTTATTCCTTTCATTATTCCCTCTCATTCCTATATCTTGGACAACTATTTCTCCACTGGTATAATGCCAACCCTCTGTACATATGCAAGTTTATCACATACTAAAGAAACATATTCTCCATTGCTTCTGAGTTTGCATAATTTTACTTCTTTCTATTTCACTCTAACCTAATGTAGAATGGGAAAGATAATTCTACAGTATTTCTTATTGGGCCTTCCAACATTAGAGTGGAGACAAAATTCCTTTTCTTACTCCTCCATCTTTATGGATGAGAGCAGGATTATAACTACCTAGATAAGGAAAAGGAAGCAATATAAATTAAATAAAGCTTCTGCCACAGGAAAAAAAAAAAGTGTGTTCCACTCATTCACCCTAAGTAAATTTTTGGCAGGAGAAGAAGTAGTATGTTCTTAAATGTGTGTTTGATCTCCCTCCCCTCCTCTGGACCTTCATACTGGTAGTGGTGGAGGTTAGATGGAGGTTAGATAGGTCATGGAGAAAGCTATGAGAAGGACTTATCCCTCCTTTCTTTTAAAATCTTGGTTTGAGAACCATACAAAAATTAGTGACAGTAGTTAGTTAAGCAGTGACATAGCGTTCCTGAACAGAATAGCCTAAGGCAGTTCTCCTGGGAACCTACAGCCTGGATGTAATGTGGAAGAGACCCTGAAGCTGCTCCATATCCCCAGGAAGGATACAGGTGGTAGCTAAGAGTCTGACTGACTAGCTTTTCAGTTAGTATAATAGAAGAACTGCATTGGGATAAAATGGCTTTGAACTTTGAGTGTGCTAGGTGATCTGATTGGCCCTGGAGGAGGTGGATTTACTATGAGGCTAATGAAACTGAAACTTAAGAGCCCCTCAGTGTATGGGCTCCTTCAAAGGCCCTAATTTTGTATCCAAAATTATTTTATTGTTCTCTAAAAAATTACCTAAAATTGCATAAGCTCTGCAACCACAAAACATGAATCCAACCCTGGGTCCAGGGATTAAATGTGAATCATAACCAGATATTAAGTGTAGGGGTAGGGAGGTCTCTCTCTGTGGGAGACCAAAGCTAAACCACTAAGACACAATTAAGAGAATATATCATTAACTAACTATGGACTACAGCAGTAGACACCAGAATGTTATATATGAACAGGACCAATCAAAACTTATAGGACCAAAGCAAGATGCCCTACTGCAAGGCAGCATAATACCAGAAGTCTTCTCTTCATCCAAATGCCATGATGACTATAAAATTTCTCTATGCACACGTGCAATCTCTGTGAAGGGAAGAAGGAGATTTGAAGATGGAGTTGAAAATTTGAATTAACTGAATATGTACTTAATGTAATATTCATGGATCTAAATGTTTATTGAGAAAAATGGAATTGCAGTAAAATAAACTGACGAGAGAATTTAAGTTAGATCATTCCAGAATAGGCCCAAAATATAAAATAATACATATACAGTGGAATATTGCTCAGCCATAAAAAGAAACGAAATTGAGTTATTTGTAGTGAGGTGGATATACCTAGAGTCTGTCATACAGTGTGAAGTAAGTCAGAAAGAGAAAGACAAATACTGTATGCTAACACATATATATGGAATCTAAGAAAAAAACAAACAATGTCATGAAGAACCTAGGGGTAAGATGGGAATAAAGACACAGACCTACTAGAGAATGGACTTGAGGATATGGGGAGCGGGAAGGGTAAGCTGTGACAAAGTGAGAGAGTGGCATGGACATACATACACTTCAAACGTAAAATAGATAGCTAGTGGGAAGCAGCCGCATAGCACAGGGAGATAGCTCGTTGCTTTGTGACCACCTAGAGGGGTGGGATAGGGAGGGAGGGAGGGAGGGAGACGCAAGAGGGAAGAGATATGGGAACATATGTATATGTATAACTGATTCACTTTTTTATAAAGCAGAAACTAACACACCATTGTAAAGCAATTATACTCCAATAAAGATGTTAAAAAAAAAAAGAATACCATGTTCAAATTATTATTTCTGTGATATATGTGAATAATTTTACTTTTATTTCTGCTTTACTTAATACCACCTTAATCATTAAACATATTGTATTTCATATTTTCTGTACTTTAAATTTTAATTACTACTTCTCTTTTAAGAATTACCTGTTAATACAAAGAGACATGTCATTATTACTCATTTCCTAAATTGATTTTTAAACTTCTATTTTCCGGTTTTAACTTTTACACTTTCCCATAGAAATTTAGTTGTTATTCTTGTTGATTTCTTGCCACGTATCTGTTTTGCATTAATTTTATTTCAAATTTTACGTAATCTCTTGTAATTTAGGCATATTTTATTATTTTATTGCTATTGATACATATTGTTTCATATAAGCATAAACTATTGAAAAAATGGAAAACTAGAAAATTATATAGGAAACAAAAATCATCTCTTGTTTCCTACCTGTCTTTTGTCCCTGAGTACAAATATAGTTATGTTCTTTCTCCAAGAAAGAACTGATTTTAAAGTGTACAAACTCTTTAATTTTGTTTTTCTACATATTAAATATTTTAATGTGATCTTTTATGGGCAAATATTTTAAAATATAGCTTCTACTAATAATAAATTTAATGTTTCACCAAATTTTTGAATTTTATGTCATTTCCAGCTTTTGCTGTTACAGAAATGTTATTATAATATTTGGTCCAATACAGAAATTATATTGTGTAAAGTAAATTAGTTTCTGAGTATATGTGGATTATTTTCAGTCTTCCATAAATTACTGTTTATAAGGTCTCTTCTTTCTCTTAGATTCTGCTAGTGCAAGAGAATCAATCTACCAAATGCCATAATGTCAGAATTTGACATTTATACATAAATACCTAAAAGCTTCATGTAGTAAATGAACATGTCTATCTAAAAGCTCAAGTTTGTAATACTTTGTATTTTTAGACTCAGTTACAGATAGACTTTGTGGGAGGATAAAACATAGAGTTTTTGTTCTTATTATTTTTATAAAAAGAATAAAAGGAATTCTATTTTCTTCATTCTTGGAGGGTAGTTAAGCTTTGTGTTCTGAGTCCATCTAAGCTTGGTAAGTGACTAAGAGGTTTTTTTGTTTGGTTTGGTGTTGTTTTAAATTTTAGGACATTCAAACTGAAATTGTTACCTACTCAAATGAAAGTTTCCACATTTTTTGTTGATTTGTTTTGGGTGGTGTTTACCAACGAAAATAAAGTTTTACTGTTGTTGTTTTCAGAATTTTTCCTAATTCTGGGGAACAGGTTTTTATTTTTCAGCTTTTCAGTATACTGGAGTACAGAGAACAACCTCTCTGTCCATGCGTGGTGCCATGGAAGTAGAAGACTGGAAGTGAGAATGTCTACAAGGTATGACTAGGGAAGCTTGAAATTAGAGTCAGGTTCCACCTAAGCAAAGACCCCGGAGATCTTAAACCTTGACAAAAAATATTTGCCTTTTGAAGATGAGCACAACAGCCGTGGCCAGGGAGGACCAAGACCAGGGTATCTTTTTTGAATAATTATGACAGCTGAGGCTATTGAATAATCCTAGGTAGGAGGAGGTCCCACCATCTCCTGAACATTGAGATATAATACCCTGTCCACTGGGAAGGTATGACTTCAAAGTAATTTTATTCAATTGAGGTAAATAAATACATGTGCAGTTGAGTGGTAATCACTGTTGATATATCTTCTGATGTTTTGTATGTGATAACACTGGCAGTAATATCCATAGAAAAAGTTGAATTTCTGCTAGCCATACTTGGTGTCCCCTTCCAGGGAATTTATGGGAGACCTCCTTGTTAGACTTTTACCCTAAAAATTGAAGCCCTCCCCTTAGTATACCAATAATCTCCCTTCTCAATAGAAAATCCTTACTGCAAAGGAAATTTCAAAAAATAATTAGCAGATATGTGAATTTTATCATACTACATAACTGTGAATTTCTTTTGAACCTCTGGTATCTATTCTCTTGTTGATATTTATCTTTTTATTCAGTACCATAATAGGCTACTTCCTGGTGTTTGAGGAAACAACACTCTAGCTTACTTGTTCTAGAAGCAAAAGCTTCCTAGTCAATCTCTGGCACCAAAAATATGTTTTCCTAGCTTCCCTGTTTCACTGTGTCAGAAGTTATTTTTCATTTTATCTGAAAAATCTATCCAACTTTAAAAATTTTCACTTTTATTGCCTCTGCCTTGATTAGATTCACTCATTTTATTCTGTTCTTCCCTTATCATTGTACATCTCTTTGTAGTCAACTCTGTTGGACAGCTATCTTTCATTCCCTTACTGCTTTATTCATTTTATCTCCATTCAGAGAATATCTTTGTGAAGCAACCTGCTTTTCTATTAAATATACATAAGGACCATTAATGTCAATTCAGCAGAAGTCTCGGTCTGCTGGAAAAGGGATGCATATAATTCACATGTAGTTGGGGAGTTGATTATTAATCACATTTCCTGGCACATGATGGTTTTTAATAAATTATGTCTCAACCTTTTAAGTTTGTGGGCTGAGCTTTGCATGAATACACATTCACAATATCTAGCACCAAGTACCAAAGAAACGGCTATTAGTGACATCACTGAATCACTCACCTCAACAAATCTCTTGTAGTCATATATGTTATGTTTTAAAGTTTTGAGGTTTGGAAGTTTTTTCCCTATGAATGTTTAACTTTTTCTTAAAGTTCCCCCCCGCCCCGGCAGCAGATGAGACATGTACTTTGAAGAAACATTGTAGCTACTACTTTTCAGAGCCTTGCTCAATGCTAATAGAAGTTTGGAGTAATCCAGTGATAGAGAGGTATATGACACATCAAGGGTAGATACACTCAGATAATACTTTGTTTTGGAAATGAGACTCTGGGTTCTTAACAAAAAGGAAAGTGCAAAAACTTTTTGTTCTTTGATTTAGTTTTTATGTACCCTAAATAAGGAGAAATTGAGAGAGAGATGTCAGGGAAAAGGAATTTAAGGTCTGACTTTATGAAAACATATTATGGGAAAGAATAAGTAAGTAAATACCAATCTGTCAAATACAGTGGAATGTTATAACTTTATTAGATTGTTTCCTAGTGGATTTTATGTTTCAGCCTCTCCATATGCTGTATAGTTTAACTTATTATTTGGATAAGGAGTTCTATTTTGATTAAATGTTTTATTAAATTTACTATATCTTCATCCTGCAAACAGTGACTGCATGTTAGGCATCAGTCCATGTTATTAGGAATATAAAATCAACAAGGCCACAGTCCTGGCTCTTAAAGGTGTTTCCAGTGTAATAAAAGTCAGTGACAAATAAGCCTTTACAACATATTGTAAGTGCTACGACCAAGGAATGCACAGTTTCATTATAGTATAGATTTGGGCCTGTAGATCCAAATTTTAGGTTGTAGAATATTTCCTGGAAGAGGTGACATTTGGGCTGAATTTTGAAAGATGACAATATTTTAGTTTAAAAAATACCCTTTGTATGTAGTATAAGTAAAGCACCACCACATTATTACTCTAGCTTGGATATATTCCTATCATTTCTGTCTGGTACCTTGTCTCCTTTTGTGTGCCATAATAAAGCGCCATTGCCTCTTGGTGGACTCTACTTCACACTGTTGGCATGAGGGACATGGGGAAAGTAACTGATTTCAGAGCCTATGATACATTGATTTAATTTCATTTCAATTCTCAAATTCTTAATTTGTTTCACTTATACAGATAGTGTTGCTTGGTGTGCTCTACATGAATTGTAGTCTAACAAGTTAATTTTTCCCCATTGTTCTTAAAGTTAAATATCCAAGAGACCTAACCAACAACAGTGTCAGGTTACCTTTGATAATAGTTCGGATGTTCTCATTTTAGACCAGGCATGCCTAGAGATCAATGGGTAAGTAAATGTCAAATAATGATTTTGTGCTTTTGTTACAATTCCCAATGTAAGGAAGATGATTAGCTGGTTTATGAACCAAAGGTTTAATAAATTCCAATATATTGATTGACAACAATGTCTTTATTTCCTGTCTTCTAACAACAAGCAGTGGTTCTTAACGGAGGAGGGGTGAGTTTGTTCTCCTTCTCCTCCCTTCACACTCACTGAGGGACACTTGTTAGTATCTGAAGACATTGTTGGTTTTCACAACTTGAAATAGGTGTGCTATTTTCACCCAGTGGGTAGAGACCAGGGATGCTGCTAACCATTCTGCAATGCATAAAATGACCCCTCAGAACAAAGACTTATCTAGTCCCAAACTGTGATAGTTGTAAATTTGAGGAAACTTGCAACAAAGTAATACAGTTTTTCTTTTGTGTTCCAAAAAACAACCTCTCTGCACTTCATCTTGCTCATGTTACATCATTAGCATAAATACATTTACATTCTTTTCATTAGTAAAAATTAAATGTATAAGCTATAACATTTTTAGACTTTGTAAGATGAAAAAGGAAGTTTACAAGAGAAGCCTACAGTATTTTTAAGCTTATGAAAGATGATGTAATCTTAAAGATTCTGATTTTTCCATAACCCAAAGATTTTTGCTACATAGTTTGTAAAACCATGAGACTTTTGGCTGCTTGCCTAGTATGAGATGAGAATGTAGATGCTGCTTTGTAAGCATTTATGTGAGTTCAGATTGTGTAGATAACAGTGCACTCTTTGGCACTATCAGACACAAATAATCTTTACTGACATGGGTCTTTTTACAAGTCCTCCATACATACATAACGTGTCTTTTCTGGTATCAATAAAACAAAATAGTCATTTGAGACCTATCTTGTGCAGTAACAATAATTTTCATGGTTATTTAATTTGAGACTTGTCAAAGAGAAATCACACTGGGCACTTTTAAGCAAGGAAGCCTTTATTCAAGACTATTGCAGTAGGAGTCACAGCTGTTGCAATAGAGGAGAGATTGAACTGGATTTTCCTGAAACAAAAAAAATTGAAGAATTTTTAAATATTTGGGGCGAGTTAATGGAAAAGTACTGACATTAAGAAGGAGGATGGTAAATGGGATTAAGCCATCTGTGTTTGCTAATTGTCACTGAAATTAGGTTCCTACCCTCTCACTGAAACTGAGATATAGAAGTGCTATCCCCTCTGATGATTACATTTCAAAGGGGTGCTCCCAAGTTCTCAAGAAAGATGTTTTCTGGGTTATGGAAGATTTATATCTCAAAGGAGCAGAGAAAGTATTTACAATTGCTAGTTTTCTAAAGTAAATGCTCCAAGAAAAGGGAAGTCTTGGGCCTATAGTCAGGAGGTAACCTGTCTCAAGTTTAGTTAAGCTGAGGGGAACATGAAGACCATCATGGTTAGACTCTAGTAAAACAAATCATTAGTTAGGAAAGATTGAACTAACAGCATGGAATTCTACTAATTTTATAAACAATATATTCAAAATTGTATAAAGATGACTTTTAATATGAATACCAGTACCTATTTTTGAATGTTTAAAGGCTTAATGTATTTAGAATTTTAAAGAAGTATGCATTTTATAAAATGGAAAGATACCTATGGAGGGAAATATTAAGTCTTTGATGAAAGATGAAATAAACCTTAATTTGAAAACCAACATCTTCCATTATCTGCATTTGGGTATGAGTATTATTTTCATCCTGACTTTATGCTGTTTCACAGATATTACTGAACGTTTTATTTGTTCCCTGGCTTTTTCTTATTCCAACCTCTTGTAAAATGGAAGGTTGTTTTCTAGTGTGGCAGGCTTCTCAGTTGGTCCCCAAGATTCCCATGTCTTGATGTACTCATACTGTAGAATATTCTCCCCATTAAGCTGGACTGGACCCATGAATATAATAGAACGCTTGTTCCCTTGGTTAGGTTACATCATATAGCAAAGGTAATGCAATAGGCAATCCCATGATTACATTATATTTTATGTGACTTTGTTGTAGTGAACTGAAGAAAAATTTTCCTACTGGCTTTAACGAAGTTAACTACTTTAAAGTTACATGGCTGGGATCTGAGGGATGGCCTTTGTGAGCTGAAAACCACCCCTGACCAGCATCCAGCAAGAAACAAGGGACCTCATTCCTACACCACAAGGAGCTAAATTCTGTCAACAACCAATTCCAATTCTGAGCTCACCTTGGAAGAGAACACTGAGCCTCAGGTAAGACCATAGTCACAGTTGACATCTTGATTTCAGTCTGATAAGACCCTGAACAGAGAACCTATGTATCCAGGTTCTGATACACAGAAACTGTGAAATCATAAATTTGTAATGTTTTAAGCAACTAAAATCATGGCAACTTCTATGCAGCAATAGAATATTAATATATCTAATAGTATATATATATATATGTATATTTTTTGTTGAAGTATAGTTCATTTACAATATTATGACAGTTTCAGGTGTACAGCATGGTGACTCAGTTTTTTGCAAATTATATTGCATTATAGATTATTAAAAGATATTGGGTGCAATTCCCCATGCTATACAGTAAATCCTTGCTGCCTATCTATTTTATGTATCCTGGTTTGTATCTATTAATTTCATATCCCTACTTTGTCCCTCCCCTACTACTTCTTCCCTTTGGTAACCTTAAGTTTGTTTTTATGTCTGTGGGTCTGTTTCCATTTTGTGTATATTTTAGATTCCACATATAAATGGTATCATATAGCATATGTCTTTCTCTGACTTATTTCGCTAATCATAATATTCTCTAGTTGCATCCATGTTGCTGCAAATAACATTATTTCATTCTTTTTATAGCTGACTAATATTCCATTAGATATATATAGCACATCTTCTTAAGCCATTCATCTGTTGATGGGCACTTGGGTTGCTCCCAAGTCTTGGCTGTTTTAAATAGTGGTGCTATGAACATCGGAGTCATATATCTTTTCAGGTTAGTGTTTTCATTTTTTCCAGATATATACCAGGATTAGAATTGCTGGATCATATGGTAGTTCAATTTTTAGCTTTTTAAGAAACCTTCATACTGTTTTCCATAGTAGCTGCATCAATTTACATTCCCGTCAACAGTATAGCAATGTTTTTACTGCAAATGATTTTTCAGTCTGTGCAGACTGAATATCAGTAATTCAGATTTTAAATATTATCATCTTTATGATCTGTTTTTCTAACAACAGTTGTTTTCTCCAATGAAGTTCATGAAATACACCTTGCTGTGGTTATTACAAAAGGGAGGCCATTCCTTTCTCTTTTCATGGTCATACTTAATTAGCATTTCTCTCTGTGTCTTTGGCCAGATGATTCTGTTCAGTATTCTAGCCATACTAATGTGGTGATAGAAGTCTTTATAGATGTGTTGCTCAGACAAGAATAACTTAGACATTGTGGACCAAGCTAAAAATGGATTTTCCTCTTTGGATAGAAACACAGGTCCAGTTAAAATTTATATGAAATGCTATTAAATGTTCAGTCAGGCATTTTGGTAACTCAAGCTTTCCTCATTCAAATAGTTTATGCTAAAATCATGAGCAAAAATAATACAAGTTTCATAAGAAAGGACATGATTTAATATTAAACCAGTTTCATATTTCATATTAGAAAAATGTAGTTTGCATTATTAAAATACTTTCTCTTTCTATCAAAATAGAATGAGAAAATGAGACTGAAATTTTCTTTTTTGGGAAGACAGTCTTCTATGCTCCTGCAATTATGTGAATTACATTAAATTTTCTAGGAAAGTACGGACAGTTAGAAACATAAGAATGATTTGAGAATGGACCAAGGTAAAGAATTTTATCTGATATCCAGAGCCACTTGCTGAATAATGTTGAATTTGGTTACTAAACTAAAAAGGAATGCCATTGTCTTAACCACGTGTCACCCTCTTTGTTCCATCTCCATTCTGTTTACTATCCTTTAAGTTTACATTTAATAGAATTAATGTCTGACACATTGAGTGAATCAATTTTGTTGACTTGAACTTTGTCCTCAAGGTTTTAATGATGTAATCCAGCTCACTCCAGAGAAGCTGTTTCTGCACTTTGTAGAGCTATGTAATTTTCTTGTTAGATAATATCTAAATGTAATGTGTTTGAAATGATCCCCATACCTAGAGTAATTTGTATACATGACACTGTTCATTCTCAATTCTTGCTAAGGTGTAAGTAAGTAAGTAAACATAAATATTCTGGTATGTACATATGTAAGACTCATAGGGACATAGATATATACATAAACAAATATGTACATTAGAATACATATAGAGATACACATAAAATAGTTTGTCTTTAAAAGTAAATGTAATGACATTTAGATATCCTTCAAATCACTGAAGTTGGGGGAATAGAACATTCATTCTAAAAATGAAAGACACAGTGTGAGTTAGTAGAAAATGGAGTAGCTTGGGAATAATTGGATTTAAATTGTTGTCTCATTTTTGTCACTAGCTTGCTATATGATTTGGGATAATTATCTAACTGATCTGGGTCCTAAATATCCCCAATCATAAAATGAGAGGGTTGGATAAGACCAGAATATGTCCCTAATGGTTCTTGTGGAACATATATTCTCCTTGAGATAATAATAGTATTCTGCAGGCAAGAAAAAAGTGTGCTGTGGTCAAATAAGTTTGGAAATGCTGAGTTAAACAGAGTAAAAGAGCTTTCTTCAGTGCATGACTTTTTAGGGTCTTTAAAATGCTAACGTGCTTTGAAACTCTGTGATGAATTTTACTATTCAGTGATTCTCCAACTCATTTTACCAACTTATTTTTAATATTTTTTTTGCATAAAACCAGATAAAATCCAGTGGGGTCAGTGTTTTCTGAAACAAATTTTGGGAAAAATTACTCCAGAAATCTTATTAGTAAAAAGCAAGAGAAATATCATACCCTAAAAATAACCATAATACTCATATATTACCTACCCAGTGAATGAATTTTTGCATGTAAAGTGAATGATAAACTGAGTGTATGCAGAAAATGTTTTAATGTTACTTAATATAAAAGATATCTGCCATGATGACTCTAATTTACTCTTCATTGTGTTTAAATATATCCCTTTTTATTGAGGTAGGATCAAAGCTTTAAAATTTCTTAGTTAAAGTAGGATTCTGTAACATTTCTGAGTTCTTTAAATAGTCAATTTATCAGCTAAGCTGTATACTTTAATTCATCTGTCTCTCTCTGTGCATATACACATATATATATGCATATGTACATTATATACATAAAAGATATATATATATCTTTTCCATTTAACAAGCACAATTTAACACAATGATTTTCAATCAATGATTGTTTAATCACTGTTTATACTAAAAGACTCATTAGCTTGAAAATTATATAATTCTTCAAAAATGTGTCTCTTTCAGTGCAGACCAAATTACCTAAGAAATTCTTCTTAAGAAATGTTAACTGATGAAGTAAAAGTAAATAAGGAACATTTATAGTAACCTATTTTTTAAATTAGTAGACTTTACTTTTTAGAGCAAGTTCCAGATCTACAGGAAAATTAGGCAGAAAGTACAAAGTTCTCACTTGCTCTCTTTCCTGCACCCTGTTTTCCCTTTCATTGATATCTTGCATTGGTGTGGTATGTTGTTACATTTGATGAACCAATATTGATACATTATTATTAACTGAAGTACATAGTTTACATGAAGTTTCACTATTTATGTTATACAGCTTTATGGTTTTGCCAAATGCATAATGCCGTTCATCTCCCGTGACACTATCTTTTTAACTCAACACAGCCATCAGAGTGATCCTTTTAAATTGTAAGACAAATCATGTCAGTGCTCTGTTAATAACCCTTCAATGTCTTCCACTTGTATAAAAGTAAAAATTGAAAGAGATACTTTAGATTCAGTGATACAAATAGGATGAAATTAAAAGTTTGAAATATGTATACCATGGAAAGACAAAGAGAAAAAAAAAACACTGGAACATCTCTTAAAATATACTTTAAGAGGAAAACAGTTTTATTTTGAAGAATAAAAAGAATATAGGTAGATAGATCAGTATAGATTTATAAAGATATGAATAGGGCTTCAAAATACATGAAGCAAACCTTTACATAATTGAAAGGAGAAATAGGCAATTCAACAATAATAGTTGGAAGCTTCGATATCCCACATTCAACAATGGATAGAACTAACAAGCAGTAGATCAACAGGAAATAGAAGATTTGAATAACACGAAAAACCAACTAGCCCTAACAGACATTTATAGAACACTTAACCAATAACAGATGAATAAATATTATTACCAAGTGAACACAAAACATTCTTCAAGATAGACCACATGGCCTTCAAGATAGGCCATAACATGTTTTAATAAATGTAAGTGAACTGAACTCATACAAAATATATTCCATGATGACGAAGGAGTTAAATTAGAAGTCAATTATAGAAGAAAATTTGGATAACTCACAAATCTGTGGAAGTTGAACAACACACTTCTAAATATCCAATGATTCAAAGAAGAAATCACTAAAGGAAAAACAGAATGTAGTTTAAGGTAAATAAGAATGAAAGTATAACAAGAAAACTTATGGGATGCAGTTAAAACAGTGCTTAGAAGAAACTTATAGCTGTACATACCAATATTTAAAAAGATATAAAATCAATAACATAGCATTCCATCTTTTAAAAAGAGAGCAAGCTAAACCCAAAGCACGCAGAAGGAAATAAGTAATAAACATTACAGAGGATATAATATTAAAAGAAATAAAGAATAGAACCCCAATAGAGAAAAACAACAAAATAAAAATTTAGTTTTTAATATGATCAATGAAATTGGGAAATCTTTAGCTAGACTGATGAAGAAAAAATCAGAGAATACTCAAATTATTAAATCAGGAATGAAGGATGGTGCATCACTACCAATCTTAGAGAAATAAAAGACATTATAGAAAATTCTGTTTAAAAAATATATGTCAGTAAATTAGATAACTAAAATGAAGTGGAATCCCTTTTCTCCACACCCTCACCAGCATTTATTGTTTGTAGATTTTTTTGATGATGGCCATTCTGACTGGTGTGAGGTGATATCTCGTTGTAGTTTTGATATGCATTTCTCTATGATTAATGATGTTGAGCATTGTTGGTGGGAATGTAAATTGATACAGCTACTATGGAGAACAGTATGGAGGTTCCCTAAAACACTAAAAATAGAACTACCGTACGACCCAGGAATCCCACTACTGGGCATATACCCTAAGAAAACCATAATTCAAAAAGAGTCATGTACCACAATGTTCATTGCAGCTCTGTTTACGATAGCCAGGACATGGAAGCAACCTAAGTGTACATCGACAAATGAATGGATAAAGAAAATGTGGCACATATATACAATGGGATATTACTCAGCCATAAAAAGTAACGAAATTGAGCTATTTGTAGTGAAGTGGATGGACCTAGAGTCTGTCATACAGAGTGAAGTAAAGTCAGAAAGAGAAAAACAGGGCTTCCCTGGTGGCGCAGTGGTTGAGAGTCCGCCTGCCGATGCAGGGGACACGGGTTCGCACCCCGGTCCGGGAAGATCCCACATGCCGCGGAGCGGCTGGGCCCATGAGCCATGGCCGCTGAGCCTGCGCGTCCGGAGCCTGTGCTCCGCAACGGGAGAGGCCACAACAGTGAGAGGCCCACGTACCACACACAAAAAAAAAAGAAAAAAAAAAAAAGAAAGAAAGAGAAAAACAAACACCATATGCTAACACATATATATGGAATCTATAAAAAAAAATGGTCCTGAAGAACCTAGGGGCAGGACAGGAATAAAGGCGCAGACCTACTAGAGAATGGACTTGAGGACACAGGGAGTGGGGAAGGGTAAGCTGGGACAAAGTGAGAGAGTGGTAGTGGTATGGACATATATACACTACCAAATGTAAAATAGATAGCTAGTGGGAAGCAGCCACATAGCACAGGGAGATCAGCTCAGTGCTTTGTGATCAGCTAGAAGGGTGGGATAGGGAGGGTGGGAGGGAGGGAGATGCAAGAGGGAAGAGATATGGAGATATATGTATATGTATAACTGATTCACTTTGTTATAAAGCAGAAACTAACACACCATTGTAAAGCAATTATACTCCAATAAAAACGTTAAAAAGAAAAAAAAGGAATAGAGCAAGAAAATATTAAAACAACAGAGTGCCATTATAGAACAGACATATAGTAGGATCAAGTTTCAGAATAGTAATATCTGTGAATGTACAATGCACTCCATTTAGAATACAGATGCACACGATAATGATTTTGTCTAAGGGGTTTTCATTGTAGCATGGTATCTTTTATAATGGTTAGTGTTCAGTCTAATACTTGATACAAATTAGTTGAAGTGACCCACTCAGAGCTGTTTGGTGCACAGACACAGACTTGGCTTTATTTGTTCCCTCTAACTTCACACTTTTGTTGTACATCAGTGTATACTGTTTGTAGTGAACTCTGAAAATAAATAATATCCTGAAGGAGGACAGAATCTAATATGGTAGAAAAATATATGTACATAGCCATAATCCAGGACAGACTATGTTAAGTGCCTTAAGACACAAAGTGCTATGGTTTTACAAAGAGAATATTGAGAGAAATTCATTCCACCTTTGAAAATATAGTGTGCCTCTGGACCTCACATAGTAATAAACTTTTGCTGAGAATGACATATGTTTATAGGCCAGTGCTGCTATATTTATTACTAATGGTAAGTTTTATGGTTATAAAATTGCAGTAAGCGTTTTGAGAATATATTTTAATACTGTAATTTTTTAAATAACAAACAAGAATGACTCCATTAATCACTGAAAATTGAATTAATACTCAATAAATTTTACTGCTTTAAGTTTAGAAGAAATTGAAGAAAATAAAAATTTTCAGTAGTTCTATTGGGAATACATACTGTAACAAATATACAAGTGAAAATAATCCTTAAAAATATTAAGAAAATCTTGATTTGTATCCACCATGGTTGTTCTTCTCACCTGAAGAAACCGCTTTATTTAAAGGATTTTAGCTGAGTTTCTTAAACTGTTCTATTTGAAAATTTTGTAACAACTTTGCTGCCTATAGAGGTATTAGCTGAGACAAACTTGTGAAGTCATTACTGGGATTATAACTATGGGTCATTGAGGGGCACCAGTATTTTTCTAGGAGGCAATGATTACCTAACGATTTGAAAATGCATGTCCATGTACATTCTGGAAGTATTACTCCCATTATAGACTGCCCTTAGAATGGCTTGAAATATTTCAGCAAAGGAACTGAAAGGTAGTAGGACCTTATTATTGATGAATACAGAGGCAAGGACTCCTCAAGGCTTCCACTACTCCTAGGAAGAGAATCAGACTAGAAGCACTGCAGGAGTTAAACCAGGCTGGTACATAGAAGTTCATAGAAGAAGGAAACTTTGTTATTTGAAGATTCCAAAAGCCTCACTATCTAATCAGGCAAAAATAAACCTTGAAATGAAGATATAGCCTCAAGGGTGATTTTTAGGGTATACATTTATTATTTTGCTTCTTTTTCTCCCACGTTTCCAACTAGGTGATAAGAATAACTTTATTATTATCTAATTTACTTAATTAGGTATAGAAATCCACACAAGTAGAAATGGGTTTATTGCTACTTGGGACAGATTCAAAGGTAAACTGACTGTAATATTTCACTTGTGAAGTTTTGTTTGAACATAACTATCTAACATGCATAATATCATCATATAGAAAATGTATTTATAATTCAAAACAGAAGTATTCTATCAGATGTTTTTACTAACTATAGTATGAATGGTAACCAACATATGGAAATTACTGCAAAATCAATGTTACTGTAAGTCCATAATATACTTTGTCTCACTTAAACTAGTTCTTCAGTGGAAGTGTTTAGATGTCGATAACAGCGTCCATACTCATGATGTTTTATTTTTAAAATATTATATAAAATTTTGTTAGTAAATAATGGGTCTTGGACCTGGGCCTTATTTAAAATGTCTATTAAATTGATAAATATTTTTGAATGCCCCTCCTTTTTTATGCTAAGTTTACAAAGTTGAGAAATATTTGTTCCTTCTCTCAGCTTATAGCTAGGAGGAGAAGGCAAAGGTATGCACACATAATTTGCAATTTAGTACGATAAATACAATAAGAGATGCATATAGAGGGAGATTTTGGACCAGAGAAGAGGGAACAACTCTATCTGACTTTTGCAGCAAGAAAATATTATTTTGAGCTAGAGTAGCAATTATTCCGGGCCTTAAGAAATAAGTAGAGGAAAAATGTTTTGTAAGAAATGTCCACAGCATTTATTGAAAATGAGGGGGAACAAGAATGACCATAGCATAAGATTTACATTATAACAATTCAAAGTATTAATTCAGTGGCCTTGATTACATTCACAATATTATGGAACTGTCACCAGTATTTCCAAAATTATTTTACCACTCAAAAAATAATTGTATACCCATTACGCAAAAATTCCCCATTTATTCCTCCTGGGAGGGAGGCTCCTGGTAATCTGCTTTGTTTACCAATGCATTTTTTTCTAGTCTAGATTTTTAATCTGAATGGAATCATCCAATATTTGCAATTTTGCGTCTGGCTTATTTCACTTAGCATAATGTTTTCAAGGTTCATTCATGTTGTAGCATGTGTCAGAATTTCATTCCTTTTTAGGCTGAATACTATTCCATTGTTTATTTGTACCATATTCATTTATTCATTCATCGATTGATACACATTTGCATTGCTTCCACCCTTTGGCTACTGTGAATAATGCTGCTATGAACATTGGTGTACAAATATCTGTTTGAGTCCCTGCTTTAAATTCTTTTGATTTTTGCCTAGGAGTGGACTTGCTGGGCCACATAGTAATTCTACTTTCAACATTTTGAGGAGCTCTAACTCTTTTCACAGTGGCTGCACCATTCTACATTCCCACTAACAATATATGACATTTCTATTTTCAATACATCTTTGTCAATCCTTGTTGTTTTTCTGCCTTCGTTGTTGTTATAGCCATCCTACTAGGTGTAACATGGTATCTCATTGTGGTTTTGATTTGCATTTCCCTAATACTAATAATGTTGAGCATTTTCATGTGCTTATTGGCTGTTTCTTATCTTCTTTGGAGAAATGTTGCAAGTGATATTAGTCTATAGCTTTATTTTGGTAAACTTCTAAATTAGTATTTTTATAAATGCTATAGTAATTCACAAACAATAATCTGGTAGTTTTCCTTCTTTTATATGCTTAAATAGCATTAAGGTTATCTGCTTTTTAAAGATTTATCAGGGTAAACTCATGACCATATAATTTAAGGGAGTATATTTTTGAAACTTACTCTACTTATTCTATAAAAATTGTCTACTTAGACTTTTTATTAGTTTTTGGTGAATTTTGTTAAATTACATTTTCTAAGACATCTGTTGTTTATGCAGATTTTCATATTTATTTGCATAATGGAGATTATAGTGGAGATCAGAAACAGAAGGTAATCATCACTGAATATATTTTATGTATTTGAATGGAATTATATAAGTATTTTACATAATTAAGAAAACTAAAATGAACTTCTTAAAAACCCTAAGAATTGAAAGTAAACTAAAATTAAAGAATCCTACTTCATATTGAATTGGTGGCACAATATTTTTATAAATAACTATTCCCAGAGATTTAAAATATACTAACAAACTGTACATAACTATTAGTGGGATATATACTAGTAAAAAAGAAATTGCAAAAAAGACTTCACCTATAATTACTAAAAATGATATTGTTTGTGAGACTGTTGATACTGTTATTTTGAGGCTGTAGTGTATATATTTGGGGATAAAGCTAATGACTAGTTAAGTTAGTGTTTAGTTAAGTTAGTGTTGAGAATAGCATTTTCAGCATGTTTGAGAGGAGATAGGGATTCAAGATTAATGAAGTTAACCAAACACTTTATATAATCCTACTTGTGTAGTGTAAGTCTTGGTATAAACTCATGATATATTTAATCTTTAACAGTATATCATAGATCTTTCTAAAAAAGACCTAGAAACAATGATGAACTTGATAGCGCTGAGTGCTCAGAGTCTCAAAATACTAATTTCTACTAAGAGGAACCAGGGCTCCTTGAATAAATTGATAATTACAGGTATGGGTTAGGAAATAAAGATGATGAGTTTGAAATATAATATATCAAAAAACCAAAAAACTATAAAATCTAATAGACATATCAAAAGGATTCAGGAGCCAGCTTCCCCCAAATTAAGCAATGAATATATATATACTTATATTTCTATATATAATATCTGTTTATATGTAAATATTTATATAAAAATATGTATTAGTTGTATATAAATATATACACAAATACATGTATACATATATACTATCTCTCTCTCTCTCTCTTGCTCTCTCTCTCTCTCTCTCTTTCTATATATATATATATATACACATTTAAGTGATTGAAACACATAAAATTAATCCATGATTTAATAACGACACTCTAAAAGGGAGAAAAGTGAAAGAAATAAAACTTCATTTGGAAGATTCTAGGGAAACTTTACACAATTCCAAGACTAATAAAAAAAAAAAAAAAGGAAAATGTATCCCTGCATTTTCTATAAATTGGTACCTGAGATTAAAAGGAAAAAAAATCATAATGAGAAGTTTTTTAATAAAAATAATATGGCATATAAATGAAGAAGAAATAATAGAATTAGAACATTGGCATATTGAAGCTCCTAATGATTTAATATGTCTGGGCAGTATTATATACAGATGGCAATATCATGAAAAGAGAGAGACCACCAGACATTATGGGACTGCTTACAGAAATACACAACATAACATAATAAAGAAACAAATGTATAGAGAAGGGATCAGATTTGTGATTACCAGAGGCCTGGGCTGGGGAGAGGGGGAACTGGATGAAGGTGGTTAAAAAATACAAACTTGCAGTTAAAAGATAAATAAATACAAGAGGTATAATATACAACATGATTAATATAATTAACATTGCTGTGTTGTAAGAAAGTAGTGAACAGAGTAAATCCTGAGTTCTCGTCAAAAGGAAAATTTTTTTTCTTTTGTATATATATGAGATGATGGATGTTAACTAACCTTATTGCAGTAATCATTTCATGAAGTATGTAAATCAAATCATTATGCTGTATACCTTAAACTTATATAATGCTGTATGTCAATTATATCTCAATAAGACAGGAAGGAAGAAAAAAGAATCTCACCAAAAGAGAAAAATAAAATTTAAATCTGGTCAAGGCTTTAAGTCTAATTACCTTACCAATTTACAAGAAATACAGGAGTTGGATAAATAGGTTAAATCATAGTAAGAGGGCTTCCCTGGTGGCGCAGTGGTGGAGAGTCCGCTTGCCGATGCAGGGGACATGGGTTCGTGCCCCGGTCCGGGAAGATCCCACATGCCGCGGAGCGGCTGCGCCCGTGAGCCATGGCCGCTGAGCCTGCGCGTCCGGAGCCTGTGCTCCGCAATGGGAGAGGCCACAACAGTGAGAGGCCCGCATAACGCAAAAAAAAAAAAAAACAAAAAAAATCATAGTAAGAGGGAGTAATCAGCAAAATCCACATAATGGGAAACTGTATCAGAAAAGTAGTCCATTTTCTTCAACAAATACAAAAAAAGAAAAGGGAATTTATAAAATTATGAGAACATTTTTAAAATAAGAGAAAAAAGGAAACAAAATGTCAATGAAACTGAAAGGCCTAAGAGGCAAAATTACCCAGAGAATGATCAAATATTAAAGAAAGAAGGCATACATAAATAATATTATATATGTAAAAGGAATATAACTCTTCCTAGAGAAGTGAAATGTTAAAAGGAAATGTTATATAAGAAATTAATGCAAAAATTCTGAATCCTAGACAAATTTATATACTAAATATATGGACTTAAGAGAAAATAGACTATGAAAAGTTTTCTTGTCTATATTTTCCCAGGACAGGATATTTTTAGTTTTTAAGTTACCATGAATTTGGTAGGTAAAAATTAGCATTTCATATGTATGTATATTTTTCTCCTGCAGGAGAGGGAGGCTATTTCCATATATATATGCATCATCTTCTTTTATTTAATATTTTATGAATTGCTTTTTTATATACCTTGCCAAGTTTATTTGTAATAATTCTTTATAGATTAAGGTTGTTAACATTTATTACATATATTGATAATATTTTATGCCAATTTCTCATTTATCTTTTTAAAGGACTCACAAATTTAGTAACACTCCAGTTATTTATTGAAAGAAAAATTTACTTAATTCTTGATGGTTTAACTGCTCGCTCTTTGGAGATAACACAGATAGTATTAAATTAATTAAATTAAATATCTTAACTAAAATTTAACGCAGTCACTTAGTACAATGCAATCATTTAATATTCTGTTTAAACAGTGTCTTCATTGTTTAGATTTCTAGCATTGGGCTGAGGATAAGGGATATATAAAACACAATGGGATTACTTTTAAGGCCTTCTGAGGGAAACTATAAGCCAATTCCTTTAACAAAAAAATGAAGAAACACTATTGTATTTATTTTTTTATTTATTTGGCCACAGCCATGTGGCCTGCAGGATCTCAGTTCCCCAACCAGGGATTGAGCCTGGGCCCTGGCAGTGAAAGCCCAGAATCGTAATCACTAGGCCATGAGGGAACTACCTAAATCAATTCTTATAGCTTCTTTCTTGGTACAGGTCCCTTAGGCTGCGTACAGGGGTTATTCTTGTAATCTTGTGGTGAGGTGGGATGGAAAGGGATGGAACTTTTTAGGAAAAGGAGGAAATCTGTGGGTCTGCCTTAAATTGTAAAATCCTTTATGTCTGACACTAAGGTTGACTTGGGAGGTGCAGTGCAGGAGTCTTACCCAGAGGTAGAGGTAGGAGAATTGGGTATTGGTTGAGTGATTCAAATTCCTTCTGGGTGTGCAACAGCATATTAATTAATCTCTTTTTATTTTTAAGTACATGATCAACAGCATTCTAGTTACCTCAGGTGTGCAGATGGACTAGGGAAAAATGAAATATGTTGTCTAAAATTACCCTAGCTAACTCAGAAACCGTTCTGCCATAGCAGCAAATACAGAATGACAGCCAAATCTGCCATTCTTCACGAGTAACTTTTTTTTGCAAGTAACTATGAAAGACATGAACTAATATAGCTAGTTAATATTACCAACAATATTTGCATAAACTTATAGACAATTTGCAATAATAGTGTTTTTAATTTTCAAGTTATTTGTTGCAAACGTAGTGAACATCAATGTTAACATGTAAGATATCCACCTCTATTACAAATATTTGAAATCATGACGGACTTTTTATTTAAAATCTAGACCCCCAAGTACAACTACCCCAAAATTTCCCCTCCTATTTGCTTCCCTCAGAACACGGAGATACACGGATATCCATGGCTCTGATTATTTGAAACTGACATAAGATTCTTTGAAACTAGTAGAGTATGAAAAGACTGTGTGTATAGATTTATGTGTATATGTTGTCTGTGTGACATGCATGTATAATGTGCATACGTGTGTGCGTGATAGCATACCTGCGGGATCTTAATTCCCCGACCAGGGATTGAAGCCATGCTCCCTGCAGTAGAAGCGCAGAGTCTTAACCACTGGACTGTCAGGGAAGTCCCCATACATGCTTTTTGTGCATTCTGTATATATGTGTATATTGCTTCAAATTAAGTATCAACTTGGCTGCCTTCAGTGAATATTGTAAACCAACAGAAGCATCTGTTTGCTGTAATCTCTGCTCAAGAGAACCTGAGGCCAAGTTAACAGTTGCTAAAATCAAACTGTATCACAGTTATATGCAAAGATTAATCATCATGTGATATTTAAACCTCAGTGGGGCTGATACACTTTCATCAGCTGCACATGGATAATATATTTTCAACATGAAATTCTTAGCATATGAAAACAATCTCACAAAAGTCACTTGGTAAATAATCACTAGAAAATAATAGGAGAAAGAAGGATTTATATTGTTAAAGCATATTAATTTTTAATTTATGTTAACTGACACTTTAATATTTAATTACAAAAATATTTAAGTTACTGTTCTGAGACTAAACTGCTAATATCACAGATTAATTGCAGAGTGTTATTTTTACTTGTGTGTCTCATTATACTATGCGGATAAATGCGAGAAAGAAAATCTGTCCTATGGAAATTACGTTCACTCTGTTCAAGTTTTTCTATTTTAACATCTTTAGATTTATCTAGTTTTCCTATTACAAAATAATAAACTTTACTTGTAGTTCAACAAAATTATTCTTTACAAATTTAAGGTTTTACTTCTACTTACAAAGGTGTATTTTTCTAATATTGCTTTTAGAAAGGTAGTTAGATAAATCCTGCTATTCATCTGATGAGAGGTACAAAATATAGGGCTCAGAGTGAGCTGCCAGTAACTTAATGTTTTAATTTATCTCAATTTTGGCGAGTATTCTTAAAATATTGAAAGATAGAAGTATATGTTGTTTTGTTGTATAATTATTGATAGCTGTCTTTCAGTGCAGGGAAAAATGCAAAGTTTGAATAACGACTAAAAGCTACTTTCCCTAAAACATTAGAATATGCCATATGATATTTTAAAGATATTTTAAAGATATTTTGGGGGCATTTTATAAATTCTGAACTCAAATTTCAAAGTACTATAAGAAAAAGTCTACTGAATTTGTGCAAGCTTTATGTAAAAGGGGAGGGACAAGACTGGAAGAAAGAGGTATGTAAGTGTTAAGCACCAGGGATAAAGTTGAGTTTACCTCCCCGTGTTTAGCAGTTGCTCCCTCTGTCATGATGTCTATGACAGTGTAGGTTCATGTTTGTATGTTGAAAGAGATAGTGAACATATGTTCATGCACAATTGTGGGAAACTGAAAGCATTTATACTTAAAAACCATTTGCCATGTTCAATATAAATCACAAATGTCCCATATTTGCTTCCCACTCTATATGAACATGAAGAAAGTCCCAGTGGAAGCTCTGCTCTAACAGGAGCACTGGTCAAATGGTTCTTGCAACAGTAAAAAAAAAAAGAAAAAAAAAAGCCAATAAAAGTGTTATCCACAGTATAAATCAGACAGAAACTTGAGTAAAATTTACCATTGCAACATGTATGCATGTTACCCTACCAGCTTAAGAAATGGATAGCAGCCATTCAAGGGAGGAATGTGGTTCTTTAGACTTCGCTAGAGCCAACCCTAGACTCCAAGATAATGTTCTGTGGCTAAAAGGCTGAAGGGAGCCTTGCAATCCTAGGAGGATTGTAAAAAAGATGATCTACCAAATAATAATAGTATTTCTCTGCATTTTGTTATTAGTAACTTTGAAACTACTCTTCATATCCTTTACTAATATGTATGTGATGAATTAGATCTACTATGGAATATCTTGGTTTAAACAATCTGAATAAGGTGAGCACAAAAAAAATTGTGTCTCTGTCCTATAATGGCACATGTTGAAAATCATACACGAAATCACGTCTCACAATGTCTTCAAATCATTTGATTCTACAGTTTGAGACATCCTATTAAGAAGAAAATATCACAAACCACATGTGATTTTTTTCACTTTTTATTTTTGTTAAGTGGACTGCTTGAGTTCATACATTTATTGAATGTTTACTATGTGACCAAGACTATGTGGTGATTAGGAATGCAATTACAATTATATATAGTCCTGACCTATAGGAAATTACTTTCTAGTGGAACCAACTGGATTTCAACAGAATGTCAAATGTAGAGGTGCTGTGGGATTACAGGGGAGAGAAACAACCAATGAAGTATCTGTGTGGGAGGAGGTTTGAGAGAAGTGGAGGCCAGAAGGGGTAAGAGACTATGTAAATGATGTTTTGCTTAACTTGAGTTTCCTTGGATAGGTAGGAGAGACACAGATTCTGGTTGTGGCTGGCAGTCATGATTAGATGCTAATGAAATGCCATTCAGTCATGCTTCTTAATGTTATCTAGAAGACACTGACAAAAATGTCCATTTTTATATATTAGTGATTCAATTCTACTCCTATTATTAGTACTACACTGTAGATATTGTGTTTATTTCATTTAGCATAATGTCCTCAAGTTTCATCGGTGTTGTAGCATATTACAGAATATTCTTCTTTTTCAAGTCTCAATAATATTCCATTATATTTATAAACCATATTTTGCTTATTCATTCATTAGTCAATGGCCTCTTGGGTTGCTTCCATGTTTTATTTATTATGAATAATGCTGATATAAACATGAATGCACAAATATCTTGAGACCCTGTTTTCAAATCTTTGGGGTGTATACCTAGGAGGAGAATTACTGGATCATATGGGAATTCTATTTTTAATTTTTGGAAAAACTACCATACTTTCACAGTGGCTGTACCATTTTACATCCCCACCAACAGTGTCACATGGGTTTCAGTTTCCCCACATCCATACTAAAGCTTGCTGTTTTCTATTTGTATGTTGTTTGTTTGATAGTAACCATCCTATTGGGTATGAAGTGGTATCTTATTGTAGTTTTAATTTGAATTTCTTTAACAGTTAGTGATGTTGAGAACCTTTTCATATATTTATGGCCATTCATATATCATTTTTTAGGGAAATGTTTATTCAAGTTCTTTGCCCATTTTTGAATTAGGTTGTTTTGTTGCTGTTGAGTTTTGGGAGATCATCTGGGATATTAATATATTTTGGATATTAATTCCCTCTCAGATATATGATTCATTTTCTCCCATTCTGTACTTTTTATTCTGTTGATCATCTTTTAATTTTTATGAATATTTTAATTTTATGAAGTCCAATTTGTCTATTTTTTCTTTTGTTACGTCTACGTTTGGTATCATATCATTGCCAAGTCCAATGTTGTGAAGCTTTTGCCCTGTGTTTTTTTCTATAAGTTTTATTGTTTCAGATATTATATTTAGGTCTTTGATTCATTTTGAGTTAATTTTTGTATATTATGTTAAGTAAGAATCCAACTTCGTTCTTTTGTATGTGGATATTCAGTTTTCCTAGCACCATTTGTTAACATTGTCCTTTCTCCCTTGAATAGTCTTGGCTTTGAATTCCTTTAGTGCACTTTTTGTTTCATTTATTGTATGTTTCAGCTCTAGAGTTTCACGTTTTTTTTTTTTAGATTTTTCTCTTTACTGATATTTCCATTTTGTTCATACATTATTTTCTTTATTTCTCTACATCTTCCAATAGTTCTTTGAGCATCTTTAAAATGGTTGTTTTAAAATTTTGTCTGGTAGATCACCCGTCAGTTCTTTTACAGAAATAATTTCTGTGTATTAATTTTTTCATTTGAGTCAGCCATATTATTTTGTTTCTTTATATGCCTTGTGATTTTTTGTTGTTGTTGAAAACTGGGCGTTTGACTCTAATAAAGTGGTTGCTCTGGAAATCATATTCTCCCCCTTCTCCAGGGTTTTCTGGTTTTGTTTTGTTTAATTGTCATAGGCTGTCTGAGCCAAGGGTCAGCCTGAGGTGTAAATTTAAGGTCTTCTCAAATCTTTTCTGAGCCTTTCCCGGAGCATGGACAGTCATTTTCTAATTTTCCCGTATCTGAAGATGTTTTCAAATGTCTTTTCTTCCTTAAAATCTGGTTCTCAAAAGGGGAAAAAGAGAAACATAAAGTGAAGGGGTGAGAAGAAATACTCCAGCCCCTTAAATCTCCTGGAAGTCTGTCAGCTGGCGGGGGAGATACTTGCAACAGTGGAGGAGGTACAGCAGTAATGGTCGCTGGTTTCTTTGTCTCTACCTCTGTGATCAGAAGCAGGAATCAGCTATCAGATCTCTGCTATTTGGAGGACAGGATTATTTTTGCCCACTCTGGCTCCTGAAAGGTATGTGCACACTGCACCAGGAACCTGTGCTTGGCTGCCTGCTAGGGGTCTGGTGATAGGTAACATGTAGCTGCTTCTGTGCTGAAAGCTGAAATTGACCAAAGTGAACTACAACTGTCAGTCTTCCCCTGGAAGTTGCAAACCTTCAGTAGACTCCAGAGCTCCAAAACAGTATCAGAGAGATTATGCCAGTGCAATCGTTGTCTAGGTGTGGAGACAGATCCTGGGTACTTCCTACTCTACCGTCTTCCCAGAATCTTCTCTTCTAATTACTTTTGAATTTTAATTTGAAATTTATTGAAAATCTAGCATGTTACTGGCACTGTGATAGGTACTAGGATTAAAGCCTAGTTTAATAGTAGCTCAGGATACAGTGTCTACATGTATGTGGCAAAATGATGGATATCATATCATTTATCCACTAAGAATAGTATAATGAGTTACTACAGTGAATTTAGGACAGACATAATTGTTTCATCTGTTTAGAAAAGGTGGGAGTAACCTGCAGGTGAAAGCAAGCATGGTGCATAGAAATGAAGAGGATATCTGAGTTGAACCTTCATACACCAAACATATAGTGAATGTCCAAAATATTACAGGCACTGTGCTAGGTGCTAGGCTTACATGGTTTCTTTAGAAATAAACTCGTAAAACTCATAAAATATGGAGCTTGCTACAGTCTAATAAGCACCTTGAAGGGTAAATTTCTGTACCGTATTGCACTTCGAAAAATCAATTCCATTTCTGACACCAACTAATGATTCTAACACCCATTCTAATATGGAGGGAGGGAGATATTTTCCCACATCACTAATAATTCAGCAATAGTATCTGGTGTCCCACAATTTAACTCAATGTTGACACTGTCTACCTGGAGATAACATTAGATCCCACAAAATAAGGACTCAGTTGTAAAAGACTGCCCTCCCTATCCACTTTGGATGCCAATTTCAAGTCCAGGTTGTTACCTGTGTTTCTGAGCCGCTGGCTATAGATTGGAGGTTCTAAGACCTCCTCCTTGGGTTCCATTAATTTGCTAAAGCAGTTCACAGGATACAGGGAAACATTTTACTTAGTAGATTACCAATTTATTACAAAAGGTTATAACTCAGGAACAGCCAGATGGAAGAGATGCATAGGGCAAGGTATAGGGAAAGGCACCTGGGGCTTCCATGCTCTCTCCAGGCACGCCATGCTCCCAGCACCTCGTTATGTTCACCAATCTGGAAGCTCTCTGAACTCAGTCCTTTGAGTTTTTAATGGAGGCTTCATTACATAGTCATGACTGATAAAATCATTGGCTACTGGTGATTTTTTCAGTCTCCACAATCTCCAGCTCCTCTCCCTTCTCAGGAGGTCAGGGGGAGGGAAGGGTAGCAGGGCAGTGAGAGTTCCAACCCTCTAGTCACATGGTTGATTCTCCTAGCAACCAGCCCATCCTTTGGTTACCTGGGGCCTTTCCAAAAGTCACCTCACTTAGGAAACTGCAAGGGTTTTAGGACCAGAAAATGTTTCTGTGCCAGAAAAGGGAGGAAGACCAAAGATACATTTCTTATTATAAATCACAGTATCACAAAGGGTGAGTAAAATTTTATCAAGATTGATACAAATAAAAGAAAGGGAAAGCCTGTCTGGTAAAGAATACTGCTAGTATAAAGGCAAGAAGACTCCAAGTGTCCACTTTTCTCTTATTTATTAACTGACCAGTGTTGATGATGCTGAAGTCTGAAGGCATTAAGCCTTTCATTTAACACCTTTAGCCTTAGGACAAAAATTTCTAATTAGGCCGTAGTGGTTGGATGTATATTTATATTTCATTCTGTAGTAAAGAGCATTGCTTTTAAGCCTCTGTAAAGGCCTTTTTAATTTTTCTAAATGATTTGAGATCATTTGAACTAAATTAAAGATACCCACTTTGTGTTCAATAAAAAGCTGAATTGCCTGAGAGTTGTGTTTTCTTATTTGCTTCTGCTTCTCTCAAACTCTTTCCCATTTTTATTACTCCAAATTTTTGCAATCACTTGGTGGCCTTTTTTTTTATTACAATGTCATAGTTTTTCTGAGCAACTGAAGGAGAGATTCACAAAACAATCTTTTGCACCAATTCTGAAATTAGATTGAAATAAATTAATAATATAGAAAAATACATTTAAAGAATTTAAATTACTCATCCCTGAACCATCAAAGAATTCTTCTATAACTACTGAGAAAATTCTTACACTTTACCTATCTTTTGGCATGTATATTTTAGAACTAATTTGCATCAGCAAAAGCTAGGGATTTTACAGATGACTGATGCCTGTGAAAATGAGATTTCTCCCCTGAACTTGCTTTAATTAAAATGCTGCAAGTAAGGGAACATTTTAATGTGCCAATCTCCAAGTTTGGTTAGTGCTGGCTTTCTAGAAACATAGCTTTAGTTTGCATATCAAAGAACTCTTTTGCACAGGTTCTGCACTGTTTACACACTGGCTATTTAACACTCCAGGTAATTTCTTATTGAATAGTGTTGCATAAATGATGGGCAAAATGAATAAGAGGTCTTCAGCTACACACCTTTTGTTTTTGTTTTTTTTGTTGCCTCATTTTTGATATTATATAAAGTACTTGAATTGGTAATGATAAACTTCTATTTATAGGGAACTTTAGGTTGAATATAGCTTAGAGTTGAAGACCCAGAAAAGCTATATCTGAAATGACTTTTCATCTTTTTTTCACCAGAATTACAACTTTGATAAACGCCATGTCCTCCTACTCATAGTAACAGAAAAATTCTTTCTCCAAAGGTTATGTTCCCTGTAGTTTCAAATCACAGGAATGTTCATAGGCAGCTTGGTCAAGGTTATCTAATAATAACCCAGAGAGAACAATTTTATCACCTTGTGATAATTGCTTGTGGACAAAACAAGCATTGTACATTGTACCCACATTTAGTCCCCTTAACACATTATATATGTAAGTATGTGTACCCTTTAATGGCTAAAATCTATACTCATATCCATAACATTTAACTTATACATATAACTATATTTATATATATAGGTTATAAAATATAAATTATTATATTTAGATCAACAACTGATCTCAATTTCAAAAGCAGTAGCTTACTTAAATTTCCTGAAATGTGAAAACAAAAAGAAACAAATATGTCTATAGCACTATGAGTTTCAGTTTCTCTCTGTTTTGTTTTTCATCTCTATAATTAGAGAGACATTTCCGTAGAATATCTACACACATTATTGTTTAAAAAGGCAAGTAATGTTTACTGTGTACTTACTTTGTCTCCAGGACTGTTCTAAATGCTTCAATATATTAGTTTTTGGAACCCACAGAATGAACCTATAAGGTAAGTATTTTAATTGTTTTTATTTCAAAAATAAGAAAAATGAGGCACTTACTAGACGTTAACTTCTCTGTGGACATGATCCATAGAGAAGTAGTTAAGCCAAGAAATGAATCCAGACAGGCCGACTCCAGAGACTCTGCTTTTATTGCCTTAATCTTATGTTTAATGAATTGATTATTTTTCTATATATGTATTTATTTATTTCTCGACCCCCCCGCCAATAAATAAATATCAGAGATATCAGAGGCAGGATATATCTCAAGAGTTCATGTTCTTAGTCATCCTACTCTAGTGTCTGCCAGATCTGAGAGTGAAATGAGGGCTGTAATGGGAAAAGTCACAGTTAGAATGGGAACATATCCTAAATTGTGTAGAGTGGAGCTCCTACAGATGGATTCTTAGTGAGCTCTGCTTCCTCTCTCCCTCTCTCTCATATTGTATTGTGCAATAGAATACATAAGAAATGTACATACTCTTTCTATATATGTATATGAAGGATTACATAGTGAAAAACATTAAAGCTCAATTAATTAAACATTTATGGAACTGCTGAGGCCTTTTGCTTCTCTGATCCAACTTGCTCATGCTGACTTTTGTGACAATTATTTTCGTGATTTTCCTTTGTACTTTTATTAGCTATATATGTATTCCTAAACCATACAGTTTAATTTCGATTGTTTTAAACTTTATGTGAATAGAATTATTTTCATGTGTATGATTTAAAATTTTTATTTTAGTTAAAATTTATATAAATATATATATTCAATTTTTATGAGCCTATAATTTTTATGCTATTTTCATTCAGAGTTGAATCAACATTCTAATATATATTTAAAATTGATAGAAAAAAATTCCACGTTATTTATTTAATCTAGAATGTTTAAGTAGTAGTGTCTATATTTGTTTCTTAAATAATTCAAGAGAGCTTGTGCATTGAATGTTATGGTAAATAGTTCTATAAAAATTGTTTTCATCTTTTTCTTTTATGTTGATTATTTTGTACCTAGATTTGATGTGCATCAATTTTTTTATAATGTTACCCATGTGTTTTCATATTCATGTGAAATTCTAAATACTTATCTGTTAAATGTGTTCATCTACTCCCTATTTGTGAATTACACATTTTTCATTCTTAGTTTGTGATCTTATGGCAGAAATCTCTTTTATTTTAAACTCTTTGATTAAATTATCCAATAATTGAAAGGTATGTAAGCATTAATTGGGGAATAAAACTTTGATGACATTTCATAATAATAATAACATCTTGAATATTGTTAGTTTGTCTTTATTCTATAATTGCAATCTTGATGTTTATTTTGGCAACAAAAATTCTTTGAGAAATATTTTTAAATTACTACATGGCTGAAATAATTTATTCATTTATTATCTATTTATTTTTATTGCTTTGCAATAACAAAATATACCCTTTAGTATTTCTCTTTTAAACTTCATTTATCTATATTTCTATGTTGTTAAATTTTCTTAATGTTTTCTCTTTTAAAATTTGTAGCGTGGAAAGCAAAAAGATAACATTTAAACAGTGTTTAAAGTGAATTTATATTACCTTAAAACAAAATTTTGTCATTTTAGTGGAGTAATGCTTTTGGTCAGTATGACCAACATATTTATCTAAATCATTAACATTTTGTGGCTTTGCGGAATACAATTAAAAATTTGCAATATAATATTAGAACTAAAATGTATTTATTTGAAAAGATTATTTTGATACAAAAATCATTCTAAACCACTTCTAACAAGTAATCCTCTTTCCTCGTTCATAATGTTGAAGACCTGGAAGAAAGAGGGAAGCTGATATATACATAGTTTCATAGTTGCTCTGTAAATTACCTTGTTACCAAAATTACCTCTTTTCAGAACCATTTTTATTAAAATATGTATTTATCTTCAGGGAAAAAGTTAACATCTAATGCATTTTAAAATAAGTGAATAAGAGCCTCTGTCTTATAAAACACAATAGAATTCTACTTAAAATATCCTTCATTTAACTTCCAAAAGTATCAGAGGATATATCTTTTCCCAAAAGTTTAATAACATGACATCGGGAGGAATCAGGTATACAACTGCAAACTGTGTCTTATAAATTCTGCTTAGCGAGCACTTTTATCAAAAGAAATGCAAAACAGCCTTTCATTTTTCTTCACAGAATTTGTTAAGTGATGAAGGAAAAGTTAGATTTGCTTTCACTCTGGGCAAATTTGGTGAACAAGTTAGCAAGTCAAAGTCCCTATGATATGACGACTATCTTTTAAGGTACATATTTCATTACTATGATTCTCGAATTCTCTTTAAGCACATGGAATAAAATTCATTTGTTGAGTAATATTAAGTATGTGCTTGACTTTGAGTCAGGAAGAGGGATAAAAAATGTTAATGTATTTGAAGAATTAAATTTATCAAGGAGTTATTTTAAAATATAACGAAAAGGTTTGGAATGATAGTGGAACAACTAATGTATAGATGAGAATAGAAAAGAAATAGAAAGAAAAGAATACAAATAAAGGAATAGAATAGAAAGTTATGTTTATTCTTATTATGCAAGATTTTCTATTTTCATATTTTAATTGTTTATTTGAGATGGAAAATAAAAGCAGTGATTTCCCAAGGCATCAAGCGTGTTTTAAAGACTCAGCTGTCATTCCTATTATTAAAGAAGTTACTTACATAAAATCTCCTTACAAAGAAATATAGAATCATTGAGAAAGTAAATGCATAGAATGCATCTTAAGCTTTTACAGAAAATGAAATATATTCAATAGTAATAGGTAATAGACATAATTTTCTACAAATTAGCAATGATTATTTACAAGTTTAAAAGCGTGATTTTAGAGCATTATTTGTGTTTAATAAAATTTAATATTTTATTCTTTAATATTTTAAAAAGAATTACTTTATTGTAAATATTTTTTAAATATAAGAGATAAAAAAATAAACCATATCACACAGCCTAGTTAATATTTTAGAATGTATATTTCTATTTTATTTTGTGTTTGTGTGTGGGAGAGTGAGAAAGAGAGAGAGAGAGAAAGAGAGATTTGACAAATCATAACCAAGGATGTGCAATAGCAGCAAAAATATTAGATTATGTCTGGATGCTAAAGAAAGAAGAGATTAAAATATAAGAACTTCAAGTTTTTCATATATATGAGATACATAGGGTAAGATTAATAAAAAATGAACAAAAATGATTAAAAATCTCTACTGACCAGGGAACATACAAGGCCTTGAGAAAATATGTTTGTGGATAATTCTGTATCATTGAAACTCCATGCTTGAAAGGACAAGGGTAAGGAAATCAACATAGAAATTTTCATTTGAAGGTGTTTAATTGCTGTTGTCAGGAACAATTGTGAAAGAGTTGAAATGCACTGGTAGATTATTGGGTATCTTCCTCCTTGTTATCTGATTCTACAGGTGCTTTTGCACCTTTCATTGTCATTGAGATATTTTACAACTCTATAAATTGTAGATAACCTGCCCTTAGTGTAGATTATTTTTTCCATGGATGTGTAAATTATGTGTTGGAAGACAATTGCTTATTGCCATGTGGATATAAAAAGGCTTTTAACATTTTTTACTTCTCTTTTTAAATTTACTTCAGCATTTCATATTTAACTATAATTCTACTCAAAAGTTTCCTTTGAACTGGTTGCAGTTTTTACTTTCAGTCTCCCTTATTAATTAATGAGTTGAATATTTGGCATGTGAGTAATTTATATTCCTGTGAGAGTTATAGTATTACCTTCTTTAAAAATACTTTAACATTTTTGGGTGTTATTAACAGAGATGACCAGTGGATTCACCTGAAGCCAAGTAAACCGTCTTATTGGAGAAATGTACAATATGAGCTGCTTAAGCTCAGGCTTCCACAGGTGAGTTTCAAGCACAGCTAGAACTTTAACTCTGCTGATTCTTTGTTTTCTAGTACGTTTTACCCTCCTCTACTGATTTTGTTTTGTTTCTGTTTCTGCTTTGCTTATATCTAATAAGTGATTCCCCAGTTTTGCCAGTAATGGTTGGGAATTTGGTTTTTTGATGTGATCATGTGGTGATCTGTAAATGGATTAATAGATTTATAGAGATCTATTCTCTGTTGGGTTAGAGATGACAGTGAATTTGGTTTGCTAGTTTTGTCATTATTTATTTTTTGTATATTTGTCTATTTTGAGTACACATCAATCCACTGGAAAGCAGAATTACTCTTTAATATCAGGACCAATGAATTTGACCTGTGGCCAAAACTGTAATTCAAGCTATTTCTGTGCCTACATACATGGCTGTAGTTCAAAAAAGCCTTTCCTTCTCATTTTGTGACTATATAAAATTGCCCTATCTTCAGAGAATATCAGTAAATTAGATTATAAAGGAATTATTTTCTGGTTGGCTTATAGATAAATACTCCTAAAATTATCAGAAAATAAGGAAATTGAACTTATAGTACTTTAAATATATTTGAAAAATTATTCCTACAGAAACTCAGAACTGCCCTAAGAATCCATATTTAGATAAATATGAAGTAAATTAGACTAATTTAATAATTTTACCTTAATAAAAATGTTTGTTTCCTCTGATTTGTCAGTGTTAATTATAATTCAAGTCAAAAAGCTACAATTTATTCTACTTTGATTTACTTTTCCCAAACATATAGAAGTTTACTGGTGAAATAGTTAACATAAATGTGTGCTCAATTAAATAAAATCATTATTTTGACAAACTTCTTATTTCAAGGTAATTATGTTTTAGAGTATATCAGATTGAAGATTATTTTCAAGATCTTTGGGCAACTTAAATCTTTGGACTGATATTGAATGATTATCAGATACTTGTATATATTCTAGTTAATATAGAATAATTACATCAATTACAAGCATAATTTTAAAGTTATGTAATTCCTTCACATATTTATATGTTATAGAGGATATGTAATTTTGGTTCATGTCAGTGGATATCATCATTTAAAAAGCTTTAAGGGGGCTTCCCTGGTGGCGCAGTGGTTGAGAGTCCGCCTGCCGATGCAGGGGATACGGGTTCGTTCCCCGGTCCGGGAGGATCCCACATGCCGCGGAGCGTCTGGGCCCGTGAGCCATGGCTGCTGAGCCTGCGCGTCCGGAGCCTGGGCTCCGCAACGGGAGAGGCCACAACAGTGAGAGGCCCGCGTACCACACAAAAAAAAGCTTTAAGAAGCTGCATATGGAGGTCTTTGGCTGTAGAAAGTTGTTCTACATATATTTATGAATTCTACTGGAAAACCAAAATGCTTGGAATGATGAAAGATCTAAGTTATTCATCCCCCAGTTTTATCTGTGAAATAAAAGTTACTCATCGGATTAAAAGTTATAATCAAGTTAGTGGTTGATATTCTGCTTAGAATAATAGTGAAAGAAAATACACCTGTGAATGTACTTTAGATTTTCAAGGAAAAAAGAGTAGTTTTGTCATAAGGTAGCATTTCTAAGCCTTTTTTTTTTTTTTTTTTTGGCACCTTGTACCCTTTTACAACTGTTAATTATTGAGAATTGAGGACCCCAAAGATCCTGATATTTATTAAACATGAAAGCTGAGAAACGTTTAAATGTACTTATTTGTAGATTCACTTGAAGATAGGAATAATTAACACATTGCATGTCAACATGATGAACATCAAAATATTAATATAAATTTAATTTTGCTCTTACAGTTCCCCTGAGATCTATTGTCAAATAAAGTGTCAGATTGTTCCAGAATGTGAAAAAGCATAATAATGAAGGACAAAACACAGAAAGTGATATTTTTGCTTTGGTTTATAATACCTGACTCTAAAAAGAAACTATGAAATATGTTAAAATATTAGCAATTTTTTCTTTATTTCCATTAGCTTGTTTCCTTGGTTTATTGACTAATGTCTTTTCCTATAATAGGTAGAAGAGATTCTGTGTTTTATTGGAACAGTATTCTATGCTTTATGTTGATGATGTTTTACCACTGATTATTTAATGAAAAAAACAAAGAACCAGTGTTTCCTCACTTATAAAAGAGCTGAGGTTCTTTACAACCAAGTTATGTTCTGTGTGCATTTGCCACTTAAACAGATAATCAAGTATTATTTCTCAGTCACTCTTGATTCAGATCTCTTGACAAATTTTTAATTTCTGCCTTCCCCAGATCTGCTTTTATTTGGAGAAAAAAAACCTACAGAACTTTCAGGATATCTCTTACATGTAAAACTATCTTTGAAAAGTTTCTCACAGGGTCTCTGGAAAATGACAGTTTTTTCCCCCATCTTAGAGAAAGAGGTATCATAAATAGATTTGTTGGATTATTTTCATGGAAAGAGTCAAGTAAGAAGAATGACATAGACATCCTAAATTTAAATTTGAATAGATAAAATGTTATATGAATATTTCAGAAATTATCTGCTTGATGGAAAGTTTCTAGAAGTTTGCCAATGCTCTCACTGTACAGACTATGTTTTCATCTTCAAGGAAAATATTGATCAAGACTTTATGATATAATTATGTTGAGTTTTCCTTTACTTGTCAGAGTCCTAACAATGTTTTGCCTGGTATTAGGCAACAAAAATATATGTCTTCAGCCATAATTTTTCTTATTATTTATGTCTACTTGGCCATAACCTTATTTCTTTACTTTGAATGTACACATTCTAGGCTAGAGGTTTTCAGTTTGGAAAGCACATTCATCTTTCTCATAAAGTTTTATAATACTAGAGATGTCTCAAGCCTTCTCCAGAGTTACCGAATCTCTTCACCTGATATTCTTTGTATATATTTTGGTATATCTTAGAATTATTTCCTGTTTTATTTTAATATTTTTTCTTTATGAAAATTATGTTCATTTAGGCTTATAAATCAGATGCATAACATTTCTTGACTTCATTGAAAATAGGTATATTTATTATCATTAGAGATTTTTCGTCTAAATTTTTTGGGAATAATTTTACTAACTTCCTTTTTCATGCCATGGAAAAAACCTTATTTCCTTGTCAGTTGCACTAATTTTTTTTTTTTTATTTTGCAGTACACGGGCCTCTCACTGTTGTGGCCTCTCCCATTGTGGAGCACAGGCTCCGGGCGCGCAGGCTCAGCAGCCATGGCTCACAGGACTAGCTGCTCCGTGGCATGTGGGATCTTCCCAGACCGGGGCACGAACCCGTGTCCCCTGCATCGGCAGGCGGACTCTCAATCACTGCGCCACCAGGGAAGCCCAGTTGCACTAATTTTATTGTGAATTCTAATTAGACTTTTCACATTTGAAATTTATTATTAGAAAAAAATAATAGAAATACCATAGGCTTTTTGTCTGTAGCACAAATAGTATTTGTTTTACTCTGATATATGCTGGATATACTATTATGTGCTGATCAGAGTTTTATCTTAAACAAAGAAGAATAATTTCAAAGCCTCAAGGAAAAAAACAATAGCAGGTACTTTAAACTCAAATGTGGACTTTTCTTTATAGCTTCTGAGCTGACATTGTTTAGATGGTATTTAGACTATATCAGTAGACCGAATCAGAATTTTCATGATTCCTTTAAATCAAGAACATTTATGTTGGGTTCATGCTAAACCAAGATGGAGAGGAACAAGAGCTAAAAACATAGGATTGATTAAACTGGTGAAGAAAATTTATTGTGGTTATTTGCTTGTAATATTGTTTATATTGTCTTAATGTTCTATTATTCATGTATGTAAGGAAGCTCTTTTAAAGCTACCCCATTAAGTGAAGTGACTTTGCTTTTGTAAACTGAAATGACACACCCTGACATCCCAGAAATCATAAACACTTATAAAATCTAATTACTTTTCGTGGCAATATATTTATTTGCTTAGGTTCACTAAGCATCTTTTTTTTTCCATGATATAATTGGACAAATTGATCATGTGGCTAAGGTCTTAGTGGAGTATCATATTTAAAATGATGTTCATTTAATCAGTTATGACCAGCACTTTAAGGAACTAACTTTGGCTGTACTTACAGAGTAAATGCCTACAAAACCCTCCTAGAAAAATTGTCCTGGTGCCTTGCAAATTGTCCTGGTGCCTTGCTTATAGGAGTCCTAGCCTGATGGTTAGTAAGGAAGGTCACCTTTTGGACCAGGAAATTTAGAATATTTTGCGAACCCCTAGAATAGAAAGATTCATCCCAACTTGAGAGTAAATTAGGTGAAATTTTTTTTTTTTTTTTTTTTGTGGTATGCGGGCCTCTCCCTGTTGTGGCCTCTCCCATTGCGGAACACAGGCTCCGGACGTGCAGGCTCAGCGGCCATGGCTCACGGGCCCAGCCGCTCCGCGGCATGTGGGATCTTCCCAAACCGGGGCACGAACCCGTGTCCCCTGCATCGGCAGGCAGACTCTCAACCACTGCGCCACCAGGGAAGCCCTAGGTGAAATTTGGTAGAGTTTCTTGGACTTGTTTTCTGGCCTCAAACAAAAGAAACTTTATAAATTCAATCTTAGATTCTTTATGGAAACTTCTAGACAGAAGTTAATTTTGCAGACATTAATTATTCAATACTGTATAACTCTAGACTTAAAATATAGTCTCAAGGAAGTCTATACAATTAATCAACACTCTTGCAGCAACTTATGTAAAAAATCAGTCCAAATCAAATGAGACAGGCTGATTTTTGGATTAAAAAATTATTTATTAGAAATTATCATAATCACAGGGAAGAGTTGGTGCTGTAAAGAAAAAAATTTTTTAAGATTTTGAAACAGAGAAAAAAATTCTGGGCTTGCTTTTTTCTTTTCTGGGTCACCTGATTCCACGGAGACTCTGCACTTTGCTTTTGAGCTATTCCACTATCAGTTGTCTTATTAGCTATTCTACTGCCAGTTGTAGAAAACTGAGAGTAGTGCAAATGATTTCTTTACATAGAAATTAAAATTGTATCTAATCAAATGCCCTGTGGATATTGACCAGTTTCATGAATTTTTGCATCTATTTGTAAATTCATTCCAGCATTCTTCATCTGACTGTACAAGTACTGTACTTTGAATTCTACTCTGAAACAGTTGAAATATTAATGAATTAAATACATCTTTGATGCTTGAACCATTCCTATTTGTATGAACATCATTATGATGAACAGACTCTAAGGTAAGCACCCCCCTCCCATGATTTCCCAGCTCCTAGGGTCCACACCATTGTGTAATACCCTCACATTGAGTGCAGGCAGTATGTATAAATTGCTTCTACCCAACAGAATGTGGCACTTCTGTGGGGATATAGAGATGTCACTCCCTTCATTACATGATATATAAGACTTCATCTTAGACTACAGTGAAAGATTATCCTTGCAGGTTTGAGGAAATAAGCAGCTATGTTGAGGAAGTCTTTGTGGCAGAAAAACTGGGTGGGGCCACAAGGAACTATGAGTGGCCTCTAGGACCTAAATGTGGCCTCTAGCAGACAGATAGCAAAAAGCTGAAGCACCCAGTCATGCAAACACAAAGCAATTACTTCTCCCAATAATCTGGATGCTTAGAAGTTATTCTTCCCCATTCTAGCCTCCAGATGAAAACTCAGTTTGGCCAATACCTTGATTGAATCCTTGTGAGACACTGAGCAGAGGATGCAGCCATACTATGCCAAGACTCCAGATCAGAAACTATGAGATGATAAATCTGTGTGTTATTTTAAGCCACAAAATTTGTGGTAATTGGTTACATATGCAGCAATACTGAGCAACTTATATAGTCATGATTTTACCTTTTGTTTTTAGTTATTCTTTAATAATGTGAATTGGTATAGTTAAATTGCAATTGCTACTGTGCATGTAGACAAAAAGAACAGAAAATATATGGTAGATCAATTATTTCTGCACTGCAAAGCAAATGTCTTAATATGGCATGATTGTTCCTGTTTTACTAAGAAGGTAACCAACAAAACTGGAACTAGGTACCCCAGGCATATGTGGCTACACCCTACAGTAAGCAACAAAGTTTAGGAGAATTGTACAATTCTGAGAGATATTTTTCAAAGGATTTATTTTCTTTTTTAACTTGTAGTTGAAAAAAAATTTATCCTGTACCAGGAAGGAGGAAGGCCATAATCAATTGACCATATGGTATACTGGCTTTTTTAAAAATAGAGCAGAAACTGCTGAAGGCTAAAGCAATTCATAAATTATATTCTTCTTGTGGGAATACCATGGATCTGATGCATTCCTTATTTATTATATTCAGCTTTAAAGTTAAGAGAAGATTTACAAAACACTTAGAAGAAAAGATAGATACATTTAAAAAATTAGTACATAAGGATTGTGTTCTATTGAAGGACTTGCTGAGTACTAAAATTAACTAATTATAGAATTATGTTGTTACAGCTCTTAAAATATGGTAACAAATATTGAATAATATAACATTTCTGAAATAAAATATAAGTAATATAAAATGATTACCTCTGAAATATTATATCATATTTTTCAATATGAGGAAGAGATATAAAGTTATGGGGAAATAAAAAACATGCTAATTGATTAACCTTAACAAGAGAAAGTAAATGGATTTAATTTATTCCTGAATAGGTCATTAGAAAAATCTTTAAGGCAGAATATAGTGGAATTAAAACTTAAATATATTATCTAAATCATTAGTGAAGTTCATAAGCCATCATCCACACACTAAAAATTCCATGATTTATAAAATCTTCCTAGCAATACTGAGCAACTTATATAGTCATGATTTTACTTTTTTTTTTTAGTTATTAATAATGTGAATTGGTATAATTAAATTGTAATTACGACTGTGAATCAAGTTTTTTTGTCATTGACTTTTTAAAATTCTCTGAAGTTTAAAGAATGGGATGATTTCAGAGGACAGTAAGCATTAAATGTAGGGAAGCTGTGAGGTAATATAGATATTAGAATAATCTATTGCGACAACAGAAAAGAGAAAACTAAACTCACCGTACAAAGTTTAGAGACTTAAACCATTCAAGACAATGTGTAAAACATTTTTTGCCAGCTGACTTACTGAGTTTATTTCAATTATTTTTGAATATTTTACTGTTTATGATTAATGTTGTCTTTATAGTAGAATATCTTTGCAAATTTACCTCATTAATATTCAGGAATAAATATACTAACATTATTTGCTCTGCGGGCCTCTCACTGCCGTGACCCCTCCCGTTGCGGAGCACAGGCCCCGGATGCGCAGGCCCAGCGGCAATGGCTCATGGGCCCAGCTGCTCCGCAGCACGTGGCATCCTCCCGCACCGGGGCACGAACCCGTGTCCCCTGCATCGGCAGGCGGACTCCCAACCACTGCGCCACCAGGGAAGCCCTCTTCTGTGTTTTTATACATGTATAGGTTTTGCACTGGTAATACCAGTGGTGATTTTTTTAATCAGAAAATAACTAATACAAAGTACTAGATAATTCTAACTGTCAATGCTTGTGTATTTCCTTTCTTCCCAATGACATTCAGTGCTGTTGTCAAAGTGATCACTTTTTCTGTCTCTTCACTCTTCATTTTGCATTTCATGGTGTAACATCTCCTTTCCAGCACAGCACTAATATTGGCACCCCTTCTGGTAACTAACCCCTTAGCCTGACCTGAAGTCTTTCTCGTTAGATGAAACTGTTAAAGATTGCATCTTTTCTGAGTTCAGAGCAACACTGGTTTGCTCACTAAGTATTTGTGGAATTAATAAAACCATTTCATGCTCCTGATTCTTACTTGCAGACACAGTAGCAGCACAGGCGCTTTTATCTTCCCTAATCTACTCTTTCTCATCCAGCATGTCCTTTGTCTTCAGAGCCTGTCAGCATACAAGGTAGAGACAAAGATCATGCAACCACAGTGCTGGAGATGTCTGAAATCGTTTTCTAAATTGTGTAATTATTTTTGCTCCAAAATATCTTGCTGACTTCTTGCACTTTGTTGATAGTTAGTTTTCTTTTTTCTCCATGTAAGTTTTGAATATAAGGATGATTTTAATGATAAATGATTGATTTTTCTCTCATCTACCCTAAAATATATATTCCTTACCATCCTTATCTTAGGAATGAGGTTTGTGAGTCCCAAGGAAGGACAGGAGACCTGCTTCTCTATTACAGGAATTGCCATCCTCCTGATGACTTATAATGTCAGGATAGATGCATATCTGTTCACTGAGCCTGGGCCATTTTGGATATAGAGATGGTTAAGGATTACACCAAACTTTGCACCGTGTTTGAAATAGTGCAGGGGATCCAACTCTTTTCTATCTAATTAAATGCACAAAGACTCAAATCTAAATACCTTATGGTTTCTTTCCCCCCCCCCCTTTTTTCCTGAATTATTATTACAGCTTTGTTAGAAAATGTGATTTGGCAGAACAAGTGCTAGTGTTGTTCCAGACAAAAGACCAGAGCATTAAGATTTGTGTTTATGACAAATAAAAACAGGAACTAAAAGAAGAACTCTGGATAAATGAATCCTCAGAGATCAGAAATGATTTGTCAGCTAAGAAAGGGAAAGAGGAACATTGATGCATACCATCAGGGACTGTAATTGTACTTTTTTTCAGTTTGTTTAATCTATACCACTTTCCCCCTCCCTTCCTAGATTACTTTGAATCATATCCAATGAATCATCACTTTAACTGAAGATATTCAGTAGGTATCCCTAAATAACATGCACTCTTAAAAAACACATCACTATAAATCTAAAATTAACACTAATTTTTAATGTCTTCAAGTATTAACTTCCCACATTTCTTTATATTTTTAAGTATTTTTAAAAATTGTAGTAAAATATACATAAAATTTAACATTTTAAACATCTTAAAATGTATAGTTCAGTGGCATTAAGTAGATTTATATTGTTTTACAACCATTACCATCATTATTCTCTGAAACTTTTTCATCAAATACCTATTTTTAAAAATTGTTTGAATCATTATTCAAACAATTTTCATATATTATGACTTGGAAAAATGACTCAAATGTTGTTTAATATTTCAAGTTCCCATATATCTCTTTTTTTCTTGAAATATTTTATTGAAGAAAACAGTTCATAAATCTTATAAGAATCGTATTCTCATATCATATTCATACATGGATGATTGTAGACACAAACTAATTTCTTATGACTTTGTAGTTAGAATTAAAGTTTTTACAGTACTCACATTTAATTATTATTATTATTTTTATTTTTATTTTTTTTGCGGTGCACGGGCCCCTCACTGTTGTGGTCTCTCCCGCTGCAGAGCACAGGCTCCGGATGCGCAGGCTCAGCGGCCACGGCTCATGGGCCCAGACGCTCTGCGGCACATGGGATCCTCCCGGACCGGGGCATGAACCCGTGTCCCCTGCATCGGCAGGCGGACTCCCAACCACTGCGCCACCAGGGAAGCCCACATTTAATTATTTTTGACAAGACTGCCTCATATAAAATTCTATGTACTTCCATTCAGGATTGTGATGGTTAACTTTATGTCAACATGACTGGGCCACAAAGTAACCAGATATTTGATAAAACATTAATCTGGGTGTGCCTGTGAGAGTATTTGTGGATGAGATCATGGTAGACTAAATAAAGGGGATTGTCCTCCCCAGTGTGAGTGAGCCTTATCTAATCAGTTAAAGCCTGAGTAGAATAAAAAGGCTGACTCTTCCATGAGTAAGAGAGAATTCTTCTTGTCTGACTGAGCAGGAATATTGATCTTTTTCTATCTTCAGACTGGAACTGAAACATCAACACTTTTTGTATTCCAAGCTTGCTGGATTTCAGATTGGAACTTATACCATTGGCTCTCCTCATTCTTGGACCTTTGGACTCAGGCTAGAACTAAACCATCAGCTCTCTCCTGAGGTCTTGGAACTTCTCAACTTCCATAGTCATGTGAACTAATTCCTTGTAATAAATCTTTGTTGATATATATATCATGTTGATTCTGTTTTTCCAGAGAATCCTGACCAACACCAGGGATACATATGTCTGGTTGCCTTTGCTTTTGTGACATTACCACTAATGATAATTATTAGATCTCTTAATTAAGGATTGCAAAATAGAGATATTCTAATTCTTATTTGATTACTTATGTAATATTTCTATAATTAGAAACTTTCACTGACCAAAAATTTATTTATCCTTATGTTCTGAACTATCAGAATGACAAATAAATGAAGAGCAAAGGAAACAATCAACAAAATATAAAGGCAACTTACAAAACTGGGAGAAAATCTTTGCAAACCACATATCTGATAAGAGATTCACATCCAAAATATATAAAGAACTAATACAACTCAGTGGCAAAAAAAAAAAAGACATTTTTTTCCAAATAAGACATACAAATGGATAACAGGTGCATGAAAGGGTGCTCAGCATCATTCATAATCAGGGAATTGCAAATCAAACCCAAAATGAGATATCTTCTTAAAGATAGATATAAAGATGATGTTAGAATGGCTATCATCAAAAAGAAAAGAGATAACATTATGTATCACATTACATATATTTGTACAACATGGATGGACCATGAGGGCATTGTGCTAAGTGAAATAAGCCAGGCAGATAAAGACAAAACAGTTACGGTATCACTTATATGTAGTATTTTTTAAAAAGATGAACTCATAGAAACAGAGTAGAAAAGTGGTTGACAAGAACTGAGAGGTGAGGGAAATAGAAGTTAGGAAAAGGATACAAACTTTCAGTGATGAGGAAAAAAAGGCACATATAAGAAGTTTAGCTTCCATTACCCTTTACTTTTTTTTGCTTCCCCAGAAAGATTATTTAAACATATTTATCATTTATTTTTCAATTTTTTAAATATAACATTGTGTAGCATACTACACATTCCATCTTGTTTTTTTCACTGCAGTACATTATGAAGAATACTGCATAGTATTATAAAAATGTGTAACTCATCTGGAAAATATCTTCATAGAAAGGTTTTTGAGGAAGTAATATACTTGAAATTGGTCTTTAGAACTGACAACTGTGAGTGGAAAAAAATGGAAGAGTCAAAGTCTAAGTATGTGGAGGTCAGTTAGAAAGGTACTACATTTGTCTAGATGAAAAGATGAAAAACTTGAAATAGGTAGAGATGGCTAGAAATGAAGAGGCACAAAGTTAGAGTAGATGGTTTTGGAAACTTATCAGATAGGGATAGTAAAAAAGAGACATTACCTAACATAATTTCAAGTTTGCAAAATAGGGTGACTGAGAGAATTATGGTGACATGAAAATGAGTGAGAAATGCATGAAACAGTACTTACTGAAATTAGAATATTATACATTCAACATTCAATTTTGAATCTATTTTGTTTTGTGATTACACCTGCCATATTGTCTAATGGTTTGTGAAAATGAAAGATAAGACTGGAGAAAAGTCAGACCTAGAGACATACAAATTCATTTTATTTACATAAAGGGAGAGATCAATACAAGAGATTGAAGAGAATGCCAATGAAAATAGTTCAGAGCATGGAGTAGACATAAAAAAATGAGAAAGAAATGAAAAACAATGTATCATAGAATCAAATGAGGCAAAAGAAGGAAGCAAGTATTAGACCGAAATATATTTCGATCAATGTTTGAATGTAATGTACAATAAATTTTTAAATAATTTTTAGTCTATAGAAGTCAAGTGGCCATTTGGTATCAGTCGTGTTTGTATCCATTTGGAAGAAATATTCAGAAAATCATATTGTAGTTATATTGTACTTATTTATGTGAACATAGAGCATTTACTTGTCAAATGAGATTTATCCCCTTTGTAGTCATTTAAGGAACTTAAAATCCACGATGCTATAGAGCATATTTTACAAGGAAAGTTCTCACTTTATTTTTGTTTCTACATGAGTCTCATATGGAGGACAAACTGTTCCTACTGACATATGGAAAACTTGGTAATATATATCATAATAATTGGAAAAAGTCAAAATGAAACAGAAGGAATATGACACAAAAAGTTTTTTACCTATGTTTCACAGGGAGTGTAAAGTTGTAGCTGAGACAATTAGAAGTTTGTTACCTAGACATAAAATGCACAATGACTAAAAAGTACCTTTTAGAGTATAAATGCTGCATAGAAATTTGCAGTTAAATATATTACTAGTTTTCTTCCTAAATTTAATTCCAGAACTATAGTTCCTTGCAAATATGTATAACATGTTTAGATTAAGGTACAATTGTATTAGAAATATGTTCTGATTATTTTACTTAATACCTTAAAAACTTTGTTTTTATGCTAACATATTTATGATAATTCCATGGCATCAATAAAATAATAATGCCTTATCATGATTTAAATATAATGTAACTATATCCAAGACATTATATAAATTTCTGTGACTATATTTGTCTTATAGAATATAAGGCTAAAAATTACTCAGCTTTCTAATTAACATGAATGTTCTCTGGAGCCTTGAGAATATTTTCCCAAATGATTTTTGCATATACAGCTACTTGCTCTATAATTATGAGGTTTGTTTCAATGAGTGGTACCTTTTAAAATTTGAAGTGCTGCTATAAAGCATGAAAAATACAGATCACAAAACTATTTGTTTATAAAAAGAAAATGGTATTATAAAAACATTTGAAACAACTATATATTTCATATTAATTTCATCTGTTGTATTTAAGTATCCACTTATTCAAAATTTTCAGTGTAAACTAAAGTTGTTAAGTGAAAAATATACAGTATCCTTTCTTAATGAAGGAAACATAAATGGTTGGTGAGGCTTAAAAACAATGTAGAAAAATAAAGCAGAAGGAGTAGCTTGAATAGCCAAAAAGTCTCTCGGCTGATATCCAGTATGAGACTTATATAAACCAGTCTTTGGCAGAGCATCCTTAGGTTGTTTGCATAATATTCATTGCGTTGAAGCTGAACCTCTAGATGCAGGAGTAAATTTTTCTTATGCATCTGCTGCAATGCACTGATGTTGAATAAGTTTTAATTTCTAAAAGTCATATAAATGTCTCTAGGTTAGAAGTAAACTGCTTGTCAGAAACAAAAAACACACATGAATATTACCTAGACTCAGTACAAATATAATATTTTTGAAGGATTTTAAACTGTGTCCACAAAATGCCTAATAAAATAGGTGTCCCCAAATCAGACCATAATAGAATAAAAATATGCAAGGTATTTGTCAACAATTAATGAGATATATAATTATAAATAAGGTTAAAGAATAATGTTCTGCATACAAAAGTACTTATGACCCATAATGAGTAGAAGACTGATATGAATTGAAACAGGTGAAAAATAATATAAAGAATAATACAGTATTTCAATGTTAGTCATAAATTAAGAATTTGTTCTGTTTTCATTGTATTATTACATTGTGAGTCTCATATGCTATAAATGGGGCTTCGCATGCAATTACAGGATAAAAAAGAATTTTGGTCTTATAATGAAACTGACAAATATCCATCAACTCTATTTCTTCAGTAAATTATTTTATCTGCTTCAATAGAAAACACACAAAAATATTTTAAGTTAAGTTTGGAGCATTTTCCCCAAATTATGTATTGTGGATCTCCTGCCCCACTGATGAATTAAGGTCAAATAACTTTGATATACTGCCTGCAGTAGCCCCCGTTTAGAAATTTGCAATGTATTATATTTGCATGTGAAAGGTCAGAGAATCTATGTTAAAAATCCTGTTCATTTTTTAAACATTGTGTTTAAACAGAATATAAACACAGAACCTCCATAAATGTTTCAAGAACTAGTTATTTGAATATAATTTGGAAAATATGGAGGTAGAAATTACCCATGTTTTAATTATCTTCTTAACCTGTAATGCCAAAACTATCCTAAGTTTTTGGCTAATTCTAGCTAAGGCTTTCCTGTACTTCAGAATGAACTTAGATCATCTATCTCCCTTTCCAAAAACTTGTGTTCTTTCTGACTCTATCATTTCTAGTCTTCTGATTATCTTTTCTAGATCTTTTTCTGTAGGCACTGAGTGCAACTGGCCAATTATTAATATTTTATGCAATTTGTTCTAGAGACTGTCCTCTCAAATGTATATATCTAGTTCCAGGAAACTCTTCTCTCAACTATTCAGTTTAAAATATTGTATGCTACATAACCTTATGCAAATATTGTATATTCTAATTTTATTATAATTACTTAGGATTTATATTATAAATTTTCAAAACACTAAGACATCTTTTGCTTTTTGATTTTGCTTTCCTGATTTGTGTACTGAACAAATATCCATAAAGCACTTAAAGCATTTTAGGAAAAAGGTACATTATAAGTAATAATTTGTGAAATAAAGCTCTTCATTTGTAGACTGTCAAGAAACACGTACTATAATTTATAATGTATTTATAAAAGACATATTATCCATTAAATTCACCTACTGATATTTACTAGGGTATACTTCAACAAATGAGAAAAAAATTCTCATGACCAGCGCATCTTAAAAGTGAAGACAGTTGAAACATGAGGGTGGGAAAAGTTCTGATACAAAGGAACAAAAGGAGAGAGAGAATATAGTAAGAAATACTCAGAGGTATAAATTTCATTTAAAATCGTGGCATTTTCAAGATATCAAAAAGTAAATTTCACTTTACAGTGCTTAACACAATTATTAGTAATTTTAAATTCAACGATTTTGGTTATCTTCTAACATATTTTTAATATCTCCTAAGTTATAACAAGCTTTAAATATATGCACCCACAGCTTTTGGGGAAAAAATAAACTTATGCTAGTAGAAAGATCCAGTTTGAAGGAACTTTCCCTTTAAATATTTCTTTGTAGATGTGTTTTTTTCCTTTTCTTTTAAAACTCCCTGTGGTAAAAATTTAACATGCTTCAGCTAGCAACACAGTTACTGAAAAAGATGTGTAAAACGTTTATCCTCAATGCACTATGGATGGAACATTGATCTTAAAGTCTCTGAGGAAAATATATAATGGGGTTCATGTAATTTAATTGGTTCTAAAGTTGATATCAGAATGTATAATCCACTTTTTAAATAAATGCCATGGGAATTTGAGTTTTAAAAGAAACTTATTTTATATTTAAAAAATTTATCCTACTGAACAACGTATTTTTTTTCTCTCTCTTAGATTCTGCTGCTTTCCATGGAAGTATTAAACTGTGTAAAATTAAACTATACAGTTGTCCCTCAGTATCTGCAGGGGATTGGTTCCAGAACCTCCCACAGGTACCAAAAACCACTGAAGCTCAACTCTTTTATATAAAATGGCATAGTATTTGCATATAACCTTCACATATTCTCCCATATACTTTAAATCATCTTGTATTGCTTTTTGAAACTTTTTGAAATAAAAAATTTTTTCTTGCTTTTATCCATGGCTGGTTAAATCTGCAGATGCAGAACCTGCAGATACAGAAGGCTGCCTTTATAATATTGAACTATATTTTACATATAGTTTGTATAATTTTTGTTTTCAATACTTAGGACAATTTACAATGAATTATCAGATTTTCTCTAAAAAATAAATGGTACTTGAATACAAAAAAATTAAAATTCAAAGAATTTGTCACATAAATTTTGGAGAATAAATAACATATATTTGATAAAACTCTAAACAGAAATATTAAAAATATTGTGATCTTCTGTTTATAAAACCAAATGCATGTAATAAAGTTGGCCAGAAAAATCAGGCACTAGCATAAGAAATGTCTCTTAATAATTTCTGCACTGATATCAGCAATGTGCCACAAACAGAACTTTGTACCTCTGATATTACTAAGAATTTTCGAAAGGAAAGACCAATTCCTTACAAACTAAGATAATTAATGATAATCAATTAGAGCAGCTATGGATGAAGTTCACCCTTCTTTTTTGTTTTTCAATTAGAAATGTTATTCCAAAAGAAATAACTATGATTTTTAATAATTTATCATTTGAAAGGTATATAACAAAAGTAAAATTTAGAAATATCAAACTTTTTAGAATATTTATATATCAAAATAATCTATTTGAAATTATATAACCATCCATATATGGAATTCTTAGTTATTCAAGAAAGATTATAACTGACAGTTTTTACAGTCCACTAGATTCTTACTGACTCAGCTTCAGGAAACATCATTTATATTTCTAGTATATATATATATATATATATATATATATATATATATATATATAGTCACTAACCCTAAATAACTCACTATGCAGTGGGAGAGACAGGTTATATACAATGTGACACATGAAGACCTGTGGAATGAATGAAACATTATAGGGACATTTGCATTGTAGAAAATAATGGACTGGTTGGAAACCAAAAAGGTGCTATGATTTTGTAAAATAATAGAAAGTTTTCTGACCTTAAAGTAGAATTTCTTTTGTAGAAAAAGAATTGAGCCTACAGGACATATCTTGTCCTTTAATGAATAATGACCATAAAGACCTTAACAATCCCTTCAGCTTGACCAAACTTTAGACAGGCTTCTTCCTGACTCTAGGACCCTGATCCTATTTTTCCTAAATCCTTACTTTAGAAAACTTGCGATTGCAAGTTCTTTCTCTGCCCTTAGGTGATTTAACTCTTTTTAAAAGCTTCTTACCAATTTTATAACCCAGAACTGTCTTTTTCAAGGATCCTAGAGCCATCCCTTTGAAAAGTAATCCTCAAGGGAAGTAGTGCCCTATCTTTCAGTCTCTGTGGAAGAATAGGAACCTAACTTCAGAGGGTGTCTCACTCTAGACTGTAAAACTACCTCCTTCTTCAGGTAACTATCATGAAAATATGAGACAGTTTTTTTTTTTTTTTTTTGCGGTACGTGGGCCTCTCACTGTTGTGGCCTCTCCCATCGCGGAGCACAGGCTCCGGACGCGCAGGCTCAGTGGCCATGGCTCACGGGCCTAGCTGCTCCACGGCATGTGGGATCTTCCCGGACTGGGGCATGAACCCATGTCCTCTGCATCGACAGGCAGACTCTCAACCACTGCGCCACCAGGGAAGCCCGAGACAGTTTATTTTTATCGTGGGTAAAGACAATTAGCAAACACAGGTGGCCTATGATCCCTCCACCACAGCTCTTAATCGTCTCTCACCCTTTATTTCAGTGGAGCTGAATTTCCACAACTGGCTTATGCTCTCTTCCCTATTGCTGGCAATATTAAAATAAAATCAACTTCTGTTACCTTGCGTGGCACAATGTTTTCTTTAGCAATAGGATTAGCTAATAAAGTGCCAAATACTTTTCTTTATACATCATTTTAAACTATAAAGATGTCCAAAGCTTGAACAAGTTATGTCATAGCAAAGCAGAAATTAAAAGAATGAATATAAATCTTGGTAAAACTGTGCCATTATTTTGGCTTAATCCCTCTGTTAAAATTAATAATGGAGGAGAGATATACAAAGGAAGATAAAAGTATATTTTTAGACAAAGGCGATGACTGTAACCATTCATGTTTTTCTACTTATGCGTTTGTCTATTCAACAAATAGCTGTGTATACACAAAGATATAAAGTCCTTTACACACCTGAAGTCATTTTCCACTTAATATACAATCATACACAATAAGACACATTTAAATAATACTTTAAATCAGCAGATAAGTGAATAATACAGGTCACAACATTTGAAAGTTTCAGCACATGGCATTAGAATTTAGAAAAAAGATTTGTGAAAAAGTAGAAATTATTTGGGTCTTGAACTCTAAGAAGAAATTAGAAAAGTGGATAAAAGGGGAAAGTATATTCAAGAATACAAATTAAAAATTGTTTGAATTGAGGCTGACCACAGTGCATTTTATGTACTACCTAGAAGGAGGAAAGGGAATGAGGAGAGATTTTGGGAGTCTTTAAAGAAAGTGGGTTTAGTCACATATAGCAAAATATAAAAATATGTCTCCATAGGTAGACTTAAGGTATGGAATCAGATTAGTGTAGTGAGAGTGCTGGACTCTGTGATTGGGAAGGATAAGAGAGGGTAGAGTATAGTGAAGTGTGTTATATTTCAACTTCTGCAAGCATTACAGCATGCTCACTACCAAAATTTAGTTTAGAAAGGTTACCATACAGTTGACTTCATTTATGCATTTCACCTCCCCACACCCCTCTTACCCTCTGGTAACCACTACTCTGTTCTCTGTATGTATGTTTTTGTTTATTTGTTTTAACATATTCCACAAATGAGTTAAATCCTACAGTATTTGTCATTCTCTGTCTGATTTATTTAACTTAGTCTAATACCCTCAAGTTTTATCCATGTTGTCACAAATGAGAAGGTTTCATCTGTTTTTTTATGACTGAGAAGTATTCCATTATATACATACACCACATCTCCTTTATCCACTCATCTGTCAATGCTGATGGGCACTGAGGTTGTTTCCATATCTTGGCTCTTATAAATAATGCTGCAGTGAACTCGGGGGTGCACTTATCTTTTTAAATCATTGTTTTCATATTCTTTGAATGACCCCAGAGTAGAATAGCTGGATAGTGTGGTAGTTCAATTTTTAATTTTTTGAGGAATTTTAATGTTGTTTTCCATGGTGGCTGCACCAATTTACATTCCCATCTACAATTTATGAACATTCCATTTTCTTCCTCTCTAGCACTTGCTATTCTTGCCTTTTTGATAATAGCCACTCTAATGAGCATGAGGTAATATCTAATTATGGTTTTTGATTTGCATTTCCCTAATAATTAGTGATGTTGAATATATTTTCTTGTGCCTGTTGATATCTATATGCCTTTAGGAAAATGTCTCTTCAGCTCCACTGCCCATTTTTTAATGGGGTTGTTTGCTTTTTGTTGTTGTTTAATTGTATGAGTTTTTAATATATTTTGTATAGTAACTCCTTATCTGATATATGATAAATATATGATATTTATCTTCTCCCATTTGATAGGTTGTCTTTTTGTTTTGTTGATAGTTTCCTTTGCGGTACAGAAGCTTTTTAGTTTGACGTAGTCCCATTCGTTAATTTTTGCTTTTGTTTCCCTTGCCAGAAAGATACTGCTAAGAAAGACAAAGAGCATATGTCAAAGAGCATACTTACTGCCTATGTTTTCTTCTAGGAGTTTTATGGTTTCAGGTGTTACATCTCAGCCTTTAATTCATTTTGGGTTGATTTTTGTGTATGGTGTAAGATAGTGATCTAATTTCATTATTTGCACGTGGCTATCCAGTTTCCCCAACACTTGTGCTAATTCTGGTTTTATTTGAGAATGGGCATTTTCCATCCTCCACTACCTCTGCCAGAGTTGTCACCTGATGCCCTCACCGTTGCTGCTTGTGCCTCTCAGTCATTGGTTCCTTGCTGCTGCTGGTTTTACTAGTGTCACCACCTTGGGTATTGGAAGGGTGGTCACCTCCCTTCTGTCTAGAGTCTCCTGGGTCTCAGGCTCCACCGCTGCAGGGGGAAAGAGAGGGTGGTAAGGGAGCCAGGTTACAGGAGCCTCTGCCATGTCTGGGGTTGTCAGATTTGCAGGTGCCATTGCTGTGGGCAGGGGGCCTAGGGTTGTGGGTGCCTCCATGGCTGGAGGGATGTGGTCTCAGGCCCCACTTTCACTGTTGCCTGGTTCTCTGTAGGCATGGGTGCCCCTGTGGCCAGGAGGATGGAGTCATATGCACCACTTTGCCTGATGTTACCTGGTTCTCTGGGGCTGTGCCCTCAGCTGCTGAAGCTGGGTGGCTGGTACTTCAGGCACTGCCTCCACTTTCCCCTAGTTCTACCTCCTCTGTGTGTTCTAGCCACCCCCGCCTACACCTTTGGATGCACAGATGTGTGCAATTCTCTGGCATCCTGGTGTGTTTGGCGAATCTTTGTTGAATTATAGATGTTTTACTGGTTGTAGATTAAAGAGGAGAGACAAAGGGAGTGTCATTTGCCGTCATGATGCTGAGGTCACCCTTAGATTTCTTTTTATATGGGAAAATCAACCATTTATTTGTTATATATAATGTAAAAATTTCACCCAATTAGTCATTTTCTTTGAACTTTGCCTCTTTTAGTTTTTTGTTTTTGCTTTTGGTCATGCAGAAGTTTCTGTTTTATTTTTATATGGCATAAAAAATAAAACTGCAATAAAAATCACACGTAGATTTTGAGCCAGAACTTTAAAGCTTTCCCAACATTCAAGATATAAAGAAATATATCCAGGGTTTTGTCTATACTTTCAAATATATTTTGACATTCAGATCTTTGATCAAATTTGTTTCATTTAGCAGTGTAAGCAGTTATATTTTGATCCAATTGTCAAAATGGCTCTATAGTTTGTCCAAAACTTTTAGTAAAAAGATTTTTCCCAGTGATTTGAAATGCCACCTCTATTGTACAGTAAAGGTCCATGTACTTTTATTTGATGTTTTATTCTGTTCTAAATATATAACATTACACAAGTCAGCATGATAATGTTTTAATTGTAAAGACTTTACAGTATGTTATTCTAGTTCCCCATATTTAATAGTATTTTCAGTTAATATTGAATGTTTATGTTTTCCATATGAGCTTTAGGATAAATTTGTCTAGCTCCAGAGAAAGAAATAGTTGGTGTTTTTATTGGTGTTGTTGTTGTAATCATTATTATTTCAATACTACTGAGTCAGTGTAAAAGTTTATCTGGATCAAAATTCTTTTGGGTTGTGTTTGATTATTTTGTGAGTGGAGCTAATCAAATTTAGGATATAAGTAACTTAATAAGTCCTCCACTATTTTAGTGTTGTGGTGCCATAATTCATAATATTTCCAGGTCTCCGTAATATAACCCATTTCTTCCCCCTACCATATTATCTTAAGAGATGGAAAACAAAATATGAATTGAGACTAAATTGGGTTACAAATCAAGAACTTTTCAAGAAACAAGAAATATATTTCTATTTCAGTTAGTACAACATTAAAAAGCTACTTTGTTGAAATAATTTTTTTTAGTATTCTGAAATATCAATAATAATGTACCCTAAGAAATCTGAAGAGTATAATATGATTTTTAATATAAAAGTACTTTGGGAAAAACATAAAATGTTAAGTATTATTACTGTTCTGAATTCTTCAAACACTATGTACACTATGTCCTCCTAATTTATTAATGAAATGATACACTATTGAAATGATTTCATTTTTACTAATGCTTCACAAAATCATTGGATGATTATTCAAACCATCAGGCACAACTAGTTGCAGATGAGTGACCGAGCAGGAGTCTGACTCCATTTTTTGATGTTTACCTGCTAACAACTTTTAAGCATCCCCTATTCCCTGTGCCCATATCCGGGCAAGCTAATAAGAAATCCTCAGTGCTCTGTCTTTTGTTACCTGCAGGAAATTCAAACCACACAAGCTCCCACCTCACCCCTGTCCCACCCCAACCACAATAAAAACTCCTGAGCCAGTCTCCTTTCTTGGCTCTCTCGAGACATTTAAGACCTCCCTGAGAGCCCTGCCCTGGGAGCAATCATCACTCTCCACATCTGAACCAAATTTTAGTGGAAGTGCCCCCTGCTTTTTCAGGGTGACTTTAACAGGGCTTGACTTATTGAGGAAGACAACCCAAGAGCTATATACTTGGTAAATAACCAGAAAATTGATTTTCCTCTTTAATTATCTGGGTCTCATATAATGTTTAAAAAGTAATTTACACAATACTTAGTATCATTTTTAATATATTGCATGGAAGTAAATAGGTCCCAATAAAGTAAGCTAAGAATAAAAAAACTGTACAATTTAGAAAACATGAAGATGTATTTTCTACTAATTTTGAATATATAAGATATTAAAATATTTATGCATACATAAATACCTTAATTTATTTAAATAACTTTAAACTAACGTTAAAGTACTTAAAGCAATTCACATCTAATAATCAACCTTTCATTAACATAATGATTTCCGTCACATACTATTATGTGTTTTTGTCTTCATAATGCAAAAAAAGTAATGACTATTTCTATGATATGTATCTCTGGCTGCAAGAAAATTTACTGAATATAATGGCTTCCTTTTTTATGGAAATATTCCTTTCTGAGGTTTATGGAATGGTAATAACAATTACTGGGTATGATGTTCTTTTATAAAACTTGCAGTGTCTTTGAAAAAGCCAACATTTTTATCTGTTTAAGTATTGAAATAATAGTGTCCCTTTACATTAAAAAAAACCTGTAAATTGCTGTTCTCAGAATACTTTTGGAGTTTTGTGCAGATAGAATATGTCTTTATGTATTAAAATTTTCTTCTTTATGAAAATGTTAGTTGCAGCACATACTAGATAACAAGGTTTGGAATCATAAAAAATCCAAGTTAAGTGATAAGTATCTAGAAAGATTTAAGTACTCTAGAGGAAAGGATTTTTAACTTAAATGCCAGGTAAGTTTCTTTTAATATTCTATTTCACTGTTATTCATTTATATATATATTTTTTAATTTTAAAAGACAGATATAGAAATTCTAGAGTTGGAAAATTTATTTGAAAAAGTTCTTTTCACAGGATACAACAATGTGCGTTTTGACCACAGGGTAAAAATCTTCCTTTTGTTATTTTTACATTAAGAAAGATCAGAATTCTTACAACCTCCATGGACAGATGGCTTCTAGTTCTGGTTAGCAATGCACCACTTTCAAAACTTAAGTACAGAGACTTGAGCATAAATATTCTGCATTGGGTTCTCATCCCAGGCAGGCAGAAAGATAGATTAGTATAACAGATTAAAAAAAAAAAAAAGGTTTTGCTACAAGTTTGCTTAGCAGATGGTAGTTACTATAGACTGAGTTTTTGTGTCCCCTTCTAATTTATACGTTAAAAACCTAACTCCTGATTTGATAGCATTTGGAGGGGGTTGGGGTGGGCGGAGATAACGTGGAGCCTCTGATTAATGAGATTAGTGTCTTATAAAAGAGACCCCAGAGAGCTCCTTCACTCATTCCTCCATGTGAGGACATAGCAAGAAGTTGGCCATCTATGAACTAGGAAGTGGTTCTTAACCAGACAGTGAATCTCAGCACCTTCATCTTAGACTGCCTAGAACTGTGAGAAATAAATTTCTGTGGCTTGTAAGCCATCCAGCCTATGGTATTTGTGTTACAGCAGCCCAAATAGGCAGGACAGTAATTGCTGCCAGAAGTAGGTGCTGCTGTAACGAACAACTAAAAATGTGGAAGTGCCTTTGGAACTGAGTAATGGATAGAAGTTGGAAAAGTTTTCAGGTGCAGGCTAAGAAAGTCTACATTGCTGTGCACTTTGAACAGACAGTTAAAAGTGATTCTGGTAAAGGTTAAGAATGAAAAAGCAGAGCTCTAGAGAAAGCCTCAATCTTCTTAGAAAAAACCTAAGTAATCAAAAACAGAATGTTAGTAGAAACGTGTGTCATAAAGTCCCCATTGATGAGGTCTCAGATGGAAATAGAGATATTTGAAACTGCAGAACACGTTACCCTTGTTGTAAAGTGACAAAGAACTTGACTGAATTGTGTTCATATTCTAGTGTTTATGGAAGGTAGAACTTGTGAGCAAGTGATGAAATTGTATATTTAGCTGAGGTGATCTCTAAGCAAAATGTTGAAGGTGTGACTTGGCTCCCCCTGACTGCTCACAGTAAAAAGTGAGCAGAGAGAAATGACTTAATGATGAAGTTGCTGAGCAAAAGGGAAGTAGAACCTAAAGATTTGGAAAATTCTCAGCCTATCCATATTGAAAAAATGAGAACAATAAGGGTATGGTCAAGCTACTCTTTGATAAAAAGATTAATGTGGATCAGCCATCTCAACAGAAGCCAGGAGCTATTTTCCAAGACAATGGAAGAGTGACTCTGAAGGCAGTTCAGGGAGCATCAAGTTTGCCACTCTAAGTATAGGTCTAGAGTGCAAGGGCTTAGAGGCACAGGGTGGTTTCAAAGGAGGGAGTGCATCTCCAGTTCAGGTAGACCAGGATGGCTCCACCTGGTGCCCCACAGGTGGGATCCACAGAAGACGAGACTTGGAATGCAGCCAGCGAAACTATGACGGCATGGCTGTTTTTACACAGATTTCAAAGGATGGGGCCACATATCAGAGCCACGGACTCCAGATCCCAGTCTAGCGCCAGAGAACTGTGAGCATGGAACCATTTTTACTCTCTTACCAGAGTTGGAAATTTTTATTTTTAAAGAGCCAGATATTAAATATTTTGGTTTGGCATCTATATCTTTACCACAACCGTATGAGTCTGGCATTGTAGTGAAAAGCAGCCTTTGACAATAAGTCAATGATTATTCATGGCTGTATTCTAATAAGAATTTATTTATTGAAATTTAAATACTATCCCTGATATTTGAAAATTATTAAAATTTCACATCATAAAATCTTACTTTTTTTTTCTTTTTTTTTTTAAATCTTTATTAGAGTATAATTGATTTACAATGGTGTGTTAGTTTCTGCTTTATAACAAAGTGAATCAGTTATACATATGTTCCCATATCTCTTCCCTCTTGTGTCTCCCTCCCTCCCACCCTCCCTATCCCACCCCTCCAGGCGCTCACAAAGCACCGAGCTGATATCCCTGTGCTATGCGGCTGCTTCCCACTAGCTATCTACCTTACATTTGGTAGTGTATACATGTCCATGCCTCTCTCGCGCTTTGTCACAGCTTACCCTTCCCCCTCCCCATATCCTCAAGTCCATTCTCTAGAAGGTCTGTGTCTTTATTCACATCTTACCCCTAGGTTCTTCATGACACTTTTCCCCCCTTAAATTCCATATATATGTGTTAGCATATGGTATTTATCTTTCTCTTTCTGACTTACTTCACTCTGTATGACAGACTCTAGGTCTATCCACCTCATTACAAATAGCTCAATTTCGTTTCTTTTTATGGATGAGTAATATTCCATTGTATATATGTGCCACATCTTCTTTATCCATTCATCCAATGATGGACACTTAGGTTTTTTCCATCTCCAGGCTATTGTAAATAGAGCTGCAATGAACATTTTGGTACATGACTCTTTTTGAATTATGGTTTTCTCAGGGTATATGCCCAGTAGTGGGATTGCTGGGTCATATGGTAGTTCTATTTGTAGTTTTTTAAGGACCCTCCATACTGTTCTCCACAGTGGCTGTATCAATTTACATTCCCACCAACAGTGCAAGAGGGTTCCCTTTTCTCCACACCCTCTCCAGCATTTATTGTTTGTAGAATTTTTGATGATGGCCATTCTGACTGGTGTGAGATGATATCTCATTGTAGTTTTGATTTGCATTTCTCTAATGATTAATGATGTTGAGCATTCTTTCATATGTTTGTTGGCAGTCTGTATATCTTCTTTGGAGAGATGTCTATTTAGGTCTTCTGCCCATTTTTGGATAGGGTTATTTGTTTTTTTGTTATTGAGCTGCATGAGCTACTTGTAAATTTTGGAGGTTAATCCTTTGTCAGTTGCTTCATTTGCAAATATTTTCTCTCATTCTGAGGGTTGTCTTTTGGTCTTGTTTATGGTTTCATTTGCTGTGCAAAAGGTTTTAAGTTTCATTAGGTCCCATTTTTTATTTTTGTTTTTATTTCCATTTTTCTAGGAGGTGGGTCAAAAAGGATCTTGCTGTGATTTATAGCATAGACTGTTCTGCCTATGTTTTCCTCTATGAGTTTGATAGTTTCTGTCCTTACATGTAGGTCTTTAATCCATTTTGAGCTTATCTTTGTGTATGGTGTTAGGGAGTGATCGAATCTCATACTTTTACATGTACCTATCCAGTTTTCCCAGCACCACTTATTGAAGAGGCTGTCCTTTCTCCACTGTACATTCCTGCCTCCTTTATCAAAGATAAGGTGACCATATGTGTGTGGGTTTATCTCTGAGCTTTCTATCCTGTTCCATTGATCTATAATTCTATTTTTGTGCCAGTATCTTACTATCTTGATTACTGTAGCTTTGTACTATAGTCTGAAGTCAGGGAGCCTGATTCCTCCAGCTCTGTTATTCGTTCTCAAGATTGCTTTGGCTGTTCGGGGTCTTTTGTGTTTCCATACAAATTGTGAAATTTTTTGTTCTAGTTCTGTGAAAAATGCCAGTGGTAGTTTGATAGGGATTGCATTGAATCTGTAGATTGCTTTGGGTAGTAGACTCATTTTCACAATGTAGATTCTTCCAATCCAAGAACATGGTATATCTCTCCATCTATTTGTATCATTTTTAATTTCTTTCATCAGTGTCTTAAAATATTCTGCATACAGGTCTTTTGTCTTCTTAGGTAGGTTTATTCCTAGATATTTTATTCTTTTTCTTGCAACGGTAAATGGGAGTGTTTTCTTGATTTCACTTTCAGATTTTTCATCATTAGTATATAGGAATGCCAGAGATTTCTGTGCATTAATTTTGTATCCTGCTACTTTACCAAATTCATTGATTAGCTCTAGCACTTTTCTGGTAGCATCTTTAGGATTCTCTATGTATAGTATCATGTCATCTGCAAACAGTGACGGCTTTACTTCTTCTTTTCCGATTTGGATTCCTTTTATTTCCTTTTCTTCTCTGATTGCTGTGGCTAAAACTTCCAAAACTATGTTGAACAAGAGTGGTGAGAGTGGGCAACCTTGCCTTGTTCCTGATCTCAGTGGTAATGGTTTCAGTTTTTCACCATTGAGAACGGTGTTGGCTGTGGGTTTGTCATATATGGCCTTTATTATGTTGAAGAAAGTTCTCTCTATGCCTACTTTCTGCAGGGTTTTTGTCATAAATTGGTATTGAATTTTGTCAAAAGCTTTCTCTGCATCTATTGAGATGATCATATGGTTTTTCTCCTTCAGTTTGTCAATATAGTGTATCACGTTGATTGATTTCTGTATACTGAAGAATCCTTGCATTCCTGGAATAAACACCACTTGATCATGGTGTATGATCTGTTTAATGTGCTGTTGGATTCTGTTTGCTAGTATTTTGTTGAGGATTTTTGCATCTATGTTCATCAGTGATATTTGCCTGTAGTTTGCTTTCTTTTTGACATCCTTTTCTGGTTTTGGTATCAGGGTGATGGTGGCCTCGTAGAATACGTTTGGGAGTGTTCCTCCCTCTGCTATATTTTGGAAGAGTTTGAGAAGGATAGGTGTTAGCGCTTCTCTAAATGTTAGATAGAATTCGCCTGTGAAGCCATCTGGTCCTGGGGTTTAGTTTGTCGGGAGATTTTTAATCACAGTTTCAATTTCAGTGCTTGTGATTGGTCTGTTCATATTTTCTATTTCTTCCTGATTCAGTCTTGGCAGGTTGTGCATTTCTAAGAATTTGTCCATTTGTTCCAGGTTGTCCATTTTATTGGCATAGAGTTGCTTGTAGTAATCTCTCATGATCTTTTGTATTTCTGTAGTGTCAGTTGTTACTTCTCCTTTTTCATTTCTAATTCTATTGACTTGAGTCTTCTCCCTTTTTTCCTTGATAAGTCTGGCTAATAGTTTATCAATTTTGTTTATCTTCTCAAAGAACCAGCTTTTAGTTTTATTGATCTTTGCTATCGTTTCCTTCATTTCTTTTTCATTTATTTCTGATCTGATTTTTATGATTTCTTTCCTTCTGCTAACTTTGGGGTTTTTTTGCTCTTCTTTCTCTAATTGCTTTAGGTGCAAGGTTAGGTTGTTTATTCGAGATGTTCCCTGTTTCTTAAGGTGGGATTGTATTGCTATAAACTTCCCTCTTAGAACTGCTTTTGCTGCATCCCATAGATTTTGGGTCATTGTGTCTCCATTGTCATTTGTTTCTAGGTATTTTTTTATTTCCCCTTTGATTTATTCAGTGATTACTTCGTTATTAAGTAATGTATTGTTTAGCCTCGATGTGTTTGTATTTTTTACAGGTCTTTTTCTGTAATTGATATCTAGTCTCATAGCGTTGTGGTTGGAAAAGATACTTGAAACAATTTCAATTTTCTTAAATTTACCAAGGCTTGATTTGTGACCCAAGATATCTATTCTGGCGAATGTTCCATGAGCACTTGAGAAAAATGTGTATTCTGTTGTTTTTGGATGGAATGTCCTATAAATATCAATTAAGTCTATCTTGTTTAATGTATCATTTAAAGCTTGTGTTTCCTTATTTATTTTCATTTTGGATGATCTCTGTTCATTGGTGAAAGTGGGGTGTTAAAGTCCCCTACTATGAATGTGTTACTGTCGATTTCCCCTTTTATGGCTGTTAGTATTTGCCTTATGTATTGAAGTGCTCCTATGTTAGGTGCATAAATATTTACAATTGTTATATCTTCTTCTTGGATCGATCCCTTGATCATTATATAGTGTCCTTCTTTGTCTCTTCTAATAGTCTTTATTTTAAAGTCTATTTTGTCTGACACGAGAATTGCTACTCCAGCTTTCTTTTGGTTTCCATTTGCATGGAATATCTTTTTCCATCCCCTTACTTTCAGTCTGTATGTGTCTCTAGGTCTGAGGTGGGTCTCTTGTAGACAGCAAATATATGGGTCTTGTTTTTGTATCCATTCAGCCAATCTGTGTCTTTGGGTGGGAGAATTTAGCCCATTTACATTTAAGGTAATTATTGATATGTATGTTCCTATTCCTATTTTCTTAATTGTTTTGGGTTCGTTATCATAGGTCTTTTCCTTCTCTTGTGTTTCTTGCCTAGAGAAGTTCCTTTAGCATTTGTTTAAAGCTGGTTTGGTGGTTCTGAACTCTCTCAGCTTTTGCTTGTCTGTAAAGGTTTTAATTTCTCCATCAAATCTGAATGAGATCCTTGCTGGGTAGAGTAATCTTGGTTGCAGGGTTTTCTCCTTCATCACTTTAAATGTGTCCTGCCAGTCCCTTCTGGCTTGCAGAGTTTCTGCTGAAAGATCAGCTGTTAACCTTATGGGGATTCCCTTTTGTGTTATTTGTTGTTTTTTCCCTTGCTGCTTTTAATATGCTTTCTTTGTATCTAATTTTTGGCAATTTGATTAATATGTGTCTTGGCGTATTTCTCCTTGGATTTGTCCTGTATGGGACTCTCTGTGCTTCCTGGACTTGATTAACTATTTCCTTTTCCATATTAGGGAAGTTTTCAACTATAATCTCTTCAAATATTTTCTCAGTCCCTTTCTTTTTCTCTGCTTTTTCTGGAACCCCTATAATTCGAATGTTGGTGCATTTAATGTTGTTCCAGAGGTCTCTGAGACTGTCCTCAGTTCTTTTCATTCTTTTTTCTTTATTCTGCTCTGCAGTAGTTATTTCCACTATTTTATCTTCCAGGTCACTTATCCGTTCTTCTGCCTCAGTTATTCTGCTATTGATCCCTTCTAGAGTATTTTTAATTTCATTTATTGTGTTGTTCATTGTTTGTTTCATCTTTAGTTCTTCTAGGTCCTTGTTAAATGTTTCTTGCATTTTGTCTCTTCTATTTCCAAGATTTTGGATCATCTTTACTATCATTATTCTGAATTCTTTTTCAGGTAGACTGCCTACTTCCTCTTCATTTGTTAGGTCTGGTGGGTTTTTTTCTTGCTCCTTTATCTGCTGTATGTTTTTATGTCTTCTCATTTTGCTTATCTTACTGTGTTTGGGGTCTCCTTCTTGCAGGCAACAGGTTCGTAGTTCCCGTTGTTTTTGGTGTCTGTCCCCAGTGGCTAAGGTTTGTTCAGTGGGTTGTTTAGGCTTCCTGGTGGAGGGAACTAGTGCCTTTGTTCTGGTGGATGAGGCTGGATCTTGTCTTTCTGGTGGGCAGGTCCACGTCTGGAGGTGTGTTTTGAGGTGTCTGTGGACTTATTATGATTTTAGGCAGCCTCTCTGCTAATGGTGGGGTTGTGTTCCTGTCTTGCTAGTTGTTTGGCATAGGATGTCCAGCACTGTAGCTTGCTGGTCGTTGAGTGAAGCTGGCTGCTGGTGTTAAGATGGAGATCTCTAGGAGATTTTCACCATTTGATATTATGTGGAGCTCGGAGGTCTCTTGTGGACCACTTTCCTTACGTTGGCTCTCCCATCTCAGAGGCACAGCACTGACTCCTGGGTGCAACACTAAGAGCCTTTCATCCACATGGCTCAGAATAAAAGAGAGAAAGAGTAGAAATAAAGAATTAGTAGAAGTAGAAAGAAAGGAAGAAAGAAGGGAGGGAGGGAGGGAGGAAGGAGGGACAGAAGGAAGAAAAGAAAGGATATAAAGTAAAATAAAATAAAGTAGGATAAAATATAATAAAGTTATTAAAATAAAAAATAATTGTTAGGAGGAAAAGAAAAGAAAAGGACGGATAGAACCCTAGGACAAATGGTGGAAGCAAAGCTATACAGACAAAATCTCACACAGAAGCATACACATACACACTCACAACATGAGGAAAAGGGTAAAAAAATCATAAATCTTGCTATCAAAGTCCACCTCGTCCATTTGGGATGATTCGTTGTCTATTCAGGTATTCCACAGATGCAGGGTACATCAAGTTGATTGTGGAGCTTTAATACGCTGCTTCTGAGGCTACTGGGAGAGATTTCCCTTTCTCTTCTTTGTTTTCATAGCTCCCAGGGATCAGTTTTGGATTGGGTCCCGCCTCTGCGTGTAGGTCGCTGGATGGCGTCTGTTCTTCGCTCAGACAGGACGGGGTTAAAGGAGCCGCTGACTCGGGTGCTCTGGCTCACTCAGGCCGGGGGGAAGGAGGGGCACGGAGTGTGGGGCGAGTCTGTGGCGGCAGAGGCCGGCGTGATGTTGCACCAGCGTGAGCCGCGCCATGCGTTCTCCCGAGGGAGTTGTCCCTGGATCCCGGGACCCTGGCAGTGGCGGGCTGCACAGGCTCCCTAGAAGGGAGGTGTGGAGAGTGACCTGTGCTCGCACACAGGCTTCTTGGTGGCGGCAGCAGCAGCCTTAGCGTCTCATGCCCATCTCTGGGGTCCGCGCTTTTAGCCGCGGCTCACGCCCATCTCTGGAGCTCTTTTAAGCAGTGCTCTTAATCCCCTCTCCTCGCACACCAGGCAACAAAGAGGGCAGAAAAAGTCTCTTGCCTCTTCGGCAGGTCCAGACTTTTTCCCGGAATCCCTCCCGGCTAGTCATGGCGCACTAACCCCCTGCAGGCTGTGTTCATGCTGCCAATGCCAGTCCTCTCCCGACGCTCCGACAGAAGCCGAATCCTCAATTCCCAGCCCCGCCCACCCCGGCGGTTGAGCAGACAAGCCTCTCGGGCTGGTGAGTGCCGGTCGGACCTGATCCTCTGTGTGGGAATCTCCCCGCTTTTCCCTCCGCACCCCTGTTGCTTTGCTCTCCTCCGCGGCCCCAAAGCTTTCCCCCTCCACCGCCCGCAGTCTCCGCCTGCGAAGGGGCTTCCTAGTGTGTGGAAACCTTTCCTCCTTTACAACTCCCTCCTGCTGGTGCAGGTACCGTCCCTATCATTTTGTCTCTGTTTATTCTTTTTTCTTTTGCCCTACCCAGGTACATGGGGAGTTTCTTGCCTTTTGGGAGGTCTGAGGTCTTCTGCCAGCGTTCGGTAGGTGTTCTGTAGGAGTTGTTCCACGTGTAGATGTATTTCTGGTGTATCTGTGGGGAGGAAGGTGATCTCTGCACCTTACTCTTCCGCCATCTTCCCGGAAGCCCTTACTTTGTTTTTCAACCTTTTAATTATATCAAACCAGTTTAGACTGTGAGCCAAGTAAAAATAGGTGGCTAGCCAGATTTGGCACCAGGGCTGTAATTTGCTGACCCCAGCTTTAACACATAGTTCTCAACCCTGTGTCATATTAAAATCAACTAGGGACTTCCAAGATACATAGATACTTGGGCTCCCAAACCAATTACATCGTTAATTCAGGGGGAGTGAGGTACAGGTATTTACATGATTTTAAAACTCTCCTGGGTGTTGAGCCAGGGTGTTGACAGAGAGTTAATCTTTTTTGCCATTTTGCAAACATTCGCCCTAACCATCACTCTTTTGGAGTCATTTGGCTTTCCTTGAATAGAGAAGTTTTGCAACAATCAATTTTTTTGCATTTTCTTTTTTTATTCAAGATTTTGTTTTTGACATATCTACTTGTTGATACATATAGCAGATATTCATTTATTTTATTTTTAACAGCTTTATTGAAGTAAAATTGATATATTAAAAAACTGCACATATATAATGCATAAAATTTGATGAGTTAGACATAGGAATACACCTGTGAAACTGTCACCACAATCAGGTAAGAGACATATTCATCACCTCCAAAAGTTTCCTTTTGCCTTTTTGTGTGTGAGAGATGAGAACATTTAACGTGAAACCTATCTTCAACAAATGTTTAAGTGCACAAAATCGTATTTTTAACTTTAGGTGCTGTGTTATACAACAGATCTCTAGAAATTATTTCATCTTGCACAACTGAAAAGTTATACCCATAGAATAATAATTTACTATTTCCACTATCCCCCGGCCTTTGAAAACAGCCTTTCTATTCTCTGCTTTAATGAGTGTGTTTATTTAAGATATCTCATATAAGTGGAATCGTGCAGTATGTGTCCTTCTGTGACTGGTCAACTCAAAATGGATTAAAGCCTTAAATGTAAGACCTGCAGCGATTAATTTTTGTGAGCTTCATTGTATTATATTCTTTCCAGTATATATATATAAAGTATACATATATACATATATATATTAGAGAGTTTTTTGGTTTTGCTTTTTTCTTTGTAAATTTTATCCCAATACTTTTTAAATATATAAATTTATTTATTATTTATTTATTTATTTTTGGCTGCGTTGGGTCTTCATTGCTGCAGACAGGCTTTCTCTAGCTGCGGTGAGAGGGGGCTACTCTTCATTGTGATGCACGGGCTTCCCATTGCGGTGGCTTCTCGGTGCGGAACACAGGATCTAGGCACGCGGGCTTCACTAGTTGTGGTATGCAGGCTCAGTAGTTGTGGCTCGCAGGCTTAGTTGCTCTGCAGCACATTGGGTCTTCCCAGACCAGGGCTCAAACCCGTGTCCCCTGCATTGGCAGGAGGATTTTTAACCACTGCGCCACCAGGGAACTACCCCCTAATACTTTTTACTTTTGAACAATTTCTCAAAATTTGACTCTGCTGATGCCATTCATCCTGTTTTTCTTCATTGTTTTTGACTCATTTTTCTCATAACACTTTGTTATTTCTTTGTTTTTGACTCATTATTTTTCTCATAACACTTTGTCATTTCTTCAGATTATAGGTATAGGTATTCTAGACTGTTTAGTTTGTATTCAGTGTTCAGTCTTCATTTTTTATCCAGTTTTCATTACATTATGTAAGATAAAGGGCCATAGAAGAAGAAATATTAAATAAAATAATTGTGAAAGAAATGTGTGTTTTACTTGTTTAGCAAGCTACTTATTCTTTTCGTTTTATGTTTGAAAATTAGTCCAAAAGAATTTCTCTAATACGTATTGTATGTATACAACAAAACAGAGAGCAACAAACATGACTAGGAATATTTTTAGATACAATTATAAAGAATACCACAGATATAGAAATATGAAGTAATTTTGCAAACAACAAAATAGTTACTTTCTAAAATTTGCTTTGGTCTCTCCTGGTAAATCACTTTTGAAAGTGAAGTTTTCTCTGACATTTTCCCTACTATTCTCATGCTGTAAAATATTTTTTAAAAGCAGGTATGGGGCTTCCCTGGTGGCGCAGTGGTTGCGAGTCTGCCTGCCGATGCAGGGGACGCGGGTTCGTGCCCCGGTCCGGGAAGATCCCACATGCCACGGAGCGGCTGGGCCTGTGAGCCATTGCCACTGAGCCTGCACGTCCGGAGTCTGTGCCCCGCAACGGGAGAGGCCACAACAGTGAGAGGCCCACGTACCGCCAAAATAAAAAAAGAGTTCTCCTTCCCTTGCTGTGTGGGAACTTATGCTTCAACTCTACTCTTTATCAAACCTAAGAAAGTTCTCCACATGTTTAAGAGTGAAGTTAGGTTGGACCAATCCAGATAATACAGGATAATCTCCCTGCCTCAACGTTCATAATCATAATCATATTTTAAAATGCCATTTTTCCATATAATGAAACATATTCACAGATTCCATGGACATCTTTGGGAGGCCATTATGTTGACTACAACAAACATATTCAAGAAAAGAAATTGAAAAAATGTTCAAAAGTAGAATCAAAGGAGGTGAATACAATACACAGAGGCATGAATAGATAATATGTGTGTATATGAGTAACTGTTAATTACTTCTTTTATTTCTGACTCCTACCAGATATTTCTGTATATGTTATTTCAACAAACCAATCTTATGAATTAGTCCATGCTTTAATGGAAAATTTTAAAGTATTATGGTTAAAAATATTCACGTTTTTAAAAATTCCAGTTAATATTGCTTCATATCATATACCAGTTTCTCATTAATTAGCTTTTAACTCGTAGACATCATCTAGCAATTTCTTTTAGACTTGTGTATTAATCAAAGTTATTTTAGTTGTAAACAGCAAAACTAAGTCTGGACATTTTAAGTATAAAAATGTAACTTTTGGAGTAAAAATAGCATAATTTACAGAATCAAAGGAACAATTGAAAGCTAAGCCTTCAGAAGGGCAAGTACCAGGGAAGATTCTGGGACCTGAGAAACAAGAATGTCCATGGATCTCCTCTTGAGAGGGCTCTCAATAATAAGATTTAGATTCAAGCCCTCTAGGGTTATGTTTCTCTTTTTCCTATTTTAAAATTCTGGGACAGAGCCTATGATTGACCAAACTTGAATCACACATTTATTTTCCCCTTAACCATGGACATGGGAAAGCAAAATCATGGGTGCAAACTCGCTCAGTGGAGGTCCACTCATGTGCATTGAGGGACATATCCAGATAAGAAACACTTCACTACAAGCCAAATAATCACTTCAAAAAATGCCTGGCATAACCTGCATTGAATAAAATACCTGCATGAATTATCAGCCAGGTATAATTTCAGACATAAATAGCTTTTAAAACTTCATTCATCACTTAAATATTCATTGGTATGAGTAAACAGTGCTATTTTGAAAATAAATTTAACCTACAATAAAAAGGATGCACTGTTACAAATTTGGAAATGCAGAGTAAATTTCCTAGATTTATGGAACCAAGTCAGATTGTCTACTTATGTCTTTAGAGGGGTCTATTTCTACATTTTATTTTCCTGTTAAATATTCCTGTTAAATATTGCCCCTTCAATGCTACACTAAAAATGACACTATAACTTATATAAAACTCATATTCTAAGAAGTAGACATGACAAACCAAAGAAATCTGACCACCTAGTTTATATTTTCTCTATTTTGTTGTCCAAAGGCATGGTTAATATGATCTGATAAGAAATATTCCTTAAGGTACTCCATAAAACGAAAACGCAAGCAATGTTATTAGTCAAGAAAATATATGAAGATAATGGCAATATTTTATTTCTTATTATATTAAAGCCTATCCCTTTTATTTTCGGTACCAACATCCAACTTCCCATACTGGCCATCCGGATAAAGTAAGTGACATTCTATAAGGGATTGACAAACTCTGCTGCAGATAGTGCATATACTTTCCTTGAAGAATACTTCACATTCTTTATACTGTGCCATATGTTTTCCATCTCGCTGACAATTACTGCATTAATGGAGAATGAAGTATACTTATCTGAAAATATCCATCTACCTTTAAGTCATTACTGGAGATTACGGGCAAAATTAAAAAGACACACAGTTTCTGAAAAGCCAAACACATTTTTCTACATGACGTAAAATGCTTTAATTAACTTTTATTTTCTTTTGATACCCAGACCTTTTATAAAAGAGAATTCCTGGGAATTTAGTTATCTTCATAGACACTAATGCTTTATTTATGTATTTTATTTGACAAGCCTTTGCTCTGTGCCAGGTGCTATTCTAAGTGTTTCTTATGTATGAGGTAGTCGTCTTATATCTATTCCATAGGTGAGAAAATTAATGCACCAAGAGTTTAAGTGATTTGCCGAAGTGCCAAAAAAAATGTCATAGCCATTTATATAGAGGTATAAGACACAAATTAAACTATGTCTGAAAAAGCTATGAGGAGTGAGAGTTAAATATCTTTGTTCAATTCATTTATACTCCACTCTAGGCAAATTATTTTAACTTATGTAATATTTTTAGTATTGTAGTGAATTGTTATCCTTACTGAGATATTCCACTAAAAATAAATATATCACAGTATTAAACCTCTACTACAGGGCTTCCCTGGTGGCGCAGTGGTTGTGAGTCCGCCTGCCAATGCAGGGCACACGGGTTCGTGCCCCGGTCCGGGAAATACCACATGCCGCGGAGCGGCTGGGCCCGTGAGCCATGGCCGCTGAGCCTGCGCGTCCGGAGCCTGTGCTCCGCAAGGGGAGAGGCCACAACAGTGAGAGGCCCGCGTACCACACAGAAAAAACAAACAAACAAACAAAAAAGACCTCTACTACATATTTATTATAACAGTGCAAAATACTGATTCCTTTTTATGGTAATAAATATAATTTCCTTCCTTCCTATAATAAAAAAGTACTGCCATTAACAACTGTCATTGAAAAAAAATGTTACATATTTAAATATTTATTTTATTTTTTTAACATCTTTATTGGAGTATAATTGCTTTACATTTGTGTGCTAGTTTCTGCTTTATAACAAAGTGAATCAGTTATACCTATGTTCCCATGTTTCTTCCCTCTTGTGTCTCCCTCCCTTCCACCCTCCCTATCCCACCCCTCTATGTGGTCACAAAGCACCAAGCTGATCTCCCTGTGCTATGCGGCTGCTTCCCACTATCTATTTTATATTTGGTAGTGTATATATGTCCATGCCACGCTCTCACTTTGTCACAGCTTACCCTTCCCCCTCCCCATATCCTCAAGTCCATTCTCTAGTAGGTCGGTGTCTTTATTCCCGTCTTGCCCCTAGTTTCTTCATGACATTTTTTTCCCCCTTAGATTCCATATATATGTGTTAGCATATGGTATTTGTTTTTGTCTTTCTGACTTACTTCACTCTGTGTGACAGACTCTAGGTCCATCCACCTGACTACAAATAACTCAATTTCATTTCTTTTTATGGCTGAGTAATATTCCATTGTATATATGTGCCACATCTTCTTTATCCATTCATTTGTCAATGGACACTTAGGTTGCTTCCACGTCCTGGCTATTGTAAATAGAGCTGCAATGAACACTTTGGTACATGACTCTTTTTGAATTATGGTTTTCTCAGGGTATATGCCCAGTAGTGGGATTGCTGGGTCATATGGTAGTTCTACTTTTAGTTTTGTAAGGAACCTCCATACTGTTCTCCATAGTGGTTGTATCAATTTACATTCCCACCAACAGTGCAAGAGGGTTCCCTTTTCTCTTAAATGTTACTTTAATTAAAATTCTTTTGGATACATAGCTCAGTGACCACGAACTCAGTGTTAAACTTTTTCTTGCTTTTAAGTCTTTATTTTTTCTTTAATGTAGGCAACTACATACCTAGATATAGTTTTGCTTTTTTCTTTTTCTTTTTAAAGAGTTCAGTGATTATTTCCAAATTTATTAATGTTTCAAGACCAAGAAATATAGAGTACTTAAAATGTTCTCTGTTCGGTTGTATTACCAAGAAACTGAATTCTTATTTCTCAACATCACCATAAGCATTCTAAACTTTCCAATACTTATTCATAAAATTTATCCATTGTCTGATGAAAATGTGATTGTGTGCCTTTAGCATGTGAAGGCTTTGCATTATTAGTCCAACTTAAACAACTTTTAAAATAAAGCTTTGTCCATCCCTTGGGATGGATAAAGGCAATATGTTGTACAAAAACAGCAAATTTTCTGTGTGCTATTGTTAGAATGACACACTCTTGAAACTTCTAATACTTTCTTTCATTAAACATTATTGTATGGAATCTGTTTTTCTCCTCTTCTTATCACTAGAATTCAATATCCTTCACAAGAAAACATTTTCAATTCCAACCATGCAATTAATAACATGCGAGAGCAGAGCTCAATAGATGTCGGAGTTATAAAAAATAGACACCTTGAAATCTCTAATTAAATAAAGCTAGCATAATTTGCCAACAGAAATACTGAATTCTTATTTTGCCAAGGGGTAGCTTTAGGGCATCATTTAATCCAATAGATTGCCATCCAAACAGCTATCAAATCAAAGGCTATTAGCTAAATACTCAGTAGGAAACTGAAAGTTTGAAAAGTTTCCTAAAACACCCCTGAGGTGAAGACTGATGATTATTTTATCTAAACAAATATGAGTGAGATTTATTTTCCTTTAGTGTCTTTGTGACCAGAACATTAAGGGCTATTGATTCATTACTCTGTGGTTTGTTTTCAGTATGAGAAAGCTAGGGTGAGAAAAATTTCTAGAGAAAGAATTTAACTTCGCTTGAAATTCTATTACACTTCCAGATAACAAAATTTTTTACCCAGGACTCATTCGGTAAATGTACTCATTATGTAAATCACTGAATTAAGGCATTTTTTAACCCTTATTTTACCAAAAAATAAACTTTTCTCATTCAGTAAGCAATCTTGAGTGAAAACAATAAAAATCAACAGTTTATTGACAGTGTTATTATATACAAAATGCATTTTAATGAACCATAAAATTATAATTTGTTATTGCCACAGTACACTTTACCTGATGACTTGATAAGATAGAGCCAGTTACTTAAGCATACTCTGAGCATAAATTATCTGATTACTTAGACTTTTAAAAATTGTTCAGTACCTTTAAAGCCTTGAATAGTGCTCTAGACAATGATGGCACCTCTGGCAGATTCTGTTGGTGCCCCACCCATATCGTCTTGGTCTTCATAATTTCTAACCATGTTTGCTTGACTTCCAGCTGCCACCACCTGCATGCCTTTGTCCTTGGGCTCTTCTGGCTGACACAGGCTGCTCTGCACACAGGCAAGGCATGCAGGAAATGCCAGGAGTCATTACTGGCATCCCTCAGAAGCATTCCACAAGTGACTGACAAATTAGGAAAGCACTCTACTGATGGCAATTGTTAAAAAATTCTCCTAGAGTCCTGACCAAGGTGGCCTTAAAGTTCCCCTCTGCTAGACCAAACTTCAGACAGGTTTATACCTTATTCTAGGCCACTGACATCCTTTTTTTTAGTGTATTTACTTTAGAAAAATTTTCATTGTAAATCCATTTTCTGCCACATTGAGATATAAATCTTTTAGAAAGCCTCTTCACAGTTTTAAAACCCCTGACTGTCTTTGGCCAGGACCTGAGAACCATTCCTCTGAAAGGTAATCATAAGGAAGATAGAGGCCCTATCTCTCGGTTTCTGTAGGAACATAGGAGCCAAACCTCAGTCTGCAACCTTGCTCCAAGTTGTAAATTACTTCCTGTTAAGAAGATGGGAGAATATTTACTTTTCCTTTGGATAAAGAAAATTAAAAAACACAGATGACGTAAGGTCTCTGCCTCACCCCGTTCTTAAAAACCCCACTGCCATTTTTTTTCTTTTCTTTTTAAAAAATGATTTCACAATTGTTGAGCACAGTCTGAAATCTGGCCTTGGATCTTCCTTGCCTCTTTAAGTTTGTCTGGTGCAATTTTTGCTTTGACAGCCTCAATGCAAAAGACATTTGGAGAGGTCACCTTCTGTGTTGTGTCTAGATAGTTGTTGTTTTGTTTCTCATTTAAGGAACCGTATCTCGATTGAATTTTTGACTCGAAAGAGATGTGGGTTCTAAAGTTGTTTTAAAAAGTACTATGATAGAGGATGCGAACTTTCCTACATCCAAGCCAATTTCCTCATTTTCTTCCCTAGTAAGGGGAGAAAAGAAGAGTTCACACTTTGGACGTGGGAATGAGCACTCTTAGAGGAGTTCATTAAAATTTTTAGTTGGGTGATAATCCTGACAAACCAGAGAAAAGAAAAAATATGATCCTTTTGGTATTGACCCTCCTGAGTTGGTCTCCAACAAAGGTCCTTCTGCCCGGTGTTGCTCTTGTCAGTAGAAGGAGACTGAGTTCAATTCAGAAGCAAAGGAAAGCTTTATTCTTTGATCAGAGAATGGAGAGGTGAGAGCTCTGGGGCTAGAGTGCATGCTCTCCCAGAAAAACAAAAATCTCCAGCGAGGCTGCTCTATAGGGTTGTTGGCAGCAGGGAGGGGGCTGGGTTCTCGCAGGGAGGGTGTAGCTGCGCTGCTCAAGACTCCAGATCACACACAGTGCCGGGCGCAGCATCTCTGCACATGGCCCACCACCGCCATCTTGAATTGAGTGTCATGCACTCTGCACACAGCCCACCGAGTTGACGTGTATAACGACACTTTGGTGCTAGGAACTCTAGTGTGAAGGCCGAGTAAGAGGCCCTGTGAGCAAGTGAAACTAGGCTAAGTCCAAAGGAAGAGAAAAGGTTAGATTTTATTTTATGACCCAGATTTTATTTTTATTTCCTGGGAATTGTTAATGGGCTACATGAAGTGCATTGATGGCTACGGAACTTTAAAAAGATGTATGTAAATTGTTTGAAATTCCTTCAGTTCAAAGAAAGAGTCTCACTACCCTCTCCTAGGTATGGATTAGACTTAGTGACTTGGTTCTAATGAATAGAATGTGGCCAAAGTGACTGATTTATGAAGCTATAGTCCAATGGGCTTCCACCAGACTGTCTCTATCTTGGGATGCTAACATTTGGAACTCAGTTACTGTGTTTTAAGAAAGCTCAGGCCATGTGTCAAGCCCAAGTCTTCAATCCACTGAGTCACTGTCAATCTTTGAGTTTTCCAGTTGAGGCCTTAGACATTGTAGAGAAAGGACAAAAATCCCTGGAGTCTTGTCCAAATTCCTGAACCACATAATCCATGTGGGTTGTTTTACAACACTATGTTCTGTAGCAAATTTGTTCTGCAACAGTATATAAACGGAATATATATATATATATATGTATATATATATGCTTTTATAAAAATACTTTTAATAAGATGTTTCATAAACCTAATAAGAAAAATGTATAGTCTATTCAATAGACAGTGAAAAACATTTAGTAAAATGCATCAACCTCTTCTTTCTTTCTTTATAGATTTAAGATAATTTTTTAGAGAAGTTCTAGGTTCACAAAAAAATTAAAAGGAAGATATAAAGATTTCCCCTATATTCCCTGCCCTTACGTATGCAAAGACTTCCCTCTTAACAACATTCTCCACCAGAGGAGTACCTATGTTACAATTAGTGACCTACATTAACACCATTATCACCCAAAGTCCATAGTTTATATTACAGGTAACTCTTTGGTGTTGCACATTCTGTGGATTTGGGCAAATGTATAATGACATGTATCAACCATTGTATAATCATATAAAATAGCTTCACTGCCCTAAAAACCCTCTGTGCTCTGTCTATTCATTTTTATGGTTTTCATACTTTTGCCTTTTCCAGAATGTCATATAATTGGAATCATACAAGATGTAGTTTTTTTGATCGGCTTTTTTCAACTTTGTAATATACATTTAAGTTGGTGTTGTCAGTGTTCTGGATTTTGGCCATCCTAATAGATGTGTAGTGGTATCTCATTGTTTTAATTTGCATTTCCCTGGAGACATAAGGTTTGGAACAAATTTTCATGTGCTTGTTTGTCAACTGTATGTCTTCTTTAGTGAGATCTTTGGCCTTTTCTTTAGTAAGGTTTATTTTCTTTTAAGTGTTCTTTGTATATTTTGGATAACAGTTCTTTATCAAGTGTGTCTTTGCAAATATTATCTTCAGTCTGTGGCTTGTCTTCTCATTCTCTTAATGTTGTCTTTCCAGAGAAGTTTTTAATTTTAATGAATTCCAACTGGTCAGTTATTTCTTTACTGGATCAGACCTTTGGTGTTGTATCTAAAAAGTCATCACCATACCCAAGATCATCTAGGTTTTCTCATATTTTATCTTCTAGGACATTAACCATTAAAAAAAAATACACACATACATATACTCACACATATCGAGATGGAAAACTAAAATCTCTTGAAAAGCTAGTAATAGTCACACACTTCTTCACATATGAAACACCACTCTTCGTCCAAAAGAAAACATCATAATCAATAACAAAACACAAAACATTTCCAAAAACAATTTCTGATGAATGCCAGTTCCAAGGTTAGGAAGTGACACTTGAAAATATGACATTATTTAAATTACCTCAAAGGGGAATCATTTTTAACATAAAACACTGAAAAATTAATGAGATAATGTTGATAGATTTTATTACATAACATTTAATAATGTCAACTAGTCCCCATGTACCTCATTCTCTCCCCAAAATGACACCCCTGGAAAATATTCATAAAAATCAGAAATAGGCATTGATATTCTACAAAAAAATTAAAATAGGTATTTGTAAAAAGAAAATAAAGGGACAAACGCTGTTAATTTACATAAGCAGAAATACATGTAATTAATAAGTAATTTTTATTAGTAACCTCAAGAGTTATGGAAAATTCTCAAAATTAAACAAAAATGAAATTCATTTATAAATTATTAATGTGTTTTAAGATAATAATTTGTTCTTATGCTTATGAATGATTCTTATACATTATTTTGGGGAATAGTTGTTGGTTGACCCCTTAAAAACTTTGTAATATATATATTCAAAGCATTAAAGGTTTATAAAATTTGATCAGGTTTTTGTAATTTTATGAACAAATTTTTGGTGAATATTTAGATATCATTAAAGATACAACAGCAATTTTCATAACAGATTTATTTGCAATACTGACAAAATTTTTAAAAATAACAAGAATGTTTTAACCAACTGTGATGCAGCAATACAAAAGAATAATACATAGCCACTGAAATCATGTAATTTTCATTTCAGTTAGACAAATGACACAAACATCGAAAACAATAACATATGCGAAGAGCAATAGAATTTTATTATTTGCAAGATAAGATCTTAATTTTGTCTTATATATAGTATATATGCATATAGGAACAGCTTTATATCAACTACATTAGTTGTAGGCCTCTATATTTGTGGGCTTACATATGTAATTTTAAATTCTTCCCATCTTTCTCAAAATAAACTGAACAAGTATTACATTTTAATCAGAAAAAAACTCAGATCTTAGATATTTCAAAAAAATTACAATTTGAATTTAAAAAAGGAAATTAACAGCCATAGATATTTTTACAGAGATATTTTTAGGATTATCAAACCAATTAGGACAATTTAATAGCTTGTTTACATAATGAAAAACATAAGTATTTTAAAGTTACTGACCTATGCTTTTTTGATTAAGCATGCAAGTATTTCTCAAATAAATTAAGAAATAGGAGTCAGGGTTGTAAAATAGCAGGAAATTGAATTAATTATCACCCCCAGCATGAAATTGTTTCAAATGGTGCTTTTAGAGTTAGAAAGTACTTTTAAGTGTATTTCAAAGTTCTGTTACAAACTATCATAAGCAAGGAAACAAAGGCCAAAAGCACTGCCTGTACTGTGCTTTCTTTGTATATTTTAATGTACTTGGAATAAAAACTATTTCTGTTTAGCTGATCAAAGCTGTTTTGGGTTTCTTATTAAGATGGCAGAGCTTCACCTGTGAAGTTTTAGAAGCCTGGGGAAACACTCAGCAGGATCTAACTTTTTGTTGTGGGTAAAAACATTTTCCCTGTATGTGAAAGTTTGCTCTTCATTTGGCAGATGGAATCCCCTGGTGAGGTGGGTTTTAGCAGAAAAAAATACAGTTACACATACATCTTGAGAATGGCAGGCATCAAAGTGAGGAATGCACGATTGAAGATGTATTCATTATGTTATCAAAAATATAATGCTCTCTTTTTGAAATAGATGATGGAGTTTTGCAAAAGCGTACTTGTATATGAAGCACTTAGCTTTGTATTCATTTTAAAGGAGTATTTATGGATCTTATATAAAGTTAAGTTTAAAAATCCTGATTGCATTTTCCCTACTATATTGTTTAACTCGAATACAGTAATAGTCGCTCTACATCCAATCGTATCTGTTTGATATGGTAAAATTTAAAACATAGAATTCACAAACAAATTACAAAAAACATGCTTTCAAATTCAATGGTGGGAATTTTTTGTTTTTATTTTAAAATGGAGATTTGTTTTAAAAATAAATATATTGTCAGATGCTTAAAAAAGTATTTGTATTAGTGTCATGGGTGAATTATATCCCCAATTCATATGTTGACGTCTTAACCCTCATTACCTCAGAATCTGATCTTATTTGGAAATTGGGTCATGCAGATGTAATTAGTCAAGATGAGGTCATAGTGGAGTAAAGGGGTGCCCTAATCCTATATAACTGATGTCCTTACAGAAAGGGGGAATTTGGACATACATGCAGGGGGGATACCAGGTGAAGACTGGAATTATGCTGCCACAAGCCAAGAAAGATTGCTGGTAGACAAGAAAAGATTCTTTCTTGATGCCTTCAGAGGGAGTATGTCCCTGCTGACACCTTGATCTCAGATTTCTAGCCTCCAGAACTGTGAAACAATAAATTTCTGAGTTTAAGCCATTCAGATTGTAATACTTTGTTAGAGCAGACCAAGAAAATTTATACAATTACCAGTAGAATAAAGTACATGTCAGAGAAAAGTATTTTTAAATTTTCAGTTTGACAAGTATTGAATAGAGGTCAACATCGATAGAGCAAGTTTACTATTGATGCTTAATCCAGGACAGTTCTGACTGATACATTAACCTCTTTCAAAGTACTATCTAATTATACTTGGACAGCTGTAATACTGTATGTAATTACATCCAGACAATTATGAGTCCCATAGAAGTACATCTTTCAGGGGAAAAACAATCCTAAAGACATAATCTAACTTCTGGAATTGTTATATTTTAAACTTTGCATCATTTTATTTGCTGTGGCTCAACACAGAAAAATTATACCACTTGTTACAACTTTCTTCCCAAATAATTAAGAGTAAAGTTTCTTCCATGTTGATGGATAGCAATTATGTTAAAAATGAAAAAGTATTGAGCAAGGGATGAGTCAATCAGCTTTAAAACAATTTAAGAAAAATCAGTACATTTATTGAAAACAAGCAGTTTGCAGCACACCTGAAGATGAATTATTCTGAGTTGTGTGGAACATAGCCACAGGGAACAGCTCACCTGAAGGAATTGTAGGCCTGGTAAGGGGAGTGGGAAGATGCCTCCTGGGGACCCCTGGCATTTCTATTATTTAATACAAAATAAAGGATTGATGAGAGACACAGATTTCTTCGTGTAAGATATTCCTGTTCTAATTGGTACATCATGTAACACTTGTTTAAAATTCAGTTTGCTAAAGCAAAAGTGTCTCACCAATAGTTATCCACAATTATTTGATAGGATATTGACAGATATTTGCCCAAATACACTATTTTAAATGCACTGACAGTTTATAAATGTCATATTTATAGAATAAATGATAAAGTTAGTATAGTCCAAATAATTCTGAGACAAGAGGAAGTTAACAAGACTTGATCTCTATCCTGCATATGATATGACATTCTCAATAATTACAATGTAGGATATGATTGACTAACATAGCTATGCCATCATTTTAATATTCTTATGTATTTGTGTTTTGTAAATAGAATTCAGAACTAAAAAGAAGTGTAGGAGAGTTAGAAAGGCAGGAATAAAAGATAAAATGTCACCACAGTGTTCCCTAAATTACAAAAGGCAGTTTTCTTCTTGTTTTCTCTTTATAAACAATATTTCCTTACATCTTACTTTCTGTCACAAAGATGTTAAGTTTATTTTTGTTTACTGGCTCCCTGCCTTTAACATTTCTTTGAAGATCAGAAAGATCCTGCTTCTAAAACTTTTTATTTTCTGTCAGATTTTGGTTATTTGCAAATCTGTGCTAAACTTATGTTTTTAATCTATGAAGTATTGTATCCACAGAAAATCATTTAAAGTTATTGCGGTACGTGGGCCTCTCACTGTTGTGGCCTCTCCTGTTACGGAGCACAGGCTCCGGACGCACAGGCTCAGCGGCCATGGCTTACGGCCCTAGCCACTCCACGGCATGTGGAATCTTCCCGGACTGGGGCACGGACCCTTGTCCCCTGCATCAGTAGGCGGACTCTCAACCACTGCGCCACCAGGGAAGCCCTGAAGTTACTTTTATAACTAGAAACTTATAGCACTTCAGCCATTGTCTTTGTTCAGGCTGCTAAAGGAAAATATCATGGACTGGTTGCCATAAATAACAAACATTTGTTTCTCCAGTTTTGGAGGATGAGAAGTCCAAGGTCAGGTGTAGGCTAGTTAGGTTCCTGGCTCTCTTCCTGGCTTTCAGATTGCTGCCATCTTGCTGTGTCCTCACATGTGGGAGAGAGATCTCTGGTCTCTTCCTCTTTTTATATGGGCACTAATCCCATCATGGGATCTTATCTAAACCTAATAACCTCCTAAAGGCCCCACCTCCAAGTACCATCACACTGGGGATTTGGACTTCAAAATATAAATTTTGGGAAACACAAACATTCAGTCCATAACAGCAATGGTGAAAATACTTTTAAAATGTTCTTTGTTGAGAGTGATACTTTACTAGTAATATAACGTCTTTAGTGAAATTGTGACTAAAAGTCAAAGATTACAATAATTTTCGGGCTTCCCTGGTGGTGTAATGGCACCAGGCGCAATGGTTGAAGATGTAGAGAATTATGAAAGGAGGAATGTTAGCTGCCTCTAGAGTCTGAGAAAGGCCTACAGCTGATGATCATAAAGGAATTGGGGCCCTTAGTTTCATAAAGACTGAATTCTGCCAAAAACTTGAATGAGGTTGGAAGCAGAATTTTCTCCAGAGCCTTCAGAGCCCTAAGCAGAGAATTCAATAGAGCCTGTTCACACTGCTGACCTATACAGCTGTGAGATAATACCTATTGTTTTATGTTTGTAAGTTTGTGGTATTGTAAGCTATAGAAAACAAGTACAGCAGTAAAAGAGTTCACTATTAAAAATAAACAACAACAACAAAATAATTCACCAGAGTTATTAAACAGACATGTTAGAGGAGGTCATCAAGAGGATGCGAATGTACAACTCAACATCAAGAAAACAAACAACCCAATTAAAAAATGGGCAGAAGAACTGAATAGATATTTTTCCAAAGAAGAAATGCAGATGGCCAACAGGCACATGAAAAGATGTTCAACATTGCTAATCATCAGGGAAATGCAAATCAAAACCACAATAACCTGTCAGAATGACTATTATCAAAAAGTCCACAACAAATGCTGGAGAGGGTGTGGAGAAAAAGGAACCCGTATACACTGTTGGTAGAAATGTAAATTGGTGCAGCCACTGTTGAAAAGTATGGAGGTTTCTCAAAAAACTGAAAGTAGAACTACCATATGACCTAGCAATTCCACTCCTAGGTATATGTCTGAAAAAAGCAAATGCACTAATTCAGAAAGATACATGCACGCCAATGTCCATAGCAGTATTATTTGCAATTGCTAAGACATGGAAGCAACCTAAGTGCCCATCAACAGAATTAAATTTTGCCATTTGCAGCAACATAGATGGACTTGGAGGGTGTTATGGTAAGTGAAACAAGCCAGACAAAGATAAATATTGTATGATACCACTTATATGTGGAATCTAAAAAGTACAACAAGCTAGTGAATATAACAAAAAAGAAACAGACTCATAGATATAAAGAACAAACTAGTAGTTACCATTGGGGAGTGGTGGAAGGTACAAACTATTGGGTATGAAATAGGCTCAAGGATATATTGTATTAACACAGGGAATATAGCCAGTGTTTGGTAATAACTGTAAATGGAAAGTAACCTTTAAAAATTGTATAAAAATGAAAACTTTTTAAAAAAGGACATCTTAAAAGAGAAGTCACGATCATTTAACAGTTTGGCAAATAATAACTATTTGTTTATGCTACTACTATCTGTTGATATGTATTGAGGTGCTCCTATGTTGGGTGCATAAATATTTACAATTGTTATATCTTCTTGGATCGATCCCTTGATCATTATGTAGTGTCCTTCTTTGTCTATTCTAATAGTCTTTATTTTAAAGTCTATTTTGTCTGACACGAGAATTGCTACTCCAGCTTTCTTTTGGTTTCCATTTGCATGGAATACCTTTTTCCATCCCCTTACTTTCAGTCTGTATGTGTCTCTAGGTCTGAAGTGGGTCTCTTGTAGACAGCATATATATGGGTCTTGATTTTGTATCCATTCAGCCAATCTGTGTCTTTTGGTGGGAGCATTTAATCCATTTACACTTAATTATCGATATGGATATTCTTATTCCCATTTTCTTAATTGTTTTGGGTTTGTTATTATAGGTCTTTTCCATCTCTTGTGTTTCTTGCCTAGAGAAGTTCCTTTAGCATTTGTTGTAAAGCTGGTTTGGTTGTTCTGAACTCTCTCAGCTTTTGCTTGTCTGTAAAGGTTTTAATTTCTCCATCAAATCTCAATGAGATCCTTGCTGGGTAGAGTAATCTTGGTTGTAGGTTTTTCTCCTTCATCACTTTAAATATGTCCTGCCACTCCCTTCTGGCTTGCAGAGTCTCTGCTGAAAGATCAGCTGTTAACCTTATGGGGATTACTTTGTGTGTTGTTTGTTGTCTTTCCCTTGCTGCTTTTAATATGTTTTCTTTGTATTTAATTTTTGACAGTTTGATTAATATGTGTCTTGGCATGTTTCTCCTTGGATTTATCCTGTATGGGACTCTCTGTTCTTCCTGGACTGTCCTTTTCCATATTAGGGAAGTTTTCAACTATAATCTCTTCAAATATTTTCTCAGTCCCTTTCTTTTTCTCTTCTTCTTCTGGAACCCCTATAATTCAAATGTTGGTGCGTTCAATGTTGTCCCAGAGGTCTCTGAAACTGTCCTCAGTTCTTTTCATTCTTTTTTCTTTATTCTGCTCTGCAGTAGTTATTTCCACTATTTTATCTTCCAGGTCACTTATCCGTTCTTCTGCCTCAGTTATTCTGCTATTGATCCCATCTAGAGTATTTTTCATTTCACTTATTATGTTGTTCATCATCGTTTGTTTCATCTTTAGTTCTTCTAGGTCCTTTTTAAATGTTTCTTGCATTTTGTGTATTCTATTTCCAAGATTTTGGATCATCTTTACTATCATTATTCTGAATTCTTTTTCAGGTAGACTGCCTATTTCCTCTTCATTTGTTAGGTCTGGTGGGTTTTATCTTGCTCCTTCAACTGCTGTGTGTTTTTCTGTCTTCTCATTTTGCTTATCTTACTGTGTTTGGGGTCTCCTTTTTGCAGGCTGCAGGTTCGTAGTTCCCATTGTTTTTGGTGACTGTCCCCAGTGGCTAAAGTTGGTTCAGTGGGTTGTGCAGGCTTCCTGGTGGAGGGGACTAGTGCCTGTGTTCTGGTGGATGAGGCTGAATCTTGTCTTTCTGGTGGCCAGGTCCACGTCTGGAGGTGTGTTTTGGGCTGTCTGTGGACTTATTATGATTTTAGGCAGCCTCTCTGCTAATGGGTGGGGTTCTGTTCCTGTCTTGCTAGTTGTTTGGCATAGGATGTCCAGCACTGTAGCTTGCTGGTCGTTGAGTGAAGCTGGGTGCTGGTGTTGAGATGGAGATCTCTGGGAGATTTTCACCATTTGATATTATGTGGAGCTGGGAGGTCTCTTGTGGACCAGTGTCCTGAAGTTGGCTCTCCCACCTCAGAGGCACAGCACTGACTCCTGGCTGCAGCACCAAGAGCCTTTCATCCACACGGCTCAGAATAAAAGGGAGAAAAATTAGAAAGAAAGAAACAGGATAAAATAAAATAAAATAAAGTAAGATAAAATAAAATAGAGTTATTAAAATCAAAAATAATTATTAAGAAAAAAATTTAAAAAAAAAGGACTGATAGAACCCTAGGTCAAATGGTGAAAGCATAGCTATATAGACAAAATCGCACAGAGAAGCATATACATACACACTCACAAAAATAGGAAAAGGGGAAAGAATAATAAATTTTGCTCTCAGAGTCCATTGCCTCAATTTGGGATGATTCGTTGTCTATTCAGGTATTCCACAGATGCAGGGTATATCAACTTGATTGTGGAGATTTAATCCGCTGCTCCTGAGGCTGCTGGGAGAGATTTCCCTTTCTCTTCTTTGTTCGCACAGCCCCCGGGGCTCAGCTTTGGATTTGGCTCCGCCTCTGTGTGTAGGCCGCCGGAGGGCGTCTGTTCATTGCTCAGACAGGACGGGGTTAAAGGAGCCGCTGATTGAGGGGCTCTGGCTCACTCAGGCCGCGGGGAGGGATGGGTAAGGAGTGCGGGGCGGGCCTGCGGCGGCAGAGGCCGGCGGGTGTTGCAGCAGCCTGAGGCGCGCCGTGCGTTCTCCCGGGTAAGTTGTCCCTGGATTCCCCGGACCTTGGCAGTGGCGGGCTGCACAGGCTCCCCGGAAGGGAGGTGTGGAGAGTGACCTGTGCTCGCACACAGGCTTCTTGGTGGCGGCAGCAGCAGCCTTAGCGTCTCATGCCCGTCTCTGGGGTCCGCGCTGTTAGCCGCAGCTGGTGCCCGTCTCTGGAGCTCCTTTAAGCAGAGCTCTTAATCCCCTCTCCTCGCGTACCAGGAAACAAAGAGGGAAGAAAAAGTCTCTTGCCTCTTCGGCATGTCCAGAGTTTTCTCCGACTCCCTCCTGGCTAGCCTTGGTGCACTAATCCCCTGCAGGCTGTGTTCACGCCGCCAACCCCAGTCCTCTCCCCACGCTCCGACCGAAGCCCGAGCCTCAGCTCCCAGCCCCGCCCGCCACGGGGGGTGAGCAGACAAGCCTCTCGGGCTGGTGAGTTCCGGTCGGCACCGTTCCTCTGTGCAGGAATCTCTTCGCTTTGCCCCCCGCACCCCTGTTGCTGTGCTCTCCTCTGCGGCCCGACGCTTTTCCCCTCCGCCACCCACAGTCTCCGCCCGCGAAGGGGCTTCTAGTGTGTGGAAACGTTGCCTCCTTCACAGCTCCCTTCCACTGCTGCAGGTCCCGTCTCTATTCTTTTGTCTCTGTATGTTCTGCCCTACCCAGGTGCGTGTGGGGTTTCTTGCCTTTTGGGAGGTCTGAAGTCTTCTGCCAGCGTTCAGTAGGTGTTCTGTAGGAGTTGTTTCACGTGTAGATATATTTCTGGTGTATCTGTGGGGAGGAAGGTGATCTCTGCATCTTACTCTTCCGCCATCTTCTCGACCGGCCCTGTAATATAGTTTTAAGTCAGGAAGTGTGATGCTTTCAGCTCTGTGCTCTTTCTCAGGATTGCCTTGGCTATTTGGGGTTTTCTGTGTTCCCATACAAATTTAAGGTTTGTTTTTTCTATTTCTGCACACAATGACATTGGAATTTTGATGCGATTTACATTGAATCTATAGATAGCTTTGGATAATATAGATATTTTAACAATATTAATCCTTTTGATCCATGAACTCAGGGTATCTTTACATTTATTTGTGTATTCTTCAGTTTCTTTTACCAATGTCTTGTAGTTCAGTGTAGAGATCTTTAATCTGCATTTCTTAATTGGTAAGCCAGCAGAGCTGAGAAACTGCAAAGAATTTTTATTCTCATTGTGCAATAGAGAGAATAAATGGATTTCAGGGCCCTCCAAAAAGGAAAAAATTCAGTTGAGATTCTTGAAGAACTGCCTTCAAGTGTAAGTATACACTGGGAGCACAATGGTCTCTAACAGTGAACAAAATCCAGCTCAGCTTAGCTCCATACCAGGAGAGAGTAAAATGTTTGCTCCTTCTTTAACTGCATACCAGAAACAAAAATAACTACTCTTATAGAAAGATAACATCTTATAGAACTGGTAATTTTTTTGAAACACAATGTCTAGTATGTATTCGAAATTTACCAGCCAAGCCAGGAGATAGGGCTATGAGAAAAATTCAATTAAGCAGATTCACAGTTAATTCTAGTTATTAGAATTATCACAATTGAGTTTAAATATATGTAGAATTAAAATATGTGAGAGCAAAATTTCACAATTTGGGAATATAGGAAGAGACTCTAAAGTGTTTTAAGACCATTATTTGGGAAGTACTAAGAGATCTGATCTAGATTAGAATGTAGTTTGTCAAGAATGCATATCAAATTTCTGAAGTAAATGTTATAATTATTGTAAAAGAATGGCTAACTAGGTAATAGAAGGTAAACTGAGTAATAATTAATACTTAATCTAAAAGAAGTTAAGTAAAATAGAAAGTAAACAATTTTTAAAAATTTAAAAATAGTAAATTATAGTCTTAAAGTACTTGAAGTATTCATTGTAGTTTGCCTTTAATTTGTATGCTGATTACTGTGTTACCTTGTTCAGAAAATATAGTTTACCAGTATATGTTGAAACGTTATTATTTTGTGTTTTTTTCCCACTCTTTTTAACTAGAGCAGGATGTTCATGTTTTACAATGTCTCTGTGAATGGAACTGGTAGTCAGCTACTGAAAGAACAAACTATGGAATCAAATGTCCCATTTAGAATCCTAAGTCCACCACTTTGCATCTGTTTGGCCTTAAGACATTTAACAAACTATACTTTGGTTTCACCATTTGTAACATAGATAATAATAATGATTATGTGGTAGATTTGTTGATGGTTAATTTTATGTGCCATTCTTGCTGGGCTAAGGGATGCCTACATAGCTGGTAGATTATTGTTTCTGATTGTGTCTGTGAGGGTGTTTCCAGAAGAGATTAACATTTGAATTGGTAGACTGAGTAAAGGAGGTCACCCTCACCAATGCACCCCAACAATTGGGGTGAACGTCACCCCAATTTGTTGAGGGCTTGAATAGAACAAAAAAGGCAGAGGAAGGATGAATTTGCTCTTTTTGCATAAGCTGAGACATACATCTCCTCCAGCCCTTAGACATCAGTGTTCCTAGTTTCCAGACCTTTGGACTCAGATCAGGGCTTACACAATCCAACCCTCGATTCTAGGGCTTTTGGACTTGGACTTGCACCTTGAGCTCACCTGTTTCTCAGACCTTCAGACTCAGACTGAATTATACCACAGGTTTTCCTCATTCTCCAGTTTATAGGTGGCACAGACTTCTATGCCTCCATAATCCTGTGAAACAATTCTTATAATAAGTGTATTCTCATAATAAGTGTATATCTTATTGGTGTATAATAAGTGTATCCCCTATTGGAGAACGTTGACTAATAAAACATCTATATAAAAGTGCTAAACACAAATCCTGGCATAGAATCAGTGCTCTTATATTTATTAGAATTGAATGTAAATTATTTAAAATCTAATTTTAATTTTTGTATTTATATTAGATTACCTAAGAGGTTTAGGGATAGAATAACATATTTAATACAGTTTTTGTAAAACACTTCAATTTACACAATACAAAACTAATATTCAATCAGATGACTTTTAAATGAACTGTAATAAAAATAGAAATACAGGTAAGGATGTTTAAAATTTGGAGTTTAGTATATCATATTTAACAGGAATTTTACAAGATGGCTTTGAGGTTTAAGCATACAATTCAAGATTATGTTGTTATAGATTCCCAATCATAAATTAACTCTTTAGCTTGAAGAGAAAACGACTTTAAGAAAACAAAACCAGATATTTAAAAAGAAAAAAAAGTTTCCATTGAACAGGATAATTGCGTTCATATTGTGCCACTCAACTCAAGTTCAAATAATTTCCAAACCATAAAGGCTTTGATAGAAAAGTTGTTAGTACAAACAATCTGGAAATTTCACACAAACATTAGGCATTTTCTAGAGTAATTTGACATTCTATACATTGTGAAGTCAGTAGATAAGAAGCCCTCACAAAGTTTTTGGTTTTATTTCTTTGTTTTTATTGTATTCCATTATTTCTGTACATCAAGTAGGTAGGAAAATTCCTTTTCATTGGTGAATAAAATTCACTGGCCCCTAACTGTTGGATTTAAAAAAAGACAAATCCTATATTCACTGGTTTACAAAAGAAGAACTGAAGAATGGTTCTGAAGGGCAAGTTTTCTCAATAAAATACATTATTACCTTGAGTTTTCCCTAAGGAAGAGTTTGCCAACAGTGACCTGAACCCACTATCAGGTCTCAGCCCATGCACTCTTTTCAAACGGTTATGACTCAGAATTCTTCAGTAAATGGAGAGGACTTTACTTTTTCTAGATTTAGAAAGATATAAAGTAGGAAACTTCTAATGATAAAGAATCGAACTGAACAATCAATCAATTATCAATTAAAATTGATAAGAACATCTTCTGTTACTATTCAAAAATAGTTATTGGCTTAACCTATATTAATTTATTCCATGTTTCATAAAATATGTCTGATTATGGCTTTGAATAATGATAATTCACTTTTGCAGTAATATCGTTTCTCTCTGACTTTTGGAAAACACTTCTTGTATTTTAAATGCTTAAAGCTATGTCTCTGTTTCAGTTAATTGAATGAATTATATGATTTGCACTGAGTGTATGAAATCTAGTTATGCTGGACTTTTCATCTGGGCCCTGCTATGGGAAAAATGCTATTAAATAGTACTGTCGATATTGCTATACACAGACCCTCTCTTTTCTATGTTCAAACCACTCTTTCTTTGTTTCATAGGCTGAACTGGAGTGAAAGACATGAGTTGAATATTTCATGCTGCACTGGTATGTATAATTCACGATTAAATTCTTCAAAAAGAAATAGATAAGAAGTACTGAAAGCTATAAATGAAATATTTTTATACCTAACAGAAGCACTGCATAGAGATCTTTTAAGTCTTGTCTGCACTGATACCATGAAGAATTATGAAAAATAACAAGCCACTAAGAAAGAATCAAAGAGAGACAGAAAGGGAAACAAAAAAGAGAAAGAGAGGCAGAGAAAGAGGTAAAGAGAAAAACAGATAACTGTCCACATAAATTGCAGAAATGATTTTCTCACAAGTAATATATTAAAATGTTAGCAAGTTTTGGCACAGTATATTTTAGTCTGTTACTCACTTTGTCCTTTTATGTTGTGGATACAAAGTGAATGATCAAATTTTTAAAAGAGGTCATTCTAAAATATCTTTAAAAAAACAGAATTAAGGATAACTGGAGTCAGTTCATTTATTGACTTAATTGTTCATTCATTTATTAATTCCATAAATCTTAGAGTGATCACCATTTACCTAGCTTTCTGGTGGTTGTTAGGGGTATAGGGTTTATAAGTGGAGTGACCATATAATTTGTCATCCAAACCAGGACAATTTGACTGCAATATACAGGATGTTGAAGAGACAGTTAAAAAATAAAACTGTCTCTGGCAAAGCAAGGTATATAGACAGCATATTTATAAGACTTGCTCTTTGACTTCAAGGTATGTCATTGTATACTTCAAAATGAACATAAAACTGTAATGTGGTGTGACACATTTTTAATGTGAGCAGCTCCAGTATGGTAGAAGTGTGTATAGAATGGAACTAACCAAGTTATATGAAGTCATAAAATTTTTTTGGAGGAGGTGTCATTAAGCTGAGGCAAGGGAAATATTGGTTAAATTACAACTGTATAATAATTAAATATCAGACTTAGGAAACCCCTAAAAGTAAATCTGAAATCTTCAACCACATAAACACCCAGAATAGGAAGAAATTATATAATACCTTCGTAAGAAATAAACAGAACTTTGTTTGTCTGTGTACCCAAAATTATATGGTAGGTAGAAAGAAATACCTAATATGAACCCTAGGTCTGAATTATTATGAAAAACTGGTAAAGTAACATAAAAAATTCTGTTATCCTGATAGAGTATTCTGATTGGGATTAATACTATGAGTCACAAGACAGTGTTTCCAGTTATAAATACAACAGACAGTAGTTCACCACCTTTTTCTGAAGTTGATACCCCACTATCCAAATAACCAGAGCCACCAGTTTATGTCATTGTACTTCAGAATCCTTCATCTAAATGGCTTCCATTTCCAGTAAATATCAACTATCCATCTTCAGGGCACAGCCTTAAACTCTGCCATTGTAGAAAACTGTTCTACTTCCAAGGTGATACTCATGGCATTCTCATCCCTTCACATCCCTTGATTTCCATAGTTCTTAATTCTTCAAGATCATTCAAACCCTCCTAATTCATTCAGTTCATCAGCTCCCTTCTATTATTCTAATCAGCACCCCCTGTACCTTACCCTGAAACTCTCTAATTTCTCTTTCATCGCAATACTCATCAAGCAGCAACAAATGATCCTGCCTTACCTGCCACTTTACTTGCTGACGGTTACTGCCATGGAGTTGATATCCTATGAAATAGTATTCAAACCCCACAAAATAATCTTAAAATGTTCTTAAATCCTTTTGTTTATATTTCTTTAGTGGCTGTTTCTGTTCTTCTCTTCTCTGAATTCCTCACACTTTTTTTCTTGAAGGAAGATGATCTTAGTTCATGCTGTATTTAAGAGAATATGGCAATATAGATTCATGTCTTCATTTCTCTCCTTTTCAGCATTTCACTGAAAAGAGAGATATTGAGAGAACACAACTCGTTTGAAAACATGAAGTTTCTGCTTATAAATATGTTTATATAAGCAGTCTTTATCAGTTGATTCCAAAAGGTTGTGCTTTGCTGAACGTTATTCTGTGGAGTACCGGCCTTCAGCTTCACTTGTTAATCTCTGAAATATCTAATCTCAGCATCCTGTTGTATTATTCTGCCTTACCTATGGGGATGGCTAAAGTACTAAGGTTGGAAGTATAGTTTTCTCATTGGAACTTAAGAGAAAATAGCCACTTCAATCATATAGTGCTATGCCATATTTTGTGCAATACCACTAAACATTTTCTGAGCAGCAAAGTTTCCTTGTTTATTAATTAACTGCTTCCATGTTCACTGATATACTCTCAGTGAACATTGTGGGTGCCACATTTGCTGTTTATCATTTTAAGCTAAGGGAATATATTCCACTTATGAACATTTTAGATGTTATCAAAGCAAAGCAAATGTAAAAATTTTGGAATTCAGCGTACCTTTTTTGTCCCTCAAATACATTAATTTAGAAGTTCATTTATTCATTCAATAAATACTTATTGAAAATGGTGGTATATAAAAATAAGCATAGGTTTCAGATTATAAAGATCTGTGTTTGATTTTCAACTCCCTTACTTGGTAGTTATCTGACTAAGGTAGGTTATATAATCTCTTTGAGGTTCATGTTTCACATCTGAAAAATGAAGGCAATGATTGTTATCTCATAAAACTGTGAGGACTAAGTTAGAGTACATGCCTAGAATACAAAATGTCTAAAACATGGCACGTGTTGAATATCTTTTCTTATTACCTGAATTTCATCTAGAGAAAAAATACCTAGAGGAAAATTATGCCAACAATAGCACTAAGGCCAGGAGGGGAGGGATAAGAGTACAGAGTTGTAAGGTTTTTATATTATATCAAAATTCTATAATATCCTTTGAATGTAGTTTTTTATAAGTTGAAAATGTATCATGTAAACCCTAAAGCCAGTAATAAAAGCAGGTAAAGATAATAAGCTAGCAAAGATAAAAATGAATCATAAATAATATTCCCTTAATCTAAAGGAAATCAGAAAAAAAAAGAAAAGAAGGGAAAAAAAGTAGAAATGTGGTACATTTAAACACAACCATATCAATATTCACATTAAAAGTAAACTAAATCCCAACTAAAATCAAAGATTGCCAGGTTGGATAATAATAAAGCAAGAAGCAGCTATAAGTCATCCATAAGAAACCCATACTAGATACAAAAGATATCAATAGCTTACAGTGAAAAGAGGCTGACAATACATGCCATGCTAATACTCAATAAGGAAAGAAGAGTGGTTATACTAATATCAGGAAAGGTGGATTTCAGCCACAGAATATTACTAGGGATAAAGAGATAATTGTAATAATAATGATTAAGGATGCAATCCGAAAAGGTTTTGGATGTAAACCAAAACCAAAACCAAATTGTTTATACACCTACCAACAGAGCTAACAGAAGTAAAAAGTTATAAAAAACAGCATAAAAGATAAACTAGGCAAATCTGGAATTTTCAACAGAGATCTCAATACTTGCTTTCAAAAACTGATAGTTCGGACAGACAGAAAATCATGAAGAATATAGTAAACTTGAGCAACACCAACAACCAACTTTTCTTAAAATGTATAGGACACTCTACCCAACAACAGCAGAATGCACACATTCAACGGGCAATTTGATCATTTACAAAGAAATACCACATTCTGGACCATAAGACCAATCTCTATAAAGAGTTCAATTAACGCGTATATGTAGAATCTCGAAAAGTGGTATAGATGATCTTATTTGCAAAGCAGAAATAGAGACACAGACATAGAGACCAAACATATGGATACCAAGGGGGAAAGGGGAGGGTGGGATAAATTGGCAGATTGGGATTGACATATATACACTACTATCTATAAGATAGATAACTAATGAGAACCTACTGTGTAGCACAGGGAACTCTACACAATGCTCTTTGGTAACCTGAATGGAAAGGAAATCCAAGGAAGAGGGGATAGATGTATATGTGAGGCTGATTCACTTTGCTGTACAGCAGAAACTAACACAACATTGTAAAGCAACTATACTCCAATAAAAAAAAGAAAGAAATCATACCAATTCCACATAAATTCTTTCAGAAAATAGGAGAGGGAATAATCTGTAATATATTCTATAAGGCCAGCATTATCCTTACAGCAGAACTAGTAAAGGAAATAAAAGAAAGAATACTACAGGCAAATATCCCTCATAAATATAGATACAAAAATTCGTAACCAAATTTAGCATATTGATCCAAAAATATAAAAAGAAAAATATGTCATTACTAACTGGGGTTTATCCCAGGAATGCAAGATTATTTTAACATTTCAGAACTTCCTATATGATTATATGAATCTTTCTGGAACCACAGTTTGACTTCTTTCTCTGTCAAGGGAAAACCCACTCCCTTCAGAATTTTATTTCCTAATAAATAAAATGCATTCTAAAATCTGTCTCAGGTTATGGTTCCAGTGAACAAAAACTGTGATAATGTTCATAGCCAATTTGTTTCCCAGACAAGCCTTTATATTTGAAGTTAATAAGTGTCAGGAAGATTACATAACTTGTCATGGTCTCACAGTTTGTTAAGTTCTGATATTCAAAATAGGTGATCTAATTCCAATGTCTCACCTCTCCATTGTCTTACTAGTTTGTTTTTTTGAATTATAAAGCTGTTTGTTCCAGTATTACAATACTAAGCTCTAATAAATTTATTAGTGTGTCTAGAAAATTGACTGAGATTTTCAGGTACAACTGCATCAGTACCTCTACTATGTCCTGCCTTATACAATGAAGTCTCTATTTTTGGAACATATCTTCAATTAGTTGTTATTAATTCATTTAATAAATGCATGTGTGTAAAATATTTAAAGTATTTATATATACAAGATATCTTTATACTATCTGAGACAAAAAAAGAATATGAAAATAAATTTTTAGAATTTTCTGGAAGTAATATTTTCAGAAATGTTATTTTAATCTTTTAAGATGTTTCCTTAACTTTGTTCTGAGGTATTTTGTAAGCTCTATATATTACATATGCATGTATATATCTTTTCTGTTTTTTTCTTGGAATAAGGACCAATGACTATAAACCCTAGAACATAGCCATTGCCTTTTGCCCTAGGTTTGCTCTTTTTATCAAAGTAGATTAGATCCCTTTTCATATCCACTTCAATATGGAAGAGAATCTAATGTTATTTTCCCCATCTTAGCCATGTCAAAACTGCAAAGGGTCTGAATTTTACCCTATTTGCAAGCTAACAAACCAACGGTTTATTAAAACTAATAAATAATTTCATGCAAACTGACAAGAGACAGAACACTCCTGGGTCAGAGACAAAATATATTCACATACATTAGCAGAAGGACACTAATGTTAATGCCAGTGTCCCATGGCTCCCAAGGCTGGTGGGCCTGGATGAATCAGGTACACACAATTGATTTGTGACATAGCAGTTGCATGCCCAAATTAGGAAGTTCCAGCCTTTAAAATGGGATGCAAGCAAACCTGCCCAACCTTGCTCTACAAGAAAATATTATCTTTATTGTACTGAACAGTAAACAAACCCACCCTCTGTAGCAATGAAAACTCTCCCTCCCAAAGCTATTTGCTTTATGAACATTCTTGGAAAAATAGTCTGTAGCTAAGGAACATCAGTACCTCTGCTGACAAGATGGACAGAAATGTGAGAGTTCCATGGACAATTGTTTCCTAACAATGCAGAGTTGTAACCAGTCTCATGTGGCTTCACTAGTAGATAAGATTTTCTTCTTTTCATATTCTCTGGCCTTCTGACACTGGTTTGATTGGGAATCTGTGATCTCATATTTTTAATTTGCTTTTACCTAATAATACTTTACTTCTAGAAGGCGAGCTTCCCCAATTTCAATATATTTTCTCCAGAATACAAATTCTACCAGTCATTTTTCTGTTTATATATCTGTTTGAAAAAGAGAAAAAGGGCAGTCTTCATAGGAGTTAGGAAAATCATCTTTGCTTTAAAAAAAAAAAATAATTCAAGCCCTGCCAAAAAGGAAATGATTTCCTTACTCGTGTATTCTTTGTGTTTTTGAACCATGTTAGAGACTATGAGATAGCAACTTTTCACTGCTTTTCATCTTGGTAATTCTTCACTATTTACAATAGAGTGGCAAAAATAGGGAAATAGTTCAGATAGTAAGCTCAACTGGCATTTTTAGTTTTGAATTTTCATTTTATGGTGTTTCTTCATGGGAATTTCAGTGGAAAGTTATAAAAAAATATCTTAGGAACATTTTTTCTTGTAAACTTTTAATTTTATATTGGAGCATGGTCAATTAACAATGTTGTGATAGTTTCAGGTGCACAGCAAAATGACTCAGCCATGCATAAACATATATCTATTCTCCCCCAGCCTCCCCTCCCATCCAGGCTGCCACATAACATTGAGCAGAGTTCCCTACACTATACAGTAGGTCCTTGTTGGTTATCCATTTTAAATATAGCAGTGTGTACCTGTCGATCCCAAACTCCCTAACTATCCCTTCCCCCCATCCTTCCCCCCGGTAACCATAAGTTTGTTTGTAAGTCTGCGAGTCTATTTCTGTTTTGTAAATAAGTACATTTGCATCATTTTTTTTAAAGATTCTGTATATAAGGGATATCATATAATATTTCTCTTTCTCTGTCTGACTTACTTCACTCAGTATTACAATCTCTAAGTTCATCCATGTTGCTGCAAGTGGCATTATTTCATTATTTTTAATGGCTGAGTAATATTCTATTGAATGTACATACCACATTTTCTTTATCCATTCCTCTGTCGATGGACGTTTAGGTTGCTTCCATGTCATGGCTATTTTAAACAGTGCTGCAATGAACATTGGGGTGCATGTATCCTTTCAGACCATGCTTTTTTCTCTGGATATATGCCCTGGAGTGAGATTGCTGGACCATATGGTGGCTCTATTTTTAGATTTAGGAACCTCCATAGTGGCTGTACCAATTTACATTCCCACCAACAGTATAGGAGGGATCCCTTCTCTCCACACCCTCTTCAGCATTTATTGCTTGTGGATTTTTTGATGATAGCCATTTTTACTGGTGTGAAGTGATATCTCATTGTATTTTTGATTTGCATTTCTCTAATAATTAGCGATGTTGAACACCTTTTCATGTGCTTTTTGCCTATCTGTATTTCTTGGTTGGAGCAATGTCTATATAGGTCTTCTGCTCATTTTTTGATTGGATTGTTTGTTTTGATGATATTAAGCCTCATGAGCTATTTGTAAATTTTGGAGACTAATCCCTTCTCATTCAATTCATTTGCAAATATTTTCTTTCTCCCAATCTGTGAATTGTCTTTTCATTTTGGTTTCCTTTGCTGTACAAAAGCTTTTGAGCTTAATTATGTCCCATTTGTTTATTTTTGTTTTTATTTCCATTATTCTGGGAAACAGATCAAAAAAGATATTGCTGCGATTTATGTCAGAAAGTGTTCTGCCTATGCTTTCCTCTAGGAGTTTTATAGTGTCCAGTCTCACATTTAGGCCTTTAATCCATTTTGAGCTTATTTTTGTGTATGGTTTTAAAGAATGATCTAATTTCATTATTTTACATGTAGCTGTCCAATTTTCCCAGCACCATTGTTTTTTTTTAACATATTTATTGGAGTATAATTGCTTTACAATGGTGTGTTAGTTTCTGCTTTATAACAAAGTGAATCAGTTATACATATACATATGTTACCATACCTCTTCCCTCTTGCATCTCCCTCCCTCCCACCCTCCCTATCCCACCCCTGTAGGTGGTCACAAAGCACTGAGCTGATCTCGCTGTGCTATGTGTCTGCTTCTCACTAGCTATCTATTTTATGTTTGGTAGTGTATATATGTCCATGCCATCTCTCGCTTTGTCACAGCTTACCCTTCCCCCTCCCCATATCTTCAAGTCCATTCTCTAGTAGGTTTGTGTCTTTATTCCTGTCTTACCCCTAGGTTCTTCATGACCTTTTTTTTTTTTCTTAGATTCCATATATATGTTAGCATACATTATTTGTTTTTCTCTTTCTGACTTACTTCATTCTGTATGACAGACTCTAGGTCCATCCACCTCACTACAAATAACTCAATTTCTTTTCTTTTTATGGCTGAGTAATATTCCATTGTATATATGTGCCACATCTTCTTTATCCATTCATCTGTTGATGGACACTTAGGTTGCTTCCATGTCCTGGCTATTGTAAATAGAGCTGCAATGAACATATTGGTACATGACTCTTTTTGAATTATGGTTTGCTCAGGGTATATGCCCAGTAGTGGGATTGCTGGGTCGTATGGTAGTTCTATTTTTAGTTTTGTAAGGAACCTCCATACTGTTCTCCATAGTGGCTGTATCAATTTACATTCCCACCAACAGTGTAAGAGTGTTTCCTTTTCTCCACACCCTCTCCAGAATTTATTGTTTCTAGATTTTTTGATGATGGCCATTCTGACTGGTGTGAGATGATATCTCATTGTAGTTTTGATTTGCATTTCTCTAATGATTAATGATGTTGAGCATTCTTTCATGTGTTTGTTGGCAATCTGTATATCTTCTTTGGAGAAATGTCTATTTAGGTCTTCTGCTCATTTTTGGATTGGGTTGTTTGTTTTTTTGATATTGAGCTGAATGAGCTGCTTGTAAATTTTGGAGATTAATCCTTTGTCACTTGCTTCATTTGCAAATATTTTCTCCCATTCTGAGGGTTGTCTTTTGGTCTTGTTTATGGTTGCCTTTGCTGTGCAAAAGCTTTGAAGTTTCATTAGGTCCCATTTGTTTATTTTTGTTTTTATTTCCATTTCTCTTGGAGGTGGATCAAAAAGGATCTTACTGTGATTTATGTCATAGAGTGTTCTGCCTATGTTTTCCTCTATGAGTTTGATAGTTTCTGGCCTTATATTTAGGTCTTCAATCCATTTTGAGCTTACTTTTGTGTATGGTGTTAGGGAGTGTTCTAATTTCATACTTTTACATGTACCTGTCCAGTTTTCCCAGCACCACTTATTGAAGAGACTGTCTTTTCTCCACTGTATATTTTTGCCTCCTTTATCAAAGATAAGTTGACCATATGTGCGTGGGTTTATCTCTGTGCTTTCCATCCTGTTCCATTCATCTATATTTCTATTTTTGTGCCAGTACCATACTGTCTTGATTACTGTAGCCCCAGCACCATTGTTGAAGAGACTGTCTTTCCACTATTGTGTAGTCTTGCATCCTTTGTCATAGATTAATTGAACATAGGTGCGTGGGTTTATTTCTGAGCTTTCTATCCTGTTCCATTGATCTGTATTTCTATTTTTAAGCCAGTACTTTACTGTTTTGATGCCTACAGCTTTGTAGTATACTCTGAAGTCAGGGAGCCTGATTCCTCCAGCTCTGTTTTTCTTTCTTGAGTTTGCTTTGGCTATTCGAGGTCTTTTGTGTCTCCATACAAGTTTTACGACTTTTTGTTCTGGTTTTGTGAAAAGTGCCATTGGTAATTTATAGGGATTGCATTGAATCTGTAGATTGCCTTGCGTACTATAGTCTTTTTGACAATATTGATTTTTCCAATCCACGAATATCGTATATCTTTCCATCTGTTTGCATCTTCTTCAATTTGTTTCATCAGCGTCTTATAGATTTCAGAGTACAGGTCTTTTGTCTGCTTAGGTAAGTTCATTCCTAGATATTTTATTCTTTTTGATGTGATGGTAAATGGGATTGTTTGTTGAATTTTTCTTTCTGATCTTTCATTGTTAGTGTATAGAAATGCAACGTATTTCTGAGAATTAGTTTTGTAACCTGAAACTTTACCAAATTCATTGACGAGCTCTAGTCGTGTTCTGGTAGCATCTTTAGGATTTTCTATGTATACTATCATCTGCAAACAGTGACAGTTCTACTTCTTTTCCAATTTGTATTCCTTTTATTTCTCTTTCTTCTCTAATTGCCATAGCTAGGACTTCCAAAACTATGTTGAATAAAAGTGGCAAGAGTGGACATCCTTGTCTTGTTCCTGATCTTAGAGGAAATGCTTTCAGCTTTTCACCATTGAGTGTGATGTTAGCTGTAGGTTTGTCATATATGGCCTTTATTATGTTGAGGTAGGTTGCCTCTATGCCCAGTTTCTGGAGAGTTTTTATCATAAATGGGTGCTGGATTTTGTCAAAAGATTTTTCTGCATCTATTGAGATAATAATATGGTTTTTTTCCTTCAGTTTGTTGATGTGGTGTATCAAACTGTTTGATTTGTGGATATTGGAAAAATCCTTTCATCCCTGGGATAAATCCCACTTGATCATGGTGTGTGATCCTTTTAATATATTGTTGCATTTGGATTGCTAGTATTTTGTTGAGGATTTTTGCGTCTGTGTTCATCAGTGATATTGGCCTGTAATTTTCTTTCTTTTGTGATATCTTTGTCTGGTTTTGGTATCAGGGTGACGGTGGCCTCATAGAACGAGTTTGGGAGTTTTCCTTCCCCTGCAATTTTTTGGAAAAATTTCAGAAGGATAGGTGTTAGATTTTCTCTTAACATTTGATAAAATTCACCTGTGAAGCCATCAGGTCTTGGACTTTTGTTTGTTGGGAGTTTTTAATCACTGTTTCAATTTCAGGGCTTGTGATTGATCTGTTCATATTTTCTATTTCTTCCTGGTTCAGTCTTGGGAGACTGTACCTTTCTAAGAATTTGTCTATTTCTTCCAGGTTGTCCATTTTATTGGCATACAGTTGCTTGTAGGAACTTTTATATAGGAATTCTATATGTAGATTTCTTCACCTCTGTATGTGCTTGTGTGTTTAAATTATAGCAAATGTACTCTGTAAAGCTACATTAATATCAAGTGTAAGTCAAAATAGCACTAGAACACTTGGGCCTCCATCAAAGAGGATTTCTTTTTAAAATTATCAGAGGTTTTTCAGTAACATAGCCATAGTGACAAAACTTGCTTTGTTTTCAAAGAATATTCTAATTTATAGTATTTTTATGTTTTTTAAAACGTTAAAAATTACAGAAAATCACACACACAAAAATAGCATATCACAGTTATCCAGATTTAATTTCTCAGATGATGACATTTCTCAAAATAAACACAGAGATTTTTTTGCCGCGGTTTTTGGTCGGGTTGGTAGCTCTAGTTTGAGTTTCAAATATATTATGATATTATGCAAAAATTAGGTCTTAAGCAACAAACCTGTGGTAACTTTTAAGTTTACTAAATCCTGCCTAAGTTTACCACACCTCTGAAAGATCCCAAGAGGGGATAGGATTTTATTTACTCTCACACAAGACCTGATTTATTTTTTCCCCCATGACTTATTTTAGGGACCATCTCAGAGTAATACTCTTCTTGATGTTTAAATAGCATACAAAAAGCCACATATGATTCAATGCACAACATGATAAATTTTGCCATATGGTACACTTGTAAAACCATTACCACAACTGAAAAAATGAATATATCCATCATTTCCAAAAGTTTCTTCCTGCCTCTTTATAATCCTTCTGCCAGGCCTTTCCCTGCTGCTCCCACTCTGTCCAGAGGCAACCAATTATTTATTTTTTATGTTTATAGAATAGCTGTATTTTTTTCAGAAGTTTGCATAAATATAATCCTATGGTATTATTTTTTGTCTGTCTCTACTCATTCAATATAATTATTTTGAGATTTATACACATGTATGTATCAATAGTTCATTACTTTTTATTTCTGAGTAATATTCCATTTTATGGACGTACAATAACTTTTTTATCTGTTCACCTGTTCATGGATAGTTGTTTCCAGTTTGGAGCTATTATGGTTAAAGCAGATAGACATTTATATGCAAGTGTGGATATATGCTTTCCTTGGCATGAAATAACTGGGTGATTTTATGTATATGTTAAACTTTTCAAGAAACTGTACTTTTATAAAGAGTTGCATTATTTTACATCCACACCAACAATGTATGAGAATTCCAGTTCCTCCACATCCTCACCTACCCTTGATATGGTCATTATTTTTACTTTTTTTTTTTTTTTTTTTTTTTTTGCGGTACGCGGGCCTCTCACTGCTGTGGCCTCTCCCGCCACGGAGCACAGGCTCCAGACGCGCAGGCTCAGCGGCCATGGCTCACGGACCCAGCCGCTCCTTGGCATGTGGGATCTTCACAGACTGGGGCACGAACCCGCGTCCCCTGCATTGGCAGGCAGACTCTCAACCACTGCGCCACCAGGGAAGCCCTATTTTTACTTTTATCCATGCCAATAGGTGTACAGTGGAAACTCGTGTTTTTAATTTCATTTCCTCATGACTGATGATATTTAGAAACCTTTCATATCCTTTTTGCTTTCACATATCTTCTGTGATGAAGAGACTGTTAAAATCTTTAGCCCATTTGTATTGTTTGTTTTCTTATTATTGAGTTGAGAGAGTTCTATGTTCTACTCGACATTCTTTGCCACATATGTGATTTGAAAATATGTTCTCCCAGGCTGTGTGTTGTTTCTTCTTGATGAATTATCACCTTTATCATTATATAGTAACCTTCTTTATTCCTCTTAATTTTCTATGTTCTGATATCACTATTTTCATGTTGTCTGATTTAATTAAGTTTTCTTTGATAAGGGTTAGCATAATACATATGTTTTTACCATTTTACTTTTAACTTATTTGTGTATTTATGTTTTAAGTTTTTCACTTGGAGACAATGAAATTAGGTCTTGATTTTTTTTAAAGATTGGAGGAATTTAATTTATTTCTTTATAATTTTTATTGGAGTATAGTTGATCTGCAATGTTGTGTTTCAGGTGTACAGCAAAGTGAATCAGTTATACATATATATATATATCCACTCTTTTTAAGATTCTTTTCCCATATAGGCCATTACAGAGAATTGAGTAGTTTCCTGTGCCCTACAGTAGGTACTTACTAGTTATCTATTTTATATATAATAGTGCGTATATGTCAATCCCAGTCACCCAATTTATCCTACCCCCCTTACCCCCTGGAAACAATGTTTGTTTTCTACAGCTGTAACTCTATTTCTGTTTTCTAGATAAGTTCACTTGTACCCTTTTTTTAGATTCCACATATAAGCAATATCATATGATACGTCTCTCTCTGTCTGACTTACATGACTCAGTATGACAGTCTCTAGGTCCATCCATGTTGTTGCAAATGGCATTATTTCTTTTTATGGCTGAGTAATATTCCATTGTACATATGTACCATATGCATTCCTCTGTTGATGGACATTTAGGTTGGTTCCGTGTCTTGGCTATTGTAAATAGTACTGCAGTGAACATTGGGGTGCAAGTATCTTTTCGAATTGTTTTATTTTCTGGATATATTCCTAGGAGTGGGATTGCTGGATCATATGATAGCTCTATTTTTAGTTTTTATTTTGTTTTTTGCAGTACGCAGGGCTCTCACTGCTGTGACCTCTCCCATTGCGGAGCACAGGCTCCGGACGCACAGGCTCAGCAGCCATGGCTTACAGGCCCAGCTGCTCCGTGGCATATGGGATCTTCCCGGACCAGGGCACGAACCCGTGTCCCCTGCATCGGCAGGTGGACTCTCAACCACTGCGCCACCAGGGAAGCCCTATTTTTAGTTTTTTAAGGAACCTCCATAGTGCTTTTAGTTTTTAAGGAACCTCCACTCTTCTCCATAGCAACTGTACCAATTTACAGTCTCATCAACAGTGTAGGAGGGTTCCCTACATTGGGAAAAGAGGGAAAAGTGGTTCCCTTTTCTCCACCTCTTCAGGCCAGAAGGGAGTGCCATGATACATTTAAAGTGATGAAAGGGAAAAACCTACAACCAGGAATACTCTATCGAGCAACGCTCTCATTTAGATTTGATGGGGAAATCAAAAGCTTTACAGACAAGCAAAAGCTAAGAGAATTCAGCACCACCAAACCAGCTCTACAACAAATGCTAAAGTGTCTTTGTGTATGTTTTGCTTTGGAACTGTAGGTTTATTAGTTTTCACCAAACTTAGAAAGTTTTCATACATTATTTCTTTAAATATATTTTTCTTTACTCCATTCCTTCCCTCTTTTTCAGGCATCCCAATTACACATATGTGAAGTAGCTTAAAATTTTTCCACAGCTCAGTGATGCTGTCTTGTGTATTTATTTTCTTCTTCATTTTTCCTGTTTTTTATTTTGAATTTTTTTCCGATATGAAGGCTCGTGTTCAGTAATCATTTCTTCTCAATGTTAAATTTGATGTTAATACCATCCATTACATATTTAATATTATACATTATAATTTTTTCTCCTCTATACTTTCAATTTCTTACATCTTCCATGTCTTTGCACTATTTTTTGAGATTATGAATGGTGTTATAATAACTATTTCAACATCCTTGTCTGCTAATTTTAACATCTATTTGACTTCCAGGTCTGTTTCAATTTGTTGACCTTTTTCTCTCTTTAGTCTCATATTTAATGACCCATAATGAGAAATTCCTGTTTGTTTTCATGCCTGCTAAATTTTTTTTGGATGCCAGACATTGTGAATTCTACTATATTGGAAACTGGATAATTTTATTTTTCTATAAATATTCTTGAATTTTATTCTGGAATGTGATTATGTAATTTGAATGCCATATGCTTGTTTGGGGGTTTGATTATAATTTTAGTTAGGTAGATGAGATCAGCACTGTATTTACTTTAGGTTTTTTTTTCCAGTACTGGGGAAGATTCTGATTGACATTGAGTTCTTAAATTAAGTTCAATGAGGTTGAGTTCAAGTACTTTTTTCTCTTAGAGTATTTTTGTTTTGTTTTCTTATTTATGAAATTAAATACTCAGTTGCTTACTTACTTTTGCATACCTTGTTTCCAAGTTATCTATTTAGGAGTGATTCTCATATAATTCATACATTTACCTCACTAAATCACACATTATATATCAATTAGAGAAATATAAAATTGCATATTAGTTTACCAAATACATGCACTTTCAGGTACATTAAATAATGTGTAATGTATACTAGTTTAAAAAATTGGGGGCTTTCTGGCTTAAGTAATATGTATAAAAATAATCTTTGGATTAGAATAGCCAGAAAATCATGTCGAATCATAAATAAATGGAGGTGTAATGAAAGATATTTGTAGAGTCTGGTTAGATTTAAAACAACATAGGTCAACACAGGCAGAATTTTTTTCCACAAATATAGCAGCAGTAAATAAATACACAAGTGCCTATGTCTCTTGAAAATATCTATAAAAATATTTTTTAAAACTTAATACATTATCACACTGACCAAGGCCTATAAGCAAACAAAAAAATCATTAAATATGAGCCTTCACTAAGAAATAAATAGGCAAATATTTCAGATATTATCTGAAACCTGTATGTTTGAACTGAGTTTATTGTGGTGAAAAGATTGTTCATATCCTTGGAAACATTCACAAATTAAGTTTTATACTAATTTACTAAAATTTTTAATATTACAAATAATTCAATATGCATACAAAATGCTAGTATACTAATGAGTATGATGATAATACTTAACACAGATTGAAACTTTATTATGTCTTAGGCACTGGGTACTATGCTAAACAGTGCCTCTCACTATTAGATAAATATGGAGACAGCAAATGAGTCTTCATTTGTTCCTATACTTATCAAAATCATAGTTGGTAAAAGTCTGATATTGAACATAAGAACATAATCTTTTCGGTATCATTACATCCTTCTCCTTCTATATTGTGTTTTCAAATGCTAAGGACATTTTGATGCTAAGGACAGCTTTCAGGGTCTATAAACCCCTGATATTGTTTGTGAAATTTAATATGAATGTACACTTTTCTGGATAGATAAATGTCTTAGTTTCGTTAAGGTTTTAAGGAAGCTAATAAGGCAAAAAGTTAATAATTCATTTTCAATTTGATCAAAGCACCTCTGTTCATAAAAGTGAAGCCAGAGTGGTTCTGAAAATCACAGTGGTCATTCAATATGTGTAGCAGAAAAATAGTGACCAACTAAAAATAACATATAATATTTAGTTTCTGGATATTTATTATTTGGCAATTCTAAATGTGTTGTGCATCCAAAATAGGATAAATTCATTAATTTATTCCAAATTTATTGAGTATCATTTATTTAACTGACCCTTTATAAGATCACAGAAATGAAAATAGACAGATATGTACTGCAGGAAAGATGTATGACATCATCTTTTAACACAAAGAAAAACATTTAAGACTGAGAGTCAAAGGAAGCATCACAAGTGAGGACATGGTTGAGATAAAATTTTCTGAGTGTTCCAGCTTCCTTCAAGAGGAGAAAAATGTAGAACAAAATCTCCACAATTTTCAAAGGTAATATATTTGGCACAAATAATTTGTACAACTCAAAACTGACATCTTAGAAATAAGTAACATATAAGAGTTTTGAACATGTACTAAATAGTGAGTATTATTCTTTTGAACCCAAATTTGGATTCAACTCGAAGATAAGCTAGAGAAAAAATATGCACAAAAGAAACTCATATTCCACAAAGTGCTTATAAAGCAACTTATATTCCAACTTATATTCTAATTTACTTCATATGAAAATAGCTCACTGTTGTCATTAGGCAAAGCCAATTATAGCCCAATTTAACAAATGAGTATATTTATAAGACATATCACAGAAAAAAGAAATACAGTAATCCTTGAGAATTTGAAATGGTACTCTATCTCACATACAATAAAAGAAAAATATGAAAACTACACAGAAATAGCAGTTGTTTACCTATCATACTGAATTAATTTCAAAGTCTTAGTGACACACTGTGATGTAAATGTGTACAGTTTTTAGGAAACACATTCTGCCCATATCTATTAAAATGATAAATGTGCATACTATTCAATCCAGCAATTCTTCTCTTAGGTATTGAACCTGCAGATGTATTGGCATATGTGTGAAATAAAGTATATACAATTTTATCCTTTGCAGAATTATAAGCAGAAAAATCCTAACTATCCCTCAGAAAAAGGAAGGTTAAATAAAATATTGTGCTATCATAAACTAGGAGACCATATGGCCATAGAAATAATGTTGGACCTCTTTTTGTAATGGCACAGAAAAACATCCATTTTTGGAAAATCAAAATGAAAACCTGTGTTTATTAACCCACAGTATATGTATAAAAGATTATATATGTGCCTGATTATCATTAAATATTTCTGGAATAATTTTTTTTAATCTTACAATATTGATCGCTTTCAGTGAAGAGAGCTTTTCCTTTGGAAGAACAGGCGTGAAGGTGACACTTTCTACTGTATAACCCATTAATTATGCCACTTGAAAACAATATATTACATATATTTTAAAATATTAATGATAATGTATATATATGTATTACAAATAATTTAAGAATAAAATTGTTTTCTAAATAAAGTATTTATTACGTACATGTATATACTTTATATATATGGACAGTTTCTGGAAATATACACAAGAACCCAGCAACATCAGTTACCTCAATGACTATTCATTAAATATTATCTTAAAATGTTTGAATTTGAAATCATAACATAACTGAAATATTTTTGAAACCATAAAATATTGAAACTTAAGCTTTAAGAAATGAGATAGAGCTACGAGGTCCAGATCAGATATAAAGCCGATGCTCAGTATTGTGTACTTTCCTTGAACCACTCTGCTTTTGTGGAATAGGAAAGCAAGTGGTTGAGGTTGTTTTGTGAGTTAGGATCTACGTATGTCATTTAAAAAAAAATCTGTGTTTTCTGAGTTGATTGCATTGTCTGTGGGCAAACATGTTCTTAGCATGTAAATATTAATTTTTGTAGACAAATGCTAATTCTCAAGGGGAAAGAGAATGACACAAGATGGAATAGGTAGAATACCTATTTCAGGTGGAGAAGTTCAGGTGGTGGGGAAGACCCCTCTTAAGTATATGAGCAGAGAATGGAATAAAATAAGGGAGTGAGCCACATGGGAATACCTAAGGAAACACATTCTGAGAAGAGGTAAGAGTAGTTGTAAAGATCCTAATCTGATGCGGGGACAGGTTTGGCATCCTTAAGGAATAGTAATGGATTGGATTAGAGTGATTGAGGAAAAGAGAAGTAGATATAGGCCTAGAGGTAGTTAGAGATGCAATCTGGTGGACTCTTGTATGGATTGCTGGATCATATGGTAACTTTATTTTTAGCTTTTTAAGGAACCTCTATACTGTTCTCCATAGCGGCTATACCAATTTATATTCCCACTAACAGTGTAGGAGGGTTCTCTTTTCTCCACACCCTCTCCAGCATTTACTATTTATAGCCTTTCTGATAATGGCCATTCTGACCAGGGTGAAGTGATACTTCCTTGTAGCTTTGATTTGCATTTCTCTAACAATGATATCGCACATCTTTTCATGTACCTGTTGGCCATCTGCATGTCTTATTTGGAGAAATGTCTTTTTAGGTCTTCTGCCCATGTTTTTTTGATTGGCTTGTTGTATTTTTATGGTATTGAACTCTATAAGCTGTTTGTATATTTTTGAAATTAAGCCATTGTCAGTTGCATCATTTGCAAACATTTTCTCATATTCTGTAGGTTGTCTTTTCATCCTTATGGTTTCCTTTGCTGTGCAAAAGCTTTTAAGTTTAGTTAGGTTCCATTTGCTTATTTTTGTTTTTGTTTCCATTACTCTAGGAGACAGATACAAAAAGATATTGCTGCAATTTATGTCAAAGATTGGTCTGCCTATGTTTTCCTCCAGGAGTTTTATAGTAGCTGGTCTTACATTTAGGCTTTTAATCCATTTTGAGTTTTATTTTTGTATATGGAAAAAAAAACCCAGTATTCTTTATAGCAAAAATGTTAGAACTATGCCACCAAATAGTTCACATCTTTTCTTTCCATCCTATTAAAATTCAAGAGAATGATATTAGTAGCCTTTTTTTTAGATAGAAGCAAAATAATGATTTAAAGAGTTTTGAGTATAATCATGACCTGTTAGCAAGAAATGTAGCAGTTAATTCTCTAATTGTCTAATATGGCATACATTAGCATTATTTCTGAAAATGCCTAGCTTTCTCACATAGGATACTTACCCTTCTCTTCCCTCTGGGAATTAGCTTTGGCCATGTAACTTCATTCATCCAGTGAAACATGAGTGAAAGTTTAATTGTCCATGCTGGTCTTTCCCTGCTATGGTAGCCCTGTTGAGATGAAACATCCATATACACAGTACCACATGGAGCTATATTCATCAAAGGTACCACCTAATTGACCTAGAGATCATAAGATAAACAAAAAGTAAACTCTTGTTTTAAACCACAGAGATGTTGGGGTTGTTTTTTTTCATCAGCATAAGCTAGCCTATCCCCAAATATACAATTAGTATTCTCAGCTAGTATTCTCAGAAAATAAGAGGAGGGAAAGAGATGGAGAGAGAAAGAGATGGAGAGAGAAGACAGAGAGACAGCAAGATATTCTGAGTTATTGAAGAGCAAAACAATATTTAAAGACGTGTGAAAATATTTCCTAAAAGGAAGTGTCACAGATACTTTGAACAACATTATTTTATGAATTAAAAAATAATGTAGATTCAATATGAAACTCTTAAAAAGGAATAAAAGTTACATGAAGCACCTCAAGTCTAAAAGAGTTCATACTCAAATCTTCAAGAGAGATTCTTGTAAGAATTTTGGTAATATGTTCTTCCAGTCATTTTCTTAATGGACATCTATGTTTGCTTTCTAGTGGGGCTGATTTTAAACAGTTGGAATAGATTCTGAATAACTTAAGCAGAAAGGATTGTATTGGAAAGATATTGAATAGATTACAAATCCAACATAAACGTTGATAATTCAGGATTGGAAATTGGTCAGGGACCGAGCTAGATTATATCACAAAGAACATAGCACACAATCTAGTTTAGAAAATGACACAAAAAAATTGTTGCTTTCGCACCAACAAGCACCATAGTTCCTGATCATGGGGTGTCTCCTTTACTGGGCCTTCTCATTGCAATAAACTCTCTGGATAATATATGTTCATATTTTCATCTTGGTGTTATTGAACCAAACGTTAGTATCACAGACTAGGACATCAAAAAAGAGAAAGATAGTTAAAGACTTATAGAAAGGCGTCAGCATCTTCCTAATTTTAGAATTTAGGTTGAGTGGCAAAAACATAACCATATTCAATGTTTGTAAACAAAATATACACAGAGGCACACAGGCCCGTATACACATACAATGAGTATGTTTTCAAAAAATTCAGTCATGCTCCTAAAATTTTATGGATCTTTTATATTTCACTGCTCAAAATTATTTTCTCCAGGTATATTCTCTTATACATGACTTTTACAGCTACAGAATAATTCATGTTAGTGATTCAGATAAAATTAACTAATGAACCCCATTGAGTTTTCTTTGTTTTGCTCTAAAACTATGGTAACATTATAAAAAATTTTTAATCTTTTTTCTTAAAGTTCAGATACATGGATTTCTGGGTAAAAGGGGAATTTTATGTATTAATAGGTAATAGTATGAAAGTAGCATTGTTCACATTGATCACAAACATTTAATCAATAAAGAGAGGGGGAGAGAGAGAATGAAATGTAAAATTCTCCTTTATCCATACCTCACAATTCTCATTCATCCCCAACACGTAACTACTCAGTTTGGTACATATCTCTCCAGCCCTTTACTTATATACTTGTGATCATTATCTATGCACTGTTTGTAACTTCATTTATTTACTTAATGTATCTTGGAGGTATTTCCATTAATATGGACATTTCCATTCAGAAATGTCTAACTCATCTAAGTCATTCTTTTAAGTAGCTATACAGCATTACATAATACATTTCTTATGTATGTATACACACCTTATTGACAAGTATTTAATTTGTGTTTTTCAATTTTTTATTATTGCAATATTATATATGACCAACCATATGAAAATTCTAATACTTAACCATACTTAATCTACCCAAATGACATTTTCATATAGCTCCATGCGGTACCATTAGAGAAAGACATCAATAAACATTTTAACACACAAATACATGCGCATGTGCTTATATGCATATCCTTTATATAGATTTCTAAAACTGGACATGGTGGAGGAAACAGTCAACACATTTTAATCTTTCAGATAGTAACATACTTATAAAGATAAATTCATGACTATTTTCTACTCCCACAAATTGTGTGTGAGACACAATTGTTCTGCATCTTCCTCAGCCTTTAAACTATTTTCAAATTGATAGACAAGAATACATTTCGAAAATGTTCATATCATCATACATGTCCCTGTAAAGAATATTGGCGATCATTTTAACTTTTTCCATCTGAGAAGCAACAGCTATATCTCACTCATTTCCCTATATTTTAATGCCTTTTGATTTTCCATTTTTAATTGAAATTTGTGTTGAAATAATTGTAGATTTGCTTGCAGTTGTAAGAAATAATATAGCGAGAACTGCTATGCACTTTATACATTTTCCTCCAATGGTAATATTTGGCAAAACTATATATATTATAATATCACTACCAGGATATTGATATCAATAAAATCCTCCAATCTTATTCAGATTTCCCTTTTTTTTTTACCCATATTCATGTGTGTGTATCTGTATTAAATTCCATATAAGTTTTTCACTTGTACAGGCTTTTGTATCTACTATCATGACCAATATTCTGAGCAAGTATCCCTTTTATAAACACATCCACTTCCTTCCCATCACCTCCTAATACATAACTTTGGCAATCAACAATCTTTCATTTCTAAATTTTGTCACTTCAAAAATGTTATACAAATATAAATATATTAAACAGTATTAAACCTTTTGTGATTGGCTTTTTTTATCCATTCAGCAGTATCTCCTTGAGATCCATCCAAGTAGTTGAGTGTATTAACAATTCCTTCCTTTTTACTGCTGAGTAGTATTCCATGGTATGTATGTACCACAGTTTACCATTTGCCTGTTGAAGGAAATCAGGACTGAGAGCAATCTGGGCTATTACAAATTATGCCTTTGCAAATATTTGTGTATAGGTTTTTGTGTAGTTATAATTTTTTATTTCTCTGAGATATATGCTCTAGAGTGCAATTGTTGGGTTGTATGAAAATTGTGTGTATAATTTTTTAAGCAACTGCCAAACATTTTCAGAGTAAGTGACCATTTTATACCCCCACCATCAATATATGAGTGACTTGGTTTCTCCACATTCTCACTAACTTTTGGTGTTGATATTATATATATTTTTTCATTTTAGTGATTCTGATAGGTTTATAGTAATATACCAACTATAGTTTTAATTCGTATTCCTCTAATGGCTGGTGATATTGGAAAGCTCTTCATGTTTTCTTACTGGAAAACTAATTTTCCCAAAATATTTATTTTATAAATCATTTTTGTAAGTGTTTTGAATGTTTAAAATTTTTACATTTAGAAATACAAACACATTTGTAGTATAGTTTATTCCTAAAGATTCTTTTCTGCCTGCCAGAGGAAGTAGTGACCCCAATCACTACCTGAGGTCATAGAACCTCTGCTCCATCCTGATTTACTGTTACCAAATTTCATTGTTAACTGAAAGTAGAATAGGTCAAGTCATATAAGGGGCTCCTGTAAATCTGTCTCTGGCAGAGTACATTACTAGTACAAATATGTGTGGTGGAGCAAAACACACACAAATGAAAATCAAAAGGAGATGCCTGATAATATTGGCCCAGAATAATATGGTATTAACTCACTGATTAACTTAAGAGGAATCTTCAACAATATTTTATTTAAGAAATATCTACTTAATTTCAAAATGAAAATATCATTACATCATCTCATTTTTGTAAGCATATATAGTTTCCTTGATTACTTAGTTGTGATGAATGTAGGGAAAAAATATTTCCCGCAACTTAAATAATATCACTACTTTTATTTGTCTCATAATCAAGAAATTTTGAAGAGCCTATAAGTTGTAAATTTGTTGGTTGATATTAAAAATTGTTTTTATTTCTTCAATGGTGGATAAAGTCATCTAAAATTAAACATCTTTACACTTAAGTTTTTTTTGGTTCAGGAATTAAGATAGCTGTTTAAGTTGGAATATAAGCAGATGGTCAGTGAATGCTCTGTTCAATTCTAAGCCATCCATTTCTGATATTTTCCTATTTAATCTCTTTTAACCAAAGCAGAGTTAAATCTAAATTATTCACTCTAATTCATTTTAAGCCAGTACTTAATAAATGTACTTCCATAAATCTTGCAATTTAGATTTTAATAGTAATTATCAATGATTACCTTTTTTGTTGTTGTGAATAATACAATTTTTAAAGTTTTTTGCAAAACCTTTAAAAACAAAATAATAGCTTTTCAGAAAGTTAAGTCCTGGCACTTGCGGCACTTATGTAAAAAAGTGGCAAATTAATGTAATAGTACATAAACAAAATTACTAATAATGAGTAACCAAAGAGGAATTGATTGACAGGGTAAATCACTTTAAAGCTAAAAGAAATCTTTTTGCCTAATTGATCTTCATAGCTCATTGAACAGTTACCATTGTTTATTTTACATCCCTTTGGGTGGTGATTGTGCCCCCATGCTAAACTAAAATTGTGGTCAGACTACCTCTACAAAGGAGAAGAGCCAGATAGAATGCAGTATAACTAAGTTTGGATTTTAGGTGTTTCTTTTCAGCATAGCTTTTAAAGGGAAAAAACAAAATATAGATTTCTGAAAGGTCATAGGATTAATGTGTCAAGTTAGATCATCTAGCTCCATACACATACCTGAGACATTGCGACAATCAAATGGATGGTGGTTTCTTTCATCATTTTCATTAGCACATGATAGCACCTACTTAGAGATGTACAGGTTTTAATCAACATTCATTTTCAGACACAAATTTTCACATATTAAAGTCTCTCAAAGCAAAATTACCACCAAGTTGTTCCAGACTCTTTGTTGCACTGTGGGACCATTTTAAGTTCTTTCATGAGAAAAAAATATATATATTGAAATTATCTGTTGGCAACTTAGCAACTTACTTCTGTGTATATTTAGTTACTACTTTTGAATGTGTAGAATTGTTTGACATATAGTTCATATCCGCTTTCTCTCCTTAGGTCTACTTTCAAAGGTGTATTTTCTCTGTATAAACAAAATTCCAGAACTTGTAATTTAGTCTCTTGTCAGAATCTTCACTATTGACTTACGTGAATTTCAAGACATGTTAAAATCTCCTAGAAAATTATTTCACTGAGAGACTTACTGTCTTTTATTCTATATACTTTGTTATCTCTGTGTTTTATTATATGTATATTTTCACATAAATTTCATTATTATTGAAGTTCTGGTTCAATAATTATAAAGAGTTATATCATGAAATAATTCCTTAAAGAACATTACTATAATTAAAATGATGTAGATCTTATTTAAAAAGTTGCATTATTAATTTGTCTCAGGTTTTAATGGCAGTATACATGAATGTCTCTACAAACAATTCTTTCTGAATGCTTCTGATATTATATATCAATAACTCAGTGCTTTCCCATTTTTGTTTTGACTGCCAATATGGTCTAAATTTGTTGCTAAATGGAAGTAGTTAATATGTTCTACATGATAGAAACTTTTTTTTTGTCCTATTGAATATATGTGAGAGATAAATCATGGATAAACTAAAATAATTCACTCATGAAAAAAAGACTGTAGAATTAAGCAGATGAATGATACAAGCAACAATATAATGCATTCTGTTCACATGATTTATGGCATTTGAAGGAAAATTAGTATTTTGCAAAGGTATTGATCATGAAAAGGTTATTCATTTTGTTTTTTTATCCTCTACCTGAGACAATGATAAAGTGTTACTCTTTTGTTACTTAAAACACAAGACTTTAAAGTGTTTATATTAGTCCACTACTAAATATCCTAAGGCAAAAAAACCAGGAAAAATGGGCCCATTCTTTTTATTCCTCTCAAACATAGTTAAATGGCAAATCCAATTTTGAATACAAAATATTTAGATACTTTCTTTACAAAAATACTTTCACTAAATATTGACTTAATCTCAATTACCAGTTAAACTATATAAAATAATATAAAATTTTATAGTCAATTTTGAAAAAGAAAAGACTATGTAAAAATCATAGTGAATCACCAAAGATGCTTCTGGTAATATTGTTTTAGTATGACATTTTTCTCTTTATTTAAATCATCTTTTATACATAATAAGCTTAATGGTAGCAGCCTGCTTTGGAATTCTTTCAAAAGAGAAAAGAAATAGAGAATAGGAAATAGTATTTCTCCAGCTGTTTTTTATTTTCACTTTTAGATATACTTTTAGATTTTCACTTTTAGATATACTTTTAGATATCTTTATATACAAATCATTTGAATTCATTTCCCCATAGTTTTCCAAGTACAAGTTCATATATCTTATAAAAGTAATAGGAGGAAGACATCAAATGAGAATACAAACATGTGGTTCCCTCTTTATCTAGCTCACAAGCCTATGCTAATAGATAGAAATATAGACACTACATGTAGTGGGAACTATGGATTATATAATTAATACAGATTCAAATCCCAGTTCTGCCAGTTACTGGTTTTGCTGCTTCATTCATGTCACAACACTTCTCTGAGTTTAGTTTCCTCATCTCTAAGTGGAAGTAACAATCCTGTGTTATTGTAGTGTTATGATATCATGAGTTGATATAAGTACTGTGCTAGATCCACAGTGCACATGATTTACAAATACTATATTTGTCAATCTCATCTCTCACATTTCCTACTTTTAGTATTAGTACAAATATGATGCTACTGTCCCAGTTGACAAGGAACAAGGCTGGAGATTTCTCTTGAAGGAAAACACCATAATATAGTCAAAATTAAATCCTAATAAAATATTCTTTAAACCTAAGACTGGTGTTGGTAATAAATAGAACAGAGTTTTTATATAACCTTGAGAAAATTCTGCCTTTTCAAGGATATTTTGCCTTTACAAGAAAATTTAAAGAAATTTTTTGTGAATACTCGAAAGAACTTCACATGTATATCCAAGTGCTGCTTTATTTCAGGAAATAAATGTCATGGGGGTGCAAATTCTAAATAGAATTTTGATACCTGAGATAGACATGAATATGCTTCCCTCCTGTGATGGACACTGAGATCTAGACTAAATTTACTTTGAGTGAACAAAAGATTTGCTAGGAAGAACTGCACTACAACAGTATTTTTAGAAATTAATTCTAATTTGTCCTCATGATATTTTCTTTTCCCTGTTCCAGAAAGGCATCTAGTGCTCTTTGTCTTGTTTTGGGCAGGAATGTTTGTATTTTGAAGAAAAAAAATCTTAAAAATAGCAGACATTATCTTTCCTTGATTTTATTTTGCAAAAGTCTGAGATCTAGAGTGAATTTTGAGGGGAGGGAAATGGGAAGGGGGATGACAGAAAAAAGAAAATGGATATTTCCTCTAACATGGAATGGAGATGGATATTGACAGTCCCACAAGTAGTAAGAATTTAGTCCCCACTCCTTGGGAACATTCTGAGAATGATAATCTCAACCTCAGAAAGGAAGGAGCTGGTGGTGCATCTAGCAAGGCTGCTCAACAGACAGTGATCAGGACTCCCAGGCTTGGCAGAGCCATTTATTTTCAAAAGATAATACAATGAGATTATCTTCTATGATGATGTCTTACTAAAGTTAGAGAAACTGCCTCAGTTTTTCAGGTATAAATAAATCTAGCTCCTAAGTGACACTAGATAATATGAGGAAGGTCACAATGAATACTGGGTAATATGAGGAAGGTCACAATGAATACTGGGTAATACATCAGATTGTATTAATTTCATGGGGCATTATCTGGAAACAGATGTTTATGAATCATAATATCTAGCAAGCACATACATTTAAAGGGCGAGTAAGAGGGATTTTCTGTTTACATATATATTCTGGTTATATTTAACTCTTTTAGCTAGAGCAAGAGTCCACAGAGATGACATGTTATGGACATCCACCACAAGATTTCAGGCATGAGTTGTGTCCATGTGTTCACTTTTAGAATTTATAGATACTCAAAAAATTGGCTTATTGTACCACATGCGAAAGCAACCAAACCAACTTAGCTTTTATCTCTCAGGACTAAAGCTTTTATCTCTCAGGACTAAGATTTCTGATTTGGAGGTGACAGAGGTAGTAAAAAGATAGGATGCTATGTTTACCTTCTGGATTAAGAAGTTACCTGTTTATAGTGAGATTAAAGAACATCACCTAAATATTGGCACTATGTATGAAGAGAATGATTTTTTAATTCAGCATCATGCTATGTCATTCACAACCCTGAGGTTCAGTCTCTGAAGACACTCTGGCCAAGTTCATAATAAAAGCAATGTTAAAAATCTAAAAGAGTAAGTTAGGTAAAATAGTTGATAAACTAGAAGTTTTGAAATATACTGAGAATAAGTCCTGTCTTCTTTGTTTGGGAATTTAATGAAATAAGGTTGAAAGTTTCTTGGAGACATGCCCTTTTCCCCACATCCACTTGATGGCATAAGAGAGAAGGTTCAGCTAGAACTAATTGAGATAAGAGAGTGACTGCAAAAAAAAGGGATTTTTCTCAATTATTAGGCAGCAGGGTCCATTGGCAGCAGTGGAAGCAATAAGGCCTGAAGATTGGCACCACTGTCTTCTGAGAGAATTTAATAACTTATGCCAGTTACAAAGGAAAGACCATGAGCACTTCTGGAACCCTAGAAGGAAAAAGAAGGTGCATCTGAGAGCTATGTTCTTTCTTATGGAGACTCTGATCCAGTGTCTTTACTATATTCCATCTGTCAATGTGACGTAGCAAGTATGACTTTATACAAAAATAAAATAAAATATTGTTTTGGTATTCAAAGTGTAGGTACAAATTTTTGCAAAAGACATGATGGATAAGGGCATTAAGTGTAAGTTATTTTTCAAAATATTATATTAGAGGTCTTACTATAAAGGGAGAGTTAATAATTAGAAGCAATTTAGATTATTCTTCCATGCTTGAAAAACAAATTCCTTTGCTTGGGAAAACAAAATAAAGGACTCAGAAAACGTCAATGACTTTTCTATGCCTTCAATAAGCAGTATTCACAGGACTGTTATTGAAGATGCGAAGAAAGTCAAGTTAGCACTATCTATCTGACTGCTCAGAGAACTCACCTAGCCATCTCTAAATTATCCAGGGTGTAAGATCTGACTGCAGACACCATTGAAGCCACCCTCAGTTTCAGCCACTACAAATGTATTGGGATGGTTAATTTTACATGTCAACTTCGCTGAGCCATGCCCAGATATTTAGTCAAACATTATTCTGCAGGCTTCTGTGAGCGTGTTTTTGGATGAGATTAGCATTTTAATCTGTGGGATTTAAGTAAAGTAGACTGTCCTCCATAATGTTGGTAGACTTCATTCAATCAGGTGATTGCCTGAATAGAACAAAAACTAGCCTTTCCTAAACAAGAAGGAATTCTGCCAGCTGACAGCTTTGCATGTTGAACAGCAACATCAACTCTCAGCTCTTCCCCAGGTCTCCAGCCTGCTGGCCAACCCTGCAGATTGTGGATTTGCCAGCCTCCAGAATTATGTAAGTCTCATTGTGAGAAGGAAGTGAAGGCTAAAGTTGAGTTTTATGTGCTGAAGAAGTGCTTCAGGCCAAGCCACCCTACAAAGACTGGGAGAGGTTTTTCGTTTGCTTTTCTCTTTCTCTTTCTCTTTCCCTTTCTCTCTCTGTCTCTGTCTCTCTCTCTCAGTCTCTTTCCATTCAAGGAAATATCATTCAAAACACTAGAAAACACAAACTAAAGAAACTGAGACTTCAAAAAAACACACTTGAAAACTAATACACATTAAAAAAAAAAAGCTTAGAAATGTCACTAATTGAACAACCAAACTACAGAAAGTAAAAAAAAAAAAAGCTGAGGAGAGGCAGTAATCTGATTTTCAGAGTTACCAGTTACCACATTATGTTATTCAAATGTCCAGAAAGCACAATGAATGTGAAGAAACAAAGGAAGTATGGCCCATTCACAGAAAAAATGAACAGAAACTTTCACCCAGGAAGAACAATCTTTGGATTTAAAATACAAAAATTTTAAATCAACTGATTAAAATATGCTCAAATAGCTAAAGAAAAGCATAAACCAATCTCTAAAGGAAACCAAGAGAATGATGTATGTGCACACAGAGAGTTCTGGAGCTGAAAGCTATGAAAATGAAATGAAAAACCCACTAAGAATTTCAATAGCAGTTTTGAACAGAAGGAAGAAACAATTAGTAAGACTGAGGATAGGTCAATTGAAATTATCTGTTCTGTAAAGCAGAATGAAACAAGAATGATGGAAAATGAGCAGCACCTAAGAAACCTGTGGACACATGAAGAATGCAAACATACACCTAATGAGAATCCCAAAAGAAGAGGAAAGAGTGATGGGTAGAATATTTGAAAAAATAAGGGCTGAAAACTTCCCAAATTTGATTTTAAAAACCCCACAAATCTACACATTCAAGAAGCTCAACAACCCCAAGAATGATAAATACAAAGATAATGATTTTAGTTATAGTTTCCAATTGGGAAAATTGATATAACAAGATGCTTTTAAATTATCTTTTCGACAGTTGATATGTTCTACCTCAGTGTAACTTTTCTTTTGGTTTGAAATACATAGTTTTATCATTCAGATGTGCTATGTTTAGGATAAAATTCTTTTAGATCTTAGTAGCCTCAGGTGCATCTTATATTTACATCAGCACTCTGTACCTGATAAGAGGCTTTTAAAATTGTTTTTAACAATGATATTCAGACTCTGGAGTAATAGCACAAAGTAAAGGGATCAATCAAATGTAAACCTTGACATTTCCTGAAATACCACCATAAAACCAAAGAGACATTGTAGAAATAGCATGTGATTTTTCTATTATGACACACTGCACTTTTGGGAACTGTGCGAACTAACTAATCAAAATAATTTAACACTTTTGGCTTTTACTCTTTTGGAAACTTCTAATAAACTTTTCAGTATCTATTAAACTGGAAATTAGTTTTCACTCAATATCTACATAATAATTTTTTAAAAATAAATTTTACTCCTTTGGCTCCTTGAATTCTTGAGCATGTCCAAACTTCTTGAATCAGTCCAAAACAAATGCTGGGCCCAACTACCATTTTTGGATCCTATAAAGACATGTCCTTGATTTAAAATTAACTAAGCTTTGGACTAGTAGTACAGGAACTTGTCAGTAGACAATTATAATTCCAAGAAAAGGACATGGGAATACAGTTAAGATATGATATTGAAAGAGTACATGTATGAACAGGCTAAGAGAAAATGAGAGGACACATTTTAGCCTCAAAACTAGAAGTTATACTTTGTCTCCTATTAGATTTCTTACATGAAGACACCTCTAAAAGTAGCAAGGGTTCATAGGTGCCAGGAAGCTGAATAAAAGTACATAATATGATCTAGTTTAACATTTTGGCTACCCAACATCGTCATATGCATTTATTTTCAAACTTACACGTTCACAGTACATTGTTTGGGCCAGATTCTCGCTTATCTCTCATCCAACAGAGAATAGATACATATGAACTATTAATCGATTTCAGTGATCAACAAAAAAATCAATTAATTGCTATCTGCATTGCTTATTGGCTGCATTAAACAAGCCAAATAAAAAATGAAAGATAATTTTATATATAGTAGTATGTATATGTCAATCCCAATCTCCAAATTTGTCCCTCACCCCTCTCCACTTACACACTGGTAACCAAAAGTATTTTTTCTGCATTTGTAACTCTATTTCTCTTTTGTAGATAAGTTCATTTGTACCTTTTTTTAGATTCCACTAATAAACGATATCATATGATATCTTTCTCTGACTTTGCTCAGTATGACAGCCTCTAGGTCCATCCATGTTGCTGCAAATGGCATTATTTTGTTCTTTTTTATGGCTGAGTAATATTCATTTGTATATAGGTACGTCTTTATCCATTCCTCTGCTGGTGGGCATTTAGGTTGCTTCCATACTGTCCTCCATAGTGGCTGTGTCAATTTACATTCCCACCAACAGTGTAGGAGGGTTTCCTTTTCTCCACACCCTCTCCAGCATTTGCTTTTAGACTTTTTGATGATGGCCAATCTGACCAGCATATGTGGTGATACCTCATTATAGTTTTGATTTGCGTTTCTTTAATAATTAGTCATGTTGAGCATCTTTTCATGTGCTTTTTTGGCCATCTGTATGTATTCTTTGGAGAGATGTCTATTTAGATCTTCTCACTTTTTGATTGGGTTATTTATTTTTTGATACTGAACTACATGAGCTGCTTGTATATTTTGGAGATTAATCCCTTGTTGGTTGTTTCGTTTGCAAATATTTTCTCCCATTCTGAGGGTTGCCTTTTAGTCTTGTTTACGGTTTCCTTTGCTGTGCAAAAACTTTTAAGTTCAATTAGGTCCCATTTATTTTTATTTTCATTACTCTAGGAGGTGGATTGAAAAAGATCTTGCTGCAATTTATGTCAAAAAGTGTTCTGCCTCTGTTTTCCTCTGTTTTAAAATATCCGACCTTACATTTAGGTCTTTAATCTATTTTTAGTTTATTTTTGTGTATAGTTTTAGAGAGTGTTCTAATATCATTCTTTTACATCCAGTAAAAGCTGTCCAGTTTTCCCAGCACCACTTATTGAATGAGACTGTCTTTTCTCCATTGTATATTCTTGTCTCCTTTGTCATAGATTAGGTGACCATAGGTGCGTGTGTTTATCATTGAGCTTTCTATCCTATTCCATTGATCTATATTTCTGTTTTTGTGCCAACTAATAAGGACCTACTGTATAGCACAGGGAACTCTACTCTATACTCTGTAATAGCTTATATGGGAAAAGAGTCTAAAAAAGAGTGGATATATGTATACATGTATACATATTCACTTTGCTATACACCTGAAACTAACACAACATTGCAAATCAACTATACTCCAATAAAAATGTTTAAAAATAAATTTTTAAAAATTCAAAAGAGAAGAAAGACAAGATATAAAATATAAAAGTGGTAGAAAGGAAAAATGAAATGAGGAAAACAGAGTCAGAAAAGTTCTGTGGACCCTTTGGATTCTCCTCTAGGACCCAGAAAAGAGCCTCAACTGGATTTAAACTGTCTTATGACACATACTTCTCTGGTAACGAATTTACTTAGTTCTGCTATATGAATCCAATGGGCAGCCATTGGAAGACATCCAAAACTGTTAAAGATAAGTTTAATGCAAACGTAAAATCATGATTCTTAAGCAAATATACAAATGAATACCTGTTAAAATTTTTATTTAACTATAGTGAGGGAGTCAAGGAAATATTTTAACAGGTTCAAAGGAGAATTCAACGAGACACACTTATAGAACAGGAATACATAAATAAATGTAAAAATGGTCACATAACTAGATTGTTTCATAGTCAGGGAAATAAGTCAAATGAAACTCCATCAGAAACGACAGAGTTTATATATAGAAAAGAATTTGTCTACAAGAAATAGTAGTTTTGCTTCACTACCAGATATCTGTAATTTACAGAATTGTGAAATAGTTTCTGTAAAATAAGAATTATATAATATGGAATGGTATTCTATAGACAATGCACAGTATTCAATGAAGCCTGAATTATTTTCCAATGAATTTTTTGTAGATTATGTGGTGATATTATAGCACTCTTATTTCCCTATTTTTATATTTAATCTTTTAGTGATAACTAGCTATAGAATTGTCTATAGCTTTGTCTCTAGAAATATGTCATTCCTTGACCCTTTTTCAAACACTATTTTTCTAAAACATGAGAATAACCGAAGAGTCAATCAGAACAACTTGTCAGTTTCACCTCTACTGTAGTATGTTTAAATGTAAATGTTTAAAAATTTTTCATTATGAATCTTTCTTTTTGCATGTAAGCTGAAACTAAATTGTCTAACATACTCTGCTTTTCTAAAAGCCTGAAAATAAACATTTTTTAGGAAACAGTAATATATCTACAGCATTCAAATCTATCAAAGCTGAACAGCTTAATGAGTATTCTCATAAAATGATTAATCAAAACAGTTTTCTTCATCTTTGTTTGCCCTTAAAATATTAGAAAAGGTCAAAATTAAAAAATCAGGGAAAGGGAAAAATAGCATATTAATTGTATACTAATTTAAGCCTAGAAGAGAATTTTTTCAATCTGGAAAATTTTCATCAAAATAATAAAATTTTTTATAGCTTTGGAGATTAACATAAATTTGTTCAATACTTAACCCAGATGCTTGACTTCTAAGAATATTGTTTTAAAAACAATTATTATGTAATGTAACTTTAGAATGGAAATGTAATTTACATTTTAAGCCTGGAGGCACTCTAAAAATAGATATATATTTTTCTTGTTTCAGGTTAACATAATTTATTAAATACTAAATTGTATCACAATGATAACTGAATTTTGGCATAGTGAATTACTTCTTTTTCTAATTGCATTGTTTTACAATGGCATATGGTACAGATACTCCTTGAAGTGTTAATAAAAGTAATAGTTTCATCTATGTCAAAACGAATAATTGAAAAGTATAATTTGCCATGAAAAGAGACCTTCTTCTAACCCTTTTTTTCCCAATCAGTAGAAAACAATGATAACTGGCCTTCAATGGACATAAAATGCTGTACATTGTTGAGATTTTCAGATTGGTTTGTCCTCTTATTCTTCTTACAAGTTTTACAGTTTTTTTTGTTATTTTTTTCAGTTGTTAGAATAAAAACAATCTTATTAGACATATTTACTCTTGGATGTAAGTATATGAGAATAATAACTGTTCAGGGACATCTATAATTTAAAACTGAATGGCTGCTTACATAAATAAAAGTCTCCAATTTGTGTCACTTCAAGCTCTGGTGAAGGTTTGGGAGAAAGTTTTCTACTGTTTTGTAAATCCTCTTATTTAAACAGAAGTTAATTTGTATAATAACATTTGGATGCTATATACCTATTCTTTTACATTATGGTAGGCAAAATAAGATACTAATCAGAAAATACTATGGTAGGCGTTTTATTTTCACATACACTGAAGGATTTGGGTTAGGATTCTAACTAGGGCTGTCAGGGTAACTAGGTGCTATGTCTCCTCTAGCACTTACTAGCTACAAATATTTGGTTGGTCAGTCAACATGTTTCCTTATAGATAAAGTAGAAATTATACCGATATCACAAGATTCTTCTGAATACACTGCAGTGTTTTTCAAGATTTCTTGAAAACAATTAGCTGCAGAACATTGTTTTTAACAAATTATTGTATAATATAAATATAATTATATATTTATATAAAATATATAAAAATTATATATATATAAAATATATATATAATATATAAAAATATAAATATAATATAAATTCCCAGAACATAAGTAAATATTTTGCAGAGATGATCCATTTCAGGGGTAAACAAAGGTTTTCTATAAAGGGGCAAAGAGTAATATTTTAGGCTTTGCAGATCACATGTCTTCTGCAGCTACTCTGGTCTACAATTGTAGAATGAAAGCAGCCATAGACAATCAATGAAAGAATGACTGTGGCTGTATTCCAATAAAATTTATTTATGGGCACTGAAATTTGAATACCATAGAGATTTCCTTTGTCATGGAATATTAGTTTTTGACAATTATCAAATTATAGTTATGTAATAAAACATTTTAAACATGCAGATCATACAAAATAGGCAATAAGACTGAGTTTTGATGGGGGAGGTTGTCCTAATAGTCCTCCTATTTGGCTTCTACTTCTTTTTTCAGGGAGGTCCCTTCATAACCCCTAGAAAACTTCACAGGGAATTATTTGAAAGTCAGTGGTATAATGCATCTGAGTTACATAATTTGTAAAACCCTAGACAACTAGTCATTGTTTCATTAAATTATTATAAAAATAATATATTCCAAGCTTCAACTTGGAAGTTTATAATATATTTTTGCTATTAAAATAATCTTTGAAATAATTCCTTAAATTTAAAAATTCAGGCTTTTAAAATAGACTTGATTTTTATGTTTATCAGTAAAGATAACTAACACAATAGATTAGTTACATTAATATTTACACATTTTTTAATTGCTTCATGAGCTCAATGAGAAAAAAGACTGAGTCATATCCAGCTTTCTATTTCCATTACCTAAGAGAGTACTTGGCTTTCAATATGTTGAAATTTAAAAGTTAATTAAATTACAGATAGCAATATATTCACTTGAAATGAGGTTTATTTTATTATAGTATTATAGTATTATGGTTTGTCAATATAGCAAAACTATGTTTATATTTTACAAAAATTTAAGCACTTTATAAGTAGATGTAAAGCAGAGGTAGAAGGAGCTGGACTTCTACCAGCTTAGATTTTTATTCTTTAAATTGTCATATGACCCTTGGTGATCCACTAGACCTCTTTCAGCTCTGGTAGTCCAGGAAAGCAGCTAATGTCTATTACCTCTTTTTAATATAATGACTTTTAGTTATAGCATGGGATATATAACCTAAGAGATTAGGAGTGAATCTTTCTTAATTAAATGACAAACTACAAACTGAATTTGCATTAATTATTTTTCTTAAAGCATTGCCCTAATTCTATAAATTAGCTCAAGTTTAAAATGTAAATATGGGTTCTCTATATTTCTTCACTTTCTTTCATCTCTCAAATTCCTCTTATTTTTCATTCTAAATTGTATTTTCACCTTTATAAAATTGATCTTTGTTTCAACTGGACTGAATCACACTCTATCTTCCTGAAATCAGGTTTTATTTAGAACAGAGAAGTTACATTCCATAAAGAGGTTAGGAATTGCATTAGTTAGCATGTAATTCTGGCTGCTCTGAGAATTCCAAAACCACAGTGACTTAATTAAGAAGTTCATTTCTATCTCCTATGAAAACCTAGGCTTATAGGGCAGCTCTGTTCTCCAAATAGAACAAGGCTACTACTATTTTTTTGTTTGTTTTTTCTCCTCTATCCTTATGGTGCTCTTTATCCACATAGTCCAAGATTGCTCATCACATATCCACAGTGTAATCCATGATAAGGGAAGAAGAAGAACTTGGGCAATCGTACCCTCTATTATAAATATATGAACTAGACCTTTCATACATCCCTCCTGCTTCTGCTTACATTGACTAGTAATTAGTAACATTGTGGGCCTCACTTCAGAGGAGGCTGAGTAATACAGGCTTATTCTTAGCAGCCATGTTTGCTCAGCATTTAGGTTATATTACCGTGTAGGTGAAAGGAAGAATGGATGATTAGGGACAATAAGCTCTCTCTGTCACAAGTATATGTAGGATTTGATTAAATAAAGTTTTATGTGAAGAGATAAGACAGACTTCAGAATAAGAGGGAAACTTAAAGTTACCATCAAAGAAAACAAAGCAGCAAACTGTAATATAAGCATATAATAGGAAGAAATTGGTAGAGAGCAATAATGTTTAAGATATGGTAGAATTCAATAGCTCTATGATTCTAAGGAGAATTCTTTTGTTAATTTATTGCCAATACACGTTTAAAGCCTTCCCTTGGTTTTCTTAGCTCAGAGATTATAAATCAATATTCTGTGTAATTTCAACATGAACTCAAGTATATTTAAAATGGGAACGTAACATTTTGAGAAAGTGATCTGACCAAGCATTCTGACAAAGCACTTCTAGTGGTAAGCCCAAACAAAATCTCCACCCCCCTGCCACCCAGCAACCACAACACTTAATGAAGTGGTGTGAGGTGGGGCTAGTCCCCACTAACCTTCACACCCCCATTTAGGTGTTAGTGGGCTAAGTGGGGAGTTGAGCCTCTACCTCTATCTGTCATCAACAAAGTGGAATGAAGTGAAGTGAGTCAGGGTAGTAGACACTGTTTTCCCCCACTCCTGGTGTCAGCAGAGCCACATGGAGAACTAAGCTCCTCACCTCCATTCCATCAAGGAGGAAGAATGAAATGGTAGGAAGTGGAGTAATTGGCACTCTGCTTTCCCTCCATGTCATTAGGGCCAGCAGGGAACTAACTTTCTGCCCCAACCATGCACCAAAAGAGTGGTATGAGTAGCTCTCCACTTTCCCTCTCCCTATTGGGCACTGGGTCCACAAGGGAGCTCTTAGAGGAAATGAGATAGTACAAATTTGTGGCCCACTTTCACTGGAAAGTTGTCAGCATGATGGAGAGGTAGCTGAACTTATGCTCCATCTGTCTGCAAGGAGGCAGTATGAATCTTCATTCCACTTCTGCTGGGGCCCAGGGCCCAGTGGAAAGCTAAATATATATACTTACCATGCACTCATGCTACAACTTAAAAGAAGGATTGACTACTGAAATCAAAATGTTTTTAATATGGATCCAGTGTCTCATAAAAATAATATCCTAAATATCCAAACTACAGTCAAAAGTCACTGGTCACACAAAGAATCAGGAAATCACAACATAAATGAGAAAAGACAATCAACAAATGACAACACCAAGATGATACAGATTTTGGAATTATCTGACAAGAGTTTTAAAGCAACCATTATAAAATTGATTAAACAATTAACTATGAAATATTTTGAAACAAAAGAAAATCAATAAGTATCAAAGAAATAGAGGTCATAAAAAGAAGTAAGCGAAAATTATGGAGCTAAAAAATACAACAGCAGAAATAAAAAAACTCAATGGATGCCCTGGATAGTAGACTGAAGATGAGTTAATGAGCTTGAAGACAGATCAATAAAATTTACACAATATGAAAAAAAGACAGTCTTGAGGACTTGTAAGACACTAACAAAAAAGCTATATCCCTATAACCAGAGTCCCAGAAGGAGAAGACAGAGCAAGTGGGACTGGAAAAGTATTCAAAGATGGAATGACTAATTCCTAAATTTTGTTAAACATATAAATTTAAAGATTTAAGAAGTTGAGTGGATAAATCAAAATAATCCATGATGAGACTTATCATATTGAATTTCTGAATATTGAAGACAAAGTCTTGAAAAGCAGTCACAGAGAAACTAAAATATTACTTATAGGGAAACACCAATTAAAACAGCAGTGGATTTCTTGTGAGTGACATGATGGAGGCCAGAAGGAAGAGGCCGAATATTTTTTAAGCACTGAAATCAAGAACTGTCAATAGTGAATTTTATATTAAGTAGAACGATCCTTCAGGAATGACTGGGGAATAAAGACATTTTCAGAAGAAGGAAGACTAAGAGAAAGGAAGGGAGTTTGATGTTATTATAACACAGGAAACTTCCTGGTGATGTTGCTTTTCTGTATGTTTATTGCATCTAACTCAATATTCTGGTTGTGATTTTTTATTACAGTTTTGCAGGATGTTACCATTAGAGTAAATTGTGTAAAGAGTATACAGGATCCCTATAATAAGATGATTAATTTGGATTTGGTTCTCTAAACTGGGAATGAATTCAAAATTGTTTAGTTCTTTTTTTTGCGGTACGCGGGCCTCTCACTGTTGCGGCCTCTCCCGCTGCGGAGCACAGGCTCCGAACATGCAAGCTCAGCGGCCATGGCTCACGGGCCCAGTCGCTCCGCGGCACATGGGATCTTCCCGGACCGGGGCACGAACTCGTGTCCCCTGCATTGGCAGGCGGACTCTCAACCACTGCGCCACCAGGGAAGCCAGTGTTTAGTTCTTAATCTGGATATGGAATGATACTTCAGTTCTGTCTGTGGTTACTTTACCATAGGAAGGGGAGCTAAAAACTCCTGGTTGTTTGCCTCCATCTCTGCCCATCAGAACAGAATTCAGAGTGAAAATACAACACATATTATATATTCAGACTCTTTAAATTATTATTATTATGTTAGTAAAAGGGAACTTAAAAAAGAAATAAATATTCAGTTATTGGGTGACTAAACTTTGCAAACAAGTAAAGGTGGGGATGCACAGCTATGTGTCAAGAGTGCAGGAAAATCCAGGATAACCATGAAATATCCTTCTAAATTATCAATTTTAATCAGTGAAACTAATTTGAAACCTCCAAAATGTATTTTTCATTGTAGATCAACTACTTCTACAGCATTACTGGTTCATGGGCTCTGATGCATAATATTACAACGTTTGGGTAACTCCTCAAGGGTGGCTCTTGTATGGAAATGGAATTTATAAATTAAATATAATTCTGTCCACTGAAGAAATATTTTAATTCAGCTCTCAGTTAGTTATGAGTCATGTACCTCTTTTAGGAGACATCAGCTAAATAAATAAGTAATGCTCACAATTAATAATTATGAGACCCTTTCAATAAGACAATATTGAATAATGTCTCACAGGAACTTAGATACCATTTTGAGCTATAATTATTGCTCACTATTTCTTTAATTAAAGTATGTATGCATTCAGCCCCCCAAAGATTTTCTCAGCTTGATGTATTTTACTCTTTTCCTAAACTTATGTTATTAGTTTTAAATTATCTCATGTTACAGTAATTATTCTATGTTATTTTCTGAAAACTAAATCTGTCAGAGGACTGAAATTCTCCAACTGAAGAAGGTGAGAACAAATCTAGCAGAAAAAAATAACAGAAAAAAAAAAATAAGGTAAGACCAACATTTTAGGTATAAAACATGACCTAAAACAGTCTGATGTTTAGAGTTACCTAAAACTCTCTGATGTCAAAGAGGCCCCTTCTTTCCTGAAGACAGTGGGTTGGAAAAGTTTTTGAAGCATTAACTCAGCTTCTCACTTACACTCTTATCCAGGAAATCTATCTGCAAAGCTAATTGAACTCATTTTCAAGGACTGCTCATTGTAGAGATAGATTTTGTGTGTAACAAAGCAATTCCAATTACAGGAGAAAGCATGTACTGGATTTTCAGCTCTAAAAGCCTTGCTTTATTTACAAATTTAGACTGACTGAAACAATGATCAAAGTTTAAATGTAAAAGTCTAGGTTAATGAGAGTAAAAAGGCAAGTGTTAAGAAAAAAATCATAATCATCTTATAGTATCAACTAGCGTGACGTCATTTGCTAAGTTATCAAAGCAGAACAAGTCTTTTTCAACAGTGATGCTGAGAGATAACTTAAATATGGCTTTGGATATCCTTGTTTTTTATAAAATAAAAAATATGTAATAAAAACATTCATGTTTGCAAACAAGCAAAATTCCCTGGTGCCAGGAGAATAAGAATTGGCAACCAAGATGAAGTGAATAAGAAGTAAGGTATATTAATTGATTAATCAATTAATTTTACATTAAAGTGATGTTGTAAAAATGAAAGGAGAAAGCCTGTAAAAAGCAGGGCATAGTTTATATCACAACAATAGAACTAGGAGGAGATTAGGGGAAAAAATATCTGTGAACGTGATCTAAACAGATTCGTTGGATGACAGATGGCATTTTGACCTTTAGCCAAAAAGACTAGTCAAAGCAGGAACAGTCAAAGAGGGCTGCTGAACGACTTACCTGGCCAGAATCAAGAAGCCAGTGGAGCTGAGCCAACAATGGGAAAGGCTGAACAACACATTTCTTGGGTGAAGAAGACATTCCTTGTTCTTCTTTTGCTGGAGATACAAGAACTTCCACTACGCCTCAAGGTTTTCAGAATTCTCATCCATAAAACCAAATACCACCCGACTCTGAGCTAACCCTAATGTAACACAACCGAGGTCAGAGACCTTGACACTCAGAGGGGCAGAGGTGTTAAGAAAAGGGAAGAGGCAGCATCAACACTTGGATGGTACTTGCCAGTGGATTAAACCTCAATTATAACATTCCTTATATTTGTAATATATGAAATTTCCTTATATGTAACAAAATTCCTTACACCAAAGCCAAGAAAAATAAAATACAAGACAGATTAAATAATGAATGGTATCTTCTTAGAAACAAAGATTACATATTTCAAAACTCTTCTGCCTTCCATGTAAAATGAATTATGGCATGCTCCAGATTAGATAAGTTGCCTAGAGCCCTGCTTCACTCTGCACTGTGAAGATATTATGTTTCATGTCACACTTGGAATTTCTAAGCAGAAATTATTCTTCTAACATTAATATTAATGAAGAGGAGAAAATTCTAAAGAAAAACGTTGGCCACTACACAAAGAGCTAGATTCCCTGTTTTAAAGAGAAAGTTATGCCTAAAATAGTCTCTTCAGAATCTCATCCTTTATCTACAAATATAATAATACTTTGCCTGGCAAAATAATGAACATTTAAAAAATTTAAATTAACATTAAACAAACATTTACAACAGAGAAATTCAAGAAGAATTGTGGACTTAAAAAAACAAAACAAAAACTTTATCCCTTTATCCGTAAGATGTTACCGAAAAAACCTGAACACCGAATGAACGTTTTGGCCAACCCAATAGTAAACTGTAAATGTACTGTAACTATTGGATGCCATGAGCAAGATGTGAGGACAGTGACAAGAAGAAAATTTCTTGGAAATAAAAGCAAAACGCTTTAAATTTTATAGGCATGTATCAAAATCTATTTACATAGATATAAACCTTTTTTTTTTTTTTTTTTTTTTGTGGTACGCGGGCCTCTCACTTTTGTGGCCTCTCCCGTTGCGGAGCACAGGCTCCGGACGTGCAGGCCCAGCGGCCATGGCTCACGGGCCCAGCCGCTCCGCGGCATGTGGGATCTTCTGGACCGGGGCACGAACCCATGTCCCCTGCAGCGGCAGGCGGACTCTCAACCACTGCGCCACCAGGGAAGCCCAATATAAATCTTTTAAAGTATATATAAAGCAAGGGCACATTTGAGGATGTTCTAGAGTTACACCTAGTATTAATATTAGATATTCTAATATTGTATTTGAGATCTCAAGCATTTAAAAATATTTCTTTATACTTTTTTTTCTCTTAATACAAATAAAAGCAACATATTGGTGTAAAAATTCCGATTATTAGCTTATACTGATATATATATACATAAATCTATCTATATATATAAGGATGTTAAAAATGACCATAAATCACCAATTTGCATATAAATATTAATGTTATACAATTTATATTCTTACAGTCATTATACCTAACTTTTAAAGCTAAATAACAAGTGTACCATACATTTTTTTTTACAAATGGTCAGAATGTCCTCTAGAAAGCTTGTACCAACTTTTGCTTCCATAAATGTTTCTAATTCCATACAGATTTGGAAATATAGGATTACTAATGCATAGTAAGTAATATCTTGCTTAATTTGAGTGGCTTTATCTCTGCAAATTTTTTCACGACCCTCCTCTGTCCTTCTAGCCTCAACATGCCAGCTGTTTGAAATTTTGGCATGAGTTTTGACCTGCGACTGACACTTCCAGGGGTTGAGCTCTTAGCTGGCTCTTGTAGCACCAATTTATTCCTTTACCCTGTCAGATTCAGGATTGGTGACAGCCTCCTACTCTTGCTGGTCTAGAGTTAATAGTTCTTGGTTGTTTTTCTGTGAACATACCTAAGAATACAGTCCTTTATTGAATTATTTTTGAAGTCAGCTGTGTGCTCATATATACATATATATTCCTTGATTATTTCTAGGTATTGATTTCTGTCTATAATATTCTTGGCCCTTGTTTTTTTTTTTTAACCTGAATATTTATCTTTATTGACCTATTTTTTTCCTTTCTCATGTTGTTCTTTGTATTCTAAACTTGTTTATACTTGGACTTTTTGTTTTGTCTTGATTGTGTTTGCTTTGCTATAAAATTTATTATAGTTTTCTCTCATCACATTGATCATGTATAATTTATGACATTTATTTTGGAATAAGGATTGATACTGTTTTCTACTCCTCAGTAGCACCATCCCAGCTAGTTATCATAACCTAACATCATTTACAAAACAATTTATTATTCTCAGAATCACTACATACCTCCATATATGCTAGAGTTTATCTCTATTTAAATGTCACATTAACTACCTCTTTTAAGTGGTTATTTTATGACAAGAATTGTGAAAATTCTGAGAACTTACCCTACTTATGGGTGACAAATTAGCTTGCCCCATGATGGTGTAAGACACAAGTATCCTGGGATGGAGACTATTGCTCATGATGCTGCAAGCAGCCTGAGCTCCATGTTTGTGTCAGGTCTCCTTGACAGCAAGTCATAAGGGAGAGTGGAGGAGAGCCCAGGTAGATGCTGTGCATAAAGTGGGTTTGCATCATTCTTGGAGCTGAGAAACTCCAAGCTAGGGAATTATGAATCTTTTATAAATGGCCCAAAGAAAACATTTTCTTTATTATACTGGACAGTAAACAAATATGACCTGTTCTCCAAAGGGAGACACTATTTCAGTCTTCCAAAGCTGTTTGTTATATAAACATCCTTGAAAATATAGTCAAGATACTAGATGCTACTAGATATGTGACGTGCAATAAATCCATGGAGAACAAAGTAGCAACATTAAAATCTGTAAGTAAATAACTGATATGGTGTGCAAATTTTGTCATTAACCACACTCTGAACGTTTTAAATTACTTTTTTTAACTTTACACAGCTAAATTTCTTAAATCTAGGTAGACAAATCAGCCACAGATACTTATATTTTATTTCCTATTTTAAAAATCTATATAGCTAATTTCATTTTTCTTATCCGATTACAGTCATCACAATTTTCAAAAAAGGTTTTAAGCAGTGTAGTGCTAATAATCAGTAAGTGTATGTTTTCACGTTAATGAGAATGACTAGATTTTCATCCTTAAGCATAATTGCTGCTTGGTGATACATAGATGAAAACACACAAACATACATATATGCACTGATATTCCTTTATCAGACTGGAATGTTCAACTCTATTCATTACATACTAAAACTTTAACTGGGCTCATAGCTAGAGTTCAGGAGATTTCTCCTTTCTAGCATCCTAATTTTTTTTTTTTCTTTTTGACAGAAATAAAACTAAGGGAAATTCTTACCTTCAAGTATTTCTTTACTACTAAATATTTCTAAACTCTCCTTATAAAGTTTTAAAAAGACTATGAAATACAGTGAAAGGTTATGGAATTTTTTGTTTCTAAAACATATTCTTTTATTTCTAAAATATTTGCTGATAGCCAGCTATGTGTCTTGAGGGCACTGGCACTCTCACGCTTTTATCTCTGCTCCACACACATCTCAGATTTATTCATTAGTCATCATTTTATGATGACATTTCTCATGGCATTTTATACTTTTACATAATCATAAGTGACAAAAATGTTTAATTTCTTCGTATTTTTATCATGTTAATCTGTGCTCATTAGCAGTCATCTTATCTCATATTTTTTCTTTATATTTTCTAGTTTCCGTCTTTTTTTTATCCTGTCTCAATTTAATTGCTAAATGAAGTTTATCTTATCCTTAAAAACAGTTTATATGTATGTTCATGTTTGTGAATGTCTGTATTTTTATATTTGAATGAAAACTTGGCTGAGTAAAATGTTCTGAAGACCACACTGTTTTATTTCTTCTTTAAGAACTCTATTATTGAATAATAATATAAATATTATTTTAATTGAAATATGGTTTATATATAATATTATGTTAGGTTCAGGTGTACTACATAATGATTTGACATTTGTATACATTATGCAATAATCACCACGATAAGTCTAGTAGCCATCTGTCCCCATACAAAGTTATTACAGTATCATTGACAATATTCCTTATGCTGTATATTACACCTTAGCAACTTATTTATTATATAAGTGGAGGTTTACACCACTTAATCCCCTTGACCTATTTTTTCTGCTCCCCAAGCCCCCTCCCTCTGGCAAACACCTGTTTGTTCTCTATACCTGTGAGTCAGTTTTTATTTTGTTTTGTTTCTTTTGATTTTTAGGTTCCTCATAAAAATTAGATCATACAGTATTTATCTTTCTCTGACTTATTTTACTTGGATAATACACTCTAGATCCATAATGTTGTCACAAATTGTAAGATTTCATTTTTTTGGCTGAGTAATATTCCATTGTATGTATCTACATGTATGTATATATGTATGTATGTATGCACACACCACATCTTTATCTATTTGTCTATTGATGGACACTTAGGTTGCTTCCATACCATGGCCAATGTAAATCACGCTGCAATGAACATTGCATGGCTAATGTAAATAATGCTGCAATGAACACTGCAGTGCATCTGTCTTTCAAATTAGTGTTTTTATTTTCTTTGGGTAAATACTCAGAAATGAAATTTCTGGATCATATGGCAGTTCTATTTTTAATTTTTTGAGTAACTGTCATAATGCTTTTCCATAGGGGCTACACCAATTTGCAATTCCATCAACAATGTACAATGGTTCCTTTTTATCCACATCCTTGTGAACACTTGTTATTTGTTGTCTTTTGAGGATAGCTGTTCTGATAGGTATGAGGTAGTATCTCATTGTGGTTTTGATTTGCATTTCCCTGGTTACTGATTTTGAACATCTTTTCGTATGTCTGTTGGCCATCTGTATGTCTTTATTGGAAAAATGTCTCTTCAGGTCTTCTGCCTATTTTTTAATCAGGTGGTTATTTTAATGAGTTGTATGAGTTACTTGTATATTTTGGGTATTAGGTCCATATCAGATATATTGTTCGCAAATATTTTCTCCCATGCAGTAGACTGCCTCTTCATTTTGTTGATAGCTTCCTTTGCATTTATTTATTTATTTTTAAATTTTTTATTTGGCGCATCTTAGTTGCAGTATGTGGGATCTTTCATTGCAGTGTGAGGGCTCTTCATTGGGTTGCATGGGCTCTTTGGTTCAGCATGAGGGCTTCTCTCTAGTTGTGGCATGCGGCTCTTTCTCTCTGTAGTTGTGGCATGTGGGCTCCAGAGCACGTAGGCTCTGTAGTTTGCAGCATACAGGCTCTCTAGTTGAGGTGTGAGGGCTCAGTAGCTGTGGCGCACGGGCTTAGTTGCCCCATGGCATGTGGGATCTTAGTTCCCTGACCAGGGATCGAACCCACGTCCCCTGCATTGGAAGACAGATTCTTTACCACTGGACCACCAGGGAAGTCCTGCAATAAGCTTTTTAATTTGATGTAATCCCTTTTTGTTTCCCTCACCTGAGGAGACATATCCAAAAGATATTGGTAAGACCAGTTGGTAAGCCTGTACTGCCTGATTTCTTCTAGGCGTTTTATGCTTTCAGGTCTCATATTTAAGTCTTTAATCCATTTTGAGTTTGTTCTTGTATGTTGTGTGAGAAAGTAGTCCAGTTTGATTGTTTTGATGGTAGATGTTCATTTATTAAAGAAGCTGTCTTTCCCCCATTATATATTCTTGTCTCCTTTGTTGTAGATTAATTGACAATAAGTGTGTGGGTTTATTTCTGGGCTGTCTTCCATTGATCTATGTGTTTGTTTTTTGCCACTGCCATACTGTTTTGATTTCTGTATGTTTGTAGTACAATCTGAAGTCAGGGAGCATAATACCTCCATCTCTTCTTTTTTCTCAAGATTGGTCAGGCAATTTAGGGTCTTTCGTGGTTCCATATGAATTTTAGAATTATTTGTTCTAGTTCTGTGAAAAATGTCATGGGTATTTTAATAGGAATTGCATTGAATCTGTAGAGTGTCTTGAAAAGTATGGTCATTTTAACAATAGTAATTCTCCCAATCCATGGGCACAGGATATCTTTCCATTTGTTTATGTTGTCTTCAATTTTTTTCATCAGTGTCATGTAGTTTTTCAAGCACAGGTCTTTTACCTCCTTAGATTTATTCCTAAGTATTGTTTTTTTTTTGATGCTATTGTAAATGGGATTGTTAATTTCCCTTTCCAGTAGTTCATTTTTAGTGTACAGAAATGCAACAGACTTCTGTATATTAATTTTGTATCCTGCAACTTTACTGAATTCATTTATTAGTTCAAATAATTTTTGGTGATGTCTTTAGGATTTTCTATATATAGTATCATGTCATCTGCAAACACTGACAGTTTTACTTCTTCCTTTCCAATGGGGATTCATTTCTTTTTCTTATCAGATTTCTGAGGGTAGGACTTTCGATACTCTGTGGAATAAAAATGGCAAAAGTGGGCATCCTTGTCTTGTTCCTGATCTTAGAGGAAATGCTTTCAGCCTCTCACTACTGAGTATAATGTTAGCTGTGAGTTTGTCATATATGGTCTTTATTATGTTGATGTGTGTTCCCTCTCTACCCACTTTGCTGTGAGTTTTTATCACAGATTTTTGTTGCACCTCATCAAGTGATATTTCTGTATCTATTGAGATCATCATATGATTTTTGTTCTTCAATTTGTTAATGTGGTGTATCATATTGATTGATTTTTTAAATATTAAATTATTTAGATATTGCATCCCTCGGATAAATGCCCCTTGATCATGGTGTATGATTCTTTTAACCTACTGTTGAATTTGGTTTGCTAATATTTTGTTAAGGATATTTGTATCTATGTTCATCAGTGACATTGGCCTGTAATTTTCTTTTTTTGTGGTGTCTTTGCCTGGTTTTGGTATCAGGGCCTAGTAGAATGAGTTTGAAAGCATTCCTTCCTCTTCAATTTTTTGAATAGTTTGAGAAGGATAGGTGTTAACTCTTTAAATGTTTGTTGGAATTCACCTGTCAAGCCATCTGGTCATGGACTTTTGGGTTTTGAGAGTTTTAACTTGCTGATTCAATTTCATATCTGTCTGTAAGTTGCCTGTTCATATCTTCTATTTCTTCCTGGTTCAGTCTTGGAAGATTGTACATTTCTAAGAATTTGTCCATTTCTTCTTTCATCCATTTTATTGGCATATAATTGTTCATAGTAATGTCTTATGATCTTTTGTGATATTTGAGAAGTGTCCTTATGTAGAAATTGTCCTATGAGGCCCAACAGCACACTCCCTTCTGGTCATCAGAATTATATACTCTACTGATGTCCCCTATGTGGGCTGTGTGGACCCTTCTGTTGTAGCAGGGCTGACTACTATGGGTGCCCTGGTAGGCAGGACTTTGGAGCTGGTGCCAGCCCATTGATAGGAGGGTAACCCGCCAACACCAATAAGTTAGAGGGAGGACTTGAAAATGGTGCATGGTGGCACCAGTGCCCTTGTTGTAGAAGGAGGTCCCCAAAATATCTGCTGCCAGCCTGTCCACATGGGAAGTTGCAGTGGTCTCTTACCTCTCCAGGGGCCTCTCGAAGAGCAGCAAGTGGGTCTGACCCAGGCTTCCTTTAAATTACTGTACTGGGACTTAGAGCATGTGAGATTTTGTGTGATCTCTTTAAGAGCAGAGTCTCTGTTTCCTACAGCACTCCAGTTGTCCAGTAAGAAAGCCCTGCTGGCTTTCAAAGTCAGACATTCTGGGGCTAATTTTACTGGTGCATGACCCCTGGGATGGGGAGCCTGATGTGGGGCTCAGGTTCTTCACTCCTTGGAGAGAGCCTCTGCAATTGTGATTATTCTTCCATTTAGGGGTTGCCTATCTGGGGGTGTGGTTCTTGACTATACCATGTGTTTATACCTCCTACCCATCTTGCTGTGATTCCTTCTCTATATCTTTAGTTGTGGAAAATCTTTTTTGCTAGTCTTTGGGTTGTTCTTGTAGATAGTTGCTCTGTAAACAGTTTTGATTTTGTTGTGCTCTTAGGAGGATTTTCAGGTTTTTCTTACTCTGCCATCCTGGCCACAACCTCCTACAAACATTGTTACATCAGCCTTTGACTTTAACTATTCTTATGGAGAAGCCTTCAAGCTACTCTAATTTTTCATTGTGGGAATAATTTGCACTTTTCTCCCAAGATGTTGAATATATTTAAAATTTATCTCTGACATCCTATAACATTAAAAAGCCTCAGGGTTGTTCTTTCTTTATCAAATTTCCTTGACATTCACTTTGCCTTTTCAACTGGAATATCTCTTCTTTTCTTCTTAGAATCAATGACATCACATCAAATATTTGGAGGATTTCCAGTTTCATTTTATTGAGTTCTCTAGAGTAGTTGATTAAATGACATTGGATCATCTTTGCTCACCATGTGAAGTACTTGGATTTTATTTCTCATTGTTTATAACTGTATTCACTGTGATTATTTTTAAATTTTTCTATGTGTTAGTTTATTTTCAACCATGTCTATTTTATTCTGTGCTGCTAATTTATTAATTTTTAAAAGCTGCTTTGTTCTTTTTTTAGAGTCTCATGTCTTTTTCTTCTTTCTTATTTCGTTATGCTGACTTATGAACTTATTTTTGTGTGCTTATTTTATTTATTACAATGTTTTTTATTGTGTAATTTATAGGTTAAGTCACTATTAAGAAAATTCCTTCTAGTTGATTAGGTTTTTATGTAGGCTGGGTTCTTTCTCTCTTTTAAATTATTTTAAAACTGTCTTCATTTTTAACATATCCAGGTACTTGTCAGATTGTTTATTTAAATTTTTCTCTTGCTTATAATACTCTGTCCAGATATTCTATTTGCTTTGAACTGTGAGGATGACTTATTGACTTCCTTTCCTAAGAAATACCTGCTTCCCTTTGCACCAAGATTTTCAATTTCAGAGTTAAGTTCTATCCATATTTACCGTAGACTGAGAATGGGGGTGGAGGTTGGTACACATCTTAATTATTTATGTTGTACTCACAGCTCTCATTTCTCTGTCAATATTTACACAACTGCTTGAAATGTGAATTTCATTCCCTTACAGGAATATTCTTTAGCTTCAGACCACATCCTTTTCTCAAACTGTAATTCTAGATAGTTTATGTCCGTCAGAAAGTTCAGCATGTGAATAAATGTCCAGGATTCACTTATTTCTTCACAGCAACATGTGAAAATCATTATTTCAGAAAAAAAATGATTTAGTTTAAAAAAGACTTTTAATTTGGGGCTGTCTTCAGAAGAATTCTCAGAGTTTTCTTAATATTGGGGCTTCTGAAGGATAAGCTTTCGTTTCTATTGTTTTGGTTTTCCAAAAGCTGTCACTATTCTGACATTCAAAGTCTTGATATTTCCAAAGTTTTGTCTTTTATGTGCTCAGTATATTAGAATAACACGTGTCACCACTATATCTCTCTTCTCTCCTCACTCTTTTCATCTGCCTACTTCTCATTTTAAGTAATACCTGTCAAAGTTGATAATATTTAAATTACATTCTGTAAAAATATTCAGTTCTTCTATAAATGTTTTATAGGTTGATTCAAAAAGTTGAATAGACAAACAATACTTGCATTATATTTTTGTAGTAAACTTAATTTTTTACTGAAGGTCCACACAGTACGGTAGGATTATTTTTCCTTCTTTATTGGTAAAATGTCACAATCTATGTTCCAATCAGACAATTATTGTTAGTATACAGGTAAAATTAAATTGTATTTGTTATAGAGTCATCAATTTTTAAAAAATCTTAGAATATTAAAACATGATTTTCCAAATATATTAATCTGGCTTTTCCTTATATTCTAATTTAACTTTCTGGCTTTATTTTTTTTGTTGTTGTTTTTTCTATTGAACAAAAGAAGCAAATGCTATATTTGTGACATATAGCCAAGTGGTTATTTAATTTATTGTATTTAACGTATTTTGTTTTTGGAGACATTTCCACTGAAGTCCAGGAACTCTCTATTCTAACTTTTACCAACTGATTTTTAGGGGTGTTACATGATTTTAATAGGGGTTTACTTTACTGGAAACATTTTTAGATATAATTTATTTCATCCCATGTTATTCATTTGATTTTTATTTTTGTTTTGCTAACTTTTTCTCAATGTGCAATGAGTGGTAAATTTTTTAAATACTTTGTACTTGAAAATGCCATTTTTTGTTGTTAGGGGGACTGAGCCTTACATTTACCTGATAGTTTAATGGAGTATGTAATGCTTGGTCCATAACAATATTGATTCCAAATTTTGAAAGATTTTGTTCCAATGTTTTCCTGTATTCAATGTTTCTGATTAGAGTTATCAAGACAGCCTTATATCACTCCTTTGTAAAATACTTATTTATTTTTTTCTCTATATCCTTGCCAAAACTTGTTATTTCCTGTCTTTTTGATGATAGTCATTCTGAAAGGGAGCCCTAGTACACTGTTAGTGGAAATATAAATTGGTACAACCACTATTGAACAGTGGAGGATCCTCAAAAAATTAAAAATAGAACAGCCATATGATCCAGCAATTCCACTCCTTGTTATATAACCAAAGAAAACAAAACAGTAATTCAAAAAGATATATGCACCCAATGTTCACAGCAGCATTATTTACAACAGCCAAAATGGAGGCAACCTAAGTATACATCAACAGATGAATGGATAAAGATGTGGTATGTATATGTACCATATATATATATATATATTTATTTATTTATACATATTAAGATATATATATAACTGAATATTACTAATACATATAACTGAATATTACTCAGCCAAACAAAATGAAATTTTGCCATTCACAGCAATATGGATGGACATGGAGGGTTATTATGCTTAGTGAAATAAGTCAGACAAAGACAAATACTGTATGTATTCACATATCTGTGAAATCTAAAAAATAAAATATATCAACGAATATAACAAAACAGAAACAGATGCACAGATATAGAGAACAAACCAGTGGTTACCAGTGGGGAGAGGAGTCGGGGGAGGGGTAAAATAGGGAAAGGGGATTAAGAGGTACAAATCACTATGTATAAAATAAATAAGATACAAAGATGTAATGTACATCATAGGGAATGTAGCCAATGTTTTATAACTTTATATGAATTATAATCTATAAAAATATCAAATCACTATATTGTACATTTGAAACTAATGTACTATTATAAGTCAAATATACTTCAAAAAAAAAGAAAGACATATTTCCATCTTGGAGGCTTAGCATTTTCTCTTTCTTTTTAGTCCGTAAAAATCTCATAAGTGTCAACCTGGATTTTTTTCCCGTTTTTGTGTACAGCACTTGATGTGTTCAGCTTATACAATTTAAAGTTTTGTGTGTGTTTTTAGTGGATAAAAAGTGCCAAGCTCAGTCCACCTCCTTGAACTGAAGTTCTTTAACGACATGAACAAGGCATTTAAGTGATGTATTTTGTAGGTACAAAATAGAAGAATTTCAATGAAGCTTTATTTCTTCAGCTGTAAAATGTAAACATTAACATAATAGATGTTTAACTTAAGTTGCTTTTTTGTTGCCACATTGACAGAAATCTGACTAGCTATTTTGATTTATCCAACCCACATGTAGTTCAGAGTTTAAGTCCTGAGATCCTTAGTTTCTGTTTAAGTAAATTAGAAGAATGAAGTTTACGAGTTTACTTCATTCATAACAAAGTTTAGTTCAATGTTAAAAATCAAATGGACATCAATTCAGTACTTAATTAGACCACTGTCGTCTTAATAGATTTCTTTTTCACTTTTTTGCATACTCAGCTATGACCAGGAATCAGAAAATCTTTTGTCTTTCTCTGATTTTCCTTGAGTTGGCCTTTTCATCTATATTATATAATGAAGTTACCAAATATCATTAGTCTTATATCTACCTGATTATGAAAAAATGGCTAGCTAATTCTCAATAAGAAGCTAATCACTTTTTCAAATTGCAATATTCCTTTTGAAAAGCCAAATGTATGCTAGATGAGTAAGTTATAGAGATCTGCTGTACATCTGCCTATACTTAACAACGGGTATTCTGCACTTCAAAATTTAAGAGGGTAGATCTCATGTTAAATCTTTTTAACCATGGCACCTTTCTTGGGTTTGATAATTTACTAGACTGGTTTGTAGAAATCAAGGAAACACTTACTTACCCTTATCATTTTATTATATAAGAAAGGTCTGATAAAGGATTCAGATAAACAGCTAGATGAATAGATATGTAGAGTGAGGTCTGGAAGCTCCCAAACATAGGAGCTTCTGTCCCCATGGAGTTGGGGTGCACCACCCTCCCAGCCTGTGGATGAATTCACCGATCCAGAAGGTATCCAACCTCATAATTTTAGGATATTTATGGAGGCTTCATCATGTAGGCATGACCCATCATTAACTCAATCTCCAGCACTTCTCTCCCTCCTGGAGAATGGGGAGGGGGTAATATAGTAGGGCTGAAAGTTCTAAGCTTCTACTCATGACTTGTTCTTTCTGGTGACCAGCCCCCTTTCTGAAGCTATCCAGTAGTCTGTCAGAGGGTGCCTTATTAGAATAAAAAAGACATTCCTATCACCTACATAATTTCAAGAGTTTTAGGAGCTCTGTGCCAGGAACTGGGAGCAGGGATTATTCTATATATTTATATTTATTCTATTATTTTACACATCCACTATCATTTTATATGCAATTGATCCCACAATTACTGTCTCAATGCAAAATTTCTTTTTTTAACTCCAGATCAGTACTCAAGTGCCTGTTGGGCATCTCTGCCTGAATATAAATAGGAACCTCAAATAAAATGCTTAGAAGTCATTAACTTTCTTCCCCCAATGCTCTTTTATATTCACCATATCACTGAATATCATCATAATCCCTACATGCTGAGGAAGTAATATTTTGGTAGTTTTATTAATCCTTTATCTTTACCCCATTTACTTCATTTGCAACTAATAAGATATTAAGTTGTGTTGATTTAACTTCCAGACAGTGCTAAATTTATTCATAGCCCCCATCCCCTTTGACATTGTTCTCTACTTTTTTACCTGGACTATTATAGCAGTATCCCAACCGATTCTATGGAGCCAGTAAGAGGTTGAGGCTTCTTCTCTTCACCCTCCTACATTCTTACTTAAGGAAGAAAAGAAAAAACCAACTTGCACTGATTCAATTCCATGGACTGGATTTGGCCACATTTTTAATGGAGTTTCCATCATCATCATCTCACTGACTGAAGGCATAGTATGTGCCAGGCACTATTATAAACACTTTACATGATTTATACAACCATGTGAGTCATTATGCACATATTGCAGGAAACTGAGTCTTAGAGAGATTAAGTAACTGTCTAATAAACAGTGGAGTTTGTGTTAGAAGTTGATCTGGGCTTTTAATCTCCAGATTGGGATCAGATCTGTTTCTCATGTCTTTCATTATGTGGTGAGAGACTGACTATACAAATGAACAATGTCTAGACTGCAAAAGAAAAGAGATCTCTGACCAACAATCTGAAGCAACCAGCTAAGGTAACCAATCCATTATTTCCAGTAACCAGCCCAGGAGACCAGCGTGCTTTTTTTTTTTTTTTTTTGCAGTATGCGGGCCTCTCACTGTTGTGGCCTCTCCCGTTGCGGAGCACAGGCTCCGGACGCGCAGGCTCAGCGGCGATGGCTCACGGGCCCAGCCGCTCCGCAGCATGTGGGATCGTCCCGGACCGGGGCACGAACCCGTGTTCCCTGCATCGGCAGGCGGATTCTCAACCACTGCGCCACCAGGGAAGACCCAGCCTGCTATCTAAGTCAGACTCATGGGAAGTCAGATCCCTATCTCTAGCAATGGGTCCAGGAAACCAAACATGACCCCTATAGCAATCAGCCCCAAACATCAGGACTTGATTAGTAACTGATAGTTCCCTTGAGATTTGTTCCCATTTCCACTTACAACCAACCAGAGAAATCCAAACATACACTCCTGACCAATCACATAGGATGCCCCACTTCTAGATGGCTCACCTACAGGTCAACAGCTTACAACCAGAGCATAGCTGCAGTCTTCCTTTTAAAATTCCCACTGTAAGGCTTTCCACTCCCACACATAAGAATTTCTCTGTGTTCACTTAGTAACGTTAAACAACTAACTGCATGTTCAATTTGCTCCATGTGCACTTAATTTTTTTTAGTAATATTCATCTTACTGTTCATTGGGATTGTAGAATGAATTTATACAGTACCATCAATGTGTGAGAGTGAATTTTTTTTCAGACACTCAACACAGTTTGCTATCAAACTTTGTGATCATTAACAATCCAATTTTTTTATCATTTTAAATGAGGATTATATATATGTATAATATATGTATATTTATGTATATAATATATATTTTTTAATGCACACAATATATTAGAGGAAATTTCTTCTGAAGACTCAGTGAACAGTGTTACTGTTGATCATTGAAAATGGACATTATTTTCCTGATTTGGAAGAGTTTTAAAGTTTAGAACACATAGCCATTTCATTGCTTGGTTTTTGAAAAAGAAATTTGGATAATTTTTATATTTCAATTTAATATTTTCCCTTGATAATTGAATACATCTTATTTAGAGAGTAAAGCTAAATAACTGTAACTACTTTAAAAATATATATTTGCTTGAATTCCAACTATTCTTTCAGAATGGTTCTTGCTGAATCTATACTTTCTTCAATTCTATTAAATTTACACTAATTATCATCATGGCATATATGATTTCTAGGTACAATGTAAATAACTTGGTTTGTTATGAGACATAGTCTAAATATTTTTCTAATAGAAGACATTTATTTTAAAATGCTCATCTCTCTCATCACAGCAGATTGAGGTCAAAATGATTCAAAATATATCATTTCACTCCTAGTAACAGGAAATTTATGAAATATCAGGAACACCATGCCCACTAAAAATGTTCATAAAATACTAGAATACTTGTGTAAAGGACAATAAAAACACCATTTGTTTATGTGTGCTCCTTTTGATTGCAGAAGTGCTATGGGATGCTATTTTTTCAGATACTATTTTTCTCTGATGAAATTTGTGGACTAGGTGAGAGGAGGGAGATCAAAGCAAGGAGATAGAAATAGTTCTTTGTACTTTTGCTTAAATTTTTCAACCAGGCACATTAATTATGAAAATTATGTCAATTTCTAAAAAGATTTGGTACAGATAGTTGCCTGCATTTCTAATAAGCTTTGCAAAAGCTTGAAATCCTTGGAGGAAAGTTACCTAAGGAAAAGCTATTGAAAAGTGTTGACCATAACATTAGTAAAAATGAATAGAGTCATACTTAGTGGTTTACAACATATATTAAAAGAGCAAAGAGATTTTGTTACTACATAAAAAAAGAGCACTTATAAGTTGTGGGGTGTGATGTAAATTTAAATGGGAAAAAAGAGGAATAAAGAATTAAGGAGTCATCTTACACTGCATTCACCTACTCTTGAAAGTTTTTTAGTATATTCTTAAAAGACATATTTCAAATACACAGTTAAATAAGAGTTTAATTTTTTCAATATTGTTGTAGAGAAGGTATTATGTATCAGGCAGTCTATTAGATGCTGGGAGCATAGTCAGTAATAAATGAAACAAGTAAAATTCCCTGATTTCATGAAGTTTACATTCTGGAGGGAGAGAAAGAAATAACATAAACCAAAGAGTACATTATCTAGTGTAAACTGTTAAGGAAAAACATGAGTTAAGGAAAGAGGATAAAAAATGTCAGTGGCAGGTTGTTGACATTTTTGGTAAGGATTCTAGTCAAGTTCTCATGGAGAAGGCAATTTTCAATTATGAATTAGAAGGATTCTGGGGATTTAGCTGCATGGACCTCTAGGGGAAGAGCAATCAAAAAGTAAGAATAAGAACAAAGACCAGAGCAGATAATGTGCCTGATGTGTTCAGGGAACAGGAAGGACAAGAGTGTGGCTAGAAGAGAAAGAAAAAAATGGGGTATGAGTCACAGATGAAGACAAATCTGAAACCAAGAGCCAGATTATGAAGGCCTTTTAGGTCATGGTAAGTGCATTGACCTTCACACTGAGAAGGAGTAGCCTTACAGGAACTTGACAGAGGTATAACATAAATAGAGCTACATTTTATGTTCTGCAATTTAGATGTTCTACTAATGATAAAAAATTGTATTTACAGTGGAACTAAAAGGGAAATGTCTGGTTCATATCAAAATGAGGAAATACTCAGAGCAATGTGTGCTGCATGTGTTGTAAACTCACTGGGATCACAAATGAAAGGGACTGTGTTAAATAATATCTAGAGATTTGACTGTAGTTCTATGTTGAGCTTCTTAAGGGTTAGGGTAATTATCATACAATTAAGTCCTAAACTGAAAGGTATTTAAACCATGTTTATGAGGAAAAGTCTCTTGACAAAACCATCACATTAAAACTAGTCCAGGTGTTAGATAGGCTATTTCCAACTTCTCCTTTTTAACTAGAAGTTGATTTCACTCAATTTTTAAAAGCCTCATTTTTCAGATGAAGAAAGAACATTTATTTTCAAAAGAAGTAAGAACTCCCTTTATACAAGTGTGAAAGAAAGAGAGTCCAAGGACAACGAATTAAACGTTAAGATAAGTTTGGATTTTTGTAAATGTATTGAAAAAATTTTGACGTCTTACAAAAACGATTTTTAGGAAGGAAAGCAATAACAGGATAACAATAAAAATGTTATGCACATAATTTAAGAACGATTTTGGTGAAAAGCTATTAGGTAAATAAGCACAATAAAATATGTTTATAAAGTTGCATATTTTTCTAATTTATTTGTACAAGTATAATTGAGTTTTAATTATTTATGAGTTTTAACGAGTTTTCCACATGAGGTAAATGGACTGTAATGTAACTTTTAAAGACCATGAAACATTTATTCTTATCAATTCATGTTAGTATCCTATTACTGAGATTGTTCTTTGAAAAAGGAACCAAAATATCAGATGTGTTTGTTAAATGTATTTCATTTGGAGCTTAATTATTTGGGCAGGAATTCAATATAGAATTATCTAATGACTTAACAAGAAACACAATGCTATTTATTAAAATATTCCTCTTTAGTTACCTCATATTAGAGGAAAAAGATGAATATTTAATTGTCTGATACTATTACACACAAGTATGTCACAAAAATCATTTTGCTAATTTTATTTAAGAATCATATTTCAAAAGGTGTTTATATAGTCTTACTTTTAAAACTACATCTAAAAGCATAATGATCAATCACTAACTCTATCATGATCTGGGACAAAAGATTTGATCAGACTGATATGCATAACTCATTGACAAAATAAGAGAAATGGAAGAGAATACAGAGGTTAAGGAGAACAAAAAGCAATAGTATATAGTAAATACAGTCCAATAATTCCTTAATATTAAAAGTTAAAAAGGCAAGTGGTGAATATTTATTTAAAAGAAATTTAAATGCATAAATGAATGACAGCTACCAATAAGTCAGTCCAGTAACATATTTTAACTTTAACAACAGATAGATATGTTCTATTCACCACTCGTCTTCAGAGACAATAGAATACTTAATTAGATTAAGCTTATAGTGCCCTTCTTTCTGTCCCCAGTGAGCCATGTTCTCTACAGCTAGTATAAGGCCTAAAACATTAAATGGGATTTAGTGAACTGGCTACCCAATATGTGGGTTTCTCGAGAGCTGAAGTTATGTTTTATTTATTTATTCTAGTACTTCCTTTAGTGCAGTAATGGCTTATTAAGGAAAGCCTAAAGGACCAGTCTGAATCACTGTCATTCTTCTTAGTCACCCATTTTCTTCTACTCATTTTAGTTGCCTTTTATCCCCAATGACTCTAATAAAAATGTCACCAAATGGCATCATCTTATCATAATCCAATTGTTATTTCTAAGACCACATTTTATTTTGCCTCCCAGAAGCCTCCCACATTTTGCTTTGCAATAGTTTAATATTCTTTCTAGGGTGACTATTTCTAAAGATTCCTTGACTGTACCTATTTTTCTCCAATCTCCATTACAGTTTCCTTTGTTGGGATCTGTGGCTCACCCTCATATCCAAGTTTTTGAAACATCCCAGCACCTTGTCCTTTTTTTTTTCTTTTTTGTGGAACGCGGGCCTCTCACTGTTGTGGCCTCTCCCATTGCGGAGCACAGGCTCCGGATGCACAGGCTCAGCGGCCATGGCTCACGGACCCAGCCACTCTGCGGCATGTAGGATCTTCCCAGACCGGGGCACGAACCTGTGTCCCCTGCATCGGCAGGCGGACTCTCAACCACCGCGCCACTAGGGAAGCCCAGCACCTTGTCCTTTTATCTGTTCATTTGAGTTCTCTCCCTAAGTGATATTATTGGCTTTGCAATTAGGAAAATTATCTAAGTGGGATCCCTGCCTGTTTGATCCTGGTCTGAACCTTTCCTTTTTCTTTCATTCATGACAGTCATCCTCGTCACCCTGATCAAGCCATACTGGCCCATTAAATATGCCATGATAAAGACTGCTAGCTCTCACTAATATCCGTGGCATGTTTATATTCTGGGTTTGGCTACAGCACATTTGTCAGCCCTCTTATAATTAGTTGATGCCATGAAATTAGCTCTGGCCAGTGAGATATGGGTGGAAGTGCTGCATACCATCTTCAGACATGATTCCTAAAAGCTTTTCTGTTTCATGTTCTCTTTCCATGTCTCCTGGCCAGATGCAGAGGATAGAGAGAATGTTTAGTTCAGTATGGGGCACTGCATTATACATCTCTTCTACTTTGCCATTGTGTGTGTATGTGTATGTGTGTGGGAGGATTGTTTGAAGAGTTATTGGGATTCTCATTTTCTGTTTTATTTTTAAATGTTTTATATAGCTAAATACAGTTCATATAGAGGAAGACAGATTGCTCTTTTGCATTTCTGTGGACAGGGATGACAATTTAGTTTATCAGGTTTCTAATTCAAGAACATTCCTTTATTTTAGTGTAGCAAAGTACACTTCGCTTTATTTCTTTGTTGGAACAAATTGTTTCGGATAAAATTTGGGAGCGTTTCGTGTTTCTTTCCATTTTTACTTTTCTTTTCTCTTGTTCTGAACTACATTACTCTTATGCATTGTTGTTGATGTTCTCTTCACTGCCCATTTTCTTAAGGCCCCTCACACTTGCTTCTATTTTTCTTTTAGCCTTAGGGCATTATCAATCTAAGGCAATAGTCTTATGCCCCCTGTGTACCTTTAATTCTCTTGAGTTATTGTTTTGATCTACCAATAGACTTTTTCAGTATTTTAAAGCATAGACTGGACTTTCTTATCCTTGAGAGAGTTTTTGATCAATCTTTGTCTTGTTTATTATGCTTTTTCTCTTTTCTTTGCAGTTTTCTTTGGATTTTAATTTCTCTCTGTGAAGACATGCAGTGGAAATGTGGTGGTTGTTGACTTGCATGGATTGGGTGGTGCTGTGCATGAGTGTTTGACAGGACTCAGTTTCCCAGTTAAACCTTTGAAAGTCTTCTATGACCTATATATATTAATAGATTTTGACAACATTAAGTTTTCAGTTCTTAATACAACTCCATGTGGTTTTAAGTACCCACTTTGGTTTTAGAGATAAGATGATTTCACAACATTGTTAAGAAAAAAAATTAATTCAGGTCTTCAAATTTCCTAAACCACTACTCATTTCCTTCTTTTGTATTCCCACTCAGATTATATGGTGACTTGTTTAATTAGCCTTCTCACTAGCGTCCATCTCAGGTAAAATTCAATGCTACAGTACCCTGCTAGGAACAGAAACCTTGAGCACTTGAAGTTCAAATTGAAAAAGTTATTTTAACTGGAGTTGTGCTGAGTTGGTGTTTTAGAATGTACTTAAATTCTATTTGATATTTGAATAATCTCAAGAAAATATTATTTAATCTCAGTCTCCATGTGATGGTGGGTTTAAATCAAAGTTCTATTCATATTTTTCTCTTATAAATAATGAAATGCTGAAAAAGAAAACTTGTCATGATACTATGTACCATTATGAGTGACACATAATATACATTTAATGTATAGGGAAAATAGGAAAATTTCATAACACTTTTAGATGCAAATTTTGGCCTGTGTGTGTGTGTTTACATACTGATAAATACATAGAGTCTCACACAGAGGCAAAAAACGTGAATAATTTTGCAAGATGAGGTAGAATTTAACTATTGTAATAAATTAAGAGTTGGGTTTAAACATGTCTTGCATTTGTGACTTCTTTGACATTTTTACTGCTTTTTTCAAGTCCTTATTACTTTCTTTTTGATTTTTGCAGTATCTTAAGTACTTTTCCTAAAAATATCTAATCCTCTTCAAACTTGAATCCAAACTCCAATAAGAATTGTCCAAAGACACAAATAATTGTTTGGCCCATGATTTCTCATCACTTACAAAATAAACCAAAATATTCTAGCTTAATGCTCACCATAATTTGTCACTAAGACAACTTTCCTTCCTAGTTTCGTCTCCTCAATACACCGAGAGGTCTACACTATAAACATAAACTTCTACTTACTTTTTCCTATGCATACACTCTACTGACCTCCCTCCTTGTTTATGCTCAAGCTGTCTCTTCAGTTTATTAAGCACTATAGACAAGAAGAATTTATTAATCTCCTGTTAGAACTAAATTCTCCCTGGAATTTTCCATAATGCCTAGACTTCCAAGGCACTATGTTATTTGTCCTTTTGTGGTGGTGATGGTTCTACCATTATAGTTGTTCTCACAGTTGGTCACATTTAAAAAAATACATACGTAAACTTTTTTGGTAGTGACCATGACTAATTTACATACATGAATCATTACTGAATATCTTTTAAAGCTAAGCATTTTGCTAAACACTGCTTATACAATGTCTTATTTAATAATCAAAAACCTCAGGTAGTAAATGGAGAAATTGGCATGCAAAGAAGTTAAAGAGCTTGCTCTTTATTGTCACTGAACTCTATGTCAATTTAATATATCCTTCAATTATAAATGTAAACTATACATTATCTTAGTATTAACACTTTCAGTATTTCTTATCAAGAGAAATCATATATATTTTCATAACACATTACAGATATATATATTTAAACATATTGTTTACCTTCATCACATCCTCAAAATTATGGTACTTAATAAATTCTATTATTTAACATGTTAATAAAGAAGATCCTATAATACTCTCTTGCAAATTCCTTTTTTAAAAATAGACTTTATTTATCAGAGCAGTTTTAAGTTTACAGAAAAATTGAGAGGAAGGCACAGATTTTCCATATGGGCCCCTACATATGTATAGTCTCTCCCATTACCAACAACTTCCACCAGAGTGGTACATTTGTTACAATTGACAAATCTGTATTGACACATCATTATCACTCAGAGTCCATAGTTTACATTATGGTTCACTCTTGATATTGTATACTCTATGGGTTTGGACAAATGTATAATGAGAGTATTTTCACTGTCCTAACACTTCTCTGTACCCCACTTATTTTGTCCCTCCCTTCCTGCTAACCCCTGGCAACCACTGATCTTTTTACTGTCTCCATAGTTTTACCTTTCCTGGAATGTCATATAGTTGAAATCATACAATATATAGTCTTTTCAGATTGGCTTTTTTCACTTAGTAATATGTATTTAAGGTTCCTTCATGTCTTCTCATGGCTTGATACTCATCTATTTTTAGTGCTGAATTATATTCCATTGTCTGGGTGTACCATAGTTTATTCATTTATCTACTGAAGGACACCTTAGTTGTGATTATGAATAAGGCTGCTGTAAACATCTGTGTGCAGGGTTTTGTGTAGACATAGGTTTTCAACTCTTTTGGGTGAATACCAAGGAATGCAATTACTAGATAGTATGGTAAGGACATGTTTACTTTGTAAGAAACCTCCAGACTGTCTTCAAAAATGACTGTACCATTTTGCATTCCCAGCAGCAATGAAAAAGTTCCTAATGTTCCACATTCTCACAAGCATTTGGTGGTGTCAGTGTTCTACATTTTGTCCATTCTAATAGATGTGTAGAGTATCTCATTGTTTTAATTTTCATTTCCCTAAAAACCTACAATATGAAACATCTTTTCATATGCTTATTTGTTTTTTGTATATCTTCTTTGATGAGGTGCCTGTTAAGGTCTTTGGCCCATTTTTTAATTGGGTTGTTCATTTTCTTATTGTCATGTTTTAAATGTTCTTTGTATATTTTGGATAACAGTACTTTATCAGATATGTCTTTTGCAAATATTAGCAGCTTAATTAGACTGTCAAAGTGGTACATGGGAGAAAAATTAACAATGGTATCTGTTACCTACATTTATAATAATGCACTTTATGCTGCAGTACTCTCAAAGCTCAGTGGTTTACAAATTGAAAAACTGGTCTCACACAGGTCTCCAAGTTGAGTGCAGTTTGACTGATGTAGGCTGTGCTTGGCTCCACAGCTTTGTTGCAAGGTAGGCTTGACTCCAGGCAGTGGGTTAGGATCAGGTCAGCTCCATGTGAATGTCAGTACTAGTAGATAGATACCTGGGGTATAAGGTTCTCATAACAAATGGAAGAATCATGAGAGCTGAGCCAAACTCTGCAACCACAAATTAAACCTTCTTGAAACATTATTTACAATAGCCAAAAGATGGAAATAATTCAAATGTCCATTGACAGATGAATGGACAAACAAAATGTGGTAAATATATTGCACATAATATTATTCAGCCTTAAAAATAAATGAAATTCTGATACATGCTACAACATGCATGAAGCTTGAAAACATTATGCTAAGTGAAATAAACCAGTAAAAAAAGACAAATACTGTATGATTCCACATGTGTAAGGTGCCTGGAATAGTCAAATCATAGAAACAAAAAGTGGAATAGTTGTTAAGAGACTGAAAGGAGAGAGAAATAGGAAATTATTTTTTGATGTGTATGGCGTTTCAGTTTGAGATGATGAAAAAGTTCTGGAGATGGACAGTGGTGGAGGATGCACAACAAATGTGAATGTATATCGCCACTGCATTGTACATCTAGAAATAGTTAATATGGTAAATTTACGTTATATATATTTTATAAAATGTGAAAAAACACACCCCAAAAAACTAATCATGAAAGAATACCAGGTGGGTGATTTGAATATATATCAAGGTTTAACTAATTGGGTACACAGTGAAGAAACAGAGACTTAAAACTTCCACAAACCTGGATAATACAGATTTCAAGATTAGGGCACACAATTAAATTTCTTTTGACAAAACTGGTGAAATGGGTGAGGACTTGGCTTGAGTTTTGGGAGGTGAAATAGGAAGGTGGTGAAATACCAAAAACAAACTAAGAACTCTGTAGTTAGAATTGATAAGAGACTACTATAAATGCATACCACAGTTCCAGGTAATTGAGCTAAACATTGTTGAATTGTTCTTGCTTCTTAGAAAGATTCATACTTTGAGGTGAAGGGAGGCAAAGCTACTGTTGGCATTAAGTAATTCCAGCTGTTGGGAGAATGGTACTAAAGAAAAGTAAACAAAGACTGACAAATGCACACTTTACTCAAAGCCTGCATCCATGACTCTAGTAGTTTTAGTGACTCTGTGATATTTTCTAATTCAATAGAATTCTCCCACAGCAGAGTAGAACTTGATAAATGTGACTTCAGCTAGCTATCAACAATTGATGTTTGTCAAGAGAAAAAAAATGGAAGTATTTTTCCTCTGGTACATCCCTGTAATAAATTATAACACTTTGGTCTTTGACCAAACAAGTTAATGAATCAGCAAAAGGTATCATTAATTGTCTTACTTTCCTATATCCCCCAAATTTGCTACCTAAAAGCTGTTTCTGCTTTTTAAAGTTTCCACATCAATAATATAGCTCACCAATATTCAAAGAAGTCAATTATGTAACTAATATCTGATGATTATTACTGTGTTACAAAGAATCAACCAGATGTCATGTGGCAGCTTTTTACACAGGTGATAAATTGTGAAATAATGAAAATTTGACTATACAAATTTGTCTTCTACATGAACATCAGATTTATATTTGTCTATGTTCCTGTCAGTATTAATAATGTGCATCATTAAAGAACACTAGGAGCAGACAGGGTGAAAAGGAAAAGGGAAGTAGAATAAATAGAGAACTATCTTAAATCAATGAAGGCAGTTCATATGAAAAGAGGAAAAAATAAAAGCTTAAAGAAAAGTATTTAAATGAATTATAAAATAGTTTAAATCTTTTAATGGAGACCAGGCTATTAAGAAAACATTTGCTTTATGCTGAAATCAATCAATTCAGTTTAACTCTGAAGAAATACAAATGTTTATAATTATAGTTTATGATTTTTATGGCATAATTAATCATATGTTGACTCACACATATCTAGCAAGGATGAATGTGCTTCAGTGTTATAGCTAGAATAATTACTCTATAAAAATTAATTTTAAAGCATGTACTATAATTCAGTATTCATTCTACTCCAAAAGTTAATATCAAAATAATATTTTATCATTGTATAATACCAAGTACAATTGATCTTCCAGATATTCATGTCAGATTTATAGTAGGCATTCTGAATCTCCTAACTTAACCATACACATTTCCTGAAATGTACTTAAATCCAGTTTGAAAAGGAAAAACCTTGGTTGTGTATGCTCATTTCTCAGTTTTAGGTTTGTGCCAAACTCTGAGTTATCAGAACAAAAGTCTTTTAATCTGCCTGAAGACTCAGCTTTTGTTTCAGCCTTCTCCTAGCATTGATATAATACACAGAAAGCTGAGCCCCAATTCAAAGTGAGGAGCCAAAACTTGATTTGTTACAGACCCTCTTAGTAGTCTTGTTCACACTAATTTATCAATTTATAGATGAGCATGCAATACCTTCCTGAGAATGAAACCCAAGGAAGTCTGCAAGTAAAATCAGACAAACAAAAGTTCATATTTCAATAGCAAAGTAATTTTGTAAACTCCAGATTAAAAAAAAAAATTTTTGAAGGCACTGGAGATTGACCAAAAGTAGGCAGAAATTGGAGAATATACCCACAAAAGATGAAAACTATACTGGGTGAGATTCACATTCATATGGTTTTTACCTGAGGGCATTCTCCAAACGATGGAGCATAGTGTAGCTATAATTCAAGCAAAAAAAACCTGGTATGGCTAAAATTCAAATAAAACTTACTGGATTCAGGAATTAGAGGAATAAGTTTGGAGCTATCATAGCTCCTGAAAATTCAGCAGGAGAACAGCAGGTAGGAAGATGTATGGGGATTTAGAAAATGTTCATACAAACTAGGTTTAATTCCTTGAAAGACACCTGAACTGAACATATGCAGGATCTCTAAGGGTTTGAGCAGAAAACATCAGCTGGAGGCATTAAAGAGGCTGAGCAGGAATTTCAGCTGCTTTCCCCCCAGTTTTCAAGGGAGATTGAGCTTGTAATTTAAATGTAGCTAAGGTAAAAACCTACTAAAATATAATAAAAATTATTCAGTGAAAGAAAACCTAATTAAGGATTCTACAATGCATCATCCACAATATATAGTATGCAATTAAAAGCACCAGATATATGAAGAAACAGGAAAATGTAGACAACTAGACAAGAGCAAAATAAGTAAACAGAAATGAATTACAAAAAATATATGTGGATACTAGAATTAGCAGAAGATGGCTTTTAAGCAGGATTATAAATATGTTCAATGACCTAAAATAAAATATAATCATAATGAGTAAACAGATGGAGAAGCTCTACACAAAAAAAAAGAAACTATAAAAAAATACAAATTCTTGAAGTGAAAACTACAATATCTAAAATAAGAAATTCATTGTATGAGCTTTATATCAAATTGGAAAAAGTTAAAGTGTTGGTAACTTAGAAGATAAATTAATAGAAATTATTTGCTATGACAAGCAGAGAAAAACAGATTGCAGTAAAGTGATAATGTCTTTAGTTACCTCTAGGAAAATTCCAAATGTGTAATTGAAGCTATAGGAAGAAGGAAAGAGAGAAGTAAGCAAAATCAATAGAAACAATTAATGGTTTAAAATTTCTCACCATTGATGAAAAATCTAAATTTAAAATTCCAAGAGGCTCAATGAATGCATAACATGATAATTACACAGAAAAACCACACCTACAATGTTGACAAACTGTTGAAACCTAAAAAAAGTAAAATCTTGAAAGTAGCTAGAGAAAAATATTAATGCATTACATAAAGAAAATCAACTATACAAATTAAATCTGATTTTTTCTTAGAAATAATGGGGATCAGAAGATAATGGAATAACACTTTAAAGAGGGAAGTGAAGATACTTAAATAGACAAAAGCTGTTATTTGTTAGCAGAAGAATTAATAACAACTTTTTCAGACTGAGGGTAAATGACAGCAGGAAAGTTTTGGGTACAGAGGAAAAACTGAAGAAAAATGTGAAATACAGCAAATATTACACTATCTCTTTTTTAATTCAATTAACTTATTTGAAACACAAGTAACTAATTCCAGCTTCAAAAACACTGTATTATGGGATTCAGTAGATGTGAAGTACATGACAGTTATAGTATTAAAACTAGGAAGGGAGGAGGGAGGAGTCAAGATGGCAGAATAGGAGGACACAGAATTCTTCCCTCCTCACAAGTACATCAAGAATACAACTACAAATGGAACAGTTCTCACAGAGCACGTGCTGAACATTAGCAGAAGACTTTGGACACCTAAAAGGACAAGAAAAATCCCCTCAAAACCACATAGGATGAAAGAAAAAAAAGAAAAGAGGAATCAAAAAAGGACCAGCAACACAGGCGGGAAGGTAAGAAGAGGTTCCCACACTCAGAAAAACACCCCCTCACAGTGGGGAAATCAACTGGGACAGAAAGGAACCCTCAGGGGATTGAAGGAGAATGCAGCAGACAGTCTGTGGAAATCAGGACAAAGTAAGAACTGCACTCATGGTCTGTGCCACAGCCCTGCACACCTCAGTCTGAGTCATGTGTCTCCTATTGCAGAAGGGGGCTAGGTGCTGGAAAGTTGGGTTTGGAGTGCAGACCCAAGGAGGGGACAGCTGTTGGCTGTGAAAAGACAGCCTGAAGGGACAGGAGTAAGGAGCACCACAACCGGGAAAGTTTGTGGAAAAAACCCAGGACACTATAGAAGCAATGCATCATTGTTGAGTAGTATGAAAAGGCAGGGCTGCCATTGTAACCCCCTTACCCACCTGCTGGTTTCAGCCTCTGTGGGCACTGGGAAGGGCCCCCGTCTGAGCAGACACACCCGATCCTTAAGCCAAGGTCTCCTCTACCCATGTAGGTTCTGGGGTACTGAGCACCGCCCATCCCAATGCCTCCTCAGGAATCAGCCCTGGGCCCCCCTGCCTGAGATTGGAATCTGCTAATGCTGGTGGGGACTGAGTGCTCAAGTGTAGGGTTAAGAGAGAGGATCAGGGGAGAGGACCGCTGTCAGCTTCATGGATACAACAGAGGGGACTGGAGTGAGGGTCTCCGCAGCTGTGAATGCCCCTAGAGGAAGTGTGGTCTGCCTAGGAAACGAGGCACCATTGCGGAGTGGCATGCAAGAAGTGGGGCCACCACCACCCCCACAAGCCAGCCCCTGCCTCTGTGGGCACTGGGAGGGACTCCCACCAGACTGAGCACACCCCAATCTGTTGCAACTGCCTGCTGGTCTCTGCCCCATAGGTACTTTGTGCACACCCTAGTTGTGGCTGCCATACTGCTCCCTGGCCTGAGTAAGTGTGACCCAAACAGCTGCTGCTTTTACTCCCTCTCACCTGGGCTGGGAACAGACACCTGAGGGTGGCACACACAGAGAGGTGGGGCCAAAACCAAAGCTGAGCCCCAGGGGCAGTGTGATTAAGGAAGAGGAACAGAAATCTCTCTGAGCAGCTGCACAAGCTGTGGATTAAATACCCACAATCTGCTTGGTAAACCCTGCCTGTGTGGAATATCTGAATAGACAATGAGTGTTTCCACAGCTGACACTAGTCTAGCTTTAGCAGCAGTAGAATCTGGGGGCAAGTACACATGGGAGTTGGGACAGGTCAGAGTATGAGCTGGCCCCATTGTGCCCACAGCAGGTCCAGAGACCTACCTAGAGGTACTGGAGGACATTCTGGGAGGTGGGGGTTGCCTGTGGCTCAGTGTTGGAGCAAGGACACTGACAGAGGAGGCCCCAGGAAAATATTCTTATCACTATTATTCTTTTTGTTTGTTTCATTTTGTTCAGTTGTTGGTGTTATTGTTTTATTTTTATTTTATTAAAAAAAATTTTTAATATATTTTTTATTTTTCTATATTTACTTCACTTCGTTGTTTTGTGTTTTTTTCTTGTTTTTGTTCTCAATTCTTTTTAATGTTTGTTTTATATTTTCTTTGCTTTTTGTTTAGTTGCTTTCTCTTTTTGTTTTGTTTTTCTTTTTTTTTGTCAGTTTAGTCCTTATTGTTTTCATTTTTCAGTTCATTTGTTCATTCTCTTGTTTTTTGTTTTCTTTCTTTTCTTTTTCTTTGTTTCTATTTGGTTTTGCTTTTATCATTTGTCTTCAGTTTGGTTTCTCTGTTTTCTTTCTTATTTTTCATTTTTTATTTATTTTTGTGTGTGTGCTGTTGTTGCTGTTTGGTTTTGTTTTTGCTATTTGTCTTGGGTTTGGTTTATCTGTTTTCTATTCCTTTTTCTCTTCTTTTTTCTCTGGTTGGACTGCACAGCTTACAGGCTCTTGGTTCCCCAGTCAGGGGTCAGGCCTGGGCCTTGGGGGTGGGAGCACAAAGTCCAGGATGCTGGACAACCAGAGAATTCCCGGGCCCAGGAAGTATTAATTGATGTGCGCTTTCCTTGAGTTAACCACCCTACTGCCCACTCCACCCAACTGCCTGCAGGTTCCAGTGCTGCACACCTCATGCCAAACAACCAGCAAGGAACACAGCCCCCCCCCATCAGCAGACAGGCTGCCTAAAGTTGTACTAAGCTCACAGACACTGCAACACACACCACATGATATGGCCCTGCCCATCAGAGGGAAAAGACTCAACTCTACCCACCAAAGAGCAGGCACTGGAGCCTCCCAAAAGAAAGCCAACACAAGCCCCTGGATCAAACTCACCCACAAGGGGGTGGACAACAGAAGCAAGAGGAACTATAACCCTGCAGCCTGCAGAAAGGAGACCATAAACATAGTAAGTTAGACAAAATGAGATGGAGAACATGTTGCAGAAAAAGGAGGAAGGTAAAAACTCACAAGACCAAATAAATGAAGAGGAAATAGGCAATCTACCTGAAAAAGAATTCAGAGTAATGATAGTAAATATGATTCAAGATCTCAGAAACAGAATGGAGGCATGGATCAAGAAGATACAAGAAATGTTTAACAAGGACCTAGAAGAACTAAAGAACAATTAGTGATGAACAACACAATAACTGAAATGAAAAATACACTAGAAGGAATCAATAGCAGAATAATTGAGGCAGAAGAACAGATAAGAGAGCTGGGAGATAGAATGGTGAAAATAACTGCTGCAGAGCAGAATAAAGAAAAAAGAATGAGAAGAAATGAAGACAGTCTCAGAGACTTCTGGTACAATATTAAATGCATCAACATTCAAATTATAGGGGTCGAAGAAGAAGAAGAGAAAGGGAAAGTGTCTGAGAAAACATTTCAAGAGATTATAGTCAAAAACTTCCCTAACATGGGAAAGGAAATAGTCAACCAAAGACCACAAAGTGCAGAGAGTCCCATACAGGATAAACTCAAGGAGAAACACACCAAGACACAAGAAACATATTAATCAAACTAACAAAAATTACATTAAAGAAAAAGGTTTTTTTTAATTTAATTTTATTTTATTTTTTAACATCTTTATTGGAGCATAGTTGCTTTACAATGGTGTGTTAGTTCCTGCTTTATAACAAAGTGAATCAGTTATACATATACATATGTCCCCATATCTCTTCCCTCTCATGTCTCCCTCCCTCCCACCATCCCTATCCCACCCCTCTAGGTGGTCACAAAGCACTGAGCTGATCTCCCTGTGCCATGTGGCTGCTTCCCACTAGCTATCTATTTTACATTTGGTAGTGTATATATGTCCATGCCACTCTCTCACTTTGGCACAGCTTACCCTTCCCCCTCCCCATATCCTCAAGTCCATTCTCCAGTAGGTCTGTGTCTTTATTCCCATCTTGCCCCTAGGTTCTTCATGACCTTTTTTTTTTTTTAAGATTCCATATATATGTGTTAGCATATGGTATTTGTTTTTCTCTTTCTGACTTACTTCACTCTGTATGACAGACTCTACGTCCATCCACCTCACTACAAATAACTCAATTTCGTTTCTTTTTATGGCTGAGTAATATTCCATTGTATATATGTGCCACATCTTCTTTATCCATTCATCTGTCGATGGACACTTAGGTTGATTCCATGTCCTGGCTATTGTAGATAGAGCTGCAATTAACATATTGGTACATGACTTTTTGAATTATGGTTTTCTCAGGGTATATGCCCAGTAGTGGGATTGCTGGGTCATATGGTAGTTCTATTTTTAGGTTTTTAAGGAATCTCCATACTGTTCTCCAGAGTGGCTGTATCAATTTATATTCCCACCAACAGTGCAAGTGGGTCCCCTTTTCTCCACACTCTCTCCAGCATTTGATGTTTGTAGATTTTTTGATGATGGCCATTCTGACTGGTGTGAGATGATATCTCATTGTAGTTTTGATTTGCATTTCTCTAATGATTAATGATGTTGAGCATTCTTTCATGTGTTTGTTGGCAATCTGTATATCTTCTTCGGAGAAATGTCTATTTAGTTCTTCTGCCCAAGAAAAAGTATTAAAAGCAACAAGGGAAAAGCAAAAAATTACATACAAAGGAATGCCCATAACACTGACTTTTCAGCAGAAACTCTGCAAGCAAGAAGGGAGTGGCAGGATATATTTAAAGTGATGAAAGGGAAAAACCTACAACCAAGATTACTCTCCCCAATGAGAATCTCATTCAGATTTGATGGAGAAATCAAAATTTTTACAGATAAGCAAAAGCTAAGAGAATTCAACACCACCAAATCAGCTTTACAGCAAATTCTAAAGGAACTTCTGTTGGTGGGAAACACAAGAGAAGAAAAACACCTACAAAAACAAACTGAAAACAATTAAGAAAATGGTAATAGGAACATACACATTGATAATTGCCTTAAATGTAAATGGATTAAATGCTCCAAGCAAAAGACACAGACTGGCTGAATGGATACAAAAACAAGACCCATACATATGCTATCTACAAGAGACCCACTTCAGACCTAGGGCCACATACAAACTGGAAGTGAAGGGATGGTAAAAGATATTCCATGCAAATGGAAATCAAAAGAAAGCTGGAGTAATAATACTCATACCAGGCAAAACAGACTTTAAAATAAAGACTATTACAAGAGAAAAGGAAGGACACTACATAATGATCAAGGGGTCAATCCAAGAGGATATAACAAGTGTAAATATTTATGCACCCAACATAGGCGCAACTCAGTATATAAGGCAAATGCTAACAACTCTAAAAGGGGAAATCGACAGTAACACAATAATAGTGGGGGATTTAACACTCCACTTACACCAATGGATAGATCATCCAGACAGAAAATTAATAAGGAAACACAAGACTTAAATGATACATGAGACCAAATAGACTTAATTGATATTTATAGGACATTCCATTCAAAAGCAGAAGAATTATCTTTCTTCTGAAGTGCACACAGAACGTTCTCCAGGATAGTCACATCTTGGATCTCAAATCAAGCCTCGGTAAATTTAAGAAAATTAAAATCGTATCAAGCATTTTTTCTGACCATAATGCTATGAGACTGGAAATCAATTACAGGTAAAGGAAAACTGTAAAAATCACAAACACATGGAGGCTAAACAATATGCTACTAAGTGACTAAGAGATCACTGAAGAGATCAAAGAGGACATCAAAAAATACCTAGCGACAAACAACAATGAAAACGTGATGACCCTAAACCTATGGGATAGAACAAAAGCATTTCTAAGAGGGAAGTTTGTACCAATACAATCCTACCTCAAGAAAAAAGAAAAATCTCAAATAAACAACCTGACCATACTCCTAAACTAACTAAAGAAAGAAGAACAAAAAAAGCTAAAGTTAGTAGAAGGAAAGAAATCATAATGAATGGAAATAAATGAAATAGAAAACAATAGCAAAGGTAAATTAAACTAAAATCTGGTTATTTGAGAAGATAAACAAAATTGATAAACTTTTAGCCAGACTCATCAAGAAAAAAAGGGAGAGGACTCAAATCAATAAAATTAGAAATGGAAAAGGAGAAGTTACAACTGACACTGAAGAAATACAAAGGATTATAAGAGACTGCTACAAGATACTATATGCCAATACAGTGGACAACCTGGAAGAAATGCACACATTCTTAGAAAAGTACAACCTTCCAAGACTGAACCAGGAAGAAACAAAATATAAACAGACCAATCACAGCAGTGAAATTGAAACTGTGATTAAAAATCTTCCAACAAACAAAAGTCAAGGACCAGATGGTTTCAGAGGCAAATTCTATCAAACATTTATAGAAAAGCTAATACCTCTTCTTCTCAAACTCTTCCAAAAAATTGCAGAGGGAGGAATACTCCCAAGCTCATTCTACAAGGCCACCATCACCCTGATACCAAAACCAGACAAAGATGTCACAAAAAAAGAAAATTATAGACAGTATCGCAGATGAACATAGATGCAAAAATCCTAAACAAAATACTAGCAAACAGATTCCAACAACACATTACAGGGATCATACACCATGACCAAGTGGAATTTATTCCAGGGCTGCAAGGATTCTTCAGTATATGCAAATCAATGTGATACACCATATTAACAAAGTGAAGAATAAAACCCATATGATCATCTCAATAAATACAAAAAAAGCTTTTGACAAAATTTGACACCAATTTATGATAAAACTCTCCAGAAAGTGGTCATAGAGGGAACATACCTCAACATAATAAAGGCCATATATGACAAAGTCACAGCAAACATCATTCCCAATGGTGGAAAAACTGAAAGCATTTCCACTAAGATCAGGAACAAGACAAGGGTGGCCACTCTTGCCAGCAGTATTCAAAAGAGTTTTGGAAGTCCTTGCCATGGCAATCAGAGAAAGAAAACAAATAAAAGGAATCCACGTTGGAAGAGAAGAAGTAAAACTGTCACTGTTTGCAGATAACAAGATACTATACATAGGAAATCCTAAAGATTCCACCAGAAAACTACTGGCGCTAATCAGTGAATTTAGTAAAGTTGCAGGATACAAAATTAATACACAGAAATCTCTTACATTCCTGTACACTAAGAATGAAAGATCAGAAAGAGAAATTAAGGAAAAAATCCCATTCACCACTACAACAAAAAGAATAAAATACCTAGGAATAAACTTACCTAAGGAGGCAAAAAACCTGCACATAGAAAACTAAAAGATACTGATGAAACAAATCAAAGATGACACAAACAGATGGAGAGATACTATGTCCTTGGATTGGAATAATCAATATTGTGAAAATGACTATACTCTCCAAAGCAATTTACAGATTCAGTGCAATCCGTATCAAATTACCAGTGGCATTTTTCACAGAATTAGAACAAAAAATTTTACAATTTGTATGGAAACAAAAGACCCCAAATAGCCAAAGCAATCTTGAGAAAGAAAAACGGAGCTGGAGGAATCAGGCTCCCAGACTTCAGACTATACTACAAAGCTATAGTATGGTACTGACACAAAAACAGAAATATAGATCAATGGAACAGGATAGAAAACCCACGCACCTATGATCACCTAATCTATGACAAAGGAGGCAAGAATATTCAATGGAGAAAAGACAGTCTCTTCAATAAGTGGTGCTGGGAAAACTGGATAGCTACATTTAAAAGATTAGAACACTCTCTAACATAGTACACAAAAATAAACTGAAAATGGATTAAAGACCTAAATGTAAGGCCAGACTCTATAAAACAATTAGAGGAAAACTTAGGCAGAACACTGACATGAATTGCAGTAAGATCTTCTTTGACCCACCTCTAGAGTAATGAAAATAAAAATAAAAATAAACAAATGAGACCTAATTAAAAGCTTTTGCACAGTAAAGGAAACCATAAACAAGATGAAAAGACCACCCTCAGAATCGGAGAAAATATTTGCAAAGGAAAAAACTAATAAAAGATTAACCTCCAAAATATACAAAGAGCTCATGCAGCTCAATATCAAAAAAACAAACAATCCAATCAAAAAATGGGCAGAAGACCTAAGTAGACATTTCTCCAAAGAAGACATACAGATGGACAACAAACACATGAAAAGATGCTCAATGTCACTAATTATTAGAGAAATGCAAATCAAAGCTACAATGAGATATCACCTCACAACAGTAAGAATGACCATCATCAAAAAATCTAGAAACAATAAATGCTGGAGAGGGTGTGGAAAAAAGGGAACCCTCTTACACTGTCAGTGGAAACATAAATTGGTACAAACACTATGGAGGACTGTATGGACGTTCCTTAAAAAACTAAAACTAGAACTACCATATGACTAAGCAATCCCACTACTGGGCATATACCCAGAGAAAACCACAATTCAAAAAGATACATGTATACACTACGAAATGTAAAATAGTTAGCTAGTGGGAAGCAGCAGCATAGCACAGGGAGATCAGCTCAGTGCTTTATGATGACTTAGAGGGGTGGGATACAGACGGTGGGAGGGAGGCGCAAGAGGGAGGGGGTATGGAGATAAATGTATGCATATGGCTGATTCACTTTGTTGTATAACAGAAATTAACACAGTATTGCAAAGCAATTATACTCCAATAAAGGTCTATTAAAAAAATAAAGAAAAATTTTTAAAAAGAAACATGCACCGCAATATTCATTGCAGCACTATTTACAATAGCCAGGATACAGAAGCAATCTAAATGTCCATCAACAGAGGAATGGATAAAGAAAATATGGTACACATATACAATGGAATATTGCTCAGACATAAAAAGAACAAAATCGTGTCATTTGCAGAGATGTGGATGGACCTAGAGACTGTCATACAGAGTGAAGTTAAGTCAGAAAGAGAAAAACAAATATTGTATATTAATGCATATATGTGGAATCTAGAAAAATGGTATAGATGATCTTATTTGCAAAGCAGAAATAGAGACACAGATGTAGAGAACAAACATATGGATACCAAGTGGGGGGTGGTGGGATGAATTGGGTGATTGGGATTGACATATATACACTACTATGTATAAAATAGATAACTAATGAGAACCTACTGTATAGCACAGGGAACCCTACTCGGTGCTCTGTGGTGACCTAAATGAGAAGGAAATCCAAAAAAGAGGGGATATATGTATACGTATGGCTGATTCACTTTGTTGTACAGCAGAAACTGCCACAGCAATGTAAAGTAACTATACTCCAATAAAAAATATTGAACGAATAATTTGAAAAATAATGATCGGGATTTTGAAGAATGGCAAATATAGCAATTTGGAGGGAAAAAAAAAGATTTCAGTGTAGATGCTTCAGAAAATAATTTGAATATCAAAGAGAAGAGAGGGTCTTAGGGAATTTAATGAGGCTTTCTAATATATTAGCAAATTTTTAAAGACACTATGTACATGTTGCAAAAGTCAAACATGTTTGTCAAAGTTGTATCTCACTCTGAAAAAATATATGCCAAATGTACACTTCCGCTTTTGCTTCTTTTTTAGGAATTTTAACTACAGGCATATTTCCTTTTATTGGGCTTCACTAGAAATATTTCAGACTTATTATTATTGTATTTCTTATGTTGATCTGTGATTTTTTTTTTTTTTTTTTTTTTTTTTGCTGTATGCGGGCCTCTCACTGTTGTGGCCTCTCCCGTTGCGGAGCACAGGCTCCGGACGCGCAGGCTCAGCAGCCATGGCTCACAGGCCCAGCCGCTCCGCGGCATGTGGGATCCTCCCAGACCGGGGCACGAACCCATGTCCCCTGCATCGGCAGGCGGACTCTCAACCACTGTGCCACCAGGGAAGCCCCTTGATCTGTGATTTTTGATGTTATTACTACAGCTTGCTGAAGACTTAGATGAAGTTAGGATTTTTTAGCAATAAAGTACTTGTAAATAAGGTGAAAAAAAAAACTAGGAAAGGAGTGAATATAATGGAGATATAATGTTGCAGACTACGTATATTTTATGTGATCTGGTACAACAGTAACTCTAACTACTTTGTGATAGTTTGAAGATGCATATGCTAATCCTTACTATAGATAAGACAGAAAAAAAGCTACATGGTTTCACAAGTGATGAACTTAAAGTAAAAATAGTTATATTGAAAGTAAAACAATAAGAAAATATACACCATGTCAAAAAATAAACACATGGAAAATCATGAGGCTATGTTAATACCCAGTCAAGGAGTATTTAAGCAAAGGGTAAGCATACAGTATAGTGGGAAAGTTGAAAATAACAAAACTCATCAGGAAGACATAACAGTCATAATATGTATGCATCAAAAAGAGAGCTTCAGAATATCTGAAGCAAAAACTTAAAAACTAAAATTTAAAAAATAGTGGAAGGTTTTATCACCCCTCTTTTAGTAACTGTTTAAACATATAGACAAAAATTTAAGTAAGAATATAAAAATTTGAACAGTGTTATGAACCAAATTAACCATGTTGGTATTTCACAGCATCGAGATCAGTGACTGACTACACTTTCATAGTTGTGTATATGAATAGTTATCAGCTTAGTCCACATGATCAGGAATTAAAAAAAGTACAACTCAATCAATTCAAAAGGAGGATTGAATCCTACCAAGAATATTATTTTACACCTCTTAAATGAAATTATACAGTAATAAAAATATTTTGAAAAACTATGTTTGGAAATAAAGCAGTACCCTTCTAAATAACCTATAAGTCAAAGAAAAATGTCATAAAGTACATTAAAAATACTTCTGAAAACACAACATATTAAAATTTGTGGAATACAGCTGAAGTGTACTCAGAAGAAAATTTGTAATATTTAGTAAGACAATCAGTAAAAGAGGATAATTTTAACTACAATTATCTAATTTTCTACTGTAGAAGTTTTAAAAAGATAATAAATTTAATTCCAAAGTTATTAGAAAGAATGAAATATTAAAGAATACCACCTTATCAATGAAACAGAAAACAAGCAAAAATTATAGACAAAAATGTGTTCATTAAAATAGTAGATAAAAGCGACAAAACCCCAGTGAAAAACTAAAGAGAAAATACAATTTACCAATGCCAAGACTGAAAGACAGCTTATTATTACACTTGCTACATTTGCTTAAATGATACTAAGGAAGTAGTATGAATAATTTTGTCAATAAATTTGACAATATAGATAAAATAGACAAATTCCTTGAAAAACATAACCAACTTAACATGAAAGAATTGAAAACCTAAATAGCTACACACATTGTAACTGAATTGGTAATATAAAACTAACACTAAGAAAACTCAAGATGTAGATAATTTCACTGGTAAATTTTATCAAATATATGAGGAAGATGTAATACACAGTTTACACAAAATATTTAGGATAGAAAGAGGATGATGGAGAACTACATAGGTCCTTTTTATTGTGCCAATAATATTCTGATGGCAAATCTTGAAAACAACATGGCAAGAAAAACGATAGATCAATCTCACTCATGAACATAATCATAAAAGGAATGTCTTGATATTTGAATATCAACTAATGCATATCATTTCTCCATATCAGGAAAATAAGGGAGTGTATAATTTAATCATCTTTATATATGTAGGGAAAACAATTGACAAATTCTCAAAATCCATTTATAATAAGAGCTCTTAGCAAACTAGCAGTAGAGGGAAACTTCTTCAATTTACTGGAGAGCATCCACCAAGTGTTTACAGCTGTTGTTGCAGTAATGGTGATGTTTGGGGAAAGCATGATTAGGAACAGAAGAAGGATGCCCATTCTAACCACTTCTGTTGAACATTATATTGAAGGTTCTAGCTAATGCAATAAGGGAAGAAATATAAGTAAAAGGTATAAAGATTAAAAAATAAGTAAAACATTATTTGTCAATAACATTTTTATTTACATAGAAAATCATAAGGAACTTAAAAAATTTAGAACTAGTTAGTGAAGTTTTAAAGGTTTCAGGATATGAAACTTATTTTAAAAAATCAATTTCATTTTTAAATACCAACTAGCTGCAACAATTGAAAAAAATGAATTTAAAATTATAATTCCACTTACCATCAATTTAAGTATACATAACACCTGAGTAAAAATTTAATGGAAATACATATTGCAAAGTTCTGATACGCTAAATGATTTGGTATAATAGTAACTATAATTAGTAATACATTTAAGGGGCATTTAGTACTCCCTGGAATAGCAAATAAAAATAATTCATAGAGGTATACCTAAAAAGTTAACAGTGGAAATACAATGAAGTCCTAAAACAATATTTCATCCACCTACAATGAGGGAGGATGATGAGAAACACAGAACAAAAATAGATGGGAGAAATAGAAAACAGACAAAAATTGGTAGATCTAAATCTGGTAATATCAACAAGGGCATAGAAAATAGAATTAACACTATGTTAAAAGTAGAGACTTTCTAACTCTATACTAAAATCTATAAATATCCTTGAGGTAAATTAAGAGAAGTCTAATAAATGTAGAGACATACACTTTTCCTGAATTAAAATCTAGACTTAACTACTGCCAGTCGTAATCCCAGAGGTAGATGTTAACTGTGAACATACAATTTTACGGAAAACGAAAGGTCATAGAACATCCAGAGCAATTTGGAAAACGAAAAAAATTGTAAGATTTCCACTACCTTATTTCAAGATTTATTATCAACCTATACAGTATTGGATAACAGAATAGGTATTTCCTAAATAGATCAACTTATATAACAATCTTCTTTTTCTTATCAAGAGGCTAATGTAATTCAATGAATGAAATAATCATCTTTCTGACATATTGTGCTGCATTTATTATACATTATATTGGGATGGGAAAAAAATCAGCATTGACACCACACAGAAATAATTCAAGGTAGATTTTTAGAAATCAACATAATGTATAAAACTATAAATGTTTAATATAAAACAAATTCTTTTTGACCTTGGGGAAGACAAAGATTTCTTAGTACTGAGGAAGTATGAAACATTAAAAGAATGTTGACTTGAAATCCATCAAAATTAAAACTTTATACTTCAAAAGTCACCCTCAAAAATAAAGAGGCAAAGCACAGAGTGGGAGAAAATATCAGAAAAATGCATTTCTGAAAAATATCAGAATATATGTCCAGAATATATAAAGAACTCTTATATTCAGTAATATGTAAAACAAGTCCTGGCCAAAACTAAACCAAAACAAGCAAATAAAAGCAATAAGCCAACACTTGAACAGGTACTTTATAAAAGAAGCTGTATGATCATCCAGAAGCATGTGAAAAGATGCTCAAATAGTTTAGTGTTCGACAGAGCAATATTAGCCAAGTCACCTGAACAGCTGTTATGCATAAAAAAGCCTCTGGTAAGAATTTTTAGAGTTTTTTATATACTTCCTGTTTTTATTTTGTGATGTGTGTGCAAAGTGTTCCTATAGAGCAGTGCAAAATAAAATGATGCCTAAGTTTGCATGTGGTTTAATACCTAATAAAATAAATATAATACATACTTATTTTTAAATTGCATACAGTAACTATTAAAGAAAATTACTTTCACCACCGTATTTATCTTGTTAAATAGACATCTTATTATGCATGACTTAAGAAATATACTGTGATGATACTGAATTTTTGGATATTAAATACTGCTCAAGGTCCTTCCCAATCCTTCAAACTGGCATTGACTCACATGGGCAGATAATGATTTATAGTTATGTCAACTATATCTTGATCTCAGAATGTCATTTGCCATCTGGCATCAATATCCCTAGACACTACTTAGCTCTATTCTTAATCTGAACTTGGTAATATTATCTCCCAAGAGATGAGGTTCCAATGTAATTTTTGTATATTGGAAAAAATACAGAATTCTAAAGCATGTTCCTTAGGTGAGAAAGTTATAAGAATAAGTAAAAAAAATCTGTCTTCATTATTCATTTACATCATACCAGCTCCAATATCCATTCTGTATGTATGAATTGCTTTAATATAAATTGATCACCTGTGGGATCACCTGTGGGACATATATCATACTAGGGAAATAAATACATTCCTGAGAAGATAAGATATAGATGAAAAGCAGGTAGAAAAGTTCTAGAAAGAGTAGGGCTAAAGCATAGTAGAAAAGGAAGAAATCCATAAGAATTATGAAGAACAGATTTGAGATCATTAAACATGATTGCTACTGTCATAATTGTGAACCAGATCAAATGGGATGTGGTACTTCTACCTCCCCAACACTGCCAGAGCCTCATATTAAAGTAAAATATCAGTGAAACAGGACATTTATCCATTATAGCAGTATAGGCAGATTAAAAAACAACAACAACGATAAGAAATTATTTGAGCTAGCCTCTAGATTGACTGATAAAGGCAAAAGTATAGATATCACTAGGATATGTTAACAAGTACCATGATGACAACTACAAAACCCACCACATAGTGCCTATACTTGACAAGTTGCAGGAGCCCTAACGTGCTTGTGTAAAGTTAAATTAAAATTTTGTCACTTTTTATTAGTAGCTAAAGCATCCAAGTAGAGATGTACAATCAACTGAGAAGTGGTGACCTTAGGAAACCCAAAGTTTACTTGTTTTTATACAAGGTTTATTTATAAGAAACTTGTATTTATTGGCTTCCATCTTCCACTTGTCAAGGCTTGACCAACAGGTAATTACTTTTGTCTATTTCTAGGAATATGCATGTGTGAGTGTAGAGCAGATTTTTCACAGTATTCCACACACAGCATTAAGAAGATTGAGAGTAAAAAGCAAGAGAAACAGTAGTAGTTGTCAGTTGTCCTCACAGGTTGGACTCTTTTCTCATAAGTTCCAGTGTTCTCTTGCATTCTCTAATTCCACGTCCATATTTTGTTCCAGACTGCCTGCAGGGCTGACCTATAGCAACTTTAGACCTACCACCAGACAAAGGAGTAAGAATCTTCCATGAACTTCTTTACCAGCATACCTTCATTGTCCATTGTGAGTGACTTTTTTTTTTGATGGTTTATCATCTTTCAGATCTTTATTTCCCAAGCTTTACACATAACTTTAAGGTTTCATTCTCATATTAATCTTATTTCACATCATTCATAATGGTTGAATTGACATGACCAAGCCAAAAAGATAAATATCCCAATTATAAAACAGAGTAAAACAAAAATGTATATGGTTACTTGGTTGACTCATAATACAGGATTTTGGTAACTGCCAGATAATAATTAGTAATAAATTATTTATTTATTGGACAATGAATAACCAATATGATGTATATATGCCCGGAATCCCATATAGTTGACCAACAAATCACACAAAAAGGATGAAATATGTATTGGAGTAGAATATTATTAAGAATGATATAATTGTATCAAAAATTTAGAGTCATTTCTATTACATTAAGTTTAAAAAAGCAACAAAATGAATGAGGCAAAAAGCCAGGTTGCCCTTCTCTCTTTTTTGAAAGAGAGTATAGCTGGGTAAATATAGAAGACCATAAAGAAAACAAAAGCAAATAATCCATTTGTATGCCTTATCTATAATGAAAAAGCACACACTTGTGGTGTGCGGACATGAATATCAGAAATACAGCATGAGGATTTATTTGAGAATGAGTGGCAGAAAAGAAAGAAAGCCAGTTTAGTGCTGGCTTCCACTAGTGGCAGACACTGATAAGACATGAAAATCTGAGGATTACATGCAGAAAGTATAATTAAAGTTTTTTTCTGGAGCTTCTATCTAATACAGTCTTCTCAAATTTTAATGGTTATATATATCATCTTGGGGTCTGGTTAAAATACATATTCATAGTCAGTAGATATGGGATATGACCTGGGTTTTTACATTTCTTACAGGCTCTTAGGTGATACTAATGCTATAGGTCTGTGGACAACATAAGGTTTAACAAGGATCTTATAGCATTTACAAATAATTAGGAAAGAAGCATGCTATTGGAAATGAGACATATAGATAACCAAATATAATCAGATGAGTCAACAAATTTCAGAATGATGACCTTTTGCTAAATAAATATACCTATTTAAAATCCCCTTATAGATTAATAATACCCAGCACAAATCTTAATAAAATATATCACAAAACAAAGAATATAATATAAAATATCTTAGAATATTAAAAAGAAAGCAAAACAAGGAAAGACCAAGGCTAAATATTCTCTCATCAGAATATATTACATGTTACCTAAGAGAATACATTTATTTTTAAATAGAAAAACTGCATATTATAAGAAAGTCAGTTATCCTCATTTAATTTATAATATTAATCCTAACCAAAGACAGTGAGATTTTTTTAAATTGAAGTATAGTTGATTTACAAATGTTGTGTTAGTTTCAGGTATACAGGAAAGTGATTCAGTTATATATACATAGATACTTTTTCAGATTCTTTTCCATTATAGATTATTATATGATATTGAATATAGTACCCTGTGCTAGGCAGTAGGTCCTTGTTGTTTATTTTACATATAGTAGTGTGTATATGTTAATCCCAAACGCCTAATTTATCCCTCTCTACCCTTTTCCCCTTTGGTAACCCTAGGTTTTTTTTTTTTTTTTTTTCCTATGTCTGTGATTCTATTTCTGTTTTGTAAATAAATTCATTTGTATCATTTTTTCAGATTTCACATATAAATGATATATGATATTTGTCTTTGTCTACAAAGTCAGTGAGCTTTTGATCTACTTTGAAAAGATTTAAATACCATTTGGAATAAAAAAATTAAAAAGAAGATTAATAAAGTTTACCATGCATTAAACTGTCTTTATACTGACACAGAATTAGATAAATTGAACATAAGAGAAAATCCAGAAAGAGAGGCAAATATATGCTAGAAAACATAATAGGATAAAAATGACATAAAAATCTGCAGGTAGAAGACACATTTATTTCATAAATAATGTTACCACGAGTAATGTATAATTTATAATCACTATGCTACATATGCCAATACAAAATACTTTATTAAACACTTACCTACAAGTAAAATTGTAATAATTAAAAAAAGTAAACTGAAAATGTATAATTCCATAAGACTTTAAGTCTTTTTAAAATGACATTTAAGAGCAGACATAAGAAAAAAATGTTAGATCTACTTCTTTTAAAAATAACAGGAAAACAATAGATCTTTATGGCATAATCACCACTGAATAAAAAGGAAAAGGCAAATGACTGATGGGAAGAATTTGCTGCAAAGGATTTATATTCTTAAATATAAAAATGTTTAATTAGCAACAGGAAATAAACACTTTGAGAGTATAATGTATACATCATTGAGAAAATATAAGTAGATAATAAAAATTTGAAAATAATTCAAAGTTACTTCAAACTAAACAAAATGCAATGGAAAACAAACATTTTACATATTTTCCCCAAGTTAAATTGTCAGCGTTAAAAATTATTTAAGAACTCAGATTGATGAGAGTGTAGATAGGCAAGTAGCCTCAAACAACTTAGGAACTGTAAATTGGCACAATCATTCTAGAAGGAAAACAAACTAACAACATACTTAGCATTTAAAATGTGTATATAACATTTGACACAGCTAATCCACATCCAAAAACTGACTGCAAAGATTTGGTGGCAAGAATATTTACTGGAAATATTTATAATAGAAAAAAAATAATTTTTAAAAAATGCCCCCACCAGTAGTCCAATGATTAAAATATACAAGACAGATTGTTATAGTGGAATTTTCTTCAGTGTAAAAAAAAAAAGTTGCATAGAGTAAATATGAATGGTTTCCAAACAACATGTAGACTAATGTTATATAATAGATTCAGTTTACATATTGATCCATATTCACTTATTCTGGCCAACGTCTCTTCCCCTGACAAATACTGTGGCCCTCCATGCTCACTTTGCTTTCCAGCAGGAGCTTGCCTAGAGGTGGATCACATGATTTGTGTGAGCACCAAGCTTATATAACTGCACTCTTTGGACTAAACCTGTGGAGACCCTAGCTTTGTACTGGCTGGACAGCTCAGGTAACCCAACAAATTTGTCTGGGAGAGTTAACCTCTCATGGGTATTAACCGTGATCTCCTGGAAGATGGAGGATGACATGGAGACCTCTCTTCTTCTCTTCATCTGTGCCCCTGTCCCCTCATACTGTTCTGAGAAACTAGTTTACAAACAGGCTTTCTGAGCACATTATGTGACACAAAACAATTGGGTAAGATTTTTTGTGAAGTATTGAAAAGCCTGGTTATGCTCTTTTTTGTACTTGTTTTCCCTAGGTCCCTGTTTTATACCACTTTACCCCTTTTCTCTCCTTCTTACTTCTGTAGGCTTTCACTCCCCCAAAGAGCCTAAGCTTTATGCTTTATTTTTTATGGAGTACTTGGGTTAACATTACATATATATCAATATTATAATATATGATACTAATTCCCATAAATATACATTATATATGTATTAAATAGTATAATATATAAATATTAGTGTTATATACACTTAGAGATGATAACTATTTGAATTTTATTTATTGATCAGCTACTACTATGCAACAACATCTAAGCACTTTTACTTGCATTTTTTGTTCATATTTAATTCTCTGAACCATTATGTAAGGTAAATGGTATTATTATCTCAATTTTACAGATGTGGAAACTAGGCAAACAGATATTATGTACTTTAATATCAGGTAGCTTGTAATAAAGTCATAAGAGTTTGTTTTCAAAGTGCATTTTTAACCTCTATGATACATTGTATAACAATTTGTGAAGAAAAAAATCCGTATTTCTAACATTTCTACAAGTCACAATTATGTAATAAAAACATGTAAAATAATAGCTGGTTCAGTAAATAATAAATTCAGAAATAATTAGTGGTAGAAAACTCTTAGGAAGCATGTAGCCCTACTACATCATTTTAGAGATCTCAATCACTGAATGTCAGAAAACTTAGAATTTTTCTTGACCTCTTTTATCTGGATCAATGTGGTCTCTTCCAGAGCCACAGATGATAGGCCAGCCCAATTTTTAAAAGTAGCAGATGTGAACTGAAAATTGTCCATTGCCCATCATAACTTTGTGGAAATGGAGATGCCTAGTAACATTGTTTTCTATTTTAAATAAATCTAAAAATATACTTGCAAAATTATAATAGTGATACATAATATTAGTATAATCTTGATAAACAAATACAAAACCTATTTAAATATTTAAAATCTATTTATGTCTTAAGCTATTATTTATTGCACACAGTTGCTGTTATGGCTTACTTCAGTATACTTTCACATACTCATGTGTATTCAAATTGAGCTATGTTAAATCTGAACATGTTGTCATATTATCTTTAGAGCTTTCTTTAATGACATAAAACATTATAGTGACAGTTGAAACCCCCTGTAAAACCCTCCTCTTCACCTGTCTTTCCCAGAATTAGTCTAAATGTAGTTAGAATTATTGCATCCTTGAGTGATAAGAATTCTGTAAAATGATCTGGAGCTGGTGTTAATGGTGGATGGATTTTTAACAGTTAAATTTATTACCTCAATTTCCATCTAGCTGTTAAGATTTTCTATGTTTTCTACAGTAAGTTTTGGCATGTAATATTTTTCCTCTGGGAAATTGGATACTCCATCTATGTTTTCAAAGTTTTAGGTTTAGAGGTTTATTTAATTTTTAAAATGTTTTATAATCGTAGGTGTTCAGCGTAATGAATTCTCTCAAAGGGAAAACATCAATGCATGCACCAACCAAGTTAAGACATATAACATTATCATTCTAACCTTTAAGCTCTTTATAATACAAGGATTAGAGCACCGAGAATTTAAGATATTGCAACTAATAGATAGGTATCATAAAAATTATGCTTCATATTGAACAAAAATAAAATGAGAAAATTAAATAATAGAAAAAATTCTGATTTAAACAACAAAAAAGGCCCCATCATGCGTTCCTCATCACTCTTCCCCAAACCTGACCTTACTTCTAATTCCATAGATCAAACGGTTTTTATGTAATAACAAAACCACAGGGTACACATTGTTTTATGGCTGGTTTCCTTTATTCCACATTGTTTGTGAAATGTATCTATATTGCTTCACATATAGCAGGTCTGATGTTATATGAAGTCATGTAGGACAATATTCATTGCTGCATAACATTCCATAACATGTTATTTTTCAACTTCCACTGCTGATGGACATTTGAATTTCTTCCTAATTGGGTTATGAACAATGCTGATATGAACAGGTTTATGCATGCCATTTAGTGCATTGCTACTCAAATTAACAGGTACAGAGTTTTCAGACAGACAGTGATATTCAGACCACACTTTGAGTAGTTCTGTTTTTGTGTCCATATGCACACATGTCGTTTGGAAGTGAAACTGCCTAATAATAGCAATTGGAAAAGTGTTTAATATTACTGAATTTAACTAAACAGTTTGGCTAAATGTTTGAACTGATTTATATGCATAACAGTACTATGTAAGAGTTCTTCTTCTTCCATATCCTTGCCAACCCTTGTTTTTCCAGTATTTTTCAATTAATCATTCTCATAAATGTGCATTGTTATATGTTATTATGATTTTAATTTATATTTCTCTCATTATTTATGAGGGTAAGCAGATATACCCTCACCTGTGGCTCAAACTGCCTCATTATTAGCAGAAAAACTAACATTATATGTCCATTATGTTATGCATTTTAAAATACATATTATTACCTATAAATACTTCTTGCCAAAACTGCTTAACCCATATCTAATCAAGCCTTAAAAATGACCAGTATACAGGAAATAATAATAACAAAGTTAAACCACAAATAAAAATATAAAAAGACAAATTCGGATTGTGAAACATGTATACCATAAAATTCCATTGCCTCTTCTCCTCAAAAACTCAACTGGTAGGAGAATGAAGATGATGAAACTGTTCTAAATTAAAAGAGAAAAAGATACACACTACTATATATATATATATATAAAATAGATAAACAACAGGATTTACTATATAGCACAGGGAACTATATTCAATATCTTTAATAACCTATAATGGAAAATAATCTGAAAAAGAAATATAGATATTATATATACATATATCTGAATCACTGTGCTGTACACCTGAAACTAACACAATATTGTAAATCAACTATAGTTCAATTTAAAAGAAAAGACCAAGTTATTATAAAATCCAAATATAATCCTTGAAACTTGATATTTCAACAAAGGAGCAACTATAGAAGACATTGGTGGGGGGGCTAGGGGCTAGAGAAATTGAAGGATTTCTCTAGGGGCTAGAGAAATTGAAGGATTTTAAATATCTAGGAATGATTTTAAATTTTCTAATTTGTGATGAGTAAACTTTAGAAGATTAATGCTGAATTATGAAATAACATATCTTCAAGTTACTTTGAAATTTTTCAGCTGTAGAAAGGTAGAGGGGGAGAGAGAGAGAGAGAGAGATGGAAACAGAAATTAATTTATGGAATGTGTCAGTAATTGTTGAAACCATACATTAGTATAAGGGTGTTTGCTGTATAAATTTTTGAACTTTTCTGTGTACTTGAATTTCCCATTAAAACATTGATAAGTATTGCTTCTCCGTGATCTCTCTTTATTTTTTTCTTCTACTGGACCTTCTCTTAGAGAAATCGCCTTTGTTTCCATTAAATCCCCATGTTTTTTAAACTCTCACGTTCAGTGTTTTCTCTGTGCTGTTTTCTCAGTACTTTATTCAGTTCTATCCTGTATTTCACCCATCATTTAGTTTTTAATTTTAATGACCTGATGTTTTTCTTTGTTAAATTTTTATTTGATAGTTTTTCAATTAACCTGGTTGGGCTTATTCTGCTCCTTCATTTTCTCATTCTATTAGTTTTTAACACAAAGCATAATTTTTATGATACCTATTTATTAGTGTTAATATTTTAAATTCTTAGTGTTCTAATCCTAGTTCCATAAAGGGCTTAATGTTTAGAGTAAAAAAGTAAATAAATATATGCATTTTAAGATGCTATAATTCTGTATGTAGAAATCCCTGAGGAATTGATAAATTAGAATTTACAGATTAATAAAGTCAAGTCACAGACACAGGACAATATATTAAATAGGTCAAATTTCTATATATTGCAACAGACAATTGAAAACTGAAACAAAAATAAACTATTTACCAAAAAATGAAAGACCTAAAATATCTAGGGATATAGATATTTTTTTTCTAATGTGAGGACATGTGTACTATGAAAATTACAAATATTAAGAGAAATTAAAATGATCTAAACAACTAGTGAAGTGTATCATATTCACTGATTAGAAGATACTATTTTAGGGTGTCAGTTCTTACCTAAGTGATCTACACATTTGAACACATTCCAATCAGTCTTCAAAGATGTTTTCTTTTTATATATTAACAATTTAATTCTAAAATTAAAGTGGAAACAAGAAGTATATAAAACATATACTGTAATATATAAACAATTCTGAAAATAAAAGAACAAAGAGAACATGCTCAAATTGGTTTCCATAATTAAATGAGACAGTAATTGAGACAGTGTGTTATTGTTACAAGGATAGATAAATAAACATTGAGAAAGAATAAAGATCCCAGATACAGTCAAGAAATGAAAGAAATAGAGATTTTTTTCACAAATATATGATCAATAGATTACGATAAAATAATTTGTTGTATCTCATACTTCTCTCCATTTGCCAGCAGATATCCAACTTTCTAGATGGCAAAAAGCAGAAAGTTTCAGGCCAGTTAAGAGTTACACCTGGAAATGTTACATTGTAAGTCCAATCTTATTCTGTTGGTCAAAGCAGTCACAAGGACAGCCTGCATTCAAGAGGATGTAGAAATAAACTCCATTCTTGATACGGTAGTGGAAAATTATAATGCAAATGCACATATATACTGTTAAATCCATCTTGGGAAAATACAATTTGTCACACTCAAAAGTGTAGGTGAATCTCAAAAATACCTTCTGCTAAAGAAAGTCATCAACTGACACATATATTTATGACAATACATAAACTGGAAATGGGTATGTGGACAGTTTTTGTGATGATGGAAATATTCTATATCAGGTGTTAATTACATGGCATTTATATATTTGTTAAAATTAATATGGCACTTTTACTACTTAACACCCTATATGTAAATTTAGTGGCTTAAAGCACAAATCTTTTATTATTTCTCACGATTCTGTGGGCAGAGCTGACTACTTCATTTACAGGGCTTGGTGCAAAAGGAAAATGTGGAGTTTCTTCTTCAAAACCTGGGGACAAAACTGTTGTTAAAGGTCCTAAATGTAAAACTTTTTTCTTTCTTCCTGTGAGCTGTCATGACTTGTCATGGTGGTTTTTACATTTTTAAAAAATGTAATTGTCATTCTTCTTTGGACTGTGAATACTCATTGGCAAGTATGAACCTCATAGGTTCTAGGAGCCATATCCCATTATATGGCACATGCGTGTGGCTCTTTGGCTGCAGGGTATCTTCTCCTGTCAGATGCCAGAGAAAAATACCATGTTCGTACCAAGGGCAAGGACACCATTCTCCCCATACTATGGATGCACTGCCCATAGTATCGAGTGACAAGATGGCTTGACCACATGTTGATCATCATCCAGCAGGTTAGATTTGCCTTCTTATTGTTGGGTGTTTATTTAAACTACAGCATTATATTGCTGCCCTGGATCCATTTTGTGTGGCTACGCAGCCTACAGGGAGCCTTAGGACACTAGGCCCTCCTGAGAATACATGACCTAAATAACAGCCTGCAGAGTCACAAGTAAGTTCCTGGTATGACTTCCCTAATTCCTGAATGATAAGCACTCTCTCCTGCCTTCCAGTTCCTTCTCCTTGTACACTCCTTAGATAAGATGCCCATGGAGCTTACCAAAATCCCACCCTTTTGGGTTTGAATTGACAATCTCTGGCCTTAGCCCATGAAAGCTAAAAACACTCCACTCTCTGTTGATCATAAAAGCACATGCCCCGGACGCTGCTGCTGACCCTCTGCCTGCACCCTGCCTTGACCTTCTGAGTGGTACCTCCAAGCTGCTGTGTACTTCCTCCTGGACCTTGTTGTCTTTGTTGAACCAGGGCTCATCACCTGACACTCCAGGGCTCTACTTAACAAACGTTAATGTAACAAAAGTCACAACACTCACACAATTGTGGTTAGAGGGTTTCCAAAAGCAGCAAGCTAGCAAGTCCCATGTGAAAGCACTTTTCACAGCTCTGCTTGTGTCTTATGCTCAAATATCCCATTGGCCACAGCAAGTCACAAGGCCACCCCAGAGTCAGTGTGGGACCATACTGGCAAAGGACTTGGTTATAAGGAAAGGGATAATTCGCAGCCATTTCCCCAAGCTACCAAGCTCATAGAACTGTACATTTCAGATCTGTGCTTTTCCCATATGTAAATTATACAACAATAAAATCAATTAATTAAAAAAATAAAAACAATCTGGGAGGACACTAAACACAACATCTGGACCTCTTTGCTGCTTTAACTGAGATGGATCTTAAGCTAAAAATTTGTCTTTTAACTCTGGCAATTTTTATTTTTTGTTTTGTTGTTTTCCTGTAAGTGCAGCTGCAAGTTATTTTTATGTATAAATATATATACATGTATATTTGTTTAGGCAACTTTTCCATAAGCTTGATTATTTGTCATGAAATAGCAAACAGCCTAAGTCTCATTCTTGCAATGATGTATCATGCATGGCAAGAGTGTATGTAATGAAACTACAATATACATTTCCAATATGGAATGTTCATATAGGTAATCTCAGTATTATTTGATTTTTTTATTTGAATGCATTTAATTTAAATTTTAATAATTTAATGACATTTTATGAATGACTGAACTTCATTTGCCCCAATGTACAAGGCTTGTAAAGGGTACACATGTTCTACCTTTGATATTTCATTTCAGTTGTTACCCAGCTAAGTAAAGGAAATAATTAAAATTTAGATTATTTTCAGTTCTCAAATATTTTATTCGGTTCCAAGCCATTTCAATTAGTGTCAGTTTCCTTGGATAGTGAAAGCATCTTTTCATAGACTTGTCTTCAAGGCCATACTTCCATTATATTATAGTCCTTTGTAAAACAGAGTAACAAAAGCCTTTTTAAAGGTCATAAAATTATATCAAGAGCCACCCTCTGTCAATTTTGTATTGCTGCTCCTAAAAGAAATTTGCTAGTACTTACTATAATCCTCCTTTTATGAATTCCTGCTGACCAAAGATGAATTACATAACCTACTTTTCAGGTCATAATGACAGACAGTCAAGTGCTCAGTTGCCCTGAAACCTTGACATTTATAACTTGAGAGCTACTAGAATTTAACCTACTGCATATTACATTTTCCTCATTATTTTTGAATTTTTTTTCAATATTTAAGCTTTCAAGTTGTAACATGAAATTTTGGTCTATTTATTGTGCCTCAACTTCAATGTACTGTATGCATCATTTCAAATATGTTTTTGTCTCCTCTTTATCACTGAATTCTGAATTTCACCACAGCCAAATAACTAACTGGAGGATATTAAAGTACTTATCTTTTCTAAAGTAAGCCAGTTTTTTAAATCATGAATTTCAAAAGTACTTCTTCCCTATTTTTCTATCTTTCTCTCTAGAAATCTATTAGATTACATCTATTTGTATCTGACTACATTTCATCAATTCTAAGAGCCATGTTTTCCACATTTTAATGCCTCTGAAACTGAGTTTTGTCTTAAAGTTAAAGTTTTTTCTTTAAACTAACTTAAAACTAAAAGTTTTGTCTTTAAGTTACATCTTAAAACTACTGCTGCTTGAATAGTTGTCACAACACAGTTGCCATTGCTCATGTGTGTGCAAAAATTGATATTTGTCATAATTTTGTCTCTTCAGTTCACTTAAGTGCATTGCTGATATTAAAATGTTAGGTTTAATTGCAATATAATCTGTAAAACAGATCAGTTTACATTCAGCATAGCAACAGAAATTTATTGTATAAATGTATATGTATAGAACTCAAGCACACAGATATAAATTTGATCAAATTGAAGCAAATTGTTACCATTGGAGAAGTGATGAAAATTTCCTATTTTTTTCCAGAACTATAGCCAAGTGGTCTATATTATGTAAGAAAGGAAAATATCTATGAGTAGACAGAGTTTTGTTGTATTTGCTGAGTTACAACAAAAAAGACTTTCACACATCAGAATAAAACTGATCCAGGGTAATCATGCATTACGTTTTTAAATAATAATACTTTTCAGAATATATTTATATTCCAGTGAAAAGTACTTAACAGAGGAGAAGAAATCAGTTATATAGGGAAAAAAAAATAATTGCAGGAAGAGAACCCTGGTGAAGGTGAGAGGAGGCACACTATGGACATAAGCTGAAGCAACTGAAATTCTAGAGAAATTTTCCAAGTTGGTAAGACGTGAAAATAAAACCTGACCGTAGGATCTGAATCATACATTCACTTATTTAACAAGGTCTATTGAATATATCTTACATGCAAGACCTTGTGCTAAGCATGGGAACTGTTCTAGGCATGGGACAAGCCAAGCGGACAGGATAGATGTTCCTGCTCCTGCAGGAGCCAGGAACTAGGAAAACTGTCACCCTCAAAAAATACAATTACATAGTGTTTTGGGTTAAATTGTCTCCCTAAAAGATAGTTGAAGTTCTAATCTCCAGTACCTGTGAATGTGACATTGTTTAAAAATAGGACCATTGCAGATGGAATCAAGTTGAGATGAAGTCATATTGAATTATAGTGGGTCATAATCCAAAAAAACTTGTGCCCTTATAAGAGAAAAGACAAAGACAGAGATACACAAGGAGAAGATGACAAGTGAGAGAGACGGAGTGATACCTCTACAGACTATGGAAAACCTAGGATTGCCGGCAGGCCCTAGAAACTAGAAGAGACGAGGAAAGATTCTCTTTCTCCCCTAGAGATTTCAGAGAAAGCATGATCCTGCAGATACATTGACTTAAGACCTCTAGGCTCCAGAACTGTGACATTTCTGTTATTTTAAGTCTCCCAGTTTGTAGTTGACAAAACTAATTAATATATACTTTTGTAAGTGAAATGAAGAAAAATGACAAGGTTCTATAACAGTATACCAGGGAGACCTAACTGTGTTCAGTGGATTCACAAAAGGACTCTGAGCAACAGTGAGCAGAAGGAGTGTTCCAGGCAAAGGGAAGTGTGTATACAGGGTCACTAATAAATAAAAAGCTTGATATATTTGAGGAAGTACAGGAAAGTCATATAGTTACATATGAATGGCCCTATGGCCTAAATGTTACTGTCCCTGCAAAATTCTTATATTGAAATCTTAATCCCCAGTGTGATGATATTAGGATGTGGGGCCTTTGGAAGGTGATTGGGTCATGAAGGGTAGAACCCTCATGAATGGGATTAGTGCCCTTATCAAAGACACCCCAGAGAGCTTTCTCACCACTTCCACCATGTGAGGACACTGCCAAAAGGCAGAAGTCTGCACCTGAAGAGGGTCTTCACCAGAACCCAACCATGCTGGCAACCTAATTTTAGACTCCCAGCTTCCCAAACTGTGGGAAATAAATTTCTGTTGTTTATATGCCACCTCATCTGTGGTATGCTGTCATAGCAGCCCATAAGAACTAATACAAAAGGCATTGCAATATGAGGCAGAGTGTCCCATTTATACCTAATACATAGCTTGTGCAACGTTAGGTAAGCTATTGGGTTTTAAGGAGGGCATCTTCTCTCATCCTAATTGGCAGTTTTTTCTGACTATGAGATTTAGTGTATAAATGTGAGAGGTATGTGTCCATGTCCAAATAGTAAGACCTCTAAAAGCAATGCTTCCAGGATTTTTTTCTCTTTTAACCAACAATATGCTACATAGGATGGCAATAAATTTGTCTTTGAAGATGAAGCATAACACTTTCATTATCTCTAGTACAGTGCAATTTTATGAATGTTACATTACACAAATAGATGTTGAAATATGAAACAGAAAGGAGATGATATTGTGAGAACCTGGTAAATATTTCAGACATGTTTAGAAACGTATCAATATTATGTGGATTCATTGAAGCTGTCACAAAGTATAAAAGCACTAGACTGCAGGGGCAAGTTAAAGTATTACAACATCCATTTGGGTAGTCGGTAGTATGAAAGGGCTGAGGAATGAAAGTAAGGATTCTGATATCATAGCATAGAGCCAATTAGTTGTTTCTGCTGAGTTTATTTTTATACAAAACAAGGAAAATTAAAAATATTTTTTTTAAAAAAACAATGGGTGGAAATCTAGGAGACAAGTTATTATAAGAAGGATTATGATCGTTTTTGTTTGTAACAAAATAATTCTGAGTTGGAGACCAGGCTTAAGAGTAATTCATAGGAAAAAAGTTAATAATAATTGAGAATTATAAATGACAAATACACCTAATATATTCACTTGAAGGCAAATAACCGCAAATTGAAATATGCAGGAATTATTTTTGACAAACTAACACATTAATAGATTAAATTTAGTAATTTTACCCAGTGTTAGCATGGTTAATGTTAAAAAAAAAAAAAAAGCACTCTTTTTGTAGCAGAGAATGCACAGGTTGTTGAGCACCAGAATGAGAAACTCAATGATCACTTGAGGAGTGACCTCAACCTGAACAACTTCCAGACCAAAAGGAATCACATTAATACCTGTGTGGAGGGCTCTACATCAGCCAGTAAACCTGGATTTTGAGCTGAATGAATAAGAGAATATAAATTTAAGTTGTCTTCCTTGGGAAGGAGGTGGAGAGGATGTAGGTATGTCCTCAGTGGGTCAAATGGTGCGCAGACGTGGATCAGAGCAAAACTAATGGCTGTCCCCTTCCATAGCACACAGTTGTGTGTTGGAAGCAGCTCAAAACAAAGCACTCCAGACTCCTTGCAGCCATATGCTTAGTTCATGCAAAAGGAATATGAATGGAGATGATATATTTCAGGCCAAGGTTTTTAAAGCAGTCATTATTTCTCTTAGGTCCTAGCCTCCTTGATGCAGATGCCAAAGAGGAAGTAACTCAGTCTTTAACAACTGATTGAATGACAGTGGCCTCATTGAAATGAATATCCATAAATAAATGTTTATGTTTTTGCATTAGGTTATTTTTTTTATAAAATTTTAGTTTATCTTAATTAATACATTGATATTATGTCATTTGTAAATCAGTATGACTGTCTGGTAGGTAATTTGACAATATTTCAGGATCTTTACAAAGGTATGACCACTTTTAATATCTTTTAACTAAGGCAAAATACTGTTTCTTCTCTAAGGACTTACATATAGTTTGTTCATAACATTGCTGTTTACCTTGAAGAACACACTGGAAACAACATAATTGCCCAAACTTTGGAATAATATCAAAATGATAATGCATTCATATACAATAATATTCTGTAGCCATGAAAACATGTCTTGGAGTACTGAAGAATAACTTTTAAGTCATCAAAATAAAATAAATAAACAAGATACATCACTATGTATTACATTTTTCATTTTTTACAGGAAGGAAGAGAGGAGGTCTATGAAAATTTTAAGCATCAGTACCAGCTGGTGAGATTATGCATATATGCATTTTATACATTTATGTAGTGAACATATTTCTTATAAATTAATGTGATCCAAAAAGTTCCATTAAAATTTTTTGCTATTTTAGGGGATTAAAATTTAATATCAGTTAGAAGTATACATTGGCTTCCACAGGTCAGATCATAATTATAATTTAACTAGATCTGTTTGTTAGAAATGTTTCCAGTAATAATATAACTATTAGAATAATATGAATTGTGTATGAAGCATTATATACTGGATATTTATTGTAATCAATACATTTATGCTGATGCTATTCATATACAAAGTAGAACAATGAACAGAATTTCCTTAATGTGTGTTTAGAAAATATCTTTTTAACTACAAAAAACAAAATCTTGAGCAACAATAGAGGGAAAATCTGTTTTCTACAATGAGTCATTTCAATGGCCTTTTAAACTAATTCATAAAATATCAAAGAGTACACTTAAGTCAGAGAAGAAATGCACAATGCATGTGGTTCTACCAAGATAAGACTTTCTAATCCAGTGTGAAATATTTGTATAATGCAGACAGACTCCTCCCTAGGGGAAGTCATTATCTCTGCACTATTTCATTTACAAAAGTATGTATTTCCCTCTTTGACTAAATTTTAAAGAAAATCATCAACTGTGAATGGACTTGGCTACAGCTAGTACAATGCTATCACACAGTAGATGTACAATACCTATTAATTATATCAATAAAAATATTAATTAAACCATTATCAAAAGTTTAGCTAAATCTCCAAAATTAGTGAGATGTAATGTCATTCCTTCCACATATATAAAGCCATGTTACATGCAATCGTATTATGTTGTAAAGTTTAATACACTTTAACTTCCACTGACATGGTTGTAATTTTTATAATGCAAAAGAATTGTATTCAGAGACAGATGGTAGACAATTTGACTACAGACTAAAGAGCCAGAGGTATTTTTTAGCATGTAGGACTAAAGCAGTATCTTGGTGAATGATGATCAGGTACTTGTGAAAGCTCACAGCATCCCAGCAAGGGGAGAATGTAAGTCCTTTGAAAGCAGGGACTGTGTCCATTTCACTTTACACTTCCAGCTTCTATGTCAGTGACCTTTACAGAGTAAATGTGATATAATTTTTTAATGAATAAATAAATTACATTGAACAATTTTATAGCTCAAGCAAAGAAAGGAACCATACAATATAAATCCTCCAAACACAGCCAATCACCCATAATCCTACCAAAATCTTCAAGTTATTTTAGGTAAAAAACACAAACTCATTTTTTATGTAGTCTTTTTAGAAATTTTATCTTGAAACATATTTTTTCTTGTCTCTCTAGCTTGAGAGATATTGATTTAGAGAAGCTTCACTGACAGCATAATAAAAGAAGTATGTTCTGTTTAAATGACAGATTATAATTACATTTCTTTTAGCTAAGTTTTAAAGAACAGAAGAAACTAATGGATAAGTGATTATATATTTTAAAGGCAAATTATAACATATATCTCTTTTAATATGATTTCATAAGAATAATTGGTATTCTTATGTAAACAGACTATAAAATATCTATATATGAGTGTAAATACACATTAATACATGAACGAAAAACAGCAAGAATTTGTGGGTTGGAGCTTGGTCCCAGTTATATTAGGAGAAGTACTTGCTCTTGAACAAAAACTATCAGGTATTTCTTCAACTGGATTTAATAGTCCTTGGAGTTAGATAAATGTCATACAACTTTGAATTGGCTACAGTATTAATGACTGACTAATACCAGTCATAAATACCACCAGGTGTATGTTAATTTTATTGGTGGAAACTTGATCTTTACTAGAAATTTAAAACATGTGAAAGTCAACTGTAAGCGTGATATAAAAGTCCTGTTCTTAACCTAGCTAAAATTTGTCAATCGAGACAGAGGTTTTATGTAGACAATGGATATATAAGGTGTTTTTAAATAAACATGTGTTTGCTCATATAGAAAATAATAATAGTGTGTGATTTATGTATCTGCTGCCTTTGAAATAAAATTTGGTTAAATAATAACCCAACTAAAACTAGCTGAAAGAGTAAAAGATAAACTCTTTTTATTCCTTTAATCAAGATCCTTGTTCCATTACTTTCTGTTCATATCAACAATTCTTTCCTTTTTGTGTCAGCTTCATCCTCAAACTGGTTTCCCTCAAAGAAGCAAATGGCTTCAGTAGAGCCAGGCTTCAAGTTACATATCACATCATGAAGAAAAAAATCTTTGTTTCAACGTTCTCAGCAAATTTTCTGAAATTCAAGTACATTGAACAAAACCCGAATCATTTCTTGTGCTGAGACCAATGTCACACACACACACACACACACACACACACACACACACACACACACACACACCATTGTTCTATGCCTGGGATTTACGAACTAGTCGATGGTGGTAAGAGGCATAAAATCATCCCAAATGCTTTAAATCATAAAGCAGAGGGAATAGTCATGCCTCTTCCAACCATATGCTACATAATAGGTGAAAAGAGGAAAGAATGTTACAGAGACCTCAAGATCCACTACAGCATTCAAAAGTAACTAGTAAGATAATGATGGAAAGAGTCCTGTGTGTGTGTGTTCACATATATAATTCCTTAATGAGGAACATTGCAGAGCTACAAGATTTAAAAATTAAGGTTGGTGAAGTAATTATGCCCTGTGTGTATGGATTCATATGCTTGCCATAAATATAGCCACAGCTGAATAAAACCTGAAGATAATAAAATTCTGTCGGGTGTCAGAGGGCTACTTTCTTTGGAGCAAGAACTATCAAGATATTAGAAAGCATCACTTTTTCCTTGTTCCTAATATTACTGTTTAGTCTTATTTTTGTAAAGTAGGCATTTCAAATATTTTCATGTTTGAGTGGTATTTTACTACTGTTACAATAAGATTTTCCTGGCTATGACTTGCTCAATGAAAATTTATGTGAAAATTATGAGGAAAAAACATTTTCAACATAGATATTATTCCATATATTTTCATGATTTATAATGTATTTTATTTAATTCTAACTTTATGTACAATGTACCTTTATTTTCAACTTCAATGTTTACTTTCATTAAGAAAATAAGCAATACAAGATTTATGCTTTATAATCCTTTTCTCATTGTTTTATCACAGACGATCACAAAATAAAATTCATCCCAAAGAAAGGACTCTCATCTGTAAATGTCACACAGAAAAAAAAAAAAGCATGATGCATAGAATTGAAATTAACACTAATAATGATAAACAGTTGAGTGATTAGCAGTTGTATCAGAAAACAATAGGCACTATGTTATCTGAATAGACTGGTTGTATAACTCAAACGGTTTAAATATAAATAGATTAAACGATTGAGTGCATACATCAGTTACTCTCTTTCATGTTCCACTTTCATCAATAATTCCATCAAATGAACTGACTAATGGATTACTGATAAAAAGAATTAATTAGCTCAGAGCAGTGATAATACTATTTAAGCACAGCAACAAAATTTATATTTCAATAATTAATAATTATAATAAGTTTAGTACTTTATTGATTTAGAGTTTTTATTTGGTTCATCCCAGGAGTCACTAAATTTATGTTTGTTTTCTTTCTTTGTTTCTTTTTTTTTTAGTATGGCTTACTGATTCCAGATATTTAAGGAAATCTCCATTTATCAACTGAGCAGTAAGCTAATCAATCACAGACTTCAGTGGCCACAACTGACAAAGACGTAAGTTTTAATTCTTCATATATATAGCATATTGCTGACAAGTGGAATTATTTTTGTGTTTTCTTTATCAGCTTCCTTTCTAAAATCTCTAATTAGTTCCAATGTGGGTTTTTTTCATAGAGTTTCTGTGTTTAAAATGGTATTACTATAAGTTCAGAAAAGTCACAAAACAAATAAATGAAACAAAACAAAACCAAATAAAAAAACAAAACTGCCAAAACAATAATTGGGTGGGGAACATCTGATTGACACATATTATTATGAATGTTCAGGTTTTTGCAAAAAAAATAAAAGAGAGAAAGAGATCAAAGAAAAAAGAAAGTATGACCCATATGCAGGGTGGGGTGGGGGGAACAGTCACTAGAAACTGTCCCCAAGAAAGCCACTCAACAGAAGCTTTAAATCAACTGTTTAAATATATTCACAGAGCTAAAGAAACCATTTATAAAGAAACAAAAGACATAAGAATGATGCCTCACCCTATAGAGAATATTAATAAAGAGAGACAAATTATTTTGAAAAAACAACCAAATGGAATTTCTGGAGTTGAAGATTACAATAACTGAAATGAAAAATTTACTAAAGGGGCTCAAAAGAATATTTTAGCATGCAAAAGAATTAGCAAACTTGAAGATAGGTCAGTTGAGATTATACTCTCTTAGGGAAGAGAAGAAAGAATTGAGGAAATGAACAGACCCTCAGACAGGGTCTGTTGGGACACCAACATTTGCATTAAACATAATGGAAGAATCATAAAGAGAGTGGGGGTGGGCAAAAAGAAAGGTTGAAGAAATGGGGGTTAAGGGCTTCCCTGGTGGCGCAGTGGTTGAGAGTCCGCCTGCTGATGCGGGGGACACAGGTTCGTGCTGTGGTCCGGGAAGATCCCGCATGCTGCAAAGCAGCTAGGCCCATGAGCCATGGCCACTGAGCCTGCGCGTCCGGAGCCTGTGCTCCACAACGGGAGAGGCCACAACAGTGAGAGGCCCACGTACCGCAAAAAAAAAAAAAAGAAAGAAATGGGGGTTAAAGCCTTTTCAATCTGATGAAAGACATGGATCTACTCTTGTAGTTTTGAGGAGCAAAAAAGACATCAAACATTCCAAAATAACCAAAGTAAGTCTTATCTTTTAAGTAATGCATTAACAAAAAGGAAAATTTTGGTGGAATGGATTTTTTTTTAATACAGCATGATCCAACTATACGCTTTCTCAAGAGTCACATATTAGACTAAGAACACAAATACTTTGAAAGTAAATGAATGGGGAAAAATAAGCCAAAAGAGAGCTGCAGTGGCTATAGTAGTATTAGAAAAATATTAGACTTTAAGACAAAAATTGTTATAAGAGATAAAAGGAAAATTTATAATGATAACAGGATAAATTTATCAAAAGGTATAAAAAATATTCATAAACAATACCCCAAAAATTTGCTATGATTTTGATTGGGATTGAGAACTTACAACTTGACAATATTGAATCTTCTTAGTCATGAACATGAAAGATCTATTTACTTAGTTCTTCTTTGATTTTGTTCATCAGAGTTTTGTAGTTTTCCTCATATATATCTCATACATATGTTGTTAAATTTATACCTAAGTATTTCATTTTGGTGTGCTAATGTAAATGATACTGTTTTTAATTTAAATTTCTAAATATAGGAAAGAGATTGACTTTTGTATATCAAGCTTTGTTTTCATTTTCATCTTGTATCCTGAATTCTTGCTATAATTGCTTATTAGGTCCAGGAAATACTGGCTGATTCTTCCAGATTTTCTACAGATGGAAGACGATAGTGTCAATAGAACAAAATATCAATGGAACAAAGACAGTTTAATTTCTTCCTTCCCAATCTGAGCAACTTTTATTTTCTTTTCTTACCTTATTCTATTAGCTAGTAATTCCAATGTGATATTGAAAAGGAGTGATGAGAGGGGACATCCTTGCCTTGTTCTTGATCTTAGAAGGAAAGCTTTCGGTTTATCACCATTAAGTATGTTATCTGAAGGTTTCTTGTAGATATCCTTTATCACATTGAGGAAGTTTCCCTCTATTCCTAGTTTACTGAGGGTTTTCATCATGAATGGCTCATGGATTTTCTCAAATGTTTTTTCTGCATCTATTGATATGATCATGTGACTTTCCTTTTTTAGCCTGTTGATGAGATAGATTAATTGATTTCCAGTGTTGATCCAGCCTTGCATACTTGGGAGAAATCCTACTTGGTCATGGTGTTAATTTTTTTTTATGCATTGTCGAATTTAGTTTGCTAATTTTTTTGAGGAATTTTACATCTATGTTCATGAATGTTATTGGTCTGTAGTTTTCTTTGCTTGTAATGGCTTTGCCTGGTTTTTATACTAGGGTAATGCTGGCCTCAAAGAATGAGTTTCTGTTTCTATACTCTGAAAGAGATGTAGAGAATTGGTATAATTTCTCTGATAAACTTGTGGTAGAATTCACTAGTCATCCCATGTAGGTCTGATGTTTTCTGTTATGGAAGGTTATTAATTATTGATTCAATTTCTTTAATAGATATAGATGTATTCAGATTGTCTATTTGTTCTTTTATGTGTTTTGGAAAATTTTGCTTTTCAAGGAATTGGTGCATGTCATTTAGGCTCATCAAATTTGAGGGCACAGAGTTTTTTAGAGTATTCCTTTATTGTACTTTTAACGTCCATAGGATCTGGAGTAATGTTCACTCTTTCATTTATGATATTAGTAATTTGTGTCTTCTCTCTTTATTTCTTAGCCTGGAAAAAGGCATAACAGTTTTATTGATCTTTTCAAGACACAAGTTTTGATTTTATTGATTTTTGTCCATTGATTTCCTGATTTAAATTTCATTGATTTTTGCTTTGATTCTTATTTATTTCGTTCTGCTTATTCTAGACCTAATTTTCTCTTTTTTTCCTAGTTTCCTGATGTAGAAACTTAGATGATTGATTCTGTATCTTTCTTTTTTTTCTAATATATGCATTCAGTGACATAAATTTCCCTCTAAGCACTGCATTTACAGCATCTCCCAAATTTAATAAGTTATGTTCTCACTTTCATTTTGCTCAAAATATTTTTATTTTCTCTTGAGATTCCTCTTTTACCCGTGTTTCACTTAGAAGTGTGTTGTTCAATCGCCATGTATTTTGGGATTCTCCAGTTATCTTTCTGATATTAATTTCTAGTTTAATTCCATTATGATCTGAGAGCAGACATTGCATGATTTCTGTTCTTTTAAATTTCTTAAGTTGCATTTATGGCCCAGAATGTGGACTATCTTGATAAATGCTCCATGTGAACTTGAGAGTAATGCATATTCTGCTGTTGAAGTAGTCTACAGATGTCAATTATACTGTTTATTGATGGTATTGTTGAGTTCACCTATGTCCTTATTGATTTTCTGCCTGCTGGATCTGACCATTTCTGATATAGAGGTTTTGACATCTCCAACTATGACAATGAATTCCTCTATTTCTCTCTGCAGTTCTGTTAGTTTTGGCCTCACATAGTTTGACAGTCTATTGTTAGTGCCAGTTGATTTTCAACTAGGGTGCCAGGGTAATTTAATGGGTAAAAACAGTCTTTCTGACTAATGGTTCTGGGACAAATGGATACCTATATGCAAAATCATGGAACTAGTTTTTTACCTCCCACCATATACAAAAAGTAACTAAAAAATGAATCATACACCCAAATGTAAGAGATAAATGAAACTCATAGAAGAAAATATATAAGTAAAACTACAAGATTTTGAGTTAGATTAAGGCTTCTTAACTATGACTCCAAAACCACAGGTGAAAAAAATATATATATATAAATTGATTTCATAAAAATTAAAAATGTACTTCAAAGGACATTATGAAAAAAATGAAAAGTCCCATAATATAGGGAAAATATCTGTAATCACACAGTTGATAAAACTCTAGTATCCAGAATATAGAAAGAACAGCTACAATTCTACAATAAAAAGACCAATAACCAAATTTTTAAATAAAGGATTTGAATAGCTATTTCTCCAAAGAGTAAATATAAAAATGATATACAAATTTAAAGCATTCTGGAATTAGATAGTGGGGATAGATGTGTACCTTTGTGAATACACTAAAAAACATTAATTTTTACTTGAAATATTGACTATCATCTATTTAACTATATATCAAAGTAAAATATTGGTATGATTGTCAGAAGTTTATAAGAAATATTATCTTTACTTGGACTAAACTAATTAATTCCTTAGTATGTTTTGTTGTTGTTTTTATTATAGCAGGAGCTCTTAAATCATCTGATCAGAAATGACTGATTGCTAACATTTAAGACTCTGAAAGGATGTAAAGACCAACTGAAATAGAAATAATTAGAAGCAAATCGATTATTAGCCCCTCTAAAAATAATGAGTACACTTATCTAAATGCTAAGCCTAGGCCATAATAACACAACTTAATGTTAAATTGAGTGTAATCTTAGAAAGACAGATGGTCTTTTCCTTAAGTTTAGTTGCATACAGTTTCACCTGACCAGTGCTATTTGTATTGATACAACATAGAATATTAACTCTTGACTCTCTTGTCTCAGCAAAACTAAATCCAGAACAGTGCTAGAACCTGGTTAATGAATGTAAGGTTGTTGTCTAGAGCAAAATTAGTACATTTTGTTTCTTACTTCTACCAGGTTCAATGATAACTTCTGGTTCAATTTTTCTTCATGCTTGTATTCTTGCTGTTGGAACAGCAGCCCAAATAGTGCACATGAAGGTTTATTATCCTTCTAGGTAGTAATCCTAAGTAGTATGTGCCTGCCTTAGTTTGGAGATTTCCAGGTATAATTCTCAGGGGAATATGGTCTCCTGGAGGAGTAAGGATTTTTAATATATGGAAATCTTTAGTAACTGTAGCATGAACACAAGGCAAGTTGCATGCAGTAGACAATTGAAAGTCTGCTTTCCACTTAAGAATTAATACCCTGGTGAGGAACATATGGTACAATTTATCACATCAGGGATAAGCCAATTACCCATCCTTGAGATTAGTAGTTTCTCTTAGTAGAAATGAATAATTCCTGAGAAGCAGGCTAGAGAATCTCTGAAAAGAGCAGACTGAGGACTGTGGTGAGAATAGCTCCTGCAAAGGTGTTCCCCCTGGTGAGCTCAGTTATGCCCACAGGGTGAATGAAGTGCTTTATACAAAAGCATTCTGGTGATTTGTGGGGAGGGTACAATTACTACAAGATTGAGAGTGGGAGTTAATGTGTGAGAATAATTCCTGCCCAAAAAAGGACCTGTTGAAAGGAATCTGCCTTCTGTGGTATTAAAAGAACGTTAATTAGATGTTTATCAGGGGCTTAAGTGAGAGAAAATAGGTTCACCAATCATAAAGATTAGGAGAAATGCACAGATGAGTAACCTCTTCACATGCTAGAGAAAAGTTAAGAGGATTTAAGAGTGAGATAATGATACAGAAGTATAAAATACTTTGAAAAAACCCTTTTAGGCAATAGCTAGAGTTTATTTAAATAAAATAAGAAAATTTATAACAAAGGAGAAAAAAAGAATTACACAGATCTCCAAGCAAGATTCTTTTTTCTGTTATTGTAGATGGAAGCTTTCTATTTTATGCCAATATTGTCTTGATTTGAAGGTGTTGGTTTACCTGCCCAAGATCATTTATTTCTAGGGAATTCTTACGATTACTCAATCCAAGATCTCAAACTCCATAAAGAGAGTTGGAAAACACCAGAATCCTGGATGAGGGAATTGTAGGAGCTGCCTTGAAAATAGTCATGATCCTTTTTTTCCAGCGCTGTTGAGATACAATTGACATATTGTGTAAGCTTAAGGTGTACGATGTGTTGATTTGATACACTTATATACTGCAAAATGATTACCAACCTAGATTTAGCTAACATCTCCACCAAATCACATAATCTTTGAGGGATTGTGCAAAGCCAAAAATATTGAAGTAGGGTTGCCAGATAAAATACAGGATACCCAGTTAACACTGAATTTTAGATAAACAACTTTTTTTAGTATGTCCCAAATGTTACATGAACATACTTTTACTTTAAAAAATTGTTCATTGTTGGGCTTCCCTGGTGGCGCAGTGGTTGAGAGTCCACCTGCCGATGCAGGGGACACGGGTTTGTGCCCCAGTCCGGGAAGATCCCACATGCCGCGGAGCGGCTAGGCGCGTGAGCCATGGCCGCTGAGCCTGCGCGTCCGGAGCCTGTGCTCCGCTACGGGAGAGGCCACAACAGTGAGAGGCCTGCGTACCAAAAAAAAAAAAATTGTTCATTGTTGATCTGAATACCCTTCTTATTCTCTAAATTTAGCAATCCTACTCTGAAAGATGAGGCATGGGATTAAATAACTTAAATTCACTTTCCTCACTCTTTTTGTTCTTCAGTCAATTTTCTATTTGATTCAAACTACAAGAAGCTGTAGTGAGGAGGGTTCCATTACTGTAGTCCACCCATGTCAGCCTCAGGCAGAGAGCAAGAAGGAGACTGTGGGACAGTGTATTACAAGGATCAAGCAGAATACATTCAGCATACTTTAATTTGGGCTTTCTCACAGGATACTCTCTAACCCATCTAGATCTTAAAGTATCAGTAATATTTCACACTGTTTCTACAAGGCAATTGGCTGAAGTGTCTGTGATGTCCTTTATGTAGAAAGACCAGACCACTTAGAGTTACACATTTAATCAGGAGTCTCAGTTCTAGGTCCTGCCGCAGTGTGGAAGGCTATTTCTCAATTGCAGGGGCTAGTATCCAGGTCCAAACACCATTAACTAATTTGATACCAGGCTTAACTTTCAATTCTGACTTTGAGGTACCTTTTCTGTCAACTGGCATGAACTCAGGTGTGTATGTGTGTGTGCATGTGTGTGCATGTGTTTTGAATACACACAAGGAGTTTTTGAATAACTCCTTGTTTGCAGCAGGTAGTCTTTGCATCAACCTAGTGTGCTATTTATTGTTTTAACTTTTCACCACCTCTGTCTCTGACATCATTGTAGGTCCATGGAATATTATAGTACCTGGTACACAGTTGGAGTTCACCTTATATTTATCCCAAAATTGGTTAAATAAAATTGAGAGACTCAAAAAACTGAATTAATAGATTGGCATAAATTAATTTTACAGCCTCAAGATATAATATATGTATTTAAATATTTTTAATACAATGATTTATCAACAATTCCTTATCAAATCTTGAAAAAATTGAATATTATTTATATTTAAATTATTTTGATATTTCGCTCTAATTCTATATAATTAATAATTAAGATATTGAACAATTGCCACAATTATTTTTCTAGCTGTTATTTGCAATTTTGAAATGCATTGCTATTTATGTAATGGGATTTTTTTATTAATCTCTCTTATTTTTCCTTATTTATTACATATTTGTTGCAAATATTTTCCCAGGTTATTCGCTGTTTTTATTTTTGTGTATTAAATATTACATGCGATAGAATGCAGTTGTTCTCATTTACCTTTCTATGCATTTTGGCAAATACGGAGAGTCATCTAACCACCCTCACAATCAAGATAGTTCTGCAATCAAAAAGAAATTCCTCCTGCTACCATTTGGTAATGAATCCCACCACTTATGCCAACTCCTGACAAAATCTAATCTGTTTTCCATTCTTAATGTTGCTCCTCCCTAAATACCTCCTCCCTAAGTACCTTTCTTATTTTAAACTATATTTAGACTTAAAGAAAAGTTATGATAGTAGTACAGATAGTTTCCAATTATTCCTTACCCAGCTTACACTGAAGTTAACGTCTTACATTATTTTCACAATTTACACAATTATCAGAACCAGTGTGAAAACTAAAAAGACCTTATTAAAATTTACCAGTTTTTCCACGACTGTCTTTTTTTCCCCTCCAGGAGCCCATTCAAAATCTGACCCTGTAATTGTTTTGCTTTTATTCTCCAAAGGCTTCTGCAATCTGCAATTGTTCTTGAGTATGTCCTTGCTTCACCACCTTAACATTTTCAAAGTCCACTAGTCATTTTGCTGAATGTCCCTCAGCTTAGGTTTGCCTGGAGTTTTCACAGTATTGGACTGAAGTTATGTATTTGTCTAGGGAACCAGAAAAATTATGTGTCCTTGGTCCATCATGTTATGTTTTATCACCAGTTCACTACTGATGTTGATTTTGATAAATTAGTTAAGAAGGTTTCTGTCAAGATTATCCACTCTAACATTAATGTCTTTTCTCTGTACTTCACAGATATCTTGGGACAGATTTTGGGACTATACAAATCCTGTTTTCTTATTTGACTGTTAATTGTGTGTGCTTTGGCTGACAAACCCTAGTTCAAATTCTGTATATGTAATTCAATGTATAGTTTACTCTGTGATAACTGCCTCTGGATATATGCAATAGAAAGGATTTACCCACATTTCCCTGGGTTAAATTTCATGTCACTCTATTATTTTAGATTTTACTGCTTCACATTTTTAGAAATTTTAAAATTAAATTTTAGTATTTCCATTAGTTCTCTGGAAATAAATTATAAATGCTCATGGACTAACAAGTTAACCTAAATAATAAAATTCATGAGAGATTTTTAGAAAAGAATTAAAACACAGATGAGATAAATTTCAATTCAAATTTACTTAGTTTAAACTAAGGAATTAACCTCAAGTTACATTTTATGATTTTATAAACAATCAATTACTGTATATGTGTATCTGTGTATTTAAAGGATGACCAAGGAAGTTGTTATTAATCAAAACTAAATGCAAATGGTATGCAAGTATATCATTTTTAATCTTTATGAAGAGTTAGAAATAGAAATATTATAAAATGGACAGTGGTTAATAAACCCACATATGTTTTCAATGAAGTTTTTCTGACCCAGCTTCAATGAAGTTTTTCTGACCCAGCTTCACCTTAAAGCTATTGCTACTTTAAATTTCCATGGTATTTAATATGAACATATCAAACAACAAAATGCATTTCTTATTTGTTGTCAGTCTGTCTTAGATGATTTTGAGCTCTTCTTTTAATTATCTTGCTAGTTCAAAGTGAACTTATTCTCCCTCTCTCTTAGGTTATAACTTTAAGGATTATTCTCTTTTATCTTTAAATAGTTTGCTTTCCTCCTGCCTCTGCCCAGCTCGACACTTGAATGAGTTTTGAACTCACATTACTTGCTATGATAAAACCAATTACCATAAGACATTACATGTATAATGTGGGAAAACTCTTTCCCCAGGTAATTATAGATCATATTCTCCCCTTCCTCAATTGCCCGTTTAATAAAATACCCAGATTCATCTAATAAACTAATAAAATACTCTTTTTGGTCTTATCCACTTTCTTTAGTTGAATTCTGCTTTATAGAGACTGAACTTACACCATGATCTCAGACTTCCAGTCTCCAGAACACTGAGAGAGACTGTTCATATGCCACCCAGTCTACAGCAATTGTTATAGCAGCCCAAACTGACTAAGACCTTTCACCAAAGAAGATACACAGATGGCAAATAAGCATATGAAAAGATGCTCCACATCATGTCATTAGTGAGGTGCAAATTAAAACAAATTTGGGATACCACTACACACCTATTAGAATGGCCATAATCCAAAGCACTGACAACACCAAATGCTGGCAAAGGTGTGGAGCAACAGAAATTCTCATTCACTACTGGTGTGAAGGCAAAGTGTAGTTACTTTGGAAGACAGTTTGAAAGTTTCTTACAATTCTAAACATACTCTTACTATATGATCCAGCAAGTATGCACCTTAGTTTTTATCCAAAGGAGCTGAAAACGCATATCCACACAAAAGCCTGCATATGGATGCTTACAGTAACTTTATTCATTATTGCCAAAATTTAAAAGCAACCAAGATTTTTTTTCTGACTCATATAATCTATACTTCAAATATATCTTATTCTCATAGAAATACAAAGATTTTCCCATTGGAGTGTTAGAGATCCTTACTGCTTTCCTTCACAAAGCAGCTGAGTTACTATACCAACACTTAGCACTTTGTTTGTTAGAAAATGACAGAAAAACCAACTAAACAGGATTAAGTAACACTCAGGGTGGTCTTACTTCAGGCATGACGAGATACAGAAGCTCCAACAACCAAGAAGTTTTCCTCTTACACTTCCTGCACCTCTATGAGAAAAGCCTTCCTTAGGTAGCCTTGTTCAAGAAGGAGAGATATATGGAACAGATCCAATCTGAACTTGACCTGGAGAAAACAACCCACCCATGTTCCCTTGAACTCCAACTAATACGTAAATGAGTGAGCAAGGAGTAAATGCTTATTGGTGTATCCCATTGAGGGTTTGTGGTTGCTTGTCATATATCATAGTTGTCTCACTGAGCAGTAAACATTATACTCACATCAGTATAAGGTAAATGCTGTATATTCCTTTTTGGCTTTTAGAACCAACTTTTAGACAAAGATTAGTGTATTTTTCATGATCTTAGAACAGAATGTTAATGTTTTCAGCCTTAATATCATCAAAGTACAGATGAGAGAAGCCAAGAAGTTAAGGAATAATGAATAGACATGAAGAACAGTATAGGAGAAACCTGCAAAATGAGAGTTAGTGTGCTACAAATGGTAGAAGATAAATAGATGTTTATTAGTCCTTCTATATTTTTACAGTTACCAAAAGAAAGAGTTGCAAAAGATACTTGAGAATATGCTTCAGAAAAAAGATAGTATCCCATAGAAACCAGGGATAAAGGAAAAGTATATCTAATCTAGAAGTGGGAAATTCATTGATGAATGATATTTTCAATTGGATTATAAAAGAAAATGCCTTTTTTATTTGAGAATAGGAGATAATTAAAAAATAATGCCTTTCTTTGCAGGAATACATGTATGTAAAGGAAAGCATAGACATGACATATGTCAAAGTGGTGGTTCACATGAAACGATATATACAAGTTGAAATATAAAATGGAATAAATTATCTCCCAAATCACTGATTCCTGGTTCTAAATTGTACCTCACTGAAAACTTTCTTAACATTTATTAATACCTAGCTTCCTACACTCATTCTTAACCATTCTTGTAGATTTTCCAAGTTACATGCATAAATACTATTGGGATTATAGCTTTTTTAAATTAAAATTCAACAGTAGCCTCTGATAAGTAATTGATACTTCAGAATATGTACAATATTTTTTGGAAATTCCATTGACTCATGAATATGAAAAATAAAACCAAACTACAATGCAAAAGTTATTCCTATTATCAGAATGACATGTTACCCTTAATTTTTAATGCAACAAATTGGATTGTACTTGTAGACAACGAAAAAATTAGTTGATTTACTGTGCATTTACCTAATACTTTCTCAGTCTGAACTCTTACGTCATATATAACTTGAGCTGTTTTTGAAGTGATTTTATACTTGAGTCAGCCTAATGTTCAGTATCTCTACCCAGCACAGCTGGCATGGATTAGGGTCCACACATATGTGAAGAAGTAGACAGCTACTATATTCACATCAGCAGGCCACCATTATATTGATTACCATTCAGAATAATGTTACATAACTACTGATATTTTTTTCTACCAACCTATTATCTTGAGTATCACAGGTGGCAAAATCATTATCAAAGTTCCATTATCTTTACACCAAAAAATTGACATAGTGATGACAAGAAATCTAAAGATCTTAAAGTTCCCAACAGAGCAAATCAACTATTACAATCTTCCCATAAATAAAGAGCAGTTTGATTGAAGAGCTTCTTTTGAACGATTACCAAATATAAACAGCCAGCTTACATTCAGGGTAATTAAGAAAACTATATGCCAGGAAAAAGACATCATCCAGGCAGGAATGAAAGGAACAAAACCTATCCAAAATTACATGGTAGGAATTTGTACTTTATTCTCACAGTTTCAGGGAATAAACTGGTCCTGTTCTCCTGATGTATATGAAAATTTGGAAGAAGAAAAAGACGTTATCTCCACGTAAGATGGAATGAATTAATCAAGTCGTTACTGGGTTAGTTGTTTGACTTCAACAGATCTATAAGTGTTTCATAAATAATTGCAAATAGTTTATAATTATTATATGAAACAAATGTTACTCTCCTGTAAATGTCTCTTTTAGCTATTTCCTTCATTTGGTATATCTTTCAAGCAATCTGATGATTTTTGTAGAGAATATAATTATATATGACATGGTCATTAAAAAATATAATGCAAGTACTGAATCAAATTTTTTTAAATGATCAGAAAAACCTTTGAGTTGAGGTACATTCTACAAAATAAGTGCCTGTTTGGGTCAAAAATACCAAAGTAATGAAAGACACATGAAAATTTAAGAAGTGTTTCAGACTGAGGGAGACTAAAGAGATATGTCAACTAAATGCAATGTATGATCCTAAATTGGACCTGAACCTATAAAATAAAATATTAGAATCATCAGCAACATTTTAACATCCCTGGAATAGATGAGAGAATTTTACCAGTGAATACATCCCAATTTTGACAGTTGTACTGTTGTGATAAAAGGAAACATTGCTGTCTGTAAGAAATACACGATAAAATGGTAAGCAGTAATTTGGCATCGTGCCTGCAACATAAGTGTTTCAGAAAAATATTTTATATGTATATATCCATATATACCTGTAGATAGCTAGATATTTCTACGTTGGTAGAGTGACAGAGAATGATGAGATAAATGTAAAATACTAAAAATTAGTAAGTGGTGCTGGGAAAACTGGACAGCTACCTGTAAAAGAATGAAATTAGAACACTCTCTGATACCATACACAAAAATAAACTCTAAATGGATTAAAGACCTAAATGTAAGGCCAGACACTATAAAACTCTTAGAGGAAAACATAGGCAGAACACTCTATGACATAAATCACAGCAAGATCATTTTTGACCCCCCTCCTAGAGAAATGGAAATAAAAACAAAAATTAAAAAATGGGACCTAATGAAACTTAAAAGCTTTTGCACAGCAAAGGAAACCATAAACAAGACAAAAAGACAACCCCTCAGGAGGGAGATGCAAGAGGGAAGAGACATGGGAACATATGTATATGTATAACTGATTCACTTTGTTACAAAGCAGAAACTAACACACCATTGTAGAGCAATTATACTCCAGTAAAGATGTAAAAAAAAAAAATTTGCAAATGAAGCAACTAACAAAGGATTAATCTCCAAAATATACAAGCAGCTCATGCAGCTCAATGTCAAAAGAACAAACAACCCAATCCAAAAATGGGCAGAAGACCTAAATAGACATTTCTCCAAAGAACATATACAGATTGCCAACAAACACATGGAAGGATGCTCAACATCACTAATCATTAGAGAAATGCAAATCATAACTACAATGAGTTATTACCTCACACCATTCAGAATGGCCATCATCAACAAATCTACGAACAGTAAATGCTGCAGACGGTGTGTAGAAAAGGGAACCCTTTTGCACTGTTGGTTGAAATGTAAATTGATACAGCCACTATGGAGAACAGTATGGAGGTTCCTTAAATAACTAAAAATAGAATTAGCATATGACCCAGCAATCCCATTACTGGGCATATACCCTGAGAAAACCATAATTCAAAAAGAGACATGTACCACAATGTTTGTTGCAGCTCTATTTACAATAGCCAGGATATAGAAAGAACCTAAGTGTCCATCGACAGATGAATGGATAAAGAAGATGTGGTACATATATACAATGGAATATTACTCAGCCATAAAAAGAAATGAAATTGAGTTATTTGTAGTGAGGTAGATGGACCTAGAGTCTGTCAAACAGAGAGAAGTAAGTCAGCAAGAGAAAAACAAATACTGTATGCTAACACATATATATGGAATCTAAAAAAAAAAAAAAAAAGTTTCTGAAGAACCTAAGGACAGGAATAAAGACTCACACATAGAGAATGGACTTGAGGACCCGGGGAGGGGGAAGGGTAAGCTGGGATGAAGTGAGAGAGTGGCATGGACATATATACACGGCCAAACATAAAATAGATAGCTAGTGGGAAGCAGACACAAAGCACAGGGTGATCATCTCGTTGCTTTGTGACCACCTAGAAGTGTGGGATAGAGAGGGTGGGAGGGAGATGCAAGAGGGAGGGGATATAGGGATATATGTGTATGTATAGCTGATTCACTTTGTTATACAGCAGAAACTAACACATCATTGTAAAGCAATTATACTCCAATAAAGATGTTAAAAAAAAAAAAAAAAAGAAAAGGAATGGGCTTTAGGAAAGAGGCTTCCTGGAGGAAATCCCAAATATGCCATGGAAGGGTGACTTGTTTGTTAGATACTTGTGGACTGTTGCATGGGTTCAAGGATGCCGTGAAAACACAAGCTTCTTTAATGCATTTGAGGTATTGTGCATCATGCGCCATAGCAAAGAAGAGAAGCAAATGGCTGCTGCAGTGGGCTGGTCTCTACTGTGGGCAGTTGGGCTGGACACTGATGCCCCAGCTAGAGGCTCAAGCTCAAGTCAGAGAGTTGGAAGAAGAGGTAAGATTAGAGACAGACATGCAGTTGACCACCACTCTACTAACCCTGGGGATGGCAGAGAAGCTGGAAGAACAAGGTTATAAATTAGAGAACTTAGCGTGCCATTTTGCAAAGCCAGGAGGGCATAAACTGCTGCAGATTAAGCTTGAGGGGCTGGTGACAAAGGCTGATTAGGATGCTAAGAGGTAGAATCCCTAGGAAAGTAAAGAAAGTATGTTATGGGATGGTAACCCAAGATCTGTCCCTATTCCCCTTCCCCACATCAGTAAAATGGACCTATTACACTGATGATATAAAGTTAACATGTGAAGACTTGCCTCTGCTGCAGGACAGCCTGCAGATTTTGCTGAAACATCTGTGAGGGAAAGGATAAATAGTGAACTCACAGAAAATTCAGGGCCCAACCACCTCCATGAAGTGTTTGGAAGTCTTTTGGTCCGGTAAGATGCATACTGTCCCAGAAGCTATGACTGATAAAATGCAAACCTATCCAACTCCTAAGAATGTAAAAGAAATGCAAGCCTCCTTAGGGATTTTAAAGTTTTGAACAAATTGTATTCCCTGCCTTCCACAGTGTCTCCATTCCTTATACTGCCTGGTAAAGAAAGGGCATGTATGAGCCTGGACATCAAAATATCAACAACCTTTGAGAAGGCAAAAATACTAGTGAAACAGATTAAAGCTCTGGGCTTCTCCCAAGCAGGGCTACCACTTGAGTTAAATGCATCCATGTCTCTGGAAGGTATGAGTTGGGCACTATGGCAGAGACAACAAAAGGAAAGAGTACCCCCTAGGATTTTGGGCTCACAGAGTACCTGTAGGATTCTGGAAGGGATAAAAACCCAATATACCCCCATAGAGCAACAGTCCCTAGCAGTGTAAACAGCACTCCTCCAGCTAGTGCCTCCCACAGAAGAAGAGCATATTATGGTAAGAACTCCCCCTCCCATCAAGGTGTAAATTAAGAATATGTTCTATCAAATTCCCTCTCCCATGGCTTAAACTCCAACCAGTAATAGATTGACAAATTGATTACATCGGCCTCCTCCCTCTGAGTGAGGATTTTAAATATTAAATATGCTTTGATTTGTGTGAATACTGTGTGTGGCTTAACCCAAGTTTTTCCCTGTCACCAAGCAAACCAGGCTGCCACCATTAGGGGATTAGAGAAGCTGAATACCATGTACAGATACCCTTGTCAAGTAGACAGTGATCAGGGGTCACATTTCAAAGGTCAGGATATGCAAGACTGAGCAAAAGAACATGACATTAATGGCGGTTCCATGTGTCATATAACCCACAATCAGCAGGGTTAATAGGAAGGAAAATTGGAAAATTAAAGCAGCAAATTAAATTACTAAAAGGTAAAACCATCTTGGCTGGGTGGACTAAAGTACTGTCCAGGATTTAATACACTTGAGTGATCAACAAGTAGAGCCTGCTGCCCCATATAGGAGATTGGGGTCCCCTATCAAGGCTCCTAATACCATAAATACCAACACTCACCATGTATCAATGTGCTATGCTGCTGTGAACATAAAATTCCATCATGCCTGGGAAAGAAATTATCTATGTGAATTTGCAATGAGATATACTATCAGGATGGGTGAGTAACTTTGCACCCCTGAGTGAGGGAGTACTCTCAATCTCTACTGGGATTCTGTTGTCCTGCTGTAAGCTGGACCTGTTGAAAGGTACTATACCTGTAATGGAACACACACCATTGAAAGAAAGGAGAAAAGAGGGGTCCTGGTTTGGCATATCCTGCCCAGTCCATCTCCTTATGCCTGATGGTGCTATCTCTGGCCAGCATGGATGGTGTGCATGATCAGGTCAAGTTCCTAAAGCTGCCAGCCTTCCACTCTTGAAGGCCAAGTGGGCATGTTCTGTTTTCCACTGGTATGATCATTTGGCCACCATCTTTGTTCCCTCCACTGCCCTGGAGGATATTAAATAGAAAGCCCTTACTATGTTCACCCAGCAAGCCTTAAATGATAGCTGACAATGCCTGTCCTTACCAAACACAGAAATGTCTCTAATGAGAAAACATGTCCTCCAAAATACGATGATCTTGGACATTATTGCTGCCTTGCAAGGAGGCACTTGTGCTATTATCCAAACAAAATGTTCTGTGTTCATATTTGATGAGTCGGCTAATGTATCATCTTTATTACATCACATGGAGGCACAAATAAATGCCCTGAATGATACAACCCAGCCTAAGGAACTTAAAAAAATCAGTGGTTCCAATCATGGGGCTCTTGGTAGAAAAAGTTGTCACTTATTTTGGTAATTGTTATCTTTACCTGTGCTTCTCTTGCATGTGCCTCTATTAATACTATGGTATCTGCCTCCAATGCAAGTGGATAGCTGCCAGACAAGCCACCTGCATGCTAGTGAAACCTCTTGCTGACCTCTCAGTGCACACTGGGGAAGAGGAGGTGGTATAAGATTGTAAGAGCTGGTCTTGAGGGGTGGAATGTTGGAGGGAGGAATTGAGAGGACATGACCACTGGTTTACCCACAAGCTGGACCCAGGTGATCAAATGCTCCTCACTCCCACCCCACCATTCCCACACTAGGAACTGTTTCAAGGACACATCCTTGAGAGAGTGAGATGTTGAGCCCATCTGGATGGTATACATGACTGAACACAGTTAAGACCTCTACATAAAGTTATAAGATTTTGCAGGTGAGTGCAGAGATCTACTCCAAGACAAGCCTCATAATAAGTTCCCTTGCTTATTAAAGCAGAGAATATAATAGTGACCATCAGGGGCTGGGCGTTGGGGGCTATGGAGACTTGTAGTTCAACAGATATAAAGTTTAGGGACTTCTCTGGTGGTCCAGTGGTTAAGAGCCCAGGTCTGGGAAGATCCCACAAGCCGTGGAGCAATTAAGCCTATGTGCCACAACTACTGAGCATGCGCGCCACAACTACTGAAGCCTATGCCCCCTAGAGCCCGCGTGCCACAACTACTGAGTCCATGTGCTGCAACTACTGAAGCCTGCGTGCCTAGAGTCTGTGCTCCACGATAGAAGTCACCGCAATGAGAAGCCCACTCGCTGCAACTAAAGAAAGCCCGCATGCAGCAACGAAGACCCAACGCAGCCAAAAATATATAAAGCAAGAAAGAGAGAGAAAGAAAGAGAGATGAAAGAAAGAAAGAAAGGAAGAGAGGAAGGAAGGAAGGAAGGAAGGAAGAAAGAAAGTTTCAGTTATGCTAGATGAATAAATTCTAAACATCTGCTGTACAATATGGTGCCTGTAGTTAACAATACAGTATTGTGCACTTCAAAATTTGTTAAGAAGGTAGCACTCATGTTAAATGTTCTTACAACACACACAAAAATAAAAATGAAGAGACACAAGAAAACTTTGGGAGGTGTTGGATATGTCTATTACCTTGACTGTGGTGATGGTATCACAGGCGTTTTCATAAGGCCATACTCATCAAATTGTATACACTAAATATGTGCTGTTCTTTGTATGTCAATTATATGTCAATAAGTCTGTTTTAAAAATTAGTTAACCACCAAGTTGCTGACTTATGCATTAAGTTTTGGCTTTTAAAATCTGTTATTTTCCCATGACAAGATTTAATAATTTTTACAGTTTCAACTTTTTTTCTTACGATATCTGCTAAATCTCCCATATACATTTATGTTACTACAATTAAAGCAATGTATAATAAAACATCTACATCTGGTCAGCCAAATTTGAAATGCTGATGCTTTTCCTTTAATTCTTGGTGTGATTTACTGATTGAGCCTAATTATAACTGACTATAATCTTTTAGCTGAATCATCTTATAAGGTTATTTCTCCATTTTATATATACTGCATGAGTGAGGCAATAGAACTTAAACTGGTACAAGATACTAGAGCTTATGACTCTTAGGCTAGAGTTCGTTCTATTACACTATGCTGTCTCTTATTAGAGGCCATAGCAGTAAATTCTGAAAAAGGATTTCAAATTATAGATATCATAAATGAGCCGTTATTATAAGTATTATATAAAATCTATAATAGGTAGGTTGTTTATGGCATGTAAGTATTTAAAAATTTCAGTTTTTAGACTAATGTATTAGGATCAAATAGGATAATAGTTACCTGTGAGATACCCAATATTCAAAAAAAAATGTGACTTAAGCAAATAGAGTCGTGGCAAATGCTCAAAGAATCAAAAAATATCTGTGTTCCTCTTGAATCTTTCTTAGCCTGTAGCATTTTTCCTCATGGTCTCAAGATTGCTATTTCAATTCCAGTCATTGCAGCCAAGTCTCAAGTTAGAAAAGATATAAAGGGAGAAAGGTAAAGAACTAAATGTAATAGTTCTTCTCTCACAGGATAGAGATAGATAATAGATATAAATATAGATAGGTTGATATAGATGATAGATATATACATGCATACATACATACCTATATACACATATGTATATACATAAACATATTATATAATATTATGTATGCACATATATCACCAGGGACTTCTGCAAATATTTAATTGGCAAGTACTGTGTCATATATCGCATCAATAGTAGAATAAAGAAAAGCAGTTTTATTTGGGAACAAAATTTGGTTTATGTTAATGAGGAAAAAGGAGGAAATAAATATGGGTAGGGAACATACAATAACTATCAAATATTACAGGATGCAGATATGCATTTTTCATATACATAGTACTATAAATAGTGGGTAGACTGAATAATATTAATTCAATATGTAATTTCTCTTGCAATTGAACATAATTGGCCTTATTATATTTAAGAGTTATCATAGGTGTCTAATCACACCTTAAAATATTCTAAGGAAATGGCTGTTCTGTATTATGCATCAGGAAGAAAATACAGAATATATCTCTTACCCCACCTCTAAAAAGCCTGAACAAATTTCAGGGATTGTGCAGCAAACTAGGAAAATTGACAGGACTCAGGACTCAGATAACTCTGAAATAGGTGCTGCTACAGGGACATAAAATTGACAGGACTCAGATAACTCTGAAACAGGTGCTGCTACAGGGACATAAAATTGACAGGACTCAGATAACTCTGAAACAGGTGCTGCTACAGGGACATAAAATTGACAGGACTCAGATAACTCTGAAACAGGTGCTGCTACAGGGACATAAAATTGACAGGACTCAGATAACTCTGAAACAGGTGCTGCTACAGGGACATAAAATTGACAGGACTCAGATAACTCTGAAACAGGTGCTGCTACAGGGACATAAAATTGACAGGACTCAGATAACTCTGAAATAGGTGCTGCTACAGGGACATAAAATTGACAGGACTCAGATAACTCTGAAATAGGTGCTGCTACAGGGACATAAAATTGACAGGACTCAGATAACTCTGAAAAAGGTGCTGCTACAGGGACATAAAATTGACAGGACTCAGATAACTCTGAAACAGGTGCTGCTACAGGGACATAAAATTGACAGGACTCAGATAACTCTGAAACAGGTGCTGCTACAGGGACATAAAATTGACAGGACTCAGATAACTCTGAAATAGGTGCTGCTACAGGGACATAAAATTGACAGGACTCAGATAACTCTGAAAAAGGTGCTGCTACAGGGACATAAAATTGACAGGACTCAGATAACTCTGAAAAAGGTGCTGCTACAGGGACATAAAATTGACAGGACTCAGATAACTCTGAAAAAGGTGCTGCTACAGGGACATAAAATTGACAGGACTCAGATAACTCTGAAAAAGGTGCTGCTACAGGGACATAAAATTGACAGGACTCAGATAACTCTGAAATAGGTGCTGCTACAGGGACATAAAATTGACAGGACTCAGATAACTCTGAAAAAGGTGCTGCTACAGGGACATAAAATTGACAGGACTCAGATAACTCTGAAAAAGGTGCTGCTACAGGGACATAAAATTGACAGGACTCAGATAACTCTGAAACAGGTGCTGCTACAGGGACATAAAATTGACAGGACTCAGATAACTCTGAAACAGGTGCTGCTACAGGGACATAAAATTGACAGGACTCAGATAACTCTGAAATAGGTGCTGCTACAGGGACATAAAATTGACAGGACTCAGATAACTCTGAAACAGGTGCTGCTACAGGGACATAAAATTGACAGGACTCAGATAACTCTGAAATAGGTGCTGCTACAGGGACATAAAATTGACAGGACTCAGATAACTCTGAAACAGGTGTTGCTACAGGGACATAAAATTGACAGGACTCAGATAACTCTGAAAAAGGTGCTGCTACAGGGACATAAAATTGACAGGACTCAGATAACTCTGAAAAAGGTGCTGCTACAGGGACATAAAATTGACAGGACTCAGATAACTCTGAAAAAGGTGCTGCTACAGGGACATAAAATTGACAGGACTCAGATAACTCTGAAACAGGTGCTGCTACAGGGACATAAAATTGACAGGACTCAGATAACTCTGAAAAAGGTGCTGCTACAGGGACATAAAATTGAGAGGACTCAGATAACTCTGAAAAAGGTGCTGCTACAGGGACATAAAATTGACAGGACTCAGATAACTCTGAAAAAGGTGCTGCTACAGGGACATAAAATTGACAGGACTCAGATAACTCTGAAAAAGGTGCTGCTACAGGGACATAAAATTGACAGGACTCAGATAACTCTGAAATAGGTGCTGCTACAGGGACATAAAATTGACAGGACTCAGATAACTCTGAAAAAGGTGCTGCTACAGGGACATAAAATTGACAGGACTCAGATAACTCTGAAATAGGTGCTGCTACAGGGACATAAAATTGACAGGACTCAGATAACTCTGAAAAAGGTGCTGCTACAGGGACATAAAATTGACAGGACTCAGATAACTCTGAAATAGGTGCTGCTACAGGGACATAAAATTGACAGGACTCAGATAACTCTGAAAAAGGTGCTGCTACAGGGACATAAAATTGACAGGACTCAGATAACTCTGAAATAGGTGCTGCTACAGGGACATAAAATTGACAGGACTCAGATAACTCTGAAAAAGGTGCTGCTACAGGGACATAAAATTGACAGGACTCAGATAACTCTGAAATAGGTGCTGCTACAGGGACATAAAATTGACAGGACTCAGATAACTCTGAAAAAGGTGCTGCTACAGGGACATAAAATTGACAGGACTCAGATAACTCTGAAATAGGTGCTGCTACAGGGACATAAAATTGACAGGACTCAGATAACTCTGAAATAGGTGCTGCTACAGGGACATAAAATTGACAGGACTCAGATAACTCTGAAAAAGGTGCTGCTACAGGGACATAAAATTGACAGGACTCAGATAACTCTGAAATAGGTGCTGCTACAGGGACATAAAATTGACAGGACTCAGATAACTCTGAAAAAGGTGCTGCTACAGGGACATAAAATTGCCTTTGATTCCTTCTTACCACTATCTGCCACCTTGAGTCAATAGCTAAGTCCTGTCTATTTTACTTTCACGATATTGCCTGAATTCATGTCTTCTCTCTCTTTCTACTATGATGTCCTAGTTTCTTTCTCTGTCTCCAACTGGGCAAGTATGTTATAAACTAATGATCTCAAGTACATCAGTAGATGTGCCATAATAAAATTCTCAGGACTCAAACTGCATAGATCTCTTTATTTCAGGATTTCCTAGAGTTTTCCTCCCTACTAACAACCCTTGACAATCTCTGAGAGGTTATAGTGTTTCTCAAATATATGTTGTCAAGTATCACAGAACACAAAATATCCCTCATGTTACTGAACTCAGGTTTGGGCTACTCGCCATACGACAGGCCAATAAGTTGAATGACAAGGTGTTTCAGCAAGGAAAGCAAAGTGTCCTTAAAAACCATCTTAACATCTCTCCATAGGCAAAGGGCTTTAAGGGAGAGGGCTGCAAAGTGCACGAGTGGCTTGTGCACAATTCTCAGATTGGTTGGCATCAAAGTGAAGTTTCAAGCATCACCAGTCTTCTGGTTTCAGCCAGTCTGGGGTCTATGTGCTTGCAGTCAGCAGTTTTCATCTGGTGGAGGTCTGCTTCATGTACAAACAACTTAGGAATGTGTGTTAGACCTTTATCTATATCTTCCAGGGAACCGGGAGTTCAGTGACTCTTTGTGGATAGTTGATAGTCTAAACTGTTACCAGTTTCCCGACCCAGCAGCTATTCTTTATTTCTACATCTTCACATTTCCTAATCATTAGCTCTTGAGCTAGCAATTTGAGACTCAAAGGAGGCCTGGGAGACTAAAGCAAAAGGCTTTTCTTCAAAAAACAGGGACCCAGGGGCTTGAATGTGGTTTCAATCCCCCTTTTCTTTGATACTCCTTGATTTTGAGGGTAACAAGTTTGGGGACAAGAAAGGGAATAAAATTTTGAGTAGAGAGGTTAATCATAAACTCGGCAGAGGAACTTGGTTTTAGGGGGACTTGGTTTCACTCATAACAGCATCTTAGTAAAACAAAAACAAAAAACATTGAACTAAACATTAGGAATAACCTTCAACCATTATTATTTTCTTTTTCCTTTTCTATCCATCATACATACTGATAAATTATTTTTCTATGTCATATACTTGATCATGTTACATATTTTTCTAAAATTTTCAGTAGCCTATTTTTATGTTAAGAGTAAGGCACTCAAGATAATGCAATGTGGCTTCAATCTATATTTCCAGCTCTATTTTTGGTCAGTCCTCCTCTTCTTGGATGGAGTACTGAACAAAACCAAACTACCCACTGACCCTGAACATGGCATGCTCTTTCACACTTTTGTGCCCTTGTCAACTGACCCCTCTGTATAAAAAATTTTTTGACCTGCTAATCTCTGTATACTGCATACTAAAGACATTTAAGAAAAAAAATTTTTTTAATTCTGAAATTCCCAAAGTATCTCTTTTCTTTCTAACACAGCATATTGTTTATACATAAACATAAATGATTATATTTCAACCTGAATACAGTTACATATGTATATGCTTTTTATTCTAACTTGCAAAATCTCAGATGTAAGATCTATGTTTTACTCAATTGTATATTAATATTCTACACAGAACGTAGTGAAATACCTAATAGAAATGTGTATTTTGAAAGTATTTATTGAATTTAATTCAGGGTCATTAATGTGACCCCTCCTGCTTGCATCCAATCCACAATTAGAATGAATATAAAGACATTAAAAATATATTCCATTCTTTATATGCCAAAAGCAGAACAGTGCCTTCACAAACAGTAGGGAAAATGAAATAAATTTCAATCTCTTAGAACCTGGGTTCTGGAGGATTCCCATTTATTCAAAGTCCATGAAATATGTAATAACCATAATAACCTTATATTCTAAAAAATGATTTCATATATGCAATATAACTGAATCAAAAAATACCAGAAGAATTAAGTATTTTGTATGTATATATATTTTTAAATACGTTTTTGAAAAGCTGGATTAAGTGACTCACCCAAGGGTATATATTAGAAAAAAGATTAAGTAAAATTAAAATCTAGTTGTCTTGATTGTAAACTAAAAACTCTCTTCTTCCAAATTAGCCTCATTTACAGGTACAAGAATTTCCTAAACATATTTTACATATACCTGACCATATTTTAGATACTGGTAAAGAAAAAAAAAGTACTATTCTTATCTTATTAAATTAAAATTGCCTTTTTAATTTCTCCCCAATTCAAGACTCACCTTTAATATCTTTAGAACATGTAGATTCAAGCATTTAAATTTATGTTGTGTTGTGGTAAATAGTCATTTTCACATATTACATTGTGAAAACATTTAAAAACCATAAATCTCAGAAATTCTCTACAATATCCACATACACTGTGCAAAATAGGAAAAATACAAAATAAAAGCCGTTTCAGGGCTTCCCTGGTGGCGCAGTGGTTGAGAGTCCGCCTGCCGATGCAGGGGACACGCGTTCGTGCCCCGGTCCGGGAAGATCCCACGTGCCGCAGAGCGGCTGGGCACATGAGCTATGGCCGCTGAGCCTGCGCGTCCAGAGCCTGTGCTCCACAACGGGAGGGACCACAACAGTGAGAGTCCCGCGTACCGCAAAAAAAAAATTTTCATTTTTCCTAATTACTTTAAAACATAATGGTGCATTTAATATTATTTTTTGAGTTTCTATTAATATATTAATTATAAATAAACCATATATTATAAATAAACCATATATATTAATAAACCATATATATATTATATAATAAACCACATATATTAATATAAATAAACCATATATATTAATATATATGGTTTATTTGTGTTGAGCAAATTAAATTATTTCAGAAATGTGTTCCAATATTGCTCTGAAAAACATTATAAGAATGTACTGCAAACAGCATAATCAGGAGATTCTGTCTTTATATATGTTCAAGAAGTGATCACAGAAATGTTTATATAGAAAAGTTGATCACATTTTAAAAATTCAGTATCTCCATTTAATCTGGTCAGACTATCTGTATGAGTTTTTAGAATATCATGTGGTAAAAATGAAGACTCCACTTAACATTAAATTTTGCTTAACTCAAGGTACATATGTGAAAATAATGCAAAATGCTTGAAATATTTCTAGTAACTCAGAAACAGTACAATTTTGCAAAATGAAAGTTTAAATAACTAGTTGCTACTTTTCATAAATTATGACCTGAAATTAGGTGATGTGTACTTGCTGAGTTTTCCTGTTCTTAATACGTATTTAGCCAAAACTTTGGTCCCTTAGTAATTTCTTCAGATTGACAGAAACACAAATTGGGAAAAAATTTAAAAAAATATTTTTATTCTTTAGAATAAGTTGTGTGTACATCTGCTTGCTGATTTTTTCCTGTTTGGAATTGGCTAGATTTGTGAATGAGTTCTTATGAATAATACTATACTAATTATAAAAGGAGAAGAGGGGTTTTTTTGGTCCAGGAAAAAATACATAATAAAGATAAAAATCCACCTGGAAATTTCAAAGAATTGCTATGAACTCCAGATTAGCCAGTTTTATTAATGTATACCCATTGAAACTAACTGTATATTAAGGCTTAATTGATAGCATAATAGCCTGAAATAACTTTGCATGGAGAGAATATAATGAGTAATATTTTTTCTCAAACAAAAGGAGTAATGTCTCTTAACACAGGATTTGAGCAACTTTGATATAGAAGTTACTTATTTTATTCATACCAAATTGATCTTGATTAAATATAATTTGCCAAATTAAAGTATTGTTACACTTCTTGTTAGTAGATTAGAGTAGTAACCAGGAAAAAATGATTAATGTAATTGAATCAATGATTGTTGAGAGAATTATTTAATATAGTGAAATAAAACTATGGACTAATTCAAACTTTCTCTCAATATGGCTATTGTTTCAGTAGCACTTTTGCTTTGAGCTTTTTACTTGGAACTTTGCTTTTTTTAAATTATGATGATACTAGATTTAGGTACAGCTAAACTGTGGTTTGAATTTTGTGCCCACTTACAATTTTTATAGCACAAGTTGTAAAAAAAAAAAAAAACTATTATGTTTTTATTGGTGAGGCTAAAATAAAATACGTGCTGATTAATAACTCATCTGTTATACAATTTTAATTTATATTAAATTTTAGAATTGTAATGTACATATGTAGTAATGAAGTTTTGTTATAAATTTGAGGAAATTAAAAAATAAAAGTGTCTATCATGTTTCCTCTTTTTTATTTAAAATATTATATACAAACTATCCTTAACCGAGAATGAAAAAAAAAAGATATATATATATCCACAATATTTGGAACATCTGTCTAAAGTATTCCTCACTGATAATCCAGCATTAAACATACTGCCTAGCATATAACAAGAGCTCTTATTCATAAATTTTTTGGAATCTATGTAATGTGAAAAACTTCAATATATAATGTGGTCTCACAAGACTCAAATGCAAATAGGTTTGGATTTCCATTTATTAATAATTCGTGTTTTTTAAAATTTCCCTCTAACTTATTATAAAGGGAATACTATTAACACTAAGATTCTAAACTCCTTGGGATATAAAATGCATTGTTACACTGGAAAAGCAGGATATCTTAATACTGAGGGAAAAAAGCCCACTATCCCCACACGTGCTTCAAATCACGTAGTTTGACAATTTTGATTAACTGTTCAAAATATTCAAACTAGTTTGTGTTTATAGATATTATTTTATACCATTATAATTTGGACCATTTCAAAATAGCCATTATTTTCAACTTCCCCTATAAATTTTATTTCTTGCACATTTTGTACTAAGCTTGTCTTCTATTGCTAGAGATTCAATGCCTGAATCAATCATAGAGTACTAATAAAAAGCAGATCTCAATAATTTACCTAACCTCATCATTGGTGGCCTAAAGGAATTGAGAGTATTTTAATTCCAATCTTATAAAATAAACATATATGAGATAAGCTTAAATCCTCACTTATTTCAAATATTAAAATTTATTCTGTTAGGAACTATAGATTTGTTTTGAAAAAAATACACATATGCATACTGGAAAAATTAGGGTCTAGTGATGTATATGATAGATCCATATTTTGTGATATTTTTTACACCTGTACTTAATATTTATCTGGAATATTACTATGTGCTCATTAATTTAGCTATAAAAATAGTGAATATTTACACTCAAAAGAATGTCTTTAACAAATAGACTGGGATTAATAACATATTTTAGCAACTTCTTTTGTAAGAATGCACAAAGTATACAGTCATCTCTCCGTATCCAACAGGGATTGGTTCCAGGACTCCCCCGTGGGTACCAAAATCCTCAGATGCTCAAGTACCTTGTATACAATGGCATAGTATTTGAATATAACCTCAGCACATTCTCCTGTATACTTTAAGTCATCTCTAGATTACTTATAATAATTTATAAAATGTAAATGCTACGTATATAGTTGCTGGCATATGGCAAGTTCAAGTTTTGCTTTTTGGAATTTTCTGGAACATTTTGTTTGAATATTTTCAATCAGCAGTTTGTTGAATCTGCAGATGCAAAACCTGTGGAGATGGAGGGCCAGCTAAATTTAAATCAGTTTTTCTCATATAATTTAGTTCTCATAAAATAACTGTAATACATTTATGTAAATATGTGTATGTGGGCATGTGATTGTGCTTAAAGAGATTAATAGGCCAATCAATATCAATTTGGGTTCATACGCCTGTATATATTTCTCTTCTGAACTTAATGATTTAGGCAGCTCTTATTTCTATAAACACCATCCCTCCCCCCAGCCATTTTGTAAACCACAGTATCATGGGCACTGGAATAAGACATTGATTACTGACATGTTCCATTAGAGTACTCCGTCTATGTCATGTTTCTGTACTTCTTAAACATCTTTGTATCAACTACAATATTTCTTTGAAAAAATAACACCCTTCTCCTGCTGTAGATTTAGTCCTCCATCTATATATACTCCAAACCTTACCTCCTTATACTTATCCAGGATTCTCCCTTGGTCGCTTTTTCTCTTTTCATGTACACCTTTTTATGTTCACATATGCTTTTGATTATCTAGGGTTTATACCTAGAAGTGGCATTTGCTGAGTCATATGGAAACTGGTTTGTTTTTCATCATTATCTTGTTTTATTAAACAATCAAATTAATCTTATTACAAATATTAACAAAACAATTATTTGTGGATTGTGTTAATGTTATTAACAAAATGAATATGTTAACTTACAGTAGGAATATCTATTCCTTCCTAGAAAAACTGTCCTTTACCCATATACCAAATATTAACATAAAGTGAAGTATATATCAAGAACCAAGTTTCAGTAAGTTCCAAATTCCAGGTCTTTGGTGGGCATTGCCAGAATACTTCCTTCATATAAATGCTTTACTGTATACATTCCCAAAGATATTCTTCTCCAACTATTTTTCACCTTCCTCCATGGAAAACACTCTAAGTCAAATTCAATAAATTTCTTAAAATCACCAACTGTACAATTTGATATATCTTATTTATATATAAATGAAATTCTTTGGCTGCAAGAGGACATACTCATAAATTGCATTCATCATGTGGGAGGTGCCACAGATTAAGGGAACCATGATTTTCCCAGGATTTATACCTTGCGGTCCTGGGGCCAATATCCCTGAACATCTTCCTTGGACTAATTCTAATTACATTGGACTAAGCATATTAATGGTCCTATTGACTTTAGACAGTCTCTTCCCCATCTCTCTCTTCTAGCATATTGTCTGATCCTTTGTTGAGTTTGTCATATATGTCATTTGTTTCTTGAGTTTGTCATCCTTTGTTGAGTTTGTCATCTAGTAAACAAAAGTTTACTAGATGCTCTGAGTAACGTTTCAGCTAAGACACCTCTTCAACCTAGAACATCCCAAGCTAAGTTAAGGTAGAGCTTTTAAGAGTGTGCATCTTAAAAATAAATCCAAACATAAATTGTCAGTTCATCTTTGACAAGGGTGCCAAGAAAACAATGGGAAAGGATAATGTCTTCAACAAATGGTATTGGGAAAACTGAAAATCCACATGTAAGAGAATGAATTGAACCCCTATCTTATACAATACACAAAAATAAACTCAATATCTATTAAAGACTTCAACATAACCTTGAAACTCTAAAACCTCTAGAAGAAAACGGGGAAAGCTTAATGACATTGGTTTTGGAAATGACATCAAAACACATGCAACAAAATCAAAAATAAATAAGTGGGATTTCATCACATTAAAAATCTTCTGCACAGCAAAGGAAATAACAGAGTGAAAAGGCGTCCTATGGAATTGGAGAAAATATTTGCAAACCTTATATCTGATAAAGAGTTTATTTCCAAAATGCCTAAGTAACTCCTCCTACTCAGTAGAAAAAAACCTAATAACCCAATAAAAAATGGACTAAAGACCTGCATAGACATTTCTCCAAAGAAGATATACAAATGGCTCAATCTCACTAAGCATCAGAAAATGCTAATCAAAAAAATAGAACTATCATATGATCCAGCAATCCCACTTCTGGGTATCTATCCAAAAAAATTGAAATCAGGATCTCAAAAGGATATTAGCACTATTCATTGCAGTGCTATTCACAATAGCCAAGATGCAGAAACAACCTAAATGTCCTACAATGTGTGAATGAATAGAGAAAATGGGATATACACAGTTGACCCTTAAACAACATGGGAGTTAAGGTGCTGACCCAGCTAGCAATGTAAAATCCCATATAACTTTAGAGTCAGTGGTCCATAGCCACGGTTTTGCATCCTCAGATTCAACAAACCACAGATAGTGTGGTACATATTTATTGAAAAAAAATCGGGTATAAGTGGACCCATGCAGTTCAAACCCATGTTGTTCAAGGGTCAACTGTACATGCAATGGAATATTATTAGCCTCAAAGAAAAAGAAAGAAAAGAAGGAAATCATGTCATTTGTGACAGTGTGGATGAAACTTTAGGACATTATGCTAAGTGGAATAAGCCAATCTAAGAAGGACAAATACTGCATGATACCACTTATATGAGGTATATAAAACAGTGAAATTCACAGAAGCAGAGAATAAGATGGTGGTTGTCAGGAGCTGGGGGGAGGGAGAAATGGGGAATTTCTAATTAGTGTATAAAATTTCAGTTATGCAAGATGAATAAATTCTAGAGATCTGCTGTACAGCATTGTAACTACAAATAGCGGTAGGGTATTGTACACTTAAAACTCTGTTAAGGGGGTCCATCTCTTATTAAGTTTTTTTACATTTACAAAAAGAGTATGATTCTGGAATCATTTTCTGAGCACCTGGCTCACAAATGTATGTCTTGTACCAGTGAGAAACCTGAGCTATTCCTCTTCTGTGTAGATACTGTTTTCTGAGGAATCCACTCTCTTTTATTACACGTTGTTTTGCAGGCTACACATTCCTGGAACTAGTTGGAGAAAGTGGGAACAGGGTTGGACTGGGCTTAGACAATTGAGAGGGTGAAACTTTTTAAAAAACACTTCAGTAGCAGCATATGATAACAGAATCAAGACGTTTCTACTCTATTCTGTGTCAGAGGACCAGGAAATTGGGCGAGGAATAATGTTATCTCAAGACAGCAGAACTGCATTCATCACAGGGAATTGACTAGGATCTTCCACGTATAACTGACTTCTTGCTGTGACTGTGGCTCTGAGGGGAGGTTTGATTAATAACCAAGTAAAGAAAGGCGGGGAATAAGTGTCGTGTACCTCTCAGCCTATTATGAACACAGGTTCAAGCTATCTTCTCAGCTGAAGGATAATCTAAGAAAGTAGTTCAAAAGAATTCAACATATTCCAGAAAAAAAAAATCAATGAAACAAGATCCAAAAGGTAAGAAATAATTGTCTTTTAACATTATAAGATAAAGTAAATGTTGCATACATAAAAATATGTATTAGGGAAAATATGTAATAGGGAAAATATTACCTATTATGTAATGAAATTCAGACTTGCCTTAGATTTCTGTTTTCTATTCAGCAATAAATTCCAGAAGTCAGCATGGTCAAGTACCGGGGTTAGCAATGATAACTATTTATTGGGGGTTTACTATGTGTCTGGCACAATTTATCCACAGCAAAAGCCCTATCAGGTAAGAACTAGTGTTATCTCTCCTTAAGAAGTGAGGAAATGATGGATAAAAATTCTTATCTAAGGATAGATCTTATAAAGTGATTGACTTAGGAATTACAACTGGAACCTCAGGCTTTATAACAGGACTATTGTGCTGTGCTGTGTTTCCTATTCTAAAATGTAGGACCAAATGATTTTAATATTTACATAAGAAAAAGCAAAAAATAAGATGTTTTAAAATATGCATAAGGTCAGAAACTATACCACCTTTCTGACTCAAAAAGGAAACGAAGATTAGAATATGGGAATGCAAAAGATGGGATGTAAGATAATTGACTGGAATCATTTAAACCAGTTAGGCACAGAAGATATATTATGTAAAATATATTAATTGAATAATAATATTCTGAATCTAAAACCCCAGCTATTTTAGCACATACAAGAAAATATGGAAGGTTTGTTTCCATATTTAATAAAGTAGGCTAAAATTCTTGTTTACAAAGAGGAAATTTTATAAAATTATTTTAATCTTGAAATTTGATAATTATATTCAAGTGAAGAAATATATGACTGAATTTCAGAACTGTTCATTTAAATATAATTGATTTTTGTATATCACTATGTTATAAATTGGAACAATATATTGATAGATAATATCAATTTTAGCATATATTGACACAAAGTAATCTATTATAGAAATTAATCTCTTATCAGTGACCAAAAGATGGAAATTTCAATCTGGCTGTTGCATTACTATTACACTGTTTGCACTTTTTGGTTTGGGGTGTATTTATTGCACAGAAAAGAACCATAAACATGGCAAGGACAAATCACATAACCAGGAAAACAGAAAACAACAAATAAAAATTATTTAACAACACCCTCATACTCTGAAATGTGTCATTAGTGGCTAGAGAATATAAACAATCATTTTTGGTTAGTAATTAACAACATTTTCTTTATTATCATGTTACATGTCATGTGATAAGCATTGGCTGATGTAAAACCTGAACCACTTGGTCAATTGTGATTAAAACTGAAAAATGAATAGATAATTTTTTCATTATAAAATTAGAATGTCACAACATTCATAAGTACTTTCTCAGCATATTTTGTTTGAGAAAGAAAAATGGGAGAAATTCAGATTATATTTCCACACATTTCTGCTGTTATGCTTTGGAGTTAACAAAGAAGATTTTATTACTATTATTCCAAGGGTGTTACTTGCTGTCAATTACATATGCAATCCAGGAAACAGCATAACTTTTATTACTTTTTTTCATGAAGGAAATAGAAGATATTCATTAGTTCTTGTTAAATAGTCCAATCCTTTCTGTCAGAGTGACAAGACAAGGTCTCTTGGATTCATGGTAACAAATCCTCTAACAAAGGAATCCTGATAGGCAATTAAAATGGACTAAGGAGCAATTGGATCTTATTTAAGAACCTCAAAAAGTGACATGGCCCGTAATATTAAGGAAATGGCAGAACCAGTCAGTTTGTCAGTCTTTTCCTCTGTCCCATGCTGCCTTCTGTGTCGTTAGTGGAAGAACAGCGGTGGAGACTGCATTGAGTGCCCATCACTATGCTACTTTACCTATTGTCATTCTCCTGAGATTGACTTACTTCTGCCTGGGACATTCAATTTTTGTCTCAGACACCCATACTTATGCAAGTGGCGAAGTATGTACAACATATCTATTCAAACTTTTAATAATATAAGTATTAAGCTTTGTCTTTTGAAATTGCCCTCTTCAGAACATAACTTTTGTTCCTACCTTTAAGAAGTTAGAGTCTACATTTCAACTTCATAGCCATTATTAAATTCAAACTCATTCAGTGTATGAATGTTGAATATTTTCAGTTATATAAAAATAAACAAGCAAATGCTTTGCCAAAAAGATGTGATTTGTTTTTAATAGTGTCTTATTTGCATGTTATTAAATTCATTTTACATTATAAAGCACTGCCTTAATGTACTGAAACCCCTCATGGTAAAATAAAAGGCTTTAAGGAAAAGAATAAAATATTGATCAGTTTATAGTGTATTACTTGATTTACTTTTGTGAATATAAGAGACAGGTACAAAGTGATTCTAGAACAGTAGTACAGAGCAATATAAACCAGTAGTTGACTCTACTGTATGGCAAAAGTATAGCCTTAAATATAATTTCTATTTTGAGTCATAAGGTGTTATTATGTACTATGACCTCTATACAAAGGTAATTTTTCTGGAAAATTATGTATGTGAAAAATTTCCAAACTTCCACTTGTAAGATAAATAAGTACTAAGGATGTAATGTACAACATGATAAATATGATTATCACTGTACGTTATATATGAAAGCTGTTAAGAGAGTAAATTGTAAGAGTTCTCATCACAAGAAAAATTTTTTTTCCTATTTCTTTAATTTTCTGCCTATATGAGATGATAGATGTTCACTAAACTTGTGATAATCACTTCATGATGTATATAAATCAAATCATTTTGCTGTATACCTTAAACGTATAGAGTGTTGTATGTCAATTATATCTCAATTAAATTGGAAGAAAAAAATTTTCCATTACTCCAGTGGCAAGGATTTCTACCCTTCTTTAAGCTTCCTTTCTTCAACTAAGTTAATGAAACGAAAGTTTATTCAGAATCTGCCTTATACAATATACTCAGGACGCAGGTAGCAGTTGACAACGCTGAGTAGGAAACTCACTTTCTACATACAGATCCAAAGTAAGATCTGCACTTAGTTTTAGCAGCCAGGTGGCTTCAACCAAAGAATGGCATATATAGTTTCTCTGTGCTGTCCATTCTGAAGTCAGTAGTCTTTATCAGATTAAACTATCACACTTTCCATCTTCCTTTTCCACCATCAGTTCTTCCCGAGGTAGAGTCTTGCTTATTTGGACATTCCTTCATGTTCCTTTTTTTTACTTAATGACCTCTCCAGGACACAGCCAGCTTTTCCAAACAGAAATGAGTGACTTAGAATAAATGATAAAGCTTAATAAGCTCACTTGTAAGATCCAATTATTTTCTTATTTTCCTATAGTGATTTTACTTAAATACAATTTTTATTGAGTGCTTTCTATGTGTGAAGATCTGGTCTAGTGGTTAGTAGTTCAATGAAGAATGATACACAGTCTCAGTGAGTTGATTTACCTCATAGTGAAACTTATCTTTAAGAAAACTGTGTCTAGAATTCAATATTGTAGAGTCATATAATAGACTCAAATAGTGTCTTGATAAAATCATATGCACTTCTATACTTCTAAGTAGAGCTTGGTTTAAAACTTTATAGTATACATAATTAAACATCAAATTTATTTTTCATATTTGATGTCTATTTGCTGATTTAGCTATGTTAAAGTACCATGATGTTTTATATTTTATTCTTTCCTGATAGAATTCATGGGGCCCTTTTTAAAAGTTCACTTTGGGAATGATTCACATGCAAAACTTGATGAAGCAGCATATTCTTTGCCATGTTTGACTTCTTAATTATAGAGAGAAATGTTCTGTATAACAACTCTGAACAGTTAGTATTAATGTGAGTATGGCTTTCCAAAGCAGTGTCTTCTGACAGGTTATCATTCATGTGGCTTGATTTGCATTACCAACAACTAAGAGGAATTGGAAGCCAAGAAAACAATGTATAATATATCATAAGTTTGATTTATAAAATTTTCACAGGCAAGGCTGTTTGCTGGACATCAAATTAGCAACATGGGCAAGATGTAATTTATACTTGCTTTCAGGCAATATAAAGACAAAATGATTAATTATTTATTAATGAAGTCTTAATTAATCTTCTGAAATGCTTTTGTGTAGATGAGAAGCAAGGGCTTCATCTTAAAAGGCAAAATATCAAGTAATTAGCAATACAAAAATTGTTCTCTGTTGCAGATTTAAATGTGCACCTAATGTCCTCAATCTCTATGCAATAATGCTAACACCTAATGCAATGATTATTTAATCTCCTTCACTGACAGAATTGATTTATAATTTAGTAGTAAGGGCATAACTTGTATAGCCTAATTATTTTTAAATAGTTCCTGGGCCTCCATTTGCTTTAAAAATACATCTATATTTACATATATGCAATTTTATATTAAGATTGCACACATATGTTTTAATTAGATGTCATGACAGTGGGTGAATTTTTGCTATCATTTCTGTCTCAGATAATGATATTTGTTATAGAAAAATGTCAGAATAAATAAGACTGATATGTGTCAATGGAGAAAAATTATCATAAATTAAATATAACTAAATATAACATATTTATAAAAACATGCATAACTTTCTTGATTTAATAAATAAATAGAATATTAAATATTAAAGTACTGAATGCTCCTTTAAAATGTGTCCTTTCAAAATATTCATTTTATAAGATCAGGTTCAGTTTATTCAGAGAAAATGTTGAGGACATTTTATAGACGAATAAATTATTTGAATAAACGTGCCCAAGGTGCAGGCTAAAAATGTGGCAGATTAAGACTTGCAACCAGTACGCCAAGTTCTCTTCATTCAAGCAGATAAAATATTGTTTCGCTAAGAGCCTTGTACAGTCAGGTCCTTTAGGTTTTCCAAGACTTTACCTCCTTTGTCTTAAAAAAACCAAGTAGCTTAGCTAGATATCTTTCAGGTCCATTTCATATTCTAAAAGTGTATCTTTGTGCTTATTTCTAAAGAAGTTGTTACTTTTTGGTTTCTCCATTCTTAAGGTGCTTATTTTTTTAAGGTGGGGAGAGATAACTCTTGAAGTAAATAAAAAATATAGTGAGACATTATGCAGTAATTTCAAATAAAGTTTAAAAAGGAAACATTGAAGTTATCTAGAATACCCAGAGGGAAACTTACGAAGCAGATGGAGTTTGCTCATGGCCTTGGAAAAAACAGAAGACTGTGGATAGATGAAAGGGAGAACAGAAAAAATTTTCCTTGCAGTGCTGATGATGGGCACAGTAAAAGTTGAGCAAAGATATGACAGGAAAACACAGCAGGCCTTACACTGAAGATGAAGAGTAGGTGCACCTCATGGCACTTGAGAATATGCTCAACTAAACTGACTCATTATATATTATACTATGAAAGTAACTTTTTCCCCACAAGTCCTCTTTGTGTGTGATTACAGTTAAGAGAAAGACGAGCTCATATTACAAAACTGGCATAGTTTTGGCTATTGAAATTAGCAATCATTATTTTATCTGTTTACTGTCCCCATCTCCCTTCCATTAGTGGCAGTCTCTTCTCAAAGTAAGAAAGTAAAAATTGAAGTTGTCAGATCAACTACCCTTTTCCACTTTAAATCAATGAAGTAAGAGGTTTTGATAGAAGAAAACAGAGGAATATTTCAAAGCAGCATCAGATTCATAGGGATACACAAGAATATGTGTATAAGAGAATACATAAAATAAGAATGTAAGCAATGATTGCAGTCAACTAAGTGCTTTAAACCTATTATTGCATTTAATTCTCACAACAATCCATTATCGGTACTATAAATATTCCTACTTTGCAAGACAGGGAAATAAGTTTTAAAGACTGACTTCCACAGTGAAAAGGGTTGATCCAAGAATGAAAACTAAGTAATCTTTCTCCTAAAACTGCATTTCATTAAGGTATAGTATTAATACTTCAAAGGAATAAAACATACAAAACCTTGTCCCTTCCACAAGTCCTATTGTGAGTATTTTTTAAAGAAAAATCACATAGAGTAAAATGTTCAGATATCTTAAATGTTCTACTCAACAAATTGTGACAAATATTCACATCCTTGTAGACAAAATTCCCAAAATGATATAGCCACTTCTGTCACCTCAATAAGTTCCCACATGCCTAGTATACATCATTTATTATTTGCATGATGGTAGGTTAGATTTACCTGTTCTCTTTTATTTATTTTTGAAGTATAGTTGATTTACATTATATTAGTTTCAGGTATACAACATAATGATTCAATTTTTTTATAGATTATATTCCATTTAAAGTTATTATAGTGCTTCCCTGGTGGCACAGTGGTTAAGAATCCACCTGCCAATGCAGGGGACATGGGTTCAAGCCCTGGACCGAGAAGATCCCACATGCTGCAGAGCAACGAAGCCCGGGCACCACAACTACTGAGCCTGCGCTCTAGAGCCTGCATGCCACAACTACTGAAGCCCGCGAGCCTACAGCCGGTGTTCTGCAACAAGAAGAAACCACCGCAATGAGAAGCCCATGCACCACAATGAAGAGTAGCCCCCGCTCGCCATAACTAGAGAAGCCTGCACACAGCAATGATGATGTGACGCAGCCAAAAATAATAAAAATAAAATAAAATAATAAAGTTATTATAAAATATTAGCTATATTCCCAGCACTGTGCAATATATCCTTGTAGCTTATTTATTTTATATATTAGTTTTATCTGTTCTTAAACTTCATACAAATTGTATTGTCAGTTTGTACACTTTTGTGCCTACTTTCTTTTATTCAATAAAATCTTGTATTTTTAAAAAATTTTTTGGCCATGCTATGTGGCCTATGGGATCCTAGTTCCCCAACCAGGGATCGAACTGTGCCCCCAACATTGGAAGCCTAGTCTTAACAACTGGACCACCAGGGAAGTCCCCAATAAAATGTTTTTGAGATTTATCCATGATGTTGTATGCAATAGTAGTTCATTTTTTTTTCTTAACTGAGTGGTATTTCATTGTTGGAATTTACCACAATTTTATGCAATTCCTTGATAATATTTACATTGTTTCTAGTTATTGCTATTAAAGTAAAGCTTCTATCATTGTACAAATCTATGTTAATACATATTTTTTCATTTATCTTGGATAAGCTCACAAAGACGTGAAAATAGTTGAGTCAGAGGGGTGGTGTATGTTGACCTTTATAAGAAACTGTCAAACAGATCCAAAGGTATTATCTCATTGCTTTAATTTGTATTTCCAGGATGACAAATGATGTTGCTCATCTTTTCAGGGAGTAAATGGCCATTATCATCTTCTTATGTGAAATTCAAGTCAAATTTTTTGCCCATGTTTTAAGAATTGTTTGTTTTACACATTATTATCAATTTGTGGTAGTTCTTTACATATCCTGGATATGGTCACTTTTTCAGATGGATTTATTGCAAATGCTTTTTCCCAATCTGTGGCTTGACTTTTTATTTTCTTGAGGTTGATAAGTAAAGGCAAGACTCAACTGGTTCAGCCAGTAAAGAAAAGAGATTTCAGACAATATATTACTTACATAGACAGTATAATCAAAGAAATCAAAGGTGCCACCACCCCAGGTCCCTTCTCCCACAAGACAACACCAAAACAAAATGGTCTGGATGACTAAAACATTAATGTGGGGCAACCTGCTGCTGAGGGGTGAGTCTGTGGACAGCTAAACAGTTCTATAATCTGCAGTTACACCCAAAGGGAGGTGAGGCAGAAAGCCTCATGCCTCACTAGAACCCAGAGGCAATGAAAGAAATTCTCATGCCAGTCTTTCATGAAAATAGAAAGGTAGTAGGAAATGGCCTTGTAGAATCTCATCACAGATCTCCATGTTTTCATTATTCTGGAGGGGAACAGGGCATTCTGACCAGACTTAAGTCAGCTGCAGTTAAACCTTGCCCACATGGCTTGTGTGGAGATATGCAAAGTCATCAGGCCACCATGGCAAAGACATTCCCCTACATAGATTCATTAACACTTTTTAAAATTTTGCTGAACTCAAATATATAATTTATTTTATTTTACTGTTAATGATTTTTATTGTATGCCCTTCAAGTTATACTATTTTAATTAATTAATTAATTATTTTTGGTCTTTGCATTGCCATATAAGTTTTAGAGCAGGTTATCAAAAAAAAAAAGAGAGAGACAGTTGATATTGTTAATTGGGATTGCATTGACTACATGGTTCAATTAATACCTAAAACATATTGTGTACCTCAATGAACATGGTATAAATTTTCAATCATTTAAATCTTCTTTAGATTATCTTTTCATACGTTTGTGAAAAATGAGTAGAGATAAAATTGATTTTGGTATATATTATGTGGCCATGATAATTCCCTTAATAAGCCTTGCAATTTTGTTATAGGTGCCTTTGTGTTTTCTTTATAAACAATGGTTCTATATGGACAATTTTTCTTTCTCCTTTGAAATATTAATTTATCTTATTTCATTTTTTGCATTTTTGTTCTTGACTAGGAGCTCCACTAAATGTTGTATATAAATGAAGAAAGCATATATAGAGCACTGAGGAATATCACTCTGTTCTTAGATTGTTGTTTCAAAAACTGGTATGGACTATTTTCAAAGTATTTTCTACACCTGTTGAAATTATATGTCTTTTCTATGATGAATTAAATTGGTTGATATCAGAGTTTTGAAAAGAGTCCACCTTCTTGTGATAAACTACATTTAGTGACAATTTACTGTCTTTTTCAAGATATTTGCAATGTATTTCTCCAATATTTTGCTAAGGATTATTCTACTTAAGTTCACAAATCATATTTGTCTGCATACCTTACTTCTGAAATGTGTTAGTGGGATTCAGTACTTTTCTTGAAGATGGCTGTTAATAGAGCCCAATAAAGCTGGCAAATTTCTGCCTCAGGGAAGCTGATATGGTAAAAACATTCTAAGAGCCAGTCAGCAGTATTAAGCATGGTAAAAGTTAGAAGGAGGGTGTGGGGGGATTAGTACATTAAATAATGGCCATCCAGGGCTTCCCTGGTGGCGCAGTGGTTGAGGGTCCACCTGCCAATGCGGGGGACGCGGGTTCGTGCCCCGGTCTGGGAGGATCCCACATGCCGCGGAGCAGCTGGGCCTGTGAGCCATGGCCTCTGAGCCTGCGCGTCCGGAGCCAGTGCTCTGCAGCGGGAGAGGCCACGGCCGTGAGAGGCCCACGTACCGCAAATAAAAATAAAATAAAAATAATAATAATAATAATAATGGCCATCCAAAGATACCAAGTTCTAATCACTGGAACTTGTAATGTTACATTATTTAGACAAAGAGTGAATAATATTTGATAAATTAACAGGTGTGATTAAATTAAGAATCTTAGATGAGAAAACTGTCTGGGATTATCCACGTGGGCCTTAAATGCTATCACAGAGAGGACCTTCAAGATGGCTGAGGAATAAGGCATGTAGATCACCTTCCTCCCCACAAATACATCAGAAATACAACTACATGTGGAACAACTCCTACAGAACATGTAGTGAATGCTGGCAGATGACCTCAGACTTCGTGAAAGGCAAGAAACTCCCCACATAGCTGGGTAGGGCAAAAGAAAAAAAAAAAAACAGAGAAAAGAATAGGGACAGGGCCTGCATATCTTGGAGGGAGCTGTGAAGGAGGAAACATTTCCACACACTAGGAAGTGCCTTCACTGGCAGAGACAGGGGGTGGCAATGGGGGAAGCTTCAGAGCCACGCAGGAGAGCACAGCAATAGGGGTTCAGAGGACAAAGTGGAGAGATTCCCGCACAGAGGATCGGTGCTGGCCAGCACTCACCAGCCTGAGAGGCTTGTCTGCTCACCCGTCGGGCCAGGTGTGGGCTGGGGGCTGAGGCTCGGGTTTTGGAGGTCAGATCCCACGGAGAGGACTGGGGTTGGCTGTGTGAACACTGCCTGAAGGAGGCTAGTGTGCCACAGCTAGCTGGGAGGGAGTCCATGAAAAATTCTGGACGTGCTTAAGAGGCAAGAGACCATTGCTTCAGGGTGTGTGAGGAGAGGGGATTCAGCGTACTGACTAAATGAGCTCCAGAGACGGGCACAAGCCATGGCTATCAGCACAGACACCAGAGACGGGCATGAGATGCTAAGGCTGCTGCTGCAGCCACCAGAAAATCTGTGTGCAAGCACAGGTCACTGTCCACAACTCCCCTCCTGGAAGCCTGTGCAGCCCGCCACTGCCAGGGTCCCGTGATCCAGGGAAAACTTCCCCGGGAGAAAACACGGCACATCCCAGACTGCTGCAATGTCACACCGGCCTCTGCCACCACAGGCTCGGGCCGCATTCTGTAACCCTTCCTCCCCCAAGCCTGAGTGAGCAAGAGCCCCCTAATCAGCTGCTATTTTAACCCTGTTCTGTCTGAGCGAAGAACAGACACCCTCAGGTGACCTACATGCAGAGGCAGGGCCAAATCCAAAGCTGAACCCCAGGAGCTGTGTGAACAGAGAAAGGGAAATTTCTCCCAGAAGCCTCAGGAGCAGTGGATTAAATCTCCACAATCAACTTCATGAACTCATCACCTCTAGAATATCTGAATAGACAACGAATTGCGGTGGACTTTGGGAGCAACTGTAGACTTGCGGCTTGCTTTCTGCATCTAATTTGTTTCTGGTGTTATGTTTACCTTATTTTAGTATTTAGAGTTCATTATCACTGGTAGATTTCTTTATTGATTTGGTTGCTCTCTTCCTTGTTTTATATATATATATATTTTTTTTTTTTCCTTTTTCTCTTTTTGTGAGTGTGTATGTGTATGCTTATTTGTGTGATTTTGTCTGTGTAGCTTTGCTTTTACCATTTGTCCTAGGGTTTGGTCAGCCCGTTTTTTGTTTTTATTTAGTATAGTTTTTAGCACTTGATATCATTGGTGGATTTGTTTTTTGGTTTGGTTACTCTCTTCTTTCTTTTATTTATTTTTTCTTTTATATTACTTTTTAATTTTTCATCTTTAATAATTTTTTATTTTAATAACATTATTTTCTTTTTTCTTTCATTTTTTCTCCCTTTTCTTTTGAGCTGTGTGGTAGACAGGGTCTTTGTGCTCTGACTGGGTGTCAGGCCTGTGCCTCTGAGGTGGGAGAGCCGAGTTCAGGACATTGATCTGCCAGAGCCCTCCTGGCCCCATGTAATATCAAACAGTGAAAGCTCTCACAGAGATTTCCATCTCAACGCTAAGACTCAGCTCCACTCAACGACCAGCAAGCTACAGTGCTGGACACCCTATGCCAAACAACTAGCAAGACAGAAACACAAACCCACCCATTAGCAGAGAGGCTGCCTAAAATCATAATAAGGTCACTGGCACCACAAAACACACCACTGGACACAGTCTAGCCCACCAGAAAGACAAGATCCAGCCTCATTCACCAAAACACAGGCACCAGTCCCCTCCACCAGGAAGCCTACACAACACACTAAAGCAACCTTAGCCACTGTGGGCACACACCAAAAACAAAGGGAACTACAAATCTACAGCCTGCGAAAAGGAGACCCCAAACACAGTAACTTAAACAAAATGAGAAGACAGAGAAACACACAGCAGATGAAGGAGCAAGGCAAAAACCCACCAGACCAATCAAATGAAGAGGAAATAGGCAGTGTACCTGAAAAAGAATTCAAAGTAATGATAGTAAAGATGATCCAAAATCTTCGAAAAAGAATGGAGAAAATACAAGAATGTTTAACAAGGACCTAGAAGAACTAGGTCAAACAAACAATGATGAACAACACAATAAATGAAATTAAAAATTCTCTAGAAGGAATCAATAAAAGAATAAGTGAGGCAGAAAAACGGATATGTGACCTGGAAGATAAAATAGTGGAAATAACTACTGCAGAGAAGAATAAAGAGAAAAGAATGAAAAGAATTGAGGACAGTCTCAGAGGCCTCTAGAAAAATATTAAACACACCAATATTCAAATTATAGGGGTCTCAGAAGAAGAAGAGAAAAGGAAAGTGTCTGAGAAAATATTTGAAGAGATTATAGTTGAAAACTTCCCTAATATGGGAAAGGAAATAGTCAATCAAGTCCAGGAAGCGCAGAGAATTCCATACAGGATAAATCCAAGTAGAAACACTCCATGACACATATTAATCAAACTATCAAAATTAAATACAAAGAAAATATTTTAAAAGCAACAAGGGAAAAACAACAAAAAACATACAAGGGAATCCCCATAAGGTTAACAGCTGAGCTTTCAACAGAAACTCTGCAAGCCAGAAGGAGGTGGCAGGATATATTTAAAGTGATGAAAGGGAAAAAACTACAACGAAGATTACTCTACCCAGGAAGGATATCTTTCAGAATTGACAGAGAAATTAAAACCTTTACAGACAAGCAAAAGCTAAGAGAATTCAGCACCACTAAACCAGCTTTACAACAAATGCTAATGGAACATCTCTAGGCAGGGAACACAAGAGAAGGAAAAGACCTACAAAAACAAACCCAAACCAATTAAGGAAATGGTAAAAGGAACATACATATCTATAACTACCTTAAATGTAAATAGATTAAATGCTCCACCCAAAAGAAATAGACTGGCTGAATGGATACAAAAACAAGACTCATATATATGCTTTCTACAAGGGCTCAACTTCAGATCTAGGGACACATACAGACAGAAGTGAGGGGATGGAATAAGATAGTCCATGCAAATGGAAATCAAAAGAAAGCTGGAGTAGCAATTCTCATATCAGACAAAATAGACTTTAAAATAAAGACTATTACAAGAGACAGAGAAGGACACTACATAATGATCAAGGGATCAATCCAAGAAGAAGATATAACAATTGTAAATATGTATGCACCCAACATAAGAGCACCTCAATACATAAGGCAAATGCTAAAGACATAACAGGGGAAACCAACAGTAACACAATCATAGTAGGGGACTTTAATAACCCACTTACACCAATGGACTGATCATCCAAATTGAAAATAAATAAGGAAACACAAGCTTTAAATGATATATTAAACAAGAGGGACTTAATTGATATTTATAGGACATTCCATCCAAAAAAACAGAATACAATTTCTTCTCAAGTGCTCATGGAATATTCTCCAGGATAGATCATATCCTGGGTCACAAATCAAGCCTTAGTAAATTTAAGAAAATTGAAATCATGTCAAGTATCTTTTCTGACCACAAAGCTATGAGACTAGGTATCAATTACAGGAAAAAAATCTGTAAAAACTACAAATGCATGGAGGCTAAACAATACACTGCTTAATACCCAAGAGATCAATGAAGAAATCAAAGAGAAAATCAAAAAATACCTATAAACAAATGACAATGAAAATACGACAACCCAAAACCTATGGGATACAGCAAAAGCAGTTCAAAGGGGGAAGTTTATAGCAATACAATCCTACCTCAAGAAACAAGAAACATCTCAAATAAACAACCTAAACTTACACTTAAAGGAATTAGAGAAAGAAGAACAAAAAAACCCCAAAGTTAGCAGAAGGAAAGAAATCATACAGATCAGATCAGGAAAAAAAAGAAATGAAGAAAATAGTAGCAAAGATCAATAAAACTAAGACCTGGTTTCTTGAGAAGATAAACAGACCTGATAAACCATTAGCCTGACTCATCAAGAAAAAAGTGGAGAAGACTCAGTTCAATAGAATTAGAAATCAAAAAGGAGAATAACAACTGACACTGCAGGAGAACAAAGGATCATGAGAGATTACTATAAGCAACTATATTTCAATAAAATGTACAACCTGGAAGAAATGGATAAATTCTTAGAAAAGCACAACCTTCCAAGACTGAACCAGGAAGAAATAGAAAATATAAACAGACCAATCACAAGCACTGAAATTGAAACTGTGATTAAAAATCTTCCAACAATCAAAATGCCAGGACCAGGTGGCTTCACAAGCGAATTCTACCAAACATTTAGAGAAGAGCTAACACCTACACTTCTCAAACTCTTCCAAAATAAAACAGAGGGAGGAACATTCCCAAACTCATTTTACGAGGCCACCATCACCCTGATACCAAAACCAGACAAAGATGTCACAAAGAAAGAAAACTACAGGCCAATATCACTGACGAACATAGATGCAAAAATCCTCAACAAAATAGTAGCAAACAGAATCTAACAGCACGTTAAAAGTATCATACACGATGATCAAGTGGTGTTTATCCCAGGAATGCAAGGGTTCTTCAATATATGGAAATCAATCAATGTGATAAAACATATTAACAAATTGAAGGAGAAAATCCATATGATCATTTCAGTAGATGCAGAAAAAGCTTTCGACAAAATTCAACTACCATTTATAATAAAAACCCTCCAGAAAGTAGGCATAGAGGGAACTTACCTCAACATAATAAAGGCCCTATATGACAAACCCATAGCCAACATTGTTCTCAGTGGTGAAAAATCACCATTTCCTCTAAGATCAGGAACAAGACAAAGTTGTCCACTCTCACCACTAGTATTCAACATAGTTTTGGAAGTTTTAGCCACAGCAATCAGAGAAGAAAAAGAAATAAAGGAATCCAAATCTGATAAGAAGAAGTAAAGCTGTCACTGTTTGCAGATGACATGGTACTATACATATAGAATCCTAAAGATGCTACCAGAAAACTACTAGAGCTAATCAATGAATTTGGTAAAGTAGCAGGGTACAAAATTAATGCACAGAAATCGCTTGCATGCCTATACATTAATGATGAAAAATCTGAAAGAGAAATTAAGAAAACACTTCCATTTACTGCTGCAACAAAAAGAATTAAATACTGAGAAATAAACCTACCTAAGGAGACAAAAACTTGTATGCAGAAAACTATAAGACACCAATGGAAGAAATTAAAGATGATACAAACTGATGGAGAGATATACCAAGTTCTTGGATAGGAAGAATCAACACTGCGAAAATGACTATACAATCCAAAGCATTCTACAGATTCAATACAATCCTTATCAAACTACCAATCACATTTTTCACAGAACTAGAACAAAAAATTTCACAATTTGTATGGAAACACAAAAGACCCTGAATAGCCAAAGCAATCTTGAGAAAGAAAAACAGAGCTGGAGGAATCAGGCTCCTGGACTTCAGACTATACTACAAAGCTACAGTAATCAAGACCGTATGGTACTGGCAAAAAAAACCAGAAATATAGATCCATGGGACAGGACAGTGAGCCCAGAAATAAACCCACACACATATGGTCACCTTATTTTTGATAAAGGAGGCAAGAATATACAATGGAGAAAACGCAACCTCTTCAGTAAGTGGTGCTGGGAAAACTGGACAGCTACCTGTAAAAGAATGAAATTAGAACACGCCCTAACATCATACACAAAAATAAACTCTGAATGAATCAAAGACCTAAATATAAGGCCAGATACTATAAAACTCTTAGAGGAAAACATATGCAGAACACTCTATGACATAAGTCACAAAAAGATCCTTTTTGACATACCTCCTAGAGAAATGGAAATAAAAACAAAAAAAAACAAATGGGACTCAATGAAACTTAAAAGCTTTTGCACAGCAAAGGAAACCATAAACAAGGCCAAAAGACAACCCTCATAATGGGAGATAATATTTGCAAATGAAACAACGGACAAAGGATTAATCTCCAAAATATACAAGCAGCTCATGCAACTCAATGTCAAAAAGCAAACAATCCAATCCAAAAATGGGCAGAAGTCCTAAATAGACATTTCTCCAAAGAACATATACAGATTGCCCAGAAACACATGAAAGGATGCTCAACATCACTAATCATTAGAGAAATGCAAATCATAACTACAATGAGGTATCACCTCACACCAGTCAGAATGGCTATCATCAAAATATCTACAAACTATAAATGCTGGAGAGGGTATGGAGAAAAGGGATCCCTCTTGCACTGTTGGTGGGAATGTAAATTGATACAAACACTATTGAGAACAGTATGGAGGTTCCTTAAAAAACTAAAAATAGCACTATCATATGACCCAGCAATCCAACTGCTGGGCATATACCCTGATCAAACCATAATTCAAAAAGAGTCATGTACCACAATGTTCATTGCAGCTCTATTTACAATAGCCAGGACATGGAAGCAACCTAAGTGTCCATCAACAGATGAATGGATAAAGAAGATGTGGAACATATATACAATGTAATATTATTCAGTCATAAAAAGAAACGAAAGTGAGTTATTTGTAGTGAGGTGGATGGATCTAGAAGACTGTCATACAGAGTGAAGTAAGTCAGAAAGAGAAAAACAAATACCATATGCTAACACATATATATGGAATTTAAGTAAAAAAAAATGATTCTGAAGAACATAGGTTCAGGACAGGAATAAAGATGCAGATGTAGAGAATGGACTTGAGGACATGGGGAGGGAAAAGTGTAAGCTGGGATAAAGTGAGAATGGCATGGACATATATATACTACCAAATGTAAAACAGATAGCTAGTGGGAAGCAGCTGAATAGCACAGGGAGAACAGCTGGGTGCTTTGTGACCACCTAGAGGGGTGGGGTAGGGAGGGTGGGAGGGAGACGCAAGAGGGAGGTGATATGGTTATATATATATATATATATATATATATATATGTATAGCTGATTCACTTTGTTATACAGCAGAAACTAACACAACACTGTAAAGCAATTATACTCTAATAAAGATGTTAAAAAAAAGAAAATAAGTAAACCCCGCTCCCCCACCGAAAAATATTTCCAAGGAAAAATTACTGTCACCTCTATTACCATAGATTAGATTTACCTGTTCTTGAACTTAATACAAGTAGAATTACGCATAGTATGCATTCTTTTATATCTGGCTTTTAGCTGGCAGTTGTTTCTGAGATCCATTTATATCAATTCAGGAATCGTAATTTCTTCCCTTTTTTTGCTGATTAGTATCCCATTCTACAGCTGTACCCCAGGTTTGTCATTCATTGCTGGACACCTGGGTCGTTTCCAGTTTTGGATTATTATGAATAAAGAAAATGCTATCAAAAGTGTCCTTGAGAGAAAGGAAAAGGGAGATGAGACACATAGAGGAAAATGTGATGTGAAGATCAGGCAGATATTAAAGTCATGTGGCCACAAGCTAAGGAAAAACCAGGAATGCCTTGACCCACCGAAAGCTAGAAAATGCAAGGAACAGATTCTCCCCTAGAACCTTCAGAGGGAGCCCAGCCCTGCTGAAACCTTGATTTCAGATTTTGGGACCCCAGAACTCTTAGAGAATAGATTTCCCTTGTTTGACCCCAGCAAATGTGTGGTAATTCATTATGGCTGCCCCAGAATACTGATATGGGGGAAGAGTAGCATAGTAAATAAGAGCATAACATTATTGAGAATTTAAAAGAGATAATCCATGTAGACTGATTAAAATAACACTTACTCATCAAGTGCCCATAGTTAAGTATATTTGTGATGTAAAGAAACCCTGCACCTTAAGGAGACAGCGCACTTTGATTGCTGGGACACATACAGCTTCATGCATGATGGATGCTCTTGAGCAGATTTCTGTGGTACTGTAAACTTCAGTCATCAAGACATATTCCTATGATGTATTGGACCATAACCTGGACGTTTAAATTGCCCAGGAAATATCTGTCATCACCTCAGCAACAAGAGAAGGATTGTGCTGGGTGATATTTGATGCAGGTGAACTCAGCTCTCTAAAGACCTTCAGGTGGGAGGCATTTCCTTCCAAAGACATGTCTGGGTTCCTGTACTGTCCATGAAAATAGCAATTAGTGAGGATAAGGGAGGGATTATTTAAAATCTCATTCGGCCCACTAGCACACAATCCAAGGGCAATTCTCTCCTGCCCACACCTTCCCCACTCCAACCTCAAGGACATTTAGAAATAACTGGAAACATTTTCGACTGTCATGACTATTGAAGCAGAGGTCCTGGCATCTAGTGTGTAGATGACAAGGGTGCTAATAAACACTGTACAATAAACAGCATCCCACAACAAAAATAATTACTGATCATAAATGTCAGTTGTGCCAAGGTTGATAAACTCTGATATAACCTAATAAATAGTTTGTTTATTTATTTACTTTTCTGTTTTTGGCCCTCTACCACTAGAATATGAAATCCATGAAGGCACGGATGTTTTATTTTTGTGTTCTGCTCTGTTCCTAGGAACTACAATTACGAAGCTGAGAGCTCAACAATGTTATTTTAATGACTGGATTAGTATTCTATGAACTAGGGTAAAGATATTTAAAATATTTGGAGAGATCTCCTAGTGAAATAAACACCATTTTATCAATCATGTTTGTTGCGTTTTTTTGTAACATACATTTCACCAATATTTAAATACATATATTGCATGAGTAAGCTTTCTCATGGGTCCTAAGTATTTCTGTAGTTCATACTATTTGGGTTATTTTTTTTTTCATAATTGAAGTATAGTTGAGTTACAATAATATTAGTTTCAAGTGTACAACATACTGATTCAATATATTTACAGATTATATTCCATTTAAAGTTATTAATGGCCATATTTCCTTGTGCTGTAATTTATCCCTGTTGCTTGCTTATCTATTATATTTTATACATAGTAGTTTGTATCCCTTAATCCCATATCCCTATTTTGTCCCTCCCACTCCCCTCTCCCCACTGGTAACAACTAGTTTGTTCTCTTTATCTGTGTGTGTTTTTGTCTTGTTACATACATTTTTTTTTTATTTTTTAGATTCCACATATAAATGTTAACACAGAGTATTTGTCTTTGCCTGACTTATTTCACTAAGCATAATACTCTCTAGGTCCATCCCATGTTATTGCAAATGGCAGAATTTCATTCTCTTTTATGGCTAAAATGCCATTGCGTGTTTTTTATATATATATATTAAAAACATGGTGTATATATATATATATATATATATATATATATATATATATGCAACATCTTTATCCATTCATCTGTATCTGTTTACACTTAGGTTGCCACCATATCTTGGCTATTGTAAGTAATGCTGCTATGAACATTGGGGTGTATGTATCTCTTCAAATTAGTGTTTTCATTTTCTTTGTATGTATACCCAGGAGTGGAATTGCTAGATCATATGATAGTTCTATTTTTAGTTTTTTTCCACACTTTTCCACAGTGGCTGCACCAATGTACATTCCTAGAATTCTTACTATTTTGAAGAAAAAAATAAATATATTAATATGGAAGTTTATATGAAACCCAACTATACAAATAACTTTATATTTTCATAATTGAGATATGTAAGTCATTAAAATTTTGAAACACAGCTCAGTAATGTCAGATCCCTGAAACATTTTAACAAATGTATAATATTTGGAAGAGCTGAATAAATTGCTTTACTATACTCACTGAAGAGAGATTTTTTTCTCTAAAGTGCTTCTGTATGTCTTATCACATTAAAATCTTTTTATTAAAGGAGATTCCATAAATAAGAAATTATTATTTGTCTTTGGTGATTAAACAAATTGTCAATTTTGAAATGGTATGACTTAATAGCTATGATTATTATCACTAGTAATTTATTACTTCTGTGCTTGCTTGAAATTAATCAAATATATAAAACAACATATCAGGTAATTCTTACCTTTGTGAGGACCTGATCACATTTCTTAATCTCATCGTATTTCAGAATCCTTACTTGTAAAATGAGAATAGCAGCACTTTTATGTGTGGAAATTTTGATGATGAATGGATCAATAAAACACACAAAAGGTTGAAATAGGTCCTGTCATATTGCATGAGCTGTAAAGATTTTAGTTCAGGTAGACATTTGGACATGGAACTTTATATTTTATACATTTGAATTTATTTGCCTTCTTCTTTACTCCCCTTTCCTCCTTCTGTCTCTTTTGTAAGTGCAATGAGAAGCATTAACACACATAAACATCCTGGTCTGGTTTGGTTCTAACATAGGTGATTCATACAAACTAAGGTAAGAGAATGATCTTCTGTCAAGACAATTCCTAAAAATAAGAATACAGAGATATATTTCTGATTACTTCAATTTTCTTAGAAATTATAATAATATTATTTTACTGCCCTATTACGACCTCCTATATTTAAAAGACAGAGATTAAAATCCAGTGTTTCTTCTCAAGGTTTTCCCATATGTTTCTTAATGTGAAGTCACATCACTAGAACTAGGAGTGAACTAAATCACAGAGTAAATACTGGATAAATATCCTGGTCCTGACAGGATATTTTAGATACATATGAAGGGTTGATCTTGTTCCATAGTAGCAGCTTGACATATCTAATAAAATGGAATTTATCTGTAATTGTGGAGTTCCTCCACACATTTAAAAAAAAAACTATAGGTATGACGGGAGACACAGTCTTATTGAAGCTATGAACACAACTATATTTCAATGAGGAATGAAATGAACCAGTAAAGAGATGTCAAATATTTGCTCTATTTATGTATATAACAAAGCCATAGGTTTTACACAATAATTTTAGACCCTGACAGAGACACAACCTAAAAATATGTTTAATTGTTTTCAAATGTGGAGTGGTTAAAAATAGTGAAATTTAACACAATGTCTTTTTCTCAAGGTGGCTGTGATTTTTTTAAGCTTGATCTGAGGAGTAAAACACCCCTATGAATTCCAATTATTACCTGCATTGTGCTTCAGTTCTCCTGAGAGACATTTGCTTGTGTTAGCAATTTTTCACTTTAAAGCTTGTTACATGATAATTTCCTTTTTAATGATCCCATCTAAGGAAACCTATGTACTTCTTTGATTCTGATGGGCTAAGACCCAGATATATATATATATATATATATATATATATATATATATATATATATATATATATACATATATATTTTGCGGTACGCGGGCCTCTCACTGTTGTGGCCTCTCCCGTTGCGGAGCACAGGCTCCGGACGCGCAGGCTCAGCGGCCATGGCTCACAGGCCTAGCCGCTCCGCGGCACATGGGATCTTCCCGGACCGGGGCACGAACCCATGTCCCCTGCATCGGCAGGCGGACTCTCAACCACTGCGCCACCAAAGAAGCCCTTAATGTGCATTTTAAAAATATTAGAGCTAACATTTCCTCCCTTTGTGAATCTAAAAATAATCTAAAATATGCTTTTTTTGTTTACATTTGCTTTTATTATATAGTAGGCATCTGTCACTTTTTGGAAAGTTTTTATGAACATTACATCCTAATTTTAAAGACATATGTAATTCAATGAGCATTGAAGTGAATTTACTTTAATCTTATATAGTTAATTCTCCACCTAGCAGTCACAGACATCCTTTCAAAAACATAAGTCATCCTATCATTCACTTGTTAAATTCCTTTAGTGGCTTAAAAAAGTGTGAATAAATTCCTAGCATGGTTTTCAAAGATAAAGGTTATATGTCCTCACTCAATCTCGATGACCACTCTACTCTAACCATTCTGACTTCCCTCCAGCCACTTCAACACGTATGCTGTTCTTCAATCAAAGGAGCCTATGCCACCCAGGAGCCTTAACATGCTAGACTTTTTGTTGTTTTCTATTGGCTATTTCTCCCATTTAGACATTAGTTCCATGAGGACATGAATCTCTGTGTCTAGAAACTAAATATTTGTTTAATACATGAATGAACAAATTTGTTGAGTGTTTAACTATGGGTCAGACACTCTATCAGAAGCTGAGGATACTGATATGAATAAAGCATATACCTACTCTCAAGGCATATGAGCAAATAATTTTCAGACAAAACAAGTGGTATAAAAATTCTTTAGGGCTGATACCACAGAATTATGACATTGTGTTCAATTGAAGTGCTGCAGCTCCATCATATGCTATCTGCATGCTTTGGGGCAAGTTATTTCACTCTTAATACTTTAGTGACACCTCTACAAATTGGAATTAATAATATCACCTACCATATGTTTATTTTGAGGACTAAATAAACCTAGAAAGCATTCAATAAATGTCTGTTATTTTATTATAATTATTACTTTTATATTTCTTTTCTACTTTTTCCAACTAAACCTCAATTTAAGCCCTTAGTCAAGGTGATTAAAAAAACTGTAATCTCCTCTGTCACGCATGTAAGTCATCTGCTTCCTATCTCTAAAGATGATTTTCCCCGGTGACTCATAAAATGCAGAAATAACAGAAAAAAATAAAAGCTTGATAAAAGGAGAATAAGGACGTAAAAGTAAATAGAAAAGGACCTTAACAGACACCTCACTAAAGAAGATATACAGATGAGAAATAAACATATGAATATATGCTCCACGTCACATGTCAGCAGGGTAATGCAACTTAAAACAACCATAAGATAATACTAGACACCTATTAGAATGGACAAAATCTCAGGCACTGACAACATCAAATGTCTAAAGATGCGGAGCGACAGAACACCTACTGAACGCTGGCAGAAGACCTCAGACCTCCCAAAAGGCAAGAAACCCCCCCACGTACCTGGGTAGGGCAAAAGAAAAAAGAATAAACAGAGACAAAAGGATACGGACGGGACCTGCACCAGTGGGAGGGAACTGTAAAGGAGGTTCCTACACACTAGGAATCCCCTTCGCGGGCGGAGACTGCGGATGGCACAGGGGGAAAGCTTCGGAGCCGCGGAGGAAAGCACAGCAACAGGGGTGCGGGGGGCAAAGCGGAGAGATTCCTGCACAGAGGATCGGTGCCGACAGGCACTCACCAAGCCGAGAGGCTTGTCGGCTCCCCCGCCAGGGCGGGCAGGGCTGGGAGCTGAGGCTCCGGCTTCGAGCGGAGCGCTGGGGGAGGACTGGGGTTGGCTGCGTGAACACAGCCTGAAGGGGTTAGTGTGCCACGGATAGCCGGGAGGGAGTCCAGGGAAAAGTCTGGACCTGCCGAAGAGACAAGAGACTTTTTCTTACCTCTTTGTTTCCTGGTGCGCGAGGAGAGGGGATTAAGAGCACTGCTTAAAGGAGCTCCAGAGACTGGCGCGAGCTGCGGCTAAAAGCGCGGACCCCAGAGACGGGCATGAGACGCTAAGGCTGCTGCCGCCGCCACCAAGAAGCCTGTGTGCGAGCACAGGTCACTATCCACAGCCCCCTTCCGGGGAGGCTGTGCAGCCCGCCGCTACCAGGGTCCTGAAACCCAGGGACAACTTCCCCTGGAAAACGCACGGCACGCCTCACGCTGGTGCAACGTCATGGCGGCCTCTGACGCCGCAGGCTCTTCCCGCACTCCGTGCCCCTCCCTCCCTGCGGCCTGAGTGAGCCAGAGAGCCCGAATCAGCTGCTCCTTTAACCCCGTCCTGTCTGAGCGAAGAACAGACGCCTTCCGGCGACACGCAGAGGCGGGGCCAAATCCAAAGCTGAGCCCCTGGGAGCTGTGAGAACGAAGAAGAGAAAGGGAAATCTCTCCTAGCAGCCTCAGAAGCAGCTGATTAAAGCTCCACAATCAACTTGCTGTACCTGCATCTGTGGAATATCTGAATAGAAAACGAATCATCCCAAATTGAGGAGGTGGACTTTGACAGCAAGATTTATGATTTTTTCCCCTTTTCCTCTTTTTGTGAGTGTGTATGTGTATGCTTCTGTATGAGATTTTGTCTGTATAGCTTTGCTTCCACCATTTGTCCTAGGGCTCTATACGTCCGTTTTTTTTTTTTTTCTCTTAATAATTATTTTTTTTAATAACTTTATAATATTTTATCTTTATTTTATTTTTCTTTATCTTCTTTCTTTCTTTTTTCCCTTCCTCCCCTCCTTCCTTCCTTCCTTCCTCCCTCCCTCCCTCACTCCCTTTCTTTCTTTCTTGCTACTTCTACTTATTCTTTCTTTCTACTTTTTCTCACTTTTATTCTGAGCCGTGTGGATGAAAGGCTCTTGGTGCTGCAGCCAGGAGTCACTGCTGTGCCTCTGAGGTGCGAGAGCCAACTTCAGGACACTTGTCCACAAGAGACCTCCCAGCTCCACATAATATCAAACGGCGAAAATCTCCCAGAGATCTCCAACTCAACACCAACACCCAGCTTCACTCAACGACCAGCAAGCTACAGTGCTGAAGATCCTACGCCACACAACTAGCAGGACAGGAACACAACCCCACCCATTAGCAGAGAGGCTGCCTAAAATCATAATAAGTCCACAGACACCCCAAAACACACCACTAGACGTGGACCTGCCCACCAGAAAGACAAGATCCAGCCTCATCCACCAGAACACAGGCACTCGTCCCCTCCACCTGGAAACCTACACAAGCCACTGAACCAACCTTAGCCACTGGGGACAGACACCAAAAACAACGGGAACTACGAACCTGCAGCCTGCAAAAAGGAGACCCCAAACACAGTAAGATAAGCAAAATGAGAAGACAGAAAAACACACAGCAGATGAAGGAGCGAGATAAAAACCCACCAGACCTAACAAATGAAGAGGAAATAGGAAGTCTACCTGAAAAATAATTCAGAATAATGATAGTAAAGATGATCCAAAATCTTGGAAACAGAATAGACAAAATGCAAGAAACATTTAACAAGGAACTAGAAGAACTAAAGATGAAACAAACAATGATGAACAACACAATAAGTGAAATTAAAAATACTCTAGATGGGATCAATAGCAGAATAACTGAGGCAGAAGAACAGATAAGTGACCTGGAAGATAAAATAGTGGAAATAACTACTGCAGAGCAGAATAAAGAAAAAAGAATGAAAAGAACTGAGGACAGTCTCAGAGACCTCTGGGACAACATTAAACACACCAACATTCGAATTATAGGGGTTCCAGAGAAGAAGAGAAAAAGAAAGGGACTCAGAAAATATTTGAAGAGATTATAGTCGAAAACATCCCTAATATGGGAAAGGAAATAGTTATTCAAGTCCAGGAAGCACAGAGAGTCCCAGACAAGATAAATCCAAGGAGAAACATGCCAAGACACATATTCATCAAACTGTCAAAAATTAAATACAAAGAAAACATATTAAAAGCAGCAAGGGAAAAGCAACAAATAACACACAAGGGAATCCCCATAAGGTTAACAGCTGAGCTTTCAGCAGAATCTCTGCAAGCCAGAAGGGACTGGCCGGACATATTTAAAGTGATGAAGGAGAAAAACCTGCAACCAAGATTACTCTACCAGCAAGGATCTCATTCAGAGTTGATGGATAAATTAAACCTTTACAGACAAACAAACGCTGAGAAAGTTCAGCACCACCAAACCAGCTCTACAACAACTGCTAAAGGAATTTCTCTAGGCAAGAAACACAAGAGAAGGAAAAGACCTACAATAACGAACCCAAAACAATTAAGAAAATGGGAATAGGAACATACATATCTATAATTACCATAAATGTAAATGGACTAAATGCTCCCACCCAAAGACACAGATTGGCTGAATGGATGCAAAACCAAGACCCATATATTTGCTGTCTACAAGAGAACCACTTCAGACCTAGAGACACATACAGACTGAAAGTGAGAAGATGGAAAAAGATATTTCATGCAAATGGAAACCAAAAGAAAGCTGGAGTAGCAATTCTCATATCAACAAAATAGACTTCAAAATAAAGACTATTAGAAGAGACAAAGAAGAACACTACATAATGATCAAGGGATCGAGCCAAGAAGAATATATAACAATTGTAAGTATTTATGCACCCAGCATAGGAGCACCTCAATACATAAGGCAAATACTAACAGCCATAAAAGGGGAAATAGACACTAACACAATAATAGTATGGGACTCTAACACCCCACTTTCACCAATGGACAGATCATCCAAAATGAAAATAAATAAGGAAACACAAGCTTTAAATGATACATTAAACAAGATGGATTTAATTGATATTTATAGGACATTCCATCCAAAAACAACAGAATACACATTCTTCTCTAGTGCTCATGGAACATTCTCTAGAATAGATCATATCTTGGGTCACAAATCAAGCCATGGTAAATTTAAGAAAATTGAAATTGTATCAAGTATCTTTTCCAACCACAATGCTATGAGACTACATATCAATTACAGGAAAAGATCTGTAAAAAATACAAACACATGGAGCCTAAACAATACACTACTATATAACGAAGTGATCACTGAAGAAATCAAAGAGGAAATTAAAAAATACCTAGAAACAAATGACAATGGAGACACGATGACCCAAAATCTATGGGATACAGCAAAAGCAGTTCTAAGAGGGAAGTTTATAGCAATATAATCCTACCTTAAGGAACAGGAAACATCTCGAATAAACAACCTAACCTTGCACCTAAAGCAATTAGTGAAAGACGAACAAAAAATCCCCAAAGTTAGCAGAAGGAAAGAAACCATAAAAATCAGATCAGAAATAAATGAAAAAGAAATGAAGGAAACAATAGCTAAGATCAATAAAACTAAAAGCTGGTTCTTTGAGAAGATAAACAAAATTGATAAACCATTAGCCAGACTCATCAAGAAAAAAAGGGAGAAGACTGAAATCAGTAGAATTAGAAATGAAAAAGGAGAAGTAACAACTGACACTACAGAAATACAAAAGATCATGAGAGATTACTACAAGCAACTCTATGCCAATAAAATGGACAACCTGGAACAAATGGACAAATTCTTAGAAATGCACAACTTGCCAAGACTGAATCAGGAAGAAATAGAAAATATGAACAGACCAATCACAAGCACTGAAATTGAAACTGTGATTAAAAATCTTCCAACAAAAAAAAGCCCAGGACCAGATGGCTTCACAGGCGAATTCTATCAAACATTTAGAGAAGAGCTAACACCTATCCTTCTCAAACTCTTCCAAAACATAGCAGAGGGAGGAACACTCCCAAACTCATTCTATGAAGACACCATCACCCTGATATGAAAACCAGACAAAGATGTCACAAAGAAAGCAAACTACAGGCCAATGTCACTGATGAACATCGATGCAAAAATCCTCAAGAAAATACTAGTATACAGAATCCAACAGCACATTAAAAGGATCATACACCATGATCAAGTGGGGTTTATTCCAGGAATGCAAGGATTCTTCAATATACGCAAATCAATCAACGTGATACACCATATTAACAAATTGAAGGGAAAAACCATACGATCATCTCAATAGATGCAGAGAAAGCTTTCAACAAAATTCAACACCCATTTATGATAAAAAACCCTGCAGAAAGTAGGCATAGAGGGAACTTTCCTCAACATAATAAAGGCCATATATGAAAAACCCACAGCCAACATCCTCAATGGTGAAAAACTGAAAGTATTTCCACTAAGATCAGGAACAAGACAAGGTTGCCCACTCTCACCACTCTTATTCAACATAGTTCTGGAAGTTTTAGCGACAGCAATCAGAGAAGAAAAAGAAATAAAAGGAATCCAAATCAGAAAAGAAGAAGTAAAGCTGTCACTGTTTGCAGATGACACAATACTATACATAGAGAATGCTAAAGATGCTACCAGCAAACTACGAGAGCTAATCAATGAATTTGGTAAAGTAGCAGGATACAAAATTAATGCACAGAAATCTCTGGCATTCCTATACACTAATGATGAAAAATCTGAAAGTGAAATCAAGAAAACACTCCCATTTACCATTGCAACAAAAAGAATAAAATATCTAGGAATAAACCTACCTAAGGAGACAAAAGACCTGTATGCAGAAAATTATAAGACACTGATGAAAGAAATTAAAGATGATACAAATAGATGGAGAGATATAGTGTGTTCTTGGATTGGAAGAATCAACATTGTGAAAATGACTCTACTACCCAAAGCAATCTACAGATTCAATGCAATACTTGTCAAACTACCACTGGTATTTTTCACAGAACTAGAACAAAAAATTTCACAATTTGTATGGAAACACAAAAGACCCCAAATAGACAAAGCAATCTTGAGAACAAAAAACGGAGCTGGAGGAATCAGGCTCCCTGACTTCAGACTATACTACAAAGCTACAGTAATCAAGAGAGTATTGTACTGGGACAAAAACAGAAATATAAATCAATGGAACAGGATAGAAAGCCCAGAGATAAACCCACGCACATATGGTCACCTTATCTTTGATAAAGGAGGCAGAAATGTACAGTGGAGAAAGGACAGAGTCTTCTGTAAGTGTTGCTGGGAAAACTGGACAGGTACATGTAAAAGTATGAGATTAGATCACTCCCTAACACCATACACAAAAATAAGCTCAAAATGGATTAAAGACCTAAATGTAAGGCCAGAAACTATCAAACTCTTAGAGGAAAACCTAGGCAGGACACTCTATGACATAAATCACAGCAAGATCCTTTTTGACCCACCTCCTAGAGAAATGGAAATATAAACAAATGGGACTCAATGAAACTTCAAAGCTTTTGTACAGGAAAGGAAACCATAAGAAAGACCAAAAGACAACCCTCAGAATGGGAGAAAATATTTGCAAATGGAGCAACTGACATAGGATTAATCTCCAAAATTTATAAGCAGCTCATGCAGCTTAATAACAAAAAAACAAACAACCCAATCCAAAAATGGGCAGAAGACCTAAATAGACATTTCTCCAAAGAAGATATACAGACTGCCAACAAACATATGAAAGAATGCTCAACATCACTAATCATTAGAGAAATGCAAATCAAAACTAAAATGAGATATCATCTCACACCAGTCAGAATGGCCATTATCAAAAAATCTAGAAACAATAAATGCTGGAGAGAGTGTGGAGAAAAGGGAACCCTCTTGCACTGTTGGTGGGAATGTAAATTGATACAGCCACTGTGGAGAACAGTATGGAGATTCCTTAAAAAACTACAAATAGAACTACCATATGACCCAGCAATCCCACTACTGGGCACATACCCTGAGAAAACCATAATTCAAAAAGAGTCATGTACCAAAATGTTCATTGCAGCTCTATTTACATTAGCCCAGAGATGGAAACAACCTAAGTGTCCATCATCAGATGAATGGATAAAGAAGATGTGGCACATATATACAATGGAATATTACTCAGCCATGAAAAGAAACGAAATTGAGGTATTTGTAATGAGGTGGATAGACCTAGAGTCTGTCATACAGAGTGAAGTAAGTCATAAAGAGAGAGACAGATACCGTATGCTAACACATATATTTGGAATTTTAGAAAAAAATATGTCATGAAGAACCTAGGGGTAAGACAGGAATAAAGACACAGACCTACTAAAGAATGGACTTGTGGATATGGGGAGGGGGAAGGGTATGCTGTGACAAAGCGAGAGAGTGGCATGGACATATATACACTACCAAACGTAAGGTCGATAGCTAGTGGAAAGCAGCCGCATAGCACAGGGAGATCAGCTCGGTGAATTGTGATCACCTGGAGGGGTGGGATAGGGAGAGTGGGAGGGAGGGAGATGCAAGAGGGAAGAGATATGGGAACACTTGTATATATATAACTGATTCTTTTTGTCGTAAAGCAGAAACTAACACACCATTGTAAAGCAATTATACTCCAATAAAGATGTTAAAAAAAAAAAAGATTGGGAGCAACAGGAACTCTCATACATTCCTGGTGGGAATGTGAAATGGTACAACCACTTTAGAAGACAGTTTGGTGGTTTCTTACAACACCAAATATGCTCTTAACATGTGATCAGCAACTGCACTCCATGGTATTAACCCAAAGGACTTGAAAACTTATGTATAAATAAAAACTTGCATATAGATTTTACAACATTTTTATTCATAATTTCCAAACCTTGGAAGCAACCAAGATGTTTTTCAGAAGGTGAATAGAAAAATAAACTGTGGTTCTATTTACTTTTGTGCATGAACAAACATCCAGACAATGTAATATTCAGAGCTAAAACATGAACTGTCAAGACATGAAAAGACATGAGGAAACTTAAGTGCATATTACTAAGTGAAAGAAACCAATCTGAAAAGGCAACATACTGTATGATTCCAGTTATATGACGTCCTGGAAAAGTCAAATCTATGGAGATAATAAAAAAAGATCAGTGGTTGTTGATGGGGGAGGGATTAACAAGCAGAGCACAGAGGATTTTTAGGGCAGTGAAAATACTTTGTATGAAATTTTAATTACAGATATATGTCATTATACATTTGTCCAAACTCACAGAATGTGCAACACCAAGGTGAAATCTAGGTAAACTGTGAACTTTGGGTGATTATGGTGTGTCAGTATGGATTCCAACCTGGTTTAAAAAGAAAAAATGTACCATTCTGGTGAGGGATGTTGATAATGAAGAAGGCTCTACATGTGTGGGAGCAAGGGGTATATGGGAAATCTCTGTACCTCCCTCTCAATTCTGTTGTAAACATAAAAACTCTCTAAAAGTATAATCTTTAAAAAGAAAAACAAGTGGATCCATATATCATCTCTATAGAACAGATTAGTTAGTTACATTGACCTTCTGGTGCATTGGAATTATTACCTCCACCTTGCCCACCTGTATGAAACACCATTGCATTGCCTTGTGTTCTGTTACAGTAAAATGTAAATAATGCATGTTTGCACAACATGGGATCCTGGAGTATAAGCAAACTATTCTGATAACAGTATTGAAAATCTCCTGTGAACTTAATCCAATTGTATGAGTAGAGAATAAAGATATTATGCCAAGAGTTTAAAAGGCCTAAATAAAAGAGCATTTTTTATTAGAGAAGACCATTGTGAAATTAGAAACATATTTATCTAAAAGAAAAAGATAGGAAAATGTGAATAATTCAACAAAAAGAGGAACTCTGAACTGGACAAGGAAAACAACATTCTATTTATGTCTTTGCCCAAGAATTTTCATCAGATACATGATGAAGAGAGTAGAAATCTATATCAAACCTATATATTATTTCTTTATAATTTATTGCAAATATTTACACACAATTGGCAGCAAATCATACATTTACAAATGTATACATGGTTTGCTCATTAGTATTTGTAAAAATCTAGACTTACATTATTACAGTTAGGTTATCTGTAATCACCATTCCCTGTCCCCGCAAAACAGCTAAGTTTCTAGGGCCTACTTTGGCCACAACCATTAAAGAAGTACCCTTTAGAAACTATTGCTTAAACAAGAATTATTTCTGCCTGGGTCTACCATATATTAAATAGTAATGGTTATATGTATAAGAATTAGAGATAGTACCAAGGAGTTGATTACCATAATTGAATATTGGTCAGAAATGGATTCTAGCAGGAGGTGATATCTAACCTGGGTTTGGAAAAATAAAAAGAGGAAAAAAATTAACAATTTTAAATCCAGTCTCTGTTATATCAGCTGTGTGTTTTGGACTGGTTATTTAATCATTATGAGTTCTTAGATACAACATTCTCTAGATAAATGGAAATAATAAAGCATACTTCACAAAGCTATGGAAGGGCTAAAGGAGGTACTTTGGAAATTATAACTGGGTTTAGCACATATCATAGATTTGCAAAAAAAAAAATGTTGAGTTAAATTTCTATTTTCTCATAATAGTATATCAATTAGGATATAGTTCATTATATCAAGGATTGAGCCTGCTGGAAATTAATTTTTTTTATAACTTGCAGAATGTTTTATAAATAATGAGAAATTTAAATGGAGAAATATTTTATGTTGTTTATTTATTTAACAAATATTTACTGAATGCCCACTACCTGCCAGGCAATACTCTAGGCACTTGGGATACATCAGTCAAGATCCTTTTTCCTCTGGGGGGGATATAAAAATAAAGACAGCAATGAAAACTTTAATGAGCTAACTTAAAGGAAAGACAGGGTAAGTGGGATGCTTGGAGTCATGATTTCCTGGGATTGTGTAGTTAAAATAGATGTGTTGCTTTTCCCATTTTTCTACCACTCTTTTAGGTCCAACCCCTACTTTACTCTGCATCCTGGAAGGTTTACTTCTACAATGTGGCATTGCTCAGGCTTCCTTTCTAATTGTTTTATGAGCCAGTTAAGCCACTGGGAGTTAGTGACAAAAAATTAGAAAAGAAAGAATGAGAGTGATTCTTCACATACCAGCACTTTTGTTCTAGAAATCATTGCCTCCTTCCACTACTATGGGTATCAAGGAAAGATTAACCACCGCACTCTTGAGGCAGCTGCAACTTTAAGGAGCTCAAAAAACACTATTTCCTCACCATTTCCCTTTACCCTCTTGGGAGTCTTAGATCTTAGCCATCGCTGTCACGTGTGTCATGTTGAAAATCATGAACCTCACTGAGCCTGAAATTTTTGCTCTATAAAAACAAATACATCTATCATATTGTGGTTTTGATTTGCATTTCTCTGATTAGAGATGCTGAACACCTTTCATGTACCTGTTGGCTGTTTGTATATCTTTAGCAAAATGTCTCATCAAGTTGTTTGCCCATTTTTTAATCAGGTTCTTTTTTTGCTACTGAGTTTCAGTTCCTACAGTTAACAATATGGTGTTGTGCCCTTAAAAACTTAAGGGGATAGCTCTCATACTCAATGTTCTTACCTGCCCCTCATCTCCCGGCCGCCACACACACACAGACGCACACACACACACACACACATACACGCACACAGAAGAAAAGAAAAAAAAAAAGAAAGAAAAGACAAACTAGCAAAGGGGATCTTTTGGAGGTGATGTATATGTTTATTGTCTTTTTTGTTGTGATGGTATTACAGGTGTATACATATGTACAACCTCATAAAAATGTATATATTAAATATGTGAAACTTTTTGTACATTAAGTATACCTTAGTAAAGTTGGCTTATTCTTCCTTGACCCAAAGCTCTGTGTGAAATCCAGCAGATAGCAAAACAAAGGTCCATATATATCTCAGCTCTACTTTTGGTTTTTCTTTTTTACATTTCAATGGACTGAACCCCCACTAAAAGAAAAAAAAGTATTACAACATCTTATTTACAATGTCTTTATAATAATGCTTCATAACGGGTAGGATAATTCCACCCTTCATATTCTTCTTTTTCTGAAAATAGTACGTGAACTTCTTTAGCCCTTTAATCTTCCATGTAAATTTGAAAATCAACCTAACAACTTTCATGTAAAACTTCGTTGGAATTTTTATTGGAACGACATTGAATGTATAGAAGAGTTAGTGGTGAATTCACATCTTAGAGAAATGATTGTATGACATAATTTTTCTGGTATTATGGTAATTTATATTTACATATTTTCTAATATTCAGGCAGTCTTCAATAAAACCACTTTGTCATGGTGTAGTACATTGTTCAGTAAATGCTGCATTTGAATTGGCAATACTTGCTTTAAAATGGTCACATCTAGATCTATGAGAAAAATGCACTTCTAGTTGCCTTCTCATTATGTATTCTGTCTTTCTTGATACCAATTCCTTTCTTTTTTTGGTAGTTGGAATCATAAACAAGCTGGAACTATTTGCTACTTTTGTTCTCTAGAAGACTTTGAAAAATATTTCAAAGATGTATTATTTGAAAGCCATTTTTAATTTATGTCATAGAAAAAATGAAAAATAAAGCCTTAGACTTCTAATCCAGAATTTCCACTTTACTTTTCAAAAAACTCAATGCTGTATAAACACTTTAAATTTTAATTCAAAGTATGTATTTGCATGTCAAATAATTTAGCCCTCTAGTGTAACAAGAGATTAAATCCCCTATTTGAGCTCTACCAAATCTATCAAAATAAATTGCTTGAATATTTATTCATTATCACAAATTGCCTTTGATATTAACTGTTTTATTTAGAATGCTATTCTAAGAGAACACTAAGTCTGGTTTGAAACTACAAATACATATAGAATAAATCATTGAGACTTGATACTCAGGACTTCCTTTGAGTAATAACTTGCAATTTCAATTCCATACAGTACATTTTTGATCATCTTCAAGTAGTGCTCTTTGATCTAATCTAACAAAATGCAAAATTGTTCTTCAATTTGCTCAGATTAACTAATATATAGGATATAGGCTAAAGAAGAAAGGAGGGGACTTTCAATTAAAATGTAACAAGAATATGTCTTCATTTCTTACCACAGTTAGATTAGACTGTGATCAGTGACACATTATTTGTTACAGAATAATCATAGAGATTGTTGCTCTGTTAACTGACTTCTAGGTCTTAAGAATGAATTTTAAATGGAAATTTTATTTATAAAAAATGGAGGCAGCACTGAAATAAAGTCATTGACATATGCTGAAATCACAAACTGTAATTAATATATTTTATTTTGCTATATAAGAAAGCTCATAGTTTAAGAGCTTTTCTATGGATACTCCGCCCAGATAGAGAATAAGGAGATAAAATATATCTAAATTAATTTACATAAAATCTGGTGGTGCAGAGCATTCATTTATCTCAGCAGCTCTGTCAAACTAGTGAGCTGTCATACTAAGGGACAGCCTTCTAAAGTTGTTTGACTCCCACAGAAAGAATTGAAGGGTATTAGCAATATCTATCGATAGATATTAGCAGACAAGTTTATAAAAGTATTTATATTAGCTATCACTCTTTTAATATTTTATCAAACTGTTAGTAGAAAAAACAGTCTGTCTACTTTCCTCACCTTTTCTCAAAAGTATTATATCTGGCATTATTCTACTCCTAGCTTACCTTTTGCTTTTGTTGATTATATTGTTGGTTAATATACAATCATCTTAATAAGTTGATTAAATAGGGAGAAAAGTTAATCATTTCTAATATCTTCTCAAGATCAAAGCAAATATTACTTTAAAGCTGTTAATTACTCGACTAGGACAAGTGTTAAAAATAAATGAAAAAACAAATCTTCACTATATTGGATACATTGATATACCAGAATGAGACAAACTCCAACAGATATTCTGAGATTGAGCAAAAATATCTAAGTAAATTTATTAATTCAATTATTTATTCATTCATATATTCACAATTTAAATAGATACATTTAACAACTGTTTGATATTTAGTCCATACCACCGTAATAGTGACTATAGTTCATGGACTCTGTCCTCAAACACTAATCATACCAATGGATAAGATATTTTTATCCTCACATCAGTAAAAGATGCATAAGGTAAGTAAATTGTTAGGAACATAGGTTCTGCCTTCAGCTTTTGTGCATCCCAAGTTGCTGGTTATTTTTATCTAACTAAAACACAAGTCACATCAGTCTAAACCTCAGTACACTTGTTCCTAAGATCAGGCTAATAATAGTAACTGCTACCTAGAGACTTTTTAAGCAAATGAATGATTTTATATAAACTTCTGTTTTAATTATTATGACTGTTAATAGAATTCACAAATCTGTTGTCTTAACACACGCAGGTGTTTTAAGGGCTCCTATGCTCCATCAGTCTTATTTTGAAACATTTCAAAATATTAACTTGCCATACACAGTGAGAAGACTCCTTCAGTCCTTAAATAAGTCAGAAAAAAAGTCAAAATAATTATGTAAATGTTTAGATCAGTTATGAATTATAAAATAAAGTCTAAGATCTGTAAAATCATAGGTTCCCATGTTGTCAGGAATACTGAAGTGACCTAGAAACTAATTAATTTTCACTCAATTCTCTTTTCCAGCCTTATTATGAGTATATTTTCAGCCTTTGTTTTCTAGCCTTTGTTTTACAATAGCTTTGAAAATAATCGCCAAGATTTTATGTGACATTTTCTCCTGCTCTCCTTTTAAAGACAAAACTAAGAGGTCACAGTGAAAAATCTTACAAAACACAAACTAATTACACTGTTGTCTTATAGAGAGAGACTGATTATCATTAACCACATAGATTCATCTGCCAGAGGAAAGAAAAAAGGTAATGTATTTTTCCCAAAAGGGAGTAGAAAGCATGGTGTTAGGAATGCAAATTTTAGAGTCAGAAAGACCTGCCTTAGAATGCATCCACAATTGGTTAGCTGTATGAGCTTAGAGAAGTTAATTTCTCTGTGCCTCAGTTTCTTCTTCCATGAAACAAACAGGTGTAACAATTTTACTTATCTCATTTCTAATGGTTAAATAAAGGAATGCTAGTAAAGTGTTTAAAACATGCACTGAACTTTGTTAACTTAAGCATTTGTAACATACTAACTAGATTCAGTTAATCACTTGGCCTCTTCTCCAGCTGATAATTAAGCATACAGATTCTGTTTAGGTTACTTAAACCCATTTATAACTACCAGGAAGTTGAGTTCTGCAGATATTTGTAGGACATTTAGTTGGCTCAGACAGCAAGTAAAAAAAAAAAATCACTGTACTTTCCATAAATCAAACCTTTCTTGTTTTTCAAAATAAGCAATTTTCAGAGGTGTCACTTAGGAAGGTGACACCTGTATTGTGAACATGCACAGGGAGGTGGTATCAGGGACATGCTGTCAATTCTTATGACATTGAAAGAAAAGGTGACAAGGACAAAGAGTCTTGATGACTTGCACCTGACACAACTCCACTCATAGAGCAAAGGAGACGAGATCAAGTTGAGACTGCCAGGGACAAGGGGATGAATACATTAAAGAAATCTGTAAATAGAAAAAGACATTAAACATGAAGGTAAGAAATAAAAATTTAGGGACTTCCCTGGAGGCACAGTGGTTAAGAATCCACCTGCCAATGCAGGGGACATGGGTTCAATCCCTGGTCCAGGAAGATGCCACATGCTGCAGAGCAATTAAGCCCATGCACCACAACTACTGAGCCTGTGTGCCACAAGTACTGAAGGTCACACACCTAGAGCCTGTGCTCTGCAACAAGAGAAGCCATTGCAACGAGAAGCCTGCACACTACATTGAAGAGTATCTACCACTTGCTGCAACTAGAGAAAGCCTGCTCACAGCAACAAAGACCTAATGAGGCCAAAAATAAGAAATTAATTAAAAAAAATAAAAATTTAAGTATAGAACCTTTCCTTCACTAACAAGCATACATTATCTAACAGTAGAAGTGAAACTAGAAGATTTTTCTTCTTTTTCATTAATCTCTTTATGTCTTTCCTCAAAAGAAGAAATATGAATGACAGATAAGGAAAAAGACACTAATTACCTCAATATAAAGTGATTGGAAAGGGAAAACATAGGAAGAGGATGTGTTTTAATGTAATAAACAATGTATGTGATGTACCTTAAACATATCAAGCATTTGATAAAGGGTAATAGCTTTCAACAGCATCGTAAAAACCTATACATAATCCCCAAATCATCATATTTTCCACTTTTCTTTAATCCTAACTCATTTCATTTCACTTGGCTTTGAGGAGGAGAAATCAGTATCTTCTGAGACTTCTTTATAATAAGTACAGCATTACTGCATGCAAGAAATATACAGTGTAAGGGAATTAGCTATCACTTTTCAAAAATATAATATTTACTTCCCATCCCTTCTTTCCCCTTCCTCCCTCCCTCCCTCCTTTCTTCCTGAACAAGAATATGAATATTCTTAATATGTACTGTTTTGCATTCAAATGAACCTGGAAAATCTATATAAGGGTAAATTCACAGTTATATCATTATATTTTCTTGGCCGTAAGTAGAAGATGTAAGTCAATGGTGGTTGTTATTCAAAAAGAACCTCCACAATTTTATTTCAAAATGGCCACTGCCATCATAGTTGATTTACCATCCACACTTCAGAGCAACAAGGTTCACACATCTGATGTTGGTGGAATCTTTTTATGAAAGTGCAGTATGACTTTGTCAAATATCAGCTAATATTAATCATGTATACCTAAAAACTTCATGAAAAGGAAATGATTCACATAACTAGAATCAAAGAAATTATGAAAGCAGAACTACCCAGTTATAAAACATTGTTAATAGGCTTCCACATTTATTTCTTGAGAAACTGATAAATTATAAATGAAGTCAATGTTATTCCATTTGGATGCAATTATTGAGCAATTTCATTTAAGAATATGTAATATTCTTTTGCTAAAAGGGAAAAAGCTCTTGAACATTAAAAATGTAGGTTCATATCTCATTATTACATAACAAAAAGAGTATGAAACTAAAACCAAGAAACTTAGTTATGCCAAAAATCTATAGTCTGACTTTGCCTCTATCATATTCCTGCACTATAATTTTCATTATATATAATTAAAAGATTGTGTTTAGTCATACTTTGTTTCCTTCCTACTCTAGCATTTTGTATTTCTAAACACATAAAAGATGGTATAATGTTATTACAAATCACAAATGTAATGATAATATTGTAGCTAACGGAGGTTAGCAGGAAGTATATTGTAAAATATCACGAAGACTCTCTTTCTGACCAAACTTTAGCCAGTCTCCTCTAAGCCATGTTCTCAACTAGGCTTCTGCATTTGAACTTCCATGTTAATCTTTGCATTCTCAAGATTCCTACTAAGTCGTTTAGCTAGAACCCTCATCTTTGACATCTGACTACTCTCCATACCTGATCAAATTCCTCACCTCGCCAACCCCAGGTAATATCTGAAAATCCTGACCTGCCTTCAGTAAGAAATCTGTTAGGTCTGTTTAGCCAGAACCCAGCTAGAAATATCTTCATGTTTCCCATTAGTTAGTGTCCATCTACTCAACACCCCCCCCCCCTTGCTTTTGGCTCTAAATCCCTACTTCTTTTTTGCTGTGGTCAGAGTGGAGCCCAAATGCCTCTCCTCTACTGCAAAGCCTCATTGGGGTAGTCCCTTCTTGAATGAAGTCTTCCTTACCATCTTTGGACTCCTAATCATAACTTATTTTCAAATGTCAATCAGATGTTTTTTAGAAATCTGTTAGTCACTTAAATAATCCAAGCCAGTTTCTTACCACTTACATTTGAATTACAGTAGTTATGTTTAGATACAAATGATAAGATTACACCTAATTAATCATTAGGTCATTTCCCATTGAGATCAGAGTGACCTGCCATTTTTTGGGGTGTCCAGGATGTCTGTTGACCGGTTTTTATTTCTTTTTACGTTCTTGAATAAAGAGGGTTTAAGAAAAAAAAACCCTCAATTTTTAGTTGTTTTAAATCCATTTTCTAAGTTTCTGGCAGATTTTTTTTTTCTTTTTTAAGGTTCATTTCAGTTTTTCTCCTCAAAGATTTATCAACAGGGCTTCCCTGGTGGCGCAGTGGTTGAGAGTCAACCTGCCGAAGCAGGGGACACGGGTTCGGGCCCCAGTCCGGGAAGATTCCACATGCCGCGGAGCGGCTAGGCCCGTGAGCCATGGCCGCTGAGCCTGCGCGTCCGGAGCCTGTGCTCCGCAACGGGAGAGGCCACAACAGTGAGAGGCCCGCGTACCGAAAAAAAAAAAAAAAAAAAAAAAAGATTTATCAACAAACCCATTTGCATGTATTCTCATAATTACAGCTTTATATGATCTTCTCTCAGTGAACTAAGCTGGTGAAGAGAACAGAATCAGCCCATTAAAACAAACATCTCATGCGGAGAGGCAGTGGGTGGATGCACTAAACTGCTTCAAGGAGCTGAACACCAAAGGCTCTCCTGAGCTGCAAAAGCAATGATATTTAATTTGTCAACACTGAGGTTTCAAACCTACTGAGTAGTGCACAGATATGGAAAATACAGAAGAGTGGAGATTCACAGCTGGAGTTATTGGTTATAGGAGATAAAATAAAACCTAAATAAATCCCTAAGTAAATGGAGGAAAACACTACTACCAGTAAATGAGCTCAGAGAAATCTTCAGTCCTGAAAGAGACCTGGACCACAGGGAATGGAAGCCAAGTTTGCAATACAGATACAGAGATTTATTTGTAAGACCATGCATAGCTGAAAGAGTGTACAGTTTGAGACTGTGAAAACAGTGACAAACTAATGGCTTTGCCACTTGCCAGAAAAATTACTTAATGCCTTTGAGGCCATTATATCACCTATAAGATGGGAATAATACCTATTTGGGAGTGTTGCAACAAAGGTTGGGGAAAATCACCTACACAATATTCTATATGTTGGCTTATTGATATGAATTTAAACATGGATTTTTTTTCTGGTATAAAATTACCAAGTTAGGTGGACACTTTACTGATGATCTTAGGATTCTAGTTTTAAAGATTTGTAAATCATATTGTGCTATCCTTATACATGTAGCCACAATATTCTTTTTGGTGCACGCATTTAATTACAATCACGTTTGTTACCTCATAAGAAAAATCTGTCCTTCAAAAGGTAGCTTTAAAAGTAGTTCAATTTCAAAAAAGGTTGCTATTTCAAAGCTAGCACTATTAAGTATTTTCCACTTGTGTGCAAAGAGGGTCTTTGTTGAACTAGCACTTCCTGAAGTTAAGTGTGTATTTTGCAGCATTTCTTCAAGAACAAAAGAAAGATCTACAGATTCTAGTACTGACTTAGGTTTCTACAAATGTAAAACCTGTGCCAAGGACTTAAAGAGTTGTAGTTTATTTGAAGATGCAGAAGAGGAAAAGCCAATTTAGGTTTACATTACCAAAATTGTTGCTTTGGGCAACAGTGCTTGATTCCATTAGGAATACTGGACAAGAGTCCAAATGCCTGCCATCATTCTCAACCTAAAGGATAGGAGGTGGGAGCATTTTACTCAGCTGTTCAGTTCACCACTCTTCCCCAAACTTGAGGGTTTTCTCTGGGGTGTTAAATCCTCACACTTCTGAGTTGCATCTGTGTGCATCCTGAGGAACTCTGAGAGATGCAGAAGTGTCACAAGGGAAAAAAACAAGAGTAGTTGAAGTGAGATGTTGTCAGCTCAAACATGTCTCTCTCATAGCTTCTATTGGTTTGCTGGCAATCTTTGGTGCTCCTTGGTTTCTGCTGCATCACTCCAATCTGTGCCTTCATCTTCACATGACATTCTAATTATAAGGACACTAGTCATATTAGATTATGGGCCCATCTAACTCCAGTATAACCTCATCTTTATTAATTGCATACACAGCGATCCTATTTCCAAATAGGGTCACTCCTGAGGAACTGGGGGTTAGGACTTCAATGCATGAATTTTGAGAGGACATAATTCAACTATATAAGTAGTAGCATGTATTTGTATATCTACCAAAATAATGATTTGATAATTATAAATATTACTATATTGTTACATAAAATCATTGTTACACATTTAAATTAATGTAGGGATTTACTCACATACATGAAATTGTTCTTGCTTTTAAATATCAATACTTCCTGTATCTCTGACCCTCTAGTTTAAATTATTCTTCTTCTGTCTGGCATATAGACAGAATTTCTTTTTGCTGCAGGTGTGCTGGTAGCAATTCCCTTATTTTTAATAAGTCTGAAAATGACAATTTAAATTTCATTCTTAATATATTTACTTACTATTGATAGGTTTTGTTTCATTTTTTATAGTTATTTGAATTGTTTCTGTTGAGAAACAAAATGATCAGTTCTACTCATTACTTTTTTGAATGTAAACTTTGTTTTTTCCTGTAGTTGTTTTGAGATTTTTTTCTCTGTCTTTTTGTTAAACTATGATCTCCTATAATGTAGATGGCTTTTTATAATTCCATCTTTCAATTTAAAGAGTTTTAAATCTGTAGCTTGATACATTTTATCAGATTTGGAGATTTTTTATTCATCATCATTTCTAATATTACTTCTGCTCCATTATTCCTTACTAGTTCCTCTAGGGTTCCAGTTAAATATATGTGAGGATTTCTTACTCTATCTTCTTTACTTCCTATTTGCACATCTGTCTCTTCTATCCTGTGATCTCTCCAAGTGTCACTTTGGCTATTTTACTCAACCTCTTACTAATTCTCTCATCATCTCTGTCTGTTATGTTGTTAAACCTATCAACTTACTGGTTAATATTACTTATTGCTTTTTTTTTCAGGTCTACAATTTCTTTTTTTTAAATCTGTAATGTTTCAGTTTCCATTTCTCCACTGAAATTCTAAATCTTAGACTTTTATTTTGTTGAGTATAGTGAGCAAAATTATTCTTTTTAACAATTTTTATTTGAGATAATTATAGATTCACAAGAAATTACAAGAAGTAGTACAGAGACACCCTGTGTACACTTTACCTAATATCCTTATGGTAATATCTTGCAAAATTATAGTATATCACAACCAGAATATGTGCATTGATATAGTCAAGATATAGACTATTACTGCAAGAATCTCTCATGCCCTTTTATAACTACACCTACCGCTTGTATCCTTGTTCTTGTCCCCTGTCAACCACTAATCTTCTCCGTTACATAATAATAAAGTTGTGATAATGCAACATAAAAGGAATCATAAAGCATGTAACATTTGGGGATTGGGGTTTTTTTCATGCAACATGATATTCTGGAGATTCATTCAAGGTGTTGCTATCATTGTTACTCCTTTTTATCATTGAGTAGTATTCCATGATAGGTATATACCACAGTTTGTTTAACCATTCACCCGTAAGTGACATTTGGGTTGTTTCCTGGTTTGACTATTACAAACAAAGCTGCTTTGAACAAACATCCATTCCCAGGTTTTAGTGTGAACATAAATTTTCATTTCTCTGGGATAAATGCCCAGGAGTACAATAGCTGGTTCAGATGGTAATTGCTTGTTTAGGTTTTTAAGAAATTGTCAATCTGCTTTACAGAGCAACTGAACCATTTTATATTCCTTCCAGCAACGTGTGAGCAACCCAGTTTCTCCACATCCTTGCCAGCCTTTAGTGTTGTCATTACTTTTGATTATAGGTATTCTAATAAACATGTATTTATAATTCATCACAGTTTAATTTGCATTTCCCTAATGGCTGAAGATGTTGAATGGTTTTTCATATGCTTATTTTCCTATTAGATTAGATTTTCCTACCTAACTAGCCTTTTCAGTGAAATGTCAGTTTATGTCTTTTGTCCTTTTTCTTATAAGATTGAGAGTTCTTTTATATATTTATATATTTGGGGTACTACTACTTTGTCTGATAAGTGGCTTGCAAATGTTCTTTCCCAGTCAGAACTTGTCTTTTCATCCTCTTAACTAAACCTTTCACAGGGCAAAAATATAATTTTTATTAAGTATGATTTATATATATATTTTTTCTTTTATGGATCCTGTTCTATTGTTAAGTCTAAGAATGCTTAATGTACCCTTCTTAGGTGCTGATGATTATCACCTATTTTTTTGCTAAAAGCTTTATAGTTTTTGTTTTTATAGTATTGTATTTTGCATAGTATTGTGTTATGAGCTAATTTTTGTATCAAATGTGACATTTAGGTTAAGACTTTTGGAGGGCAGGGGGGACTATGGGAGTCTTATTGCTCCAGCACAATTTTTTGAAGTCTATCCTTCCATCATTCAGTTGATTTTGCTCCTTCTCTATTCATTTGCAGATATCTGTGAGGGGTTATTTCTAGAGTCTCTATTCTGTTCCACTGATCAATTCTGGCAATATTCAGCCAATGGCAACTGATAACCACAGTTATATAGTAAACCTTAATTCTAGGTATGCTGATCCATTCATTTTCTTCCTTTTAAAAATTGTTTCAGTTATTTTAAGTTTCCATTTCCTTTGTCTTTCCCCATAAATTTTAGGACATCATGCCTATCTCTATAATGAATCTTCTAGGATTTTTATAGGAATTGAATTAAATCTATATATCAATTTGGATAGAATTGTATCTTTACTTTGTTGAATCTTTCAATCCATGAACACTGTATGTTCTATTTAAATACAGCATAATTTACTTAAATCTTTTATTTATTTAGTTATGATTTTGTAGTTTTAAGCATACTAGTCCTTTACATGTTTTGTTAGATTTACATCTAAGTATTTCATTTTTAGAACAACTGTAAATGGTGTGGTAACCTTTTTATTTTTTGTCCAAGAGTTCACTGCTCCTATGTAGAGATACAATAGATTTTGTTTATTTATTTTGTATCTTGTGACCATACTGAACTCACTTAGTACTAGAAGTTCTTTTTGCTGTTGTTGTTATTCTTGTTTCTTAGTTTCCTTGGTATTTTCTCCATGGAAAACTATGTTGTCTGTAAATAAGTTTCTTTTCTTCCTTTCTAATCTGCTTACCTTTTATTTCATTCACTCAGTCATTCCTTTTTGCCTTATTCCATTGGCTAGAAATTGCAGTACTATGCTAAAAAGGAATGTGGAGAACAGAAATTCTTGCCATGTTCCCAAGCTCAAGGGGAAAATTACTAATTTTTAGGTGTGATACTTGCTGTACTATTTTAATACAGGCATAGCTTGGAAATATTTGATAACATTTTACCCATAGTCCAACTTCTTTCAAAATCAGAGTCAATCCTCTCAAACTCTGCTGTTGCTTTATCAACTAAGTTTAAGTAATATTCTAAATCCTTTGTTGTCATTTCAACAATCTTCACAGCATCTTCACCATGAGTAGATTCCTGATCAAGAAACTACTTTCTTTGTTCATCCCTAAGAAGAAACTCCTTATCCATTAAAGTTTTATCATGAGATTGCAGCAATTCAGTCACAACTTCAGGCTCCATGTCTAATTCTTCAAGAATTACCAAAATGTGACACGGAGACATGAAAATGTTGGGGAAATGGCACCAATAACTTTCTGGATGCAAGGTTGCCACAAACCTTCAATTTGTAAAAAATGCAATATCGTGAAGCACAATAAAATGAGGTTTGCTTGTATAAGCCCTTTATCAAATCAGAATCCTCCCTCTAAATCTGCTCAGTTATTATCATGAACGGGTATTGAATTTTCTCAATAAAATATGCTCTGTGACTTTTCTTTTTTAGCCTATTAATATGGTGGAGTTTAGTGACTGATCTTCAAATAATGAACTAGCCTAGTATCCATGGAATAAATAAATTTGGTAATGGTATATATTTCTTTTTATATATTGCTGAATTATATTTGCAAATATTTTGTTAATTTTTGCATCTATATTCATGAGGGATATTGGTCTATAGTTCCCTTTTTTTGTAATACCTCTGATTTTGGTATCAGGGTAATGATGGCCTCATAAAATGAGTTGAAATGTTTCCCTCATATTTTGTGAAAGAAATTGTCTAGACTCAATATTCATTCTTCTTTATAAATTTGGTAGAATTCTTCAGTGAAAACACATGGGCCTAGAGATTTATTTGGGGGAGTTTTAATGAGTGAATTCAATTTCCTTAATAGTTATGAAGCTACCAAAATTATTATTTCATATTAGATGAGTTGTGGAAGATTGTGCTTTCCAAGGAATTGGTCTACTACACCAAAAGCTAAAGTTATGAGCATCAAGTTGTTTCTAGTGTTCCCTTATTATCCTTTTGACATCTACAAGGTCTTTAGTGATATTCCTTTTGGTTCTATTCCTGACACTGGTAATTTGTGTCTTTTCTCTACTTCTTTGTCAGTATTTGAGGTTTATTAATTTTATTGATCATTTCAAAAAGTAGGTTTTTAATTTTCCTTTTTGCTTTTCTGTTTCATTTATTTCTGCACTTACTTTTTATTACCATTTTGCTGCTTGTTTTGGTTTATTTTGCTTTATAATATAATTACCTTTTTTTTAAAGAAAGAAGTAAAAGTACCTGTAATTTTGATAATTTCTTGACATGGCAAAATAATTTTACATTACAATCCAAAGGTGGTAGGGTGAGGAGGAGGGGCAGTGGAACAATCCAACAAACAAAAAAGAAATTGAGAGACACATGGTAGGAGGAGGGAAGGGTTTTAGCTGGAAGGGGTCTGGAGAGTGGGTAGGGGCACAACTAAAATGCAATTGCTTTGTTACTGAATACTCTTCATGGGAAAACAGCATCCTGACTCCTTCTCTACACCATACTGGGAGTAAAAAAAAAAGATGCATTCAGGTGGAAATATGATTGGGGGTTGGAAGACAGAGACAAAGAAAGAATAAAAGTCAGAAATAGACACTGAGAGAGTCACCAGCAGATTGACAGCAGATATTGACTCTCCAGTAGTGGTACAATAAAAAACTGGGGGTGTTATGGGTTAGTACAAAAGCTGTAACAAGTGATATCTCTGGAAGATTTGAGATATAGAGGCAACTTTTCTATGGTTTTGACTTGCCTGACAGATTTCTATATACACAGAATATGTACGTGCTGTGTGGGCATTTACACATATGCACACAAGTGACTGCTTTCCTTAGAAGTAAAACTCCAAAAAGAGAGCCCAAAAGGAGCAGCAACAATGGCAGCAGCTGACCTTCACAGCTGCAGACACCTCCCGCTCCAATTTACCAGGGCAGGGGCGAGGAGGTGACAGCTAACAGAGTAGGAAGGCATGTGCGTGCATGACTATGTGTAGGTGTATTACGGATATATGTGCATGTAAAAATCCTAGTTATAAAAACATCTGAAGGAGCTAGGGATTTGGCTGAAGGTCCAAGGTGTTTTTTGTCATGCTCAGGTTCAGGTTCAAAGTGGAATGTATGTAGATGGGAAACCCTAAGTCATCATCAGGGCAACTGTGGCAGGCAGGATCCGATGTCCCACAGTGGCAAGAGACACTAATCTTTCCTCAGGAAGAGAAGAGCTGATCCACTTGACTCCAATTTTTAAAAAATACCTAGCATTTTCTTCTAGTTCCCTCAGTTCCTAACCAACTAACCATCAAAAGGAAGAAAACACGAAGCCCAAGATATTAGCTTGTCTCCCCTAAAGGAAGGAAAAGTGGAAGAGAGAAAGCATATGTATTCTTGTGCTAACATACTGGGCACACAAACCTGGAGTTCTCCAGAAATTAGGACAGGTTTATTGACTTTATTTTATTATGAGGTATTGGGGAAGGAAATAGAAGGCCTGTAAAAAAGAGGTAAGTCTGTCACAGAACTACATGACAGTTTCATTAAACTCTAACTAAAAACACAGAGAAGTGTGATTACTATTTCCAGCCAATCTCCCCATCACCATAGTCACGTAACAAACTAAGGTGATGTGGGTCTTGAGCCAGACTCACAGAGTCCCCTGGCCTTGGCCTCTGTACAGTGTTTCTGCATTTGATCTTTTTGATATTTTTCAGGATCATGTCATGTAGAATGACATATTGATTCTTTAGCTCTGATATGATGAGCTAAAAGCTGTTATATTCTTTCTCATCAATACCTGTCAGGGTGCAGGAAAGTCCTCCACATGGGGATATTTAGCTACTTTGGAAACCGATTTGGCTCTTGTAACATAATATCTAGAAATCTGATCCAGATGAGATGCAGCTCTCAACATTCTTAGCTCTGCAATTGTCTTCTCCTAAATGGACACCCCGAAGTTGTTCCCATCTTCTAACACAGGAATTAGGAGTTGTACCCACATTTTTATGGTGCTTCATTTCAGGATCAGCGGCCAGATCTCATGTTTCACTGTCTCAAAACTCTCCACTAACTCCTGGTTGCTTTTTAGCATCACATTGGGCATCACAAATACCATGGTTCCTTGGAAGGCCTCCACACTCACCCAATCTTCGCTTCTTGGAAGTGGGATCTTCCAGTCCATTGTGGCTATTGGTGAGAAGAATAGTCAGGGACCAGCAGACTCATGTCTGAGTGGATCTGAGTTAGGTTATATATGTTTAGGATTGGTCCTTTCAAAAAACTGTCAAGTTCTAACAACATCTTTGAGAAAATGTTTTCCACCAAGTCTTCTGCCTCAGTTGTGATCTGCTCTCTGAAAGAATCAACCTTTGAATGGTGGGTAGCGTCAGAGGGACTAGAGGAATCTCAGTGCTCCCTGGAGGTGGCTGCCCTCGCTTGGCTCACACACAGCTTGCTGAGTCCCACCCTCAGTTCCTTCCTCCCACTTGCTCTCCTGCTGCCTGCTGCCTGCTCACACTCTATAATTATCTCAATTACTCCCTTTACATGTATCAGTGTTCCAATTTTTACTTCAGCCATCAAATATAAAACTTGAGAAGGAAACTGAATTTGCCCACATATTTGCCATTTCCACGTTCTTTCTTCCTTCCTGATGTTCCAAGTTTCCTTCTTTTAGAGAACTTCCTTTAGCTATTCATTTAGGGCAGGTGTGCTGGCAACAAATTCTCTATTTTCCATCATTTCAGAATGTCATTATACTCCCTGTCACTCCTAACATTTTTAAGCAATTGCTTTTTTTCTTCATTTCCGATGTTCCAAATTTCTGTTATCATTTCCCCTTTGTATTAGTTTCCTAGGACTGCCATAACAAAGTACCATAAAGTAGCTGGTTGGCCTACAAAAACAGAAATTTACTGTTTCACAGTTCTAGTTGCTAGATGTCCAAGATCAAGTTGTTGGTAGGGTTTGTTCCTTCTGAGGTCTGTAAGGAAACGTCTGTTCCATGCCTCTCTGGGTCTTCACATTGTCTTCCCTCTATCCTTGTCTTTGTGTCCAAAATTCTTCTTTGTATAAGGACAGCAGTCACATTGGATTACAGCCCACCCCAATGACCACATTTTCACTTGATTCTCTCTGTAAGAAATCTGGGGGCTTCTATATACCTTTTTTTGGGAGGAGGGGGACACATCAACCCATAACATCCTCTTTTTGAAGAAATTCCTTTAAGTAATTTTTTTAGAGCAGTTCTGCTGCAATGAGTTATTTTAGTTTTGCTTCATCTGAGAAAGCTCTTATTTTACATTTATCCTTAAATAATATTTGCCCTGAATACTGAAACTTGGTTTTAAAGCTTTTTCCTTTCAGCACTGAGCACTGTGGTACCCTTACTTTCTGGAGTCCATGGTATCTAGTGAGAAATCTGCAGTCATTGAAATTATTGTTCCCTATAGACAGTGGTTTTTTTTTTGTTTGTTTTCTGTTTGTTTGTTTTCTCTAAGAATTTTTAAAAGACTTTTTTCTTTATCTTTCATTTTCAGTAGTATCTGGTCATGGAGTCCTTTGTATTTACCCTATTTGGTATTCACTAAGCTTCTTCAACTGGTAAGTTTATATCTTGGCTCCAAGTTTGGGAAGTTTCTGTGATTTTTTTCAAAAATTTTTCCACACTTTGCTCTATCTCCTCTCCTGATACTCCAAAGACACAAATAATATAAATATTTTGTTACATGACATAAGGCTCTTGTCATTATTTTTTTTCCCCTCTGTTGTTCAGATTGAATAATGTATCTTTATCTTCAATTTCCTCTGTTATCTCTATTCTGCCAATTAGTCCCTGTATATAGTGAGGCGTTTTTTTTTCCCAAGTAATGTGTACCTTATATTTCCTTGCTGAAACAAATTTTCCTTTTGGTTTCAAATACCTTTTAAATTGTTTTCTGGAGCTTTGTGAAATTAATAGTTTCTTTCAAGTCTTTGCCAAATAATTCAAATATATGTGTCATCTCATCATGGGTGTGTCTTGATTTATTTTTTCCATATGAAATGAGATTTTCCTGGTTCTTCAAATTCCAAGGATTTCTGAATTTTACCTTAGACTTATTAAATGTTATACAATGAGACTCTGGGTCTTGATTAAATCCTGTGGCGAACGTTGATAGCCTTCCATGGGCTACTGTTTTAAAGTCAATTCTGATTCCAACCCTTTTTGCACTATTCGGAACTGTTCCATGTGTGCACCAGTCAATATCCAGACCTGGGTGATGGTCTCTCTGTTCAATTCTCAAAGTGTTTGGTGTACTGAATGGGATCAGATGTACACATGTGGAGTTTGAGGATGAGCCCAGAAAGTCATAAATAGCTTAGTTTATCTCCTTCCTCAGCACTTTCCTCTCCACAATATCCTTGTACTTCCTGGTTTCTTTGGGCTCCTCTCTGGAACTCTATTCAGAAATCTGGTGTTTTATATACTCTGCCTTGCTGGGCACTCCCAAAACTGCTCCTGCATGCAGAGCCAAGCAAAACAAGGATAGAGAAAAAAACCAACCAACCAACCAACCAAAGAAAAAAATGGATTTCCACCCATTCTTTTATAAATACAGTTCCATAGAAGGACAAAGAAGGCTCATCTCCATTAGAATTTTGACTCCTGCAGGAGCTTATTGCTGCCAGCTGCTGCTGTCACAATGGGATTGCTTAAGGGTTAGAGCGAAGGAGAATGAAAGAAAGAAAACAAAAGATATAAAATTATATACTCTGAGTGTTAAGGGTTCCTTTTCACACTCCTTGAGCCAGACTAGAGGATTTCTCTTTGAGCTCTCTCTGTTTGTGCCCCAGTGGCATATTCTGGTGTTTAAGTTTAAAACCATGAGATATCAGAAGAGAAAAAAATACTAGATTCACTGCAGCTTTGATGGTATTTTGGATTCTAATCTTCTGTTCTATTCTGCCTGTTCTATTTGCTTATGAGGGTTCTCAGTATTCATTAGGACACACAGGTAGTGTGTATATACATCTTATCCAGAACCTGAACCCCAAATATATATTTTTAGTGTAGTTTTATTTTACTAACACCAAAAAGGGAAATACATGGACAGAATAGTACTGACCAATTTCACTTCTTCAACACTGATACGTAAAATCCTACATAAGATAGCTTCTTGGGTCCATTTCTTTGTAACATTTCAAGAAGCAAAGCAAAGCAAAGCAATTCTGTATGTCATGTGTATATTATATATTAAACATACAAAATAAAAGAATAGTAAGAAATATGGAAATGATATTCACCAGTTTCAGGTATTTGATTAACTCTGGAGAATGAGAAAGAGGAAAAGAATAGTATGTGGACTTATAGTCTATGTCTGCAAGTTTTTTTTCTAAAAGAGAAATAAAAGCATCTACAGGTAATATAATGTGTGTTTAATCATAATAATGAACTGATAGGTATATGTAATATTTGTTTCTGCTGTTTTTTCTATGTTTGAAACATCACAATGAAAAATTAAAATATTACAAATCTGATAAAAACAATTATTTTAATCAGCACACAAAGTGACACTTATGAGCAAAAGCATTCTGGAAATAATATTCTTATACTGTTAACTGTAGTAACAATAATTCTGCAGGGAGATAATAGCAATATGGACAAAGCAATTAAAATTAAATGCTTGCTAACAGTTTTAAGTCATATTTGTAATATTATGTGATGGTAGAATTTCGTATAAAAGACATCATTTGTAACACAAAAGTGACAACAACATATATCTCCAAATACAAATGATAAACCATTTGGGGTACATATATTTGAGCTGAAACTAGTGGGCTGGTGGATTAGATAAGAGAAGCAGCACAGTGAATTAATACATTTCAAATCTAAGTGTATGTCTACTTATTAAAGGAAAATGTACATTTGCTATTAGCATAGTAACATGTTTGAGTACCTCTAATTGATTTAGGAATTATTATTCTTACAAGACTCAAAAAGTCAAGTTATTTGGTAAAGTGGAAGTGATATTGTCATTTGAAAAGTGATATTGTCATTCAAAATTTCAATAATAAACATATATTATAAAAGGAACATAGATTTTACAAAATACACTCCAGTGTGGTATATTTATTTGCCAATTATGTTCATTTGTTTGATTTTGTGCTACTCTAAACTTACACATCTAAAACTGAAAAAGAGATTTAATCATTCCCATTGTCATGACGTTTTTCAACATTGTTTTACTGAGGACAGCACAGTAATTTCTTAAGGCCTGACTTATCTGGTATGAACTGAATAATCTAAATCCTTTTCAATCTTTCCTTTTAAGAAACAAAAAAGTAAGGAAAAAAAGCTATTACTAATTTGGTCCTTTATTTATCTAAACTATGTTATTATTATCTCGCTAATATTATTTTTCTCCTATTTCACAGCATTCGGGTAGCAGAGTCATCTGAACATAATTAATACACAATATGATGTGTAGAATAAATAAATTAATAAAGAATTATAAATACTTGGAAATTATTATTCTCATACTTTTTAGACTAATTTATATAAATCAGTAATCATATAAAACTACTTTAGTTTAAAATAATTGAGACTATTTCAAAGTACAGTATATGAGATGTCTCCCTCATTATCCAAAATGGACATTTGTAAAGTGAATCTATGCCTGGATTTAATTTTTCTTTTTTTAGTTATCAACAATCTAGCTGAGATTAGAAGTTATCAGCATACTGAAAACCATGTAATTGAAGGAATATTATCTCTTGGCTTTACTCTGAGTCTGAGAGAAGAATATAGCTACTAGAATAAAGTGATAGTAAAGAACCTTGATAAGGTCTAGTAACCCAACCATTGAAATGCACCATGGACAGGTATCGTGTGCTTTATTTCCCTCCAGTGGATAAGTAAATGAATAAATACAAGGAAAAAAGTCAGTTGTGCTTTGATGTGCTTGCTTAAAAGCCATTTATTATATTGAGATGTCTCATGTAGAGTACTTAGAGAACTGCACTATAAAATTTGCAAACTGAAAATAAATATGTGCTTATTATCAAATAAGTGTGCTGAATCAGTAAAATGAATCGCTAGAAAACCTGCAATCAGTATTTTATTTCTGTATTCTGAAAGTCAGTACTCTTGAGGCAGAAACAATGGGATAAAGTGATGCTTTTCCTCTTTCAAGTTAACATAGGAAAGTTACAGAACAAACATTAAGAAAAAGAAAGTTTAAATGTCATTTTTATTTGCTTTTGAGAGAATTAATTTTTGTAGAAAATTAGTATTTACATCGCTAACAATTATTTTTGATAAGACCAACTCTAAAATCATTTGCATCACCTGAACAAACGGTCCTAATGGTCCTGGGAAGAAAAATCATTAAAAAAGTAACATATATACTTTTTAAAAGACAGATCATATGCTAAACATTTAGATAAAATATTTAATTCCCAGGCCAATATCATAAGTGATGTACCATTTTCACTCTCACCATTTTATAGACAGTACCTGAAGGAGACTGGTAAAATGTTGCTTCTAAGGTGACAGGAAATTGTAGAGCAAGGATTTAAACCCAAGTAGGCTGGCACCAGAATTTATAATCTGTTAAGAAAGCCTCAAGGCATGTTATCTGGTAGAAGAATCTGGTATAATTTTAAATACTTACCATACCAAATGGATACTTGAATAATCTGGATTTAATTTTAGCATAAAATGCTGACAGAAATTGTTATTGAATTAGGGTTTCATAGTACACTATTTTATTCAACTGTATAATAAGATAAGATACAAAATAGAAGAAAAACGTGTTTTTAAAATTTCTAATAAAATAATTGTTAAATATACATTTTCTCAGCAATGTTGGGATATCAGTGATATAATTTGTAACGAGTACTTTCATAAATTTTAGGCTGAGTTACATACTTTATTGTTTGAAACATTCTGGAGAAAGTTGACACAAAATGATGAAATAGAGTAGAAAAGTGAGAGCTATTCTCAAAGATAAAATTACTTTTAACATTTGAATTAAATATAGAAAATCAAGAGAACTAAATATTCTAATTTTTCAATAGTCAGTATAAAATACCTTGTAAAATCAACTGGTGAAAACATATATTGAAATTGTTTTTTAGGATATTTTTCTATAAATGGGTTAAATATGAATCAATTAATTTTAACAGTCCCATTATATCAAGGACAATGTTTTCCATGTATTGAAGATATATTTAATTTTTTAGAAAATTAAATAAACAAGGAGGAAAAATAATTTTCTCCACAAGAGATATGAAAATACCAGTAAGTTCCCGTGCTTTATTCATATATTTGGGTAACATTTTTTGAGGAGAGATTACCAAAAATATTTAAGCAATTGAAGCTTCATTGGATAAAAATTTATTATTTGTGGAAGACAACAAATGGTGGTCAATTTAATCGGCTTCCTATAATTTGCAATTTCAAAGAACACTTTCATAGGTTAAATATTTCTATTATAATCACTTCTCTGCACACTGGAAACCAACCCTCATCCTAGAAATTCCATAAAATGAAATTCAACAGAAGATAAATTTGTTTTGGCTGCCAACCACAAACTTTTAGTTGCTGAAATGAAAGCAGTAAAAGGCAAAACTGAAGCAAACCAAGTAAAAAGTCTTCACCTGGTCACAAGTTTTATCTGATCCATTTAGAAAAACAATTGCACCATTCCTTTTGGCTTGCACTGTCATCATACATTATCCTATTAGTTTTAATTGGAAAATGAAAGGAATTAAGACAATTATTTTAGGCTTTCTTTCTAATCACTGCTTATATTCATGACTTGCTTCATTACTAATGTTGAGGTAAACATAGAAATGACTAGAAAAATAGTGTTTGTGACAGAAAAATAGACTTTATATATGACAAGGATTGCTTTTGTTATCAATATAATTCTTAATACTTGTATTTATTGATATATGACCTTACTTTTGAGGACCATGTATATCTTATACAGTAGACTAGAATTCAGGTGCCTCATTTAGCTGTCTCAGCCAAAAGGTAGCCCTAAACCAACAATTTAGCTGTCAATTGATAGTGATGGCCAACATTTGTACTGAGATAGGTTTCTAATGTCTGTACATATTGGAAGATTTGTGTATGTTTCATTTTACTATATTCACAATATTCATTGGAATTTTTCAGACTATGGTTAGGAATAATTATCAAAATATATTTACGTATCTGGAAAACAATCAGAAACTGCCACTAACTTAATATAAATAAAGAAAAACACTTTTATAAACAATTCCATATTTTCCTCATTTATTTTCAAAGAAAAGTCCAAGAAATGCCTAAGAAAGAGATATTATGTTATAACAAATTGATATTCTCTATCTCTTTAAAATAAAACCAAAAAATGAACTTCTAAAAATATTCTAATTTAAATATAAGTTAGAATAGGGCAATCTGAAATTAAAAGGTATAGAAGTAAAAAAATAAAGTCAAAAGGAAGAGAAGTAAAAAATCATTGTCAGGGCTTCCCTGGTGGCGCAGTGGTTGAGAGTCTGCCTGTCAATGCAGGGGACACGGGTTCAAGCCCTGGTCTGGGAAGATCCCACGTGCCACGGAGCAGCTGGGCCCGTGAGCTACAAATACTGAGCTCTGCGCGTCTGGAGCCTGTGCTCCGCAGCAAGAGAGGCCGCGACAGTGAGAGGCCTGCGCGTCTGGAGCCTGTGCTCCGCAGCAAGAGAGGCCGCGACAGTGAGAGGCCCGCGCACCGCGATGAAGAGTGGCCCCCGCTTGCCACAACTAGAGAAAGCCCTCGCACAGAAACGAAGACCCAACACAGCCAAAAATAAATAAATGAATAAATAAATTTATAAAAAAAAAAAAAAAATCATTGTCAATAGTTTGGTTAATTATGCTGTAGTTTGATAAAGAATTTTATGATTTTTAGGAGTAATTAAATACATTGTTTATTCAGCATAATAAAAATTAGCATACTTGAATGAAGACATTTCCTAGATTTATGTAAAGTGGTAAATATAAGCCAGCAATTATAAATATTTGTGAATAAATTTAGCAGAAGAACAACTGAAACATTAAAACTTACTTCATCAATGTTGAACTTAAGCATCTAAAATTGCTCGAATAATATAAGTGTGGAAACATGAGCTTTTAACATTTTTCACTAAGGGCTAAAGAGCTTATTTTGTCAGAAATATTGTGGGTAGATCATAAAGGAGCCAGGTGTGGAAGTTTGGATTTTCCAAAGATGGCCACCACCATATTTCCAGAATTTTACCACTCCTGAGTCATTAGGGGTTGATAATATCTTCTTCCCTTGAAACTGGGCAGAATTTTCTAACTAGTTCAACCAAGAAAGTGCAGCAGAAATGATTCCATGTGATTCTGAAGCAATGTCACAAAAAAGATATATCCTTCTGCCTTCCTGTGATTGTAACCAAGCCACCCGATTTTGCAGAAACCCAAGTAGCTGCAGAGACACCTTGGAGAACAGCGGAAGTGCCTTGCTGAGCATCGTGCCCATAGCAGGCAGCACATGGCGGCCATGCCAATGATCAATCCTGAAAGTGAGTTCTTTGGTACCCAAGTGAGGCATATAGTTGAACTTTGGAGAGAGATGAGCAGTTTCCACCAGACCCATGTTTAAATTAATGAACAAGTTTTTCAGAACTAACTTACTAAAGTAGTTTATTTTTTTAAGGAATATTTCTGACTTGTGTAATGAAACTTCCCAAGTGGCCTTGTTAATGTTTCTTTACTAAATGAATGGTTGTCTCTTATTTTTTAATGTAAAATTTTTCATTTGAGTTTCTTAAGACTTAGGCCATGTGTGATAGACTTTTATTGTTTTGTTTTTGTCCCCTGGTCCCCCACAAAGGTTTTGGTAAAGGTCCAGTGAGATGGTTGAACTCCCATGATGTTTCCTCCATTTCTTAACTTATTAAAATTTGTCTTACATAAAAGTGAAAACTAGGGCTTCCCTGGTGGCACAGTGGTAGAGAACCTGACTGCGAGTGCAGGGGACATGGGCTCGAGCCCTGGTCTGGGGAGATCCCACATGCCGTGGAGCAGCTAAGCCTGTGCACCACAACTACTGAGCCTGAGCTCTAGAGCCCGTGAGCCACAACTACTGAAGCCCATGTGCCACAACTACTGAAGCTCACGCGCCTATAGCCCATGCTCCGCAACAAGAGAGGCCACCGCAAGGAGAAGCCTGTGCACTGCAATGAAGAATAGCCCCCACTCACTGCAACTAGAGAAAGCCCACCCACAGCAACGAAGACCCAACACAGCCCAAAATAAATAAATTAATTAATTTTTTAAAAAAGTGAAAACTAGTCATTTCAGGGAACTGCTTAATATATGATTGGTTGTAGGAATAATCCATTTCTTTTGGGTCATTCTCATTCTCTATCTATTCTAATTTTTCCAGATACGCAGAAGCTACAGCTGGTGGCTTGACTGCACACCTTGTAATAGTTTAGTCATATGTGTTCTTGCACCGTGGTAATCGGTTGGAACGTAGAAATAAATATTGGAAACTATTTTCACTCAAACTCTCTGTCTCTGTCTCGCTCAAACTCTCTGTCTCTGTCTCTGTGTCTCTCTGTCTGTCTCTCTCTGTCTTCTATCTCTTCAATCAAGACCCATAGCAAACCCAGAGGTAATCTTAAGGCTTGCTTGTCCACATAAACAGATAAAGCTAGTCTGAAGTAATTAAAGCACTGTTTTAACTTCATCTAGTGCTATTTATATATTTACTTATATTTTAAGACAAATAATGTGACAGATACCTTGAAAAGTATTTTATATACTTATACTATTTAATGGAAAACATATGCATCAATTCCAAATGTCAGAATAATAAAACCAGTAATTATGAATACACACAAAATCACCAACTTCAAGTAACCCTCCTACCCAACTTCTTAAGATACTCCTGCAATTGAATTTTTGCTTCTGGGACCACATGTTAGAATGTCAAAATATTATAACAAGGGTCCCTCAAGAACTGTGTAGCTCAATTGAATGAGCTTAGGAAATTCATACAGCATTTGTATCAGCATAAAGCATCTGGAACCCTTGCTAATCTGAGTTCTACCAGACTCCACTGAGGGTCACTCATCTCTACTCAGGCTTTTCTTAATAAGATTTAAAATGATAACTTGAGCTGCCAACCATCCAGAAATCATATTACAATTCAAAAATTAAGAATATGTGATTATAATAATAGGAAGCTTCAGAAAACATGCAATTGAATTTAGCACTCAGGTGAAGAATATAAATGATTTTCCTTTATTATCTTAAATGGGTATATTTGGCTCACATTAGATTATTAGTTCTACCTTAATAGATAAAAATTACATTAAATCTGGAACTTATTCATTTATCCAACCAATAGTTGTTAAGAAGCTAATATGTGTCAGGTATTCAGGGAATCTAAAATTGAAATTAGTTTAAAAATGTATAAATAAATACATTAAAACAGAAAAAGATCCCTGCTTTCACATAAGTTATATTCCAGTGGAGGATGAGAATAGTGATAAAATGTAAAGTAAAAACTGTAGAATGTATGTTGGATGGTATGAAATGACATTTTTGGTTTCTGCATTCTCCCCTTGTTTTTTTTTTGTTGTTGTTGTTGTTCTTCTCTTTCTATGTTTTGAGTTTTCTAGAATTTTTTTTTAAATTTAGAAGTCACTTTGCAGTTATTTTGTGGTGGTCACCATAGTGGTTGTTCAGCATGTATATCTCCATTTTTCCAGCCAGATATTTTTAAATTTAACTATTATAATTTTCAGTTCTAAAATGTGCACTCAGTTCTCTTTTGTTTTTTGTATTCCTCTACTGAAATTTCTTGTCTTTTCATTCCTCATTGTGTTGTTTTTTTTCTTTACCTCATTAAGCGTAAGTTTAGTAGCTGCTTTCTGATAATTTCAATATCAAGTCATCTTGCATTGGCCTCTGTTGATATTATTTTTCCTTCAGAATGGGTCATTTTTTTTTCTTGTATGCCTATTGATTTTAGGTTGTAACACTGACATTGTCAATATTATGTAATGGAGAATCAGCATTCTGATATATTCTTGTGAAGATTGTCACATTTTTATTTAAGCAAGCCATTAACCTGGTTATATTCAAACTGTTTTCAAGGCAAAATCTGTTTTACGTTGGTGGTGATGGTGGAGGGGCAACTCATTAATCATTTTATACTCAGTGCTTTGAGTCTGTCTGCACATGCTTGGCTTGTGGTCAGCCAGAGACAGGTAAAGTTAATATACAGAATTTGGGACTACCATAGTTTAGGGTTTTTTTTGTCATTTGTTTTTGATCAGTAACCCCTCTCACTCTGCATGGGCCAAGGAGTCCCCAAAATTTTCTCTCACTCTTTTCAGGCCAGAAAGATGATGGACTTTTTCTCTCTTGGGTCATTAGCCACCATTAGTCACTCACCAAAAATTTCCCCCGAGATTCAACTGCCATCCAAAATGTGTCTACTTTGTTTTGTTCTCCAAATCCCTCTGGTAGTTTTTGTTTGTGTGTGTCCAGGGTTTATATTTATGAGAAAATAATTTTGTTAAAATTTTACAAAGCCATCCTAGCAGCAGAAACAGTACTTGACATTTGGCAGACTTTTTCTTTTAAGAAAGACTAAAATGAAAAGCCCTGGAATAATCCTGGTCATTTCCATGTTACTGTAGTATCACTGAACCTCTGACAGTACATGGAAAATTATTTTGTGCACAAGGAGAAAAAACATCTCTCAACCAGACATAATTCTACAACTTGTTCTTTTGAAGTTTTAATGAGGAAATTATCTTGCACTTATAAGAGAAAGTGGCTTTCCGATCCAGGTATACATAGAGACCTGCTTTGGGGCTCTTAGTTAATCCTGGTGAGTAGATCAATGTGAATACAGTCTTGATCTCATTATGTAGAAAGGAGTCAGATAATTGATTTAACTTTTTTCTTTGCCTACTTTGACAATCAGCCATTTCAATGATTGCTAACTATGTTAATAAAAAAAACATACTATAAAAATCACTTCTCAATTTCTTCCCCCCAAAGGAAAATATGTATTGCATGTTCTAAGACAAATTATTCCCTATTTCAACAAAACTCAGTAAAGATTATTACAACAGTGTCATTTCAACTGTGAATTCTTAGTCCTGCTTCCCTGGTAGCTATTGTATCTGCTCAGTAAGAATTCTGTTATGAAACACAACTGTTGCATACTGTGCAAGATGGAAATATGCAAAGGGTAAATGAAAATTACTGTCCTGTTTAATGCATTTTTAATATTCTGTTACTAATTCCAGTGCTCTAACTAGAAAAGCCAATTGCAACAAATCCTTAAGAACTACAATCTGTGGTGCAGTTAGTAGGGAGGAAAAGCTGACTACTGAAACCATCAGACAGGTTTCATAATTGAGCTGCCACTGTAATTTGTTTTGCAACACCAGATAACTAATGCATATAGCATCTCCTCCATACAGATGCAATAGACACAAATAACCTTAAGAACATAGAAGATAATTATGTGGAAAAATTAACATAATTAAGAAGTGATGAATTTTGAGTGTTTATTGCCTTTGTTCATTGTATAATGTATTTAATTGCAGGTTTATATGTTTTTTTGTAAATAATGACTGTATTTAAGAAGCAACTCATAAAATTTCTTTGATTTAACAATTGGCTCTTGCAAGGTGGTATGAGCTGGCTCCAGCAAATCACTCCAGCCCTCTCAAACCACACCATTCCCTACTCAGCAGTGCTCCCTCCCTTTCTGGCTGGCCATCTCAGTAGTTCCTTGTGAAGGTGACATTGTGTTTTCATGAACCTTCTGCGTCAGAATCACTTGGTGAGCATAGCCATTCAACCAATACTGGTTGAACAGACTGGTTTTGACATTTGACAGAATAGTTTCCTAATTCCAGATCTACATGTTTTGGGAATATGCTCAATGACTTCATCTGAAAATGAGGGACACTGTGACGAATCTATGAAATAATGCCTGTAAGGGGGTGGGCACAAGAGAAGTGCTTAATAAACAGAAGTTTTCTATGCCCCTTCACTCCTTGCTGGGACAAACTCTCTGATCATGGTACCCTTTTACTGGCCATGGCAGTGCCTCATCCAGGCATTCCTGCTACAGAATCTTTCCTCCTACCTTCTGGAGTCCAAATGCCAATGTCTGTCATTCCTTGTTAGGACAGAGAAATTATCTTAGACAGCCTCCACTTAACCATCTCTTCGCCAGCACTTGGAAGAGTACTGATGCCTATGGACCTGGCCTATTCCTATTCAGTGCTGTGGCTGGACTCACATTTATCTCCTCACTGGGTTGTGGGCACACCAAGAGTTAATCAGGTGTGTCACCAAAATGTTCATGCCACTTTTAATTGTAGCTGTGTGATTCATTAAAAATTAGGTTAACTGATAGTTCAAGAGGAGAAAAAAGGCGAAATGCTTTGGAAACACTTGAGTTTTAAAAGTGGAATTAGGTATGGATGAGAAAACAGTGAAGAACTGAGGAAAACATAAAAATCTCTAAAGATCCTGCTCTTGGATTTGTTCAAAAACCTGTCACTTCACTTTAAAGAAACTGAAATTAGTAGTGGTAGAAAGTGCATTATGGTGAAAAGGCCTAGTTCCTACAACCAACAACCAACTAATGGACGAGTATATGTTTATGTTTTAAGTTTAAATATATTATTAAAATTGTGCTTGTATACTTCATTTTTTATAATTCTCTTCTTTAACCGATTTTTTTTTTCGCGGTACGTGAGCCTCTCACTGCTGTGGCCTCTCCCGTTGCGGAACACAGGCTCTGGACACGCAGGCTGAGGGGCCATGGCTCACAGGCCCAGCCACTCCGTGGCATGTGGGATCCTCCCGGACCGGGGCATGAACCCGTGTCCCCTGCATCGGCAGGTGGACCCCCAACCACTGCGCCACCAGGGAAGCCCCTAACTGATTTTTTCCATTAACTAACCCACTACATATTCCAGTTGCATAGTTAAGAGGGTAGATATGTACCAGAGCAGACAATTAACAAACAATAACAATAAATGAATAAATAAACAAATAAATAAAATAAAAAATTCACTTGCTTAGTTGCAGTAGCCACATATTAATTGCTTAATATTCACATGTGGACACTGGTGGAAATGTTTTCGACAGTGCAGATTTCAGTCCTAAGAGAGGCCTATAGGTATAACTTGTGAGTTTTTCCTTATTGAACTTGGGAAAAACGTGGTTTCACTAAAGGCATATGAACTAACTTATTTTTACTGTGGCAAAACACATATTCACCATTAGAGTGAAAATTCACCATTTTAACCAATTTAAAAATGCCATTCAGTGGCATTTGGTATATTTTCTTTTTTTTTTTAATGCTAGAAAAGTAACCAAAATCTTTCATGATAGAGAATTATAAGAATAAATTATTAAACATCTGTTCCCTGCTTCCCTCTTTAGATGCTGGGCATTCAGTAACTGTTCGTGCAGCTAACTTTTAATCAAAAAAGTAATGGAAAATATATACCAACAAAAAAATTCCTTCAAACATACTTTGCTCTATCAGCAAATTGCTCAGGTCAGAAAAATATTTTTACTTCAGAGGGTAAAATGCAATGTATAATATCATTTTTGATTCTACTTGATATTTGGGGTTTTTTAGACATGTCAAGTTTAGTTTCAGCGTTGTTGGCTGACATCCTCACTACCTGCTCTTGAATTGGTATCTCTGGGAGTTGTCTGTGTGTTCCCTATGGATGGAAAATATGCCCATGCTTTGCAAAAAAATCAATTACCTCTTTTTTTTTTTTTTTTGTATTCCTTCATTTATGTCGGCAGCTAGAATCTTATTTAAAAGTCTACAGTAAAATAGCTTAAAACTATCTTAACAAATAGTTATTGAGAACTTCTAAAATATATTTTATGGTTTGGGGAATGTAATCATTTTGCTTTGAACTGACACTAGACTGAGACTATTTTAAAATTCATATAGCACTATTTGTTTTATTTATAATCCATTGTCTTGACAAAATAGATATCCTACAAATTGGAGTGAAGTCTAAAGGTATAGTAAACCATAAAAGATATTCCGGAATAGAAGTGTCAACTGCACTAATCAACGAGATAAATGAGCAAGCCTACAGGGGATGATTAAAATAAATTGTATTGAAATCCACTTGGGAAAAAGAGACTACACTTGTGTTCTATCTCCTCAGTTTTTGTCAGCTATGGGGAAGCCAAATCTTGAGAGCATTTTCCAGAAATTACATTTTAGAGACAAAGATGTTTTACTTATTGGACGATAAAACATTCCATAGAGCAGTGAATGATTGATGGAAAATGTAATCAACAAATGCTATTGAAGAAGCAAAGAAAACTGATCTTTTAAAAGGGGTTTTCTCCATCTATCCTCTCAGCAAAAGAGAATAACACTTGGGATTGAAAATTCAGCCATATTGCCAAGTAAGAGTGGCAAAGTCATAAAGTGTGTATAAGTGCCTTAGTTTTTACTACTTATTTTCAAATCAAATAATTTCTATGGGAAGTAATATTTTTATTACTTAAAATTCTTTCCTTAAAAGGCTAGTTCTTGTGCATATGAAGTCTTTCATTGTATCAAGACTATGTTTTAACCACCTGTTTTACAATACAATTGTATCCACTCATTCTGTTTATACTTATGGAAACACTAGGATAATGAAAGTTATTAAACTGACAAATACCAGTTATCAGAGTGAATATTAAGACTATCAAAGAAACACATTTTTTATTATCAGTGCTGAACCAATGAAGAATAAATTTTGAAGAGCTACTTTTAAAAAATTCCCTAGAAATGTGAACCTGTGGGACCTAACTGTCCAGAATGCAGGAGGTTTTCCTTTTGCTTTTACCAGGCAAAACCAAGTTTCATCATAGGGCACAGGTTCGGCTTTCCCTTTAGTTTATCTTACCATTAGATAGTTTTAGCGACTATACTGCTAGAGGGTTATAAGTAAATTGAACAAGAAAGTGTAGAAACTTTCACACTTTTCATATCTCTTGAGTCATTCCCCCTTTTTACCCAGTTTTAACTGATCAGTTTTATCCTACTTTTCAAGACAAGACTTAACGATGAATATGTAGGCTGAGCAATAACATAACTGACATTTTATTTACCTCATCGCTTATAAGAATTTTTCCTACATTAAAAAATATTCTGGGAGGGGGAAAATGGCGGAAGAGTACGACACGGAGATCACCTTCCTCCCCACAGATACACCAGTAATACATCTACACGTGGAGCAACTCCTACAGAACACCCACTGGACGCTGGCATAAGACCTCAGACCTCCCAAAAGGCAAGAAACTCCCCCACGTAGCTGCGTAGCGAAAAAGAAAAAATAAACAGAGACAAAATAATAGGGACGGGACCTGCACCAGTGGGAGGGAGCTGTGAAGGAGGAAATGTTTCCACACACTAGGAAGCACCTTCGCGGGCGGAGACTCCGGGTGGTGGAGGGGGAAGCTTCGAAGCCGCGGAGGAGAGCGCAGCAACAGGGGTGCAGAGGGCAAAGCGGAGAGATTCCCGCACAGAGGAGCGGTGCCGACTGGTACTCATCAGGCCGAGAGGCTTCTCTGCTCACCCGCAGGGGCGGGCGGCGCTGGGAGCTGAGGCTCGGGCTTCGGTCACAGCGCAGGGGGAGGACTGGGATTGGCGGTGTGAACACAGCCTGCAGGGGGTTAGTGCACCACGGCTAGCCGGCAGGAAGTCTGGGGAAAAGTCTGGACCTGCCAAAGAGGCAAGAAACTTTTTATTCCCTCTTAGTTTCCTGGTGTGCGAGGAGAGGGGATTAAGAATGCTGCTTAAAGGAGCTCCAGAGACGGGCGCGAGCCACGGCTAAAAGCGCGGACCCCAGAGACAGGCATGAGACGCTAAGGCTGCTGTTGCCGCCACCAAGAAGCCTGTGTGCGAGCACAGGTCACTATCCACAACCCCCTTCCGGGGAGCCTGTGCAGCCCGCCACTGCCAGGGTCCCGGGATCCAGGGACAACTCCCCCGGAAGAACGCACGGCGCGCCTCAGGCTGGTGCAATGTCATGCCGGCCTCTGCCGCCGCAGGCTCTTCCCGCACTCCGTGCCCCTCCCTCCCCGGGCCTGAGTGAGCCAGAGCCCCCGAATCAACGGTTCCCTTAACCCCGTCCTGTCTGAGCGAAGAACAGACGCCGTCCGGCGACCTACACGCAGAGGCGGGGCCAAATCCAAAGCTGAGCCCCTGGGAGCTGGGCAAACAAAGAAGAGAAAGGGAAATCTCTCCCAGAAGCCTCAGAAGCAACGGATTAAAGCTCCACCATCAACTTGATGTACCCTGCATCTGTGGAACACATGAATAGACAATGAATCATCCCAAATGGAGGAGGTAGACTTTGAGAGCAAGATTTATTATTTTTTCCCCTTTTCCTCTTTTTTTGAGTGAGTATATGTATGCTTCTGTGTGAGATTTTGTCTCTATAGCTTTGCTTCCACCATTAGTCCCTTTTTTTAAAAATATCTATCCGTCCCTTTTTTTAAAAATAATTTTTTAAAAAATAATTATTTTAATAACTTGATTATTTTAATAACTTGATTTTATTTTATCTTATTTTATTTTTCCTCCTTTCTTTCTATTTTCTTTCTTTCTTTCTTTCTTTTTTCCTTCCTTCCTTTCTTTCTTTCCAGTTTTTCTCCCTTTTATTCTGAGCTGTGTGGATGAAAGGCTCTTGGTGCTGCAGCCAGGAGTCACTGCTGTGCCTCTGAGGTGGGAGAGCCAACTTCAGGACACTGGTTCACAAGAGACCTCCCAGCTCCACATAATATCAAATGGCGAAAATCTCCCAGAGATTTTTTCAACACCAGCATCCAGCTTCACTCAACGATCAGCAAGCTACAGTGCTGGACACCCTATGCCAAACAACTAGCAAGACAGGAACACAACCCCACCCATTAGCAGAGAAGCTGCCTAAATCATAATAAGTCCACAGACACCCCAAAACACACTACTAGACGTGGACCTGCCCACCAGAAAGACAAGATCCAGCCTCATCCACCAGAACACAGGCACTAGTCCCCTCCACCAGGAAGCCTACACAATCCACTGAACCAACTTTAGCCCCTGGGGACAGTCACCAAAAACAATGGGAACTACGAACCTGCAGCCTGCAAAAAGGAGACCCCAAACACAGTAAGATAAGCAAAATGAGAAGACAGAAAAACACACAGCAGATGAAGGAGCAAGATAAAAACCCACTAGACATAAGAAATGAAGAGGAAATAGGCTGTCTACCTGAAAAATAATTCAGAATAATGATAGTAAAGATGATCCAAAATCTTGGAAACAGAATAGACAAAATGCAAGAAACATTTAACAAGGACCTAGAAGAACTAAACGTGAAATAAGCAATGATGAACCACACAATAAATGAAATTAAAAATACTCTAGATGGGTTCAATAGCAGAATAACTAAGACAGAAGAACGGATAACTGACCTGGAAGATAAAATAGTGGAAATAACTACTGCAGAGCAGAATAAAGAAAAAAGAATGAAAAGAACTGAGGACAGTCTCAGAGACCTCTGGGACAACATTAAATGCACCAACATTCGAATTATAGGGGTTCCAGAAGAAGAAGGGAAAAAGAAAGGGACTGAGAAAATATTTGAAGAGATTATAGTTGAAAACTTCCCTAATATGGGAAAGGAAATAGTTAATCAAGTCCAGGAAGCACAGAGAGTCCCATACAGGATAAATCCAAGGAGAAATATGCCAAGACACATATTAATCAAACTGTCAAAAATTAAACACAAAGAAAACATATTAAAAGCAGCAAGGGAAAAACAACAAATAACACACAAGGGAATCCCCATAAGGTTAACAGCTGATCTTTCAGCAGAAACTCTGCAAGCAGAAGGGACTGGCAGAACATATTTAAAGTGATGAAGGAGAAAAACCTACAACCAAGATTACTCTACCCAGCAACGTTCTCATTTAGAGTTGATGTAGAAATTAAAACCTTTACAGACAAGCAAAAGCTGAGAGAGTTCAGCACCACCAAGCCAGCTTTACAACAAATGCTAAAGGAACTTCTCTAGGGAAGAAGCACAAGAGAAGGAAATGACCTACAATAACAAACCCAAAACAATTAAGAAAATGGGAATAGGAACATACATATCAATAATTACCTTAAATGTAAATGGACTAAATGTTCCCACCAAAAGACATAGACAGGCTGAATGGGTACAAAAAAAAAGACCCATATATATGCTGTCTACAAGAGACACACTTCAGACCTAGAGACACATACAGACTGAAAGTAAGGAGATGGAAAAAGATATTCCATACAAATGGAAACCAAAAGAATGCTGGAGTAGCAATACTCATATCAGACAAAATAGACTTTAAAATAAAGACTATTAGAAGAGACAAAGATGGACACTACATAATGATCAAGGGATCGATCCAAGAAGAAGATATAACAATTGTAAATACTTATGCACCCAACATAGGAGCACCTCAATACATAAGGCAAATACTAACAGCCATTAAAGGGGAAATCGACAGTAACACATTCATAGTAGGGGACTTTAACACCCCACTTTCACCATTGGACAGATCATCCAAAATGAAAATAAATAAGGAAACACAAGCTTTAAATGACATATTAAACAAGATGGACTTAATTGATATTTATAAGACATTCCATGCAAAAACAACAGAATACACATTTTTCTCAAGTGCTCATGGAACATTCTCCAGGATAGATCATATCTTGGGTCACGAATCAAGCCTTGGTAAATTTAAAAAAATTGAAATTGTATCAAGTATGTTTTCCAACCAAAACGTTATGAGACTACATATCAATTACAGGAAAAGATCTGTAAAAAATACAAACACATGGAGGCTAAACAATACACTACTTAATAACGAAGTGATCACTGAAGAAATCAAAGAGGATATCAAAAAATACCTAGAAACAAATGATAATGGAGACACAATGACCCAAAGCCTATGGGATACAGCAAAAGCAGTTCTAAGAGAGAAGTTTATAGCAATACAATTAAGAAACAGGAAACATCTTGAAAAAACAACGTAACTTTGCACCTAAAGCAATTAGAGAAAGAACAAAAAAACCCCAAAGTTAGCAGAAGGAAAGAAATCATAAAGATGATATCAGAAAAAAATGAAAAAGAAATGAAGGAAACGATAGAAAAGATCAATAAAACTAAAAGCTGGTTCTTTGAGAAGAGAAACAAAATTGATAAACCATTTGCCAGACTCATCAAGAAAAAAAGGGAGAAGACTCAAATCAATAGAATTAGAAATGAAAAAGGAGAAGTAACAACTGACTGCAAAAATACAAAAGATCATGAGAGATTACTGCAGGCAACACTATGCCAATAAAATGGACAACCTGGAAGAAATGGACAAATTCTTAGAATTGCACAATCTGCCAAGACTGAATCAGGAAGAAATAGAAAATATGAACAGACCAATCACAAGCACTGAAATTGAAACTGTGTAAAAATCTTCCAACAAAAAAAGCCCAGGACCAGATGGCTTCACAGGTGAATTCTATCAAACATTTAGAGAAGAGCTAACACCTATCCTTCTCAAACTCTTCCAAAATAGAGCAGAGGGAGGAACACTCCCAAACTCATTCTACGAGGCCACCATCACCCTGATACCAAAACCAGACAAGGATGTCACAAGGAAAGAAAACTACAGGCCAATATCACTGATGAACATAGATGCAAAAATCCTCAACAAAATACTAGCAAACAGAATCCAACAGCACATTAAAAGGATCATACACCATGATCAAGTGGGGTTTACTCCAGGAACGCAAGGATTCTTCAATATACGCAAATCAATCAACGTGATACACCATATTAACAAATTGAAGGAGAAAAACCATATGATCATCTCAATAGATGCAGAGAAAGCTTTCAACAAAATTCAACACCCATTTATGATAAAAACCCTGCAGAAAGTAGTCATAGAGGGAACTTTCCTCAACATAATAAAGGCCATATATGACAAACCCACATCCAACATAGTCCTCAATGGTGAAAAACTGAAATCATTTCCAGATGCTTTCAGCAACAAGACAAGATGAGGAACAAGACAAGGCTGCCCACTGTCACCACTCTTATTCGACATAGTTTTGGAAGTTTTAGCCACAGCAATCAGAGAAGAAAAGGAAATAAAAGGAATACAAATCAGAAAAAAAGAAGTAAAGCTGTCACTGTTTGCAGATGACATGATACTATACATAGAGAATCCTAAAGATGCTACCAGAAAACTACTAGAGCTAATCAATGAATTTGGTAAAGTAGCAGGATACAAAATTAATGCACAGAAATCTCTGGCATTCCTATACACTAATGATGAAAACTATGAAAGTGAAATCAAGAAAACAGTCCCATTTACCATTGCAACAAAAACAATAAAATATCTAGGAATAAACCTACCTAAGGAGACAAAAGACCTGTATGCAGAAAATTATAAGACACTGATGAAAGAAATTAAAGATGATACAAATAGATGGAGAGATATACCATGTTCTTGGATTGGAAGAATCAACATTGTGAAAATGACTCTACTACCCAAAGCAATCTACAGATTCAATGCAATCCCTATTAAACTACCACTGGTATTTTTCACAGAACTAGAACAAAAAATTTCACAAGTTGTATGGAAACACAAAAGACTCCAAATAGCCAAAGCAATTTTGAGAACGAAAAATGGAGTTGGAGGAATCAGGCTCCCTGACTTCCGACTATACTACAGAGCTACAGTAATCAAGATAGTATGGTACTGGCAAAAAACACAGAAATGTAGATCAGTGGAACAGGATAGAAAGCCCAGAGATAAACCCACGCACATATGGTCACCGTAAATTTGATAAAGGCGGCAGGAATGTACAGTGGAGAAAGGACAGCCTCTTTAAAAAGTGGTGCTGGGAAAACTGGACAGGTACATGTAGAAGTATGAGATTAAAAACATTCCTTAACACCATACACAAAAATAAGCTCAAAATGGATTAAAGACCTAAATGTAAGGCCAGAAACTATCAAACTCTTAGAGGAAAACATAGGCAGGACACTCTATGACATAAATCACAGCAAGATCCTTTTTCACCCACCTCCTAGAGAAGTGGAAATAAAAATAAACAAATGGGATCTAACGAAACTTCAAAGCTTTTGCACAGCAAAGGAAACCATAAACAAGACCAAAAGACAACCCTCAGAATGGGAGAAAATATTTGCAAATGAAGCAACTGACAAAGGATTAATCTCCAAAATTTACAACCAGTTCATGCAGCTCAATAACAAAAAAGCAAACAACCCAATCCGAAAATGGGCAGAAGACCTAAACAGACATATCTCCAAAGAAGATATACAGATTGCCAACAAACACATGAAAGAATGCTCAACATCATTAATCATTAGAGAAATGCAAATCCAAACTACAATGAGGTATCATCTCACACCAGTCAGAATGGCCATCATCAAAAAATCTAGAAATAATAAATGCTAGAGAGGGTGTGGAGAAAGGTAACACTTTGGCACTGCTGGTGGGAATGTGAATTGGTACAGCCACTATGGAGAACAGTATGGAGGTTCCTTAAAAAACTACAAATAGAACTACCATATGACCCAGCAATCCCACTACTGGGCATATACCCTGAGAAAACCATAATTCAAAAAGAGTCATGTACCAAAATGTTCATTGCAGCTCTATTTACAAAAACCCGGAGATGGAAAGAACCTAAGTGTCCATCATCAGTTGAATGGATAAAGAAGATGTGGCACATATATACAGTGGAATATTACTCAGCCATAAAAAGAAACGAAATTGAGTTATTTGTAGTGAGGTGGATGGACCTAGAGTCTGTCATACAGAGTGAAGTAAGTCAGAAAGAGAAGGACAAATACTGTATGCTAACACATATATATGGAATCTAAGAAAAAAAAATGTCATGAAGAACCTAGGGGTAAGATGGGAATAAAGACACAGACCTACTAGAGAATGGACTTGAGGATATGGGGAAGGGGAAGTGTAAGCTGTGACAAAGTGAGAGATTGGCATGGACATATATGCACTACCAAACATAAAATACATAGCTAGTGAGAAGCAGCCGCATAGCACAGGGAGATCAGCTCAGTGCTTTGTGACCACCTGGATTGGTGGGATAGGGAGAGTGGGAGGGAGGGAGACGCAAGAGAGAGGAGATATGGGAACATATGTATATGTATAACTGATTCACTATGTTATAAAGCAGAAACTAATGCACCATTGTAAAGTAATTATACTCCAATAAAGATGTTATATATATATATATATATTCTGCAATACTGTAGCCACCTGACATTAAGAAATTGTTAAAAAGTCTATCATGACATTTTGGAAATAATTTTAAATTAGTAGTTAAGAGTCAAAAGAGCAACAGCATAATTCAGTTTAATGAATTAAGGATATTCATAAGGAATATCCTGGGATAATACATGAAATATTTTATTGCCTTGGTCAATATTGGGATTAACAGGCAAATCTATTTGATTAACCATATGAAACTGCCATTTCTGTAAGTAAAAGCTGATTTATTATCAGTGTATTAGTTTTCTTTGCTGCATAACAAATTACCACAAACTAATCAACTTAAAACCATACCTAATTATTATTCCATTATGTATTCATTATTTATTATTCTGTTGATCAGCAGTTTGAGTTGACTGAGCTGGATTCTGTGCTGAGGATCTTACAAGGTGAAATTCAAGGTTTCAGCCAGGCCAACTTCTCACCTTTTCAATATCATGCTGAAATTCCTAGCTAATGCTATATGACAAGAAAAAACAATAAAAGATACACAGATTGGAAAGGAAGAGATAAAGCTGTCTTCTTTTACAGATAACATGATCATATATGCAGAAAATATGAGAAACAAAAATAATCCTGGAACCAATAAGAGATTAAAGCAAGGTTTCAGAATAAAAAAATAATATACAAAAGTCAATTGCTTTTCTGTAATGAGGTATTTGAAATTAAAAACACAAAACCAAAAATGAATGAGGTATTTGAAATTAAAAACACAAAACCATATACTTTAGCACTCCAAAAAAGAAATACTTATGCATAAATCTAACAAAATATACACAAAATCTTTATGAAGAAAACTATAAAACTCTGATGAATGAAATTAAAGAATTAATAAATATAGTGATATTCTATATTCATGGATAGGAAGATTCAATATTGTTAAGTCGTCAGTTCTTCCCAAATCTGTAAATTATATGCAATCCTTATCAAAATCCCAGTAATTACTCTACGGGTATCAGGAAAGTGATTCTAATGCTTACATGGTGGGACAAAAGACGCAGGATAGCCAATACAATATTGAAAGAGAAGAACAAAGCTGGAGTTCTGACTTTGCCCAATTTCTAGGCTCACTACAAAGCTACAGTAATCAAAACAGTGTAGTATTGGCAAAAGAATAGATAAATAGATTAGTGTAATAGAATAAAGAACCCATAAATACCCCCCTATAAATACCAGTCAACTAATCTTTAACAAAGGATCAAAGGCAATACAATAGAGCAAAGATAGTCCTTTCAACAAATGGTGCTAGAACAACTAGACATTCACATGCAAAAAAATGAATGTAGACACACGCTTCCTCAAAAGTAACTCAAAATGGACCAAAGCTCTAAATGTAAAATGCAAAACTATAAAAATCCTAGAAGATAGCACAGGAGAAAAACTATATGACCTTGGATATGGTGATGCCTTTTTAGATACAACATCAATGGTATGATCCATGAAAGAAAGAATTGATAATCTAGACAATCAAAATTAAAAACCTCTGCTATGTCAAAGGTAATGTCAAAAGAAGGAGAAGATAAGCCATAGACTGGAAGAAAATATTTGAAAAAGACACATTTGATAAAGGACTCTTACCCAAAATATACCAAAAAAACTCTTAAAACTGAAGAATAAGAAAACAAATGCCTAGATGAAAATTGGGCCAAAGACCTTCACAAACACCTCACCAAAGAAGATATATAGAAGGCAAATAAGCATATGCAAAGATGCTCCACATTATATATATCAGGGAAATAAAAATTAAACCAACTAACACTACACACTTATTGGATACCACTACAGATCTATTAGAATGGCTGAAATCCAAAGCACTGAAAACACCAAATGCTGTTAAGAATGTGAAGCAACAAAAACTCTCATTCATTGCTGGTAGGAGTGCTGAACAACATAGCAACTTTGGAAGACCATTTGGCAGTTTCTTACAAAACTAAAAATACTTTTACCATACTGTCCAGCAATCACCCTTCTTGGTATTTACCCAAAGGAGCTGGAAACATATGTCCACACAAAAACCTGTACAAAGATATTTCCAGCAGCCTTATTCAAAATTGCCAAAACTGAAAACACCAAGATGTCCTTCAGTAGGTGAATGGAGAAACTATGGTATGTCCAGAAAATGGCATATTTTTCAGTGCTAAAAAGAAATGAGCTATCAAGCCATGAAAAGACATGGTAGAACCTTAGATGCATATTACTAAGTGATAGACACCAGTGTGAAAATACTATATATTGTATGATTCCAACTGTTTTGACATGATCAAAAGACAAAACTATGGACACAATAAAAGATCAGTTGTTGCCAGGGTTGTAGTGGGAGAGAGATGAACAGGCAGAACACAACTGATTTTTAGGGAATGCAAAATACTCTCTGTGGTAGTCTAATGATGTATATGTTATTATTCATTTGTCCAAATCTATAAAATGTACGACACCAAGAGTGAATTGTTAGGTAAACTATAGACTTTGGGTGATTATGATGTGTCAGTGTAGGTCCATTCTTGTTAAAAAATGTACCACTCTGATAAGTGATGTTGATAATGGAGGAGGCTATGCATGTGTGGGGGCAGGAGGTATATTGGAAATCTTTGTAACTTCCTCTCAATTTTGTTGTAAACCTAAAACCACTCTAAAAAAGTAAAGTCTTTTAGAATCAATTTACTTAAATCATCTTTTCATATTGGATGGGTTGTGATATTTTCCAATTTAAAAGAAAATAGTTAATTTTATCTAAGTTGCCAAATTCATGTGTGTAGAGTTGTATATAGTATCCCATCACTTCTTCTGTCACAAGGCTGCTTTCAAGGAGGATGTAACACTTCACATTTCTTCCAGTAATGTGAAAATTTTATTTGGGTTGCCCGAAAATTTCATTCGGGTTTTTCTGTAAGAGCTTACCGAAAAACCTAAAAGAACTTTTTGGCCAACCCAATATATTTCAACACAATTCTCCTTCTAAATTTTTCTCACTTTGATGGACTTATATTTCAATTCCTTTCTGTTCTTGTTTGGAGTCATTGTTTGATGAGCATTCTGTCTTGGAAAACTTGTGGTGTAATCTAAATTCTTGCATATTCAGAAATATCTATCTTGCACACTAACAATGAAAAGATGTCTTGGTTGGGAGTAGGATTGTTGAGTTCTACTCATCAAATTTCTTTTAATAGAGTGTAGATAATATTCTAATGTCTTCTGCTTCAAGTGTTTCAGAATGTCTGGTGGTGATACTTTAATATCTTCTTCCTTCTTATTTACCTATTTCAATTTTGGAAACATGATGTTTTCTTTTTACCTTAGAATTGTTATTTTTCCAGGAATTCCATGAAACTTTCAAGCTTAGACATGAATCTTTCTCCAGATGAAAACAATATTTTTCTATTAACTAAATTCCTTTTCTCATATATTACATTTTCAGTTTTTAAACTTTTTCATTTCCATGTTAGTTCTCTTGTATTTTTCAAATAAGTTGCTAAGATTTTCTCACATATATTCTTTCTCTTTCAATTTTTTTCTTATTTCAGCAAAATTCTCCCATTTGATATTCTAGTCTACTACTTCAGATCATTAACTGTAGTACAGTATTTAATGTACTAAATATTACTACTATTAAGTACTACTTAAAGGTAGCATCAATTTACTCATTAAATTGTTTTCCTGATAAATCATGTTACCATCTGCTTCTGTACTGTAGCTCTACTTTATGGATTTTTGTGGCTTGTTTTTGTCCATCTGATATCCCTTTATTGTGCTGCAAGGCCCTGTGAGAGGGCAGTCATTTATTTGTATGTTTGTTTAATTATTCATGTATTTATTTATACATTAAGGGTCGGGTCTTTATTATGGACCACTCTAGGTATCTTCAGTCCCGCAAGTGGAGAAAGGAAATCAGTCTCTCCCCACCGTGAGCTGACTGTGTAGAGTAAAAAGGCCTCCAGTCTCTGGCTGAAGTCTCTTGCAGTAAAATTCGTTCTTCTCTAATCACTGTGCTTTCCAACACTGAGGTACAAGAGTGATTTAGCACATCCAATCTGCAAGTCTTGTCATGTGTGGTTCCAAGGGGAACAAAGACAGCTATTTGTGATGGTAAAAGCAAAAATCATACTAGATATTGTCAGGCAGACCTTATTCAAGGCTACTGAAATAAGGACGAGAAACGAGCACAGGATGAACTCAACTTCCCTAAACAAAAGGTAGGGGAGTTTATAAGAGCTGGGGTGGAGATACTAAGCCATCTGTTTTCTCATTGGCTTTACCCAAAGGAAAAGTAAACTTTCTCATCTCTTCATGACAGGATGTAGTTTTACAAGTTTGAGGGAGGTGCCCACCTAAAACAGGTTCTTACCTTTCTACTGAGAATAGAAGATACGGACACTTTCTTCTTTGATGATTACATTTCAAAGGGATGGTTCTCAGGTCCTTGAGAAAGTCCCAGGTCCTGGGTTGTTAAACAACAAGAAGCTTTTTTAAATGATTTAGTTATATATTTAAATATATATAATATAATATAATATATATATGTATTTAGAGAGAGAGAGAGACAGAGAGAGGGAGAAAATTTACAAGTTTTCTAAGTAAATACTCTTAAGAAAAGGGAGGGGAGGGGTCTCTGTGGTTAGGCCATCTGAATTCTGTAAAGCCCTGGCAAGCGGAAGGTCAGGGGTCTAGAGGCAAGAAGAAGCCTGTCTAAAGTTCAGTCAAGCTGTGGGAAATGTTAAGGCTGTCTTTATCAGGACTGAATTCCCATCTAATATCAAACAAGCATCTGAGAAGAGGATAACGTTTGGAGCTAGTAAAAGAAGAGGTGGAAGACAGACTCACAGTACCATTTGCTAAAACTCTTGAGCATTAACCCTCATTATCTTTTTTTTTTTTTTTTTTAAGAAACCAAAGGAAATCTTAAGATTGTTATTAGGTGCTAAATATAAAAGATTCTTGAACTAAGACAAACATTTGTATTACCAGAGGACATAGATCTAAATTTAATGGAAGAGTAATCTTGCAAGGTAAATTATTATACTAATTTATAATACTAACTATAAAATGTCACTATAGTCAACAAAGTATTTTAAATAATATATGCTATTCACCTGTATGTTTAGATGATAGAATTCTCACTTCCTATGACTGATTTAACATTTTGATTACAAACCAGTGGCTTAATTAAGGCCATATTTCAGTCCTGTTACTTTTCTAATAAAACAAATTGATTATATATGCTTACTAATGTCCTGTTCTTTATTCTCTTATAAGTGACCGCCCTACTATGCACATAATTTTAATATTTAATCCAAGAAAAATGACATTCTTAGATCTATGCTATACTGTGCAATGATTAAATTATGCAAATATAACAAGACAGGAATCTTGTTACATAAAAAATGCTGACTCATTCAAAAATGCTAATGTCCAACTGTTAAGAACTTCCTCTGAGAAAAACTTTCATGTAAAATTAACTGTTCTAACAAGATTTGACATAAATGAAATCTGCAAATGAATGAATAATTTATAGGTACTATATTAATGTCAGAAGTTTCCTGGTTAGATTTGCTTATTCTAAATTGCCAAGATATGATCCTAAAGGAAAATTAATCTTCAATCCCCAAAGTTTCTGTTACCTCATCTATTTAATGATTGAATTTAACATATTTATTTGTTCACCCCCTTTTCACTTTATACTCTTAGTCAAACAATTTAATGAGGACACAATTCATTATTTTTGAAATCACTGAATTATTATTCTGTTGAGCTAATTGAAATATTGGATAAAAACAGATGAAGAGTCATGAATGAGCAGGCTTGCTGAAAGTCAAATGGCTTTAACAGTGTATGAAGGGGTTACCTTTTATGATAAAATCTTTAGTGATTCTACTAAAGAAGAAAATATGCATCCATCCGTCACTTTGCTCTCTTAACATCTGTACCAAGAGAACAGACAATAGATGTCAATTAATAAAACATCCTATTCTTAAATCTTTTTAAATTGAAAGTTAATTTGCTCATAAAGAACTTTTAGAACATATAGAAATGAAAAGGTAAATGAAGATAATGTAACATTTTAGCAGTAAACTGGATAAAAATCAAGATAAAAAAAGAGAAGGGGTAAATGTGAATTATAAGTTTATAGTTAATGTGAGGTCTTATTTTATGTAGTCTATTTCTAAGTTGAAAAATGTGTATTATGTGTTTCTAAATGAAGACCAATCAACTCTCTTCGTGAAGAGAAATTTTTTAAATTGACGTAAAGAAATGTAATTGACAGAGAGTTGGTACAACTTGCCACATTCCGTGGGCATTTCTTTTTTTTTTTTTTCCTATGGGTATTTCTAATGGGGTACGGTTGTAGCCATTTCACAGGAGTGGAAAGTCTGGCAGCACCTCCTCATCAACTATGGTGGTAAAGGAGAACAGTTCTATTAAGAGTGATGCATCAAAGTCGTTGGCAATTTTCATCCACATTATGAAATATAATTTCTAGTATTTTCCTAGTATTTACTTTTCAAGGAAAGTTCTATTCAAATAAACTTTGGATTTCTTTTCAGAATATATTCTTGGGAGATAAAATATTTTATGTATAAAATGGCCATTAGAGACAACAATACTTATTTCAAAATTACCTGGTACTGCACATTAATTAATGGCATTACATATGTATGAACCAATTACAATATTTACACAGGCCACGCAGATCCCTGTTCATTTAATTATAATTTGATAACTCTTTTGAATAAACTTAGCAACAGTGGCAAAACCCAATAGAATATATTAACATTTTACAAATGAGTTACACGTTATGAGATAGAAAATTATTTTTTGTGACTTTAGGGGTCATAATCAAAATCCGATGTGCTGGGGCTTCCCTAGTGGTGCAGTGGTTGAGAATCTGTCTGCCAATGCAGGCGACACGAGTTCGAGCCCTGGTCTGGGAAGATCCCACATGCCACGGAGCAGCTAGCCCCGTGAGCCACAACTACTGAGCCTGCGCGTCTGGAGCTTGTGCTCCGCAACGAGAGGCCGCGACAGTGAGAGGCCCGCACACCGCGATGAAGAGTGGCCCCTGCTCACTGCAACTAGAGAAAGCCCAAGCACAGAGACGAAGACCCAACACAGCCAAAAATAAATAAATTAATTAATTAAAAAAAAAAAATCCGATGTGCCTGAAGACAGGAACAAGTGGGATGTCTTACCGGTTGTCATGTACACTGGTACAATAAATTATTTTACAAGCCATACCTCATATTATTATCATGCTATGACACAATTATGTTACCATCACATTGTTTATTTAGATGTATTTTAAATATTTAGTGCATAGGAAAGCATTAATTCATTTGAGACTTGGTAAATTTGAATATTTATTTACATTATGATCTTCAAGTAATTACATTTTCTGAAAATTTATAGGAATTAATAGTCCATTAAAGCCAAGTAATTATGGTGTAAGAAAATATAGGATATGATCACATAGTAATTTAAACATATCATTTTATATTCTGCAGATTTAAATAAAACTATTAAGGCCTTATAAGAAAGATCTGACTGGAAAAAATCTTGGGATGTAGTTATTTTGTCTTTTGTCTAATTTATCCCTGCAACATTTTTGTTTTACTATTTATTGCCTTAAAAAAATGTTAGCATGCTCATCTTTCTGTATTCCTTTGCTTTTAACCTGTGTCTTTATATATAAAGTGGTTCTTATAGACAATAGATCATATCTCGAAAATAGTTACTTCCCCCACCCTCTCCTGCCAGAAACAATAGGGTATTTTCACTATTCACTGGGAGAACCCAAAAATGTGTTAGGGACCCCTAAGACCGCACTCCCCTGGGAGTTTCTCAAGATTAAGACAGTCCACATTCAGCCTCCAGCAATTTGTCATTATCACTTAAGTGTTCTACAAGCTCATGACTCCAGCAGCTTCTGTTCCAGGTAAACTGATCTCGGCCGTGACTCCCTGGATGTACCTATCTCCCCAGATTTCAAGGTGACAGTTTGCTCTATGTTCTCAATGGTTTGATGGGTACAATAAAAGTCATTACCTTTGAGTTTGTTCAGGTTTTTCTTATTGTAAGAAAGAAAAATGTTACTGACTGGAATGACCACTTCCAAGCTCTTGACATGTCAGAGATGAAACAAGAATTCTTAAGTACATTTAAGAGTAAATAAAAGTACTTTTTAAAGAACATTGGTTTGTATCAGAAAGGTACCCAATCTATTCAAGCCTTGAAATAGATAAGAATTTTGCTTTCTGAACAAAGAAAACATAAAATTAATCATTTGAAAGAGTAAATAGACATGTCAAATTTAGTGATTAAATATTTTCAACTCAAAACGTGAATGGTAAATATATAAATGATAAAGAATAGGAGATGTGTTTGTGTGTGTGTGTTTGTGTGTGTTATGCACTGACAAAGAAAACTTCCAGGTAATCTCTAAAAGGATATGTTATATTGTGATTTATAATAAGAAATATATATTTTGTTTTCATCCTGTTTCTGGCACAGAGCTCCTAAAACCCTTGTAATTTCTTGTGAAGAGAGCAATGAAGGTGTCTTTTCTTCTGTTGATGAGATTTAGTTTAGAAAGCCCCTACGTCACCTAAGCATGGAGGCTAGTCACCAGAGGAGACAATCACATGACTAGAGCCTTGGAACTTTCATTCCCCAGCCCTCCAATCCACCTACTGAGTGCAGAGAGGCAGAAGAAATTGAGTTCAGTCACCTATAGCCTATGATTTAAACAATAGTGCTTATGTAATGAAGCCTCATAAAATCCCCAAAGGAGAGGGTTCAGAGAACTTCTGGGTGGGTGAACATGTGGAGATTCAGGGAGAGTGGTGCACTGGGAGAGGGCATGGACACTCTGAGCTACTTCCCACATGTCTCGCCTATGCGTCTCTTCCATCTGGCTGTATCTGAGTTATATCCTTTTATAATACACCAGTTATCTGGTAAGTAGAATATTTCTCTGAGTTCTGTGAATTGCTCTAGCGGGGGTCATTGGAAACCCCTATTTATAGCCAGTTAGTCAGAAGCACAGGTGATAACCTGGACTTGCAACTGGCTGGCTGAAGGGGGGTGGGGGGCATTCTTTTAGGACTGAGTTCTTTTTTTTTTTTTTTTTCGGTACGCGGGCCTTTCACTCTTGTGGCCTCTCCCGTTGCAGAGCACAGGCTCCAGACACGCAGGCTCAGCAGCCATGGCTCACGGGCCTAGCCGCTCTGCGGCATGTGGGATCTTCCCGGACCGGGGCACGAACCCGCGTCCCCTGCATTGGCAGGCGGACTCTCAACCACTGCGCCACCAGGGAAGCCCTAGGACTGAGTTCTTAACCTGTGGGATCTGATGCTACCTCCAGGTAAATAATACCAAAATTGCATTAAATTTTAGGACACCCAGATGGTGTCAAAAATTACTTGTGGAAACTCCCCTCCCCCTGGTTGGGTGTAGAATCAGAGAAATCAAAGAGGAATGATAAATTATCCATAATCTCAGTAGCTGGAGATGATGATTGTTAAGAGTTTACATAATTTCATGCTGTTGTCTCTTTCTTTTAATCAGAAACTATACTTATTTGCACAACTATATCATATACATATTTTCTGTTTCAAAAACATCTACATTACAGGTAATGCAACAACACCTCCCCAAATACATGACTCATTCGATAGCTTCAGAGAATACAACTATTAACATTATGCTCTGTATGCGTCCATTATTTTTCTATACATAGACACACAAACCTACATATTCATAAATCATTGTGCTGTATGATTTATTAAAATTGTATGATATTGTGCTTAATGAATCATAATAAACTTCTTCAATTTAGCAGTGTTTTTTTATGCTTTTGTCATATTGGTTCAAATGAATCCTTTCCTTATGGTTGGCCTCTGAGTAGGATTTTATACCATGCATCTTCTTTATTCTGTTTAACCACATTGCTATTGATGACAGTTAAGACTGCTCCAGTATTTTTTTTTCTAATGGTATAGACAATCAAAAAGTTTATCCATGCTATAGATTCAATTTTTTTCCACTTAAAAGTTAACCTGCTATTCAATTTCTTAAAATGCCTTACTTTCTTAATAACTAGGCTAGTAGCAGACACACCTCAGTGCAGGATTTTCAAGTAAATATTGAGATGAAACACACAGCTAATATTAACAATTTGAAGGTCTTTATACTACTCACCCCAAATCTAACAAAACACTTAGCATCAGAACATTCTAGCATGCATGGGAGGAGGGGGAACAAGTTAAGTCTAGGTTTGCAGAGCAAGTGCCCACTTTGCTTCTTCAACCTGTGGGGGCTGCAGAGGAGTTGGAAGAGAAAGAGGTACTGGTTGAGCATCCCTGAGAATTGCCGGCCCCGCCTGTATTTCAGGCAGGACATATGTATAAGTAAGAAGTGCTGATCTTTAAGGCACAGTAATTTCACCCACTTTAAAAACAACCATAGCAGCTTTACAGCTTTTAAGAATCCATTCTCCCAGAAGTCATTATTTTTACACTTTGAAAGGATTTCATATGCTAAATATATATGTCATATATGCATATATATTATATAAACACTACCTATTTTTTTCTGGATTTCTCTTGAAATTTGCTTTTTTTTTTAACACTCATAAAGGCAATCAGCTTGCCAATAATTCTGTGCCATCACAGGAGAATTCAATATTAAGCCAAGTGAATGACCAACATAAATATTTTTAAGTAATCTCAAATAAACTTAATTTTCTTAAACACTGGGACAAATTTCACATGGTTCAATTCATACAAAAACCCACTAAAGAAGATTCTAGCACATTTCCATATCTACATAATGAGATTATCTGCTCTTTCTGTCAGGATTTGGTTAGGAAAATAAAAGCAAGGACATGTATTCCAGAAATAAAGAGTTTAATAAGGGAATTACGAGCTCACACAACTGGGAAGAGCTGAGGAATGATGAACATAAAAGCTTCTAATAAATATCTCCACCTCAAGTCCTGAAGAGTGTGGTTCTCAAGAGCTCAAAATAAAGTTACTGCAGGGCTTCCCTGGTGGTGCAGTGGTTGAGAATCTGCCTGCTAATGCAGGGGACACGGGTTCGAGCCCTGGTCTGGAAAGATCCCACATGACATGGAGCAACTAGGCCCGTGAGCCACAACTACTGAGCCTGCGCATCTGGAGCCTGTGCTCCGCAACAAGAGAGGCCACGATAGTGAGAGGCCTGCGCACCGCGATGAAGAGTGGCCCCTGCTTGCCACAACTAGAGAAAGCCCTAGCACAGAAACGAAGACCCAACACAGCAAAAATAAATAAATTAACTAATAAACTCCTACCCAACATCTTCTTAAAAAAATAAATAAAGTTACTGCAATTTTTAAGAATCTTTGCTAAGTTCTCACCATCTACCTCAGTCTGTGGCAGCTGTGTCTTCTCAAAAGTCTGCCAGAAAGCCACTTCAATTCAACTGTCCTTGGGGAGTAGTTTTGTCTTTCACCTTGTAAATCACTCGTGAATGTTGTGTACTGTCAAACTCTAGCCTGAAACCATATGTGGAAGGGAACTTTGCAAAATTAAGCTCTGTGCTATTTTCTGTGAGGCAGAGGAGACCTGAGAAGGGAATAAATTGATGACAGACAACCCAGCATAGTCTACACCATCTCAACTCTGTATTTATATGCGACCCATTGACACGCAGTTCACTTCTGAATGAAGAGGATAACAGCACCATGCCTGCCTGATGTGATGTATTTGTTCTTTGTACAACCACACACATGCTTACATTCTTCCTAAAAGGGGTAACTTCTTTCTTTCTTTGCCTAGTCACAATAGTTTATGTACTATAACTTAAATGCTGAATTATAGAGCTGAATGTTATTTACACAACTTATTTCTGTTATCAGATAGTGGGGAATGGAAAAAGAAAATATTTCATACAGTTAAATATCAAGGCAAGGAAGAAAAATACATATAGTTACTATAGTCCTCGTGCCTGCAACTGGTTATGTGGCTGGAGTTAGGAGTCATAGCTTCCTTTCTCCAATTTCCTACTCAATGTTTGCTTTGCCCTCATCCAGCACTTTAGCTGGACATATTTATTTGGCAGACAGACCTAAACATGCACTCCTAAGAAGGCTGTGTCATTAATGGTTATTCTTATTTTGGCTTGTTATAGTTTTCTTTTTACTTCTAATTTTGGATGAAGTCCAGAAAATCCACTAAATCCAGACATCCTCTTCCCTGTCCATTGTGTAGTAGCCATATTATTGCCCATAACTAGTTAGAATCAATTATCTAATTTTTTCCCTTTCAGAGGTATCAGCATAGTAACTGTAACTATCTGAAAACAAGGCCCAAGTGCTTCTTATCTAAATGCCTCTCTACCCCTCTGAAGAAGTGTCTCTCAATGAGCACTCTGCTCACAGAGTGCCTTCTTCCTTCCCACTGCTGCCATGATTTCCTGCTCTGGCAGAAGACCTTGATAAAGCTCACAGCTGACTATGCAGAAACGGAAAAGGAGGAATAAAGCTATGTTGTGGGTAAATATTCACATTTTCTAGATTTGCTTGATTTACAGTTTTTTGGTTGTTTCTGAGCTCTTCTGGCTGACCACAACATTTCTTAGTTCCTTTTGCAGGTTTTTGAAAAATTCACACTTATTTAAACCTTTATTTAAAACCACTTATTAGACAAATTCTCTTCCATTCATGAAGAACAATGGGTCCCTCTAGTATGAATCAACCAGAGCTTTCCATTCCTTTACTTCTCACCCACACACATCTACACCCATGCCATGTTCCCTTACCCTCAAGGTGTCAAGTTGTGGTGTCCCTCATCTGGACAAATATAAGCCCTGTAATTCTTATCCTTATTGCATTCTTTTCACCACCTTGATCTGCTATATCCTCATTCTTATTAGCTTTCAACATCTTTTTTACAAAGACAGAAGGAGCACACACAGTCTATAAGACTATCCTCACTTCTGACAACAACTGTAAGTTCAGGGATGGAGGGTTCCCAAAACCACCCTCAGGTTTCATAATTCACTAGAAGGACTCATAGAACTTACTGAGAGTTGTTATATTCAAAGTTATGAATTATTACTGGGAAAGGATACAATCAAAATCAGCCAAGGGAGGAAGCACAAATGGCAGAATCCAGGAAAGTGTCAAACACGGAGCTTCCATTGTCCTCTGTCTGTGGAAGTGTACTCCTTTCCTGACATCTATGTGTGACAAAACACATGGAACATTGCCAACCAGGGAAGTCTATCTGAGCTTTGATGTTCAAAGATTTTTATTGGGGCTACCAGGTCAACTACCTATATGGCAACCTCACTCTACAATACCTCTGGAGGTCAAAGTGATGATGTGTGACTCAAAGCCCTATCCTAAATCACATTGTTAGACTATAACAATGCTCCAGGCCAACAAAGACAATCCTGTAAGACAGGAGATTTCAAGAGCTTAGAGTGTAACTCTCAGAAGCTTAGGGCAAAAGCCAGCTTTCTCTTTGGATACAATTAAATTATTTACTACACACTTTTCTAATTTTTAATTTTCTCTCAGTCAATAAATATGTTCAAATTTACCCATCCTACAAATATTTTTTCCAACATCTCCCTCTAACAAATCTGTCTTTGCTTTTTTATTCAAAATTCTTCAAGTTTCCTCTTATTCATCTGCCACTCACTTCTCAGAGCACTCTGTTCTTTCTCTGTTCCTTTCCTGTCATTACCCTATCCCTCCGATATTGTTTTCAGTGAACCTTTAAAACTCCAGATCTCAGGAAGTCTCTTCAGACTTAATCTTGTTTATATTCTGCCAGTAACAATCACTTGGACATCTTGAAATGTTTCACAACCATACATCTCTCTTGTTTCTAAAACATCTTTCAAAGCCAATTATATTTATTCTGAATATTTTCCAACATCCGTCAGTTGTACTTGAACCACTAAGGATTTATCATTTTCTCCTTCAACTTACATCAGCATATTACAAATACGTATTGGTTTAGATCATAAGTATGTTTATAATGGGCTTGTCTACCCCATTATGCTGGAAATACATTGTCATATTTATCAACTTTTTTTTTTATCCAGTGTTTAGTACAGTGCAGGAGACATATAATGCTCAATAAATATTTGCCGACTCCACTGCTCAGGGAAACTTCAAAGAGAAATTGAATTCTGAGCAGTGTCTCTAAGAATGAGCTGAAGACAGAGCAGATATTTAGTTCAATGTATCTAGGTGGTACTATTTTCTGATGACAAGTACAAAGTGACAGAGTACAATACAGTTAGGGCATATGAAAAAAAGAGAGTGCTAATTGAAGCTAAATGGTTGTATCCTACCTGGATATAGGATCTTATTATGCAAAATATTATATATAAACTACAAAATATATTATATACCGGGAAACTTAGCTGTCGTTCAAAGATAACTGGGAATCAAAGATAATCAAAACTTGGTCCTGGGCTTCTCTGGTGGCAAAGTGGTTGGGAGTCTGACTGCTGATGCAGGGGACGCGGGTTAGTGCCCCGGTCTGGGAGGATCCCACATGCTGCGGAGCGGCTGGGCCCGTGGGCCATGGCCGCTGAGCCTGCACATCCGGAGCCTGTGCTCCGCAATGGGAGAGGCCGCAACGGTGAGAGACCCGCGTACCGCAAAAAAAAAAAAAACAAAAAACTTGGTCCTCTAAAAGTATACTGTAGAGTAGGAGATATTGAGCTTTGAGGAGTCTAAAATTCACTCTTCTTTTTTCCCTCTAGCCAATTTCAAAATGAAGAGATTAGCTGATATTGGAACAAGTGACTTAGGTGATACACTGGCAAAACTGAGATTTTAGGAATGATTCAGAGAATTAGACAGATTCACTGATCTAATAAATACTGACTAATTTGACTAGTCATTAGGCAGTTCTGAAAAAGTGCAGGCTTCGCTTAGAGTGGCCTTCTCTCAAAATGTTTGCAGAATAGAGTAACAGAGTATGATAACTCTTTCTTGAAGGCATCCAGATTCTATGTGAGAAAACAAGGAAGGAGTTTTGTTTTTCATGACTAGCTCCTGCTCTTAAACTCACCAATCAACTCACTCCTCTTCTCTGGAGGAGTGTGTGAATAGGTTTAGAAGGGTCAAGAGTTTTACTCTATGGGTATTTCTCCACCTGGTAGGAAAATCAGGCATCAGAACTTAGCATTTGCATCTAACAGTAGGCATAAGACAGATAGTAATAATAGCTAAGGCTTACTGAGAACTGTTTTTAAAAGTACATTTATTGTTATAAGTACTGTCAGTATGTCTATTTATAATGATGAGAAAAATCAATGATCAGAGAATTTCAGCAACTAGAAGATGGCAGAGTTAAGATTCTAACCCAGTCAAACTACATACATCCTTAAACTTTATACTGTATTGTTTCTAAAATTATTGGACTATAAGGTTGGCCTTGATACTTTCCATAAAAATTGACAAGCATCCTGACTACAGTCCCATCTGTAAGGCATCATGCTGGTACCACATGGCTGTGCTGTCATTGTTTTAAGAGTCATCACCTGGCCCAATTGCAGCTAAACTATAAACAAGCCAGCAGTCTCTGAGGGGAAAGCTCTGAACATAGAAGATAAGTCATTACAGTTGAACAGATATAATATGATACTGTGACATGGAGTGTTTCGATATGATGCAATGGGTCTCTTAGCTATCTTGTAGAAACAAGTTGAAAGTCTGCAAGAAAAACAGAAAAAGCAGACACTTCACAGCATTAGAAGGAAATTTAAAAAATCCTTTGCTGTTTCTGAAAAGCAAGAGAATCTGATCACCAGAGAACTCCAGTAATTTGAATAACTTCAATGTTTCTTTCCATTGTTAGCAGCTGTCCTAGAGTCCATTTGCTTAGGAAAACAATGGTATGTGTTTTGGTCCTGGCATCCTGTGGGAAAAAATTCAAATATCCATGATCTGGTTGCCTTATTTTCATGTGTTGTTCTTTAAATAAACTCCCCAATTGCTTTAGAAAGCACAGAAAGAAGTCTGACACAATATCATGGGAGTTCAGGAAAGAAGCAGGAAAAGAGAATTTCCATCTAAAAATTAACTGCTGCTTATTTTCAGTACCACAATAAATAATCCACCAATAACCAATGGGCTTTGACAAGCAGGCCTTTTTTATTTCTACATATGCTTATTAATGCCAAAGAAACAGAAGACTCTAAGAGTATTAAACAAAAATAGCTAGCATTCACTGAGAACTTTTTCTGAGTCGGGAATTGTACTCTGTCTTTAAATACATTATTTAATCTCAAAGCAACCCTATAAGGTGGTTACTATAATAATTCCCACTTTATAAATAATATAAAAAAATACAGAAAAAGGTAGTAAGGCAGAATTTACAACTAGCACGTGTTGAAGCTGGAATTCAAATCCAGGCAATCTAATTCCAGCACAAACTTATAATTTATATTTTATATTATTTCTCATGTAGAGGAATTGATAATGTTTATCCCATTAAGATATTTGTAGGAAAATATCTTATGATGAATTGCTATGTTACTTTGTTTAGTTCTCTCCAAAAGAAAAGTTAGAAGTTATAGGAATAAAAGAAGGAAAAAGAGGAGGAGGGGGAGGGGAAGTAAAAAGTAAGTGAGGGCTTGGGGAGGAGGGGACTAAGAATTAACAATAAAAATAGAGTGTGGGGCTTCCCTGGTGGCGCAGTGGTTGAGAGTCCGCCTGCCGATGCAGGGGACACGGGTTCGTGCCCTGGTCCGGGAAGATCCCACATGCCGCGGACCGGCTGGGCCCGTGAGCCATGGCCGCTGAGCCTGCGCGTCTGGAGCCTGTGCTCCACAACGGGAGAGGCCACAGCAGTGAGAGGCCCGCGTACCGCAAAATAAATAAATAAATAAACACACACACACACACACACACACACACACACACACACACACACAAACAGAGTGTGGTATTTGTGGAAGAATAGGAAAATTGATCATGGAATCTAGAAGGAAATATGTATACGATCAATTGATTTTCAACAAAGTGGCAACAGAATTGAGAGTTTCAATGATAATTTATACAATGTCAGGTTTTTAAAAAAATGTTGCTCACAAAAAGAAACTGCTAAGAAAATAAAATGGCAACGTACATGTTAGAAACATTTTTTTAAATGTGACTTGCAAAAAAAAATGTTATGTATAACTGGCTCACAAAGTTGGTTTACTTAGTCCAGAAAATCCAGTTCAGTAACTTGGACTCTTCCTATTATTTGTGTTTTAAAAAGGGCATGAGGATATTTCCACTGAAATAATTAAAACCAGAGAAACTGAATTATAGACAAAATATATGGAAATATTAAGAATAAAAATTTGACATAATAATAGCTAATATTTTTGTTCTTAACGTCTGGCTTACCCTATATTAATTTTTTTCTGGATGATACTCTGAGGCTATTACTACTATTGAATTTATTTATTTATTTTTTTGAATTTATTTTAATAATAAGTAATGATAGGGACAGAGTAAAGGGACAAAGTAGGTAATTAAATAGTTAATCTTACTAAGGGATTGTAGGTAAAGAAAAAAGTATGGGAGACCCCTATAAGTTAATGATCACTCAAGAAAGCAGGTTTGCTTAACCACAAAACCAAGCAGGCATGCTTAGCAACAAAGTCATGCAACAGAAGCATGAGACTTGCCCCAAAACCATAAACAACGGTAGCATGAGAACCACATCCTGGTCAGTGAGCGCGGTAGGACATGCTCCTTTGTGCACACTAAAAACAAAAATACAAGGAAAGGGTGACATTATACTGTAACCTGAGATGATTTACCATTTGTAACATATGTCACTGTCTTTTTACCATTTCCATTGCACAGTGACAGTCCCAGCTTGACCACGTAGGGACAAGAAAACTTCCCCGCCTGACATGGAAGGGGAGCTGATGATGGAAGCCTGACGTCTCCTCAAGAATGAGGAAGAAAGTGGTTTTCTCCCCCTCCCCACTTTTCCTCTGATTATAAAACTGTAGCCCACTAAGTTCTCCGGGTGTGGCACCCTCTAGCCCACCCACTTGTAAGCCTCACAAGCGTCCTATTCTAATAAGTCACTTCTTATCTATCACTTTGGCTCTCACCGAATTCTTTCTGTGCTGAGACATAAAGAACCAGAGCTCCTCAGAGCCCTCTGAAACACCATTTAGCAGTTTCATCAAGGCTTTGAGAAAAAATAAAAAATATGTTTTAAAAATGTATATCTTGGGCTTCCCTGGTGGCACAGTGGCTGGGAATCTGCCTGCCAATGCAGGGGACATGGGTTCCAGCCCTGGTCTGGGAAGATCCCACATGCTGCGGAGCGGCTAGGCCTGTGTGCCACAACTACTGAGCTCATGTGCCACAACTGCTGAAGCCTGCGCGCCTAGAGCTAGTGCTCCACAGCAGGAGAGCCCACGGCAATGAGAAGCCCGCTTGCTGCAATTAGAGAAAACCTGCATGCAACAACGAAGACCCAACGCAGCCAAAAATAAATAAATAAATTTATTTTAAAATGTATATCTTTATCAATGGAACCGAATGGAGAGCCTAGAAACAGGCCTATGCACTTATGGTCAATTAATCCAGGACAAAGGAGGCAAGAATATACATAATGAGGAAAAGACAGCTTCTTCTAAAGTGGTGCTAGGAAAATTGGACAGCTACATGTAAAATAATGAAATTACACCATTTTCTCACACCATATAAAAAAATAAACTCAAAATAGATTAGAGACCTAAATGTAAGACTGGAAACCAAAAAACTCTTAGAAGAAAACATAGGCAGAACACTCTTTAACATAAATCATAGCAATATTCTTTTGGATCTGTCTACTAGGCAAAGGAAATGGAAGCAAAAGTAAACAAATGGGACCTTATTAAACTTAAAAGCTTTTGCACAGCAAAGAAACCTTCTTCAAAAAGACAACCTACAGAATGGGAGAAAAATTTTGCAAATTATACGGCTGATAAGGGATTAATATCCAAAATATATTAATAGTTCATACAACCCAATATCAAAAAAAAAACCTAAATGAAAAATGGATGGAAGACCTGAATAGACATTTTTCTAAAGAAGACATACAGATGGCTAACAGACTCACAAAAAGATGCTCAACATCACTAATCATCAGAGAAATGCGAATAAAAACCACAATGGGATATCACCTCACACCTGTCAGAATGGCTATCATCAAAAAGACCACAAATAACAAATGTTGGCGAGGATGTGGAGAAAAGGTACCCCTTGTTCGCTGTTGGTGGGACTGTAAGTATGTTCAGCTGCTGTGAAAAACAGTATGGAGATTCCTCAAAAACCTAGAAATAAAACTACCATATTACCCAGCAATTCCACAGCTGGGTGTATATCTTAAGAAAATGAGGGCTTTCCTGGTGGCACAGTGGCTGAGAGTCCGCCTGCTGATGCAGGGGACACGGGTTCGTTCTGCAGTCCGGGAAGATCCCACATGCTGCGGAGCGGCTAGGCCCGTGAGCCATGGCCACTGAGCCTGCGCGTCCGGAGCCTGTGCTCCGCAACGGGAGAGGCCACAACAGTGAGAGGCCCGCGTACCGCAAAAAAAAAAAGAAGAAAAAGAAAATGAAATAACTAATTTAAAAAGATACACGCACCCCAATGTTCAAAGAAATATGATTTACACTATTGTGTATTCCAAGATATGGAAGCAACCTAAGTATCCATCAACACATGAATAAATAAAGAAGATGTGGGGTGTGTGTGTGTGTGTGTGTGTGTGTATGTGTGTACATATGTATACACTCAGACATAAAGAAGAATGAAATTTTGTCATTTTCAACAACATGGATGGATCTTGTTATTCTTGGTGAAATTAGTTAAGACAGAGAAAGACAAATACTCTATTATATCACTTATATGTGGAATCTAAAAATTAAAACAAATGAATACATATAACAAAACAGATACAGACTCACAGATACAGAGAACAGACTAGTGGTCACCACTGGGGAGAGGGAAATGGGGAGGGCCAAGATAGGAATAGGGGATTAAGAGGTACAAACTGCTATATATAAAATAAATAACCTACAAGGATATACTATACAGCACAGAGAATATAGCCAATGTTTTATAATAACTTTAAATAGAGTATAATCTACAAAATTTTCAAATCATTATGTTGTACACCTGAAACTAATAAAATATTGTAAATCAACTACCCTTTGATAAAAAAAAAGTCTGAAAATCAAACTTGGGCTTTTTCTTCCTCCTTCAGTTGGCCATATGGAACCTCCCCACTGGACAGGAACAAACAGTAAGGGGAACTGGTACAACTTCGGTGGGTGACATGGGGGTCTGATCTACTCATCTGCTCTTGCATTTTACACATGCCTTTTGGTCATGATCAGGCTCAATCCTGGGTATACCAGTTTCATCTTGTGATGGACTACTGCTAGATATGTCCATTTTTATGACTTGTTGAGACCAACAGAACCCATATCAGAAGTTTTAGGTGTATGGCCACTTGGTGTTCCATGATCAAATGTTCTCTTTCTGCCAAGGCCTTGACATGCCAAGAGTTTTAAAAGGACATACAAGTATCTACTGAAGATAGTATAAACTTACTCCACAATCTCAGATCTTACATATTTTTCCTCCCATTGGGGCTTGCCATAAATAGATTACTGTATCTTTCCCTAAGACTAAAACCTCCAATAGCATAGGATGTACCAGATTGTAGGGTGATATGGAACATCCTATATATCTTCCTGCTTCCTGGTAGAGGATGGATGCACAATTTAGTTTTACATAGTTTATAAAACTGCAAATTGAAAAGGTTCAAAAATATTTATGAAAATAATGAATAATTAGGAAAATATAAGCTGAATATGACCTCAAGTTTATTTTCTCTGACATTTACAGAAAGGATACTATGTGAGATAATGGTACTTTTGCATAATGCTGGTTTGGGAACATGTAGAAATTCTGGTCAAGTGATATTGTTTCAATAATTTGTTCACCTTTGCATCCAAATGAACAGAAAGTATTTTTTAAATCATTAAATATATTTATGCAAAGATGGAAAGTAATACAGGAATAATAGCATAATTACTAGTTTCCAACATCAGATATCTCTGGTGAATAACTGGCATACAATGGATTACAACCAACTTAAAATGTCTTTAATAAGTTACTGAAAAAACTATAACCCTCTTAGTCAATTATAATTAATTATGTTTATTTATGTTTGATGTATTTATTAAAATGTATTTTCTTATTTTTGAAGTATAATGTAATAGATAGAATTTATGAGTTATATAAATTAAGGATAAATGTACCTACCACTCATCTCTTCTTTTATTTTTAATTTATTTATTTTTGGCTGCTTTGGGTCCTTGCTGCATGCGGGTTTTCTCTAGTTGCAGGGAGTGAGGGCTACTCTTCATTGCAGTGCTTGGTGCTTCTCATTGTGGTGGCTTCTCTTGTTGTGCAGCATGGGCTCTATAATATATATTATAATAATATATATAATATCTATAATATATAGTATATTATGTACAGTATATATTCACAATTATATATAACATTATATATAATACATAGTGTACAATATATATATATATACACTATTACATATATATGTTATACATATAATATAAATGATATATATCGATTCATTTATATAACATAATATGAATAATTATATGTGAAAAATAACTGTCAGTAAATGTGTATATACATATATATATTATATTCTATCATATATTAAGACATGCATTTACACAGTAAGTGGCAAATAATTTCCTCTTCAATGATATGCATGCTCACTGAATTGTCATTTTATTTTTGTTGTTGTTGCTTTTTTTTTTTTTTTTAAAAAAATATTTATTTATTTATTTGGTTGCACTGGGTCTCAGTTGCTGCAGGTAGGCTCCTTAGTTGTGGCTCATGGGCTCCTTAGTTATGGCATGCAAACTCTTAGTTGCAGCAGGCATGCGGGACCCAGTTCCCCGACCAGGGATCGAACCCGGGCCCCCTACATTGGGAGCACAGAGTCCTATCCACTGTACCACCAGGGAAGTCCCTGTTGTTGCTTTTGATTACAGGAATTTTTTCTATATTTAGCATGCCAACATATTTCAGTTACAAGTATTGAAAATATATCTCCAGACCTCTGATGTGTTTCTTTTATGATGAACAGATGTTCTTATTTTTTAAGATATCCTTAATTTTATCATAAACCTAAAGCATACTAAAACAAAAACAAATGTATATTGAAATGTATCTAGTAAAAATTGAAAAGGATATTTTTCATTTGTCATCTCATCACTTTCAGAGATAATTACTATTGATCTTTTGGTATATGTTTTCCTAAATTTTTATAATTAAAGTCATGTCTTTTATGGATATTGCATCTTCTTACATATAACTGATAGTATTACCCATATATTTTAAACTTACTCTACACGTCCCAAATTACATATGTAGGAAATAGTTATTTAATACAATTCACACATTTCGACCTGTTATCTCTCTTTCTGTGCCTAGGATAATGTTGTTATCTGTTCATATTTATCATTTTTGGTTAAGATTAATCCATGTTTACACTGGTAAGATCATAATAACAATCATATGTTTTGCTGTTTAATATTCCTGGCAAGCCTATGTGAGAGCAATGGTTTGCTGCAAGGTAACAGGGGGCTGTGTGTTGTTTTTTGCCTTAGTCGAGTGCGTAGGCAGAAGAGGATGGAAGAATAAATGTCCTGAGAGGAGTAGCTGGCAGTAAACCAGCAGCCAATGTCCTCCTTCTGCCTGGTGAGTATCTGTGCAGCCCATCACTAGGGTGGATTGGTGGCTAGATTAGGCTAGAAAGTGAGCTCCTCTCAGATTATATCTATGAAAGTATTTTCAAGAAAACCCAAGTAGAAGCACGAAAGTGAATTTTGCATCATGGACAGACAAGAGTCGTGGACAATTCAGAGGAGGTACCACTTTAACTCTAAAAAAGCATTTAAGGATTTCAATAAGTGATGAAAAGGTGTGGTAGGATTATATTAACATGACCACTTAGTATTTAATGCAAGACTTCTTTTGGAAGAAAACTATACATGGAGCTTTTTTTATGAATTAGATAGCTGTGAAACCATGGGTTATAAAGCCCCACAGATGAAGAGTTGTGTCTCAGTACAGAATGAGACTGAAAAAAAGAGCTAAAATCAGATAGAGTCAGATTTAGCAGCATCAACACTTAATCAAATACAAATATAGAAAAAGATGAAAAATCCTTCAGCTCTGATAGGCCAATAAGGGGCTTCTTTTTTCTGATATTGAGTTACTTACTAAATGTTTCTATTGATAAGTTTGACCCAATAAGTCTAGCTTAGTCATTTTACAAAATCTTGGCATAGAGTAATATCATACTGGAGATGCAGATTCAATAAGAAAAAAACCCCCACATAATCAAAAGTGATTTAACACTAATATATTCTAAAAATGATTTGCCATTGAATAATGATAATAACGACAGTTGGGATGTATTGGGGATACATCAAGGGACATATAAGTATTATATATTTAATATAAAAGTTAAATTGTTAAATTTAAATACAATTTTAATACCTTAGCAAAAAAGAGATACGTGCAAAATGATTAATTGGGATTTATTTATTTAGAATTTTATTTCTGAACATAATAATTTCCTCATTCCCTTTTACTATTGTGAATTTATATGTTGATTAAAGTTGTTAACAGCTTAATTATCCAAAAGTAAGTTTAGATTTCTTTCACCTAGTAGCCAACATATTGTAGGACTAACACATAATGTACACACACCATCTTAAAGTTTTAAAAATAAGGAGATACATAGTAACTCTTGTCATGCTTTTATTTCTCATTGAGACTAATATATTGCAGCTAAATTTACAGGTGTTTTCTTATAAGTTTCTAGGTCATGTAGTATGATTTTTCTATTAAGCAATATTACAAAATATCAGGCAACTCTCCTTATTATAAACTTTGCCTTAAAGCAGAAAAAAGACTGCAGTTTGGTTTTTTTTTGCGGTACGCGGGCCTCTCACTGTTGTGGCTTCTCCCGTTGCGGAGCACAGGCTCCGGACGCGCAGGCTCAGTGGCCATGGCTCACGGGCCTAGCCGCTCCGCAGCATGTGGGATCTTCCCGGACCGCGGAACGAACCCGTGTCCCCTGCATCAGCAGGCGAACTCTCAGCCACTGCGCCACCAGGAAAGCCCTCATTTTCTTAAGATATACACCCAGCTGTGGAATTGCTGGGTAATATGGTAGTTTTATTTCTAGGTTTTTGAGGAATCTCCATACTGTTTTTCACAGCAGCTAAACATATTTACAGTCCCACCAACAGCGAACAAGGGGTACCTTTTCTCCACATCCTCGCCAACATTTGTTATTTGTGGTCTTTTTGATGATAGCCATTCTGACAGGTGTGAGGTGATATCCCATTGTGGTTTTTATTCGCATTTCTCTGATGATTAGTGATGTTGAGCATCTTTTTGTGAGTCTGTTAGCCATCTGTATGTCTTCTTTAGAAAAATGTCTATTCAGGTCTTCCATCCATTTTTCATTTAGGTTTTTTTTTTGATATTGGGTTGTATGAACTATTAATATATTTTGGATATTAATCCCTTATCAGTCATATAATTTGCAAAATTTTTCTCCCATTCTGTAGGTTGTCTTTTTGAAGAAGGTTTCTTTGCTGTGCAAAAGCTTTTAAGTTTAATAAGGTCCCATTTGTTTACTTTTGCTTCCATTTCCTTTGCCTAGTAGACAGATCCAAAAGAATATTGCTATGATTTATGTTAAAGAGCGCCCAAGACTGCAGCTTTAACTTAATTTACCATATACTATTTAGGAACATTTCAAATTGTTAAAAAATATCTTGTAATGATACAACCAGACTTTTGTTAATAATATCAACACATAGTATTAACAGTAAGCCTTAATGGTTCAATAATTAATTCCATCCCGGGATGGTTACAGGACATTACCATAAATGTGTATTTGCAAAATACATTGTCAAATGAATACTCCTCACAACACACACCTGTTCAAACAGGCTTTTAATATGGTGACAACTCTCACTATTTATGACACTGTAAGGTTTATAAACCAATCATCCTTACCAGTGTCTTACCTTGTTTTAATTTGTTTAATTGTGGTTGTTTCTTTGTTGTAGCTTAATTTTACAGTTAGTGTGTAATTCCTTATAGTTTTCCCTCTTCCCTAAAGAAATGAAGAAAATAAATGACCAACTCTTAAGCATAATCTATTTTACATTTGGATCTTTTTTGTTAAAAAGGTATTAAATTGTCCTAATTTACTGTTTTCAAGCTGATTTATCTCCTGTTTCCATACCCTTATGTATTTTTCTTTATATAAAATTAATATATCCTAAATAAGAACATATAATCAAACATAGCATATTAATAATACATTTACATAATTGAAATGTATCTCTTAAATAATAAATTAAGGTAATTCACCTAAAAATCATTTAATATTATAATTTTAAAACAATGATTAGTTTGATCACTATATCCCAAATGAGAGGGTAAGCCCCAAAGTGCCACTAAGATGCCTTTATTATTTTATAAGAAAAGAGAAGCCTCTCTGATGAAGTTTGTCTCTGTGTGCCTACAGGACTAGGAGTTACTCAATAAATGAACCATTTTCATGGAATTTCCTTTCACAGCCTTTCATTTTTTTAAACTTATATGTATTGATTTCTTATCTTTATTTTTACAGTGTAACTACTTTGAATATTATTCTTCAAAGTAGTAAGCAGAGATAGTAAGCACCAATACAAAGACAAAAGTCACAATTCGGAATTATCCTTATCTCCCTCAATTGAACTAAAAGCTTCCTTCTCTTCTTTCTGTAGTTACATCAGATATAGTTTTCTAAAACTAAAAAAATAGAGTAGTATAGAACATATGGTTTAGAGACATTAATGGTGTAAATTGGGCCAAGTGTTTAATATCTAGGAATCTAAATATTTTTAACTCTATAACAGGGATATAATATTATTTGAAAGAATATTGTGAGTCTGCAATGAAATAATTATAATTCACAATAGACTATTTTGTGAACTATGAGTTTCCATAAATATATTTAATGTGTTCACTTCTAAAATCAGAAGATAAATTATATGCTCTCTCTTTTGGCCCTAAATGTATCCTATTTTGTTCCTATTAGAATTATTGCAATCACTTATTTTGAAAATTTTAATATTCATCTCCTCCTGCTGATAATCTACTCATCTTTGAGCAGATGTGTGCTCACCTTTCAGGAACCTTTATGCTACCACCTTATTTTTGGAACCACCCATACCAGAAAGCCAAATATCAATACTCTCAAATTACTTTCAGTTCCCCTTGCCAAGTTCTCATTCTCTTGGAGCTCTTCTCTCAGCTAACCTGGTGCTCTTCATCATATCTTATGATATGAATATTAGATCTAAATATAATATGTTTCTATATCCACAAATACTGACAGTTTTCAAATATTACTGCTAAAGATGAAAATATTTTAAATATAAGGGGTTAACATCTAATAGTAGACCTCTGTCAGTTCACGTAGGGCCAAATATTGATAGGGTAATCTACTCAGATACTCTTAAAATTATAAACACATGAGTGAATATCTATTCTGAATAATTATGATGTATCATATCTGTCACCCATGCGTTTAGTCCAAGAGATCCTTGGGGCAATAGGCTTAGTGGACCAATGTCCTAAATTGTCAATTATTTTGATAGAACTCATTCTAGTTTTGAGCCTCAGAACTTGACCATAATTCAACTTATAAGATATTATTATACACAATTAATCCTTATCTCTCAGTGGTACTCACTGTTAGCATCTGAAAGCATGTAATTTCTTATAACATCATATAAAGCTCAGAAAATAAATCTAGTAGCATAGAGTGGCTCATCAAAAATTATAGGGCTTCCCTGGTGGCACAGTGGTTGAGAGTCCGCCTGCCGATGCAGGGGACACGGGTTTGTGCCCTGGTCCGGGAAGATCCCACATGCCGCAGAGCGGCTGGGCCCGTGAGCCATGGCCACTGAGCCTGCGCGTCTGGAGCCTGTGCTCCGCAACGGGAGAGGCCACAACAGTGAGAGGCCTGCGTACCGAAAAAAACAAAAACAAAAACAAAAATTATAAATAGTGGGAGATTTCTTTTGGTACCTTTCAGTTTCACTTCTTAACACCTCTGTGTCTTAATGATCATCTTATTTTGACTTTCTGCATAATTTACTTAACTCATATTTTTAGCATTAACTGTATGTCTGGAAAAATTAAGTTTGCTGATACTGCAAGGGAAACAAGACAGACAAGATCCATGCTCCAGTGAAGACTGCAATTTATTGTAAGAGAAACATATAGTAAATATATAATCAAATAAGTGATGAAGGTAATTTCAGTTAGGAATAAGTTATAAGAAGAAAATAAAAGATGGTAATGAAGTGTCTGAGGAGGCATATTAATTTGTAGGAAATCCTCTCTGTAGGAATTCAACTCAGGAAATAATATTTTAATTGAGGCATTCACCACAGAAAGATCTATGGAGCAAAAGGTCCTAATTAGAAATACACATAGTATATTGAAGAAACATAAAGTCTGGTATAGTTGGACCATAGTGAGCAAGATGGACAGTGGCTTGAGGGTGAAAAATGAGGCAGGCATTATGACTTGTAGTGCCTGGGAGCTGGCAGTTTGGACTTAATCCAAATTCTACATCAACCCACGGAGGATTTTAGATAATATATAAAAAACTATGATTGGCATTTTTAAAAGTAGATGAGCTATGCACCAAAGGGAAATATCCAAATGGTACCGTTACAAATCATTAAATGATTTCATTTTGTGAGTTGATAATTTTATATAATCACTTTGTCATCTATAATTCACAATGAATAGGTTATGTCATTTGAAAGTATAAGAAAAGAGAACACACTTTGCTCAAGATTCAAATGACACATGAGGGTGTGAGTGAATAGAGAAATGATAAGAAAGAAAAACATTCTTACTGCTGATGTGGAGAAAGTTTTAGTGGTCTGGATAGAAGATCAAAGCAACCATAACATTCCCTTAAGCCAAAGCCTAATCCAGAGCAAAACCCTAATTCTCTTTCAATTTTATGAAGGCTGAAAGAGGTAAGGAAGCTGCAGATGATGAAAAGTGTGAAGATAGCAGATGTTGGTTCATAAAGTTTATGGAAAGAAGCATCTCCATAACATAGAAATGCATGGTGAAGCAGCAACTGCTGATATGGAAGCTGCAGCAAGTTGTCCAGAACATCTAGCTAAGATCATTAATGAGGGTGGCTAAACTAAACAACAGATTTTTCAACGTAGAAAAAAAACTTTCTCTTTGAAGAAGATGCTATGGAGGACATTCATAGAAGACATCGTTCTTGTTCTGGAAAATGAAAGCCATGATTTACAGGACAGAACACCTCTGCTCTTTCCCTTACCCCCAAATACTCCAATTTTACCCAGCTCTAAGCCCATTTACAGAAAAGCAAAGAAAAATTACCCTCCTAATTTTGTTCTCCTTGCCAATGCCATGATTCCATAGATCCTGACATCATTTTGTTGCCATTTCCTTAGCGACAAGGGCAATTTACTTAAAAGTGTCCTAGTTTGATGCACCTTGCTAGAGTGAGTGGGTTGTTCCCTCTTTGCCAGAAGGATCATATTGATTCTTAAAAATTGCACTAAAGTTAACTTTTATTCTTATTCAGTTGAGTTGTTTTCTTTATGAAGACTCTGAATTATTTGTTCAAAATAAAAATCCAATTGTCAGAACATGTTAGGAGCATTGAGTCTGGGGGAAAAATGAAACATGATGTTTTCATCATATCTCATTGATTTCTTCCCTCTGGTTAGATGATCACTTCAGTGTAAGTTTTCACATTATTTTTATAAAAGCTTTTTTCTGAGATAGCATATTGGGATTCTTTACAAAAATAATGAAAGCCTAAGTTGTGATTATGCTTAATCTTGCTGTTCTATAAGATGCATGACTTAATAACACATAAAAATTGCAGATTTTAGAGCAGTACAATTGTAGGAAATAATATACTTTCAGGAAGCAAAGGCTGCATATCAGTCCAACATGCTGTGTAGGAAAAAATATTTTTTTCAGTTTTGGAGAAGAGCCATTTTGTATGAAGAAAAGTGAAAATAAGAGAAATCCTCTGTGAAATTTACTCATAGGGTGACATTCAACAAATGTAGTTCAATAAAATCTGCTTAAATTAAAAGTCTGATTTATTTACACTAAAATTTTCATAAAGTCTCATTTTTGCATTTTTTGTATAGGTAATAATCTTCAATAGATTTTCTGCTTTTCAAAAAGCAATAACTGTATTTGACCATAATAAAATGAGTTTATTTTATATGGGAAACCTAAAACACTTTACAGATACTAAAAATTTCAATTAGTTTTATTGTCATAAGCTAAGTAGGGATTACCCTTCACCCTCAATTTCCAAAATTTTGTGGACTATTTTTTAATGTTATTGTCCTAATTAAGTCTGATTGTACTTAACACAAATTTAAAATAATTGGGCATCCCCAGTTATGTTGATTTTTATTGTGATTTTTCCTCCTTTCTATCTTCAAAAACTTTCAGGATATTTTTCAACTCACTATTTTATAAGCAGAGATATATAGTATAAGCTGATTCCCTTGACTAATTTTCTCATTTTTCATTAAAAATATCTTCAAAGCTCATCTTGATAAGAAATGCACCTTGAGTTTAGGCCTCATTCATACACTCACAAAATATGATACAATTAATATTTTAATCTAATTTAGAATCAACTACTGGATCAATTATCTCCTTCTGCAAAACAAACTGCTCAAAAGTTAGTAGCTTAAATCAACCATTTTATTGCTCATGATTCTGTGGGTCAGGAGCGAAGCAGGCTTCCTCTGGGTTGCCTCATCTCTCCTTGTGATGTTAGCTAGGGCAGCTTAACTGGGACTAGGAATCCAAGATGGCCTTCCTCACATGCATGGTGGTTGGTAAGAGGTGACAAAAAGTCTGGACACTGACTAGTCCTCTATTTCTTTGTAATCTCACATCTTCTAAGACATGTCCATGTGTCTTCTGTCTCCAGTAGGTGTGTGGTGGGGAGTGGGGTGTGAGACTTTTTCCCCTGGTGGCTCGGGGTTCCCAGGGGACACAGACATTCTTTAACTTAAAGCTTAAAGCAAGTCACAAGACGAGCAAAGCAAGTCAGGGGAGAAGGTAACAGAATCATCTCTCTATAGTGGATCTAGAGAAGGAAGGAATTATTGGTGGCTGTCTTTGTAGACAATCTATCACAACCACTATCTCCTATACTCTATTCCACACAAACTGTTCATTATTCCCTGTCCCTTTGCTTTTGTTCCACACTAACTCTATCTGTTAAAATCTTACTTGTCTCTTGAGGGCTGTTTCAAATACTCTCTCAAACATTAAATTTTATATGATGGCTCTCATAAGTACCTTAGGAATGATGGCTTCCCCATGTATCTTAGATTTTATTCTCACATTGAAAAGAGTAAAATTAAATACCTTATTTATTTGTTAATTATCTTTGCATTTTATGTAATCCTCTTGGCAACTCTGAAAACAAACTAAAACCCTAAATCCAGTGGTCACTAAGTCATTATCTCACCTGAGTTAGCGGCATCATTTGACATAGTGTATTACCCCGTTTCTTGAAACCTTTCTTCACTTGGCTTCAGAGTTGACACACTCTGGTTTTCTTGCTACCTCATTGGTCTCCTGCTTTTCACTGTCTTTTGCTCAATTTATCCAAATTATTGAAACATCCCAGAGGTCAGTGCTATGACCTCTTCTCTTCCCTATTTATAATTTCCTTGCTTTCATCTATACCCATGGCCTCACTGCCATCTATAATCAGGAATTCAAAGTTATATTTCTTTAATTCTAGAAGCATACCTCCAACTGACTAGTTAACATCTCTATTTGTATGTCAAATGAACACCCAACATTTCCAAAATCAATGTCTTTATTTCTGAACTCCACTTCTATCTGCTGCTCTGCTGGCTTCGTCATGTAAGTAAACTGTACCAGTTGCTTGAACCAAAAATCTTATAATCATCCTTAAATCCTTTCTTTTTGTCACATCTCAACCATCATCAAGAATTATCCTTTGGCTTTAATCCCAAAATATATCCTGGATCATGTATCACCACATTCATTGCTAATCACCTTGTCACCATCATCTCTCAATGCGAGCACTACAGAAGCCTCCAAACTCCCCTTCCTGCTTCCACTCTTGGTTCCTCTATATCTTATTCTTCACAATCAGTTGGAATAATCAAGTCATTATTTTTCTTCTCAGCACAACAACCCCCCCCCAAATATTTCATTACACTGAGAATATTACCCAAATTTTTAACCACAACATACGTGTGGTTCTTACCACAACACTGTTCCCATGAGGTTTCAGTTCTAACTCTTACAAATTCTCATTTGCTGTGTCCAGCCACACTGGCTGCTCTGCTTTTTCTAAATAATGCTGAGCATATTCTTGACCCCAGGCTTCAGAACCTGCTAAGTACTCTTTCTGGAATGCTTTTTTAGATTTTCATTAGAGGTCGCTCCATCACCACCTTCAGGTGTTGGCTCAAATCACATCACAGAAAGGTTTTTCCTGAACATCCTACCTCAAATCGCAAACCATTCCGGTAACTCTTTTTCACATTATCTAGTTTTATTTTCTGTGCAACATTTATAACAAATCATTTTATATGTGCTAAATTTTCAGGGAGATATATAACCTCAAAACCCTGAATTCAGGGGAGAGTTCTGGCTTGAGAGATGAATTTTAATTTAGTGATTAGCTACTTCCTAATTTTTCACTCTTAAAAATTCATTTTAAAGTTAAACCATTCTATTGAAAGTGTATATAACAAAAGTCTTAACCCCAGCCTTCCTCTCCCTATATATAATTTATAATTTTTAATATTTTTATAATTTAAAATTTTAATTTATATTTTTATATAAGTATTTTTTTAATTTAGCGATTATGAAACTTAAAAATCACTGAAATAGTTGTCAGAATACTAATGCAACATCATTTACTGGAGATGCCTCATAGGACAAAATATCAAGACTTCTCTAAATGTCAGTTTGTTGACATTTGAAGTGGGGATAAAAAAGCAACTGTTCTGCATTGTTTTGTTTTGTGTTTTTAAACAGGGTTGTTGTGAAGACTGAGGTAATGTTTTGAGCACAGTGCACATGTTATTATTATCACATATGACTACAACTCTATTTTATTCACTGCATTTGGCTGTTGTCTTCACAGTTCTGGGGTTCCTTCTTATGGGTGTAATAAAAATAATAGAGTTTGTGAGGATACTTAGGGTAAAAAAGCGAGTCTCTTTCTCTCAATTTAGTTCACTTTTAAAAAATATTCTTCATTTATGTCTCTTGGGAGGAATAATAAAACTCAATTTCAAAAAAAGCAAAGGAAGATCTGTTTAAAGGAACACAACTGTAAAGCAACTATACTCCAATAAAAAACAAAACGAAAACGAAAACGAAACAAAAAACCCCGAAAATGATAACTATAGTCCTACGATAGACATATGAATAAAATTCAAATTTCTAAACAGACTGCTATCTTTGCTGGTCCTTGGAAACTTGGAAGCATCTGCAAATCTTGCCCATTTTTTTTATTGCTTCTAAAGTAGATGGAGCAAGGCCCAGTGACCACATAAGGCACAAAAGCCAGGACCACAGAGGAAGAGAGGATCCCAGGCTCAGAACCCCTGCATCAGGACCCTGCTACGTTTATATGCAAAGCCGCCAGTGTCTGCAATCACGTACCGAGGAATGATTTGATTAAATGGCAGGGCAGAGTTTGTGGAGACGAGGGAAGCTTTCATGTAAAATTTACATTGGGCTTCTCTGGTGGCGCAGTGGTTGAGAGTCCGCCTGCTAATGCAGAGGACACGGGTTCGTGCCCCGGTCCGGGAAGATCCCACGTGCCGCGGAGCGGCTGGGCCCGTGAGCCATGGCCGCTGAGCCTGCGCGTCTGGAGCCTGTGCTCCGCAACCGGAGAGGCCACAACAGTGAGAGGCCCGCGTACCGAAAAAAAAAAAAAAAAAAGCAGCAATTGCCCATATAAGAAACACCTTTACATGATTCATTTCCTTGTCAAAACAAATATCAACCTTTAAGTTTTTGTATTATTACATTGTCTTATGCTAAAAAAGTACATAAACATTAAGAAATGTAATCTGTTTATGAAAAAAATCATTCATAGGAGAAGACTGAACAAATGACGAGTTTCTTAAGCCAAATCAAGTACATATTAGCTTGAAAAACATGCAATTACACAAATAATTGTAAAATCAAGTAGCAAATACAAAAACTGTAGTTTGATCTATACTTTGGCCTCTCTCTTGGGAGAGTCACTTACTTCATCTTATAATTGAAGAATAAAAAGATATATTTACTTTAAAAAAAATAAAGGAACACAACTGTAATTTCCACACTTCAATGCTCATTGAACCAATTAATATCTTAACTGTTAAAATTTTACCTTATGAAAATGTCATAAAGCAGATTAACATGTTTTGAATATCAGTAAACAAATTGGTAGAATAATAAATTTAAAACCCCTACTCCTGCTTTCCCACATCAGTCTCCTCTAGAGACACTTTTTCTACTTAGGTTAAAATACAGTCAGAGCAAGCAGTAATCCTCACTTAGCATCTGACTCATTCATGTGGCTTGTTATTTAAACTTGAAATACATTTCCATAGACATAATAGCAACAGAACTATAAATGGACAAAACCATTTCGAATGTTCCAAAACTCTTTTGAGATTTGGACCTTTCACTTTCCATGGAAAGGAAATAAAATGGTTGACATTAAGCTCAGTTTTAAAAATAATTATGCATTTCAAAGCATTCTTTGGAGACTGAGCAATAAAATGTCATCATTGAAAGTATTTTTTTAATTTATACAAAATTTTATTCTCTTTATAGGAAGATATAAAACACTGCATGTTGGCATCTAACATCTCATATTGATGGAATTTAGCTACATTATTTTTGTAAAGAAGTTCAATTTAAAATTCACTTTTTTCATTCTTATTTATCACTTTAAGCAGACATATGTGAATTTTCAAACATATTAATTCAAATAGTAAGATTTCTTTCATAAAAATCATCTATCACACACACACAAAACTCTGGAAGGTGATCCAGTGTAACTTAATAAATGGGCCAACTGCATTCTTTCTGATAAACTTCAATCAACTCCACAGACTGCAGTTTTCAGTGTCATCAGTTTACTTTTAAAGAAACTCACCTCCAAAGCCTTTCAATTAAATAAGAGTAGGTCCAATTATCTCTTGTGGCAGTTCATCTGTGATAAAAGGACTCCTGTGTTTTCAGCATTTCAGCTTTATTCCACTGAAATAGCTAACATTTCACCTTTACTTCCACAGCTTCCCACCACAGTTGAGTTTAATGGATTTTGAGTTTAATGAGTATTTGGCATTGCATATGGGGTGCATTTACCTCACTTCATGTATTTTTGAGCTTACCAATGACATTCTGTGATGGTGGGTGCTTTGTTCAGAGAGAAAGGCAAAAATAATATAGTAAGAAAAAACTGAGAATTTCAGTGCAGTTAAATCGTTTTGACCATGCTCAGATCTAGTCTGGCATCTTTCCATCAGAAAAGTTAGGAAAAAGAAATTGGATGAGGAATTTAAACTCTTCAAAGCAAAATTACTGTACATTTGGCACTTTTTCAATAAGCACAGACCTAATTTTATTTCTATTATTAAATTATTAACTTTATATTAATAACTCATAAAATTTAGAGAAAAATAAGAGCCGACTGAAACGTTTTAAACCTAAACTAAGTTCTATGGTTAGGATATTACTATATTATTGGATATATATATATATATATATATATATATATATAAAATTTTGTGTTCTCAGAGTATGACTGTATGTTATAATCTCATAGAAATAATTGTAACCCTGTCAAATTGATAAGGTAGGACAGAACACTAAGATTTCTTTAGAAAGTATAAAATGTATTTGGTGAAATCTTAACTTATAAACTAACAAACACTTGTATAGCATAGAGGTGATTGACAGCTGAATTGAAAAAAAGCTCTGTCTTCACTGGAAGGGCTGGATGTCTGGTTTTGACTCTTGGCCAGCATAAGGACGGTGGGATTTAAGGTGTTCTTTTTGAAATCAGAAATTCCCATGGCAACCCCCAAGGTCACTTTATTTATTAATGATTTTTATCTAGCATAAGAGTTTAGATAGCCTGACTTGCCTATGAGATTAGAAGGGCATAAAATCCCTGCTGGGAATTTCTGCTTTGAGCTCTCCTGAAGCCAAGATTCCTAGCACAGAGCTTGGTGGTTGAATTCAGAAACAAAGTGAGAGCTCTATGCAACTATGGGCCCTAGAGAGCTTGCCCCCAGATGGAATAAATTTTACAAATTCAATGACGCAATTCACCAAATTTACACAAGGAAAGTCAGTGGAGAAGCTAGATTTAGAGAGATTATTTAGCTACAAAGAAATCTACACAACAGTTTCCATAAAGAACTAAAGTTATATAGCACTTTGAGATTGTTTAAAACCTGGAGTAAGAGATAAAGAAATACCGGGATTTGGATGTTCATTTGTTACTGTATGGTCAGAATATTCAAGATGGCTGCTCTTCTGCTCTCTGTACATCTCCTGCTTGACCAGTCCCTGCTTCACTCACATGACTATCCAATCCTCTTAATTATAAGGCTTAATTAGTAACTGTCTACATGCTTGCCCCCTGCCCCAGCCTCTGGTTTTCCTGGTAACTGAAAAGCCAACCTGACATCAATTCCCCCTGTAAATGGTAGCCTCCTTCTCCCTGAGCAGTGAAGATTGCTACAGTGTCCTGCCTGCTGTCTGCTGTCCACAGTGAGGTATCTCTTCAGGACCTTTTTTTCAAACTTGTAAGATCCCCTACCCAGTAAATCACTGATGTCCCTGTAGCTGCCTCTGGGCCCTTCAGTGCTGGGCAATTATAAGGCTTACAGGCCTGTAGGGTACAGCCCTGAAGATTTACACCTGTTGATTGTGATGGTCAAAACAGGAAAAATTGTTTCCTTACCAGGAAGAACACAGCTTGTTCATAAAAGTTATTCCTCACCAACAGGTTAAACATGGAATATAAAAGACTGTTAGCCTATAAGAACTGAGATTTCCTGCACTTTTGCATAACCCTACCCTAGGACAGGTTAACTTGAAGCAAGGTGCACATCAGGGAGCTAGGAGTCAGGGAAAGCTTTGAGAGGATAGGCTGAATGAGTCAGTATCTCAGATAAATCAAAACACATATTGAGGGTGTGGGTGGGGTCTCTTAGCCATTTGTATTGCACATGAAAAGCTGTTGTAACATTTGTAAATGGGAAAAGAGAACGAGTGGAATTATTTTTCTCCATGTTTTACTTTGCCCCTTTAAGATTATAAGGGTTCAATACTTTTCCTAGAGGGTATGGTTCAGAAGCAAAATTTGCATGGAGTTAAGTCATGTGTACACAAGTCCAAATCATCTCAAAGGTAATTGATGTTGAGCTATAAACTTTCTAGAAGATATTGAGGACAGCCATGAGATTCTTTATCCATCTTGACATTCATTAGAGGCTTTATGTGTTCCAGAATCTTTGATTTGCCCCTCTCATCACACTCAGTAATTCTCAATGTCCCACATATATACCTCCATTCACTGCTGAAACGTAACTTAAAAACTGTAAGATTACAGTCTCTTCAGCTATTAGGACATGACAAAGTGTGAGTGAAAAGTTTTTACCACCAAACATGTGGACCAGGCCCTGAACAAAGATGGCGGAGTAGAAGGTCGTGCTCTCACTCCCTCATGTGAGAACACCAGAATCACAACTAGCTGATGGACAGTCATCAACAGGAAGACAGTGGAACTCACCAAAAAAGATACCCCACATCCAAAGACAAAGGAGAAGCCAGAGTGAGACGGTAGGAGGGGCGCAATCACAGTAAAATCAAATCCCATAACTGCTGGGTGGGTGACTCACAGACTGGAGAACACTTATACCACAGAAGTCCACCCACTGGAGTGAAGGTTCTGAGCCCCACGTCAGGCTTCCCAACTGGGGGGTCTGGCAACAGGAGGAGGAATTCCTAGAGAATCAGACTTTGAAGGCTGGTGGGATTTGATTGCAGGACTTTGACAGGACTGGGGGAAACAGAGACTCCACTCTTGGAGGGCACACACAAAGTAGTGTGTGCATCAGGACACAGGGGAAGGAGCAGTGACCACATAAGAGACTGAACCAGACCTACCTGCTAGTGTTGGAGGGTCTCCTGCAGAGGCAGGGGGTGGCTCTGGCTCACTGTAGGGACAAGGACACTGGCAGCAGAAGTTCTGGGAAGTATTCCTTGGTGTGAGCCCTCCTGGAGTCTGTTATTAGCCCCACCAAAGAGCCCAGGTAGTCTCCAGTGTCAGGTTGCCTCAGGCCAAAGAACCAACAGGGAGGGAACCCAGCCCCACCCATCAGCAGTCAAGTGGATTAAAGCTTTACTGAGCTATGCCCACCAGAACTACAGTCAGCTCTACCCACCACCAGTCCTTCCCATCAGGAAACTTGCACAAGCCCCTAAGATAGCCTCATCCACCAGAGGGCAGACAGCAGAAGCAAGAATTACAATCCTGCAGCCTGTGGAACAAAAACCACATTCACAGAAAGATAGACAAGATGAAAAGGCAAAGGGCTATGTACCAGATGAAGGAACAAGATAAAACCTCAGAAAAACACCTAAATGAAGTGGAGATAGGCAAACTTCCAGAAAAAAAATTCAGAATAATGATAGTGAAGATGATCCAGGACCTCGGAAAAAGAATGGAGGCAAAGATCAAGAAGATGCAAGAAATGTTTAACAAAGACCTAGAATAATTAAAGAACAAACAAACAGAGATGAAGAATACATTAACTGAAATGAAAACTACACTAGAAGGAATCAATAGCAGAATAACTAAGGCAGAAGAACGGATAATTGACCTGGAAGACAGAATGGTGGAATTCACTGCTGCAGAACAGAATAAAGAAAAAAGGATGAAAAGAAATGAAGACAGCCTAAGAGACCTCTGGGATAACATTAAACGCAACAACATTTGCTTTATAGGGGTCCCAGAAGGAGAAGAGAGAAAGAAAGGACCCAAGAAAATATTTGAAGAGATTATAGTCGAAAACTTCTCTAACATGGGAAAGGCAATAGCCACCCAAGTCCAAGAAGCACAGAGAGTCCCATACAGGATAATTCCAAGGAGAAACACATCGAGACACATAGTAATCAAATTGGCAAAAATTAAAGACAAAGAAAAATTATTGAAAGCAGCAAGGGAAAAACGACAAATAACATACAAGGGAACTCCTATAAGGTTAACAGCTGATTTCTCAGCAGAAATTCTACAAGACAGAAGGGAGTGGCATGATATACTTAAAGTGAGGAAAGGGTAGAACCTACAATCAAGTTTACTCTATCTGGCAAGGATCTCCTTCAGATTCAATGGAGAAATCAAAAGCTCTACAGACAAGAAAAGGCTAAGAGAATTCAGCACCACCAAACCAGCTCTACAACAAATGCTAAAGGAACTTCTCTCAGTGGGAAACACAAGAGAAGAAAAGGACCTACAAAAACAAACCCAAAACAATTAAGAAAATGGTCATAGGAACATACATATCAATAATTACTTAAACGTGAATAGATTAAATGCTCCAACCAAAAGACACAGGCTCGCTGAATGGATACAAAAACAAGACCCATATATATGCTGTCTACAAGAGACAAAATTCAGACCTAGGGACACATACAGACTGAAAGTGAGGGGATGGAAAAAGATAGTACATGCAAATGGAAATCAAAAGAAAGCTGGAGTAACAATGCTCATATCAGACAAAGTAGACTTTAAATTAAAGAATGTTACAAGAGACAAGGAAGGCCACTACATAATGATCAAGGGATCAATCCAAGAAGAAGATATAACAATTATAAATATATATGCACCCAACATAGGAGCACCTCAATATATAAGGCAACTACTAACAGCTATAAAAGAGGAAATCGACAGTAAAACAATAATAGTGGGGACTTTAACACCTCACTTACACCAATGGACAGATCATCCAAAATGAAAATAAATAAGGAAAGACAAGCTTTAAATGACACAATAGACCAGATAGATTTTATTTATATTTATAGGACATTCCATCGAAAAACAGCAGACTACACTTTCTTCTCAAGTGGGCACAGAACATTCTCCAGGATAGATCACATCTTGGGTCACAAATCAAGTTTCAGTAAATTTAAGAAAATTGAAATCATATCAAGCATCTTTTCTGACCACAAGGCTATGAGATTAGAAATGAATTACAGGGAAAAAAACGTAAAATACACAAACAAATGGAGGCTACGGTACTAAATAACCAAGAGATCACTGAAGAAATCAAAGAAGAAGTCAAAAAATACCTAGAGACAAATGACAATGAAGACACGATGATCCAAACCCTATGGGATGCAGCAAAAGCAGTTCTAAGAGGGAAGTTTATAGCTATACAAGCCTACCTCAAGAAACAAGAAAAATCTCAAATAAACAATCTAACCTTACACCTAAAGGAACTAGAGAAAGAAGCACAAACAAAACCCAAAGTTAGCAGAAGGAAAGAAATCATAAAGATCAGAGCGGAAATAAATGAAATAGAAACAAAGAAAACAATAGCAAAGATCAATAAAACTAAAAGCTGGTTCTTTGAGAAGATAAACAAGATTGATAAACCATTAGCCAGACTCATTAAGGAAAAGAGGGAGAGGACTCAAATCAATAAAATTAGAAATGGAAAAGGAGAAGTTACAACAGACACCGCAGATATACAAAGCACCCTAAGAGACTACTACAAGCAACTCTATGCCAATAAAATGGACAACCTGGAAGAAATGGACAAATTCTTAGAAAGGTATAACCTTCCAAGACAGAACCAGGAAGAAATAGAAAATATGAACATATAAATCGCAAGTATTGAAATTGAAATTGTGATTAAAAATCTTCCAACAAACAAAAGTCCAGGACCAGATGGCTTCATAGGTGAATTCTATCAAATACTTAGAGAAGAGCTAACACTCATCCTTCTCAAGCTCTGCCAAAAAATTGCAGCAGAAGGAACACACCTTAACTCATTCTATGAGGCCACCTTCACCCTGATACCAAAACCAGACAAAGATACTACAAAAACAGAAAATTATAAACCAATATCACTGATGAATATAGATGCAAAAATTCTCAACAAAATACTAGCAAACAGAATCCAACAACACATTAAAAGGATCATACACCAAGATCAAGAGGGATTTATCCCGGGGATGCATGGATTCTTCAATATACTAAAATTAATCAATGTGATACAGCATATTAACAAATTGAAGAATAAAAACCATATGATCATCTCAATAGATGCAGAGAAAGCTTTTGACAAAATTCAACATCCATTTGTGATAAAAACTCTTCAGAAACTGGGCATAGAGGCAACCCACCTCAACATAATAAAGGCCATATATGACAAACCCACAGCAAACATCATTCTCAATGGTGAAGAATTGAAAGCATTTCCTCCAAGATCAAGAACAAGACAAGGATGTCCACTCTCGCCACTATTATTCAACACAGTTTTGGAAGTCCTAGCCGTGGCAATCAGAGAAGAAAAAGAAATAAAAGGAATACAAATTGGAAAAGAAGAAGTAAAACTGTCACTGTTTGCAGATGACATGATATTATACATAGAGAATCCTAAAGATGCCACCAGAAAACTACTAGAGATAATCAATGAATTTGGTAAAGTTGCCGGATAGAAAATTAATGCACAGAAATCTCTTGCATTCTTATACACTAATGATGAAAATCTGAAAGAGAAACTAAGGAAACACTCCCATTTACCATTGCAACAAAAAGAATAAAATACCTAGGAATAAACCTACCTAGGGAGACAAAAGACCTGCATGCAGAAAACTATAAGACACTGATGAAAGAAATTAAAGATGATACCAACAGATGGAGAGATATACCATGTTCTTGGATTGGAAGAATCAACAACGTGAAAATGACTATACTACCCAAAGCAATCTACAGATTCAATGAAATCCCTATCAAATTACCAATGGCACTTTTTACAGAACTAGAACAAAAAATCTTAAAATTTGTATGGAGAAAGAAAAGACCCTGGATAGCCAAAGCAGTCTTGAGGGAAAAAACAGAGCTGGAGGAATCAGACTCCCTGACTTCAGACTATATTACAAAGCTACAGTAATCAAGACAATATGGTACTGGCACAAAAACAGAAACATAGATCAGTGGAACAAGATAGAAAGCCCAGAGATAAACCCACACACCTATGGTCAACTAATCTATGACAAAGGAGGCAAGGATATACAGTGGAGAAAAGACAGTATCTTTAATAAGTGGTGCTGGGAAAACTAGACAGTTACATGTAAAAGAATGAAATTAGAACAGTCCTTTACACCATACACAAAAATAAACTCAGAATGGATTAGAGACCTAAATGTAAGACCGGACACTATAAAACTCTTAGAGGAAAACATCGGAAGAACACTCTTTGACATAAATCTTATCAGCAAGATCTTTTTTGATCCACCTCCTAGAGTAATGGAAGTAAAAACAAAACAAAAAAAAAGGGACCTAATGAAACTTCAAAGCTTTTGCACAGCAAAGGAAACCATAAACCAGACAAAAAGACAATCCTCAGAATGGGAGAAAATATTTGCAAACGAATCAACGGACAAAGAATTAATCTTCAAAATATATAAACAGCTCATGCAGCTCAAAATTTAAAAAATAAACAACTCAATCCAAAAATGGGCAGAACACCTAAATAGACATTTCTCCAAGGAAGACAGACAGATGGCTGAGAAGCACATTAAAAGCTGCTCAACATCACTAATTATTAGAGAAATGCAAATCAAAACCACTATGAGGTATCACCTCACACCAGTTAGAATGGGCATCATCAGAAAATCTACAAACAACAAATGCTGGAGAGGGTGGGGAGAAAAGGGAACCCTCTTGCACTGTTGGTGGGAATGTAAACTGATACAGCCACTATGGAGAACAGTATGGCGGTTCCTCAGAAAACTAAAAATAGAATTACCGTATGATCCAGCAATACCATTACTGGCTATATACCCAGAGAAAACCATAATTCAAAAAGAGGCATGCACCCCAATGTTCATTGCAGCACTATTTACAATAGCCAGGTCATGGAAGCAATCTAAATGCCCTTTGACAGACGAATGGATAAAGAAGATATGGTACATATATACAATGGAATATTACTCAGCCATAAAAAGGAACAAAATTGGGTCATTTGTTGAGACGTGGATGGATCTAGAGACTGTCATACAGAGTGAAGTAAGTCAGAAAGAGAAAAACAAATCTCGTATATTAACGCATATATGTGGAACCTAGAAAAATGGTACAGATGAACCGGTTTGCTGGGCAGAAATTGAGAGGCAGATGTAGAGAACAAACGTATGGACACCAAGGTGGGGAAAGCGGCAGGGGGTGGTGGTGGTGGTGTGATGAGTTGAGCGATTGCGATTGACATGTATACACTGATGTGTATAAAATTGATGAGTAATAAGAACCTGCTATATAAAAAAAATTAATTAATTAAAATTCAAGTTAAAAAAAGTAATATGTGATAACGATCAAATTAAGAGCCCATGCATTGAAAAAATAAAATACACAATGATTGTTTTTCAAGAAAAAAATAAAGTTTTTACCACCAAGTTTCATGTATTATAATACAGTCTTATGATGTAACTGAAGAAAAAGAATAGTGAAAATAATTTTTTCAATACAATCAATATTATAAAGTATACCAAGTCATTTCAGTAAATGTATCTAAAACTACATTATTGAGAAAAATGCTAGAAGATAAACACAGTTCAATGTGAAACTTCTTAACAGCAAAAAAGAAATATTTTGAAAAGAGGGAATAAAATTAGAAGCTTTTATTCAAAATATCCAGGTTATTAAACAAAATGGGAAAATGCTGTGTGTACCATGTAACAAATTTAGTAAGCAGATTATTAAATATAGTTTAAAACATACTTTTGCTCCATCACGTCTGCCAGAAGCAATATTTCCATGCTGAATATTCTTGTGTTGAAACATTGTTTTAGCCTTAGGGAGCTCATTTATTGCGATTTTTATTGTACTTTTTTTTTTTTTCAATCAAGTGCATTATACAGTTTCTTGTACTTTTATAAATAACAACCAAGCAAGTAGAATTATTCAAATGAAAAGATACGTTTAGTATAAATTATTATTCATTTTCAAGATTTACTGAATACGTTAATATAGCAAATTAAAGACTGATAATTTCTTAAAATTGACACTGTATTCTTTATTTCCAGTTGTTTCCTTAGGGAAAAAAATCTGTTTGGAAGGTCAGGATAAAAGCTTTACTTACTAGAGGCAGACTGCTGCCCACACTGAGGAAAGACTCCTCCTTCAGTTGCTCTCCTGGCCAGAAACTGGAACACAGGAAAGGCCACCCCTGGGCAGAACTCTCAGTTTAGATAGACTAAATTAGGGTATTAGTCTACCTTTGTTCCACTCATACATGTAAAGAATTAAAAGCCAGTTTTTTTTCCTCATTTGTTTCTGCTTCAATCATGTGGGTCTTTTGTTCAATGTTTTGGTGATGAAAATTAATCATCTTTTTAATATAGTGGTGGTAACATCTCAGTTCCCTACCACATCTCAGCACACCCATCAATGCCATTATGGTATAGAGTAGCAGAAATGACTGGGCTCCCAAAATCCATAAGAAGTTCATGTTTAATCCTGCTTTTGTTATTTTGTGTATTTGTTTCTGCTTAATCTCTGTAACCTAATTTTCCTAATCTATCATGTTCTAGTAAATTTACTATTCCTAGGATTGCTTTATCTTTTCTTTGTCTTAGTGTCCTTTGGCAGGTTTGTTTGTTTTGATTTTGGTTTTATTTGTTTTGTGTTTTTTTTTTTCTTTTAGCCCATGTTCTTTCTTTCTTCCCTATAAGGTATTTTGCTTCAGTTCTATTCAACCCTCTTTGAAAGTGTTTTTCTGAAATAAGCCGTGTTATTACCTAAGGCACATATCTTTATTTTCAATTAGATGACATAGATTGACTGCTTCAATCTATTTGTAAATTCATAAGCCACAAGAAAAATGTTAGAAAACTAAGTAATTTTCTCGTAATGCCAGTGTTTGATATCTGGCATCTTATTTGTCTACTTGCTTTGAATGGGGTCCATATATAGCTTCTTCAGATATAACTTTTGCTTCAAGGATACTGGACTTAATCTGTGAAGTAAGTAAAGGCAATAATGGCAGTTTTCCTCAAAGACATACTTTGGTCTACAGTAAATAGCAGATTATCACAAGATCACTCTTGCCTCTAACTATCAAGAGCTACACAGCTTGTTACAATAGCCACATCTGTGTTCTCTCAGATCATTAGGCGCATTTTGAAAAGGGGCTTTGGAACCTACCATTTCGAAGACTGTAAACAAAGTGCTAGCTAGCAAATTAAAATGTAAGCAATCATTTCACAAGCATTGTTTATTGTTGGTCAAAACTACTTTTGTAAAATACAGCCATTGTACAAAACAGCATCAGGCTTCGATATTCCCAGTAGGATATTCTCTTGACTATTCGTTGTCTGAAGATATTTTTGTAGCAAACTATTTCAGAACTTGATTTTATTAACAGTTTCTTGCCTAACTAGAGAAAATTTAAGAAGTTTATACTTTAGTTAAAAAGCAGAAACTGATATATTCATTACTATAAGTCTCTTTCATACCCTACTCAAAAGAATTTAAATGTACCCAATGGTCAGAGTTCAATAAATATCTTACATATTTTATATCCGTATATTATTTTTCTCAGTCAGAGAATCAGCATTTTATGTGCATGTCCACCTTTGCTCATCGATAATTACTTGTGCCCTAATGTTTTAATAAATCCTATTCTTTCCATAGTATCATTAAGTAAAAGTTCATTATTCTTGCTATTTCTAAATCAATGACATATTTTGAATGCTAAATAAAGTCACATTTCAATAGATCAAGGTACATATGTTAAGGGAATATAAAGTATTTTTAATTGTATACCTGGTTTTAATAATAGACTGGTTTAAAGAGAAATCAAAATTAAAAAGATAGTTTGAAAGTGTCATAAATTACTATTAGAAAGACATGTGATTCTTATTCCCGATGAGGCATTTTTCACAGTATTGTAATTTCCTGTTTATTCATGTACCTCATCTATTACTTTCTAAATTCCTTAAGTTAAAAAAAGCTTTATTTGTAAACCAAACACTTATTTGAAATAACACAGTGCCCAGACTATGTTAGAAGCACAAGTACTTTTTTAAAATAAATTGAATAAACAATTGACTGTACCATCAATACCAGTGTAACAAAAGTGAATTTTCTAAAACTTGTTGTTGATGATACATAATGTTATAAATTAAATGGCTTAATTCTTTATGGGCAAAGGGAATAAGAGGGATATTTCAGGCATAAACCATTTGATTACCTCAAAGAGAAAGTCAATCTAGGATGGCTAAGGGAATATTCATGTAAGGTTTCATACAAGTTTGATGATGATATATTAGTAAATGGGTATTCTGAAGCTAGACATTTATATTTCTAATCCACTAATGTGGACAAAGTGATACTTGAAAATTCCAGATATATCCTCCTGTGGCTCTAAGGATTAGAGCTGATATTTCTCTCTGGAGAAATACTTTACTTTTGGAGGCAGTTATAAGGACACCATGATTCTCTTCCTACATCACAATATGCTTCACACTGCTGTTAGGACTATCTTCTGAAAATAAAAATCTGCTCCCAAATACATGAAGCCACCCAGATACTTCATGAAGCTCAGTTTTATCCCTTAACATAATATATATGCCCCAGAAAAATATGGTTTATCGCTCTCTCTTCAGTTACCATAGCTTAAACTTGATAAACCCCTTATCACCTCACAAGTGGATCATGCAATTTAGTGTCTAAAAGCCTGGAGTCTCTTCTCTATACCTATTTGGCAAAATTTTTATTGAGTTCTTTAAGATCCAGCTCAGGGGCTTCCCTGGTGGCGCAGTGGTTGAGAGTCCGATGCAGGGGACACGGGTTCGTGCCCCAGTCTGGGAAGATCCCACATGCCGCGGAGCAGCTAGGCCTGTGAGCCATGGCCGCTGAGCCTGCGCGTCCGGAGCTTGTGCTCCGTCACGGGAGAGGCCACAACAGTGAGAGGTCCGCGTATAGAAGAAAAGAAAAAAAAAAAGATCCAGCTCAAAATTTACCTTCCTCAAATAAATCCTCAAGTAACTGCATGAAATAAATTATGGGACTCCCTTATCTTGCTCCTATAGCATTTCCTTCACACCTATACAACTGGACCTACCATGATGCTAGGACAGTGTATGGGACTGTCACCTTGTACTGTATTTTGATACCTACAAGACAAGGCTCTATGTTTATAAGCTACAAAGTCAGTACTTAGAGAGACTAATGAGACATTTAAAAGTACATAATCATAATAGATGTCAATAAAGTCCATAAATCATTTTTGTTTTATTTTAGCTTATATTAAAGATGTATAAGCTAATAACTGGTTATAAAAATCCTTTCACTCTGCCTATACTATTTAAATGAGGACTAAAAAAGATCTTTCATTAAAAATAATAAAGTTTTGCACATCAAAGGAAACCATAAACAAGAAAAGACAACCCTGAGAATAGGAGAAAATATTTGCAAATGAAGCAACTGACAAAGGATTAATCTCCAAAATATACAAGCAGCTCGTGCAGCTCAATGTCAAAAAGACAAACAACCTAATCCAAAAATGGGCAGAAGACCTAAACAGACATTGTCCAAAGATGATATACAGATTGCCAACAAACACATGAAAGGATGCTCAACATCACTAATCATTACAGAAATGCAAATCAAAACTACAATGAGGTATCACCTCACACCAGTCAGAATGGCCATCATCAAAAAATCTACAAACAATAAATGCTGGAGAGGGTGTGGAGAAAAGGGAACCCGCCTGCGCTGTTGGTGGGAATGTGAATTGGTACAGTCACTATGGAGAACAGTACGGAGGTTCCTCAGAAAACTAAAAATAGAACTACCATATGACCCAGCAATCCCACTCCTGGGCATATACCCTGAGAAAACCATAATTCAAAGAGTCATGTACCACAATGTTCATTGCAGCTCTATTTACAATAGCCAGGACATGAAAGCAATCTAAGTGTCCACTGACAGATGAATGGATAAAAAAGATGTGGAACGTATATACAATGGAATATTACTCAGCCATAAAAAGAAACAAAATTGAGTTATTTGTAGTGAGGTGGATGGACCTAGAGACTTACAGAGTGAAGTAAGTCAGAAAGAGAAAAACAAATACCATATGCTAACACATATATCTGGAATTAAAAAGAAATGGTTCTGAAGAACCTAGGGGCAGGACAGGAATAAAGATGCAGACATAGAGAATGGACTTGAGTACATGGGGAGGGGGAAGGGTAAGCTGGGACAAAGTTAGAGAGTGGCATGGACGTATATACACTACCAAACGTAAAATAGATAGCTAGTGGGAAGCAGCCGCATAGCACAGGGAGATCATCTCGGTGCTTTGTGACCACCTATAGGGGTGGGATAGGGAGGGTGGGAAGGAGATGCAAGAGGGAGGAGATATGGGGATATATGTATATGTATAGCTGATTTACTTCATTATATAGCAGAAACTAAAACACCATTGTAAAGCAGTTATATTCCAATAAAGATATTAAAATAATAATAATAGTAAATGACTATATGATCTACCTGTGTTCTAATTATAATTTATATGAGAAAGAAATTAAAAATATGTATTCATTAATTAAAATATTAAAACTTAATTTAATTAATCTTTGAAAGAAAAATTGTTTCCTGTTGTGTAGCTTTCTTATGGAATCCACCAAACCTGTATTTCTTTGTCCTCCTGCTCAACTTTCAACATTATGTAAATTAACTTGAATTTGCAGAATTAATGTGTCTAAAGGCCATATTCCATTCAGTGAAAGCTTGGTAAGTGCGATTTCCTCAGCCAAAATATCTAGCTTACAAATAACCTTCAAGAGTTATGAAACTTACCTGTTACATTTGGTCATGCATTTCCCATTAGTATTTCCATTCAATCATTCCAGTCTCTTTCTATTATTCATCAACAAATATATTCAAAAGCATGTTTACTTAGTCCTTGTTAGTATAACCAATCCAAAATTGACCACAGAACCACATGCAACTTTTGTCAGGTGTAAAAAAAGCACATGCACACATGTAAGCACGTGAACATAGACATATTGAATAGGAATACCATCTCCTTTGGTTTATGTACTACTGTTAAAGTATATTTAATCTCATTTTGGTGAGGTGAACTCCACTATAGCAATAAATACATGATTGTATTGTTTGTTTGTTTGCTTTTGTCCCCTTCAACATTGTAAACCATATCCTCTGGGTGTAACATTCTCTCTCTCTCTCTCTCTCTCTCTCTCTCTCTCTCTCTATATATATATATATATATATATATATTTTGTACCTATCTGTTCATTTATCTATTTACAAAGACTTTCACTTCCAGTAATGGAGGACAGAAGAAAATAAAATACCTGGAAGAATAATTCTAACTGAAGAACTTTCTATACGTACCTTATATAGGCCTTTTCTGGCTAACGTCTGTGGGAAAACAGAAGTTGAGAGAGGTGTGGTTGGTGTTTGGAGCTGCTCTTTCTTAGGGGCAGTTGCGGATGTGGAAGATTTACCTGTGAATCTGAGTAGCACTTTTGATCGCTGTAATGGAAAAGGAGGAGGGGCAGGAATACATGTTGGGTGCAGAGTCATAGCTGGGAAAGTGACAGGAGAACCAGGAGGCCACAGCATGAAACCCAGGATTATGGTGACTGCTTGAGAGCGAGGTTTGATCAAAACAGAAAAGATTTCCACTTTCCTCCTCCCCCTACCTCCCCTTCACCACTGCCCAGCCTCTCCCCACCAGGCTACGGAGAGTTGAGTAATGTATAGCAGTGCAATACTGCTGAATTTCAACAAAAGTTATGATGCATACTAAAAAGTAACAAAACAGATCAAAAGGACAAAGCAATTTTCAGAATCACAGATGTATGAAATATCAAAGTTGTAAATGATTATGATTAATATGCTAAAGGTCTTAATGTTAAAAAAAGTAGAAAAATGAAGGAGAAATAGTATTAAGATTTGAGATAATATTTCTATATCTTTTTTTTTTTTTTTTCTGTACACGGGCTTCTCATTGTCGTGGCCTCTCCCGTTGCAGAGCACAGGCTCCGGACGCGCAGGCTCATCGGCCATGGATCACAGGTCCAGCCCCTCCGCGGCATGTGGGATCTTCCCGGACCGGAGTACGAACCCGTGTCCCCTGCATCGGCAGGCAGACTCTCAACCACTGCGCCACCAGGGAAACCCTCTATATCTTCTTTATAGTCAATACTCTCTCAATCAATATTCTTTCAAATGTATCTATATAACCCATTAATCAAAGACATGATAAAATAAGTCATAATTGAGCAACATATACCTTAGGAGAAAAAAGGAGAGTATTCTGTGATTTTATGTGACCTTAAGAATGTAACATTGCTTCTTTCCTAGAAATATTTTAATGTCTTATTCTGGTGTATTTTTTAAAATTTATTTGGAAATAATTTTAGATTTACAGAAACTCTCATATATAATACTAAGTATTCCCATATACCCTTCAATCAGCTTCTCCTAATCTTAAAATCTTACATAGGGCTTCCCTGGTGGCCCAGTGGTTGAGAGTCCGCCTGCCAATGAAGGGGACACGGGTTCGTGCCCCGGTCCAGGAAGATCCCACATGCCGCGGAGGGGCTGGGCCCATTGGGCCCATGAGCCATGGCCACTGAGCCTGCGCTTCCAGAGCCTGTGCTCCACAACAGGAGAGGCCACAACAGTGGGAGGCCTGCATATTGCAAAAAAAAAAAAAAATCTTACATAACCATGGTATATTTATCAAAACAAAGACATTAGTTGGATATAATACTAACTAAACTACAGATTTTGATTTGATTTTCCAACTAAATGTTCTTTTTCTGTTCCAGGACACAATCCATGGTGTCATGTTGCTTTCAATCATGTCTCTTAGATCTCTAATCTCTGACAGTTCTCAGGCTTTCCTTGTTCACCAGGACTTTGATACTTTTAAAGAGTACTAGTTAGTCTTTTTGTAGGCTGTCCCTCTATTTTGGTTTCCCTAATGTTGTCACATGGTTAGCAAATGTAATTTTAAAGATAAGTTTTTAAATACACCTTCTGCTTTCTTACTAATTTATCCATTGATTTTCCTTTCATATAAATGTTCTACATTCAGAGCTACCACATGTTTGTGCAGACCCTGCACTGAGCAGTACTGGGGTGGGGGCTCCATATCCATTACAGTGCTGTATTTATTTATTCACACAGTCCCAAGACTATAAAAATAGTTGTATTCTGTAAATACTGTGAAAGTGTAATTTATTTTAATTATTAATCAACCTGAGGGAAATTCACACGTGCAAGTGTATATGTTTTAACAAACTACTTGTTTCTATGGCAACGGTATATTTAATAATTTTTTTAAAGAAAACCTCAGAATATGACTGCACCCTGGAACAGCCTCTTGTCCCAACATCACAGCTATCCAGATCAAAAGATAAAAGAATGCAATCCAAAAATTCAATCTTAATTTCCCTCAATTTCCTTTACCTTTCCAGAGCTTCACTGCAGAAATTTCCAGCCCTACCAATATTTCTATTTTATATCTTTTTTTCTCTAGCTAATTCCGTTCTCTTACTTTACAAATTATACAGTGAGGAAATATTTTCTTAATTGTCTCACTTGCTAAAATTGAAAATCTCAAGGCTGTGGTAAGGATATATAGAAAGTAATTTTCAAATAAAATAGGACATAAAAGAAATTCAGATTTTGGGAAGGATTTAAAAGAACTCATAGGTTCCCCAGAAATCTCTCAGACAGTGAATTCCATGGTAAAATGCATTAAGAAAAAATGATTATGCTACTTTCCATCTTTGGGGCCATATGCATTAAAATGCTAAACAGATTATGACATAAGTTTCAATGAAGTCTTCCTATCCTTCCTCTTTTATCAGTGGGAACTTGCTTTAATAAATTTTAGATGCCTGTCTTTAGCATCAAAATTCTTCAAGAATATAACATTATAAAAATTATCTACCTTTTTCTACTCTAATATTCTATTATTAGATGAAATTTTGTAAGTTGCTAAATGACAGCTTAATTGAAAAAGTGGTTTTAAAAAAGCCTACTTAAATACATTCATTATTATATCTATGGGTGAGTGAAATATTATACACATATTAAAAACCTTTGCAAAATTTTAAATAAATATTATGCATATTGGCTTCCCTAAGCAACAAAATACAGTTTGTTTTCATTTCTTTTCCTAAAGCATGGAGAGTCAAGAGAATAATTAGATTTTTCCTGGAATTGAATTCTATAATACATGTGAAATAGAGTACTACAATAGAAATTACCTGACTTGGTCTTCATTATAATAGCAATTACTTCTACTCACTACCAATCTGAACATTTTATTTTCAATATTTCTGATATTATTGATACCTCCTCCGTATACAAATCTTCTAAAATTTGTTTGCATTTAGTCAGCCATTTATATATCTTCTCAATGTAAAATTTAAATCCTTAATCCTTATGTAATCACTAACACAATCTTGGAACTTATGGTCTGCTTTTTCAAGTTACATGATATTATCATTTTGACCATTTAAAATTATTTCTAGATCCAGAGTCCTGATCAAATGAGAAAGTTCCTAAAATAGACACACCCTGATCAGTGGTTTATTTTAAAAAAGTTATCTTGCAAGAGATTAGTATTGCTGCATGCTCAGGCAAAATTATGAAGCACAGCAATTTATTTTTAACTTGATCTTTCCTCTCTTTCTGTATTCTTCTTAATTACTACTCTGTCCTGGGCCTAGTGTCCATATGTTTTTATTTCACAAACTATATCTGTCCAATTTCAATACTTATCATCTTAAATTACTCTTTCTTGCCACACATTAAACCCTGGAAACTCTGACCCACCCTAGATGCTTTCCCAGCTGCTCAAATTATCTCTCAGACCATACTCAATGTACTTCTCAATTCTGTGTGTTTTTCATCCAAACTTTACAAAAATCAGATTTTAACTCTCTAAAAGAAGAATTCACAAATTCTCCTAATGGGAAAATATTTGGGACCAAATATATTTTCAGATGATTCTTACATTAAATATCATTCAGAAATGCCTGTAATCAGAGATAAAGTGGTAAGATAATAGGTCTTGCAGTCTATGATTTTAGCAGAAGAGCTTTAAAAATATTTATTATATATAATTTTCTGTTCAATTTATACACTAAGTAAACTATTAAAAATGAAGTTTTTTCCCTGTGCTAATTTAACACTTCTCCAGAATAACTTTAACTCTTGTATTGTCTTCTTGTATTTATATTATGAATTCATTTAATTTCATTCACCTCATTCATTATAGCAGTTTCTATTTTATAGATCTTAAAACATATATCAAAGAGCCAAATTATGATGTTGCAATGCTTTACTTCATAGTTCCTTCTGTTCATGCTATGGATTCAGTTAATTAGAATTTTTGTAGTGCAATTACCAGTTGAGGATGAAATTTATTTTACTTAATTATTTTCGTTGATGAGAAGTGCAAACATTTTTTGATATTTTGGAAGATATATTTTTATCTGGAAAGAACACTAAAACAATGTAAATCAACCTACTCTACTAGTTTGGAAAAGAAAAACTTAAATATAGTGAATTAAAATAAATCTTTTTTGTAAATGAAAGTATACAAACGTCAAGTAGAAAGATGGGAAAATGAGTAATAGTTTACAACTCTGAAAGATTTTATGTCCAAAGGAAGAAAACTTTTGAAGTTGTTTTAGATTTCAATTAAAAGGTGAACTTCGGAAAAGAAAAATCACTGGATGTATGTATTCTTTTAAAATTGCATAGCAGGATATTTATTTATATGTGTGTGTATGTTCACCTAATTTTTTATTAATGTATAAGATGTATGGAAATAATGCTATATTTTCTAACATATAAACCGATTGTTTAGTATATTAATTTTATTCATGGGCAATTAATAATTTTGCAAAGGATTTTGATAACTCTGAAATTGAAAATTCTTCAAACATTTAAACATAAAATAATCTCTGTGAAATCAGTATACCTTTTCTCTAAAATTAAATTTGTTACTCTACCAATATTTCTGTATGTGTTTCTAAGTCCAAAGAATATTGAAACATGTAATATTTTGTTTGACAAGTTTTATCATAATCTTCAAGTAAAATTAAGACTGTAATTAAAATATATTAAAGAGGATGCTAAATACAAAAGAAAAACAGCAGAGTTTCTTTTTCTTCCCTTTTCTTATTTTTCTAGTCTTTTAAAATATTGATTCTAATAGACTGTTTTAGACAGAGACATATTTTCCTTTAAATGAAGAACTTAAGTAAAAATGGTAGACATATAGACAGAAAATCATCTACATGAATGAGGCAGACATATTTGTCCATTATCTGATATATAAATATAGATTATTTAATAGTATTAAATTATACACATAATGAAAAATTTTTAATAATATGCCAAAATGTACTAACCTTAAATAATCGTCCTTTCTAGCCACAAATATGATTATCAAAAGAACCCTATTATATATCTTTTAATCTATTACATGTGTTTTTATAACTGTGATGAGTGCTCATATTCCAAATGCAAGTACTTTGCAAAAGTCATAGTAAAAAGAGATTTTTTATATTCTTAACTTTCTATCTCTATGATCTTGTCTTTCTTTCCTATTAGAATGAATCTTTTCTTCAAAACAGTTGTTTATACTTGCTGTTTTCAATTTTCTACTCCCACTTTTTATTGAACCAACTTCAGTCAAGTTTGACATCCAATAAATCTATTTCTGTTCTTCACTCTGCCTAAGATATTTATTTTCATACACAGACCTTAAAATTGTTTATAACTGATAATTTCTGGCTCTTCTTATTCACATTTCCATTGCTTCTCATGCACAGAATACAACTCCTTGACCTCAGTGGAACCTTAAACCCTTCGGATCCTATGACATATTATTTACTGGACTCCACCTACCTCACATTTTTATTTTCCTCCAATCCATCTTAAATAACACTATCAATAATTGCAATCACTCCCTTTAACATATTTTCAACTTCCTGTCATTTCTCCGTGATTTACATTGAACCGGTTGAAAAAAATCACAAACCTTGTTAAGCTAAATCCCCTTGAATTACACACTGCATTTGTGCAGCTGAATCGGGCTGAAGAAAAACACAAAATCATGACGTCTTATCTCACTTTAACATTCTGGCTGTGAACATGAAGTGCACTTATAATGCCACCTGGCCACCGTATCGTGATTCACCTTGTCCACATATCCTTCTACTGTGCTGGAGACACGATAATTATCCAAGCTTTCTCAGTTCATGGAACCTTAGTGTCTTGCTAATTTTCATATGGCACCCTTAGATAAAAAGAAATACTGAACAGTTCTATTTATTAGGTTAGGAAATGTATAAAAATTTATGTCAAAATGACAAAATATATACATATAAATTGTAATAAAACATTGTAATTTCAATTTTAAATGACCACAATCACTTACTAAGGAGATATGGGCACCTTGTTGGGTGTGGTACAATTTCTCAACCCTTAGAATTATATTGGACGCCACCACCTTCATTTCCAGCTCCACACTGATTTTCATGCACTGCTTGTTTTTCATCACAAGGCAACAACCAAAGTAACAACCAAAACGAGCTTTGCAAAAGAATGACATTATCTAAAGGAATGCAGCACAATCTAATATTGGAATTGTTAACACGTCAACCCAGTAGTTAGTATAGCATCCATTGGTTATCAGGTATCACTGAGATGCCTTAAAAAAAGATTGTTTTCAATGTAAGTTCATTGCAGTGCCTGGATGTTCTTTGGTGCACGGTGTTAGAATTTCAGGACTACACTGTATCATTCTCGCTCTTCTCAAACTTCTAACAATTCTTCTCCATCAGCATTTAGTTAGTGTTTTTGATGCTTATTTCACAGAGAATAGAAAAAATTCAGAGGAAAACTTTCACAAGTTCCCACAAAACCTATGACCCGATCTCCTGAATTTGTGCTAATATCCTTTGATTTATTTTGTTATTAAGATGGTTTTAATCCCTGTGTTTTTAGTAAAGGCCAAACTGTCATTTGTGTCTAGATCCCATCCAACTAATTCTGCTCTCTCATGCAACAGACACTTTCCCACTTTACTGAATATTTCATATTGGCATACAAGCATGCTGTTATTTATCCCACTGACTTAAAAAAAAGAAACTTTAAAAATTGCCATCCATGTATTCCTTCTTTTAGAGCAAAGTTCTTCCTCAAAATAAGTTGTATTTACTTGTCTTTAAGTTTTCTCTTCCCACTTTCTCATGAACTTCAAGCAAATTTCATTCTCATCACTCCTCTGGAAACTGGGCCTACAGTTTATTATTCCATCCTCGACATACTTTATCTTCTCAATATCATGGATACCTCCTTTACTCCCAACCCTGTCAGCTTCTCAGCTTACATTGCTATTTCATCAACATGTACCTGATCTCTGAACTTTACAGTGTTGTATGGATCAGCCCTTGTACTGCATTATTTATTTTTCAATATGCAGTCATTTACTTAGGTTCTCATCCAATTCCATGGCTTTGAATATTATCTCTGCTAATATCTTTCAGTTGTATATCACTCTCTTACCTTTGCTCTAACCCCCAGGTTTATATATCCAAGCCCTTATTAATTTCGGAGGCAAATGTTGCTTCTTATTTGTTTTCCCTCAAAACTGTTTGTATCGGAGTTTCCCTCTATCAATTGTCATCAATCTCATCTTCCCAATTTTTCAGGGTTAAACTTTTTTCTCTCAGCATAACCATTTCATGAACAATTCCTGCTATTTCTTAACCCAATCAGTTCCCATCAAACCCATTGCTAATTTCTTGTTCTGAGCCACTACCATCTTTCACTAAATTAAGGCAAATTCTTACATCTGGCTTCCATGAATCTTCCTTTATTCACCTTTCCATTCTCAATACAGCACTCACAGTGTTCCATGTAGAACTAAATCAGATTTATGTCATGACTCTGCTTGCTCAATACCATCAAATGGCTTCCCTTTTGTGAGTTAAAACCAGTAGGGTTTGGTGTAACTCATTTTTGATGTTTGTTGACAAATTTAAATTTCTACTCTCCTTTTTACCTAATTGCTCCATATACTTATGTGCAAACTGATAAGAAAGCAGGCATGCTCTCTCCCCAGCAGAGGAAGGAGGTTCAAACCATACAAGCCCCACCTTCGTGCACAGAAACTCTTGCCTCAGCCCTGCCCCTTAACCAATATAATACCCAAGCCAGTTGCTCCTTCTTGATCTCTCAAGCCATTTTCAGACCCACTTGGGAGCATGCCCTGCTCTCCCCAGAAAGCTATACCAGTGAATAATAAGTTCATCTTAGTTGGCCTGTGTGTATGTCATCATCAGTTCAACATCTGAAGCAAATTTTGGGTAGGGAGTTTATTCCACTTACATGGGGTAACCACAACATCTGGTCAGACATGACTTTTCTGATCTCATTCCTTAATACCTCATACTTCATTCAATTCACTCCAGTTCACTGGAATCTTTGCTCCCCATATGTTACACTAGGTAATTGTTCCTAAGTTTTTTGCACAGAATGCTCTCCACTCTGTTTAGAACTTTCTTTCCCTAGAAATCCACAGGGCTCACTCCCTCATACTTAAAATCACCTCTGAGACTGGCTTTCCTTAAGAAACCTTTTTATTCCGTAGCACTTACTAACATCTAACATAATTAACACTGGCTTATTTAGTTTGTTTATTATTGGTAAGTCCTATATGGATGGACATTTTCACCTCTTTTGTTCACTGCTTTATTTATACCTCCTAGAATAGTGCCTTATACATGCAATAGATGTTAATCAGTACTTGTAGAGTGAATAGACTCATAGGTGTGTATTGGTGGTGGTGGGAGTTCATTCATCAAAAATGAACATGTCTTACACAGATAATTTTTATAAAAATAAAGGTGAAAATATCAAAACTTCATGAGCATATTTTTAACTTCCCTATTAATTACACTAAAAATATGTTGTGTGTGTTTATTTATTTATTTATTTTGGTCATCAGTGAAGAAAAATTAGAGGTAACAAAAATACTAAAGTACATTAAAATTCAATGAAATAAATGATCTTGTACATTATAGGTGGAATAGAATGTTAACATGATTCCTTGGGAAAGCAATTTAGAAATATACCAACAACTTAAAAATGTTTTTCATGTACTTTGAAACATAATTTTAATTAACTATCAGATAATCCAAATGTTTGGAATAGAAAAATAATATTTCCTTTGAAATAACGTTGATCAAACTCATAATGTTGTTTTAAACGGATTGGTGGTTTTATATCTATTTTTTCAGAAAACAGAGTAAAATGTGCTAAACTTAGGCAATAGGATATGATTTTAAAATTATTTTTATAAAATAAAATGGTTTAGGTATAATCCTGTTACTGAGACCAAAATACTAGGAAAAAATTGGAAATCTGTAACCTTTCAGTGTCTGAAAAAATAAGGACAGATATTTATATTGGATAGGTAAGTCATGACTCTATAAATATTTGACTCAGTTTTTAAAAACTTTATCCACTTGTGTGAGTCAACCCTGATTATTTTCCCCTTGAAGTTCATAAATGCTCCTGACCTAGTGGTAGGTCATTTTCTACATTGAAGTATGTTATTTCTTGTTACTGATATTCCTATTGATTTTCCTTTCCCTTGAAAACAATAATATACTAAAGATTTTGCCGTAAACATACATGTATCTACATTTGATCTTTCCCAAAGACATCAGTGGAGAGATATAAAACATTTATTTTTCAATAAGTATTATTAAAATAATGTCATGACAATTGCTCCTGTATTTAGCCTTTTATATTTCAATGAGATTTATAGGAGAAAATAGAAAGTTTATAATAAAATCCCAAAATATCAAGCTTTGCCAGAAGTCATTTATATTGTCGAATTACTGCCAAATTTCAAGTTGTATGGGCTATATTTCACTAATAGTAACCTGACAACCAATAGTTTATTTTATTATTAACAATTGCCATCCACTGCAATTTCTCTAGGACAAACATTTATAATTGAGAGTTATTAAAGAACTTCAGTGTTGTGAGGAGATCTACTACAGATGCAGAATTATTTCCAAAAATAGACTTCTTGAGTATAATCTAAAAATCATTGTGCAAATCTAAAAACCATTGTGTAAATATAAGGTTTTGTTTGTAAACTAAAGATTTGTTTTTTAAAGAAAGCAGAATAGTAAGCTTGACTGTCCTTCATAAACAGCAAAAGAAAATATTATATGTCATTCTTATTTGTCAAAGGGCAAAATTACATGTATTTGTATATAGTGCATTTTGAGTGATAGCATAAAATTTACAGAGACATAATCATTATTCCTATCAAGTGTTGAAAGTTACAACAAAAGTTCCAATATTTTCATTCACTATCTACAAAATGACAAAATGCTAAGGGGGTATCAAATTACCTACACCTTTCCTAAAGGCATTACAAAAAATATAGGGTGTCAGACATATCCATATACACTGCCTTATAAGTTTCAGAATAGATGTATAGGAAAGGAAATGGCATTTGAATTAAGTCTTAACATGAGTTAAAAGGATGCACAAACATTACTTTTATCTTAAATCTCTTAGAGCTTTTATTTTGGCCACATGAAGGAAAATTTCTCATTAACCAGGAAGACATGTATTATATTGTTACATAGTTGTAAAATAAGCACATGTTTTGTTAAGCTACTGAAAACTTGCAGTTATTTATTACAGAAACTAGAATTCTAATACAGGTGAAAAGTGTGCTTGTGCATGCACACACACACACAAAACACACATACAAACAAATACACATACAAACAAATACACACACTTGTAATTCCAGATGGGAAGAAAAAGTATGGACAAGAAGCAGTATTGAAGGAAAGATGGCCAAAATTTACTGAAACTGGAAAGAAAGACACATCTTCTGAAATATAGAAGCAAAGGGAAGCACTAAAAATGAAGCCATACTGTATGTAACTACCATTCAAGGTATTTGGTGACTCCATATGTGTGAAGCAAGACTCCCAGAAACCAAGCAGAAAACAGATGTTATGAGACTAAAAATGCTAAAGATAAATGTTGGCAGTCACACAAAATGTAAACACAAAAACTGGAGTCAGAGCCACAGAGGTAAAGGGACACAACAGGCACTAAAGACCCTCACCTGAGACTCTTGAAAGGTTTTACCTATGAAGGAGAGCAAAATGGAATTAAATCACTCTTAAGAAAACCATAATTCGAAAAGATATATGCACCCCAATGTTCATTGCAGCACTATTTACAATAGCCAGGACATAGAAGAAACCTAAATGTCCATCAACAGAGGAATGGATAAAGAAGATGTGGTAGATATATACAATGGAATATTACTCAGCCATAAAAAAGAACAAAATAATGCCATTTGCAGCAACATGGGTGAACCTAGAGATTGTCATACTGAGGGAGGTAAGTCAGACAGAGAAAGACAAATATCATATGATACCACTTATATATGGAATCTAAAAGAAGGGTACAAATGGACTTATTTACAAAACAGAAATAGAGTCACAGATGTAGAAAACAACTTTATAGCTACCAGTGGGTATGGTGGGGAGGGATAAATTAGGAGATTGGGATTGACATATACACACTACTATATATACAATAGGTAACTAATAAGGACCTACAGTATAGCACAGGGAACTTTACTCAATACTCTGTAATGGCCTATATGGGAAAAGAATCTAAAAAAGAGTGGATATTTGTATATGTATAACTGATTCACTTTGCTGTCCACCTGAAACTAACACAACATTGTAAATCAACTCTACTCCAATAAAAGTCTTAAAAAAAATCACTCTCAAGATGATCTGCCTTTACTCCATCTACATACTAAAAGTTTAACTTCTTTGAAGGAAGATATCATCAGCCCAGAGACTGCTCCCCTCCGCCCAGTATTTTTAAAATACAAATATCTGAAATGTAGTTAAAAATTAAAAGACATAATAAAAACAAATCCCAATGACTTAAATTCAAGAGCTAAAAGGGACAAAGGAAATATATCCATAGGTGGTACAGATTTTAAAATTATCAACAAGGATATTAAATAACTCTAATGTTTAAAGAAAATACATGGAAATATTAAAAATTTCTCATGAAATCAAAAAATCTATTAAAAAGAATCAAAATAATATTTGAACTGAAACATTCTTAACATCTGAAACTAATAATTCAAGAAATACATTTGAAAGAAAATTATAAATAGCAGAATTGAGATTAGTGAATTTGAATATATGTCAGTATAAATTAACCACATTGAAACAAGGAGGTTTTGAAAAAGAGAGGAAGGAAAACAGTGCTAGCATTGTATAGAACGTGGTGGGATGATTTAACATATGTGCAATCATAGTCCCAAGTGGGAAGGAAAAAAAGTATGAATTGAAGGAGGAAGAAATAAAGGAAAATCTGGCCAAGAATTTTTGTTGTTGTTGTTTAAAAGAACAGACATTAAACTATGGATTTTAGATTTTTGCCAAAGAAGAGGGATAAAAACACAAGAAAAAAACTCACACTCAAAAATATAGTAAAATTGCTAAAAACTAAAGACAAAATGACTATTTTAAAACCAGCCAGAGGAAAATAGACACCTTCCCTTTGGAGAAGGAAAACGAAGATTTACAGCTGACTTCTAAGCATATATAATCCAGAAAACTGTGGATGAAGATACATAAAATGTGGAAGGAAAATAAGTGCCAATTAAAAATTACATATGCAGAGAAAATATCTTTCAAAGATGAAGGAGAGAGAGAAAAGACAATGGTAAAATATAAATACTGAGAAAATCCACTGTAAAGAGAAGTACATAAAAAGATATTCCAAATGGAGATCACTTTTTCAGACAATAATATTTCAGGCAGATAGAAATAGATTAATTTTAGAGTAAATGAAGAGTGCAGCAAGGGGTATGCATGGAGTAAAATTTAAAATAATATTGATTCTTTAAATAATTCTTGTGATACTTAAAACATATGAATAATGTCATGCCAGATTTAAAATACATGAAAGTAAACTTCATGACAACTGCACAAGAAGCATAAGAGTGTAAATGGATTTGCAAGGTCCTTGTATATGTCACAGAGTGCCAAAGTTCTAGGGAGAGGTTAATGATTCAATTAATAATAGTTAATGAGTATTGTACTTACTGTAGCAAAAAATAAATACATGAATTACAGATATGCCTAAGAGGGGGAAGATTGAATATTACCAAATACCCTTTAATTATAAGGTAGATTATAATGGAAAAACAAGGACAGAAGAAAAGGTGATACAAATAAAAAACAAATCAGAAGGTCAATTTAAAGTAAACTATACCTATAATTATACTAACTGTTAAGTAGACTAAATAGTCAAGAAAATACAAATACTGTGACTCTAAATTAAATGCAACAGTTCATTACTTATAACCTAGACATAAGATATAACTTAGACATAAATACTGATTATTGAAGGATATAAAAATTATTCCATGCAAAAACAAAAGAAAGCTAATGTAGTTTTATGAGTCATATGAATTAGGCTTTAATGCTAGAATTAGTACTAAAGTGAAGAAAGCTTTCTATTCCACAGTGCTAAAATGTCAATCTAGCAGGAAGACATAATATCATCTCATAATATAAAGTAAAATCTCATATAACTAAAAATGAAATATGCAAATCCGTATCATAATGAAAAATTTTGGTATAACTCTTAGAGTAAGTGAAAAACAATCATTAAAAAACTAGTGAATTACAGACGGTTAGAACCATGTATACCATATAGTATTATATATAATGATATTATACATTATAGGTACTTGAAATTATGTCACTTGTTTACTTGAAAAGAATGTATATTATTACAGTTGATGGGGTTATGTGTGTGTATTTCCCCATATATATAAATTATAGATTTGAAATACATATAATCTATGAATTATATGTATGGAGACACACACACAGATAGACACACATAGAACACATGCATGCACTCACATAGCTCCATCAACTGTAAAAACACACATTCTTTTCTAGTATACATATGATTCTTACCAAAAGAAAACATATTATGGGTTATGCAGAATGTCTCAACAAAGTTAAAGAACATGTGATATGTTCTGAACAAAATGAAAATTAATGATAGAAAATTAGAGTATCCCCAAATGATCTGAAATGAAACAATACACTTTTAAATATTTTGAGTTATTTTAAGAGAAATAAAATTCAAAATATAAGTCAAAATGGATATTAGAAAATATTTAAACTGATTAATAATAAAACATCATAATAAAATACATAAGCTATTACCTAAGAAGTTCATTTCTATGTATTCATCCAGAGAAATATCATATAATATAGCATCTCAGCATCATTATTCATAATTCTAATCTGGAAACAACCAAAATAGTTACCAACAGTAATAGAATTGTACAATAAGTTGTAGGATATTGGTAAAATGGAATACTGCAAAACAATAAAAATAGTGAATTGTACACTACATGCAAAACATGGATGAACCTTAAAAAATAATGTATGATTCCATTCATACAAATTTCAAGATCAAGAAAAACTAGTCCAAAATCAAAGTGTTAAAAGTCATAAAAACAGTTATTGAATACCTTCAAGGACGGCAATGATTTGGACAGGGCAGGAGGGAGGTTTCTGAAGTACTAAACATACTCGACACTTTGATCTGGGTCTTCCTTAATGGCTATGTTAACACTGTAAAGTCATCAGGCTTTATACTTACAATTGGTGTACTTTACACTTCAATAAAAATTATATAATTCAGTTAAAATGTAAGATAAATAAGTAGTTATAGTAATTTAATTTTCCACCTAAGACAACTATGGAATACTTTAAAAAATATTTTTGAATTTTTTCTCTACATAAAGAATTCTAGATTGAAAGTTATTTCTTCTCAGCACTTTAATTGGAATAATTCTATTGCCTTCTGTCTTCCATCATTTCTGTTGAGAAGTGAGGTGTATGTCAAGGTGCTACTCCTCTGATTTCTAATTGAATTTATCTGATAATTTTCTCAATACCTTTAAAAAGTGGTAAGGGCAATTAAAACTCTTCTCTTAAAATAAATCAATAAATCTTGTCACCTTGTGTGGTATGTTCAACTCAGACAGCTTATGAATTCCTACGGGAATAATTTCATATGCTGCTGTCAAATGTCATCAACTCTAGAATACGACAGATATTTAATAGTTACAACAATATTTAGCTCTTAACAGAATATCTCATCTTCGAAGCACCATACAAACATTAAATAACTAACCTTTACCACTTCCTAGTGCTGTAGATAAGTAAAGATTCATGATGATGTTTGTTTATTTTTTAAAAAGCTGTATCATTATACTGGTGAGCAGACTCAGAGAGAGAAAAAGCTATCTATTCTCAGAAACTACTTGTATGTAAGGAAAAGAATGTGTTTCTTTGGAAGTCAGCGTTATTCAAATACAAATATTTAAAAGAAAATTTAAAACTGTGACTCTTTATTTGCAAAAATTTAGAGCAGGTTTTCTCAAAATGCTGTCTGAGTGGGATATCAATATCATAATTACTAGGTGTATTTGATAAAAATATAGATGCCTTGGACAAAATTAACTATACACCTACAAAATCAGAATCCCTAGGAGTAGACTGAGGGAATTGGAATTTATAACATCATCTTATAATTTTTATGTAAATTTTAAGACAATTGTTTTAGAGTTTATATGTATTAAATAACATTTATTAAAATCTACTTAAAGTGAATCAAGAAGCTTGATCTTAGGTGTATATGACACCTATACACACATAGATTGAACTGGATAATTGCAAATGAATATTTTCCTATTAGCAGTTGAGAAGTATATTGAATAGGGCAGCATCTGTTTCTACAAATTATATGTAGTGCTATTCAAACACTCCTTTTCTATCTTTACAGCTAATAAGAGAATGATATTTTTCCAAAGACATCTCCTTGTTTTGATCTCATTTTCTTCTTTTATCCAAGAATCTTGATATTCATAAATAAGTTGTCTGAATATCCCTACAATTTTTTTTTTGCCTGAACTTAGCTATAAAGGCTTTATAATGCTTCAACACATTTTAAATAAGTGGATTTATTTTGACATAGGCTTCTGTGAGCACCTGCAAAATCATAGCCTTAATTGGGATACAGCTGTTGCTGATTGCTGTGAAGAGAGGGTGTCTGTGTTGACTGATTGGCCATTTTTATTTAATAGTACATCGAGCTTTCTCTCTTTTTTTTTTCAAGTTGTAGTTTTCTTAGGAAATGTTTTAAGTGATTAAAGACCTAAAATAGAGTGTCACTTTGCCAACTATCAACAGTAGAAGATGAACTGCTTTCAGTAAATAAACATTGCCAGACACCTGTGTATCACTTTTTCCTTTTTGGAGCAAGAATATTGATCTGAAGAACCAATTTGCTCAATGATTCAGCAGTCACAGAAGTAAATGTTTTAAATTGATGAGGCATATAAAGTAGTAAAAATGTCAAGGCAGCAGGAACAATTAGGTTTGCTCTCAAAAGTACAAGAAGAAATGGGAATGGTTCTAATGAGTGTTAAATAAATGTATACTCTGATTCCTTTTCTAGTAAGGTCAGTGAGGTATTTTCAATTATCTGTGATTTCAGTTTATTCATTGACATTGAAAGCAAACAGATTTTAAAATTCTTATTTTAAGAATCTGAATATGTGATATCTGGATTTCTACCTACATAGAAAATTTAATGTTATAATGATGACTAGCATTTTCACCTTTGTTCCTTAAATAACTTCTTGATGACTCTAACGATATGCCTCTCAATCAAGAGGCGAGGTTTCAAATTATTCTTCCGTAGCACCCTTAAATATGTAAAAATATCTGTTACAAACACTGTAGGCCCTAGAAAACCAAGTGTCAAACTCAAATATCTCTAATGCCTGCAATCATTTTGTTTATCACATGATTTCAAGTCCTTTCATCATCAAATTCACGCTACTAGACATATAGCAGTTTCTCATTTCCTCTTAAAGCACAGTAATAAGAAATTAATCTTTTGGGGAATACTGTTTTGGAGTCTATACTTCGAATGATACAGTCTAAGCTAACAAACTCTTTTTAGAAGCTTAGAGTGAACTAAAACTTACTGCTCTTGAAATTCTCAAAACCTCATTTTGTAGTATAAAAACATGTATCTGATTCTATTCATCTCTATTTACCTAATCAACATCAACTTCTATGTCATGAAAACATTTAATTCTATTCAGATCTTATTATTTAGCACATTAGCTTTCTCCTTAAAAACTAGCTGAGACAAATTTCTATGGGGAATAGGGGATTTAATTGGAAGGCAGATAATTAAGAAGCATGGCATATATTTATGTATTATGGATGAAGTAAATCATATTTCCCAGTGGCAGGCCTCAGGAGAAGAATGAAAAAGGTTGTGGAAACATGTCTTCATAGATCACTTTATGAATTTTATCTATCCTTCAATATTTAATAAGAAGAGAAATCTTTTCAGAGAGGGCATAAATGACATGGGGACACACACACACACAAGCAGTGTCTATAGAGAGTTAATTAAATGGTTTTCCAGTTCCTTTCTGAAATACAGATGCATCCTTGTCCTTGAAGTGTCTCTGGTCCCAGAAAATTATACGACACTCTACTTTAATTCTTGCTTCCTCTTTTACCCTCCCTCTTATGATCCCTTTTTTTTTAGTCCCATATTTTGGTTACTATCCCTAATATTATAGTTTAGCTTTATAATTTGTCAATTTATTCATTATATATATATATAGTACTAGAGAGCACAATTATCTATGTATAGTCTACTACAAGGATAATTATCTAATGTTAGGTGGATAAATAAATGAGTAATATGGAAGTTTGAATTTTGTCCTTAGAGTAATTGGAAGTGAAAGCATAAATTGAAGCAGGGGAGGGACACAGTGTAATATTTTTACAGACGTAACACTATATTGTATAGAGAATGCACTGGCAGAAGGCATTATTAAAAGTGGAACTAGAAATTGTAACAATAAGTTTCAGACATACTGGTGGCTTGAACCAGAATGGCAGCAGTGGAGATGAAGTGACTTGATTAGAAAAATATGTAGAAGTCAAACTCTGCAAGAATTCATAAGAGAGAAGGGTAGCTGACTCAAAGATGACTCCCAGAGTCCTGACTTGGGAAACAGTGTTGCAACTTCAAATACACAGTTAGATATATTAATCTGTGCTCACAGAAGAGCTCTAGAATTGAAGACAGCACTTTGGGCATTGTCATTTAGAGATGTTATGCAAAGCCGTATGACCTAATAAGAGCTTCTAATGTAAAGGTGCAGAATCAGAAGAGTTTCTAAAATAGAGCTAAGATTTAGCTGTCTAACAGAAAAAACTGGGCTAATACTGGAGATCAAGAGGGAGAACAAACAGGAGATTTTTAACATCATAAAAATCAACAAAAGAGATTTTTTTTTTAAAGAAGCTGGATTGTTGATGAACTAACAAAATTCCAGGGGATTAAATAAAATTTGTTTATAGAGCAATAAAAATTATTTATTTCATACAATTAAATACAATTTTAGGAACACAGTACCATGATATATTGGGAACCATCTATATTTATAGTTTCGGAAGCTACAAAAATATTTATTTATTTCCTCCCTATTTCTTTCCATGTTGTTGATAAAAGGAACAAGAAATGATTTGTGTGTACGTGTGTGTAACTGACCATATATGACATATGAGAGGATCAAATAGGATATCAGATTGTCTATGATCACTACAATGTTTAGAATCTGGGTTGTGCTTGAAATTTTAATATTGACAAGTGGTTTTAACTATTCATGGAGATTAAATAATATGTGTCCTTGTTTTAAACCATAGATATGTTTATCAGAAACAACTTTTAACTAAAAAATATTGATTTCTGATTTATGCCTTCTTTTGTAAATTTGTTACTTCAGTGTCTGCCTCAGCAAATGACAGTATATTTTCAGCATTCTCATTACAAAGGATGCATTTACATTTTTGAGGTATGGAAAATAATACAAAGTCAGGCTTTTCATTGAATTGGCTTGTTACTTTTATTTGAAGAACTGCATCATGAAAAGTTCCCTAACTAAGAATTTATTATTAAAAATATAAAATTACAAAAATATATTTGGTTCCAGATAATTTCAAATGGATCTTACTGTGGTAGAAAAAAATATTTCAGTAGCAAAGCAGAATGAGGAAAAAAAATATCTTCCAGCATGAATTTTATAATAAATTCAACTAGGTCAAAATGATATGTAACTCACTGTGAAGAGAAGAACTAAATATTGGTTTACTTTGTTGTTGATCTGAATCACAAAATAGATGACTTTCTAAGATGTAATGGAATTATCATAAAAAGTCAATTTAATTTTTCTCCAGAGTAATTGTGATATATTTAGGATATGGCTTTAATGTGAGTGGCTGTAACATAAGAAACTTAACATTATTATTATTTTGAAAGAGATTTAAATTGTATTAATGTAAAATCACAAATTATCATAGAAAAATTATGAGATAACAATTATAAAATAACATAAATAGTATACCTGGTATATTTAACTGAATATATTTCTTATTCAAACAACAGCAACAAATTTTATATGTGTATGTGTGAATTTGCTATCATGAAATTGTAGTAATATGGTTTAACATATTTTCATTAAACATTTATTTCACAAGTTGAAAAATGTCCTTAAAATAGAAGTCATAACTTAACCATATATATCATTATAGCAGTTTTTAACCTATGTAAATTTTTGATGACTTCCCTTTACATAGGTGTATGATAATTTTCCTTCTCAAATAAGTCTCTTTTTAAAAAAGATAAATTGCTGTGAGCCCACATCATCACATGTTTTACCTATTCTTTGAATAATCTTTGAATAATCACTGAAATTTGAATTGTGAAGTTATACTGTAAGTCATCTTTAAAAGAAATACTATCAAATCTACACAAAATATCTCAGAAAAGAGGTAGATGAAGTGCTTCCAAACTCATTTTGTAAGGACAGGATTGCACTGCCAAATCCCTATAAGAAATAGGAAAAATTATTTTCCTCAAAAACATATATCTGAATTATTCACAAAATATTAGTGTATAGACTCCAATATATAAAAGTGATAATCTTGAAAAAGTAAGATTTATCACAGGAATGAAATGATGATTTATCACTTGAAAATCACTCAATGTTAGAACATATTAAAAATAATGTTATCAGAATATAGTATCATATTGAGATGCAGAAAAAAATTGACAAAATGTAACTCCAATTTAAGAAAATATCTAACTAGAAATAAAATGGAACTTCCTAAGCTTGATAAAGGGCATATATGGAAAACCCACAACTAACGTCATACCCAATGATGAAAGCTAATCTTAACCTGTATTTTAGGAATGAAGTGTCCACATACTTGGAAAGTAAATCTTAGTCTGCTGCAATGAGCAAGTTTATAACATGAATTAGCTCATGGATGACTGAAAAATATAGGTAAATGACATCAGTATATGGCAGAAGTTGGGTTGTTTCCAGTGCACTTATATGTTATGCCATCAGGTAATGACAGTTGAACCCAAAAGGCACTAACACAGCTGAATAGAGAAAGCTACAATAAAAACCTGAGTATTGATACATGCCTATTCTTTTTAGTATTGCTTATTACCTGTTTTTATAACTTTTTTGTTGTTTTTTACATTTTTAATATTTCCTTTAGTTAGTAGCCTCAACACTTCCTTACACGATTTCCATCAAGCTATATTCACCTTTTTTCTAAGGTAAAAATTTAAAGTGCTATACAATTCCATTTTCAACTTTGTTATTCTTGTAATTGTTTCAAGTTAGAGTTGGCCAAAGGAGAGACCCAAATGAGATTTGGGAAAGAGAAGTAAACCAGTGGTCCTCACTTTCTGACTCACTATGGTTTCTATGGAGTCAGAAAGATGTAGAGATACTGGGTAAATTCCAGATTGACTTCACTCACCTCTACTATGTCTAGTTTTTCTCAACCTCTGCACTACAACCTGTGGCCCAAATGCTTACATGAGATGCTTGGCTATAGAACCATAGAATGTTCTCCTGGATCCAATTCAGATACCAATTCAAGCATCAGTCAGGGGTCAATCATTAAAGCAGAACATTAAGAATGGGAATCTGCAACTGGTTCTCAAATCTGATTAGATTTAATAAAAACTAACTTGATTACCATACAGGGTATATATTAATCTTAAAGGACAAGTACATGCTTACCTAGGCCTTTATTCCACCTCACCAGGGAGTTCCAAGCCTTACTTATTTTCTGTAAATGACAATCACATACATTATCCTTTAAAGTCTACTGAAAAAGATGTTGCCAGGAATAAGGAGGACACTAGTAAATGCATAGCATGCAATAAAAAAAGAGTTCTAAATTAATAACAGTAATAAAAATTCTATAGAAACTAAGTTTCCATATGATAAAGTAGCTGCTGCCATAGAAGACTTTAACTATAATAAGAGATATAGTGGACTTTGTTGTTTCAAATTTCACTGGAGAATTTGAGCTCAGATTAAATTCTCAGCCTGTTTCAGTTGAGTTTAACCACATGCAACCTCCTAATTCTTTGATACAAGTGGGAGTTAAGGGATGAAATCAACTGCTTGGATATTCTGTCAAACATCACCAAATTATTTTGTCAATAAAGTGAAATAATTTTGTAATTAAAATCTCACTCTAACTTTTAAAAACAATATTACTACAGAAAATACTAGATTATAATGTTGGAAATAAATGGTGTATATCTGTTGAATCTCTGGATATTATAAAAATTAATAAACAGAAACCTCAATTAAAACAGAGTCAGGTGGCCAGAAGGGGGAGCCGTCATGCCCTAAAACAATAGCAGAGCCCAACAGGAAGAAGGAAGGCTTCCTCTTTTTGCCTGGCAAGAGTTCAGCCAATGAAAGACTATCACAACTCAGCCAATGAAAAGCCACTGTACTTAGAACTCTCAGTTCCTCCATTGGACTCTTTATTTACAATAGCCCTCCCAACTTCCTTTTCCTCTCTATAAAAGAGTTCTCTCCTTGTTACTTGCACATCGCTCACTATGGTTGCAAATCCCAAATTTTTATTCTTGGCTGATCCCTAGTAAACCCATTTTTGCTGGAGAAATAACTGGAAGCCTACTTCTTTAAGGTCAACAATACAATAAGTTGCTTTCTCAGACATTTAGTCTAAGAGAACTGAGTGTCCACTTGATGGATTATTTTTTTAAAAGATATTTTTCAATAGCTAAAAAAATTGCCAAGGACAGCTATCATAAAACAATTACATTAAGGAAGAGAAAATGCTTCCTATTTTTAATTTCAAGTTACTAACATGATACCTTATCAAATTTATCAGTGAATGGAAAAGGATAATAATAATGACAGACTTTAATGGAATCCCATTATACTCAGTCATGTATAAGTTGCCATTTCCTAGTGGAAATGCCATTTTCCTAGGCTAATATCCCAATTTGAGTCTTATAATAACATCTGTATTGCAAGGATGAAATAATTGTTTCAAAAACTTAGTCTCTTCATGCAATGTGTTTTATGAATCTATCATTGAATAACAGTTTTTTCAGATTGTAAAGTTTTCTTCTTTACTTTAAAAAAAAAATTCTTGGTGTGCTTTAAGGTCAGCCTAAGGGAAAGCAAACTAATAGTTATTGAAAAATTTCTCTATGCTAATTTAAACTTTCCTAAGTTGTACCCTGAAAAACTGTATGTAAATTAAGATTATTTTACATTTTGATTCAGCAGGAATCTTGTATCAACCTAGATTCAGAATATCCAGTGCCAGATATAACCAAAATCTTTGGAACTATGAAGTATTTTTATTCACATGGGTCATTTCCCACACAACTATGCTCACTATAAAAAGCCTTTTCTCATATTTTATATTTTAACTTCCAGAGTTTTCCACTAAACAGAAATACAGTACTTGGGATTCTCAGCCAAGGAGTATATAATCCTACTACTACAATGTATTTATTTTATACATTAATAAAATGTGTTAAGTCTTAAAGTAAAAAAAAAAATAATTCCAACAATTCTGACAGTTAATAAACTAGTTAATAACCTAGTTCTTTTTTTAAAAAAGAGCAATCCATTCAACTTAACATGTAAGTACAACCTCAGTGCTACTAGAGATTGATTAGTTTTCTAAAAAGAACCACAAACCTCCAAACTGTGATACAGAGATATACCTCTCTTCAAAGTGCCTTATTTGGATTAACAGTAAAGATTCCTGCTGAATCAAAATGTAAAATGATCTTAATTTGCTTAAACAAATTAATATATGTGCTTGTATGTGGTAAGCAGCAATGGATCTGGAAAATATTTTTTTCTGGATATGCATTAGTAAAAATCATCAGAAGCAGTTTACTTTCAGCTGTTAAGACCAACAATAAACCTTCACTTACTACCTTAGGCATATAAACTCCTCTAGCCTTATTTAGTAAAGTAGTCTGCAGGAATCTTGCTCACCTTTCAATCTCATATGACATGTTGTTGGTCCATTTTGTTGATAATACTATGCAGATTGCAACTAGTGAGCAAGAAGTAGCAATTACTCTAGACATATTGGTAACACATTTGCATATCAGAGGGCGGGAAACAAATCTGACAAAACTTCAGAAGCCTCTAGCCTCAGTGAGATTTTTGGGAGGTCAGTGGTATAACACATGTAGAGATTTAAGGTGGAAGAGAAATATCTGACTCCTCATGATAAAAAATGAGGCATAACACAGAGTGGACCTATTCGGATTTTGGAGGCAACATATTCCTCACTTGGGTGTGCAATCCCATCCCATTTGCCAAGTGATCCAAAGTGCTGCTAGTTTTGAGTGGGGCTCAGAACAAAAGACGGCTCTGCAACAGATCTAGACTCCTGTGCACACTGCTCTGCCACTTGGACCATATAATCTAGCAGATCCAATGGTGCTTGAAGTGTCAGTGGCAGAATGAGAGACTGTGTTGCCTTTGGCAGGCCCCCCCATAGGCCCCAGTCTCTTAGAGTTTTGGATCAAAGTTTTACCATCTTTTGAGAATAGCTACTCTTCTTTTGAGAAACAACTTTTAGCTAGCTACTGGACCTTAGTGGAGACTGAACCATGGGCCACTAAGATACCATGTCACCTGAGTTGCCCATCATTTATATCCCACCAAGTCATAAAGTTTGCTGTGAACACCAGCACTCTATTACCAAATGATAATGGATTTAAGAGGCCCTGAAGGCACAAGTAAGTTACACGAGGCAAGCGGCCCAAATGCCTGTGACCCCTACTCTTGCTACACTACCTTCTTTCTCTCAGTGACACTGTGGCCTCATGGAGAGTTCCCTATGAACAGCTGACTAATAAAGAGAAAACTTGGTCTGGTTTATAGTTAATTCTGGATGATATGCTGGCACCACCCAAAAGTAGATAGCTATAACACCACAGCCTCTTTGGGGGGCATTCCTGAAGGAAAGTGTAGAAGGAAAATCCTGTGGGCAGAACTTTGAGTATTGGACTCAATTGTTTGGTTTGCATTGAAAGGAGAAATGGTCAGAGGTACAAGTCAATATTGATTTATGTACAATGCCCAATGATTTAGCTGGATCATTAGGGAATTGGAAAGAATACTATCAAAAAATTGGTGACAAGGAAGTCTGGGGAAGGGCTATGGTAATAGAAGTTTTAGAATGGGCAGTGAATATAAAGTTATTTGTGCCCCACATGAATGCTAACTTGAGAATTTTAATCCTCAAGTGTATATGATGATCTGTTATATGGATGCCAATTAGTCCCTTTCCCCAGCCAGCCCTGTCATCATCCAGTGAGCTCATGAACAAAGTGACCATGGTGGCAAGGACAGAGATTATGCCTAGGTTTAGCAATTTAGACTTCCTCTCACCAAGGCCTACCTGACTACAGCCACTGCTGAGTGTCTAATCTGCCATCAGTACAGAACACTGAGTTTCTGATAAGGCACCATTCCTTAGGGTGATGAGCCAGTTACATGTTGGAAGGTTGACTACTTAGGACTGCTTCTATCTTAAAAAGGGCAGTGTGTTTTTTTTTCTTACTGAATTGGCATTCTGGATATGGATTTGTTTCCCTGCAAATAATGCTTAGGCTAACTACCATCTGTGGACTTACAGTCTTAGTCATTGCCACGGTATCCTGCACAGCATTGTTTCTGATCAGGGAACTCAATTCACAGTAAATGAAATGTGGCAATATGCTCATGCTCTTGGAATTCACTGGTTTTACCAGGTTTCCCATTATCCTTAAACAGGTGGCTTGAATGAATGGCAAAATGGCCTCTTGAAGACTCATTTACAATGCCAGCTATGTCTCAATACCTTGAGGGCAGGAACAATATGCTCAAGGAGGCTGTGTATGCTCTAAACCAACCTCTACCGTATAGGGCTCATCACCACGTAATTAGGATTCACAAGTCCAGGAACTAAGGAGTAGCACCACTAAGTATTACCTCTAGTGATTGAGCCATGAGCAAAATATTTGCTTCCTGTACTCATCAACCTTAAGTTGTACTGATATAGAGGTCTTAGTTCCAAAGGGAGAAATACTTTCAAAGAGAGACACAATATTTCCATTGAACTGGAAGTTATGACTGCTCTGTAGTATTTTGGATCCCTCATGCTTCTGAATGAAAAGACAAAGAAGGGAGCTACTGTCCTGAATGCGGTGATTAATCCTGCTTACCAAGGACAATTGTACTACTACTACAAAGTGTCTGTCTGGAACACAGGAGATCCTTCAGGGCATCTCTTAGTACTATGATGTCCTACAATTAAAGTCAATGGAAAGCTGTAACAACTCAGCTCAGAAAGTATTGTTAATGGCCAAAACCCTTTAGGAATGAAAGTTCATATCACCCCACCAGGCAATGAACCACAAACAGCTGAGGTGCTTGCCAAGGACAAAGGTATATGGAATGGGTAGTGGAAGAAGGTAGTTATATATAACAACTATAACCATGTGACTAGTTGAAAAAACAAGGACTGTTAACTGTCATGAACATTTCTTCTTTATTATTGTTATAAATATGTTTGTGTGAGTGTGTATGTGTATATTTATAATATATATTTATATCTTTCTTTCCTTATTCCTTTATAGTGTACCATAAGATATATTAATAATAGTTTATGTCTCAGTACTTACGTATGTGCTATCAAGAAGAGTCACTTAAGAATAAGTATTTTGAATTACATTCTGGGGAAGAGTTTAGTAGCATGTTTTTGGCTATCTGTAGAGCAGTTGTATCATGTTCAGTGGAAGTATGGATTTGTTGTTGTCTCTCTTTGTAGATTAGGTGTGAATTAAGTAGATGAGCATGGGTCCTGAACGGACAAGAGGTGAACTGCAATCATCAATTTTTTACGTCAACATGGCTAGGCTATAGTCCCCAGTTACTCAATCAAACACTAATCTAGGAGTTTCTGTGAAAGTACTTTGTAGATGTGAGCCACATCTACAATTAATTGATTTTATGTAAAGGAGATTAATTGGTGTGGATCTGATCAAACTAGTTGAAAGGTCTTAAGAGCAGAGCTAAGCTTTTCCTGAGGAAAAAGGAAGAAGAAATTCCCCCTGTGCAGTGCAATGTCAGCTTCTGCTTGAGAGGTTCCAGCCTACACATTTCAGAATTGCTTATGCAGCCTCCATAGTCACATAAGTCAATTCCCTGTATTATAGAAATAAAATGCATTGAAATATGTTTACTGCAATTAAAGAGCATATACCTGCATTCAGTCCTCCTTGGCCTTTTCCCTAGTATTTCTGAGGGATACACTATTCCCAGAATTCTGTAATATCCCATAGTTTCATGTCCAAGGACTCAAACATCAGATAATTGATCATCTGCCTTTGCTTATATCTCAGAATGCCAGAAAGAGTGGGACTGAGAATTTTCTTGTTTATAATTTTTAAATTTTTATATAATTTTGGTGTTTAACATATTTATAGGTGCTGGCATGGGTACACATTGATCTAAGCAATATTTGTGGATCAAAATTTGGGGAATAACTATTTTATTTTTCTTCAGTTCTTGGGGGTACATCTTATGCTGAATTTATCTATTGATATATTAATTTAAGATACAATGCATTAGAGTGTAATGAATATAATGTAGTGGGTATAATTTAATAGAAGATATCCAATATGTGTAAGGACAAATTAGGATTATTGAACAACTGTCAAGGAAAACTGGCTCTGAACTACCTTGCACTTCACTACATTTAACTCCCGTGATAATGCTTCCATAGCATTCACACTGGAATGTGGATTTCTATGATCACTGGAGAGAGATAAGTAGAGGGGAAAACTGTTCAATATGTTGCAACTTCCATAAAACCTTGTAGAAATTTATTGATTTAAGCTGTGCTGGAGATACAGTATGTCCTAGTCTCATAATACCAGCAAACACAAAAGGTAAAACAAATAATCCATCAAGCGTCCTTTATTTTTTCCCTTATCCAGTAAAGGGGGTGGGTGAGAGGGAAGGTGGAGTTATAATAGCAGTAATGCTCTGTATATTATTACTTCTACTATTTTCTGCCCTGATGAAGTGACAGTATAGCATGATTGAAATAACACTGGTTTGATTTTTGCATGTAAGAAGATATGAAAGTTCACCACTTGAAACCTTTTCCAAGTTACGTATACATTGTGAGTATTATTTTCTCCAATGAAGAAATGGAATGGGACAACCTTTCAGAAATAGTGCATGTAAGGTGACTAAGAGAGTCTTGACACATACTCAGTAAACAGTCATTTAAAAAAATTAATATTTCTCTGTTTTCATTTGGTTTTGAGACGAAAAGAATTTCTTTAAATATCTTGTCAGGAGAAATGCAATTGACAGGACATAAAAGTTAGGTAAAGCCAAAGGAGCAAATTTGGCACAATTTGAACAGCTTCATTGGCCAACTTAGAAACTACCAGTCCAGTTTAAAGCAGAGTTTTATTTAACAGAGGGGAGTAAGTTTTCCTAAGTCCTCAAAGAGCCACTGTCACTCAAGGATCAGTATGTTCATGTTTACCTATGATCCTGTACAGCAGTAATAAAAAGTTAAAATTTCCATCTACTAGAGTTTATTTTGGAGAGTAACTTCAAAGGTAAAAGATGCTGTCACACAAGAGGAAGCACTGTCTTCTTTGGCAATCTTTAAAATCAGGTTATTTGTTGTCAGCTATGGGAATCTGAGGGAAGACATCAAAGCAGATTCTGTGATAAGCGATAGCTCTTCAAACAATGAAGTCTGGTAGCCAAGAAAACTGAAGAATTGTCCCACTATGATAGTTAGGAGGGAAAAAATGAGAGGCAAGGAGAGAGGCACCACATAGAATGTGAGCCTCCAAAATCATATTAAAAATGAGGAAAATGATACCTATGTTTTAACTTCACTGTGAGAATTACGATTATCTACAATACATAATACATCAATTACAGTAGGAGTCATATCTCAACAAACCATAACTGTAAAGGATTATGATCACTAAGTGAGCAAAAGATTTCTGGGAATCAGAGGAACAGGCTATAGTCTACTACTAAATTGCATTTTGATTTTGGATAAGACACTTATTCAGATGGGAACTAAGATTTAAATTTTATCTATGAAATGAGTGTTCCCTTGGGCTCTAAAACACTTCTTATAGGCTGAAGTTCACAACAGTTTAATAACATTGATTAATTAATTCAAAACTATTATGTATATACTCTAAGCCAGGCATTGTTCTAGGGGCTAGAATCTAGTCACTGGAAAAAGTGTCCTTGACAAAGCAGGTAAAATTCCTTTCTCAAGGAACTTAATTAAATTTTAATGGGGATGAGGGGAGGCATATATAGAAAATTAAATGATTAAATAATGAATTATTAAATAATAAAATAGAGTTTCTCCAATGATGTTAAATGATATGAGGTAAAATAGACAAGGGAAAAAGTTGAAAAGGGCTTATACATACAAATAAACACACCAGAATATTCTCACAGAAGTGGCAATGGAGAAAAGACCTGGAAGAGGTGAAATATGTAGCCAATAATAACACTAATAATAGTAATAATACCTTTAGCTATTTTTTAGCAGTTTGCTGAATGGTTTTCATGTACCTGGTGTTGTGCTATGCAAGTTACCTGCAGTCCCTTAGTTAATCTTTATACAAACCTCATTTTTACAAATTAGGTTAAAAAAGTTAATTAATTTGCCCTAGGTCACAGAGCTAGTCTGTTGTCAAGTTGGAATTTAAATCTAAGATTATTGGACCGGAAGTCTTTGTCCCTAACAACTATAGTGCACTTCTATAAGTGAATAAGACTTAAACATCATAAAACTTCCTCAAAATCTCATGCATGAACGTCTAGGTTGAAAACTCAGGGGGAAATGCAGTTTTTATGTATTTCCAGTGGATGTACCATTCTCTCTTTGAGAAATGTCCTCAGCTCTGCCTTGAAATTTCTCTGGCTTTATTCTTTATGAGGCACCACAGTACCTCATAAAAACAAACAAACAAACAACTTCTGAAAGGCTTTGAATATTTGCCTTCTTTCCAGCTCTCATTATCAGGTTCTTTGCACCTGTGATTGTTTGGGGGAAGAGCCAAGGTTGTAAAATGAGACTATTTATCCTTCCCTAAAAATCGATCCACACATTCTGAATGACTCAATTTGAAAGTTGTAAAATCTTTTTTTTCCCCTTTTCTGGACTGTGAGGACCCAATCGGTCACTGATTGAGGAAGTTTAAGCCAGAAAGGTTGTAATGTTGATATTTATCTCCAGGCTTATTTCACAATAATCACTTTAAAATGCAAATTTTCCATCAATATGTTAGGAACATGACCAAGTATCTATTAATGGATGGACAGAATACAATGTATTCCAGTCTGAGGCAGGTTACAAAATTATATTATGATTTAAAGTTGGTGGGGAACTGCATCTAATGATAATGACAATTGAGAACTAGGACATAAATATGCTTGGTGAAAATTAAATGACCACTTATAAATAAATTATATTTAAACATTTATATTAAAACATGAAATATTTGTGATATTGTCACAATATTTCCTTATAAATCTTGTAGTGGTTATGTCAGTGGATTATAAATTACACTGAAGTTTGCCATTACTAATTTTTGTTGGTAAAATAGTACTATTTTCAAGTAAGAGAAAAATTTCTTAGTGAGTTTAAAATATATTTTGGCATTCCTGTTTTGCAGCAGGCTGGACCTGGGCAGCATGGTGTGTTCCCTAGAAGTCCCTGTCTGTGGCTCAGGGTCCTATCCCTACTAGGCACAGACACGGGGACCCATCCCAGGGTTCCTGGATGCCCTGGCCTGGGGCACGTGCATGTACAGTTCGCTCCCACACACCTGTCATGCATCCAGGCCCTTTAGGCCTGCGTGGACAGGGACCACCCCTGCCCCCCAGACCATCTTCCTATTTCCAGCAGTTCTGCTCACAGCAGTTCTGATGCAGAACCTAGAAAGGAAGCGCCACTAAGAACTTTAAGGCTTTAATTTTGTGCTATATATCAAATATGGCAAATCTCAGAATAAAATATCATAGAATGTGTAATAGTGAGGATGCAGAATAGGGACTATAGCATTATCTGGGTTTTTTGGTTGTTGATTTTTTTAAAATGTCCTCACTGAAATCATGTTATCAGTATGCAATTAATTTAGATTTGATAAAAGATGGATGACATGTGAGTGAAATCAACACTTTCATCCAGGAAGGTTTTGCATTTGTCACATGTAGTGATTTAAATGGTAGCCTCCAAAATAGGTCCATGCCAAATTTCTGGAACCTGTGAATGTAACTGTATTTGGAAAAGACATACTCGCAGATGGCAATAAATTAAGGCTGTTGAGATGATGAGATCATTCTGGATTACCCAGGTCAGCCCTGAATCCAATGGCAGCTGTCACTATGGAAGACACATAGAGGAAGAGGAGGAGACAATATGAAGATTTGAGTGATATGACCACAATGCGAGGAAGCCAAAGAACACAAACAGCCACCAGAAGCTGGAAGAGGCAAGGAAGGCTTCTAGCCTACACTGGCCTCCAGAACTGTGAGAGAATAAATGCACATTGTTTTAAGCTTCTAAGTTTGTGGTAAGTTATTACAGCAGCCATAGGAAATTAATGCAAATTCTCAAAGATTAGGTAGATGTCTTTCATCCTTTGGATGTTAAGAAACTTCTCTCCTTAGCCTTCCTGTGTTAATGAGCAAAATGAGTTAATGATGAGACTCTGTGGAACTAAAAATGAGAAATAGTTATCTTCAATAATTATCTAACCACTGTCAGTATGAATGCTCAATCTGCTGGTAGCAGAGAGCATGCTGAGCCTTTTATATGGCAACCCTGCTCAAGGAGGCTAGTCAGCCACTAGGTGGCATGGAGATTATCAAGAAGGTCTTTGAGGGACATTGATTCATCCTCACCAGACTAGATACCTACTCTGGATATGTGTTTATCTTTCTTGTCCAGAGGCCTCCTACAGCATTATCTTCTCATTACTTACAAAATGATTGATCTATCAGCATGGAATACCACATGATAACTCATAGCAAAGAAGATATGGAGTGGAGGATAAGCTATGGCTACCAAATCTACTGTCTTAAATTTTTAAAAATAAACTGAGACTAACGCTTTGAAGATAATTACTTGTACTCATACCTCCCTCTTGGGTAGGAAATGGGCATCTTGTTTCCATTAGTATAGAGGCATCCTACTCTAATATGGGAGCTGAATGTAATGGGAGAGCAAATGTGACTTTGTGTGAAGCAAGAAGTGACCTATATCAGAAATTTCCTTTTACATAGGGCAACTGAGTAAATATATTATGTTTGGGACACAGCGTTTTCATTGTGGGAGAAGACTGATGAAAATATGAAATGCAGAAAGAAAAGGGAAAAATCATGTGGTGCTGGATTAAACGTACAGTATCAGTATAAACTTGCAATATTTTATAAAAAATATTTTCCCAGGTATGTTCTCTGAAGTATGCTACATAATGCTACTTATTAGGAATGAGCATATCTAGTGTCTAGAATCAGTATCTAAATATTATTCCCTACTTAAAGGAATTAAGATTCCTTAGAGAAATAGCTGATTCCAGGTCTCAGGAAGGGAAAATATGAAGAAACCTGGAACAATATGTTTTGCTAGAAAATAAGAAATTGTTCAAAGAATAGGAGTACATCAAAAAGAAATGGGACTCCTATTGCCCAAATTTGTAACAAACATTAAGATGATGTGCTTTACCCAAATGTCCCAAAATAATGTTAGTAATGAATTACACATACTGTCATACAGAGTGAAGTAAGTCAGAAAGAGAAAAACAAATACCATATGCTAACACATATATATGGAAACTAAAAAAAACGGTACTGATGAACCTAGTGGCAGGGCAGGAATAAAGACGCAGACGTAGAGAACGGACTTGTGGACCCGGTGGGAAAGGGGAATCTGGGAAGAAGTGATAGAGGAGCACTGACATATATACACTACCAAATGTAAAATAGATAGCTAGTGGGAAGCAGCCGCATAGCACAGGAAGATCAGCTTGGTGCTTTGCAACCACCTAGAGGGGTGGGATAGGGAGGGTGGGAGGGAGACGCAAGAGGGAGGGGATATGGGGATATATGTATACATATAGCTGATACTCCTTGTTGTACAGCAGAAACTAACACACCATTGTAAAGCAATTATACTCCAACAAAGATGTAAAAAAAATTAAAAAGTACATTTGCACAAACTTGAACAAAAAGAAAAACCAATGAACCAACGAACAAAACAGGAATCCATGACAATATAAATAAATAAATAAATAAATAAGGAAAGTTATTCCCTGAAATAGAATGCACACTATATAAATGTAGACATAATGGTGGAATTAGATAATCACTGATTGTCAACTAACATAAAAATAATTAATTCAGGCAATATTTATTCTAGCAATAATCATTGATGCTATAGTTAGTGAATAAAAATTTGTTGAGGAATTGTATATCTCCATATTTATAACATTTATTAATTAAAGGGGAAAATTAGTAACTTTTACAAGGTAATTTTGTCTAGATTTTTCATATAAGTTTGTTAATAAGCAATACATTTATGGAGGAGTCTAATTCTGTAGTGAATAATCCTGAACCGATTGTTATTATTATCACTATAATAATAAAGGTAACACATTTTGGACACAGGACAACTTTCTTGACAGTGAAAATGTTGATGTTTTTATAGCTAAGATCCTCATCTAAACATTTGTTTTAGTCCAAAACTCTTAAGTCAATAAATTCAGAGATTAAGAGTGCAAGGTCTTTACTATTTTATAAGGACATTTTAGGTATTTCTCAGCACCGGGTGATTAAATGTATTGATATGTCAACATATAGAAAACATAAAAATGTGAATTTGAAATAAAACAGGGTCTACCAATAGATTAAATTTAATTTGTGGTTGTGAAGGAATTACTTTACTACCTTTCTATGTGTATGCACTATCTACTGAAAATTATATCATGGAAATATGTATTTTTAAAATGTCACCAAATAAGCAACCAATTAAAGGCATGATCTTCTTCCAAATAAAGAGCAGATATGATTTTCACATCATTTTTATTCTGCTCAACTCAAGGACTCTGATGGAAATATCTTGTCAGAATAAGTAAGCTTTCCTACAGGCATCATTAAACACATAGAATGAGGCAGAGTCATTGGTAGGGATCATGCAGAACATCTTACTTCTCTGTGATGCTATTTCTCCTTTAGAGAAAGCATCTCTATTATAAAGAGACAGGACTATAATAGAATTACCTAGCTGAAAGGGAGATCCAAGATGGATCACTTTACTTCAATTCCTTTTACAAAATATTCTCATAATATCTATAGTGTCACAAGACATTTTTTACAGTAGGCTGTGACCGTTCCATTGAGTAAATTTGACTAGCAGTATTAAAAGATCCATCACATAAAACACAATTCGATCATAGTTAAAACAAAATTCTACACATATTTTTACGTCGCAGTAGTTTTGTGATTCAATGATTCCACTTTCTGGGTTTAAATTAGTATGCCCTTTAACATGGAAAGATCTTTTCTTCTAAAATAAATACCGAAGATATCTGTTATCATTGCTCCTCCTAACTAGTCTCTTATTCATGTATGCATGTACTATTGAATATAATTCTGCTATGGATATATAATAGGGATTACATGAGTATTACCAATTTTAAATTCAGATTAATTCCCAATTAGCACTCACTGAGAGAGGTGGATCTAGATTTTGTGAAGCCTGATTCTTACTCAGTTTGGGGGACTGTCTTTAAGAAAAAGAATGCAAAATTGCAATATAAACATATGTTTAGTACATGTAAAATTGTAAAACTTGGATACTACTATAGGGCGGAAAGGACAAAATGAAGAAAGCCATGGGGGAATGTAATTTATGTGTGCAAAGATTAGTCTGGTACTTAGGAAAGGAGGACGTAGGGCATGGAAAGATGATTTGGGGCCAGCACAGTACAGTGCAATTTACATGGACATTGCAGCAATGTGCATTCTAACCATAACGAGTATTAGTGGTTTGACCTGAGGCAAATGACTTAATCTTCCTGAGACTCGGCTCTCTAATTTTGAAAAAGAGAAAATAATAACTAACTCACGGATTGTGGTGAGGACAGTAATATACTGAATGTTAAAACACTCATTTTCCTGAAAATAAGAGCTTATAGTTTAGAGGTTGAGGATGCAGAAAGTCAGAAGAGAATACACCACTCTGATGAAAAAAAAGTACGCAAGCTCCAAAGTCATAAATATTCTTGCAGTTATCAGAGAATTTAAATAAGCCCTTTCCAGGAAAAACTATTTTACCTTTAGTACAACATTGGAGAAAGAGGTGGCAGTGATAAACATGTATATGAAAAAAGCAAGTAAAATTTTAATGAACTTTTAAAGACCTAATATGGCTCAGAATACCAGTTTAGAGTTATCTGGTATCCCAGACACAAAAGGAGTCCTCACTTACTAACCAGCTATTGGTGAGTCTCCACCTGGTGCTCACAGGGCAGGATGGAGGCAGGGTACAAGGTCTGAAAGAGCAACCCTGTTGTTAGTACACAGATCCAAAATCCTACCTACTTTCTGAATCATTTCAAACTTATCTTAGGAAGCAGAAGCCTTCTTTCCCTGAGGCAGTGGCATAAAACCCACTACAACGATGAAAACAACTAAATATCCTCCATTTCCAGGACTACATTTATCAGTGAAAACTCTAAACTTGCTGTACTCACCTACTAGATGAAAAATTATCCAGATATGCTACCTTTCCATTGCTGTTTCTACTATCAGCACCCACTCTAAATCTGTCTCTCAATTCCCTAACTCTCCTCAGAATCGCTTAGCACATGCTCAGATCCTATAGTGGGCACCTCCTAACTCCTTTCTGAAATGAGGACAGTCCTCAGAATTACCTCACTGGAAGAGCCTTATTTACTCACAGCGTTTTCATGGCCTCATGGTAGGCAGAGTATACTTCCCCACCCCTTAACTTCAGGTTTGGCTGAGACTTGCTTTGGCTGATATGATGTTAGTTGTTATGATGTAAGCAGAGGCTTAGAAGGGGCTTTGGCTTTTCTTGAGGTTCTGGTAGTACCATGAGAAAAACGTACCCTAAGTAATCACTGGCCACTCAGGCTGGACCACAGACTGAGGCCCGTGGAGCAGACCCAGGAACTGGAGCCAAGCCTGGCCAATCCACATCCTGCAACAGAGTCATACCAGCTGTATTTCAGACTACAGCCAAAGCCTGAGCTTCTCCGGCTGACTTGCAAAACTGTGACGGGAAAAATAAAAGATTATATGTATACGCCACTAAATTTGGGGGCAGTTTGTTATGCAACATTATAATGGATACAGCTGATTGGTACTAGAAAGGGGGCACTGCCAAAGTGGAAAGAATCCTGAAATATGTGGCATTTGTTATGGAACCAGGCAGTGAACAGTGAGGAAACTATTATAAAAGTTGGAAAAATGGTGCTATATATTATGTAGTGCTGAAAAATGTGGGTAAAATGTCATCTATAGTAACTCATAGGACAAAAATATGTATCTAATAAATATTAAGCATGTCAAGGCAAAAATTGTGCCAGACAAAATTAAACAGATAAGGAAGATTTTATTATAGACTGAACTCAGCTCTGCTGAAACAAAAAGCTGGAGGGTTTTTAAGTACTGGGCTGAGCTTGTGGAAAAGTACTGAAGGACTTCTGGGGGGAAGTTGATCTATAGATGTGTCCAGCACATGGAGTTATTCCTGAGTTTGCCAAAGTTCTTCTCTGTGATTCAGTAATCTGTGTTTCCTACTTTGTGCCCATTGAGGTTGGGCTCCTACCTCCCACAGAGACTGGTAGACTGGTTTCCAGGACTTTGAGAAATACCTTTCCTGTTGTAAAACTGGCAAGAGGCTGAGAGAAGATATACACACATTTCAAAAGGGCCAGAAAGAATTTACAATTATAAATCTTCTAAAAAAAATGCTAAGTATATTCTAAGAAAACAGAGGCCCAGGGGCTATAGTTAGGAAGAAACCCTTGTAAGGTTTAGGCAATTTGAGGGGAATGTTAATGCCATCCTGGTCAAGGCTTAGGTAAGAAACTTTGAAGAAAGACTGTTGAAAGGGAAAGAAGTGGCTACAAGCTGCATTTGATAAGGTATCACCTCCCAACACCTGCTTCAGCTTAACAACTTCTACTTCATCAGATAGTAGATGGACGCTTATGAGAAAAATCAAATCACTGACAGGAAATAAAGAAATATTACACTCTCTTGGTATATAGTACTTGTAAATATCCACCTACTACATTTGACACAGTGATGAATTCACGTCTTGAGCTTTATACTACCTAAATTTGAATTATTTACTCTGAAACTTTCTGAACAATCTTTGGCTAATTACTTAACTTCCTCACTCATATAATAAACAGAATAATAATTGTTACCATAGAGGTTTTTTTTTTTTTTTTTTGTGGTACGCGGGCCTCTCACCCTTGTGGCCTCTCCCGTTGTGGAGCACAGGCTCCGGACGTGCAGGCTCAGCGGCCATGGCTCACGGGCCCAGCCGCTCCGCGGCATGTGGGATCTTCCCGGACTGGGGCACGAACCCGTGTCCCCTGCATCGGCAAGCGGACTCTCAACCACTGCGCCACCAGGGAAGCCCATCATAGAGGTTTTTTGATGATTAAGTTAGAAAATTCTCTTCAGAAATTTAAGTCATTCTGGAATTGGTAAATTCTATAGTTTAGAGAAAGCACATAACAGAAATAAATTTCAGAAAGAGTCTGGAGGAATAGTCACCAGCACAAATGGCTTAAATTATACATAGCTAACAAATTCTTCCCAGAATATCTACATGTTTCAATAAAAATCAGCATTCTTTAATAACCAGGCAACAGCAAAAGATTCTGTGTATTATTTTCTGTTGAATCAATTTTATATTTTTCTTTTTCAAATGCAGTCCCTTCAGTCAGAACAACCCTAATCTCCCACCTCTACTACTGTAATAATCTCCTCATTGATTTTGCACCATCCATTCCAGTTACAAATTATGCTCTATAGTACAAATAAAATGAACTTTTCAAAATGCAAACACAAATTACTTCAGAGGCTTAAAACCCTCTGAAGATTTGTATTTCTTTCAAGATTAAAAAAATCTTTAAAATTTTCTTTAAAAACTCACTAGTCTTGTCCATGGTTACTTCTCTAGCTTCATGCTCCACCACTATCATCACTGATTTTGAGTCTCCACCTTCTTACTATACAAACCTTCTTTGGGGGATCTGCACAAGCTGTTCCCTCTGTTTTGAGCTCTATCACATCCATCTCCCTCTAGGAGTCAGCACCTACATAGTCTTCTAAAGTCACTTCAGAAATCATATTCTTAGAAATAAAAACTGAACTCCCAGATTGACAGGGTCCCTATTGTAATTTGTTTAAAATTGAGAACCTGTATTCATAGCAATTATTTTTGTTTTAATTTTGCATTCATTTGTATGATCTTCTTTTGTTAGTTATTTGCCCTTTCCTGTAAGGCTCATGAGGCCTGGGACAATGCCTGATTTTGTAAATATCGTATCCTTAGGACCCACTATGCTGACAGAAATGTAGTAGGTATTAGATAATGATGTGTTGACTTAATTTAACTGTAGTAGAAACTGCAAATGTCAGTACTTGGCCAATACACTAATCAATTATCCTCTGTCTCAAAAAAGGAAAGTCTCAGTCTGTGACATTTTTCCGCAGGACAGATGTGGATGTCAGTGGAAAGGCCCCTTATTATTGGTTATTTCCCTTTTAAATGGCTAGAAGACATGGGTTTAGCTTAGTTGCAAATTCTCATTTAAATTTATGTATGTACCACAGCAGCCTCAACTGCTGATGGAGACTCGGGCCACTTTATTACTTTTTGTCCAGCTCCTGTCTATCAAAGCAAAGCCAGTTTGCCAGAGATCTCACTACCACAAAGCTGTAAATACTAGAAGACTTATTTTCCAGACATATACTTATTCTTCAGAATTTAATTACTATTAGTTCATTTATTTAAATGAGTTAACCTTGATTAGTGTAACATTAATACAAGTAAAATTATTTCTGTTTGACAAGATTGGGTTGACAAATGCATAATTATCACTGAGATATTTGAAAGTAAAACATTCATATTATCTGAATATTAAAACAAGTCAGTATGGCCTCCTCTTTTTTAAAGGAATACAAAAATATAAGTGTTCTGTGAAAGAAAACTAACATGCAAAGTGACAAAATTTTACCATTTCTTCATCTCCATCAAACTTAATAAAATTCATTTTTATAAATATTTTATATATAAAACAAGGCAATAGCAATGGTTATCTTACTGAAGAATGGAAAATTCTGCTCCTGCCTAAAGGACCTGAACAGTTTCCTCAGGCATATCCACAGGACACTGCAAGACTGGTTGACAGCAATCCTGTACTGAATCACCCACAATCAGTAAACCTTGCTCCCATAGACCTGCTCTGGAAGCCCATCTAGTCAATGACCAGCTTAGCTTCATTTTGAACCAATCAGAGTATTGATACATTTAAATTTAAACTAAACTCTTTGCTTCCCCAAACTCTATAGAGATATGTTGCCTTTTGCTTCGTTTGTATTGTAGAGGCAGTTTTCTTCTTTTTATTCGATTAGCATGGGTTCTCTTGGAATAAAAAAATGTTATGTAGGAATGAAAAAAATGTATAATGGTAATGACTTTCATCATTGCATGTTACGTGACTACTGTCCAAATATCATGAAACTGTAGGACTTCCTCAAATGACAAATAATACACACTCTATCCCATGCCATTTTATCCAGTTTTAAATATATAAAGCAGGCAATATAGTTCTCAGCCAAACAATGATTACATTGAGTATCATCATGACATTTCAGATGCATTTCTTTCCCATATTAACTTGGAGAAACTTATCCTCCATTCCTTCCTTTCTTCTAATGTGCCTGTCACATAGCCCCTCTGGGAGTATTGCCAAGTGCACCTCTCCTGTTGTCACTGCAATTATTAAAGAGTAACCATTTCTGATATTCATGAACAACTAGGCCAGTTAACATTCTACATTTATCTTTTCTCACTGTTCGTTTGGAGGGGACAATGTTTACAGAAGGAAAATTCTAAAACATTTCCTAGGCACTCCTGGGTCTGAGAACAGAGTTCAGATCTGTTGGTCCACCCCCTGACTCTGGATTAATACACCGCTGAGCAAATTGTTCTCTTGTCTTATGGAATCTCTCTTTATGGAGAGATTTATAATACTAAAATGATGCATGTATGTCAATGGTTAACATGATTTAGAACATCCAGGGTAGTGATAGTATGCCTTCAATTAGGCCCATTAATTTCCCCAAATATCTCTCTAGCTCTTGTACGCTCATCAGCAAATATATTGAGCTTGATTTCCATGAAACTGTCAGTAATTCCTTTATTACATAGATAGCACTAAAGAAAATATTAAATATATGTTTACTACACTAAACATCATCACCTTGTTTTATATATAGGCTATTAATACTGCATTAAGTTAATTAATTAATGTAATTAATCAAACATTAAATAAATGCTTACTATACCAAACATCTGTCTTTCTCAGCAAAAGGGCTCCTATCACATTTACCATATGTTTTCATAAACAGGAGTAGTTGTGAAAAGCCAATGAAGATTAAATATCATATTCAGAGATTCTGGGGGTTATAGCCTTACTTCAGTCAGAAAATAAAACAAATCCAAACAAAAAGCAAAGTTTCACCAATATTAGTTTCTAAGTATTCTTGGAGAGCTCTGGAATGACATGGCACATACATGTCTGTCTGTACTATCATCACTGTACCATTGAGTAGTTAACTCCATGGTCCAACTGTACAGAAAGAACAGTTATGAACACATTTTCTAATGCTGTACTACAATAAATGAGCAGCTCTGACAGTTCGTTTAAGAGGGCTACTCCACCTCATCTTCCTCATCCCCTGATCACTTTCCTCAGAACTTATTCTATTCTGTAGTGTTAACATAGCACATTATTGATTTTGGTTGAGGGTACATGATTTCTCTCAAAATTGCATTCAGGTATATTGTCCTATTGATTTAGTGACATGGATGTTCCATATACATATTACCTCATCCTCCTTCCATGCTTCCACCATATACTGGAAACATGAGTGTGGATTGGTCTCAATGATACACTAAATATATAACTATAAAAACTGTGTTTCCCCAGAAAATACTTTTCTCCTCAGAGTGTCCTCACAATTACCCCTTCTGGAGTAACATCTGAGATACATGGTAAGCATTATCATACCAGGCAAAGTGTAGCAAAACATTATCTCTCACAGTCTTATAACCACCTCAACACAGTGCCATATGTAGTTCAGTCCCATGATACAGGTGCTTCATTATTGTATACTCACTGCCCTGTGAGGTTTAGAGGTAAAATCTTTTTTGGATTTTCTGAAAAATGACTACTGTATTAACTATAGTTCATAAATCAGGAAGCAAATGAGAATTCCAATCTAGTGACATTCATTCTGATCAGTAAAGGTCACTGAAAACCCATTGATCAGTTGTATTATCTGTCAAATTATCATTAAAAGCTCAGAAATGAGTTTCGGTCTAATTGCATTTAGAGGAGGAAACTATTTTGATAATTTTTCCTACTAGTGCCCATCACTCAAAAGAAACAACTCAAAGAAGCTATTCCCTTGTTCTGAGAAATTCTTTATAGAAGAGGTAAACAGCACTATTGCCAGTATTATCTCTCACTTTCTGCGTCCTTTACTTTCAGTAACTACTTCTCCCTTTCTCAAATTATCCACATACTAATCCATACTCTCTCCCACTGAATACAATTCAGAAACTTACTTATAAAACTGGTAAGTGTATAACTGCATCAGTTCTTTCCCTGGCATCTGTTCCCAGGATTGAATTGTCTAATTTCAGAGGTATTAGAAATTCAGAAGCTCTCCCTCTTCTACCCTGGACAAAATTATAGCTGATCTCCTAAGTCTTAGCATAGCCATACACAAGATTCTTTTAGGGATACCTACAAAAAGATTTAAAGATATGGAAATAATGTCTTGTACCAAGATGACTTTTTGGCTGACACCTGCAAATATAATACAAGAAAACATGAATTCCAACAACACAGAGAAAATTTTTGTGAGTCAGTGTACCAGGCAGCGTCTAAGATGAATTCCAATGATCCCCACATCCTCGTATCCACATTTTTGTAATTTGCTTCTAACCAATAACATGCAGCAACATTGATGGGATGTCACTTCTGTGATTAGATTACCAAGGAATATGACTTCCATATTGCTAGCTTACTCTATTGCCTTCATGGTTGCATGCTTTGATGAAGCTGCTGCCATGTTGGACAGGCCCATATGGCAAAAAACTGTGGTTGGCTGGAGGCAGCTCAGAACTGAGGCCTTCGATCCAACAACCCTCAAGGCACTAAATTCTGCTAACAACCACATGAGTATGACCTCCGGCAGTCAAGCCTTCAGATGAGACCCTGGCCTTAAACCACACCTTAACTGCAGTGGTTTGAGAGACCCTGAAGCATAGTACCTAATTAAGTTTTGCCCATATTTCTCGACCATAGAAATTGTGAGGTGATAAATGTGTGTTCATTTAAGCTGCTAAATTGTGTGGTAGTTACGTAGCAACAGAGATAATACAGTTGAGAAAAACAGAGTTTTGTTACGGCATAATTCTCCACACCATCTTCCCAACTTTGTACCCTAAGAACCTTTAAAAAGGAGATCACACTTTATTAATTTTCTTGCATGTAATGTAGCAAATATTCATTAATGCCAACCTCTAATTTCTTTTCACCCTCTGCTTTTTAAAACAAATAACTTAATCAAAGACTTTATTTTTATATTATATTATTACCTTGAGAGTTAAATATAATAGGTAATGGCCAAATGACAAGGTGATATGTAGCCCATTGCTGAGCAGCAATCATTTTAAAATGGGTACCTTGATCCAAGGAAATAGAGATGACTGCTACAAACTGATAGAATACATGTTTTTCCAATTTGTTCATTGTGACCTTTACTATAGGTTTGGCAGTAAGGTATATAAATCTCAAATTAGAATACATCTAGACTTCTGAAAGGATCCATTAAAATTTTCCATGGATAAATGGGTCCATTTGCCAACTATGACCAAGATACTGTCCTCCAAAGCAGTCATGCTGTGGCAAGCTTTAAATAAGTCTGATACACTAGCATTCTGAAAAGTCTTTTGCAGCCATTGTTGCCTAAACTAGTGCATATTATTACATAAATATTAATTAATAAATGATTATATTGGTGATCACTTCATATAATGTTTTTGTTTTGATATTCTGATTGGAAATTCTATTAGCCAAAGTTGGATCTACCTACCCTTCAGTAGAGAAAAAGAATGAAAGGAGAAAAGAAAAAGGAAATAAATGGGAAATTACAAATTTTAAGAGTAAAGAGAAAATCATATAAAATACATAGTACAATGACTAAGAAAGAGAAGTTGATAAAGATAAATATGTAACAACAGAAAGAAAAATCTAACCATTTATTATGAATACATTCACTGAATCAACAATTCCTGCTTTTCATCACTTTCTTTTCATTCAGTCTAGATTGGGAGATAGGGACAGTGGTAGCATCTTGCCATTGCAGAATATTTAACAGCCTGGGCCTACAGAAAGTTCCAGTAGTTACCTAACACAAAAGGTTTGCTCTGATGACTTCAACATATAACTTTACTTATTTCAAAGCAGAAAGGCAGATTACTTACTGAGGGTTTCCCGTTATTTAAGATAAAGACAATCACTATAAAAGCAATCTAAACTATTATCTAAATCCAGATACACTTTTATTTAATTTATTTTACTTTTTCCTGTACTTCTCTTCCCATTTATTACGGGTTTAGTAATAACAAAAATGATTTTAAAATGCAAGAAATACACATTAAGTCTAAAACTCAGTGAGACACTCCTCTTGGTTTCACTGTATTTGTTCTTTTTGGATACAGAGAACTCTGAGGATTGTCGTGGTTCTCTCCTGATTCTAGCTGCTAATTTATTTATTGGCTTCTCTTCCTTATCCTTGAATCCTTTAAGTTTCCCAGAGCAATCTCATACATGATATATATTTGAACCCACTAAATAACTTTCAAATAAATTAGTCAGTTAAAACTGATCTGTAAACTTACAAGTTTCTTACGGTTTTGAAATGACAGGAACACACAATTTGGTGAAATGTCATTTATAGAAACAGTACCTATTGATAAAATTATGAAGATTAATTAAATAATGATCATAGATTTTTTAATTTAAAATCATAATGTATTAATAAATGTTTACATGTATTTTAAATCAAGATTCCATTAACTAACACATGTTGTGGTAGAGAGCTTTCTGTTAACATGTTTGAAAAGCACCATATGAGACCTTGGGCAATTCTATTCCAATATATGCATTCTCCTTACATCAGTCTTCTCATTTTCTATACTACACTTTGAAAGATACTACAATTATGGCTTCTTTAAATAAAGATGGAAACCAGGAGTTGAGCAACTCATGTACTTCACCTTAGCTGAACTTCGACAGTCAAATAGCAATCAAAACTCTTGTGACCTTGCAATGATTGTAACGCCAATCAGTAGAGGATGATTTGTGGCTTTAATAGAAACAAAGAGAACCTATTTTTTTAAAGTATGAACTTTAAAAGAATTCATGATTATAGAGATACTAGTAAAATTGGATTATTTTCTTAATACTGAGAATTGCAACTTTAAATTTTTTAAGAATTTAATTTGGAAGGCAAAGAATACCAGGTTCAATTAGTACTTTATAAGATTTTGTAAAGATTGATATTTTGCATTCTAATATTAAAATCAACTACATACTTAATGGATTACTTGTCTCTATTTCTACACTGGGTTTATGCAACTTTGAAAGATAAAAAAAATCAGGTAATTTAGAGTAAAATATTTGGTTAACTAAAATTTACTGCCTTGTTTAAAATTTTACAAAAATATGCCTGGTCAATGGGAAAGATATTAATTCAGGCTTTGAATAAACATTATACTATTTTTTCTAAAATAATTTCAATTAGCAATAAAAAATTCCTATAAGTTAAAAGACACATTAATATTTTGAACAAATTTTCTTTAACTTATGAAAATTAGGTGTCTGTTTCAAACATTTAGTGATCATAAAAATAATAAATTCATAACACATAAAATATTAAAAATAAATTCACCTAGAAGAAACAAAGCTTGCCCATAATTCTCAAATAGAAGATAATGAATATTTGCTGTATTTCTCATCACTCATTTTTCTGTACGCTTTTTCTTTTCCCTTTTTTTAACATAGTAAGTTTGCATTGTTTTAAATACTAATTTTTTCACCAGTATACCCTGAACCCTTTTCAATAGCAGTAAAAGGTCTTCTAAAACATAATTATTAATATCTGAATGTTATTTTGGCATATAAATATACCATAATGTACTTAATCCAATACATATTTTTAAAATAATATTAAAACATGTACACACTGCTATATTTAAAATGGATAACCAACAAGAACCTACTGTATAGCAGAGGGAACTCTGCTCAGTATTATGTAACAACCCAAAGGGGAAAAGAATTTGAAAAAGAATAGATACATGTATATGTCTAACTGAATCACTTTGCTGTATACCTGAAACTAACACAACATTTGTTTTTTGTTTTGTTTTTTTTTTTTTGCTGTACGCGGGCCTCTCACTGTTGTGGCCTCTCCCATTGCGGAGCACAGGCTCTGGACGCGCAGGCTCAGCGGCCATGGCTCACGGGCCCAGCCGCTCCACGGCATGTCGGATCTTCCCGGACCGGGGCACGAACCTGCGTCCCCTGCATCAGCAGGCGGACTCTCAACCACTGCGCAACCAGGGAAGCCCCACAACATTTTAAATCAATTATACTCCAATATAAAACAAAAAGTTAAATAAAAAAAGCATACAGTTTTTTTCCCCTAAACATGCATGATCTTTTTTCCAGTACTCTGGTAGTTTTTGATTAGCTGCAATAATTTCCCCTCATGGTGTTTGTGGTCACCAGATTGCAGGTGACTAGATCATCATACTTAAAAGAATGAAGCTATATGTTTACTTATATAAATTAGGTAAGGGAAAAAATTAAAGTAAGATAGAACTGTATTTTAAAATTAGAACTTCATTCTTTGAAAACTAAAGTTGGTTTTTTTTTTTTTTTTTTTGTACGTGAGCCTCTCACTGTTGTGGCCTCTCCCGTTGCGGAGCACAGGCTCCAGACGCGCAGGCTCAACGGCCATGGCTCACGGGCCCAACCGCTCCGCAGCATATGGGATCTTCGCGGACCGGGGCACGAACCCATGTCCCCTGCATCGGTAGGCAGACTCTCAACCACTGCGCCACCAGGGAAGCCCTAAAGTTGGTTTTGTTCTTTAAAATCATGTTTTATCTATTCAGTAGATAAGCCTCAACACAAGAAGAACTGTAATGTGGTTCTCTAGAAAGGTTATTTCTGAAATACTAAAGAAGGACACCTAGCCCATCATCCCTGCATATGGGGACCAGGATTAATTATTAACTACCATAAATGCCAAGGGAAGAGATGAATGTTTTGTAAAGGTGACACACAAAATCAAAATATCCTTTAGTCAAGGGATTCAAGGGATATTTGAGAAGGATGTTCAGACACCTGAGAGTTCTACTCAGCATTTCAGCTTTAGCAAATACTCTATCAGGCTATTGCCATATGATTCTTTGAGATTTAGTGAAGTAGTTAACATCAAGAGGACAGATTTCACAAAATTATAGGATATCCCATCATTGTGAAATTGTCCAAACAATTCAGCAACAGAGAATTTGGATCTATAAGAGGTTTTGTCTGATATCATTTAGTATAATGGCCATTCCTGCATAAATAGACCTTGTGATTCAGGATAGTGAAACTATGTAGTTTTTCTTTAAAATGTATAAATATACTTTAATTATTCTTTATTCATTTTCTTGCTTTTAATACTGATGGTTAAATTTAGGTGTCTTAACCAAACACTGACTTAAATTAGTTTTCTTCTTTGTATTATTAAGGCTAGGCTGCACTGACAGATAGATCCCTAAAATTGTAAATGCTTAAATGCAAAAAAAAATATTTTTTTTTAGTTTATAGAACAGAAAAATGGTTGGTGGCAGCCTAGGCCATCTTCAATACATGTCTTACAAATTAATTCTGTGGGTTTCCATCTTGGCCAAAGAGAAGAGGAAAGAGCAGGGAGAAGCATGGGGGCCAGTTTTCATAGTCCTGGCCTGTAAGTGGCAAACATCCCTTCCTCTCCTATTTCGTTGGTTAGAACTCAGTTTCAAGGTCACACCAAGTAACAAGAAAGCTTAGGAAATGTGGTCTACCTGCTGCACAGGAGAAGGGGAAATGGATCTTTTAAAACAATTATCAGCTTCTTTAGAATCTTCAAAACTAAAGAGCCTGTATGAAAATAAATGCCAGCTCATATCATGTTCCAGTTTTCTGAAGAAGTTCTTCATGACTAAATTCTTAGGAAATTCAATTGATATTAATATCTTCAAAAGTCTGAAAATCAACTGAGCACACACACACAAAAAACTATGGCTAGTTTACTCCTTAAACATTTTCTTTTGAAAATATTGACATAGGCAAAAAAAAAAAAAAAGAACTTATACCCATCAAAATTTTCAAAAATCATAATGTCATTTGAGGAAAAGTTTAAGAAGATTCATCTGAAAAGTCAAGGCTAAATTCTGATGCCCCAGAAATTGTATCACTTTTGAGGATATAATTTGGATTTTCTAGATCATTTTTTCATCTGGAGTCATGAAAAAAATCAATATTCATAGCTCAGAGTTGTTGTAAAGATATTTCATTTAATCTAATGTAAAAGAACAATGCTCCATTCTAGTATTCACACAGCATGCATCTTCATACATTTTCTAGTACTGCCAGTGGTTCTCAAACTTTAATGTGAATTCAGATCATCTGAGGTTTAAGGTACAAACACAAATCCATGTACTTGCTTTCTGAGGTCCCGACTCTTTGGAGTCAGAGTCTCCATGTTTCACAAGTACATGAGGTACTTCTGATACAAGAGACCCAGAGACCAAGTTTATAGCACAGAGTTAGACCTCAGTGTCTTTGAAGTGTGAACATCCATCCTATATCATTTTGTATTTCTCAAAACTGGGACAATGTTTTCCCCATATTGAGCACTTAATTAGTGACTGTTAAAGAATAAATACTTTAGTGTAATTTAAACATAAATTTAAAAAATTAAAATAACTGTTTGTAAAAAAAGACACCTCTGCTACTTATTTTTTGATGTGATCAAGTCATATAATTCTCTGGATTTCAGTTTCTAAGCCTGCCAAATGAGAATTATACATATCCTTGTATGGTGTTGAAAAGATTAGATAAAATGTATACATAGTGTTTTGTACAAAGTAGACACTAAATTTATAATAGATCTTATAATTATTCTATTTTTCAGGTATATTAACTATATTTAATTCATTTAAGTTTCACCTAGATAATATACAACCTAGTAATCAAAATATATATGTTTTTCACATTTAGATCATATGTAAAAGGGGAATTTGATCGATATAATTTTTTAAAGAGATATAATTCCTCAGTGATGTTGGAGTACATTTAAAAAGTACAGAAATATAGTGACTAGGCTAAAGATTTGATGTTAACTTTTCAAACTTAAACAATCCACTTTATTTATCTGAGATTCTATTTTCTTAATTAAACAATGAAGAAGTAAGCATAAATGAAGTGGAAGGCACCTTCAATTGTAAATTCTATGATGATATGGCCCTTCTAAGAAATCATATTGAATGAAATAGAGTCACATGTCAGAACTTGAAATCCCTTTTTCCCTATATAGTATCAATATTTAAAAATGTAATAGAAAGTAAATTAGTATTTAAATAAAAACATGTCTAATTGAATTTAATTGAATATATAATTCGAAGAAAAACAAAGTCATTCCATTTTAAAATTTTATCTTTCTGTGGTATTTCTGAAGTTCCCAAAGTGTCTTAGATGTGTTCCATATGTTACAAATGAAACATTTTTCTACCAATTTTCACACTAGAGAAAACATTTCAAAAACTAAAGTTATGCTCAATATAATCTGCTGAAATTACATTTGAATAATAATATATAAATCATTTTCAACATGATAATTAACCCAAAGCTATCTGGTATTAAATTGCCTAAGAGACCAATACCTAGTGTTCCCTTAATCGTCACTTACAGGAAATATTGCTGGGAAGAGTGCAGGGATGGTTTACTCTGGAGTTGCAAATCGCGTTCATGTGTTTCATTATCTACTTCCTTGTTATTCTCAGCATAACACAGTCTGATATTTCATTGTTGTTCTATTTTATTTAATAACCAAAGGACAGTTTACAAACCCATATTGTATGCCATATCTCTTCTATAATTATAATTTATTTTTAATTAAATATAAAGGGCACTCAAAATTGCTTCTTTTTCCAGTAACACATTATTTCAGTAAGCTTTCTATTATATTCTGGTATATACACATTATATCACACTATTATACAACATCATGAATACTTTATATTCATAAATTTGGGAATTATATGTTTACTTGTTTTATTTAAAAAAATATTTTAACATCTTTATTGGAGTATATTTACAATGGCGTGTTAGTTTCTGTTTTATAACAAAGTGAATCAGCTATACATATACATATATATATATCCCCATATCTCCTCCCTCTTGCTTCTCCCTCCCATCACCCCTATCCCAGGCCTCTAGGTGGTCACAAAGCACTCAGCTGATCTCCCTGTGCTATGTGGCTGCTTCCCACTAGCTATTTTACATTTGGTAGTATATATATGTACATGCCACTCTCTCACTTTGTCCCAGCTTACACTTCCCCCTCCCTGTGTCCTCAAGCCCATTCTCTATTTCTGCGTCTTTAATCATGTCCTGTCCCTGGGTTCTTCAGAATCTTTTTTTTTTTTTTAGATTTCATATATATGTATTAGCATATGGTATTTGTCTTTTTGTTTCTGACTTACTTCACTCTGTATGACAGACTCTATGTCCATCCACCTCACTACAAATAACTCAATTTCGTTTCTTTTAATGGCTTAGTAATATTCCATTGTACATATGTGCCACATCTTCTTTATCCATTCATCTGTCGATGGACACTTAGGTTGCTTCCATGTCCTGGCTATTGTAAATAGAGCTGCAATGAACATTGTGGTACATGACTTTTTGAATTATGGTTTTCTCAGAGTATATGCCCAGTAGTGGGGTAGCTGGATCATATGGTACTGCTATTTTTGGTTTTTAAGGAACCTCCATACGGTTCTCCATAGTGGCTCTATCAATTTACATTCCCACCAACAGTACAAGAAGGTTCCCTTTTCTCCACACCCTCTCCAGCATTTATTGTTTGTAGATTTTTTGATGATGGACATTTTGACTGGTGTGACGTGATACTACATTTCAGTTTTGATTTGCATTTATGTAATGATTAGTGATGTTGAGCATCCTTTCATGTGTTTGTTGGCAACCTGTATAATATCTTTGGAGAAATGTCTATTTAGGTTTTCAGCCAATTTTTGTATTAGGTTTTGTTTCCTTGATATTGAGCTGCATGAACTGCTTGTAAAATTTGGAGATTAATCCTTTGTCAGTTTCTTCATTTGCAAATACTTTCTCCCATTTTGAGGGTTGTCTTTTCAACTTGTTTATGGTTTCCTTTGCTGTGCAAAACCTTTTAAGTTTCATTAGGTATCATTTATTTTTGTTTTTATTTCCATTTCTCTAGGAGGTGGGTCAAAAGAGGACCTTGCTGTGATTTATGTCATAGAGTGTTCTGCCTATGTTTTCCTCTAAGAGTTTTATAGTATCTGGCCTTACATTTAGGTCTTTAATCCATTTTGAGTTTATTTTGTGTATGGTGTTAGGGAATGTTCTAATTTCATTCTTTTACATGTAGCTGTCCAGTTTTCCCAGCACAACTTATTGAAGAGGCTGTCTTTTCTCCATTGTATATTCTTGCCTCCTTTATCAAAAATAAGGTGACCATTTGTGCATGGGTTTATCTCTGGGCTTTCTATCTGGTTACATTGATCTATATTTCTGTTTTTATGCCAGTACCATACTGCCTTGATTACTGTAGCTTTGTAGTATAGTCTGAAGTCAGGGAGTCCGACTCCTCCAGCTCCATTTTTCTTTCTCAAGATTGCTTTCGCTATTCAGGGTCTTTTGTGTTTCCATACAAATTGTGAAAATTTTTGTTCTAGTTCTGTGAAAAATGCCATTGGTAGTTTGATATGGATTGCATTGAATCTGTAGATTGCTTTGGGTAGTGCAGTCATTTTCACAATGTTGATTCTTCCAATCCAAGAATATGGTATATCTCTCCATCTGTTTGAATCATCGTTAATTTCTTTCACCAGTGTCTTAAGTGTTCTGCATACAGGTCTTTTGTCTCCTTGAGTAGGTTTATTCCTAGGTACTTTATTCTTTTTTGTTGCAATGGTAAATGGGAGTGATTCCTTAATTTATCTTTCAGATTTTTCATCGTTAGTGTATAGGAATGCAAGAGATTTCTGTGCATTAATTTTCTATCCTGCTACTTTACCAAATTCATTGATTAGCTCTAGTAGTTTTGTGGCAGCATCTTTAGGATTCTATATTTATAGTATCATGTAATCTTCAGATAGTGACAGCTTTATTTCTTCTTTTCTGATTTGGATTCCTTTTACTTCTTTTCCTTCTCTTGCTGTGGCTAAAACTTCCAAAACTATGTTGAATAATAGTGGTGAGAGTGGACAACCTTGTCTTCTTCCTGATCTTAGAGGAAACGATTTCATTTTTTCACCATTAAGAATGATGTTGACTCTGGGTTTGTCATATATGGCCTTTATTATATTGAGGTACATTCCCTCTATGCCTACATTCTGGAGGGTTTTTATCATAAATGGGTGTTGAATTTTCTCAAAATCTTTCTCTGCATCTATTGAGATGATCGTATGGTTTTTCTCCTTCAATTTGTTAATATGGCGTATCACGTTGATTGATTTGCATATATTGAAGAATCCTTGCATTCCTGGAATAAACCCCACTTGATCATGGTGTATGATCCTTTTAATATGCTGTTGGATTCTGTTTGCTAGTATTTTGTTGAGGATTTTTGCATCTATGTTCATCAGTGATATTGACCTGTAGTTTTCCTGCTTTGTGACATCTTTTTTTCTGGTTTTGGTATCAGTGTGATGGTGATCTCATAGAATGGTTTGGGAGTGTTCCTCCCTCTGCTACATTTTGGAAGAGTTTGAGAAGGATAGGTGTTACCTCTCCTCTAAATATTTGATAGAATTCGCCTGTGAATCCATCTGGTCCTGGGCTTTTCTTTGTAGGAAGATTTTTAATCACAGTCTCAATTTCAGTGCATGTGATTGTTCTGTTTATATTTTCTCTTTCTTCCTGGTTCAGTCTCAGAAGGTTGTGCTTTTCTAAGAATTTGTCCATTTCTTCCAGGTTGCCCATTTTACTGGAATATAGTTGCTTTCAGTAATCTGTCATGATCCTGTGTATTTCTGGAGTATCAGTTGTTACTTCTCCTTCATTTCTAATTCTATTGATTTGTGTCTTCTCCCTTTTTTCTTCATGAGTGTGGCTAATGGTTTATCAATTTGTTTACCTTCTCAAAGAACCAGCTTTTTGTTTTATTGATCTTTGCTATTGTTTCCTTCATTTCTTTTTCATATATTTCAGATCTGATCTTTATGATTTCTTTTCTTCTCCTAACTTTGGGGTTTTCTTGTTTTCCTTTCTCTAATTGTTTTAGGTGTAAGGTTAGGTTGTTTATTTGAGATGTTTCCTGTTTCTTGAAGTATGATTGTATTGCTATAAACTTCCTTCTTAGAAGTGCTTTTGCTGCATCCCATAGGTTTTGGGTCATTGTGTTTTCGTTGTCATTTGCCTCTAGCTATTTTTTATTTCCTCTTTGATTTCTTCAGTGATCTCTTGGTTATTAAGTAGTGTATTATTTAGTCTCCATGTGTTTGTATTTTTTAAAATTTTTTCCTGTAATTGATATCTAGTCTCATAGTGTTGTGGTCAAAAAAGGCACTTGATATGATTTCAATTTTCTTAAATTTACCGAGTCTTGATTTGTGACCCAGGATATGGTCTATCTTGGAGAATGTTCCACGAACACATGAGAAGAAAGTTTATTCTGTTGTTTTTGGATGGAATGTCTTGTAAATATCAATTAAGTCCATCTTCTTTAATGTATCAATTAAAGCTTGTGTTTCCTTACTTATTTTCATTGGATGATCTGTCCATTGGTGAAAGTGGGGTTAAAGTCCCCTACTACGATTGTGTTACTGTCTATTTCCCCTTTTATGGTTGTTAGCATTTGCCTTATATATTGAGGTGCTCCTATGTTGGGTGCATAAATATTTACAATTGTTCTATCTTCTTCTTGGATAGATCCCTTGATCATTACATAGTGTCCTTCTTTTTCTCTTGTAATTACTCTTGTAATAGTCTTTATTTTAGTCTCTTTTGTCTGATATGAGAATTACTACTCCAGCTTTCTTTTGATTTCCATTTGCATGGACTATCTTTTTCCATCCCCTCACTTTCCGTCTGTATATGTCCCTATGTCTGAAATGGCTCTCTTGTAGACAGCATATATATGGGTCTTGTTTTTGTGTCCATTCAGCCAGACTATTCCTTTAGGTTGTAGCATTTAATCCATTTACATTCAAGGTGGTTATCGATATGTATGTTCCTATTACCATTTTCTTAATTGTTTTGGGCTTGTTATTGTAGGACTTTTCCATCTGTTGTGTTTCCTGCCTAGAGAAGTTCCTTTAACATTTATTGTAAAGCTGGTTTGGTGGTGCTGAATTCTCTCAGCTTTTGCTTGTCTGTAAAGGTTTTACTTTCTGCATAGAATATGAATGAGATCCTGCTGGGTAGAGTAATCTTGGTTGTAGTTTTATCCCTTTCATCACTTTATATATGTCCTGCCACTCCCTTCTGGCTTGCAGAGTTTCTGCTGAAAGATCAGCTGTTAACCTTATGGGAATTCCCTTGTATGTTACTTGTTTTTCCCTTGCTACTTCTAATATTTTTTCTTAGTATTTAATTTTTGATAGTTTGATTAATATGTGCCTTAGAGTGTTTCTCCCTGGATTTATGCTGTATGGGATTCTCTGTGCTTCCTGGACTTGATTCACTATTTTCTTTCCCATATTAGGGAAGTTTTCAACTATAATCTTTTCAAATATTTTCTCAGTCTCTTTCTTTTTCTCTTCTTCTTCTGGGACCCCTATAATTCGAATGTCGGTGCATTTAATGTTTTGCAACAGGTCTCTGAGACTGTTCTGATTCTTTTCTTTCTTTTTTCTTTATTCTGCTCTGGGGTAGTTATTTCCACTAATTTATCTTCCAGATCATTTATCCGTTCTTCTGCCTCAGTTATTCAGCTAATGATTCCTTCTAGAGATTTTTACATTTCTTTTATCGTGTTGTTCATCATTGTTTCTTTGCTCTTTAGTTCTTCTAGGTCCTTCTTAAATGTTTCTTGTATTTTCTCCATTCTATTTCCAAGATTTTCAGATCATCTTTACTATCATTACTCTGAATTATTTTTCAGGTAGACTGCCTTTTTCCTCTTCATTTGATTGGTCTGGTGGGTTTTTGCCTCGCTCCTTCATCTGCTGTGTGTTTCTCTGTCTTCTCATTTTGCTTAACTTACTGTGTTTGGAGTCTCCTTTTCATAGGCTGAAGTTTCGTGGCTTCCGTTGTTTTTGGTGTCTGCCCCCAGTGGCTAAGGTTCGTTCAATAGATTGTGTAGGCTTCCTGGTGTTGAGGGCTGGTGCCTGTGTTCTGGTGGATGAAGCTGGATCTTGTCTTTCTGGTGGGAAGGACCACATCCAGTGGTGTGTTTTGTGGTGTCTGTGACCTTTTTATGATTTTAGGCAGCCTCTCTGCTAATGGGTGAGGTTGTGTCCTGTCGTGCTAGTCTTTTGGCATGGGGTGTCCAGCACTGTAGCTTGTTGGTGGTTGAGTGGAGCTGGGTCTTAGCTTTGAGATGGAGATCTCTTGGAGAGCGTTTGATATTACATGGAGCTGGGAAGTTTCTTGTAGACCAATGTCCTGAACTTGGCACTCCTACCTCAGAGGCACAGGCCTGACACCTGGCTGGAGCACCAAAACCCTTTCAGCCACAAGGCTCAGAAGAAAAGGGAGAAAAAAGAAAGAAAGAAAGAAAAAAATATAAAAAAATAAAGTTATGAAAAAAAATTTTTTTATTATTAAAAATAAAAAAATTGAAAAGTAAAAGAAAAAAAAAAAGAAGAGTGCAGCAAACAAAGAAACAAAAAAAATGGTCAGACAGAATCCTAGGACAAATGGTAAAAGCAAAGCTATACAGACAAAATCAAACAAAGAAACATACACATACACACTGACAAAAAGGGAAAAAAATATATATCTATATATATATAAAAAAGGAAGAGAGCAACCAAATCAATAAACAAATCTACCAATGATAATACACTCTAAATACTAAACTAAGACAGACATAAAACCAGAAACAAATTAGATGCAGAAAGGAAACCCAAGTCTTCAGTTGCTCCCAAAGTCCACCACCTTAATTTTGTGATGATTCATTGTCTATTCAGGTATTCCAGAGATACAGGGGACATCAAGTTGATTGTGGAGATTTAATCCACTGTTCCTGAGGCTGCTGGGAGAAATTTCCCTTTCTCTTCTTTGTTTGCAAAGCTCCTGGGGTTCGGCTTTGGATTTGGCCCTGCCTCTGCATGTAGGTCACCTGAGAGCATCTGTTCTTCACTCAGACGGAACAGGGTTAAAGTAGCAGCTGATTAGGGGGCCCTGGCTCACTCAGGTCAGGGAGAAGGAGGGGTACAGAATGCGAAGCAAGCCTGTGGCAGCAGAGGCCAGCGTGACATTGCAACAGCCTGAGACACGCCGTGTGTTCTCCCGGGGAAGTTGTCCCTGGATCATGTGACCCAGGGAGTGGCATGCTGCACAGGATTCCTGGCAGGTGCGGGTAGTGACCTGCGCTTGCACACAGGCTTCTTGGAGGCAGCGGCAGCAGTGTTATCAGTCCATGCCCACCTCTGGGATCCGAGGTGATAGCCATGGCTCGTGCTGGCCTATGGAGCTCACTTAGGTTGTGCTCTGCTGTCTGTGGGCACACGGAGCAGGAATCCCCTCTCCTCGCACATCCTGAAACAATGGTTTCTTGCCTCTTAGGCAGTTCCAGACTTTCTCCCGGACTCCCTCCTGACTAGCTGTGGCACACTAGCCCCCTTCAGGCTGTGTTCACACAGCCAACACCAGTCCTCTCCCTGGGATCCGACCTCTGAAGCCCGAGCCTCAGCTCCCAGCCCCCACCCTTTCCGGCAGGTGAGCAGACAAGCCTCTCAGGCTGGTGAGTGCTGGTCGGCACTGATCCTCTCTGCGGGAATCTCTCCACTTTTCCTTCTGTACCCCTATTGCTGCACTGTCCTCCATAGCTCCAAAGCTTCCTCTCTGACACGCCCCATCTCCACCAGTGAAGGGGCTTCCTAATGTGTGGAAACTTTTCCTCCTTCACAGCTCCCTCCTACTTGTGCAGGTCCCATCCCTATTCTTTTGTCTCTGTTTTTTCTTTTGCCCTACCCAGGTACGTGGGTAGTTTCTTGCCTTTTGGGAAGTCTGAGGTCTTCTGCTAGTGTTCAGTAGGTGTTCTGTAGGAGTTATTCCACATGTAGATGTATTTTTGATGTATTTGTGGGGAGGAAGTTGATCTCCACGTCTTACTCCTCTGCCATCTTGAAGGTGCCCCCTATATGTTTACTTTTAAAGAACCACAATTTTGCACCACATTGGTAATTGTTTTCTCATTTTGGTATAATTTCTTTTTGTATATTGACTTTTACAACAACAGTCCTTATATATTAACTCATAACCATATCTGTTATTATTCTATGTGTATTAAATATGTGCTTAATGTAGGCCAAGAACCATGGAAAATTATGAGTTGGATATATTATAAAATGTACCTCATCCCTTTATGGAAAATACACATCATTTGGAATTAAAAGTAAATTAATATGAAACATATAAAAGACAATACAGGGCATTATTTAATAAAGCAGTGAGGTATACCAAAAACTAGAAAGACATTCCAAAATACATACTACATGAGGTAGAGGAGGTATAAGCAGGGAGTTTTCTGTTTGCTTCTATTATTTAGAAAGTTTTCAATAATCCTAATCCACAATGATTTAGTCTTCTTTGACATTCACTGTACCGGTGCTATGAAAAATATGTTACCCTTTTATTCCCTAAAAGAGCAATTTCTTAACTGCTCAAACGAAGGCACAGGAGTTCTCCTTCCTACTAATTCTCCTTAACATTTGATTCTTATTTTGCTTCTCTCTTCATCATTAAAGTACAATTTCAATATTGACATTTTAGCATGACAGTTGCAGAAAAGTCATGTGATAAATATGGGTTGAGTGAATAAAATAAAGACTAACTTTTACTCAAACCTGATTATCTCATTTAGCTTAATTTGAAATAACTGGCTTTATACTTTCCCATTACTCCTTGCTATTTTTCCATCAATCCTACATTGAAATTGTGTGGAGGAGTCAAGAATTATTTTTCCTTTATAAAATTTTGTATATTTCCATTTCTCTGCATCCCCTTGCCAGCCCTAGTTGAATCTCATTTCTGTCATACAACTCTCAACCACAAAACCAACAAACGTATTTTGGATAACTACATTAGAGGATCTGGCACCCTATCTTTAATATGATATTCAAGATGCACACAGATTATAACATAAGTTTAAAATTCTTCTGGGGTATTTCCCAGAAGAATTTATTTTCCCCCTAATGTGACTGTGCTCTATTAAGCATGTCCACGTGGTGAGGTCCCCTTGCCAGCCTTGTATCCCTGCCACTTATTACAATAATTATATGCACTTGCCTTCCAGTGGTTAAGTACAACCCATGGCCTCTATTATTTCAGGATTTTATATACTAACTATCTTCCAGCCAAATTCTGTAATAACTTTTCAATACCATTAGCCCTTGCCTACAGAGGAGAGCGACCCCTGATCTTTTTAGTAGTATAGGTGTTCTTTCTCCTTAGTGAAATTTTTACAATCTTAAAAATAATATGTTTTCTGGGCCTTCTGGTGGAAAATAATATTATTTTATTGCATTTCCAACTGTAGATAGTACATCCACTTCAGCATATCTACTCCCTTCCTCTACCATTTCTTATTACAGCTTTGACATTTTATCTTTAATCAAAATTGGTTATCACATTTTACATTCTTCAAGGAGCCATCCTAGTAGTAAATTCACACCATTTCCTGGAGTCCTTCACAAGGGTTAAAACCTGTACTCTGTGCTGAGAGTGCTTCAAGTTAATCAATTCTTCCTTTCCCAATTTTCATCTTTTTGTCACTGACCAGTACCCTCAGAATCTATTCACACATGTATTCCCCCTACCCCTGCTGGTACATGATATATAGGTTTTCTAGCTCCTTTGTAGTATAGTCCTTTCCTCCTTTATCAAGATTTTCATATCCTATGTTTTAATGTGAATTAACCCTTGTTACAAGTCTAAGAGACCGGAGGAGGACTGGCCTAGAAGAGGACTCCTGACTTCTGAGAAAAGGCTCTGTTTTTTTCCCTGGCAGATGGGGAGTTCTGGAGAGGCAGGTAACTTATGCAGGCTCAGAAGTTTCAGAGGAGGCGGGATAGTCAAATATTTAGGGACATCCACCTAGATATCTCCATCTCATGCATTAACATCCCAGGTTTTCCCAACCAGAGCCCTGACTTTGAAATGGTAGATCTGCTTTGGTTGGATATTTAGTTTTCTGTAAAGTTAAGCTCTTATTATGTCTTCATCTTGATTCTCAGATTTCTTTGCCTTCCTTCTACAGGAGAGGAGGGCTTCATTTATTTTTTTAAGAAATCTCTGGCCTTCATTCTCAGTTTTCAATTACTTATTAGTTTTCTTTAGTATTGCATTGTTTTCTGTTAAATTAGTACAGTTTAGCAAAAGCATCAAATCCCATGGTCCTTTCAGTTTAATTTTCCCCAATAAGCTTGAAGTGCCTGATATAATACACTTATTTATTTTCCATTCAACTACTACTGTCCAAATACACAAGCGATAAATGTTTTAACAACTGAACTTCCACCTCATGCCAGAGGATGTTGATGAGGTTCTCAATGCTGGCTGAGTCATGCATAATCAGCTCAAAAAATTCATCTTATAACCTGCTCCTGGGACTACCCCTGATATCAACTTCTGCAGGTTGTGTTCACTGGAAGCAGATGCCAAGATGCAGTTTGTGGTGCAGCATTGATTAGGGATCAATATTTGTGAAAGAAGGAAAAGAAAATTGGGTTGAGCAGAAGGAGAAGTTGAAGGTGTGTCTAAAATGTGAATCAGGTAACAATACTCATTCTAGCTTTTGACACATGGTTTTCTTTTGATTATTATGCTGGCTCACCATAAAGCTCGCCTCTTGGAAGAATATGTATTTCTTTGCCAATCCAAGAAATTGTTTCTCTCCAGTATTTTTGTTTTTATAGAAAAACATACTGATATATTGGTATGGATCAAGTTTTGAAGAAGACCTCAAAGACCCGTTTTTCTATCTGGAAAAATTCAGTTTCTGAGACTACAGATCTAATGGACAATCATATGACTCAAACTTTTTCATGGGAAATGCTATACTACAGGAATTCTTAAAGAAAGTTAGCTGGGTTTACATGATCACATATCTCATAACTTTTCCCAAGTGCAGTTTTTACTATAATTAAATAAAGACAAATAGTAAACTACTAGAAAGAACTTAAATCAAGTACCTAGGATTTTGCATATAAATATGGATAAAAGACTGATAATGAAACCGGCAGAAATGAGCTTATTTTGAGTGTTTAAGTTGTGACAGGGTGGTTATATGCATTATTTCACCAACCCTTCAAAACTACTTTAGAAAATTTGATAGTATGTGTTAACTCCATTTTACAGAAAAGGAAACTGAGATATGAAGACTAGAAATTTTGCCAAATCACCCAACAAGTGAGTAGATGTGTAGATGATCCCCTGTGTGTCTGGTTCCAAAACCCCATGACATTTCCGCTGCACCAGGGTTGTCTTCTAGAGTTAATTCCTAAGATTAATATGTTAGTGTCAACTATTCCTAAAACTGGAAATATCACAGGTAACACTCCCACAAAGTCAAATTAGTGCCTTATATCCACTGTAATACAGGTTCAAGACTTATTCACTTAATTTAGGAGAGGAGGGCTTCAAAGTTTTGCCATTTATTAAAATTATTTAATCATGGGAGCAGCCCTTCCAGACATTTCTTCTGGTTACTAAAATGAGGTGTTCCTGAAATCTTTGCTACTCTAGAAATGTTAATTCACCATAGTATTGAACAGGTGACAGGAAAATGCCTGGATGAATAATAAAGGGAGTATTTGGGAGACATAAGTAATTAATGTTAATTTGATGATAAATTTCATGTAACATGAGTTGAATAGATGGAAACTAATGAGTCAGGGGAAGAAATGAGTCAAATAAACAGCAGCCTCAAGATCTAAGTTGGCCAGAGTTTAAGAAGACAATTTTTTTTTTAACATTCCAATTAGGTAATCAGCCAAAAGGAGAAGTCACTTGCATCTCATTATTATATGAGAAAGACTGATGACACTGTTCCAATGTTTACATTACTCTATATTTTTCCCCACCAGGGGTAACAGCCAGGTATGCATGGACTGCACATAAACTGAACACCATGTTGTGAAACAAATAAAGAGATTCATGGAACATCTGTACATTTTGCCTTTACAAAGCAAGGAAAAAAATAAAGTAAAAATTTAAGTAGTTCAAAATACTGACGTTAATATATTTAAACTATGGTATTGGTAAGATGGTCCCCTAACATGTCCACACCACAATCTCCAGAATCTGTGGATGTTACCTTATATGGCAACACACTTGGGAATGTGACTAAATTAAGAATCTTGAGATGGGGAGATTTTCCTGGATAATTATCCTGGGTGATTCTAGGATTATCTTGGAGATTATCCTGGATAATTACCCTGGAGATTATCTGGGTTGGCTCTAAATGTAATCATAAGGGTCCTTGTAAGAATGTCAAAAGAATGAGGACAGAGGAAGAAGCAGAAGATATGACAACAGAAGCAAGAAGCTGGAATGATGTGAGGAGAGGGACTTGAACCAAGGAGTGCAGGCAGCCTACAGAAGCTTTAAGATGCAAAGGAATGGAACAAAAACAGAAATGTAGAAATATGGAACAGAATAGAGAGCCCAGAGATAAACCCATGCACCTATGGCCACCTACTCTATGACAATGGAGGCAAAAATATACAAAGGAGAAAATACAGTCTCTTCAATATGGCACTGGGAAAACTGGACTGCTACTACATGTAAAAGAATGAAATTAGAACACTTCCTAACACCATACACAAAAATAAACTCAAAATGGATTAAAGACCTAAATGTGAGGCTGGATACTATAAAACTCTTAGAGGAAAACATAGGCAGAACACTCTTTGATATAAATCACAGCAAAATCTTTTTTTAATCCACCACCTAGAGTAATGAAAATTAAAAATAAATAAACAAATGGGACCTAATTAAACTTAAAATCTTTTGCACAGCAAAGTAAACCATAAACAAAACTAAAAGACAACCCTCAGAATGGGAGAAAATGTTTGCAAATGAAGCAAATAAAAAGGGATTAATTTCCAAAATATACAAACAGCTCATGCAGCTCAATATCAAAAAAACAAACAGCCCAATCAAACAATGGGCAGAAGATCTAAATAGACATTTCTCCAAAGAAGACATACAGATGGCCAAAAAACACATGAAAGAATGCTCAACATCACCAATTATTAGAGAAATACAAATCAAAACTACAACGAGGTATCATCTCACCCCTGTCAGAATGTCCATCATCAAAAAAATCTACAAACAATAAAAGCTGGAGAGGGTGTGCAGAAAAAGGAACCCTCCTACACTGTTGGTGGGAATGTAAATTGGTAGAGTCACTATGGAGAACAGTATGGAAGTTCCTTAAAAAACTAAAAATAGAGCTATCATATGACTCAGCAATCTCACTCCTGGGCATATATCCAGAGAAAACCATAATTCGAAAGAAAGCATGCACCCTGATGTTCGTTGCAGCACTTACAATAGCCAGGTCATGGAAGCAACCTAAATGTCCAGTCACAGATGAATGGATAAAGAAGATGTGGTACATATATACAAGGGAATATTACTCAGCCATAAGAAGGAATGAAATTGTGCCATTTGAAGCAACATGGATGGACCTAGAGATTGTCATACAGAGGGAAATAAGTCAGAAAGAGAAAGACAAATATCGTATAATCTAGAAGAATGGCACAGATGAACTTATTTGCAAAGCAGAAATAGAGTCACAGATGTAGAAAACAAACTTATGGTTACAAAGGGGGGGGGTGGTAGGGTGAATTGGGAGATTGGGATTGACATATACTCAGTACCATATATAAAATAGATAACTAATGAGAACCTACTATGTAGCACAGGGAACTCTACTCAGTGCTCTATGGTGACCTAAATGGGAGGGAAATCTAAAAAAGAGTGAAAATATATATATATATATATATATATATATATATATATATATATATAAAATTGATTCATTTTGCTATATAGCAGAAACTAACACAACATTGTAAAGCAACTATACTCCAATAAAAATTAACAAAAAAACAAAAAAACCCAAAGGAGCCTGGGCTTTCAGGAGTTATATATTTTATTGATTTCCACTTTAATTTTTATTAGAAGGTAAATTAAACATTGCTTCATTCTAAAAAGAAAAATGAAAAGGCAAGGGAATGGGCTCTTCCCTAGAGCCTCTAGATGACACAAGTCCTGTGAATACCTTTTGGCCCAACATAACTGACTTTAGACTTCTGGCCTCCATAACTGTAAGTGAATCAATTTGTGTTGTATCACCAAATTTGTTACAGCAGCAATAGAAAACTAATGCTCATGGAATATTAGATTCAATTATAAGAATGAAAACATGTTTTTCTAGGATGGAATTTGGAATTAAGTGATGCAAAGAAACTAAGAGGGGAATTCTTTTGTATAGATTTGTCAAAAATGACTTTAGTCTACTTGTCAGGTGAATAGGATTTTCTGGGACAGAAGCAGCAGTCCACCAGCATATTCCATTGCTCTGTGGTGTGATGGAGACAAGCTCAAATAACAAGGAAGGAGGGTGAAAGAACTTGATATAAAAAATAAGGTAGAAGGTACTAGATATTACTGTAATTCTTGAAGAGTATAAGGCTCATGATGAGAAGAGTTACTCCATCCTTCTGAGAATGGGTAAAGAACAGTAATGAAAGCAATCAGAAAGTGTTTTAAGGAAGGACACAACATTTAGGCTTCAGGGGAATTTGAATCATAGTAGTGCCTTCCTCCTGGGAAAGAATTCCTTCAAATCTGCCTATTCAAGTAAAGAAGTCAATTTCCACTGAATACCACTCCTCATTAAAAGTGAATTCAGCTTGTCCCACCATGCCTATTCTGGTACCTATCTTCCCTAAAGCCAGTTTTCATCTAAACTTTCATCTTAATTAATCAACTTTGGCACATACATATCTTCCAATCTAATTGCAGCCCCATTAGGCTTTCACCGAAAGTTCAGGATCAGGGTTCATTGGGCTTCCAAGTCGAGGAGCATAAGAAAAGTTTCTTCTCTGACCCTTGGCCATTTTACTCTAAGTGAGCATATAGCTTTGAGTCCCCAGCCAGGGGTTGGGCCAAAGGACCTTGGCCCCTTTGTCAATGCTTTTCCTGATTTAATTTGTCCCAGGTGATTTGAGGTCAGGTTTCTTATTTCCATTTTTGCCTTTAGGCTTTTTTAAAAAATTTCCTCCAAACTGCATTAAATAGTGTGGATTTGTTTAGGCCCTTAAATGCTGAGGAGCCAGCAGAGTCTATCAGTCCACCTCACCTCTGAGAGTGCTGCATTTCAATCCCATCCATGTCTGCTTTATCAATTTTTTGCTTAATAACCATTTAAAGACTTCCATCCCCTGTCTTTTCCCATTCTCTTGTGAATCACTCTAAATTTTTTTAGCATCTGTAAGACACATACCCATAAGAGGAAGCTGAGGAAATAAATCTGACATGGCCGTTTAGACTGTTGCTTAATTTTACAGCAGTAAGTTTACATGGCGTGCTCATGAAAAAGGTGCCCACTTAATCACAGCATTTACCATGACCTGGATGAACATTTGATCATCATAAAGCCAATTCAACATGGCATGTATTACAGAATATCAGCCACTTCATATGGGGAGTTCCACTTTGCTTTTAAGGAGAGGAAGGACAATTCCCTTTCTCAGGAAAAGAGGATTCTATAGCAGCTGTTTTCTAGTCTACTAAGCTAACCATCCTTTCAGGAGTAACCTGCTGCATTTGGATCATGTATGGCCATATTGTTGAACTTGATGTTCAGTAGTAAGCTCTGGACATTGCAGCCACCTAAACATCTTTCTCCATTCTGCAGTATTCGAAACCAAGGAACTTGCTCCTTTTTCAACAAAATGCTTCATGGTTTTTTACCTTTCATTTGATTTATCATTATTGTCATTAGTAGTAGTAGTCATAGTAGTATTTTATAAACAAAGATTTTCCTCTTCATTTTTTGAGCCTAGAACTTTTCAAAGTTTATCATAATAATTATATCTCTCCTCAACTTTTTAACTTTTTATGCCCTGGAAACACCTGATCTAGACTGGACTGTTTTTAGTAACTTCTTTTACACTTCTAGGTGATTAAAAGTGGATAAGAAAATATGATTTTTGCAGTCATTTGTAAGACTGGTTTATTCAAGGAAAAGCGTTAATGTGGTTTTTTTTTAAAGCTATAGATTTTTATATTCTAGAAAAATACAAAGTGAGTTTTGGTTTTATGTCAAATAAAACTGACTATTCAGATTCTAGAGTGGGTAGGATTCTATATAAAACCAGTTATGTGACTACTTAAGTGATGGCCATCCCTCCATTTAATACTGTCAGTACCAACAACAACAACACTAGGATTTAAAAATAGCCTTGGGATATGAAAATATATGAACTACATATTTCTCCTCTAGAATAAAAAGTGCTACAGCTACACATTCATATAAAAGCATATCAAACATTTCAGTACAAGAAGTAGTTTTGGTTTCTAATTCAAGTTTTTAGGCACTTATTGCAAACTGAGAACAAAAACATCATATAAGTTCAGGAATTTGTCAGCTATTTGGACAAAACTATATTGCATATAAAGAAAGTTTTCATAGGGGTAACACTGAATTTTGATTCATGATGGTAATCTCAACACATTTTAAAGTGATACATATTATTTGTAATATAGAATAAAACAAAAACAAATTTCCTTGAAAATACTGCTGAGTATTATAACACATAGTTACACTGGAGGAAAGTGAAAAAGCATTTGTACAAAAGTGAAGCTTTAAACAATATTTTCCCTTCATCAAAGTTCATCGTATTAAAGGGGCTTCTGTGACAATGAAGAGTTAACTTATTGGCAGCATGAATCAGGAAAAGCACAGATAGAGGAATGAAGGATACATTAATTTGAAAGCACTTGTATTTCACAGCCTCACCCAGAATAGCAGAACAATTGTACATGTCCCAGTGAATCAGTAGATTAGGGGAAGTATCTATGTTCAGACTCTAAATTTTTTCTTGTATCGTTAAATTTGCAATATTTCATGAGGTCAAAATGTTTCTTCAGATTCATTAGTTATAACAGGAATGTTAATTCTGTGCATTTTGTTCTACATATTCAATATGACTATTAAGTAATTGTGTATACATGATGTTAAGGAGATGAATGTACTGTGTCACTCTACAGATCTTAATAGTTATTAAATGACAAATTTTAATCTCATTAAAACTGTCAGTGATGAGGTTAAAATATATGCCACTTATTATTAAAAGTTGATTTATACCCTAGGGCACCTGTACTTATCTCTAATGCCACTGTTCTTACTTCACTTTTCTGTAGCCCCCATTAGATTATGAATTAATCTTGTTTCTACATCCTGGCATAATGCTTGACATATGGTCATCAACCTGTGTGTGTATACATACAAACAAACAAATATATATGTACATATATAATGTATAGTGATATAATGCATTAACTATATTATATAATATAAACATATACTTGTTATTTAAATATTTTAACATATATCATTACTATGTTATATACTAAATAATATTATACATGATAATTGTTGAATTCCTGAGAATAGGTGGTAATTATGACATTTTCATGTTTTTTACTAAGATTTATAATTGACAATAAAGTGGATCAAGATACTGTGATCCTTTATAAGACAATGTCATATCATTTCAGAATACCTAATTATTCTAACTTAAATGACAATAAAATAGTAGCTGCTAATATTGTGAATCTTTTCTTTGTCCATAACATTGAGGTAACTATTGTAAATATCATTGCAAATGTCCAATTACAGCATTTAAGTTATTCCTTTATAAATTTTGCTGAAACATTCACACATGCTTCCCCAAAATACCTGCCTATTTTAAATATTGCCTTATGAATTATGGCAACATTTTAATTTTGGTACATAGTATATTGAACTTAGTCAGTATTCTAAACATTACTAGCTTTCCATGCTGTATAAAGTACAGTGCCACTCACCTACTTTCTTACATGAAATCAGTAATTTATTTAGGTAGTAAATCTCTTACTTGACACCACAAGATTTTTTAATATAATAGAGCTGTAAGAATGAGAAAAGTGAAATTACAGACTGAAACTCTGAGCAAAGCATCCCCAGATTGTTTAGATAACACTACTGGTTTTTAAAGCACATTTATGGAGGTTGAATATCACTTCGTAAATTAGGAAAATAAATACATAGTTATTCTATAGTTATTGTATTTTCATAAAAGGAGATTAAGAAATGTATCCAGAATCCTAGAGCTAAAGAGAGAGACACAACTAAAATCCATCTTTTTCCAACTGTACTCACTGTACTCAAGTACAATTTCTATCATGTCATGGAAACTCACTATCAGCCCCAACCATACTCAGACATATAATCTAGATAGAGATATCTTTAATTCAGAATAATATATGCACGTGGGGAAAAATATTAGCAGCATGGAAGGTTATAAAATGAAAACTAGTGGCCTTCCAATCTGCTCTTTTAGTCCAAGTCTTTGGCAGTAATGACTTTTGAATGTTGTATTTATTTTGAGGGGGTGATATCTCAAACTAAGTAGTATTGTTAAATCTCTAATTTCCTGTCTTTAACTCACACTGCTCTATCTACTGCCTTACTTTCTCTTCTCCAAATTTTCTTAGTCTTAATTTGTACATTTTTTGTTATTTTGGTAATTATTTATTAAGTAGATCATGCAGTAAGATTATCTTAGACTTTTCTCATGTTTTAAATTTCACATATTATGGATATCTTAACTTCATTTTAAAAACTGTAATAGCTACATAGCATTTTGTATTAATAACATAAGATAATTTGTTTACTATTTTTCTAATTTTATTTCCAAAAACCGACAAATGGCTACTTAGAGGTGCACAAATAAAAAATATCCAGGATCTACAGTAAGAGTGGAATAAGAGGCTCTAACTCTCTTTACATTCCTATAAAAAATGCATTGGAGGGCTATTGATAGTACAAATGTGCTTAGTCTCTCATACTGGCTTGCATTTGTCCACATCTGCTACTTATTAAACTATTCTGGTGCTTCTTATGGTCAAGAACTATCAGAAGAACACAAATGGATATAATAGGTGTTCTCTCTGTAATTCTTCAGGCTTTCAATCTCCTGCATTTTAAGCTAGGGAGTATTTGGGACCAGATATTATATATCAACATTTGTTATTTTTGTGATCTTTGCATCTATGTTCTTATTGTACCCAGAGTTTGTGATATCTTTCTTAGATAGTTTTAATAGTTTATAACCTGGTTTTCAGAAGATAAGCAAAACCACTTCAAAAAACCAGGGGTGGATAACAAAATTTTAACCCACTCCAAATATTTCTATTTCTACTTCAAATTCACCACTCGCCAAATTTCCTTTCCCTTTTTCATGTTACTATGTATATTTAATTATCAAACATTGTGTCTATATCTGTGTCTCTCCCCTCTCTCTCTCTAAACACACAGATATATATAGATATAGATATATAAACACACACACATACATACATACACACACACAAGTCTACCGCGAAAGTATTATGGCTTCAGTTCTAGACTACCAGTGTAAAGTGAATATTACAATAAAGCAAGTCACATGAAGTTTTCGGTTGCCCAGTGAGTATAAAAGTTATGTTTACATTATATTGTAGTACATAAAATGTGCAATGGCATTATGGCAAAAAAAAAGTATATACTTTAATTTAAAAATACTGTATTGCTCAAAAATGCTAACCATCATCTGAGTCTTCAATGAGTTTTAACATTTTTGCAGTAGTAACATCAAAGATTGCTCATCACTGATCACCATAACAAATAATAGTGAAAAAGCTTGAAATATTGCAAAAAATGACACAGACACATGAACTCAGCAAATGTTACTGGTAAATGGTGCCAATAGACTTGCTCCGCACAGCCTTCAATTTGTAAAAAATGCAATATGCTTATACATATATATACACATATATAGATACACACACACACATACATACACACATATATCTGTGTAATATATAGGTAATTCTGATATGTCTTTAGATCTTTATTATCTTTTTTATCATTTTGAGACAAGTACAATACTTTATCATAGTTTACTAATATATTGTATAATATATAACATATTATAAAATATGGTAATTTGCACAGTGTGATGGTTAATTTTATGCATCAATTTGACTGGGGCACAGAGTGTCCATAAATTGGGTAAAACGTCCTGGGAGTTTCTGTGAGTGTTTTTAAGTGAGATTAACATTTAAATTGGTAGACTGAGTAAAGCAGATTGTCTTCCCTTATGTGGGTAGGTCTCATCCAATCATTTGAAAACCTGAACAGTACAAAAAGGTGACATTCTTCTGAGGAAGAGAGAATTTTTCCAGTCTGTCTGCCTCTGAGCTGAAACACAGGCTCTTTTCCTGCCTTCGAACTTGAACAGAAACATTGGATATTCCTGGGTCTCCAGCCTGCCAGCTTTCAGGATGGTACTACACCACTAGCTCTCCTGGTTCTCAGGCCTTTAGAGTCAGAGTGGTAATAAACCATCCATTGCGAGGATGTAAGTAAGGCTTGCTTACTCACCCTGCAGATCTTGGGGTTAGCCAGACTCCATAATTGTGTGAGCCAATTCCTTATAAATATATTTATTAGAATAATAATTATTAAAAATAAAGAAATGATATAGTTGTTCAATATAAATTGTTATCAATTACTTATTATCAATTAATTGTATTAATAGCAATAATGATTGCTATAAAGGGAATTACTTTACTGAATTGGCTCACATGATTATGGAGGCTGGCTGGTCTCAAGATCTGCAGGGTGAGTTGGCAAGCTAGAGACCCAGGAGAGTCTATATATATGAAAATATTTTCCCTCAGTTATCAAATTTTTATATTCACTTCTTTATGAATGAAAATAAAATTTTCTAAATTTTCAAGTGAAAATATTATCATCTGAACTTAATTAGACTTTAATTAAAACTAAAATTAAAATAGCCCTCCAAAATTTTAATGTTAGATTATGCTTTATCTCATCATTTAATGGGGTGTTAATGTTAGTCCCTATAGAAGGCATTATAGTTTCTTCACATAATTACTTGTATTTATAGTTAAATATATTTCTAAGTATTTTATTTACTATTAATGGAAATTTTTTTCTCATCTCTTTCTTTTATTTTAAATAAACAAAAATGTAAACATATAGCTAAACCCCCAACTGTTTCCTTCTAAGCATCTTTTTCCCTAGAAATAAACACTACCCTAGGTTGAGATGGATCATTTTCATTTAGTATTTAGCACTGCAATTTGTTTTTAAAGTCTGATTTGAATCATACAAAATTGCTATAATTGTTGGTCAAAAAGATCAAACATTAGCAATTTCATATGATTCAATTTTACTAGATATATACCACTATTTTGAGGATTTTAAGTATATATAAAGGCTACGAGAAAATGAGTTGTTCTTTGAAAATTACTCTTTTTTAAAATATATTTATCTATTTATTTTTGCCTGCATTGGGTCTTCATTGCTGCACGCAGGCTTTCTCTAGTTGTGGCTAGTAGGGGCTACTCTTCGTTGTGGTGCATGGGTTTATCATTGCAGTGGCCTCTGTTGTTGTGGAGCACAGGCTCTAAGTGCGTGGGCTTCAATAGTTGTGGCACATGAGCTTAGTTGTTCGGTGGCATGTGGGATCTTCCCGGACCAGGGACCCAACCCATGTCCCCTGCAGTGTCAGGTGGATTCTTAACCACTGTGCCACCAGGGAAGTCCTGAAAATTCTTTTTAAAAGCTACAAAGTTCTATTGAAGTTGGAGAGTGAATAAAGATTGTACTTGATATAAAAAAAGTTAAGAACATGTCCCAATGTTTAAAATACAAAATTGCATCGTCTAAAGTAAGAAATCAATTAAGGAAATAGATTTACATTTCTTTTGACTATAAATCATGTATATTTAGTTACTTTAAGAAATCAAAATATCATTTCTTCCAGTTTAAAAATTATTTGAGATATAATAGGGAAAAATAAGTTGCTTTTTTAAATGTTTTCTGGAGGTAGTTCCATTCTTGAAATTTTTTGTTTAAATTACATATAAAGTTGGATGAAAACAAATGATTCTATTATTCTGTTTACCATTAGTGCATTAATGAGATTGAGGGGCTAAGAGTTTGGATGAATTCTTCACCCAAACAAAAGAACTGGAAAAGTCATTTTTTTTTCTGCTTCACAGATTATTTGGGAAAAATTTCATAAACCATTTCACATAGTTTCCTGAATAATTTTAATAGATTGATGATGAAAAACTGTAGATTAACAAATTTTTTGTTGACTCTGAAATAAATGTATTTTATTGTCAGAAGACGACAACCTAGACCATTTATATAATGTCAAATAATTCTTGCCAAGAAGTATTAAAGCTAGTGATGATTTATTCTGAATTTAACATTTTTCAGATTTATATGTAAATTTATCAACAGCACTGTTTATTTTATTTATTTCTCTAAAGCTTTCTTCACAGAGATTTTTATAGCATTTAATAAAAATACGTATAATACTAGGTGAAAGGCAAAATAATCACTTTAATATATACTATATAGGTTAATAAAATACTGAATAAAAACAAGAGATAACTTCAATGAACTTGGTAGCATATTTTATGTTCTATTTCTCCACTCATACTTTTTCTGGATAAGAAAACTATTTTTGCCATCTTTACCTCGATTCTAACAGACATCAGTTCCCACAAGTCCATAAACATATCTTTTTAAATTAAAAAAAATTTGGGCTTCCCTGGTGGTGCAGTGGTTGACAGTTCGCCTGCCAAAGCAGGGGACACGTGTTCGTGCCCCGGTCCGGGAAGATCCCACATGCCGTGGAGCGGCTGGGCCCATGAGCCATGGCCGCTGAGCCTGTGCGTCCGGAGCCTGTGCTCCGCAATGGGAAAGGCCACAACAGTGAGAGGCCTGCGTACCGCCAAAAAAAACCCAAAACAAACAAAAAAATGTTTTTAAATTTGAATAGAGAATAATATAAAGTTACAAGAACTGAAACAGGTCAGAGTGCTCTGAGGTATTCTAGAAATAGGAGGGTTTTTTTTTTAAATTAAGAATTTAAATATTTGTGAATACAAATTCTCTAAATTCTTCTTGATATCCATTTTAATTTTTCACTTCAGAAACACTGGGCTTGTACAAGTCCTAATTTTCATTCTAGTAACTTATTTAGCATTAAATAAATAGACACTCAAGTCTGCCATTCCTATCAAGTCTGCCATTCCTAAGTGCATAACTTTTTATGCACTATCTTAGAGAGTTATTCCTGAAATGTCCATTTCTTATACCTATGATATTGTGTGTTTGACTTCTCCTCTACATGGAGATGATAATCTTCCTGTTATTCCATATTTGACAAATTGGAGGCATCTTGATGATTCCTGAGAACCCATATACCCCTGAATAAAGTTGTTATTTTTGACACTTCTGCTGACTTGATCTGCTTGTCATTTAACATATATAATGCTGAGATGGCTTCTGTTTTATGTAGAAGATTGTAAGTGCCAGCCAAGTTAGGACCCATTAGAAAGTCTTATTGTTTTTCCTCCAAAGAAGAAATATTCTTAAATTCAACTGTGAACATGTACTGTATTAAAAACATTCCTGTGCCAAGTTTGATGATACCTGGGTAGACCAAATTATAAAAACCTGAATAAGCACTAAGTCTCTCAGAGAAAAGTCTAGATAATTAACTATTCTTCTCACTTGTGATTGTATAAATGACCATATTACAGAGAAAAATCACATCTATGGGTACATAAGTATATGTATGTGTGTGTATATACATATTTCATATTTAATAAAATACTGGATTTTACTTTTGTTTAGTGGTGAAAGAACAGAAGGAATTGCCAAACCAACAACTATTTCTTCCCCAAAAGTGATGTTGGTTTCTTTAATCCTTCTCTAAGAAAAAAAATGGAATACTACTAGGAGTTTGAAGTCATGTTGTTTCCTTTATTCTAAACGATATTTTAATTAAACTATAGAGATTAATATCCTATCATGGAAGAAGCTGAACTAAATCCTCTTAACTTTCTAGATTCTATGCCATTTCATCCCCTAATTTTATATGTCATGGTTTATATAATTTTCATTTTGATTCAGTGATAATTTCTTGAATTATCTCACTTCTAGAATCAAGGTGAATTTTTTTTTTTTTTTTTGCGGCACGCGGGCCTCTCTCTGTTGTGGCCTCTCCCGTTGCGGAGCACAGGCTAGGGACGCGTAGGCTCAGCGGCCTTGGCTCATTGGCCCAGCCACTCCACGGCATGTGGGATCTTCCCGGACCGGGGCAAGAACCCGTGTCCCCTGCATCGGCAGGCGGACTCTCAACCACTGTGCCACCAGGGAAGCCCAAAAAATATATAGCTTTATTATTTATAACAAAGCTCAAATTGCTCAGGAAGGCCCATGCCCACACTTGACAGAACACAATTTTTTTTAATCTTGTCAATTAAAAGTAGATAAGCATTTCAAAATTTAAATCAATTTCTTTAAGCCTAATACATTCCATTTTGTATATATTCAGTGAATTAAAAATTCAAAGTCATCAAACCTCCCTCTACCCCATTCAAAAGATATTTCTCTGCTTTTTCCAGTCCAAGATAATGACTGAATGTAGTAGGAAGTTTACAGAATCTCATGGTGGCAGTTGAATTGGTCTCTATTTTTCTGTCACCCTACAGAAGTTCAGTGATATCTCTGGCTGAGTCTTGTTCAGGACACCTGCTGTGGACCCTTACAACAAATTCTCCTTTTCCTGCTCTCACATCTATTGTTCTCCCCTCTTTCTCACAGGACTCAGCACCTGAAGACAGCTATATTCACTGAAAGTTACTAGATGATTTGTGTCTTCATGGTTTCATTCTAAACCAATTAGGCACTTACAGGAAATAAAGGAATTAATAGTAATAACATCAACATTCATCATTATGTGCTTTGTGGACACTGATTCAGCCTCAGTTGTTCCTATGCTTGGAACTGACAAAAACTTACATGGCTTGGTCTCACCATAAGTTTATTTAATTTTAAATATACAGCAAGTACTAGAGAAGTGGACTATTAGAAAAAGTTGTATGATTCTATTTGGAAAATTAAAACATAGACATACCTACAAACAGAAACACATATTTTTATATAGGCTTCTACATGTTTGTATAAGCAAAGAGGAAACTGTCTAGGGACACAAACTCTTGGAACAACGGGGCACCTGACAATGCAATTATACCTTAAATATTTTTATACTTAAGTAGGTAGCGTCTTATACCAAAATTATACTGCTTTCATAATAATAAGAAAAATTCAAATGTGAAATATTTTAATATACCTATGTATAATTTGTTTATTGACCAAGTTGGGCTGGTAGCATTCAATCAGAGAGAAACTTTACATATCCTCACCAATGTCTTTAATTCCCAGACCCTGAGTCCCACAGCTATTTCATAGCTTTTATAGAAATATTTAGGAACAAAATTCCAGTTCTTTTTAATGACAAAACATCATTGTCTCATCCAAATAAGGTTAAGTCCTCTCTCGCATTTAGTATCTATTTTGGATATAGAAATCTTCTATTTGGGAGGGAGGTGAGGAGTCGGACTACTGGTTAAAAACACGTGTATGGGGGCTTCCCTGGTGGCGCAGTGGTTGAGAGTCCGCCTGCTGATGCAGGGGACACGGGTTCGTGCCCCGGTAAGGGAAGATCCCACATGCCGTGGAGCGTCTAGGCCCGTGAGCCATGGCCGCTGGGCCTGTGCGTCCAGAGCCTGTGCTCCGCAGCGGGAGAGGCCACAGCGGTGAGAGGCCCGCGTACCACAGAAAAAGAAAAAAAAAAAGTGTATGATTTTCCAGGCCAGATCACAGGCACTAACAAAGCTTCATCTGGCAGGACTCTTGGGGAAGGGCTGCTGTCCCCACACCAGACTTAGTGCACAGTCAGTGCACTGCAGTCTCTGAAAGGAGTTGCAGTCAATGATGCAGGCCCCTCTGGCCAGTCACTGTCTTTGCATGTTGACATTCCTAGTCCAGGCACCGGCATTCCTAGGTCTCTTATCTGAGGCCTTGAACATGGTGTCTTCAGGCCCTTTAAGGGGGGAGGAGGGAGAAACCTTGGGGACACATTTCCCCACTCTCACTGAGAACCCGGTATTTTTTCACTCCTGGCCCTTCTCTTCGCCTCCCCAAGCCCAGAGTCCATAAAACTGCTGGAGCCTTTTGCTCAGGACTCCCTCAAAATAGAGGATGACCACCTCTATGTCTGTGTTGATCCAACTGACCCTCCACCTTGGGGCCTTTCCATGGGCAAAAATAGAACAGGAGGATTTGGAGCTTTGAGTTTTAGACTCTTGCTTAACACCCTCTCAGTAAGTGATTAAAGACCTAATCCTTTTGTTTTTGGTTTGTTGCTTTAATCAGCTACTGACACCTGGCAACTCAGCTCTCTCTCTCTCTCCAAGCTCAGCTGAGTTCCTCACAGGAGGAAACATAGGTTTCTTTTCTTTCACCCACAGCAAGGTATGAATTTTAAGTTGTACAAATTCAGGATCAATGAAGAGAGGAATTAGAGAAAAGTAGCTATGTTGTTATGGCTGAATGGATGAACATTAGTTCATTCTGGGCATAGCAGAAATACAAAAGCTATTCTTAAAAGTTTCCTCTCCTGAAGTCTCAAGAACAATTCCCCCAAACACAAGCGTGTATGCACGCACAACACCTCCACTGCCACTACAGTGAGCCTCTTGGATCAAGTCCCTTTGATCATAACTGAACTCTGGCTCCATTCCACAGGTCCATTTGGCCCATCAGAAAATCCATCTTACCTCATGATTACAGTACCTTCTAAACTACTTCCTTTCACTAGAGGTCTTCCAATATGCCTCTTACCTTTAGGATGTTTGTTTGATTAAATCACTAGGGACTCAGGAATCAGTCCCTGTTTTTTCATCCTCCCCCAAGTTCCAGTGACCACATACTAGGATTTCTAAATAAAAATCTTAAAAACCATTTCATGTAACTTGAGGGATAAGAGAGAAAAGGAACAATATCCAAAGTCAGTGTTATGCAAAGAATTCCTCATTACCAACTCCCTGATCATTTCCTTAGCCTTCCTTTATATATCCTCAAGGTTTGCAATGCCCTACAAATCATCAGACTGTTTTGACATGATTTCTTGTCTAGTTTTACATAAATCTCCTAGCAGTTCAGACCCTCTCCTTTTCATTTTTTGAGTTTTGATGCCTCAGAAGAAACATTGAATATATTGTAACTTCACATTTATACAAAAAACTGACATCAGACATGCTCATCAACTTAGGGAAATAAGGTTCTACATGAGCTGAAGAGTGATTTTCTTCTCCTCAATGTAAGAAGGAAATTAATTTTAAAAACCTTAAAATTCTACCATTGTGATGACTGAACTCATGAAAAAATTATTGTGTCATGATTCACTGAAGATCTTAGCAATACATTAAATAATTCAGGACCATTTTACATGCTAACAGAGAATTTATTCTAGGAGATCTATTTCCCAGATTCATATAACAATGAATATTTTAACATTTTCATATCTATTTAAGAATACATTTTCATATCTATTTAAGAATGCATTTTTAAAGAAAAAATATCAAAAGATTTTTTCTAGATGGTTTAACTTTAAAAATTATTTTTTTTCTAATTGAACAAGAAACACATAAATATGACTTGGTTTTATAGACCTGCTCATGTGTTTATCAAATGCCTGATCTAGTTATAATCCTACCATTTAATATAATAGCAGAGCCTGATCTATACCTTAAATTTTTGGTATCGATAGTGGCACTGTTCTTTACAAGTTGGCATAAATTAATTACCATTTTAAATTATTTCAACTTTTCTACATGTATATTGTTTATATGCAACTAAATTTTGAAGAATATAAAAAAATGTGTGTAGGTGCCAAAATTTCTGGTATTATTTTTATATCGTTAAACTTATAAGAAAATACACAAATCATTAAAGAAAAGATGCTTTGATGTTTTCAATAGTAAATTAAATATGTAATTTCTTACTTGACTATCTGCATGGAATCTTTGGCAGTATATTTCAAATGCCCATAGTACAATGGAGTTGAATTTTAGCAAATTTTGACAGAGAATTTTAATTCAATATTCATGTATCACCAGTGAAATATTTGAGTTCATTATCCATATAAAACAGCATGACCTAATTACAATAACTAGCTATACTAACTGTGGCTTAAAATAGTAATCTTATTTAACTAATATATATGAAAATTTAGATAATATTTGAATTGAAACACTTTTTGGTGGATTTGTGTAAGTCAATAGGTGTGTATAAGGTGTTTGTGCAAGAGTTCCTGTTTTAATTTGTTGAAAGAAAATTGTTTTATAATGTAAAAAGAAAACCATTCATCAACTGTGACCATTTTGCATATTCAGTAGAAACAGAAAAAAAGTTAACTGATTCTGTGAAATTCATAAAAATGGTTCTTTGCCCACGGATTTGAGATTGACTAATATGAATCTTTGTTAGGTGGGACTGATATAGTATTTTGTCTAGGGATAATTTTCTTCTTGACTGAAGCAAAATTTTCTGAGTACTTTACCCAATATTCCACAAATTATGAGGTTTTTTCATTCTAGCTGGTGGAGACATGGATTATTCCCAATCCTGTATCTCTCCAAATAGTAAGCTTAGGAAATTTTGCGCTTACAGAATCTGTTTCCTGTCTCTCAAGTTTTACTATCCTCTGCATGATGTTCAATGTATTGTTTCATACCTTTCATCCAGTTTTAGGTTGCTATGCTGGAGAGCAAATGAGCCCTAGATTAAGACTGCTCTGGTTCCACCTAATAAACTGTGAAGGGATCAAACTGTCTCCAAGAAGTTTAAATACACTCCAGAGCAAAGCTCAATAATATTTGTAGGAATAACAAATTATCCATCATCAAATTTCTCCCAGCCGTGACAGAGTAACAGGGCATTAGAGCTCTCGAAGTGTGCATACCTCTTCTCTGATACTCTGCTCTGCAAACACTAGGCTTTTCGAACTCCCAAGGATTCTAACTCCATATGCTCAATTCAAGGCTATCTGTGTGCTCTGATCTGGTCTCCTTTCCTTTGCTACAGCTAGGAAATTCTTTTCAGGCTTTAATTTGTGGCAATATCAGAACTTAGTCATTTGTTTCTGAAGACAGTTGTTTTCTATATTTTGGGTTTTTAGTTGTTTATTTTAGGAGGATAAGTTGGATGAATCTTACTCCATCATGACTTGAGGTAGAAATTGTCTCCAGAGATTTTTAATCTTGAAATGTAACAAAACATCAGGTTAACCCACTATATTAATGATTTTATACTTATTTGACTGGGGAACAGAAAGCACATGCTTTAGCTGCCTCAGGAAGACATATATGAAATAGTGGGATATCAACCTGAAAAAAGTCAAGGGTGTTTTTGACTCAGTAAAGTTTGTAGGAATTCTGTGATTTTCAGCATATTGGGATAGCCCCACCAAGGTAAAAGACAAGCTGTTGAGCCTCATATCACTTATTCTGAGAAAAAATGATAATCATTTTAGGCATTTTTAGATTTTGGAAGTTAAATATATCATAGTTGTGTGGGCTATATCAAGCCATCTGTAGATTCACCTGTTAGACTTCCAGGTCCTACAGGACCAGAGCAAGAGAAATTCTCCAGCAAATCCAGTCTGCAGTACAAGCTGCTCTAGGACTTGAGCCTTATGATCTAGCAGAACCAGTGATACTTGAAGTATCAGTGTGATAAGAAGCCTCTGAAAAGAGCAATAGGAAAATCATGGCACAGAACTCTAGTGTCTCTCCCTTCTTCTGCAGGTAGCTATTCTCCTTTTGACAAATAACTATGGCTTGCTAATGGACTTTGGTGGAACTAATGGACTTTGGTGGAGAGTGAATTACCATGAACATCAAGTAATCATGAGGTCTAAGCTTCGCATTGTGAACTTGGTACTGTCTGATCTAACTCCTTACAAGGGCCATGGGAGGGAGAATGTGCAGCAGCAAGGTATCATCAAATGAAAATGATTTATAAGGGAATGAGCTCAGGCAGACCCGGAAATGAAAGTAGGTTAAATGAGTACGTAGCTCAGATTTGTTTGACACTTTTGCTATTGTTTTGCCTCTTCTCCTTCAATCCATGCTATGGTATCCTGTGAAGTTCATTATGACCAAATGACTGAGGAAGAAATTTAAGTGTGGATTCAGATTACTCTACATTATATGATGGTATAATCTGAATTAGTTGGACAGTTCAAGCATTACAGCCCACTCAGGGATAAATCTCAAGAAGTTGACAATAGTTTGGCTGGATGGCCAAGGACTCAGAAGAAACAGGATTGGAAAGTTGGTGACAAAAATGTCTATGGAAGATATACATGATGGACATTTCAGAATGGGCAAGGGCATCTACCTCAGAGGAGCTCTTAATCATCAGATGGCGTTCTGATTAAATCTCTGATCTTATTGCTTATAAGTAAAATAATATCCCTTTTGACTGCTTACGTATAGCTACTCTGCCTCTGTCATTCTGGGATTGCATCATACCAGATATTAGAGAGCTCACTTTCCATAGCAGCATTCCTAATCTCAACCCTGGTCACTATTAAGGACAGCCATTATTGGGCTTCTCAATATGTTGATACTCTCTTATCATTGGCACATTTCTTTCTTTTTCTTTTTCTTTTCTTCATTAAACAAGTTGTCCCCTAGGCTCTCTGGTGGAATTGTGGGATGGATTCTCAGGTCATACATAATCAGTCTATTCAAATAGACCCACTTCCCTAAATCCCTAGAAACTTTTCACAAATTTTGCCAAGAGAATCCTAGTTTCGATATGATTTTTGCTGTAGGCATGTGGTTCTCAAAATATGGTGCCAGAACCAAATCAAAACGTTTAGGTGGAGGCCCCAGTAATCTGTGTTTTACTAAGACCCCCAAGTGATTCCTACGCTAAAGTTTAAGAATCACTCCTGTAAACCATCATCAAATTCAGGTTTTATGGTGCTATCTCAGAATGAGGCCAGTTCCAAGCACCAAGTATACTTTACAAAACATCAAATATCAAGTCATAGATTAGTGTATTGCTTTCTCTTAAACATTGCATGTGTTTGTTAAATAATGTGTTCAATAAATCAAGTGAACATGTATGTGGGAACATACAAAGAGAAAATAATTGTATATCCCTGCCACAAAACAAGACTCATTCTTAATTCTCAGTTTGTTTATTTATTTCTATTCTTTATTTTGTATATAATTGCATTTGCATTACTGTAAACATATTTTAGCATATTATGTTTTTGTCAGATGTTGGTATATGACTGTTATGCCAGCCTCATAAAATAGATTGAATAAAGATCTTTCCTTTTCTATTTTCTGAAAAAATAGCATGTAATATTGGCATTGTTTTATTCTTAAATATTTGATAGAATTTAGTGAAATTGTGAATTATGTAGGCCTGGGTGTTCTTTTATGGAAAGGTTTTGAATAACAATTTTAATTTCTTTAATAGAGATTTATTCAAATGTTCCCTTTCTTTTTCCTTAGTGAGTTGTATTTTTAAGAAGTTTTCAATTCATCTAAGCAGTTGAATTTGTTGCAACTGTTTTTCCATAATCTTTTTATCATTTTAATGTCAGTAGGATTTGTGATGAAAATCCCTGTTTTTATTCCTGATATTGGTGAATTGGTTCTTTCTTGATTTTAATGACCAGTCCAGTTAGAGGTCTGTCAATTTTGTTGATCATTTCAATGAATCGGTTATTTTTGTTTGTTGGTTTATTGTCTAAATTGGATTTTTGCTATCATCTCTATTACTTATTTATTTCTATTTACTTTGAGCTTACTTTGCTCTTTTATTTCTAGTTTCTCATATTTGGACGTTAATGTGGTAGGCAGAATAATGCCTCCTCCCAAATATCCACATTCCAATCCTCCAAATCTATAAGTATGTTACCTAACATGACAGAAGGGACTGTGAAGATGCAATTAAATTAAGGATCTTGAAATACGGAGACCGTCCTGGATTATATTGGTGGGCAGAATGTAATATTTAGGGTCCTTATAATGAAAGGTAAGAGAGTCAATTTTAGAGGAGACCACAGAAGCAGAGGTTAGAGTAACACCATTGCTGGAAAGGCTCATGAGCCAAGGAATATAAGCAGCCTCTAAAAGCTAGTAAAGGCAAGGAATGCATTCTCCTGTAGAGCCTCCAAGAGGTATGCAGCCCTGCCTCATAAGACTCATTTTCATATTTCTGACCTCTAAAGTGTAAGATAATATATTTGTGCAGCGTAAGATCCATTAGCTTAGCCTCATAAGATCCATTTTCAGATTCTGATCTCCAAAGTGTAGGATAATATAGTTGTGTTGCATTAAGCCACTAAATTCGTGGTAATATATTGTAGCAACAGTAAAAATATAATACACTTAGAAATTTATTTTTGTTTTATTTTGTAATATAAGAACTTAAAATTACATTTCCCTCTAAGCACCACTTTAGCTACATTCTGTAAATTTTGATATTTATATTTTCAATGCCATTCAATTAAAAATATTTTCTAATTTCCCTTGTGATTTCATTTATGGTCCATGAAAATGTGATGTTTCATTTCCAGATGTAGGCTTTTCCCAGGTACATTAATGTTACTGACATTCAGTTATTTGTTGTCCAATACATTAGCAGCTGCCAGCCACAAGTAACTGATAAAAACTTGAAATGAACTGAAACTTGAATTAAAATATATGAAACTATAAATCATAACATTTCAAAGACTTACTATGCAAAAACTATATATAACCAAAATGTAAATATCTCATTAAACTGTTATATTAATTAAATGTAAAACATAATATATTCTATATACTGGGTTAAATAAAATACATTATTAAATTAAAATAAATTTTGTCTGTCTCTTTTTCCTTTCATGCAGTTAAGAATTTTAAATTGTATTATGGCTCACATTTGCAGCTTACATGATCTTTCAACTGGACAGCATTGTTCTAGTCTAACCCCACTGTAATCAACTTCCTCATCTCCAAATATATTTTTCCTCACATTTATTTATTCTATCTTCTTGTTATATGTTTGACTTTTTCATTATTGATAACTGCATCATGTTAGAAAGTAAACTTCAAACATCTTCAGCTTTAACAACCACAGCTCTTACAGCTCATCTACTGCAGCATTAAAAACTTTCAATTTCATCATTTCCCCACACATGAATCCTACCATTCTCATTTCTGAATCTATTCGTATTACAATGCATGGCAATCATTATTATTAGTCCCTTGCAGGCAGGATCCCTAAATTGCACTGTCTCCTAGTGTGACACAAACTCAAGTTAAACCCAATTACCAGCTCATATTTTGACTGCAGCTAAGTAGAATGAGTGCTGGTGAGGAAGCAACACAAACGTGTCTTGCTTAGTATTATGTTAAATTCATTGCATCAGGAAAAGAAAAAGAAACATGCCACAATTGTCTATGATGTCTGATTTTCCATTCTCTCAAATGAAAATTTCACCTTCTTTCTCTCCTCAACCCTCCTACTTTGTCTATCCATTGTTTGGACTCTTCTTGACTCTGCATTTCTATATACATTTTAGAAAAAGGGTATTAATTTTCCAAAAAAATGTTTTCTCATTTGCCAAAATCATACCATCTTGCTACTAAAAATTCAAACAAATTGCTGTTGTTTTCAGTGATTTTATAAAATTAATAGAGCCATTTCCAGGAAATTAACATCTCTAAAATATTGATTCTTCCAATCAAAGGATACATTATATCCCTTTATTTCTTCTTTAATTTCTCTCAATGTTTCATTGTTATCAGTGTAAAGAACTTGCTGATGTCTTGTTAGATTTATTCTGTAATAGTTGATGATTTTGATGCTATTATAAATGCTATCTTTCCTTATACTTTTTCTTCTTACATATAGATAATACACTTGATTTTCTACATTGACCTTATATATCAATTGAATAATTTCCTTATTAATACCATTAGAATATCTTTAGAATATTTTTGATTTTTTATGTACATGATCATGTTGTATGCAGATGAGTTGAGTTTCTATTCTTCTTTCCAATTCTTGCACCATTAATTTATTTTACATGTCTTATTGAATTGTATAAGACTTCACTAACATGTCAAACTCATTTCAGTATAATAGCTCTTGTCCAAGTTGTTTGCTTTGTCTAGAAATTATCGTAAATTTAGGAAAAAAGGGTATGGAAACTTGAACAATTCATTTATAAATTCAACAATAATTTATTGATTTTCTACTTGGTTCCAGGTATGCTTTGAGGTATTGTGGATTCAATGGTATAAAAAATAGACATCATTATTGCTTACTAATATTCAGTGGAGCCAATATGTGAATAAAATGTGTAATTACTTACCTTAAATCAAGTGATCCTAGAAAAAACTTGGAAGAAAAATTTTTAAGCTAAGATCTGTATTATCAGGTTGAGCCAAATGTACAAAAAAGGGTATGTATAACTTGGTATTGTTTTATTGTTTTGCCCAAAACCATGCAGTTGTACTTCCTTCAAACAGAACAAAATTCTGTTTAGTCCAACATAGTCTTTTTTAAATAATAGAACTCTAAATTACCATCCTTTGAATCTTTTTAGTACTTTTAAATGAACTAATACATATTAAATGGGCACATTGTATTTGTAATCAGAAAATATTTTGATTTGATTTGATTGCTAGTAAGACATTAAAAGCCTACAGTAGAGAACACATCAGTATTCAAGCAATCTCGCAATATTTTAGGTTTTAGGGGGAATATTTTAAAATTCTGGTGTATGACATAATTTTCAAGTAGTTTTGGAATGTTTGTCCTGTTCCTTACATGAAGTAAGTGCTTCTATTTTATATAGAAGTATACATATTACAATATATAATATATATTCAGAAAAGGAAAATAGCACCAATTTAATAATGCATGAATACAATTAACATTAATATATTCATTTCAAAAGACCTTAAGACATACAATCAGTTTCTGTTCTATGAACACTACATTTGCATGAACGAATATATTGGGTTGGCCAGAAACTTTGTTTGGACTTTTCTGTAAGGTGTTACAGAAAGACCCGAACGAACTTTTTTGGTCAACCCAATAAATAAACAGAGAAGATGCTTTTAGTGATATGGACAATGGGCACACTATTCAATCACTCCAATTCTTAGAACTGAGGTCATTTCTCAAACTGAAAATAATCTCCAGTTCTCCAGCTAAGGGCTCAAACTAGTTTGGAATTCAAAACAATATGAAGTCCTAATTAAATAAGTATGGAAATAAAAATTCATCATAGCCTTGTTTTGTTCCCACTCTTGCCTTCTTAGTTCTGTTTATACCATTTCTGCTCTGTCATTGTGATAAAGTCCCATTTTGTAGAAACTAGATCTATGTCTTGTTCCTCTCTACGTATATCTGACCTTTGATAACATTTCTAGGGTCCGACTTTCTCCTACTCTTAGAATTGAGGAAATAACATGCTTCCATGAGAAGGGTATTTGTTTCTAGCAAGTAAATGAATTTTTGACTGCATTCAAAGCTTACTGTGCATTTTTTGCCTTTTGATAAAAATAAAACAAACAAAAATCCCAAAATAAAATAACCACACACAAATAAACACTAGCTTAAACTTTTCAAACTAATTTATTCTAAGGACTGAGTTAAACCGAAACAAAAACTTGTCAGAGGAAATCTCATCTCTAGAAATAGCCTCTCTGTCTACAGCATGATCTCATAGGTTATTTTCCCTATGTCTTACAACATTTCTCCCTTTTGCTCTTCCTGCTGGCAGGCATCCACTACTTTCTCATAGTTTCTGCACCCTTATATTTCCATCCTGCATATTGTTTCAGCTTGCTGTCTCACAGGTTTTACTTTACATGTCATCTTTTTAGCATCTGACTTACTGTCTCAGTCTCTCTGTATCTTAATCCAAAATCAAGAAAGTAATATTCTATTTGTTTGAACCCTTTTGTGAATCTGCCAAGTGTAAATTCTCTGCACAATAAAAAGAACTGACATCTGCTGTGTCAGATACCCACCTGAGATAAAACTGGGTACAGTCTGAGAATGGGTAGGGCAATGTATAAAACATTACTCCACATTAATAGGGATTTTGATTTGGAAAACTTCCATGGATGGGGAACTGTGTTCCACAGGCAATCTGAGAACACTGTTTTCCTGCTAAATATCTACCTAAAATTCTTTTTCTGGTATTCCTCCTTGCTTGTTCTATTTCACTATTTCCAATAATTCTTTAATCCATCCTATTATATTTTCCAGTGCTTTCCTCATATACTTTTGAACATTTACAGTGGCATCCTAAGTGTTAATTCTAACGATATCTTTACTCCTTCTTAACAATTTGCATTATTTTCCACTATTGAAACATTGTTAAACTTGATGATTTACAAAATTACTGTCAGTATTTTCTCTTGGTGCTTAATCTCCTTCCATATCTATTGCTTCACAGGAGGCCCTTCTTCTGCCATTCAGTTGATGTTATTTATTAAGGGTCTATATTTGGTCCTTGTTTTGCATTACATATCCCCATGGTGATCTCATCAATAGTCACAGATCCAACTAACATATGTAATACTATGATTCTGAAATGTATATTTCAAATATAAGCTCCTATCGTAAGTTACAGAACATTATTTCCAATGTAACTATAATAGACTATGCCAAAATTGAATAAAATATTAATAGAAGAAAAATAAAGTCCCAATAACTCAAATCACTGTAAATTGGGTACAATGATAAATAAACATGGCTTCTGGCTTGAAAGACTTCACACAGAAAGATTGTTGGGCCCTAAAGACATTATTACAAAATATTGTTTATGTACAAACCAGAAATATGTTTAGCATAATGGAGCTTTCTAGATTAAACATCCATGGAGTTTGCCTTTTATTGCTCTCTGCTCTATCAAAGCTGTCAACTTGGTCGTCTGCTAAGAGGTCATGATTTATAGATGTTTTCCCCAAACCATAGATTTTGAGTTGGAGGATGAAGGGATGGAGTAGATAAGCCACATGGAAGGCAAAGAATTATGAGCCATTTGTGCTGACTGTGCAAAAGAAACACTGCTAAGTAAATATGAACACTCCAAGATAATACAAAAGCAACACAATGGTATTCCACAGTTTTTCCCCACTGGAGTAATCAAGCACCATGTCAAGGAGAAAAGTTGCAGAGTTCCTATTGTATTTCATGGGCTGAAAAGGAAACTAGCCAGAATCCTGGTGGCATCTAGGGCCTGGAATCAGGGAAAATTTTTGTTGGTTTTAATAGAATTGGACATCTAAATTACTTTAGAGACTGTACCTCTGGTGTTGGAGCCTCAAAGTACAACATCTATGAGAGTTACCTAAAAGATTACATGGACCTTAAGAGCTATGAACTGAAAAACACAGGTTAGAGCACACTATGTTGAGCATAATACTGACAGAGGAGCATTCTGATGGTGTTTCTCTCTTTTAAACCACATTGATCTGTGCTGGAAGTTGGATCTGCAGGATTTAGCTCTAGTATGGCTCTAATTTGCTGGCTCAATTTAAAAGACCACATAAAACAGAGATATTGTGTGTCAGTAAGGAGCAAAGAGCAGGAGCAACCGTGATAGTATGATGGAAAACAGGACATTTCTCTTTTTCCTCTGAAAGTTTGACACACTGTTTGGATTATATATGTCCCTAAAAGGAAGAAATGCAGCTTTATAAATAGTTTTTTTTTCTTTAAGTAAATTTTATGCTTTCAAATGGAGCCACTTGTACTAGATACATATGTAAAATAAAAGAATTAGTACACACCTTTAGTGACAAACTCTGTAAGGGAAAGCCTCACAGCAATTATGCCTGGTCAAAGTTCTGAATAAATTATAGAATATTTACCTAGTGAACAAGGCAGTAAAGAGTTAAGAGTGGTACTAGAGAGAAGGAAAACTTGAACCAATGCATTAAAGCATGAAACAGAAAAATATATACAGGGAATTAGGAGTTTAGTAGTGATACAGTATGTGCTTCAAAATAACATAGATATATTTGTTCTGGTATCCATAGCACCAACCCAGTTTTAAACAAAGAGTATACCTGTAGTAATTGCAGAATGAATGAATGAAAGAATGAGTGCATAAATTAATGTAAAGTAGAAGGAGACTGAATCAAGTAAAAAAGTAAGAAAAGATTAACTTATAAAGTTTCTTGTAGGCCATACTGAGACACTTTGGTTTTACTCTACAGTAAAATATTGTTGAGTTGTGATCATGCGAGTGTTTACCTTTTTCTCTAGTTGCCTGTGAAGGCAGTATGGAGCTCACCAGAGAGGAGGAACACTTCAACAATAAATCCTCTATATGCAAATTTTCTTCACAAATCGAGACTTCGATACGTTCCTTAAAAAGAAATTAGATTAGAGAAGTTTATTTAAAATTGTAGAAATATTACAAAAATGAAAATCACATATCTTAAGTATCATCTTGTTGCATATTTAAATTCTTCAAATTAATGTGAAATTCAAAATAATGCAATCACAACTTAATGTGTTTTAAATAACCTCATTTACCTCAACATTAATTTCCTCCTCTTAACATATCAATTACATTTCCATTGCAAAGAGCTTTACTTTCATGATTTGTAATCAATTTTATATTTATACTGTGATGACAAAAATTAGTGTTTTGATGACTAAATCACCTAATGCAATAATTTCACTACATAAATTTACATAATTGCTCTGACCAAAACAAATTTGTATACACAGCTTGCGGGGGGAAAGTGTCTTTGATGATATACCCATTTTATTGTAATGCTGTACATCTGAATGACTTCCAATTTACTGAGACTAGTTGGCAAATAAAATGCTTTATACATACACACAAACACACACACACATAATGGCCCTATGTATAATTAATCAATTTATACAAATTCAAATTCAATAAAATATATTTTATGTGTATATTACCAATGAAAGGTCTAATCTTCAGATTTTTGGCATTGAGAGAAGGGTTTCATGTTCAACTTCTAAGTACACTCACAAACATGGAATTAGGAGTTAATGGTGTTACAATATGTGCTTCAAAATAACAATTGATGTATTTGTTTTGGTATCCATTATATCAAAGCAGTTTTAAGCAAAAAGCAGTAATCATATTGCAATATACAAATGTACCAAACAAATATGTTGTCATTTATCATAATGCCCTCAAGGTCCATCCATGTTGTAACAAATGGCAGGATTTCCTTCTTTCCTTCTTTCTCATGGCTGAATAATATTCCACTATATATATATATATATATATATATATATATATATATCCACTCAACAGTTGATGGACACTTAGAGATAAGTCAGACAGAGAAAGACAAATACTGTATGAGATCACTTATGTGTGAAATTTTAAAAAACTGAACTCATAAAAACAGCAAGTAGAATGGTGGTTATCAGGGGCTAGGGGTGGTGGAAATTAGGAGATATTATTTAAGAGGACAAACAGCTAGTAGACAAATAACTTCCAGAGATCTAATGAACAGCATTGTGCATATGGTCAACAACTGTATTATAACCTTCAAAGTTGCTAAGTAACTAGATCTTTTTTATAAATTATTTTTTAATTGGAGTATAGTTGATGTACACTATCATATAGGTTAGAGGTGTACAATATAATGATTCAAAATTTTTAAAGGTTATACTCCATTTATAGTTATTATAAAATATTCACTATATTCCTTCTGTTATAAAATATATCCTTATACTTTATTTTATACATAATAGTCTGAACCTCTTAATTGGCTACCGCTATATTTCCCCTTCCCTTTCTCTCTTCCCACTGGAAACTACTAGTTTCTCCTCTAGTGAGTCTGTTTCTTTTTTGTTATATTCACTAGTTTGTTGTATTTTTTGGATTCCACATATAAGTGATATCATACAGTATTTGTCCTTCTCTGTCACTCACTTCACTTAGGATAATGCCCTCCAAGTCCACCCGTGTTGTTGCAAATGGCAAGATTTCATTCTTTTTTATGGTTGAGCAGTATTCCATTTTGTGTGTGTGTGTGCGTGTGCGTGTATGTGTGTGCATGTGTGTGCGTGCTTCCGTGTGTTATATCTTCTTTATCCATTCATGGACTCTTAGGTTGATTCCATATCTTGGCAATTGTAAATAATACTGCTATGGAAATTGGGGTGCATATATCTTTTCTAATTAGTGTTTTTGTTTTTTTCATATATATACCCAGGAGTGGTATTTCTTTGTCATATGGTAGTTCTATTTTCAGCTTTTTGCGAAACATCCATACTGTTTTCCACAGTAGCTGCACCAATTTACATTCCCACCAACAGTGTACGAGAGTTCCCTTTTCTCCACATCCTCGTCAACATTTGTTACTTGTGTTCTTTTTGATGATAGCCCTCTGACAGGTGTGAGATGATACCTTATTGTGGTTTTGACTTGCATTAAGTGACTAGATCTTGATTGTTCTCACCGTACATACACACATACACACACAAAGATAGTGACATGATAGAGGTGTTAGCTAATGCTATGGTAGAATTCATATTGCAATACATAAATGTATCAACCCAATATGTTGTATATCTTAAACTTACAGTTATATGTCAATTACATCTCAACAACAAAAAATAATAGATAAAAATATATTTTAGAAGAGTTATATGTCGTAGGTGTGAAATAATATAGAACTATCATTATGGAATGGGATTTGCATAACCATATGTGAATAGTGATTACTATGTAGGGTTTCTTAGCATTGGAAATGTGCTTTTATCTTCAATGTTCAGATTAATCTTCACAGAAAATTAATCTTAAAAACAAACTAGTGAGATTCAATAATGGTAATATCATTATTGTATTATCACCATTTACACATAAAGTAAAGCTGTCCTAAAGGGACTATTTTCTTAAGGTTATGTTGTTTTACATGACACTTGATTAATAGCAAGGATTTGATTTTAAATCGAAAGGGTAGCAAGTATATCACATACTAATGAAGAGAATCTTCCTTGATCTCTAACTTCTAAATTAGTGCTAGTTTCTTTGTTTCTTTGTGTGATTTACTTGCCAAAGTAAAAAAGTCAAATTAACTATATTTTGCTATCTGCTACTTATAGTAAACTTGAGAACAGATGCTTTCAAAATAAATCATTTAAATGAAATCTTCATGGAAAGTAAATGTAATTAGAGGAGGAAAGAGTAAAAAAAAAAAAACTGTCCATTTTAATCAAAGTGTAGTAATCCTGTAAGAGTTTATAATTCCATAAAGCTTGTAATCAGCTTATGAATAATTTCTTGAAGGTATCAGCATTCCTTTTTGTTTGGCTTCTGAAATATGTAAAAAATATTTTGAAGGATGGTTGACATATTAATGTGAAGATATGCAATGTAGGTATTCAAACATAAATTTTCTACTTTGTGTAAGTTAATGATAGACTGCCAAAAAGCATTTAATAATATTTCAGCATCAATTTTAATTTTATAAGTTTGAGGCAATCTTGTATTTTCTTCACTTTTAGTATCTGTGCAAACACTTTTCATCATGTTGTGCCTGTGAAGCTTAATGGGATTCAAATTATGAGAAACTTTCTTTAAAACTACACAAAATATAAATAAACTTTAAAAATTAACTTTTAATATATTAATTAGGAAAGATTTCACTCTGATATAAAAATATTAAAATATTTTGATTTATTGTTCTAATCAATTTGGAACATGTATTGAAATATAAAGCAAATATTAGCTATTTTCCTCTCAATCTATATTTATAAAAAATGTGGAGAGTACATGGAAGAGGGACTCTGAAAGTAATGACTTAGATATGCCAAGTTATTTGGTATTTGAGATATCTTTCGGGAAATTTTTCTTAAATTCCATGAAAAACACAAAATGGTAGAAATTTTAATAGAATTTTATTGGATCTACAGGTCAATATTTTAAAACATTACTTTTTTTCCTATCAGAAAATATGGCTTCCCTTTATTTTTCTCCCTAGATGTATCACTTGTGTACATTCTATATGATATCTTTTTAGATCCTTGCATTAACTTACATTTTCTACTGCTTGTTGAAAATTAATGATACTTTTATATATTGATTTTTTAAATTCAGATAACTTGCCAATCTCTTTTGATCATCTTAGAAGTAGGTCAAGTTATCGGTATTTTTTGTTCTTTCTTTGTTTTGTGTGTGTGCGTGTGTGTGGTGTGTGTGTGAGACTTTCTATCAAAACACATTCTGCCTAATTCTCACTTCCTAATACCTAAAATGTTGTATACTTTCATATTTCACTGCCTGGACAAAGACTTCAGGAAAATGTTAAATAGTAATTTTGAGCATCATTAATTTGTTACTGATTTAAAAGTATACATTTAATGCTTCTTCATTGAGCACTCTAGTTTTGATGTTACTACCATTTTTTCAGAGTAAGCAGATTTTCTTCAATCTTTGAGGGTTTTTTTTCCATGAATATATTTAAAATTTTCTAAATACTTTACTGTACCCATTGAGACAATCATTTGCATTTATCTTTTAATCAGTTAATATGATAAATCAGTTAACATGAAAAATAATATGGAAATTATTTCAAATTCCTGAAATAAACTCAATATGGTAAAAGTCTGTTAACTTCAACTTGTGGAATGTGGTGGCTAATATTTTGTTAGTATTTTCTCATTTGAATTGATAAAACGTTTGACACCTCTCTAGTTTTCAATTCTGTCTTTATCTTGTTTTAATATCTAATTAATATCAGAGTCAAAATAATTGTGAGTGTTCTTTATCTCTTTATTAATTAGTTACTATAAGATTTAAATGATCTATTTCTGGATTATTTGGTGGAATTAGCTTCTTTATACATGTGGGCCTCATGTTTTCCTCATTGGAAGATATTTAATTACTCATGCAAAGTATAATGACTACAATGACATTTAGTTTACTGTTTTACCCTGATAGTTTATCATTAACTTTTCTCTAGGAAATTGCAAATGTTAGCTAATTATATCAAGATCATTTGCAAAAGACCTTTCTAAGATTCAGGTATACAAACTCTTAAGATGAGTAAACAATTTATATATACATATATGTATACTTATATACACAATTATTAAATATTTTATCAACAAATTTAGCCTGTCAGTTAGGAAGTAATAAAGGAAATTAGGTAACCCCTTTAAGCTAATTTAAAAATCTTAGTATCTTATATACCTTACCTTTCCATGGTCCTTTAAAAATAATTACCTTTAGCTATTTTGCAACAGTAAAACACCCTACATAGTATTTTTCTACATCAAGGATCAAGTGTAGGAATATGTATTAAAGAAAATAAAGATCAATGTAACAACAGCAACATCACCTTAATTTCTTGTACAGCGTTGTAGGGTTTATATGATACATTATATTGGTTATCTCATTTAATGTGCACTGCATTTCTATCAAGAAAGGGTTGTATTCATTTGACCAAATAATGTGACCACATTATTAACTGAGTCAGATTACATAGCTGAGCTGAGATTTAATTATATGTCTTCAGACAACAAATTCAATGTTATTTTAAATATACCTCACTTTCTTGTCTTCTCAAAAGAAATACTGCTTAGAATAATTTGAAATATTAAATGCCATTCAATGAAACTCAACCTGCAAATGCAGAATCTATTCTTTACCCTGAAAAATACATGTCCTAATTTGGCTAGAGAAATAAGAAACACTGAAAGAGTGCTATAAAATAAATCTCTAATATGACAAACCTAAGAGTTTAGAAAAGGTGGATCTTTTCACACCTTTAAACTGGAAACATCAAAAGCATCTGGAAATTGAATTTTTACAGTAGGGGCTGGAAAGGAACAGTAAGAATAAAACGATATAGTACTTAATTATCATAATTCACCCCAGGTGTTAAAATGTTCAGAAAAGATATATTTATAATGAGTATCACACCATGTATTCTCAAACTGCTAAAGATAAAAAGTCTTGATGAAACATCATGTGCATTATAGAAGGAAGATAAAATAAAGTTAATTTTTGCCAACTATTGGTATTTTTTCCTGATATTCACCTAAAATTGAAAAATCTTATATAGTTACATGTGTTACAGTCTGTTGACAAATTGGGTGAGGCAATTGTTATAAGATACAAAAAGTCTTATAATAATTGCCAAATTATATTGTTCACCATTTAACAGTAGTTTATATATTGTATAATCTTTTATGAAAATTTTTATTAGCTTCACTAGGACTATTGTCACAGGTAAATGTAAGCATGACATAAACCTGAAAAATACAGAGTGCCAAAGAGTTATAAATTCACTAATGTCAAGAACTTATAATTTGGAGAAAAACAAGGAAATTACATATTACATGTAAAATAATAAAAAAATCTTACTGCCTGTATAGTTTGGAAATTTCACATTTTAAAATTCCAGTTAAAATAAGCAGAGAGAGAAAAAAGAAACTGATAACTACAGATTTGGGAAATTTCCATTTTCCTTGTATGCAATAGGAATCAAGATTTCTTACTATTTCACTGAAAAACCATACATGAACTAAGAGAGGTTGAGAGAGAAAGAGTGAGGAAACAAAGCACTTTGAAATAAAGGTCCATTTCAGCATGACTATGTGCAAAATTGAATAAAATTACACATTCCAAATAAGAATATATGCCTGTATCTCTCTTAAAAGATCCTCACAAGCAAGTATTATAAATGAACAATTCTAACTTAGGTTATTTCCTACAGGGAAATTTTATAATAAATACAAGACACACTGCTCTTCCATCTATACACACACACACACACACACACACACACATACATTAAGTGCTGAGAAACATCTAAGCTGAAGAAAGTAAGTTTATGTTGAAGGAAAAAATTCATCCCCAAAGCTGTTATTAATCAAGTAGATAGGACTATGTAATATTCTTAGAACAATATCATCTTATGCTGTATACCTTAAACTCAAACAGTGTTATATGTCAATTATATCTCAATAGTAGGGAAAAGTTGATAAAAGCAGAGGGAAATTTGTTAAAATACATAAAATCTAATTATGTAGATGCTAAATTTTTTTTGAAACTGATAAAAAAGTTTTTATTAGAATTTACAATTTCTCAGCTCCACATAGGTATCCCGTATTCTCTTTTCTCTCAGCATTCTACCTATATTTTTGGATATTCATCTGCTGATAAGGCCATCATTCCTGAGAGTTGCTAGTCCAACCTCTTCAGGGTAAATATAAATTTCCACTGGGCAAGACAATTCACCAAAGTATCCCAGGATCCCCTGAGTTCCATCCTTTTTCTCCCTCTCTTCATTGTGCAGCACTAACCCCATTTTCCCTTTATGTTCACCACCACTCTCCCGAGAGCATATTGTAAATTACTTTTTTTTATTCTTTGGCTATTGTTGCATAGGGCTCAAATTACCCCATTTCAATTAATACTACAGCTCCCCAAATAGGTTGTAGACTCCAAGCTTTAGTACATTATTCCAAATGCTAGCAATACTCTCTTTTATCTAAGTAGTGTTACCCAAGAATGTTCACTTTGTGAAAATGTATTCCCCTGTGCCCTTTCAAACTGTGCACTTTTCTGTATATATTTTAATTAAATACTAATTTTGTCATAAATATAATAAAATAAAAAGATAAACAATAAAATAATTTAAAAGGAAAACTAGAAGATTTCTTGAATGAGCATACAGATTTTATGGAAGAATATTAAGGAAACACTTCTCTTGAAGTTTGTGCTTTTAAGGAGACTGGATAATTCATGTTAATTATATATGTTTTAGTGCTGTTTGGACAGATTACAAACTATATATATATATATATATATATATATATATATATATTTTTTTTTTTTTTTTGCGATACGTGTGCTTCTCACTGTTGTTGCCTCTCCCGTTGAGGAGCACAGGCTCCGGATGCGCAGGCTCAGTGGCCATGGCTCATGGGCCCAGCCGCTCCACGGCAGAGAGGATCTTCCTGGACTGGGGCACGAACCCATGTCCCCTGCATCGGCAGGCGGACTCTCAACCACTGCGCCACCAGGGAAGCCCTACAAGCTATATTTTTAACTTAAAAATTTTAAGCAAACCAGCTTTACAACAAATGCTAAAGGAACTTCTCTAGGCAGGAAACACAAGAGAAGGAAAAGACCTACAATAACAAACCCCAAACAATTAAGAAAATGGTAATAGGAATATACATATCGATAATTACCTTAAATGTAAACGGATTAAATGCTCCAACCAAAAGACATAGACTGGCTGAATGGATACAAAAACAAGAGACATATATATGCTGTCTACAAGAGAATGACTTAAGACCTAGGGACAAATACAGACTGAAAGTTAGGGGATGGAAAAAGAGAGTCCCATGCAAATGGAAATCAAAAGAAAGCTGGAGTGGCAATTCTCATATCAGACAAAATAGACTTTAAAACAAAGACTATTACAGGAGACAAAGAAGGACACTACATAATGATCAAGGGATCAATCCAAGAAGAACATATAACAATTGTAAATATTTATGCACCAGACATAAGGGCACCTCAATACATAAGGCAAATACAAACAGCCATAAAAGGGGAAATCGACAGCAACACATTCATAGTAGGGGACGTTAACAGCCCACTTTCACCAATGGACAGATAATCCAAAATGAAAATAACTGAGGAAACACAAGCTTTAAATGACACATTAAACAAGATGGACTCAATTAATATTTATAGGACTTTCCATCCAAAAACAACAGAATACACATTCTTCTCAAGTGCTCATGCAACATTCTCCAGGATAGATCATACTTTTGGTCACAAATGAAGCCTTGTTAAATTTAAGAAAATTGAAATTGTATCAAGTATCTTTTCTGACCACAACGCTATGAGACTAGATACCAATTGCAGGAAAAAACCTGTAAAAAATACAAACACATGGAGGCTAAACAATACACTACTAAATAACCAAGAGATCACTGAAGAAATCAAAGAGGAAATAAAAAATCACCTAGAAATAAATGAAAATGAAAACACATTGACCCAAAACCTATGGGATGGAGCAAAAGCAGTTCTAAGAGGGAAGTTTATAACAATACAATCCTACCTTAAGAAACAAGAAACAACTCAAATAAACAACCTAACCTTACACGTAAAGCAATTAGAGAAAGAAGAACAAGAAAACCCCAAAGTTAGCAGAAGGAAAGAAATCATAAAGATCAGACCAGAAATAAATGAAAAATGAAGGAAACAATGGCAAAGATCAATAAAACTAAACGCTGGTTCTTTGAGAAGATAAACAAAATTGATAAACCATTAGCCAGACTGATGAAGAAAAAAAGGGAGAAGACTCAAACAAATAGGATTAGAAGTGAAAAAGGAAAGTAACAACTGTCACTACAGAAATACAAAGGATCATGAGAGATTACTACAAGCAAATATATGCCAATACAATGGACAACCTGGAAGAAATGGCAAATTCTTAGAAATGCACAACCTTCCGAGACTGAACCAGAAAGAAGTAGAAAATATGAACAGACCAATCACAAGCACTGAAATTGAAACTGTGATTAAAAATCTTCCAACAAACAAAAGCCCAGGACCAGATGGCTTCACAGGCAAACTCTATCAAACATTTAGAGAAGAACTAACACCTATCCTTCTCAAACTCTTCCAAAATATAGCAGAGGGAGGAACACTCCCAAACTCATTCTATGAGGCCACTGTCACCCTGATACCAAAACCAGACAAAGATGTCACAAAGAAAGAAAACGACAGGCCAATATCACTGATGAACATAGATGCAAAAATCCTCAACAAAATACTAGCAACCAGAATCCAAAAGCACATTAAAAGGATCATACACCATGATCAAGTGGGGTTTAACCCAGGATGCAAGGATTCTTCAATATGCACAAATCAATCAATGTGATACACCATATTAACAAATTGAAGGAGAAAAACCATATGATCAACTCAATAGATGCAGAGAAAACTTTCGACAAAATTCAACACCCATTTATGATAAAAACCCTCCAGAAGGTAGGCATAGAGGGAACTTTCCTAAACATAATAAAGGCCATATATGAAAAACCCACAACCAACATCATCCTCAATGGTGAAAAACTGAAACCATTTCCACTAAGATCAGGAACAAGACAAGGTTGCCCACTCTCACCACCATTATTCAACATAGTTTTGGAAGTTTTAGCCACAGCAATCAGAGAAGAAAAAATAAATAACAGGAATCCAAATCGGAAAGGAGGAAGCAAAGCTGTCACTGTTTGCAGATGACATGATACTATAAATAGAGAATCCTAAAGATGCTACCAGAAAACTACTAGAACTAATCAATGAATTTGGTAAAGTAGCAGGATACAAAATTAATGCACAGAAATCTCTGGCATTCCTATACACTAATGATGAAAAATCTGAAAGTGAAATTAAGAAAACACTCCCATTTACCATTGCAACAAAAAGAATAAAATATCTAGGAATAAACCTACCTAAGGTGACAAAAGTCCTGTATCTAGAAAATTATGAGATAGTGATGAAAGAAATTAAAGATGATAAAAATACATGGAGATATATACCATGTTCTTGGACTGGAAAAATCAACATTGTGAAAATGACTATACTACCCAAAATAATCTACAGATTCAATGTGATTCTTATCAAACTACCACTGGCATTTTTCACAGAACTAGAACAAAAAATTTCACAATTTGTATGGAAACACAAAAGACCCCGAATAGCCAGAGCACTCTTGAGAAAGAAAAACGGAGCTGGAGGAATCAGGCTCCCTGACTTCAGACTATACTACAAAGCTAGAGTAATCAAGACAGTATGGTACTGGCACAAAAACAGAAATATAGATCAATGGAACAGGATAGAAAGCCCAGAGATAAACCCACGCACATATGGTCACCTTATCTTTGATAAAGGAGGCAAGAATATACAGTAGAGAAAAGACAGCTTCTTCAATAAGTGGTGCTAGGAAAACTGGACAGCTACATATAAAAGAATGAATTTAGAACATTCCCTAACACCATACACAAAAATAAACTCAAAATGGATTAAAGACCTAAATGTAAGACCAGACACTATCTAACTCTTCGAGGAAACATAGGCAGAACACTCTATGACATAAATCACAACAAGATCCTTTTTGACCCTCCTCCTAGAGAAATGGAAATAAAAACAAAAATAAACAAATGAGACCTAATGAAACTTAAAAGCTTTTGCACAGCATAGGAAACCATAAAGAAGACAATCCTCAGAAAGGGAGAAAATATTTGCAAATGAAGCAACTGACAAAGGAGTAATCTCTAAAATTTACAAGCAGCTCATGCAGCTCAATATCAAAAAAACAAACAACCCAATCCAAAAATGGGCAGAAGACCTATATAGACATTTCCTCAAAGAAGATATACAGATTGCTAAGAAACACATGAAAGAATGCTCAACATCATTAATCATTAGAGAAATGCAAATCAAAACTACAATGAGATATCATCTGACACTGGTCAGAATGGCCATCATCAAAAAATCTACAAACAATAAATGCTGGAAAGGGTGTGGAGAAAAGGGAACCCTCTTGCACTGTTGGTGGGAATGTAAATTGATACAGCCACTATGGAGAACAGTATGGAGGTTTCTTAAAAAACTAAAAATAGAACTACCATACAACCCAGCGATCCCACTACTGGGCCTATACCCTGAGAAAACCATAATTCAAAGAGTCATGTACCAAAATGTTCAATGCAGTTCTATTTACAATAGTCAGGACATGGAAGCAACCTAAGTGTCCATCAACAGATGAATGGATAAAGAAGATATGGCACTATCTATTATTATTATTATTATTATTATTATTATTTATTATTCATAAAAAGAGACCAAATTCAGTTATTTGTAATGAGGTGGATGGACCTAGAGTCTGTCATACAGAGTGAAGTAAGTCAGAAAGAGAAAAATAAATACCATATGCTAACACACATATATGGAATCTAAAAAATGGTCATGTAGAACCTAGGGACAAGATGGGAATAAAGACACAGACCTACTAGAGAATGCATTTGAGGATACGGGGAGGGGGAAGGGTTAGCTGGGACAAAGTGAGAGAGTGGCTTGGACATATATACACTACCAAACGTAAAATAGATAGCTAGTGGGAAGCAGCCGCATAGCACAGGGAGATCAGCTCGGTGCTTTGTGACCACATAGTGGGGTGGGATAGGGAGGGTGGGAGGGAGGGAGATGCAAGAGGGCAGATATATGGGGACATATGTTTATGTATAACTGATTCACTTTGTTATAAAGCAGAAACTAACACACCATTGTAAAGCAATTGTATTCCAATAAAGATGTTAAAAAATTTTTTAAATACCAACTTTAAATATTTCCTGCTTACTTGATGAAAATAGTATTAATCAATTAATTAAATTATAAAACAGAAATGTTTACCAATGTCTATAATTTATGTCATTGATTTTGCTCGATAAAATACACACACACACTGTTACCTTGTATTGCTTGCATTTGAAATCATTGTGACTGAACCTAGTATTAGAAGTATAGGTTTTTTGACCAAAATACAGACTAATTTCAAAACTTCTATTGATTTGTTCAAATCCAGCAGGTCTTTTTTTTATAGATTTGCATTTTATTAATGTATAGTAGCTATATTTATAGCTAAATAGTGACTAACAGCCAGGAAGACTGACAAAGAATACATATAATTTTTATGTTCTTTTCAGTATTTTCTGATGTTGCTGTTTTCTAGGTTATTAGTTTTACAAATAAAAGGTGTGAATTTACTCAAAAATCAAACTTAGATATAATGGAAAATGTCAGTAAAACATATTATTGCGCTACAATTTGCAGAGTATATGAGATGTTACAATTGTATTGCTTTATTCTAATGATCAATTCTGCAACTAAATTCAAAATTGTAATGTATTTATAATATCCAGTTATAATTTTGTAATAAAACTTTAAGTGATTCAATACAAAATATATGGATAGCCATAAATACAATAAAATGCTGAACGTTTCCATGTTATATTAACAGCATTGTGAATTGTATCTTTCAATTCCTTCTGATGGACAATAATGCAGACTTATATAATATTCTCTTTCTTCTAAGGGCAAGAGTAGGTGTAAAGCCAAAAGTTATTTCCTAAAAAAGTTTTTTTTAAAAGTTCACCAGAATGTGATTGTAAACCCAAGATCTCCCTATTTTGTAAGATGCAAACTCCAACAACACAGAACTTAAACCTTGACAAGCACATATACTCACAACACAGTTCACACTCTCTGAAAGTGAAATATCAACATTAATTTTCCAAAAGTTAATGTTACATACTTCCAAGTTATCTTGAAAGAAACACTTTAGTATAGACATACCTAGAACAAAAAAATCAAACTTCATTTTTACCCTTATATTTTGATTACAATTAAATTTGCTAAGCATTTCTTCAAATTTTACAATTATTGAAATTTTTTAAAGTGTCTTTCAAAACAATTTAGTTCAAAATGATCTTTTTGTCATTATTTTTCTGTAGTTCACAAATAGTTCATTGTGAAGTAATATTCCATTGGAAGTTTTTTTTTTTTTTTGTATCAGTCCTTAAACATCTGTTCTGTTGCTTTTGTCTTTTTACTGATTTTGATATGTTTTTTGCAAAATTTTTGTTTTGTTTTGTGGTTTAGAAATATTACATTTATAATTTTATTTTTGTCAACTAACATTTAAGTTTTGGTGTCAAAGATATTCTCGTTTCATATAATGGGACATGAAAAACTTCTCATTTCAATTTTCTGGAATAGTTTGAATATGAACAGAAATATGTTTTCCTTCATGGTTGTAAAGCAATTAAGGGCAAAGCCTTGCAGGCCTGCAGTCCTAGAGTTTTCTTTGTAAGAAAATATTTTTAACTACTTATTCCATATCTTCAATAGTTGCAGGAATAATTTGGCTTCCTATGTTTCTTTGAATCAGTTTTTGATGGTTTGTCCAACACATCAAAAATTTCAAATATTTTGACATAAAGTGTTTAATAGCATTCTCTTTAACTTTTTAATGACTGCAGTTTCTTTTTTTTTTAACGTTTTTATTGGAGCATAATTGCTTTACAATGATGTGTTAGTTTCTGCTCTATAACGAAGTGAATTTTTTATACATATATCCCCATATCTCTTCCCTCTTGAATCTTCTGACCTCCCACCCTCCCTATCCCACCCTTCTAGCTGGTCACAAAGCACTGAGCTGATCTCCCTGTGCTAGGCGACTGCTTCCCACTAGCTATCTATTTTACATTTGGTAGTATATATATGGACATATATACACTACCAATCTCTCACTTTGTCCCAGCTTACCCTTCCCCCTCCCCGTGCCCTCAAGTCCATTTCCTAGTAGGTCTGGGTCTTTATTCCCGTCTTGCCCCTAGGTTCTTCATGACTTTTTTTTTTTTTTTTTAGATTCCGTATATATGTGTTAGTATATGGTATTTGTTTTTCTCTTTCTGACTCTACTTCACTCTGTATGACAGATCTAGGTCCATCCACCTCACTACAAATAACTCAATTTCGTTCCAACATCAAAAAATCTACAGGGCTTCCCTGGTGGCGCAGTGGTTGAGAGTCCGCCTGCCAATGCAGGGGACACTTGTTCGTGCCCTGGTCCGGGAGGATCCCACATGCCGCGGAGCAGCCGGGCCCGTGAGCCGCGCCGCTGAGTCTGCGCGTCCAGAGCCTGTGCTCCGCAACGGGAGAGGCCACAACAGTGAGAGGCCCGCGTACCAGAAAAAAAAAAAATCTGCAAACAATAAATGCTGGAGAGGGTGTGGAGAAAAGGGAACCCTCATACACTGCTGGTGGGAATGTAAATTGTTACAGCCACTATGGAGAACGGTATGGAGGTTCCTTAAAAAACTAAAAACTAAAAATAGAACTACCATACGACCCAGCAATCCTACTAGTGAGCATATACTCTGAGACAACCATAATTCAAAAAGAGTCATGTACCACAATGTTCATTGCAGCTCTATTTACAATAGCCAGGACATGGAAGCAACCTAAGTGTCCATCAACAGATGAATGGATAAAGAAGATGTGGCACATATGATTGTAATTTGTTTAGTAATATCCCATTTTATTGCTGCAATGTTGTATGGATATGCATCCTCTTCCTCTTTTTTCTTCTTAGAGCAGTATGTTTGCATATTTGTCTATTTTTTCTGGTAGTTATTATTTCATAATATATTTTGAAACCATATTATTAAGTGTTAAAATATTGAGAAATTTCATGTCTTCTTGAAGAATTGAACATTTTATAATTATGAATTATCTTCATTAGTTATTGCTATGTACTTTATATAACAATTCTATTAGATGTAAATTATATTTAGAAGCTTAATTCCAATGTTTTGCTTCTGCTAATTCTAACTCGTTCTGGATTATTTTAATTGTGAAACTTGTGCTTTTGGAGTTTGAATTCACTTAAATGTGTAAATCAAATGTTTCCTTGAGATTTAAGAGTTTGGCCCTAGCCAATAAGTTTCTGTTTTCTTCTTGCTATCACCCCAGGAATGTTATTGTTCAGGGTAATAGTTCATGTTAATTCATTGTCTTGGAGTTTCAGTTCAAACCCCAAACACACCTTAGGGAAGATCAGTGCTATAGATTCTCAAGGGAGAAATTTTTATCCTTAGTCAAAGCCAGATCAAGACAGACAGTCTGACTTTTTCCATTTTTTGCCACAAAGAAATATGAAGCTCATTTAAGACAATGGATTAACTGAGAAGTCTCATTTCCTATTCTCCAACTAGCTTGTTCTAAAGGCTTTCTCTCCTATAATTATGAGTCCATGGAAAAATCATTATCCCTTGGATATCATAATAGGTAACAACACCTCAAAACTACTGAGGTTTAATTCTTATATATTATTCTTTGTTTCAATTTTCTTCTTTGTTACTGGCTTCTGGGATTTCTATTTCTTGAGAGTTCAAGTATGGAATTAAAAGAAATAATAAAATTTATTTATAATTTCTGCAAGAGAGTATTTTTGGATTATTTATATTGAAAATTGCCAGTGGTAGGATTCTGTACTTACTTTTATAAGCCATTATAATATAGAAGATATTTTGTGATTATTACAATTTGAGTAACTGTGTAAAATGTCTAGCAAAGTGCCAACTAAATTAGGAAGTTAGGAAAACAATGCATGAACAAAATGAGAAGTTCAAGAAAGAAATAAAAACCATCAAAAAAACCCCTCATGCCTGTTAGAATGGCTATCATCAAAAAGACAAGAGATAACAAATGCTGGCTAGGATGTGGGGAAAAGGGAACATTTATGAACTATTGGTGGGAATGTAATTTGTGGTACAGGCACTATGAAAAACAGTATGGTGGTTCCTCAAAAAATTAAAAATAGCACTAACATATGATACAGCAACTCCACTTCTGGCATATACCCAAGAAAATGAAATCACTATCTGGAAGAGATATCTGCACCCCCATGTTCTTTGTAGCTCTATTTACAGTAGCCAAGACACAGAAACAACCTAAGTGCTCATCAATAGATAAACGGACAAAGAAAAGTGATATATATACACAATAGAATATCATGCAGTCATAAAAAGATGGAACCTTGCCATTTGCAACAACACGGATGGATCTTGAGGGCATTATGCTAAGTGAAGTAAGTCAGACAGAAAAAGACAAATTCTGTATGATCTCATTTATATGTGGAATCTAAAAAAAAACAAATCATAGAAACAGAGATCAGATTTGTGGTTGTCAGAGGTGGAGGGTGGGGGGTAGGAGAATTGGGTGAAGGTGATCTAAAGGTACAGACTTTGGTTTATAAATAAGTACTGGGGTCGTGACTTATAACATGATGGCTAGAGTTAACAACACTGTTCTGTGTGTTTGAAATTTGCTGAGAGTAGATCTTAAAAGTTCTCACAAGGAAAAAGACTGTAGCTATATGAGGTGATGGTAAACTAATTGTTTCTCAATGTATACATGTATCAAATCATTATGTTGTAAACCTTAAACTTATATAATGATATTAATTATATCTTGAAACCATAAAAATATATTAAAAAACTTAAAAATGTAACACATGAGATCATTCATATGTGCTACATGGATTACATTTTATTTACTGCTGTTTAATATAGGCGATGACCTTAAGATTTCTTCTGACTTTCTGGTCACAAGTGGAGATAGCTGTATTAGGAAGATTTTATTCTAATTCCCATAACATTGCATGTTTACCTGGTACTATGTTCTTACATTTTAATTCTGCAGCATAACTAACCTTTGATTGAGTATGGGAAGTTGAAGATAGTAGACATAATTCTCCTTGAGTGAACTGTGTATGTCCATTCTTTTTATAAATTTTAGTTTTGTTTTTCTTTTCTGAAAATTATTAGATAACTTATAATAGTAATCAAAATTCATGGACTTCACGAAATTTTTAATTGGTAACATTAGTGAGGCAATTGACTTTGAGCTTTTATAAGTATCAGATAATGTATTGTAAGAATTTATGACCAATGTATTCAAATGTATTCTCATCAGTAATCCTTGAAGGCTTTTTTTTGCTAATAGTGACAGAAAATGTGTAAACCTCTTCATTATATAGTGAATTTCATGCAGTATCACTTTTAGTTAATAATCTAATTCCCGTAAGTTTTGCCCCAAAGCTAGGAGCAATTGATAGCAGAAGGTAGCTTTGGGGACCCTTCTGGTTTACATATGCATATATGCTAACTAATTGGATAATTTTGGTATTTGCTTACAGTTTCAGAAGTGTTACAACCAGGATTTTCAGATAGGCTGCTAATTACTCTCAGACCATATGTTGGATACGTGAATCCTAATGAAAGTGCAATAATCTTTGGATATTCCTAGAGGTTTGAAGCAAGTTAATGGGATTCTTTGATATTAGCATATTTTTTCACCTTGATTTGGAATTATGTTTTGATCAAAGTTTTCTCTGCTTTGCTACTCTAGAGTCCCTTCAGAAGCATTAAAGAAACAAGTTAAACCATGTTTTAGGCATCTTCCTTTCACTTCTACCAAGCAATTTCAGGAATAATATTTATATGTGTTTACCAAAGGGAAAAAAATATGACCTGGATCACAAAATCTAGCCATGTAGAATGCACATGATATCAATGATTATCAACGGGAGAAAATTATAACCAGAATGAAACAAATGGATTAATATAATATATATAAATCTAAAGAGACCATTCTTAGGTCCACAGCATATATTTTCACAAGTGTAGATTACATCATTTAAGGAAAATATGCAATAGTTATTAAATTTATTTGAGAGATTAATCACAGAAATAAGCTCTCAGTGATTGAAGAATTTGTAGATATATACCCATATAAATTAATGTTCTTGTGCCCCAGTTATCATATATAAGAATATCCATTAGGATAGTAATAGCAATGGACAGAAAATGGAAATAATTCAAATACACACCTAATGGTAGATGGAAAATAAAAGTAAAGTATGGAATATTCAAAAGTGAAATAGTAACTTATTATTAATAATATAAATATACTAATATTAATATTTAATATTATACTAAATCATATAAAGATCTATTCTAATTAAAACAGTATGGGGGCTTCCCTCGTGGCACAGTGGTTGAGAGTCCGCCTGCCGATGCAGGGGACACGGGTGCGTGCCCCGGTCCGGGAAGATCCCACATGCCGTGGAGTGGCTGGGCCCGTGAGCCATGGCCGCTGAGCCTGCGCGTCCGGAGCCTGTGCTCCGCAATGGGAGAGGCCACAACAGTGAGAGGCCCGCGTACCACAAAAACAAAACAAAACAAAACAATTAAAAAAAACACAAAACAGTATGGTACTAGCCCATGGATACAAAGAAATATCAATAGATTACAGTTGAAAATCCAAAAATAATTCAAGCCCATAAGGAAGTTTATCATATGATAAAGGTGGTAGCTCACACCAATAAGCATAAATGGACATTTTTTAAAAAATAGGCTCAGGAAATGGAAAGCCAGATGGGAAAAATAAATAAAATTGGATTATACACACACACAAATTCAATATGGATCAGAAATCTTAATATTAATGGTAAAGCCATACAAATATTGGGAAGAAAGTAGGATTAATTACTCTATAAACTGAGTATGGGGACAGGCTTACTTAGCTTGATTAAAAGAAATATGAAAAATAAAATATTTTCATGGTAAAAATATATATATTTCCATGAGAAAATATTTGTAACATATATCACAAAAAAGGGCCAATATCCCTAACATAAAAAGAATCTTTAAAATGGAGGAAAAGCATAAGGTAAAAATGTAAGGGAAAATGCACTTGGGCAAAAGGCATGAACAATCAATTCATTAAAAAAGAAAACTGTAAAAATCGTCCTAGGAAAAGTTATTCATCTTCATTCATAATAGCAGACTTGCAAATTCAACCCTTAAGCAAGTGAATTTGATAATATCTAACAAAACTATATAATTACATATGCGTTTATTCTTTGAGAAATCTCCGTTCCAGGTATTTACCCTAAAGATACACTTTTAATTATACAAAAACACATTTGCACAAAGTTATCCATTGCCATGTTACTTTTAATGGAAAAACACTGAAAACAGCCTAAGCTCTCATGCATAAGAGATTGCTTGAAAACACTTTGGTTTAACCATACAATTGAGCACTATGCATCTGCAAAAAGCATAAGAGCTCCATGAAGTGAAATGGAGGGATTTCTAGGATATACTTAGTTTTAAAAGGGCACCTAAATATTTATTTATATTTATGTATAAAATGGTGTTTTTTGCTAAAAAGAAGGAAAATAAGAAAATATACAGTACTTCTACTATATATCTTTATTCAAAATAAAAATAATTGGAAGTCAATCTAGAACCCTAATTGGTATGTTTGACTTTTGAATTGGTAGTGGTATAACCACTCTGAAATTATTTTGTTTTGTAGGATTACATGTGAATAAATTTTGAGAAGCTGTTTGGAGTCTGGTTCCTCCTACTGGAGAAATTAAGTACAATTTGGAACTGAGAAATACAAACAAAACATTTGCATTGGAATTAGAAGTATCTCCACATATTGGGCTGAACCAATGACATTTTAATTTTTCTTCTCTTTGTTCACCTAGAAGGCACAGAAGCAATGACACTCAAGTAGTAATAACTACAACCAGGACCCAGATATTTGTTTGTAAATATTGTTCACCAATAACATGAACCCAAATCTCCTTGTAATCTCAGAGAAATTAGTGACTCCAGGGTTGGAGCAAGAAATACATAACATGAGCCTTAAAAGTCTTGAACCAGAAGTAAGGAAAATGCTGAAAAAAATGATGGGACCATGTAAAGTGAGTGTGGGAATAGTTTAAAAGGGGCTACTAGTGTCCAATCAGGCATGATTTGATCATCAAAATGAATAATGACAGTAACAGACTATAATCCATTGAATAAATTACTAATCCAACAATCAAAGTTGATAAAATCAGATATAGGTAGATGACAGATAGGTAGATAGATGATAGATAGATAGATCAGGGAAAAGGAAAACCTCTTTTTTAAACAATAGAATGCTAAATCACAAATATTGAAGAAAAAACAGCTTTAGAAAATCATCATTTTATAAACATCATAGTAACTAATTCAGATAAGATTCTTCAATAGAGATCAAGATTAGTGGACAAATAGTCTAAAAATAAATGTCTCTTCTGAAGTTCCAGGGACAAGAAAGATTTCCTAGTTGGGGATGCATGTTAGTATCAGACTCACTGCAACTCAAGAAAACATGTGGGCTTAGACATAAGATGTCTGCCCCACAGGGACCAATATGGGCTGACACCAAAGGCTTCCTCCATCACTTTTATTTCAGATCTTTTATTCTTGGCATCTACACAAATGATTCTCCAATATCAGACTACTTGAATCAGATCCACCAATTTACTTATTAACGTTCATTTTCCTGCTACCCTTCCTACATATAGAATTAAAATATCTTAAGGTAGGGTCCTAAAATCTGTAATTTTTCAAAACATCCTGGATAACACATGCACACTAAAATATGGAAACCACTGCACTATGCTCTACTGCCCACAGGAAGATTCTTTCCTTGGGAGTTTATTTATGGTAATTCCTAGAAGAAGCTAAAACCTTTTTCAAAAACCATATGCACACCTTCTATCAAATTGCCACCTTCACTCTGAATGAGAAGAAAAAACCTTTTTTAAATAAAATGATTCGGTGTGAACAAAGATTATAAGTTTAAAGAATAAGAATTTTAAAGCAAATGAGACAGAAGAAACAAAAAAAGGAAGAGTAAGAACACATCTATTTACTGAAGTACTTCATTACATTCAAGTTTTAAGTACAAGACAGTGGAAATGAAAGGGTAATTCTATAACTACTTGTATATGCTAGTAGTAGCTTAAGAGAAATATATTACTTTCTGAAAGTGCTTACCCTCATGTTGCCTTTTCCAACTCTTTTTTTAAATTGGCACTGACAGTATGCTAAATTTATTGTGAAGAGTAAAGACTCCAGATGTGACTGAGCTTTAAGTTGATGAAAGAAATTGTGAGACACTGATGATCGATGATAATTTCTTACATTCTGCTCAAATCTTGGCAGTAACATGAATAAATCCCACACAGTGTGGCTGCACCACATTAATTATTTTCTCTTACTTTACTCAAATGTGCCACACATTTAATAGGCTTCTTCAGATAAAAACAAATAGAGGACTCAGTCAAATATACGTATGCAATTTTTCTAAGCTAGAAATATGTACCTAGAATAAATTGCTAATGGCAACTGATTTCTATTTCTATAACCTGGGAACAATGTGCCTTATAATATGTTTTGGAGGGTGGTCCAGTTCTTTATTTTTGCAAAGCAGTCTAAGATTAACATTACAAGTGAATGGGAATTTCCACAAACAAGTATTTTCAATATTAGGACATGTTCTTAACCTTTGAAGTCAATGATAAATATCTCAAATTATGCTTTATATTATGGGGTCTTAATCTGTTTTTCCTGTTACTATAACGTTGAGCATCAGATACATTGGACAATAAATCCAGTGAGAGAGGTGGTACATGACAGTGAATATATTGGTTTAACCAGATTTGAGTTAAACTTGGCCTTGCCACTTAATATCCCTGAAAACTTTGGCAACAAGCTTCGATATTTTCATCTGTCAATCAAAATATTAGTGCTTGTTCTACACTATGTTTATGATGATTAAAATGTACAATGTACATGAACTGTTCTTCTGAGTTTTCTGTGTTTAATAGGCAGCCAATTAATTCCTATGGATAGGATGAAGGTAGTTGATAATAGAATAATAGAAGCATATTGGATTTGAATTTGTTTATAGGATATTAGAGACCTGAAGGAGGAAAGTGATTTTGAAAATGACCTAGCCATGATAAACATAAGACAAGCTGAAAGAGAATGAAAGAAATCAGGGAAGTCCTATAGGTACAAATTCAAGTGAGAACAAACCACTAAGGATCTTTCTTAATATTTTAAGACTTTAAAACCTCTCTTTTCCTGTTTATTCTTACCTTAATGTCTAGAAGGTGGTAAAATTTCTAGATAAAGTGATTTTTTTAGAAAGGAGTGCAGAGACATTAAGAGACTGAAGAGTTTCTGTTTAATTGATCAGTAAGGAAGCCAGTAGACTTCTTGGTCACTAGCAGAGACATAGTCAGATTCAAAGTTCTGATGATTCTGGTAATACATTAGCAGGCAAGACGTTGTCATGTTGAAAACAAGTCATATGATAATGTCCTATGTATTACTCCATAACAATTCAGAACAAGGATTATAAAGAGTAGTCAGTACCTCTTTTGAAGAATTTTAAATAAGGTATTTGAAATGTACGGGATGGGATCCTGATATCCAGTGAAAGATTAGGGCTATTGAAAAACTTGATACTTCATTTTTAGAGTCCTTTAGAGTCAGAGAAACATCAGATATTTATTAACAGCTGCTGCTGTAATACATAAACACCCTAATCTCTATTCTTTAACAAATATGATTTATTTCTTGCTAGATTAAAGTCCAATCTGCAGTGTTGGGGTGCAGATTCAACATAGTCACTCAAGAATACAGGCTGATGAAGGCTCTGCTATCTTTGACAGATAATTCCCAAAGTTTCTTTGTCAGCAAATGTGGGCATTACCCTGTTCACAGCCTCTTGGAGCTTACCAGTGCAGTACATTTCAGCCTGTCCTCCAACCCCCAGCACCTGGACCACCTGCACGAGGCCTTTCTTTGAAAATATGGGTCCACTCTGCCTGCAAACATTTCAGGCTGTCAGTGCTGCCCAGTACTCCATGTCCTCTGTAACAGCACTCAACCAATGCCTGACAGGACCTGGTGGATAAGCATTCAATTTCTCCTGTCCCTTTTTTTGGGGGGGGGATAATTTGAGATGCATGGGCTACAATGACCCCTCAAGTTCTACAACAGCCATTAAAACTCTAGGGACTTACAATGTTAACTTGCCTCATTATATGCCTTAATTGTCTGCCTTCCCTTTCACGATCCCATGAGCCTGAAGGAAAAATATGAAAGAATACACATTCAATTATTGATAAAGATTGCTAGATGGAGAAGGAGGCACTTGTGGGCTTAGGGGGTCATATAAGAAAGTGCTTCTAGATTAAATGATCAGGAAAAAATACCAAAATTAAGTGTGTACATGATCCAATACAGATCTATGTGAAGAGATTAAACTCTCACTTAAATATAAATTTAATATATATTACAGTAAAAGTACTGCATTAAGCTTATTTCTCGTGATTGTATACAAAGTTAATCATGTTAATCTTATATCTGCAAGAATGTACACACACACATACCCTTTATAACAACACAAGAAAGCTAGATGGAAAGCATTGTCTTAACTCTCTAACTCCAGTATTTAATATACCTGAAATATGTGCAGTTTGTCTTGGAGAGAAGCTTTTTATAACCAATCCAGAAAGCAGGATGTAGACCAGATTGACTCTTTTCAGACTGTCCAAAGTGATATCTATATGGGCAGGCCTAGCCCAAGAAGCCATATCATTTTCAAGTGATAAGTTAAACAGGAATGGAGAGTTCAAAATGTACATAACAACAGCAAGTAAGAAAAGATATTTATAAATATATTCCCTAAGGAATGAGTTTGTTGAAATCAGTTAGGAATTTTTGGAATCTGCTTCCTATTAGGTACTCATAATACCTTGAAATCAGATTAAATCAACATCTTAGTTTTTGAATTAGTATAGAAGTAATTAGGAGAATACATTAGAGCGCCTAATAGATTTATTGTTGTTATTATTTTACTACCAGAAGCCAACACATCCAAATGGTGTACTCTATTATTTACACATCTCACGAAACAGGATTAAAATTTATCTAATTGACTTGTACATTATATATGAGTGCTTTTTTGAGCATATGATATAAAATAAATCACTCTTGCCTACATCTATCCATCTTTCATTTTTCAAAGGAAATATATATAGTACATTGTATAAATTGGAATTTTATGAATATAGAATTTCATGAATATAAAAAATATGTCATCAATGGAACAGTTATAATTTCAAGATTTAAAAAAAATTCTGTGCATGTGTACATGTCTTTTAAACTACTTTCCTTTTCCTTTCTTAAATTACTTTTTAAATGTACTTTTATGGCATTTACCATACTGTACTTTCCTTATCACTTTCTATATCTGCCTTTCTTACTAAGCTCTGAATTCCTTGAGGGTACCAATTATATCTTATTCTAAATAGAGTAAAGGAATTAAATATTCCTTCTTGGTTTTGAAAATTGAAAGTGCCATTTAGAGAAGTTTACACTACATGCTACTTCATTTGTCATTCATTCAGCCATTTATAAAATTGTATTTTCACTGACTACCTTCTCACTCCTGTGCAAAGAGATAAAACTAGAAAATGTGGAGCATAAATTTTATTCTAAAATCTGAGGGAGTCAGTAAATGGTACTGAGCAGTAAAAAGATATATATGATTTGTGTTTGTACAGAACATTCTAGAAGCAGTAATAAGGATCTGAGTGTAGACAACTAAAGAGAAATGAATAAGCAGAACATACAAAATGTCAGCCTACAAAAATGTAATGCTCAAGATGAAAGGATTTGAGGTACTAACACTGTATATTTGATACAAACATTCTGAAGCTCTCCTACTATAGCTAATCCCCAGAGATGGCCTCCAATGAATGAGAGCTTCTAGTACTCACACATAGTATATTTCCCCTCATCAAATCTTGGCTCACCTTGTTACTCTCTTTGATCAATAAAGTGCAGCTGAAGTGTTTCTATGTAACTTCCAAAGATAGTCCTTAGAAGATCTGAAGTGTCCCCTTTTACCTTTTGGAACACCTGCTCTTAAAAACCAGTGACTTTGCTGTTAGAAGTCAAAGCCACATGGAGAGGTCACAATGACAAAATTGATGTTGTTCTCACTAACATCCATGAAGGAGTTCCCAGCCAAGAACCAGCATTAATTGGAACCACATGAGTTAAATGTCTTGAACATTCCAACCCAGTATAGACTGCAGATGCCTGTGGCACCTGATAACAATGATCTGGAGCAAAAGAACCATCCATCTGAGCCACTATCAACAAATGGAATCCTGAGAGATTTAAAAAGAATCATTGTTGAATAATCCATCAGGTTTTAGAATAGATTTGCCGTGTAGTACAGATACATAAACAGATATTGGTAACAAAAGTGAACTGCAGCCGTGACAAAAGGCTGAAACGTGTGGATCAGTTTTGGGACTAGCTGTCAGGTACAAACTAGAAGGGTCCTAAGGAGAATATTAGTAAAGGCTGAAAGGGAAATTTTAGGCTAGAGGAAAAAGCGCCCTGTGTTAGAAATTTTGGCAGCACTATTTTCTGCAAAAATTGTGGGGAAAAATTATCCATTGAACTTATAGACCTGACGAATAACATTTCCTACCTTTAAGAGAGAAGCAGTGCCTAGTGGTCCTCTTTGGATTTTGGGAATATACTTCATTTGAGTTTGCAATTCCAAGCCGTTTACCTGATAAGCTGAAAGGATGCCAGTTTTGAGTGAGATGCGGAGAACAGGTAATGTAATAAGTCCAGGCTGCTGTGCAGGCTCTTATGTCAATTGTCCATACAACCCAGTAGATTTAATGGTGCTAGGGAAGATAGGGATGAAGTGTGGAATATTTGGCAGGCCCCTGTGGGTGATTCATAGTAGACTTTCATAATTTTGGAGCAAAGCTATGCTAGCCCCTATAGATAACTATTCACCTGAGGAGAAACAGCTTCATGCTTGTTTGGGGGCCCTAGAAGAGACTAAATACTTAACTTTGACCACCAATTTTCCATGAAATTCCATATGCCCATCATTAACTGGGTGTTGTCTGACTCATCAAGTCATAAAGTTGGGTGTGCTATGTAGCACTCAATCTTCAAATGGAGGTAGTATAAACAAATAAGGCTCAAATAGTTACTAAAAACACAAAGTTAATGAGAAAGTGCTCATGTTTCCATGACTTCTCCTACCACTACATAGCCTCCCCTTTCCCTTCACTGGCATTTATAGTCCATGAGGAGTTCCTTATGCCCACTATTCAGTAAACCTGGCTTAAAAATAATTCTCCATAATGTTTTGGTACCACCCAAAAGTGAACATCTGCAAGCATTAGCACCTTGCTGAGGGATAGCTCTGAAGTAACATTTTCAGAGATAATCTTTGTATCAAGGAGTTTACCTTATTGTTAATTTTGACTGGAAGAAGAGATGCCCAGAATTTCAGGGTTACATTGACCCACAGGCTGTGACTAATAGTTTGGCTTGAGAGTCAGGAGCTTTGAAGGAATATGGTTGAAAAATTGTTGACAAACGGGACAGGAAAAAGGTAAAAGACAGACATCCCTAATAAAATACTTGTGCCCCATGCCCATGCTTAGAAAAAAATAATGAAGTACATAAGAATCTTAATAATCAGGTGGACAAGATGAATTATTCCTTGAATGTCAGTCAACCTCTCTCCAAGCTATCCTTCTCCTTGCCCAATGGGCTTTGAATAATGTGGTCACAGGGGCAAGGATGGAGGGTATGTATGGATTCAGCAATATGGACTTCCACTCACCAAGAATCACCTGGTAATGTCCACTGCTGAGTGCCAAACCTGCCAGCAGCAGAGACTAATACTGATCCCACAACATGCCACCATTCCTTAAAAAGTCCCTCTGACCACACTGGGTTAATTCTATAATGGAAGGTAGAGTGATTTGTCCTCATTGGAATAGATACCTACTTTGGATACTGATTTACATTCTCTGGTTTGGATGGTTCTGCCAAAACCAGGAAAAAGAAACATTATTTATATACTTATTTTATGTCCAAATCTCATCAAGTTTATGCCAACAGCATTGCTTCTGTTTCCCCAATATCACTGCTTCTTATCAGGGAAGTCGTTGTTCATAAAATGAAGTGTGCTAATGAGTTCTTGTTCATGGAATACACTGGTTTTATAATTTTCCCCGTCACACCATTAAATAGTTGAATGACCTTTTGTAGACTAAATCTTTTGCAGATTTAGTCATGGTGCTGGCTTGATGGCATCACAGCAGGGCTGGGATAATATCCTTCTTGATGTATATGCTAAGAATCAACATATTGTGCTGTTTCTCCCATACCCTGGATTCATGGGTCTGGGAGTAGAAGGATTAGATTGATAGCACCTCCTCTCATAGTTATTCCTAAAATACAGTTCAAATTTTTGTGTTCCCATCTTTGAAATTTTGGGTTCTGCTGGATGGATTAGAGATTGTGATAGGTAAAATTCTAAAAGTCCCTCCCTTTTCCCCTGCCACACATACACAGCATTCTTGTTCCCTGGTTATTCAAACATTAAAGTACTTACATGAACAAATTATTTTATGACATAATCAAAATCGCAAGTCAGTTGGCCTTAAGATGTAAAAACTATCTGGTTATACCTGACTCAATAAGATGTATCTTTAAAATCTAGCAGTGGACTTCCCTGGTGGCACAGTGGTTAAGAATCCACCTGCCAATGCAGGGGACATGGATTCAATCCCTGGGCCAGGAAGATCCCACATGCCACAGAGCAAGTAAGCCCGTGCACCACAACTACTGAGCCTGTGCTCTAAAGCCCACGTGCTGCAACTACTGAGATCGCGCCACAACCACTGAAGCCCTCGCTCCTAGAGCCCGTACTCTGCAACAACAGAAGCCACCGTAATGAGAAGACTGCGCACCACAATGAAGAGTAGGCCCTGCTTGCCGCAACTAGAGAAAAGCCTGCACACAGCAATGAAGACTCAACACACAAAAAAATTTTTAAAAATAAGATAAAAAATATTTTAAAAAATGTTCTATATAAATAAATAAAAGCTAGCAGTAAAAGAACAAGTCAGGAGATTTGAAGAATGAAAAGTATTCAAAAAAATGCTTCTGACTTTAAAGGTGGAGAGGGCCATATGAGGAGGAATCCAAGTGACCTCTGGAAGATGGGCTCAGCCCCTGCAACAGCCAGGAATCTCAGGCCTACAATTGTAAGGAAATGAATTCTGCCGATAGCATAAAAGAGCTTGGAAATGTATTCTTTCCTAGATCCTCCATACAAGGGTCCAGCTTAACTGACGCCTTGATTTTGGCCTTAGGAGTGCCCAAGTAGAGAACTCCAGTTGATCCCTGGTGGATTTCTCATATACGAAAATTATGTGATAATAAATGAATGTTTTAAGCTGCCAAGTTTGCGGTAATATGTCACAAAGCAATAGAAAACTAGTACAGAAATCCTGGTTTCCAGGGGACCAACTACTTCCATCAAGATTGAACAATGGTTCCATTAAACTGGAGATCATGGCTGCCACTAAGTTACTTGGTTCATGGCAACTGAGCCAACAGGCAAAGGAGGAGCTTACTGTGCAGACTGGAGAGATTCACTTGATTTTTATCACAAAATAGGAGTAGTGAGAAATATGTCTGTTAGTCAGAAGGTCTCCTAATTACATCTTAGTAATTCCATATCCTTTAGAGAAAAAAAAGTAATGGAAATCTACAACAACCCAATACAGAAAAGATTAATAATTGCCCAGACCCCTTGGTAATAAAATTTTGGAATACTGACAAAACAAAGAATCATGGCCAGCTGAGGTGTTTGCTGAAGGCAAAGAAAATATGCAGTGGGGCGGAGACGGGGAGGGATAAAACAAGAATGTTCCAAATACCATGTAAGCTTTTGTGACCAGTGACATAGATAGGGCCACAATGGTTATAATAGTCCTGCATATATTAATATTAGTATACACATACCAAATATTTCCTCTTTTCCCCTCTCCTATTATATGAGATGTGATCATATACTTTAAATTCATATATCAGTGTTTGACAGGATATTAGAGGGAATGTGTGATTCAACAAGAAAGGTATGAACGTCATCCAAGATGAATTAAGTGGTACATAGTATTTTTTATTGACTATTATTGAGAAGAGAGTAAGCATTGTCCAAGGCATAGTTTGGTAGAGGCATGACTGCTATTGTCTTAATGGAGGTGTACGTGAATACCAAATTGATTTGGAATTATCTCTGTGACTTGACTAAGCCGGAACTATGCTTCCCACAATCCCCTTTCCTGTATGCTTCTGAATGAGAGTTGGTCTAAAGAGAAATTTGCCTGAGATTTGAAAAGTAGAAGTAAAACAGAAGTCATTGATCTCTGAAGGTTGCAGTAATAAGACAAATACAGAGGCATTAGAATATTCTAGCTTGCCTCTACCCTACACTGTTCCATGTCCACTCCTATGTGATTGCTAGCTCTGCTAACCAACAATGACATCAGGCCCAATGTCAGACACAAAGACAGTAGCTATCACTAGGCTTTTCCCCCCAGCTCCTCTTCCCATTCTCACTCTAGCAGCTACCTGTACCTGGCTTCCCATATGTCCTTACAAGCACTTGCCTGTCCTCACTAGTGCTAAATGTTGATGAAAAGTCTTTTTAGTACCTTTTCTATAATCCTTCAACAAACTCTTTTGGGCTGTACTTCCCAAAGCTCCCCAGAATGATGTAAGGCCATATTAATACTATACATTCCTTTTTCCATAATAATTACAGTTGTTCTGATTTCCTGATTTATCCTCGACTGTTCTGACAATTTAATTCTTTCCCAGAATTCTGCCCACCACTCAGATCACAATGTCTCCAGTGACTTCCAGGCAGGTGGGAGTGCTGGTCATCCCCCTTAATGACTCCTCTGCAGCCAAGCCATTCAGCCTCACACTTAGAATTTAAAGTTCCTCCTGCCCCTTCTGGGTTGAGATGAAATACTGCATTAGACAGTAAGAGATCTGGCAGTCTGGTGTGGCCTCCAAGTTGGTATATCATGCAATATAGAAGTGAGAAAAAATTAACTCCCCGTGGGGTGAACTTTAATTAATGCAGAATAGAACATGGAAATGAGCCTAGCAAGTGAATTTCCTCCTCTCCCACAGACTAATCTGAAATACAGCCTTTCCATGCATTCTATCTAAAGAAACACCAATGTACACACCTGCCAAGAGACATGTTTTGTTTCTTTTCAGCTCATTATGAAGTAGAAGCAATCACCATGCTGGATCACTTCACATTGCTTCACATCCCTCCACACCTCATTTCTTCTTTTCTTCATTTTCACTGTCCTGGGTTTTAACCTCCCAACTAAGCATCTTTGGTCAAGCTTCTTTTTTTTTTTTTTTCAACTAGAGCACCAAACTAAAACTCAATGACAAGCTAAGTATGAATACTGTGGTGATGGGAATGGAAATGAATGGAATAACTATGAATGACATGAAGGAGATAGACTAATTGGATGTTTTAGGCATAGAAAAAGGAGAAAGCCAATTTTGCCAAATTTGGTGGACAAATATGCCAATCCAAAATATAAAGAAAACATGTCATGAATGAAAAAAAGGGTTTTAAGGGAGAGATAGGTTCATATGGAGGCTGAAGAATTGTTAGTCTGTTGAAAGTGACAGGCAAATTTTTCCAGGGATGGGATATAGAATGAGAATAAAAATGTGACATTGCCCATCTTATTAATTAGAATGTCTTTGGGTTCTGTTATGCTAGGGAAACAGCCACAACATGATGGCAAAATGATACTTTTTAATAAACGTAGCTAAATATATATATATATATATATATATATATACACATATACAAAACAAAGTAAATAGAAATCTAGGATAAAAAGTTGCATGAAGCATTTTTCCCAAGTCATATTCTGGCTTCTTTTAAATCAACTTGTACCTGGGTACTTGATCTTTGTTAATGAAGTTTTTAGAGCAGTTAACCTGTTGGTAACTTTTGCTGTAACCCCTAGCAGCATTCTTGAAGCACATCCCTTTAGATTTTAAAGCTTCTCAGTTAGTTAGTGAAATGGCTCTACCTAATCATTCTTTTATTAGATGTGGCTATTTTCTATGACATATATATGAATATTATACATGTATGTTCTGAGTTGATTATAATTTAATTTTAATTAGGGACAAGAAACTAACACTTTAACTCTGCTGCAATTTGCCCAATCAGAAAAGCTAGTACAAAACTTTAACTATTAAATAAATAAAATTTACAAAAAATTTTTAAGTTCAAATTTTAAAACGAAAAGCTAGTACATTTGTCTATTGCATGTAAAAAAGATGACACCTTCTTATCTACTTATAATGGAAGTCTCCTACTGTGTTTTTCTATAGCTCTGAGAAAGCAGTGATGTTCTTCACAAAGTGGGTTATGTCCTAAATAATTTCCCTTCTGTTGCAGCGCCCTAATATTTAACTGGATGTACAAGCTGGCAAGGGCCGCTACGTTTTAAAATAAGACTGCGACTTCATTGGAATAATTCAATCAGTTTTTAAAAAGAAGAACATGATGCAATACATTAGACTTAGCATTAGTAATTTCTTCACAAGTACACCCATATTCAGGTCAAGCCTTAACTGCAGTTCAGGATTATATATGAGGTTTACCACCGAGTAATGGAGAAACAAGGTAATGAACTGAAAGAGGAAATATGAGTTAAAATAACATGTAAATGCCTAAATATTGAGGTTAATATAAATTTTTAAAGCTCACATTTCCATCTTTCTTCCCATGTTATTCAATGCTTTTGTAGTCATTACTTTTTGTGTCTTTTTTTAAAATTTAATTTAATTTTTTAAAAATTTAATTTAATTTTTTTTAATTTAATTTTTTTATACAACAGGCTCTTATTAATTATCTATTTTATACATATTAGTGTATACATATTAGTGTATTCATCCCACCACCAACCCCCTCCCCTGCTTTCCCCCCTTCATGTCCATACATTTATTCTCTACGTCTGTGTCTCTATTTTTCCCTTGCAAACTGGTTCATCTGTACCATTTTTCTAGATTCCACATATATGTGTTAATATATGATATTTGTTTTTCTCTTTCTGACTTACTTCACCCTAGTCATTAGTTTTTTTTTTTTATAGTGTTTATTTATTTTTACTTGTTGACAGTTTGCTTTATTTATTTATTTATGGCTGTGTTGGGTCTTTGTTTCTGTGCGAAGGCTTTCTCTAGTTGTGGCAAGCGGGGGCCACTCTTCATCGTGGTGCGCGGGCCTCTCACTATCGCGGCCTCTCTTGTTGTGGAGCACGGGCTCCAGACGCGCAGGCTCCAGACGCACAGGCTCAGTAATTGTGGCTCACGGGCGCAGTTGCTCCGCGGCATGTGGGATCTTCCCAGACCAGGGTTCGAACCCGTGTCCCCTGCATTGGCAGGCAGACTCTCAACCACTGAGCCACCAGGGAAGCCCAGTCATTAGTTTTTAAATGTATATATTAACATATACTTTAGTAAGAGTGGGAGAAAATATGTCAGGCATTATAACCGTACCAAGTTATTAACACTAATATTAATAAATTTTATTAAGATTTATTAACAAGAATATTTTTAATCTTGTTCTTTAAAATGGTGATTTCTTTCACAAGCACTGTTTTGATCTATGAGGGATTTAAATGCAAAGATTCTGGCAAAAGCAAAATATATGAGCACTCTGACATTCCTTAACAGACTTTCATTGTTGAATATACTTAATTGGAAATATTACCTTAGGAAAAAAAACATTATTTCATGAATGAAAGCTCAAGATCTATATCATTTAGAGAACTGTAACTATTACTCTCAAAACAATCAAAGTTTGGATTCATTCTTTTCTGGCATTCTGGCTAAGAAAGCATTGATGCAAAACTGCTGCTAGTAATAGATGACAGTTGTTAAAGGGAAAAAGGTCAAGACGTCAAGGCTAAGTTAAATTACATGGCCATGTTTAGGGACTCCTGAAAGAAAGACTATTAAAGAAATAAACACCTTCTGGATGCATTTATTTCAGAAAACCTTAAAAGAGAATTTTAATATGCTTTTATTGAGAAGTTGACTTAATATGATTCTCAAGATTTGTTTTTCTAAGTAAATGTCAGATTTCCGTATAAAGAACACTATTGGTCATTTCTGAAGTGTAAATAATGTCAAGATTAAATGTATAATCTTTACAGTATCAAGAGGTATCTGGCTACAATTTCACCATATGTCATATGATTTCTCTTTCATGAATTCTGACTTTGCCTTTTCCTTGTCCATTTTCCTTGTTCTCCTCTTTCTATACTGTTTGACTGCCTCTACTTATTCTCAGTTTCTTCTTCACAAATTTAATATGCCTACAGATATCTCAGCTTCCTCAGTGTCTTGATATTTCCTTATTTAAATAAGAAAATCTAATTACTCTCCATTAGTTTCTCATGGCATTGCTCTGTATCAATTTCTCATATGCCCTTTGCCCCAAGTAGGCCACCTATCATTTACCCCAAAGTAATGTGTCCTAACCAGGTATGTACCAGAAGTATCCCAGCCCATCTAGCAAAAACATAGCTACCTAAAGAGAGAAGCTATGATCAATGTGCCACTAGAAGATGTAAGTAGAGGCATTATCATGAATGACCTATTTGGTATAATAGTAATTACTTCCTTTTCAGTTATTTTTAATAAGCATTATAACTAGCATTCAAAATACTAGTGCTGAATATTACCATAATTAACTTATAAGTATTGCTTTTGTTCTCTTCCAAATCTTCAAAATTTGGGAAAAGTCATGGAACTGTGGCTACCTGTATCACTTTACTTTGATGATTGTACAAATCAAAACAAAACAAAACACACACACACACGTGATTCAATAATTTGAGAAAGAAAACAGATTAGAATAAGTTGAGCCAGATTCAGTCCCTCTTTTAACAAGCTTAGTCTGTCCATATTCTCTGGTCTATTTGATAAACATGATAGGTCAAGTAAGCAAATTTTGGCATCAATTAGACAATGGGTCACAAGATCAAATGTCTTAGGCCAGGGCCCAGAACTCTGGAAGTCTACTGGCATCCAGGAATAGATGTGAGTTCTGTATACTTGTCACCAGCAAGAAACTGAGATAAGGAATATAAGTCAATCAATTATTTAAAAACAGATAACATTGCATTACACAGAATTAGACACAAATTTTCTCCAAAACTAGCTCGACACATTATTTACTTTTAAAAGCTTTATTGAGATATAATTTGCATAACATGCAATTCATCTATTTAAAGTGTAAAATTCAATGGTATTTAGTACATTCACCAGTAGGTGCAACCATCACCAGTCAATCTTAAAACTTTTTCATAACCTCAGAAGGAAACCCCTTACCCTGCAGCTTTCATTCCTTATACACACACACCCCATCACCCCTACGCAATCACTAATCTATTATATATGTGTATTCCTGCTCTGGATATTTTATATGAATGAAATTATGTAAATATGTGACCTTTTGTGATTGGCTTCTTTCACTTAGTATAATTTTTTCAACATTTATCCATGTTTTATTATGCATCAGTATTTCATTCCTTTCTATGTCTAAATAATATTTCCTTGTAGGAAATATTTTGCTTATCCATTTATCAGTTGATGGACATTTGGGTTGTTTCCACCTTCTGGCTATTATAAATAATACTGCTACTAACATACATGTGCAAGATTTTGTTTGATCTGAAAAATTGTTTTCCAAAGCAGATGTACCATTTTAGACTCCCACCAGCAAAGTATGAGGGTTCTGATTTCTCCACTTCCTTGTAACAATACTAATATCTTTTTTAAAAATTATTTATATCCTAGTGGTATGAAGTAGTATCTCACAGTGGATTTGCATTTCCTTGATGATTAATGATGGTGAGTATATTTTCATATGTTTCTTGGACATTTGTTTATCTTCTCTGGAGAAATATCTATCAAATTTTTTACCCATTTTAGGTGGGTTACTGAGTTGAGATCATTTATATTTTTTTAATAGAGGCACAATTATAAATTTCCCTGTTTTAGCTGCCTCCTGTAAATTTTGTGTCTTCATTTCTATTCATCTCAAATGTTATTTCTGATTTCCCTTTTGATTTCTTCTTTGACCCACCTGTTATTAAGAAGCATGTGGTTTTATTAACACATATAGGTGAGATTCTTGATTTTTTTCCCGCTATTGATTCTGATTTCATTCCATTGTGGTCAAAGCAAATACTTCACGTTATTTCTAACTTTTTAAATTTATTGACGTTTGTTTCATGGCCTAGCATACAGTTTCTTCTGCGGAACGTTTCATGTACCATACAGAAGAAAGTGTATTTGTTTGTTGGGTGGAATATTTTAAAAATGATTGGTAGGTCTAGTTGGTTTATAACATTTTCAAGTCTTCTATTTCCTTGCTGGTCTTTAGTCTAATCTATCCATTAATGAAAGTGAAGTATTGAAGTCTCCAAATATTATTGTTGAATTGTCTACTCTTCTTTATTTATTTCACCCTTTCCTTCACACTTTTTGGTGTGTTTTTGTGCTTATAATTGTTTTGTGTTTATAATTGCTATATCCTCCTGATGAATTGACCCTTTTATCATTATAAAATATCCCTGTTTATCAATAGTAACATTTCTTGTTTTAAAGTTTATCTTAGCATAACCACTCCAGCTGTCTTGTGGTTTTTGTTTGAAATATCTTTTTAAGTATTTCTTTTTTTTTTTTTTTTTTGTGGTACGCGGGCCTCTCACTGTTGTGGCCTCTCCCGTTGCGGAGCACAGGCTCCGGAAGCGCAGGCTCAGCAGCCATGGCTCACGGGCCCAGCCGCTCCGTGGCATGTGGGATCTTCCCAGACCGGGGCACAAACCCACGTTGCCTGCATCGGCAGGCGGACTCTCAACCACTGCGCCACCAGGGAAGCCTAGTCTTTCTTTTTTTTAACTCTCACTCTGTATGTGTCTTTTGTGTTATTGCTGATATATTCAGACATATATCTACCATTTTCCTTTTTGCTTTCTGTATGTCTCATATCTTCTTGTTCCTCTATTTTTCCCTTACTGCTTTCTTTTGCACCAAGTAAATATTTTCTAATGTAGAATTTTAATTTATTTCATAATTTTAACCATAGTTTTGAGTTCTTTTGTACTAGCTGCTCTAAAGTTTACCATATATATCTCAACTTAACTGACTCAGCTTCCAACTTGTACTAGCTTAATTCCAGTATTATATACAAATATTATACCTATATATCTATTCCCTTTTCCATCTCATTGTTGTATTGTCATCATGCATATTACATTAATGTGCAAACTCAACAATAAATTGTTATAATTACTTTTACCATCTGTAGTCATTTCCTTAGCCCTTGCTCTCATGTGCCTCTTTTGTGCTGTTACTGGCAAATATATTACATTTCTATATGTAGGCCCTAAAAGAAATTATAGGCCCTACAATATATTATATATAAAAAAATATATATATTATGCAAAGACTAATATATAATATTTATAAATATGGATTATATATTATCTATAACATATGTATAATTTTATACAATGGCTTTTTAAATGAATGAAGAGAAAAATGACAAAAATATATATATTCTTACTGATTTATATAGTTATATAATACTCTTTACTAATGTGGATTTGAATTACCACCTGAGATCACTTCTCTCAGCCTCAAAAACTTCCTTTAGTATTTCTTGTAAGATGGGTTTTCCAGTAACAAACTCTCTTATTTTTTCTATACCTTGGAAAGTCCTTAATATGCTTTCATATTTCAAATGTAGCTGTGCTTGATATAGGATTCATGTTTGACAGGTTTTTGTTCTCTTTGAGCACTCTGAATATGTTATCCCACTGCCTTTTGGCCTCCATTCTGCTCTTCTGTTCAAAAGTCAGCTATATTAATCTTTTGGAATTTCCATGGAAGTATTGTGTGATTTACTTTCCTTACTGCTTTCAAGACTTTTTCCTTGTCTTTGACTTTCAATGTTTTTATTATGCTGGGTCTGTTTGTGGGTTTTTTTTTTGCATTTATCCTAGTTGGAATCTGTTAGCTTCATGAATGTGTAAGTTATTATTTTACAAAAACTTTGAGAAGTTTTCAGCTATTATTTCTTCAAACATTATTTCCTCTTCTTTCTCTCTCAATTCCTTCTAGCATCCTCATTATATACGTGCTGGTGTGCCTACTAGTGCCCCATATTTCTCTGAGCTTTTTCATTTTCCTTCATTCTTTTTTCTCCATGTTCTTTGGTTTGCATGGTTTCTATTTCTCTGTCTCAAGTTCACCTTTCCTTTCTTCTATGAATTCAAATCTACTGTTGAACCCATCTATGGAATTTTTTATTTCAGTTGTTTTACCTTTCCACTCTATCATTTCCACTTGGTTCTCTTTTATAATTTCTATCTTTTATTGATATTCTCTATTTGATGTGACATTGTCATCATACCTTCCTTGACTTCTTTAATCATAGTTTCCCTTATTCTGTTAACATAATGGCTACTTTAAACTATTTTTCTGTTATGTCTGATATCTGTTCACATCTACAGGCATTTTCTGTTGCCTGCTTTTTATCCAGGGTATGGGTCATACTTTCTTCTTTCTGTGTATGCATCATATTTTGTTGTTGCAGTAGTTGGAAACTGGACGCTTTAAATAATACATTGTGGTAGCTCTGGGAACTGGTCTCTCATTCTCATCAGGGATTTTTATTGTTATTTGTTTGTTTATTTGTTTAGTGATGAATTATTTTGGTGAACTATTTATTACCCCACTCCCCCACACACAAAGTGTTAAGCCTATGATATTGTTCCTCTGGGAGATACAACTTGAGGTGTGCCCAGAGGTCACACTGGGTTGACAGTGATTTTTTTTTGTTTGTTTTGTTTTGTTTTGTTTTTCCATCCTTTTATTTCAAATTTTGAGTGTGCCTCTTGTAAACAATATTTTTTTATTCATATATCCCCATGTGATTTGATAGGGCTTCTTTCCTCTCTTTCCCTGACAATGCCCAGCTGATTGCTCTATTAGTTCAACAACACCTTCTGGCATAGATTACCTTATAAACTAATCAATCAAATTATGGCTCCTTTGAAGGGACAGTTTCTGAAGTCAGTGTCTGATATTTGCTCTGACCAGGAGGGCTTCTCTCACCTATCATATTCCCCATTCTTTCCCGCAAACTACATGATTTGCAGTTTAGCCTGTATCTTAAATTTCCTCCCAATTGCCTTTCACCACATTCTCCACTGTTCTTGAGAGCACTCTTAGGCTTGAGCTTCTCCATACTATGAAGTAATTGAAAGTTACTTTTGTAAAAGATTAAAAGCTCTCTCTTCTAAGGCCAGTCTTTTGCCAGAAAAATCAGTAAGCCAGGACTCTGGAGCTGGGGATGGTAACAATGGCAAGCTTCTCTCTGAGTGGCACCTCCACTACAGAAATGGAGTCCAACTGAGAGCCAGAGAGAGAGAAAGTTCTGTATTCTTGGCTGCATCAGTCTGGAATGGAGTCTCTGCCTTGTTAAATAATTACTAATTATTAGTAATAATTAATAATAAATAATTAGGAAACAAACCTAAGTTCATATTCAAATGTGATTATGCTGAGTTCTTAAGGTTTTCTTTAGTCTTTAATATTAAAATGAAAATCCTACATACAACTCTAATTTCATAAAAAATGTACATGGTGGGATGAATTATCAAGTTAGAATTAAGATAAAGTTGTTATACTCTGAATTAATTATTAAAATATAGGCTATAGAACTTCTGTTGGATTATTTATGATTGCCAGCCATGATTAATTTTTTTAATTTTTCACTTAACATAGTAGGAAGCAAATCAAATAAATTTTCAACAATGAAAGACTGTTAGATGTGAATCCAGAAGAAATGACTCCTTCCATTTATTTTGTATCCTTAAGAAAATAATGAAATTTTTGAACCCTCAGTGTTTGTTCTATAAAATAATCTTAGCAGGTTATTTTGCTAAGTAAATGAGATGACACATGAATTATTAAAATACATGAATTTTAAAAAATCATATATAAGTGAATTCTAGTTTATAGTTTATGTTTATTGACATAACTTAAATAATTTTGGTTAATATTTAGTGCATTTTCTACTATAATATACAAACTTGCCTCACCAGGACTGTAAGAAGGAAAAGGAAGTAATCCAATTGTCCTACGGCAAAAAGAGCAGAACACAGCGTGTTGGAATATACTGACCTTGTAATGATTTCAGTACAAAATCATGTGTAATTAATGATGGGCAATAGATAAAACTGAGTTTGAGTTTTAGCTCTGTCACTAAGTAGCTAGGTAATCATGGTTAAAGGGTTAACCTCTCAGGATCTATACTCTATCCATTTCAGTTCTACTGTATTATGATATAGAGTAATATTAGATAAAGAGAGGGGAGAGCAGAAAAATCATTTGTGACTGATTGAGCCACATATCATATTATTACATAACATTTGGTACATTAACACTGGATGATAATGAAAACTCACCATTTATATTTTCTACCAACACTATGGTTTCCAAAGTATTTTTATCAGTAATATGAAATACAGTCACATTGGAGATGGATGACACTATCTTAATTTTTCAAAGAGTAGGGTCAAAGAATTGTACCTGGGAATTGAGGGAAGGAAAAAAGATACATAAAAGTAAAGGGAAAGGGCTTCCCTGATGGAGCAGTGGTTGAGAGTCCGCCTGCTGATGCAGGGGACACGGGTTCGTGCCCCGGTCCGGGAAGATCCCACGGAGCAGAGCGGCTGGGCCCGTGAGCCACAGCTGCTGAGCCTGCACGTCCGGAGCCTGTGCTCCGCAACGGGAGAGGCCACAACAGTGAGAGACCCGCATACCACAAAAAAAAAAAAAAAAGCGAAAGAAAAGAAGAAATACATCTTAGTCAATTAAAGAATGGAAAAGGTAAAAAAAACGCAGAAGTCTTATGATGTTTATTCCTAATAAGACCAAAGTTGGTTTAAGAAATAATAGCCCATGTAGAATGCAACTGAATTTCTAAGTCTTCTGCTGAGGTAAATGCTATGGCTGCAATAAATTCACATTTCTCAGACTGAGATCCTGCCTATCACCTGCTGGTGCACTAAAGAATAGAATCAAGGTTAACATAGAAACATTAACTTCCGGCACTTTCAGAATTAGGTGGAATGATTGATTATGCAAAGAATAAGAAAACTCATTACTATACCTCTGAAGTTCATAATCTTTACTTATTTTAAATATCCCATTTTAAAATGTACGTTTAACACAGTCACTAAAAATCACCCCATGTAGTGAAAATGTTTATATGTGTTTATGTGTATTATCTGCATTTGAATTTTCTTAAATTTTTTAATTGATATTTTAAAAATATTATTAAGTTATTTAAGAAACTTGAAGTGCTTTGATCCTGGCCCCACGGGCCTGTGCAAAGGTCCTTGTAGCTTTTGCCCCAGAGAGGCGCATGGTCTATATAGTGGTTGCTGGGTGCCAGGGCCACTCCTGGGATACTGGAGGATGCTAAAAGAATTGTAGGCTTGGAATTGAGGTGCAAGGAGGTGAAGTGACAAGAAACTTACTGAACATAATGCAGCAGATTAAAAGCAGAGAGTTTAGGAAGGGGACCAAGATGGTGGAGTAGGAGGACATAGAGTTCATCTCTCCCCACAAACACATTAAAAAATATATCTACATGTGGAACAATTCACGTGGAAAACTAACTGGAACCTGGCAGAAGAATTCCTACACAACCAAAGCTGCAAGAAAGATCTCCATGTAACCAAGTAGGACAGGAAAAAAAAGGCATGGGGTTGGAGGGATCTAGAAGGAGGAAAACATCTGCAAGGGCAGACTCTCACCCTGGGAAGTGAACAGGTCAAACCACAATCTAGGCATCCCAGTCCGGGGTCCTGAGGAGAAGTGATGGGTCCCTTTGTTGTCTGGAAAATCCACTGAGACACATACAAGGTCTAGTGAAGCCTAGACTCTACTTGGGAAGAGAGTGCGTGTGCTAGCTTGCTGACAATCAGGGAGGAGAGAGCCTTGCACAGGCGGCTACTGCCTGCCTCACTGCACTTCCCAATCTGAAGGTACAAACATCCTAGCCCCGGTTACTGCACACCACAGGCTGGCATGATATCTGGGCAGAGACCCAGTCTAGCTGCAGAGAGACAGACCAGGGTACCTGGAGTGTGATCCAAGTGGAACCCTGGAGGCTACTATCAGTGTGTGCACAGAGTGGTGAGTGTAGTCATGGGGTCATCTCCAGCGTGCATATGGGGCAGCACAACAAACTTGTGCAGTGGCTACGTGCTGAATCTTGGGCAGACAGGCCCTGGGAGAGAACACATCTAGCTATGCTTACACAGCCTGGAGAGCCTGGGGTGTGGTCTGGTGGGGTGGTGAGGTCATTGTCAATATGCTCAGGAGTACCCAGGGTTTGTCTCCCAATGGCAGTGCCCTGGTTCTACTCATTCCACACCACAGCTTAGTGCTAGATCTCGGGTCGACTGGTATCCTGGGAGAAGTCTGCCACAGAGGCAGCCCAGATCTCAGGCAGCAGCACAGCCAGTGCAATCTCTGCAGCCACAACACCCTAATCCAAAGCCCTAACCTAATCCATACCACAGCCTTGCACTAGATCTGGGATGAACACAACAGAGAAAGGGACTTGATCTTGGGCTGCTTCTAAGCAGAACCACAGGCGTTTACACACAAGGTGCATAGCTCCTCTGTGTCTGCACAGGCCTCACTTGTTTCAGCAATCACTGCCTTTGGGGCAGGGCATGTACTCAAGGGCAACGGATCCTGATTGAACCAGACCCTCAGGATTTATACTTCACCAACTGGGGAGCAGACCCCTTCCCCTGACAGGGCTGTAACAACCATGGAGCAGAGAGGAAGCCCTGCCTCATATCCATCATGGACTCTAGATACTACAACACCAACCTTATCCCCTATCAGGGGGAAAATGAGCAGCACACTCTGAGAAAAGACATGGTTGGCATCCAAACTGAAACCAGCCCTTGCACCAAAAACAGTGGACACACACATTCTACCCCGGGACACTCCCACATAAATACACCATTTCAAGACCACAGTAGATAACTGCTTCTCCTAAATTAATAGAGACAGAGAAGGTTAAGTAAAATGAAAAGGTAGAGGAACAACTCCCAACTAAAAGAACAAGAGAAATCCTCTGAAAGAAAAAAATAATGAAACAGAGCTTACCAGTCTACTAGACTACAAGTTCTAAAAGGAGATAATAAAAATGCTAACTTAATTAAGAAAGATTACTAATATAAATGCATAGCACTATAATAAAAAACTAGAAACTATAAAGATAAACCAATCAAAAATAAACAATTCAATTGCTGAGAAAAATAATCAATCTAGAAGGAATGAATACCAGGCTAAATGACACAGAAGAACAAATAAGTGATCTGGAAGATAGAATAATGGAAGTCACCCAATCAGAACAGCAAACAGAAAGACAAATGAAATAAAAAGTGAAATCAACATATGAGATCTATGGGATAATATAAAACGTGTCAATCTATGAATAATAGGGATTCCAGAAGGATAAGAGAGAGAAGGGGATTGAAAATGTATCTGAAGAAATTACGGCTGAAAACTTACCAAACTTAAAGGAGGAAACAGATATCCAGGTATAGAAAGCACAGAGAGTCCCAAACATGATGAACCCAAATGGACTCACACCAAAACAAAAGTTAAAAACAGAGGATTCTAAAGTAAGTAAGAGAAAAACAAAGGATAATTTATGAGGAAACCCACACAAGGCCATCAGCTGATTTTTCTTCAGAAACTTTGCAGTCCAGAAGGAAGTGGCATGATATATTCAAAGTCCTGAAAGGGAAAAACCTGCAACCAAGGATACTCTATCCAGCAAGATTATCATTTAGATTGGAAGGAGAGAGAAAGAATTTCTCAGACAAGCCAAAACTAAAAGAACTCAGCAACACTAAACCTATCTTAACAGAAATATTGAAGGGCCTTCTATAAATATAAAAGAAGCAAGAATCTATAGGAAAGGAAAAATCACAGCTGGAAAGGCAAACATATAAAAGGACCCATCACTTAAATAAGCCAGTACATACATTTAAAAACAATCAAAAAATTGTAAAAGCTATTATAACTAAAATTAACAGTAAAAGAATAAGCATGAAGATATAAAATAGGACTTCAAAATCACAAAATATGTGGGCGGGGAGTATTAAAATGTAGCTCTTATAGAATGTGTTTGAACTTAAATGACTATCAGTTTAAAGAAAGTAGATATAGTTATGGGCCAACTTGAACTCCATGGTAACCACAAGTCAAAAATATACAATAGGTTCACAAAAACCAAAAAGAAAGAAACTCAAGTGTACTAGCACAAGGAATTATATTCAATATCTTGTAATAACCTATAAAGGAATATAACCTGAAAAAAAAGCTGAATCTCTTGCTGTACGTCTGAAACTAACGTTATATTGTAAATCAACTATATTTCAACAAAAAAGAAACTTGAGATTCTTTAATCAAAGATCAATATATATCCCATTTAACTTACCAAGAAAAGGGCAATATAATCAATTCCTTATAAAAATTATGAGACTAATACATGTAATGCCTTATCAAATCACAGAAGTCTTAAATTGCAACAAAAATTGGTTAGCTAAGTAATATTTGAGGATGATGCAGATTCTCCCAATGGCTCAGCCAGTCCAACTTTATGTATCTTTGAAATGCAAGTTAATCCATCAGGCTTTATAAAACTCTTGAAATAAGTGTCATCACTATTAAAAAATAATATCCCAAGTAATTGAAATAGTAGAAACAACAATTAACAATGCTCTATGAATAACAGGGCAAAGCATATCTTCTAGTAATATGACAGTGCTATGATTTTAGTGCCTAGAACATAATGTTTATATGAAATCTCATTGGCTCACATACTGAAAGTATCATAAAGTTACATTTTAATCTTTCTTGAAGGTATAAAAATTACTATTGTTTATGAATTCCAAGTGTACAAATATATAATGAATAGGGTGAAAGGTTTTCATCAGCTATGTCATATATCACAACTTTAAATATTATATAGATGAGGAAAACAGCAAGATTGCTCCATCTTTAGCTACTATTTTGCATCAGAAAAAATTGCATAACTTTTTTTGCATATACCAAAATGTGTGTTGCATTGTTAGAGCAAGATAGGAGAATATAAAAATATTAGAATCCATTAGTGTAAATCCAATAATTAATTTGTTTCTTTTTTGATAAAAGTAATCTGGATAATCAATACAAATTAAAGTTAGCTTATTTTTAGACTATTAAATAATTTCCCCTTTGTTTTTAGTTATTTGTAGATTATATGAAAAAATAAAAATATATGACATATGTCCTTGTGTTCTCTATGTTTTTAAGATTTTGAACACTATAATATTTAAATAATGAGTAATATTTGTGATAAGTATAATTCATTTTATAAATTATAACTATATTTACATCATACAAGATTAAGTTAAAATAAAAGAGAATGTTATTTAGTTTAATAGCACTTGAGCTTATATATGTAGATATACAGATATATGAATAAAATTAACAAAATGGATATTTTTATAATAAAAAGTGATATATCCAAATACATATTTAGTAAAATATTTAAAACCTCACACTTTTAAGTTAAAGACATTTACCTTCCTTTTGCAACTCAGGTTGTTTCCATAGAAACAGCAGCTGGCACACAGAAGCAGAATGTTTATAACTTTGATATTTCAGCTGTACTTGTCAGGTAGATGATGGATGTGTCATTTTTCAAATAAGCACCTGCAGCTTTTGGGTTCCAACAGGTTCACATACTCTAGCATTTTACCTCCTGAAAAAAGTTTTAGTTCATGTTTCTGTATAAATCATAATTATGCCTGCTTTTAAAAGAGGCCTAATTACTCTAGGTTTGTTTTAGAAAATGACTTTTTAAATGTAATAACTGAGTTGTGGTAACTTAGAATTATAATGATCTGCAGAGCCCCCAGAGTCACAATGAGGATAATTATCATGATAATTTGGCTTAGTTCAGACACTTACTGGTGGTAGATTCTGTCCAGAGCCACTTTGTTCTGTATGGCATCCCTACTCTAGTTCATTTCTCTTTGGCTGAAAATTCATGATTCTAGGAGGTTTTATTCTTAGTGGTAAATAACATCTGGGTAGTAGACTGGTTTACCCCTCTTTGCCTTTCCTTCCCCACCACCTCAACTAGCCAACAAGTATAATAAATTGCTGACTTTTTGACAACAGTCATATGTTGTTATTGACATATTTCCGCCAGACACAGACTATAAAGTGCTAATACTCTGCTGGTTCAAAAAATCCAAAGAATTGCTTATTTAGATGTTCATTATCCTTTCTTCCTGTCGCATTGAGAAAACTTGCCAAAGCCTAAATAATGTCCACAACAGAAACAGAAGTAGAGTGAAACAGAGATCACCTGTGCTAAATAAGAGGTTTCTCAATGAAAGTTTCAAGATTGTATTTTCAGTTCAAGAAAACATAGCAGTGAAAGGAAACTAAAATTACATCCTTCTTAAAACATTACATTCTTAATTTTATATAAAGGACTCAAGCAAGATGAACTGAAAGAGTTGATAGATTAGGGTAGCACTTCAACATGAAAAAAGGTACTCAGAGCCTATAAACTTATACCAATATACATTTAGTCAAAACAGTCTAATCAGCTGGCCATGATAAGCAGTGGCTGTTTTTAATGGGAACTTACTTGCTACGGACAAGTGATCAATTTTCAGTAATTCAGTGGAGCTTATTGAGCAATGGCTGCACCTAAGACATTATCAGGCTTTTGAATAACAGAAAGTAATTAAAGAGAAAATAGTACCAATTCATAACAGCCCCAGAAATCTACATCTGAACCTGAGACAGGTCAATAGTTTTCATTTAAAATAGTGTGTCCAGGGGCTTCCCTGGTGGCGCAGTGGTTGGGAGTCTGCCTGCCAATGCAGGGGACACGGGTTCAAGCCCTGGTCTGGGAAGATCCCACATGCCACGGAGCAGCTGGGCCCGTGAGCTACAAATACTGAGCTCTGCGCGTCTGGAGCCTGTGCTCCGCAGCAAGAGAGGCCGCGACAGTGAGAGGCCCGCGCACCGCGATGAAGAGTGGCCCCCGCTTGCCACAACTAGAGAAAGCCCTCGCACAGAAACGAAGACCCAACACAGCCAAAAATAAATAAATGAATAAATAAATTTAAAAAAAAAAAAAAAATAGTGTGTCCAAACTTATGATGATGTTCAAATCTCAAATTCTATGTTGGTTTTAGACAACTTGTGTGTTCTGTTGAAGAATAAAAAGGCAAATGGACTTATCCAAACATGTTCTGTGAATTAAGTAAAAAACTAAAACACTTGTAAAACAAGTGGCAGTAATAATGAAAACTAAAAATGCATATACACTATGACCACGTAATCTCAATTTTGGAATTCACACCAGCAGAAATATTACAGTATGGCACTGTTTTCAGTGGGGAAAAAAGGAACAACTGACCATTGGGAAATTGTATGTAAATAATATATTTGTCTCCTCAAAAATATATAGCTAAGGGATTCCCTGGTGCCGCAGTGGTTGAGAGTCCTGCCAATGCAGGGGACACGGACTCGTGCCCCGGTCCGGGAAGATCTCACATGCCGCGTAGTGGCTGGGCCCGTGAGCCATGGCCGCTGAGCCTGTGCATCCGGAGCCTGTGCTCCGCAACGGGAGAGGCCACAACAGTGTGAGGCCCGCGTATGGCAAAAAAAAAGAAAAAAAAAAAAAAAAAAAAAAAAAAAAATATATATATATATATATATAGCTAAGTAAAAGAATTAATTATCACTGTTTCTGCTCAATTGAAATTTTGTTCATGGTATTTTGTTAAATTATGTCCAAAAGTTGCAAATGAATGCATGTAGAATGTTTATTATTATGAAGATAAAATCATAACAAATGAAAACACATGTATATATACCTATAAATATGTAAAAGTATGAGAAAACTTCTAAAATAAATATACCAGGTTGGCAATATTTGGCTGATTAGGGATAGATAGGATTGGAGGAATAGGGAAGGAGCAGGTGATTGATATTTTCTTTGTGTATTTTTTATCGCATTCTTACAACAAACACTACTTTTTAACTAAAAAATATGAAGAAATATATAAGAAATAAGGCAAAAGAAGGCACATATTACTGTTTTCATTCCATGAGTGTCACAAGCAAAATAATGTTACTGGATTGATGTATTTGAAAATGTTAAATGTCATGCACTTATTCACTCATTAGATAAATGAGTCTGACACAGTTAAGATGCTTAGGAAACATCAGAGAATAAATCAGATAAATATCCCTGCCCTAGTATACAGTATATTCTAGAGGGGGAAGACAAATCATGAGCAAAAGAACATAATGATATGCAAATTATGTAGTATTTTAGAAGGCAACAATCGTTATGGAACAACACTGAGTAGAACAAGGAAAAAGGATTAAAAATTTCACAGTTTTACTTTGAGTGGTCAGGTTAGGTCTTATTGAGAGGTGACATTTGAGCAAAATCTCAAAGGTGATGAAGGCGTGAGGCCACTGACCTGGGAGAAAAATATCCCAGAAAAAAGGAATAGCCAGTACTTTTTTCATTAAAAAAAAGTCACAGTGAAAAGTTAATTAAAAAAAAATTTTACTCATTGTTCCACCATCAACTTTTCCTATGAACTCAGTCCTTTTCTTAAATGTCATGGTATCTATAACAACAATATGTAACTATATATAATGAAATACAGCACTTATATTTTAATTCATTGATGGTTTTACAACCACAGTTTTGTTTAACCCACACATTGTACATGATTTCTATAAAACACATTACCAAATAGAAATCTGGGGATGTGAAAATGAAAAAGAAGTCCCTGCTCTGGAGGAACTTCTGTTTATATGAAAGAGAAAGTTACAAGGACACTATCACTTTTTGGTTTGCACACCTAGATAATGACACATTGGCTGATATACATTAGGTATTTTAATACATTTTTATAAAAAGGCTATTTTTAAAAGCTATTAGCAATATACAGTAGTAAACACTACATCCAAGCTGCGGTCTACCCAGCTAACAATAAACTATAACTCCCTTGACTGAACCCTAAATTTCTATTTTCTAAACTTAATATATTATTCCCACCTAGTGTATATTTTATACATAGTGTCACATTATGTGTTTACAGCGATTATTTTCATATGAAATCAATTAAACATGGTCTCCTCTATGCAATTAGGTGAGAATGTTTTTAACATAAAATTAACACTCAATAAAATAAAGATAAAAATAAGCATTGGCTGATTTCTTGCTAGAGTTTTTCATGTATTTATTTCTACAATTTTAATCACATCAATCTACATTGATAAGTTTCCAATGGAAATTTGGTTTGTTTATTTTATGTGTTCTATGGTTGGTTTTGGCTCATTTCACAAAAATGTTTCAAAAAAACCATTTTAAGTACAAAGGCAAGGAATTGGGCACAGCATAAACTACATGGCTTATGGAGGAGAAACACTCCAATTCTTTCTAGTTCCAGTTATGCTTTGAGAATATTATGGAATTTTAAGCAATTCAAACATCTTTTAAATTGTCAGCATCTTAATTTGTAAATGGGGATGAAATAATATCTTAACGAGTGGCTGTGATACTTCAATGAGATTTTGTGGATATTCTTCAGAATGTAGAGATTAGTATGCAATTAGTGGTTGTTTAAAAACAAATAAGCTTGTTTTAAACATTGTCGATTTTTTTCTTTTATCTGTTTAATGTCCAATAGGGGTTCATAGTTTTCTCAGTCCCTTTCTGTGACCTTTTTTTTTTTTTTACAATATTCATGCCTTCACCTCCCTTAATCTCCTCTCTTGTCTTCCTGGCTTTTTGACATTCATCATAATGGTTTCATGATGACAATGAATTTGTTTTTAGTACCTGAGAATGTGGTGCATCTGAACATGCATACTACTTCATTTAAATCACCTATATACATTTTCACTTTGCTAATTAATCGAGGAATTTAATTTGTTTTTTATAAGGGGTTTTAATATTTAATAATTTAAATGATTCTTCTAATGGCACTACAAAAGAAGAGCAAATATTTGTGTAAACCAAGTTTTTATGCATCTTACACTTCTTAACATAAGATCATCTTGGGTAAGCAGTGAATCTTTGTCTTTTTCTTCTTTGAATACCTAAAACTTTTTCTAAAATTCAGTTTATTTTGGAGAATAACTTTTCTGATACTACGTTTTTACAAGGCTGTTTATATTAATAAATTTTGCTGCAAAATAATCTACCCCTAACTCAGTGGTTTAAAACAATAAGCATTTATTAGCTCAGTAATCTGCAGGTCAGTGGGCAATTCTTTTAGTGTGGTTAGGTTCACTTATGTATCCTCAAACAGCTGCTAGATCATCTGTGATCTGGCTTTTTTTAGGAGAGCCACAGGTGTTATGTTATGTCTCTAGTCCAGGTTCATTTCCAATCTGTATAATCTATATGATTTTATTTCATTTTTATGCCTAATTACAGTGGCTAAAATCTTAGGTACTATGTTGAGTAAGAGTGATAGAAGCAGACTTCCTTGCCTTGTTCCTGACATTACAGGGAAAGCCTTCTGTCTTTTATCATTAAATGTGATGTTAGTTGTAGGTTTTTTGGTACATGCTCTTTATCAAGTTGAGGTAGTTCTCCTTTATTTCTAACTTGCTGAGAGTTTATATCATGAAGGCTATTGGATTTTGTCAAATTTTTTTCTGCATCAATTGATATTATCAAATAATTTTCTTCTTTAGCCTATTGATGTGGTGAATTACATTGATCTTCAAATATTGGATGAGATTATTTCTCCACCTCTGTAATCTGGGCTGACCCATTAACCAGTGATAGAAGTGACTCCTGCCGCTGATGTCACATGAACAAGACTGGGCCAGCCTTGGCATGGTCCTTCTCCATTGTCTGGATCCATGCATTATTTTTCTAGATTCCTGCCTCACTCCCAGTTGCCTTCACAATGTGTAAAGGTTGAGACTGAGCCCAATTCAGGCATTTCCCATCTGAATAAAGCAGGCACTTGACCTGGCTATAGCTCAGGCCTGGAGTGAACCCCACAAAAAAAAGGAAAGGAAGAAGTAAAACTGTTCTTTTTTGCAGATTATATGATTGCATATATAAGATATACCAAGAAATTTACAAAAATACTCCTAGAACTAGTAAGTCAGCAGTAAGTCAGCACAATACCAACATACAAAATTCAATTTCAATTCTATATACTAACGATGAACAGGTGGAAAACCAATTTTAAAACACAAACACACAAAATTACTCCAAAGAAAATGAAATACTGAGGTATAAACTTAACAGAACATTTATGAATCTGTATGTTGAAAATTACAAAATTCTTTTTAAAAAATCATAAAAGACAAATAAATAGAGAGATTATTTATGCACTCAACACAGTAAAAATGTCAGTTCTCTTCAAATCGATTTACAGAGTTAATGCAACTAATAGAAATTCCAGCAAAGTTTTTGTAGATATAGACAAGCTAATTCTAAAATTTATACGGAAAGGACTGTCCCTAGAATAGCTAAAACAATAATATAAATAAAATGGGAATAATCATTCCCTCTGCTATTAAACCCTACTGTTCAGTACAGTGGTCAAGATAGACAATTTTGGCCCAGGGAAAGACATACAGATCAACAAAGCAGAAACAGATTTAAAAAACCCAGAAAGAGATGCACGCAAATATGTCCAATTGATTTTGCAAAAGTATAAAAGAAATTCAGTGTAGGAAAGATATATAGCCTTTTCAACAAGTAGCTCTTACACAGCAGTATAAAAACAAAGTACCTCTTTATGGGCAATAATCTCCTTGTTCCTAAAAAGGTCTAATTCGGGGGGAAATTAGTGATTTAAATCCGAAAAGAAAAAGAAAATTGAACACTGAATATCTTTTCCTTTGTGTTGGAGGAGGGGTTAGGTTGGTAGCAGATTCTTGTGTTAGTTATTACTACGCTACCAAGAGGTGATCCTACTTAATTGTTGCTCCTGTTCTCACAAGTTCCATGAAAGCTCTGAGCTGCCAGCCTATGGACAAAATTCACTTAAAAACATACTAACCAGCTATTGTAAGGTTTGATGCACTATTATCATTATCCTTCACTAAGTACTTAATATTTTGATTAATTAAAAAGCCCTAGTTTGATGTTACTTCTATATTATGAATTATGATACATAAATTTATAAAGGAAGGAATATTTTTAGGTAATACAATATAGGTTGCCATCTGTTTAACAATAACATTTCAAAATGCTTTGATTAGCATACTGTGAAGGAGATCTATGTGAAGACAATTTAACAGTGAGCTTTTAAATGTTGTTCTTTTTGCAATCACTTGGTTTTTCAGAAGCTTTTTTTTTTTTTTTTTCTTGCAGTACGCAGGCCTCTCACTGTTGTGGCCTCTCCCGTTGCGGAGCACAGGCTCCGGACGCGCAGGCTCAGCGGCCGTGGCTCACGGGCCTAGCTGCTCCGCGGCATGTGCGATCTTCCCGGACTGGGGCACGAACCCATGTCCCCTGCATCGGCAGGCGGACTCTCAACCACTGCGCCACCAGGGAAGCCCAGGGAAGCCCTTTTAAAAGCTTTTTATTATGTACCAACTACAGACATGGAGAATATTTAGGAAAATTATATATTTACTGATATATCTAGATTTTGCAAATGTGCAGGTGAATATCACCAAATTAACAATATTATTAAATACAGAAATATGTAACGTTTGCAGTTGCATATTGAGATTGTAATAGAGGAGCTGCCCACCCCAAAACACTTATCTCTAATTTAGTAGTCTCTAATTTGGGGAAAAAATGAAAGGAAGGCAGCAATAAAAGTACTCAGAAATAATTATCAATTAATTAAAAATAGAGTATCATCTCTACCAGTTAAAATGCATATTTACTCAGTAATTAAGTACTCAAAAAAAACCAAAATGCAGAAGTAAATTTTCAGATGATTATGAACTCCAGCCAACTATGTAATTTTAATAAACTACCGAAGCCATAAATGTCCCTTTAATAGATGGGATAGTAAAAGGAAAGCCTAAACCAATATGCATTAAGGACAGACAAATTTGTTATTTATGAAAAGAGTCAATTAATAAAAGAACACCTAGAAGATTACTTGTGAAAACTTTTAAAATCTAGGAAGATATTATTTTCAGTGTTCAATAAGTTTGAATGTCATTTCTGAGTCAAGAGGTTTCCGATAAAGTCTTATTGGTGGGGGCTTCCCTGGTGGCGCAGTGGCTGAGAGTCCGCCTGCCGATGCAGGGGACACAGGTTCGTGCCCCGGTCCGGGAGGATCCCACATGCCGCGGAGCGGCTGGGCCCGTGAGCCATGGCCGCTGAGCCTGCGCGTCCGGAGCCTGTGCTCTGCAACGGGAGAGGCCACAACAGTGAGAGGCCCGGGTACCGGAAAAAAAAAAAAAAGTCTTATTGGTGAAAAAATATGGAATATTAATGCAGCTGCCAGATCATTTTAGTGTGTGTGTTTAGATGTACATATATGTGTGTCTGTTTGTGTGTATATATAATGCCTTACTACTATTACTATAAGTAATAGAACCATATGCATTATATAAACTGACATTATTTCTTTAATTTTGCCTAGGTCATGCCAACATTCTAAGTTAAAGTGGCTGTATTGAATAGGGCCATCTTTCATATCTAAGGTAAATATCCAAAGTTTGATTCTCAGAAAAATTCATTTAAAAAATAATTGAAGAAGGGAATGAGGAGGTAATGTTTAATGGGTACAGAGTTTCAGTTGGTGAAACAGAACATGTTCTAGAGATAGATGGTGGTGCTGGTTGCAAAAGAATGTGAATGTACTTAATGCCATAAAACTATACACTTAAAATGATTAAAATGGTACATTTTATGTTATGTATATTTTACCACAATTTTTAAAAAGTGATTAGCCACACATAGTGGGTACCTGTGATATGATGTGATGATAATGACAAAGTAAAAAACACCAAGCTGGGAGCCTTGAGGAAAGAATGAATAATTCAGAGACTTCTATCTCCAAGGTCAGAAAATTAAATTTATGTAATTCCCTTCCCTTTAATTACTTTTCTAATTTCTTCTCCATATTCATCCTCTCACGTTTTATGTTTTGTTTTTAATATCTTTCTGTTAAATTATTTCAAATGTGTATATACTTAATAATTATACTATAAAGTTATTTTTATATTAAATTATATCATTCTTGGAATGGCAGTATTCAAGAAAATTTTCCCTAAGATAATTGAACACTAGCACACTTTTTGCATCCTAATGAAGCAATAATTTTCCAAATTACCTGTATCTATACTACTATAACAGGCTTAGGCATTTCCAAACCTCTGAAACCACATATTTAAAAAACCACAGGGCTTCCCTGGTGGTGCAGTGGTTGGGAATCGGCCTGCCAATGCAGAGGACACGGGTTCGAGCCCTGGTCTGGGAAGAGCCCACATGCCGTGGAGCAACTAAGCCCGTGAGCCACAACTACTGAGCCTGCGCGTCTGGAGCCAGTGCTCCGCAACTAGAGGCCGCGACAGTGAGAAGCCCAGGCACCGCGATGAAGAGTGGCCGCCGCTCACCGCAACTGGAGAAAGCCCTCACACAAAAACAAAGACCCAACACAGCCAAAAATAAATTAATTAATTAATTAAAAAAAAAAAAACACAGATCTCACTTATATGTGGAATCTAAAATTGTCAAACTCATAGAAGCATAAAGTAGAATTATGGTTAGAAGGGGTTGGGGGAGGGAGAAATAGGGGAGATGTTTGTTAGGAGATACCAAGTTTCACTTATGCAAGATGAGTAAGTTTTGAGGTCTAATATAAAACAATGTGACTGTAGTTAACAATACTTTATTATACACTTGAGATTTTCTGTGTTCTCATCATACACAGAAAAAGTAATAATGATCTACAGTAATAGGTATATTAATTAGCTTGAATGTGGTGATTTTTTTCACAAAGTATATGCATATGAAATAATCAAATTGTACATCTTAAATATAAAATTCATAATTATCAAATATATCACAATAAAAATTAAATAAAAACCACATGTTAATGTAAAAAGTAAAGTTGGAGAATTGAACAAATCCCCTTTCTCTAGGAAACCTGTTTCCATTTTTTCTACTTATTTTATCTGCTTTACATATACATAATACACTAAATTGTTGCACTTAGCACTAATCACCATAAGGTTTAAAAACTTACGATATAAATGCACTTAAGGTTCTAATTTTATTGGCAGTTTGGACACAGATACTATGGTAAAATAGAAATGTTACTTCTGAGTTAAGAGATTATATTGTTCTTATCAATTTTTTTCATTAACTTACTTGCTAAAGTTGATAATAAGCATATGATATGTTGATAGTTGAAACAGCATATTTAATTATGCATTTTTCATCTTCTGAAAAATACCATTTCCTTTCACTAAAGTCTGAGATGAGATATTATTTACTTTCGTGTCAGTTTTTCTCTATGTCTTTATCTAATTTAATTTATTTCATTTGCAACTCTAATGTAGTAATTAGATGGCTAATTACAGAATATGTTTGTTAGTAAAAATAGGTAATATTTGAAAATACAAACCTCTGAGTTTAAGCATTTCATATCTTTATTCATTTTATATTAATAGATTTACATTAATAGATCTGAAGAAAATCCTATAATTTTCTCTACAAATGCTGAAAAGATCTTTGACAAAATCAAACATTCATGATTTAAAAAAAAACACTATTAAAAAACAAGAAAACACCACAAAAATGTTAAAAACTTCTGATGAAGTGGGAGAAAATATTTACAAACTATACTACAAAGGGTTAATTTTCCTAATATTTAGAGTATTCTTAAAAATGCAGAAAGGATGAAAAACACTAATAGAAAATGTGAAAAACACATTAAGAGACATTATGAAAAAAAGGTGTAAAAATGGTCCTCAAATATATGAAGAAATATTCAAAATCACCCTTAACTGGATAAATGTAAATAAAACAACAGTAAATTCTATTCCCCGTGTGTCTAATTAGTAAAGAATATATAACAACACATTCTGTGTAAGGCTGTGGGAAGACATGCACTCAAATATTTTTTGTGGGTATGCAAATTAGTATAAAATGTGGAGAATTTGATAATATCTAAAAAACTATGTATACGTTAACCTTCTGATCTAGTAATATATCATCTAGGTATCTACTTAAATATAGACATCTAACAATGTGAAAATATATATGCATAAGGTTATCCATTTCAACATTGTTTGTAATAGCCAAATGTTGGAAAAATTCTAAATGTCCATACTTAGAAGAGTGGTTGAATATATTATGTTACGCCTACACTATGCAGCTATTAAACAAAGATATCTAGGAACTGATCTGGAGTTATTTTTAGGACACACTATTGAAAGAAACAGTCAAAGCATAAAGTAATATTAATGATATGCTTCTCTTCATGTAAGAAATAAGGATACATGCTCACTTGTGCAAAAGGAATTCAGAAAGAATAAACCATAAAATTAAGAAATTATTTACCTATAGAGAGTGGATGTGAAAGTGGTGGAAAAAAAGATGGATAAAGAGGGAGCAATATTTCTTGAACTATACCTTTTTGTAGGGCTGGAAGTAACCAGCTAAGTAGGCAAGGCGCCTGGGGTCCTTATGCTTTGCCTTCTAGGTGCCTGACATACTTCACTCTAGCCTTGGTCCTGACTTTTTGTATAGCTTTGACACTTAAAACCATAGTAATATTTTACATATATACATACAAATATACCTACATACATACATAACTGTAAATATAGAAGCAACCAAGATTTAGAGGAACCCAAGATGGAATACAAGCAGTAACAAACAGACCTATTTACATTGCAAATGAAGAACATAACCATACCAAACAAGGTGGGCAAAATAATCTAAAGCTAAACCAAAAATAACTATAAATACTGTACTCTAGTTAATAAATCTGTTTTGCATACAGATATGGTTGGCTACTCTGTAACTACTTTATATGTATACTAGTATTAAACAAATAAGTAAAGTTAAGGTAGATATTGAGAGTCAGGTTTTCATGTTAAAGAAAGAAGTTATAAATAAGGGAAAGGGAAGACAAGAATGAATCTTGTGGTATCGGATTGGAGTCAGAGACATTAATATAAACTCATGGTTTTATTTATACATACACACACACATATATATACATATACACATATATATACATACAGTTAGAGAAATAATTACATGTGTATGTGCATAAGTGGGTTAGCATAGCTGCATATATTTCATAGTTTTGCCCACTGAGAGTAGGCTTCTAGATTCATTGACATCTCAGTAGTAATAAGCACACCTAGGGCCAAGAGCTAGGTTTCTAAATACCATTTTCCAATTAAAGGAACAGGATTCCTTTAAGGAGAGTTTGAACCTAGGGCTGGGAGAGGGGGAAATATGAGTCTGGAACACCTTCCAATGCCAGATAATAATCAAGATCTCAAAAACGAATGGGGACATGTTAAAAGACAAAACAGCCAAACAAACAGAGCTCTCAATAGCCAAAGTGGGAACAATTTGAGGACCAATAACAACAAAAAAGCAGGTTTGAATTATATCCATATAACACAATAAAAATTAATGAGTCCATACTGATTTACAAACCTGTATGTATCCACATTGTTGTTATGTGTGTGCGCATGTATGAGAGAGAGTGAGAGAAAGAGAGAAACAGCTCTTAAGTACACAAGAATTCCAATTAATAAATGTAAAAGAGATGAGAGAAACACACAATTACCATTAAACAAACACCACAGAAATAACTGATGCAGGCGTGATTCACCAGTAAAATCAGTGGGCAAAACCTTGGAGAGAAACAGGATATTAACAGTCTCAAAGGATCTTCCTCAAGATATTTATTGACTACAAAAGGAAAAAATAGTGCAGATACCACCTTAACCAAGTTGTCAAGATTAACATCACTAGTAAAATACATATCAACATCAGGGAATGCCGGGTATGATGCACTGACAGGATATAACAAATTCATATGATATTCTTACCCCAAATACATAACTTCAACCTAATCATTAGAAAACATCAACAAACCCAAACTGAGAGACAATTTATAAGATAACAGACCAGAATTCTTCAAAAGTGTGAAGGATATAAAAGACAGGAAAGAATGGGGAACTGTCAAACGTTAAGGAGACAAAACAATTAAATGCCATGTGGGATCCTGGACTGGATTCTAAAACAAACAAAAAAAATGGCATTAAGGAGGAAAAAAGCTGGTGAAATTCTCATAATGTCTGTAGTTTAGTTAATAGTATTATACCAATCTTAATTACTTGAATTTGATCATTGCATTATGGTTTTGTACTATAATGAGAAGCTGGATGTAGAGCATATAGGAATTGCCTATACTATTTTGACAACATGTTTATAAGTCTAATATTACTTCAACATACAAAGTTTAAAAAACGAATGAAAACTCAATAACCTGTGGGATAATATCAAGCAATTTAATGTTTGTAATAATTAGAATCCTGGCAGAAGAGAAGAAAGAGAATAGGACACAAAAATCTGTAAAGAAATATGGCAAAAAATTTCCCTACATTGATGTAAAATATCAACCTACAAATCTAAAATATCCAGCAAAGCCGAAGCAAGTAAAATCAAAGAAGGCTGTGCATAGATATACCACCATACAGAGTAACACTATAAACTGTTGAAAACCAAAGCATCTCAATGCAGAATAAAGTTTATTTACATTTCCAATTATTTTCTACAGCTTGTCAATACTGTGTAGAGAAAATGACAAATTGTATATTTTTAAACAAATGTAGAGAGACTGATGAATTCTCTCTGACAGTTTATGACTTTTAAAATTCTCATTAGTCACTCAAATTTTTCTAAAACTATATGACAGGTAACGGAATCGCATCTTGGCAGCATACTCTATACTGTACATTTTTAATGTACAATGTACTTTTCTTGCACCAGGAATTCTTGTATTTTTTTGTAACTTAGGATATTTATAATTGGATAACTTCATGACACGTAAAATAAAACTTTGCCCAAAGCATGTTCCCCCTTTTTCTACAAAAGTCCTTTTCCCACATTTTCTTCATCTAAACCCTGAAACTATTATTACTCCTTTACTTATCATATCCTACATCTACTCTTAGCATCTTTTATTTCATCCATTCCAAAGAGTTTTTAAAATATCATTGAGAAGTTAAACAAAAAGGCGAAAGCTCAAAGACTATAAGTCATTAATTGTGCACATATAAGAGATTAACTTCTCTAAGTCATGGAGGAATTATGAACTGTACCCAAATTGGTATTAAATGAACATCTGACACTAACTCATTCATTACCAACCCGCCCTCCCCTTAGAGACTGTAAATATGCCCAATAAGCCTAAAGTCATCCTAATTACTGACCTTTTTTAAACCATATTTTGCAATTTGTCTTTCTCTTAATATTTTCTGATCTCCTTGATTCTGTGATTCACCTGTCTGCTTAATTTCACTCCTGCTTTTTTGTGTTTTGACCCACTTCTGATCTATTATTAACATTATTTTTTATTATTTTGAATGTTTATCACTTTCATTCTGAGACTTCATCAAACATTCCTTGAACCATCAAGGCCTCTCCCTAATGTGAGAAGTTGGCAACTATCTATCTCTAGGCTGGCAAAATTCACAATTAGAGTACAAAACACATGGAGAACATTTTTGAGAAATATTAAAAGGAACAATGTGTGACTCAGCATTTTATGATAGTTTATGATCAAGTTAAGTACTGCCTCACGCTTTTTCCTTGAGTTGCACTTCAATTGCAAATCAGAGTTTAACTATTTGTCATACTTAAATAGAAAGGTTTAAACTATATTTAGATCTACTGATGCGGTATGAAAGGTAGTCACATCAGAATTATCCTCCATGAGTAATTTGGGCACTGTTATTTTCTCACTGGTTTTTAGGAAATGTCCCAAATCCTTAGTCATTAACTCTATTTCCTGTGGAGATGGGGTGGCAGACTTCAGGAGAAACGCAAATACAAGCTACAGCCATCTCCTCAGATTTGACAAGAGGAAAATCAACAGCTATATGACTCTGGACTTCTGCCATAAGCAATCTCAAATAAATAACTCTGAACTTAGGATATATGGGCATGTTGAAATTCAAATGAGGGCTTGAGAATTGCAAGCTTCATTTAAACACCCCAGGATGAAACATGTTTAACAGTGATCCCAAACCTCTAACCCAGATTTTCTGGAGCTCCTGCCTGCCTCTATGGAAATTAACCCTGAAGTTACTCTACTTATTCTGTGTATTAGGATTATGTGGATTAAAAATGTATTTACTGTAAAATAATAATGAATGTGTTCTTGATAATAGAAAATATTTTTCCTCAGAAAATCATTAATTAGGCAAAAATCTACATAAAGGCATACGAATGATTTCATTTACTTAATGGCATTTCCTTGATTCATATTTGTTACAACTGCCAGCACTTCCTAATGTGTGTAATAGACAAAAAAGAGGAACGTATTACCTCCATTAGGAATTGTAAATAAGGTGACCATATAATTCATCATCCAAACCAAAACATTTCTGAGAATGATGAAAATTACTTTAGAATATCTCATAAGCTAGAAGTGTCCTGAGCAAATCAAGACATACGGTCCCTTGAGTTTTGGAGGATGTATATGTACTGACTTAGCTTTTTGAAAGTAGCAAATGTTACTCTCATTGGTGATTAATCTATACAACCAATCCTCCTGCTCTTACAAATAGATCAGAGTGTTCTAAATAAAACAAATAACATGGATCTGTGTTATTTTAATTGATTCAGTCTTATGAAGTTGTTTAAAATTCTCATTTTTTGTGGCTTTTGAAAGATATTTGGCAATTTCTTGGTTTCTAAAGTTAATCATCTATTTAGATTTTACTCAAGTAATGGGAATAAAGATCATATTTAATAAAAGTTTAATTCGGATAAAAATCATATTTATTTATATTGAATTAGGAGGGAAATCAAGATGTAAATTTATTTAATGGGATTGGGAGTGATATAGTTTTTATTCATAAATAACATTTTATAGCTAGTTTTCTTAAATATTTCTAAGGCTCAATGAACTCCACCGTTGTAGTGATTTTTAATATAGTAGACATTCCACAGTGTTTCACTGGAGGTATTTATTTATCTTTACATGTGTATTTATCTTTGATCCCTTACAATGACTAGAAGGATAGTCTGAGGGCTAATATTTCATTGGTAAAATTCAAGCTGGCTGCCACAGATTTGAGTAAGTCACATTAACTCTTTGATACAGAGGTGCAAAGCAGACATTTAACATTCAGTGGGGCATCCTATAGTCCTTACCCACACAGTCTTTGAGGCTTTCAAGAATGAAGCCAAAATAAAATTCCTTCCAAAACCTCTTTTATCGTAGTCAACCTTCATTATAAAACTTGAAATTGCTTGAGATGACTGGCTATTACACTAAGATTTTCTGAAATTTGATTTCAAATTCTAGGTGGGAAAATGATTATTTTTGTCTCAGAACTAGAAGAAAATTGAGTTAAATGAATTGCTATTATTGCATCTAATAAGTATATTACATGCCTGAATCTCCCATAATTCATCATTCCATTCTTTAACAGGATTTGAATTGCATAACAACTGATATTCTGTTATATCCCTGCTATGATTTCAATGGCCCACAATGCAAAGTAGAGGCTGTCCTAGGTCTAATTATGAATTATGCAACTACTCTCTTTTAGTTTCAACATTAGTTCCAGGGACACAATTCATAAGAAAGAATCTACATTTTCTATTTTAAGAGTGATTGTTCTGGAAAGTTTTACTTTCTTTTCCAATGCCTACACTTTGAGAAAATATTCTTATTCTTTCCAAGTGTATATATTTTATATGATCGTGTGATTTTTGCCCACAAGATATCTTTTATGCCTCACCCTATGCCTGAAAGTATTTTTAAAACCATGAAATTATTCTCAACTTTATCTTCTCACCCCAAATCAATCGGATTATAACAAAAGTAATTTACTTCCCTAATAATTCTAAATAGAAAACTCCCATATTGTGAAGAAATAACCATTTCTTATTCTAAATATAAATTATTATGTGATGGCTGACTTTTTGCTCTTTTGAAATTCTGTGATTCATGAAATGAAATGAAAAATTTTATTTTGAAATGAAAAATTCTTAAATTTTGAAATGAAAAATTCTCAGGACAAAAAAAAAGTTTTTCAACTTGTTTTGGACAGTACAAAAAGTGCCACTAACTGTAATTTTGAGGATTAAATATATTTTTGGTTCACAAAAGTAATGTGTCCCTTGAGGACAATTCTATCCCCAAGTAGATTGGCAACACTACCATAAGTGGCTTTTTTGTTTTTCTTTAGTTCCTTGATATAATTATAATAGTTACTTAATGGCTAAATAAAATCTGAAATATCTAATTATCAATTTTATCTTTTATTGAAGAAGTTGGCTTATAAATTGTCTATATTATATTTTCCCTTAGTTGTAAAATTAAGTTTACTCTTTGGGAAAATGCTCAACAGTTTAATAAGCATAGACCAGATATTTAACTACACAAAGTTGTAGTACAACTTTATGTTGGGAGAGTGGACTTAAAAGCACTAATACTTCTTTTTGTTTTTTAATTGGGGTATAGTTGTTTTACAATATTGTGTTAGTTTCTACTGTACAGCAAAGTGGAGTTCCCTGTGCTATACAACAGGTTCTCATTAGTTATCTATTTTATACATATTAGTGTATATATGTCAATCCCAATGTCCCAATTCATCCCACTCCCCCTTAGCCCCTTGGTGTCCATACGTTTGTTCACTACATCTGTGTCTTTTTCTGCCTTGCAAACTGGTTCATCTGTACCATTTTTCTAGATTCCACATATATGTATTACTATATGGTATTTGTTTTTCTCTTTCTGACTTACTTTACTCTATGACAGTCTCTAGGTCTATCCACGTCTCTACAAATGACCCAATTTCATTCCTTTTTATGGTTGAGTAATATTCCATTGTATATATGTACCACATCTTCTTTATCCATTCCTCTGTAGATGGACATTTAGGTTGCTTCCATGACCTGGCTATTGTAAATAGTGCTGCAATGAACATTGGGGTGCATGTGTCTTTTTGAATTATGGTTTTCTCTGGGTATATGCCCAGGAGTGGGATTGCTGGATCATATGGTAGCTCTATTTTTGATTTTTTAAGGAACCTCCATACTGTTGTACATAGTGGCTGTATCAATTTACATTCCCACCAACAGTGCAAGAGGGTTCCCTTGTCTCCACCCCCTCTCCAGCATTTATTGTTTGTAGATTTTTTGATGATAGACATGCTGACCGGTGTGAGGTGATACCTCATTGCAGTTTTGATTTGCATTTCTCTAATAATTAGTGATGTTGAACATCTTTTCATGTGCCTCTTGACCATCTGTATGTCTCTGGAGAAATGTCTATTTAGGTCTTCTGCCCATTTTTTGATTGGGTTGTTGTTTTTTGATATTGAGCTGCATGAGCTGTTAATGGGACAAAATATTTGCAAATTAATCAGCGGACAAAGGATTAATCTCCAAAATATACAAACAGCTCATTCAGCTCAGTATCAAAAAAATAATACTTCTGAAGTTATTTACATTGCAGCATTAAAAAGGTAGTTAATTGGTGACTTTGTTGACCTGAAAGGCTGGAAAGAGTGCAGTGTCTGACTAATGCACCTGTTGAATTATCTAAAATATTTTATCTCTCAGTAAAAGAGAGGTTTCAGTTATACACACCATTCATGCATGTACTGTACTGCCATTGAAAATTAAAGGTAGTTATGCTGTACTTCAGCATAACGTAGTTCATGTACTTGCCAAAATGGGTGATACACAGGCACCTCTTCAGATGTCTGTGACTATGGAGAGCTTTCTGCCTACGTGTGATTGTTCACATCTTGGCTTCCACTTCTAAATGCAGATCCAACACTAAGGGACATTGTGAATATATGACACATGGGAAATCTGTTAATTCTGTGGACAAGTATTGGGCTTCTTCATGTATTCATCTTTTTAATGAGGCAAAGTGATACAACACAAAATGACACTGTAATTTAATTAAAGTAATTTGTAGGAAGTTTAATTCAATTCTTAAAATGAGATTCTAATACCTATTTTATTCCAGTTACATCTCTTCACATTTAAAATGGTATTTAGAAATAAATTTTATTTTATGAGTGGAAACAGACGAATTCCTTCATTTGCTGGCTGGCTGGTAATAACTGAGTGATGGACTAAGTTATGTATTAATGATGCTAGGCCAATCATAGAACTACTTTCTTAAAAATATATTAATTAAAACACAATGTCTTCCCTGTTCACTTTGACCTACATTTTTGGAAGTATGAAAATCTTGGTTTGACAATTGATTAGAATTCCATTAGGCATAAAAGGGGGGGAGTTTAAATCTAAGTGGATTGTTCATATTCAAGTTACTACAATAGTAAAGTGGAATCCACAGCCATGGTATGTACTCAAAGAAAATATTTCCATCCACTATGTGGCAAAAGAGTATCTTCTCATAGACTAGATTTACACCATTTTCTTGAATTTAATGGGAAGATTATTCAGAGCAAAATTCTATTTGTTTTGTTGTCAAGGCATACATCACTCATCCAGTGTGAGACAGAGCTAATATTCAAAGCAAAACTGAGTCTTTTCCTTATTCTTTATGACTGTTGATAGTCCCCAGATTCTCTACAGAATGGGGCTCTGTGTTCATTTTGTTTTAAGTTGCCCTATTATCTAATCTTCTATATGAAAGCAATTTTAATTTGCCTGAAAAATTGCAATGTAATAATGAAACTGTGGAATAATTTAGTAAGCTTTCTTATAGCTCTTCATGATGAAAGTAATGAGCACAAGTTTTTAAAATAATAGTTTGTATATAAATGGATTACTAATATAGAATCTTATAATCCAGATTAGATTATAATCCTTTTTCCTGTAATGATTCTCATATTTCTCACATATGCTAATGAATAATGGATAACTGCATAGAGACATGATAGAGTATTGTCGGAACTCATAAACTATAAGCATCACTGATTTTCAGGAACCTTTTACAAAATTTTGAAATCTTAAACTTCTATTTTAATTCAGTTTAACAAACATTGTTTTATGAGTGATTAGGCGATTTTGGTGATACAAATATGCAACTTCCCAAATTGTTATAGCTTCCTGTTTCTAGCCTTCCACAATGGTTCCTCCACCTTGAAGTGAAATTGGCCTCTTAGAAAACTTGACGCCGTTCAGCTGTATTGAGTCCTGACAGCTATAAGTACATCATTATGATGCCCAAAAAAATTTTTAATTAACATATATGATAGAGGCCTGCAGCAACATGATTCCTAAAACAAGCAATCGAACAATAAAAGCCAACATCCTAAATCTGAAAATAAGTTTAGGTTATATTTTTTGATTCACTCCTATTCTTCACACTTCTTGATGATGCTTCCTCTAGGTTTCTCCCCTAAATACACCTTCATTCACTCATTCTGTTTATATGTACTTGCATTCATTTTATAGCAGATGTATTCATTTTCATATCATACTACACTGATGAGAGGCATTTCCATAAAGATGACTGAATACCTCCCTGGATATTTGACTACTAGGAACTTTGAGAAGTCATTTTACCAATTTGTGATGCTAAACTATGGCCTATCTATCCCACTAGTTAGTTGTTTGTTACTATTATTATATATAAATCATTTATAAATGAAACAAAGAATGTGATATTGGTAGAAATGTACATCAGGATGGGTGGTGAACAGTAATTATATGTACCTCTGTATTAATGATAATCTGAGTGCCTTTCATATTCATGAACTCTTAAAACATACAAAAGAATCTATAAAGCCACTATCCTCACCCAAGAAGTTTACTAATTACAAGGCCTCACCCCGCTCAACTTATATTTCATAGTTCTCCCTTTGTCTTCTTTTACATGTTTAATACTGTCTCCTTTAGTGGGTCACATAATTAGCATGTAGGTTTGAGGAAGTGAAAGTTTCTGTCATTATCTTTTTTCATGGACCTTGACCTACTAGAGTAGAAAGAAGCATATGGAAATAAAAAGTAGCATAAAGATATGTGGGTTAGGGCAATGACTAAGATGCAAACAAGGATTTAGAATAAAGATAATCCACTTTATCCTGAGTTGATCAAGGGGAAATGATCTGAATGGCACTAAGAAGAAGTCAAAAATTCTGCCAAGAAATGTAGGCGCATGTATATGACAGGTGTGGGGATCAAGGAAGGGATATTGTGAGGGTGCTTCTTGTCAAAGAAACACAATGAACTTACATCTTAAGATATGAAATTTAAAAAAAAGAAGATGTGAAATAACAGGATGATGGGTCACTCAAATGTATTTAATGAGTAACTACGATAACCTGTTTTGTTAAAGCTAGAATATCTGTAGGAAGATTTTACATATATATAAAGTTATATATATATATATAAAATCTAGACATACATATCTAGATTTTACCAACCACGTTCTTGAATACAAGACAGAGTAATTTGAATTTTATTTAGTATGATTATCTCGTGGCAATGCTATACTGCCAGTACTAGAGAACTAAAAGTATATAAGCAAGAGGTCAGTTAAGAAGGCACTGCAATTGCAAATGCAGTACATAATACTATATAAGGTAGTGAAATGGCTATAGGACTAAAGGAGAAATGGATTTGGTAAAATGCAAAAAAAACAATCAATAAAACTTTATCACTGGCTCTGAAGAATAAAATCGGTATTTATAGTTTAAGATAGAGCTATATTATTCTGTTACACTTTTAACTCTCAAATCATATCAAAGTGTTTGAGCATCCTTCCTTAATTATTTTATTAAATAGTGCATAAGCCAGCTGTAGTGACACAGTCCAGCACACCAGCGGGCCAATACCAACTTTGGGGACCCAAGAGCTCTGCAGCCAGAGACCACAGGACCTGGCTTTGCCTGTCAGCAGGCACTAACCTGCAGACTCCCTGAGTACTGGACCTACCCACTAACAGGCTGAATCCAGTCCCAAGCCCCCTAGGCCCTGGCCCCATCCACCACTAGGCAAACATCAGGTCTGAGAGACCTTGGGCCCTGCAGCCATGCACCCTAGGATCTGGTCCCACTCACCAGGAGGCCAACATCAGCTTTGGAACACCCCAGACCCCATAGCCAGCCATGTCAGGAACTTGCCCCACCCAGATCTAGGATCCCTCAGCTCCACAACCAGCCATACTGGGACCCAAGTTTACCTATCAGTGGGGCAGCACTAACCCCAGGACCCTCTGCAGCTATGCAGCCAGCCACCTCATGACCTGGGCCCACCAACCAGCAGCTAGCCTATTTTTGTTTTAAAGTGTTAAACCTCATGGTAACAACAAACTGAAAATATAATAAATATATATGGAGAAAAGATAAAGGAATCCAAACATAACATTAAAGATAGTCATCAAATCACAAGGGAAGAGAGCAAAAGAAGAGCAAAGCAACAAAGAAGAACTACAAAAACAACCCCCAAACAAGTAACAAAATGGCAAAAAGTACATACGTGTCAATAATTCCTTTAAATGCAAATGGACTAAATGTGCCAGTAAAAAGACAGAGTGGCTGAATGGATACAAAAAGAAGACCCATATATATGCTGTACACAAGAGACTCACATCAGATCTAAGAATACACAGACTGAAAGTGAGGGGATAGAAAGAGGTATTCCATGCCCCCCCCAAAAAAACAGCAGATTTAGCAATACTTAGACAAAATAGACTTTAAAACAAAACTTAAACAAGAGGCAAAGAAGGACATTAGGTAATGATCAAGGGATCAATCCAAGAAGAAATAACAATTTTACACATATATGCTCCCAATATAGGAGTACCTAAATACATAAAGCAAGTATTAGCAGATGTAAGGGAAAAAGTTGATAGTAACACAATAATAGTAGTGAACTTTAACATCCTATTTATATCAATGGAGAGATCACTCAAACAGAAAATCAATAAAGAAACACTGACCTTAAATGACACATTAGCCCAAATGGACTTAATAGATCTACATAGAACATTTCATTGAAAAGCAGCAGAATACACATTTTTTACAACTGCACATGGAAAATTCTCCAGGATAGGTCACATGCTAGTATATAAAACAAGTCTCAGTAAATTTAAGAAGACTGAAATCATATGAAGTATCTTTTCAGACCACAATGCTATGATACTAGAAGTCAACTACATGGAAAAAAAAAAACCCTACAAAAACACATACATGTGGAGGCTAAATAATATACTACTAATCAACCAATGAAGGAATCAAAGAGGAAATCAAAAAATACCTTGAGACAAATGAAAATGAAAACGCAATCCAAAATCTATGAGATAAGCAAAAGGATTTCTAATAGGGAAGCTTATGGTGATACATGCCTACCTCAAGAAACAAGAAAAATCTCAAATAAACCAACTAAGCTTACACCTAAAGGAACCAGAAAAAGAAGAACAAACAAAACCCAGTTAGTAGAGGAAAGAAATCATAAAGATCAGAGCAGAAATCAGTAAAACAGAGACCAAAAAAACCATAGAAAAGATCAATGAAACTAAAAGCTGCTTCTTTGAAAAGATAACAAAATTGATAAACCTTTAGCCAGGCTCATCACAAATAAGAGTCCAAATCAATAAAATCAGAAATGAAGAAGGAGAACTTAAAACTCACACCACAGAAATACAAAGGATCATAAGAGATTACTATGAACAATTATATGCCAATAAAATGGACAACCTGGAAAAAATGGAAAAATTCCGAGAAATGTACAATCCCCAAGACTGAATCAGGAAGAAATAGCAAATATGAACAGACCAATTATCAGTAATGATATTGAGTCAGTAATAAAAAAACAAAAACTCCCAACAAACAAAAGTCCAGGACCAGTTGGTTTCACAGATGAATTCTGCTAAATACTTAGAGAACATACCTATCTTTCTCAAACTATTCCAAAAAATTTCAGAAATGCTTCTGAACTCATTCTACAAGGCCCACATCAGCATGATACCCAAAACAAACAAAGACACCACCAAAAAAGAAAATTGCAGGTCAATATCACTGATGAACATAGATGTAAACATACTCAAGAAATATCAGCAAATCAATTTCAACAATATAATAAAAGGACCAAACACCATGATCAAGTGCAATTTATCCCAGGGATTCAAGGATCATTCAATATCCACATAACAAACTGTTATGATACACCACATAACAAACTGAATAATAAAAATCATATGATTATCTCAATAGATGTAAAAAAAGCTTTTGACAAAATTCATCATCCATTTTTTATGTTAAAAACTCTCAACAAAGTCAGACTGAGTGTATCTCAACATAATAAAGGGCCATATATGACAAGCCCATAGCTAACATCATACTCAACAGTGAAAAGTGGAAAGTATTTCCTCCAAGATCAGGAACAAGGCAAAGAAGCCCACTTCACCACTTTTATTCAACATAGCATTGGAAGCCCTAGCCATAGCAATCAGACAAGGATAATAAATAAAAGGAATCCAAACTGGAAAGGAAGAAGTAAAACTGCCACTGTTTGTAGATGGCATGATTCTATATAGAGAAAGTCCTAAAAAAAAAAAAAAGCCACCAAAAAATCTATTAGAACTCAGCAGAACTCAGAAAATCCTAAAGATGCCACAAAAAACTACTAGATCTCATCGATAAATTTGCTAAACTTGCAGGATAAAAAATGATATACAGGGCTGGGCGGGAAGATGGCGGAAGAGTAAGACGTGGAGATCGCCTTCCTCCTCACGGATACACCAGAAATACATATACACGTGGAACAACTCCTACCGAACACCTACTGAAGGCTGGCAGAAGACCTCAGAGCTCCCAAAAGGCAAGAAACTCCCCACGTACCTGGGTAGGGCAAAAGAAAAAAGAAAAAACAGAGACAAAAGAATAAGGACGGCACCTGCACCAGTGGGAGGGAGCTGTAAAGGAGGAAAAGTTTCCACACACTAGGAAGCCCCTCCGCGGGCGGAGACTGCGGGAGGCGGAGGGGGGAGCTTCGGGACCGCGGAGTGGAGCACAGCGACGGGTGCGGAGGGCAAAGCGGGGGGATTCCTGCACAGACGATCGGTGCCGACCGGCACTCACCAACCCGAGAGGCTTGTCTGCTTACCCGCCGGGGCGGGCGGGGCTGCGAGCTGAGGCTCGGGTTTCGGTTTTGGACGGAGCGCGGGGAGAGGACTGGGGTTGGCGGCTTGAGCATAGCCTGGAGGGGTTGGTGCGCCACGACTAGCCGGGAGGGAGTTCGGGGAAAAGCCTGCACCGGCCGAAGAGGCAAGAGACTTTTTCTTCCCTCTTTGTTTCCTGGCGCGCGAGGAGAGGGGTTTAAGAGCGCTGCTTAAAGGAACTCCAGAGAAGGGCGCGAGCCGCGGCTAAAAAGCGCAAACCCCAGAGACGGGCGCGAGCCTCGGCTGAGGGCGCGAGCCCCCGAGAAGGGCGCGAGCCGCGGCGGGAAGCGCGAGCCCCCGAGACGGGCGCGAGCCGCGGCGGGAAGCGCGAGCCCCAGAGACGGGCGCGAGCCGCGGCTGAAACTGCGGAGCCCAGAGACGGGCGGGAGACGCTGGGGCTGCTGCTGCCGCCACCAGGGGGGCTGTGTGCGAGCACAGGTCACTCTCCGCGCCCCTCTTCCGCGGAGCCTGTGCAGGCCGCCACTGCCGGGTTCCCGGGATCTGGGGACAGCTTCCCGCACGGCGGGTCTAAGGCTGGTGCAGCGTCACGCCGGCCTCTGCCGCAGCGTCACGCCGCCTCTGCCGCCGCAGGCCCGCCCCGCACGCAGTGCCCCGCCTTCCCCCATCCCCCAACCCCCGGCCTGAGTGAGCCGGAGCTCCCGAATCAGCGGCTCCTTTAACCCCGTCCTGTCTGAGCAAAAAAAACAGACGCCCTCCAGCGATCAGCGCGCAGGGGCAGGGCCGGGTACAAAGCTGAGCTCCTGTGAGCTGTGAGAGCAGGGAGGAGAGGGGGAGGTCTCTCCCGGCAGCCGCGGAGGCGGCGGATTGAAGCTCCACAATCAACTTGATGTGCCCTGCATTGTGGAATACCTGAATAGACAGGGAGTGAGCCCAAATTGAAGAGGGGGAATTTAGGAGCGAGATCGGTGATTTTTTTCCCTTTTCCTCTTTTTGTGAATGTGGGCATGTATGCTTCTGTGTGAGATTTTGTCTGTATACTCTTGTTTCCACCATTTGTCCTAGGGCTCTATCCGTCCATGGGTTTTTTTTTTTAAAAAAAAAAAAAATTTTTTTTTAATAATTAATTTTAATTGTAATAACTTTATTGAACTTTACCTTCGTTCTTTCTTTCTTTCTTTCCTTCCTTCCTTCCCTCCTTTAGACAACTAATCACCCCAAATTGAGGAGGTGGTCTCTGGGAGCAGGATTTATGATTTTTCCCCCTTTGCCTCTCTTTGTGAACGTGTAGGTGTATGCTTCTGTGTAAGATTTTCTCTGTATAGCTTTGCTCCCAATAGTTGTCCTAGGGCTCTATCCTTCCATGGTTTTTTAAAAAAAAAAAAAAATTTTTTTCTTTCTTAATAATTAATTTTAATTGCAATAACTTTATTGTACTTTACCTTCGTTCTTTCTTTCTTTCTTTCCTTCCTTCCTTCCCTCCTTTAGACAGCAAATCACCCCAGGTTGAGGAGGTGGTCTCTGGGAGCAGGATTTAGGATTTTTCCCCCTTTGCCTCTCTTTGTGAACGTGTATGTGTATGCTTCTGTGTAAGATTTTCTCTGTATAGCTTTGCTTCCAACATTTGTCCTAGGGCTCTATCCGTCCATGGTTTTTTTTTTAAAAAAAAAAAAAAAATTTTTTTTTCTTTCTTAATAATTAATTTTAATTGCAATAACTTTATTGTACTTTACCTTCGTTCTTTCTTTCTTTCTTTCCTTCCTTCCTTCCCTCCTTTAGACAGCAAATCACCCCAGGTTGAGGAGGTGGTCTCTGGGAGCAGGATTTAGGATTTTTCCCCCTTTGCCTCTCTTTGTGAACGTGTATGTGTATGCTTCTGTGTAAGATTTTCTCTGTATAGCTTTGCTTCCAACATTTGTCCTAGGGCTCTATCCGTCCATGTTTTTTTTTTTAAAAAAAAAAAAAAATTTTTTTTCTTAATAATTAATTTTAATTGTAATAACTTTATTGTACTTTACCTTCGTTCTTTCTTTCTTTCCTTCCTTCCTTCCCTCCTTTAGACAGCGAATCACCCCAGGTTGAGGAGGTGGTCTCTGGGAGCAGGATTTATGATTTTTCCCACTTTGCCTCTCTTTGTGAACACGTATGTGTATGCTTCTGTGTAAGATTTTCTCTGTATAGCTTTGTTTCCAGCATTTGTCCTAGGGTTCTATCTGTTCTTTTTTTTTTTTTTTTTTTTCTTTTTCTTTTTTTTTTTTTGTTGTTGTTCTAAATATTTTTTAGTACAATAACTATATTATACTTTATTTTATTTTTACTGTATCTTCTTTCTTTCTGTCTTTTTTCCTTCTTTCCTTCCTTCCTTCCTCCCTTCCTCCCTCCCCCCCTCCTTTCTTTCCTTCTTTGCTTCTTTCTTCCTTCCTTCCTTTCCTCCTTTCCTCCTTTCCTTCTTTCTTTCCTCAAACTTCTACTAATTCTCTCTACATTTTCTCCTTCTTTCCCTCCTACCTTCCTTCCTTCCTCCCTCCCTCCCTCCTTTCTTTCCTTCTTTGCTTCTTTCTTCCTTCCTTCCTTTCCTCCTTTCCTTCTCTCTTTCCTCAAACTTCTACTAATTCTCTCTACATTTTCTCCTTCTTTCCCTCCTTCTTTCCTTCCTTCCTCCCTCCCTCCCTCCCTCCTTTCTTTCCTTCTTTGCTTCTTTCTTCCTTCCTTCCTTTCCTCCTTTCCCTCTTTCTTTCCTCAAACTTCTAATAATTCTCTCTACATTTTCCCCTTCTTTCCCTCCTTCCTTCCTTCCTTCCTCCCTCCCTCCCTCCTTTCTTTCCTTCTTTGCTTCTTTCTTCCTTCCTTCCTTTCCTCCTTTCCTTCTTTCTTTCCTCATACTTCTAATAATTCTCTCTACTTTTCCTCCCTTTTATTCTGAGCCGTGTGGATGAAAGGCTCTTGGTGCTCCAGCCCAGGAGGCAGGGCTCTGCCTCTGAGGTAGGAGAGCCAACTTCAGGAAACTGATCAACAAGAGACCTCCCAGCTCCACATAATATTAAACGGTGGACATCTCCCAGAGACCTCCATCTTAACACCAGCACCCAGCTTCACTCAACGACCAGCAAGCCACAGTGCTGGACAACCTATGCCAAACAACTAGCAAAACAGGAACACAACCCCACCCATTAGCAGAGAGGCTGCCTAAAATCATAACAAGGCCACAGACACCCCAAAACACACCACCAGACGTGAATCTGCCCACTAGAGAGACAAGACCGAGCCTCATCCAGCACAACACAGGCACTAGTCCCCTCCACCAGGAAGCCTACACAACCCGCTGAAACAACCTTAGCCACTGGAGACAGACATCAAAAACAACGGGAACTACGAGCGTGCAGCCTGCAAAAAGGAGACCCCAAACACAGTAAGATAAGCAAAATGAGAAGACAGAAAAACACACAGCAGATGAAGGAGCAAGATAAAAACCCACCAGACCTAACAAATGAAGAGGAACTAGGCAATCTACCTGAAAAAGAATTCAGAATAATGATAGTAAGGATGATCCGAAATCTTGGAAGTAGAATAGACAAAATGCAAGAAACAGTTAACAAGGACCTAGAAGACATAAAGATGAAACAAGCAACGATGAACAACGCAATAAATGAAATTAAAAGTACTCTAGATAGGATCAATAGCAGAATAACTGAGGCAGAAGAACGGATAAGTGACCTGGAAGATAAAGTAGTGGAAATAACTACTGCAGAGCAGAATAAAGAAAAAAGAATGAAAAGAACTGAGGACAGTCTCAGAGAGCTCTGGGACAACATTAAACGCACCAACATTCGAATTATAGGGGTTCCAGAAGAAGAAGAAAAAAAGAAAGGGACTGAGAAAATATTTGAAGAGATTATAGTTGAAAACTTCCCTAATATGGGAAAGGAAATAGTTAATCAAGTCCAGGAAGCACAGAGAGTCCCATACAGGATAAATACAAGGAGAAATACGCCAAGACACATATTAATCAAACTATCAAAAATTAAATACAAAGAAAGCATATTAAAAGCAGCAAGGGAAAAACAACAAATAACACACAAGGGAATCCCCATAAGGTTAACAGCTGATCTCTCAGCAGAAACCCTACAAGCCAGAAGGGAGTGGCAGGACATACTGAAAGTGATGAAGGAGAAAAACCTGCAACCAAGACTACTCTACCCAGCAAGGATCTCATTCAGATTTGATGGAGAAATTAAAACCTTTACAGACAAGCAAAAGCTGAGAGAGTTCAGCACCACCAAACCAGCTTTACAACAAATGCTAAAGGAACTCCTCTAGATAAGAAATGCAAAAGAAGGAAACGACCTATAATAACGAACCCAAAACAATATAGAAAATGGGAATAGGAACATACATATCGATAATTACCTTAAATGTAAATGGACTAAATGCTCCCACCAAAAGACACAGATTGGCTGAATGGATACAAAAACAAGACCCTTATATATGCTGTCTACAAGAGACCCACCTCAGACCTAGAGACACATACAGACTGAAAGTAAGGGGATGGAAAAAGATATTCCATGCAAATGGAAACCAAAAGAAAGCTGGAGTAGCAATTCTCATATCAGACAAAATAGACTTTAAAATAAGGACTATTAAAAGGGATAAAGAAGGACACTACATAATGATCAAGGGATCGATCCAAGAAGAAGATATAACAATTGTAAATATTTATGCACCCAACATAGGAGCACCTCAATACGTAAGGCAAATACTAACAGCCATAAAAGGGGAAATAGACAGTAACACATTCATAGTAGGGGACTTTAACACCCCACTTTCACCCATGGACAGATCATCCAAAATGAAAATAAATAAGGAAACACAAGCTTTAAATGATACATTAAACAAGATGGACTTAATTGATATTTATAGGACACTACATCCAAAAACAACAGATTACACATTTTTCTCAAGTGCTCATGGAACATTCTCCAGGATAGATCATATCTTGGGTCACAAATCAAGCCTTGGTAAATTTAAGAAAATTGAAATTGTATCAAGTATCTTTTCTGACCACAACGCCATGAGACTAGATATCAATTACAGGAAAAGATCTGTAAAATATACAAGCACATGGAGGCTAAACAATACACTACTTAATAATGAAGTGATCACTGAAGAAATTAAAGAGGAAATAAAAAAATACCTAGAAACAAATGACAATGGAGACACAACGACCCAAAACCTATGGGATGCAGCAAAAGCAGTTCTAAGGGGGAAGTTTATAGCAATACAAGCCCACCTTAAGAAGCAGGAAACATCTCGAATAAACAACCTAACCTTGCACCTCAAGCAATTAGAGAAAGAAGAACAAAAAAGCCCCAAAGCTAGCAGAAGGAAAGAAATCATAAAAATCAGATCAGAAATAAATGAAAAAGAAATGAAGGAAACGATAGCAAAGATCAATAAAACTAAAAGCTGGTTCTTTGAGAAGATAAACAAAATAGATAAACCACTAGCTAGACTCATCAAGAAAAAAAGGGAGAAGACTCAAATCAATAGAATTAGAAATGAGAAAGGAGAAATAACAACTGACACTGCAGAAATAAAAAAAATCATGAGAGATTACTACAAGCAACTCTATGCCAATAAAATGGACAATCTGGAAGAAATGGACAAATTCTTAGAAATGCACAACCTGCCAAGACTGAATCAGGAAGAAATAGAAAATATGAACAGACCAATCACATGCACTGAAATTGAAAGTGTGATTAAAAATCTTCCAACAAACAAAAGCCCAGGACCAGATGGCTTCACAGGTGAATTCTATCAAACGTTTAGAGAAGAGCTAACACCTATCCTTCTCGAACTCTTCCAAAATATAGCAGAGGGAGGAACACTCCCAAATTCCTTCTACGAGGCCACCATCACCTTGATACCAAAACCAGACAAGGATGTCACAAAGAAAGAAAACTACAGGCCAATATCACTGATGAACATAGATGCAAAAATCCTCAACAAAATACTAGCAAACAGAATCCAACAGCACATTAAAAGGATCATACACCATGATCAAGTGGGGTTTATTCCAGGAATGCAAGGATTCTTCAATATACGCAAATCTATCAATGTGATAAACCATATTAACAAATTGAAGGAGAAAAACCATATGATCATCTCAATAGATGCAGAGAAAGCTTTTGACAAAATTCAACACCCATTTATGATAAAAACCCTCCAGAAAGTGGGCATAGAGGGAACTTTCCTCAACATAATAAAGGCCATATATGACAAGCCCACAGCAAACATCATCCTCAATGGTGAAAAACTGAAAGCATTTCCACTAAGATCAGGAACAAGACAAGGTTGCCCACTCTCACCACTCTTATTCAACATAGTTTTGGAAGTTTTAGCCACAGCAATCAGAGAAGAAAAGGAAATAAAAGGAATCCACATCGGAAAAGAAGAAGTAAAGCTGTCACTGTTTGCAGATGACATGATACTATACATAGAGAATCCTAAAGATGCTACCAGAAAACTACTAGAGCTAATCAATGAATTTGGTAAAGTAGCAGGATACAAAATTAATGCACAGAAATCTCTGGCATTCCTATATACTAATGATGAAAAATCTGAAAGTGAAATCAAGAAAACACTCCCATTTACCATTGCAACAAAACGAATAAAATATCTAGGAATAAACCTACCTAAGGATACGAAAGACCTGTATGCAGAAAATTATAAGACACTGATGAAAGAAATTAAAGATGATACAAATAGATGGAGAGATATACCATGTTCTTGGATGGGAAGAATCAACATTGTGAAAATGACTCTACTACCCAAAGCAATCTACAGATTCAATGCAATCCCTATTAAACTACCACTGGCATTTTTCACAGAACTAGAACAAAAAATTTCGCAATTTGTATGGAAACACAAAAGACCCCGAATAGCCAAAGCAATTTTGAGAACGAAAAAAGGAGCTGGAGGAATCAGGCTCCCTGACTTCAGACTATACTACAAAGCAACAGTAATCAAGACAGTATGGTACTGGCACAAAAACAGAAAGATAGATCAGTGGAACAGGATAGAAAGCCCAGAGATAAACCCATGCACATATGGACACCTTATCTTTGATAAAGGAGGCAGGAATGTGCAGTGGAGAAAGGACAGCCTCTTCAATAAATGGTGCTGGGAAAACTGGACAGGTACATGTAAAAGTATGAGATTAGATCACTCCCTAACACCATACACAAAAATAAGCTCAAAATGGATTAAAGACCTAAATGTAAGGCCAGAAACTATCAAACTCTTAGAGGAAAACATAGGAAGAACACTCTATGACATAAATCACAGCAAGATCCTTTCTGACCCACCTCCTAGAGTAATGGAAATAAAAACAAAAATAAACAAATGGGACCTAATGAAACTTCAAAGCTTTTGCACAGCAAAGGAAACCATAATCAAGACCAAAAGACAACCCTCAGAATGGGAGAAAACATTTGCAAATGAAGCAACTGACAAAGGATTAATCTCCAAAATTTACAAGCAGCTCATGCAGCTCAATAACAAAAAAACAAACAACCCCATCCAAAAATGGGCAGAAGACCTAAACAGACATTTCTCCAAAGAAGATATACAGAATGCCAACAAACACATGAAAGAATGCTCAACATCATTAATCATTAGAGAAATGCAAATCAAAACTACAATGAGATATCATCTCACACCAGTCAGAATGGCCATCATCAAAAAATCTAGAAACAATAAATGCTGGAGAGGGTGTGGAGAAAAGGGGACACTCTTGCACTGCTGGTGGGAATGTGAATTGGTTCAGCCGCTATGGAGAACAGTATGGAGGTTCCTTAAAAAACTACAAATAGAACTACCATATGACCCAGCAATCCCACTACTGGGCATATACCCTGAGAAAACCAAAATTCAAAAGGAGTCATGTACCAAAATGTTCATTGCAGCTCTATTTACAATAGCCCGGAGATGGAAAGAACCTAAGCGCCCATCATCGGACGAATGGATAAAGAAGATGTGGCACATATACACAATGGAATATTACTCAGCCTTAAAAAGAAATGAAATTGAGATATTTGTAATGAGATGGATAGACCTAGAGTCTGTCATACAGAGTGAAGTAAGTCAGAAAGACAAAGACAGATACCGTATGCTAACACATATATATGGAATTTGAGGGGAAAAAAATGTCATGAAGAACCTAGGGATAAGACAGGAATGGAGGCGCAGACCTACTGGAGAGCGGACTTGGGGATATGGGGAGGGGGAAGGGTGAGTTTTGACAGGGCGAGAGAGAGTCATGGACATATACACACTAACAAACGTGGTGGGGTGGATAGCTGGGGGGAAGCAGCCGCAAGGCACAGGGATATTAGCTCGGGGCTTTGGGACAGCCTGGAGGGGTGGGAGGGGGAGAGTGGGAGGGAGGGAGATGCAGGAGGGAAGACACATGGGAGCACATGTATATGTATAGCTGATTCACTTTGTTATAAATCAGAAACTAACACACCATTGTAAAGCAATTATACCCCAATAAAGATGTTAAAAAAAAAATAAATAAATAAATAAAGTATGAGGAAAAAAAAAAAAAAAAAAAAATGATATACAGAAATCTAAACTCTAACGACAAACTGTCAGGAAGAAATTAAGAAAACAATCCCATTTACAACCACATGAAAAAGAATAAAATACCTAGGAATAAACCTAATTAAGGATGTAAAAGACCCATACTCAGAAAACTATAAGACACTGATGAAAGAAACTGAAGGCAACACATACAGATGCAAAGATATACAGTGCTCATGGACTGGAAGAATTAATATTGTTAAAATGCCCATACTACCCAAGGCCATCTATCAATACATATTCAATGTACTCCTTATCAGAATACCAATGGCATTTTTAACAGAACTAGAACAAATAATTCTAAAACTTGTCTGGAAACACAAAAGACCCCAAATCAATCTTGAGGAAGAAGAACAAAGCTGGCGATATCAAGCTCCCTGACTTCTAACACTACAAAACTACAGTAATCAAAATAGTACTGGCGCAAAAACAGGCACACAGATCAATGGAACAGAATAGAGAGCCCAGAAATAGAGACACATAGATCAATGGAATACTTATATGGGCAAATAATGTATGACAAAGGAGGCAGGAATATACAATGGAAAAAAGATAGCTTCTTCAATAACTGGTGTTGGGAAAACTGGACAGCTACATGCAAAAGAATCAAACTGGACTACTTTCTCACACCACATATAAAAATACAATCAAGATCGATTAAAAACTTAAATGAAAGTTGCAAAACCATAAAACTTCTAGAAGAAAACATTGGAAGTACACTCTTTGAAATCAGTCTTAGCAAAAATATTTTGGACCTGACTTCAAAGGCAAGGGAAACAAAAGCAAAAATAAACAAATGGGATTGTATCAAAATAAAAAGGCTTTGCTTAGTGATGGAAACTATCAACAAAACAAAAAAGCCTGCCTACTAAATGGGAGAATAAGTTTGCAAATGATATATCCTATATCAGGTTAATAGCCAAAAGTATACCAAAACTTGTACAACTCAACTTCAAAAACACAAACTACCTTATTAAACAAATAGGCAGAGGATATGAATAAACATTTTTCCAAAGAAGACATATAGCTGGGGAAGAGGCACATGAAAAGATGTGCAATATCACTAATCATGAGGGAAATACCAATCAAAACAATAATGCGATATATCACCTTACACCTGTCAGAGTGACTATTTTTAAAAAGATAAGAGGTAATAAGTATTGATGAGGATGTGGTGAAAAGGGAACACTTGGGCACTGTTGGTGGGAATGTAAATTGGTTCAGCCACTGTGGAAGACAGTATGGGAATTCCTCAAAAAATTAAAAATAGAATTACCATATGACCTAGCAATTCCACTTCTGGGTGTTTATCCAAAGAAAACAAAAACACTAATTAGAAAAGGTATATGCATCCCTATGTTCATTGCAGCATTATTCACAATAGCCAAGATTTGGAAGAAATCTAAATGCCCATCAATAGATGAATGGATAAAGATGTGGCATATATATACAAACATAACAAATTAGAAACAGAGTCATAGATACAGAGAACAAATAGGTGGTTGCCAGAGAGTAGGGAGATGCGGGGAGGAGAGATATAGGTGAGGGACATTAAAACCTACCAATTTCCAGTTGCAAAATAAATGAGTCACGGGTATGAAATGTACAGTGTGGGGGGAATATAGCCAATAATTATGTAATATATTTATATGGTGATGGATGTAACTAGACTTATCATGGTGATCATTTTGAAATGTATAGAAATACTGAATCACTATGCTGTGTAATAGGAACTAATGTAGGTCATTTACTCTTCAAAAGGAAACCAACACAAACAAAGAAACACATAGAAAAGAGATCAGATGTGTGCTCCCCAGAGGTAGGGGGGTAGGTGGCAGAGGAATTGGAAGAACGTAAACAAAAGGTACAAACTTCCAGTTATAGTATAAATAAGTACTGGGGTATAATGTACAACATGATAAATATAATTAACACTGCTATATGTCATAAATGAAAGTTATTAAGAGATCAATCTGGAAATCTCACCACAAGGAAACAATACATGTTTAAAAATTTCTTAAATTTTTAAATTTAAAATTTTTTTAACATTCATATGTGAGAAGAGAGATTCCTAGTTTTGAAAGAATGGAGTGTTTACCATTCACTTCTCTCAAAAGTCCATTGTAGTAAGTGTACATTCAAAATTTACTTTGTGGAAAACAAAATAGATGGTATTTAAAGATAATTTATAACAGCAGAAACCACAACTCCATAAATACACTAAAGAAGGTTATGGTGAATTTGAGAGCATTTATTCCTGTGTAAGCTCTGAGAGGATCTAAATTTAGAACAGGCAAAAGAGAGGGAGTGGGCAATAAATCTGTTGGCAAGATAATATTAAATTTATGAGTTGCCTATACATACCATTATTTTACCAGTTTACCCATGCACCACAGCATCTGTCAACTATACTCTGAGTTTTTCTAAACAAAATTAATATTTGTCTTTGGACAATATTCAGTTTTTTATTGGAGGTAAAGCATAAAGAAGATAAAAGCTAGAGATAACTTTGGTCATTCATAATGAAAATATGGAATGCGGGAGAAAAAGTAGTTCTATTCAGATATAAAGACCATTAAAGTACTCTATAACCAGAAAATAAAAGTTTCTTCTTTTTAAAAATGTCAGGTCATAAATGTAAATATAATCTATGACAGCTACCTATGTACTAATTGATAATACATTCTTAATTTGTAAGTGTGAATTTAGACTCGGCTCATACTTGAGAAAACCATTAGATACAAATAGAAAGAAAATTATTGAAAAATAAATCAATCAAATAAAAGTGCTAACCCTACAGATGAAAGAAACACAATACAAAGAATCATATATAATTCGCTAACCCTGCAGATGAAAGAAACACAATACAAGGAATCATATATAATTAGAACATAAATTTAGTTACTTAGAAAGAGTCTAGAGTATATTGCCTACAAAAACAAGAATGAGTTGCTGTGAAATAAGCACTATTAGAGAATAAAAGATTTAATTGTCAATGTATAATATATTTACATATGTAGTTATAGGACAAGTGAAGACAATCTTACCAGGACTTTTTGCAATGAGAAGCCCAATTTAGATACTAATATTCCAAATGTGTCAAGAACAGATCTACCAAGCCTCAAAAATCTTAAATTCTAAACTGTTTATACCAGCACAAGGAAACAGAAAAACTTCAACTTGTACATATACAACTTAATTTAGAGACACTCATAGTTGGTTCCAGGGTCTAAAATTATTCTTTTTTAATGAAGGTGATATAATTCATCTTATTATGAAACAAAAGAACAACAAAAGTAAGTATGTAGTTTTATTCATTCAAAAAAATGTATTGAGCAGAATACCTGAACTTGAGGTAATAAGGGAACTAGGGGGAAAAAATCTCTGCTTAGTTAGGTACACTTAAATTACATGCAAAAAATATTGAAAAACTGTAACTGTTATTTGTAATCATATTGTATTTGGTGATATAAAAGCATAATCTGAGAAATGTTAACCTAATGATAGAGATGAGGAAGTTAGAGCAAAAACCAGAAGAGGAGAAATTCATTAGATAAAGGAAGAGAAACATTCTAGAAAGAGGAAACAGCATATGTAAAGGCACTTACAGTGAGATTGGATGTATGAGGAACAGGTAGAAAAGGCAGGAAGTGGCCAGATCATGCAAAGCCATCCACCATATTAATGATTTGTCTTTTTGTCCTGGGAGCATAGCAAACTTATTGAGGTACTTCAATCAGGTATAAAGGTCATGGGCACTGGTGTCAGCAATATAACCATACTTATATTTCTATAACATAACTCTGCCTGCTTTTAGGTGACTGTATTAAGGGTAGGCATGAATTGGCATCCTATTGCATTGCCAGCCTAGGGTCCTGGAGATGGGGATGCCTGGCCGTCTGAAACCATCCTTCCTTGACATATTCACTAGCTGTGCATGAAGGAGGAATCAAAGCCTTAGATCACTAAAATTATTAGTCATATTATAACTTAGTATGTACTACAAATATGTTCACTTATATTAATCAGAAAATGAAAAAATAATGTACCAATGAGGACAATATCAAAAACTCTTACACTTTTATCATTGATGAATAACTGTTTTACTTGAGAGTGATTCTGAAGAATGTTCAATTAGATCTGTCTGTGTGATCAAATATTATCCTTCCTTTTCCAGAAAAAAATCTCCCTGTCAGGTCACTGTTTTCCGTAGCTTGGATAAAAGCTTAGTTCCTGATTTGATGCTCAGATTCATTAAATTCAAACTCTAACTATATAGCTTCTTCCTTTCAATTAGGAAACTGACATATTTTCAAGTATTATCCTTCGGAGTGGGGATAACTTGGCTGGTAAAAACTTTTAGGTTCTTGGAAAATCCTGAATGCAAACATAATGTTGGCAATTCCTATACAAAACTGGAAAAAGCAAAGATCAAAAACCAAAAACATATCTGGGGAAAATTACTCCCAGAACTAATTTTATAACAGAGATAATATTTTATTAAATGATCTCAAAGAATTTGAGATTTTAGAACTCATAAAATATGTTAATGATTCATAACCAGATAAAAGAGCTTGATTGATCTCTTCAATCTCCATTATCCACTTTACTAGCTGTATTTAGATTTTAGGCATGAGAGTAGAAGATTGAGTTGCTCCCAAAACTTCAGAGGCTGAGAATGTTATAAAGCAATTCTGACATAATTTTCTCCACTTGTCCCTTATTCACTCTTTTTAGATAATAGATAGGCAAGCTATAGAGCAAGCTTATGAGAGAAATTTGAGTAATATCCCTGAGGACACATGTGCTCATTGTATACCAGTATATTCCATATCATGCACTTAATACCATCTATAAGAAAGTAATGGCAGTGACAATTTCCCCAGAGATGATACAGGTGCCTGCTGAGATGGATCCTCAACGGGCTGGTGTTTGGCCTATGCTATGATCCCACAGGGTGGCTGACGAACAACAAACTGCTCCTAATGCCACAAGTAGCATCCCCCTGCACTAACAGTGATCCCTCCTACTGCTGTGTACAAGCACAGCTGAAGAAGCTTTTGCTGTTCCTACGGCAGCCAGCAGTTTGAGTTTCAACTTTTTTCAAAATTTTATTTTGTCTTTCACTCATAGTTAGGAAGCTATTTTGAAATCCTAGGCAAGAAAGGGGAAGGTCACGCTGTGGCTTTTGTGGCAGCCATAAGCACTAAACTAAATCCAAAAGGCCTTTTGAGCCTGAGGGATGCATTGCAGCATATGGGCTTCTTCCTGTCATTGCTTCTTTTTTTTTTTTTTAACATCTTTATTGGAGTATAATTGCTTTACAATGGTGTGTTAGTGTCTGCTTTATAACAAAGTAAATCAGCTATACATATACATATATCCCCATATCTCTTCCCTCTTGCGTCTCCCTCCCTCCCACCCTCCCTATCCCACCCCTCTAAGTAGTCACAAACCACCGAGCTGATCTCCCTGTGCTATGTGGCTGCTTCCCACTAGCTATCTACCATCAGGCAGCTTTTCTAGGTCAGGCTCAGGCAGCTTTCTAGAGGATGCTGATTAAGAGCATGTTTCATTCTGGTATCTGGATTTTACTGGCAGCCTGTGTTCCATAGATACATACTTTTCTTTGTACCTTTATTTGATGTCAAGTGTATTCATAATTAAGCCACTTTTTTGTACACTCCTTAAACATTCCATTTCAAATCACATTTTGGTAACTAAAATTTTAATGGTAATGAAAAGCTTCTGCTGTGGCAAAGCTATTGTGCTATTGGGTAAAAATCTATAATAGCAAAATTATACAGCATCATCTAGAAAACTAAGATTCAAGTCTGAGCAAACTACCAACCAAGGACAAATTAATAACTATATCCTCACCTAAAACATTTATATAATTTACTTGCACTTGTACAAAAAGACTGATAATAATTTTATAAAGAAATTTGACTTTATAAGAGAGAGAGATCCTATTGATTCTATTTCGCTGGAGAAATATACATTCTCTCTTCTCCACCCTAGTCTCTATCCCAGGAGACTGACCCATGTGAACTTCATCAAAAGGCTCCCTTTCACTCTGGCTTCTGACAGAGCTCAGCTAACTAGGGGACTTGTCAAGAGATTGAAGGAAAGGAGGAGAGTGAGGTTAGGTATGCCTCCCTTTGGCTCTCTTCCTGCTGAGTAGCCACTGTATAACAGTGTCCCTTTACTGAAGGTCACTTCTTTCCGAATGCCCCTCTGTATATGACTCTCTCTTGGTTTCCAGGAACCACTTCCACCTCTCATTCTTTCTAGCCCCAGGTTGGTTACAATTCCACTAAAGCACAATGGCACTGATCTATTCTCTGTAGCACCCCTATAATGGGTCTACACTTTGGTATAATAGTCCTTTTATTAAAATCTCTCTTTAGTTTGCCTTTGTTGAGTGTGCCCCTGGCTTTGGGTGGGACCCCACTGATACACATGGTAACAGAAACCCTCTTAAGTTGCTCTCTTTGTTTTGTCTATATTATTTTATTAATGATGATGGGGCCATTTAGAGATCATCCTTTCTTAAGTGATATAGGAAATAGTCTTCTCCATATTTTACATGAGTAATCTCCTTAATAAAAGGAGGTTAAGAAAATAACTTTTGCCCTAGATAGTAGAAGATCATTTTCTACACATTTCCTAGTTAAAATTATAATGATATCAAATTTCAAAGGACTTATATGTGATTTCATTTGGTTTTCAGGGGGAAAAAAAGCTATCAAGAGATCCTTAGAATGTACCCGACTTTCATTACTTATTATAAATAACACAAATTTAATGAATAATTAAATTATATTTCCCAAGGAATAATGAATGAGATAGTGATACTAAAGGGATTAAATGTGTCTCAATATTCAATAGTTTCAGCCTCCAGCTACTCTTTAATATGTCAAAAATACAAATACATGTATATGCCACATGAATTTATAGAGTAATATAAAAGGCAATTCTAGTGTAACTTTGGAGTTTATTTCATAATTAAAACACATCCATTTTTCTATTCTTGCTATGGAATTTTACTTTCTGTTCTATATTCATATAAATTCTCTAATTTATGAAATTACTGAAGTTTTTCTGATACTGCCTTACTATTTATGGCTTTCATTTAACTGCTTAGATTTAAATAAATATTTTTTTCACTTCTGGTAGAAGCTGTACATTTTAAGTTTTAGTCAATTTTGTTTTCTGATAATATATTCTTCTTACTTGTATTTCACTAATTCCTTTAAGGAAAATGTAGAGCCCTTATAATAAAACATGACATCTTAAAAATAATTGCTATGGGGACTTCGCTGGTGGCACAGTGGTTAGGAACCTGTCTGCCAATGCAGGGGACACAGGTTTGATCCCTGATCCAGGAAGATCCCACATGCCACGGAGCAACTAAGTCAGTACACCACAACTAATGAGCCTGTGCTCTAGAGCCCACAAGCCACAACTACTGAGCCTGCGTGCTACAACTACTGGAGCCCGTGCTCCGCAACAAGAGAAGCCACCCAATGAGAAGCCCACTCACCACAACAAAGAGTAACCCCTGCTCGCCACAACTAGAGAAAGCCCGCGCACAGCAATGAAGACCCAATGCAGCCAAAACTAAATAAATAAATAAAATAAATTAAAAATAAATAAATAAATAAAAATATTTGCTATGCCTTAGTTTGTATACTTTCCTTTTTTGTAGTTCCTGACACAGTTTGAAAATAGTGATTATGCTCCTTGAAATAATGGGTATAATTATGTAATTTAATGTACTATATTATAATATTTATATATATATATTATATATTTATATTATAATAATTATAAAGTATTTGATTGGATTTAAAATCAACATTTTCTGAATTCACACACTGCATTTAGTATCAAGTTAATATGTTGATTTTCTTTTACTTCAATTCTCCTAATTTTATCTGGTTTTAAAAGTGAATTCCCATTCACCAGCTTTGTTGTTTGAAACACTTTCCCCCAACTAATATTCTCTATTCCTCTGATCTTTTTTCCATTCAATTGCTATAATCATTCTCTTTTTGTTTTGAAAAAAAAATCTTCAAAGAAACTATCCATTATATCTATATCCAATGATATTTTGTCTTCTTTATTTTTTCATTAGTTTTTTTTTTTTGGTAAGTTCTGCATATTGTTTTTTCCCTAGTACAGTATATACTGCTTTTTCTATTTCATTTTTCACTTTAGATTTCAATTATACTGAGAATCATAATTTCTCCATTTTATAATGGAAATCAGCAGAGAATTTAACAGAGAATTCACCAAATAAGGAATAGCAGATTTTTTTCTAAGTTTTCACGTATGTGAATATGGCCAAAAAGGAAATGGCTCTATTATAATATTGAAGCCATTTAATATTGGTTTTAATAGATTCTATGGACTGAATTGTGTCCCTCAAAATTCATATGTTGAAGCCATAAGTCCCAATGTAACTGTATTTAGAGATAAGACCTTTAGGAGATTATTAAGGTTAAATGAGGTTCTAAGGGCATACACCTAATCCAATAGAATTGGTAGCCTTAAAAGAATAAGAAGAGAGATCTGTGCCATGTGAGGACAAAGAGAAAAGGCAGTGTATGCAAACCAGGAAAAGAGATTTCACCAGGAATCAAATCGGCTTGTACTTTGATCTTGAACTTCCCAGCATCTAGTACTGTGATAAAAAATTCATTTCTGTTGTTTAAGCTACCCAATTTATGGTATTTGTTATGCCAGTCCAATATGACGAATACTACAGATAAAGAACATAGAAAAAATTTTGTATATTTATATGTATTTTTTTTTCCTAAGCCAAAGAAGTTTATTAAGTTGTCAGATGGAATGACTCAAGTCCTATACAAAGTATTATGCAAAAATTTTTAAATATCTTTATTGGAGTATAATTGCTTTAAAATGTTGTGTTAGTTTCTGCTGTCCAACAAAGTGAATCACCTATATGTATACATGTATCCCATATCCCCTCCCTCTTGAGACTCCCTCCCACCCTCCCTATCCCACCCCTCTAGAACGTCACAAAGCATCTAACTGATCTCCCTGTGCTATGCAGCAACTTCCCACTAGCCATCCATTTTATATTTGATAGTGTATATATGTCAATGTTACTCTCTCACTTCATCCCAGCTTCCCCTTTCCCCGCTGTGTCCTCAAGACCGTTCTCTACTTCTGCATCTTTATTCCTGCCCTGCCACTAGGTTCATCAGTACCATTTATTTTAGATTCCATATATGTGTGTTAGCATATGGTATTTGTTTTTCTCTTTCTGACTTACTTCACTCTGTATGACAGACTCTAGGTCCATCCACCTCATTACAAATAACTCAGTTTCATTCCTTTTTATGGCTGAGTAATATTCCATTATATATATGTGCCACATCTTCTTTATCCATTCATCTGTTGATGGACACTTAGGTTGCTTCCATGTCCTGCCTATTGTAAATAGTGTGGCAAACAACATTGTGGTACAAGTATCTTTTTGAATTATGGTTTTCTCAGGGTATATGCCCAGTAGTGGGATTGCTAGGTCATATGGTAGCTCTATTTTTAATTCTTTAAGGAACCTCCATACTGTTCTCCATAGTGGCTGTATCAATTTACATTCCCACCAACAGTGCAGGAAGGTTCCCTTTTCTCCACATCCTCTCCAGCATTTATTGTTTGTAGATTTTTTGATGATGGCCATTCTGACCAGTGTGAGGTGATACCTCATTCTGGTTTTGATTTGCATTTTTCTAATAATTAGGATGCTGAGCAACTTTTCATGTGTTTGTTGGCAATCTGTATATCTACTTTGGAGAAATGTCTTTTTAGGTCTTCCACCCATTTTTGGATTGTGTTGTTTTTTTTTTTTTTATATTGAGCTGCATAAGCTGCTTGTACATTTTGGAGATTAATCCTTTTATATGTATTTTTTAAGTGAAGAATACACAATATGAAGTGTTTGTGACAACCTGTAATTTAAATTTCTGAAATGTTATATTAGGATAAGATTTCTCTCTTATACATTGTTAACAATGAACTAAAGGTTAGTTTTCATTGAAATTTTATGTGAAAAGAACAATTTTATCATTACAAATAGTTGATCTTATCTGAATATGCATCTAGTGGAAGTATTGCCATTTTGAGTATGAAAAGAGCTATTCCTTAAACTTTGACTGGGTGTCATATAGATTGAAATGTAATATTATCAGAAAATATTGTTTTCTAAAATGCACCCTTATCTTTTTAAAAAATATAAAACTGATTTAAAATGAAACTAAATGGTATAGGATTATTTCTTGTGTATTTTATGAAAGCCACCAACAGCAATTTAAATAAACTGAGTATTCACTGACTAAGTTTCCAAAAGGAGAATGGTAAATATTGTGCTCCCTTTACTAGAAAATAAGAACATAAGACACCCAGTGTTTCTAGCTGGAGTTTTTGGCTGAGGTAGTGCTAGACTGCCATCTGGAGACTGCTTAACCCAGATGCATCTTGAATGACTTTATTAATTTTTACATGCTTAGGGCTTTGTTGTTATTGTTTGTGTCTTTATTTTTGTTTTTTTGCGGTACACGGGTCTCTCACTGTTGTGGCCTCTCCCCTTGCGGAGCAACAGGCTCCGGACGCGCAGGCTCAGCGGCCATGGCTCACAGGCCCAGCCGCTCCGCGGCATGTGGGATCTTCCCAGACCGGGGCACGAACCCGTGTCCCCTGCATCGGCAGGCGGACTCTCAACCAGTGCACCACCAGGGAAGCCCTGTGTCTTTATTTTTAAATGGGGTTTGTTATGTGTCTATCATATTTTGCTGATCACACTTGGTGATTTGTATTTGGCTTTATTAAAAACAAACATGGAAATGAAGAGATTTAAGCATTATAAAATATTTGAAATATTAGTTCCAAACTGATACATAAACATAAACAACACTATTGCCTGTGATAACATTTAATTCTACAGTCAATGTAATGGCCATACACAATGTGTTATGGTATAATTTGTTTCAATTGTTGAGTAATTTAAATATATATTTTTGAGATAGAGAAAATCTTTCACATATATGTTATTTTCTAAAGTACACACTTTTAAAGTAATTCTTTCTCTGGTAATAATAATCAAGTTCAGTCTTTTTTTTTAAGATTAATTATATTTATTTAGCACCATCAAATATAATTCCTAACGTCAAGATGCTCATGGTTTATTGACGACATAACGTGAATCAATGTATGCTCTGTAAAAGGCAAGTAGTTGCCTTTTTGTTGTTTATGAACATTTTTGTCTGAAATTCTTAATTATGATCTAGTTAAATTGATCTATCTTTTCCTTTATGCTTTGTGCTGCTTTAATAAATCTTCACTACACTGATGTATTGGAGATCTGATCAATTCCAAAATTAAGAGTAAAAAATTATTTCATTTAAAAAAAATTTTAAAGAGTGACTCCAGGATCACCAGAAAGGATGGAGAATCAGAGACGTTCTAAAATGTTCCTAGCATCTTCCGTGGGTTTCAAAATAAAAGGTATGTTTTTATTTTACCTAATTTTTATGGTGGCCATTCTCTTTGACAAAATTCATCACTCAATCCAACATTATTTCTCCCTATTTTTGGCTGTGCTACAAGGAAGCAGAGCTGAGTGGTGGCCACAACTTCCAATCCATCTGGATTATCTCCTGATAGAAGTATTCCATTTTTGGATTTTCAATGCTCCAAAAAGCAGATCCCAGAGTAACAAAGAAGATTGTCAGAAATGTTGAGTATGAGCAAAGTTTATTTTTCCCTTTTTTTATTGGAACATGGAGTATATATTTTCCATGGTATGAAAAGCAGTATATACTGGTGAATGTTTCAGAGAATATTTTGCAATCATTAGAATAGCACCTCAAACTTTCAAGATCTTTTCTCTGGACCATAGCTATAATGAACTTTAATAGGTCATTATAGCCTTCTATATAGCCATTGCTGGGAGACTGAGGGAACATAAAAGCTATGGGTCTTAATCAATTATCTTCACATTTAATTGGAAAATAATTTCTTTGTACAGAAGATTATATGAGAAGCAATAATGATCAAAATATTCAGAAAATCCAAGAATGGCACTGCTGATGATGTAGGCATGTTTGCAGATAAAGAAAATGAAAATCTAAATGTCTATTCCAGTGGAGACAGATATATGATCTTTCCATAATGAAAAGTGTCCAGTGTAACCAACATTTAACCAATTGGTTAGCTAGTTCTCCTGGAAGATATTACCATATTAGAGTGCAGGAGTGGATTTGCTGCTTATTAAAGGGAATGTCCACAGTACAGTGGTTTTGTTCATGTTGGGTAGTCATTTGTTGTCCTTGTATGCCATTCTCTCTCTCTCTCAGAGCCATATATCATGTCAAAATTATTTCTCAAAAATAATACATTTACTTGCCTAAAAGGACTGGAATCTCCACTATACTTGTCTTATTAGGACTTGCCTCAGGTTCTATGTACTTTCTCACTAGCTACAGCCATGTCAAGCACCATTGATTCTCTAGATAATAAGCTTGCTCTGTAGCCTACATTAGATTAAGAGACATTTCTTCTCCTTAAGAGTTGACAGGTTTTGAGTCAATTGTGCCGTAGGTTTGAATGGTTTTCATAAATATCACATATGAACATGAATACTGGAGGGCATGGATGGCTGGGGACCAGCTACCAGACTAAGTTACCAGACTAGCTATCAATGCTTAAATGACTTTTTCCTTTTGATTTTATCCTTATCCCCCAGTGATATGTTGAAATTCTGACTTTAGTTAGAAATCTACAGATGACAGATAGTTTTATGGTACATGAAAACAATTGAATATGTGAACTCAAAGGGAATTTTTAAGGCAATGAAACTATTCTGCTTATATATAATGGTGGATGCATGACACTATGGCTTTTTCAAAATCAGCTGAACTTTACAACACAGAAAATGAAGCTTAATGTATGCAAATTAAATAAAAATCATTTAAGAGATATGAGGTTCCCAGGAGGAAATAAAGTCTGTGACAAAGAATGTAAGTAGTTTTACAGAGAATGAAATAACCTCACTGAAGGAGGTAAAAGAAAAAGGTGCTGACCAAAATAAATTTGGAACTGAGTGAAGAATGTAACACTAAAGGCAAAGGGAACTGGATATAAGCACTGTGTTCTAGTTGATAAAGTTGTTTTCCACAGTATAATGATTAATAATTCTGAAACCATTATACATGCATATTGAAACTGAACCATTAGTAAGTGGATAGAAGATGGAGGAAGCCAAGTTTCATACTTTTAGAGTGACAAGCAATGCAAAAAATAAAAGCCTAAAATGATTTGTGTTGTAATAAATTAGAGTTGAAAACAGTAAAAAGATTGTACTTTCTACCTGATTGAACTCCATTTATGAAGCTATCCCAGAAGTCCAACAGAATATTTTTAATCATATCTCACGCATAAATTTATTTACATGACTGTACTTAGCTGCAAGAAAGTCTTGCATATGTGTTTAGCTGAAAGCTTTGCCATCCTTATATAAATTCAGGGTTCTCTTACTGAGGAAGAAAGCTACAATTTAACTGAGTGATACCAAATACTCTCTACCATAGATGCCTTCCTCAGTCATAAAAAACAAACAAACAAAAAAACAACAAAAAAACCCTCTAAATTGTTTGAAGGTATAATTATTTTTTTAAAAAAAGAAAAAAATATGCATAACTGTTTTTCTAATTTAGGATTGGTCACATACTTTTATGTGTAAGATAAGGAATTTTTATAAAACAAAGGCTGATAAATGTACTTACATAAAATTTCAAGCTTATTTATGCCCCCCAAATATTTAAAATTAGTAGTAAACACATATTAGAAAATACTTGCAACATATATTAAATATGTTCAATTTAATTCAGTATTCAATATGTCAAAAGCCCTTAAGAGTTACTAAAGAAAAATATCTATAGAGTCTATTCCACAAGCATTGGACCTTTCCTAAAGTTTTAGAGATGCTATAGCATGGCACCTGACATCATAGCACTCATCAGATTCATTATGAAATATTTTAAAATACAAAGAATTACCAAATGAATGCCAAATTCCTCACTTACTATTAGTAGTTCCTCTTTTGTTACAAAAACATGTTGTCATTCATTTATTTATGGCCAGTGAGAATTTATTGGATGTCTACTATATGGTTTGAAATTTTGGGTAGATTGGGAAAGGAAAAGTTGAGGAATTAATCATACTAAAAATGGATTAAGAAATTCTAGTAATATGAAGTTACAGTTTCTCCCAATGTTAGAAGAAGGAAAAAAAAAAAAGAACACAGATCATTAGAGAACTGAGATTTAGGATTAAAAAATTTTCCCGGGGCTTCCCTGGTGGCGCAGTGGTTGAGAGTCCGCCTGACGATGCAGGGGACACGGGTTCGTGCCCCAGTCTGGGAAGACCCCACGTGCCGCGGAGGGGCTGGGCCCGTGAGCCATGGCCGCTGAGCCTGCGCGTCCGGAGCCTCTGCTCTGCAACGGGAGAGGCCACAACAGTGAGAGGCCCGCGTACTGCAAAAAAAAAAGTCCCACTTTTCATGTTATATTAATATATGGTCATATTATATTTGATGCTCTTGAATTACTTCATATATCTAAGTTATTTCTCTTATCTGGATTTCTTAACTTTCACTCTTCAAAATCAGAGCCTCTAATTTCTTTTGTTCAATTGCTTTCACATGCCCTGATTCCTAACTTGTCATATTTTCTCCACTTTTGCTTTCCACTATCCTTCAAAATTGGTAAAGGCATAGTTTGTACTGAACTTTCATTAAGTGACTTTATTACCTTTCCTTCTTAAAGCAAAGAACTACAAGCTAAAAACTGTAATTTCTTAAAGCAGATATTTTGCCTATCACACAATTTAATAAGGATATCTTTGGAGTAAGATCAATGGCCAAGATTACATCCTGGAAGAAAAAGTTTTACTTATCAACTTGGTTTCCTTTCATTAAAAAAAAAAGAAAAATTCTCTTCAGGAACTTTCGGGTCTTCAGTGAGAAACCCAGCATCACAGAACATTATGTCTTTTATAGATTTGTGTAACAGTTGGATAAAATGTCATTTTTTGATGTAAGAATATTATATTAATACATTTTGTTTATATTTAAATGATTACATTTGTTAGTGCTGTGATAGAAAAATAAAGAATCCAAATTATGTAGTAAAAATAGGCTTTGGGGATGGTAATACCTCTCACAATAAAAACATACAAGAATTTATCTCACAGCTAAAGTAAATGACAATCTTCAGCTGAAGGTAATACTATTAGGGTACTTTAGATCAACTATGTGCTAGAATCAAGGAAGCAAGGGCATTACTATAAAGCAAGCAGCAAAGAGCTGTTGACTTTTTCCAGAACTATGCAAACATAGCAGTTTTTTGTGTTTTTTTAAATAAATTTATTTATTAATTAATTTAATTTTTGGCTGCACTGGGCCTTCGCTGCTGCACACGGGTTTTCTCTAGTTGCTGAGAGCGGGAGTTACTCTTTGCTGCAGTGCACGGCTTCTCATTGCTGTGGCTTCTCCTGCTGCAGAGCACGGGCTCTAGGCGCGCGGGCTTCAGTAGTTGTAGCTTGCGGGCTTTAGAGCTCAGGCTCAGTAGTTGTGGCGCACGGGCTTAGTTGCTCCGCGGCATGTGGGATCTTCCTGGACCGGGGCTCGAACCCGTGTCCCCTGCATTAGCAGGCAGATTCTTAACCACTGCACCACCACGGAAGTGTAAGAAGTTAATTTTCCTTTGTGAATTAGAAAAAATAAAACCACTAGATCAAGAAACTGCATAAATCAAAAGCAGCCCCAAATAAAAAAAGCCATCAGAGGAAATGAAATAAGGCATTCTTACAGGTGTACCATGTATAAAAAGAATAATTATGTAACATACATGTTAATGACCAAACTAATAAATAAAGGTAAATGTTTTAGTCATTGAAACAATTTACTGTATTTAAGCACTTAAGAACTGTGTTGTCACCAAGTTTCTGTTTCAAAATATACAGTAATACAATTAACCTAACACCTAAGACTGCATACTTTTAAGTGTTTGTTCTTCTAGGATATTAAAAAGGAACTGTGTAACAAACATTATCTGAATATAAATGATCAACACCAAACATAATATAGTTCTTATTTAACCCCCATTTGGTGTAGGCACAGTGGAAATGTTGTAAAAACTGGCGTGGGGGGATAAAAAGATTGGTCAGAATTTAAATTTCAGGCTAATCCCTAAGAATGTAGAACAGAAAAAAAATTAACAAAATAGTTGTAACTTGATATACTTTCCATTGGATTTAGTAGGCTATCATGAAGCAAACTCTAAACAAAACTATTACCTCAAAGTAAAAAGAAGAAAATGTAAATATCTTTGAGTCTTAGTTGAAGTTTATGTTCTGAAAGAAGGCTGATATTAGCTAGAACTGCAACACTATTTTAAAAAATTCTTGGTTTTTGCTTCATATGTGTATTTTAGTTATTAATAAGAGATAAGAGAGAAAATAATAGTAAATTATGAAGCCATGGGTAAGTATGTATGGCTGTTCATGAAATAAATTAAACTAAATGAATCAGTTGGATCAAGAATTTCCTACCACACTGTTTTTATCTGTAGCTAGCCATTGTCCAGTAATTCAGAAGATGTCTACCATTACCATGGACAGCACTTTTATAGTATATTAATTTTTTTCTATCTACTTTCCCCCTTACCACATAAATAATCATCTGACAAAAAATTTTATTTTGTAAATGATTTGTTTTAATTACTGAAGACGTGATTTAAAATTTAAGTAGATGCATCTGCTAAACCTGAGTTAATAGTGGTGGTGATGATGATGACTAGGGTAGTGAAAGCAGGAATGGTGATACTGATGAGAAAATTAAACCCAGATGGTTACATTTTTTCTGTTTTGTGCTTTTGTTTTTGTTTTTTTGAAGACGGTTGGTAAAATGAAAAGAATAGCCAAAATCATTGGAACAAAGCCTGAGTTCCAAGAAACTGCTTCCTCTACTGTTATAAGCTGCTATAGATTTGTTCCTTCTCTGATTGCTACAAATGAGAGGTGTGCACCTAAAATGAAAAATATAAAACATATAATAAAAGTCACCTTGTTTTTAAAAATTAAAATTTTCTGTGTGGATAAAATTTCAAATAAGACTACAGTGTTTTCCACCTTGGAAAAAAAATCACTAAATGTTCAAATCCCTACAAATTTATTTCCATGTATAGAACTCAGTATTTCACAATCACCTCTTAAGGATAATAAATTTTAAAACCCAAGAAAAGTTTCTAGAGAACAATTTTACAGCATTTATCACAGAACTTAAACAAATGTGCCCTGATCCAGCAATTTCAACTTTAGAAAATACTGATGTATATAAGTAGAGATCTAGTTTCAAGAATGCTTAACAAAGCATTATTATAGTAAGAAATCTGGAAACAATCTATCCCAAAACAATTTGAATAAGTTGTCTTTCATCCTTGATAGAATATACCTGAAATAAGAAAGAAGTAGTAGAAGATGTATTGACATGGAAAAATATTCAAAATATGAGTAAAATAGCTTATACAGCTTATACAAGACTAAGCAAGGAATGATCACATTTCATTAAAACTCAAAACTAATTAGAAAAAAATACTTTAAGGCTGAAGTTAACTGTCTCCAGCTAAATTCACCTGTAAAATGAGGAACTAGAAACAAACAAAAAACTTTCTTCTGATCCCATGAGCATACTGTTTTACAAAATTCAAAATTACCCACGCAGATGTAATTTTCAAGATTGTCAATTTTTAACTAGCAATAGACAAGTTATTTCAATTATTTTTTCAAGAAGATCAATTTCCATAAGTATTAACTGAAATTTTAAACTAATTCAGCAGACACTCAACATATGAGAAAAACCTGCTCTTTTTACTGGTATCTAAACAATTGAACTTAAACTGGAAGGAAAAGCAGAAAACTGTTACTAGAGAATCACTGAAATTCATGATACTGTATATAAATGAATCTTTGTGTCCACTGATTAACTGCAAAATTAAGTGCAATCTCCTTAAAAGTAAGAATTTTTGTTGATCCTTGCTTCTTCCACAATAAATGTTGCTTTCAATGAAATGTAAAATTGGGACCAATTCTCTACTGAAAATTAAAGTTCAATATTTCAGTATTTGAAGAGATAACAAAGGAGAAAATTAGTTATAAAAAGGCACCTTGATTTTTTTTTCCCTTCACCAGGAAAGACTGGAGTTTAAAAATCTTACTTAGTCCTGTATAATTAAAATAATACCCAGCAGAAAGTGCTCTTCTTTAAAGAGGTAAAACAAAAATATCTAAATCAACACAATCCAAAAGAAACTTCTGAGCATCTGTTTATGCAGTCCATGAACCATGACCCCAAATTATATATGATGGGGTACATCTGCAAGGAGTACCCAACCAAGCCTACATATGTAGGAGCTCTAACACAGCCTGAGTTGGGGGCCTCACCTAGAAAAATGTCAATTAAATGAAACAAAACAAAACAAAAAACCCTTTCAATGGCACAAGAGATATAATCACAGGCAATGTAATAAACTAATTTGGCAGATACAGTGTTATTCTCAAAATATAATGTAATCAAGATGTTCTCTTTTATGGTCAACTGGCTGTCACCACTTCACTGCTTTCTCTGCTAAGTATTTGTACACAACTTGTCCCTGAATTAAATAGAAGAGAAGAGGCACCAAGTCCAAAATATCACTAAGCTGAGAAAATCTTTCATACACCCAAAAGATGAAGAAGCTGCACAGAAAAAAATGGACACCAATATAAAGCACGACATTCTTGCTGACCCAGATTCTGTCCAGGCTACCTTCAGGTGTTCCACTGCCCAGCACCACAGGATGCCATGTCCTGCTGCCTGATCCCCCGCCACACACACACACACACACACTATTTCTTTATTCCAGTGAAGTAAATGGTCCTAGAGTTTCCTCCTACTTTGGACAAAATGTATTCCTAGCTTTGTACACTCTATCATACCAAGCCAAAAACAGCATGAGACATGGTAGATAGGCCACAGAAGGCTATCTAGTCAAGTATAGACAAGTTAAAGCCTTGCTTCAGAGTTCTGGGCCTAATACGCAACCAATATTTAAGTTTTTTTCTTTTTCTGGGCATTTTTCCTAAGTGCACACAACTTTGAGATAAAGAAAGCTGATTACCGGCAGGATCTAGGGGTCGTGGTTGCCATAATTACAGGTTCCTTCTCTTATATCTGACATAGTTTAACCGGGCAACTAATATTAATATACCCAAGGAGTTGAGAACTTAAAGAGGCTCCTAGGGCAATAATTCTCAATCCAGATGACAGAATATCTTTCGGAGAAACTTTTCAAACTATTCTCAAATCTAAATTCATATGCATTCTCTCACAACATTATTTTCTTCTCTATTAATGTTTCTTTTAACTGTGTTTACCAGACTTTTCTGAAGGAAATATGGTGCTTGGATTTAGAAAAATGGTTAGAACTCACTTTTTAATGTTTCAGGTTCTGCCTCAAGTAGACCTGGTGGGTATTTATTAATTTAATAAACACATATTTATTTAGCACTAATATTTCCCTAACACTGCTCTAATAGGTTTAGGTTATTAATTCAGTTAACCTTATAATAATCATAACTAATTACCACTTTTTCATTTTGCAGGTGAAAAATAAGGGATATTAGGATAAAGAAATTACCCAATGTCACACAGCTGGTAAATGATTGAGATGTATTTGAACTCAGTCTAAATCCCTGTGTCCATGCTCTTAACCCCAAACTTTGTTTGCAGTGTCCTGAATGCAGAAAGAAAGGTCTCTCATTAACAGTTGGAAAGAGCAGCATCGTCTAGACCCTCCGACAGTGACATGGTAGTCACCAGCAACGTGTGGCTATCTAAATTTAAATGCATAATCAAAATAATATAAAAATTTCTATGGACATCATACTATCCATATATCAAGTGTTTGATAAGCTACATGTTTTCAATGGTTAACATAATGGAAAGCACAAATAACGAACTTCTGTATCATCACAGAAAGTTCTACTGAACAGTGTTGAGTACCTCAGAACTTAGTTTATCAGCATTTGTTGTAGGAAAGTCCCACATCATAGGCATTGTTTCTACACTGGCAGAAAATCTGGTATACCAGTGCTTTTCAAGCTTCAGTGTGTATTTAAATCACTTGAAAATTTTGTTTAAATCCAGATTTTGGTTTACTAGGTCTAGGGTGGGGCCTGAGAATCTGTACTCTTAAAAAAAGAAAAGGTGTTGCCAATGCTACTGATCCATGGATAACACTATGAGTTGCGAGATAATAGTCAGAATCTTATCATGAGCCATAACGGATTACTTCTTCTTTTCTTTTTTTTTTTTTTTTGGTCTAAGGATCATTTTCCTTGGCTATCTCAGATTGCAGAAATATCATTGCTTCTAGAGGTCAGAGCCACTTTGGGAAAAGTAAAAAGTATCTCCAGCATCACCTCTGGTGGCTATTAATCCAGAAACAATGCTAGTCTTATCTAGGACCAGGACAATATGCCCCGACCACAAACAGAGATGGATACTCCATCTTTGCACCACTGAGACTGTGCACTTGTAGAGGTCATAGTGTTTTTGTACTAGCACACCTTTCCTTAGTTTCTTCTCTTCTCAATCAGGGCTTAGGAACTAATATAAAGAAGTATTAGTAGTGGGAAAAAATAAAAGAATTAGATTTTGTTTTTCTACCTCTGGAGAAAAGAAGTTTATCCAAAGCCCAGTGAATTTATAGTTAGATAAAAGTGAGCTTTAAGAGGAGTTTGAATTGCAGCAATAAGGATGTAACTAGAGATTATCATGCTAAATGAAGTAAATTAGAAAGAGAAAGACAAATACCGTATGATATCACTTATATGTGGAATCTAAAATATGGCAAATTGAACCTATCTACAAAACAGAAACAGACTCATAGACATAGAGAACAGACTTGTGGTTGCCAAGGGGGAGGGGAGGAGGGAGAGGGATAGACTGGGAGTTTGGGGTTGGTAGATTCAAACTATTACATTTAGAATGGATAAACAACAAGATCCTAATGTATAGCACAGGGCACTGTATTCAATATCCTGTGATAAACCATAATGGAAAAGAATATTAAAAAAGAATGTCTCTATGTGTATAACTGAATCACTTTGCTGTGCAGCAGAGATTGGCACAGCATTGTAAATCGACTACACTTCAATTAAAAGAAAAAAAAGGAGTTTGGTGAGAGGTAATGTGTTGTACACTTTGATTTGGGGTCAAAGACCAAGTTGTTGCTCTGCTCACCATTTTCTTGCAGAATACCATCCCCTCATAGGCCTCAAGAAGCAGGATTGCTCATCAGGTCAGATTCAGATATTCCTGTGTCCCCTGGCCCAAACTATGCTAATATTAGTCATTATCTCCAGTAATTACTTTTCTTAGTGAAGTATGATTGATTTACAACATTATATTAGTTTCAGGTGTACAACACACTGATTCAATATTTTTATGGATTACACTCCATTTAAAGTAATTATAAAATACTGGTTATATTCCCTGTGCTGTATAATATTTCCTTATAGCTTATTTATTTTATACACAGTAATTTGTATCTCCTAATCCCATACCCCCATTTTGCCCCTCCCTGCTTTCTTCTTCCCACTGGTAACCACTAGCTTGTTCTTTGTATCAGTAAGTCTGTTTCTATTTTGTAACATTCATTTGTTTGTTTCATTTTATTAGATTCCATATATAAGTGATAACACAGTGTTTGTCTTTCTCTGTCTGATTTATTTCACTAAGCATAATACCCTCCAGGTCCATCCATGTTGTTTCAACTGGAAAAAAATTCATTCTTTTTTATGGCTGAATAATATTTTATATATATACATATATATATATATATATATATATATATATATATATATATATACCCATGTGTGTGTGTGTGTATATCTATATATCTATATATCTATATATCTATATATATACCCGTGTGTGTGTATGTGTGTATATATATATATATATATATATATATATATATATATATATCCCATATCTTCATTCCTTTCTATGGCTGAGTAATATTCCATTGTATGGCATCTTCTTTATCCATTCATCTGCTGATGAACACTTAGGTTGCTTCCATATCTTGGCTATTGTAATTAATGCTGCTATGAGCATTAGGGTGCATGTATCTCTTCAAATTAGTGTTTTCATTTTCTTCTAATACTGCATATACCCAGGAGTGGAATCACTGGATCATACTGTAGTTCTACTTTTAGTTTTTTGAGGCAACTCCATACTATGTTCCATAGTGGCTGCACCAATTTACATTCTAACAACAGTGTACTAGGGTTCCCTTTTCTCCACATCCTCACCAACATTGTTGTTTTTGTCTTTTTGGTGACAACCATTATGATAGGTGTGAGGTGATATCTCATTGTGTTTCTGATTTACATTTCTCTGATGATTAGTGATGCTGAACATCTTTTCATGTCCCTGTTGGCCATCTGTATGTCTTCTTTGAAAAAAAAATCTCTTCAGGTCTTCTGCGTATTTTTTTAATCTGTATGTTTGTTTGCTTGATATTGAGTTGTATGAGCAGTTTATGTATTTTGAATATTAACTCCTTATCTGTCATATCATTTGCAAATCCTATACTATGAAAATTATAAACACTGATGAAGGCGATTGAAGATGATATAAAGAAATGGAAATACATTCCATACTCTTGGATTGGAAGAATTTAAAATGACCATACTACCCAAAGTTATCTACAGATTTAATGCAATCCCTGTCAAAATACCAAGGGCATTTTTCGCAATACCAAATTTTGCAATACCAAATTTCTCAATACCAAGGGCATTTTTCACAATCCTAAATTTTAGGATTTCAAATAATCCTAAAATTTATATGAAACCACAAAAGACCCCAAATTGCCAAAGTAATCTTGAGAAAAAAGAACAAAGCTGGTGGTATCATATTGCCTGACTTCAGACTATACTATAAAGCTACAGTAATCAAAACAGTATGGTACTGCACAAACACAGACACACAGATCAATGGAACAGAATAGAGAGCTCAGAAATAAAACCATGCACTTAAATGAGCAATTAATCTATGACAAAGGAAGCAAGATACATGGGGAAAATACACTCTCTTTAATAAATGGTGTGGGGAAAACTGGACAGGTACATATAAAAGAATGAAATTAGAACATTTTCTCACACCATGTACAAAAATAAACTCAAAATGGACTAAAGACCTAAACATAAGACCGGAAACCATAAAACTCCTAGAAGAAAATGTAGGCAGAATGCTTTTTGCCATAAATAGTAGCAATGTTTTTATGGATCTGTCTCCTAAGACAAAGGAAACAATAGCAAAAATAAACAAATGAGAACTAATTAAACTTAAAAGCTTTTGCAAAGCAAAGGAAACCATCAACAAAATGAAAAGACAATCTCCAACAATTATTAGTTAGGAATATACAATTTTATTGTGTGTGCGTGTGGGTGTGCATAGCTGTGTATAATATGTATAATATGTATAAAATAATATATATTTATATAAATAGTTTCACTTGTGTAAAAGTTTGATAAAATTGTTGTATTTGTAGAAAATATTAAATTGTCTTTTCCAAATAAAAGTATCCTCTATCTAAAGAAATGGGCTAATTATTTAGATACAATGTGTGCATTTTAATAGCTATATGTAGCAAATATTTAATTGTGATAGCCTAAATCTGAGTTCTGAGAAGGTTTATGAAAAGTCTGACGTATGAAAAAAATGTATAAAAGCCATCCCTAAAATCCTCTCATTTTCTCATTCTGGCAGTAAAAATAGGTAGTAATTTGCATCTCTGAAAAGGCTACAACAGTGCTAAGGCTTTCACTGTGATTATCATAAGCAAAGAAATATTATATTCCAATTACATACTCTTCCCTTAGAGGAAATTTGGATCTTGCATGTAAAAATAATTGTAGTTTGAGGTGACAACATTTTTGAAAAATTAGAGCTACCCAGTGTTTTCTGGGATCAATATCTATTGCTTAAGGCTAATTGCATCCTTTTCAGGATGATCACATATAGTAGTGACTTCCACACAAACATTATTTTTCTCTTGCAGGCTTATTTACCAGCTGTTGTTCACCTGGTCTTAAACGGATTTAGCTGATACTGAATGAGAGCAGCTGGACTTCACTCTATGCCAAATATTGGGTTCAAGTCAATTTCATTCCTTGCCACATTCTGGGACCAGTAGCTAGCTTGGCATGCTCTTCTCATGGTGGAAGACAGGATTGCAAGAGGTCAAACTAACCCACATGAGCACATACAAAGCCTTTGTTCACACAAAGTAAGTCACATGGATAAACATGTGGGATAAACTTTCAGTAGGAAAGTACACTCCTTCCATGGAAGGTGGAGGAGAAAGTTAATGTTTGCTGAGTATTAATATATTCTACTACACACGGTCTCTGACTTATGATTGTTCAATTTAGGATTGAACAACTTTACAAGATAAGAAAGCAAACACACTCAGTATAAACTCTGCTTTGAATTTTGAATTTTGATCTTCTCCCAGGCTAACAATATGTGGTAAGGACTCTTTCCTGGTGCTGGGCAGTGAGCCTCAGCTCCCAGTCAGCCCCACAATCATAAAAATAAACAACCAATACACTTACAACCATTCTGTACCTATTCAACCATTCTGTTTTTCACTTTCAGTCCAGTATTCAATAAATTACATGAGATACTCAGCACTTTATTATAAAATAAGCTTTGTGTTAGATGGTTTTGCCCAAGTGTAGGCTAATGTAAGTGTTCTGAGCACGTTTAAGGCAGGTGAGGCTAAGCTATGATATTCAGCAGGTTAGGTGTATTAAATGTATTTTCTAAAGATATTTTTGATTTACAAAGGATTTATTGGGTTGTAACTGCATCATAAGTCAAAGAAAATCTGTATGTTTACTGACTGTCACACTTTTTAAAGGTTGAAGGCACCCTCACTGCTGCCAAACTTGAGGTAATGAGTGTCAAGAACTGTGAAGGATCTGATATATTTATTCTGGTTGTAAGCTGGCGACTTAGCCTGCCACAGTTTCATAGAAGCTGGCAAAATAGGCAAGACTCCTGGATCAGCTGCCAAAGGCTTTATCATTCACAGTACAGCAAGCAGAATGAGCTTCATTTTTCTCATATGTTCCACTGTTCCCCTAAAGTCATACTGGGGAGATGAGATGGGCAGTCCAGGCAGATGCAGCACACAGAGTGGGTTTATGTTATAGCTAATGAACTCTGAGTTTAGGGAAACCCCAGTCTTTTAAGGGAACTACTAGCCAACCTGCCCAAGGTTTCCCTGAGAGGAAGACATTATCTTTATTATCCTACTCAGGAAATAAATCTGCTCTTCTTCTCCAAAAAAGGCACTATATCTTCCAAGAATTGTTTGTTATATAAATATCCTTGAATAAATATTCCAGAACAAAAACTGATACAAAACATGCATAAAGAACATGGAGAACTGTCTCTCAACAAGGAAACTGAAAGGTCTCTTACTTTCATGCCTTATATGCATGTCCTTAGAAATGTGATACCAGTTTATTATCATAGTAATAATATATAATATTGACTGTGAATTTATTTAATGCCAGGTATGACTTAAAGTACTTTTCATTAAGTTAGTGCTCACTATAACCCTATGTAGATGTACTGTCGTTATAATTTAATCAATAACAAAATTGAGTCAACAAACAATTAAGTAAACTCACCAGAGAAGCACAGTTTTAAAGTGATGGGTTGGGCTATGAACCTAGTTTGGCTCCAGGGTCATAGTCATTATGCTTCAAAATGGGATTACTTCCTCTTCTCCAGAGTTTGTTCAATAATGAACAACACAATAAAAGAAATTAAAAACAGAAGGAATCAATAGCAGAATAACTGAGGCAGAAGAATGGATAAGTAACCTGGAAGATAGAACTAGAAATAACTGCCAAAGAGCAGAATAAAGAAAAATGAATGAAAAGAATTGAGGACCGTCTCAGAGACTTCTGGGACAACATTAAACACATGAACATTTGACTATAGGGGTCCCAGAAGAAGAGAAAAAGAAAGGGTCTGAGAAAATATTTGAAGAGATTATAGTAGAAAACTGCCCTAACATGGGAAAGAAAATAGTCAATCAAGTCCAGGAAGCACAGACAGTCTCATACATGATAAATCCAAGGAGAAACACACCAAGACACATATTAATCAAACTATCAAAAATTAAACTCAAAGAAAAAATATTAAAAGCAACAAGGGAAAAGCAACAAATAACATACAAGGGAATCCCCATAAGGTTAACAGCTGATCTTTCAGCAGAAACTCTGCAAGCCAGAAGGGACTGGCAGGACATATTTAAAGTGATTACTTTACCCAGAGGGGATCTCATTCAGATTCAACAGAAAAATTAAAACCTTTACAGACAAGCAAAAGTTAAGAGAATTCAGCACCACCAAACCAGCTTTACAACAAATGTTAAAAGAAATTCAATAGGCAGGAAACACAAGAGAAGGAAAAGACCTATGAAAACAAACACAAAACAATTAAGAAAATGGTAATAGGAACATACATATCGATAATTACCTTAAATGTAAATGGATTAAATGCTCTAACCAAAAGACACCTGGCTGAATGTGTAAAAAAAACAAGACCAGTATATATGCTGTCTAAAAGTCACCCACTTCAGACCTAGGGACACACACAGACTGAAAGTGAGGGCACGGAAAAAGATATTCCATGCAAATGAAGATCAAAAGAATGCTGGAGAAGCAATACTCATATAAATAAAATAGACTTTAAAATAGAGATTATTACAGGAGACAAAGAAGGACATTACATAATGATCAAAGTATCAATTGAAGAAGAAGATATAACAATTGTAAAAATTTATGCACCCAACATAGGAGCACCCCAATATATGAGGCAAATGCTAACAGCCATAAAGGGGGAAATCGACAGTAACACAACCATAGTAGGGGACTTCACACCCCACTTTCACCAATGGACCGATCATCTGAAATGAAAATAAATGAGGAAACACAAGCTTTTAATGACACATTAGACCAGATGGACTTAGTTGATATTTATAAGACATTCCATCCAAAAATAACTGAATACACTTTCTTCTCAAGTGCTCATGGAACATTCTTCAGGATAGATCATATCTTGGGTCACAAATCAAGCCTCGGTAAATTTAAGAAAATTGAAATTGTGTCAAGTATCTTTTCCAAACAGCGCTATGACACTAGGTATCAATTACAGAAACAATTTGTATCTGTAAAAAATACAAACACATGGAGGGTAAACAATATGCTACTAAATAACCAAGAGCTCATTGAAGAAATCAAAGAGGAAATCAAAAAATACCTAGAAACAAATGATAATGAAAACACGACGACCCAAAACCTATGGAACGCAGCAAAAGCAGCCCTAAAAGGGAAGTTTACAGCAATACAATCCTACCTCAAGAAACAAGAAAAACCTCAAATAAATAAACCTAACCTCACACCCAAAGCAACTAGAAAAACAAGAACAAAAAAACCCCGAAGTTAGTAGAAGGAAAGAAATCATAAAAGTCAGGCCAGAAATAAATGAAGGAAACAATAGCAAAAATCAATAAAACTGAAAGCTTGTTCTTTGAGAATATAAACAAAATTGATAAACCATTAGCCAGATTCATCAAGAAAGAAAAGAAGACTCAAATCAACAGAATTAGAAATGAAAAAGGAGTAGTTACAACCGACACGGCAGAAATACAAAGGATCATGAGAGATTACTACAAGCAACTGTATGCCAATACAATGGACAACCTGGAAGAAATGGACAAATTCTTACAAGTGCACAACCTTCCAAGACTGAAGCAAGAAGAAGTAGAAAATATGAACAGACCAATCATAAGCACTGAAATTGAAACTGTGATTAAAAATCTTCCAGCAAACAAAAGCCCAGGACCAGATGGCTTCCCAGGTGAATTCTATCAAACATTTAGAGAAGAGCTAACACGCATTTTTCTCAAACTCTTCCAAACTTTACCAGAGGGAGGAACATGCCCAAACTCATTCTATGAGGCCACCCTCAACCTGACACCAAAACCAGACAAAGATGTAACAATAAAAAGAAAATACAGTCCAATATCACTGATAAACATAGATGCAAGAATCCTCAACAAAATACTAGCAATCAAAATCCAACAGCACATTAAAAATATCAAACATCATGATCAAGTGGGGTCTTTCCCAGTAGAGCAAAGATTTTCAATATATGCAAATCAATCAATGTGATACATCATATTAACAAACTGAAGGAAAAAAACCCTAGGATAATCTCAACAGGTGCACAAAAAGCTTTTGACAAAATTCAACACGCATTTATGATAAAAACTCTCCAGATTTAAGGCATAGAAGGAACTTTCCTCAACATAATAAAAGCCATTTGTGACAAGCCCACAGCCCACGTCATTCTCAATGGTGAAAAACTGAAACCATTTCCTCTAAGATCAGGAGCAAGACAAGATTGCCCACTCTCACCACTGTTATTCAACATAGTTTTGGAAATTTTAGCCATAGCAATCAGAGAAGAAAAAGAAATAAAAGGAATACAAATTGGAAAAGAAGAAGAAAACTGTCACTGTTTGCAGATGACATGATACTATACATAGAGAATCCTAAAGATGCTACCAGAAAAGTACTAGAGCTAATCAATGAATTTGGTAAAGTAGCAGGATACAGAATTAACGCACAGAAATCTCTTGCATTCCTACATACTAACAATGAAAATTATGAAAGAGAAATTAAGGAAAACTCCCATTTACCTTTGCAAAAAAAAGGAATAAAATACCTAGGAATAATGCTACCTAAGGAGACAAAAGACCTGTATGCAGAAAACTATAAGACCCTGATTAAAGAAATTAAAGATGATAGAAATAGATGGAGAGATATACCATGTACTTGGATTAGAAGAATCAACACTGCGAAAATGACTATACTACTCAAAGCAATCTACAGATTCAATGCAATCCCTATCAAACTACCAATGGCATTTTTCACAGAACTAGAACAAAAAATTTCACAATTTGTATGGAAACACAAAGACCCCAAATACAAAGCAATCTTGAGAAAGAAAAACGGAGGTGGAGGAATCAGGCTCCCGGACTTCAGATTCTACTACAAAGTTATCAAGTAATCTACTTGATTACTACAGTAATCAAGACAATATAGTACTGACACAAAAGCAGAAATATAGATCAATGGAACAGGATAGAAAGCCCAGAGTTAACTCACATATATATGGTCACCTTATCTTTGATAAAGGAGGCAAGAATATACAATGGAGAAAAGGCAGCCTCTTCAGTAAGTGGTGCTGGGGAAACTGGACAGCTACAAAGACACTATAAAACTCTGAGAGGAAAACATAGGCAGAACAGTCTATGACATAAATCACAGCAAGATCCTTTTTTGACCCACCTCCTAGAGAAATGGAAATAAAAACAAAAATAAACAAGTGGGACCTAATGAAACTTAATAGCTTTTGCACAGTAAAGGAAACCATAAAGAAGACAAAAAGACAACCCTCAGAAGGGGAGAAAATATTTGCAAACAAAGCAACTGACAAAGGATTAAACTCCAAAATATACAAGTTTAAACAATAAAGTTTAATCAATAAACAATAAAACAAACAACCGAATCCAAAAATGGGTGGAAGACCTAAATAGAACTTTCTCCAAAGAAGATATACAGATTGCCAACAAACACATGAAAGGATGCTCAACATCACTAATCATGAGAGAAATGCAACTCAAAACTACAATGAGATATCATCTCACACTGGTCAGAATGGCCATCATCAAAAAATCTACAAACAATAAATGCTGGAAAGGGTGTGGAGAAAAGGGAACCCTCTTGCACTGTTGGGGGAATGAAAATTGATATAGCCAGTATGGAGAACAGTATGGAGATTCCTTAAAAATCTAAAAATAGAACTACCATATTACCCTGCAATCCCACTACTGGGCATATACCCTGAGACCATAATTCCAAAAGAGACCTGTACCACAATGTTCATTGCAGCACTATTTACAATAGCCAGGACATGGAAGCAACCTAAGTATCCATCTACAGATGAATGGATAAAGAAGATGTGGCATGTATATACAATGGAATATTACTCGGCCATAAAAGGAAACGAAATTGATTTATTTGTAGTGAGGTGCATGGACCTAGAGTCTGTCATACAGAGTGAAGTAATTCAGAAAGAGAAAAACAAATACCATATGCTAACACATATATATGGAGTCTAAAATAAAATGGTTCTGAAGAACATAGGGGCAGAAGAAGAATAAAGATGCAGACATAGAGAATTTACTTGAGGACACAGGGAGGGGGAAGGTTAAGCTAGGATGAAGTGAGAGAGTGGCATGGATATCTATACACTCCAAAATGTAAAATAGATAGCTTGTGGGAAGTAGCTGCACAGCACAGGGAGGTCAGCTCAGTGCTTTGTGACCACTTAGAGGAGTGTGATAAGGAGGGTGGGTGGGAGGCACAACAGGGAGGGGATTTGGGGATATATGTATACATATAGCTGATTCACTTTGTTATACAGCGAAAGTAACACAACATTGTAAAGTAATTATACTCCAATAAAGATGTAAAAAAAAAAAACTCCTGCCCATCAAAAGTTGGATTTTTTTAGATTGCATTTTCATGTTTCCTATCTTGGTACTGTATATGTTTCTTTTTCTTTCTGTTCTCTTTGAAAATAGTTCATCAACTTAAACCATACATTTTACCAGAAGTTTAATTTACAAGATGTTTGTATCTAATTATTTTTTAGATTCTTTACTTGTTACAGATACAATATTCTTATTAATATCATTAAGAATATCTTGGGGTTTTTATGTTTCTCTGAAGATTTTATTTTGTTTATTTTGGACTATATGTTCTGTATTCCAAGTTTTCCTCAAATACCTTGCGATTCTACGTTACTTAAGAATGAGTCAACAAATATGGTTGCAAATGGGATTTTGTAGGGCTGGTCTAGAGATCTTCACTTTGGGGCAATTGGTCAAAAAATGGCCATTGCATTGGAAACTCTTAATGTCAAAATGCTGAGGTTTTTGTAAGAGGCTATTATTTTTTCCCTGACTGCAAAGTGTACTTCTAAGGTACTAGGAATATAACAGTCTGTTATTTTACATATTAACTTCCAACTGATTCTCTATTCTTAATCTTCCATCTCAATTCCACATTCCATATTGCCTGTTCATCCTCTCAAAGTTCTGAGTACTATCAATGGGGCCCATATACCACTGATTTCTTTCTGACATATAGCACCCATTTTTTACTCTCAACTAAAGACTCAGTCTTATTTCCACCTTATGAATCCTTTTCAATGGAAGTGTCTGCTGATGGTGTGGCCCTCTGTTACATTCTTAAGAGCTTAAACCATTTAAAATATTTCCTTGCTCTTTGTGATCTTTAGAGAATTTCCTGCCATTTTGAACATGAAGTTAATTTTTAATTTTTAAATGGAAAAATTTCCTTGCAAAAAGGAAAAAAAGCCATAATTACGGAAGTAAATAATTTTATGATCACACTGTCCAATCTACTATTTATACTTTCATTCAAAAATATTAATAAATATTAATGTCTACACACTCAATATTCCTGGTTACTACTACTATTTTTAATTATTCATATCTCATCAACTTCTTTGGATCCTATATGCTTAAAACATTTAATGTCAATAATATGTCTCAGCACATCTTAATGGCTAAAAAATGTATTTATATAAAAAGGCAAAAAGTATCTGGAAAAAAACACATCTGGTCTAGGCGGTCTATTTTATGAAAATTTCTAAGTAACAAAAGCTTTAAATTACTGAATATTTTTTGAATATGCTTAGTCAGACATGTTTAGTGTTTTACATTGATTATCTCACTTTAATATCTTTAGTAGAACTGATACTAGAAAGTATTATTCTTATTTAAAGATGTAAAATCTTAGTCTTAGGTTAAAAAACATGTTCCAGGCTACAAAGCAGATAAAGATCAAAGCAAAAACTGGAACTCAAGATAACAGTTTCTGCAACTTCTGTTCATATCACATTATATTAAAATGTATTCAATTCATATAACAACCTTTAAATAAGTTTATCATTAGTTTTATAAACCAATAAAAAACATAATTCCTAAGTAGTATACAATAAAATGTATTTTAAAAATAAGTTAGCAATATATAAAGCACTTTTAAATAGCTTTTTATCTTCTAATTTAAAGGATATCCTTACATTTAATAATACTGATTATGAATCTCAGTTGTCAGTCTTTCTATCATCTGACCACTTTCAAACAAATAACAATGAACAATATAAATATACAGCAATCAAAATGTTTTATATAAAAATTAGACATCTATAAAGATACCAAACATGGAAAAATACATGTCTCTATTACCACAAGAAAAGATAATATGTGATTAAAATAAAGTCACAAAAAAATTAGAAATGTATTCACAAACTTTCATAGTAAAGCCATCAGTTCTTATTCATTAAAACTAAGATATAATGGAAAACATTTTACTGTAGCTTGTGCCAAAAATATTCACAGTAAAGCAATTTGTTCTTGGAATTGTAAATACATGCATAGGAAAATAAGGTAATCGGGTAGAGCAGTAACTTGGTGCAGAACACAGTCATGTTGGCATTTTTGAATGCACAATTCCTGAAGTGATGCTATAGAGAATAAACTTTTCTGCAAGTGATGTGTCATGTGGTAAAAAGAAAGCTCCCACTGAAAAATGCTCATCCTTTTCTGCATTCATTATATCCTGAGATTGTTTAATTTTCAGGGCATATTTTTTCCTATTTCCACTCAAACTATGCTCTTTTTTGTAGTGCAGCCACATTAGCAGACACAGCTTCAGACTCTTCATGCTGACAGGGATGTTGAAAATACTGTTGCTAAGCAACTGGATGCTGCACATTGGAACTCCATTTTTTCTGATGAAAGTGACAGGAGAAAGATAGTGACATCAATGGCTTTCCGATTTTTTTTAACTTAACAGCTGCAGTGAAAAGAGAAGATGATGGGCACAATGAAAGAAAAAAGTCAAAAGACTGAAAAAGAGGAAGTTTGGACATCAAGAAAAGAACTGTGAAAGGAATGTTAAAAGAAGATTCGATTCATAGAAAGGAACAGAAAAGTATTAGAAACCAATCCAAAAAACAAATGAGAACTGTGTATGTAGAAACTGTCTTTGTAAATTAGATGGTCTACTAAGAAAACCAAAAATGAAATACAAAGTCTTGATCCTGAAGTTGAATGAATTAGTGCATCGAAACTTCCCCTAGCCCTTCCAGATTCCACCTCTTTTCTTTTATTATGCTTCCAGGTATAAATTTTATCTCTGAATCAGAAAACATGTCTGCAGTGAACATTTTTGGCCTTTGAAATTTACCAGATGGTACAAAGGAGATTCTGAAAAATAATAAAAAGTTAATAGGGATAGATAGCTTTGAATCTCTCCAAGAAATTGAAAATCTGCACTCTTATTCATCCTAATGAAGAAAGATCATCTAAGTAGTAATGACTTAGAAAGAGAGAAAAGAAAAGCCTTTGAATGGTTTTCAGTGCAATTGGACATGTACTGAACTGTGGATAACAAAGCTGTGATAGTCACGATAGATAGATGACTCTTCTTCCATTTCAACTTGAATGACTATAACATCAAACCAAAGTTGCAAAAAAAAAAGATTAAAAAATCACAAATACCATTAACAGTAAGCTAAAAATGATCTGTTTGAGATATTTTAGATATGTATTTGTTCCTGATTTTAAAACTTTCTATGTGTTATTTAACTTCTCTCAACTTCAGTTTATGCCTCTGTAATATGGCAATGACACCTAATTTTTAGGGTTTGAGTTGTAAATGAAATAATATGCCAAGCACCTACCACATGCCCTGACTTCTTTCACCAAGAAGTGCAATATATTCACTAATGCTTATAGTATATAATGAAGTATTGAATATGTGATGTGCTACATTTTATTAATTTTGTCCATTAATATTGTTGCATACTCTACCACTGTTGGTTGAGCTGTGCAGCTAAGAAATACTATTCATTGATAACCTAAAGTTACAATTTCTAGTGAAAAAGTTCATCCTATTCTTCACTGGGAAAAATGCAGAAAAAATGCAGTGCTAAAATTTTAATTTATGAAATACTACATTCCCAGCTCTTCAATTCTTAAATATCTGGACTGTAAATTTGGTTCAGGAACTTTATCTCTTCTGGTTGGTCCAGCTCTGCCTTGAAACAGTGACTGGTCCATGTTCATGATAAATTGAAAGAAAATTAGAGACTTAGGAAGACAAATAGCAAACTATTGATTTCATTCTAATTATCTTTGTAACAGTTCGTTCCTGGCTTGGGTTAGTATTAATTACTCCTTGCAAACATATGGTATGTTATGTTCCTGGGACATGGCTCTCACCACCCTAAAGAAGGTGCATAGAATTAGGGTATCTGATTCTGGAAGCTAGATCCTTTGAATGGAGGCTTCTAAGTTACTGTAAATTTAAAAATTGCCTATCTCTTCAAGTCAAGGATGAGACTTGACTGTAGATGGCATTTAACATTTTTCAAAGTTATTTATAATTATTTAATTCATTTTTGCTAGTAACCTAGAGATATAAGCTATTTTCTATATTAACTATAAGTAAAGAAAGAAATATACGGAGTAGACTCTGTTTTCTGCAAACCTTTATTTTTCTGTGTTCTAAATCTGCATTGTTTTAGCTGTCTAAATCTACTTTGATTTTGATAGCTTTGGGGTCTTTGTTTTCCTCTACTCAAGATGCAAGTGTAATTTTTTTCATCAATCAACACACCTTTCATTTCGCTAATCAAAATCACTGTTTTCAACTCATTTAATCCTCATATCACCCCCAGAAATAGTAATTATTATTATTGTCAATGAATAGATAAGTAACTGAGAAAGCAACTTCTCCAAAGTAACAGGGAAAATAAAAAGCAAACTCATATAGCCTGCTCCCCCCAAAAAACCATGTATTTAATTAACTATGCTAAATAGCAAGTTAAGCAGTTGCCATGATTGACTTCTATTCATTTTGACATCATAATATATTCAAGAGGTTGAGTTTGTTTTTACCAATACCAGAAGTTATTTTCTTCTTGTGTAAGTAACTGTAACTTCTTTCTGTTAATTATTAAGGTCGATGAGTGATATGGTAGCAAGTGAAAGTCCCTGGCTCTACCCCTACTTGCACTCTTTATTCCTGTTTTCCTCAAGTACACTTAATCAAGTGCTTCTTCTGCATAATTTGCACACATCTTTGGGAATATGAAGATAAATGTGAATTAGAATGTGACCCTAATTTTGAGGAGCTCCCCAGATTGTTAGGGGCAATAAATTTGAAAGCAAATGAGTATAAGAGAGTGATACTGAGTTACAAGCATTGAATATATGGATGTGATGATTAAATTTGTCAACCTGACTGAGACACAGAATGCCCAGATATTTGTTTAAATATCATTTTGGTGTGTCTGTGAGGGTATTTCTGGATGAGATTAACATTTGAATCAACAGACTCAGTAAATCAGATTGCCCTCCTCAGTGTGGGGTGTGGGCCTCATCAAATCTGTGGGAAGCCTAAAGTGAACAAAGGAAAGGTAAGGGAAAATTCTCTCTCTGCCTGACAACTTAAGCTGGGATATGGGTCTTCTTCTGTCCTCAGACTGGAACATACATCATCAAAGTTCTTGGTTCTCAGCCTTTCAGACTACGACTGGCTTTCCTGGGTCTCCAGCCTGCAGATGGCATATTATGGGATTCCTCAGCTTCTATACTTGCATAAGCCCATTCCTTATAATGAATCATGTATGTTTTGTATTTATATAAATATATATATATAAATATATATATATATATATATATATATATATATATATATATATATATGTATATATATTTCTCCTATTGGTTCAGTTTCTCTGGAGAACCCTGACTAATACAACTGAAAAGTAAGAACACAGACATAGGGAGGGTCAGTTCCAAATCTGGGAGAAAGAAGGAAAATGATGAGGGCAGTTTTTATAAAGGAGGCCAAAAATGAATTAAATTTTATAGTGAAGTATTCATTACCAGAATTCCTTTTTTTCATACTTGTCTTTTTACCTTTCTTTTTTCTTTCTTCCTCCATTTCTTCACTTCTTTTCCCTTCCTTTCCATTGACACTTCCTTTGAGGTTTTGGTATATCACACCGTAGTGGATAAACCCTAAGGTGACTCCATTCAGTTCTATAAGCTTATGTAATATTTCCCCCTGAGTGAAAACTGAACCTGCAATCTTCTTCTAGCCAATAAAATATGGTAAAAAGTGAAGGCATTTTGAAGACATAATCAAGATTCCAAATCAGTTCATTTTGAGATCATAAAAAGGAAGACTGTCCTGAGTGGGCCTACCTTAATCAGGTGAAAAATTCTTAAGAGAGACTGAGGCCTTATCTGAGGTCAGAGAGTCTCAAAAAATACAAAGAAGTCTTAATTCACACAGGAAACCATGTGAATTGACACTTACTTCAAAAAATAAAGCAAAGAATATTTATTTTCACTTCTAAGTTTTAAGTTAATTTTATATATTACTATATGACTTAAAATCTAATTTGCATTTTAGTACTATTGATCTATATCCTATTTTAAAATATAAATGGGAAGGAGTTAAGATACAAATATCAAAATTCTCATGAGTCTTAAAATCAAATCCTTTTCTGAACCTAGCATACACCCAACACAAATAAGAAAATGCACTCTATCATAACTGGACATATAATTGGTAACTAAATAAACAAAATACATATTTCATTTATTCCAATAAAAAGAATCACCAATAAAGGGCCATAGGTCCCCCGGGGAAAGACCGGAAGAGGGATTAATTGTATAAATATGTGTCGGTATTGCAGGTTTCTTTTTTAAGGGATCATGTCTTCCTCTTTATTCAAGGAATTCTGGGTCTTGAACTAACTCTAGTTTGAGAATTTATTGGAACTTTGACACTGTTATCTGGTGACTCAAGTCAGAATTCACTAGGTCTAGAGCTTTTCTTTTAAACAGATCAATTTGGACTGTAGCAGACTGCTCAGTTCTCAGGACACCATTATCAACTAGCCAAAGCCAAAGGTCTGTGAGAGTCAAATTATTTTAAACTGCTTTCCTTTGTGGAAATAAAGGAACACCAACCAAATGACAATGGCAGCGTCTATTTATTGAGTGCTTGCTAGAGCAAGAGAGCCACCCATCATCAATTATCTTTTGGCAGGGACTCAAAGGTAGGCAGGGGAGTGGGACAGCTTTATAGTGGAAAAAAAAGGGAAGGTTTTGTGTATGCCCTGATTGGAGACCGTTGGCATGGGCTGGAGGTGGGCTAATTAGAAGTAGAGTATTCTATGTGATTGGTTAGGAGTATGTACTTGACTTTCTCTGGTTGGTGCTAAGTTGGAAGCAGGGCCAAAAATTAGGGAAGCTGTCAGTCTTTAATAAAGTCCTCACCATTTGGGGGCCAATTGCTACAGAAGTTATTGTTTACCCTCCTGGATTGTTACTACAGACAGAAATCTGCAATTATGATTTACATCATGTTGGTTCCTAGGTTGTTTATTGTATATAACGGGTTGGTTTCCTGGGTAGATTGCTGCACAACTTCAGGTTATGGGTCATAGGTCTATTTATATATATATATATATATATATATGATTTGACCATTGTCCATTTGTATATTCAGCCTCTCAGCTTCACTCTCCTTTATGGTAAGTAAGCCCATATTTTCCCTGGTGATTAGTGTGGACCCTGCTACCCCAGGATTCTAAAATTTCCATTGAATATAGGGATCTCAGTATGATGGAAGCAGATCTCACTGTGGCCTACAGAGAAAAGTCACCACAGATATTCAAGGGTGCTGGGGCTCCCCTCATGAATTTCTTGCAGCTTTGATGAAGTAAATGCTCTCTGGACTTTCCCAGAGGATATAGTAAAGGGAAAAGTAGAGCAGGTCTTGCATGATAAATCTACTCAAGTATTCCAACAACCCTAAGCCTTTGGATACCTTTCTAAATATCTTCTGACATTTTAATTTATTGTAGGTAACTCTTGGGTTGATAATTCAGTCACCCAACCAAGCAAACTACTAGAGCCATTACCAGCTTCTCAAGCCTAGCCATGAATTCAGACTTTCTGCTTATGATGCTATATCAATAAATGTGTGCTGATTCAACTTATGTATTATTTATACTCTGACCCCACATCCTTAGCAACCACAGAATTCTGTCACTATAAATTGGCAAAGTGATGCACTTCTCTTGTTATGTAGCACATCTTCTCATGGGTCACATCTTGTATCTCACTCTTTAAGGCATGCTGGGAATTCAATCTAGTTAAAGATTTAGAAGCAGGAAAATGTGGTAGAGATAGATACTGGAAAGGATTAGCAAGCTATTGTAATGAAATCACCATTGGAGAAACAGGTTCTTCGGGCAAGTAGGAAATATCCTCCATATGGAGGAGATGGAAAGGCTACTTCTGCTGGCAAAGAAAATTCTGTAGAATTTAATAGTTCAGGTTTTCCAGTTTCGTTGAAATCTGCCCATTTGGTCACATTCAAATTTTTAAGATCTCATCCCTTCCTGAGATACATTGTATGCTTAGGTGTATAATTTGTATTGTAATTCAGTCACCTGAAGGATAGATTTTGGATATTATGTTCAGAAAGCATAGCCTTGTGTCTACAAAAGGTAAAATTACTTTTAGAGTAATCACAGAAGCTTCTAGGTTCCTTATGTAGAACTTGAGTTGAGAACTAATGTAAAGGCTTGAGCTTAGCATTTTCTCTCCACATGTTCTCCAGTGCTCTTATGAGATATCAGTATAATCCTTCTACTTACTGACATTCTCTATGGCAACAAATGCCCTGTCACTAAGAATTTTGCCTTTTGTTGGTACTTGCATTAGATTCTATTCTGTCAGAAACACTATCAATACCAAAGTTTGTATTAGAGTTCTATGGAAGAAGCATAACCACTCCAATACATGCAGTGAGAGATATATTGCAAGGATTTAACATTATGCAGTTGTGGCTGCTGGTTAAATAATCTCTTTACTGCTGTTACCTTTGTGTCTGATACTGAATGTTGAAGTCCAAAGAGCAGAAAATCAAGATATTAAGAAGGAGAGAATAGAGACAAGCTTAATCTCATGAGAATAAGCTAGGACCCACAAGCACAAGAAGACTGGAATCTGCAAGGAAAGACTGGAAATTTATGTTCATCCTACCATCTCCAACCTTATTAACCAGACATCCTAAAGGAGATGTTGGAAACTGTCTTTACAGTGCTAAATACACACCTGCTCCAGGAGACAGAGAAGCTGAAAGAGGTGGATCAGTTGCTGGCCCAAAGCTTTTCTACCCCAATGAAGTAAGGCAGCAGATAAGCAAAGATGTGTGAGGTACAACAAACACCTTCCCCAAACTTCATGCATTAAAAACAAGATGGCTGTTGCTTCACTACTGATCTCTGAATCTCATGAAAAATGTCTCTTGTCACCCAGGCTAACTAGAAATGTGAAGGGAAGGGAATTCAAGGAAATAGAGTTCAGTCTAGCCAAGTTGACATATTACAAAGAGAGCACTGTAGAGAAGCAAGGTTAATCATGCACAAGTAAGTATGCCTAATAACTAGCCAATTAATTAAATTTACAAATTACCAGCATGTTTACCATAACCTGTGTTCATAATTGCATACTGCAACCCTTTCCTTTGAATTCCTTTAAATATAACATACTAGTATTTTCTGGAAAATTTATAGAAATCTTCTGCCAGTCTAGTTATGTCAATTTGTCTTTTGTCTAGTGTTCCTTCTAACATTTCTCATTGATCTATTTTACCACTGTGCATTTAGGTATGGAATTAATTCTTATTAACCATCTAGGAATTAAGTGTATCTTTTTAATCCAACATATGTGCCTTTCATCAAATCATTAAAATTGGCTGTCACTATCTCATTTAATATGGCTTCTACCATGTCCTGAGGTAATTTTTAGGACTCTTCATAAATATACTTCTCCTCTTTTCTGTACATGTTAGAATTGCATACCACATCCCTCTTGAGTTAAGCTTGGATGTGTGACTTACTATGGTGAATGTACTCTGCCAAAAGTGACACGTATCACATTTCAGGTGAGGCTTTAAGGTCCAGTGCATAATTTCCCTGTTAGGAAAAGTGGCATTGCTCCAGATGATAGAAGTTCCATTAGTTTATGTGGGTAGCTGGGATAATTGGCCATGACCTTCACAACTGACCTAAACTTCCAGATTTCCCAAAGGCAGTGTTCTGGCTATAATACCCCGCATTTTCAATGCTAAGGTAAGCCCTAAATTCTTACTATTAAATGGTTCCCTTTGCTTTTACTTCTGCTTTCCTAATTTAAAGATTGGCTAAAACGTTAACATTTTATAAAATGCTGGAAATTTAAGGAGTAGTGAACATAAACCTAGCACGTGTGTGTTTCGCAAAAGCTGAGATAGAAAGATCTCCTTGAAAACTTTTCTCTACATGGTATGGATGTTTAAGGGCTAGAAACTACCTCAGCCAAGAATCAGATGACTGCACCTGTACTCTTTATGGTCAGAGACGAGAACATAGCAATCACTATTTGTATAGATATCACTTACATTTTCTCATTCCATCTAGAGAAACTCTGTCTAACACAGAAATCACTAGTCACATGTAGCTATTGAGTATGTGAAATGTGGCCAGTCCAAGTTAAGCTGTGTTTTCGATATAAAATACATATTAGATTCAAAACCTTAGGACCAAAAGAAATAATAATAATGTGAAATATCTCATTGTCAATTTTTTGTATTGAGTACATGTTAAAATGATGGTTTAGATATAATTGCTTAAATAAAGTTTATGATTAATATAAATTTCATCTGTTTCTATTTTAGATTTAAGTGTTTCTATGAGAAAAAATTTAAATTATGAACTTGACTTACATTATATTTCTATTGAATAGCATTAGTCTGGACATTGAGGATCAAATATTTCTATTATCTACAGAATGATTTCTAGTGAATTTTCCATTAAGTAATCATCACACTGAAGTTTAAAGTTTTTAGTACTTCTTCTTAAAGGAAACTCCTTTAAGAGATTTATTTATTATTGAGAATAAATTATTATTTATATATTTTTGAAAATTCTAGGGTAGTCTGAGTAGTATATATGTCTGAGTTGTGTTTACAGAGCATTTGTTAATGGAGATGTTTGATATTTTATACTAGACACCCCAGGAATTGCTATACTTCAAGGTTTTATTAAAAATGGGATTAAAGATATCCAAAGTCGGATTTTATGTCTAGAGTTTCAATATCAGACTTCTAAGATGTACATTTCATTCCCTGTCACTCAAATATATCTTTCAATTTGACTTAAAATTTATGACTTTCAAATTTGATCAGATGGCTGAAATTGTTTCTTATCCTTCACTGAACTTATTAGAAGTCCACACCACAAAGTTAGTGATATAAGTAATTGATCCAATTTCCTCTCTTCTCAAGTATCTTCACCTATATAACCCAAGTGCCAAATTTGAATTTTGCTGAGTGATCTTAGAAAGAGAAAAAATACTGTAAAAAGTATCTTTATCTGATAACAAATTGCAAAGTTTATGAAGGGATTTTCAGATTTCTTTGATAATGTTATATGCATGATATATATTCTATTTGTGTAATGAAAATATTGAGTGTTTTCAAAGTTATTCTAATGCTGGATAGAAATAAACATACAAACAATCTAGACTACTGATAAGAGTATCTCCTAGAAAACAATATTATGGCTAAGTTTAACTTTTGTATAACACTTTTTGCTTCTTCAAATTACTTTCACATATTTTCATAAAATAATTCACTTTAAAAACAGCATTACAGGGCTTCCCTGGTGGCGCAGTGGTTGAGAGTCCGCCTGCCGGTGCAGGGGACATGGGTTCGTGCCCCGGTCCGGGAAGATCCCACATGCCGCGGAGCGGCTGGGCCCGTGAGCCATGGCCGCTGAGCCTGCGTGTCCGGAGCCTGTGCTCCGCAACGGGAGAGGCCACAGCAGTGAGAGGCCCACGTACTGCAAAAAAAAAAAAAAAAAAAAACAGCATTACAATAAACTTCCCTCTTAGAACTGTTTTTGCTGCATCCCATAGGTTTTGGGTCATCATGTTTTCATTGCCATTTGTTTCTAGGTATTTTTTGCTTTCCTCTTTGATTTCTTCAGCTATCTCTTGGTTATTAAGTAGTGTACTGTTTACCCTCCATGTGTTTGTATTCTTAACAGATGTTTTCCTGTAATTGATATCTAGTCTCATAGCATTGTAATCAGAAAACATACTTGATGTGATTTCAATTTTCTTAAATTTACCAAGGCTTGATTTGTGAGTTTATAGCAATACAATCCTACCTTAAGAAACAAGAGAGGAGCTTCAAGATGGTGGAAGAGTAAGACATGGAGATCACCTTTGCTCTCACAAATACATCAGAAATACATCTACATGTCAAACAACTCCTACAGAACACCAACTGAATGCTGGCAGAAAACCGCAGACCTCCCAAAAGGCAAGAAACTCCCCACGTAGCTGTGTAGGGCAAAAGAGAAAAGAAAAAGCAGAGACAAAAGAAAAGGGATGGGACCTGCACCAGTGGGAGGGAGCTGTGAAGGAGGAAAGGTTTCCACACACTAGGAAGCCCCTTCGCTGGTGGAGACTATGGGTGGCAGAGGGGGGAAGCTTCGGAGCCGCGGAGGAGATCGCAGCAACGGGGGTGCGGAGGGCAAAGCACAGGGATTCCCGAACAGGCGATCAGTGCTGACCAGCACTCACCAGCCCGTCTGCTCACCCGCCGGGGCGGGCAGGGGCTGGGAGCTGAGACTCGGGCTTCGGTCGGATCACAGGGAGAGGACTGGGGTTGGTGGCATGAACACAGCCTGAAGGGTGCTAGTGCGCCACGGCTAGCTGGGAGGGAGTCCAGGAGAAAGTCTGGACCTGCCGAAGAGGCAAGAGACTTTTTCTTGCCTCATTGTTTCCTGGTGCAAAAGGAGAGGGGATTAAGAGCGCTGCTTAAAGGAGCTCCAGAGATGGGTGCGAGCCGCGGCTATCAGCGCGGACCCCAGAGACAGGCATGACACGCTAAGGCTGCTGCTTCAGCCACCAAGAAGCCTGTGCGCAAGCACAGGTCACTGTCCACACCTCCTCTCCCGGGAGCCTGTGCAGCCCACCACTGCCAGGGTCCCACGTTCCAGGGACAACTTCCCCGAGAGAACACATGGCGTGCATCAGGCTGGTGCAATGTCACGCTGGCCTCTGCTGCCGCAGGCTCGCCCCGCATTCCATAGCCCTCCCTCCCCCAAACTGAGTGAGCCAGAGCCCCCGAATCAGCTGCTCCTTTAACCCCATCCTGTCTGGGTGGGAACAGACACCCGCAGGGGACCTACATGCAGAAGCGGGGCCAAATCCAAAGCTGAACCCCAGGAGCTGTGCGAACACAGAAGAGAAAGGGAAATTTCTCCCAGCAACCTCAGGAACAGTGGATTAAAATACTCCACCATCAACTTGATGTACGCTGCATCTATGGAATACCTGTATAGACAACAAATCATCCCAAATTGAGGAGGTAGACTTTGGGAGCAATGATATATATATATATATATTTTTTTTTCCCTTTTTCTCTTTTTGTGAGTGTGTATGTGTATGCTTCTGTGTGTGATTTTGTCTGTATAGTTTTGCTTTTACCATTTGTCCTAGGATTCTCTCTATTTTTTTCCTTTTTTTTTTTTTTGTATAGTTTTTCGCACTCGTTACCATTGGTGGATTTCTTTTTTGGTTTGGTTCTTCTCTTCTTTCTTTCTTTTTTATTTTTTTATTACTTTAAAAATTTTTAATTTTAATAACTTTATTTTATCTTCTTTTCCTTCTTTTTTTTACTCCCTTTTATTCTGAGCCATGTGGATGAAAGGTGCTTGGTGCTCCACCCAGGAGTCAGGGCTGTGCCTCTGAGGTGGGAGAGCCAACTTCAGGACACTGGTCCACAAGAGACCTCCCAGCTCCACATAATATCAAAAGGCAAAAATCTCCCAGAGATCTCCATCTCAATGCCAAGACCCAGCTCCAGTCAATGACCAGCAAGCTACAATGCTGGACACCCTATGCCAAATAACTATCAAGACAGGAACACAACCCCACCCATTAGCAGAGAGGCTGCCTAAAATCATAATAAGGCCAGAGACACCCCAAAACACACCACCAGACGTGGACCTGCACACCAGAAAGACAAGATCCAACCTCATCCACCAGAACACAGGTTCTAGTACCCTCCACCAGGAAGCTTACACAACCCACTGAGCCAAACTTAGCCACTAGGGGTAGACACCAAAACAATGCGAACTACGAACCTGCAGCCTGCAAAAAGGAGACCCCAAACACAGTAACTTAAGCAAAATGAGAAGACAGAGAAACAAACAGCAGATGAAGGAGCAAGGTAAAAACCCACCAGACCAAACAAATGAAGAGGAAATAGGCAGTATACCTGAAAAAGAATTCAGGGTAATGATAGTAAAGATGATCCAAAATCTTGGAAATAAAATGGAGAACATACAAGAAACGTTTAACAAGGACACAGAAGAACAAAAGAGCAAACAAACAGTATTGAACAACACAATAAATGAAATTAAAAATACTCTAGAAGGGATCAATAGCAGAATAACTGAAACAGAAAAACGGACAAGTGACCTGGAAATTAAAATAGCAGAAATAATTACTGCAGAGCAGAATAAAGAAAAAAGACTGAAAAGAATTGAGGACAGTCTCATAGACCTCTGGGTCAACAATAAACACACAAACATTCAAATTATAGGGGTCCCAGAAGAAGAAGAGAAAAAGAAAGGGACTGAGAAAATATTTGAGGAGATTATAGTTGAAAACTTCCCTATTAAAGGAAAGGAAATAGTTAATGAAGTCCAGGAAGCACAGAGATTCCCATACACGATAAATCGAAGGAGATGCATGCCAAGACACATATTAATAAAACTAACAAAAATTAAATACAAAGAAAAAATATTAAAAGCAGCAAGGAAAAAACAACAAATAACACACAAGGGAATCCCCATAAGGTTAACAGCTGATCTTTCAGCAGAAACTCTGCAAGCCAGAAGGGAGTGGCAGGACATATTTAAAGAGATGAAAGAGAAAAACCTACAACCAAGGTTACTCTACCCAGCAACGATCTCATTCAGATTTGATGGAGAAATTAAAACCTTTACAGACAAGCAAAAGCTAAGAGAATTCAGCACCACCAAACCAGCTTTACAACAAATGCTAAAGGAACTTCTCTAGACAGGATACACAAGAGAAGGAAAAGACCTAAAATAACAAACCCAAAACAATTAAGAAAATGGTATTAGAAACATTCATATCACTAGAGTCTGTCATACAGAGTGAAGTAAGTCAGAAAGAGAAAGACAAATACCGTATGCTAACACATATATATGGAATTTAAGAAAAAAAAAAACGTCATGAAGAACCTAGGGGTAAGACAGGAATAAAGACACAGACCTACTGGAGAACGGGCTTGAGGATATGGGGAGGGGAAAGGGGAAGCTGTGACAGGGCAAAAGAGAGGCATGGACATATATACACTAACAAATGTAAGGTAGATAGCTAGTGGGAAGCAGCCGCATGACACAGGGATATCGGCTCGGTTCTTTGTGACCACCTGGAGGGGTGGGATAGGGAGGGTGGGAGGGAGAGAGACGCAAGAGGGAAGAGATATGGGAACATATGTATATGTATATGTATAACTGATTCACTTGGTTATAAAGCAGAAACTAACACACCATTGTAAAGCAATTATACCCCAATAAAGATGTTAAAAAATAAAAAAAATTTTTTTTTAATTTAAAAAAAGAAACACTCATATCAATAATCATCTTAAATGTAAATGGATTAAATGCTCCAACCAAAAGACATAGACTGGTTGAATGGATACAAAAACAAGACCCGTATATATGCTGTCTACAAAGACCCATTTCAGACCTAGGGACACATACAGATTGAAAGTGAGGGGATGGAAAAAGATAGTCCATGCAAATGGAAATCAAAAGAAAGCTGGAGTAGCAATTCTCATATCAGACAAAATAAGACTTTAAAACAAAGACTATTACAAGAGACAAAAAAGGACAATACATAATGATCAAGGGATCAATCCAAGAGGAAGATATAACAATTCTAAATATTTATGCACCCAACATAGGAGCACCTCAATACATAAGGCAAATACTAACAGCCATAAAAGGGGAAATCAACAGTAACACAATCATACTTTGGGACTTTAACACCCCACTTTCACCAATGGAATGATCATCCAATGAAAATAAATAAGGAAACACAAACTTTAAATGTTACATTAAAGAAGATGGATTTAATTGATATTTATAGGACATTCCATCCAAAAACAACAGAAAACACATTCTTCTCATGTGCACATGGAACATTCTCCAGGATAGATCATATCTTGGGTCACAAATCAAGACTTGGTAAGTTTACGAAAATTGAAATCGTATCCAGTATCTTTTCCAACCACAACGCTATGAGACTAGATATCAATTACAGGAAAAAATCTGTAAAGAACACAAACACATGGAGGCTAAACAATAAAGTACTTAATAACCAAGAAAACACTGAAGAAATCAAAGAGGAAATAAAAAAATACCTAGAAACAAATGACAATGAAAACACGACGACCGAAAATCTGTGGGATGCAGCAAAAGCAGTTCTAAGAGGGAAGTTTAGAGCAATATATTCCTACCTTAAGAAACAAGAAACATCTCAAATAAACAACCTAACCTTACACCTAAAGCAATTAGAGAAAGAAGAAGAAAAAAACCCAAAAGTTAGCAGAAGGAAAGAAATCATAAAGGTCAGATCAGAAATAAATGAAAAGGAAACAAAGAAAACAGTAGCAAAGATCAATAAAACTAAAAGCGGGTTCTTTGAGAGGATGAGCAAAATTGATAAACCATTAGCCAGACTCATCAAGAAAAAAAGGAAGGGGCTTCCCAGGTGGCGCAGTGGTTGAGAATCTGCCTGCTAATGCAGGGGACACGTGTTCAAACCCTGGCCTGGGAGGATCCCTCATGCCGCGGAGCAACTAGGCCGGTGAGCCACAACTACTGAGCCTGCGCGCCACAACTACTGAGCCTGCGCGTCTGGAGCCTGTGCTCCGCAACAAGAGAGGCGACGATAGGGAGAGGCCCACGCACCACAATGAAGAGAGGCCCCCACTTGCCACAACAAGAGAAAGGCCTCGCACAGAAACAAAGACCCAACACAGCAAAAATAAAATAAGTAAATTAATAAACTCCTACCCACAAAATCTGTTAAAAAAAAAAGAAAAAGAAAAAAGAAAAAAAGGAAGAAGACTCAAATCAATAGAATTAAGAAATGAAAAAGGAGAAGTAACAACTGACACTGCAGAAATACAAAGGATCATGAGAGATTACTACAAGCAAATATATGCCAATAAAACAGACAACCTGGAAGAAATGGACAAATTCTTAGAAATGTACAACCTTCTGAGACAGAACCAGGAAAAAATAGAAAATATGAACAGACCAATCACAAGCACTTACATTGAAACTGTGATTAAAAATTTTCCAACAAACAAAAGCCCAGGACCAGATGGCTTCACAGGCAAATTCTATCAAACATTTAGAGAAGAGCTAACAACTATTCTTCTCAAGCTCTTGCAAAATAAAGCAGAGGGAGGAACACCCCCAAACTCATTCTACGAGGCCACCATCACCCTGATGCCAAAACCAGACAAGATGTCACAAAGAAACAAAACTACAGGCCAATATCACTGATGAACATAGATGCAAAAATCCTCTACAAAATACTAGCAAACAGAATCCAACAGCACATTAAAAGGATCATACACCATGACCAAGTGGGGTTTATCCCAGGATGCAAGGATTCTTCAATATATGCAAATCAATCAATGTGATACACCATATTAACAAACTGAAGGAGAAAAACCATATGATCATCTCAATAGATGCAGAGAAAGCATCTGACAAAATTCAACACCGTTTATGATAAAAACTCTCCAGAAAGTAGGCATAGAGAACCTACCTCAACATAATAAAGGGCATATATGACAAACCCACAGCCAACATCATTCTCAATGGTGAAAAACTGAAAGCATTTCCACTAAGATCAGGAACAAGACAAGATTGCCCACTCTCACCAGTATTTTTCAACATAGTTTTGGAAGTTTTAGCCACAGCAATTAGAGAAGAAAAAGAAATAAAAGGAATCCATAATAAAAAGAAGTAGTAAAGCTGTCACTGTTTGCAGATGACATGATACTATACATAGAGAATCCTAAAGATGCCACAAGAAAACTACTAGAGCTAATCAACGAATTTGGTAAAGTAGCAGGATACAAAATTAATGCACAGAAATCTCTAGCATTCCTATACACTGATGATGAAATATTTGAAAGAGAAATTAAGGAAACACTCTCATTTACCATTGCAATAAAAAGAATAAAATACCTAGGAATAAATCTACCTAAGGTGACAAAAGACCTGTATGCAGAAAACGATAAGACCCTGATGAAAGAAATTAAAGATGATACAAACAGATGGAGAGATATACCATGTTCTCAGATTGGAAGAATCAACATTGTGAAAATGACTATACTACCCAAAGCAATCTACAGATTTAGTGCAATCCCTAACAAGATACCAATGACATTTTTCACAGAACTAGAACAAAACATTTCACAATTTGTATGGAAACAAAAAAACCCTGAATAGGCAAAGCAATCTTGAGAAAGAAAAATGGAGCTGGAGGAATCAGGCTCCCTGACTTCAGACTATACTACAAAACTACAGTAATCAAGATAGTATGGTAATGGCACAAAAAGAGAAATATAGATCAATGGAAATGGATAGAAAGCCCAGAGATAAACCCACACACGGTCACCTTATCTTTGATAAAGAAGGCAAGAATGTATAATGCAGAAAAGACAGTCTCTTTCATAAGTCTTGCTGAGAAAACTGGAGAGCTACATGTAAAAGAATGAAATTAGAACACTCCCTAACACCATACACAGAAATAAACTCAAAATGGATAAAAGACCTAAATATAAGGCCAGACACTATGAAACTCTTAGAGGAAATCATAGGCAGAAAACTCTATGACATAAATCACAGCAAGAACCTTTTTGCCCCACCTTCTATAGAAATGGAAATTAAAACAAAAATAAACAAATGGGACCTAATGAAATTTAAAAGCTTTTGCATAGCAAAGGAAACCATAAACAAGATGAAAAGACAGCACTCAGAATGGGAGAAAATATTTGCAAATGAAGCAACTGACAATGGATTAATCTCCAAAATTTACAAGCAGCTCTTGCAGCTCAGTATCAGAAAGCAAACAACCAAATCCAGAAATGGGAAAAAGACCTAAATAGACATTTCTCCAAAGAAGATATACTGATCGCCAACAAACATATGAAAGGATGCTCAACATCACTGATCTTTAGAGAAATGCAAATCAAAACTGCAATGTTGTATCACTTCATACCATTAAGAATGCCCATCATCAAAAAGTCTACAAACCATAAATGCTGGAGAGGGTTTGGAGAAAATGGGACCCTGTTGCACTGTTGGTGGGAATGTAAATTGATACAACCTCTATGGAGAACACTATGGAGGTTCTTTGAAAAACTAAAAATAGAACTCCGATACGACCCAGCAATCCAACTCCTGGGCCTATACCCTGAGCAAACCATAATTCAAAAAGAGTCATGCTTCTTTTTATGGCTGAGTAATATTCCATTGTATATATGTGCCACATCTTCTTTATCCATTCATCTGTTGATGGACACTTAGGTTGCTTCCATGTCCTGGCTATTGTGAGTAGAGCTGCAATGAACATTTTGGTACATGATTCTTTTTGAATTATCGTATTCTCAGGGTATGTGCCCAGTAGAGGGATTGCTGGGTCGTATGGTAGTTCTATTTGTAGTTTTTTTAAGGAACTTCCATACTGTTCTCCATAGTGGCTGTATCAATTTACATTCCCACCAACAGTGCAAGAGGGTTCCCTTTTCTCCACACCCTCTCCAGCATTTGTTGTTTCTAGATTTTTTGATGATGGCCATTCTGACTGGTGTGAGATGATATCTCATTGTAGTTTTGAGTTGCATTTCTCTAATGATTAAAGATGTTGAGCATTCTTTCACGTGTTTGTTGGCAATCGGTATACCTTCTTCGGAGAAATGTCTATTTAAGTCTTCTGCCCAGTTTTGGATTGGGTTGTTTGTTTTTTTGTTATTCAGCTCCATGAGCTGCTTGTAAATTTTGAGATTAATCCTTTGTCAGTTGCTTCATTTGCAAATATTTTCTCCCATTCTGAGGGTTGTTTTTTGGTCTTGTTTATTGTTTCCTTTGCTGTGCAAAAAGCTTTTAAGTTTCATTAGGTCCCATTTGTTTATTTTTGGTTTTATTTCCACTTCTCTATGAGGTGGGTCAAAAAGGATCTTGCTGTGATTTATGTCATAGAGTGTTCTGCCTATGTTTTCCTCTAAGAGTTTTATAGTGTCTGGCCTTACATTTAGGTCTTTAATCCATTGTAGTGAGGTGGATGGACCTAGAGTCTGTCATACAAATTGAAGTAAGTAGAAAGAAAAAAACAAATACCGTATGCTAACACATATATATGGAATCTAAGAAAAAAAGGTCATGAAGAATCTAGGGGTAAGACGGGAATAAAGACACAGACCTACTAGAGAATGGACTTGAGGATATGGGGAGGGGGAAGGGTAAGCTGTGACAAACTGAGAGAGTTGCATGGACATATATACGCTATCAAACGTAAAATAGATAGCTAGTGGTAAGTAGCCGCATAGCACAGGGAGATCAGCTAGGTGGTTTGTGACCACCTAGAGGAGTGGGATAGGGAGAGTGGGAGGGAGGGAGACACAAGAGGGAAGAGATATGGGAACATATGTATGTGTATAACTGATTCACTTTGTTATAAAGCAGAAACTAACACACCATTGTAAAGCAATTATACTCCAATAAAGATGTTAAAAAAGAAAAATTAGAAACTAAAAAAAAAAAAAAAAAAAAAAAAAAAAAGAGTCATGTACCACAATGTTCATTGCAGCTCTGTTTACAATAGCCAGGACATGGAAGCAACCTAAGTGTCCATCGACAGATGAATGGATAAAGAAGATGTGGCACATATATATAATGGAATATTACTCAGCCACAAAAAGAAACAAAATTGAGTTATTTGTAGTGAGGTGGATGGATCTAGAATTGGTCATATGGAGTGAAGTAAGTCAGAAAGAGGAAATAAATACTGTATGCTAGCACATACGGTTATGAAGAACCTGGGGGCAGGACAGGAATAAATACACAGACGTAGACAATGGACTTGAGGACATGGCGAGGGGGAAGCCTAAGCTAGAACGAAGTGAGGGAGTGGCATGTACATATACACTACCAAATATAAAATAGATAGCTAGTGGGAAGCAGCCGCATAGCACAGGGAGATCAGCTCAGTGCTTTGTGACCACCTAGAGGGGTGGGATAGGGAGGATGGAAGGGAAATGCAAGAGGGAGGAGATATGGGGATATATGTATATGTATAGCTGATTCGCTTTGTTATAAAGCAGAAACAAATACACCATTGTAAAGCAATTATACTCCTAATAAAGATATTTTTAAAAAATAAAAAGAGAGCAGAATAACTGCATGCATTTCTCTTCCCTTTCAAAATGTCAGTAACCTGACAGTAATAAATAAAGAATAAATAAAGAATAAAGTATTGCTTATACATATAATGAAAATAGAAAAAAAAATAGTAGGCATGCAATTTCAATAAATTTTGAATAAGGGAACAACTGGCAGAATCTGTTTTAACTTATGAAAGCAATTACAAACTTAATGTTTGGAGTGAGAGAGACAAGTGAAAAGGGAGGCAATAATACCTACCATCCCCTGAAGTTCTGGCAATTGGTGGTCCACATACCACAAAATCAGTGGTCAGGAAACGGCCTAAACATCAGTAAATGTGTGAAAGTTTTGTGGTCAAACAGGACCACCTATCACCCTCTCTCTTCCAATGGAACTGATAAACTATCACCAACAGACTTCACATGTCTTGCATGCAAAATCCTCATAGTATAGTGTCTATTTCAATGCAAGACTCCAGACTTCTGAACTTAAACAGAAAGATAAAAATACAAAAAAGGCAGAGAACATCTCACAGGAAAATCTGGCTTGCCACCTAATCACCCTGTAGTAAAACCATTCACTTAATAAACTTAGCTCATGGCAGTTCCAATCTACGTTTAAAGCCTTACTTTTGAGTTAAGTGCTTTAACAAAGATAGCCAGATATTTGGGAAAAGGCCTTTATCATAAAGCAAAGAAACTAAAGCAAAGAAATTAAAAAGGCAGGCAATCTGGAGGAAATATAAAAATGTAGAAGGTAGAAAATATCTTTTTAAAAGTCAAATCTATAATTGATATCCTTAGAAAGATAAAGATGTTTTGTTCACAAAATAAGAATAAAATACAGAGATTAACAAGGAACTTCCAGATATTAAAAATAGGATGTCTATTTTTTAAGTAAAAAGATAAAATTAATAAACAAAATTAGAGTAAAAAGACAAAGACTTTTATTACAGGATTTCCAACAAGAAAGAGGACAGAAAGAGAAAGAAATGACCTAATCAAAGGAATTTTACAAAAATATGTCCAAGACTTGAAGTCCAAATGTACTAATTGAATGGGCACACTTAATTACCAACTAAATGATTGAATGTAGATCACATCGGTGAGAAAGCTTGAGTTGTAAATACTTTGAACCAAAAAGTATACAAAGACTCACAAATAGTATTCAGAATGGTATCCAAAAGTTCATTAGTATATTTTACCCTAGAAGACTTTGGAAATAAGCCTTCCGCATTCTGATGGAAGATTACTTCATCTTAGAATTCTATACATAGACAACATAGTGATGTCTAAAAAAGTAATTTTGTTATTCAGCAAAATGAGAGAGTTAATGAAAATGAAGATAGGATTGAGGAGACTAGGGATTCAACAGATGGTCACGGAGTGAAAGAAATAGCAGGATGAAGATTTGCAGAAGGCTGAGAGAGATCCCAATCCACACTCTAGCATGAAGGCAGGGAAATATGTAAGCAAAGACTATTAAAAAATAATCTCAGTTGATAGATTATTGATGTTTGGGGATTAAAAATGTATTGGTATTTGGAAAAATATTTGACAGGAGTTTTGGACTCAAAAAATTAACAAACTAAGCAAATACGGAAAAGTGAAATAATACTTAATTCAAGGAAAAAGAAGGTTGTATAACAGAGGAATTACAGTACACTAATATTGTTCTTCAAAATGTGGTCCCCTGACTGGCTGCCAGTCCTCAACTGTGCATTACCATGTAGTTAAGAGATAAGTAGCTTCAGCAAATCAACTACATCAATAAGCACTTTGTTTTATTCCCAAAGGTATTCCTTTTTCATATAAGATTTTCTCTAGGAACGAAGTGTATCGATTTTATTTCCTACCTGGGCTCCTTTTTCTGTTGTAGCCCCTGCAGTTTGAGTATTAGTATAGCTTTCTGGCTATGAGTTTAAACAAAAATTCTGACAAAAGTATTGTGAGGATTGAGGGAAAAGGAAATAAAGACAGCTAATGGTGAAAGAGCTATATTTTCCAATTACACAGCAGGAAGTTAACACTTACCTAAAATGTATGAATTAAAAACAGCAGTATAAGAAAAATATTAAGATATGCTGAAGAAAGTTTTTAAAAGCTAATGCTAACATTGGTTGTCTTTGCAAACATTAGTGAGGGTAAGTAAGAGTTGGGGAGGACAGTGATTGCTATTTTTCATTAAAGCTATTTAGCACTAATATATCTTCAACCATATACATTTATTACTTTGATTAAAATTTAAATTGAGTTTTTAATAAGAGTTTATAAAAACTTTATTAATAGTTTGTTTATAATCAATTTCACATATATTGACAACTTATTTGCATATCAAATATCTGAACATTTTATGAAGGAAAAGAAAATAGCTGAACTATGTTTAAGAACTTTGACCAAATAAAAAAAGTAACAAAACATTAGATGAATCAGATATAAAAATAGAACTGCTAAGTAGCACTGAATAGCTAGAAGAACCATTTGAAGATGAGAGGAAGAACAAAAATTATTAAAATTAAGGAGAGATGCCATAAATAAATAATCACTAGCTTATAACAAATACAGAGAAGTATAATACAGGAAACATGTCTTAGAATCCTAAGTATTACAGAAATATATTGGGGACAAGAGTTAAACACATTCCATAAATATGAGAGTACTTTGTCAATAACTACTAAGAATTTCTGAAATAGCATACCTTGAATATTAATATAGAGCTTGTCACAATTTTATAACTACTAACACCTTGGAGCAAACACAAAACTTACTAAATTTAGGAGCCTGGATTTAATGGGAAAGTAAAGAAAAATATTTATTTAAACATGTGACTAGATTCTAAAATCCCTATGGAGAAGGACTCTTATTCTAAGAACTCTGCATCTTCTAAAGACCCAACCTAAAACAGCAACTTCAGTCTCCTGCTGAATGCTGACTAGATTAATTAAGGTAGGTAGAACCGACTGCTGTAATTGAATTACAGTCTTTTCTAAGAGTGGTTGTTGCCTTATTCTCTGTATTTTATCGACTGTTTTATGAGTTCTACTGCTAAATCAATTCTAATCACTGCATCAACTGCAAAAAATTCCACTTTCCACTGCCAGATCAATTACAGTCACACAATCAATAGCTGGTATGAAAGCCAAAAGAATGTTAAAAAAAAAAAGAAAGAAAAGAAACTAAAACAGAACAAAAAAATAATTCTATTCTGTATTAAGAGGAAAGTAAATTAATTTAACACATAAATATTCACATTGAATATAAAGTTCAATGATAAAAATTACTTGCAGTGAAATAGTATTTTCAAAGTAAGTATTTAACCTATCTTGATTTACCCTTAGTGAATCATTTCACAGTTTACAAAATTTTCTTGTGGCAGTTATATACATCAGATTGAAATTATTTACAATACCTAGATTTCACATTGAGCTTGGGACCCGCTGGCTCCTCTTCTATTTATTTCATCATTTCTTTGTCTATGTTGTCTCTCCAAAAATTATCTCCTTTCAAGGCAACACCACCCTTTCTTTCCCTGTTAAGAAGTAACTGCTAGGATGCATTCCCATTATCCTCAATGGTATCAAAACTTGATTAATAGGTTTCATTTCTTTTAACTTTTGTTATCCTAAATGACTGCAGTACCTTTTTTTTTTTTTTTTTTTTTTGCTGTACGGGGCTCTCACTGTTGTGGCCTCTCCCGTTGTGGAGCACAAGCTCTGGACACACAGGTTCAGCGGCCATGGCTCACGGGCCCAGCCGCTCCGCGGCATGTGGGATCTTCCTGGACTGGGGCACGAACCCGTGTCCCCTGCATCGGCAGGCGGACTCTCAACCACCGCACCACCAGGGAAGCCCTGCAGTACCATTTTTAACTCACTAATAATGTACTTGCCTTGAACGTCTTTAATCTCGTCAAATATAATGACATTTACTTATATGACATAATTATAACTCAGAACATCTGTCAAATTTCCAACACATCAAATTTCATATTTTATTTTAGCTTTTGTGACTGTAAACACCTTACTGCTTATATTTTCTTCTCCATGCTATCACTGAAAATTTATTAAGATTTCTGTTCAGTATCACAGTAATTTTCTAGCCACGACCACTTGCCTAAGTGGCTTGACTCCTGGAAGAGTCAGAAACCGGTAGAATTTCTTCCTTGATCTGCATTATTTTGATGAGCCTCAGGTAGCACCATTCTCAGTTCTGACATGCTAAAGATGGTACACTCATAAATAACATTAAAAGGGCATCGCACCATCAATTGTGTTCCCATGGTGCCCCAATATTAGTTAAAATACACTGTAAACATTTCGGCAGCACATAAGCAATTCTTACAGGGAGTCCTATATCATCACCAAACACTGTCTATCTTCTCTGGATTGCTGAGGTTCACAGAAACATAGAATTAGTGAATTCTGGTGAATTATCTTGGCTTAGGCTTTCTTTAGAATGTTACAAAACAAAACAAACAAACACAGAAACAAAAAACCTTACCACTTAGAGTTCTTGGTGAGATTAGGCTATGTAGCACCAAAGGTATTCTTCTAGTACTTGCTTGATATACTCAGTCTAGTTATCAGTTTGTGGGTGGTGTCTTGTAGAGTGGTGGACGAAGACATGGAATCCTGGAGAGCACCCAACAGTTTCTCTCTCTGCCATTTTGTCAACATATATTCCATAATATCCCATTCAGTAACATTATAAAATTCTAGTTAAATTTATATCTTTTTAAAATATTTGAATAAACTTACACAAAATAAGAGATGTCCATGTCCTAATCCCTGTAATCTGTGAATATGTTATCTTAGAGGGCAAAAGGAACTTTGTAGATGTGATTAAGCTTATGGACCTTGAGATGGAGAAATTATCCCAGATTATCCAGGTGGGACCAAATCTGATTACATGGGTACTTAAAAGAAGAGAACTATTCCCAGTTGTGGTTAGAAGGAAATGTTATAAGTAAATAAGGTTCATAGAGATAAAATGTTGCTGGCCTTCAAGATGGAGAAAAAGGGTCACAAGCTAAGGAGATGAAAAAAATAAGGAAATGGATGCCTTTCCAGAGCCTAGAGAAAGGAATGCATCCCTGATGACGACTTAATTTTAGCCCACTGAGACCCAGGTCAGATTTGTGACCTCCAAAAATGCAAGATAATAAATTTATACTATTGAAGCTTCAACATTATGGGAACTCATTATAGCAGCAACAGAAAACTAATATAGCCAGTAAGAAAGTGAATCCAGGGAAGAGATTCTGACTCTGCAAGATACCTTGAGGGTACCTAAAATATATAGTGAATAAATGTTTTGGTTTTAATGCGATATAAAGAGGATGAGACAAATATTTGAGTCCCTCTAGAGTGGATAAACCAAAAATAAATAAAGTTTCAAACTTCAGATAAAAATTAGAAAATCTGTCTAGGTAAGACTTGGCTTTGATTTGAAATAAAATGAAATTCTCCCCTGGGGACTAGTTGCTGAAGGCCAGTTATTAAAAGGATAGCAAAGTTGAATTTACACAACTTATAAAAATAATTTTAGCAGTGGAGGCTAACACAACATTGTAAAGCAAGCATACTCCAATAAAAATTAATAAAAAAAAATTTAAGGCTAAGGCAAACCACAGTCCAATCTTAGAATGCTTTAGATATCAATATTATCAGATAAAGGACATACAATGAGTAGTATGTACATACTAGAAGAAATAAAGAGGGAATAAAAAAGATAAATAGGAAAAGCCCAATAAAATTACCAGATATGATTTAAAAATATAACTTCTATAAAGGAAATATAATATCTGAAATTAGACCTAAGTGAAGAGAAAGTTAATTACTAAAAGATAGAATAAAAAAATTACCCCAAATGCAATAGAGGCAAAGAGAAGGAATATATGCAGAAGAAATCAAACAACTTTTTTCTTTAATGTAATTTATTTATTTTTATACAGCAGGTTCTTATTACTTATCTATTTTATACATATTAGTGTATATATGTCAATCCAAATCTCCCAAATCATCCCACTACCACCACCACCCTCTCCCCACTTTCCCCCTTGGTGTCCATACGTTTGTTCTCTACATCTATGTCTCTATTTCTGTCTTGCAAACCGGTTCATCTGTACCATTTTTCTAGATCCCACATATATGCGTTAGTATACGATATTTGTTTTTCTCTTTCTGATGTACTTCAGTCTGTATGACAGTCTCTAGGTCCATCCACGTCTCTACAAATTACCCAGTTTTGTTTCTTTTTATGGCTGAGTAATATTCCATTGTATATATGTACCATATCTCCTTTATCCATTCATTTGTCGATAGGCATTTAGTTTGCTTCCATGTCCTGTCTATTGTAAATAGTGCTGCAATGAACATTGGAGTGCATGTGTCTTTTTGAATTAGTCTGTTGATGGGCATTTAGTTTGCTTCCATGACCTGGCTATTGTAATTAGTGCTGCAGTGTACATTGGGGTGCATATATTCTCTGGGTATATGCCCAGTAGTGGAATTGTTGGGTCATATGGTAATTCGTTTTTATTTTTTTAAATTTATATTATTTATTTTTTATTTTTGGCTGCATTGGGTCTTTGTCACTGAACGCAGGCTTTCTCTAATTGTGGTGAGCAGGGATTACTCTTTGTGGTGGTGCACAAGCTTCCCATTGCAGTGGCTTCTCCTGTTGCAGAGCACGGTCTCTAGATGCATGGTTTTCAGTGGTTGTGCTGTGTGGGCTTCAGTAGTTGTGGCACATGGGCTCAGTAGTTGTGGCTGATGGGCTCTAGAGCACAGGCTCAGCAGCTATGGCACAAGGGCTTAGCTGCTCTGCGGCATGTGGGATCTTCCCCGACCACGGCTCAAACCCGTGTCCCCTGCACTGGCAGGCGGATTCTTAACCACTGTGCCACCAGGAAAGCCCTCATATGGTAATTCTATTTTTAGCTTTTTAAGGAACCTCCATACTGTTCTCCATAGTGGCTGTATCAATTTACATCCCCACTAACAGTGCGAGAGGGCTCCCTTTTCCCCACACCCTCTAAAGCATTTGCTGTTTGTAGATTTTCTGATGATGCCTATTCTAACTGGTGTGAGGTGGTATCTCATTGTAGTTTTGATTTGCTTTGCTCTAATAATTAGTGAGGTTGAGCAGCTTTTCATGTGCCTCTTGGCCATCTGTATGTCTTCTTTGGAGAAATGTCTATTTAGGTCTTCTGCCCATTTTTGGATTGGGTTGTTTGTTTTTGTAATATTGAGGTGCATGAGCTTTTTATATATTTTAGAGATTAATCCTTTGTTCATTGATTCATTTGCAAATATTTTCTCCCATTCTGAGGGTTGTCTTTTCGTCTTGTTTATAGTTTCCTTTGCTGTGCAAAAGCTTTTAAGTTTCATTAGGTCCCATTTGTTTATTTTTGTTTTTATTTCTATTACTCTAGGAGGTGGGTCAAAAAAGATCTTGCTATGATTTATGTCAAAGAGTGTTCTTCCTGTATTTTCCTCTAAGAGTTTTATAGTGTCCAGTCTTACATTTAGGTCTTTAATCCATTTTGAGTTTACTTTTGTGGATGGTATTAGGGAGTGTTCTAATTTCATTCTTTTCACATGTAGCTGCCCAGTTTTCCCAGCACCACTTATTGAAGATACTGTCTTGAGAAATCCAACAACTTGTAATTACAGTTTCAGGACAGAGATAAAAAATGTTGGGGAGGGAGATAAAACATTTGAGGAGATTATAATTGATGATGTTTTCAGAATGGATAAAAGACATTTCTTTAGACTCAATAAGCACAGAAAATTCCAATAAGAACAAACAAAATATCTTCACCTAAATGCATTATAATAAAAACACAGAATACCAAGTATATTGAGGCAATAATAATAGATATAGTAAGAATAACATGAGCTATTAATAATAACATGTAACAGCTAAATACTTCATATGTCAGAGAAAAAATCAAGTGAGAAAATATCTATAATACATAAATACATATAAGGTCAATGAAAATATGACTTATAAAACTTTGTAGGATGCATCAACATCTGTACTTGGTGAGAAACATATAACATTAAATGATTATATTAGAATAAAAAGATGTTAAAAAATAATGACTGAAGAAACCAACAAAATAGAAATTAAAAGAGTAAATGAAAGTAAATAAAAGAAAACACATACAATTAATATAACAGGGTAATATATAATAAGGGGTCGTCCAGAACTTGGTTCTTTGAACTGATTAATAAATTTAACATAGCACTGGGAAGACTGAACAAGGATAATAAAGAGACAATCCTCAAAAAGGATATTTTAGAAAAAAAGTGGGACATAGCCAGACATATTTGCAAATGATGCAATCAACAAGGGATTAATCTCCAAAATACACAAACAGCTCATGCAGCTCATTATCAAAAAAACAAACAACCTAATCAAAAACTGGGCAGCAAAAAAAAAAAAAAAAATGGGCAGCAGACCTAAATACACATTTTTCCAAAGAAGACATACAGATGACCAAGAGACACATGAAAAGATGTTCAACATTGCTAATTATTGGAGAAATGCAAATCAAAACTACAATGAGATAGCACCTTACACCAGTCAGAACGGCCATCATCAAAAAGTCTACAAACAGTAAATGCTGGAGAGGGTGTGGAGAGAAGGGAACCCTTCTACACTGTTAGTTGGAAGGTAAATTGGTGCAGCCACTATGGAGAACAGTATGGAGGTTTCTTAAGAAACTAAAAATAAAGCTACCATATGATACAGCAATCCCACTCCTGGGCATATATCTGGAGAAAAGCATGGTTCAAAAGAATACATGCACCCCAATGTTCATTGCAGTGCTGTTTACAATACCCAAGACATGGAAACAACCTAAATGTCCAACAACAGATTAATGGATAAAGAATATGTGGTACATTTATGCAATGGAATATTACTCAGCCATTAAAAAGAATGAAATAGTCATTTGCAGCAACACGGATGGACCTGGAGATTACCATACTAGGTGAATTAAATCAGACAAAGACAAATATCATATGATATTGCTTATGTGAGGAATCTAAAAAAATGATAGAAACAAACTTATTTACAAAACAGAAACAGACTCAGAGAATGAACTTACAGTTACCAGAGGAGAAGGGTGGTCGGGGAGGGACAGATTGGGAGTTTGAGATTGACATGTACACACTGCTATATTTAAAATAGATAACCAACAAAGACCTACTGTATAGCACAGGGAACTTTGCTCAATATTACATAACAACTTAAATGGGAAAAGAATTTGAAAAAGAATAGATACACTTATATGCATAACTGAATCACTTTGCTGTACACTGGAAACTAACACAACATTGTTAATCAACTCTACTCCAATATAAAGTAAAAATTTTTTTTAATTGGACAGAAGAGCTAAATAGACATTTCTCCGATGAAGACATACAGACGGCAAAGAGCACATGAAAAGATGTTCAACATCACTAATTATTAAAAAAATGCAAATAAAAACTACAATGAGGTTTCACCTCACACCGGTCAGAATGGCCATCATCAAAAAGCTTACAAATCATAAATGCTTGAGGGGGTGTGGAGAAAAGGGAACACTCCTACACTGTTGATGGGTATGTAAATTGGTAAAACCACTATGAAGAACAGTATGGAGGTTCCTTAGAAAACTAAAAATAAAACTACCATATGATCCTGCAATCCCAATCTTGGGCACATATCCAGACAAAACCATACTTAGAAAAGATACATGCACCCCAATGTTCACTGCAGCACTATTTGCAATAACCAAGACATGGCAGCAACCTAAATGTCCATCGACAGATGAATGGCTAAATAAGATGTGGTACATATATACAATGGAATATTACGCAGCCATAAAAAGAATGAAATAATGGAATTTGCAGCAACGTGGATAGACCTAGAGATTGTCATACTGAATGCAGCAAGTCAGACAGAGAAAGAGAAATATCATATGATATTGCTTATATGTGGCATCTAAAAGAAATGATACAAATGAACGTATTTACAAAACAGGAATGGACACACAGACTTAGAGAATGAACTTATGGTGACTGGCGGGGGAAGGGAGGAAGCGAAGGGATAGTTAGGGAGTTTGGGATTGACATGTACACACTGCTATATTTAAAATGGATAAACAACAAAGACCTACTGTATAGCATAGGGAACTCTGCTTAATGTTATGTGGCAGCCTGGGTGGGAGGGGAGTCTGGGGTAGGATGGATACATGTATATGCATGGCTGAGCCACTCTGCTGTGCACCTGAAACTATCACAACATTGTTAATTGGCTATACTACAATATACAATAAAAAGTTTAAAAAACAAAAAGAATGAAATAATGCCATTTGCAGTAACATGGATGGACCTAGAGATTATCATACTTAGTGAAGTAAGGCAGACAGAGAAAGAAAAGTATCATATGATATCACTTACATGTGAAATCTAAAAAATGATACAAATGACCTTATTTACAAAACAGAAACAGACTCACAGACTTAGAAACCAAACTTATGGTTACCAAAGGGGAAATTTCCGGGGAAAGATAAATTAGGAGGTTTGGATTAACATATACACACTATTATATATAAAATAGATAATCAATAAGACCTACTGTATAGCACAGGGAACTCTACTCAAATATCTACTCTGTAATAACCTATATGGGAAAAGAACCTGAAAAAGAATAGATATATGTATATGTATAACTGAATCACTTTGCTGTACACCTAAACTAACACAACATTGTAAGTCAACTCTACACCAATCTAAAATTTAAATGTTTTTTACATAAAAATAAATGGCCTTTCAAAAGGAAAAAATAAGAAAAAAGAAGAAAAGTGGGACATAGTCAGACATACAGCAAAAATGTTTTAAATAACAAGACAATTCAGTGGACTAATTTTCTTTCTCTGAAATTTTTATGATATATGTGGACATTGCCTAAAGAGAACAAAAGTTGTAATAGGTACAATAAGAAATATTTGATTTTGTTTTCAATTTAAAATACCATAAATTGGAAAATGGGATTGTAATATAACTAATATATGGATATCAGCTTTTTAAACTATATTTTCTTCCCTCACTTGCCGTAGAGCACTGATGTATCACATTTAGAGTGATATTCCCAATTTAATTAATTTAACACTCATCTATTATTTCCGGTCTTCTCGCTCTCCTCTGCATTACTCTCCTGAGATATTTTAACGTAACCAGGGGAGGAGTGGAGAATTTGGAATACGCTTATATATCTGTATATGTATACATTTCTCTGGACTGCTTCCTACTGTTCCTCACTGTGTTCCACTGGCCCTTTTTTCTACACCTCATGATTTCCTCTCCATATCACTGTCCTTGAAAAAGTCTTTTTTGAATTACTGAACCCTTTCATTTCTGATTAACAGCTCCTTCAGTGGCCTTTTCTCTAGCAGTATTACTGCCTCATCTTCATTCCATTCTTTCTTTTATTCCACACCTCTTCTCTTCTGTATGTTATTTAGACCTTTCAGGGATGGGCTAAACCAGGAAATGGCAAGAAACAGCTTTTAAAGTACATGTGAAATCACTGTTCTCTCCTTCACTTGAGGCTTGCTGCTGAGTGCGGCCCACACTCAAAACCTCTTCAAATTTCTCTCAGAAGTTCTATGCCCTTTTAAGTCTGGCCTACATATCAAATTTCTTATCCATCCAAGAGGTGTGTACACATCTTAAAAACAATTTTGAACTGGATTAAATTAGGAACTTTTTCACCCCAAGAAAATCAATAGTTGTGGCTATCACAATGTCCTAGAACTCTTTTCAACAGGGAATAATCTCCCTAAAACCTCTATGACAATAGGCAGGTTATATCTAAAACACACAACATTTCTGCCCTAGTTAAAACACTGTACTACAATAGTGATTATTTGTCTTAGCCAAAATATGCAGATTTAATATGGGAACTAGATTATACTCTAACTTCTGTGGCTTTCTCTTATACTCATTCTATTTTAGACTCTCTGGCGGGGGTAGAGAATTTGTCATCTTTCACATTTGCTCCATGCAGCGAGAAAGAGAAAACTCTGATGACAGAAGTGAACATAATTTGAAAATTCACCAAAATGTCATCTCTTGAACAATATTGATCCCTCAAACTTGCTACAGAAGTGAAAATTCCATTTTTAATAACTCTCTTTTGATAATTTTTTAAAGTCATAGTACAAAAAAACATATTTGTTGGGGTTTTTACTGTGTATAAAACACTTTTGAGGAACTTATGGTCTATTAATTTCTACAAGAATCTTCTGCAGTAGAACAGAGTAAATGCTTTGCACAAGATCAGTCAAGTGGATAGTGGCCAGAAAAAATAGAATTTAGAGCATGTGTAATACGCAACACCTTATAGTAACCTACTTTAATTTTACTTGCACTCAGCCCCCAGCTAAATCCTGTTGTAGTTCTTTAAACTATATTTTAATAATTCTTCCTATTCATCTATATTACCAGCCCTTTATTTCATATCATTATCAACTTATAGCTAGAGTACTGTTGAGTAATAACCAGCTAGCTGTTTTCTCCCTCCCTCCCCCAACAGCAGCTCCAGTTGTGTATCATGGCAAAGTTAAATCTCCCTACGATGCTGTAATTATCATGTGACTTCCTTATTGAAATCCTTCAATGTTTCATTATTGCCTAGAGGATAAATTCTACACACCTGATCCTGACTTTCACCTTCTCCTTAGAGTGTTTAGTGTTGCAATATCACTAATTGTTTCATCCTGGAGAGTCAAGAGAGTATACTGTGAAAGATTATTAACTTCGGAATCAGAGTAAGCTCAGCAAAATCCTCCTTCTGCCTCTTCCAGCTACTGGACACTAGCATGTTTGTATCCTCAATTAACTCAACTGTAAAATGAGGCTAACTGTTCGTAAGTCATAGTATTGTGTGGTTTGAATTATTATTTATCAAGGCTTATTTTCTACTATTCCTTGACACCAAATTGTTTCATTGTATAAACTTAACGAATCACATAGAAATATTTTTTCTTGCCACATATATCACCCTTATTTGCCTACTTGCATTATGTTATGCCCAATCAAAATAGAATAGAAGGAGGCAAAGAAAAGTGTAAAATTTAAAAAATAAAAAAAGCTCAGGTGAAATAGCTTTGAGGATTGTATTATTTAGCAATTTTTATCATAATAAATAAACAAAATGAATAATGAAATCAAAAGTATCTTTTTACACATTTAAAATATACTAACAACAAAGGTAAATTTTTTTTACCAATTTCTACGTTGGATAGAAGTTATTCATAGTAATGCTAACAAATATGCTCAAAATGCTTGCCTTAAATGTCAGGAAAAAAAATGAGGAGAAAAACAACTCTTGATATGGTCAAGTATGATGAGTTTTGGTTGTGAAATCACCAACCAGGGGAAGATATTAATCTTTGCTATAATAAATGTAAAAGTTATCAGTGAATAACAAGATGACTTTCAGTCTATTCAAATATTAGTTTGCTGCATCCATCTGCCTACCACTTTTTTTTTAGTTCCTTAGAATGGTAATGATATATTTCTTCTAGCCTCCATTAAACTTTTATAAGCTCAGTGATCCCAGATAATGGACATCTTCATTGGTTTACCGATTGCTTATTTTTATATTCTATCAGTAAGCATATTTTGCATTTACTAGCAATAACTCTAAATGTTTTGGTAGCTCACGGTCCATTAAATACAATTAGTATAAAATGTCTGCAGATGACAAAATGAGAAATTAAGTTATTAGCAAATCAATCAAAGAATATTGCAAGGATAGCAGAAGTGGATAATAACAGTTCCATGGCTGAGGAGCCCTTGTAAAAGCAAGTATGATTGTTTCAGCATCTGAAGATGGGGAACACTAGAATTACAGGTCCTATTTTGAAAATGACTCCCACATTAGATGACACTTTATAGAAGTAGGATAGAGAAGTATCTTCACCACAAGGAAAATAGGTAGATTTTTATCATGGTAGAAAATGGTTATATGAGATAATGTGGTGAACATGACCCTCTTAACTATACGAGGTTCAATACTGAACTAAAATATTAGCAATTTTTCTCTCATCCTTATAAAGCTTAAGCAGAATTACAGAACTCTTTTTTTCTGCTCATTTTCTGGCCCAAGCCAGCTGTGTACACAACCTTCCACATCTCCTTAATAAAAACTTTACCTTTCCAGTTGTTCAGGTCATAAAACCAGACTTATCTTTGACACCTCTCTTTCCCTCACAAGCCTACATCCAATCTATTAGAAAATCCCCCTGGCTCCACCTTCAAAACATATCCAGAATCTTTTAAGTTCTTACCACTGCCACTGAAACCATCATGACCTCAGCTTCCGCATCTATCCCAGCCTCCACTGATCTATATGCCCCTAAGTTTGTCCACCTCTCACCAATCATAACACAGCATCCAGAAGGATATGCTAGAATATGTCGCATCATGTTCCTCCTCTGTTTGAAACTCTGCAATAGGGAACCATTCCAATCAGAATAAATGAAACATTCCTTACAGTGACTTCTGATCACATCTTGTACTACTCCAGCCTTGCTCACTCTTGTTCCAGACACTCTGGCCTCCATCCAGTCCCTAGGATAGTCTAGTATGCTGTCCACATGCTTAGGGTCTTGATTTTAGCAGTTTTCTCAATCTGGGACACAATTTTCCCCAGATATCCATGAGATGAATTTCCTCACATCCTTCAAATCTTTGCTCAAATCTCCACTCTGACACTGTCACTCATTTCTTGTACTTCCATTCCTTGCTGCCTTGTAGGCCCTACACTCTCTATTCCCTCACTCAGCTGTAATGTTTATGTTTCCACAGGACTTACTTCACTTCTGTCTTCCGTGCTGGAATGTAAGCTCCATGACGGCAGAAGTCTTTCTTAGTTTGTTCATTGATATACCACAAGCCTCCAAACAGGAATTGTATTTGAGGCATGTAATATGAAGGAATGATTGGTAAATTTATTAACTCTGTGTTAATAAAGTTTGATAATGCTATTTGTGCAAGAATCCCTACTAAGTGACAATTTATAATTCTCCCTTCTCTTCTCTGCCCAACAATTAAATGCCCTATCAATTTACAAAAAAAAAAAAAAAGAGCTCCATCCATTCACAGGAAATACACACAATAAAGAACTAGAAGTCTAACTTTTCAAAGACGGCATAACATTCACTGCTGTGTAAAATTCTAAACTGTATTAATTAAACAAATACAATAAAATATATAAAATGAAACATACTATACTACATTATATACTTCATTCTTTTTTTCTTTTCTTTTTTTTTTTTTGTGCAAGGTACTGATCCTTGGAATCTTATTAAGTCATCTTATTTCATTCTCACAACAATGTCTAAAGCTATTATCAGCTTTTAAGTTACTATATGTGTACAAGTCATCTTGCCTGGAAGCAAATGAATGGAAAAAGGGAAGTTTAAGCAGAGAGGTGATATTTGATTCCTCCTTAAAGAATGAAGATTTCTCCAGTCAAATAAATGGAAAGCTTACCGGAGGGATACAGAACCAGCTGTGCAGGGCATGCTGGCATGACTAGTGTGTTTGTAGAATTTCAAACATTTGTTTATATTATGTGCCCAATAAACAGTAGTTACTGGAGTGCTGACTGTTTTTCCAGGCTAGCATAAAACTTCATTCTTTTTCTTAAAACTTTTATTGGAGTATAGGTGATTTACCATGTTGTGTTAGTTTCTGCTGTACAGCAAAGTGAATCTGATATATATGTGTGTATATATATATATATATATATATATATATATATCTCCACTCTTTTTTAGGTTATTTTCCCATATAGGCCATTAAAGAGTACTGAGTAGAGTTCCCTGTGCTATACAGTAGGTCCTTATTAGTTATGTTTTATATATAGTAGTTTGTATATGTCAGTCTTCAAAGTGATTTTTACCCCTGAGTATCCTCTTATTAGAGAGTTGATAATAGTTCAGTGAGATGACGAATTAGTGTCTTTTCCCAGTTTGAAGCAGATCTAATGAGATTTACAATATGAATACAGAAGACCAGGTACTTTTGAGGTACCAGAAGACCAGGTACTTTTGACTCTTTCTCAAATAATATTGCTATTATTACTAGAATATCTTGTTCCTCCTGCTGTTGTTTTGTTTTCCTTTCTACTTTTTCTTCCATCCTGATTTTGTTCTTCTACACTCTGTACTTGCAATGCAATCCTCTTTTCTACACCTATCCTTTCTCTTTCTCTTCTTAAACTCTTCTACCCCTTGTGGCTCAGACACAAGCTATTGCGTGTGGTCTTCTCAGGGTTTACCTATCTACAGTTCTAAGATTAAATAGTCTTTCAACGGCATACTTATTTCCATTTGGATATAGAAATTCAAATCTTCTTCATGGGCTTTAAAGCATCACCAGCACAATATTTGTAACATCTCATTGCTTATAATCCTTTTAGGTACACTACATAAATAATACAGATCTTCTTTAAAATACTGTCTATTTAATGCATTTCCTTTTTATCATCTTTCTATTATACCAATTAAGTTTTGCATTGCAACTGTAGTCTTTGCCCTCCCTTTATTCCTTTTAATAATCCAAGAATTCATAAAATCCCAGTGGTCTTTTAAAGCAGAATATTTGTATAAACATTCTTGCAGAGAGTTGAATTCATTGGCAAATTATTTCTCTTTGAATGGCCTTTACAGTTGTGGATATATACATGTGTATGTGTACATAATATATAGGAACACACTCTATTATTATTTACTTGTATCTTTTTATGCTGCCAAATGATCTGATACAAAATTTTGTTTGGACCACTCCATCTCCTTTAGGTTATATTAAATTGTTCATCATCTATGGGTTTTACAGGAAACAATGACAGCAATTCCAACTTCCTTTTACTTAATCAAGAGATTGACTAATATTATATCAAATGATACAGATTACAAAATAATGGTAGGTATAATAACAGTGAACTATTATTAGATTGTCAGATTGTTTGGAGTCTAGCTGACATTTCCCTCTTCTTATTATTTCTTCATAGTCATTCAAAGCTAGGTTCATCTCACCTCTGGGATGCTGCCAATATCAAACAAACAAATAATCAAGCCTCGATTATGAAAAGACGTTTGCTCACTAGTTCTTGTGGCATATGACTATATAAGCAATGATCAAAGTATTATCCAAATATCTCAGTGAATAATACATCCTATTTTTTCTCTTTTTGCCAAGACAATTCTGCAGTATTTCTTTAGGCTGAGAACTTGTTTATTCAGTTACAAAGTCCAATTTAAGACTGTAACAGCAAACACCTTCCTAGGCAATTGAAATGATAGAGACTATCTGTGTATATTTATTTGTCTAGGTTTTTGTCTGTGCATAAATTAATAAATATCACTACATACCCCCTCACAATTAAGATAACTAACCATTGTAAGATGCACCAGTATTTTATATCTTCTAAGAGAAAAAAATGCTATCAGTTATAATTGTCAGATGCCACTGATTGTGAGATGCAAACTGCTTTCAGAAATGTTAAAATAAGAAAAAAAACTAATCTAAGCTTGGATGATTCAAAGGAAAGAATGTTACACCTTTCTCTTATGAATAGAAAACACATATTTAGTAATACACAAATATGATTCACCTGAATGATGCTCAGATTGCAATTGGATATCATATTTTAGATCATATATTTGAAATCTCTTGAATATTAACCTCACCAACTTTAAGCTCAGCAGAATCTTATGACACAATATTTTTCATTCGAAAGTATATCCTAATGTGACCACTTCATCTTAGTTTGCTCAGGATTTTGTCAGTTGTCATACTGAATGCCCTGTACCCCAGATGTGTTAGTCAGCTAGTTCTGCCATAACAAAATATCACAGACTGCATACTTTAAATAACAGAAATATTCTTTTTCACAGTTCTGGAGGCTGGAAGGTCCAAGGTCAAGGTTTTGGCAGGGATCAGAGTCTGATGATAGCTCTCTTTCTGCCTTGTAGATGACCACCTTCTCACTTCATTCTCACATGGCCCTTGCTCTGAGTGAGAGCAGAAAGAGAGAGATCTCTCTTCTCATGAGGCTAGGGCCTCACTTTTATGACCTTATTTAACCTTAATTACTTCCTAGAGGCCCTATCTCCAAATACACTCACTCTGGGGGTTAGGGCTGAAACACATAAATTTTGAGGGGACAAAATTCACTCCATAGCACCAGGAAAACCCTCAGTCCTGGGCAAACTGGGATGGTCAATCACTAAATTATGTTTTATTACATGAAAGATTAAAAAGAAAATAAATTTGGTTTTAACTCTTCCATGAAATCATTTAAAAATTAATGTAATCTTAATCAGAGATAAAACAGTTCTCTACAACTTATATTTTTCTTTGATTAATTGACATTTACATTATTTAAATACACAAATAACATTTTACACGTAGGATAGAAGACATAGGACATAGATTTAATAATCACTGACCACAGGGTAAATCATTGTGCCAGGATGTGTGAACCGTTCTTTCTCTCCTCAACACTCTCCTTGTTCTGCAGGGGCAAGAAGGCTAAAAAATGTACATTTTATAAGCTCCATTGCCAGCAGGGTTCCAATTTAAGTTTCTTTTGTAGAGAGACTTTGCACAAATTTTGCAAGACTAGATGAAGAGAATAAGATGTCATTATTGTCCCAGAAGCTTATAGCCAATAACTTCTACTGTTCTGCTGGAAAGAATGCACTACTTGTTGCTGGCAGCTGAAATCACCAGTAGTTTCCTGGGATTCCTGTTTTCTCATTTCCTGCACCCTATCAGCAGCTTTTCTGACCTTCACTCCTATAAGCTATTAATTCTTTCTGTTAAATAGAAAGAGGGTCCCTTGAACTACCTAAAGTGCTTTCTACTGTGGTAAAGGAATTATAATGAATAAAATTATGTAAATTACTTTTTGGAAATAATACTGAAATAATTTTGTTTGGTTATTTGACTTTTCCTAATAAAACATAAGAAGAAAATATTTTAGTTAATTTAGTGAGGATGAGTGTGATACTGGAAGATTGTTTTTCTCATACAACTTATGGCCTCCTATATTTCCTAAAGGTAAGGTAAAAATGTAAATTTTTGAAAAATAAAGCTATGGGTTTTAAATAAAGAAAATCAAAAGAATTATTTTCCTCACTGTGTTCAATACAATTATTTTTACTTTTTAAACACTAAATTTTATTTTCCAGAAGGAAAATTAAACTAATTAAAAATCTTGACAAAAATCATACACACAAAATAGGTTTTCCCATTTACTCCATCCCATCAACTTTTGCCCTGAGAAATGAGGTGTCCATCTAAATATCTTAGAAAATGAAACACCAGCTTAGAAAATGACAAGGAATCATATTGCTAGAACTACTTATTTATATATGATTTCCATTTAAATCTGTTTCAAATCAGTTTATTCCCATTTGAAAGAATCAAGGCAAAGAATCTCTCACTCGAATTGGGAAGATCAGCCCACTGTAGTAGGTAGGATATCTTCAGCAGTATCTTCTTATGTTTGCTTATATCTAAGAAATGATATCTTAGTTTCAAAAATAATTTCAAAATATTCCTATTATAACCTAATTTTCCCTATGCCCATTCCTCAAAGGAGAACTTTCTGCCTCAGAAATGAAGCAGAGCCTTTATTTTTTTTGGACACAGCATGCAGGGGTCTTATTTCCCCAACCGGGAATGGAACCCGTGCCCTCTGCATTGGAAGCACAGATTCTTAACCACTGGACCACCAGGAAAGTCCTGAAGAAGAGTCTTTTAAATAAAAATATTAATCAAGACAAACTGCTTGAAGGAGAAGCTCTTTTCTAGATTTTGTCTTGTCAGCATCAAGCCAGCACAGCAGGACCACTATTTAGTATTGAATTATTTTATTTACTTGTCATTAGTCACTCTGGCATTGTGTAGACTTGTTTGCATACTAACATGCTTAATTTAATTCAAATAACTTCCTACATTCCATAGCTCATAATCTTGTTGAAAGACTCTTTTCTCTGGGTTATCAATATAGATGATGCCATTAGCTTTGTAATACAAATATATATCTCAGTTTACTTGTGATATTTTCAAATGTTACAACAAAGGTAAGATTAATATTCAAGATACAATTATGATTTGCTACCACATACATATCTCTCTAGTAGTCCTCCATAAGTTATTGTTTGTTTTGAAAATTATAAGTCAAAAATCACAATCAGAAAACAAATTACACTTTTGAAATGGAGCCAAAGAGAAACTAGGCTAAAATTGCCTACATCATTGGATATTTTGGAAAGGATTTCATAGATTTCTTTGTGTGTACAATTACAGTTTATTTTTATACTGTTGACTCTCAGTTACTGTTGCTAAATATGGGAATCAAAGATATACATAGGTCAAGAAAGTTTATTCTCTAAATGTCATTTATGGTTTATTCTGAAATTTACAGTGTGACATTTTAATGCATCACCTTCTTAATCTCATTTGTATAGACTAATATAATCGGAACACTTGAAGTAGCCAAAATTTTAATTTGAGTGTCTCCAAAATCAGCTATTTCAAACTAAGGCAAGACTTAATTTGTATTGTACTTGTATAAAATCACACGTTCTCAGATATGGCACCCCATCCAAACTTAAGCATGTTATTTTGCTGATTGCTGGGGAAAAAACGTAGTATTTAGGGGACTAGTACACATCACAGTATATGGCATGGAGGTTAGGTAAACAGAGAAACAGTCTTCTCCTTTCATATAGGTTATAAATATACATACATTTGATGGAATTATAAATATCTGTTCTCTTGTTTACATGTAGAAAACTGGATTGAAGTATGACTTAGATTGTAAATACAGGAAAATACAAATATTTCATATGATTCCATACTTAAATTTACTTTATGTTTATAACAACGCTCTGAGAAACAAATTGATGTCATTGTTTAAAAGACAGGATACCAGCTATCTGCAATGAAATACATACACTTTGTCAAAAAATTAGGACTCTTGACAAAAACTGATTGGTAGGCCCTAATCAAAAGGCTACACATGCACCTTGCCCAGGCACTAAAGCTAATTATAATTACTTGGAGTAGTCTATTTTCCCACTTTCTTTTCTTTTATTTTCTTTTTAAAATTTATTGAGGGAAGGACGTATTGGGAGGAAATATGTTAAATCTCTCACTATGTTTCACACAAACAATTTTTCATTCTTTAAAGTAGATCACTAGGAGAATATCACTTAACACTTACTTAGCTAAAATGTTAGACAAGCCAACACCACTAGCCCATTTCTAGAAGCAAAGCAGTTTTTACAACAATATTAACAGTAACAATAATTACTAGCATGTATTGAGTACCTGCTGAAAAGCCAATATTATTAAAGCATTTGCATGCATGATCTCTTTTTGCTGTCTCAGAAATCCTGCCAGTGAAGTGCTATTATTATTTCCATTCTGTAGATAAAGAAAGTAATAGAAAGAATATTAGAGAAAAAAAGCCAAAGTGCTGTTCATACAGTATTCAACTTCAGAAGCTGAGCTCCTAGAGCTCTGTAATAAGCAATAGAGTTTATTCATTATGACAGTGATATATCTCTCTTAAATTATTGTGCTTTTCCTTATCCTTGAAAAAGAGAAGTCAAGTATCATCGAGAAAAACGGTATCTTTGATCAGTTTTAAGATCCTAGCAAGTGTGTAGCAAGGGAATGATTTTAAAAGGTAAGCATTGTGAAGAGGGGCATTTCCAAATTCTAAATCTCCTGTTTGACCAAGACAGGCTTGACTAAACATTAGACAAGCTTTGTCCTGACTATAGGCCCCTTGATGTCTCTTTTTATACAGCATTTCCCTTAGAAAACTTGGAATTATAAATTCTTTCTCTGCCCCTTTCTCATTTAAATCGTCTACAACTTGGGAATGTCCTTCTCAAGGACCTGGAATCTATTCCTTTGAAATGCAATCATCAGGAAAGATAGGGACCCTATCTCCTAGTCTCTGTGGAAGCATAACTTCAATAAGGACAATTAGCAAACACGGATGGCCTAATTGCAGTGACCTCCTTCCCTCTAATATCTTCCGATACTTCCCATTAGCTTACCCCAGGGTTTCAAAATTCTCCCACCTTTTGTTCCAGCAGAGCTGAGTTCAATCTCTTTCCCCTATTGCAGTCACCTCAAATAAAATATTATTTGTTGTTTTTTAACATGTTCAATGCATTTTTATCCCTTTACATGCTTTACACACCAAGAGCCAGGTCCTGAAGGCTGTAACTTAGTTATTATTTTCTTTTCCATGAAGGGAAACAGTGCAGAGAATCTGGATGAGGCTAGTGAGATGAGAATCAAACTCCATGTTAAGAGTTTTGGTTTTCATTCTAAGAGCACCCACTGAAGGTCTTTAAGTTTTGGGTGCAGAGTGAAGGGGGAAAGGAGTTGACTGTGACATAATATAACTTTCATGTTGAAAAAAAAAAAACAGACAGTATAAGTAGAAGGAGCCCAGAGTGGTTTAAGTGTATTTGTAGGCTGTGATCAATCAGATGAGAGAAGATGATAGACCCAGGTAAGTCAGAATTATAAGTATACAGTATATATTTAAGAGGTAACTCTAAGGGCTGGAGGATGGGATTGAAAAAGGGATGAGGGAAAATAAGATGAAAGTTATTCTGAAATACAGTCTATATGCCTGGAACATTTATTTAGTATCCCCAAACTTACACGTTTTATATAAATCTGGATGACTGATGTGTTAGTCAATATTCTCAAAGCATTTTATACAAATAAGTAAAGGAAAATTAATTTCTAGAAAAGGTAGTCACATAGATTAATCAAATCCATGTCAAAATTTGATTTTTCTAATTTCCTAAAGGTACAGATAGAATTTAATAAAATAGAATTAAGATTCTAATTTATCTCATGAGCAATTTTTTAAAGTTCCCACAATAAATCTGAAAGTTGCTTTTAGCATCCTTAACTAAAAAAGCCTTATAAAATATGACACTTCCACAATCATAACAACTGTCCTTTTTTCCCAAAGTTATGCATATTGATTTCTTTAATATTCAGAAACATGGGTTACTATGAATAATAAAGTAAAATGGATTATGTGAATATTTACTGTTTGATGAATGGAGTGTGTGATCATCTGAATCAGAGGAAAGACACTAAGAACACAGCATATCAATGCACATTATTATTCATATCATAAAAGAATAAAAATGTGAATGTGATTAATATACTTTAAATATGAGAGCTGTGACTCCCCTATCCTTTCTTTCTTTCACTAAATTTTGTCATAAATAACCTTTCATGATCTCCTATAAAGGACCTAAAATTAAAAATATAATTGTGAGAAATTAAGAAAGCCCATTATCATTTCTAACAGAAGACTGAATACCCTTCAAAAGTCATTTACTGATCCTTTTGATTTGAAATAACATGATCATTATTCCGCAAATGACCCATGCATACAAACCAATAGAGAGGCCTATCCCTCAGAGTTCTATGATGAAACTGCATTTATAACTGTACATAACACAGCACATCTTAAAAATGAATAAAATCAGAATTTAAAACTTATATAACATGGTTTCACTTATGCCTAGTTTTTAATCTCTAAACAGCAGATTTCATCCTGCAAAATCCTTCCACGATGTTTCACATATAAACTTAGTTTCAATAATTCTAAAATACACTCATAATCCTTCCTCCCTACATACTTTATCACTGTTTATTAAACCACCTTGCTGCTAGTAACTAGGCCTTAAAATTGTTGATTCTCTTAGATGTTTCTCCATCCTTTAATATTTTATCAATTCCCAAATTCTGTTAATTTCTCTTTTTCACAATATTGTTCACCTCCATTTCTCCTTTCTCTCCCTAAACAGAGCATACTAAATGAAACAGGTCCAAGTCCAAATCACTGAATGAGCACCTATTATATTTATATATGTGTGTCACAAAGTACAAAGATTAAGACCTAGCTACTTCTTTCAGGGGATTCATGCTCTAGATTTAGGTATGTAGGGTTTGTAATCTGAGAGATTACTATGCTGGCAAATTTGCCACTTTGTTAGGTCAATTTTTTCAAAATGATTGGGCTTCTTGTAGAAAAAGTATATAACCATTTCCACCTGGAAGGGTTTTTAAAAAACAAAGAACAAAAAGGAGAGGAAGAAAGAAATAGAATGTGTGCAATACTTAGGAGGACATGAAACAATAGAAAACAGGAGGAAACAGACAATGGGGGGAGGGAAACAACATAAAAAAGAAAAAAGAGAGTCAGAGTTGTCCACTGGAGTCCCTGAAAGCCCCCAAAGTAAATCCAACAGGAGAATAAAATGGCTTTAGATGTAATAATTATTTCAGCAAGAAAGTTAAGTGGACCATCAAAGGAAATTTCTATTTAAAAACAGCATAAGACAGGAGAGAGCTAAACAGCTGACCACCTGGTCACATCTTTTCTAATAAACTCTTTTGTCAGTTCTTTATTTAAAGACGGAATATAGGTTTAATGAAAACTACAGAGATTTCAGAGGCCTAGTAAATATGAGATATGAACAATATGAATATTTAATTCAAAAGATTAATCAATGTTTGATTTAATCTCAACCAAATAAGGTATGCATTGTATTATGTTTAAATTACTATTTTTAATTAAATCTTCATTTAAGATTGATATCTAATGTTGATCTATGTCCACTATTACTCATTGATTGGCTAGAAGAAAGATGGGCAGAGACTCACAGGTGCAGATTTGATCTCTCTGACTGTTGAAAATCCTCTAAGAAATTATCGGATTAATACAGTTTGGTCAAATTACTGACTCATCTCACTATTTCTCCACATAAATTCTTTTTTTTTTAAAAACATCTTTATTGGAGTATAATTGCTTCACAATAGTGTGTTACTTTCTGCTTTATAACAAAGTGAATCAGTTATACATATACATTATGTCCCCATATCTCTTCTCTCTTGCATCTCCCTCCCTCCCACCCTCCCTACCCCACCCCTCTAGGTGGTCACAAAGCACCTAGCTTACCTCTCTGTGCTATGCGGCTGCTTCCCACTAGCTATCTATTTTACGGTTGGTAGTGTACATATGTCCATGCCACTCTCTCAGTTTCTCCCAGCTTACCCTTCCCCCTCCCCGTATCCTCAAGCCCATTCTCTAGTAGGTCTGTGTCTTTACTCCCGTCATGCCCCTAGGTTCTTCATGACTTTAAAAAAATTTTTTTTTAGATTCCATATATATGTGTTAGCATACGGTATTTCTTTCTCTCTTTCTGACTTACTTCACTCTGTATGATAGACTCTAGGTCCATCCACCACACACAAATAACTCAATTTCGTTTCTTTTTATGGCTGAGTAATAATCCATTGTATATATGTGCCACATCTTCTTTACCCATTCATCTGTTGATGGACACTTAGGTTGCTTCCATGTCCTGGCTATTGTAAATAGAGCTACAATGAACATTTTGGTACATGACTATTTTTGAATTATGGTTTTCTCAGGGTATATGCCAAGTAATGGGACTGCTGGGTCATATGGTAGTTATTACATTTACATTCCCACCAACAGTGCAAGAGTGTTCCCTTTTCTGCACACCCTCTCCAGCATTTATTGTTTGTAGATTTTTTTTTTTTTTTCTTTTTTTGGGGGACGCAGGCCTCTCACTGTTGTGGCCTCTCCCGTTGCGGAGCACAGGATCCGGACGCGCAGGCTCAGGGCCATGGCTCACGGGACTAGCCGCTCCGCAGCATGTGGGATCTTCCCAGACCAGGTAACGAACCCATGTCCCCTGCATCTGCAGGAAGACTCTCAACCACTGCACCACCAGGGAAGCCCATGTTTCTAGATTTTTTGATGATGGCCATTCTGACTGGTGTGAGATGATATCTCATTGTAGTTTTGATTTGCATTTCTCTAATGATTAATGATGCTGAGCATTCTTTCATGTGTTTGTTGGCGATCTGTATATCTTCTTTGGAGAAATGTTGATTTAAGTCTTCTGCCCATTTTTGGATTGGGTTGTTTGTTTTTTTGATACTGAGCTGTATGTGTTGCTTGTAAATTTTGGAGATTAATCCTTTGTCAGTTGCTTCATTTGCAAATATTTTCTCCCATTCTGAGGGTTGTCTTTTGGTCTTGTTTATGGTTTCCTTTGCTGTGCAAAAGCTTTTCAGTTTCATTAGGTCACATTTGTTTATTTTTGTTTCCATTTCTCTAGGAGGTGGGTCAAAAAGGATCTTGCTGTGATTTATGTCATAGAATGTTCTGCCTATGTTTTCCTCTAAGAGTTTGATAATGACCTTACATTTAGGTCTTTAATCCATTTTGAGTTTATTTTTGTGTATGGTGTTAGGGAGTGTTCTAATTTCATTCTTTTACATGTAGCTGTCCAGTTTTCCCAGCACCACTTATTGAAGAGCCTGTATTTTCTCCACTGTATATTCTTGCCTCCTTTATCAAAGATAAGGTAACCATATGTGCATGGGTTTATCTCTGGGCTTTCTATCCTGTTCCATGGATCTATATTTCTATTTTTGTGTCAGTACCATACTCTCTTGATTAGTGTAGCTTTGTAGCATAGTCTGAAGTCAGGGAGCCTGATTCCTCCAGCTCCATTTATCTTTCTCAACATTGCTTTGGCTATTCAGGGTCTTTTGTGTTTCCATACAAATTGCGCAATTTTTTGTTCTAGTTCTGTGAAAAATGCCAGTGGTAGTTTGATAGGGATTGCACTGAATCTGTAGATTGCATTGGGTAGTACAGTCATTTTCACAATGTTGATTCTTCCAATCCAAGAACATGGACTATCTCTCCATCTATTTCTATCATCTTTAATTTCCTTCTTCCACATCTTATAGTTTTCTGCATACAGGTCTTTTGTCTCCTTAGGTAGGTTTATTCCTATTTTATTCTTTTTTTTGTGATGGTAAATATGAATGTTTTCTTAATTTCACTTTCAGATTTTTCATCATTAGTGTATAGAAATGCAAGAGATTTGTGTGCATTAATTTTGTATCCTACTTTACCAAATTCATTGATTAGCCCTAGTAGTTTTCTGGTAGCATATTTAGGATTCTCTATGCATAGTATCATGTCATCAGCAAACAGTGACAGCTTTACTTCTCCTTTTCTGCTTTGGATTCCTTTTATTTCCTTTTCTTCTCTGATTGCTGTGGCTAAAACTTCCAAAACTATGTTGAATAAGAGTGGTGAGAGTGAGCATACTTGTCTTGTTCCTTATCTTAGTGGAAATGGTTTTAGTTTTTCACCATTGAGGACAATGTTGGCTGTGGGTTTGTCATATATTGCCTTTATTATGTTGAGGAAAGTTCCCTCTATGCCTACTTTCTGGAGGGTTTTATCATAAATGGCTGTTGAATTTTGTCAAAAGCTTTCTCTGCATCTATTGAGATGATCATATGGTTTTTCTCCTTCAATTTGTTAATATGGTGTATCACATTGATTGATTTATGTATATTGAAGAATCCTTGCATTCCTGGGATAAACCCCACTCGATCATGGTATATGATCCTTTTAATGTGCTGTTGGATTCTGTTTGCTAGTATTTTATTGAGGATTTTTGCATTTATGTTCATCAGTGATATTGACCTGTAGTTTTCTTTCTTTGTGACATATTTGTCTGGTTTTGGTATCAGGGTGATTTTCCACATAAATTCTTAAATGTATTTAAAATTCCATGATCACTGCCCTACCTTTTTTCCTGAAGATCCAGCTTTGTTAGAATAAATCTCTTTCATAGCCTTTAAGGAGGTAAATAATCTAACTGAAGAATTGGATACCAAAAAATATTTTAAGCCCAATGGTATTTATACAGGCTTTCTCCCCCCCAAATGTTAGAGTATTTTCTTTCAAATTAACTAGCATATGCTTAATGTGTACTTCATGCCAGACTCACAGAGGTAGAGAGTGTGGTCTTATCTAAAGCCCCTCCCTGTGGATATGCCAAGAGTGGGATACAGGGGCCCCACTGTGACAAAATCCTTCTCCTGCACTCTTATTTTACATATTTTTATAACTCTTTACATTTTCCTCTATCTCATCCTTTTGTAAAGAGGCACTAAAGAACTGGTGTGAACTCTAATTATTCAAAATATTACAAAATATACTTTTTATACTTCCCTCAAAATCTCTCTTGATAAGAATGCATTTAAATAAGAAACAATATAAAAATTAAACTCACAAAATATTTAATCATTGTGACTTTCAAAAACAAAAAGTTTTAATACTTAAGAAAAATAATACAAAATTTTCAAACTATAATTTATTCAAGCTTTTCAACATAAAATCCTTATTCAGCTAGATCTGTCTTGCATGATATGAAGTTTTCAGTCTATAACTGTGTAATAAGAGAAGGTGATTCAGATCCCTTGAGGCCCTTTTCATAAGCTAAAATATATTTTTCTGCATTTGTAATTTCTTTCTAGCAGGTATTCTATAACCCTAATATATGCTTCACACAGTAGCCACATCTGTTCCACCACAGGTGATATGGGAAATCTTCCACAGAATTGCTCTAACATTCAATAAAGCAGTTAGGCAGATGTCTTTGAGTTTCTTTGGTGAACAGTTTTGTTAGATTTCATGCTGATTATGCAACAAACAACTGCTGAAAGTGTGCAATGGTGAAATATTATTGACAATATTTTGAAAAGCTGAATTTAAATTTCAAATCCAACTTGTACAGCTACTTATACAGTGTGCCTAAAAGAGAATAAAAATAGAAAGATTGACTCTTTGGTGAGCTGTGTGGAAGAAAATTAGGTAATCATATAAAGCTCTTATATGTACCTACATATTATTAGGTATGTCAGAACTTTTTAAATGTGGCATCACACTCAACTAATGTTATCATTAAAGAAGTGGGACTTGATAGCTAATGTTGGTCTATTTTTACGTACTAAGATGAAAATGAGATAAAGAAGCTCATTAAAGTGTCTGTCTCTATTCCCCAAGCTATCCTGATAATGGTTAATAGGATCTGTGGTTCCCCTTATAAGAGTGCAAAGCCTGGGTAATAGCTTAGAGTTCGGTGAACAGTGTTACCTTTTCTTTGTCTGAGTTGCTCTATATATAACTGAATGGATTAATGGCTTTGCATTGATGCCAACATTTTTTAAAATAATATCAGACATATTACTATGTCCTTACTCTGAGAGGCTTAAATTGTCTGCATAGTATTTTTTTTTTTTTTTTTTTTTTTTTTTTGCGGTACGTGGGCCTCTCACTGTTGTGGCCTCTCCCGTTGCGGAGCACAGGCTCCGGATGCGCAGGCTCAGCGGCCATGGCTCACGGGCCCAGCCGCTCCGCGGCATGTGGGATCTTCCCAGACTGGGGCACGAACCCGCGTCCCCTGCATCGGCAGGCGGACTCTCAACCACTGCGCCACCAGGGAAGCCCTGCATAGTATTTTTAAAGGTAAGAGAAAATGATCTTAAGAATTTAGATTTTTGATATGATTGCCTTTTATACTTGACCTCTGAAGTGTGCTGCTCTAACTTTAGAGAAAGGATGGAAAAATTCTTCCATCTTGTTTTTCATCTTGTATGCAGATATTGTGGATTGAACACACTTTTATAAAATTACAGAGCTGTCCTATAGTTTCTTTCCTTCTGATTTACTGGTGCTAATGATATGCAAACCAAGGGTTCTAGTTGTTATTCATTCATAATTGAATAATTACTTTCTCCTTGAATATTCTATATTTAAAAAACTAAAATAAAACCTTAACAGAGAAACTATCATTAAGTAATACGTTCATTAATTCATTTAACAAATATGTATTATGTGCCTACACTTTGCTAGTTACTACTCTAGGAACTGAGAACACAGTAGAAAAAACATTGATCTCCCCATGGAATTTACATTTTAGTGAAAGATGACAGATGATACGTATAGGTAGAGATAGACAAATTATGTAGCTATATATATATATATATATATATATATGTTACGTATGGTATTTAAATAAATATATGTTAAATTTATATATTATAAATATATAAATAACATGTAGTAAATGTTAGTGAGTGCAATGTAGAAAAATGTAGAGGGGAACAGGAGAGATGCCAGGGTTAGAGAGTTGCAAAAAGATAATTACATTTTGGAGTCAAATGATTTGTAAAAATAATTTGGAAAAAGAAAATAATGCCTGTAATTAGTCAGTTTTACTGTGTATGTATGTATACATATATGAATATATATTTTGAGTATCAATATATAAATGTAATTCTTCCATGCTTTATTCAGTTCAAATATGTCAACAAAATTGCTCTTCCAGTTCTAGGGGAAGTGTCTGAAAGGCATGACTTCAAAAGAAAATCAGAGTACAAATAGAAACTATAAGATTAGAATTCCTCTTCTTCTCCTAAGCAACCTGGAAATTTAGAGTCAGAGTTAGGAGAAGAAATACATAGGGCTGACTGGTACTGGTAATTTTAGATAGTTGAAAAGTGAATTCAGAATCTCTGAACTAGGTGAAATTAAGTTCAATATGAAAACAAATGAAGAATCAAGCAAGTCTAAGGGACTTGGTCTACAAACAAGCCCAGGGAAGACATGAAACAGGCTAGGGGTCTGTTCTGGAAGAACTCTCCAGAGTGGAAGCTTTTTTATGCCACACCCACTTCAAGGCTACTAAAGGGACAGTACTTGTTGGAACATCAAATATGGAGGTATATCAGGACTTCTATGTAACAGCTCTAAAAGACTTCAAAGCAGTACCTCAGGGTCACCTTGGAACTGAGAAAGGTGCCATGAATAGACAAGTTCCTTGAAATACTACCCTGATCCAATCTGGCCATCACTCTTCTATATTTTTTGCTCATTTATGCTACGTTCTTTTGAAATGTATTTGTTAACATTGCAAAATTGCTTGTATGGAATAAAGATAAAAGAAATCAAAAGAATATGTAATCAATCAAGTACAATTTTCAGACACCTAGTTAAAGTATTATATAAACAGAATTCCTGTAAAAGTAGCTGTTCTAATCTCAGTTTTACCTTTTATCTAGTGATAGGTTATACTCTATAATAAATTCATAAGAGAGAATCTAAAATTTTATTTCCACAATAAACTAATTGATAGCAATTTTATGGATATTTTTATGTTTCTTCATAGAGTTAACAAAACTTTAGTATTTGTAATAACACTTAAGGCTTCAAGTTCAGAGTCTAAGGTTGTATACTCAAAAATCAGGAAATTTTATATTATCTTTTTAAGTGAAAACGCTGGTTACAAAGAGTATGAGAGTAGTTTAGTACACACATATAACACACACTCATACATGCATACACACACTACAAGGATCTATAAGTTTATGTATTAGTGGATTAATAGTTATTTCCCCTGGTGAATGTGGTTATGGATACTTTAATGTGATTTTACTATTTTCTGAAACATACTTCTTTATAAAAGGAAATAAACAATTAAAATGATAGGGGAGACGGATGTGAGGAACCCATTCTATAACAAAAGTATAAGGTCTAACCTTCTTTACATTTCTGTGAGACATGCTTATCTGTTTCTTAGTTAAATGGTTTGTATGATTCAATGGATGCACTGCCTAGATTTTCTTTGTGTCCTAACAGCACTAATATGCTGTCATTGTTCCTGTTATAAAGAATTCTCATTTACTTTCTTCACACCAACTAATTTACATTTCTCTCACCATGTATCATTAATTTCTTCTCTAAAGTCAAACCATAATTTTCATTTTCATGTTGTTATTAATAGTTGCAGGAATCCCATAAAAATACTTTTATTCCCAACCACCTGTAAAAGTCATAAAATATTTAAATATTCTAAATTGTTAAAAACAATAACCCCATAAAACCCTACTATATAATAACATCAAAATAACTAACTTTGATTCCTGATATGCCACTTCCTTTCTGAACATTTTGCAACACGATGCCAGAGATATTATTTAACTAAAACACTGCTGATTTGAACTTTCATTTTTAAGTACTTATATATTCTTCCTAAAATATAATTTGATAAAGTATTCTTAGCACTATATTTTGAGTCATCCTTGATAGATTGTTGGGAAAATTTAATTTACTAAAAAATCAACTTTTGCTACAATGGAATCCTCATAAAGTATGCTTCAATAACTTAGAAGTGGCAAAAATAAATTTGAAACGTCATAATTTTGTCTCCAAAGACAAGTGACCTTAATAATAATAAACAATGTGAATCCTTCCAATGTTCAGTAAATTGGCTTTGCAGAAAAATGTTGATTTTCACATTAACAAAATGAAATCCAGGTAAAAGAGGGAAAAAGTTTCACACTCTCTGAAATGGCTCTGAATACACAACCTCATTAGTTAACTAAAAAGGGAATCCTAAAAGGGATAAAACTTCTGTTTGCATCAAAGAGGCACAATTTATCACAATAGGAGACAAGTTTCCAAGGGTGCTTCAGAGTGAATGACAGTTTCATATTGTTGCATTCTTAAAAAATGAAATCACTACAAATAACTCAACTGTTGTGTAAACAAAATATATTCGCTCATTGAAGATGTTTTATCACTTCTGTTTACAAAGCAGAACTGAAGCAGACAGCATGAAATTAAGGTCAGAGTTGGATCTGAAACCAGCAATATGGTAATAATTGAATAGCATATATAGGATTCTTGTTTCCACTTCTCAGGAGAGCAAATTTCACTCTCATAGGCTTTACTTTTTTTTTTTTTTGCGGTACGCGGGCCTCTCACTGTTGTGGCCTCTCCCGTTGCGGAGCACAGGCTCCGGACGCACAGGCTCAGCGGCCATGGCTCACGGGCCCAGCCTCTCCGCGGCATGTGGGATCTTCCCGGACCGGGGCACGAACCCGTGTCCCCTGCATCGGCAGGCGGACTCTCAACCACTGCGCCACCAGGGAAGCCCAGGCTTTACTTTTTATTCTTTTGGAAGGTTTAAACCTTTGATATCATATGTAAAATGATATAAGATGTAAATTAATTTTAGTGTAGAATTGTTTCAAATAAGCCCTCTCAAAGCTAGGTGAATATGTAACTCATAAATGTGCAACTACCATACAGAAAATGTGTTGCTACAGTACAATTTACTCAATTAAATAGTGAAACATGATTTATATGATGTCAATTAGGTAAGCAATAATTTGTGGAAATCTTGTCACAGAAGAAAAATGTTTCTACAAATCAGTTTTATTTCTATGGATCTAGTTTGGAAAAAAACTGGAAAGTTCAAAATATTACTCAAAATGTGCAATGTTCCACAAGATTATATCTTAGCACATAATTATTTTACACATTTTATTATTGGCATATTATATCTGTCTCTATATGACAAAGTGGTTTTTAAACAATATTCTAAAATAACATTTATATTAAAAATACATGGAATGGTTACTTTCTTTTTTTGAAAATGTTCCAGAAAATTTTTTTCATTTTCATTACACTGAAAATACAATTCTGCTTACATATTCAAAAATCAAGCCTATCTAAAGTCAAATACATATATTTCTGAGATACAAATAAAAGACTTACCCATTGAATAGGGGTGAAATGTCCAAGTGAATAAGAGAGTTTAAGAATTCATTCATGTATTAATACAACAAAGTCTGCTAAGAAAGATCTAAATCGATGTTGCCTTTATTTTTATCTTACCCAACTGTTTCTCTTTATAAGGAATTCTAAGTAGTACCAAATTTTATAACATATTTCATAAGTTCCATTAAAATATTTCAAGTATATTTCTTATATCTATCCATGTCACTCAGAGAAATTGAAATTGTTTGAATTTATCTCAAAGATATCTATCTATATTACTCACAAAGTGAAACTGCCTTAAACTTATCTCTGAATTGTTTATTTATAATTAGAATTTCACCATTATAACAAATATCTTCACTTTATCAAATTAACACCATTGGTTTTTCACCTAACTTTTATTTTACCTAAAATAACAAAATGGATTCCGTAAGGGGAGGGGTAAGAAAATATGTCTTGACTCATATGCTGAAGCAATAGTCAATCAAAAGCTGATTAATAAAAGAATGCATTTAACTAACATGATTAACGTAATGAATTTTCATTAATAATCTACTTGTGACTTATGTATAGAGCAAATCTAGGATATACAACATTTTGGCAGTCAGACTGACTATGAAGCGGCCAAATATGGCCTGAAAACACAATATTTTGGCCTATACTGTCTTTTAAATTCACATCTAATGCCCTTATTTGACACATATATGCTTTATTTACCAGTACTCCTTACCACAACCTTGTACTTGTGACACACACTGCCTTCTAAATGTGGTTACACACTTTCTTTACAGCCCTGGTCCTTGACAACATTTGAATTTGGGATGCACACCAGAATCTGGGCCTATAGCAGTGATGAAGATACATGTCGGCCATCAAGGGTTTACAGTCTTATGTAGGGGACACCAAAAATAGCTGGTAAGTAAGATGAGAGTAGCAAGGATATGGTGCTTTGGGACCATAGAGCATAGGAAACTTACCCAACCATGAGAAATCAGGAACATCACTCTGGTTGAGTGATAGCTAAGGTTAAAAAAGATCAGGACTTGGTCATATCCATGCAATATAGGGAAAAATGATATCTAAGCAGAGGGAAAAATGCAAAAGCCTTGAAAAAAACATGACAAGTTTGGAGAGATGCATAGAGTTCAGTGAGGTGTGAAGAGAAAGGGCTCAGAGAACAGACATGTTAAGGGAATGATCCACCAGCCATACCATTCACAAGGAATTCTAACTTTCGCTTGAGGGCAATCAGTGATGTTGGTACAGTCAGGAATGAGGATGAGATCTGATAATGTATATTGAAGGAGTTTCTGTAGGAGGATTCCAGTTTTAACAAGATCATCTTGACAATAGATGAAGAATAGCCCAAGAAACAAGACAGGAAGGAGAGAGAGGTTACAAGCTCTTAACTTTTGTAGGCAAGAGATAATGATCGGGATCTTAATAAAAATCATAACAAGCAGAACAAATTGGAAAGATTCAGGAAATATAAAGTACATAATCTCAACAAGACTCGGTGCTTAATGTTGTATGTCAGAGTAAGAAAGAAGCAGAAATTCAGTACTAGATTCTAATTCTGGTTTGGTAATTCACAATACCATTCACTCAAAGAGAAGTAGGGTACTGGAGAAGGTTGAAGAAGATGACGTTTTTGAAGTGTTTGATTTTTACTTTGAAGTTACATGCCTGCAGAAAAAGAAAGTAGAGCTGTCCCTAGGGAATAGATCATCCAAGTCTGAAGTTTGGGAGAGAGACCTGGGCCAGAAGTATCCATTTGGGAGTAAATGATATGTAGATGGTAAATGAAACTACAAGAGTGGATGGAGTGAATAAGAGACACTAATATAGATAAGCAGAGGAAAAACAGCTCATATAAAAACATCAAAAACGATAGGCAGAGATGTAGGATTAAAAACTATAAGCATGTGGATATAATATAGGATTCTCTATTCATTTGGAATTGTAAACAAGCAGGACCCTATGAGGCTTTCCCAGAATAGACCCCCACCCATGTCTTATACCTGCCTTTTGTCTGTAGCAAAACTGTAGTCAAAGAATAAATTTAATCAGAGAAGTGAGAAAATGACTGTTTTCAGAAAGGAAAACAGTCAAGCAAGACAAAATAGTAATACCTTAGCCATTAAACAAAGTCAAAGACCTTTAGTTCTTCCCCAACGACTATAGATAATATCCTGAGCCATGTCCTTTGAGTTGTTTTACAGAGACTGAAACCCCCTCCAGGTGGAAGAATGTATGCTGCCCATAAGCACGAAGACCCCAGACTGGTTGAATGCAGGTTGATGATGCCGACTCCCAATTACCTCACCACCAAACAATCAGAAGAATGTCCATGAGCTGATCATGCCCTGCTCCTTGAACACTATAAGACTCCTCACTACCCCCTCCAGGGTGGGACACACATTTTTGAGGACACTAGCCCACTGTGGCCCCCTTTGCCTGGCAGAGCAATAAAGCTGTTCTTTTCTACTTCATGTAAAACTCTGTCTCCATGTTTCAATTCTGCATTGGTGAACAGAGGCCAAGTTTCGGCAACAGAATCCGTACTTTCTATCAAACAAAATAGATTTTCTCCATTAATTCCTCCTGACAAATAAAGGCAATATTAGTTTGTGTCCTAATTCTGATATTTGAATTATTCTCTGGCTCATAGTCACTCTTTGGATTTTCTGAAAATGACAGCAACAAATATAAACACCTATCACTTAAGCAAGAAAAGACTGATTACACTTTTCACTACAAATGCAGAGCAACACAGATCTAGAAGATCGTTAACTACAGCTAAAGCAATCTCATTGATGTCCTCTTAGCTCTTTAACTATCTTTCATTTCCTTCATCCTATTTTAGGTATTCAACCTCCAGAGTGTAGTCAGCAAATGATGTCAAAATTGATTATATGGTTCTAGTCTCCAACCCTTTAGATGTCACCCAATTAAGTTACATGTTTCAATTATATCATTACTAGAAGAGTTAGGGTTGCTACTCCAAAATGCCTCTAACACCTAGGGCTATTGACTATTACCAGTGACCACAAACTTGGTGGCTTAAAAACAACAGAGATATAGTCTCTCATAGTTCTTAAGGCAAGAAGTCCAAAAGCAAGGAGTTGATAGGGCTGCTCTCCCTCCAAAATTCTAGTGGAAAATCATGTCTTGCCTCTTGCAGCTTCTGGCAGACTCAGGCATTCCTTGCCTTGTGGCTGCATAACTCCAATCTCTGTCATTGTCTTCACATGGGCTTTTCCTCTGCTCCCCGGTCTCTCTTTTGTAATCTTTTATAAGGATTTTTGCCATTGGATTTAGGATCCACCAGAATAGTTCAAAATGCTGTCATCTGAAGACCCTTAACTTAATTATATTTGTAAAGACCCTTTTCCAAATAAGATCACAGTCACAGGTTATGGGGATAAGATACAAACATATCTTTTGGAGGGCCACCATTCAACCCACTGCAATACCCTATATACAGTATTAGATCAAATCTGTCTGATGGTATGGGCTGTTCTTTCAATTACTGGTAATTAGAGAGAAGACTAATTTTAGAGTGTAAAGGGATCCTGAGATGCCAAAATTTGAGAATAGCTGCACAGCCTCGTGGAATGAGTTGCATAGCTTCAAGAGATGAATAATTAATGCATTGATTTTCCAGTTTTTTATTTTTCAACATATTTAGTGTAGGTCATAAATGTCTAATTACTGCTTTCACTGAAGCCAACATGTCGATAGGTAGTAATTTTTATTTTTATTTATTTATTTATTTTCTGTACGCAGGCCTCTCACTGTTGTGGCCTCTCCCGCTGCGGAGCACAGGCTCCGGACGCGCAGGCCCAGCCGCTTCGCGGCATGTGGGATCTTCCCGTACCGGGGCACGAACCCATGTCCCCTGCATCGGCAGGTGGACTCTTAACTACTGCGCCACCAGGGAAGCCCGATACGTAGTAATTTTTATATCATTCAGTTCAAAATAGTTTCTCATTTCAATTTTGATTTCTTCTTTGACCTATGGGTTATTATATAATGTATTTTTAATGTCCAAACATAAGCACATTTTGAGCTGTACTTTTGTATTAGATTTCTAGTTTAATTCTATGTGGTCAAAAATAAACAAAGTTGATTGCATTCCTTTTAAATTTGTTGAGAATTGATCATAACGAATTATTTGGTCATTTATTCTAAATCCTTCTTATGCTTGAAAAAAACTATTTTATTTTTTAATCTTTTATTGAAGTATAGTTAATTTACAGTGTTGTGTTAATTTCTGGTGTACAGCAAAGTGATTCAGTTATACATATATACATATATTATTTTTCATATTCTTTTCCATTATAGTTCATTAAAAATATTGAATATGGTTCCCTGTGCTATACAGTGGGACCTTGTTGTTTATGTTTTATTTACAGTAGATTGTATCTGCTAATCCAAAACTCCTAATTTATCCCTCTCCCTCCCCCTTTAGTAACCATAAATTTGTTTTCTATTTCTGTTTTATAAATAAGTTCATTTGTATCATATCTTAGTTTCCACATATAAGTGATATCATATGGTATTTGTCTTTTTCTGACTTACTTCACTTAGCATGATAATCTCTAAGTCCATTCATGTTGCTAAAAATGGCATGATATCATTCTTTTTTATGGCTGAGTAATATTTCATTGTATATATATATATATATATATATATATATATGTATATATATACATATACCACATCTTCTTTATTCATTCATCTGCTGATGGACATTTATTTATGCTTCCATGTCTTGGCTATTGTAAATAGTGTTGCTGCGAAGATTGGGGTGCATGTAAAAAAAAGTATATTGTAAATAAATATATAAATATATTCCTTGAACATATAAAAGCTGTTAAACATTTAGCTTCCATTTACCCATTTATTCCCTCCAGTAACACCTTTACCCAAAAGTTTTTGTGTTTGAAAGTCTTTTCTTTTTTGTTTCATTTTAACCTCACTTGACTTCATTATTACTTTTTAATACAGCTAATCTTCAAATCATATTGTTTATATATTTACCACTTATTTTGCTCATCATTCTGTTTTTATTTTTAGACATTTCCTCTGGGATCACTTGTCCATTCCTGAAAATATATTGCTTAAGTAAAAGACTTTAGGAAAAGTTCTCAGTTGACAAACTTAGATTTTGTTTGTGTAATAAAGTCATTATTTTCATTTAATTTGATATTTTTTTCTGAGTATATAATACAGTTTAGCATTTATTTTCTTTCAGATCACTGAAAATCTGTTTCACTGTTTAGTGACTTGTACTGTTGCTATTGAGGGGTGTGCCAACCAATTATTTTTGCTTTTTCTATTTCCTCTATTATTTTTAATATTTATCTTTTAAAAATTTTTATGTAGCTTTCATTATGATTTGTCTTGATGTATATTTAATCTTTACCTATTATGCCTGGAATTTGTCAGACTCCTTTAATGTATGGGTTATAATCTTTCCTCTTGCCATTAACTCTTCAAGTATTGATTCTATGCCATTCTTTCACTTCTCTCATTTCTTTCCTTCTGGAATTCCTATCAAAAATATGTTAGAGGGCTTCCCTGGTGGTGCAGTTGTTGAGAGTCCACCTGCCAATGCAGGGGACACAGGTTCCTGCCCCGGTCCGGGAAGATCCCACATGCCACGTAGTGGCTGGGCCCGTGAGCCATGGCCGCTGGGCCTGCGCGTCTGGAGCCTGTGCCCCACAACTGGAGAGGCCACAACAGTGAGAGGCCCACGTACCGCAAAAAAAAAAAAAAAAAAAATGTTAGATTATCTGATTCTGTGGGTCTCCAATCTTGTCTCCTATAGATTCCATGTTTTTCCTTTCTGCTTATGGCTAATTTCACGAATCTATCTTTCAAATCACTAATTCTTAATTCTATTCTCAGAATCTGCTAACATATATCCAACAGATATTAAATTTCAGTTATATTTTTATTTATTAAAGTTCTGCTTGATCCTTATTTACACTAGCCATGTCATTTTTACAGTTTCCTGTTTCCTAGAGATATTTTCAATTTAATACATTTTTGAAAATTGAAATATGGCTTGTTTAAACTCTATTTTTGGCAGTTCCACCATTTTAAGTCCTTTGAAGGTGTGTTCAGTAATATCTATTGGGTTTGTTCATATTTAAACATTCTGTGCTGGTAATCTTTGACTGGTTGCTGGATCTATACTTGTATATTTATTTGTAGCAACACCTAGAAACCATGGATGAATGTGTTATCCTCTTTAGAGGATTTGCATTTACCTTAAAGACTAAAAGCTCTGGGCTTCCCTGGTGGCACAGTGGTTGAGAGTCCACCTGCCGATGCGGGGGACGCGGGTTCGTGCCCTGGTCTGGGAAGATCCCACATGCCGCAGAGCGGCTGGGCCTGTGAGCCATGGCCGTGCAAGTAATGCTTGTCTCAAATCAGGTTCAAGCCCTTGAGGGCCCTTCTGTGTCACTACTCAGACATATGCCCAGAATTGTTTCTGTCATTTTCTTCTTTGCTTGTTTTTATAACTTTATTGAGGTATAATTCACATAACAAAAATGTGAGGAAAGGGAATTTAAATCTTTTGCATGTGAATAGCCATGTATCCCAGCACTATTTGTTAAAATGACTACTCTTTCACAACTGTATTATCTTGGCACTCCTGCTGAAAATCAATTAGCCATAAATGCAAGAGTTTATTTCTAAGCCCTCAATTCTATGCCACAGATCAAAGTATCTACCCTCACACCAGTCACACATTGTCTTGATTACTTACTTTGTAGTAAGTTTTAAAATCTGGAAATATGAGTCCTCCAACTTTTCTTCGTTTTCAAGATTATTTTGGCTATCCTAGATCCCTGCATTCCCTTATGTATTGTATGATCAGCTTGCCATTTTCTGCAAAAAGGAAGCTGGGGATTATAAAGATTGTGTTGTTGTACATCAAATTGGGGAGCATTTCCATTTTAGCCAAATGGAGTTGCCCAATAAATGAGTATGGGATATTTTTCCATTCATTTAGGTTGTTGCAAAGGTGTTGACAAAAGACTGGAACAAGTTAATAGGCCACAAAGCTTACCATTCTTACCAAAATTCAGTAATTGTTCTTGATTAAACACTTTGTGAGTTTTTGCAAACACTTGGTTAATTTTAGAGCTCTGAAAAAGTTAAATTTTAAAAATTTCCCCTTGGTTCTCATTATTTTACCAAGGAGTGGAATTTTGAAGATTCCTACCTTGCCATTCCAGAAATGCTTCTTCCTTTCATTTTTAATGTCCTTTTGGCAAGGAGTGATTTTGTAGCCCAGATATAATGCCCCCCCACCCTAAAGTCATTGTCTCCTCTGACCCAACTCATTAAACTGTTATCTCTCACAAGACTTCCTACTCTAAGTGGCTCTGGTCACAATCTTTGCAGGAAACTGTAAAAATGACATGGCTAGTGTAAATAAGGATCAAGCAGAACTTTAATAAATAAAAATATAACTGAAATTTAATATCTGTTGGATATATGTTAGCAGATTCTGAGAATAGAATTAAGAATTAGTGATTTGAAAGACAGATTCGTGAAATTAGCCTTAAGCAGAAAGGAAAAACATGGAATCTATAGGAGACAAGATTGGAGACCCACAGAATCAGATAATCTAACATATTTTTTTTTTTTTGCGGTACGCGGGCCTCTCACTGTTGTGGCCTCTCCCGTTGCAGAGCACAGAGCTCCGGACGCGCAGGCTCAGCAGCCATGGCTCACGGGCCTAGCCGCTCTGAGGCATGTGGGATCTTCCCGGACCGGGGCACGAACCCATGTCCCCTGCATCGGCAGGCGGACTCTCAACCACTGCGCCACCAGGGAAGCCCTGAAAATGTATTTTATACAGCATTGTTTGTTATTATCCATGAATGGAATAATCCCTGAAAACTGAGTAAGATCTCCTCAGGTGGAGGATATGTGGAAAGAGAATTTTGAACAGAGAAAATAATATGAGGGGAAAAAAAGCAAGTTTGAAAAAAATCTTTTTTTTCCTGAGTGTGGATAGACAAAGAGGCAAAATACCATTAATGCAACGAATAAGGATAGTGGTGGCAGAAAATGTGACAGTAAGAAAGAAAGATTTTACATTAATATATTATCCTTAAAATAATAATTATCTAGGTCAACATTTTCAAAAGCTGTTCTGCTGATTAGAAAGGGAATTCAATATGGTAAAAATACTTACGAAGCACTTTATTTTCTTTCTCTAAGATTTCACAATGACAATAGCCTATAAGTTAAGGTTTCTAAAACTTATTTATTAGTATTCTAGTTCAATAGTATTTACCTTAGGAAAATCTGGTTTGGTTATTGCGTACCAGATAATTCTTCTGATTCTCTAGGTTTTAAGTAATATGTTTAAATTTTGATGAATTAAACATTAAAACACTCATTCTATTTTTTTTTTTTTAGGTTTTATGTGATGGTTTATGAATTACAATTTTACTGAAGACAAGACCTGAGAAGCTGTGTCATCTGAACTTAGGTCATTGAAGCCTTGTTAACAGATGTTATTTGCAATGGTATTGTTGTTTTCATTTTGTAAAGGTATTATCAGAGTGAGAATTCTACAGAAAGTGTACACAGTCGAGTTCATACAAAGTTCAATGCTTATAATAGACCCACTCAGGAGACAAATGCACATACTATGTATTTATCTGAGTCAGTACTATTTTATGGCCATGTGTTTCTATAAGATGAATAAAACACACAGGTGTGAATTATCTCTCCTTCTCCAGTGTTTGATAGTTTGAAAAAAAATTGAACCAAAAGGGGTGGCATCTTTTTCTTTCATTGCAGCTAATTTAATTACATGTAGTAAGCTTGACAACTCAATTCTCCACGTGCTTATTATTTATTATTCCAACACTTTCATCTTCATCTTCCCTTGGAGAAATGGGTTTATGTGGTTTGCCCAAGTCAATATGAATTTGGAAGTTATGACAATTAATTCTATGCTTTTATAAAATATTTAACTATTTTGAAAAACACTGCAAACTTTCAGATAATTTTAGTACTTTTTGCTTTGCTAATTAATCATACCATTTTGATACTTAAGAGAAATGCAAGAAAATGGTCACGTCCAGTATTAATGTGACAATTATACCAAAGTTTTTCTTTTAAAGGTTATTTTCTCCTACATAGTTTGATAACCACATCCAACTGGTTTTGTGTTTTTGAATTATATTCCACCATACTTACCTTTTACTATAAGCTGAACAACTAAAAATGTCAACACTTTAAACCACAAAACCACATGAGATATTTTGCCTGGAAATTTGCTTTTATTAAAAGTGAAAGCATGGCACTTCCCTGGAGGTCTAGTGGTTAAAACTTCACCTTCCAATGCAGGCAGTGTGGGTTCAGTCTCTCGTAAGGAAGCTAAGATCCCATGTGCCTCAGGGCCAAAAAACCAAAAATCATAAAACATAAGCAGTATTGTAACAAATTCAATAAAAACTTTAAAAATGGCCCCCATCAAAAAAATCTTTTAAAAAAAATAGTGAAAGATTTTCTCTTTATATCATTAGAAAATATGCCTCATATTAAAAGAGTAGAAAAATGTGTCAGGAGTTTCTCTTTCACTCAGGAATTGCCATGGGAAAGTAAACAATTTACTTAAATTTATCTTGGAATGAAGGCTTTATGGAGTTTATATTCATCTCAAAGCGAGGTCTTGATATCTCAGAGTATATCTTTTCATTAGCAGATTTCACTCACCTTTCAGAAGAAAGATTTTAGACATTTTGGAGACAATAAATGGCCATTCACTTAAAAACAATTTTCCAGCCACTTGAAGCTAATTGTCCCCAAAGCATTAAATTGGATAATTTTTGCTATATTAAACTTCCTTATTGAACAAGCTGATATTAAAATACCACTAAGTATATTCACCTCTGTACAAAGATACAACTTTTTGACCTCTAAATCTTGCTGATCATAATATACAACTGAGAGTTGAATGACTGTCCTTGCTCCAGTCAAGTTCCGATTTTCTTTTATCTCCTTACTCTTCTCTCTTAATTTTATCTAAATCAAAGATTATGTACAAATTATGTTTCATTGAACTACTTAAAATTAATCTTTGGAAATACTTGAATTCAGGATTAATAATAATTAAGAGACAGATGTGCAGTATCTTACATTAACAGATTTTTTATAAAAAATCAATAATTTTTTGGATATATTATTTTTAAGGCACAATCCTAATAATAAATGACTTAAAATAATATCCTTCAAAATATTTTTGCATAATATTTAGTAAACAAGGAGTAGAAATTATGTTTCTTGTGAAATCTGGCTGCTTTGCTGTAAAATCTCTTGGCTATTTCTGAGATAATTAACCCTGTGAAGAAAATGAAAAACATCTTGCTTTCTGGGAATACTGTTTTGTGTTGTTTTGTTTTTTCCACAGATTCCATCATTGGCCTTCTCTTATTTTTATTATCTTGTTGTGACTTTCTCCCTTTCATTTTAAAAATATAAGTTGTAATTCAGGGCAATTCAATTCTCTCTCATGGTTTAAACTGCCATGTATACATTGATGTAACAAATCATAGTTCTATCACTTCCTCCACTGTGCCACTTACTGACTCCTAAATTCAAGAACTAATCCTCAAACTTGCTTTGTTTAATCTTCATTTAAGGGGAACATAATGCTAAAAATCTGACAATTGTTTTAAAGCATTTCTCTCTTCTCCATTACTCAAATATTACGATTTATGCACTATTGTTTCTCATTCTGAGTGTTTCTCCTATTTATCTTCTCCTTTTGGTCTCACTTCTATAATCCAGTTTGGGTCTTCATTATTGTTTGCTTTGACATGTATAAAAGCCACCAAATAATTTTCTCTGCTTCCAGTTCCTTCCTCTCTCCAGTTAATCTATTAAAGACTACTAATGTTATATTTCTAAAATATGGACCTGATTATATTTTCACATGATAATTATAAAAGAGAAGATTTTAATGGCCCTTTAATATCTGGAGTAAATATTGTTAATCTTAAGCGTAGCCTATATTGTCTTCTATATTCAGGCCCCAAAGCTAATGCTCTATATACTGATATTTCCCCATCAATCCATTTCAATTAACCTCTAGCAAGTTCAGGATAATTGCTATGTTTTGGTCTCATGCTTCCATGCAGTTGATGATATTTTATTTTCTACACAAAGTATTTTATATATAAAAATATAATTCTACCCAACATCTCAGGTCATACATTATCTTTGTAAAGCCCTTCCCTTTTTTTTCATAGAATTAATTGTCTCTCCCTATGCTTTCATAGCATTTGTGTGTAGCCTCTCTAAAGCACTCATCACAAAATATTGGTGAGTTAATTTCTTTTTTTATTTGTGGTAACAGGGTTTATATATTATTCATAGTCTATCACCTTAACATAATGCTTACCAAAAATACACATTTATTTCATAAAAATATATTTAAAAAATTTTTAATCTCATGACAAGTCTTGACATCTAAAGATAGTTACTGTTTATATTTCTATTCAAATGCTTTCTAAATGGTAATAGATACAAATGCTGTTTGTAGTGAAAAAATGTATTCTTCATTTAGCTAATAAAACCATAGCTACTGCCTAAATTACTTAGCCTCCCTCAAAGTTTCTGAGTACAAACCAGTAAACAATTAGTAAATTAATATATTAAAATGTACAATATTTTGTCATATCCTAACAATGTCATTGTTGAGTAAAAGTATATTGCAGAGGAGTAAGTGAAGGAGGGCAAGAGTGCCAGTATGTGGTTAGATATTTCGGGTGAGTAGTCCTCTGGTTAGCATTCTAGACATAGGAAATATTTTAGTGTGCTGCCTTGTTTCTGAAGTTTCTTTTTCTTTATTCAGTTCAGTATACCCTGGCCCTCCATTCAGTTCAGGACACCTAGGCCTTGGTCTCTCTGGCTAATGCAGCTTAACTAAGCTCATAAAAGGTGCTATCATTTTTATCAGTAAAGCTACCTCATTTCTTCCTTTTCAGAACAAACTTATAAGGACATCGAATTAAGAGTCAAAAACATGGATTCTTAAAACATGCAGTAGACAAGAACAGGAAGTAGCACAAGAGCTACTTCCCAATCTTTTAATATTTACAAAATGTCTTCGTAAGCTTGAATGAGATGTAGATAAAATAATATATAAATATGTAACAAAATAATCTGACATTTAATATGCAAAGTTACATATGAATATAATTCGTTATAATTGAAAAGTACAAAGGGCTTGAAGCAGTCTTGTTATTTCAAAATTTAAGTTTAGGTTCTTCTAAAATATTTCAGAATTATTGGAGAGATTTCAAATGGATAGAACATTTCCAATAAATTAATAATTATCCAAGAAATGTGAACTGCAATTTACAATGACTGGAAATGTTTTAGCACTTTTTCTTAAACTCTGAAAAGCCTTTTAAGTTATTTTGTGTCACTCTTTGTACTATTTTTAAAGATATTTCAATTTCATATTTATGCTAATGAGATTTCAAATATAAGGAGCTCTTCAGTTATTCTTATTGTTTCATTACTATTTTCTCTATCTATGGCAAGAGAATGCACACATGCTTAACAAAATATTTACAAGTTCCAAATGTATGGTGCAAAAGGTTGATTGAACAAAGGCAAATTCTAAAAGATGTTCCTGTATTCTAAGTGTGACCTTAAAAGCGATTGACCTCTTTTCAGTTTAATCATAATGCATTAATTGTCTTATTGTTTTCTTTCCATAACATTTTCCGTTTTCTTTTTGTTTTGAAAGTAAGCATGTTTTCTATAGTAAGTGAATGGGAAGAGGAGAATAAAAGAAAAAATTTACAGTATCTCTACCTAACTTCTCCAAGTCTACTCTCTTAAAATAATGAATCTAACAGTTTGGTGTGTATGTACCTATACTATACCCCATAAACATATAAAACATATACACGTTATTTATCTATCTACCTAACAAGGATTCTTATTTAATGTTTAATGAAGCACAACACATATGTGTAAGATGTTTAAAAATATACAACTCAATGAATTATGACAAACAAATACCCATATGACCATCACCCAAACAAGAAACAGAACACAGATAGAGCCCCTAGAAGCTTCCTCCTGCTCTTATCAATAACCATCTTTAGCCACATTCCAATGTTAATTGCTATGCTGATTTCTAAGACTATATTTTAAATTTCTCTGTTTTTTTAGGAAACTTATCTAGCAATATTTATTAAGTATGTATATTTTTGTGTCTGCCTTCTTTTGCTAAATATGTTTGTGACATACAGTTGTTACACAGAGTGATGTTTTATCAATTTTCATTGTTGCTTTGTTATTCCATTGTATGATATACCACAACTTAATTATCACTCTAATATTCTTGGATATTTGGGATGTTTCTGGTTTGGGACTTCTTATGGGTTGAATTGTGTTCCCTCAAAATTCATATATTGAAGTCCTAACCCCAATACATCAGAATGTGATTTTATCTAGCAATAAGGTCTTTACAGAGGTAATCAAGTTAAAATAAGGTCATTAAGAAGGTCCCTAATCTAATATGACTGCTGCCTTTATAAAAACTGGAAAATTGGAGACAGATACACCCACAGGATAAAACCCATGTGAAGATGAAGGCAGCAATCTGGGTGATACTTGTATAAGTCAAAGATTGCCAGAAAACCACCAAAACCTTGGCAAGAGGCATAGGAGAGATTTTCTCTCGGAGCCCTCAGAAGGATGCAATACTGCCAACACCTTGAGATCTTGGAGTTTTAACCTTCAGACATATGAGACAATTATTTCTGTTGTTTTAACCATCCAGATTGTGGCACTTGTTATAGCAGCCCTAGCAAACTAATACAGGACCACTATAAATAATGTGACTGTGAACATTCTTGTATCAGTCTTATTATATGCATAAACATGGATTTATATTGGGTATATAAATATGAGTGCAATTGGTGTGTGACAGGGAATTTTTGTGCTCAACCTCAGCAGATAATGCCAGTTTTCAAAATGTCTGTGTCAATTTACTACAAGGTGTGTGAAAAGATTTCCATTTCTTTCTATCTTTAATACAACAAGATTATAATGTATTTAATCTTAGACATTTTGATGGATGTTTTACTGTGTATCATAATGATTTTAATAAAACTCCCATAGTTACTAATAAGGTTGAATACTTTTTCATATTTTTATTGGACATTTCATATATTCTTTTATGAAATACCTTTTCATATTTATTGCCTATTTTTCTTTTGTAATATTGTTCTTTTATCATATTGTGAAAATTCTCTATAGAGTCAAGAAATGAGCTCATTGCCTGTTATATATCTTACATTTTACATTTACATTTTAAGATATATCTTGTATCTTCTCCTTATCTATATCTTGCATTTTCATTCTCTTAATAATTTCTTTCAATGAATGAAAGTTTTTAATTTTAATGTAGTCCAATCACTTTAAGAAAATAAAACAAAAATTGTCAGACTCCCAAATCCTAAAAATAGTCTCCTTTTGTAACTTATAGAATATTATTTTGTGTTTTGCATCTAGCTTTTTCTTTCCTGTGTGATATATAGCAGTGATCAGATTTCATCAGTTTGCATATGGATATCTAATTTGCCTAGCATGGTTTAATACAAAGTTTTTTGTTTTAAATCAAATTTTCATATATGCATGGCTCTGTTTCTGGATTGTCTAATTAGTTCCAATTTTCTATGTGGGTATTCTTGTACTATAAAAAGCTACCTTCCTACTATAGCCTTTTAATGTCTTTAAAATAAATCTTGATAATCAAATTCTCAGAAAATGTTTCCACCTTCTTCAAAAGGGCCAAAAGGGCCATACCAATTCTATTTTTGACGTTTTGCATCTCTATAAATTTTTGGAAACATCGTGGCATTTTACAAATACTCACACACACTCTACTGAGATTTAATTCCTACCAAGGTGAATCCATAGATCACTGGTAAGAATTGATAGCTTTACAATATCGAATTTACTAATTCATGAACAAGGATCTTCTCACACTTAGTTAAAATTTTTAATTTTTTTTTATGAAACTTCATTGATAGTTTCTGTGTAGAGGTATTGCACATATTTTGTTTGACTTATTAATTGAAGCTCTGTGCATTTGATGTTATAAATGGTAACTTTACTTTTTATTTCATTATAAATATTTATCTGTACACACAAAATATTTTTCTATTTAACCTGCATTGAGAAAACATGCTAAAAATCATTTAATTCTAATAAGTTAACTGCTTATTCCTTTAATATGTTTACATAAAAATGATTTTATCTGCTACTTGTGGAAAAACTTTTTTTGAAATCTTTAAGTCTTTAAATTTGGGTTCTTTATTTTTGCCTCCTCACTGATTAGAATATGCAGTGTGAGGAACAGTAGTGTTGTTAGAGGGTACACTTGTCTTTGAACATTTCTTCTTAAGTAAGATATTTGCTATTTACATTTTACAGATATCCTTAATCAGAGGAAGAATTTTGTCTCTAACTTCTACATAGTCAGTAGTTTTAATCACAATTAGATGTGAAATTTATTAATCATTTTTCTGCATCTATTCCCATAGTTATTTGGAATACAGGCATACCTTGTTCTACTGCATTGAACTTTATTGCACTTCACAGATACTGTGTTTTTTACAAATTGAAGATTTGTGCCAACACTGCATCAAGCAAGTCTATCAGCAACATTTTCACAACGTTTTCACTTAGTGTCTGTCTTATATTTTGGTAATTCTTGCAATATTTAAAACTTTTTTTATTATTGTACTTGTTATGGTGACCTGTCATCAGTGATCTTTGATGTTACTACTGTAATTATTTTGAGATGCCATAAACTGTGCCCATATAAGAAAACAAACTTAACCAAAAAGTTTTGTGTATGTTCTGACTGCTCCTCCAATCGGCCATTGCCCCATCTCTCACCTTTTCCTTGGGCCTCCCTATTCCTGAAACAAACAATAATAACATTAGGCCAGTTAATAACCTTACAATGACCTCTAAGTGTTCAAGTGAAAAAAAGAGTCCCACACATCACTCACTTTAAATCAAAAGGTAGAAATGATTAAGTTTAGTGAAGAAGGCATGTTGTAAGCCAAAACAGGCCAGAAGCAAGGTTTCTTGAGCCAAATAGTTAGCCAAGTTGTGAATGCAAAGGAAAAGTTATTGAGGGAAATTAAAAGTGCTACTCCAGCGAACACAGGAGTGATAAGAAAGCAAAACAGCCTTATTGCTGATATGAAGGAAGTTACAGTGGTCTGGACAGAAGATCACACAGCCACAGCATTCACTTAAAAGCCTAATCCAGAGCAAGGCCCTAACTCTAATCCATACTAGGAAGGATGAGAAAGGTGAGGAAGCTGCAGAAGAAAAGTCTGAAGCTAGCAGGGCTCAGTTCATGAGGTTTAAGGAAAGAAGTCATCTCCATAACATAAAAGTGCAAGATGAAGCAGCAAGGGCTGATGTAGAAGCTGCAGTAAGTTATCCAGAACATCTAATTTAGATCATTAATGAAAGTGGCTACACTACACAATAAATTTTCAATGTAGATGAAACAGTCTTTTACTGGAAGAAGATGCCATCGAGAACTTTCATAGCTAGAGAAGAGAAGTCAATGTCTGGCTTCAAAGTTTCAAAGGACAGGTTTACTCTTGTTAGGGGCTAACGCAGCTAGGGACTTTAAGTTGAAGTCAATGAGCATTTACCATTCCAAAAATCTGAAAATTATGCTAAATCTACAGCCTGTGCTCTATAAATTAAACAACAAAACCTAGAGAACAGCACATTTGTTTACAACATGGTTTACTGAATATTTTAAGCCTACTTTTGAGACCTACTGCTTCGAAAGATTTTTTTTAATGTCACTGCTCATTGACAATGGCACCTTGTCACCCAAGAGCTCTGACGGCGATGTACAATGAGATTCATGTTGTTTTCCTGCCTACTAACACAACATCCATTCTGCAGCCCATGGATCTGGAGTAATTTCAACTTTCAAGTCTTATTATTTAAGAAATACATTTCATAGGCTATAGCCGTCATAGATGGTGATTCTCTGATGGATCTAGGCAAAGTAAATTGAAAAACTTCTGGAAAGGATTTACCATTCTAGATATCATTAAGAACATTTATGATTAATGGGCTGAAGTAACAGTGGCAACATTAACAGGGGTTTGGAAAAAGTTGATTCTAACCCTCATGGATAACAAGGAAGGGTTCAAGACTTCAGTGGAGAAAACAACTGTAGATATGTTAGAAAGAGCATGAGAACTAGATCCTGGAGATGTGACTGAATTGCTGCAATCTCATGATAAAACTTTAATAGTTGAGCGGTTGATTCTTATGGATGAAACAAGAGAGTGGGTTTTTTGAGATAGAATCTACTCCTAGTGAAGCTGCTCTGAAGACTGTTAAAATGACAACAAAGAATTTAGAGTTTAGGATTACATAAACTTAGTTAATAAAACAGTGAAATGATATGAGAAGATTGATTCCAATTTTGAATGTCCCCCTGTGGGTAAAATACTATCAAACAACACTGCAGGCTACAGAGAAATCTTTGGTGAAAGGAAGAGTCAACTGATGCGGCAATCATCATTGTTGCCTTATTTTAAGAAACTGCCACAGCCACCCCAACCTTCAGCAACCACCACTCAGATCAGTCAGCAGCCACCAACACGGAGGCAAGACCCTACACTCACAGAAAGTTTATAACTCACTGAAGGCTCAGATGACAGCAATTTTAGCAATAAAGTATTTTTAATTATAATATTACACAGTTTTTTTAAACATAATGCTATTTCATACTTAATAAACTACAGTATAGTATAAACATAACTTTGTTTGTGACTCACTTTAAGGTGGTATTCACGTTATAGCAGTGGTCTGGAACTGAACCCACAATAACTCTGAGGTATGCCTGTATTTTATCTGTATCTTAATCTTAATTTAGTTACTTTGCTTAGATGTATTTTCTAATTTTGAAGCAAACTTCTTTTCTTGCAAAAATCTAATTTGGTTTGTGTTATATGTGTGTGTGTTTATGTGTATATGTATGTTTGATTATACATTTTATATATTGTCAGATTTGATTTGACAATATTTTATTTAGAATTTTTGCATCTATATTCAGGATTGAGACTGGCCTTTAATTTTCTCCCCCATTTTTTAAATCCCTTTCAGCTTTTGTTGTCAGAATTGTATTGAGCTTATAAATTAAATTAGGCAATGTTTTCTCATTTCCTATTCTATTTAAGTGTTTCTGTGTTTAACATTATTTAGTCCTTAAATATTTGAAAGGAGTCCCTGGTGACATTATATGTGCCTGAAATCTCCTTGAGGAAAAGTTTTTAATAATATATTCAATTTCTGTAATCTCTCGAATTTTCACTTTCTTGTATTGTTCAGATATTCTATCTTTCCTTCTGACAGTATTTATATAGAAGTGGACATTTCACCTAAATTTTCAAATTTACTGATATAAATTTACTTATGATATCCATTTATGGTCATTTTAATTTGTACTGATATCCCCTTTTTATCACTTTAAGGGTTTTTTCTCCTTTATCTTTTCTCAATTTTCCTTCATTAGGTAAGTGTATGCCTTTTTGAAGAAACAACATTCTTTTTTGGTATTATTTTCTTTTATATCATTAATGTCAACTCTAATTTTTATAATTTCTTCCATCTTTTATGATGTTGAATTTGCTTACCCTTTTTTGAGACAAATATTAATGCATTTTAATTTTTTTCTAATGTATGCATTTAATTCTTCAAATTTTTTTGAAGCACAGCTTCAACTCATCATATGCTTTTAATATGTTGTGTTCTGTCATAATTTATTTTAGAATATTTTTTAAGTTACAATGTGATCCCTTCTTAGAACATGATATTTAGAGGGTATTTCCTTTCCAGAACATAAAAAGACCCTCTGTTTTTAATATTTAGCTTAACTTCATCCATAAGTTTAACTGTACTCATAAGATGTTCTTTTTTTAAAAAAATTTTTATTGGAGTATAGTTGATTTACAATGGTGTGTTAGTTTCTGCTGTACAGTAAATTGAATCAGTTATATATATATATATATATATATATATAATAAGATGTTCTTTTTGATTCCATTCCTTAGAAATATGTTGAGATTCTTTTTAAAGCACCACACATTTTAATTAAAATATGATATGTTAATGTAAACAGTAGTGGAGGCATTCTCTAGCTATTGAGCTCATGTGGCTCAATATGAAATAAACAAACAACCCAATCCAAAAATGGGCAGAAGACCTAAGCAGGCATTTCTCCAAAGAATATATACAGATGGCCAACAAACACATGAAAGGATGCTCAACATCACTAATCATTAGAGAAATGCAAGTCAAAACCACAATGAGGTACCACCTCACACTGGTCAGAATGGCCATCATTAAAAAATCTACAAACAATAAATGCTGGTGAGGGTGTGGAGAAAAGGGAACCCTCTTGCACTGTTGGTGGGAATGTAAATTGATACAGCCACTATGGAGAACAGAATGGAGATTCCTTTAAAAACCAAAAATAGAACTACCATATGACCCAGCAATCCCCCTACTGGGCATATACCCTGAGAAAACCATAATTCAAAAAGCAACATGCACCCCAATGTTCACTGCAGCTCTATTTACAATAGCTAGGACATGGAAGCAACCTAAGTGTCCATTGACAGATGAATGCATAAAGAAGATGTGGCACATATATACAGTAGAATATTACTTAGCCACAAAAATAAATGAAATTGAATTATTTTTAGTGAGGTGGATGGACTTAGAGTCTGTCATACAGCATGAAGTAAGTCAGAAAGAGAAGAACAAATATCATATGCTAACAAATATATATGGAATGTAAAAAAAAAAAAAGGTTCTGATGAACATAGAGGCAGTACAGGAATAAAGACACAGACGTAGAGAATGGACTTGAGGACACAGGGAGTGGGAAAGGTAATATGGGACAAAATGAGAGAGTTGCATTGACATATATACACTACCAAATGTAAAACAGATAGCTAGTGGGAAGCAGCCGCATAGCACAGGGTGATCAGCTCAGTGCTTTGTGACCACCTAGAGGGATGGGATAAGGAGGGTGGGAGGGAGATGCAAGAGGGAGGAGATATGGGGATATATGTATATGTATAGATGGTTCACTTTGTTATAAACAGAAATTAATACAACATTTTAAAGCAATTTTACTCCAATAAAGATGTTTAAAAAAAAGATGGGCACAAATATTAGTTTGAATAGGGAAATGGGAACTCTTTCTCTGAGCTCAAAAAGGCAGACTTAAAGCCATGATTACGGCTGAACAGTTATTCCAGAGTATAGGTGTAGGAGAGAAAAATTAACCTAGTGACCCACATGTAAAACAGACCATAACCAAGTGAATGAGATTTGAGGTTAACAGAGAGTTATCTTCTAAAATAAAGGAACCAGGTTATGACAGTAAGAAATATGTATTTGGTTTCTATCCCCAGCTCCTGCTCAGAGCTCCTAAAACCACTGTAATTTCCTAAATGATAAGAATGACAGGAGCATCTTTTGCTATAATATCAATAAAGATGAAAGGAGAATCTTTTGTTATTCATATCAAGGCCCTTTCAACAACACCTGAGTTTGTTAATGAGGTGACGTCTGCTAAGCTCCTAAGGATAGGGGGCTGGTTATAAGAGGAACCAATCAGATGATTAGAGGGTTGGAACTTTCATCCCCACCCTCCAACCTCCATGTAGGGGAAACTGACTGGAGGTTGAGTTAATCAGCAAAGACCAATGACGTAATCAATCATAACCTATGTCATAAAGCCTCCATTAAAAACACTTACTAAAGGTATTCAGAGAGCTTTCTGATTGGTAAACACAAGAAGGTGCTGGGATGGTGAGACTCCTAGAGAGGGTATGGAAGCTCTGCATCCATTCCCCATTGTTTGCCCTATGTATCTCTTCCATCTGGCTATTCCTGAGTAATGTCCTTTATGATAAACTGGTAATCTAATAAGGAAAAAATTTTCCTAAATTCTGTAAGCCACTCTAGCAAATGACTGAACCTGAATAGGGGGTCATGGGACCCTCCAATTTGTAGCCTGCTAGTCAAAAGCACAGGTTACGACCTGGGCTTGAGGTTGGCATCTAAAGTAGAGTGGGGATGGGGCACATCTTGAGCCCTTAACCCATGGGATCTTACACTATCCTTACGTAGATAGTGTCAGAATAAATTAAATTGTAAGACACCTATCTGATATGGCAGAATTACTTGGTGTGGGGGAAATTCTATACATATTTGGTGATGAATATTGTCTAAAGTGAAGTATTCTGTGAGTTGAGTATTGACAGTAGAGGAGAGTAGAAGGTGTTTTCCCAAAACAAAGAAGCATCCATAAATGAATAAATGATGCAACTTATTTACAAATTTCATATGATGCTTCAAAAAATTATCTTTTAAGATAATTCCATGAATAAGTTGATCATTTTACTCATTAGAATCAAAACTTTGGAAGTTCATTTTTCTAAAAGTTAAAATAATAGACTCCATGATAACTACTATTGTAAAGTCAGTTAAAATGTTCTAACAAAAATTTTTGTAGTGAAAATATGAATGCAACTTTGGTATATCTTGGCACTATAAGAAATGCCATGTTCTTACTAAATTAATGTACTTTGAATTGGTTGTGGTACAAACATAATTTGTTGCATCCAAAACATGACATTCTACCAATAAACACTGGAGTTATTTTCAAAGTGTAAAAATATATTATGTATACATAAAACAGTTGAACTACAATTTTTGTGACAAAGCTAATATTGAAATATATATTTGCTAGTTTACATTTTAAATAAAGAAAAATAATTTAAACTATTTTATGAAAAAGAACCACATTTTATTTAGAATTAAGAATAATAAGTCTCTTTGGATTAATATATACACCATTAGATAATTTGCCTATCTCTAATAATGATAGCTAAAAAGGAATCCAGGGTCTTAATAAATGAGTAGATTTATGCCAATAATTTGTGGCTGATATTGGCTTCAAGCTCAGCAGGAAGATAGCATTTTGTTCATTCACTAATTCAAAAGTTAGTTATTGAACTACTAACATATTCCCAGTACTGGGATAGATTTTGGGGACAAAACAGTGAACAAAAAGACAAAAAGCCATGTTCCCATATCTCTGTGGAGCTTATACTCTAGTGGTTGGAGATAGACAAAAAGCACACAATGTGTAAATGATATAGGATAGTAGGCAGTAAATGCTCTGGAAAAAAATAAAACATAATATGGGGATTGGGAGTGATTGAGCATGGGCAGTTTGCAATTTAAATGGAGTAGTCAAGATAGGGTTAATGAAATGTTTGACATTTAAGAAAAGGATTACAAGAGGAGAGGGAGAGTTTCATGAAGATAGCTATGGAAGAGTGTTCTAGGAAGAATAACAGATGTTTACAGTTGCTTTATTCACAGTTACCAAAACTTGGAAGCAACCAAGATGTCCTTCAGTAGGCCAATGGATAAATTAACTATAGTACATCCAGATGATGGAATATTATTCAGTGCCAAAAAGAAACTGAGCTATTAATCTATGAAAAGATATTGAGGAACTTTAAATGCATATTACTAAGGGAAAGAAGCCAATCTGAAAAGGCAACATACTGTATGATTGCAATTCCATGACATTCTGGAAAACGCAAATCTGTAAAAACAGTAAAAACATCAGTACTTGCCAAGGGCTATGGGGTGGGGAGGGATGAAGAAACGGAGAGTGAAAGAATTTTATGGCAGTGAAAATACTCTGTATGATACTCAGAACTCAAACAGTTGCTTCATCAAAAGTAGATCATAATGGTAGGCTCCACATGCCCAAGGACATTATCAGCAGACACACACAGAAACCCGAATGGAGCTGACTGGTGAAGATCTGTCTCTGTCAAAGCAGTCCTATAAAGTTGTAAAGAGGAACCTGATTACCCAAATGTGTAGATACCAAGGTAAGGAATCAAGGACAATGAAAACTCAGGTAACTATGATATCACCCCAGGAAATTAATAAAGCTCCAATACTCACCCTAAAGAAATGGAGACCTATGAACCGTCAGGCAAAGAATTCAAAATAATCTTCTCAAGGAAGTTTGGTGAACTACAGAAACATGCAGACAACTAAGCAAAATTAGGAAAATAATGCATGAACAAATGAGAAATTCGACAAAAAAATAGAAACCATAAAATAAAACCAATCAGAAATCTTAGAGTTGAAAAATATAATTAATAGAGACTTTCAAAAGTAGACTCAACCATGCAGAAGAAGGAATCAGAGACCTGGAGAATAAGACATTTAAATTTTCTGGTCAGAGGGACAAAAAGAAAAAAAAAAGTAAAGAAAAGCTGCAGGATTCATGAAACACAAGGAAAATAAACAGTATTCGCATTATGCAAATTCCAGAAGGAGGAGAGAAAGAGAAAGGTACAGAAAGTACATTTAAAGCAATAATAGCTGGAAACTTCCAAAACTTGGGAAGAGAAATAGACTTTTCTTCTCTTATAGAGTTAGTTTAAATAAAACTTAAACTAAAAAAATAAGGTAATTTAAGAAAATAGTAACCAATAAAAAACAGGGGTAGCTATACTACTATCAGACAAAATAGACTTTAAGTTAAAAATCCAGATCCAGGGACTACCCTGGCGGTCCAGTGTTTAAGACTCCATGCTTTCACTGTAGGGGGCACAGGTTTGATCCCTGGTTGGGGAACTAAGATTCCACATGTCATGCTATGTGGCCCCCGCAAAAAAAATCCAGGTCACTGAGCCCTAAAGGACACCAAATAGGTTGAACCTGAATAGGGCTATACCAAGACATTATAATTAAATTGTCAAAAGTCAAAGACAAAGAAGGAAACTTAAAAAGAAGAGGAAAAAAAAAAAAAGAGAGAGAGAGAGAGATGTTATATACAAGGGAATCCCCATAAGACTATGTCAGATTTCTCAACATAAACTTTCCAGACCAGGAGAAAATGGAATGACATATTCAAATACTGGAGAAAAAAAAAAGAAACTGTTAACCAAAAATTCTATACTCAGAGATAAAGAAGGGGTAAAGAATTTCCTGAACAAACAAAAGCTGGAGAGAAATCATTATCACTAGACTTGACTTACAAGAAATGCTAAAGGGAGTTCTTTAAGTGGAAGTAAAAGGACATTAATTAACATCATAAAAACATAAAAAGTTAACACAAAATTCACAGGTAATGGTAAATATACTGTTAAAGTTAGATTCTGTAATATGTTATTAGTGGTGCATAATACTTTTATGACTCCAGTTTAAAAGTTAAAAAATAAATGTTATAAAAATAACCATAACTGCAATAATCTGTTGTTAGTTACACAATACTAAAATATATAAATTGTACCAGCAATAACATAAAATGTGAGGAGAAGTAAAAGTTTAAACTTTAGGAATGCTGTTGAACTTAAGTTGTTATCAGCTTAAAATTGGGTGTTACAATTTTAAGATATTTCATGTAACCCTCATGGTAACCACAAGGGAAAACCTTATGGCTATTACATAAAAGAACATGATAAAGAAGTCAAAGCATACTGATACCAAAAGACATCAAAACACAAAAAAAGGCAGCAGTATAAGAAACAAGGAATAATGGATCTCAAAACAACTAGAAAACAATGAACAAAATGACAATTGTAAATCACTGTTTACCAATAATTACATCAAACATAAATGGATTAAATTCTCCAATCAAAAGACAAAAAAAGGCTGAATGGATAAAAAAAAGCAGGATCCAAAAATATGCTGCCTACCAGACACAGACTTTAGCTTTAAAGACACACAAACCTACAAGGAAGGGATGGAAAAAGACATTTTAGGTAAATGATAACAACAACAAAAAGCAGGGTAGCTATACTTATATCTGACTTTAAATGAAAAATAGTAAAAAAAGAAGACAAAGAAGGTCATTGTATAATGATAAAGGAGTCAATCCATACAGAAGACATAACAGTTGTAAATATCTAAGCACCAAACATTGGAGCACCTAAATATATAAAGAAAAAAATAACACAGCTCAAAGGAGAAATAAACAGCAATACACTAATAGTTGGGGATTTTAATAATGCACTCTCAAGAATGGATAAGTTATCCAGACAAAGACAATAAAGAAACAGCAGACTTGAACAATACTGTAGACCAAATGAACCTAATAGACATATAGAACATTGTATCCAGCAACAATGGAATACATACTGTTCTCAAGTACACATGAAACATTTTCTAGGATAGACCAAATGTCAGGCCACAAAACAAGTCTTAGCAAATCAAGAAGACTGAAAGCATACCAAGTATCTCCTCTTATCACAATGGCATAAAACTAGAAATCAATAGCAAAAGGAAAACTGTAAAATTAAGCAACATTCTTTTGAACTACTAATGAATACAAAAAAGAAAAAATTAAAGGGGAAATTAAAAAGTTTCTTGACACAAACAGAAATGGAAATACAACATACAACAACATACAAAATACAACAAAAATACAACCAGAACTTATGGCATTCAGCAAAAACAGTTGTAAGAGGAAAGTTCATGGCAATAAATGCCTACATTAAGAAGCAAGGAGGGCTTCCCTGGTGGCGCAGTGGTTGAGAGTCCGCCTGCCGATGCAGGGGATGTGGGTTCGTGCCCAGGTCCGGGAGGATCCCGCGTGCCGCAGAGCGGCTGGGCCCGTGAGCCATGGCCGCTGGGCCTGCGCGTCCGGAGCCTGTGCTCCGCAGTGGGAGAGGCCACAGCAGTGAGAGGCTCGCATACCAAAAAAAAAGAAGCAAGGAAACAATCTAACTCTACACCTTAAGGAACTAGGAAAAAAAGAACAAATTGAGCCCAAAGTTAGCAGAGGGAAGGAAATAATAAGATTAGGGCAGAAATAAATAAAATAAAGAATAGAAAAACAATAAAAAATATTAACCAAACTAAGAGATAAACAAAATTGACAAACCTTAGCTACACTAAACAAGGGGGAAAAAAAGAGAAGACTGAAATCAACAAAAGTATAATGAAAAAGAGAACATTACAACTGATATCACAGAAATACAAGGAAAATAAAAGGCTACCATGAAAAACTATACACCAACAAACTGGATGACTCCTTTGAAACATACAACCTACAAAGGCTGAATCAGTAAAAAAGAGAAAATCTAAGTAGCCTAATTACTAGTAAATAGATTGAGCCAGTAATCAAAAATCTCTCAATGAATAAAAGCCCAGCACCAGATGGTTTCATTAGTGAATTTTACCAAACATTTAAAGGATTAATACCAATCCTTCTCAAAATCTTCCAAAAACTTGAAGAGGAGGGAACATGCCCAAACTTATTTTACAAGGCCAGCATTATTCTGATAACACAGCCAGATAAGGACAATACTAGAAAATAAAACTATAGGCCAATATCCCTGATGAATATAGATGAAAAAAATCTCAACACAATCCTAGCAAACCAAACTCAGCATCACATTAAAAGTATTATTCATCATGATTAAATGAGATTTATTCCTGGGATGCTGATGGTTCAACATATGCAATCAATCAATGTGATATATTGCATTAAAAGAATGAAAGAATAAAAATTATTTCATCATCTCAATAGACAAAGAAAAACTATTTGACAAAATTCAACATCCATTCATGATTAAAACATTTTAAAATTAGGCATAAAAGGAACATAGCTCAATATAATAAAGGACATATATGACAAACCCACAGCTAATATCATACTCAATGGTGAAAGGTTGAAAGCCTCTCCTCGAAAATCAGGAACAAGACAAGGGTGTTCCTCTCACCATACCTATTCAATGTAGTACTGGAAGCCCTACCTAGAGCAATCAGGCAAGAAAAAGAAATAAAAGGCATCAGAATTGGGAAAGAAGAAGTAGAGTTAACTCTACTTTCAGATTACATGGATTTATATATTTTAAAAATCCTAGAGACTGAACCAAAGAAATTGTTAAAACGAATCAATGAATTCTGTAAAATTGTAGGATATAAAATTAACATACAAAATTCACAGTGTTTCTATACACCAACAAAAAAATTCCTTAAAAAAAAAGAAATGATCACATTTACAATAGCTTCAAGAACAGTAAAATACTTAGGAGTAACTTTAACCAAGAAAGTGAAAGATCTCAACTCTGAAAACAAGACATTGATAAAAGAAATCAAAGAAGGCACTAATAAATGGAAAGGTATCATGTGTTCATGAATTGGAAGAATTAAATGTTAAAATGTCAATGCTACCAAAAGATATCTACAGATTCGAGGCAACTATCAAGATTCCAATGGTAATTTTTACAGAAATAGAAAAAACACTCCAGGGACTTCCCTGGTGGTCCAGTGGTTAAGACTCTCCACTGCCAATGCAGGGGGCACAGGTTTGATCCCTGGTCAGGGAACTAAGATACCACATGCCACATGGTGTGACCAAAAAAAAAAAAAAGAAAAAGAAAAAACACTCTAAAAGTTTATGTGAAACCACAAAGACCCTGAATAGCCAAAGAAATCCTAAGATAGAAGAAAACAGGAAGTAACACATTTCCTGATTTCAAGCTATATTATAAAGTTATAATAATTCAAACAGTATAGTACTGGCATAAAAACAAATAGACCAACAAATCAACAGCCCAGAAATAAACTCAAGTGTATATGATCGACTAATATTCAACAGTTGAGAAAAGACAGTCTATTCAATAAATGGTGCTGGGAAAACTGGATAGTTACATGTAAAAGAATGAAACTTGACACCTATTTTACACCACTCATAAAAATTAACTTGAAACGGATTAAAGACTTAAATGTAAGACATTAAACTCCCAGGAGAAAGCATTAGAATAAAGCTCCTTGACATGGGCTTTGGTAATAATTTTTTGGAAATTACACCTAAAGCATAAGTAAAAAAATAAAAAAGTGAGACTACATCAAACTAAAAAGCTTCTGCACAGCAAAAGAAACCATCAACAAAATGAAAAGACTACCTATGAAATGGGAAAAAAATTTTGCAAACTTTATATCTGATAAGGGGTTAATAATAAATATATAATAGCAAAAAATTAAATAATCCAATTAAAAATTAGGCAAAGGAAAAGTGAGTGGACATTTTTTTCAAAGAAGATACACAAATGGCCTACAGGCCTAAGCATACCATGGAGATATTGGGGGTTTGGTTCCAGACCACCACAATAAAAGCAAATATCACAAAGTATGTCATATAAATTTTTTGGTTTTTCAGTGCATATATAAAAGTTATGTTCACACTATACTGTAATTAAGTGTACAGTAGCATTATGTATAAAAAAACAATGTACATACCTTAATTAAAAAATACTTCATCGCTAAAAACTGCTATCCATTATCTGAGCCTTCAATGAGTCATAATCTTTTTGCAACAGTAGAATCAATGATCACTGATCATATCACCACAACAAGTATAATAATAATGAAAAAGTTTGAAATATATGTGGGAATTACCAAAATGTGACAGAGAGACACAAAGTGAACAACTGCTGTTGGAAGAATGGTGCCAGTAGAGTTACTCAATGCACTGTTGCCACAACTTTCAATTTGTAAGGAATACAATATCTGAGAAGACCAACAAAACAAAGCACAGGAAAGCGAGGTATGTCCATACATGAAAAGATGCTCATCATCACTAGTCATTAGGAAAATGCAAATTAAAACCAAAATGAGATATCATCTTATGCCTGTTAGAATGGCCATCATCAAAAAGATAAGAGATAATAAATGCTGGTGAGGATATGGAGAAAAGGGAATCTTTATGCACTATTGAAGGGATTATAAATTGGTACAGCCACTGTGGAAAGCATTATGGAGGTTCCCCAAAAATTAAATATAGAACTACCATATAATCCAGCAATTCTACTTCTGAGAGTATATCTAAAGGAAATGAAAACAAAAACTCGAAAACATAGTGGAAAATTCAAGTTCATAGCAGCATTATTTACAATAGCCAAGACATGGAAACAACCTAAGTGTCCATCAGTGGATGAATGGATAAAGATGTGGTGTATATATACACAAAAGAATATTAGTCAGCCATTTAAAAAAAAGGGGGAAATCCTACCATTTGTGATAACATGGATGGACCTTAAAGGGATTATGCCGAATGAAATGTCAGAAAGAAACAAATATTGTATGATCTCACTTACATGTGGAATAATAACACACATACACATCCAACTTATAGAAAAATCGATCAGATTTGTGGTTACCAGAGGTAGTGGGTGGAGGATAGGGAAATTGGAGGAAGGTGGTCAAAAGGCACAATCTTCCAGTTATAAAATAAATAAGTACTAGAGATGTACAACATGTTGACTATGGTTAACACCACTGTATGACATCCAGAAAAGTTGCTAAGAGAGTAGATCCCAAGAGTTCTCATTACAAGGAAAAATTTTTTTCTCTTTTTATTGTATCTATATGAGATGATAAATGTTAACTAAACCTACTGTGGTAATCATTTCACACTATGAGTGAATCAAACCATCAAGCTATACACCTTAAACTTATACAATGATGCATGTCAATTATCCCTCAAAACTAAAAAAAAAAAACTAAAATAAAAAACAGTTTAAAATAGTCTCTGAAAAACATATATACATTTATTTATGTAGATAAATAAATATATATACATATATTTTTATATGTAATTTTTATATAATTATGGAGTTTCTACATAGCTTTTCAACATCTCCTTTTGATCCTCTCCCTTTAAAATCCTATGTTCCAGACATATCAAATTATTGATACATGCTGAATGTAACATGCTATTTTCCTCAGTATTTTTGCAGAGATGTTACATGTACCTAAAACACCTTCTACTTTCCTCCTCCACTCACCCACATTCATCTGGCTCATCTTTGATTCCTATAGTGCCTAACTAAAAAAAAAAAAGAATATATTTTTCTATATTCCATTTTCCAATTCACTTTCTATAGTTTATTTTGGTATCAGTGCTCACTGATACTTGGATTATCCATGAAAATACCTGATATAAATTACTTTTAATACCAAATAAATATAGCATAAAATGAATGGGAATATAGAACTACATCTTATGTATTTCTTCAAAGTGATAATTTAAAATAAATAGTTCAGAACTGAAAGTGAATATTTTGCTCACTTTTTTCAATTTGCTGGCCTGAGTCCTCATTTTGTTTAAAGATTAAAAGCCAATTTCACTTCTCCCAGTGTCATTAAAAATAAATTAATATTTGTGAAGTACATTTTAACATTTATTTCAAATTAAACCTAAAAAATTGTAACTAGTAGAAATCCAGAGACAAGAGCCTCATTTTCATCATGTATCATTAAAAGGAGATTTCACTTAAGAAAACAAAAATAAATACACATACACACACATGTACACACGCAAAATAAAAGAATCTGATATCTGGTACACATACACACACATGTACACACGCAAAAGAAAAGAATCTGATATCATCTGATATCATTGAAATCTGAGATTTCACTTAAGAAAACAAAAATAAATACACATACACACACATGTACACACGCAAAATAAAAGAATCTGAAACATTTTAACATTTATTTCAAATTAAACCTAAAAAATTGTAACTAGTAGAAATCCAGAGACAAGAGCCTCATTTTCATCATGTATCATTAAAAGGAGATTTCACTTAAGAAAACAAAAATAAATACACATACACACACATGTACACACGCAAAATAAAAGAATCTGATATCATTGGTATGGCCTTGACTTAGACAACCATTGAGGAAGTTTCAGGACCTTGGAAGTTCACTAAAATGCTGCAGCTTTCCCATAATACTTGCTCTATCAATGTAGTCAATTTTTCTCCTAAAAAATAGAAATAATTCTCAAAATATACTAGATATTTGAAACTAAATTTTAATGTTTATTAAATGCCAACAAGGAAAATAATTGTTAAAGTCATTATGAAACACCCTGCTTAAGAGGAATTGTTTCTAAGATTATAGATTCATTTTTACTTCATAGACATGTGATAAACCTGATTATGACTGAGGTCATATTTTAAGTCAACAAAAGGAATTTTCAATACAAATACTGGCCTATAATCAAATGCTACCTTCTCAACCAAGTCTACTCAAACCACCCTCCTCCATATACCCCAAATTCTTAGCCCTTAGCCTGTTCTACTTTTCCCCATAGCACTTTGCTTTCTAATATCCTACAAAATTTATGTACTTGTAATATATATTTTTATTTATGTTTCCTCACTGCTATATAAGCCTCAAAAAGGAAGGAAATTTTGTCTATTTTACTTTCTGATGTAGCTAAGAACAATATAATAGCGCTTCTGAATAAAATTAGGGCAAGTCAATCAAATTAAAGAATAAAATAGCAAAAGGGATTTTCTCTTGGTTGAAATCTAATATAATAAGCAAACAGAACTGTACTGATCCTATATCATGTCACAATCTAAACTTCTCTGTCATTAGAACAAGCCATCACCACCCATTACTCTACATCATCTTAACACAGCAGCAGAAGTAACTGTGTTTAACATGTCCTGGTTTCTGCACTTCAGAATACCATGGATTTACTACATCAGATACCTAGGTCATTTCATTTTTGTTTACTTTTACTATGAATTCTAAAAGTTTAATAGTAAAACCTACAGGTATAATGTGTATGACTCCTTCTAAGATCCTCAAATTAAATGAAATTTTTACCCAGAAAATTTTAAAATATTGAAACTTATCTTTTTCTTGTTGAAGGTATCTTTGATTTATCAGTTTTAAAACTGTAATGAAGCAAGAAAATTACAATTATAGAAGAGGACCAAGATTTATTATTTGCTCTTTTTGATATGATGGATAGAAAATGAATCTTAAACTATAAAAAATTCCTAATAAAATTGCCAAAATTTTTATGCTTTCCAAGCTAATAATTAGAAGACTAAAAGAACATCAGTACTTGATAGATGGAATAATCCTGTTATTTACACGTCAAGGTTTGTTTGACATTGAACAGAAACAGTGTTGTTGATGGCTGTGCTTAAACTGTAATAAATATGCCACCCATGTTTCATTATTGAAAAGAAGCAAAATATGCCTGTGTTTGTTGGTTGGTGCATTTACTTTTTTTCTGAGAATTTTCCAGACATTTTACATCTTACTATTAACTCATTTTGAATATACTGCTTTGATTTGAAACACTAAGTCCTTCATCATAAGCCAAAGTGAGATTTATACAGATGAGATAAATATTTCCAAATATTACCTCATGAAAATATTAATATCATAAAAAATAAAGGTGGGCATTGGTATGCTTCACAATGTTGAAAGTGGTGATAAAGTTCAACATTAAACTTGATAAATATTTTTTCTCACATATGGAATATAATTAAAACAAGATACATTTGCTGCTATATTCTGCTATTAATAAAGTGGTGGCAGGGATAGAGGTAATCCATGAGCTCAGCATGTGTACTTCCAAGACCAACCTAGCTACAGACAATGCTGAGTGCCCAATATGACAGCAGCAGAAGCCCACACTAAGCCCTCGATATGGCACCTTTATCCAGGGGTGATCAGCCAGCTACCTTGTAGCCAGTTAATTACATTGTACAGCTTCTGTCATGGAAGAGATTTTTTTTTTTCTCACTTGAATAGGCATTTACCCTGGGTATGGATTTGATTTTCCTACATACAGTGCATTTGCCACAACTACCATCTGTGGACTTATAGAATGCCTCATCTACTGTAATGGTATTCCACATAGCATTGCTTCTGATCAAGTAACTCACTTCACAGAAGAATAAGTGCAGCAATGGGCCCATACTCTTGAAATTCACTGGTCTTACCATGTTCTGCACCATTCTGAAGCACCTGGCTTGAGAATGGTAGAATAGCCTTTTAAAGACTCAGTTACTATTTCAGTTAGGTGACAATATTTTACAGGCCTGGGGCAAGGTTCTCCAGGAGACTGCATGTGTTCTGAATCAGTGTCCAAAATATGGCACTGTTTCTCCCACAGCCAGGATTCACAGGTCCAGGAATCAAGGTATGGAAATGGAATTGGCACCAATCACTATTACCCCAGTGACCCACCAGCAAAATGGTTGCTTCTTATTCCCATGACTTTATGTATTACTGACCTAGAGGTCTTAGTTCCAAAGGGAGGAATACTTCCACCAGGAGACACAACAGTGATTCCATTGAATAAGCAGTTAAGATTGCTACCCAGCCACTTTGGGCTTCTCATGCCTCTGAATCAACAGGCAAAGAAAGGAGTTACTGCTCTGGTTGGGTTGATTGATCCTGACCACTAAAGGGAAATTGCACTGCTACTCCACCATGGAGATAAGGAAGAGTATATCTGGAATAACAGGAGATCACTTAGGATATTAGTTTTACCATAACCTGTAATTAAAGTCAATGGAAGACTACAACAACCCAATTCAGACAGGACTACTAAAGGTCCAGACCGTTCAGGAATGAAGGTTTGGATCACCCCTACCCCCATCCCAAGTAAAGAACTACAACAATCTGAGGTGCTTGCTAACTGTAAAGGGAATATGGAATGTATTGGATAATACATAATAATAATGGAAAAAGGCAGTTTATAAATACCAGCTATGACCACGTTACCACTTACAGAAATGAGGACTGTTACTTTCCTTCCTTATTTTTTATGAATATGCTTGTGTTTGTGTGTATGTGTATGTCTGTCTACCTACCTATCTAGTAAATACCTTTGTTTTTTCCCTCTTTTATTCACTTATCATATAACCTAAGATGTACTGACTTTACATCACAGTATTTAAATTACAGGATATCAAGGAGAAGAGTAAACATTACCCAAGGACTTTTCATCCTCTGCTGTACAAACGGTTAGTGTGTTTTCAGTTGTACACAGGATAGTTGCATCATGTTAAACAGAAGTATGATATTGTCATTTTCTTTAGAGATTAAGTATGGTTTAAGGAAGTGCATATGAGTATCAAGTTGACAAGGGGTGGATTCATCATGACTAATTTTATGTGAACTTGGCTAGGCCATGGTCTGTAGACTTTGAATAATGTAGATTACTATCCTGAATACGGGTAGACTTCATCCAATTGATTGAAGCTGCGACAAAGTGAGAGAGTGTCAGGGACATATATACACTACCAAATGTAAAATAGATAGCTCGTGGGAAGCAGCCGCATAGCACAGGGAGATCAGCTCTGTGCTTTGTGACCACCTAGAGGGTTGGGATAGGGAGGGTGGGAGGGAGGGAGACGCAAGAGGGAAGAGATATGGGGATATATGTATATGTATAGCTGATTCAGTTTGTTATAAAGCAGAAACTAACACACCATTGTAAAACAATTATACTCCAATAAAGATGTTTAAAAAAATTTTTAAAAGAGAGAAAAGAGGCAAAGCTCCCCTTAAAAAGAAAGAATTTGCCTCCAGGTTGGATTCAGACTTAAGCTGCAACATTCACTCTTCCCTTGGTCTCCAGCCTGCTAGCCTACCCTACAGAGTTTGGGCTTGGTATCCTCCAAAATTATGTAAAGCAACTCCTGAAAGTAACTCTCTCTCGGCATACACATGCACACACGCACACAGTGCCTGCACACTCCCTATTAGTTCTGTTTCTCAGAGAACCCTGATTAATATAGGAAGTTATCTCTATTTTATGGATAAAAAAGAAGTGGATGAGAATGAGTTGATTGACTTGCTTCCAATTATCTATTCAGCATCACCTTCCGGCAAATTACCCCCAAATAAGTTCCCACCCCAAAAAGCCATGCTTCTGCAATTTTGTCCATTCTCCTACCATTCACTGGAATGTATTCTGCCACTCCTCTGGAAACCTAATTCTCGTCCTTTAATGTTCAGCTCAAGCAGCACTTCCCAGCATGGTTCCTTGACATCTTCCCCTGTAGTCCAAACTGGGTTACTTGCCATTCCTATAGAATGGCAATCTTTTGAAAACTGTCTCCTCTCCATTATCAAAGTAAACTCTAATTACTTGCTTTATTGTTGGTCTCCTTTAGTGACTTGTGATTTCCTTTGAATTAGTAAATTATTTTATTTCCCTAGTATTTTCAGTGCTTATGTTATTGTACTGTATGTTATAACCACTCATTCTTATGAATGCTGAATGAAAATAGGCTTAGAAAATGATTACACTCATTATACAGCTCTCTGTCCTAATTATACTGATGGTAATAAGATACTCTGCCATCCCTGTTTTTAATGGGTTGGCCTTCTAGTTATTCATGTGTTTTATTCCATTATCAGTGAAGTATTGTTAGGTTCTACTCTAGGATAAAAGAACATCTATTTTACACCATAAGCTCTTTTGTTTCTCTACCCTGATATTATGGCTGAACTTGAGTAAAGTTCAGGCAAAAAGCCCAAAGTAGCTACTGAATGGAATAAACGTTAACAATGTTTAGCCACATTTCTGATGTAGGCAGAAATAAAATTGTCTAAACTATCTGAATCTAATCCCAGGTACCCATGAATAGAGCCCTGTTCCAATATTGGCTTGAGTTTTATGAAACTGTTAAAGAGTATTGCTTAATAAATATTCTCATTAATTGGCCTCCTGGTCAGCTCAGTTTCTGCTTTTTAAAAATCATCCTGTTCCTATATGGCTTCCTATAGTAAAAGCATTAAACTTTCTCAAATGTTTCATGCTCTTTGTATTAATATTGCAGGCATTGTCAGAGCAAGTGATAATAATGGTGAAAATTCCAGCATTATTTTAAGGAAATAAAAGTCATATAGGATATAAATCCCTATCTTTCCATTCACAAGCAAAGAAAATCAATCACATTAAGAATGGTTGTACAATTTTAGATCTAATTAGGTAATGATGATATTGCAGTCATTAGAATTTATAGAGTGTTTAGGGCTTTTAGGCATGGGTAAACGAAGTTCCAAATATATTTTCATTAATCAGCTCTCACCTCCCTACCTGAAGTCACACCCAGTTAACACTTAAAATCTACACTTTCTTGTGATTTGATATCTTAGAATATAATGAATTTGTGAAATGAATCTCTCTATGGAGAGTGTTTCCTGAGATCGCTTTCATCGTCAAAGGAATTAATTTGTTGACTCATTTTCCTTAAAACATAACAAACCTATTTTTAAAAAATCTAAGAATCCAATTGTCTTGTAGTATATCCACATAAGTTTAGGCTGGGTGAACTTCCAAATATTTAGAAAACTATATTAGTACTCTACATTATATGAACTAGACAAAAATGGAACTCACTTATCAATAAAAGTATTAAAAGAAATTTACTGGCTATTTACAATTGGCATACATTTCATATTTCAGAAGATTGTTTCATACATTCTTTCTGAAATGTTATTTAGCACAGAAATCTCCATAGAGCATGTAAACAAAATCTGATTCCCAAGTATGTCAATCCTTGTTTGAAAGAGACTGGATTAGATCTGAGTATTCATGATTCTATAAACATTTATTTAACCTTCCATGATTAGTTACAGTCATATTATTGATACTTTTGTATAGCTGTTTTAGTAAATATATAACTCTATACATTTGGGCTATATACCTCTAGAATGTAACCCACCTGAGAATAGCTGGGACTGTTCACAACTTCAGCAGTGCCTAGGACATCTCCGGACATAGTAAGCACTCAGTTTATAAACAGTACTTTATAATAATGACTAATGTTATAGCACCAATGGCTACATTCATTTGAAATCATATAGTGTTTATGTAAGCATTGGGTAAACAAAGTCTGAATTTTTGCTATAGTATGTAGTCATTCTAAGGTTTTGGTATTTTGTTTGGGGATTTTTTGTTTCTTTGTTTTTTTCGGAGCCACTATATAGAAAACTGAACTGAGAAAGGTAAAAAGTAGAAGTCAAATAGTCTGTCTTCAACCAGGTTTCCCCTAAAAAGTGTAAAAATAAAAACATGGATGCTTAAGTCCATCGTTATATAGCTATACCAGCTACGCTTTGAAAAATACTATCTAAATGCTCTGGTGGCAGATTAATACATGACAGTCCTACTAAGTTTCAGAAATCAAACAAGCAGCTAGGGAAACTAGTGAAATTTCGCTAAAGGATACCTGCAGTTAAACAAACTGTACTTTCCATCTATAGCTTACAGAGCAGTGGACATCATCTCTTAATTCCATTCAGTTATTGAAATCCTCTAGATGAGATTAAATAAACAAGTTTAGTTTACTCTCTTCCCTCCCTCACAACCAGGACTCCAGATTCTAAATGATTCTGACCAATGGCATGTATTAAGCAATTATACCCAAATTAGCCATTATATTGAAATTATCATTATTTTCCATTTCAGCAATGACACAAATATCTCAATAACATGAAGTTACAAAAATGCCTGTTGGCATTATACTAATACTGAATACGAAGGAAGCATCCATAAATTGATTGTATTTAAATTTGACTGTCACTTGCTTCGTTAGCCTCAACTCCAACAAAATGCCCTGAAGCACAACTGAGCCCTTGTAGTTTCCAGCAATAAAGGATGCTCTGCCCTGCTTCAATATCTTCACATACCTCCCATCTGTAAAATCACCTTAATGGTTTTTACCTAAATTCTGATTGCCCTTTTAGATTGGGCTCTGGCATTGGATTTCCTAAAAACAAGTGTCTATCTCAATTCCTAACTTAACCTGGCTTAAGGATCCCTGTTAGGTGCTCCCCTGGGGCTCAGTGTTTCCCTTATCAGAGATGTGTCATAGGGTTCTGCACTGCTGTTAACGTGCCCCTTTTTCCCACAATAAGTGTCCTGAAGTAAAAGAAAAATATTTCATCCATCTTTATATTGAATGTAATGAGAATAGTCTAAACTCAGTCTATGAATAAAGATCCAGTTTCTATGTTATTACTACCTAGAATTGTATCCTGGAAACTCTTAAAACATTCTAACAATATGCTAAACTTTAATGTAATCTCAGCAATGGTTAAAGAGAACTTCTCATTATATGATACTGGGGTTCACAATTATTTATCTTATTTAATTTCAGCCTAATATAGATTGATATATTAGGAACCACATATGAAATTTGTGATTACCATTAGTTTGTTGGGGTTTTTTATTATTCTTTTTTTTTACGTTTGGTAGTATATATATGTCCGTGCCACTCTCTCACAGCTTACCCCTCCCCCTCCCCATATCCTCAAGTCCATTCTCTAGTAGGTCTGTGTCTTTATTCCTGTCTTACCCCTAGGTTCTTTATGACTTTTTTTTCTTAGATTCCATATATATGTGTTAGCATACGGTATTTGTCGTTCTCTTTCTGACTTACTTCACTCTGTATGACAGACTCTAGGTCCATCCACCTCACTACAAATAACTCAATTTCATTTCTTTTTATGGCTGAGTAATATTCCATTGTACATATGTGCCACATCTTCTTTATCCATTCATCCAATGATGGACACTTAGGTTGTTTCCATCTCCTGGCTATTGTAAATAGAGCTGCAATGAACATTTTGGTACATGACTCTTTTCGAATTATGGTTTTCTCAGGGTATATGCCCAGTAGTGGGATTGCTGGGTCATATGGTAGTTCTATTTGTAGTTTTTTAAGGAACCTCCATACTGTTCTCCATAGTGGCTGTACCAATTCACATTCCCACCAGCAGTGCAAGAGTGTTCCCTTTTCTCCACACCCTCTCCACCATTTATTGTTTCTAGATTTTTTTGATGATGGCCATTCTGACTGGTGTGAGATGATATCTCATTGTAGTTTTAATTTGCATTTCTCTAATGATTAATGATGCTGAGCATTCTTTCATGTGCTTTTTGGCAATCTGTATATCTTCTTTGGAGAAATGTCTATTTAGATCTTCTGCCCATACCATTAGTTTTTAATAAAACGTAGGTAAGAGCTAACCCAACTACAGGTTTCATAGAGTACTAACATTCCAAGTGTTTCAAATCCTAACCTATTATTTAGATGTTAAGAGTCAGCCTGTCCCTATAAAATGTTTACCAAAGGTCTAAGAATTAGAGGGAAGTCTGATGCAGCTACATAGTAAATGCTCTTAATCTCATTCTCATGACCACAGAACCTCAAACTCTTCTTTAAAGCTCCCTAAGAGTGGGAACAAAATGGATGTAGTATTTTTAAAATAAAAACTTCATTTCCATTTCACCAAACCAATACTATGATTATAATTTTCCTGTCGCCTTGACCATATTTTATTGAAAGATCAACAAATACAGACAATCAAACCAGGGAAATAGCTGAAGTTAAATAATATACAAATATATTTATTCTTATGAATAAATATTTTTCAAAGTCCCATGGACAAATATGCAAATATAATTTTGCTAAGACTCTAGCTTACATTACACATTACTTCCTAATCAATATCTTCCATGCCTTTCAAAGGAAATCACGGCTGAACTACCCACAGTTATATTACAATTTTTTTTAACAATTAATTTTGTTAAAAATATATTCACACAAAATATACTTCAATTGCTTTTCGGGGGGACTAAAATTTTTATCTTAGATCTTTCTGTTAAAGTATCCCATCCAGGATATTATGTTACTTTTACTTCTCATATCTCCTTAACTCATCTTGACTATGACAGTTTCACAGACTATTCTTATTTGTGATGACCTTGACAGTTTTGAGGAGTACTGGTCAAATATTTTATAGATTGCACCTCAGTTGAGTTTTGCTTGCTGTTTTTCTCGCTATTAGACTGGGGTTACTTTTGGGGGGAAGAAGACCACAGAGGTAAGTTGTTATTTTCATCACATCATATCAAAGGAATCTTCTATCAACATGATTTATCACTGTTCATGTTGACCTTGATCACCTGACTAAGGTAGTGTTAGGCAGGTTTTTCCACTGGAAAGTTATTTTCTTCCCCCTTTCCATACTGTATTCTTTGGAAGGAAGTCACTATGCATAGCCCAAATTTAAGAGGTGAGGAGTTATGTTCCACTTCTTTGTGGATGGAGTTTCCACATAAATAAACGGAAATGAACTGATCAAGAGATTATTCTGTCCCCTCCAATTATTTATTTATTCAATAATTTATATATATCAGTGTGGACTCATGGATATTTGTTTTATATTTTGGGTTATAACCTAATACAACTTAATTTGGGGTGGAGAGAGGATTTACTAGGGAAATAAGTCTAGTTTGTTGTTGCTTAAGTTTTTCAAATTGTTCTTTAGCTTTGGCCAAGTATTCTTTTTAATAAAGCAATTTTTGAATCAGAATTTTGTTTGGAAGACTCTGTATAATAATTAATACTGTCCATTGTGCCTGGGAAATCTTATTCCCTTTCTTTTCTAAGGAGTTTCTCAAACAATTTTGTTCAAATTAAATGTTTCCAACAGATCATTCTTGTTGACATTATGTCATTTAGAGAAATGGAAATAATTAGGATTGTAATGAGAGTATACACAAGAAGCAGGAGATTTTTCCTGGAAGAGGACAGGATTTAGACTTACAAGACCCCATGAAACGTACTAATGGTAACTCTAAAGCAATATTTGTGTACTTTATGTCTTGGTCCCCCAAACTCATCACCAGCCACCTCCAAATACAGACCTAAAAATTTGCACCACCCAGTGCATGGAAAACTAGAGAAGATGTTCTTATTCTATCATCACCAAGCTCTCAGGACAAAAGTTTGAGGTGGAAAATTAACCTCATCCAGTTTTATTGGTGTCCCAGAGCAAAAGGTTTACTCAAATAGATACCATTTTGATGAGAACCACAAACTTAACCAGTCTGTAAGGCCAGCTCTGACAACAAGCTTATAAGGCCTATGCCTAGTTTTAAACTGTGATTCAACCTGTGATTCTCTTTCTGATGACATGCAACACTGTTTTGTAGCACAATACAAAAATGGAAGCACAAAAGAGCAATATTGGAGGAAAAAGAATTGCCTCTTTCTTCCAAGGACGCTAAACAAATTGAAACGAATAACGAAACTTGAGTACCAAACTGAGACAACAGCCGAGGATTTTAATGCAGAGAGACTAGAGTTCAGACCTGAAGTTGACTTAGTACATAGCAGGAAGTCTACAAGCCAAGAGCAACAAGATGCAAGTGGCCTCTGTGAATATCATACCTGGTTGAAGATGAATCCACAGCAATGAGCAGTACAGACAGCATCTCCATGGAACCTCCAGGAAAACTGTGGAAATAAAAAAGACCACCAAATGAGATTACACAGAGGCTATTTATTCAGAGCTTGCTATATTAAGGGAATCAGCCATCATGACTTAAATTTGGCAGAAACGAAAAAAAAAAGCCAGGAGAGAGGGGGAAGATGGCAGAAGAGTAAGACGCGGAGATCACCTTCCTCCCCACAGATACATCAGAAATACATCTACGCGTGGAACTACTACAGAACACCTACTGAACGCTGGAAGAAGACCTCTGCCCTCCCAAAACGCAAGAAATTCCCCACGTACCTGGGTAGGGCAAAAGAAAAAAGAATAAACAGAGACAAAAGAATAGGGACGGGACCTGCACCAGTGGGAGGGAGCCGTGAATGAGGAAACGTTTCCACACACTAGAAGCCCCTTCACGGGTGGAGACTGCGGGTGGCAGATGGGGGGAGCTTCGAAGCCGCGGAGGAGAGCACAGCAACAGGAGTGCAGAGGGAAAAGCGGAGAGATTCCCGCACAGAGGATCGGTGCCGACCGGAACTCACCAGCCGAGAGGCTTGTCTGCTCACCGGCCGGGGCGGCCGGGGCTGGGAGCTGAGGCTCGGGCTTCTGTCAGAGCGCAGGGAGAAGACTGGCGGCGTGAACACAGCCTGAAGGGGGCTAGTGCGCCACGGCTAGCTGGGAGGGAGTCCGGGAAAAAGTCTGGACCTGCCGAAGAGGCAAGAGACTTTTTCTTCCCTCTTTGTTTCCTGGTGCGCGAGGAGAGGGGATTAAGAGCGCTGCTTAAAGGAGCTCCAGAGACGGGCGCGGGCCGAGGCTATCAGCGCGGACCCCAGAGACGGGCATGAAACGCTAAGGCTGCTGCTGCCTCCACCAAGAGGCCTGTTTGCGAGCACAGGTCACTCTCCACACCTCCCTTCCGGGGAGCCTGTGCAGCCCGCCACTGCCAGGGTCCCGAAATCCAGGGACAACTTCCCCGAGAGAACGCACAGCACGCCTCAGGCTGGTGCAACGTCACGCCGGCCTCTGCCGCCGTAGGCCCGCCCCGCACTCCTTACCCATCCCTCCCCGCGGCCTGAGTGAGCCAGAGCCCCCGAGTCAGCTGCTCCTTTAACCCCATCCTGTCTGAGGGAAGAACAGACGCCCTCAGGCGACCTACACGCAGAGGCGGGGCCAAATCCAAAGCTGAACCCCTGGGAGCTGTGAGAACAAAGAAGAGAAAGGGAAATGTCTCCCAGCAGCCTCAGAAGCAGCAGATTAAAGCTCCACAATCAACTTGATGTACGCTGCATCTGTGGAATACCTGAATAGACAACGAATCATCCCAAATTGGGAGCAATATAGATTATTTTTGCCCCTTTTCCTCTTTGTGACTGTGTATGTGTATGCTTCTGTGTGAGATATTGTCTGTATAGCTTTGCGTTCACCATTTGTCCTAGGGTTCTATCCATCCTTTTTTTTTTTTAATTTAAAAAAATTTTCTTAATAATTATTTTTAAAATAATTTTATTTTACCTTAATTTTATTTTCTTTTATCCTCTTTCTTTCTACTTTTTCTCCCTTTTATTCTGAGCCATGTGGATGAAAGCCTCTCGGTGCTCAAGCCAGGAGTCAGTGCTGTGCCTCTGAGGTGGGAGAGCCAACTTCAGGACACTGGTCCACAAGAGACCTCCCAGCTCCACATAATATCAAATGGTGAAAATCTCCCAGAGATCTCCATCTCAACACCAACACCAAGCTTCACTCAATGACCAGCAAGCTAAAGTGCTGGACACCTGATGCCAAACAACTAGCAAGACAGGAAAACAACCCCACCCATTAGCAGAGAGGCTGCCTAAAATCATAATAAGGCCAGAGACACCCCAAAACACACCACCAGACATGGACCTGCCCACCAGAAAGACAAGATCCAGCCTCATAAACCAGAACACAGGCACTAGTCCCCTCCACCAGGAAGCCTACACAACCCACTGAACCAACTTTAGCCACTGGGGACAGACACCAAAAACAATGGGAACTACGAACCTGCAGCCTGCAAAAAGGAGACCCCAAACACAGTAAGATAAGCAAAATGAGAAGACAGAAAAACACACAGCAGATGAAGGAGCAAGATAAAAACCCACCAGACCTAACAAATGAAGAGGAAATAGGCAGTCTACCTGAAAAAGAATTCAGCATAATGATAGTAAAGATGATCCAAAATCTTGGAAATAGAATAGAGAAAATGCAAGAAACATTTAACAAGGACCTGGAAGAACTAAAGATGAAACAAGCAACGATGAACAACACAATAAATGAAATTAAAAATACTCTAGAAGGGATCAATAGCAGAATAACTGAGGCAGAAGAACGGATAAGTGACCTGGAAGATAAAATAGTGGAAATAACTACTGCAGAGCAGAATAAAGAAAAAAGAATGAAAAGAACTGAGGACAGTCTCAGAGACCTCTGGGACAACATTAAATGCACCAACATTTGAATTATAGGGGTTCAAGAAGATGAAGAGAACAAGAAAGGGACTGAGAAAATATATGAAGAGATTATAGTTGAAAACTTTCCTAATATGGGAAAGGAAATAGTTAATCAAGTCCAGGAAGCACAGAGAGTCCCATACAGGATAAATCCAAGGCGAAACATGCCAAGACACATATTCATCAAACTGTCAAAAAGTAAATACAAAGAAAACATATTAAAAGCAGCAAGGGAAAAACAACAAATAACACACAAGGGAATCCCCATAAGGTTAACAGCTGATCTTTCAGCAGAAACTCTGCAAGCCAGAAGGGACTGGCAGGACATATTTAAAGTGATGAAGGAGAAAAACCTACAACCAAGATTACTCTACCCAGCAAGGATCTCATTCAGATTTGATGGAGAAATTAAAACCTTTACAGAAAAGCAAAAGCTGAGAGAGTTCAGCACCACCAAACCAACGTTACAACAAATGCTAAAGGATCTTCTCTACGCAAGAAACACAAGAGAAGGAAAAGACCTAAAATAACAAACCCAAAACAATTAAGAATATGGGAATAGGAACATACATATCGATAATTACCTTAAATGTAAATGGATTAATTGCTCCCACCAAAAGACACAGACTGGCTGAGTGGATTCAAAAACAAGACCCATATATATGCTGTCTACAGATTCAATGCAATCCCTATGAAACTACCACTGGCATTTTTCACAGAACTAGAACAAAAAAATTTCACAATTTGTATGGAAACACAAAAGACCCCGAATGGCAAAGCAATCTTGAGAACGAAAAATGGAGCTGGAGGAATCAGGCTCGCCGACTTCAGACTATATTACAAAGCTACAGTAATCAAAACAGTATGGTACTGTCACAAAAACGAAAATATAGATCAATGGAACAGGATAGAAAGCCCAGAGATAAACCCATGCACATATGGTCACCTTATCTTTGATAAAGGAGGCAGGGATGTACAGTGGAGAAAGGACAGCCTCTTCAATAAGTGGTGCTGGGAAAACTGGGCAGGTACATTTAAAAGTATGAGATTAGATCACTCCCTAACACCATACCCAAAAATTAGCTCAAAATGGATTAAAGACCTACATGTAAGGCCAGAAACTATCAAACTCTTAGAGGGAAACATAGGCAGAACATTCTATGACATAAATCACAGCAAGATCCTTTTTGACCCACCTCCTAGAGAAATGGAAATTAAAACAAAAATAAACAAATGGGACCTAATGAAACTTCAAAGCTTTGGCACAGCAAAGGGAACCATAAAGAAGACAAAAAGACAACCCTCAGAATGGGAGAAAAGTATTTGCAAATGAAGCAACTGACAAAGGATTAATCTCCAAAATTTACATGCAGCTCATGCAGCTGAATAACAAAAAAACAAACAACCCAATCCAAAAATGGGCAGAAGACCTAAATTGATATTTCTCCAAAGGAGATATACAGACTGCCAACAAACACATGAAAGAATGCTCAACATCATTAATCATTAGAAAAATGAAAATCAAAACTACAATGAGCTATCATCTCACACCAGTCAGAATGGCCATCATCAAAAAATCTAGAAACAATAAATGGTGGAGAGGGTGTGGAGAAAAGGGAACACTCTTGCACTGCTGGTGGGAATGTGAATTGGTACAGCCACTATGGAGAACAGTATGGAGGTTCCTTAAAAATCTACAAATAGAACTACCATATGACCCAGCAATCCCACTACTGGGCATATACCCTGAGAAAACCATAATTCGAAAAGAGTCATGTACCAAAATGTTCATCGCAGCTCTATTTACAATAGCCAGGAGATGGAAACAACCTAAGTGTCCATCATTGGATGAATGGATAAAGAAGATGTGGCACATATATACAATGGGATATTACTCAGCCGTATAAAGAAACGAAATTGAGCTATTCGTAATGAGGTGGATGGACCTAGAGTCTGTCATACAGAGTGAAGTAAGTCAGAAAGAGAACGACAAATACCGTATGCTAACACATATATATGGAATCTAAGAAAAAAAGTCATAAAGAACCTAGAGGTAATACAGGAATAAAGACACAGACCTACTAGAGAATGGACTTGAGGATATGGGGAGGGGGAAGGGTAAGCTGTGACAAAGTGAGTGGGTGGCATGGACATATATACACTACCAAACGTAAAGTAGATAGCTAGTGGGAAGAAGCCACATAGCACAGGGAGATCAGCTCAGTGCTTTTTGACCACCTAGAGGGTTGGGATAGGGAGGGTGGGAGGGAGGGAGACACAAGAGGGAGGAGATATGGGAACATATGTATATGTATAACTGATTCACTTTGTTATAAAGCAGAAACTAACACACCATTGTAAAACAATTATACTCCAATGAAGATGTAAAAAAAAAAAAGACAGGCAGAGGAGTAGGATAGCTGTAGAAAGAGAAAGAGACAGAGACAGAGAAAGACAAAGGAGAGAGATGCTTCAAGTATGCTCCGATTTAGGTTGCACATATAGTGAAACTGGAAGTGGACTAACTAGAAATGGGGCAACTTATGTGATGGGTTTCGGGAACATATTTGGCTGTATCTGGTTGGTCCTGTGTTGGAAGCAGGGACAAATTTGGCAAATCATTGAACAAGTACTGCCCATTCCAGACCAACTGCTGCAAAGGTTGTCATTTGGCTTCCTGGGCTGGTTGCTATAGAGGTTGTAGGTCATATGTTGTCATATATGGTCTGACCACTGTCTATTTGTATATTTACCCTTCTGTTTTTCCAGATAAAATTTTGTCAATTTTAGTCATATTTAAGAATTATTTAACTGGAATAATTTACCTGGCATATATTAATATCCTTACAATACTAAGCATCCCTTATCAAATCAGTCAGGTTCTCCACATAAACAGAACCAGTAGGATATATAGGGAAATATACACACAGACACATATGTATATATGTATGATTTATTTCAAGGAACTGGCTTATGTTCAAGGTTTGGCTTAAAAAATCCATAGGACATGCCAGCAACCTGGAAATCTTGGGTAAGAGTTCATACTTCAGCCTTGAGGGAGAATTTCTTTTTTTTTTTTTTTCCTCGGGAAAGCAGTTTTTCTCTTAAGGCCTTTCAACTGATGAGGCCCATCCATATCATCAAGAAAAATCTCCTTTACTTACAGTCAACTGATTGTAGCTGTTTATCACATCTACCAAACACCTTCAACAGCAACATGTAGATTAGTATTTGATTGAATAACTGGCTACTATACCCCAGGAAATTTGACACATAAAACTAACCATCACAGTCCACAACCTGGATTATTCTTTCCATTTGGTCAATTCTCTCTTTAAAATGATGGTTTTATTATTTTAAGTGAATTTTTAGCATTTTTTGTAGGTTTCACTTTTCCTGTGTAAATTTCTTCTGAAAATGTGATGGGATCTTTACAAATTGTATATTATGACTGGTTATTACATTGGACAGTAATTTTAATGTAGTTATGTTGAACCAGCCACCTATTTGGAAAAGTAAATTTCATAAAAATGTTTGTCTGGACTTGGAAATGCAGGTGCATCATTTGTTGAATTCTAACTTTTTTATTATATAAAGAGACATTAATAATTTAAATTATGACAGGTGCATTTAAATACCATTAGTCTCATCCAAAAAAAAAGAGACAAAACTAACATGTGAGAAATTTTTGTTAAAATTCTGGGAGTCTTTTTCTCTTTTTGATTGCTTTTCATTGAATTTTTATATGTGTAATAGAATACAGAATAATGGAATTGATGGTGTTCTAGAACAAATATATCAAAAGTTAGGTTACTATAGACACTTTCCTGAGTTGAATAGTGCAGAAAGCAGGCGATAAGACCAAAGACAGAGAGTAGACACCATCTCCTGAATATTAACTTCAGCACAGCATGAACATCCCTGAGACATACCTGCAGGGGGTTCGAATTTTCCACAAGACAATGAGACTCCATTACACCCTATATGAATTTTAATTCCATTGGCCATATTTTAACTCTTGATAATATGAACTCATTTTCATTTAGTTTTCTCTCCTCAGATTTTGCCATATATTAGTAGAATATAGATAGATGACCCACATTCAAATTTCTCAAGAACAATTTGAAAATAATTCTAAAATTTACTTCTATTTTTGGAGAAGCAACAAAATAAATGCCAAAGACCTACAGATGGAAAAAAATCTTTAAATTTTATTTTATTTCCTTTCAATGTCATTTATTACTTTCCACAGAAAGACAGGTCCTAAACATAATTCTAGAGTTACTTAAGTCTTAGACAAATTCAGACACTCCTCCCAAAAAAGGGTAGTAACATATGGTAATAAAAATCCCCAAAGTTAGAACTTCATTTTGCATCATTGCCATTTCTACATGGTTTTGAAAATAATACAAAAGTATGACTAAAGGAGGGAGCAATAGAATTACCATCTATATAGCTTAAGAAAACAGATGGTGTTGGAAAGCAACAGGATAAATATATAGAGTAACATATGGGGCGAAAATATTGTGTGTGGTGGTAGAGAAGCAGGGGGAAGGGAAGAAAAATACATGTGGTTATTTATATGTTATGTATATTCTGAAGTACCACAAGCAAGGTGCCATAGTAAAGAAGGGGAATTTACACTGAACCTGTTGTTTGAGTGCAATTCTCCAAATAAATGGACTTTTTAGTGTTATTGGAGAGGTCACTTTACATGGCCCAACCGGTTATTAAGAAAAGAACTGGAAAACTGTTCCTTCTACTGAACCCATTTGAACAGGAATTATAGACAATATACCAGTGAGAACTATTTAACCAATGATTGTATTGGAAAGTACTTGCTCTACAAAGAGATATTCTTTGTAGATATATTCTCACAGTGTTTTCGTGAAGTCCCTAGTTTGCTGAGCTTGAATTAGATGCTTTTTTTTTTTTAGGTTTTAAGACTTGAATCTCTGATTAGTAGCCATGGGTAAGCTACAGACAAAGAAAGTGAGACAAGTTGAATGCCCATGGCCATCAGAAAACCCACTGTCTACAGAAACACCTAGATTAGGGCACTAATTTTAGTGTGTAAGTGGAGATGCTTCTTGAGTAAAAAGATTTCAGTGATGTTTCCTGAGTTTCTCCCAGGTGATGATGGTACAACTGTCAGAGGAATGGGGTTACACCGCCCTAAATCTGTCCCCTCAGTATCTACCCCCTTCTAACCTTTACTTTGAGGAATCATTCTAGAAAATCCTACCAACGTACAAGATTCTGAAAGCCTTCTAAATTACTGAAGAATAAATACAGATTTTAAGTTAGGGTTTTGGGGTAAATATATTGCTGTTCTTTGATTGCCATCAATCATGTTAAGACATAGATAGTAAATATTAGTCAGAAAATATCATTCCCCATTATTATTTTACTAAACTTATGATAAACAATAATTTTTCAATTTCAGCTAATTTGCTCTCATTTATCATCTACCCACATTAAAAAGGCACACATAAAAAATGATCCATCCCAACAACAAAATGAAGTAGGATTTGTAAATACAAACAAATTATTTTAGCAACCAGCTCCCAAATTCTGACCTTTCTTTCTTAAATATTTTATTTTCCTTCCTTTCAAAATATATTATCTTTTCTTTGCCTATGATATCTCTTCCTTATCCTCTATATTATTTATATCCCTGATATCTTTGCCCATATTCCCTATACATAATGATCAAGTAACAAATCGCCTGCACATTTGCAGACACAGGTTTGTGTATCTATAGCAAGCCCCCTTCCTGATGACTAAGAAAACCAAAATCATTAGATCCTATTTTTTCAGTCATGGTGCTATACCTCCTACTGATATAATATACTATGGATTGCAGGCAGATCTTGCCGCCAGAGCATAATTAAGTGACATATTCTAACAGCAAGATCTCTGACAATATCAATTTCAAATGCTTTTAAATAAATAGATCTCATATGAAAAATGCATAGTACTTTTAATAAAAGAACCATCAAAACACATGTTTGTTGTGTATCTGCAGTACCTATTCTGGCTCCATCAAAGGAGAGATTCTATGAACTTTAAGTAGCCTATCTGACAAAAGGAATCATGCGGTCACCTGAGTAAGCATGTTTTCTTGTCCTACTGAGAGGAGATAAACAAAACAAAACAAAAAACAAAAGCTAACGTCAACACAAAATGTTAGGAAAATTTCTATCATTACAATTCATCCACTTTGCACTAAGCAAAGCAGGTGCACTACTAAAAATTTTAGGAGAATAGAGAAGGTGCTGCATTTCTAATGTTTTTCAAAGAGTGTATACATAAATTTAATCTTTAAGGTGCTTTGTAATTGGCAATACTAAAAACTCCACTTTTATTTGGCCTTGATCCTCTAAATACGAATAATTAACATTACAGGAGAACACATCCATTGCTTAGATCACACGTGTGGGTATGAATAACTAAAATTATCTACTAAGAGATTTCCATGTAGAATATAAATTAAAGCCTATTTGCCAGCTTTTTATCTGCTTGCTATTCATAGAATTTGTGCCAGAGCATTCTGATTCTCTCACAGATTGCACATCAGTACACCACATTAAATACTCTTTACTGTATGTTAAGATAATAGAATAATAAAAGTGATTTTATATACACATTAGCACAGTACCCTGTTTATATATGTATTAATCAGTGAATGACTGCTTTATAATATAATCCATTTTTTCTATGTTAAAGAAGCCAAGGTATATACATCATACAATAAATTGATAGAGTAATTTAGGGACATTTTTCAATACTTAATAGTAACTATATGAATTATATCACATCAGTAATAGAACTTATTTCTTTGAGCCCAATCCTTGCCATTTAGTGTTTCAGTGTTCCAAATTCACTCTAAGCAATGTGTAAATGTTCTTAGAATTGGGTTTTGTGCTCTTTTTGTCCTTTTAGTGCTCAGAACATGGCCAATGTAATTCTGATTATTTAGTAAAACTTTTCGATTAATATAATAACATACCAGGAAACAGGCCCGGTATGTAAGATCACGGTATCAATCAAGGTCAGGAAAATAGGAAAACAGAAACTGCATCTTTTTTTGACAATGAATTTAATGTAAGGAATTGTTTAAACAGGTATTGAAGGACTAACAAGAGCAGCTCAAACCTCTAGAGTAGAAAGAACAAAGGAAGAGTTTGAGGTTATTAGAACTTAAGAGCTTACAGGAGCCTCACATCTCTGAAATGGAGGTGTCACCTATTGATGTTGATTTATCTGAAGGAGTACATTGGGGAATGTGGAAAAATCAAATTGGGAACTGGAACCCACTGCCACTACTGAGGATTTGCTGAGACAGTGTTAATGCGAATAGGAGCAGGCAAGTCTCTCCTCCCCCTACCTGCCTTGGGCCTCCCTCCAGTGTCCCCCTAGTGGTAGAGCTTAAGAGGGATCCAGCTGGTAAAGGAGAAATGGGATTTACAGAATCACAGCCCCAGCATCACAAAGCATAATACAAAAGGATGAGTTAAAGCTAATACACAGTGGCTTAGTAATCAACACACTGATAGAAACCTCAGTTTTTCTGAGAAGTTCCAATGTATTCATACCTAGGGTCCATTTTACTCTTAAATATGTGGTGATGTGGATGACAAATTATATGAGCACTCTATAGATAAAGCTCTTAATATAAATTAAATTAAATAAAGCCTCCATGGTAAATGGGTTCCAAAGATGGCCACTTTCAATCTCTTTCCTATGGTAATACTGTAGTGACGTTCTGAGGTTAGGTCATTAGAAAGCCTTGCCCTATCTGCCTGGGTCTCTTGAAATGCTTGCTCTTGGGACATTCCCACTCAGAACCCAGCCACTGTGCTGTGCGATGCCCAAGCCTCATAAAGAGACCATGTGTAGGTGCTACAGTGGACAGCCCAACTAAAGTCCCAGCTAAGAGCCAGCATCAAGTACCATGTAGTAACTCTTTCATGTATCCAGCAAAGTTAAGCGTTCAGATGATTACAGCCCAGCTGACATACATTATCACCACATGAGAGACCAGAGTGAAAACTGTTTAGTTGGACCACGTTAACACATGTAAATATTCAAGGTAATAATAAATTGTAGTTTTGAACCACTAAGTTTTAGGATGTTTATTTATACAGCATACGTAATTAGAACAGCCTATTTAGTTTTTCAGTGAGTCCCATATGTGAGTTGGGGTCCACCAAATAAATATCTCTATCCTCATCCAACTAATGCTGGGTTTATCAATAAAACTTGTTTTCCTGACCACAGTCTTCTTTATTTCTCCCTTAGCTCACCAAGTATATTATAAACATTTGAAAAGAAAGTGTCATGTCCTATTTTGCTTCTATATTGCCCACTTGATAACTAATAATTTTTTACTGCCACATAACCACTAAACTCAAAATCTAGCATTCATGGGCCACCAGGTTGACTACAATTGGGCTGATCAAGGTAAGAATTAGCTACACAGTTCTGCATCAGGATGTGGTTTATCTGAACTTGTTTTCAAGCTGTGGGTTGAACTTAGGTCTACTCTGTATCTTTTTTTTCTGAGTCCAAGGCTGAAGTGCTGCAGCTGCTGAGGTCATTCTCTTCTTTTGAAGGATCACTGGAGCACGAGGCAAACCAAATATTCCAACACATTCAAGCCTTCCGTTTATATCACACCTGTAGATATTCCACAGGCCAAAGTCACACAGTCCCTGAAATCAATGGACTGAAGAGGTGCACTTTGTCCAAGTGGGAGCATGGAATATAAATATTTGCAAGACAAAAATCTGAATAATTAAAAATACCATCAGAAATGTCTTATCATTGATTCTCGGAAATTCAATTAAAAGCCTGTAACATTTTAATATGGCCATAGTGGTAGATTTATTATATTTTAAACATATTCAGACTTGGAAATTACTTTCAAGATCCAGTGATAAACCTGAGTCTTGTGTGTGTGTGTGTGTGTGTGTGTGTGTGTGTGTATTTTTTTCAGATGTACAGCATTATAGTTCAACATCTGTATACATTACAAACTGATCATCACAAGTGAAGTGGTCATCCATCACCACACAGTTTACCCCCTTCACCCCTTTTACTCACTCCCTAACCCCCTTTACCTCTGGTAACCACTAATATGTTCTCTGTATCTACATGTTTATGTTTTACTGTGTTTGTTCATTTCTTCTGTTTCACAGATTCCACATATGAGTGAAATCATATGGTATTTGTCTTTCTCTATCTGACTTATTTCACTTAGCATAATACATCAAGGTGCATCCAAGTTACTGCAAATGGCAGGTTTCATTCTTTTTTATAACCAAGTAGTATTCTATTGTATATATATATATATATATATATATGTGTGTGTGTGTATATATATATATATATATATATATATATATCTCACATGCTTTATATCCATTCATCCATAAATTGACACTTAGATTGTTTCTATATCTTGGCTATTGTAAATAATGCTTCACTGAACATAGAGATGCATATATCTTTTTTAAATTAGTGTTATCATATTCTTTGAATAAATACCCAGAAGTGGAATAGTTGGATCACATTGTAGTTCTAGTCTGAATTTTTTGACGAATCTCCATAATGTTTCCATAGTGGCTGCTCCAATTTATAGTCCCAAAAACAGTGTATGAGGGTTCCCTTTTCTCCACATCCTCTCCAATGTTAGCTATTTCCTATCTTTTTGATAATAGATAATCGACATTCTAACAGGTGTTAGGTGATATCTCATTATGGTTTTGATTGCCATTTCCTTAATAATTAGTGATGTTAAACATATTTTCATGTACCTGTGGGCCATCTGTATGACTTCTTTGGACAAATGTCTCTTCAGATCCTCTGCCCATTATTTTTATTGAATTGTTTGGGTTGTGCTGTTGAGATGTATGAGTTCTTTGTATATTTTGGAAACTAACCCCCTATCAGATATATAACTTGCAAATATAGTCTCCCATTCGATAGATTGCCTTTTCACTTTGATGATGATTTCTCTCACTGTGCAGAAGTTTTTAGTTTGATATAAGTCACACTTGTTTATTTTTGCTTTTGTGTCCTTGCCTTTGGAGTCAAGTCCATAAAAACATTGCTAAGACTGATGTCACTGAAGTTACCATGTAGGTTTTCTTCTGAGAATTTTATGGTTTCTGGTTTTACATTCAAGTCTTTAAGCCATTTTGAGTTAAATTTTGTGTATTAGACAGTGGTGTAGTTTCTTTCTTTTCATGTGGCTGTCCAGTTTCTTCAACACTATTTATTGAAGAAACTATCCTTTCTCCACTGTATGTTTTTTGCTCTTTTGTAGTAAATTAATTGTCCATATATATGTGGGTTTATTTTGGGGCTCTCAATTCTTTTTCACCAATCTCTGGGTCTTTTTTTTGTGCCAGTACTTTACTGTTTTGGTTACTATAACTTTTTAGTATAGTTTGACATCAGGGCACATGATACCTACTGTTCTTTCTCAAGATTGTTTTGGCTATTTGGGATCTTTTGTGGTTCCATACAAATTTTGGGATTATTGTTCTAGTTCTGTGAAATATGCCATTGGAATTTTGACAGGGATTGCATTGAATCCGTAGATTGCTTTGGGTAGTATGGATATTTTAACAGTATTAATTCTTCCAAGCCATGAGCATAAAATATTTTTCCATTTATTTGTTTCTTCATCAGTTTCTTTCATCAGTGTCATAATTTTCAGTGTACAGGTCTTTCACCTCCTTGGTTAAATTTATTGCTAGATATTTTATTCTTTGTGATTCAATTGTAAATGGGATTGTTTTCATAATTTCTCTTTCTCATAATTGGTTATTAGTGTATAGAAATGCCACAGATTTCTGTGTATTGATTTTGGATCCTGAAACTTAATTTTGGGCTTTATTCTTTTTCTAGTTCCTTTAGATGTAAAGCTGTTTACTGGGGATTTTTCTTGTTTCTTGTGGTAAGACTGTATTGCTGAGAACTTCTCTCTTAGAACCACTTTTTTGATGCATTGCATAGATATTGGTATGTCATATTTCTTTTTTCATTTGTCTTTAGATATTTTTTGATTTCTTCCTTTTTTTTGATGACCCATTGGCTGTTAAGTAGCATGTTGTTTAATCCCATGTGTTACGTTTTTTTCCTGTTTTTCTCCTGTGATTGATTTCTAATTTCATACCATTGTGATTGGAAAAGATGCTTCACATGATTTCAAACTTCTTGAGTCTATTGTGATCTAACCTGTGATCTGTCCTGGAGAATGTCCCATCCATGTGCACTTGAGAAGATGCAGATTCTATTGCTTTTGGATAGAATGTTCTATATATACCTATTACATCTAACTGGTCTAATGTTTCCTTATTGACTTTCTGTCTGGATTATCTATTCATTGTTGTAAGTGAGGTATTAAAGTCCCCACTTTCAATTTCTCCCTTTAAGTTTGTTAATATGAAAAAAAACAAAAAAAAAGTTTGTTAATATGTTTTTATATATCTTGGTGCCCTTCTGTTGGGTGCATATACATTTATAAATTTTATATATTCTTGCTGGATTGACTCCTTTATCTTTATGTAATGCCCTCTTTGTCTTTTATTATGGTCTTTGTTTTTAAAGTCTATTTTGTCTGATATGAGTTTAGTTACTTGAAATTTCTTCTCATTCCCATTTCTTCAGGATATATTTTTCCATCCTTTCACTTTCACTATGTGTGTGTCCTTTCTTCTGAAGTGAGTCTCTTGTAGGCAGCAGATAGATGGGTCTTACTCTTCTATCCATTAGGCTATTCTAAGTCTTTTGATTGGCAAATTTGGTACATTTACATTTAAAGTAATTATTGATAGGTATGTATTAATTGTCATTTTGATCATTGTTTCCTGGTTGTTTTTGTAGTTCCTCTCTGTCCCTTTCTTTTTCTCTTTTTCCTTTTCCTTATGTTTTGGTGGTTTCTTTAGCATCATGTTTAGATCCCTTTCTTATTTTCTTCTGTGTATTTAAAATTTTTTCCTTGTGGTTACTGTGAGGTTCACATATGACATCCTATGTAGGTTGTAGCCTGTTCTAAGTTGGTAGCGACTTAAGTTTGAACACCTTCAAAGCTTTATCTTTTTACTCCTTACCCCACATTTTATACTTTTGATGACACATTTTACATATTCTTATTTTATGCATCCCTTAATATTGTAATTTTATTTTTACTACTTTTGTCTTTTAAATTTCATGTTTGCATTATAAGTGAATAATCTACTACTTTATTATATATTTACCTTTTCCAGTGAGATTTTTAGTTTTGTATGTTTCCTTATTATTAATTAGTACTATTTCTTTTTAGCTTAAAGAAGTTCCTTTAATATTTCTTATTTAGTGACTGGTTTAGTGGTGTGATGAATTCCTTTATCTTTTGGCAGGTGCTCAAGAGGTGTTCCCTATGTGGGCTGTGTGCTCTCCTATTGTGTTGGGATCAGGGCTGCTACAGGGCACTGGTGAGCCAAGCTGGCCCCCAGACTAGCTATGAGGCCCATTCAAGGTGCAGAGGTGGGCAGGCCTCTCAGCAGAGTAAACCCATTGGCACTAACAGGTTAAATGGAGAATTTTTAAATGGCACCTGACAGCATCAGCATTAGCAAGGTAGCCTGATGTCATATAAATGGCTCCTGCCAGTGACTCAGTCCCTGGGGAGTGTTCTAGCTCCTCCACAGCAGATACTTTAAGACTAGTAGTTGGGTCCCCTTCACTTACAGTCCATGTGCTTTTTGATTTGTGTTTTCGTGATGGTTTTTGGGTTGAGTCAGTCTGTGCACAAGCCCTTTAAAAGCAGATTTTCTGTTCCCTGAAATTCCATAGTTTTCCTGGGTGTATTTCCTGTTGGTTTTCAAAACCATGTGTTTTGGGGGCTCATCTCCCCTGTGAAGGATCTATAGAGCTGGAATCACTCACTCCTCAGGGAAAAGGTCATACCTTTGTGATCCCTATTGATTGTGCATTGCCACAGCTAGGGTGTGGGTTTTTGTTTCGTGACCCCACATCTCTACCTCTCCTACTCATCTCGATGCTTTCCTTTTACCCCTTGTTGTGGAGGCTCTGTTCATCCAGTTTTCAATTCCCTTTCTGAGGGAATTATTCCATATGTAGTTATAGCTTTGTTGTGTCCGTGGGAGGAGGCTCTTTCTTTGCCACCATCTTGAACCACACCTAACTTGAATTTCTGTTTCAGAAATACACATAAGATATTATTTTAGAGAAAAAATGTTCATTGATATGGTTATTATAATTAAGACCATTATTTCTCCTCAGTTAAAAATAATTCAAAATAATAGACCACTAATCTTTAGAATACAGCCAGAAACTAACTGGTATCCTAAATTTATATTTTTATATAGTATTTATTATTAGGATGTCTTATTTAAATGAATATTGGTCAAAATGTAAAGGTAAGCCCTTTAAAGCACTGAAAGTATACCTTGCAAAAAGTAACTGTGCTGGAAAAAAAAAGTATAATCTAGTATTGTACAATTTTTCTTCTAATTCTGTAAAAAAACATAGTAATACCATCGACACATCAATGCCTTCAAGATATACAATTAAAATATACAAGTTCAGATATTATGAACATCCATATTTGTCCAAAATAAACACACAGAAAGCATCAAACACATGTATACAACATGAATATTACTAAATAGAATAAATCATTAACTCCAAATACTTTGTATTTCCTGCTGTAAATCACTGATTCAAGTACAATGATGCATTATTTTAATTCACAGTGAATTATGGAGGCATTTCTAAGATTTATAAGATTATCCATGATAAATATCTTTATTTTCAAGGTAATGATGTGACCTAAAGTATGAAAGTAATAACTATGGGGAAAAAGTATTACTTTTATTTCTCTAAATTTAGATTTATACATTTAAATATTTGTAGGCTTTGCTATATCACAATATTATTGAATTTTTTAGTAAAAGTATTGAAACGCTAAAATTTTATTTTTTTCTGGCAAAAACTATGTAGTTCTGGTCTACATGTTTTTTATTTCATTTATTTTATGATCTACAACAGGTATAACTAATCTATAGTGAAAAAAAATTAAAAGTGAGCTTTTATGAATGTGAAGCATTAACTAAGAAGACACATGTAGGAACTTTCCAGTGTGGTGGAAATGATCTATATTGTATTAAACATTTGGATTATACAGTTATGTGTATATGTCAAGCTCATTGAATTGTACACTTAAGTTTAGACATTTGGATGTTTCCAGTTTGGGATTATTATGAATAAAGCTATTATAAATATTTTGGAACATTTCTTTCTCTCTTTCTTTCTTTTTTTTTTTTAATTTGGCCACACTGTGCAGCTTGCAGGATCCTGGTTCCCTGACCAGGGACTGAACCTGGGCCCTCAGCAGTGAAAGCTTAGAGTCCTAACCACTGGACTGCCAGGGAATTCTCTGGAACATTTCTTGAAATATGTGCATACACATCCATTGATTATGTACTGAGAAGTGAAATTCTTGGGTATATTAGTCTGCTAGGACTGCCATAACAGAATATCACAATGACTTAAACAACAGAAATTTATTTTCTCACAGTTCTAGGGGCTGGAAATCCAATATCAAGGTGCTGGCAGGGTTGGTTTCTGGTAAGACCTCTCTGTTTTACTTACGGACATCTACCTTCTTGATGTGCCTTCATATAGCCTCTCCCCTGTGTATGCACATTTTTTGTGTCTCTTCCTCTTCTTATAGAGACACCAGACCTATTGATTAGGACCCTATTTGTTTAACCTCATTTAACCTTAAATATTTTTTGAACACACTATCTCCAAAGACAGTCATGTTGACAGGGCTTAGGGCTTCAATGTATGAATTTGCAGGGGGGCGGCGGGCCAGATTCAATCTATAACACTGGGTCATGGTGACTATGTTTGTTTAATGAAAAAGGAATATCTTACAATTGCTTGGGGGGCAATTTGGATTGAGGCAGGTATAGGCCCTTATATGTCCAGGTCATAATTTTACAGGAGTATAATTCCTACAGAAGCTTATTTTGGAATTTTTAATTTTAGTGTCTGCCCTGTGTTTTATAACTCAAAATAGAAAAGCAACATATCACACTATTCCTCAGACATAGATCACTACATCATTTGATAATCCTATTATAACAGCTACAACTATGCTTCAGTGACCACACCAACTATAACAACCCAATGTGCCCCATTGTCCAAACTCAAACATATATTACTATTTCACAGTTTACTTAGCTTGGAATATATACATTCAGAAAACAAGACAGTACAGAAAATGCTGCAATCAGCATTAATTTATCCAAGTACAGCCGAGGTTCTGAACCTTGATCTAACCTTGGCTGCATATCAAAACCACCTGGGGAGCTTTTAAAGTCCCTATGCTCATTCTAAACCAAGACAAATAAAATCAGAATCTTTAGAGGTAAGACCCATGCATCAGAATTTGTTTAAAACACCTCAGGTGATTCCTATGTACAGCTGAGGCTGAGAACCACTGATCTACAGCTTCAAATAACTACAGTTCATACTAGGATAATTTTATTAAGTCCAATTATTCACTCAACATTATTCTTAAACTCTTGCTATACTCCTCCCTTGCATGAAAAGCACAGCTGGTACTTACATTAATGATAACATATTTCAAATCAACAACCTACATATGCATATAATATAATGCATTCAAAGGAAAAATGTGTATTATATTATTATTGAATGAATCTTATGTTCTTTATAAGAAATGTCCTACACATCGATGGGCCAAAAGATTAAATATAAAATAATAAACTGAAATCAAAATTTAAAAATAAATTATATTTAGCTAAGTTTCTCACTTTCGAAGAGAGGTGTGATACATAAACAAAAAGGGAGGTTAGACTAAATCACGTGGTACTAAATTAGAGTCAGACACATCAGAATGAACTAATATTTAGCTTAATATATAGACAGATATAAAAACAATTATAGATATGTTTTTCACATAGGTTATTATGCCTACATATATTTATAGTCTGTCTGCAGATAAGTCCTAGAAACAATAACATTCCATCAACAAGCACACCCAGTGTCCAGATCTTAGTTTCTAAATATCATTCTCTAATAAAAAGAACCAAGTTCCTTGGAGAAATGGCTGGTTATAGGGCTGAGGCAGGCAAAATACAAGATGAGCATCTTATAGTACCAGAAAGTAAGGAAGTGCTCAAAATACAAAGGAATGAAGACGGGTTAGAGCAACAAAGGAGCCAACTCTAAAGAGACCCCCATGGCCAAAGCTGGAACGATTTGAGCAGCAAAACAAATAATGTAGTATTAGATTATAACCCAAAGTATAAAATAAACATATATGAGTCCATACTGAAATAAATAAATGATTGAATACATAAATGGTGGGAAACAGTTGAATATTTCTTACAGAAGGAATTTAGTTCATATATGTAGATATTCCTGCTTTGAGAGAGTGAAGCTTATAACACACACACACACATATTCACATATACACGCACAAACACTCACACACACACACTTTAGGGTGGGCTTGACTTAGTAACTTGCTTCCGAAGAACAGAATAGGTAAGGGGAGAAATAATAACTTATACTGGAGAAACCTGGCAAACAATACCTTAATCAAGTGATGAAGCCTAATATCCCCAGTGATGTTGGGTGCATATCATGTACCCCCTGATATAGTGTGATAAGAAGGGCATTTAACCTCTGTGGTATTCTTCCTATAAACCCATAAACTCGATCTAATTATCAGAAAAACATCTCAAGAACCCAGGTTGGAAGATGTTCTACAGGATGCTTGGTCAGTACTTCTCAACATTTGAGGTCATAAAAAACAAGGAAAGACTGAGAAATTGTCAGTGACCAGAGGAGACCGAGGAGACATGAGAACTAAATGCAATGTAGTGCTCTGGATTGGGTCCTGGAACAAAAAGAGAACATCAATGCAAAAAACTGGTGACATTGCAACTAAAACGGTAGTTTAGTTAAAAGCAATTTACCAAGGCCACGTTCTCAATTTTGACAACGGCACCATGGAAATGTAAGATGTTAACAATGGAGAAAATTGGACAAAGGGTACACAGGACTTCTCTCTACTATGTTTGCAATTTTTCTGAAAATCAAATATTATTCCAAAATAAAGGTTCATTTAAAAATCTATGTAATTAGAAAGATATTCCTCTCAGTATAAAAACATGAATAAACACATTTAACTATTATAGGTACTATGGAGATTTCTTCTTTTTCCTCTATTAAAGAGTATATTTTTAAAAGAAGGAAATATGATAGCCATTAAAACCTAAATTGCTCTTGCAAAATAAGTAAAATTGTATTTTATACTATTCCCAGTGCAGCTTACTTAAAGACATGTGCTGTACTTGTTCTCAGTATAAATCAAATATTGAAATTAAAAACCCATTTAGATAAATATTCCTTGCAGATTATTGTCACTATTATGTTTATCTGAGATTCCAAGCACATTAAAGCAGAGAGAGGAAATCAGTTGTCAAAATCTTTGTCTTGCCACAGATTTATTAGATGGAATTTTATTTCTCTCAACATCTCTTGAAACTGATTTCCATTGTGCAATATTATTTCTTTAGAAAACAGTTTAGTTTAATATCACCACAGCTCCAGCACATATTGTTTCTATTGAATTTTATTCAGGTCTTGAGAATCTTGGGTAAGGAAATGTTCCAGAAATTACATTTCAACTTTAAGTTTTAATTCTACTAACCCAAAATGGGCCTTAAGATTGTGTAAAAGACTACTGCATAAAATTTAAAGCTTCAGCTAGTCAAGATCTAGATTTTAAGAGTCAGCTGAACAGCCTCTTCAATAATTTAATGCAAGAGGATGCTACAACCATTTTTTCACAGATTCATATAATTACAGTAAATTAAATGTTATAGTATTATATAAGGAACACCTTTTTTCACAAATGCAGTAGAACAAAGACAATCCTAGCTTTCATTTTGGTTTTTGAGTGTATACATGTTTCTATGCTCTCCCACCTGTATCGTATTTTTCTTTTCATTCATTCTCTTCTGCTGTTTTCTATGTCTACTTTCAAATAAGAGTCATATTTTTTTTGCCTAATGCTCAAATAATTGATAGATAAAAAGAAAATAAATGTTAGAAGTGAAATGATAATTAACTAAAAAGTAAATTTAACCAACTTCTCGATAACTACATTCATTCTGTAAATATCTGTGGGGAATTATTGCTTTAGTGATTCCTCAAAGGACCATGCTTCCCAGATTTCAAGGCTTATCTAAGCCCTCTCACTACTTGATTGATTTGACATAGAAAAAATCACTAGAAGTGACACTATGCCATTTCTGGGCTTGGCCCTTAATTTTCCTGATACCTTTCTACTTTCCGCTCTTTGGAATGCTTGCTCTAGGATGCTGTTTCTTTTTCTTTTTCTTTTTTTTTTTTGCGGTACGTGGGCCTCTCACTGTTGTGGCCCCTCCCGTTGCGAAGCACAGTCTCCGGACGCGCAGGCGCAGCGGCCATGGCTCACGGGCCCAGCCGCTCCGCGGCACGTGGGATCCTCCCGGACCGGGGCACGAATCCGTTACCCCTGCCTGGGCAGGCGGACTCTCAACCACTGCGCCACCAGGGAAGCCCTAGCATGCTTCTTCTTGGAATTGTGCTATGAGGGAGCCCAAGCAGCCACATGGAGGAGAACTAAGGCTCCTGACTGATTGCCCCAGCTGAGATCCCAGTTAAGCCTCCAAATGACTGACAAACCAGTTAACCTACAGAATCATGGGGGATAATAAATTGCTGTTTTAAGACACTGTTTGGGGACGGTTTGTTTTACAATAACAGATAACTAAAACAACTTTATAGTGAATACTTATATTTATGGACAAGCCATTGTTACACATGGCTTTGAGGATGATTGCTTCTATTGTCAATGAGTCCCTGAGACAAGGAAAGATAAATGACAGTTTGGAAATAGCCCAGAAAAAGGATGAAATATGTTAATCCCTCTTATGATTGTGTTCTTCTAAGAGGAATTAGGAGGTCTTTGACCAGTAATTTAGAACTATAGTGTAGCACATTTCTACTGAAAATATAGTTCTCAACTGGTAAAATTAGCATCACCTGGAACCTTGTTAGAAATACAGAATTTCAGTTTCTGCAAAGACCTACTAAATTAGAGTCTGCATTTTAGCATGGTCCCTGGTTGACTAGTTTGTACATGGATCTAATAATAAGTTATCTGATAAAATTAACACAAAATTACATGATAGCATATGAATCTATCATTCCAACCAAATGAAAATTTTCTATCCAGTCTAATGGTTCCCAAATAAAATTTACCTAAGTCAGAAATTAAAGTCTAATCACAGAATTCTCCTACCCTCATTTCATGTGGAAACTATAACTGTACTTCTTTGATACATGTCATATCCTCCTATGGCCTACATCCCCACTTGCCTGATCTAATCAGTGGTCAGTACCACATTTAGAATGGGCAAGTGAAACCCTTGCTCTGGATCTTATGCCTCAGGGTGTCTGTGCTTTGAAGTCTTTCCTCAAAACTTTAAGTCCTCCTCTGATGGCTGGGACTAATCATGGCCAACAGTACCACCCAGCAGGGTACACAGAGACTGGTCTATTGCCCATCTTGGCCCCAGACTGGTTCTCCCCTTCAACTCCATAAGCACCCCTTCCCCTCCTCTCACATTCCTCACCACATGGGATCACATGGGGTCAATCAGATACCTCAAGGAGCTTTGGAATTCATGCCTCTGAAGCCATCCAAGGCCCTAGATACCAAGAAGAGTGCTCCTGCTGACAGGTGTGATATTTCTTTTATGGACTTGCATAAGATTAGGCTACCAGAATGCTGCTGCCATATTGATGATTATTACACTAATTTGTCTCATTGGACATGGGATGAGTTCAGGTCCCTAGGGCTTAGATGCTATCAACAGCATGCAAATGACCCCTGAACTTAACTGTGTGTGTACACCCATGACTCAGCCCACTCCTGTTTATGTCCCCAACCTGGTGACACCTCCAGTCTGCAGCATCTGAGGGTGGCAGGAGTGGCATCAAGTGTCATTTATAGAATGCCTCCCTTCCCCACCCCTGTTCCTCCTCCCAGGTCAGTCATTAACTATGATGCATAAATGACACCATTCTTCTCACTCCACCCACAGGCCCCTCTCCTATATTCCTGACTAGTGGGAGTATGTGAAAAGTAGAGATGACAAAACTTTGAATGAGATCATATTCCAATATTCACTGATTATAGCCTAAAGAATTCAAGAGAAAACATAATCCTACCTTTATACTATAAAATGATGAACAGTGGTTTTAACATGACCAGAAAACAAGTTATCATTCATATACTGTTCTATTGTCCAGACAAGACTTACATTTGGAGTCATCATAAGCTAAGCAGAGTAAAAACATTGGAGCAAGTCATTGGAAGCCTGCATTCATGGGTGGCATGACGAATGATGCAGTGTCATGACTAATAATATACCCTGCACTAAATAGTGTTAGAGATTGGCAGAGGCAAAATCTATGCTGTTTCAGTAAATCATGTCCCTGAGAGCCATGCTGTTGAATTAAAAAGTGTAGCTACTATTTATTTACTCAAGGTGGGAGAAGTGAAATTAGCCAGAAATAACACACTTGACAATAAAGAACACAAAGAGGTGGTTCTTAGACCTGAATAGTAAGAGGTGGAATCTGGACATTGCAAAAAAATCTTCATATGACTGATTGGATTAAGTACCACACCTTCAGATTGCAAGCTCCTTGAGGGAAAGGATCATGTGTTATCACTCTATTTTATAGACATGATGTCTGATATACAGAGATCAAAAATAAATTTTAAATAAATAAATAAGTGAATACACATAAGTTTGCGATTGGACCACCTACAAATTATTTGTGTAACATTTAGTTTCATTGATAATGCGAGATACTTACTGTAAAAAAAACTTGAAAAATATAGCACATAATAAAGAAGTTGAAAATCATTCATAATTCTTCCATAGTCATGTTAATATACTTCTTCCTAATTTATTTATAAAATATATGCACTTTTTCTAAAATTATAAGATAATTGCTGGACAATGAGAAAAAATCAATTTTTACTCTATTTTTCTACCAATTAGAGAGAATAGTGTGGATTAGAAGTAAAGTCAATCTAAAAATATTTTCTGGTTGAAGTTAAAGGGAGAAAATATCTATTTTAACACTCTTCTTGTCTTTATATTGTAAATGGAAGCAATTGTGGATAGACGGTACAGTAATGGGATGATACAGTTCAGTTAGGTTTCACTGCATGGAGGGAGAAAGGAGAATGAGAAAATATTAATGACATTTCGCTGAACAATAATGTAAAATGCTATCCCCAGCTTGGGCAGGGTAAATTTTTAAACATTTAAAACAAATTTAAATTTGTTTTCCTTAACATAAATTTAAACTATGATATTACCAAGAATAATAACTTTTTTTAACTTGTGTTTGTATCTGTGCGTGTGTGAGAGAGAGAGACAGAGAGAGAGGGGGAACAATTGCCTATGTATTGCCCAATAGTTTTCCATAAAAGACTGGAAATCCAATGAAGGAATGAGTGAATATACCCTCACAGGATGAAGGAGGAAACCAAAGAGTATTGACCATAAAGTGGAAATACCACTATAAACAATTCTGCCAAAACTGTCCTTTAACCTGAAGCACCACCTTTACTTGAACCCTGCCTTTGCTCTTGTGAATTATGGCAGTTAGTTGTATGGTTGTAGAGGTGGTGGGAGCGGGGAAGGTTGTGTACAAATCCCAGGGTGAGATCATTTCCTATGGGTATAAATTAGGTTCTTCTAAAGGGGGTGGAAGGCAGGTGGAGACTCTCAGAGAAGGCAAATAAGGGGAATCTAAATGAGACACTGAGAGTCACCCGTTAAGACATCCTGTATGAGGATTCTGCCATTTTAAATCTAATCTTGGAGTCCAGAAACACTCATTTCTATTGATGACATTCAGCTTCCAGTTTCCATGGGTTTTTTTTTGGTTTTGTTTTTTCTTGAAATTTTATCTGGTTATTCCAAAAGGCACAGTTAAACACACAACTTCATAGTCTATGCAGAATTAACAGATTAGGCTTTGAAGAAAAGAAGTCCAGTTTGGCAGTATCAACAATGGATTGAAGAACAACAGTAGTCCCAGAATTCTATCCCTTCCTACTTCCCAAAGGAGTAACTTCTAGGTTGAAGATGTGCAAATGATTCATGTGGTGGCTCTTAAATTTTTACTGTACAATACATTGTGCCTAAAATAAGATGTAGCATTGTTCAGTGCACTTTAAAGATTTACTAAAATTATATGTAATATTTTTCAAGTTGCTGTATTCACTCATCATTATATTCACTCACATTGATATAGTTTATATACAGTCTTACTCGATTTACAATGGTGTTAAATCCTGATAAACCCATTGTAAGTTGAAAATATTGTAAGTCAAAAATACATTTACTACATCAAACCTACTGAACAAACAATAGCTTAGCCTAGCCTACTTTAAACATGCATGGAATACTTACAATAGCCTAATGTTGGGCAAAATCATCTAACACAAAGACTGTTTTATAATAAAGTGTTGAATATCTCATGTAAATTTTGAATACTGTACTGAAAGTGAAAAACAGAATGGCTGCATGAGTACAGAATTGTTTTTAAGGATATCGGTTGTTTACCCTTATGATCACAGAGCTGACTGGGAGCTACAGTTCATTCCCACTGCCCAGCATCTTGACAGAATATCCTACAACATATCACTAGCCTGGGAAAAGATGGAAATTCAAAATTCAAAATACAGTTTCTACTGAATGCATATCACTTCACACCAGTGTAAAGTTAAAAAATCATAAGTAGAATGAAGCTTGATAAGTTGGGAACTGGCTGTAGTTTATTTTAAACACAAGGTTGAGTAGCATTTTATAAATACCCTATGATTTATCCATCCCTCAGCTGTGGATAGTATCAGATTTACACCTTTTACTATTGCAAACAGTGATGAAATAAACATCCTTACTTAGATTACTTTGTGCACATGTAAGATGTTTTCTATGGGTTATGTTTCAAAATAGAATTGCTAATTGTATGTTATGTGCATTTTTAACTTGAACTAATATTTCAAAATTATTCTCCAAAGAGAGGCAATAGCATTGTGGGTGAATGCAGAAGGGGTTAAATACATATAAGTATAAATATAGTAAATATATTTTTCCAAAATACACTTAGAACAGAGCTTCTCCAACCTGGTTGTACATTTGAATAACCAAGGAACTTTCAAAAATTACCAAACCCTAGGCTTGTACCAGAGATTCTGATTATAACTGAGCAGGGGTTGGTCCTTGCCATCAGCATGATTTTAAAGCCCCCCTCCCCGAGATGATTCTAATTCGAAGTCAGGATAGAAAACTACTTCATCAGTCGTTATCAAATTTTAGCTAGCATCAGAATATCACCTGGACAGGGGGGCTTGTTAAAACATAGGTGGTTTGGCCTCACCCACAGGGTTTCTGATTCAAGATGCCTGGGGTGGGGCTTGAGCTTATACATTTCTAACAACTTCTCAGTACCTACACTTTGAGAACATCTCCTCCAATCTAGAGTATGAAAAACAACCCTCGCAAGAGGGAAGAGATACGGGAGCATATGTATATGTATAACTGATTCACTTTGTTATAAAGCAGAAACTAACACACCATGGTAAAGCAATTATACTCCAATAAAGATGTTAAAAAAAAGAAAAACAACTTTGACATCTAGTACTAACAGCTAGGCTATGATGTTCCTAGTTAACCAATCTTACATACCTCAAAATAATTTGAAGCCACTCTGTGTCCATAATGAACAAGATAAAAACAAAACCATTATAAAATTATGTCTCAACAGACAGAAACTGGAATTTGGTGCAAACCACAGACATGATCAAGCATCTTCCTCTCCTGACTAATATTAGTAGCTGCTCTTTCTTTATCCATTAAACTTTAGTCCCTCTCCTTTCCTTCTGCCTCCCATATAAAAATTACTAAATTACTCAATCATAGCATTAACCCCACTTTCATCCATGACCCAATTCAGCAAAAACTCCCCATATAAGCACAAATCACCTAACCCAAGCCTAAATCCTATAACCCTCACTCCAGTATGCTCTGAGTAAGACACCCATGTTTCTCCATGAGGTGCAGTCTCCCCTCCTGCAACAAGTATCAAACCCAACTTTGTCTGACTACAGTTGTTACTGGTAATCTTTGGAGGACACTAAGAAAGGTTAGCAATAAAGTGGGAATGGGGTTACATATACATATACGTGCACATGCACATACTCGGAACACAACTGTATACACTTAAAACATATTTTACTATTATACACGTTAAATATTAATGAAAAATTAATAAACATAAACCTCAATTAAATAGAGGTAGGAGACCAGAAGACATTGTCATGCCTTGTGACAATAGCAGAGCCCAGCAGGAAAAAGGAAGACTCCTCTTCTTTCCTGGCAATGAAAAGCCACGGACTCTTTGTTTCTTACAGCTCTCCCAACTTCCTTTTCCTCTCTATAAAAGCATTCTCCTTTCCTTGTGCTGGGACTTGCACATAGCTCGCCTGTGGTTGCAGATCCCAAATTGCAATTCTCTGCTGATCCCAAATAAACCCATCTTTGTTAGAGAAATATCTGGCAGTCTATTTGCTTCAGGTCAACCTTAGACGTAGTCCTTGTAGAAGCAAAGGGAATAATTCACAAAGGATAAAGAAGAAAAGCAATCAACCAGATATCCAAAGATATTGTCATATTGAGGATATTATCTTAGTTTTTTTCTAATGTAAATATTATATAATTAGTTATCAAACTATTTGTAATACCTTTTCCACTTAAAATATGTCAGACTTTTGCTATATTATTCAGTGGGAAATAACTAATTAATAATATTAATACTAAATTAGTATTAATTTTAATATATACATTAAAGAATTTAACAAGTTCCAAATTTCATCTTTCAGAGCAGAAATTCAATAAATATTTTCTAATGTATATGTAAATTAGTATTAAATGACTCCAAAATCTTAATATTTTTCATTATTCTTTTCTCATTCAATATAATTTTCTCCCTAATTGGATTCCAGAGTATATTTCTGTAGAGGAAAAACATCAACCTGAATTGAAGCTACTCCACCATTTAAGCTTCTTCTTTTAAATTTTAAGATATTTTTCTTTCCTATTGATGCCTATTCTTTGTTCTTTTCTCATAATTTGATGTGTTCATTTTTTTAAATTTGTGGGAAGTTTTTATGTATTTTCCATAACTAAACAATTTACATAGCATAATCATTTTCTATCAAACATTAGAAAGAAAGCTGTCATATTATCTTAACTATCTAGGAATAGTATATTTTTTGAGGAGCTTTTTTCATATTTTTACATTTTTTTCTAAGATTAATATATATTCTATGCTTTTTAAAGTAATGGAAGCACTTTTCCTTCAAAATATTATCTATAACTTTTTTACCATTATTTCATTAATAATGACTGAGACACAATAAACATGTGCCAGTGATGCCCAGGACTTGGAAATTTTTTTCCCACATTGAACTTGCCAAAGAGTTTGCGTGTCCTCCCTCAGGCTGTCACCTGAAGAATAAAGTGTTACATGCACATTCTTAATAGGCTAGAAACTCCCATGATCCTCTACAGAAATCAGCACCATAGCTGCCTGGGAATTCACAAACATTTGGCATGAGGTGTTTTTGTTTACTTATTTTTACTACAGTACCACATCTAAAGAGGACATAAGAGTTTCTTGATAAAGATCTTTTACCCCCTCCATCAAAAACAATTACTCTGAACCAATCAATCATACAGTCCCACTGGAATCTTTCCCTACTCCAAACTAAGAAGTCACGCTCAGGTGTAAAATTAGGATTGACTCTTTAATGCAATTCATCTAGACTTACCAACTCTCTGTGGGCACAGGAACAGTTTTCCCTTTCCAAATCCCCTAGAGGGCTTTTTTCCCCTGTGCAATCCTTTCTTGATTCCATATCCCATGGATTCCTCAGTCTCTTTGACCCTTCTGCTCTCCTTACCTCTGATAGCTCAGCCTTCCCCTACCCCTTGTCAATCAGAGTTACAGTTCTTCTGTTCTATTTGTTGTATCACCTTTTTTGGACAGAGCTGGAAAGGGATTTTTTAAAATTAATTAATTTATCTATTTTTGGCTGCATTGGGTCTTTGTTGCTGTGTGCAGGCTTTCTCTAGTTGTGTCAAGCAGGGGCTACTCTTCAATGTGGTGCGTGGCATTCTCAGTGTGGTAGTTTCTCTTATTGTGGAGCATGGGCTCTAAGCACATGGGCTTCAACAGTTGTGGCACGTGGGCTCAGTAGTTGTGGCTCATGGGCTCTAGAGCGCAGGCTCAATAGTTGTGGCGCACGGGCTTAGTTGCTCTGCGGCATGTGGGATCTTCCTGGACCAGGGATCGAACCCGTGTCCCCTGCGTTGGCAGGCGGATTCTTAACCACTGCACCACCAGGGAAGTCCCTGAAAAGAATTTTTGATATACAAGTTGAAGAAATGAAGGAGAGTTTCTCATTCTTGTTTAACTTTATTCAGGTTGCAATTCTTATACGATAATTAGATTGTTCATGGTGCGAAGACTGACAAGTATTAACACCCAGTCCCTTATCTACTCCTTTCCCCAAAGCTAGAAAGCTCAAACATTTCCTTCAGTCTTTTCCTATTCTGGTCTTGGGTCTTATGTGAGTAAGAGGTATTTTAATAATCATAACTGTAAGCAGCTCTTTGCAGGAAACAGGCTTCAGCAAAAGCCCCTTTCCTTGTCACTTTAGCAAAGCTATATTGTTACTTTCAACCAGGGGCCCCCATGCTCTCCTCACGTCCAGCCTCTAAATTCTTTTAGGCAGTTAGGAGAAAGGTCATAGTTTCTTCCTGAGTCTTTTGGGTCTTGATTGTTTTCAGCTTGAAAGAATTCACATGCCAAAGAGACATTTCGGGATGGCAGATTTTGCTCCCCTACAGATCCAATCCACAAAATGTGCTTAGGAGATGAATAGACTCACAGATCACTATAGAAATACCTATAGTAAGGGATTATTGTCTGAGGCTAAAACATAAAGAGAAAAGTTATTATTTTTTCATCTATTCATCAGTATCACTCATTCCTTTGCACAGTTGGAAGACACAAGAAAGCTACCAATCAGCCCTGTCAAAGCCTCTTTATTCACAAAGACCTCATTTTCATGAATCTTTTTCCATCTTTTTGTAACTTTTCCACTTGTTCAATAAGAAATTCAGAATGTTTTTCTTTTTCAATGGTGTATTTTTTAGCTATGCAAGTGGCATGTCTTTTTGCATAGGAAAACTTCAAGACCATCTTTGTATTCTTACCTTCTTTAAATATATTAATACTTCAAGTTTTCCAAATGATATTTCAAAAGGGAAGTGTGGAAGTGTTTAATCAGAAATGTAAAGCAATTTCTCCAGTAAAGATTTATCACTTCTCAAATTACTAGAAGAAAAAAATTTTAATTAAGTATTTTTTGTACACACACCTTTGTTTCTTGAGTATTTTGTTCCTTAGATAGTCTAATTCCCTCCATTCTATGAATTAGTTGTATTTTTCCACCTTAGGGAGCTCATTGCTGTTACTGACATCTGGTCCCTTATTTTATATAACAAAGAATTAATTTAATGTTCTCTTACTGATCATTAAGTTAATCTGTTTTTCGGAAGAATTTTTTTTTAATACTGGCCTAACACTTGCTATTTACTTAAGAGGTTAAAAGTTAGTTTAATTGGCTGTTGAGACTAATACATTTTCAATAACATTGTTGCTTTTTAATAATTACAAGTATAAATTAGGCCAAAATCCAATTAGACTAGAAAATAAAAACTTTTATTTCTAATAAAAGTTTAAAATAAATTATAATGTTTTACTCTAATGATAAACCATTTGTAAATTTAATATCTTTAGTAAATATAGCATCTCTAATTTTTATGACTGAAAAAACTGACTTTTATAAACCTCCGTCCTTTCCACTAGACGTGATTTTTGAGAAGAGACAGCATAAAAAGAACTCGATTTACCTAATAAAAAGGATTAGATTTGGGTATCCTTAGATTTGGTTTTCGTCAATAGCTCCAGTGCATGCAAAAAATGTGTAACAGTAATTGCAAGTTTATTGGAGATGGTTTTAGGTAGGTGCCAGGTCTTCTTTACAGGAAAAGCAGGTAGTTATAAATAGATAAGCCCAGAATTAAGCAACCTGGCTTAAAGTTATATATTCATGCTAAGCCAAGTATCTAGGATCAGAAGAGAATTAAGAGACCTCTAAAAGTCTGTCACCTTGATTCACCTCAGCTTCTGAAAATCTTCTGAGAAATGACAAAACCATTTCTAGGTTTGAACTAAATTAGATTGACCAAGTACTTTGATCACATGTATTTAAGCATGGTTATTCTGAAATGTCTGGAATTTGTTATGATTTGTTACCTTTAATTCTCAAATATAAGACATTTGGGAAACATTCACACTTAACTGTTCAGATTTTTTTAAAATCCTTGACTTTCTTTGTGAATTTTTGAACTAAGAAATAAAGACAAAAGAATAGATGTTAATTTATGCATGCTGAGTGCTGTGATAAGGAAACAGATGGAAACTCCTCCTGGTACACCTAGACAACTGCTGACTGCAAAATTTGATTTTACAATGTTTTTAAACTTTTTCTTCACTAAACAAGATAAGCATTGAGCCAAAATGAATAGGATCTGTTTCTAAAGCAGTTGCCTTAACAATAAATAAGCCAACGAAAAGTCAGTCCTGGCATCTCATGTAACCCTGTAGGGTAGACCGATGAATGAGGTCCACGCCATGATACCTAGTGGGGGGATAGGGCTGAGAAATGCTGTGAGAATAGTCAGTTCTGGACACAGGATGAGAGGGCTTCTGTAACACATGGGTTTGTTCTTACAGGACTGTGTGATTCCTCACTTCTAAAATAGCAACTGGATATAGAGGCCCAATTTGAAAGATGCCAATGCATAGTCTAAAAAGAATTATTTGCATGTTATCTATTGTCAGCCCTATCTATCTAAAAGAAACATGCTCAAGAGCATTTCACTGTGGTTCCAAGGTAGACCATGAGGGTAACTTGGGGATTGACCTCAGTTCTTCCTTATTTTACCACGCCAGACAAACCATTATACCGCTTTCCTTCCATCTATCATTTATGTGCAAGCACTCTGCCAAAAACTAAAACACATTCTTTTATTTAATGCCTCATAAAAACTTACCTATTAGATACTATTATTGTAATCCCCACTAAAAGAGGAGGAAAGTCAAACTAGAAAGGATATGTAACTTGCCCAAATTTACCCTGATATTAAATTTCAGGGGGGGAATGTAATTCCCAGACTGTTTGATTTGAATTCATGCTCTTAACCAGGGTCATTTAGTCACCATCATTAACCCTAAAAGGAGGTCCAATTTATCCTAGATTTGAAGATGAGGAAACAGCGTATGAGAGAATAGTGCCTTGCCTTGAGTCAGGAGAATTTAGAGGTTATAGAGAGTAGCAGTTCCTTCCTCCCTTCCCTTCCTGCCAGTCTTTTCTTGATCTTTCAACTTTTGTGACATTGAACTACTCACTGAAATTCACTGATTCCTTCACATCCACTGACTGCTTAGAAATATGTTCCTTTTAAGGGAAAATTTAAATGTACTTTAAAAAACTATCTTCATTGTATTACTGTTCACGTTTACTTTATTTAGGAGTTGCTTGAGTTTATTCCCCAATTCTGGTCCATTTGCTCATATTTCATATTTCTCGGGAAATAGTAGGCCACTTTTCTGTTTTACTCATTCTGATGTCTTATGAGTATGGGTCCTTGGATGCTGGCTGCTTCTTACAGGACTCAGAGAGCATTTGTGTACAACACTTAATCTACTTACATATATTCCCAACTTTATATCTTCTTGAACCTTTTTCTTATTTGCTTACTTGTGTGTTTAGTTTTGTACCCATCAGAGTTTTTAGTTGCAAGGAACTACTTGTTTGATTTAATCAGAAAAGGAAGTAATTGAAAGAATATTGGGTAGTTTACATGAGCTCCAAGAAAGCAGGAGACCTCTTGGAAGGTTCAGACAAACTGGGAGACTAGTCAATTAGACCTAGAGCTGAAGACCCTGCTGCTGCTGCCCCTCAGCACAGGACATTGGCACCACAAAGGCTGCTGGCCCCATGGGCAGTGCCACTCCTGAACCTGGATGCAGCTGCAGCTGGTCCAGCTGCAAATGAGGATGTACATATTAAGTACAAAAACTGCAGTGGTGGAGGAAACATAGCCAAGTCTAGAAAGATTTTGTGTTTTTCTGGGGAATACACAGTAACAAATGAAACCCATAGAACATATCATCTTATTCACTGGGTCAGGGGTCAGCAAACTTTTTCTGTAGAAGTCAGATAGTATTTTAGGTTTTGCGGGACATATAGTCTCTGCAACAATTACTCAACTGCTTTTATAATGCAATAACAGCCATAGACAATATATAAATGGATGAGTGTGGCTGGGCTGATAAAACTTCACATCTGAACACTGAAATGTGAACTTCACATAATTTTTACATGTCACAAAATAGTCTTTAAAATTTTTTTTCAGCCATACAAAAACACTCAGTGGGCTAGATCTGATCTGCAGGTGGCAGACTGCCAATAGCTGCATTAGAGCATTACGATCTCTCTCATTAGTGGGGAACTTTAAATGCATTTACATGAATTACAAATATACTCACACTTCAGGCCCAAATGTCTGTGTCATTAATGCTCCAATCTTGTCCCTTCCAGGTCTGTGATCTACCCAATAAAACCATTAGCTGTACAGATACTAAGCTCAGGTTAGCTTTATTTTCAAATACCTATAAGTTTGCTTTTGTTTAAACAATTAGTTTTCAATTTATTAAAGTTACCAACTTTAAAAAGGAGTTCTTTAGGCTATTAAATTTAGTGAGATAATTTTTCTTCTGTTTGCAAGAATAATATATTTTAAAAATCACTTTTTAGGGTGTTTGGTTCCATTTTACAATATTAAAGAAATACCTTCAAGTGTTTCACAACACACTGCATTTAAATGAGTTTGCCCATCCAGGAAGAACACAGGCACCATCCCAGTTAATTGAAGGTATTCACAATCAGGTGTCAGCTGAGTGTGAAACCTGGAGCTGCAGATATGCATATTGAGTATTCTCAATGAGCCATTTTTAAAATAATTATTGTATCTTCAGCTATAACAGTCAAAGTGAGATTATCTAAGCACAGAAGCATATAACTCTTACCTAGGTTTATCAGTGAAATGAAATTTTATCATCTGTCCTTGTTTTTACCCATTTATCTTTAATTACCCTTAAGGGATGATGGGATCCTAAGGTTTATTTCCAACCTAATAACAAAGGCTTTTGAATGTCATGAAATATTACATTTTTTCATATATCTACTATCAATAAGAATAATTATTATGATATTCTAATTGAATTTTGGATAGCTCACATTGATTCATCTGACTTGTGATTAAAATCCTGACATCATTCTAATAAACCCCGCTGAGATGAATAGTGAGCTGTAATGCTCAGAGTTCTGCTTTCAGTGTCGCTTTTTCTCTCCATTCTTCTTTAGAGCCACCTGTGGCTGGTGCCAATATATCCCACAGAGCCATCTGTGATTCACACTCAGTTTCTCACCTCACCTCAGTTGAGCAGTCAAGGAAACATTCCATGAAACCACAGCTGGCACTGAGGGAGAGCAAGCGGTGTGGCACAACAGACATTTGGAAGATCCTACTTATGCCAACTACTTACACACACTGAAGCCCTACAGTAGGGATGCTGGCTGTAATCAAGTTTATGACTAGATGGATATGATAACATAAGAAGCCATGAATTTATCTGCTGTCAAATAGTTAACTCTTTAGTGTACGTGAGGTAGCAGGAGTAAGCCAAGGTATATTTCTGAGGAGCAGAATGGTTATTAAGCCAAGAAAGTTTGGCATCATTTCAGAACACTGGGGCCTTTCACTGTGATTTTCATATTGTGTTTGTTACAGATTCTATACAGTATCTTAATCAGCCATAGAAATTCCAACTACCAAAAGATCCAGTGGGTCATAAAGGATGAGTTGGCACAGATTATAGTGCAGCCTGGACCCATTAAAGATCCTTCTAATCAAAGCTAGCAGCATTTTAGGACACTAGGTCAACACTATGAGCAATACACTCAAATACACTCAAACTTAGTATATGCTGAACACAAAATCAAAGAATTCAATGTAATATTTCTGTTGCTTAGAAGCAGAACCAGTCACTCACTTTAGTGGTGATATCCTTATGTGTCCCATTATAATGAACAGCAGAAATTTACTGACATAAGTATTACCATTACGTTCCTGCTGCTTTCTGCTCTTCAATGCCCATGATCAGTATATTATTAAAATAGTGAAGCAGCATGATACCTTGTCATGTGAGAGTGAGATTGTCATTGTCACTGCAGAAATAGGTAGTAGGTGTGGTCTAAGACATGAGGTGAAGGTGTACTGCTGTCCCTATTGGGTAAAAACAAATTACATTTGTTTTTACCTGGAAGAGGGAAAAAAAAGAAAATACAACCAATGAGATCAATGGTTTAATTTCAGATATCTAAGACAACATTGATCTGTTCCTGCAAGAATACCACATTGGGCACAAGGTCTGCAATTAAAGTCACCAGCATATTAGACTTAAAACAATCCATCATCATTCTCCATGTCTCATTTATCTTCTGTATTCATCAAACTGGAGAATTAAATGTCAGTATGATATTAATAATCACACCTCAATCTTTCAAACCTTTCATAATTACACTAATCTCGCCATTCCCTCTGGAATGTGACATTACTTTCTCTTTCATTATTTGAAGAAAGGGCAAATCCAAGGACTTCTTCTAGAATCTTCCAACCTTTACTTTATTCACCTTCATAATTTATTCACCTGTGTAACCAATAGGATGATACTGATATTGCTACTTTCTGAAGAGACACATATATATCCTATTTCTGGATTTTTGACTACATATATATATATATATATATACACACACACATGTATATCAAATATTAAATGTATATATATATATATATATATATCAAAATTAACTACCAGCAAAATTAAAACATCAGATCAATAAAATAGTATTTAATAAGAATTTATTGTGCATATAAGAACAGTTCATGAACTAGGACCTTTCAGAGCAACAGTGGAATGAGGCTCAGAAGTATTTTATTATAGGGCAGGTTATAGAGTAAATATGCAAAGGCTGTTTATTCTTCGAAATGATTGGTTAGAGCACTAGACTTTCCCTAGTGATAAGGAATTGGTTAAAAGTAGTTACCTCATGTCAGTTTGGGGGGAACAGCTTAAGTTTCATTTATGATTTTCAGAGGTATTTGTAAGAAATAACCTACAAGCTACATCCAGATTTGCTTACACAGCTTAAGTGGTTTCATCTGCTCAGGGAATTTTCAACTCTTATCTCCATTTTGTATTTAATTTTATTTACATTATATTATATTATATTATATTATATTATATTATATTATATTATATTATATACAGCCATATACTCAGAAACTGAGAGAATGGCCATAGGAGTCTTTGGAGAAAATGATTCACAGTATGTATCTGTAAGGTTATAGCAAGGACCTTCCTCAAAAATACCTGGTAGGTGTGGGAAAAAGCAGTGGGGTTTGTCAGGTTCCCTGAGCAATCATCTCAGTCCAGCCACATATTCACCCCACAGGCCAGTGCCCCAAAATGACTCAGCTGTCGTGCCATTAGATCACTGGGGCTGGAAGAGCTGATCACACTCTGACTGATGCAGTAACTTGTAAACAGGTCTCTGTTTCTGACTTTTTGGTGAACATAGCTGGCATAGTTGTCAGGATATGGAGTGACCACCCACGCAGCAGTCCAGCAACTACTCTGACTCTATGTATGGTACCTAACGAACCCACTGTGTGAGCCTTCTGTTCAGTTGCATTGGATCTGTGGGCAATGTGGCTGACAGGGTCTTGGTGCTCCAGCCAGGTGTCATACCTCAGCCTCAGAGGTGAGAGAGCCAACTTCAGGACACTGGACCACAAGAGGCTGCCTGGTCCCATGTAATATCAATTGGCGAGAGCTCTCCCAGGGATCTCTGTCTCAATGCTAAAACAGAGCTCCACTCAACGACCAGCAAGCTCCATTGCTTCACACCCCACAACAAACAACTAGCAAGATTGGAACACAACCCCACCCATTAGCAGAGAGGCTGCCTAAAATCATAATAAGGCCAGAGACACCCCAAAACAAACCACCAGATGTGATCCTGCCCACCAGAAAGACAAGATCCAGCCTCATCCACCAGAGCACAGACACCAGTCCCCTCCACCAGGAAGACTACACAACCCACTGAACCAACTTTACCCACTGAGGGGAGACACCAAAAACAATGGGAACTACAAACCTGAGCCTGCGAAAAAGAGACCCCAAACACAGTGAATTAAGCAAAATGAGAAGACAGAGAAACATGCAGCAGATAAAGGAGTAAGGTAAAAACCCAACAGACTGAACAAATGAGGGGGAAGTAAGCAGTCTACCTGAAAAGAGAATTCAGAGTAATGATAGTAAGGATGATCCAAAATCTTGGAAATAGAATGGAGAAAATACAAGAAACGTTTAACAAAGACCTAGAAGAACTAAAGAGCAACAAACAATGATGAACAACACAATAGATGAAATTAAAAATTCTCTAGAAGGAATCAATAGCAGAATAACTGAGGAAGAAGAACGGATAAGTGACCTGGAAGATAAAACAGTGGAAATAACTACTACAGAGCACAATGAAGAAAAAGGAATGAAAAGAATTGAGAACAGTGCCAGAGGCCTCTGGGACAACATTAAAGGCACAAACATTCAAATTATAGGGGTCCCAGAAGAGGAAGGGAAAAAGAAAGGGACTGAGAAAATATTTGAAGTGATTTTGGTTGAAAACATCCCTAATATGGGAAAGGAAACAGTCAATCAAGTCCAGGAAGTGCAGTGTCCCATACAGGATAAATCCAAGGAGAAACATGCCAAGACACATATTAATCAAACTATCAAAAATTAAATACAGAGAAAAAATATTAAAATCAGCAAGGGAAAAGCAACAAATAACATACAAGGGAATCCCCATAAGGTTAACAGGTGATCTTTCGGCAGAAACTCAGTAAGGCAGAAGGGAGTGGCAAGACATATTTAAACTGATGAAAGGAAAACACCTACAACCAAGATTACTCTACCCAGCAAGGATTTCACTCAGATTCAATGGAGAAATTAAAACGTTTACAGACAAGCAAAAGATAAGAGAATTCAGCACCACCAAACCAGCATTACAACAAATCCTAAAGGAACTTCTGTAGGCAGGAAACACAACGAAAGGAAAAGAACTACATTAACAAACCCAAAACAATTAAGAAATGGTAATAGGAGCATATATATCAATAATTACCGTAAATGTAAATGGATTAAATCATCCCAACAAAAGACATAGACTGGATGAATGGATATAAAACAAGACCCGTACATATACTGTCTACAAGAGACCCACTTCAGACCTAGGGACACATACAGACTGAAAGGGAAAGGATGGAAAAAGATATTCCATGAACATGGAAATCAAAAGAAAGCTGGAGTAGCAATTCACATATCAGACAAAATAGACATTAAAATAAAGACTATTACAAGAGACAAAGAAGGACACTACACAATGATCAAGGGATCAATCTAAGAAGAAGAAATAACAATTGTAAATATTGATGCACCCAACACAGGAGCACCTCAATACATAAGGCAAAAACTAACAGCCATAAAAGGGGTAATTGACAGTAAGACAATCATAGTAGGGGACTTTAACACCCCACTTTTACAAATGGATAGGATGAACCAAAATGAAAATAAATAAGGAACACAAGCTTTAAATGACACATTAAACAATATGGACTTTATTTATAGGACATTCCATCCAAAAGCAACAGAATACGTTTTCATCAAGCACTCATGGAACATTCTCCAGGGCAGATCATATCTTGAATCCCAAATCAAACATTGGTAAATTTAAGAAAATTGAAATTGTATCAAGTATCTCTTCCTACCACAACGCCATGAGAATAGATATCAATTACAGGAAAAATAAAAAACTGTAAAAAATACAAATGTATGGAGGCTAAAAAATACACTATTAAATAACCAAGAGAGCTCTGTAGAAATCAAAAAGGAAATCAAAAAATACCTAGAAAAAAATGACAATCAAAACACGACAACCCAAAATGTATGGGATGCAGCAAAAGCAGTTCTAAGAGGGAAGTTTATAACAATAAAATCCTACCTCAAGAAAAAAGAAAAATCTCAAATAAACAACCTAACCTTACACCTAAAGCAGTTAGAGAAAGAACATAAAAAACCCAAAGTTAGCAGAAGGAGAGAACTCATAAATATCAGATCAGAAATAAATGAAAAAGAAATGAAGGAAAGGATGACCAAGATCAATAAAACTAAAAGCTGGTTATTTGAGAAAATAAACAAAATTGATAAACCTCTAGCCAGACCCATTAAAAAAAAAGGGGGAGAAGACTCCAATCAACAGAATTAGAAATGAAAAAGTATAAGTAACAGAAGACACTGCATAAATACAAAGGATCATGATTGATTACTAAAATCAACTATATGCCAAAAAAGTGGACAAGGTGGAAGGAATGGACAAATTCTTAGAAAAGCACAACCTTCCAAGACTGAACTAGGAAGAAATAGAAAATATAAATAGACCAAACACAAGCAATGATATTGAAACTGTGATTAAAAATCATCCAACAAACAAAAGCCCAGGACCAGATGGAGTCACAGGTGAATTCTATCAAACATTTAGAGAAGAGCTAACACCTATTTTTCTCATACTCTTCCAAAATATAGAAGAGGGAGGAACACTCACAAACTCATTCTACAAGGCCACCATCACCTTGATACCACAAGCAGACAAAGATGTCACAAAATGAAAACTACAGGTCAATATATCTGATGAACATAGATGCAAAAAACCTCAACAAAATACTAGCAAACAGAATCCAACAGCACGTTAAAAGGATCATACACCATGATCAAGTGGGATTTATCCTAGGGATGCAAGGATTCTTCAATATACACAAATCAATCAATGTGATACACCATATTAACAAATTGAAGGAGAAAAACCATATGATCATCTAAATAGATGCAGAAAAAGCTTTTGACAAAATTCAACACCCACCCACAGCCAACATCATTCTCAATTGTGAAAAACTGAAACCATTTCCATTAAGATCAGGAACAAGACAAGTTTGTCCACTCTCACCACTATTATTCAACATAGCTTTGGAAGTTTTAGCCATGACAATCAGAGATGAAAAAGAAATAAAAGGAATCTAAATCCTAAAAGTAGTAAAACTGTCACTGTGTGCAGATGACATGATACTATACATAGAGAATCCTAAAGATGCTACTAGAAAGAAAACTACTAGAGCTAATCATTGAATTTGGTAAACTAGCAGGATACAAAATTAGGGCACAGAAATCTCTTTCATTCCTATACACTAATGATGAAAAATCTGAAATAGAAATTAAGGAAATACTCCCATTTACCATTGCAACAAAAAGAATAAAATACCTAGGAATATACCTACCTAAGGAGACAAAAGACCTGTATACAGAAAACTATAAGACACTGATGAAAGAAATTAAAGATGATACAAACAGATGGAGAGATATACCATGTTCTTTGACTGGCAGAACCAACGTTGTGAAAATGACTATACTACCCAAAGTAATCTACAGATTCAGTGCAATCCTATCAAACTACCAATGGCAATTTTCACAGAACTAGAAGAAAAAAATTCACAATTTGTATGGAAACACAAAAGACCCCGAATAGCCAAAGCAATCTTGAGAAAGAAAAATGAAGCTGGTGGAATCAGGTTCCTTGACTTCAGACTATACTACAAAGCTACAGTAATCAAGAGAGTATGGTACTGGCACAAAAACAGAAAGATAAATCAATGGAACAGGATAGAAAGCCCAGAGATAAACCCATGCACATATGTTCATCTTATCTTTGATAATGGAAGCAGAAATATACAATGGAGAAAAGACAGCCTCTTCAATAAGTGGTGCTGGGAAAACTGGACAGCTACATGTAAAAGAATGAAATTAGAACACTACCTAACACCATATACAAAAATAAACTCAAAATGGATTAAAGACCTAAATGTAAGACCAGACACTATAAAACTCATTGAGGAAAACATAGGCAGAACACTCTATGACATAAATCATAGCAAGATTCTTTTTGACCCACCTCCTAGAGAAATGGAAATAAAAACAAAAATAAACAAATGGGACCTAATGAAACTTAAAAGCACTTGCACAGCAAAGGAAACCATAAACAAGATGAAAAGACAACCCTCAGAATGAGAGAAAATATTTGCAAATGAAGCAACTCACAAAGGATTAATCTCCAAACTGTACAAGCAAGTCATGTGGCTCATTATCAAAATACAGACCACCGGGCTTCCCTGGTGGCGGAGTGGTAAAGAATCTGCCTGCCAATTCAGGGGACACGGGTTCGTGCACCGGTCTGAGAAGATCCCACATGCTGCAGATCGGCTGGGCCCATGAGCCATGGCCGCTGGGCCTACGCGTCCGGAGCCTGTGTTCTGCAACAGGAGAGGCCACAACAGTGAGAGGCCCACATACCGCAAAAAAAAAAATACAAACAACCCAATCCAAAAATGGGCAGAAGACCTAAATAGATCTTTCTCAAAAGAAGATACACAGATTGCCAACAAACATATGAAAGGATGCTCAACATCACTAATCATTAGAGAAATGCTAATGATTTAAACTACCAAGAGGTATCACCTCACACCAGTCAGAATGGCCATCACCAAAAAATCTACAAACAATAAATGCTGGAGAGGGTGTCAAGAAAAGGAAACCCTCTTGCACTGTTGGTGGGAATATAAATTGATACAGCCACTATGGAGAACAGTATGGAGGTTCCTTAAATAACTAAAAATAGAACTACCATATGGCCCAGCAATCCCACTACTGAGCATATACCCTGATAAAACCATAAATCAAAAAGAGTCATGTACCACAATGTTCATTGCAGCTCTGTTTACAATAGCCAGGACATGGAAGCAACCTGAGTGTCCATCGACAGATGAATGGATAAAGAAGATGTGGCACATATATACAATGGAATATTACTCAGACATTAAAAGAAACGAAATTGAGTTATTTGTAGTGAGGTGGATGGACCTAGGGTCCGTCATACGGAGTGAAGTAAGTCAGAAAGAGAACAACAAATACCATATGCTAACACATATATATGGAATCTAAAAAAAAAAAAATGTTTCTGAAGAACCTAGGGGCAGGACAGGAATAAAGTTGCAGGTATAAAGACGGACTTGAGGACACAGGGAGGGGGAAGGGTAAGCTGGGAAGACGTGAGAGAGTGGCATTGACAAATACACACTACCAAATGTAAAATAGAAAGCTAGTGGGAAGCAGCCACATAGCACAGGGAGGTCAGCTCGGTGCTTGTGACCACCTAGAGGGGTGGGGTAAGGAGGGTGGGAGGGAGATGCAAGAGGGAGGGTATATGGGGATATATGTATCCAAAAGCTGTTTCACTTAGTTATACAGCAGAAACTAACACAACAATGTAAAGCAATTATATCCAATAAAATGTTAAAAAAAAAAAAAGAATAACTGCTCATTCTTTCAAGGCCTGTGAATCTGTAAAGAAACTCAGGTTTTAATATCAGACAAATAGCCATGAATTTCAAGCATTTGGACTGAAGACACATGCCTTTTCCCACAAGTTGGGAATTAAATAGGACCTTAACATTTAGTGTAATCCTAGGGATACAGGGGCCAAGATGAATTATTCCTTCAGTTGGAATCATAAATGTCCTGCTAACCATTATGTTAATTAATAGGTAAACACTGATAAGGTAACTCTGTGGAAGCATGTAGAGGTGAGCTTATTTTTTTTCCAAGATGGAAAAGTGGTAAAGACATTTATAAAAGTAAAGCAACATTCTTATCTAAAAGAATAAAACAGGAAATGTTATAGTTGAATAAAAACAATATTACAATGTGGTTAAACATAGGAATAATTAAACATGGGTAAATTACATATACATTTGGTGATAATCTTTATAATGGGTGGAATAGGGGAACTAGCTTGTAGACATGTATTTGTGTTGTGATCTTCATTAATGGCATGACCAGAATGGATTTGCTAATGTTCTTGTCTCTTTGTATCAGTAGCTCTGAATTCGAAATCATGGATGATTGTTTCTAACTGACCAAGGCTAAGTTAAAGCTCTTGCCCATACTGCAAATCGTCTGTGTGCGTAGATGTGTGGAAGGGGGAACACTGAGTGGACCTGAAAATCAAAGGTCTTTCTTTTAGTTATAACAGGTGGTGACCTCTCTTTTCCTATAATAAACCTCTAGAATTTAAGTTTAATGAAGGCAGTGACCTTGCCTATCTTATTACCACTGCATATCCTGTCCAATGTTCACATAGTTAGCAATCCATGTATTTGTTAAATTAATTTGTATATGAATAAATGGCAGCACTTGCCTAAATACTTTGAGGATTTTCAGATGCTCAGTCGCCAGAAAAATGACAACTGATACATGGTGTTTTCAACGTTGTTTTTCCTACATTAAACAGGCTTCTTGATTCTACTGCATTTATCTATACTTCCACCCCCAAAACCACTCTTTCCACTTTGATCTAGTTCAGCAGACAAAAAAAAAAATAACAAAATTGTGCGCTGGATATCTGGGCATCAAAAATTCATAAAGACTCCTTGCTCTAGAGAGTACAGAAGGTGTAAAGCATCTGCTCACATAATTTTTTAAAATTAGAAATAAATACGATCTTTTATAAATATGGTCACTCCTAGCCTTCAATGACTAATATGGATAAAGTAATAAAATAACATCTCAATATGCATATCACAGTGTATGCATTTGGTACATTTATTTTTTATTGATCACAGTTTGATCAAATGTTAATTATACTGTCAATTGCATGAATACATCTCAAATTTTTATTATGTTTAAATAGTTAAATCTTTTTATATATTTTTGTTTTCTTATTTATTCTGTTTTGTAATAAAAAGAGAATATACAAACTATTTAAGTAATTTAAAATAGGGACAGATATTTAAAATATTACAGACAATTTTACGTAAATAATGTCAGAATCCAGTTGAGAAATTCAAGATACTATGTGATAAATATTCAATGACTGAATTGTCTATTACTCAGTTTGTAGTATTATCACTATTAAGCTACCCAATTCAGCTTTGCAAAAACATCCTTATGCTTTGCCTAGATGATAGGGGTTACCCACTCCACCTACATAAGTTAGGGAGAGTAAAGAACAGAGCACATACTTTACATCATCTTGTTACTACTGAATCATTAAGAAAGAGGGTGGATGGCAGTGAGACTGGAGATAGATGGGCCCCAGGCTGAGCAGATGGAGTTCATCCCCTGTGGACAGAAACTCCATAACAGCAGGATAATAGAGGCTGGGTCCTGCCCAGTTAAAAGATAAGAGACCACATATTTCCCATTCTTGGAGTCAAGGAGACCTTCCTGTCTATAAGCTCCTTGGAGGCCAAAAGGGAAGTGTTGTCAATCTACCCATAGGCCTCATCTCTGGAATCCATCTTGACTAAGAGATGCATGCAGACACATGGGAAGATCCTGAGATATAACAACTACGGACTCAGAACCAGGCAAATCAAAATGATGTGCCAAAGGAAGCCCAGAAGAAATACCCCATATAAGTGATTCAAACTACTACTAACTCTCTCTCTGAGCCCGCCCATGTGTTTATCCACACGTACTCTTTTTCCTCCTAATAAAAACACTTTACTTGTTTCACTACTTTCTGTCTTTGTGGGAATTCTTTTTTGAAAAGCCAAAGAGCCAGGGCCTTGTCACTGGCCAATGGTCCCTGGTGGTCTAGTGGCTAGGATTCAGCACTTCCACTGCCGTGGCCTGACCTCAATCTCTGGCCAGGAATCAAAACCCTGCTTCAAGCTGCTGGCAAGCCGAGGCCACGTGAGATCAGCAGAACCAAGCTGAAAACAACTAGATTTCATAAGAAAACTATAATAATACCATATGTAAAGTAAGAGTTAATATAGTGTGAAGGTGTGGGTCATTCCATTAAGACAAGAAATGGGGGCTTCCCTGGTGGCGCAGTGGTTGAGAATCAGCCTGCTAATGCAAGGGACATGGGTTCGAGCCCTGGTCTGGGAGGATCCCACATGCCACGGAGCAACTAGGCCCGTGAGCCACAGCTACTGAGCCTGCGCGTCTGGAGCCTGTGTTCTGCAACAAGAGAGGCTGCCATAGTGAGAGGCCCACGCACCGCGATGAAGAGTGGCCCCCGCTTGCCACAACTAGAGAAAGCCCTCGCACAGAAATGAAGATGCAACACAGCAAAAATAAATTAATTAATAAACTACTACCCCCAACATCTTCTTTAGAAAGAAAAAAAAAAAGACAAGAAATGCTCTTGTGTCCATTATCTCCTCCTCACAGAAATACAGTTAAATCTATATCATTCCTTGATAAGCTAAATAGTTGATGAAGAAATACTAATTTGAATCTCAGTTTCTGGAAGTAGAAACAGAGAATCAGGAAGAAGAAAAATTCAGTTAAGATAATAAAATTCTCTCCTAATTCCTGTGCAAATGTTTTCTGCTATGTTTCTCCACAGTTCTGGATGTCATTCTTTGCACAGACTTTTGCTAACAGGCAAAATATCAAATCAGCCTTTCTATTGAAACCCTTCTTTTTTTAAGAAACATACTATGAAATTGATCCTAAACTCTTACAATGATAAATAGCATTTCAAATACAATCATTCTGGTTCTAAAGTTATTTCAATCTGGACATCTAACTTTTGAAAGCATAAAACTGTAACTTAAATATGATACTGTAATTATATCAAAAAAATCATTCTAACTTACCATGAGTGGGAAAATACGCTAAATGCTTTATATGGATTTCCTCATTTAATTCTTAAAGCTGTGACATTACTGTAACCATTTTATAGATGAAGTAACTGACTGAAGACTTTGAAAGGTTAACGACCCAAACAAACGAAATTAGTTTGATTTGTTGATGTCCATTAAATTAGTTGAGGCCCCTACCAAGGAACAAAGAGAAGTTCTTTGCTTAAGGTGAATACAGAAAAGGTAGTGGGAAGGTGAGAAGTCTGACCAATACAGAGAGACTCGAGAGGAAGGCAAGAACCATGTAGAAGGGTGACAAGGATAAATTGTGTACATTACAATTTTGGCTCACTTCAGCCTGTTCCTAGACATGGCAAATAATTTTAGCATCCCCCTTTTGAAAGTAAGATTGCTAGTCTAGGGCTTCCCTGGTGGCGCAGCGGTTGAGAGTCCGCCTGCCGATGCAGGGGACACGGGTTTGTGCCCCAGTCTGGGAAGATCCCACATGCCGTGGAGCAGCTGGGCCCGTGAGCCATGGCCGCTGGGCCTGTGCGTCCGGAGCCTGTGCTCCACTGCGCAACGGGAGAGGCCACAACAGTGAGAGGCCTGCGTACCGCAAAAAAAAAAAAAAAACAAAACATTGCTAGTCTACACTTTATTCTATAAGTTACTGAAGATCATCAATGTTGTCAGGGAGAAAGAAATTTTCCTCTACCCTTCTGGTCTATGAATTAAATTGACATATGACACATTAACAGGAGAAAATCAAACAAAAGTTTAATAACATGTACACATGGGAAAGATTAAGGAAAACTGAGTAACTCATCAAAATGGCCAAAGCCCTCACCTTAAATACCATCTTCAGCTGAAGACAAAGGAGGATGTTGGGGGTAGTGGTTAGGCATTTCAAAGGGGAGGAAGGTAACTGACATGACATTGCTAGGTTCCTCCCTGTCTGCCACACCTAGTTCATACTATAGTTATATAGTTATATACTATATACTGCATATATATAGTATATACTATACTATATATAGTATGTATACTATATACATACTATAGTTATCCATGGTAATAGCTCCCTTCCTGGAACGGGTCCTCTATCTACATTCTTTTAGGCATTTAGAGGGAATGTCAAATTTTTTCCTAAATCTTTTGGGCCTTAAAAATAATCAGCCTAAACTAATCCTTATGCCAAAGAGACACATACTTGGGGTGGCAAATTCTGCTCCCCTACAATGTTCAAACACTTTTTATTTCTTGTTTGTTGTATTATGTTTTAAAGAAAATGCACAGTGGCATTTAACTAATATGTACTAAAGGGATTTCAGGGTTCATGTGTAATCTCTCATTTTCTCTCAATGCTAACGGAATAAGCTTTTTTTTTCCCAAGGGAACATTTTTGAATGGTACATCTCTAAAAGGCACTTAAGATGATTTAAATAGCACACATCATCTTTGGCACTACACTATTGCTGCATGCCTTCAGTCAGTAAATAAGATAACATATCTAGTAAGATAAGATGAATTCTCAATTCAATTCCGAACATCACTAACATCTGTAAAGAATGTGGGTACTCGTGATAACCCTATGACATCTATAGCATTAGTATTGCACCTTTATAGATGAGGCAGTTGAATCTGAAACTAACTTGCCCAGTATGAGGAAAACAATAAGTGGCAAAGCAAGGTCTTGAACACTTTTCTTATCAAACCCTGTGCTTCATGCATAGCACTGTTGTGGGCCAGAGAGGCCCCTCAATACAATCCTCAATGGGATATTGGTTATTTTGGATTAAAGTGATGAAAGAAAGAGTCGATGCAAAAGGGATACTTTGGCCCTCTTCTCTGTCTCCCTGAAAGCTGGAAATAAGTTCCTCATGTGAAAGGTGTACTCATGCATCTGGATGCAGAAGGACACCCTTATCACCAGAGATAGGGATGGGCAACAAGCCTATATAAACAAACCCTGTAACTTCTTTAATTTACTACTGTTACTGAGTCCACACTCTTGCTGCACATCACGACAGGCCAAAAATCGAGAGGTAAGTTGTTAGGGCAAGGAATAGTGACTTTATTCGGAAAGCCGGCAGACCAAGAAGATGGCGGACCCGTGTCCTAAGAAACCATCTTGCCTGAGTTAGAATTCAGGCTCCTTTTATTCTAAAAGAGGAAAGTAAAGTCCAACATTTCCTGGTTCCCATCAGCCTCTGGAGGGGATGCGTTAATTTCTTCCTCCCTGCAGTCATTCACAGGTGGGCCTGGTCAGGATGTTTCCAGTGAGCTAAACAAAGGTATTTTAGCTTAGTGCTCATTACCTGGGAAGTAGGGTTCCCAGAGATGGGCCGTTATGTATAATTTAAGCTTACAGGCAACATCCCTTTAGTGATTAACTTGTAATAGAATACAACAGTTCTTCCCTATTACACTACCCCAAGCCAAAACCCTTCACTAATTAAGCATCCAAAGCCTAAGTTTCTTTGTCCTCACAGATTTATTATTTCTTTGTCTAAAAAGTATGAAAGCTGTCTGCTTTGGCACTTCTTAGGTCCTATTTCTATGATACCTCCCTGCATGCACACAAATTAAAATTTGTTTCTTTTACTCTTGTTAATCTTTGTGTCAATTGTATTATTAGCTCAAGCACAAGAACTCACAACGAGTAGAGGAGGAAGCTTCCACCTCCTGGACAGCAGCACGCAGTTCACTTCAGACACGACATTGGGCTCAAATAAGTAAGAACTGAATTCTCTATCACAGAATGTGTCTAAATACAGGCAGAAAAACTCCTTGACAGAGAGGCACAGGACTCTAGCTATAGCTTGACTAGATAGTTTCTAAAGGGCCTCTTAACTCCGAGAGGCTGAGTTAGGTTAACTATAACATCTCTGTGAATCATGACTATCTCAGTCTGAGTTGCATGTTCCATGATTTCACTGTTCTCAGGTTATTATACATTGACATTACAAGCTCAAAGTAATGTAGTGGATCTTCATGCAAAGGAGTGGCTTAAATTTTACTATGCTTCGGAGTCTTGTTTTCTTTTTAACATCTTTATTGGAGTATAATTGCTCTACAGTGTTGTGTCAGCCTCTGGGGTATAACAAAGTGAATCAGGCATATGTATACATACATCCCCATGTCCCCTCCCTCTTCGTCTCCCTCCCACACTCCTTATCCCACCCTTCTAGGAGGTCGAAAAGCACTGAGCTGATGTCCCTGTGCCATGCAGCTGCTTCCCACTAGCTATCTATTTTACATTTGGTAGTGTATATATGTCGGGGCTACTCTCTTACTTCATGCCAGCTTATCCTTACCCCTCCCCTTGTCCTCAAGTCCATTCTCTACATCTGTGTCTTTATTCCTATCCTGCCGCTAGGTTTATGAGAACAATTACTTTTTTAGATTCCATATATATGTGTTAGCATACGATATTAGTTTTTCTCTTTCTGACTTACTTCACTCTGTATGACAGACTCTAGGTCCATCCACCTCACTACAAATAAATCAATTTTGCTTCTTTTTATGTCTGAGTAATATTCCATTGTATATATGTGCCACATCTTCTTTATCCATTCATCTGTCAATGGACACTTAGGTTGCTTCCATGTCCTGGCTATTGTAAATAGAGCTGCAATGAACATTGTGGTACATGACCCATTTTGAATTATGGTTTTCTCAGGGTATATGCCCAGTAGTGGGATTGCTGGGTCATATGTTAATTCTATTTTTAGTTATTTAAGGAACCTCCATACTGTTCTCCATAGTGGCTGTATCAATTTATATTCCCACCAACAGTGCAAGAGGGTTCCCTTTCCCCCACAGCCTCTGCAGCATTTATTGTTTGTAGATTTTTTTGAGGATGGTCATTCTGACTGGTGTGAGGTGATACCTCATTGTAGTTTTGATTTGCATTTCTCTAATGATTACTGATGTTGAGCATCCTTTCATGTGTTTGTTGGCCATCTGTATATCTTCTTTGGAGAAATGTCTATTTAAGTCTTCTGCCGGTTTTTGGATTGGGTTTTTTGTTTTTTTGATACTGAGCTGCATGTATATTTTGGAGATTAAACCTTTGTCAGTTGCTTCATTGGCAAAAATTTTCTCCCATTCTGAGGGTTGTCTTTCCATCTTGTTTATGGTTTCCTTTGCTATGCAAAAGCTTTTAAGTTTCATTAGGTCCCATTTGTTTATTTTTGTTTTCATTTCCATTTCTCTAGGAGGTGGATCAAAAAGGATCTTGCTGTGATTTATGTCATAGTGTTCTGCCTATGTTTTACTCAAAGAGTTTTATAGTGTCTAGCCTTACATTTAGGTCTTTAATCCATTTTGAATTTATTTTTGTGTATGGTGTTAGGAAGTGTTCTAATTTCATTCTTTTACATACAGCTGTCCAGTTTCCCCAAAAACACTTATTGAAGAGACTATCTTTTCTCCATTGTATACTCTTGCCTACTTTATCAAAGATAAGGTGACCATATGTGCATGGGTTTATCTCTGGGAGTTCTATCCTGTTCCATTGATCAATATTTCTGTTTTTGTGCCAGTACTATACTGTCTTTATTACTGTAGCTTTGTAGTATAGTCTGAAGTCCAGAAGCCTGATTCTTTGAGCTCTGTTTTTCTTTCTCAAGATTGATTTGGCTATTCAGGGTCTTTTTTGTTTCCATGCAAATTGTGAAATTTTTTGTTCTAGTTCTATGAAAAATGCCATTGGTAGTTACATAGGGATTGCACTGAATCTGTAGATTGCTTTGGGTAGTATAGTCATTTTCACAATGCTCATTCTTCCAGTCCCAGAACATGGTATATCTCTCCATCTGTTTGTATCACCTTTAATTTCTTTCATCAGTATCCTTTAGTTTTCTGCATACAGGTATTTTTTCTCCTTAGGTAGGATTGCTCCTAGGTATTTTATTCTTTTTGTTGCAATGGTAAATGGGAGTGTTTCTTTAATTTCTCTTTCAGATTTTTCATCATTAGTGTATAGGAATGAAAGAGATTTCTGTACCCTAATTTTGTATCCTGCTACTCTACAAAATTTATTGATTACTTCTAGTAGTTTTCTGGTACTGTCTTTAGGATTCTCTATGTATAGTATCATATCATCTGCAAACAGTGACAGCTTTACTTCTTCTTTTCCAATTTGGATTCCTTTTATTTCTTTTTCTTCTCTGATTGCCATGGCTAAAACTTCCAAAACTATGTTGAATAAGAGTGGTGAGAGTGGGCAATCTTGTCTTGTTCCTGTTCTTAGAGAAAATGGTTTCAGTTTTTCACCATTGAGAATGATGTTGACTGTGGGTTTGTCATATATGGCCTTTATCATGTTGAGGTAAGTTCCCTCTATGCCCACTTTCTGGAGAGTTTTTTATCAGAAATAGGTGTTGAGTTTTGTGAAAAGCTTTTTTTGCATGTATTGAGATGATCATATTGTTTTTATCCTTCAGTTTGTTAATATGGTGTATCACACTGATTTGCGTACATTGAAGAATCCTTGCATTCCTGGGATAAACCCCACTTAATCATGGTGTATGATTTTTTAATGTACTGTTGGATTCTGATTGCTAGTATTTTGTTGAGGATTTTTGCATCTATGTTCATCAAGTATATTGGCCTATAGTTTTCTTGTTTTGTGACATCTTTGTCAATTTTGGTATCAGGGTGATCGTGGCCACGTTGAATGAGTTTGGGAGTGTTCCTCCCTCTGCTATATTTTGGAAAAGTTTGAGAAGGATATGTATTAGTTCTTATGTAAATATTTGATAGAATTCGCCTGTGAAGCCACCTGGTCTGGGGCCTCTTTTTCTTGGAAGAATTTCTTTTTTTAAACACCTTTATTGGAGTATATTTGGTTTACAATTGTTAGTTTCTGCTTCATAACAAAGTGAATCAGTTATACATATACATATGTCCCCATATCTCTTCCCTCTTGCATCTCCCTCCCTCCCACCCTCCATATCCCACTCCTCTAGGTGGTCACAAAGCACCGTGTTGATCTCCCTGTGCTATGCGGCTGCTTCTTGGAAGATTTTTAATCACAGTTTCAATTTCAGTGTTTGTGATTAGTGTGTTTACCTTTTCTATTTCTTCCTGGATCAGTCTTGGAAGGTTGTGCTTTTCTAAGAATTTTCCATTTCTTCCATGTTGTCGATTTTATTGGCATATAATTGCTTGTAGTAATCTCTCATGATCCCTTGTATTTCTGCAGTGTCAGTTGTTACTTCTCCTTTTTCATTTCTAATTCTGTTGATTTGAGTCTTCTCCCTTTTTTTCTTTATGAGTCTGGCTTATGGTTTATCAATTTTGTTTATCTTCTCAAAGAACCAGCTTTTAGTTTTATGGATCTTTGCTATTGTTCCTTTCGTTTCTTTTTCATTTATTTTTGATCTGATTTTTATGATTTCTTTCCTTTGATAACCTTGGGGTTTTTTCGTTCTTCTTTCTCTAATTGCTTTAGGTGTAAGGTTAGGTTGTTTGAGATTTTTCTTGCTTCTTGAGGTAGGATTGTATTGCTATAAACTTCCCCCTTAGAACTGCTTTTGCTGCATCCCAGAGGTTTTGGGTCATCGTGTTTTCATTGTCATTTGTTTCTAGGTATTTTTTGATTTCCTCTTTGATTTCTTCAGTGATCTCTTGGTTATTTAATAGTGTATTGTTTAGTCACCATGTGTTTGTATTTTTTACAGTTTCTTTTTTCCTGTAATTGATATCTAGTCTCATGGCACTGTGGTCAGAAAAGATACTTAATACAATTTCAATTTTCTTATATTTACCAAGGCTTGATTTGTGACCCAAGATATGATCTATCCTGGAGAATGTTCCATGAGCACTTGAGAAGTAATTGTATTCTGTTGTTTTTGGATAGAATGTCCTTTAAACATCAATTAAGTCCATCTTGTTTAATGTGTCACTTAAAGCTTGTGTTTCCTTATTTATTTTCATTTTGGATGATCTGTCCATTGGTGAAAGTGGGGTGTTAGAGTCCCATACTATTATTGTGTTAGTGTCTATTTCCCCTTTTATGGCTGTTAGCATTTGCCTTATGTATTGAGGTGCTCCTATGTTGGGTGCATAAATATTTACAATTGTTATATCATCTTCTTGGATTGATCCCTTGATCATTAGGTAGTATCCTTCTTTTTCTCTTATAATAGTTTCTATTTTAAAGTCAATTTTGTCTGATATGCGAATTGCTACTCCAGCTTTCTTCTGATTTCCATTTGCATGGAATATCTTTTTCTACCCCCTCACTTTCAGTCTGTATGTGTCCCTAGGTCTGAAGTGGGTCTCTTGTAAACAGCATATATACAGGTCTCTTTTTTGTATCCATTCAGCCAGTCTATGTCTTTTGGTGGGAGCATTTAATCCATTTACATTTAAGGTAATTATCAATATGTATGTTCCTATTCCCATTTTCTTAACTGTTTTGGGTAGGTCTTTTCCTTCTCTTGTGTTTCCTGCCTAGAGTATTTCCTTTAGCATTTGTTGTAAAGCTGGTTTGGTGGTGCTGGATTCTCTTAGCTTTTTCTTATCTAAAAAGTTTTTAATTTCTCCATTGAATCTGAATCAGATCCTTGCTGGGTAGAGTAATCTTGGTTGTAGGTTCTTACCTTTCATCACTTTAAATATGTCCTGCCAGTCCCTTCTGGCTTGCAGAGTTTCTGCTGAAATATCAGCTGTTAACCTTATGGGGATTCCCTTGTATGTTATTTGTTGCTTTTCCCTTGCTGCTTTCAATATTTTTTCTTTGTATTTAATTTTTGATAGTTGAGTAATATGTGTCTTGGCATGTTTTTCTCTGGATTTATCCTGTATGGTATCTCTGTACTTCCTGGACTTATTGACTATTTCCTTTCCCATGTTAGGGAAGTTTTTGACTCTAATCTCTTCAAACATTTTCTCAGACACTTTCTTTCTCTTCTTCTTCTGGGACCCCTATAATTTGAATGTTGGTGCATTTAATGTTGTCCCAGTAGTCTCTGAGACTGTCCTCAATTCTTTTCATTCTTTCTTCTTTATTCTGCTCCCTGGCAGTTATTTCTACCATTTTATCTTCCAACTCACTTATCCGTTCTTCTGCCTCAGTTATTCTGTTATTGATTCCTTCTAGAGTATTTTTAATTTTTGTAATTTTGTTGTTCATCACTGTTTGTTTGCTCTTTAGTTCTTCTAGATCCTTGTTAAATGTTTCTTGTATTTTATCCATTCTATTTCCAAAATTTTGCATCATCTTTACTATCATTATTCTGAATTCCTTTTCAGGTAGGTTGCCAATTTCATCTTCGTTTATTTGGTCTTGTAGGTTTTTACCTTGCTCCTTCATCTGTAACAAACTTTTTTGTCTTTTTCATTTTTTTTTTTTTTTTTTTTGATGGGTCATGACGTATTCCTGTCTTACTGGTTGTTTGGCCTGAGACATGCCACACTGGAGTATGCCGGCAGTTGGATAGAGTTAGGTCTTGGTGCTGAGATGAGGACCGCTGTGAGGCCTCACTCTGACTGATATTCCCTGGGGTCTGAGGTTCTCTGTTAGTCCAGCTGTTTGGACTTGGAGCTCCTACCACAGGAGCTCAGGCCCAACCTCCGGCCTGGGAACCAAGATCCCTCAAGCTTCATGGTGTGGTTAAAAGAAAAAAAAAAAAGGAAGAAAGAAAGAAAGGATCAATACAATATCAAAGAATAAAAAACAAAATAAAATTAGAAAGATAAAAAATATATTAGGAAAAATAAAAGTATAATTGAAATAACTGCAACAAGGTAAAATAAAACCACAACAGAAAAAAGACAAAAAAGGTGTGTGTGTGGGGGAACAAACCAAAAGGAGAGAGATCACTAACAAAGTATAAAGAATAAAATAAAATTAGAAGAATAAAAGATTAGGAAAAATAAAAATATAAAAGAATCAACAACAATGAATCAATGAGTTTAAACAGAACCCCAATGTAAAAGAGGAAAAAAGAAAAGAAAAAAACCCAAAAATATCCTTGGCTATGGGTGTGGAGTTTAGGTGGGGCATAGAACTTAGGCAGGGGTGGGGTTTTGGGTGGGGCAGGGCCTAGGTGTGGTGACATTCAAGCATGGGGCGGGGCCTCTGCTTAGGACCTGCAAAAGGGGAGAAGCAGCACATGGAAAGGAGGGCCTCTGGAGTGTGGAGTTCTGGAGCTTGGAGGTAGGGCCTGAGTGAGGGTGTGTGGGTAGGGTTTAAGCTCAGCTCGTTGGAGGGGTTCTCTGAGTATGGAAGTAGTGCCCTGGGTGGGGGTGTAGGGGCAGGGCTTGGGCTCTGGGTGGCAGGAGAGAGGCTCCGAGGGCAGAGGATTAGGCCTGGGAGCCCAACAGATTCCCCCATGCCTAAGTGGACAGGGAAAGCACTGGCCCTGCTCCCTTCCATTACTTGGCACCATTCCCCACTATCTCCCCCAGGGTGTCCTCTGTCGCCACTGGACCTCTAACCATGGGTGGGCCCCACTGGGTGTAGGAACTCCTCCCCTCCCCCAGTCACCCCTCAGAGGTGCCAGTCTCAGAGGTCCGGCCTTCACTTTTGCTCCCTCTTCCCTCCCTCCCACTCCTTCAGGACCCTCGTGGCTGGTGGAGGCCTAGGTGGGCAGAGGATCAGGTCCGGGATCTCAACAGGTTCCTAGGGGTCCAAGTAGGCAGGGGAAACCTGGCCACACTCCCTTTTGATCCTCTGCCCTCCCAATGGTCCCCCAATTTCCCCCTTTGGGAGTGGGATCCCTTTCCCTCCCACAGCTGCCCCTTAGGGGCACCAGTCCCATCCCGCCTCCACTTCTCCTCCCCCTTCACTCCCCGCAAGCCTCACATCCTACCCGGTTGCTGGGGGTTCCTCCCACCCCCTTAGGTGTCTGTGGTCCCCCACCAGTGTTTGGTAGGTGCCCTAGTTGTAAGCAGACGTGAATTCTGCATCCTCCTAGTACGCCATCTTGACTCCACCCCACCGGTATGAATCTTTGTGTATCTGCTTTAGAGTTTTTAACACACATTTATATACGTGATTTCATTTCATTTTTGCCACAACCCTGCATAGTAGAGAACGTAACTGTTTTAATTTCTGTATAACAAATTTGATAATTAAGTCCCTGCTAGAAGGAGAGTGGCTTGGCCAGATTTCCATAATTAACAATTCATAGAATTGGGGCTAGACCTTAGTTCTTTCCCCTATATTTTCTGCCTTTGGGATCTGTACCCTATAGAATCCTCCCACCCCACCCTTAATTTTTCCAGCAACGGAAGAGGAACGTCTTTAAAGGTTACATTTCTCTTGTAATGTCCAGTGACTATTAAGTGTCATTTTGTTATGTGTAATTTTATGCTTGCTCTAAACCTGGAAAATGGAAAATTAACCAGGTAATGAACTGTTTTATCTCTGATGCCAAATAGTCCATGTTCTATTTGCCTCCTTTTAAATTTGCTGCTTCAGTGCTTTGTGGAGAGTCCTGGTCTTTATTTGTAAGAGCAGGCTGCAAGTAGTTAGCTGGAAAACAATTTGCCTTAGCCTTTGCACAGCTAGTGTTTTATATTTGAAGTGGTATTGACATAACACTTACAGCATTTGATAACTCAACTGCACGGACAAGAGAAGTTAACTGAGGAAAGAAAGAACAGCTGAGAATGTTGCAAGGCACTGCTATCTAATCAGGTGTTGCTACAGGACAAGCTAGAAGCTCTGCAGAAAGGAAGCCACCATGAAGAATCAGCTTGCATAGGATCAGAGAACATCTATTGCTCTGTGGCCTCTATATCCTTTTATATGTTGCCAATATTCTCCTACATACTATGTGATATGTTAATTGGGGTTGAAAAAACAAGGGATCTAGACAGAAGCAAAGCTAATTCTACATTATTGAAACTTCTTTTTCTCTCAGAGGAGGGAATCTGTTTACTTTATTGTTCTAAGAAAGAACAATAAGCACATATTAACACAACCCAGTCGCCACTTCCTAACTGCACAAAGAAGCTTCTAAGCTTCTTAGCTCAACAGAGTCTTTTAATATACCTATATGCAAGCTCTACACTGTGGTGCAATGCCATTCTAACTAAATGAGGGGCAAAGAGTCTCCTTTTTTATGCAAATGAGGTCACCACTGAGCACTCAAAATTGTAATTTAGCAGATGGCTGGCAACTGCAGGTTGTTAATAAAGGTGAACAAACATACGGGCAGTCGCCTCCAGGGATATAAAGCTTCAGATGCTGTGGAGAGCCTTGAAAGCAGAACAAACCCTATGCACACTGGAGGGGCCCTGAGTTGTCCCACCCTGCGTGTTTTGTTTTTCTTTTTTTTAATTTTTTGCTGAGTTGGGTCTTCATTGCTGTGCATGGGCTTTCTCTACTTGTGGCAAGTGAGGGCTACTCTTCGTTGTGGTGCGTGTGCTTCTCAGGGCGGTGGCTTCTCTTGTTGCAGAGCACAGGCTCTAGGCACAAAGGCTTCAGTAGTTGTGTCTCACGGGCTCTAGAGCACAGCCTCAGTAGTTGTGGCGCACGGGCTTAGTTGCTCCGCAGCATGTGGGATCTTCCCGGGCCTGGGATGGAACCTGTGTCCCCTGCATTGGCAGGAGGATTCTTAACCACTGCGCCACCAGGGAAGCCACCCACCCTGCATGTTGAGTCATGTTTCTCTGAGGCTGTTGCGTTTCCTGTAGTCTAATATTTTGCCAACACCTGACTTTATGGCAGGGATAGCAGCAGAGTCTGAGATAAATGAAAAGAATAAACATCAGTAGAGGTAAAATGAAGTATGTGTCATTTTAGACACTTTAAACAGTGAGAACCAGAAAAATCCAACTCAGGCCTGAAAAATTAAGAAATGTGTTCACAAAATTAGAAGTTCAGAGATAGAGCAAGTTCCAAAAGAACAGTCAGTGGGATCATTTTGCTCTCTGCTCTGTCTGCCTCAGCATCAGCTTTATCCCAAGGTTGTACCATCCCTCCCCCAAGTGGTTACAATACGATCTCTGTGGCAATCAGGGAATCATACAAACTGAGAAAAAAAAAAAGCCATCCTCACCGGAGAACAAAACATTGCTTAGCCATGGACAACTAAATTTTCAATGAATTACTTCAGCGGAACATAAAGGGAAAACAACAACAACAGCAATCAATTGCCTAATTTCTAGTGTAGCCTTGCAGATGGGAAGTGAACTTTCAAAGGTCATTTATTCTCTGAAAGCCCATTACTAACAGTTTATTATTTAAAACTTGAAATAACCCAGCAAAATAAATATTATTAACCCAGATTATATAGATGAGAAGGTTAAGGCTCGAATGGAATTAATAACTGATATATATGGTCACAGATAACAATATCATCATGAAAAACTTCTCCAGATTCATTAGTTGGAATAGAATCAAACACTACAATGAAGAGAAAAATAGTCCTGTCTTTAACAAAGATTCCTTTCATTAGGGCAACCAGAGATCCCTGTGCTGGGATATATGAGTTAGGAGGAAGAAATAGCCTCTTACTAATGGGACAAAATCAAGGAGGGATAATTTGAGCTGGGAACTAAAGGATAGTTGGAATCAGGATAGACAGAACTGAGAAGAAGGGCACCTGAAAGTACAGATTAGCTTGATCAAAATAAGCAAGTGGGTAAAGCAGAGATCAGATTTGGTAAATGGAAAGTAATCTAGTCTGTTAAAATGTAGGATAATTATAATGAACCAGATATTTCTTACTCACTGCTTCACGTTCTCTCCACTCATCTCTTATGTTGGCAATGAATGCAGCTGTTAGCGTCAAGCATTTTTGACCAGCATAGGCCAGCTTCTTGTAAGTGTAACTCAAGTGTACCTGCCCTGGCTGCCTACTGTGAGCCTCTTTCTTTCTGCCCTGAGGCTTCTCAGACACCTGGAAATCAGATAACTGCAGAATCCCTTGGTACTCAGATGCTTACAACTCAGAGGTCTGGAAGAATTAACAAGTACAGCAATCCTTTTCCAATAAAGCACTAAAGATTTTGGCTAAACACTTATCCCATCCATTCTTCCAGTTGATGGATTTTTAGCTACACACCATAAAGTTTCTCTGAAATCCTGTAATCACAAGGTCATGGTCTCCAACTCCAACTCTAATCTGCTTGCATCCTATCCCAGAATTTACATATCTGTCTCTCCCACTAATCCTTTGAGGTGTAATGGTTTCAAAATTCAGAAAGAATGAACAAAAGCATGACAAATAGTGGTGTCATTTAGAGAACAGAAGTGAGCTAGAGGAATATCAGATATTGAAGAGAAGATGAATTTGTTTACAGACTTAAGTTTGAAAAGTAAGTTATTCACATAAAGCTGTTAATACAAGACAGATTTGCATTTATATTGGAATTAAATGGAACAAAATGTGACAGTGTCGCAAGAAAATGGTAGTTGAAGTGACCTAATCAAGTGGAAGACTATATAGAGAGAGAACAAAACAGAATCTGAAATAAAAGAATCATCAGAGAGTATGGAGAAGATCTAGACCTGCATAAAATTATTTTTCAAGAGAGGAAGGGGGTAATCAACAGGTATAAATGTTAAAGAAAGTCAAAGAAGAAAGGATGACAAAAGATGCTTAATTTGAAGACTAAAATGACTTTAATGATTTGAGAGTTTAATTTCATTAAAGGGACAGGAAAATAATACATATTACAAAATTCTGAGGAGTAAAAAAATGATAAGAAAGTAAAGTTTTATCAGTTCTGGTCTTCGGAAAATTTTTCACTGAAGGCATAGAAATGGGGCAAGCCAGGGGATGGTAGTTTTGAGACTTCGGAAAATGTATGTTTGTTTGACACTCAAGGGAAAGGATCTAAAATAGAAGGCAAAACCAAAAGCACAAGGAACAGATCTGGTTAACATTAGACCATGTTTCTAGAAGAACTGGATGATAAGTAGCTCTCAATACAAACGGGTAAGAAGAGTTTACCTTGAAAATGAGATGATACACAACTTTCTCTGAGGTAATATGGTAAGAAAGACAATGGGTAAATGTTAAAAAAAAGATTTTAGGTAAGAAGATAAAAAGAAGATAAGGGTAATTATATTTTGTCACATTGGTATTTAAAGCAAATTTTTAAAATAAATAATTTAGAATTAAATAATTAACTCAAGCGCTATAAATGTCTATTCATATTCTGTTAGACTTAGGAAACCCCCTGCCTTCAAAAATATAAATATATTTGTTTTATTTGTTATATATATATATATATATATACACACACACACACACACACACACACACACACACAAACACACACATAATGATGCAAGTAAAATAAATAGTGATTTTTGGAAAACTATTTGAAAGCAATTCCAAATATTAACTTGTTTCTCAATAAAATAAAACACACTTGAAATATAAAGCATATTTTAAAAATTGTGATGAGAGAAAAAGAAAGCACTGATTTAACTCTGAGAAGAAAATCTCTCCTCTTGACCCTTCTCCTTCTCTGCCTTCAATTCCAGCTATCCTCTAATCTTTCTCCATTCATTAGTAAGTTTCCACAGACATGAAGAAAAATCTGCTTTACTGACTTGCTAGGGCTACCCTTTTCACTCCTTGATACCTAGTCATATATACCTCAAACTTTGAAGTCATTTTAGACCCCAGATTTTTCTTTGATTTTTCTATCAAACACTAGGACCTCTGAGTACTTATCCAAAGAAAACAAAAACAGTAACTCAGAAAGATATATACAACCCTATGTTCATTGCAGCATTGTTTATAATAGCCAAGGTATGGAAACAACCTAACTGTCCAACCATGGATGAATGAATAAAGAAAATGTGGTATATATAACGGGATATTATTCATCCATAAAAAAGAATGAAATCTTGTCATTTGCAACAACATGGATGAACCTTGAACCTTAAGGGAATGGTGCTAAGTGAAACAAGTCAGACAGAAAGAAAAATACTATATGATCTCACTCATATGTGGAATTGAAAAACAAAAAGAAAAATTAAAAAAAACAAAAACCCAAGCTCATAAACATAGAGAACAGATTGGTGATTGCCAGAGGTGGAGGTTAGGGGTAGCAGGTAGATGAAAAGAGTTAAAGGGGTCAAAAGATACAAACATCCAGTTATAAAATGAACAAGTCATGGGGATGTAAAGTAAACCATGGTGATTATGGTTAATAATACTGTATTGCATATTTGGAAGTTGCTAAGAGAGTAGATCTTAAAAGTCTTCATGACAAGAAAAAAATTTTCACCTATGTATGGTGACAGATGTTAACTAGACTTATTGTGGTGATCATTATGCAATATGTGGGAATCATTTTGCAAATATCGAATCATTATTTTATACACCTGAAACTGAAACTAATATAATGTCATATGTCAATAATACCACAACTGGGCTTCCCTGGTGACGCAGTGGTTGAGAGTCCGCCCGCCGATGCAGGGGACACAGGTTCGTGCCCCAGTCCGGGAAGATCCCACATGCTGCAGAGCGGCTAGGCCCGTGAGCCATGGCCGCTGAGCCTGCGCGTCCGGAGCCTGTGCTCCACGGCGGGAGAGGCCACAACAGTGAGAGGCCCGTGTACCGCAAAAATAATAATAATACCACAACTAAACGAAAAAAAATTAGGACCAATATATTCTACAATGATCCTTAGATTTCTTTCTATCCCTGCTTTCACTATTCAGAGCGATTTCCTTATTTACCCTCATCTAGGTTATTCCTATACCCTCCAGAAGACCAATTTACTATAAGCCTTCCTTTCTAATCCATAAAACGTCAGTAGTAGTTTAATACTCCCTCTATTGCCTAACAAATTAAATACGTAATCTTTTTCCTAGTTTAAAAAAAAAAAAAGTCCTTTATAAGGTAGCCCCACTAACTTCTAAATCTCATCTTACATTTCTTTTAGATTTTTATTTTACAAAACTGGCAAACAGTATGACCAGCTGTTATTTGGAAACATCTCACAGTTTTCAACAGTTTCTTTGCAGTGCAAGTAATCATCTTTTCCTGGAGTGCCCTTGTTTCACTCTTACCCTTAATTATTTCCTGTAACAAGTATAGCCATTCCCCAATCCTTTAAAATCCTTTTCAGTTGCTTTCACACTGGTACTTTTTTTAAACTACAGGCATGAACTTCATCTTTAGATTAAAGGGTTTTCCCTCTTTTTAAGCATGTAAAGAACATAGATTGGAACTTTGTCACAATGGTTATGCCTTGTATTGAAATTATATATCAAATTGTGAAAATATATTAAATTTAAGAGTGAATACCCCTGTAACATCTACTTAGACTGCTACTTCCTTGAGAGAAGTGCTAAGTCTATACCTTATTTTTTCCCTAACACAGTGCCTCTTGCACATTTAAATTGGAATATATTTTACTAAAGCAGAATACACATGTATTCTGAGAACTTTACACTCAGTTAAATGACAAGATTTAGTGCTTCTAAACTCTTATCGTTTTTACTTAACATTATTTGATTGTTTTAGGGGGGGAGGGAGGTCCAGGAGTGAGGGGATATATGTATACATATAGCTGATTCATTTCATTGTACAGCAGAAACTAACACAACATTGTAAAGCAATTATAATCCAATTAAAAAAGAAAAAAACAACATTATTTGATTTTATGTTGTTTTAAACTAGTGTATGTGGGACCTCCTCAGGCAGTGAGAAAATTGTTTTGTTAATTGTACCAGAAATTTAAAATTTGTTCCATCCAATTTGTTGATTAAATTCTTTGCATCTGGAATATATTTGTTGAGTTGCACAATAATAATCATATTGTGAGCTAAATTGTTTATCTTTTTATCGAAGTACAGTTTCATAAGAAAAGTGCACAAATAAGTGTATAGTTTTACTATGCTGTGTATTCTTCTTTTGCTAATTATACTTGTAAGATTCATGTTTTTTTAATTTTTCATAGCTGCAGTGTACTCATTCTATGAATATACAGATTTTTTAATGTCCTCTTATTGTCCTTCACTTTATAGCACTTCGCAAATACTGTTTTTTGTTTTTTTGTTTTTTTACAGATTGAAGGTTTCTGGCAACCCTGTGTTAAGTAAGTCTATTGGCGCCATTTTCCACAGCATTTGCTAACGTCATGTTGCTGTATCATAGTTTGGTAATTCTTGCAGTATTTTCTTTTATTATTTTTTTAACATCTTTATTGGAGTATAATTGCTTTACAATGGTGTGTTAGTTTCTGCTTTATAACATCTTGCAATATTTTAAAAATTTTCATCACTATTTGTTATGGTGATCTGTGATCAGTGATCCTTGATATTATTATTGTAATTATTTGGGGGCACCAGGAATCACACCCCATATAAGATGACAATCTTAACTGATAAATGCTATGTGTGTTCTGACTGCTCCACTGGCCAGCCATTCCCTAGCCGCTCTCCCTCTCTTTGGGCCTCCCTATTCCCTGAGACACAACAATATTGAAATTAGGCTTATGAATAACTACACAACGGCCTCTAAGTGTTTAAGTGAAAAGAAGAATCAATGTGGCAAACTTCATTGTTGTCTTATTTCAAAAAATCGCTACAGCCACCCCAATCTTTGGCAAACACCCCTCTGGCTATTCAGCTGCCATCAACACTGAGCAAGACTCTTCACCCCCCAAAAGATTATGACTTTCTGTAGGCTCGTATGATAGTTAGCATTTTTTAGCAATAAAATATTTTTAATTAGGGTATATACATTGTTTTTTTTAGAAAATACTCTTGCACACTTCATAGACTACAACATAGTGTAAACAGAACTTTTATATACACTGGGAAACCAAAAAATTCATGTGACTCACTTTATTGTGATATTCGCTTATTGTGATGATAAGGGACTGAACTCACAATATCTCTGAGGTATGCCTGTATTATGATTTATTTTATAGTTGATGGAATTCTGGACGGTTTCCAATGTGAAGCTATTACAAACAAAGCTTCCACAAACATTCTTGTGTATGTGTTGTATGGCATAAACGTGTGCACTTTTGAGGTGTATGCATATCTGGGAGTGAAATGGTTTAGTGAAAGCAACCCTTTTGTCTCTTTCCAATTTGTCTATCTCGGTTCTCCTTAAGTCTTAATTATAAAAATAATTCACTAGGTAACATTTAACCTAACTCCTGACTTATGCTCTACTAAATGCACACAATACCTTGCCTAACCTGTCGATTCTTTCCCTAGATTAAAAGAAGTAGGAATGAAGAATTAAGTAGTTAAAGAACGACTAGCTCTCAGCCCCCATCAGCTCCCTTAGCAATCCTTCAGGCAGACCATCTGAAGAAAGATCATGGGAGTCAGCCAGTCTGCACACAGTGGAAAATGATGCAGAACCTAACCTTCTGCCTCAATGATTAACTGAGATTACTGCTCCCTTTTTTTCCCTTTAAAAACTGTCATGGCTGAGCAGAATCTTGGGAGTTGGTTTTCAGGACACAAGTCTGCCTTCTCCCCAGATTGCCTACCTTCTGATTAAAGTAACCTTTCCTTTCTACCAACACTTGACTCTTGAGTATTGGCTTTTGGGTGGCAAGCAGCCAACCTGAGTTTGGTAACATTAGTAATAGGTATATATATTTTGAGTTTCAGAAGATAGTGATAATTTTCCAAAGAATTTGAACCAGTTTACATTATTAAAACTTGGTAGAATTTTACACAAAACAAGATGTTAGTTCCAATATATCTCTTTCCAGTTCATGCATTTTTGTGTTCTATTTAAGAATATTTGCTTAACCAATGTTCATGAAAACATTCTCTCATAAATTATATTTTTTAAGCAAATTATTAAAAATGGCCTATGTTGACTAGTATTTGGTTTCTTTTCCTTTGGATCTTTGAGTATTTTTAAACATAGCTTCCTAGTATTTCACATTTATAAATGTTCTCACAGAAGCTCTGATCCTATAGCAGGTATTTGTATTGAATTTAGCTATTTTTTTCCCAAGCTGTTGATAGAAAATGAAGTTTCATAACTTTGCTTTCAATTTAATTTTAATGGCTCCATGTAAATTTTCAAAATGTGGATATTCAAATGAAGCTTAAATAATACAAATATTCTTTTTTTTTATTACATGAGAACTCATCTACTAGGAATTGTTTGCCTTTTCCAGAATGTTACTTTGGCAATACCTAAAACTGCTTAATTTTCATTATAATACTATTGCTCAAAGTCTTCTAAAATCAGAACTAATGCCACTATAAATGGTAGGTAGGCGTTACCATTTAAACAAAATTCTAGCAGGTTAATGACATGCCAAAACAAATGTATGATTGATAAAATGAATAGTAATCACACATATATGATTTGTTTTGTTTTTCAAACACCCAAACAATGGGATAAATTAATAGCTAATGTCAATCACCGTGACAGAACTGAAACTATTTACCTGAAATATGGTGAAGTAAATATTGAGAATGTAAGTGGCAGACACAATTTTCATAAGCAGTGACTAAATCCAAATGTCTTTCTATTTATCATGTTAAATATATAGTTAAGCACTTAGCACAGTGGCTCTCAAAACTCAAGAGTATATAAAAAGCCCAGGGGAGCTGGTTAAAAATACAGATTCCCAAGTCCTACACTTAATGATTTTAGCTCCATAGACCAGATGTTGGGTCTAGAAATCTGAATTTTATCTGGTACCTCAGAAGATATTGATACAGGCAATGAGTACAAAATCCACTCAGGGTTGAACTTGTCCTGGGTAAATATATAAAATAAAAGGAGTCTATTTACTGACATCCTTGTGGTTCCTATTTATCTCCTGCTCACCCTTTCTGCACACTTATTCATGGTACTGGCACTGACCAGACCCAGACTGAGCAATGTGTATGGCAAGGGAGGCTCTCTCCTAATTGAGATTGACCATCGGAACTTACCTCTAATGAAACCCCCTGAAGAAACTTCTCCAAAATTGTATTTGTTATTATAAAAAGTGTTCTTAAAAGTACTTTACACTAAATGTTAATAGCTGATACATTTATTGATATTTTACTATCTTCACAAGGCTATGTCTACTCTAACAAAAAATAAAACTTTAATAATTGATAATGTAATATAAGGTCTCCTAGAAACTTGTTAGAATTGTGGGTAGAGGGAAAAGTGGCAAATGACAAGATTCTCATGTTTTCTTGTGTGTGTGTGTGTTTACTTTGATATGTCCTATAGAAGTAGAAAGTTTGGCTCTGTACACACTGAACATTAAGTCCCTATAATGATAGGGAGCCTGGCTTGGAGTTGGTCTCTAACAAATATTCTTTGAATAACTGAAAGGAAAACTAGTTTGAGAAGTTAGGGTTTATAGGCTCTATGACAGGAGTCAGAGGAGGCAGGTTTGAGGGTACCACATAGACATGGAATGGATTCCCTGAAAGAATAGAACACTCTAGAGGCTATAGCTACAACTGTAAGCTGGAGAAGCAAGTTCACACAAAAGGTATCATTTTCTCTCTTTGAAGTCATAAGCACAGTTTACCTGCTAAAATTGAACGTGTGTGAATAAAGTCTGAGAATTTGATAAATAATTGAATAGTTGTTATGAGAAATGGAAAATTTTTCATTTGCTTTCTCTTTTTTTGTTATTGTTTCTTTGGTTGGTTTTGTTTGATTGTTTTGTTTACATTGGGGCAAACAGAATTGCCTGGTGAATTAATACAGTTGAGTGGATAAACATAGAGTGGTGCCAATCTGTGGGTCTGTGATTGCCTACAGTGGTGCTCTGCAGCCTAAAAATATGAATAGATGTGGATGGCAGTACTGCTCTCTGCTGTTAGATTAGAGAACTACTGAATTAGAAAGAAAAGACAGCAAAAGGAGTAAAAATTTATGATGAACACACAGATAGAGTATAAAGGGAAAGAAGTAAAAACAGGGGTAGTTTGAGAGACAACAAGGATCGATTTTAAGGGCATTATGTCAAGTGAGATAAATCAGACAGAGAAGGACAAATACTATATGGTATCACTTATATATGGAATCTAAAAAAGCTGAACTCAGAAACCAAGTAGAATGGTAGTTACCAGGGGATGGGGGATAAGGGGAAAGGGAAGATGTTGGTCAAAGGGTACACACTTGAAGTTAGAAGATGAATAAATTCTGGGGCTCTAATGTACAACATTGTAATTATAGTCAACGATACTGTATTATATAATTGAAAGTTGCTAAGAGACTCAATCTTAAATGTTTCACCATAAAAAAGAAACAATAATTATGTGACATGGTGGAGGTGTTAACTAACTCTACTGTGGTCATCATATTGCAATATATAAATGTATTAAATCAACATGTTATACATCTTAAACTTCTACAATGTTATATGTCAATTACGTTTCGATAGAAATGTCAACTTGCATTTGAAGTGAGAGTAAAGAATATAGAGAACAAAAAATGTTGGAAGTTGTGGATGGAAATTTTAGTATTTATTGTTACACTTTCATAATAGAGTTGTTCTAGTTGTGTTCACTGAGATCAAACAGACAAGTGGATTGCCTTACAGGTGTGATTTAGAGGTAAGGGGAGAGCATACCGACTATGAGGGAAGAGAATGGTATAGCTGTATAACATGAGTCACAATGGGAGAATGGATTTAATGACAATGGAAGAATGATAGAAAAGAAGTGGCAGTGGAGAAGAAAGATAATATCAACCTCCATCTTTTTAATTGACCAAGAGGTTTCTACTCAAGACATTTTATGAAGAATTATATCATAATAGAATGTACAAGTTTCAATTAAGAACAAAGACTGATAAAACATTTTTTAAAAAAGATTTGGGTTAGAATGAGATGACAACCCTGCGCCCTGTCTCACAGCCCTGCTACCAACACAGAGAAATACTGAATTACGTCTACGAAAACATATGTACCAAGGCTCTTAAGAAAGAAATATGCTTAGGAGCCAAATGAAAAAGTAACATAACCAAGATATGCAAGCCGACTCTGTCAGTTCTATTCCCACTGGCCTGGGAATAAAAATCCTAGTACTGTATCTTGGAAATGCAGGGGATGAAGGAACAGGTTAGTCAGTGCCATGAGAAAATGCAGATGTAAGTGTCTCCAAAAATCAGTCATATAAAAAGAGTTTGTGGACTCTTCTAGAGTGAGAGAGAGAGAGAATAATCAAATGCAATGATCCTGTTAAAAAAATAAAAAGCTTCAAAGTAATATTTTAGAAAAATCACAGAAATTTTAACAAATCAGGATATTAAAGGAATGTTTATTAATTACTTTAAAATATTGGCAATTGTTGGATAAAGGTAGCATATAAAAAACTGTTCATTATACTGTTCTTTTTTGTTTTCTTCTGTTTAATAACTTTCAAAATAAAAATTGTTAACAAAAGCAGAAAAATAAAGTAAAATGCTATCAACAATTAGCTATTCTGAGATAACTTTTTATTTTAGAAAATTTGATTCAATGTAAAAAAAAAACAGGTTACAACAGAAAATTAATTCTGGTAAACATTATCTCTTTTAACAAGATAGCTGCCTTGTAGTTGTTATATTAACTAATAATACTTTACATATATAAAATGTACAGTACTAGAAGACTAATACTAAAATTATGGGATTTTTATGCAGCTATGTTGTTTAAACCAAGCAATATATTTTGCTTGATTTCAAGGCAAACTTTAAAACCTTTTCAACATTGCATTTAAATTATTTTCCTGCCAAAACCACTCTGCTTTAGGTAAAATATTCAATTGTTATTTCTTTCATATAATTTCTTAACCCACCTGCTGTATATGAACTCTTCACCCAAAGTATTTAAACTAAACTTTTATTTTGGGATTACCAAATTATTCATACTTCATATTTCAGAGATATCCTTTCCTCATACCAACTTGTCTAATAGTATAATATTGACACATTTTGCTATGTTGAAGATGCTCATCCTTATATGCTTTTTACGTTAGGATGTAACCTACAATAATCCATACCATACACTTTTTTTAATTGAAGTATTGATTTACAATGTTTCAGGTGTACAGCAAAGTGATTCAGTTATATATACATATTTTTCATATTCTTTTCCATTATAGGTTATTATAAAATATTGAATATAGTTCCCTGTGCTATGCAGTAGGTCCTCATTGTTTATATCTATTTTACATAGAGTAGTGCGCCTCTGTTGATCCCAAATCCCTAATCTATCTCTCCCCACCATTTCCCCTTTGGTAACCATAAATTTGTTTTCTATGTCTGTGAGTCTATTTATATTTTGTAAATAATTTCCTCTGTATGATTTTTTTTAGATTCCACATACAAGTGATATCATATGATATTTTTCTTTGCCGGATTTGGGAGAATCTCTAGGTCCATCTTGCTGCAAATGGAATTATTTCGCTCTTTTTTATGACTAATATTCATACCATATGCTTTTATACAGTGTCTTTTCTCAAAGTAACTGCCATAGAATTCCTATTTCCAGTAATTGTTTGATGAATGATTCTCCTTCTGAAAGTTTTCATTTTATAGTAACAGGTATACTTCTTATTTTTATTTATTAAATGTTTGTTTAAATACTAATTTTATGACATATAGAAATGAGTAAATCTAATTAAATTTTCAATATCTTTAAAATCATGTAATTCAATTGGAAAAAAAAATGACAACTCAATTTCCTTCATCCATCATACGTTAAATTGGATTAATCCAGTAGAAGAAATATATTTATGCCTGAGTAAGACTTAAGTATATATCCTTTTAGTTTTTTACTATCTTTATGATGTGACAACAAAACAAATTATAAAAAATGAAAATTACATTGTTTGTTACTGTATACTCCTAAACTTATGTCATACATCATGGAATTAATTGAATTGACTAGATCAGTGAAGACTAGGCCAGTGCTATCCAACAGATTTTTCTGAAATGATGGAGATGTTCTATAACTGTGCTCTCTGATATAGTTTGGCTATTGAGTACTTGAAATGTGGCCAGTCTGACTGAAAACTGAGCTTTTAATTTCATTTAATTTTAATTAACTTAAATATACATTTAAATAGGCATATGTAGCTAGTGGCTGCCATATTGTATCATTTAGCATAGACAATAAAGACTATAGACATAAGATTTGTTCTCTATTTATTTATATAACCTTTTTCTTTAAAAATACTTACATGTAAACATGCTTATGAAAAGTTTATAATTTCTAGGTAAGAATGTCATATCTTAGATCAATAATCATAATAGCAAATATTTATATCCACCTACTTCATGCCATGCACTAATATAGTAATATTTAATCTTTATAACAGCCTTTGATACTGATACTAGTATTATCCTTATTTTAAAACTGGGCAGATTGAGACACTGTGCACCTATGGTTGGTCACACAGTAAACAGCAGGGACGTGATTTGAACCAAGATGATCTGGCTCCAGAATTTTTAAACTGTCTCTGGTTAGAAATATTTCTTCCTAATCTAGTCATTTTCACTTATAAAATATGCAGAAACAAATACACTGTTATTTGATATATCTTGTGCCTATTCTTTAAGATGAATTGAAATCAGTTTGGGAAGCTTTATTTTCAAATGACAGAGTGTTCTGTGCCCCATCTCTCCAGAGGTCTCATTAAAATGGCAGAATAGATATAAATAGACACACGCATAGATATACACATACACATTTATACACATACAAATGTGTGTATGTTTTCATACTTATATAGATCTTCCTAGACTTACTATGGGATTAAGTCCCAAAAAACCGTCGTAAATTGAAAATATTGTAAGTTGAAAATGTGTTTAAATACACCTAACTTACCAAATATCATAGCTTAGCTTAGCCTACCTTAAACATGCTCAAATCACTTACAGTAGCCTACAGTTGGGTAAAATTAACATAAATCATATTTTATAATAAACTGTTGAATATCTAATGTAATTTATTGAATACTGTACTAAAAGTGAAAAAGAGAATGGTTGTAAGGGTACAAAGTGGTTGTAAGCATATCAGTTGTTTATATTCCTGACTGCCTGGTGGACAGTGAGATACAGCTCGCTGCGGCCACCAGCATCACAAAATATCCTACCACATATGACTAGTCTGGGAAAAGATCAAAATTCAGAATTTAAAGTACAGTTTCTACTGAATACGCATCATTTTCACTTTACCACTGTGAAGTCAAAAAATAGTAACTCGAACCATTGTACCTCAGGGACTATCTGTATAATGAAACCATAACAGGATTTAAAAATAGAGAAGCCTGAGATTAGCAAATCCAAAACTTTAAGGAATACTTGGATTGATGAAATGTACTAACAGAGGCAACCATAGTCTGGTATAAATTCTTTCCAACAAGCCCTAGAAGATGCTTCAAGGTCAGAGTCAGCACACTGAAGAGCATCTGTACATCATCGATCAAACAGGAAGATAACTGAAGAACCATGCACAAAACACTTGAGTCACTCATGCCATTCCTTCTTTCAACTGCTGTCACCAGGGCTCACAGAAATATTTTCTAGAGGATATGAGACACCTACTAGAGATTCCTATTATAAGTATTTGGGGGAAAAGGAGAAACAGATAGCAGAAAGGAAGAAAATGTAGCTCTATCTAAGAGTGAGAACTTTAAATATCTCTGCTGCCAAAGTAAAAGCATCCCTTACTTTGGCAACAGTGGCAGGAAAGAAAACCTGCCTGTACGTAACCTACCCAAATGCCTGAAAGGGAATCCAACAACTTAACATCATCGCTTCACTTATGCCAATCTGCAGTGGCCCATCTAATTCAAGGAGGAGGCCTGTTGAGAAATCAATCCTAATATTTTACAGATGAAACAGTACCAGCCACTTCTATAAATCAATATAATTATTTGATTATTTTAAAAAAGAGGAAAGAACTTTATCGTTAATTTTAATTCCTTTGCTATTTGAATACTGTAACATATGCACGTGTTACTTTTATAATTATAATATCAATTACTTACATTCTAAAATATGTAATTCTTATTTTAAAATGGCTTTGGTTTGCTATACTTTTTATTCATAGAATTAAATTTTATCATAATTCATAACCAAATCAGTACACATGTTCACCTATGAGAGTTTTGTGCCATGCTCAAGGAGTTCTCAATATATGAGTAGCATATTTAATTAAGCAAACATTCATTAAGAACTTAAGTATAACTGGAGCTCAGGTTTTTGAACCATGAGCCACCTGTTCTCCTTGCTTGGCCCTGTAATAAATCTTTCTCTGCTCAAAAAAACCCAAAAAACAAAAAACTATTACTTATTTTCTTTATCTGGATGTCTGGATATATCAAAATTGTCCTCTGCAACAAAAGTTAGCAAACTTTTTTCTATAAGGGTCCAGACAGTAAATATTTTAGTCTTTGTGGGCCAGAAGTTCTTCATTGCAACTACTCAACACTGCTGTTGTAGCTTGAGAACAGCCATGGACAATACCTAAAGAATGAGTATGGCTAAGTTCCAATAAAACTATTTACAAAAACAAGTGGCAAGCTATATTTGGCACATAGGCCTTATTTTATCAACATCAGTTCTAAAGTAATCCAGACTTGTGTGCTTTCCTTCATGCCTACTCTCTTGCTACCTACTTGCACAATTTTGACCCATTATAACATACATGTCGATATTAAATTGCTGGGCATATTGTAGCAAAATTATGTACCAGTAGGTCTATAAATTTATTTATTTATTTTTTGGGGGCTGCGTTGGGTCTTCATTGCTGCACGCAGGCTTTCTCTAGCTGTGGCGAGCCAGGGCTACTCTTTGTTGCACTGCATGGGCTTCTCATTGCAGTGGCTTCTTTTGTTGTGGAATATAGCTCTAGGCGTGTAGGCTTCAGTAGTTGTGGCACGCAGGCTCAGTAGTTGTGGTTCGCTGGCTCTAGAGCGCAGGCTCAGTAGTTGTGGTGCATGGGCTTAGCTGCTTCACGACATGTGGGATCTTCCCAGACCAGGGCTCAAACCCATGTCCCCTACATTGGCAGGTGGATTCTTAACCAGTGCATCACCAGGGAAGCCCTGTACCAGTAGGTCTAAATCATTCACAGTTGTCTCTGCTTCATGCTGGGCACATACGACTTTCTCAGTTTTCTCTCATCAGTTAATAGATTTATAACTGGTTTCATGATCTAGGTCCTTTACACTGATTAGAAACAGAAAGGTTTCCCACACTCTCCCTTCAGAGAATGTGAGCCACATTTTATTTCATTTTGCCTACCTGGAAAATACACTTGTGTTCAATTCTAATTTCCTGCTGCTTATGACTAGAGTAAGAGGCCAAAACACATTGTGAAGTATTTTGTTTTTTAAAAAAAAGCTTGCTATACTAAGATAAAAATGACATGCATTGTAATTCAATTGGGTCACTGACAGAATGACCTTAATTTCTATTCAGAATGCTCTGGTACAATTTCAGATATAGATGAGAGATAATGGGTCTACAATGAATATTGCCCACCAGCTTGATAAGACTGAAGAGATGAAGAGATAAGGAAGTTCCACTTCCTCTTATTTTCATGTTTAGCCCTTGGGGTGTTTTGTATGAGTATTGCTGTTGTTTTGTCTGGTAAAGCCAGGTTTATGGAAACATTGTGATATGCTCGGAAGACAACTGACAACAATTGGAGACACACAATGAAGATGGAAATTTCTAAATAGAAATTTATGCTGATGCTAGGATAAAAAAAAAAGTCATTTGAATCCACTTAATGTTTAGCTTTAATGATAACACCACAGAGGCACATTATATAGTGGGCTTTTCCTTTATTTCTCAGAACTCAAGAGGATGTGTGCATAGAGTTTTATGTTATAGTGTTTTATAGTTCTGCCCTCTAAAGTTTAGCAAAAGGGTCTGTCTTCAAGTGCTGGAAACTTAAGCCCTCACAGAAAAGAGGCTGAGTTCATAGTAAAACTATGAAAAAATGAAGACATTTAAAGATGAGAATCTTTCCTTATATTAACTCTAGCACTGATAACTCCATGAGGCAAGATTTCCAATTTTAGTTACCAGTCTATAGAATTTCCTAAGAAAATAAAGTAAAAACAACAAAAACCTATAATCCTCTCAGAGATTAAACTGGTCTGTATCGCTAAACTACTATTGCACAATTCCAATGACAATTCTCAGGCCCCATTATTGTGACAATAAAAAATGCATTGATAAAGTGGTGTGGACCCAGAAATGAAAAGTCTTCTGGTAGACAGGGCTTGAACCAACTAAGTTTTTTGATCAATGAACCATTCCATTGCCAGAAAAAAATGACTTCTAGTGTTTCTGACCAGCATATGCAGCAAATGATATGGAGCAGTCATCATTATGGGTTTTTCCAGATTTACAAACAGAAAATTTTACATAGACATTATTTTTAACCATATATTTTATTGGGAATTTTGAGATCTTACATTTACCTGTTGGTTTCTATAAATGATATGTTAAAATAGCTTTTTGGTTGTGAAGTTCAACCATAGGTTAACAACTAGTATGAAAGAGAGGCCAAAATGGATAGAAAAAAAAGAAAAAAGCCTAAGAGATATCTCTGAGAACTAGGAACAGGTGTAGAGGGAGTAAGAGTTAAGCAGTTGGAATCTGTTGCTGGAATAGGATAATAAAATTATTTATTCTTCAGAATTTTAGATGATAACATGATCTTGAGAGTGACCATTACTGAAGCAGACAGGAGATAAGTATAGAATATGAAGCAAGAAATTGCGATGGTAGAGTCTGTTCAGAAGAAACAAAGATGTTGGAAATGAAAAGAAAATGAGAAAAAAAATACTCAGCATATAGATATAGACAAAGATTTAACTAGCAAGTTAGGAAATAGAATCATTTGCCCAGTTTAAAACAGAAATGAATTGAGGTATAGAAAATATAAAATAAAACAGGAAAAATAAAGAATAAATGCTAAAGTATAATATCTTATTAACAGGATGTTCAGAAAGAGAAAGAGAAAAATAATAAGGACATTTTTGAAAATTTGATAGTAAAAGATTCCCAGAACTGAAGTATGCTATATGTTTTCATAGTGCATATTTAAAAGGAACAAGGTAGTATAAGAAAAATAAATAAATTAAGAGCAAACCTTTCTATTTACATGGGAGTAAAATTTCTGAAATCGAGGATAAAGTGAAGCTTATAAAAAACTCAGAGATTACTAAAGTACCTGCAGTTAATTAGTATAAAATTGATAACTAATTTATCTTTAATGACACTGTAGGCAAACAATGCATAAAAGTTGAAAAAAAACCCTCTGAAAGTAAAAGTCAATTTGTAGCAGAGTAATATTTAAATAGTAGCTATTTTCAGACACACATATGATTCAGACAGTTTATCACCCAGAGACCCTCTCCAAAATGATTATTATATGCTATCTAATAAGAAAAAATATATATCCAGGAGGAAAATTAAAACATATAACGAGCAAAAGTAACTGAATTTTTTTGTTGCCTATCCAATAATAATAGTATTTTCCCATAAACATCCAGAACTAAAATGCCAGAGGTAAAAATTTTGGAGCTGTGTTGGGAAAGAATAGAAGGGTAAGAGGTAGAAGGGAGCAAAAGGAAGGGAAATAATATTTTAAATAAGCACAAATTAAAAAATATGCTAAGGGATAGAATACAGTCAATATTTGTCTTTAGAATTTGTAGATAAAATAACAGAAAAATATATATCAGACAAATATTAACCAAAGAAGGAGAGAAGAAGAGGGAATAGCATGAGGAGGAGCAGCAGCTGAAGTGCCAATGAAGGGGACAATGGTTAGTTTTGAAATCAACATATTTCTCCCATAAGCTAACATGTCAAGCAGAAAAAAAATTAGAAATGATATAGTTACATACCTTCAATCTTGTTATTCCAAAGAATTTATACCTAAGGAATAGAAAATACAAATTTTCATCACATAATAAAAATATTAGGAAATACTGGCCACATAATACAGAATAGTGGCTGTCTCAAGAAATTATAAGAATTTTAATTTTAGAGTATAAATTCTTAGTTTACAATGCAATTTAATTAGAAATCAATATTAGAAAGATAATTTTTATAATTCCATAAGAAGAAGAAAAAAAAACACCCATGTTTCACACACTCACCCCTGAATAATCTAAGGATACAGAGGAAATCTATGGAAGTTTTGGAAGAGAACTCCAGTGAAAGCACTACAAAACAAAATTTGCTGGAACAAACTAAAATTGACATAACAGGAAATGTTAGAGGGATAAGGAAAAACAAAGAGCTAATATGATTAACTATAGAAGGTAGAAAAAAGTACCATAGATAAAACATTTTATGTTTGAAAACATATAATAAAAGATTAGTAGTGAGAGAAAACAAAGCAATATGAATATACAAATTCATATAAATAGAAAATGATAACTACAGAAAATATGGGCAGAGGCTATGAGGAGGCAATTCCTACATGAAACATAAAGATGCCACTCAGTCCCACTAGTACTCAAAGAGATGCAAAGTGAAACAAGGAGAAAACATTTTTCACCCAGTAGACAGACAAAATTAAAAGTATGATTGCACCTCCATTTAAGGGTATGGGGAAAAGAGAAACTCAAATATGTGGATGGTAAAGGTATAACACAATATTAAAGAACAATTTGGTAGTATAAGTAAAGTGAAAATTTACCTTTAGACCAAAGCAATACCCTTAGATATACATCCTAAAGAAATCTGCACATAGCACACACGGAGATACGTGTGAGGATGTTACTCATGCATCCTAAGAAACAGCTTAGCGTACTTCAGTTGTGTCAATAGCTAGATAAAATATGGCATAACACGAGCTGGAATACTAAATAATTAATGAAATATATCACAAAATCTATTGATTTTTTCAGCATGGATTATCTCAAAAAGTGCTGAGTGAAAAAGCAAGTTGCAGTAGAATATTGCATTAAACATGTACAATTTTTTTTTCTACAGCAGGATCTTATTAGTTATCAATTTTATACATATTAGCGTGTATCTGTCAATCCCAATCTCCCAATCCTCATCACACCAGCCGTCCCCCCGACCCCCACTACTTCTCCCCTTGGTGTCCATACATTTGTTCTCTACATCTGTGTCTCTATTTCTGTACTGCAAACGAGTTCATCTGTACCATTTTTCTAGGTTCCACATATATGCATTAATATACAATATTTGTTTTCCTCCTTTTGACTTACTTCACTCTGTATGACAGTCTCTAGATCCATCCATGTCTCAACAAATGACTCAATTTCGTTCCTTTTTATGCTTGAGTAATATTCCATTGTATATATGTACCACAACTTCTTTATCCATTTGTCTGTCGATGGGCATTTAGGTTGCTTCCATGACCTGGCTATTGTAAATACTACTGCAATAAACCATGAGGTGCATGTCTCTTTTTGAATTGTGGTTTTCTCTGGGTATATGCCCAGTAGTGGGATTGCTGGGTCATATGGTAATTTTTTTTGGTTTGTTAAGGAACCTCCATACTGTACTCCATAGTGGCTGTATTAATTTACATTCCCATCAACAGTGCAAGAGTGTTCCCTTTTCTCCAAACCCTCTCCAACATTTGTTGTTTGTAGATTTTCTGATGATGCCCATTCTAACTGGTGTGAGGTGATACGTCATTGTAGTTTTGATATCATTTCTCTAATAATTAGTGACGTTGAGCAGCTTTTCATGTGCATCTTGGCCATCTGTATGTCTTCTTTGGAGAAATGCCTATTTAGTTCTTTTGCCCATTATTTGATTGGGTTGTTTGATTTTTTAATATAGAGCTGCATGAGCTGTTTATATATTTTGGAGATTAATCCTTTTTCTGTTGTTTCATTTTCAAATATTTTGTCCCATTCTGAGGTCTGTCTTTTCGTCTTGTCTGTAGTTTCCTTTGCTTTGCAAAAGCTTTTTAGTTTCATTAGGTCCCATTTGTTTATTTCTATTTTTATTTCCATTACTCTAGGAGGTGGATCAAAAAAGATCTTGCTGTGATTTATGTCAAAGAGTGTTCTTCAATATTTTCCTCTAAGAGTTTTATAGTGTCCAGTCTTACATTTAGGTCTCTAATCCATTTTGAGTTTATTTTTGTATATGGTGTTAGGGAGTGTTCTAATTTCATTCTTTTACATATAGTTGTCTAGTTTTCCCAGCACCACTTATTGAAGAGACTGTCTTTTCTCCATTGTATATCCTTGCCTCCTTTGTTACAGATTAGTTGACGATAGGTGCTTGGGTTTATCTCTGGGCTTTCTATGCTGTTCCATTGATCTATATTTCTATTTTTGTGCCAGTATCATACTGTCTTGATTACTGTAGCTCTGTATTATAGTCTGAAGTCAGGGAGCCTGATTCCTCCAGCTGTTTTTTTCATTTCTAATTTTATCGATTTGAATCCTCTCCCTCTTAATCTTGATGAACTGGCTAATGGCTAATCAATTTTGTTTATTTTCTCAAAGAACCAGCTTTTAGTTTTATTGATCTTTGCTATTGATTTATTTCTGCTCTGCTCTTTATGATTTCTTTCCTTCTACTAACTTTGGGTTTTGTTTGTTCTTCATTCTCTAGTTCCTTTAGGTGTAAGGTTAGATTGTTTATTTGAGATTTTTCTTGTTTCTTGAGGTAGGCTTATTGCTATAAACTTCCCTCTTAGAACTGCTTTGGCTGCATCCCATAGGTTTTGGATCATCTTGTTTTCATTGTAATTTGTCTCTAGGAATTTTTTGATTTCCTCTTTGATTTCTTCAGTAATCTCTTGGTTATTTAGTAACATATTGTTTAGCCTCCTTGTGTTTGTGTTTTTTACGGATTTTTCCCTGTTATTGATTTCTACTCTCATAGCATTGTGGTTAGAAAAGATGCTTGATATGATTTCAATTACCTTAAATTTACTGAGGCTTGATTTGTGACCCAAGATGTGATATATCCTGGAGAATGTTGCACGTGCCCTTGAGAAGAAAGTGTAATCTGCTGTTTTTGGATGGATTGTCCTATAAATATCAATTAAATCTATCTGGTCTATTGTGTCATTTAAACCTTGTGTTTCCTTATTAATTTTCTGTTTGGATGATGTGTCCATTGGTGTCAGTGAGGTGTTAAAGTCCCCATTATTGTGTTACTGTCGATTTCCTCTTTTACAGCTGTTAGCAGTTGCCTTATGTATTGAGATGCTCCTATGTTGGGTGCATATATATTTATAATTGTTATATCTTCTTCTTGGATTGATCCCTTGATCATTATGTAGTGTCTTTTTTTGTCTCTCGTAATTGTCTTTATTTTAAAATCTACTTTGTCTGATATGAGAATTGCTACTCCAGCTTTCTTTTGATTTCCATGTTCATGGAATATCTTTTTCTATCCCCTCACTTTCAGTCTGTATGTTTCCCTAGGTCTGAAGTGGGTCTCTTGTAGACAGCATATATATGGCTCTTGTTTTTGTATACATTCAGCAAGCCTGTGAATTTGCCTGTGAAGCCGTCTGGTCCTGAACTTTTGTTTGTTGGAAGATTTTTTCCACAGTTTCAATTTCATTACTTGTGATTGGTCTGTTCATATTTTCTATATCTTCCTGGTTCAGTCTTGGAAGGTTATACCTTTCTAAGAATTTGTCCATTTTTTCCAGGTTATCCATTTTATTGGCATAGAGTTGCTTGTAGTAGTCTCTTAGGATGCTTTGTATTTCTGCAATGTCTGTTGTAGGTAATTATCAATATGTATGTTCCTATTACCATTTTCTTAATTGTTATGGGTTTGTTCTTGTAGGTCCTTTTCTTGTGTTTCTCACTTAGAGAAGTTCCTTTAGCATTTGTTGTAGAGCTGGTTTGGTGGTGCTGAATTCTCTTAGCTTTTCATTTTCTGTAAAACTTTTGATTTCTCCATTGAATCTGAATGAGATCCTTGCTGGGTAGAGTAATCTTGTTGTAGGTTCTTCCCTTTCATCACTTTAAATATATCATGCCACTCCCTTCTCACTGGTAGTGCTTCTGCTGAGAAATCAGCTCTTAAGCTGGTGGAAGTTCCCTTGTATATTATTTGTTGTTTTTCCCTTGTTGCTTTCAATAATTTTTCTTTCTCTTTAATTTTTGTCAATTTGATTACCATGTGTCTCAGTGTGTTTCTCCTTGGGTTTATCCTGACTGGGACTCTCTGCGCTTACTGGAATTGGACTTGGGCTATTTTTGTCCCATATTAGGGATGTTTTCAACCATAATCTCTTCAAATATTTTCTCGGGTCCTTCCCCTCTCTCTTCTCCTTCTGAGACCCCTATAATGCAAATGTTTTTGCCTTTAATGTTGTCCCAGAAGTCTCTTTGGCTGTCTTCATTTCTTTTCATTCTTGTTTCTTTATTCTGTTCCGAGGCAGTAAATTCCACCATCCTGTCTTCCAGGTCACTTATCCGTTCTTCTGCCTCAGTTACTCTGCTATTGATTCCTTCTAGTGTATTTTTCATTTCAGTTATTGTATTGTTCATGTCTGTTTGTTCATTGTTTAATTCTTCTAGCTGTTTCTTCTTTAATTCTTCTAGGTCTTTGTTAAACATTTCTTGCATCTTCTCGATCTTTGCCTCCATTTTTCCCCCATGGTCCTGGATCATCTTCACTATCGTTATTATGAATTCTTTCTCTGGAAGGTTGCCTATCTCCACTTCATTTAGTTGTTTTTCTGGGGTTTTATCTTGTTCCTTCACCTGGTACCTAGCCCTCTGCCTTTTCATCTTGTCTATCTTTCCGTGAATGTGGGTTTTCTTCCACAGGCTGCAGGATCGTAGTTCTTCTTGCTTCTGCTGTCTGCCCTCTGGTGGATGAGGCTATCTAAGAGACTTGTGCAAATTTCCTGATGGGAGGGATTGGTAGTGTGTAGAGCTGGGTGTTGCTCTGGTGTGCAGAGATAAGTAAAACACTAATCCACTTGTCTGCTGATGGGTGGGGCTGGGTTCCTCCCTGTTGGTTTTTTGGCCTCAGGCGAACCAATACTGGAGCCTACCCAGCTCTTTGGTGGGGCTGATGGCGGACTCTGGGAGGGCTCACGCCAAGGAGTACTTCCCAGAACTTCTGCTGCCAGTGTCCTTGTCCCCACGGTGAGCCATAGCCACCCCCCACCTCTGTAGAAGACCCTCCAACACTAGCAGGGAGGGTTGGTTCAGTCTCCTATGGGGATACTGCTCCTTCTCCTGGGTCCCGATGTGCACACTACTTTGTGTGTGCCCTCCAAGAGTGGAGTCTCTGTTTCCCTCAGCCCTATCATAGTACTGCAATCAAATCCCTCTAGCCTTCAAAATCTGATTCTCTAGGAATTCCTCCTCCCGTTGCCAGACCCCCTGGTTGGGAAGCCTGATGTGGGGCTCAGAACCTTCACTCCAGTGGGTGGACTTCTGTGGTATAAGTGTTCTCCAGTTTGTGAGTTACCCACCCAGCGGTTATGGGAATTGATTTCATTGTGATTACACCCCTCCTACCGTCTCATTGTGGTTTCTCCTTTGTCTTTGGATGTGGGGTATCTTTTTTGGTGGGTTCCAGTGTCTTCCTGTCAATGCTTGTTCAGCAGTTAGTTGTGATTCCAGTGCTCTCGCAAGAGGGGGTGAGCACATGTCCTTCTACTCCGCCATCTTGAGCCAATCTCCTAGATAGATTCTTTTTATGTGATGGTTAAGATCGATGCCCACCTCTCTAGAACCACATTCTACCTGCTTAGCAACACCTGAGTCTAAATATATACAATTTTTGAAACCACATATGACACAAAATTAAGTATTAATCACTTATATGTACATCTATAAATAAAGGTAGAGATGGAGAATTTGGCAGGTTATGTATTTTATTTGTGATAATGTGTTTGTATGATGAGAAGGAAAGTTATTGGAATGGGAGATTTAAAAAAAATGAAAAAATTAAGGAGGATGACAAGGTGAATCAATCCAAATCTGTGCATATAAGATTCAACATGAAATGAGTACCTCAAATGCATTAAAAATATGCAACATGAGCCAAGGAAATTTTTTTGTTTTTGATAGTCAGAAAAATATGCATGTATAACTATCACATAATAAATATCCTGGGTTTTGTCTTCTGTTTCTATTAATCTATGAAATGATTGTAAATATGACTTATATATATATGACATTTTGCAATATTTCCAGCCCATATCAAACAGTAATATAATCAAATTGAGGTTGTTGCTCCTTATGTCTACAGAGTATGCCAGCTGGCTGGCTGGCTCAAGGCTGAGTTGTTAATTGTGCACAAGAGACTGCTGCCCTTAGACATAAAAATGTAGCAATTTCACTTTTTCAGGTAAGTAACTCCTAACAACACAATGGGAATTTAAGTGGACATGCTGAAATGCAAAATAACAAAACTTCCTTCAAATAAATAGCGTAGAATGGTTTAAGTTTAGGTTAAGTAGAAGGCAGTAACATTTCTAAGTGGGTGACTAGTATAGTTTCAAGACAGAAACTTTCCATGAGGAAATGGATTGTGTACTACAGTGCAGAGGACTTGATTAGATACTTATGATAATGGGCTTTATTAATTACATTCAGACAGGTGCTGAGCAGAAGTAATTAAAAAACAAAACAACTTTGAAGATTCTTCTAGATTAAGGTTTAACTAATATTAATAAATTGAGATAAACAAATCACATAGTTATCCTGTGTGCTGTAAATGACTGATAAATTAATGAATGAATATTGGATCCATTTCCATAGCTTCCCTAGTCCCTTGCTCTCTGCTATTTCTTATGCCTGTGCCTAGGGACATCCGTGGTCACTTCATCTCTTCTCCTGGCCTTGATGTTGCTTTTGTTACTGCCTCATAAAATAACTTTTCAGTTATCCTTGACTTTGCATACCTGCTCAGTGTATATAGGAAAATTTTTGTCAAAATAACATCTTCTCATTCAATAATTATAATCTTCCTATTGAGTTGAAATGTGTTTAAAATTCATCTAATAGGCCAAAAATAGGGCCCTACGAATTTCTTACAACCTCTTATATAATTCTTGGATTATTCTTGACCTCATACTATAATATTTTGATTCAAATTCTTCCAAAGACAGGGTCAAAAAACAATGGATATGGCATCACACATGACATCCCAAGTCATCCATTCTCATTAGCAAGTTCTCATGTACCCCTAAACCAACTTGAAGCACTCGCACACTTCTTCCCCTAAATGAGTCTGTTTCATTTCAGGTAAAATGCTTTGGAGCTTAAGGATTGTGCTTACCACCAGACCTGTTCCTGTTCATTCTGATTGGGAGTTATCTCTTGATCTTTGAATAACTGACTGGGTACCTGGGCTAAAAAAATATTAATCCCATCATCTTGCCCCCAAATTCCTGGAGTAACACATAAACAATAAACACTTCCTCTTAACTTTACCTTGCTGTTCAAATTTAATCTTTATGTATAATTGAAGAAAAGTGTGGCTTATATTGTGACAGTAGAAACATCGTGTCCTATTGATAAAACAAATTTCAAAAGTATTAATTCATTAAAGATCATTTAAAACATTACATTATGGGGCTTCTACATACATCTTCCCTCCATTTATTTCCCTAACACATAGTCTACAATCCAGACAAACAAAACTAACTATAGTAAGTTGAATATGATATCTTGTTTAATTTGTCTATGTTTTGCATCTCCTATTTCTTATTTCAGTAGTGCAAAAAAAGAAAAAAACTTTAAAAACTTTTTAGATGTTGACTCCCAATATGATTGGGATGTATTTTAAAGACCAGCCAAGTACACAAATATGTGCATGTATGCCTGTGTATACATATATAAGAAAAAAGTTTCACATAAACATCCTTAATCTTACTACTTGATACATCTCATAATTTCTATTCATCTATTTTTTTAAAAATATTGATCACAACTTACTGGATGGATTTTATGAATCTTTAAAGTATCATGTCTCTAAACTTAGGAGGAAAAAACCCAACAGAATTGACTTCTCTTTCCACTTAGGTAGATCTGTGTTTCTTATCATCATTGTACCTAGTGTCTACACTTATTATAGACATTACGCCTTATTAAAATTTACTTGACTGTTATCACCATGCACTCTTTAGATCAGGGCCCTTTTTAATTCATCTTTGTATCCCCAAATTTTAGCACAGTGATTGACATATAAGAGGTATTTAATAAATGTTTCTTCATTGAATTTGAGAATACTTAAACATTTCCCCAAACATATTTCAAATGCCTGAAATGAAAAAAGTTATATTACTGATATTTAGTTCAAGTAAAATAATACGGACTGGAGAAAACATGCTATATAGTTCATTATAATAGAGGCCCAAATTAGATAACATTTGAAAATATCTGACCCATTTAAGGGTCACCTAGTGTTATGGACTGAATGTTTGTGTCCCCCCAAAATTGACATGTTGAAATCCTACCCCGATTTAATGATATCAAGGGGTGGGGCATTTGAGAGGTAATTACGCTTAGATGAGGTCATGAGGGTTGAGTCTTCATGAATGAGATTAATGCCCTTATGAGAGTCATGAAGGAGCTTGCTTCCCCTCTTTACTCTGCCATGTGCGGATACAAGAAGTTGGTAGTCTGCAATCTGGAAGAGCATCCTCACCAGAACATGACTGTGTTAGCACCCTGACCTTGGACTTCCACCCTCTAGAGCTGTAAGAAATAAGTTTCTGTTGCTTATTAAGCCACCCAGCCTATGGTATTTTTATTATAGCAGCCTGAGATGTGTAAGACTCCTAGAAATGGCCAAGTTATCCTCACTAGTCTCTAAGAAGGCAGGAAGGGTTTTGAAATAGTTCCCTCTTATTTACATTAAAAATAATAAAATTAAACATTTTGATGTTTAGTTAGTTAGGCTTCAGTTATCTGGAAAATGTTCCTTGCCACACTGATTTTTTTCTTCGATTAGTCTAGAAATAGAAAAAATAGGGTTATGTTTTCTATTCCTCAAAATCTTTACTCAAATATGCCTGGGTAAAAATACATTTAGAGTCCGATGTGTTTTAAAGTGATAAAATTAATTCTTTTTAATCTGAAATAATTTTGTAAGACTATTACAGACTTTTATAAAATTTCAAGATTTTATTCCTAAAGCTTTAAGCCCTCGTGTAAGGGCAGATAAATGTAGTTAGATTAAATACTGTTTTTTCTAAGATCTGGAGATGTCACAGTTACAGTTTACTGTCCTGCTATGAATTACTATGGATAAATGATTTGTGAACTCTGTAAGTCTATAACCCTCAGAGAAATTTTTACTCTTAGAAGCTGGGGAAATGTTTCTTAAAATGAGTTCATTGGGGGCTTCCCTGGTGGCGCAGTGGTTGAGAGTCCGCCTGCTGATGCAGGGGACACGGGTGTGTGCCCTGGTCCAGGAAGATCCCACATGCCGTGGAGCGGCTGGGCCAGTGAGCCATGTCCACTGAGCCTACGCGTCCGGAGCCTGTGCTCCACAACGGGAGAGGCCACAACAGTGAGAGGCCCGCATACCGCAAAAAAAAAAAAAAAAAAAAATGAGTTCATTGAAATTCAGTTTTCTTCTCACCAAGTATCAGAAATAAACATAAGTGGACTAAGAAAGTGTTCTAGAAATGATATACAGTTGGCCCTCCATATCGATGCGTTCCACCACAGATTAAAAATATTCAAAAAAACAAAACACTCCAGAAAGTTCCAAAAGCAAAATTTGAATTTGCCACATATCTGCAACTATTTACACAGCATTTACTTTGTATTAAATAGTATAAGTAATCTAGATATGGTTTAAAGTATGTGAGAAGATGTGCATAGGTTATACACAAACACTACATCATTTTATACAAGGGGCTTGAGCATTGCAGATTTTAGTATCTGTAGGGTGTCCTGGAACCAATCCATGATGGATACCAAGGGATGACTGTAAATGGTTTTTTTTTTTAACCTTTTAGCTGTCAGACTAGTATAGAATAGAAAACAATACTTCTAAAAACTATAACCCAGGTAAAAATTTATTTTATGGATATTTGATGCAAAACCACCAAGTGATAGCTTTCTTGATTAGAAATGTATTTACTTGATAGACATACTAAATCAGAATTACAAAAACCCTTAACTCAAAGTTAACTTTGAAATTTAATTTAAATTAAATTTGCATGTAGTCAATGTGAAGGCATTGCATATATTGACACGGAAAATTTTTCAAGCATATATTGCTTTTATCTTGGGGAAAAGAATAAAATTAATATATTACAGTACCCAAAATAAAGTGCACTTTGGGGAAACATGGAGTAAATTGCTTGAAATTACTATCATCATCAAAGTTCAGGCTAACAACAAGCTCTCAATGTCACAATTTAAACTGAATAATTTGTAGTCACATTGTACTCTCTAGTCAAGCACAAGTCTTGATTTTAGTATACAAGGCACAAATAAATGCATTAACAGGTAATTATCACAATAGACTTATCAACGTAGACTTATCAACGTAGACTTTTGATGTGTGTATATATTTAATGCAAATTAAAAGTTAAGTAAAATTACCTAAACACTACCTTACAAAGCTGAAGTTTACTTTTTTAAGACAATGTTTACTGAAATATACCATATATACCAAGAAATGTACAGACCATGAAATTACAGTTCAACAAATTTTCACAACCTGCACATACATAAGTATAGACTTGTGTATGTGCAGAAAACTCAGTGCAAAGGCTCTCATATGGCCCTCCCAGTTTCTTTACTTCCATTGCCAAGAGTAGTCTCCATCCTGACTTCTATCACAATCAGTTGGATGTTCTTGTTTTTATAATTCATATAAATTGAATCAGTAATTCATGCTCTTGCATAGGGTTTCTCTGGCTCAACATCTATGAGATTCATCTTTCTACTTGAATGTAGCAATAGTTCATGAATTCTTATTGCTCTTTAGCATTCCATTACATGAATATACCAAATTTACTTATCCTTTCTACTATTAATAGACATTTGGGTTGTTTCCAAATTGGGGCAAATCCAAATAGTGCTGCTATAAATATTCTCCATATCTTTTGATGCATACATGAGTGTAAATACCTAGAAGCAGCATGCCTGAGTAATAAGATTTGCATATGACCAGCTTTTGTAGACACAATTATGCTTTTCTCCAAAGTGGTTTTACCAAATTACTTTCCTGACAGTAATCTATAAAATTTCCAATTACTCTACATACTGACCAAGACTTGGATTGTCAATTTTTAGTTTTCTTTTAAATTTTAGCCATTCTGGTAGATGTGTAGTTGTATAATATTGTGGGTTTAATTTGCATATTATTAAAAATTAAGTTAAACAAATTTTAATGTTTATTGGCTACTTATTCTCTTTTGTCATACTCCAAAAGTCAGTTCTTCATATATTGTGTATGAGTTCTTTGATATATATTGAAAAATATCTTCTAATTTGTGCATTGTACTTTTACTTTCTAAAGGTACTTTTGACAAATACAAATTAACTTAAAATAGCCAAATTTATCCATGTATATGATTAATGCTGTTTATTTCTTACTCAAGATATCTTTGCTGAACTCAAGGTCCTAAAGATCTTTCCATATGTTATCTTATATAAATTCTATTGTTTTAATTTCCACATTTAAACATCCAATTCATTTGGAATTGATTTTTGTGGTATGATGTAAGGTAGGAGGTGAAGATTTGCTTATGTTTTCAATTTTTTTCAAGGTAACTATCTAATTGACACACCATTCTTTATTGAAAATACCATCTTTTCTTCAATGCACTACATTGTCATCTTTAAACCAAATAGCAGTTCTACATGTGTGGGTCTGTTTACTGTCACTCAGTTTTCTTCTATTACCATATTTATCTATCCTTGAATGAATAATAGACATTATTAACCAGCTTTATAATTAGCCTTTATGACTGGTGTGTTCATCCTTAGGCTTAATTCTTATGCCTAGGGAATACTGTGGCAGACAGAATTCTAAGATGGCCCTCGAGTTTCCCAACCCCTGGTATACATACCCTGCATAGTCCCCTCCCCTTGAGTGTGGGCAGGACCTGGGGATACGGTGGAATAATTGCTCCCTTGATTAGTTATGTTATATAGACAAAATGATGGCATTGTCATTCCTATGATTACATTACATTATATGACTATCATGTAGCAAAGTGAAGATTCTCCTGCTGCCTTTGAAGAAGGCTATGTGATTAGGTCATGAGGGCTACCTCTAGGAGCTGAGACTCACCCGTGGCTAACAGCCACCAAGAAAACAGGGACCTTAGCCTCACAGCTGCAAGGAACTGAATTCTACCAACAACCTGAATGAGCTTAGAAATAGATTCTTCCCTAGTCAGTCCTCCAAATGAACATGCAGCCTGGCTGACGCCTTGATAATACTCTTGTATGACCTTAAGTGCAGAACACATCTGGGCTGTGCCTGGTCTTGTGATCTACAGAAACTGTGAGATAACAAATGGATTTTGTTTTAAGCCACTGCTTGTGGCAACTGTTTGCAGCAATAGAAAACTAATATCAGTAATTGGGCTTTTCTTGGCCATTTTCATTCTCATATACATTCTAAAATCATCTTATGAATTTCTAATGTAAAAATCTGCTGAGAATTTGAATGGAATGGTATTGAATTTGTAAATAAAATAGAGGAGATTTTAGTTTTTCTTTAGTTCCTTTTGATAGAATTTTGTTTTTTTCAGCCTAGAGGACTTACATAACCTGTGTTAGACATTTAATTTTCTTTAGATGCCATGGAGTTGAATATTTCAGCTTTATTTGCTAATTATTTTTTGAGAATATATAAAAATATTAAATTTTGGACACTGATTCTTATTAAGAAACTTTGATTAACTGTTAATTTTAATAAAGTCTGTAGATTCTTTTGGATTTTCTGTATACATTATAATGATATATTCATTTGTTTTATTTATTCTCTTACAATGTTTATATATTTTGTTTCCTAGCTTACTGCAATGGCTAATAACTCAAATATAGCATTGAATATACTGAGTCTTAGCAGACATCCTTTTAATTTTCCTAGCCTTAGGATAAAAATTTTCAATATATAATCATTAAGAATGATATTTTTTAAAATAAAATATGTCAAATTAAGATAGTTCCATTCTATTCCAAATTTTCTATATTTTTATACAGTTTAAGTGTGGTTGAATCTATCAGATGCTTCTCCTGAATCTATTGAGATGACCATTTGCATTTTCTCCTTTATTCTTTTAATGACGTAACAATGTAATAATTGAGTTTTGAATACTAAACCAAACTTGTATTTCTGGTATAGGTCCCACTTGGGCAAACAGATTATCCTCTTTATCTATGCTGGAATTTATTTGAAATATTTTGTTTAGGCTATGCATGCATGTATGTTAAGATGCAGAAAGAAATTAACTTGTAATTTTCCTTTCTGTAAAGTTTTTTTCATGATTCATTATAAAAACTATGCTAACCACTAAAAATGAATAGATTAGGCAATGCTCCTTTTTTCTATTCTCAAAAGAGATTCATGTAAAAATGGTATTTTATTATACCCTTAACTATTTAGAAAAATTCACTAGTAAACTTGTATGAACTTTACTTCTTTGAAAGAAGGACTTTTTTGTTTCAATTTCTTCAATAGAGGTAAACCTTTAATATAAATTTTAAATCTCAACTTGTGTCACTTTGGGTATATATAGCCATAAAATTATGCACAATACTATTTTATTACCTTTAATATAGCTTATTATCTTTTTATTACCTTTTTAATATCTGTAGATCTAAGTCATTTCATTTTTATCCACTGAAATGATATATATATATAAATTATTATATACATAATTATATAATACATATATTTTTATTAGTCTTATCAATCTTAGAAGGTTGTCAATTTTACATTTAAATAAACCAACTTTAAGCTTTGTTGATTTTTTTATTGCATATTTGTTTTCTATTTTATTGATATCTGTTCCTAACTTTATATTTTCTTGTACTATCTTTAGGATTAATTTGCTGTTATTTTTCTAGCCTTTAAGAGAGGTGCCTATATCAGTAAAACTCAGAAATTCAAAATTTCTAATATATGTCTTTAGGTCTATAACTTTTCTTCTGAAACACAAAGAAAATAATACAGGAAAAATTAAAATGAAGGAAGGTTCATAGAATGTAGAGTTTTCTATTTTTACTAGAGGGTTATGGATGTCAAGGGAAAGAGCAAGGATCACCTCCAGAAGTGCTGGTTGAAATCACAGCATAATAAGATTGGAATATTTGATTAAGAAATTGTACTTAATTCTTACGTGATCTAATTGGCTCTATAAAACATATCATCAGCTGTTTTAATAAGGTTATTTTTAGCAGTATGCAGAATACATTGGGTCATAGAGGCAAGTAATTGCAATTTCCCATGCAGAATGTTCTGCTTGTTCGTATTATGACAAAAGCTTCTCATGGACATAAAAACATGAAAGAAGTCTCACCAATCTGAGAAAGATAACTTAACATTTAAACTGTGAAGCCATTAATTAGATTTTAAAACAAAGTAAAGGGCAGAATCAACAATGTCTCTAAAGTTTTAGCCTGAGTAAAGATGGTAGAATGGGGTAGCTATGTCATCTAGGGAAAGAGGGACTTCTAAAGAATAATTGTCTTAAATGAGGCTAAGAATGGTGGAAATAAGATTAAAATGTTAAGGATTAAAAATGTTTCTGCTACCCCCTCTATTTGGTTTAGGATTGATTCCTTAAATGGTAAGTAAGGAGCAGGGACAACTCTTACTAGCAATTGCTCTGAAATGAACTAGACAACAAAGGTAAGAAATTGGGCACCATAATAACGTCAAATTACAATGCAAGCACAACAACAGGTTGTTGTTCCACAAAGCTAGACAGAAAGATGAAATGAAGATTTAGACTGGATGTGTTTCTCAAGGAGTCAAGAAAGCTAAAGATGAAATTAGCAGCAAGCAATGAGGACTTGTTGAAGAACACTTTGGTAAACGATGGGCTTCCTCCAAGTCTTTCTATTTTTTTTAAATAAATTTATTTATTTATTTGTTTTTTGCTGTGTTGGGTCTTCGTCTTTGGGTCTTCACTGCTGCGTGTGGGCTTTCTCTAGTTGCAGCGAGTGAGGACTACTCTTCGTTGTGGTGCGCAGGCTTCTCATTGCAGTGGCTTCTCTTGTTGTGGAGCTCAGGCTCTAGGTGCGTGGGCTTCAGTAGTTGTAGCACGTGGGCTCAGTAGTTGTCGCTCGCAGGCTCTAGAGCACAGGCTTAGTAACTGTGGCACACGTGCTTAGTTGCCACGTGCTTAGTGGCATGTGGGATCTTCCCGAACCAGGGCTTGAGCCCATGTCGCTTGCATCGGCAGGCAAATTCTTAAATACTGCGCCACCAGGGAAGTTCCCCTCCAAGTCTTTCTAAAAGCAAATTTCTCAATTTGAAGAAAGTCAAATCTCTACTTTCATTACCTCTGTTTTGGAATCATGAATGTTTCTCTAGCTAAAGCTAGAACATTTTCAAGGGTATGGATTAGTAGTTCAGAAGCTACGTTAGATATACACTAGGACTGGCCAAATAAGTAAACACAGAAAAAGAAAGCCAAGTTTCTCACTGTCAGAGAAGAAAGTTACAAATAAGGATAGGTGGAGGGCTAAGATGAACCTGGTAGAATTAGATTGAATTTAGAGGTATCAATATAAATTTATGTTTTTGTTAAAGCTATACATATACAGACAGACACAGAAATATAGATGTCTATGTGCTCATGAATTAGAATACATACATATATTTCCTAGTTCTGTCTGATGAGAAGGCCTAGAAGCAAAAACCCCCTAGTAGCAGTAACAAGAAGCACACCAAGTACACATATCTTGAGATAGATAGATTTATATGTGTGTGTAATTTCATATATATATGAAATCATGTTAGGTATCTAGAAATACATATCCAACAAAGGATAAGTATAGTCTCAATTCTTTTTGTTTTAAAGTATTTATGGTTATCTATACATAGTCATTGATTCTATCTATCACTCATCTATACTGCAATATAATGTCCAAGGCATGTGTTACATTCCTGTTTTATAACTTACACAATAAAGTTTTCTTTCCTCTTGTGTCTTATGTTCATGTGGGGAAGACAGATATTAAATAACAGAAATGAAATATATCTTCAGATTATGATAATTACTAAGAACAAAATGGAAATGTATCATAAGACAGTAACCTGACTGGGTTGATGGGTTAAGAGTGGTCTCAAAATGATTAGGAATGACAAACCTCTTTAGCTTGGACACGTAAAGGAGATGAGTGAAAAAGTTATTTTCTAGCTGGGGAGGTGGATTTAAGCCCTTTGTGAACAAGGCCTAGAAAATATTTTGATATATTGAACAAGTAGTAAGGAAACCACTGTGCCTGGATCTTAAAGCAGCAGGGTATGGGAGGGGAGCGGTAGATTATGAAATTAAGAGGTAGGCAGAAATAATTTTGTGAAACACTCAAAACTTGGATTTTACTTCAAAACTTCTAGCAAAGGCTCAAAATAATCAGAGATAAAAAATTTCCAACTTAGTACGGGCAGCAGAGGGTGAAAAATTTACTCTTATCTTCCTAAAACTAGAATCACATTTTCTTACACGCAAGGATATTTTACTTTGGGGGATTAACTTTCAAGTATAGAAATTGAGCAGAAGTATATAAAAATTTTTCCAATTTGGATTACATGACAATTAATCCCCCACCCCATTCCCAAACTGAGCCTGAAGCTCTTTCCACACAACATTTTTGAACACAAATAAATACCTCTAGAAAAGTGTATGTACCTAAGGAATATAAATATCCTCTGGCTGCAGAAAATAAATACTACTGCCAAAAACGTAAGTTATTAATAATGGGTTAGACACTGATTTTTCTTTAATTTAAAAGAGAAAGAAATACATTAAATGAGTATTTCCAGAAAGCTCTTAATTGTACCCTACTTTTATGAGAGCTGTTAGTATGATGTTTAACTCCGTAGAAGAGTATTTCAGGTCATTGCCTCTTTAATAATGCCTTCATTTTTCATGGTTCTCTAAGAACAGCAGATATTAGTTAACAAATAGATGTATTCAGTAACTTTGTTGCCATTTGTGCCTTTCTTCATGAGCTGATTTTGGAAAGGCTATGATAAATGGTTATCTGTTTCTGTTCCTCATTAGGTTATCTCTGAATTCACTGTCTCCTGGTCTCAAGGACGATTGCAAGAAATACGACCATAAAACAGTAGCTTCTCATTACACCTGGAAGCAGTAGGAGTATAGTATTTATAATCTCATTATCTCAATGGATAGTTGTAGCTGGGCATATGCTCTCATTACCTCTATTGGGGATTGTAATGATATATATAGTCTCGTTTTCTGTGCTGTGGAATTGGAGAGTTACATTTAAAATTGAGTGTTCTGCACTGTAAGTAATACGAGGTGGGTGGATAACTGTTTCCAAGCTCATCTAGCTTTTTAAAATTTTATTAGAGTTTCCATTTTTCATTTACATTTGATATTTGCTCCTCAAATTTTTACAATTAGAAAATTCTGGTAAAAGTAGACAAATAAGAAAAGGAGATGAATAAAAATACCCCCCAAAATGAGTTAAAAATATAAGACAAACTATTAATATCATGGATGGCACCCCCTCTTCTCCACCCCCATCCCACCCCCACCCACAAGATTGTCATTCAGGTAAAATACAAATGAGAGATAACATGCTTAACAGGTTCCCATGACAAAGAAATAATATTTTAGTTCTGACTTTCATATTCTCATTGCAATCCTTTAGCTATCAGCTTTCTTACTTAAGGCATTATTGGAAAATACATTTTGCTTATAATAATCTGAAATGTAAACAGTTTTGTCTTGAGCACTTTCATAAACATGATGTTATACAATCTCATAGCACTTTCAGGGTGGTAACTAAAGCTCAGAAGGAGGGACAAAGAAAAACTCACAGTTCACATAGTTTATAAATTATGTCTCCAAATAAACCATTCCAAAATAAAACCAAAAACAAGGGTAAAATTTTAGACCTCAAAGTGTAAATGGTGGTATATATTTCCAACACTAATGTGTTATACAAACAAATTTCCTGAACTGAAATTTTCCTACTTTTTATTGAGGAATTTAATAATTATTTAGACTCATGGCTTCAAATAAAGAGGAAGCATATAACATAAAGGTGGCCAATTCTAGTATTACTGGTAGGTTCCAACTCACTAGTCTTGGGAATAATTAAATCATTTCTCTTTCCCAAATTTACATTAAATTCTGGAGCCCTCACCTGCTCATATTAACAGGACATCAAATCTCTCATTTAATTTCTTCATTAAGATTATATGAGACATCAAATAAGATGAGACAATTTTCCTTTTCTATTCCTAATACTGCATAGGATTAGGTTACTTTTATAGAATAAGAGAAAAATTATTCGTCCCAGATGTTATTTTAGCATAGATTTCAAGTATTTTAATGGTTATAGATAATTTTTTCTCCTTAAAAATATCATTATGTTTTCCCCCTAAAAATTATTTAATCTAATCTTTGCAAATAAATTCCAATAAAAACTTTTACATTATTTTCAATCCCTTTTTATAGACACCTTTTATTTCTAACATTATATTTTTTTCTTGCTTTGATTCAACAAATAAGTTACTATTTAACCAAACTCTTCAGAGGAACAACTTCAAAAAGCCTAATAAAATATTTCTTTGTTTTCTATCTCATTAAGTATATTCCTATATTTATTAACCCTTCCTTCTATATTGTGTATGTTTATTTTTCTTTAATTAATGACTTTTATTGGGCTATTTAAATTATTAAATGCGATTTTTATTACTGTATATAATTAAAGCTATAAATTTGTTTTAAATATTGCTATATTACTTCATATATTATGAAATATGTAAATTTTTCTTTATTCTTTAGCATTAAGTATATTGCTAAACTCTTATCTTTTTAGTTCCATCTCCCTCTTTACTATTTTAGATGTTAGACATTCTATTAGTCTTTATGGATGGCAATACATTTTGAACTTGTATATTTGACATAAAAATTTAAAGTTCAGCAATATAAAAAGTCTTAGAAAGTTTTAACTATAATTATCACCTCATGTCTTCTTTGATGTTTTTCCCATTACTTTTTTTTGACCTTGTTTTCACACTTCAAAATGAGTGACTATTTTCATTTCTTATGTGGATTTAAGTTTACTAATTTATTTGCTAATCTTTCCTACTTGCATCTCATTTCTTCCTTTGGAATTCAACTTCTTCCCCCTGAATTATTGTTTTCAGGTATGACAGGCTCACTCAGTCTTTACTTAATGGAAATATGTTTAGTTCATCCTCAATCTTGAATGCTAATTTAACTGGGTACAAAGTTCTTGATTGATAGTTATTTTATCTTACCAGTTTTAGCATTTTTAAGTTATTATTCCTTTCCTTTTGGATTCTATTCTTGCTGTTGATATATCTTTTGTCAGGTTAATTTGTAATAGTAGGTCTTTTCTCACTGTCTTTGGTAAGACTTTTTCATTTTTGTGTTCTGCAATTTCACTACAATATTACAGGATGATTTTATTTGTAAACTGTTCTGCTAAGGATTTCCTGTATTTGTTGATTGTGAAAATGTTTACTTTTTATTAACTCCAGAAAATTTGCAGCTTGTATACCAGCATACATTTACTTTCACTAATTCTAATACCTTCCTGAATATGATGTTTGGAACTTGCCAACCTATTTCCCATATCTCTTACTATCTCACTTAATTTCCACTTCTATATTCCTCCAAACTGCATTCTAATTCATAAGTCAGATCAGCTCCAGTTAACATATTCTGTTTTCAGCTGTGTCAATCTGCTGTTTAATTGATCCACTAAATTTTTGTTAACAATAGTGTTTTTTGCAATTATTTCTAGAGATTCCATTTGGTTCTTTTCCAGATCTGAATTTTTAAGTTTGCTTTCCTCATGGTTTTATCGTATAAATCATTTGGGTGAAGACATTTTTTAAAGAATAGTATTTCTCAACAGTGAAGAAAGAAGTTAATAATAGTGTTAAAAGTGTGATAATCATAGCATAAAAATTAGTTTCTCTATTTCCATTCTTGCTCCTTTACAGCCTTTGCTCAAGAAATCAACCAAAATATTTTAAAAATACGTACTAGAGCATGACACATCTCAGATTGTGGCTTCCCATCTCCTCTATCACATTTAATAAGATTCAAGTCCTTCCTATGACTCATAAAGCTCTACGTGATCTGGTCCTACCTATCTCTCTGATTTCAACTCCTACCACTCTCTCCCTGCTTCCAGCCATACTGGGTTTCTTATTGTTCCTCAAATGTGCCAAGCATACTCCCTTCCTTGAAAATTTGCTTATGCTAGTCTTTCTCCTGGAACATTCTCCCAGATATCCTCTGTACATACAAGCCTTTACTAAAATTCATCTCATCCAAGAGGTGAAGCTAAATCAATCACTCCAGGGTAAGTAACTCTCACTTATCACTCTCTATCACCTTATCATGCTGTATCTATTTTTGTAACATTTATCACTATTTATGTATCAAGTGTCTATTATGTGTTAGATGATGTTCTAATGGCTAAGCAAAGCAAAGATCCTTGCTCTCATAAAGCTTACATTTTAATTTCATGTCAGATGACACATATTTATTTTTTATTGCTGTCTTCTGCCATAACTACACCCCTGTAAACTTGAAGTTTTTATCTCCCACTTTCACACACTGAGCCTCCAGAAATTCATCAATTAGAGTTCAGGTAAACTACTCCGGCCCTGACTTCGATGGAAGTTTCAGCTGGTAGGTTTCTGCTTTGGTTAGCTTGATTCTCTGTATCAGCATGTCAGTCTCTACAACTTGGGGAAGGGGGCAGCAGTTCACCCTGTGAGCTCATTTCTCTTATGGAGCTAAGAAGAGTTGTTGATATTTTATTTTGTTCAGCATTTTATTTGTTGTTAGGATGGAGTGGTGTTTCCTAAGCTTTCTACATAACAAACTGGAAATTGGAAGTCTGCTTAAGGATGTTCAGAAATATATTTCTCCTAATAAAAATAGGACTATATATATATACACACACACACACACACACATACATATAAATACACATATATATGATTGTATATATAAGAAGTATATGTATATATTATTGTCTTTATCACCTACCCCTCAATATCCTTCTTCCTGCTTTTGAATGTGTTTAGAATGTGATGATTGGAGCTGTTGCTGCCATCTTATAACCAGGAAGGACGACTTTGCTGACATACTAAAGATGGCAGATCAGAAAGATGAAAGGAATTTGGCCCCCAAGTTACAATCTTGATCTCTGTGCTATATCTGGGACTTTCCACCTCTGGAATCTTGTTATGTGAGATACAAATAGGCCTCTGTTGTCTAAGTCACTTCTGATCAGTTACTCTGTGAATTTGCAGATAAAACTAGTCAGATAGATTCAGAAAAGAAGAATCAATGTTAAAAAATTAGCCAGTTTATGGTACTACAGCCTCTTTCATTTTAAACTATTAAATCAGTCATCTCTCTATGCTCTGCTCTCTCTCTATTATTCCTCCTAAGATGATATATTGGGGCTACAGAAAATATTACTGTATTCTTGAGATCTCTGAAAAGAATAGAGTTCCATCTCTCCACTGTTTTCTGGCCCTTCTTAGGTCCCTGCTACTAAACTGGTGAGGATCAGTTTCTGCTGAGTACGACTACTCCTTCTGACCCTGGCAGCATTAGCATTTACTCTCCACCTAGTCATTATTCACCTTTTTGCTGTTTGAGAATAGTTTACTCTCCACTAGATAAGCTCCACAGGTCACCTCTTCCTGTTGACTCTGCCTCACATCAACTATTGTCAGTGCTTCATATCCCTTGAGTTTTGGCTATGACTTCTATTCAAATCCTACCAAGCAAGTGATGTCCCTGTGCTGTTGACCTCATAATCACATCTTCCTACATGACCCATGAGGGAACTACTTGATATCTTTTTGTGTCTCATTGGAAACAAAGTTCAAGAGCAACTCAAGGAAGCCAAAAGAAGACATTCATGGTGGCTAAACACTCTATAGCACAGGTAATATTCAGGTGTACTTATCCCATCTTGTTATATTTCAGTAAGTTTCCAAAGTCCAAAATAGATAGTTGAGGAATAAAAGGCCCCTATTTCTTTGACTTTGCCCACAATTCTTTTAAATACTCCCTCCTTCAGTAACTCCCATCCTGATAAGGGAGAGGAGGACACATTTTTCTCAACACCTGCCACCCTTCCTCCATGCTCATTCTTCTTAAAATTTATCAGGGACCAAAAGAGTAGATTTTCTACTTAATCATTTTTTTTCCACCTAGACTTCCTTAACACCTTAACTTCCACAATCCTACCCCTTCTCCAATGTTGTGATGATAGAATCAGACTGAGGAGCATGATTTAGGGGGAAAAAAGTGAAAAGACTTAGCAGTTAAACAGTGTAAGTCTCTACAAGGTACCAAGAATTACTTTAGATGAGTAAGTTCCAATCTTGCTCATCTTTTTCATTCATTTTGCCCAAAGTTCAAATTCCCAGGGAAGAACATCAGCTTAAGCTTCATTCCCATCAATTAGCTGAAACAGGACTTGGACAGACACTCTTACTAGATCAACTGGTAGAAGGGTAATTTCCCACACACACAAAAAAGCTGTTTTCAGAAAGTTATACAGATGCTGGGCAGCAAAATGGCAGACGTCTATGACATGAGGAGAGATTTGGACATGGGATATTTTTCAACCTCTTTCTTCCTTTGAAAAATTTCCTCACTTAATAACCCTTAACATAGGGCTTCCTTGGTGGTGCAGTGGTTGAGAGTCCGCCTGCCGATGCAGGGGACACGGGTTCGTGCCCTGGTCTGGGAAGATCCCACATGCCGCGGAGTGGCTGGGCCCGTGAGCCATGGCCGCTGAGCCTGCAGGTCCGGAGCCTGTGCTACGCAACGGGAGAGGCCACAACAGTGAGAGGCCCGCGTACCGCAAAAAAAAAAATCCTTAACATAATGCTACTGTCATTACCTTTACGGCAGAAGATATAGTTCCACATCAGTGAACAAAGAGAAATAAGGGTTGTTTTACTAGTAAAATATTTTATTTTCTTAATCACTTTAGGGAATGCTAAGGGAACTCAGAAACATTAGGGTTCAACAAAGCAGCACAATTAACAAACAAATACAGGATGTGGATTTAGCTTTGGGAGCATCTCACCATCATCATTTAAAAATAAACACATATTTTTAATTTTTTAAGGAAACTCCATACTGTTCTCCATAGTGGCTTTACCAATTTACATTCTTACCAACAGTGCAGGAGGGTTCCCTTTTCTTCACACCCACTCCAGCATTTATTGTTTGTAGATTATTTTTTTAAAGAGATAGCTTTTTTAATAAGATTTTTATTTTTAATTTTTTTAGCTTTAATTGGCCTTTATATATATATATATATATATATATATATATATATATATATATATATATATATATACATCTTTATTGGAGTATAAATGTTTTACAATGGTGGGTTAGTTTCTGCTTTATAACAAAGTGAATCAGCTATATATATATATATATCCCCATATCTCCTCCCTCTTGCATCTCCCTCCCATCCTCCCTACACTACCCCTCTAGGTGGTCACAAAGCACTGAGCTGATCTCCCTGTGCTGTCTGGCTTATTCCCACTAGCTATCTATTTTACATTTGGTATTATATATAAGTCCATGCCACTCTCTCACTTCGTCCCAGCTTACCCTTACCCCTCCCCATGTCCTCAAGTCCATTCTCTACATCTGTGTCCTTAATCCTGTCCTGCCCCTAGGTTCTTCATAACCTTTTTTTTTCTTTTTTTAAATTCCATATATATGTGTTAGCATATGGTATTTGCTTTTCTCTTTCTGACTTTCTTCACTCTGTATGACAGACTCTAGGTCTATCCACCTCATTACAAATAACTCAATTTCATTTCTTTTTATGGCTGAATAATATTCCATTGTATATATGTGCCACATCTTCTTTAACCATTCCTCTGTCGAAGGACACTTAGGTTGCTTCCATGTCCTGGCTATTGTAAATAGTGCTGCAATGAACATTGCAGTACATGCCTCTTTTTGAATTATGGTTTTCTCAGGGTATATGCCCAGTAGTGGGATTGCTGGGTCGTATTGTAGTTCTAATTTTAGTTTTTTAAGGAACCTCCATACTGTTCTCCATAGTGGCTGTATCAATTTACATGCACCAACAGTGCAAGAGTGTTCCCTTTTCTCCACACCCTCTCCAGCATTTATTGTTTGTAGATTTTTTGATGATGGCTATTCTGACCAGTGTGAGGTGGTACCTCATTGTAGTTTTGATTTGCATTTCTCTAATGATTTGTGATGCTGAGCATTCTTTCATGTGTTTGCTGGCAATCTGTATATCTTCTTTGGAGAAATGTCTATTATGGTTCTGAAGAACCTAGGGGCAGGACAGGAATAAAGATGCAAACGTAGAGAATGGACTTGAGGACATGGGGAGGGGGGGAAGGGTAAGCTGGGCGAAGTGAGAGAGTGGTAGGGGCATATATACACTACCAAATGTAAAATAGATAGCTAGTGGGAAGCAGCCACATAGCACAGGGAGATCAGCTCAGTGCTTTGTGACCACCTAGAGGGGTGGGATAGGGAGAGAGATGCAAGAGGGAGGGGATAAGGTGATATATGTATATGTATAACTGATTCACTTTTTTATACAGCAGGAACTAACACAACATTGTGAAGCAAGTACACTCCAATAAAGATGTTAAAAAAGTTAAAAAACACATATTACTTCTTTACCCTGTGGGTAAAGAAGGAAGAGTTTCCAATCTCAGTTACATAACTAATAGAGAATTATGGCAATAGCGTTTAATGAGCTTGGGTTCAAAACTTGACAGTCCTTGAGTCAGTTTCCCAATCTCTGAAATTGGGACAATAATAGTGTTTCCCTAAACTATCTTTTAGGATTCAAGAAAAATCAAATAATATCAATAAAATGTTTTAGAGTACAAATTATGTTTTTTATCATCAATACTAAAAGCCTGCATTAAATTAATGCTAGACATATGAAGACTTTCATCAAGAAATAATGCACTGAATATGGCTATGTAAAATTCATTATAAAATGAATCTTCACAGATAAAGAATTTTTGAGTCAATATTGTATTTGTAACTCTCTCAAGGCTAACTTCAACATATCCAAGTAAATCACTAAACTCTACTTCTCCCCCAGAGGAGACAACATTTAGTAAACTTCAACAAAACATCTTTTTCTTGTCTTTCTGAAAGATAATCAACTGCCAGAGATTAAAAATAAGGCATATCAAAGATACATATCAACATACCGAAAGGAGAATAATCTTATCTGTCTTCTGCAATGCAGCTTTACTCAAATTTTATAATCAAGAGTAAAATAAGCTTTGCTATTTTGTTGCCAATCAATTTTTGTAAAAGTGAATTTTAGATTACATATATTTTTTTGTTGAAAGGTTAAATATACAATTTGTTTCCCAAATTTAGCTTCAACTTTCCATCTGAATTTCATAAAGAATACAGAAGGATATTCTCTTTTCTCATAAAGGGTTTGGCAGAAGAAATTCCTACAATATTATGAACAGAGTCCTTAAATTACATTCCAAGGCAAAACAGATGTCTCTAGGATATATGATGTTCTAGGACCTCAGAAATTTAGTTTTAAGAAGTTCCACCTTAGAGTATCCATTTTTCAGTCTGTCCCTAATGTCAATATACAAAACACAAGCAATTTATAATGCAGTAAACAGTCACTCAGATTGACCTTTTTTTTGCTGAGCAGTTTAAACAAGGTCACTAAAACAATGACACCCTGAAAATAACCTCTTTCATCTGTGTATAAGCAATCAATATTAAGACACTAGAATGACTATAATGCCAAGATAAGTAGTTTAAAATATTTTGATCTAGAAATAATGACATGGAAAAGAATCTAGAGTGTGGAAATTTATTCTAGAAGTATGAAACATATGTAATATGAAAATATATACATTTCTATATGAGAAAAAATGCAAATTAATGCATGAAATGATGATTGTGCTTAATCGTGTGACAAAAATCACTTGAACAAATAAATAATTACATAGGTCACCTAGTTGCTTTGTCTGGCCAAAAGCAAACCATGTCTTTTTCCTTTAACTTATAATTAAAAAATAATTACAGAATACATTTATTGCTTACATTTATGTATGTAATTTAGAAACCATAAATATTATAAGAAAACTAATGTTTACTTTTTCTGATATAAATATGAGATTTACTTCATTAAAAACATGACATAATCTCACTTCAATTCACATAAATGAAATATACTGTTGACTATTTAAATATCTTCTAAGAATAGCATGAATTATACTTGGATCAGCAACACAACAAATTCAGTAAAGAAAGTCATAGCTTAAACATAATTATTTCTCAAAATAATAATATTCAGGATGTTTTTTGAATGAAGATAATAACAGTATTTATAATTTATTTATAGATCCGATTTGAAAGAGCAGATAGTGATGTGTAGAGTCATGTTTCCAAGGAGTACAAAGGAAAACTATAATTTAAATTAGGACTTTATCTGGAATTTGTAGAGGCTGGTACAATTTGCAAATATACTTTATTCCCCAAAAATGAAGAAACTGATATCCAAGGAGCAAAAATGTCATGAGTCTGTATTTTAGCAGAGGTTTATTTTTGGAAATAGCGGTTTTTATTAAACTAAATATAATTGTTAGTAATTTCCAATTTATTATCAGTAAAATATAAAAATAAAATCAGCAGCTCTCCTTTATTGAATATCTAATCTTTACCAAGCATTGTGCTAGTCACTAGCAACATGAAAGAATATTTCATTTAAAGATCTCATTTAAAGATCTCACTTAAAAATTATAACAATACAGTAAGTTGGATAATTTCCGTATTATTGATAGGAACTTGAGGTTTAGAGAAACTAGCAACTTTTCCACGACAGTAACCTATATTATCCTGAAATATTAATTAGCATATTTAAGTATGGTAAATAATAGTCTCTTTTATTTCTTTGATAACAGAAGTACTAGTTAGTTCTTGTTTATTTATCTAACTCAACCTCCAATCTAGTCAGTGAGTTTAATTTTTCCCAAGACAGGTAAAGATAAGCAAATTTAAAAAGAAAAAGTACAGTTGACATATTATTTTTCATATTCTTTATCTCTACAGTAAAGAGCGAGAAAAGTGAGGCCATAGCATGAAGGAAGGAAGAGAATGGAATACTAGCCAAATTAATTTTCTTCTGTGATTATTTCTTCAGACTCTGAAATAACCATTTTTTCATTTAATTTATTGTAAATTTACATAACAATTTAAGTTTTACATTGCATTTCAGTATAAGAACTAGACAATTCTCCTGCTGATAGATTTTAGAAATTTGAGAATTATCTATTCCTTTCTTTCTTCACAGCAAATAGAAACTTGAGGTGTAATAGGAATACCATGTACTTAACAATATTCTTAAAAATATTTTAATGTGTTTTCATAACCCTTACTTATTTTTTAAAATGCCTCTTGGAGGATGTGAAAGCAGATATAACTCCATTTTATAAAGGGAAGTTAATGATAAAGTTATTGTAAATAAATTCAAGAGTGTAATGAAAATTCACATGCCTTGATTATGTTCTTTCTTTTTGCAATTACATGCATAATTCAAAGTTTTTACTTGTCATTTGATTTGGTTTATCAAGTGTTAGTGAAAAGATATCCAACAAACATCACTGAATTTAAAATGTCATAAAATTTGACTATATACTTGAGTTGATTGATATATAGACATACCTCATTTTATTGCACTTCACAGATATTGCATTTTTCACAAATTGAAAGTTTGTGGCAACTCTGTATTGAGCAAGTCTAAGAGTGCCATTTTTCCAATAGCATTTGCTCATTTCATGTCTCTGTAGCACATTTTGGTAATTCTCCCAAAATTTTAAACTTTTTCATTATTACTATATTTGTCATGTTGATCTGTGATCAGTGATCTTTGATGTTACTATTGTAATTGTTTGGGGGCACTATGAATTACGCCCATATAAGACGATGAAGTTAATGGATAAATGTGGTGTGTGTTCTGACAGCTACACCTATTGGCCATTGCCCTTTCCCTCTTCCTCGCCTCTGGCCATCCTGTTCCCCAAGACACAACATTATTGAAATTAGCCTAATTAATAAGCCTCAAATCTCTCTAAGTGTTCAAGTGAAAGAAGAGTCACTTAAAGTCAAAAGCTATAAATGATTAAGCTTAGTGAGGAAGACATGTCGAAAGCCGAGGTAGGCCAAAAGCTAAGCCTTGTGCCAAACAGTTAGCCAAGTTGTGAAGGCAAAGGAAAAGTTCTTGAAGGAAATTAAAAATGCTGCTCCAGTGAACACAACAATAAGAAAGCGAAACAGCCTTATAGGTGATATGGAGAAAGTTTTAATGCTCTGAAACAGAAGATCAAACCAGCCATAACATTCTCTTAAGTCAAAGCGTAATCCACAGCAAGAACCTACTCTAACTCTCTTCAATTCTATGAAGAATGAGAAAGTTGAGGAAGCTGGAGAAGAAAAGTTTGAAGCTAGTAAAGATTGGTTCATGAGGTTTAAGGAAAGAAGTCCTCTCCATAACATAAAGTTATAAGTGCTGATATTAAAGATGTAGCAAGTTATCCAGAAGATCTAGCTAAGATCATTAATAAAGGCGGCTACACTAAACAACAGATTTTCAATGTGGACACAACAGCTTTCTGTTGGAAAAAGATGTCATCGAGGACTTTGATAGCTAGAGATGTCTGTGGCTGGCTTCAGAGCTTCATAGGACAGGCTGACTCTCTTGTTGGGGGCAAATGCAGCTGGTGACTTTAAGTTGAAGCGAATGCTCATTTACCATTCTGAAAATCCTAGGGCCCTTAAGAGCTATGCTAAATCTATTCTGCCTTTGCTCCGTAAATGGAACAACATAGCCTAGATGACAGCACATCTGTTTACAACATGGCTTACTATTTTAAGCCCACTGTTGAAGCCCACCGCTCAGGAAAAAAATTCCTTTCAAAATAGTACTGCTCACTGACAATGCACCTGGTCACCCAAGAACTCTGATGGAGACAGACAATGAGATTAATATTTCCATGCCAGTTAACACAGTATACATTCTGAAGCTCATGGATCAAGGAGTAATTTCAACTTTCAAGTCATATTGTTTAAGAATTACATTTCATAATAGTATAGCTGCCATAGATACTGATTCCATTGATGGATCTGGGCAAAGTAAACTGAAAGCCTTCTGGAAAGGATTCACCATTCTAGATGCCATTAAGAACATTTGTGATTCATGGGAAGAGATGAAAATATCAACATTAACAGGAGTTTGGAAGAAGTTGATTTCAACTCTCACGGATGACTTGGAGAGGTTCAAGACTTCAGTAGAGGAAGTCATTGAAGATATGGTAGAGATAGCAAGAGAATTAGAATTATAATTGGAGCCTGAAGGTGTAACCAAATTGCTATAATCTCTGATAAAAATTTAACAGATGAGGAATTGCTTCCTATGGGTGAGCAAAAAAAAAGTGGTTTCTTGAGACAGAATCTACTGCCGGTGAAGACGCTGTGAAGATTATTGAAACAACAACAAAGGATCTAGGGTATTACATAAACTTAGTTAATAAAGCAGCAGCAGGGTGAGAGGATTGACTCCAATTTTAAAAGTTTTCCAGTGGGTGAAATACCATCAAACAGCATTGAGTGCTACAGAGAAATCATTTGTGAAAGAAAGAGTCAATTGATGCTGCAAACATCATTGTTGTCTTATTTTAAGAAACTGCCACAGCTGCCCCAGCCTTCAGCAACCACCACTCAGATCAGTCAGCAGCCACCAACATGGAGGCAAGACCGTCTACCAGCAAAAAGATTATGATTCACTGAAGTCTCAGATGATGGTTAGCATTTTTAGCAATAAAGTATTTTGAATCAAGGTTATGTAAATTGTTTTTTTTAGGCAATACTTTTTATACATATTAGACTGCAGTACAGTATAAACATAACTTTTATATGCACTGGGAAACCAAAAATTTGTGTCACTAACTTTATGATGATATTCACTTTATCTCAGTGGTCTAGAACCAAACTCACAATATTTCCAAGATGTGCCTATAGTTAATGCTCTATTTTACTTAGTTTAAATACCTCCAAATAAACTGTGTAATTACATGTCATCAATGACCTCTCAACAGCTAGTTCTAAAAAAAATTTTTTTCTTCAAGTTCTCTTAAGCCTTCAAATCATTTGAACACATTTTACCACCAAAACCCTAACCTTTCACTTTCTTTCTCACCTCATCTGTTGAAGTGCATTTTCTTTGTCTCTGTACCCAGCTGCTCTTGTTTATTCTGTTCTTGAATATAAATTCACAGGTTCATTCAGAGAATGTCTTCCTTTCCTTCACAGCTTCATAAATTCTCACAGATTGCCCTAGCACCTTCATGCAGATGACTCCAAACTTTTATTTAGCAATGATGGGTTTTGTTTTGTTTTATGAATATTTCATTGCTTTGTTATCGACCACATAATTACATTGCTATATAGTTTCTACCTTGAGTTTTGTACAAGAAAAAAATCATTTCAAATAGAAGGTTTGATAAATATTGGCAGGTACATTTTTCTACAAACTTTAATATTTTCCTTTAACACATGTTTAATCTGGGATATAATTTTATGACAGATGTTAGGTTAAAAAGCTTTGGTTAGTTCACTCTATTAAACAAAGTATGTATATTTTTAAGCTATGATCTTACTGAACTTTAATTTGGGATAATAATGTTTCAGTTAATTTGTTGGATTTACCCAGAAGATATTCATATGATTAGAGGATTATAGAAAAATGAGAATTTTATTGTCACTTTTCAGACATTATTTTAATTTTTTAAATATTTCTTATTTTTGCATTAGATAGATATACTACTATGAATAACAGTAAATAAAAATGGTGATATTAAGCACCCTCGAATTGTTCCAAAACAACTTGACTTTCCTCATTTTCAGCACCTTCCCTACCATTCTCCACACTAAAAGATTACTTTGAAACCTAGATCTGATTTTCCTTAATGTCTTCTAATGGCATCTCTCTATTCTCTTTTTGTTTGTTTTGGTTTTTTTTTTGCGGTACGCGGGCCTCTCACTGCTGTGGCCTCTCCCGTTGTGGAGCACAGACTCCGGACGTGCAGGCTCAGCGGCCATGGCTCACGGGCCCAGCCGCTCCGCGGCATGTGGGATCTTCCTGGACCGGGGCACAAACCCACGTCCCGTGCATCGGCAGGCGGACTCCCAACCACTGCGCCACCAGGGAAGCCCAACATCTCACTGTTCTTAGTAAAAGACTAGACCACTTAACTTGGCTTATGAGACCCTATCTGATCTAATTTACCATTCCCACCTCTTCAGGTCTATTTCTTTCCATACCATCTCCTCTCCTGGCTCATCCTGGCTTCCTTTTAATGACTCACTTTCCACAAGACTTCTAACACTCACTATAGGGATATTGAACTTCATTTAGTTCGCATTCTTTTTCCCCGAGGCATTTTCATGAAGAATATGTTAGTGGTACAATTTCTAAACTCTTCTATGTTGCGTCTCACACAAGATTAATACACTTTCTGGGTAAAAATTCTGAGATCACTATATTTCACATAAAAATATGCAAAAATTGTCTAAATAAATTTATCTAGAAAATTTTTTCAATTACAGAAATAAAACTGTTATCAATCTACTTCTTTTTTAAACTACAAGGATTTTTTCTTTTCTTTTTTGGCCTATATGCTTAAAGGATAGATTCATAGTCTCATAAACCACAGATATTTCAGTATAGTAAGTTTATGGTGGCATTTGGTGAGATGCACTTCTTTCTTCAGCTCAGAGAAATTTTCTCCTATTTTCTTCTTTCTTCACTAATTTCCCTTATCTTGTGTGTTTTTCTCCTTCCCCTGCATTACATCAGCAATGATACTACTGTAAAAATACATATATCTGTAGTTAGGTAGTTTTTTTAGTATAGTGATTAAGAATGTGGCTCTGCACTCAGAATAAATGTATCTGAAAACTATCCCCACCATATTCTAGCTCTGATGACTTTAGGCCAGTAACTCAAGCTCCCTGCGTCTTAGTTTTCTCATTTGTAAAGAATTAAATGTTTAAAAAAAAAAAAAGCACCTACTTTACAGGGTTATTGTGAAGATTACAGTGCTTGGTAGATTAAAAAATGGGAAATACAGTGCTCAAGGTTCAGAATAAACAAAAGGACGCATTTGATGTAAAGATATCTCACAGAAAAAATTAAATTAATTTTGGAAGGCATTTGTTTTCAATGTACCCTAATCAAAGTAATGGAGGATGTTCATAGATCCAAGAACATGAGACCTATGATCAAAAATAATAGCAATAAACTACTAGAATTTGTCAAGTCCTATGAAATCTAAGAATTTCCTGTCTGTATGCACTCAATTTTTGTGCAGTCATACTAAGAAATGCAGGTCTCTACACATATTGGCCCTTGCTACTGGTTCTTAGTTTTTGGCTTGAGTCAGAGTTTGCAAGTATCTGCCCTAACTAAGCTTAACCCAATGAATTACATAGCTGAAAGAAATGGAACATGTCTTCAACCAACAACAGAATAATTTTCATTTCTTTGAATGTGCTGTGTTCTCTCCTCTACATGGGCCTAATTGGGTATTATATATGGTATTTCCTCTGAAACTCTCCACGTCATTGCTTTCTTTACCTATTACTCATATTTCAGATCTCATTTTAAATAGTACTTCCTCTAAGAAGACTTTGTGACCCTATTAAGAGTACTTTTGTATAACCATTATTCACTCTCTTAGCAACCTGTACTTCCCTGATCAGATAATTCATCATGCTTTACCATAATTACTTAATTTTCTGTTTCATTTGTTTGACTTTAGCCTCTTTCAGAAAAAGGACAGTGTCTGCTATGCTGTTAGGTCCCAAACAATCAGGATAGTGCTTAATATAAAATGTTAATAGATGCTCACTAAATACATAAAAGAATTAATTAAATGAGACTACATTGGGTATCTGAGATCTATTCTGTGTCTTCCATATTTTGTTTTTATGATTCATCAACTTCTTAACTTTATCTTCTATCTCACAAAATGGGTTTTCCTACTACCCTGTCTTATATTTACTCCCTCCAAGTGTGCTTTTTAAGCAAAAATAGTCAATCACATTTTCCTTGCAATTACCTTTCTTATACTTTTTTTTCATGATTATGCTTTTATGCTCTTCAATCTAAGCAAACGTCCTTCTGAATTTTATTAAAGAAATGAGTTGAAGTTTTATAAAGTTCTCTTGTTTGTTATAGGAACACTGTTTCAAAGGTCTGTGATTTCATCCCAATAGAGAGATTGGTTCCTTTTCTCTGTGTCTTATACTAAGACTTTTATAAGTATGTGAATTATTTTCATATGATATTCATAAGATGTCACCAGGCCTTTGACCAGGGAATACACATTAACCCGGGTCCTGACTTGGTCCTGGCTGTCACACTATTTCCCAAGAGGACTCAAGCAGAGGAATACATACCAAGAAGTGAAGGAATTAAAACAGTATGCTAACTATTACTTGACCTTTGGTCCCAAACCACAATGCAGTGCACTAATGATGTGAAAGAACTGACATGGAACACTTTTTTTGGCTCAGTTGCAATAGACTAGTACACAGATCAAAGCAAATAAAATGACCTATTTCCCCTAAGCCACACAAATATCAAAATTTTCAATTCCACTGAGATGAGATGTGCCAGCCCTTGACAAAACATATCTAGAGAGAGTAGGAAACAGAGTTCATCCCCAATGTCTATAATCTCCCACCCAGCCATTCCTAAACTGTAACAACTCTTGGCAAGGCTGTTATGTAAGAACAAGATGGAAAAGGAGGAAGTAACAAAGGTGGACACAGAGGAGGGAGGTAAGAAGGAGAAAAAAAGGGACAGAATGAAAGACAGAAAGATGCACTTCAACAAGCAGCACTGACCTGCTTACCATATGTGATTTTATTTTCCAAAGAAAGATGCAACAAAATCCCTCAATCTCTTAGATCTTCTCCAGTGTGACCTTTTCACTCTCCAAACAAAATGTGTAGTCTGTTTCTCTACTACCTTGAAATTGGGTAAGCCCTATAACTGCTTTAATAGAATATGGCAGAAATGACACTATATCAATTCTACACATAGCCCTTATCAGGCCTAGCAGGTCCTGCTTCCTGATACTTCTTGCACACTTCTTTGCCCTTCTCAGAACCCAGTTACCATATTTTGAATAGCCAAAGTTATGTGGAGAGGCTACGCTTCAGTCAATAGGTCCAACTTAGCTTTCAGCCAACATCAACTGCTCGCCATATGAATGGGTCACCTGGGATGTGCAGAATTGATTATACTTTGATATATAAGAAATCTACAGTCTCCTTACCCACATGTTTTGCAAGCCAAGGCATTTGTGAGTCCTGTCCATATTCAAGGGTATGGAGAAATATTCTCCACCTTTTTGATGGGGTGAGAAGTTCACGTATAATAATTATATCAGCTTGGACTGAAAAGAACAGAGACATTCATTAGAAATAGAAGTCTCTGAGCCCTCAGGTTTCTAATGCAAACATGGGCCATTTCATGTGGGGAATGAATGATAACTCAAAGGGTGAAGCCAAGGTCCCCTGAGCACTACTTCCAAAGAGCAGGATGGAGCCCTAATCAAAGAAGTGGTAACATATGCTTGTGCTGGGTCTCAGAATGCTATGGATCAGTGCCTGTTCAAAAGCGTCCTATTCCATGGCATTATTGAGCGGGAGGGTCTACTGTGGATATCCTATGTAGATGAACACTGCGTGTTGGGTCTGAAGCAGATAAATAACAATTTTTATACGTTTCAGACCAAGAAACTTGAGAAACTGTTCCCAAGGAATCAGCACATGAACCTGGTTTAGATGTGAGATCTTGTACTCATGGATGTGGCTGCCATAATTATGAGAATTTAGTGAGGGTAAGGAAGGAGGTAGGTGTGTTTTGCTTGTGGGAAGGATGTGAAATGTTTTGGTAAGAGAGTAAACTGTAACTTATTGCATTTTCCAAAGATGGCTACAACAATATTTCCCATTCCACATGCTTTCATGCAATGTCAACTTCTCACTGCATCAAAAAGGTGGAGAATATTTCCCCATACCCTTGAATATGGGCAGGACTCACAAATGCCTTGATCAATAGTTTCATTATGTGCCAGGCTATACTGTAAGTTCCCTACATACAAACGAGTTCTGTTCCAAGAGCATGTTCATAAGTCCTATTTGTTCCTAAGTCCAACAAACTTAGCCTAGGTACCCAATTAACACAATTGGCTATATATACTGTACTGTAATAGGTTTATAATCCTTTTCACACAAATAATACATAAAAAATAAACACAAAAAATAAAGAAAACATTTTTAATCTTATAGTACAGTACCTTGAAAAGTACAGTAGTACCAGCTATATCACCACTGCTTTTAAGCTTGCTTCCAGACATCCTGGGCTTGAAATAAAGATACTGTACTACCATACTCTATACAGTACTATACAGTTAAGTACACCAAAACACAACCACTTGTAGAGGGTGCACGCACGTGACAATATGTGCCAGACACGTGAACTAACTTACATGACTGGACATGTGAACACAGGTTCATATCTTTGAAAGTTCGCAACTTAAAGGTTTGTATGTAGGGGACTTACTGTATACCAATTGCTTACATTAATATCATATTTATTCTACAGATCAACCTATGAGGTATTATTTTTATATTATTTTTATTATTCCTCTTTTACAAGTAAGCTGATGCTTAGTGAATTTAAATATCTTACCCAAAGTCAAATACCTATTAATTAGTGGCAGATCAGAGATCCATACCCAGGTTTGTCTGACATGAAAGGCTATGCTTATTACTACTACCTAATATGTTGTGTAACTAGAAAGAGTCTCACTATTCTCCTGTAAGCAGAGGTGTTCGTTGTTCTTGACAGAAGTAAGGCAAGGAAGATTACTGAATAACTCCTAAAAACAAACACTAAGTCTGGTAAATTTTCTTACTCTTTTACCCCTAAAATAGAAAGTCTGTGTTTGCTATATTGGGAGGTGATGCCAGTTAATGCCACCAGTTAAGTAACCCAGCCTCTTGAAAGGAAGAGGAAGGTAGCTGAACCATGGGCTGTCCCAGTAGGTAAAGGTTTTCTCTGTGTAGCCTCTCCCGTTTCTAGAGAGTCCTATGCACCAGGGCCAGATTCCATGACACAATATGAGACCTTGTTCCTGGAGTTGCTGAAATAGTTGTTATTCCCAATGTATCAAGAAAGAGTCACAAAGCGGGGAGGTCACAATTTTTATCTTTATTGTCACATGTACCTTTGGTCCACATACTCTAAATATATGTTGTGATTATCTATAGCTTCTCAGGTATTTGACTGCCATACAAATAAAGGGCAGTTCATTTTGAAACCACTGATACAGTGGAGTGCAAAAAGGCCGAAGCTAGATTTCCCAATCTGTCCTATGCATCACACTGTCTTCATCTCTGTGGTCTCCCAATAGATGTAACAGGATCTCAGTTTGTTTTCACATTTTTTAGGAAGGTGAGTTGTGAGTCAACGGTTGATGTCACCCTTCAGTGTCATGCCATATGCGCTTGGTCTAGCAAAAAAGCACTGGTATTTATGGCCTGTAGATAGGACTCACTTTTTTTTCAAGTCTTACATAAATTTCTGTTTTTATAGTGCTTTAATTATGACAACAGTATTACATATAATCCTTTCAACACGCTTAGGGTGGATGTTATTATTTACATTTTTACACATAAATAAATTGAAACTCACTGTGCTTGAGTAATATGTTCCAGGTAGTTGAACTGAGAAGTGGCAGGGTGAGAGTGCACACTGGCCTGTCTGGCCCTTCTTATACATTCTCTAGTCCTTTACAAGATACAACCTGTCATAGTTACATTGACAAAAAGAAAAATGTGCTTTATAGAAAAGAACTGCTGTTTGAGACAAAATTCTTGAGTTTAAAAGTCTGCTTAGTAACTCACAGATTACATGACCTTAGTCTCTTTTAGACTTAATCATCTGTAATATAGGCAAATTATCATGAAGGGCTCTCTAATAAGACACCACCACCTGAAAATCAGGATATACAAAACAAACAGTAATTTCTTCTTTAAAATCTGCTCTTTGTTTTTCCCACATTTTGTTACGGCAGAACAGCCCCAAGGGATTTAAGTTTGAGGTCAGTTATCTTTGACTCTTTTCTCACATTCATTTTTAATCAGTTACCAAATAATATTAATTCTATCTTTAAAACCTATCAAAATCTTCTAGCTTTTTAAAATTTATATTGCCAAAAAGTATTTTCCTATTTCCTAGACAATTGTAACTACTTCCTTACTGCTCCCAGGCCAGAAATATTTCCAGAATAATGTTTCTAAACTCTGAAGCCATGTCTTCAACAAACTGGCCATACCAAAGCATCAGTTTTAAATTCTAGTGATCATGTATCTTCCACTGACTGAAACGAAAGTGAGTATTCTCTCCTATAGAGAACATTTTCCACATCCTCATGCTATGTGCTAATGTTCACACTGCCTCTCAACCTCTAACGCTTTCCTTTATCCCTGCCTACAGGAAACTTTGAAGTCAGGGCTCAGCTGCCACTTCTTCATATAAACTATTAATGATAAGTCCAGATAGAGATAGCTTCTTCTACTGTGACTCTGTTTGATTTCATTATAAAAATTTATTTTTACTAAACTTATTAAAGCATTACTGAATTCTGCCTTGAACTAAAATGATTTGAATGTAAACCTCAGCTGAGTGTAGAACAACATAAGTAACACTGCATTACTATTTCCCAAAGTCCTTATACATCATGTGAGTTTAAATTTGTTGAAGCTATTTTCCTTCATAATTTTTTTATCTTCGTCATATATTTTCACTTAAGCCCTTTTAAAAAATCCTCTCCAGTATTCTTATTCTGGAAAGATTCACTTTCAGGACTCAAAATATGAATGTGAGGATGCATCAAGCCATTTCCAGTGAAGCCCAGGAAACAAATTAAGATGTGACTTTGAGAAATAGCACCAGTCAAACATAATTCTAGAACGGGGCAAATAAGACACTTCTTGTTTCTTTGGGGAGACTCATTGCCAAGCCTGAAAATGATGAAGTGTTGATTTCTGTGAAAAGAGGCTCATGCACCTTGAGTTTTTAGGTGGGAACTGGCCATATGTATGCATCAACTTAGTCATAATTTTCTAGTTACTACACCACATAAAACTTACTGTGCCTTTTCCCTTTGATATTTTTTAATCAGAGTGAACAATATTTTCTTAAATATATCTATAAGGCATAAGTCAAAGCACATCTATAAAAATTCAGTGGCATTACTAAAACTGAGATATTTACAAGAAAATGTGAAATTTTTGTCAAAGTAATAAATAGCTAATGATTTCACCTTTGGTTGATTTAATGTTAATTTAACAATAATTGTTCATTATTTTAATAGTAATTAGATTTCTGCTAGAATTTTTTTCTTAAGGTACTTAAATGTGATTTAATTTTATGAACAAATTAGCAGTTTAGGCCAAAGAAACCTAGCCATTTTGGTTCTGAATTGTACTGGAAACATGCCAGACATAGAGTATAATACACTGCCAAAAGGAAATTGGATTTTAAAGTAGAGTTATTTTGAAAATATATCTGAATTACTGTATCTCTAAACTAAATTCATAAGAAAATGAAATTGAAATGTAGACAAGTAATATATGAGTAGGAAAAATATCACTTGATAATGCAATTATTCCATATACCTTAAGAATTTTTAAGTACACCTATGTGTGCATCAGATTATATATAGTGCCTGTATGGATAATCTCTCAAATCAATCATTAATATAGGTTAAAGTCTACTTGTTAAAATATCAAAAAATCAACATCGTGGGATGCTGCTATAATTCTCTACTGGTTTGTGACTGATTCTATTTTTGGCTCCCATTTACTTGTGAAAATTGTAGAATCAGCATCTCTAATTCATCCTCCTTAGGTCTCCAATTTGTACAGTAGCAGAATGAATGGAATTTGCCACAGATTTAGTTACAGTGTCACAATGATTTATTTTCCCTTTAACATGAAATTTATATTTTTAATGTGAGAAAAACCTTTAAAAGGAAAAGAAAATAAGCTGTCTTTCCCTTTTGGTCAATGCCTAGAGTATTAATGGGACATCAAGATGTTCTCTTCAAATGCCTCTGCTGCCTTAGACAGCTAGCATTTCAAACCAAATTTTCTTAGCCCTTATTTGGAAAAAGGATAATAACACTTTTGTAAAGTCATTGACAGAGAAGTCCTCAAGTATTTAATAAACCTGTATTCAAGAGAATCACAGTTAATTGCTATAGCACATACCAAAAAATGTGTTTAATGCACCCCAACCAAACATGGTTTTGAATATATCTCTATTATATTTGTGGAAGATTTTAAAACATTTAATAGAAACACTTGAACATTTCAGCATGAATTTCTATTTAAGATTCCATTAAATGTTAGCAGAAGCATGCCCCAAAATATTTAATGCAAAAATAAAATTGCTACAGCGTACTTGATACTGCTCAGGTATTCTGAACTAAAACCAGTTGAGATGGCAATAGACATTTACACTACTTAAAATTGATTTCAAAAAAATTAGAAAAAGAGGCAGAATGGGCAATTCTACCTTCAGTTTAAAAATATAACGATCTTAGAAGTGGTCACTCTGATCCTTACAACAAGAAAAACCTGGACAAATTGAAAACTGGTGACATTTCTTGGATCCATTAGAAAATTGAGGTCTCAGAGGAAACCACCACTGTTAAATCTGGACAGAAAGGTGAATCCAGAGAATCAGAGCCAAGATCTGCTTACCTGGAGCAGAAGCTGCTAGAGCCATAAGCTGGTGGGAACACTTAAATGGTAATTTTGATGAATTGCTACACAGAATGTAGACTAACATGAAAGTGAAAAACTGCTGGTGGTCTCAGAATTATGGGGTCCATACTTTCATGAGCATTCCTTCCAGGAACCCTATCATGTTCTTATGGTGAGTACCCAAGAAAGATCCATTGTAGCAATGGCAGTGGAAGAGGAAGAGTAACATTATGAAACGTCCAGAGCTTTCTCCATACAACAGCCTATTTATTCTCCATGGGATAGTACTCTGTTAGAGCACAATTTTGAACTCTTACCCAAACTGGGGAAAGGAATTCCTCCCAACTACAATCCCCACTAGACTTATTATTTCACCTAAGTATTAAAAATAGTAATCATGGTTCAGGATGGCAAGCAAATAGATTGAGAACATTGCAGTCAGGGAAATGAGTAGGGGTGGGAGACAGAAACACTTGTGAAGGTCTGAGATACAGGCCTACTGAACGACTGACACTGAATTGGATTGTAGAACGCTCCCTCTCCCCCACATTTTAGCACCACACTAAGGCTGCTCCAGGAGATAATAGCTGAGAGAGCTACAAGATGCTTACTCTTTCTGAGTAGCAGTATAGAGAAGCCCCAAAGTCAAGAGGAGAGATAAAAATAAGGACATCAGAGGAATCTGAATGCTCTGGCACGTACAGTTACAACAAACATTAAACACAACTCAGCTCCTAGCCAGATTAACATAAATTCTCACACTAAAAGCCTATTTACTTTACTTTCTATTACCCAGTATAATCTGTCTGATCTATAACAACAACAACAAAAAAAATTAAAAGGCATGACAAAAGGCAAGAAAAAAGCACTGTTTAAAGAGACAAAGGTGCCTTACTGGTATGGATTTCTAGTCTAATTCTAATCTAATTCTATTACAGTGAGAGAACTTACCATGTGATATTTCAGTTTTCAAAATGTATTGAGAACTTATTTTGTCTTGAAATATATTTTGGTAATTGTTTTATGTGTGCTTGAAAAGTATTATGTTATCTGAGTTACTGGCTCCATCAGTGTAAATCAGGCCAGATTGGCTGACAAATCAGTTAAAATCTGTTGTTAAAATCTGTTCTATCAAGTACTTCGAGAGAAATGTTAAAATCCTCAGCCACATTGGTGGATTAATCTACTTCTCTTTAATCCTATTAATATTTGCTTCATATTTTCAGTTCTTTTATAAGTGGTAAACATTTTAAGCATTGTTGTGCCTTCCTGATAAATTAATCCTTTTTCCCTGATACTAATATAGGCAATGTTTTATTGTGTCTATTGTCTGCATAGCATATCTTTTACCATTTTTTGCCCCTCTATGTCTTGTTATCTCTCTCTTATACATATAATGTAGCTTTCTTTTTATCTAGCCTGAAAATATCTTTCTAAAAACTGGAGTGTTTAGTTCATTTATATTTATCAGTATGTAGGATTAAAAATTCAGTGGTGCTATTAATTCATGTTTCATTTGTGTTCCTAAGTAACTTTTCTTTTATTTTGTCTTTGTGTTCCTCCTTTACTAACTTCTTTTGGGTTATCATTTCCTTTTTATTAATTTTTCACTTTAATGCCTCAATTGACTTTTTAACTAACCTCTTTGTATTATTTTTATAGTTATTGTAGCAACTATAATAAACATCCTTAAGTGGTCACAGTCTACAGAGTTAGCAATGTACCATTTCATATAAAATATAAGAACCTTAAAAAGTAAAATTACATGTATTACCCACATCTTTGTGTCACTGTTATGTATTTTACTATATATGTATAATAAATCTCAAAATCAAAATTCCATGCTATTATATTTGCTTTAGGAGTTGCTTCTCAAACAAAATAAAATAATTTTAATAAAGTGAAAAATAAAATAAAAAGACAAAGCAATATCAGAACCAGAATCTGATAGGACACAGATGCTGGACTTAGTGAATTTAAAATATCAATGATTAAAATGTTAAAGCCTCTAATGGAAAAAAGTAGACAACATGCAGTGACAGATGGGTAATATTATCAGAGAGATGGAAACTACAAGAAGAAACAAAAGTGAATGCTAGAAATCAAAACACAGTAGCATAAATGAATGTCTCCGATGGGCTCATCAGTAGACAATACAATTGAGGAATCAGTGAGCTTAAAGGCATATCAGTAAAATTTCCTGAACTACCAAGAATGAACTATAATGTAAACTACAGACTTTGGATGATGATGTGCTAATGCACATGCATTGACTGTAAAAACTGTATCGCTCTGTTATGGGATGTTGATTGTGAGGAAGGTTGTATGTGTATGGAGACAGGGGGGATGTGGGAACTCTGTGTATGAGTTCCAATAAAAATTACGTTCCACTAAATTTTTCTGTGAACCTAAAACTGCTCTAAAAAAAATAAAGTATCTTTAAACAAACAAAAACACCCAAAACTGAAGTATAAAGAGAAAATACTGGAAAAAAAAGTTGTAGCATACCTACAATTGGAATAAGAGAAGAAGAAGAAAAAAAGAATGGAACAGAAAAAAAAATATTTTAAGTAATAATGACTGATGACAAATTGTAATTCAGTAATCATAGTTCAGACATACAAAAATGGGGTGATGAAGCCATTTAGGATCTGGCCCCACATGCACCCATAAACCACTGAGAAGGTGAATTTTCTCTGAATTGTATCAAATCCAAGTATTATCACCAGGTGTATTTGGAATAACATCCACAAGCTGCAACTTTATGGTCTCAAGTCCCTCCCCCCACCCCTTGTAACTATGCAACCATTTCGGACCCCAACCAATCTTTGCTTAACAAGCACCCTTCTTGCCAGCTCCAATCATAATTCTTGACAAACAACTTATGTGACTAAGTGCAGCCTTGCAGCTTTTGCTTTTATAAATTTCCTCCATTTTACAATCTAGCAGAACACAATTCACGTGCTTGTCAAATCTGTGTCTCCCGGGCTGCAGTCCTAACAAACCACAAATAAATATGCCTCTTTATTTCAGTCAGGTCTCCATTTCTGAAATTTCAGTTAACATGGTCAGGCTTCTATTAAAATTAATGGCAATCGCCAAAACACATATTATGGAAGTTCAGAGAACACCAAGCAGGATAAACATAAACAGAAAATCACCCAAGTGTAGTACATTTAAACTGTAGAACACCAAACAGAAAAAGTAAATAGTGAAAGAAGAAAATAAACAAGGATTATAGTAAGTAATAGGAACAAGAATTATAGTAAATTTCTCATTAGAAATCGTGCAAGGAGAGAGTTAAGCAAAATAAAGAGTTGAAAGAAAAAAAATATGCCAACCTGGAATTCTATATCCAGTGAAATTACTCTTCAAAAGTGAAGGAGAAATGAAGACTTTCTCAAACTAACATGAAATGGGAAATTGCCAGCTGACTTACCTTTCATGAAATGTTAAGATCTTCAGGCAAATGAAAAATTATATGGGTCAGAACTTCAATCTGCGTAAATTAAAGAAGACTATCAGAGAAAAAATAAAGGTAAAATAAATTTTTTATTCTTAATTGATCTAACAGATTGTAGTTTGCCTAAAGTAATACTAGTAAAAATGTACTGGGTGATTAGAGTATATCAGTAAGTGAAATGAATGACACTAATTACTATGGATTGAACTGTGTCCCCCTCAAATTCATATGCTAAAGCCCTAATCTTCAATGTGACTGTATTTGGAGATAGGGCCTATAAGGAGATAATTAAGATTAATTGAGGCCATAAGAGTGGGGTCCTGATCCAATAGGATTAGTATCCTTATAAGAAGAGACATGAGAGAGCTCGGGCTCTCTTTCTGCCCTGTGAAGACATAGCAAGAAGGTAACCATACACATGCCAGGAAGAGAGCTCTCATCAGAAACTGAACTGGCTATCACCTTGCTCTTGGACTTCCCAACCTTCAGACCTGAGAGAAAATAAATTTCTGTTCTTTAAGGCACATCAAATATCACATCTGTAGTATTTTGTTATGGCAGCCCAAGCAGACTAATACAGTAATATAAGAAGCAATAAGAGAAATTGGGAATGTTCTGAGTATCTACACTACATTTGAAGTGGTATAGTGCTTTCTGAAGGTGGACTTAGATTAGTTAAAAACTATATTTTGTAAAATGAGGGACACCACTAAATAATAGTTAAAACATTACAATTGATATGCTAAGAGAGGAAATAAAATGGAATCATATAAGTGCTTAATTAAAACTAGCTAATAATCCAACTATAGTAACAATAACTTTTAAGGTGGTCTGAAAATATCAACTGAAGAAACTGAAATTTTCAGAGTGGTTTAAAAGGAAAAAAGAAAAAACACAGAAATATGTTGTCTACAAGAAACATACTTTACATATAAATACTACATGTAGGTAAAAAGTAAAGGAATGGAGAAAGATATACTAACAACAATCCAAAGAAGGCTGGAGGAACTACATTAACTTCACATAAAGCATATTCAGAAGGAAGATTATCTGAAATAAAGAAGGGCATTGCATAATGACAAAAGGGTCAATCTTCAAATAACATAAAAATCCTAAATGTGGATGTACCTAACAGAGCATCAAAATACAGGTGGAAAGAAAATGACAAAACTGAAAAGAGAAATAGACATATTCACTATTACAATCAGAGACATCAACATCCCTCTGTCAGTTGACAGATCGATTCAGCATAGATTTGCATAACCTGAACAACAATAAACTTGATCTAATTGGCATCTATAGAATATTCTATTAAACAACAGCAGAATCCATATTTTTCTCAAGCTCATGTTGATATTCACCAAGATGGACCATGTTCTAGGCCATAAAACATACCTTAATTTTAAAAGAACAGAAATTATACAAAGTATATTCTCAGTCTGCAACGTAATTAATTTAGAAATCAGCTAACAGAAAGATACATGAAAATCCCTAATAATTTAGAAATCGAACAGCATGTTTCTAAATAATTTGTGGGTCAAAGTGAGATAGGCTGGGAACTGGGACCCTCTACCAGAGTGCTTGCACCTGGACAAATGTCTCCTTGAACAAGAGACTACAAAGAAACTATTAGGGACTAAAAATAACTGCACACTTACATGGTTGGGTCAATTATGAACAAACCAACTGTCTTTCTTAGGTGCCAGGAGCAAAAGCAGGCTACTGCTTGTGATCTCTGCACACATCACCACCAAGGGGGTGGGCAGACCACTTAAGCTATGACTCCGTCCCAAGCCAAAGACCCACCCCCTCCTCCTTACTGCATTTAAGGAACCAACTGGCCAAGGGCACCTGTTTCTTGTTTTTGCTCACTCCTGCTGTAGCAGGAGCTCCATTAAAGCCTTGCCTGAAATCCTCACTGGCCTGTTGTCAATTTCTATTGATTAAAGAGTCCAAGGGCCTAGGTGGGTATCAAAAGAAGTCCCAAGAGAAACTGAAAAAATATTTTAACTGAATAAAAATTAAAATACAACTTACTAAAATTTACAAAATGCAACTAAAGTGTGGCTTAGAGGAAAGTGTTTAGGAATTTAGAAAATTCCTAGATCCCTCAAACTCTGCCCAGATCCTGGAAGTCTTGAAAACCAAGTGGCATCTCCAGCACAAATGTTTGGCAGCCCTGAGCAAGGCTTGCTTAGAGGAAGACATTACATACACCTGCCAAATCCTGGAAGGCCCTCTGGGAATGGCCTCTCAAGACAGAACAGAGGACCGCACAGCGCGGAAGGGAAAAGCTGGCTGTGGACTCTCCTCCTCCGCTGCTTTGCCCCCGGGTACTTGCTTGGAAGGAGCCCCGCGGAAAGCGGGCCCCTCGCAGACCTGCTTGGCAAGGCTGCAGCCACCGGGAAGGATGATCCTAGTCCTGAGAAAATGGACAGGCCTGCCCTCTGAAGACTGGAAGGGCCACGTCTCCATGTCCTCAAAAGGAAGCGGCCAATGGTTGACCCTTCCAGGAGTGGGCTTAAAGGCCTAGAATCTGACGTCTCTGAAGATGCTGCCGACAAAAGTACTCCCCGACCAAGGAACCTGGGAAAGGGGCCTGGCCTCAAACCTCCCTCTGGGAGACCTGAGGCGAGGCAGGAAGAGGCACCAGAGCAGGCAGAGGAAGGTCCCATTCTCCCTCCTCCGTTGTCTTACAACCCGGACCGGGACAAGCTGGGTGACACAAACTTTAACCTGTTCCAAGGTGGTGGAGAGACCCGGAACAGGCGGGCGGGGCCTGCAGCGGCTGGAACTCACCTGGTGGAGTAAGGTACTTTCAGACGCCGGTGGATGACACGCCTGCGCCGTAGACCGGGGCGGGGACGGCCAGCAGCGGCAGGCAAGCAGAGGATTCTTCCGCGCTCGGGCTCCGGCCAGCAGTGTGGTCAGTGAGCCTAGAGCTTACCCGCGGAGCCACGCGGCCAGAGCTGCCTTGCGTCTGAATGAGGAGCACCTCCGCGACCCATCTGAGGTTCTAGGCACCGGGCGTGGTGGATTCTCTGGAGCAGTTTGGGGCTGATTCCGGTTTAAGGAATCAGCCTGGAGGAAACAGTCCTTAGACCTCGAGTTCCACGGGCTCCTTTAAGGAAGGCCTGTTGAGACGTTTGCCCTGCCCGGGCCCCTGAGAGAAGCCTGCGCCCCACATGCCCTCCTCAGGAAGTCCGCCGGAAGCCAAGCTGGCAGAGCCTGGTTTCCTGGGAGCTCAGGATATTCCTGTGCCCAGCTGGCTCCTGTGTGTTTTCCTCAGCATGCGGACCAGCTGCTGCCCATGGGACCCATGATGAAGGAGCAGGAGTGCGTCCACTCACTGGAGAAGACCATTAATAGAAGACAAAAGATAGCAATGACCAGAATCTGGATGACCTCATTCCCAAGATGGAGATCTGACGTGGAAGTCAGGAAACTGGGAAGGCAGAGCAGAAATCAACGCCATACTATAATCCGTGCATATAGAGAGGTAAAAAGTATGACTATATTTACATTTGTTCTTAACTGTTCATGACCTATTTTTGGTTACCTTTAATATCAGAGAAATACTTTCAGATCTAGATCCCATGGGCTTTGTTTTAGATTACTGTGAAAGTCAGGGTGTGAGGCAGGATTTTAGTAAGCATGAAAACATAAAATAATAAACAACTTTGCCCCTTAGCAGTGATAGACCAAGATCCTAATATTTTCACAATTTTCTTTATACTAATTTTGAAATGGAAGAGTAAGAGGCTGGATGATGCAAACAAATATAGATATAATTAAAAACTTAAAATTCTCTAATAAAAAGTAAATTTGGAACTGAGAAAACAAGTGTGTTTTAAGTATAGAATTTAAATTTGTTAAATATAATATTTTTTAATGACTTTAGAGGTCCAGGGGAATACGGCATACTTCTACCAATCTGAACTAACAGTTTAAAACAGTCCCAGGTGAGGGGCTTATTCATTTGTCCATAAGCATTTAGAAGAGACAAGTTTTTTTTTTAATAAAATGAACCTGGAGAAAGTCAAGCTATTTGCCAAGATCCAGGTGCAATTAAAATGCTGATGGAGTAAACATGCATTTAGGTCAGGACCTTCATAATGGGCTATTGAGAAAAAGGTATCTTTTATGGCAGCAAAATCTGTACTTAAAACTTTTAGTAAGGACAAATTTACCATACTAAAGTAGACACCATAATGAAATCAACCCCCATGTACCCATCCTACAATTTTAATAATTATCAATTCATGGGACTCATGAGCTCATCCATTTCCCAACTCCATATCATTATGAAGCAAATCTCAAACACCATGTCATTTTATCCATAAATATTTCACTGTATCACTCAATGATAGTTTAAAAAAACATAACCATAGTACTATTATAATAAGAAAAAGTTGATTCTTATATTTAAATAAGTAAAATTTCCAATTGTTTCATAAATGTCATTTCTCCTAGACAGTTTAAATCAGAATTCAAATGAAGCCCACACTTTGTGGTTGGTTGACATGCCTCATATTTCTTTAATCATTTTTTCCTTGCCACTTTCTTTGAAAAATCCAGGTACTGTAGAATCATCCTCCATCTGGATTTTGCTCATTGTGTTCTCAAGGTATAAACATCTTCCTCTATCTTCTAGATTTTACATAAAATATGCATTCAATTTAGATCAAACTCCAGTATGACTTGGGGCATGGGGGAGTGGATTACTTTATAGGTGATAATTGACCATCAGTACTTAGAGCCAATAAATTGATTAAGTGTTACAAAATGTTGATATTCTGATCATACCACTCCTTCTTATATTATTACCTGGAAACTTCTTTTTTTTTTTTCTTTTTTGCGGTACGCGGGCCTCGCACTGTTGTGGCCTCTCCCGCTGCGGAGCACAGGCTCCGGACACGCAGGCTCAGCGGCCATGGCTCACGGGCCTAGCAGCTCCGCGGCCTGTGGGATCTTCCCGGACCGGGGCACGAACCCGTGTCCCCTGCATCGGCAGGCGGACTCTCAACCACTGCGCCACCAGGGAAGCCCCCCTCATCTATTTTTCTTGCTTAATTCTTTCACCTTATTTTCCAAGTTTCAAAATAATGGATTGATTTACTTGTATTCTGCAACTTTGGAAAATTAGTATTTTTAAGTATTATCATCTCACTTCAATATTTTTGATATAAGGATTTTAAATATCTATTATTTTCAATGAAGGGCAGTTATCATTGGACAAATTGTTCTATACTTGGGCAATGGAATCCCCTTCATGTCGGCTCTTGAGTCCTTTTGACACAACTGTTACCAACCTGGATCCTCGGACTCTTTAATCAATAGAAATTGATTACAGGCCAGCCAAGGATTTCAGGCAAGGCTTTACTGGAGCTGGTGCTGCAGCCTGAGGGAGCAAAAACAAGAAACAGGTGCCCTTGCTTGCTCCCTGAGTGGGGGAGTAAGCTGGTTCCTTAAATGTGGTGTCAACAGGGGCGGATCAGTAGGTTGGCCAGGAGGCCTATGCCTTAGGTGGTCTGTCCACCCACTTGGTGGTGCTGTGTGCAGGGATCATACACAATAGCCTGCTTTTGCTCCCAGCACCTAAGAAGAGTGCAAGTGTGACTAGCAGAGGTCAAGAGGGTGGCAGCGGTCCTCCGTTTAGATCATAAATCACCACTGGAATGGACAGATTCAGAGAGAATGCAAGCAGGGGCAGTACCCAATTGAGGGTGCTGATGGCATAACCAACATTCCCTTAAATGTTCCCCTTCAAATATGATTTTGGCAGTGTTGATAAGTGAGTCTTTGTGCCATTGTCCCCTGATTACAGGGAATAGTAAGGTGGACAGAATCAATAGGAGGGGCATTCTTGTGGTGGTGTGTTTCCCTAAGAGCCAATGCGGACAAAGGAGCTGCTTGCCTGGCGAGGGTGGCTGAGCAAACCAGCAAAATGCAAGCAAAAATACACTAACAAGAATGGCAAATAAGAATCCAATCGACCATTTCACTTTTTACTTAGCTATTGATTGTGCTTGTCTATTGAATAGGTATCTCAGATCTTCCACTGGCTCACAGATGTATTGTTCCTCTGACGTGGCCTGCGAAGTTTTTGGAGGTAAGAGACTTATTCTGGACAGATGTACCCAACTAGGTATCCCTTGCAGTTTCACAGCGGTGGGGGTGGCTAGGATTACTCTATAGGGACCCTTCCATTTTGACAATTGTTGGTCTTCTGGGGATCCTTCCTTCCAAGTTTTAAGAAGAACTTGGTCTCCAGGGTTAGTTTATGAAGAGACTGCCCCTTCTGCTGTATTCTTAGCAAGAGCTGGCAGTGCTTTGTTGGCATAGTCCAGGATTGTCTTTTGAATTTGTCCTAGATTAATAATACACTGCACAGTTTGGCTCATTTCCTCATCAGGTAGAATGTCAGTAGTAAGGAGAGGTCTCCCATAGGTCATTTCAAATGGGCTAAGCTGCAGACTACTCCTGGGGGCTATACAGACCCTGAGGAGTACAACAGGAAACAGGTTGGTCCAAGGTTCAAGAGTCTCTTGGCAAAACTTTGCTAAAGTTTTCTATAATGTATGGTTCATTTTCTCTACTTTCCCTGAAGGTTGGGGCTGCCAGGAGGTGTGTCGCTTGTAATCTATTCCCAGAGACACTGAGAGCCACTGTGTGATTTTGGCTGTAAAAGAGGGCTGCTTATCACTCTGGAGAGATTTTTGGAAGTCCAAACTGAGGAATTATTTCCTTTAAGAGGGACTTACAGACTTCAGTAGTCTTTTTGGTTGGAGTAGGGAAGGCTTCAACCCATTGCGTGAAGGTATCAACAAATAAAGGATATATTTATATATTAATTGCCAGGGCATTTGGGTGAACTCTGCCAATCTTCCCCAGGGTATTTCCCTTCGTGCTGAGCTGGCTTGAGTAATGAAGGGGTGATTGGATGGGCCTGTGGATTATTAAGGGCACACAAATCACAGGCAAGTGTTACTTATTTTGCTGGGTTTTTTTTTTTTGCGGTACACGGGCCTCTCACTGTTGCGGCCTCTCCCGTTGCGTAGCACAGGCTCCGGACGCGCAGGCTCAGTAGCCATGGCTTACGGGCCCAGCTGCTTCGCGGCATGTGGGATCTTCCCGCACCGGGGCACGAACCCGTGTCCCCTGCATCGGCAGGTGGACTCTCAACCACTGCGCCACCAGGGAAGCCCTACTTTGCTGTTCTTTTAAGCCCCTTCCCTAAAAAGGTCTTTTGCATTAAGTTCCATCATGTATCCCTCCCCAAGTGGGTGGCATCATGTAAACTCTTAACACATTTCCACTGTTAAGCCTCAGGGATAAGCACCTTCTCATCCTTCATATACCAACAGGTGCTTCTTTTCTCATAACCCTATTTTTCAGTGTTTTCTTGTTCTTGTTGGGAATACTGGGGAAGGCCAGGGAGCCCGGGGGTGGGGGTGGGGCGGCAGTCAATCACTAGGGCCACAATCTGCTCAGGCTCTTGCACTCGAGCTAACTGTTTTGCAGTTTGATCAGCTTTTCTGTTCTCTTGGTTCACAAAAGATCCATCCCTCTGGTGGCCTCTACAGTGGATTACTTCCACCTGGGTCAGGAGCTGCACTGCCTCTGAAAGAGCCAGGATTAAATCTTTATGCTTTATGGGAGAGTTTCCAGCAGTTAACATCCCTCTTTCTTTCCAAATGGCGGCATAAGCTTACAGCACATGGAACCCATACTTAGAGTCAGTATAAATATTTAATTTCTTTTCCTTCCCTAATTGCAGAGCTCTCATTAATACAATTAGTTCAGCCTTCTGGGCCAAAGGCTGGAGTGGCAGGGCCTTGGCTTCTTTGACTTCTTCTAGACTGACCTTCTCATACCTCGCCTTTCAGGTTCCCATTTCTATAAAACAGCTCCCATCAGTAAACCATTCAACCTCTGGGCTGTCAAGAGGTTCATCTAGAAGATCACACCTGCTGGAGTAAGTTTCTTCTGTAGTTTCTGTACACTGATGTGGTAAGTCTCCACTCTCAACAGCTGGAAGCAGAGTTGCTGGGTTCAAAGTTGGGCACATCTTTAAGGTAATGTTGTGGGTGTCCATTAGGAGAGACTGATATCTTGTTAACCTTCTCCCAGCCAACCAATGATGGCCTTTGACTTCTAGCACGGATTGTACTTGATGAGGGGTTAATACATCTAAGTTTGGTTCCAGGATGAGCTTGAAAGCCTCGTTAACAAACAGGGCTGTAGCGGCTACTGCCCACAGGCAGCATGGCCATGCCAGGGCTACTGAGTCCAGTTGTTTTGGAAAGTAAGCCACTAGTCTTTGATCTGTCCCCAGCTTTTGGGTCAGGACACCTAGCACTATTTTTGACCTCTCACGAATGTATAGAGTAAAGGGGTTTGTATAAATTTGGAAGCCTCAGTGCTGGTGCTGTGCTCAATTTAGACTTTAGAGACTTGAAGTCCCACCAGTGGTTCCTATTCCATTGAAGGGGTTTCGTTTCTTTCCCCTTCAAAGCCTCATATAGGGGTTTGGCTATAAGACCATTATTCAGAATCCAGATACAACAGAACCCAACCATCCCAAGAAAGCCTCAGAGCTGTCTCTTTGTGGTTGGAGATGATCATGCACTAATTGCTGTCTTCTGATCTATGGCCAGGGCTCAAGCCAAATCTTAAGTATTGAATCTGTTACTGTGAGACCTGAGCCTTGGATGATGAGACTTTATATCCTTTTTCTGCCAGAAAATTTAAAACCTTAACAATATTCTGACCTGAAGCTCGCTTTGTCTCACTACTGATCAGTAAGTCATCGAGATATTTTAACAGAGTTCCATTCTCCCTCAGCTACTTTGTTAAAACATTTCCAGAAAGATGGGGACTGTCCTGAAAACCCTGTGAAAGCACTGTCCAAGTGTATTGGGTAGCCTTCAAGGTGTTGGGGTTCCACCATTCAAAGGCAAAAAGGTATTAAGAGTCCGGATACAGGGGAATACAGAAAAATACACCTTTGAAGTCCAACACAGAGATTGCTGAGCACCCCCGGGCATTTGGGTGAGGAGGGTGCATGGGTTTGGCACCATTGAGTGAATAGGGATGCCACCTTACTGCTCTTAAGTCTTGCACAAACCAGTACTCCCCATTAGGCTTCTGAACAGAGAGACTCACTAGCAGGGCCTAATGAGTACGTGTTTTCAGAATTCGGTGAGCAGTGGTTGGATCCCCTCCAGGGCCTAGGGCTTTAAAGAATATTGTTTCTTCCAGGGGTATTTTCCCCTAGACTTTAATCTTCTTTTTTTTAATTTTTATTTAATATTGGAGTATGGTTGATTAACAATGTTGTGTTTCATGGGTACAGCAAAGTGATTCAGTTATACATGTATCAATTCTTTTTCAAATTCTTTTTCCATTTAGGTTAATACAGAATATTGAGTAGGGTTCCCTGTGGTATACAGTAGGTCCTTGTTGGTTATTTATTTTAAATATAACAGTGTGTATATGTCAATCCCAAACCCCCAATCTAAACCTGCTTCCCAGCCTTCCCCCCGGTAACCATAAGTTCGTTCTCTAAGTCTGTGAGTCTGTTTCTGTTTCATAAATAAGTTCATTTATATCATTTTTTTTAGATTCCAAATATAAGTGATATCATATGATATTTGTCTTTCTGTGTCTGACTTACTTTATTTAGTATGATAATCTCCAGATCCAACCATGTTGCTGCAAATGGCATTATTTCATTCTTTTTAATGGCTGAGTAATATTCCATTGTATATACGTACCACATCTTTATCCATTCACCTGTCAATGGACTTTTAGTTTGCGTCCATATCTTGTCTTTTGTCATCAGCACTGCAATGAACATTGGTTTATTTCTGGGCTTTCTATCCTGTTCCATTGATCAATATTTCTGTTTTTGTGGCAATACCATACTGTTTTGATGATTGTAGCTTTGGAGTATAGTCTGAAGTCAGGGAGCCTGATGCCTCCAGCTCCATTTTTCTTTCTCAAGATTGCTTTAGCTATTTGGGGTCTTTTGTGTCTCCATACAGATTTAAAAATTTTTTGTTCTAGTTTTTTGAAAAAATACCATTGGTAATTTGATAGGGATTGCATTGAATCTATTGATTGCTTTGGGTAGTACAGTCCTTTTCACAGCATTGATTCTTCCAGTCGAAGAGCATGGTATATCTCTCCATATGTTTGTTTCATCTTTTATTTCTTTATCAGTATCTTATAGTTTTCTGACTACTGGTCTTTTGCCTCTTTAGGTATGTTTATTCCTAGATATTTTATTCTTTTTGATGCAATGGTAAGTGGGATTGTTTCCTTGATTTCCCTTTCTGATCTTTCATCGTTAGTGTATAGGAATGCAAGAGATTTCTTTGTATTAATTTTGTATCCTGCAACTTTACTGAATTCATTGATGAGCTCTAGCAGTTTTCTAACAGCATCTTTAGGTTTTTCTATGTATAGTATCACGTCGTCTGGAAACAGTAGCAGTTGTACTTGTCTTTTCCAATTTGGATTTCTTTTATTTCTTCTCTGATTGTCATGGCTAGGACTTCCAAAATTATGTTAAATAAAAGTGACGAGGGACTTCCCTGGTGGCACAGTGGTTGGGAATCTGCCTGCCAGTGCAGGGGACATGGGTTCGAGCCCTGGTCTGGGAAGATCCCACATGCCGCGGAGTGGCTAGGCCCGTGCGCCACAACTACTGAGCTTGTGCTCTAGGGCCAATGAGCCACAACTACTGAAGCCTAGAGCCTGTGCTCTGCAACGAGAGAAGCCACAGCAATGAGGAGTCCGCATACCACAATGTAGAGTAGCCCCCACTCGCCCCAACTGGAGAAAGCCCATGTACAGCAACAAAGACCCAACACAGCCAAAAATAAATAATAAATAAATTTATTTAAAAAAAAAAAAAAAGTGACGAGAATGGACATCCTTGCCTTATTCCTTATGTTAGAGAAAATGTTTTCAGCTTTTCTCCATTGAGTATGATGTTAGTTGTAGGTTTGTCTTAAATGGGCTTTATTATGTTGAGGTATGTTCCCTTTCTGGAGAGTTTTTATTATAAATCGGTGCTGAATTTTGTCAAAAGCTTTTTATGCATCTACTGAGATGATCATATGGTTTTTGCTCTTCATTTTGTTGATGTGGTGTATCACACTAATTGATTTGTGGATATTGAAAAATATCAGGGATATTGCATCCCTGGGATGAATCCCACTTGATCATGGTGTATGATCCTTTTAATGTATTGTTGGATTCAGTTTGCTAGTATTTTGTCAAGGATTTTTGCATCTGTGTTCATCAGTGATATTAGCCTGGTATTTTCTGTTTTTGTGGTATCTTTGTCTGGTTTGGGTAGTAGGGTGATGTTGGTCTCATAGTATGAGTTTGGGAGTGTTCCTTCCTCTGCAATTTTTTGGAATAGTTTCAGAAGGAGAGGTGTTAACTTTCTTTAAATGTTTGACACAATTTGCCTGTGAAGGCATCTGGTCCTCGACTTTTGTTTGTTGGAATATTTTTAATCACAGTTTCAATTTCAGTACTTGTGATTGGTCTGTTCATATTTTTTATGTCCTCCTGGTTCAGTCTTGGGAGATTGTATCTTTCTAAGAATTTGTCCATTTCATCTAGGTTGTCCATTTTATTGATGAATATTTGCTTGTAGTAGTCTTGTATGATCCTTTGTATTTCTGTGGTGTCAGCTGTAACTTTTCCTTTTTCATTCCTAATTTTATTGATTTGAGCCCTCTCCCTTTTTTTCTTGATGAGTCCACCTAAAGGTTTATCAATTTTGCTTATCTTTTTAAAGAACCAGCTTTTAGTTTCATTGATCTTTTCTATTGTTTTCTTTGTCTCTACTTCATTTATTTCTGCTCTGATTTTTATGATTTCTTTCCTTCTACTAACTTTGGGTTTTGTTTGTTCTTCATTTTCTAGTTGCTTTTGGTGTAAGGTTAGGTTATTTGAGACTTTTCTTGTTTCCTGAGGTAAGATTGTATTGCTATACACTTCCTCTTAGAACTGCTTTTGCTTCATCCCATATGTTTTGGATCGTCATGCTTTTGTTTTCATTTGTATCTAGGTATTTTTTGTTTTCCTCTTCTTCAGTGGTGCATTAGTTGTTTAGTAGCATATTGTTTAGCCTTCACCTGTTTGTGGCTTTTTAGTTTTTTTCCTGTAATTGATTTCTAGTCTCATATCATTGTAGTTGGAAAAGATCCTTGATATGATTTTAATTTTTAAAAATTTACCAAGGCTTGCTTTGTGGCCCAGCATGTGATCAATCCTGAAGAATGTTCCATGTGCACTTGAGAAGAATATGTATTCTTATGCTTTTGAATGGAATGCTCTATAAATATCAATTAAGTCCATCTGGTCTAATGTTTCATTTAAGGCCTGTTTTTCTTTATTGATTCTTTGTCTGGATGATCTGTCCATTGATGAAGTGGGTTGTTAAATTCCCCCACTATTTATTGTGTTATTGTCGATTTCTCCTTTTATGGCTGTCAGCATTTGCCTTATATATTGAATATTAAATATTCAATATATAAATATTAAATATTCCTATTTTGGGTACATATATATTTATAACTGTTTATATCTTCTTGGATTGATCCCTTGATCATTATGTAGTGTCCTTCCTTGTCTCTTGTAATAGTCTTTATTTTAAAGTCTATTTTGTCTGATGTGGGTATTGCTACTCCAACTTTCTTTTGATTTCCATTTGCAGTGAATACCTTTTTCCATCTCCTCACTTTCAGTCTGTATGTGTCCCAAGAGCTGAAGTGGGTTTCTTGCAGACAGCATATTTATGGCTTTTGTTTTTGTATCCATTCAGCCAGTCTATGTCTTTTGGTTGGAGTACTTAATCCATTTATGTTTAAGGTAATTATTGATATGCATGTTTTTATTGCCATTTTATTAATTGTTTTGGGTTTGTTTTTGTAGATCTTTTTCCTTCCCTTCCTCTTTTGTTCTCTTGTGATTTGATGACTAATGTTAGTGTTGTGTTTCAATTCCTTTTTATTTTTTTGTGTGTATCTAATGTAGATTTTTGGTTTGCAGTTACTATGAGGTTTTGATATGGCTGTCTCTATATAAAGAAGATTGTTTTAAGTTGCTGGTCTTTTAATTTCAATTTCATTTCCAATATCCTGCATTTGTGCTCTCTTCTTCTCACAATTGCTGGTTTTGATCTTATATTTTTGTGCAGATTATTTCCTACCTTTACTGTATGTTTGCCTCTACCAGTGAGCTTTTCCATTCATAATTTTCTTGTTTCTAGTTGTGACGTTTTCTTTTCCACCTAGAGAAGTTCTTTTAGCACTTGTTGCAAAGCTGGTCTGGTTGTGCTGAATTGTATTAGCTTTTGCTTCTCTGTAAAGATTTTGATTTCTCCATCACCTCTGAATGAGAGCTTTGCTGGGTAGAGTATTCTTGGTTGTAGATTCTTCCCTTTCATCACTTTAAATATATAGTGCCACTTCTTTCTGGCCTGCACAGTTTCTGCTGAGAAATCAACTGATAACCTTTTGGAAGTTCCCTTGTATGTTATTTGTGCTTTTCCCTTGTTGCTTTCAATATATTTTCTTTGTCTTTAACTTTTGTCAATTTGATTACTATGTTTCTTGGAGTTTTCCTTCTTGAGTTTATCCTGCCTGGGACTCTCTGTGCTTCGTGGACTTGGATGACTGTTTCCTTTCCCCTATTAGGGAATTTTTCAGCCATTATCTCTTCAAATATTTTCTCAGGTCCTTTCTCACTCTCTTCTCCTTCTAGGATCCCTATAGTGCAAATGTTGGTGCCTTAATGTTGTCTCAGAGGTCTCTTAGACTGTCCTGATTTCTTTTCATTGTTTTTTCTTTATTCTGTTCCATGGCAGTGATTTCCACCATTTTGTCTTCCAGCTCACTTATCCATTCTTCTGCCTCAATTATTCTGCTATTGAGTCCTTCTAGTGTATTTTTCACTTTAGTTATTGTATTCATCTCTGTTTTTTTGTTCTTTAATTCTTCTAGGTCTTTGTTAAACATTTCTTATATCTTCCTGATCTGTGCCTCCATTCTTTTTTTAAGATCTTGGATCATCTTTACTATCATTATTTCTGAATTCTTTTTTGGGAGATTGCCTGTCTCCACTTCACTTAGTTGTTCTTCTGGGGTTTTCTCGTATTCCTTCATTGGGGACATATTCCTCTTTTGTCTCATTCTGTCTAACTTTCTGTGATTGCAGTTTCTGTTCTGCAGGCTGCAGGGTTGTAGTTCTACTTGCTTCTGCTCTGTGCCCCCTGGTGGATGAGGCTAAGAGGTTTGTGCAGGCTTCCTGGTGGGAGGGACTGGTTCCTGCCCACTGGTGGGTGGACCTGGGTGTTATCACTCTGGTGGGCAGGGTCGTGTCAATGTGTGTGTTTAATGGGCAGCTGTGTGCTCAGGAAGACTTTAAGCAGCCTGTCTGCTGATGGGTGGGGCTGTGTTCCCACCCTGTTGCTTGTTTGGCCTGAGGTATCCCAGCACTGAAGCCTACAGGCTATTGGGTGTGGTGAGGTCTTGGTGAGAAAATAGTGGCCTCCAGGAGGGCTCACATCAGTGAGTACTCCCCAGAACTACCATTGCCAGTGGCTTTGTCCCCGCAGTGAGCCACAACCGCCCCCTGCCTCCACAAGAGGACCTCAAATACTAGCAAGTAGGTCTAGTCCAGTCTCTTATGAATTGCTATTTTCTTCCCTGGGTCCTGATACACACAAGATCTTGTGTGCACCCTCTAAGAGTGGAGTTTTTTCCTGCAGTCCAGTGGAATTCCTGCACTCAAAGCCTGCTGGCCTTCAAAGCCAGATTCTCTGTGGTCTCCTCCTCCCATTTCCAGACCCCCAAGGCTGGGGGACCTGATGTGGGGCTCAGAGAGAACACTCCTGCAGGAGAACATCTGGAGTATAATTATTTTCCAGTTTGTGGGTCCCCCATGCAGTGGGTATAGGGTTTGATTTTATTGTGATTGTGCCCCTTGTACCATCTCATTGTTGGTTCTTCTTTGTCTTTTGATGTAGGATATCTTTTTTGGTAGGTTCCAACACTTTTTGGTCGATGGTTGTTTAGCAGTTAGTTGTGGTATTGGTGTCTTTGTAAGAAGAGGTGAACTCACGTACTTCTACTCCGCCATCTTGTCTCCGTCCCTCTAATCTTACTTCTATTGGGGAAACACGTTTCACCCTTCCTGGCACTGAAATATCCCAAACCCCTGGATGCACCTGTTCTCTAAGTTCTCAGGGAATGTCTTGGGGATCAGCATGTGGGCTGTCTGAGGTCACCTATAGGAGTATTCCCTGCTCTGGTTTGTCACCTTGTTGAATGTCACCTTGTTCTAAGAAAATACTGTCCCTCAATTTATTTAGTAAGTCTTTTCCTTCTGAGGAGGGGGACAGGACATTCTGACATATACAAAAGTGAGTGAGCAATAATTATAGACCCAACTCCACAGGTAAGGAGAGATAAATCACCTTACCTTTGCCTGTCCATCAACTCTTGTCACAGTACAGTCACAGTTGGAGAGGAGGCCAGCCAGCCAAGTTAGAACAGAGCAGGTGGCTCCAGTGTCCATAAGAAGTTCCATTCTCCTACCTGCCACATTGAGGGTAACCCAAGGCTATGCTGGAGTGATGAGGTTGGATTGTGTAGGATCAGGCAGGCACTCAGCCCCATCCCTCAGCATGCTGGAATCTGAGAGATTTGGGAGGAACTGGAGCCAGCCAGGGTTGTCCTTCAGGCATCTCACAGGAGGGCACTTGGGACATTCCCCTTTCCCATGCCCCCCCTTCCAAGAATAGGTACACTGATTTTAGCCCAGGAGGCTTCTCCACTCTCTGTCTGATCTTCTCGGCCCCCTAGGGTCCCCTCGAGGTGGTAGGTGAATCAGAGCATACAAAAGCTTCATTTTGCTTACTAATTTCCTATCCTTGTTAGCCTCCTCTGTTAAATCTCATTTATTACAGACCTTGAAGGTCTCTTCTACCAAGGTTGACAGTGAGGTTTGGGGCCCAGCCTCAAGCTTTTAAAATTTTCTCCTGATATCAGGAGCAGACTGGGTGATAAAATTCATGGCCAATAGCAACCTCCCTTCTGTGGAGTCAGGGTCTGTATCAGTGTACTTCCTGAATGCCCCTGTCACCTGGCTCAGGAAGACTGCCTGGTTTTCATCTCTTTCCTGTATAACTTCTCAGACCTTATCATAATTTACAGCCTTCACCATACACTTCTCATTCTTTCTGATAAACAAGTAATATAATGTCTCATTTTAGCCTGGTCCACTGGTCCACACAGTCTTCATAGTCTCAGTGTGGGTCATGAGCTCGATTGTACCACCACCTGTTTGATAAATCTGGTGGTGCAGATTGGTGGCCAATAGGCCATCTGCATGTTCTCTGGCCTTCCTTGGTATACGTTCCTGTTGTCTGGGGTGCAACAGTGGGCCAGAATAATTGTGATGTCCTGCCAGGTCAGGAAGAACCTTAACCCCAGCATGATAAACTCATCCCTAAACTTGTTGGGGTTCTCTGAGAACCTGCCAAACCTCTCCTTACAGATTCTTAGAACCCCCATCAAGAAGGGAGCATGCACTCTAGTACTTCTCCCATTCCCATCAGCTATTTCTGGAGGGGGTAAAGGCCCTGTGAAGCAAAAGTGGGAGCTAATTTTAACCTGATTGGAGTCCCATTGGGGACAGCACTGGGGGCTCTGATTTTGGGGTTTCTGATTTGAAAGGGTAAGGTGGGGGTCTAGGGGCTGAAAGTGATGTTAAAGGGAGGAAACAGGGTTCTGAGAAGAAGACTTGGTGAGCTGATGACTTATCGGCCATTGGAAGAGAGGGTCTGTGAGGAGGTCTGGCTCCCAGTCTTTTGGCAAATCGGAGAGGCTACACACACACACACACACACACACACACACACGGCAAGAGTCCCTCAGACCAGGGTCTTGGTAACATTTCATAAAAGCCTCCACATAAGGGAGTGCTTACAAAATAGGTCCAGTTTTATAATGGTGTTAAAATTAAGGGATCCATTTTGTGGCCAGTCCTTTCAGTCACCCAGGGCATATTGGGGCCAGGCTGTGTTGCAAAAGAAAATCAGCTTATTTCTTTTTAAATCATCTAATTTAAACTGTCCTCAATTGCTAAGAATACAAAAGAGGAGAATCTTTGGGGATTCCCTGGGCATTTCCCACATTTACATATAAATCTGGGGGCTGACAACTAGAGATCCCAGGGGCCAGAGGGAGCCCTGGAGACCTAGAGTAACAAAACCAAAGGGGAAGATGGCAAAGGAGATCACAGAATTCCCATCCTCAGAGCTGGTGACACAAAACAGAAAGGTCTTAGGGGTCGTGAAGGGGGTGACCCAATACAGAGTCTCCAAGATGAAAGGAGACAGGAGTATAGGTATGAAGAGCAAGGGAGAGCAAGAGGGAGGAGAGGCAGAGGGAGAGAGATTACCATTTAAACCACCCCTCTGAGGGTGTCTATTCAGGCACTTCCAATTTGTTTCTTGAAAGGCCAGGCACCAGCCATTTCACACAGAAAAGTCTGCTGCTTCAGCCTGTTCCTGATGGGACTTCTCTTGGTGACAGGAAAAAAAAAAGATGAGAATTTTGTGATGATCAGAGTGCTAGCCATTACGTGATGTGAGCGTTGAGCCTCTGTAACTCTCAGAAATCTCCCATCAGGGAGAGCTCGCTGGACCAAGATCTGCACAGTATGAGGTGAGCCTCTCTCACCTCTTTTTGTCACCCATCGGGGTGAGCTGTTGCCAGCCAGAGGGAGTATAGTGTCACAAGCTGCGAGGAGTTAGGCTGTAGCTGCCTGACATCCATTTTCTCAGAAGGTTAGAACACAGAAGGAGAGGAACAGAAAAAGAAGTATAGATAAAGAGAGGGAAAAGGACAGAGGGGCAGGGGAAAGTGTTGCCTGAATGAGGGTACTGAGGGGCCCGAAGGCAGACTTACTAAACGCGGTGACACTGAAGCAAAAGGTTCAGGTGGCCGCATGTCAGCAGAGAGGAAGATTTGGCGGACCTCTGAGGGGCAAGATAAACAAAAGCCCCATGGGTGTCCCTTAGTGGTCACTAAAATATGTTACTGACCTAGGTCCTTAGACTCTTTAATAAATAAAAATTAGTAAGAGGCCAGCAAGGATTTCAGACAAGGCGTTACTGGGGCTTGTGCTGCAGCATGAGAGCAAAAACAAGAAAACCTCACTTCCCAAGAGGAGGCAAGCTAGTTCCCTAAAGGGAGTAATAACAGGAGTGGATCAGTGGATTGGGCAGGAGGCTTTGCTTAGGGGGGACTGTCCCCCCCGCTTGGTGGTGCTGTGTGCAGGGATTATGCACAGAAGCCTGCTTTTGCTCCAGGCACCTAAGGAATGGTGGTTGGTTTGTGGCCTTTTTGTATCTTTTTGTTCATAATTGCTCCAACTGCACATGTGTGCAGTTATTTTTAGCCCCTTATAGTTTCTTCGTATTCTGTTGCTGGAGGAGAGGTTTGTCCAGTTTGACCCTCGTATAGAGGGTCCCAGGTCGTGGACTATCTCACAATCATGACAGTTTTGTTTTCTTTTTGGTTTCCTAGATTTCTTGTAGATAAAATACTCCAGGATCATCTTGTACATTTTGTATTCCAGATCTGACTCAGAGAGTTCTCGAAGGAATACTGGCTGTTATTTTTTTCTTTTTCATTGCATTTAAAGATCAAAACCTGGGTTCAAGTGGCCACTTTTTCTTAGGTCTTATACTGACAGAGCTACAAACCATGCTTCTTTTTTTAAGACGAGATAGAATGAGTTTATAAAAGCTTTAAATCTATTACTACATACTGGTAAATAATTACAATATAAAAACTGAAGCTAACAGCCCTGAAGTGGACTGTGTTTTCCATAATGATAAGAAATTGAGACCCTTGGAAATTGACCCTTGATGGTCTATAGGAAATAATGACTTCATTTTTCTAACCCCTCCCAACCTTGCTAAATTTGACTAAAAGCAGTGAAATCTGAAAAAACAAAAAAACTAAAGTCATATTGAACACATACACCAAGTATATAACTTCACTAAAATTTCCTGTTTTTAAAACTCAGCAACTTTTTTTAAATTACAGAAAACCTCTGCCAACAGGAAATAAATTTATTAGCATTCACTGACTCAAGAACAAAATTATTTTCATCCTAGAAGAGATCATTCATTTTACTATGTGCATTTTATAGGTAAGGGAACTTGCACAAATGGATTCAGTGATGTTTTCTCAATGAAAGTGATAGAGGTCAGTTATTTAAAGATAGTGCCATATCGCTTGCTCCTTTTGTTTTCCTATACCCCACAGGCTCATTACCTCTTTTTTTAAAAAAATTTTTATTGAAGTGTAGTTGACTTACAATATTGTGTTAGTTACAGGTGTACAGCAAAGCGATTCAGTTCTACGTATATATATATACTTTTTCAGATTCTTTTCTATTATACATTATTACAAGATATTGAATATAGCTCCCTGTACAATACAGTAAATCCATGTTGTTTGTCTGTTTTGTATGTAGTGGTGTGTATCTCTTAATCCCATACTCCTAATTTATCCCAGCCTCCCTTTCCTCTTTGGAAACCCTAAGTTTGTTTTCTTTGTCTGAGTCTGTTTTGTATGTAGATTCATTTGTATTATTCTTTAGATTCCACATATAAGTGATATCATATAATATTTGTTTTTCTCTGTCTAACTTAGTATGATAATCTCTACGTCCATGCATCTTGTTGCAAATAGCAACATTTCATGCTTTTTTAAGGCTGAATAATATTCCATTGTACACATGTATCACTTCTTCATTCATCTGTCAGTGGACACTTAGGTTGCTTCCATGTCTTAGCCATTGTAAATAGTGCTACTATGAACATTGGGGTGCATGTATCTTTTCGAGTTAGAGTTTTCATCTTTTCCAGATATATGTCCAGGAGTGGGATTGCTGGATCATATATAAGCTCCAATTTTAGTTTTTTAAGAAATTTCCATACTGTCCTCCATAGTGGCTTCACCAATTTACATTCCCACCAACAGTGTAGGAGGGTTCCCTTTTACACACTGTCTCCAGCATTTATTATTTGTAGACTTTTGATGATAGTCATTCTGATGAGTGTGAGGTAATACCTCATTGTAGTTTTAAATTTGCATGTCTCTAATAAGTAGCAATGTTGAGCATCTTTTCATGTGTCTTTTGGCCATTTGTGTCTTTGAAGAAGTGTCTGTTCAGATCTTTGGCCCATTTTTTGATTAGGCTGTTTGATTTTTTGATATTGAGCTATATGGGCTATTTGTATATTTTGGAAATTAACCCCTTGTCAGTCACATTGTTTGCAAATATTTTCTTCCAGTCTGTAGATTGTCTTTTCATTTTGTGTATGGTTTCCTTTGCTGTGCAAAAACTTATAAGTTTGATTAGGTCCCATTTGTTTATTTTTGCTTTGTTTCTTTTGCCTTGTGAGACTGATCAAAGAAAATAATGCCTCAATTTATGTCCAAGAATGTTTTGCCTGTGTTCTCTTCCAGGAGTTTGATGGTCTCATGACTTACATTTAGATCTTTAAACCATTTTGAATGTATTTTTGTATATGGTGTGAGGGAGTATTCTAATTTCATTGATTTACATGAGGCTGTCTAGCTTTCCCAAAACCAGTTGGTGAAAAGACTGTCTTTTCTCCATTTTTTATTCTTGCCTCCTTTGCTGAAGAGTAACTGACCATAGGTGTGTGGGTTTATTTCTGGGCTTTCTATTTTGTTCCATTGATTTGTATGTCTGTTTATGTGCCAACAAAACACTGTTTTGATTACTGTAGCTTTGTGCCATTGTCTGATGTCTGGGAGGGTTATGTATCCAGCTTTGTTCTTTTTCCTCAGGATCGCTTGGACAATTCTGGGTCTTTTGTGATTCCATATAAATTTTAGGATTATTTGTTCTAATTCTGTGAAAAATGTCATGGGTAATTTGATAGGGATTTCATTAAATCTGTAGATTGCTTTGGGTAGTATGGCCATTTTAACAATATTAATTCTTCCAATCCAAGAGCATAGGATATCTTTCCATTACTTTGAATCTTCTTCAGTTTCCTTTATCATGTTTTATAGTTCTCAGTTTATAGGTCTTTCATCTCCTTGGTTAGGTTATTCATAGGTATTTTTTTTATGGGATTTTAAACGGGATTGTTTTTTACTTTCTCTAATATTTCATTGTTAGTGTAATGAAATGCAACAGATTTCTGTATATTAATCCTGTATCCTGCTACCTTGCTGAATTCATTTATCAATTCTAAGTCTTCGTGTGGAGAAAATAGGGTTTTCTATATAGAGTATCATGGCATCTGCATATAATGACAATTTTACCTCTTCCATTCCAATTTGACTACCTTTTATTTCTTGTCTGATTGCTGTGTCTAGGACTTCCAATACTATGTTGAATAGAAGTGAGAGTGGGCATCCTTGTCTGGTTCTGCAATTTAATGAATGGGAAAGCTTTCAGCTTTCCACTATTGAGTATTATGTTGACTGTGGGTTTGTCTTAAGTGGCTTTTATTATGTTGAGATATATTTCCTTGATACCCAATTTGGTGAGCGTTTTTATCATGAATGGGTGTTGAATGTTTGGTAGAATTCCCCAGTGAAACCATTTGGTCCTGGACTTTTGTATGCAGGGAGATTTGTTGTTGTTTTTTTTTTTTTACCAGATTCAGTTTCACTTCTAGTGATCAGTCTGTTCAAATTATCTTCTTGACCCAATTCTGAAAGACTGTATGTTTCTAGAAACTTGTCAGTTTCTTCTAGGTTCTCCAATTTGTTGGCATATAATTCCTCATAGTGTTTTCTTATGATTTTTTTGTATTTCTGCAGAATTTATTATTTCTCTTCTTTCATTTCCTATTTTATTTATTTCAGTCCTCTCTCTTTTCTCATTGGTGAGCCTGGCTAAATGTTTGTCAATTTTGTTTATCCTTTCAAAAACCAGTTCTTGGTTTTATTAATCTTTTCTATTGTGTTTTATCTCTATTTCATTCACTTCTTCTCTGATCTTTATTATTTCCTTCCTTCTGCTGACTTTGGGTTTTGTTTGTTCTTTTTCTAATTCTTTTAGGTGGTAGGTTATTGTTGTTTGAGATTTTTCTTATTTCTTGGGAAAGGCCTGTATCACTATGAACTTCCCACTTAGGACTGCTTTTACTTACTGCATCCCATAGAATTTTTGTAAGGTTGTGTTTTCATTGTTGTTTTTCTCAAGGTATTTTCTGATTTCATCACTGACCCATTGCCATGTTGTTTAGTCTCCATGTAATCGATATTTTCCCCCACTTCTATTTCTGTGGTTGATTCCTAGTTTCATACCTTTGTTGTCAGATTTTTATGATTTTTATGTCCTATTTTACATCTTCATGTTTATCCTTTTGCTATTCATTTTAGTTATAACCATTTTTACAAAATTTTTTATTGTTTTTTAATCTATATACTGACTTATTTAAATTATATTCAGTCCTCTTATATATTTGCCTTTCCTATTTTGTTTTTCCCTTTCCTATAGATTCTTGCTTCTTTTCTATTTAAAGAAGACCTTTCAGTATTTCTTTTAGGTTAGGTTTAAGTATTGCTGTGTTCTTTTAGGGTTTGGTTGTCTGAGGAATTCTTAGTTTCTCCTTCTATTCTAAATGATAATCTTTCTGGGTACAGTATCCTAGGTTGCAGATTTTCCCCTTTCATGACTTTGAATATATCATGCCACTCCTTTCTGGTGTGTGAAGTTTCTGTAGAGAAATCAGCTGGTGGCCTTATGGAGGGTTCCTTGCAACTCACTCTTTGTTTTTCTCTTGCTGCCTTTAGAATCCTCTCTTTATCTTTAACTTCGCCATTTTAATTATGATATGTTTTTGTGTGAGTCTGTTTCATTTCATCTTTGGGACCCTCTGTGCTTCCTATACATGGATATCTGTTTCCTTTTTTAGGCTTGGGAAGTTTTCAGCCATAATTTCTTCAAATACATTTCCAATCCCCTTTTCTCTTTCTTTTCCTTCTGGAATACCTATTATGGATAGATTACCATGCTTTATATTATCCCATAGATCTCGTGTGTTGCTTTCATTTCTTAAAAATTTTTTCTCTGTCTGCTGTTATAATTGGGTGATTTTCCATTATTCTATCTTCCAGATCATTTATTCATTCTTCTGCATTATTTAGTATGCTATTCATTGCCTTTAGCTTGGTTGTTATCTTGGCAATTGAGTTGTCTAATTTTGATTGGCACCTCTATAGTTTCTAGTTCCTTGTTACAGTGATCTGCATTTCTGTTGATAATCTTTCTTAATTCCTTTAGCACCTTTATTACCTTCTTTTTGAAGTCAGGGTCTGGTAGACTGGAGAGGGTCTGTTTCATTGTTTGCTCTTTCAGCAGATTTCTCTTGTTCTTTTCATTGGGAGTAGTTCCTCTGCTTTTTCATTTTACTTAAATTTCTCTGACTCTGAATTTAGGAGAAACAGTTATCTACTGTGGTCTTGAAGGGCCGCTTTTATGTGGGAGCATCCATGTGTAGACTGTTTGAGTCCAATATTTTTGGTGCAAGTGCTCTTTTTGTTATATATGCCTGCCACGTCTTTACTCAGAGTGTGCAGGCCATTGTCCCCTTGATGGGGGTGTGTTTGGTGTTGTGGTGATGAGAGCCTGCACTGGTTGTTGGGTGGGGCCTCCACTTTGCTCAACAGCTGTTCAGAGCCGTGTTGAGGGTAGGGTCTGCTCCCCAGTTGTTAGAGTAGAAGCCCCTAGATCCAGTTCTAAGCTGCAGTATGGAATAGCTGGAACTGGATCAGTACTGCTGTGAAAATAGCCACTGTGTATTCCTCCTCAGGAGCTGTCTCCAGGACATGTGATACTATAATGCTGCCTGCCACCCATTGTGTGCACCCACAAATTCCGTCACTGCTGACCCCACACCCTTCCCTGCTGTAGAATCACTGACAATTGGCCAGGCTGTCAGTACTGCTTCTGACAAGTCTGGGCTCTCAAAATCTGCAGCCACTGGAGGTGCACCCCGCTGTGAAACTGTTGACAGTGGGGCTCCTATGGCAGACCCATGCCCTACCCTTTGCATGCTGATGATGGGGCTCCTATGGTGGGCTGGCGCTCCATCCTGTGCAAGTCAACAATAGCAGCCTGGACCTCACTCTAGGCCCTTCAGGCTGTCTGTGTGCAGCCAAACTGAATCCTCTCCCTGGGTCTGTCCACTGAAGCCTGAATTTTGGCACTCAGCTGCTACAGGCACCAGCAGGAACCCTGGTGAAGGGGTTTCCCAGGGCAAGGGAACCTTTCCTATTTCACAGCTCCCTCCCAGGGGTGCAGGTCCCATTTGATTCCTTTTTTTTCCCTTTTGTTCTACCCAGTTACATGGGGATCTTTCTTGCAGCTTTTGTTGTGTAAGAGATCTTCTGTAGATTTCAGTTGGTATTCTGTGAGAATTGTTCCACATGTAGTTATATTTTTGATATGTTTGTAGGGGGGAGGTGAGCTCCATGTCCTTCTACTCTACTCTTGATATTCTCCCCTATTTCTTTTTCCTTACTTTTAAATCTTGAATCTGTTGATATCCTTTATGCTATATGAATGTAAAACAAAACAAGAAAACATATTTTTTCAGGGGGTATATATTATTAATAAAGGAGGGAAAATATAATTGATAATCACTGGTGCATTCTGTTTTAAGTATTTGAAATAGGTGTCTTTGAGCCAATGAGTTTCAAAATGTTTAACCTTCAAATTTGTTCAAATAAAACTTTAAACAATCCCTCAGACTTTAAAAAGAACTCTGAAAGACATTTTTCTAAATATTAACCTTCAGAGATTATCTGGACAGAATTTTCTTCTCCAGTCATGTTAAAACCACTGTAAAACTTTCCAATATTATAATAAATCTTGAATGGAGAAGCTGAACAGAGTTTCATTTTTTTTGTTTCTGAAACTTTCATTAATTAGAGTTAGCCTCCTATCAGGACAGAAAGAATACCTTTTGTCCATTAGTTTTAACTTTTAAATGGCAGAAAATTGCTTCAAGGCATATCATTAGATATTGGTGTGCCTACTCATTTTCTCCTGTCACCAGAAGATACCACTTGATCCCTGTCAGCACTTCAGCCTCCTTTCCATTCAACATATGATTAGCTAGGAGATGGGTCAGAGAGATACAGCTGCATGAAATTATACAACACATGCACTTGCACTGATTTTTGAGAGAATAGATTTTTGCTGCCCAGTAAATCAAACCTATAAAGGTTTGATTTAATTATGTTCCATAATTAACATAATACTCTGCTGTCCCTGTGTATCAGAAAATAAAGGGCAAATACTTTCTGTCAATAATTAGACCTTTTACAAGTTACTTCTTAAATCCTTACACTACCTATATCAGGTCAAGGTGCTGAGCCTCTGGGGAAGAGTACCATTATAGATAATGCTAAGTACTGAAAAGAACACATTAAAATAGAGACAAATTTATTTTGAAATTCAGTCCTTTTCTACATTTGCAATTTTTTTCCATTTTAGAAAGAAAGTCCTTTTTCATATTTATAATACATACCTTGCCTCTAATTTCTAACATGCAAAGGATATAATTACAGGTTGTCATAAGGAATGCTATCAATGTTTTAAATGTATTAATTAAATGCCACTGCTACATTTTAAAAATATTTTTATGTACAACAATTGAAATTGTGAATGTTTGATTTATTCTCCACTTCTTTTCATCAATTTTTAAAAGTATATTGGTATATGGTATCAGAATCGTATAAATCTTTTTTATATTAAAACATGCTTTGTATTTTTCTGTTTTCATTGCACATATGAGTTAATAGCACCCATTAATAGGATAAAGCAAGTCAAAATGGTCAGAATCACAAAACACTTATTTCTGTATCCTGATAAATTTAATTTATGTAGGTTTTAGATAGATTTTCACTAAAAGAACATGCTTTTTTTGTTTTTTCAAATATCTACACATAAATTGATATAATATGGAAAATTTAAGTGTCTGCATCATTTTGAAGTTGAATCTACAAGGCACTGAAATAAATATGTAAAGTTGCTACAAGGTAACTTTAAATAAATATATAAATAATAGGCTGGAAAACGTTCCTGAAAAAAATATATTATTTGACTAACAGATAAAATAATCCACAAAAATGATCAATCAGCTTTCCCAGGATGAAACAAAGCTTGAGATGGATATGTACTGACACATAAAAGTATAAAAAACAATGATTTTGATGGTCCATTTCCAAAGTCTATTCCTTGTAATTAATAAAACTAATCTAGAGAAACTATCTTATTTCAACTATTGGTATATCAGCAATCTTAGAGAAAATATTTTCAGCAAAGGTATTTGTAGGCTTTTGCTTTGGAGAAATAATACTGTTCTATTTGTTTTACTCAGAGTCCATCCAGTAATCTAAAGTTCACTTTTACTATATCAAACATTTTACTAGGATGTTCATGGTAGCAGTGACAGTCCCTTTACTTCCCTTTATTCTTCTGAAAGATATATTCTCTCTTTCTGATCTTTTAGTAACCTTTATAGAAATTTTAACATGCCTTCTAAACTTATCAAATTCTAAAATCAAAGTTACATATTTACCCTTCTGTTGAGCACTTTAGCTCCTATCCTCCCCTTCCTGACTTACAGGCTGTTGTTTTTGTGTATTTGAGTTCTATCTTACCCAAAGAAATATTATTATTCCTTTTTAGAGTCAATATATGTGTAGATTTATAACTATATTTGACACTTTCTTTGCTCATCATATCTTTATGTATCTCAGGCCTTCTAGTGGGATCATTTTCCTCTGGCTAAATAATATCCTTTGGAATTTTATTTAGCAAGGTTTTCTTGGCAGCAAACTCAGTTCTGTTGTTGTTATTGTTGTTTTGTTTGGAAAAATGGGGCCGGATGTTCAGTTCTAGGTTGATAGTTATTTTTTCTTAGCTCATTTTAGTTCATTGCTTGCTGCTTTCCATTGACACTTTTGAAAAGTCAGCTACTGACTGCTGCCATTCTTTGGAGGTGAACTGTCTTTTCTCTCAGGCTGCTTCTGAGATTCCTGTTTGCCTTTGGTGTTCTGTAGCTTCATTTTGATATATATCTGGTGAGAATTTCGTTAAAGGCTTTCATCTTAGAAGTCTGTGGACTTTCTGGGAGGCAGTGACTTCGTTGGTAAGCAGTTCTCCATGGGTCTCTTACATTCCTGTACATCTTGTGAAGAGATATTGGCAGCTTTGTTATGGATTATCTTTTTAAGGGTGTCTGATACAAAACAGCCTTGGAATATAGAGAGAGTTTTCCTCCAGGTCAAAGGACAAATTTGTTTCCTGATCAGAATAATAAAAACGATGTGTGCCTCTGGGTAAATTGGGCAGGATTGCTAACATCACCTTTAAAATTTTGTGTTCCCTAAGCTCGGAGTTCCCCAGCTGTCACACAATATACTGTGAACACCATCCACCTAGATCTTCCTCTGCATCTCCCTTGTCAGATTTGGAGGTCAGGAAGAACTTAAGCAAACATGAAGTTCCAGATCCCTACTGGTCCATGAGTAATAAAGTCTTTTCTCTGACCAGGGCATGTTGTGTCTTCTGTGGCCAACTAATTTGAAAGTAGTATAAAATCTGAAACCCTTCAAAGCTCTTGAAAGAGATTTATTAGTTCTGCATAATTCTTGAAGCCATTATTTATTTGTTTATTCCCCTTGTCACATTCTTTTTCTTCTCTCCTTCTGGTACCCTAATGCAATATTGTTAGTACTTTTTACTCTATTTTTCTTCCTTGATATTTCTTCCATGTGTTTCATCTTTTTCTTTGCCACATTCCAATTAATGTCTTCAGATATAATTTCCAGTTCACTAAAACTATAATCTACTGTATTGAACTGTTAGGGCTGCCATAACAGAATACCACAGACTGGGTGGCTTAAACAACAGAAATTTATTTTTCTCACAATTCTGAAAACCAGAAGTTCAAGATCAACCATCAGGGTTGGTTTCTGGTGAGACCTCTCTCCTTGGCTTACAGACTGTCATTTGCTCACTGTGTCTTCACATGGCCTTTCGTCTGTGCACGTGCATCCCTGATGTCTCTTCCTCTTCTCACAAGGACAACAGTCCTATTGGATTAGGGCCCCACCTTATGACCTCACTTAACCTTAATTACTACCTCCTTAAAGGCACTATCTCCAAATACAGTTATGTTAGAACTTCAGCATATGAATTTGGGGGTGGAGGGGACACAATTCAGTCTATAACATCTACTAATGGCCATTTTTCATTTAGGGGAACAGAGAGCAGACGATTTTATTTTCAGGAATGATGTACAAGAGACTCTTACATGTAGCAGACACTATTGGGGAGAACAAGAGGTTAGGAGTGGAGGAGGGAAACTTTTACTTTCCATTGTCTTTTATGCACTTCATGTTATATATTTTTGTATGGCTTTAATTTTTACCATATGGTAGACAGACTCTAAGGCGACTCCCCATAATGCCTGTATCCTGGTACTTATGCCTGTGTATAATTCCCTGCTCTTATATAATTCCTTCTCCTTGAGTGTGGATGAGGCCTGTGACTTGCTTCTAACCAATAGAATAGGGCAAAGGTGAAGAACTGTCACTTCCATAATTACATTATAAGAGATTTCATCTTGCTTGCAGGCTCACTCTAGAGGCTCTCTCTTGACTGGCTTGATAAAGTAAGTGACTATGTTGGGAGGCCCATGTGCCAAGGAGTTGAGGATAGCCTCTAGACAACAGTCAGCAACAAGCCAGGGCCTTCAGTATTACACCTGCCAGGAAGTGATTTCTGCAGCAAGCTGAGTGAAATTGAAAGCAAATTCATTACATGTCGAGCTTCCCAGGGAGAACCCAGTCTTGGCCACCACACTGATTGCAGTCTTGCAGAATCCGTGGCCAGACTCCTGACCCACAGAAACTATGAGAAAAGAAATGTGGGTTATTTTACACTGTTATGTTTGCAATAATTTGTTATACAGCATGGGAAACTAATACATAATCATGCATATATAACTTTAAACTATAAAAATATATTTTATTAAGAGGTTACATCCTGTTTGACAGGCTAACAAAAAAAATTTTAAGTTTTTTAAAAATTATGTATGTTTTTCATTTTTGGAATTTGTATTTTATTTCATTTCAGATGTGCTTGGTCATGTTCTAATCTGTTTCTTTTTGCTCATATTTGTAATTCCTCCTTTCTTTCATTACTTTAAGAAGTACTTGTTTTAAACTGTGTCTGATATTCAGTATCTCACATTATTGTGTTTGTGAACCTGCTTTGCATTGCTTCTGCTGGATCTTGCTCATGATACTTTGTTTTCATGTGAGTTTTCTGATTTCCTATGAGAGGCTCACGTTTTCTGGAACGTTAAGTATGCGAATTATTTGAGGTCTGTGTGGAAATGGGTTTCTCCAGAGATGCTCTGCTTTTGCTTCTCCACAATCAACTCAGTCACTTCAAACTAAATTCAAAGCTTGAGGGTTTTAAGACAATCCGGTGGTGAAATCTCATGTTATGGCTGGCTTGTGGTTATTGTTTCCCTTCCATTTTTTTAATCAAGTTTTAAGGCCAGGCTGACCACCTAAATTTTCAAAGTTTTCTAAAATGTTTCCTTTGCTTCAACTCACATTTACTCTCCAACTTATTGCAGTCAGTGTCTTCTGAATTCTTCTGAAACTACACTCAAGGACTACCAATAAATTTCATATTCAAAGCCACTGGCTTCCTTTAATGTCTTTATTTTACTGCTTTTAATGCTATATATCACTTTTTCCATGTCTTTTGTACTGTATTTTTTCTTGCTTCTCCTACCAACCATCTCCTTCTCTCCACCCCAATATCCTTCACATTCCTTATTCCTTTCCTGACTGACAAAATTCTTTCAATGCCCAATGTTTGGTCCTAACTCTCTCCTTAATTTTTCATGTTTTCTCCTTCATTTCTTGTCTTCAAATAGTAACTGCAATTTGATGTTACCCCAAACTATTAACTACAATAATCCTGACATACACATAAGTCCAGATCTGTAGTCATAATAGCCTGTGTACTTTATTCATTAGATTTCTATCTAGCAGTCAAAGTGACCAAATATAAATTTACTCTGTTTTTCAAAGTCTGTCTCTTTTGCTTATTTTCAATAATAGTAATAATAATAAAAACAACTGACACTTATGTAGAAGGTACAATGTGCCAGATATTTCTCCCAGTGCTTTACAGATACTAAACTAATATAAAAAGAACCTGTAACATAGAGATTATCATTATTTCCTTTTTATAAATGGTGGAACTGAGACACAGAGAGCTTAAATTATTTGTCTAGGTTGACACAGCCATTTAGTAGTTGATCTGGCACCCACTAGGCTCCAGGGTCCTTCCTTGGTAGATGTTCCCATGAAAAGCTAGTTAATATAGTAGGTCACCAATTTGTTCTTCCCAGACACTTACATACATACATGAATTCTATGTCTAAACTGTCCCGTTAACCAAACTGTCACATATCATAATAATCAATAGAAATAAATTAAAATTTTGTTGTAAATCCTAAGTCCTTAATTCTTACTGCTAGACTAATTAATGTGCTAGACGTAATTAAATCAGCATAAATATCATAGTTGAATTTCATGAAAAAGATCAGTAAATGTTATGCCCATTAATAACTTCTGTAGCTATTCAAACAAATATAATGCAATACGGATAATTAAATCTTGTGCTTCGGGGAGCAAGTAGGCTTGCTTAAGGAACAGAAAGGAAAATATGCCTTTATTCTCTGCCCTAGGGAGAACAGTGAAATAACTGACTAGGTATATTAATGGGGTAGTAGAAAGGGTGACATCTGTCGTTCTCTGAAATATCAGATCTTTGGCTGAGGTAGAATTAACTGACTCATATCTGATATTGAATTATAATAACTTTCATTTACAACATGGTGGGAACAGCCTCTATTTTAATTTCATTTTAGTTTTAATTTACTAACTACAGTACAGAAAATGCATGCTGTCTCATAAATACAACACATATTACATTTTAGAAGGGCCTGACAGGATATTCTTCTAATGATTTATTTCTGTTTTCAAAGTTGATTTCAGTGGTATTGAGTTCTCAGAGCAGAAGCTTACTTTTTCTTTCTATGGTTCCCACACTAACCTGAATATGAATTATCAATAGACTATTGCAGGCAGCAGAAGTAAACATGTAGGTATTAGCATGATGAGTCTGAAAAACCAAACCAGTTATAGAGCAAAAATTCTCAATTATAATTCATAGAACACTGTACTATTTTTAATACTTTAAGAATAAAGATGCTCTAGTATTGGTAGCAATTATCTGAATAGACCATATTGAAGATTCAAATTTAATGCCTAAAAAATGATAATTTCTAATTTTAAATATATACCTGCTTGCACAATTACCAATCTGCCTACCTTAGTGGCCTCATATACTAATAGCAGTAAGTTTTAACAGGCTGAAGAACTCTAATTCCAAGTCTCAATTTCAGGTTGTGAGTGTATTTTTATTTTAATACCTTCCTAAAATTTAATTTTATTCCTATCCTCATTTTTTTTTCATGCCTGGGCCTCTGGGCTGTGCCAATTTGTATATTTGAATTAATGCACCAAATAATGTTTGAAAGTCTAATCTTATTAAATGCCTTTAAATCCAACACTTCCTCTGATTGGTTAGACTATTAATTAACTCATATGTTATCAAAACCTTATGCTGGATGCCTAATTGGTTGTCTCTGTGGGTCATATGGACCAAATGGTTTCCTTAAAAAAACAGTATCGAGGCTGGAAAATTTATGTGAAGTTAGATTTCCAAAGTAGCTCACTTTTCCACTAACGCAAAATGCCATGAATTATAGAATTTATGGTTGACTAATTACTTAAGAGTTGACAGTTGTTGAGCTAAGGATTTTTCATCTCATTTTCCCATCCCTGAGTAAAGCTTTGTCACAAGCAATTTTAAAGAGGAGAGTGAAATGATTTATATGTTCCATATGCTATAATTGTACTAATGGTAAAAGGAATACTTCACTGGGTAGTAATAGGCCTAAGGAAAGAAGTAAGAAAATAACTGATAGTTAACTATAATAACACATCAAAATATGAACAACTTTCCTTCAAACAAAGATATAAATAAATTCCAGTGGCCTTATACAAGAGGAAGCAAAAGATACCGGAAGTGTAGATATACTATAAACTGTATGGAATATATTGATACTTAAAAAGTATATGTGTCTATGACTTATCCTGTCAGTTATGTATAGGACATAATCAGTGATGAAATTAAGCAACAAACTATTTAAATGACACAAGTCTCAGAAGATACCCTACTTCTCAGGATTAAATAGGATGAACTCAAGATGGGAGATGATTTCCTTAGTCACCTCAGGTTGAGAAATAGCAGTTGGGAGACTTCCCTGGTGGTGCAGTGGTTGAGAATCTGCCTGCCAATGCAGGGGACACAGGTTTGATCCTTGGTCTGGGAAGATCCCATGTGCCACGGAGCAACTAAACCCATGTGCCACAACTGCTGAGCCTGTGTGCCACAACTACTGAAGCCTGTACACCTAGAGCCTGTACTCCGAAACAATGAGAAGCCCACGCACCACAATGAAGAGTAGCCCCCACTTGCCACAACTAGAGAAAGCCCACACTCAGCAATGAAGACCCAACCCAGCGAAAAAAAACCCGGTTATTCTAGAGGAAAGGATTTCCTGCTCTAGAAGAGAATTATAGATAAGATCTTCTGAGTAAAGACAGCTAAAATAAAGCATAAGACCACTCTCCTCAAGGGACTAGCCAAATAAGCATATTTATGGGATATTAGCCTTTACTGTCCAATGCAAGTCTCCTTATGCATAAAGCTGCAAGAGAGGATTTGAAACAGGCCCAGTTGCTTACCCATTCTTTTTTTTTTAATTGAAGTATTCTTGATTTATAATATTGTTAGTTTCAGGTGTACAGCAAAGTGATTCAGTTATATATAAGTGATACCATATAATAATTGTCTTCCACTGTTTGACTTACTTTACTTAGTATAATAGTCTCTCGGTCCATCCATGTTGCTACAAATGACAATATTTCATTCTTTTTTATGGCTGAGTAATATTCCATTGTATATATATCACATCTTCTTAAACCAGTCATCTGTTGATGAGCACTTGGGTTGTTTCTATGTCTTAGCTATTTTAAATAGTGCTGCTATGAACATTAGGGTACATGTATCTTCTTGAATTACTGTTTTCTTTTTTTCTGGATATACAGTGTAGATAGGAACACTTGACAATAGGGATTAGAAAACCACATCACTTCTACACCTGTGAACACAGATCTTAAGGAGAGACAGTCCAGTGCAAGGTTCTTCTGTTTATCATAATTGCTTAGTAATATTAACCTACTAAAATTTTTGCTTCTTTTAGTACCAGATGTAACCAATTTTTAAATTTACCTGTAAAAGTAATAATAATAACTTCTTTTTACATACAGTCAGGGTTTAAGACTTAGACTTACCTCCCCAAAACTTGGGTGTGTTTTTGGCTGTGTGTGTGGCAGAAATAAGGAGCAGGTCCCTTTTAAAACTTGTGATATGTTTCTGAAAGAAATAGTACAATGTTGGCTGAATAGGTCTGTCATAATTACAATACAGTGATTAATAGGACACTACAAGTGCTGTTATAGCATTTTGTTGTACAAAAGAATGGTTGAATGCTTATTCTCAAAATTTACTAAAATGAAAACTAAAATGAAAATTGCAAAACTATTATATCTGCTTAGCAAATGGAAATTGTTAACATAGGTATATTCAAGAAACATTTCGAAGAGGAAAATCTAACCTAAAATTATTGTATTAAATATACCTTTTCTTAGCAATTAATAATATGTTCCTCTTATAATTAGTAATACAAAAGTTTAATAACCAGAATTCATAGTTGAAATTAGCATATATCATTAGAATAGCTATATAAGTATATCATTATGTCATTAAAAATAGGACATTCTAACAGCATAAATATCTTTTAATGGTAGAATTTTATATAAGAACAAAATTATAGTTAAAATATTTCATCAGCTTTCAAAACCTTTGTGTGTGTCATCATGACTATTTATTGTCTTAATGAAAATATAGGTTTTTAATATGCCAAAAATGGGTATAAAATGAATTAAAACTGGTAATTCAGTTGAGAACAACATGGACCACAATACACTGAGTTATTATGCTATGTCAAATCTTTATTGGAGATTTGCTATAGTGCATTATATATTCATTACAATAAGATTAGGTATATATTATTACTACCATTTTAAATATAAAGTACAACCAAGAGTTAGTATTTAAAATTCTGGTTTAGCTACTCAATATACTCTTAACCACTAGGCTATGGCTTCATTTTTAGCTGTACAGTTAGAGTAAAGATCATGTGTTCCTGAAAGCATCTGATTCTTTCTCCTTTCCTTATCACAGGACTTGGAAAAGTTTCACTCAATCATGACATCAGGTACAAAGTCCAGTATCTCTTGATCTGGATGAGGTCTAGTTGCAGTGTCTCTTGATCTGAAGACCTGTGAACTAAAAGAGTCAAATTTTCTGTTATATGATGGCAGAAAAGTGACATGATAACTACAACAAACTCTCCCATTTGAAAGGGAAAGGATGGGAAGAATTTGGTAGTCACTGGTCCATAACAATTCTGAAATCCCACTTGACATCTGGGGCTAGAAAATATTCTTTGACTTAAATCCTGGGAATAGGTCCATAGACCATTGTTCTCAGCCCTGCCTTCTAGGAATTAATTTCTTTTTTTATCACCTCCTTGGCCAATTATGAAGAGAAGATTGGAAAACGTGTCTTTTTGGCAATCTGTTTAACCATCTGCAGAAATTTGGGGACCAAGAAGTATTTAACATCCCAAGAACTCTTAATCTCTTCTAGTTTAGGGTGGTGGTGCTTTTTGCTAACACAACTATATTTTACAAGGTTATGGGTTTTCTGTTTATTGTTCAGGTCCACTCTGCCAAAACCTATGTCCATAATTCTTTCCACAAACCTCTTTCTCTAGATTCAATTATGTGTGTTTTGGATGTATTAAAATACTACTTTATTCATCCTAGCATCACTTTTATCTTGCTGAATGGCATGTTGTTCATTTTAGAGGCATGATCTATAAGGGATGTTAATTAATTTAGAACTTTTAACAAAAGGTTTAATGATAACACCCTTCACTGGATCTTTATCCTGAGGTGATCTTTAGTGATAACCTCTGAGTTAGGTGTTTTCCTTGAGGCTGTGTCTTATTAGCCGTAACTTTAATTTGTTGAAAAATAATTTCATTTAGCAGCTCTGCAATTCTCTACTACTTCCAAATACTGCTAAAAAACTGGCTGTTTCTTTTCAGATTTCATCATTTTTGGTACCTCTGTTTATCAGGCACGTAATCCTCCAGTTGCAGGCAATAACTTTAGTAAATGTTTCAGTACTGAAATCCACAGGTCAAATTTTTCTAGTATCTCATAATAGTTTCCTCACTTTTCCTGGCCATTTATAGCAGTTTTCTTGCAGCCTACAGCCTTGATCAAAATCATATTTTGTTGAAATGGCACCTCATTTCCCAGTACCAACTTCTGTAATGGTTAGCTATTGCCATAGTAAAGCTGCAGGCTATATCACCCCAAAACTCAGTGGCTTAAAATAACACTCAGTTATTCATGTGTCTGCAAGTCATGTGGGGGTGTCTCTGTTGTTACCAGCAAGTCTTAATTAGGTTTAGTTCCCAGCTACATGTTTGGTTTAATCTATTCTGTACCTCTCTCATCCCTCTGAGACAACCAACTCTTTTGAGTGTGGAAAAGAGGATACCAGCTCTTTCCCAGTAGCATAATCCAAATCGTGTGTGTGTGTGTGTGTGTGTGTGTGTGTTTAGGTATTGTTCAGATCAATGTATTGGTGGTAGATGGATATAGCAGCTTGTTGACTTTGAAGTGTTAGGCTTTATGTAAAATCCACTGCAAAAGATGGTTCTGGCTAGCATACTGGTGATATAAAATCCTTCTGTAGTTGGTGACAAGCAAAGGTAATAAGTATAGTGGATCTGCTAATGTCAGTCATTATATATATTATTACTCCTGATCAAAAGGATATTTTGAAGGAATCATTTAATGCCAAGGCCTGGAACTGGGGAGTAGAATAGGTTTTTCCCACTTAATCTGGCAGTGACAGCTGTCAAAATTATAAAGTACCCTTTATCTAGTGATCATATATTTAGCTTCTTGATCTTCAGGCAGAAACCAACATAAAGAGATTTCTTACTTTTCCCTCCACTGTATCTGCTGTTATAGATGTAGCTCATTTTGCAGGTGCAGCTATGGAAGCCATTGCTGCCTTGGCAGTGATCTCAGGAACTCACACAGTCTGGAGGCACATGATCTTTTACCAATGGACAGGGTAAAGTAGCAGTGAATAGCACTAAAGTAATAGAGTAATGGTAATACAGTAACATGAAACCTTAAAACATAGTGTTGGATCTTTGCACGTATATCTGTATGTATTGCTAATGTAACTCTTAAGCTGTCGGTGGTAGAATTGGGCAGAATGTCAATCAAGTAACTATAATTGTGTGATTTACACATGGCCAAAAGTGATAAGAACTGAGTTATCTTCATTGAAAATCTAAGACTCCCTTCTAACTATGGAGTACAGACTTTGAAAGAACATCAGATTCCCTAAAGGGCTGTACTGTATGCAAAATTTGTGACCTGATACATCCATTTCAGAAATACAGGTTAATTCACAGGCTAGTTAGAGAGTTATGCATCCTTCAGTCGTGAAGGAACTGGGTGTAGAAGCTTCTAGGCCCATTTCAAATAAGAAATGTCTTAGAATATTTTTTCTTAATTTCAATATTCTTTAGGGAAAAAAAATCCCAGTAAAACTTCAGACCAAGGGCTTCCCTGGTGGCGCAGTGGTTGAGAATCTGCCTGCTAATGCAGGGGACACGGGTTCGAGCCCAGTCCGGGAGGATCCCACATGCCGCGGAGCAACTAGGCCCGTGAGCCACAACTACTGAGCCTGCGCGTATGGAGCCTGTTCTCTGCAACAAGGGAGGCCGCGATAATGAGAGGCCCGCGCACCGCGATGAAGAGTGGCCCCCGCTTGCCACAACTAGAGAAAGCCCTCGCACAGAAACGAAGACCCAACACAGCAAAAATTAATTAATTAATTACTAAACTCCTACCCCCAACATCTTCTTTAAAAAAAAAAAAAAAAAAAAAAAAAAACTTCAGACCAAGATAGAGCTTCCCAGGCAGTAGTGTATTAAATCTTAGAAAGTCAGCAGTAGAATGAACTTAAGATCTGTGGGAGAAGAAAATCTTTGTCTTGTATCACCCTCTGCCACATTTGGACCTTACGTAATAAGGAAAGGTCTAAGAAAACACATTTTATGTGTCACTATGGTGCATTGCTTTCTGAGACAGGCGCAGTGAATTGAGCCACTTCTCTATTACTGCTTGTCTGAACTTGGGGAAAATCTCATAAAACATTAAATCTTGATGTTCTTTAAAATGGTTATCATAATCGTACCTATTTCATAATGTTGTTGAGAAGATGAAATGACTTTATATATACAATGACATTACCCTAGTACATGGTAAAAAGCAAATACAGAAAAAGTAGTACCACTCTGCTCCCTCTTTCCTCTTCTTTCTTTTTTTTCTTCTACCCACTCCAGTCTTCTTCCTCTCTTCTGTATTTCCCCTACCCCCTTTTTATCCCTAAGAATCTGGATGCTTCTATAAACATTAGATAGAATATTTATTTGATGAGTGCACAAAACTGAACCCTAGAGAAAAAATAATGAAAACAAAACTCATCTGAGACTTAGACACAAATACCTAGGGATTTAAAAATAAGGCTGAACAAATTTTAACAGCTATACAATGAGTTGTTTCTTGTGAGCATATAAACAGCATTAGAGTCAAACATTAACAAAGTTGTACAACATCTTGGTGTTAACGGCTTACCATTGAATAGATGTTCAGTTATGCATTCATATATTTAGAACACAGGTTGCAAAAAAATGTATAAATTTAAATAATTTATTGTCTTTGATTTATTGACCACCTTTATTCTAAATCCTCTATTATAATTTAAGCAACTTCCAAGACATATCTTAGAAAAAATATTGGACCATGTATCTAATCCCCAAAGTACAAATCATAGCTAGTCTATTTCAAGGCTTTTTCTTAATAGCTAGTTCTATAAAATATAGATTTGAGGGTGCTTTGAGGAAAACAGAATATTGTGTAGTGCTTTCTACTCATAATAATGCAAATTTGAAACTGTAGAGTTTACCTATAAAGAAAAGAGATCATTGTATAGTGCTTCAAACAACTCAGAGCTTTATTTTTCCATGTTATAAAAAGTCAGAAAGGAGGCAGGTGCTGACATTTTTATCAACTGGTGATGGCTGTCAGGGCCCAGGACTAAGGTCATCTTGGTTGACCTTCATAATGTGAAGACAGATGCTACAATCCTCACATTAGAATCTGAAGCATGAAGAAAGAGGAGAAGCAAAAGAATAGAACAAAGGACCTTCCTGTCAGGAAGCTGATTTTTCCCCTCTTTTAGGGTCCTTTTCTAGAAGCTCTCTAGTCAATGACTTCTGCTTATATGTAATTTGGTAGAACTGAATCAGTGGCTATTTCTGTCTGCAAGGAAGGTTGGGAAGTATCAATTTTTAGTTGGTTGCTTACAACAAATCAGAGCTTGATTAGTAAGGAGTTTGATTAGTACGTAAGGCTATTTATTATGTAAGCAATAAAAGGGTCTCTCATGCAGTTCATACTTTGGCTCCCTAACATTCGTATATAACATTCACACACATATGTCTTCCCACCTCCTCAAAGTAGACAGCCACAAAGCCCTATCCTTTTGGCATCCAGGTCAAAATATAAGATCTCTGGGTAATGTTTAATTTTTCTCATCAGGCCTGACTATAACTCCTTGTGGTTTGATGATATGTAAACTAAATTACAAGTTACCTGCTCATGATACATTTGAAAAATGATCCAGGAGAATAAGGAAAATAAATATTAAATTACCATAAAGAATGGAGAATAATGGGAAATGAACAGCCCTCACTAGTCTCTAGTAATTATGAAATCCTACTAGGAAGAGTATCAAGGATTCTCTGCCTTGTGAATGAAGAAATTTTCTTGATCAGTCTGTCAATACCGTGTTCTATGTACTAAGAATACCTACTTTAAATATTGTACTCAAAGGCTACAGTTGAAGAGGATATTGGTATTATAGTGGCTGAGCACTGTTAGCATCCTTTCACCTGTTGGTGCCAGTAGAGACACCCAGAATATACTCCAGATTTAAAAATCACTGGTTCTTTGGTCTCAGTAGAGAAACTTGTATCAGACTGACACTCCCAATGAATGCAAGTCTAAAACATGGATTTAAAACAACAAGCTTTAAGATTTACATGACCAAGATCCAACAAAGAAGGGAAGGACATTGAGTTGTGGTGTATACTTCCTCCAGGTACCTGCAGATTTCCCATGCTGTGAAGAAAGGGCAAGTGTGTATGCGGCTAGGTACTTGGGAGAGTTTCACTGGGCTATAGAGGCAAAGACTGGAGTTCAGAAATGCCAAAGGGCAGGGATTTGAGGGGTCATGATACTAGAGAGAGAAATCATAGATGTGAGCCTGAAATTCTCCATTAACTTTTCCTCTAAGTATTTGCTGAATGCTAAACCTCTAATGCAATGAACAAAATGCTGAAAAATAAAACAAGCAGAAAACAGCCCTTGTAGGCTAAAAATCTAAGCAGGGATTTTGATTTTCTTATGGAGTTCACACAAGTAAATCTGCGTGTAATCTCCCTCTCTGCCAGAAGAAATACAATCCTTTCAAAGCAATGAAGAAGTAAACATCATTCAAGTCCTCTACAATTTTCCCATCTAATATCAGGGATTCTATGAAAAATATTGGGTATGCCAATAAAAAGTAGTTTCAAGAGGTTCCATGAACTTTACATGAATCTGATATTAGTCTGTGTTTTGAATCTTATTTTTCATTTGCTTGATTTTACAGTTACAGATTCAAGTCTGGTTTATTAAGTCTCTTGAACTTTCCTCTTTTTATGTTTTATTAGTTTTATAAATGTCCTAACCAATATACTACTTTGTCCCTAATTTTATGTTAGTTCCTAATTTTATGCTAGTCCTTTTTTGATCATATCACATAATCTTTCTGTATTTTCCATTTATTTTTTCTCTGTTCCTTAATCTTCTTATTCAATAATAAATATTCTCTTCACTTATACAACCCTATGAATTAGGTACCATTATTATTCCTACCTGATGCAGAATCTGAGAATCAAAGGTTAAGTAACCAGTAACCAGCCCAGTATCACAAAATTGTGATTCAAACCTGGGCAGTCTGGATCCAGAATCCATATACCTAACATTTATTCTATGCTGCCTCATACAAAATAAAGTGATGGGACTCTCATTATATAAAACAGAAATAGGAGGGAAGTCTTTCAAAATATTAACATTGATTATGTGTGGGTTTTGTGTGTGTACAAAATTATTAATGCTCTATCTTCACTATCATTTTTATTAAAGTTTTTCAAAATTTGTATAAGCACTGTTTTTATAGTTGAATATATTTACAAGGAAAAATCCTGAAGATCAGAAGTGGCATAAAATTATTCTGTCCTACTAGCAATGACTATAAAGAAGTGTTTTCTAGCTACAATGACTAAAATAGCAATAGTTACCTTAGGACAAAGCAAGTACTTCCGTTGTGGTTCATTCCATCAAATGCAAATATAATTTTATATATATCCTACAATTTTGGTTAAATATGAATTGGTTTTTGAAAAAATTGTAAGCGTATACTATAGCTGTCTATTCAGTAGGAAATAGTTCTTTTTAAGGTTTATCAACCATTTCAAGACACCACATTGTCATAAATTTTACTGGAATTAGCAATTTTCTTGTTGCACTTTAATGCCCTTATTGAAGAGTTCTAGTGCATAAGCAATGTATTCCAATCACACTGTTAGAACTGAATTAAATATCAGAGTGTAGAATACTTCCCCCAAAATGCAATTTTAACAAGTTTTAACTGCAACATATGTAGTAAATCATTTTAATATATAACAGCAATAGTACTAAACATTTGGTAGGACAAACAATGCTTGGTAACTTAAACCACAGCAAAACTGAAAGTAGATTTTTAAAAAGTGCACTTTGTAAAAAAAAAAAATCTATCAGCTTGTATAGCAGAAAAAGAAATTGAGCATGAAATCACACAATGGTATGAACACTAACTGGTACCACAGGAGAGGAGTCATTGGAGATAAAAAGCTGCACACAGATAGATCACTTAAGCAGTTCCTGTGTCTGTGGCTACATTGCTTTTCTAAATGGTTCCTGCCATAACTCATTCACACTGATGAGACACATCCCTTCTCCTTGAGCCTAAACTATGCAGAAACTCATAAGTCATTCTGATGGTGACAGAAAAAGAAAAGCTTTTGTCCAAAGAACTCCTGATTAACAACCCTAGCGGCCACTAATTTTTAGATGTTTCTTAAGTGTTACAAATACTAATCCAGCCAACCTGTTACATATGTTGCAATTTGTAATTATCAACCGAACCAAAACAAATCAAAATAATAAGCAATCAAGTAAGTTACGGTGTGAAGTATATAACTGGCGCAATTTTTATTTATTTATTTTTAATGTAATTTTTCCGATTTTTCACAGATGTAATCACACAATCAGGGCTAGAGAAGCACATGTGCACCTGGACACAGAACAAAGTTCACTACCCACTTCTTTGGAAACATACCGCTTGTTCCGTTCCCTTCAACATTTGTAAATAATGTTTGAATATAGTTTTGAGACTCCTTCCCAAACATCATACAAGAATACTGTATTTTAAAATGATCATAAAATTCTCCAGTGTAATTAGAGTTTTGGCATATTATTTCCAAGGGGAGTATGAGGTGCTTCTAATAAATTTCTCTCTTAGAAAAAATAAGATAGTTACAGAGTAAAATATACATTATTTCTTTGACTCATTAGTATATTCTATATATGTGGCTTTTAAGTATCAAATATTTATGTATATATTGAATATGTGTGTGTATATTTTTATAGCTAGGCTGGGTATCAGGCTTTGGAGTTAGCAATAATTATCTATGGCCTGATTTTACAGATGATTTTTATTTTGTTCATTGAGTTATTCTATTTAAACATTTTTACACAATGGACATATATAATTAGAAAACTATTTGAAATCATACTGCAACAAAAATAGTCATTTTCATAGCAAATATTACAGATTTTTAAATTTAGATTTTGTAAATATAGATTGGCATGTACTGCTTTTATGTTCCAATTTTATTGAGATATAATTGACATAACATTGTATAAGTTTAAGAGGTACAGCTTGATAATTTGATACATGTATATATTGCAAAATTATTACCCAAAAGAGTAGTTAACACATCCATAACCTCACATAATTACCATTTCTTGTTGTTGTTGTGGGAAGAACATTTAAGATTTACTGTCTTAACAACTTTGAAGTATACAGTATCGTGTTGTTAACTGTGGTCATGATGCTGTACATTAGATCTCCAGAACTTATTCATTCTATAACAAGAAGTTTGTACCCTTTGACCAAATCTAATTTTCCCCAGCCCCTGGCAACCACCATTAGAAACCACTCTGTTTCTATAAGTTCAGCTATTTTATTATTTTTTTAAATTAAGTTTTATTGGAGTATAGTTGCTTTACAATGTTGTGTTAGTTTCTACTGTACAGCAAAATGAATCAGCCATACATATACATATATTCCCTCTTTTTGGGATTTCCTTCCCACTTAGGTCACCACAGTGCATTAAGTAGATTCCCTGTGCTATACATATGTTCTCACCAGTGATCTCTTTTATATATAATATCAAAAGTGTATAGGTGTCAATCCCAATCTCCCAATTCCTCCCACCCCCCTTTCCCCCTAGGTATCCATACATTTGTTCTCTATGTCTATGTCTCTATTTCAGCATTACAAATAAGATCATCTATACCATTTTTCTAGATTCCACATAGATGCATTAATATACAATATTTGGTTTTCTCTTTCTGACTTACTTCACTCTGTATGACACTCTCTGTGTCCATCCAGGTCTCTACAAATGACCCAATTTTGTTTCTTTTTATGGCTGAGTAATATTCCACTGTATATATGTACCACATCTTCTTTATCCATTCCTCTACTGATGGACATTTAGGTTGCTTCCATATCCTGGCTATTGTAAATAGTGCCGCTATGAACATCGGGGTTAATGTGTCTTTTATTTTATTTTTGCAGTACACGGGCCTCTCACTGTTGTGGCCTCTCCCATCGCAGAGCACAGGCTCTGGACGCACAGGCTCAGCAGCCATGGCTCACAGGCCTAGCTGCTCCACGACATGTGGGATCCTCCCAGACCGGGGACGACATGTGGGATCCTCCCAGACCGGGGCACAAACCCGTGTCCCCTGCATTGGCAGGCGGACTCTCAACCACTGTGCCATCAGGGAAGCCCCTATGTGTCTTTTTGAATTATGGTTTTCTCTGGGCATATGCCCAGTAGTGGAATTGCTAGGTCATATGGTAGTTCTATTTTTAGGTTTTTAAGGAACCTCCATACTGTTCTCCATAGTGGCTGTATCAATTAACATTCCCACCAACAGTTCAAATGGGTTCCCTTTTCTCCACACCCTCTCCAGCATTTATTATTTGTAGATTTTTTTGATGATGGACATTCTGACCAGTGTGAGGTGATACCTCATTGTAGTTTTGATTTGCGTTTCTCTAATAATTAGTGATATTGAACATCTTTTCATGTGTTTGTTGGCAATCAGTATGTCTTCTTTGGAGAAATGTCTATTTAGGTCTTCCGAAAATTTTTTTTGGGGGGGGAGGGCTTCTGAGGAACCTCCATACTGTTTTCTATATTGATTGTACCATTTTACATTCCCAGTAACAGTGTAAAAGGGTTCCCTTTTTTCCACATCCATGCTAACACTTATCTCTTGTCTTTGTGATAGTAGCCATTCTAGCAGTAGTGTTGTGATATCTCATTGTGGGTTTGATTTGCATTTCCCTGATGATCAGTGATGTTGAGCATCTTTTCATGTGTCTTTTGGCCTTTTGTATGTCTTCTTTGGAAAAATGTCTGTTCATGTTCTTTGCCTGTTTTTTAACCAGATTGCTTTTTTTTTTCTATTGAGTTATATGAGTTCCTTTTATAGATATTAATCCATTATCATATGTATAATCTGCAAATATTTTCCCCCATTTTTTAGTCTGCCTTTTTAATTTTGTTGATTATTTCTTTTGCTGTGTAGATGCTTCTTAGTTTGATGTAGTTCAGCTTATTTATTTTTGCTTTTAATGCTTATGCTTTTGGTGTCATATCCAAAAATCATTGCCAAGACTAATGTGAAGGATCTTTCTGTTTCCTTCTAGGACTTTTATGATTTCAGTCTTACATTTAAGTCCTTAATACATTTCAGGTTCATTTTTGAGCAGTGTGAGATAGGGGTCCAATTTCATTTGTGCGTGTAAATATTCAAAACCATTTATTGAAGAGACTGTCCTGAGTATTCTTGGCTGAATTGTCAAAATTAGTTGACCTTGTATGTGGGGGTTTATTTCTAGGTTTTTGATTCTTTTCCATTGGTATGTGTGTCTGTTTTTATTCCAGTACCCTACTGTTTTGTTTACTATAGCTTTGTGTAATATAGTTTGAAGTCAGGAAGTATGATTTGGCAAGATTTATTCTTTCTCAAGATTGCTTTGGCTATTTGGGGTCTTTAGGGGTTCCATTTGAATTTTAGAAATGTTTTTTTCTATTTCTGCAAAAGTAACATTGTAACTTTAAAAGGATTGCATTGAATCTGCAGCACACATGCACTGTGACTGCAGGGGCTAGCCATCAGTGTGTTCTCAGTAGTGGGTGCCAGTGATGAGAGTTGGAGCCAGCAGTGAGCAAGTGTGCTGCTATAGGAGCTGGCTGTCAGCACAGGCAGGAGTCAGGCCATTGACAGAAGTCAGGACAGCTTAGGGCACCTGAGCGGCTACAAGGGCCAGGGTTTCAGCCTGCACTCATGTGGCATCATGGGCTAGCAATGGGCATGTGTATGGCAGTAAAGGCTGGTGATGAGAGTTGGAGCTGGTGGTGTCCAGGTGCATAGCTATAGGGGCTAGCTACGGGCACATGCACAGTAGTGGAGGCAACTGACAGGTGTTGAGACTGGGAGCATTCAGGTGCATAACTGCAGGAGCTAGCTATGAGCACAGGCAGCACTGCATGCCAGTGACATGAGTTGGGGCCAGGTCCTGGCCTAAAAGCAGCTGTGGAGGCCTTGGCTGTCAGTGTCCACTCCTGTGGCTAAGGGGCTCACATGGGCGAACACGTTACAGTAGAGATGGGTGACAAGAGTTAGAGCTGGCTGTATTCAATACACAGCTGCAGGAGCTATCTGTACATTCAACTAGATATGTAGGCCAGTGACAGGACACAGAGCTAGATAAAGCCCACAAGCATGTAGCTGCTTCTTAAATATGGATATACCTCCTTCTTTATGTAAAGCCAAATTGGCTTGGAAAGTTGCTAAAATAATATTTTACAAAAATTTAATGAGGAAGAAAAATACAGTATCCACAGTAGTCAATATTAACTGGAGGATGGCACCACAAAGAGATGATGCAGTTTTATAGAAGTGAAAAAAAATATGTGACTAGAAGAAATAGAATTTTAAAGAGTAGACTGCATTGTCTAAATTTTACTCTGCCTAATGACATTACATTACTTTGGCTTTCCTTTTAGGACATAAGGCACTATGCTGAAATAGGCTGGATATCCAGAAAACAAAATTTTTTTTTTAACAAGTAAAGCCATCTGGTCATTAATTTCCCTTGAAATTTCTGTGAGCTGCTGAGGGCAAAGTAGCAGATGCTATCAATGAACTGTGTAGAGACAATAATCAAATCATCTCCTCTTGCTTTTAACATATGAAAAAAAGAAAGAAAAGGGCATAAACACAGGAAGAGGAATTTAAATGTCCTCATAATTTTAATCCAAAAGCCAAAAAGATTATTTAGTTGAGCTTCAGATTTGCATTTATTTCTACTAAAATTCACTAAAATTGGGAAATGTCTACTGAATGGGAACAAATATATTATGTTGATTTCTATTAGGATATAGAGTCTTATATGTATTCACAACCACAGTTATCCACCAAATGTGGATATTATTATTAATAATGTCATATATTAATGACAAATAATAGAATATTTTCTTTTAAGGCAGTGGTTTTCAGCTCAGGGTGACTTTACTGCCCAGGGGACATTTGTCAGGGGCATTTGTCAAAAATGGAGACATTTTGGTTGTCACAACTGAGGGATGTTAGTGTCATCTAGTGGGTGGAGGACAGGGATGCTGCTAAACATCCTACAATGCACAGGACATCCCCCTACAGTAAAGAATTATGAGGCCAAAAATGTCAATAGTACCAAGATTGAGAAATCATGTTTCAACAAAAATATTGCATTTAAATTATTTTTAAATTTTTTTTTTTTTTTTTTGCGCTACGCGGGCCTCTCACTGCTGTGGCCTCTCCCATTGCGGAGCACAGGCTCCGGACGCGCAGGCTCAGCGGCCACGGCTCACGGGCCCAGCCGCTCCGCGGCATGTGGGACCCTCCCAGACCGGGGCACGAACCCGCGTCCCCTGCATCGGCAGGCGGACTCCCAACCACTGCGCCACCAGGGAAGCCCTATTTTTAAATTTAATGTGGCTATAACACAATCCAATTCTCAAGTTATAAGAATTAGCATATTTGATCATTTTTTAAAATAAAGAAAATATTTTTGCAGAATTCATTCTATAGACATCAGTGGGTTACAAAAATGGGGATAGATCCTGTATTATACAGTGATGCTTTAGACACATATGACAGTATGACATATTTTTGTGCTTTCAATGCCTTTAAAAATATTTTTCCAAAAATTCATATATATGCATATATAGACACATATATACATATACATACATATAAATGTGTGTATATGATTTAGTAATGAAGAGAAACCTTTCGTCTTAAGAGGAATTAGACCCTCAGAGAGCCTAAGAGAGGCAAAGATTTTTTTAGTTCTTATAAAACCCACCACTACAGAGACATAAATGTCCAAGAAACAAGGATAAGGCATCTGTTTACCTTAGGGAGAGTTAGAGGAAGGTTAGCGTTCAAAAGTTAACAACATGGGGGCTTCCCTGGTAGTGCAGTGGTTGGGAGTCTGCCTGCCAATGCAGGGGACGCGGGTTCGTGCCCCGGTCCGGGAGGATCCCACATGCCACGGAGTGGCTGGGCCCGTGACTGGGACAGGGGATTTATGCTTTGGATTAACAGATTTCAATCTATCTTTTTTTTTTTTTTTCCACTTTGTCCCTTCTATTATCACCCCTCTGTAGTCTTGATTATACCTATTATACTTCCCTTCTAGGGGAAAGACAGCAAACTACTGAAAACAGTACTTCCATTAAAAAACAGAGAAGCATTACATTAAAAACACAGTTATGAGGGAGAACAGCTGCATTTTCATTATTATTCTAATTTATTCTCCCTTTCTTCACTCCAAGCCTAAGTGTCAAGCATGGACTGTTTTTTCCATATGTATTTCACAGAGTGTTCGTCATCTTGCTAACTTAGTCCTAGTTCAGAATTAAGTCAACCAGAAGAAAAAATCTGCCCTGAAGGATTGGTGTAATTTAAATGGCACAATTTGTTCTCATCTATGTATTTCTTAGGTTTTCATAATGCTAGGGGTATATCAGCAGTTTTTGAAGTCAACATTATTAAGTCACTATTATAAAGGAAATATTAAGTAGAGCTGGTTTGGTGATTCTATACAGGCATATCTGTTTTATTGTACTTGGGTTTATTGCACTTCACAGATACTGCATTTTTTACAGCTGAAGGTTTGTGGCCACGCTGTGTTGTCAGATGATAGCATTTTTCAGTTAAGTACTTTTGTGTGTGTGTGTGTGTAAGTACATCCCAAGTATTGCATGGGACATATGTGTATTTTTTTTTCCAAACATCTTTATTGGAGTATAATTGCTTTACAATGGTGTGTTAGTTTCTGCTTTACAACAAAATGAATCAGTTATATATATACGTATGTTCCCATATCTCATCCCTCTTGCATCTCCCTCCCTCCCACCCTCCCTATCCCACCCCTCCAGGCGATCACAAAGCACCGAGCTGAACTCCCTGTGCTATGCGGCTGCTTCCCACTAGCTATCTACCTTACGTTTGGTAGTGTATATATGTCCATGCCTCTCTCTCGCTTTGTCACAGCTTACCCTTCCCGCTCCCCATATCCTCAAGTCCATTCTCTAATAGGTCTGTGTCTTTATCCCTGTCTTACCCCTAGGCTCTTCATGACATTTTTTTTCTTAAATTCCATATATATGTGTTAGCATACGGTATTTGTCTCTCTCTTTCTGACTTACTTCACTCTGTATGACAGACTCGAGGTCTATCCACCTCATTACAAATAGCTCAATTTTGTTTCTTTGTATGGCTGAGTAATATTCCATTGTATATATGTGCCACATCTTCTTTATCCATTCATCCGATGATGGACACTTAGGTTGTTTCCATCTCTGGGCTATTGTAAATAGAGCTGCAATGAACATTTTGGTACATGACTCTTTTTGAATTATGGTTTTCTCAGGGTATATGCCCAGTAGTGGGATTGCTGGGTCATATAGTAGTTCTATTTGTAGTTTTTTAAGGAACCTCCATACTGTTCTCCACAGTGGCTGTATCAATTTATATTTCCACCAACAGTGCAAGAGAGTTCCCTTTTCTCCACACCCTCTCCAGCATTTATTGTTTCTAGATTTTTTGATGATGGCCATTCTGATTGGTGTGAGATGATATCTCATTGTAGTTTTGATTTGCATTTCTCAATGATTAGTGATGTTGAGCATTCTTTCATGCGTTTGTTGGCAGTCTGTATATCTTCTTTGGAGAAATGTCTATTTAGGTCTTCTGCCCATTGTTGGATTGGCTTGTTTTGTTTTTTTGTTATTAACCATCTATCAATCTATCAACAACCTATCTATATTGAATCATAAATATTCAGTGAAGAGTGAAATAATTGCAAAAATATTATTTTTGTCTTCAACGTGATTATTAATTTCTGTGGATATTTGGAATCATAAGGACTAAAGGATTGATTTTAGAGTTGGCTTCTTCCATGCTTCTGCTACTCTTGCTTTCTTGACTTCTACTAGTCTGATTGCTATCAGTCCTCTTTAGTTAAGAATCAAAGAACATCATGAAGAATTACTTACTTTTTCCTTACAAAGATGACTTCCTTGTGACAGAGAAACTGTTTGGAAGTGCTGTAAGTACATCAGCAGGGGGAATGTATTGATTGCATTATATGAGTCTTCTGAAACACTACTATGAAATATTTTGCCAATCTATAAATTTTCAGAAAGCTTTCAAAAAGGAAACACCACCTTCTTAAAAGGCTGATTGGATTATACAGATGCCAATAAAACACCATATGAGCCATTTGTCTTTTATTATACATAATGCTAAGACAGAAATATTCAGTGCTGTTCACACTTGTTTGATTAAAATAATTTTCAGTTAAGAATGTATTGTTTTAAAACAATAAGAAGCTTTTGTGGTATCAATTTTGAAAAATGTGGTTAAGAACATTTATCACAGGAGAGCAGTTTCTGAACACAGTCTGGATCAAGCAAGAGCAAATGCAAGAGTTTGCTTTTGGTTATTGGGGAATAAAAGGGAGCAGAATTTCCACATGGTAGTCTTTTATATATCCCTTTTATTACTTTGCACTTTATGTTGTTCTGTATTTTTGTCATTAAATTACCTAAATATTTTCAAGAATAATTTATATTTTCAAGGAGCGAGGTTGGTTGGAATCTGAAAATTTCAACAAGTTGTCATATTGGAAAAGAACATAGAATTTTAATTTAAATGTAGAATATTACAGTGGAAATATTTCCAGTTTAAATGTATGTGCATCTTTGCTTGTGATTTAATAAACCACTCAAAAGTGCTAAGGCTTTGTGTTCCCTTAGCTGTCAAACAGGCTGTAGTGTTGTAGTGTTTCTTGAGCACTGGAAAATAATCGAGTGGTGGAAGGCAGAGCATATTTAAACCTGCAAATTCAGATACTTCTGGGGGTGAAAAGGAAGTTTCCCCATGCTCTAGTCTTCCCCAGAGTAAGCAGCCTTCCTTTTCCATCTGTGTGGACTGAGAGCCATTCATCCCACCTGTCCAGTCCCTCTGTACCTAAAGGGTTCACTAATATCAGAGGGATCCCAGCTCCTCTCCAATGCTCACATGTTATCATCATTATCAAAGAAATTAATGCATATAACAGGAGTGTAGATAACAGATACCCAAGAGAGAGTGTGGATCAGGAAATATATACTGAAAAACACAGGAGATAAGGAAGGTGAGTGTTTTGGTGAGGAGATCAGAGTGAGAGTTACTGAGTGAGGTGATTTTCAAGTGCTTAAGGTAGCAGGACCTTGGAAAGGGAAGGCAAGAGGACTTATAGCTCATGCTGTGAGCTACAAATTAGCCTTAAGTTGACTTGGGGAGAGAAAAGTACATATTTTACTTCTAGATTGTATATAGTATTTCTCTGAATTCAATACTGCAGTAAGATTAAAACAAGGATTTCCAGAATTAATTCAAGTACATCTACTTAATTATTTAAATTCTAAAAAACAAATAGGTCCTCGCATTCAAATTACCATGTTAACCAGAAGCCTATTGCTTCTATATTTCTAAAGTAACATAGAAAGGCTATATTTCCCAAATTTATTAGAAAAAATATTTGGGGCTCTAAATCTTCTAAATAGTTGCCTGAATATCTCATTTTATTGCATGTGTAGGAATACCCTATTTTGTGCTGATAAATAAAGCACATGGTTCTTATTTACTGTTAAAATCCAAATAAATATAATGTCATAATATTAAATTTCTAGGAAAGATGGATGGTTGTGATAAAAATATGTGTTATTGATTTCATTTTTTTCTCTCTGAATTTAGAGTGTAATTTTTTCTTTGTTTCTTCTGTATGCTTAACTATCAATCAGGAGGTTCCTATAAGCTAAGTTTGAGTTTCATGAGAAGAGTTGCCCCCAAGAATCTGTAACAGGAGGTGTGAAAAATATGATTTACAACAAATATGTTCCCAAAGACAGACTCCTATGCTGAATCAGAATGCTACTGTCCTTTGAGCAACAGATAGAATTTCTAAGTGTGTGGTTTCAGTGCCCTTTTTTTCCAATCCAAAAGCTGCTATTCACAAAATGTAAATAAGTGTTATTAACAAAGATCAACTGGAAATTGCTATGGACTGAATTGTGTTCCCCCAGAATTCATATATTGAAGACCAATGTGACTGTATTTGGAGATAGGGTTTTTTTGGTGGTAATTAAAGTTAAATGAGGTCATAAGAGTAGAGCCCTGATTCAACAGGATTAATGCCTTTATAAGAAGAAGACAGATCTTTCTTTCTCCACATGCACACACTGAGAAAAAAACTGATGCGAGAACTCAGAAAGTGGACATTTACAAGTCAGAAGAGAGCTCTCACCAGAAACCAAATCGGCTGGCACCTTGATCTTGGACTTCCCAGCCTCCAGAACTATAGGAAAATTAATTTCTGTAGTTTAAGCTACCAGTCTATGGTATTTTGTTAAAGCAGCCTGAGCAGACAAAATACAAATTTTAGTATGAAGAAGTGGGTGCTACTGTAACAAATACCTAAAAATGTGGAAGCAGCTTTGGAACTGGGTGATGGGTAGAGGCTGGAAGAGTTTTGAGGTGAACGTTAGAAATATGAATGTTAAAGGCAACTCTGGTGAGAGCTCAGAAAGAAAAAAAGGAGAGCTGGAGAGAAAGCTTCCATCTTCTTGGAGAATACATAAATAATCATGAACAGAATGTTGGTAGAAATGTGGATGTTAAGGGCCATTCTGGTGAGAGCTCAGATGGAAATGCAACATGTTATTAGAAACTAGAGGAAAGGTGAACCTTGTTATAAAGCGGCAGAGAATTTGGCTGAACTGTGTTGTAGTATTGTGTGGAAGGTAGAACTTGCAAACCATGAAACTGTATAATTAGCTGAGGAGATTTCCAAGTAAAGTGTTGAAGGAGCAGCTTGGTTCCTTCTAACCACTAACAGTAAAATGTGAGAAAAGAATTGAAAAAAAAATTGTTAAGCAAAAAAGAAACACAACTTGGAAATTTGGAAAATTGTCAGCCTATCCTAAAGTTAGAATGCTTGATCTGAAGGGAATACTAAGGGTGTAGCTGTATAACCACTTGATAAAGAGATAATAGGTATGACTCAGGGACTTAATCAGCTATCTCAGCAGAAGTCAGGAACAGAGATGGAATTATACCAGCATATACACTGACATTTTGAACTAAATGAGGGGAAAAAGTGTAAATGAAAGAAGACTGTTTGACTTCTTAGATCCTACAGGAATGGATCATACAGCAATTCAGCTGTGAATATGCACCATTCTTTTTAAAAAGGGAAGAATAACTCTGAAGGTGATTCACAGATCACCAGGACTGCCTCATTGGTTTTAAAGGATGGAGCCACTTCCTCTGTTTCAACAAGTCAGAAGGTCTCTGGATTGATGGCAGGGCCATCCTGTGGCACCTCAGGGATAGGGCCCCACTTGGCGACATTTGTGGGGCATAATCCCCACGCAGCAGAGCCATGGAGGTAGGACTGTCATCCCAGTAGGTCCAGAAGGTGAGACCACCACCCCAGTGGGTATACAAGGTGGGATATAGAGCCAAAGAGGATTGTTCTGGAACTTTAAGATCTCGTGTTGCTTGTCTTGATAAATTTTGGACACTAGCACCCTTTTCTTTTTTCTGATTTCTCCCTTTTGGAATGGGAATATGTATCCTATGTCTTTCCCATCATTGTACCTTTGAAGCACATAGATTGCCTGGTTTTACAAGTTCACAGCTAGAGAATGTTTCCTTCAGATGAATCATATCTTGAGTCTCACCCATATCTGATTTAGTGTTATTTTGATGAAACTTTGGACTTGAGTTGATTCTGAGATGAATGAGTTGAGTTTGGGGGCTATTGGGATGCAATGAATGTATTTTGCATGTAAGAAGGACATGAATTGGGTGGAGAGGCAGAATGCCATGGATTAAATTGTGTCCCACCAAAATTCATATATTGAAGCCCTAAATTTCAATGTGCCAGTATTTGGAGATAGGGCTTTTAGGAGACAACTAAGGGTAGATGAGGTCATAATGGTGAAGTCCTGATCCGATAGGAATAGTACCCTTAAAAAGAGGAAGAGGCACCAGAGCTCTCTCCCTCTGCCATGCAATAACTCAGCAAGAAGGCCACAGTCTGCAGAAATCCGCTGGCTGTCACCTTGATTTTGGACTTCCCAGTCTCCAGAACTGTGAGAAAATAAACTTCTGTTGTTTACATCACCCAGTCTATGGTATTTCGTTATGGAAGTCTAAGCTGACTAATAGAGAAATGCACAAAGAACCACTGTCACTTTCAAGTCTGAAAATTGAAGGAAAATTTTAGATATATATCTAAAGGGAAAATTAGAAAAATAACAATATATACAATATAAAGAGGTACAAGCAAGTTGTGTCAGAGTGGTCAAATTTTCATGTTTTGTACCTAATTTTTTTTTTTCATGGATCATGCTTTTCATGTTGTATCTAAAAACGCATTTTAAATGCTAGGTCATCTAAATTTCCTCCTATATTTTCTTTTTTTTTTTTTTTGGCGGTACACGGGCCTCTCACTGTTGTGGCCTCTCCCATTGCGGAGCACAGGCTCAGGGGCCATGGCTCACGGGCCCAGCCGCTCCGCGGCATGTGGGATCTTCCCGGACCATCGGCAGGTGGACTCTCAACCACTGCGCCACCAGGGAAGCCCCCTCCTATATTTTCTTTTAGAAATTTTCAAGTTTTGAGTTTTACACTTATATCCATACATTGTGAATTCATTTTAGGAAAATATGTTAGTTCTGTGTCTAGATACATTTTTTATACAGATGTCCAGGTGTTATAGTACCATTTGTTAAAAATGCTGTCTTTTCTTCATGACATGCCTTTGCTCCCATGACAAAGATTAGTTAACTATATTTGTATGGTTCTATTTTTGGACTGTCTTTTCTGTTTATTGGTGTATCTATTCTTTTGCCAATATCATGCTGTCCTTATCACTGTTGCTTTATAATAAGTCTTGAAATTGAACAGTGTGAGTCTTTCAACTTTGTTCTTCTTCAGCATTATGTTGGCTATTTTAGATCTTTCACCTTCCCATATATATTTTGAAATCAGTTTTTCAATATTTACTAAATAATTTACAGAATTTTGACTGGGATTGTGTTGAATCTCTAAGTCAACTTGGGAAGAATGGACATTATAACAACATTGAATCCTCCAATCCATGAACATGAAATATCTATTTATTTAGATCTTCATTGATGTGTTTCATAGAGTTTTACAGTTTTCCACATATAGATTCTGTAAAAATCATGCAGGGTTTTACCAGAACAATGGAAAAAATCTTACTTACATTTAAAAGAGAACTTTAATTTCATGTGGAGAATGGGTCTGTAGGGTCCACAAAATTTCTAATGGGCTGGTTGGTTGTGCATAAGTGGCAAGGGAAAAAGAGGGATCAGTTGATGCAACTGAGTAGAGGGTACTGCCATCCACTGAGATAGTACAGATTATGGAATGAGAAGCTGGTTAGAAAGAGAAAAGGATATTTTTCAGGAAATGTTAAGTTTAAGGTAACTATTAATAAGCTTGAGGAAGAACCAAGGATGGCAATAATTGAGTATATGTGTTTAGATTTCTGGGATGAATTCGTGGAAGAACATGAGTATTTGAGAGCCATGCTACAGAGAAGGGGAACTATAAGCACACTTAAAGCCATGAAACCAAATGATCGTAAAGAATCAGAATATGGAAGTAGAAAAGAAGAGGCCAATTCCCAGAGTCCTGGGAATTTCAGTATTTAGAGATCAAGCCAGTAGGAAAGAAGCATCAGAAGAAACTGAGAGGACAATGAGTAGGAGGAAATAGAAGAGAAAGAAGTATCATGGAAGCTGAAAAAAGAAAAATGTAAAGGGAATTGTCGACTGTAACTAACGTTGCTCGGAAGTCAAGTAAGATAAAAAGAGAACCTTGGCAGTTGCATACTGTAGGTGATCTTGACTAAAGCATTTTCAGGGGGTGTTGTGGGACAGTAGCCCAATATGAGTTAGTTGAAGAGAACCTGAAGTGCAGAGGCATGAACAGTGATTACAGACTAAACATTTTTTTAAAATAGAGTGCAAATGTGCAACTGTAACTAGAATAGAAGTTAAAGAAGTCATTTTGTTATTTTTATAAATAGAAAAAATTGGTTATATTCTTTTTTGGAAATGAATCAGTGGAGAGAGAGGGGGATGACAGCAGAAAAAAGAGAAAACTTTGCAAAATCTTTGCCAGTGAATTAATTTTGGAAGCTCATGCTAGAATGAGTGGTATACTTAGAATAACATATTGGTTATATATTAAAATCTTTGTTGTGTGATCAAATATTTGGTAAATGGGGAGATGTCAGCCCCTCTGAAAAATATATTCAGTCATTTGGCTTGAAGGGGAAGATTAGAAATAGACACAAAGCCACTGTTACCAAGGCTACTAGGGAGTGAAGAAGAAGAAAATATCATAAAGAGATTAAATATTATAGTGTGGTTGTTCATCCTTAAGCAGGAACAATGACGGGTCCAGCATAGCTTCCATTGGGTGGATGAGAGGCTCAACTACCGAAAGTAGTGATTTTTCCAGTGCTCTACTCCATAGGGCTTAGTACTATAGCAGGTACAGACAGGCACATCAAAGGAATGCTTTAGATTCTAAAAATGTTTAAAGACATAGAATATCCCTATGAAGTTCTAGTTACCATAATTGTTAAAAGTGTAAACATAAATCAAACATAGATCCCTACAAAGGTTTGGGGATAATTTACTAGTCATACAGGAAAAATATTGTTATAAAAATTTAATTCCAGTGAAAATTGAAATGCAAAAATTAAAGCATAAGTACAAATTAAACAAAAATATACACATGTAATCTTACAGTGAGGAAGGAATTTCTAAGCTTAACATAGGCAAAATATCTTTAAGGAAGTATATAAGACTCAATAACAAAGTATTTTTTTTTAATTGAGGTATAGTTGACTTATGATATTGTGTTAATTTCTGGTGTACAGCAAAGTGATTCAGTTTTACATACATATAATAATTTACATGTGCTAATCCCAAACTCCCTATACATCCCTCCCCCAGTACTCTCCCCCTTGGCAACCACAAGTCTGTTCTCTGTGTCTGTGAGTCTGTTTTGTAGATAAATTCATTTGTGTCATATTTTAGATTCCACATATAAGTGATATCATATGGTATTTCCCTTTCTCTGTCTGACTTACTTCACTTAGTATGATATCTCTAGTTGCATCCATGTTGCTGCAAATGGCAATATTTCATTTTTTATGGCTGAGTAATATTCCATTGTATACATATACCACTTCTTCTTTATCCATTCACCTGCTGATGGACACTTAGGTTGCTATCATGTCTTGGATATTGTAAATAGTGCTGCAGTGAACATTGGGGTACATATATATTTTTGAATTATGGTTTTCTCCAGATACATGCCCAGGAGTGTGATTGCAGGATCATATGGAAGCTCTATTTGTAGTTTTTTAAGGAACCTCCATTCTCTTCTCCATAGTGGTTGTACCAATTTACATTCCCACCAACCATGTTAGGAGGGTTCCCTTTTCTCCACACCTGCTTCAGCATTTATTATATGTAGACTTTTTGATGATGGCCATTCTGACTGCTATGAGGTGATACCTCATTGTAGTTTTGATTTACATTTCTCTGATAATTAGACATGTTGAGCATCTTTTCATGTGCCTTTTGGCCATCTGTGTGCCTTCTTCAGAGAACTGTCTATTTAGATCTTCTGCCCATTTTTTGATTGGGTTGTTTTTTGGATATTGAGCTGTATAAACTGTATATTTTGTATATTTTGGAGAGTAATCCCTTGTTGGTTGCATCATTTGCAAATATTTTCTCCCATTTTGTGTGTTGTCTTTTCCTTTTTGTTTATAGTTTCCTTTGCTGAGCTTTTTTTTTTTCTAAGCTTTTAAGTTTAATTAAGTCCCATTTGTTTCTTTTTGCTTTTATTTGCATTACTCTAGGAGACGGATCCAAAAAGCTACTGCTGCCATTTATGTCAAAGAGTGTCCAGCCTATGATGTCCTCTAGGAGTTTTATAGTATCTGGTCTTACATGTAGGTCTTTAATCCATTTTGAGTTTATTTTTGTGTATGGTGTTAGAGAATGTTCTAATTTCATTCTCTTACATGTAGGTGTCTAGTTTTCCCAGCACTATTTATTGAAGAGACAGTCTTTTCTCCATTGTATATTCCTGCCTCCTTTGTCATAGATTAGTTAACCATAGGTGCATGGGCCTATTTGTGGGCTTTCTGTACTATTCCATTAGTCTATAAGTATTTTTGTGCCAATACCATACTGGTTTTTGTTTTGTTTTGTTTTGTTTTTGTTTGTTTTTGTTTGTTTTTGTTTTTGCGGTATGCGGGCCTCTCACTGTTGTGGCCTCTCCCGCTGCAGAGCAGAGGCTCTGGACGCAGAGGCTCAGCGGCCATGGCTCACGGGCCCAGCCACTCCGCGGCATGTTGGATCCTCCCGGACTGGGGCATGAACCCGTGTCCCCTGCATCGGCAGGCGGACTCTCAACCACTGCGCCACCAGGGAAGCCCCCATACTGTTTTGATAACTGTAGTTTTGTAGTATAGTCTGAAGTCAGAGAGCCTGATTCCTCCAGCTCCATTTTTCTTTCTCAAGATTGCTTTGGCTACTCAGGGTATTTTGTGTTTCCATACAAATTTTAGAGTTTATTGTTCTAGTTCTGTGAAAAATGACATTGGTAATTTGATAGGGATAGCACTGAATCTGTAGATTGCCTTAGGTAGTATAGTCATTTTGACAATATTGATTCTTCTAGTCCAAGAACATGGTATATCTTTCCATCTGTTTGTGTCATCTTTGATATCTTTCATCAGCATCTTATAGATTTTGGAGTACATGTCTTTTGTCTCCTTAGGTAGATTTATTCCTAAGTATTTTATTCTTTTTGATGCAATGATAAATGGGATTGTTTCTTTAATTTCTCTTTTTGATCTTTTATTGTTAGTGTATAGAAATGAAACAGATTTCTGTGTATTAATTTTGTATCCTGCAACTTTACCAAATTCATTGATGAGCCCTAGTATTTTTCTGGTAGCATCTTTAGAATTTTCTATGCATAGTATCATGTTATCTGCAAACTGACAGTTTTACTTCTTGTCCAATCTGGATTCATTTTATTTCTTTTTCTTCTCTGATTGTTTTGGCTAGAACTTCCAAAACTACGTTGAATAAAACTTACGAGAGTGGACATCCTTATCATGATCCTGATCTTAGAGGAAATGCTTTCAATTTTTCACCATTGAGTATGATGTTAACTGTGGGTTTATCCTACATGGCCATTACTATGTTGAGGTAGGTTCCTTCCATGCCCATTTTCTGAAGAGTGTTTGTCATAAACAGATGTTGAATTTTATCAAAAGCTTTTTCTGCATCTGTTGAGATGATCATATGTTTTTTATTCTACAGTTTATTAATGTGATGTATCATACTGATTGATTTGCAGCTATTGAAAAATCCTCGCATCCCTGGGATAAAGCCACTTCATCATGGTGCATGATCCTTTTAATGTATTGTTGGGTTTGGTTTGGTAGTATTTTGTTGAGGACTTTTGTGTCTATGTTCATCAGTGATATTGGCCTGTAATTTTCTTTTTTTGTGGTATTTTTGTCTGTTTTTGATTTCAGTGTGATGATGGCCTCATAGAATGAGCTTGGAAGTGTCCCTTCCTCTGCAGTTTTTCAGAATAGTTTCAGTAGGATAGGTGTTAATTCTTCTCTAAATGTTTGGTAGAAATTTGCCTGTGAAGCCATCTGGTCCTGAACTTTGGTTTATTAGGAATTTTTAAATCACAGTTTCACTTTAAGTACTTGTAGTTGGTTTGTTCATATTTTCTACTTCTTCCTGATTCAGTCTTGGTAGACTGTACCTTTCCAAGTTTGTCCATTTCTTCTACAATGCCCAATTTATTGGCATATAGTTGCCTGTAGTAGTCTCTTATGGTCCTTTGTATTTCTGTGGTGTCAGTTGTAACTTCTCCTTTTTTATTTCTAATTTTATTTATCTGGGCCCTCTCCCTTTTTGTCTTGATGAGTCTTCCTAAGTGATTATCAATTTTGTTTATATTTTCAAAGAACCAGCTTTAAGATTCATCTTTTATATTGCTTTCTTTTTTTAAATTGAATACCTGAATTTTTATTATATTTATTTACTTTTTAAATATTTTTATTTGGTTGTGCCAGGTCTTAGTTGTGGCAGGTGGGCTCCTTAGTTGTGGCTCGCAGGCTCCTTTGTTGTGGGATGTGAACTCTTAGCTGTGGCATGGATGTGGGATCTAGTCCCCTGACCAGGGATTGAACCTGGGCCCCCTGCATTGGAATCATGAAGTCTTAACCACTGTGCCACCAGGGAAGTCCCTCTATTGCTTTCTTAGTCTCTATTTCTTTTATTTCTGCTCGATCTTTATGATTTCTTTCCTTCTACTAACTTTGGGTTTTGTTTGTTCTTCTTTATCTAGTTGCTTTAGGTGTAAGGTTTAGTTGTTTATTTGAGATTTTTCTTATTTCCTGAGATAAGATTGTATTGCTATAAACCTCTTCTTAGAAATGCTTTTGCCTCATCCCATACGTTTTGGATCATCATGCTTTTGTTTTCATTTGTCTCCAGGTATTTTTTGATTTCCCCTTTGATTTCTCCAGTGATCCATTGGTCGCTTAGTAACATATTATTTAGTCTCCATATGTTGTATTCTTTACAGTTTTTTCCCTGTAAATGATATCTATCACATAGCATTGTGGTCAGCAAAGATGCCTGATATGATTTCAATTTTTAAAAATTTACTGAGGCTTGATTTGTGGCCCAAGATGCAATCTGTCCTGGAGAGTGTTCCATGTACACTTGAGGAGAGAGTGTATTCTGCTGTTTTTTGATGGAATGTTCTATAAATATTAATTAAGTACATGTGGTCTAACGTGTCACTTAGGCCTGTGATTCCTTATTGATTCTTTGTCTGGATGATCTGTCCATCGATGAAAGTGAGTGATACGTTTCCCCCACTATTATTGTGTTACTGTCAATTTCTCCTTTTATGGCTGTTAGCATTTGCCTTATATATTGAGGTGCTCCTATGTTGGTTGCATATATATTTACAATTTTTGTATCTTATTCTTGGATTGATCCCTTGATCATTATGTAGTGTCCTTCCTTGTCTCTTGTAACAGTCTTTATTTTAAAGTCTATTTTGTCTGATGTGAGTATTGCTACTCCAGCTTTCTTTTGATTTCCATTTGCATGGAATACCTTTTTCCCATCCCGTCACTTTCAGTCTGTATGTGTCTCTATATCTGAAGTGGGTCATATATATGGGTCTCATTTTTTTGTCCATTCAGCCTAGTCTGTCTTTTGGTCAGAGCATTTAATCCATTTACATTTAAGGGAATTATTGATAAGTCTGTTCCTATTGCCATTTTGTTAATTGTTCTGTATTTGTTTTTATACGTTTTTTCTTCCTTTCCTCTTTTGTTCTCTTCTCTTGTGAATTGATAAGTGTTTTTAGTTATCTATTTTAGTGTTGTGTTTGTATTCCATTTTTTGCATTTTCATATGTCTATCATAGATTTTTGGTTTGAGGTTACCATGAGGTTTTCATGTAGCAGTCTCTACAAATACATGATTGTTTTAAGTTGCTGATCTCTTAATTTCAAATGAATTTTAAATACCCTGCATTTGTACTCTCCTACTCTCACGATTACTGGTTTTGATATCACATTTGTCTGTGGATGATTTCCTACCTTTAATGTGTTTTTGCCTTTACCATTGAGCTTTCCCATTTCATAATTTTCCTACTTCTAGTTTTGGCCTTTTCTTTTCTGCCTAGAGAAGTTCCTTTAGCATTTGTTGTAAAGCTGGTTGGGTGGTGCTGAATTCTCTTAGCTTTTGCTTGTCTGTAAAGATTTTGATTTCTCTGTCAACTCTGAATGAGAGCCTTCATGGGGTAGAGTATTCTTGGTTGTAGGTTTTTTCCTTTCATCAATTTAAGCATATCATGCCACTCCCTTCTGGCCTGCAGAGTTTTTGCTGAAAAATCAGCTGATAACCTTATGGGAATTCCCTTGTATATTATTTGTGGCTTTTCCCTTGTTGCTTTTAATATTTTCTCTTTGTGTTTAATTTTTGTCAATTTGATTGTGTCTTGGTATGTTTCTCCTTTGTTTTTTCCTATATGGGACTTTCTGGGCTTCCTGGACTTGGGTGACTGTTTCTTTTCCCATATTAGGGAATTTTTCAGATATTATCTCTTCAAATATTTTCTTAGACCCTTTCTCTCTGTCTTCTCCTTCTGGGACCTCAATAATGCAAATGTTAACACATTTAATGCTGTCCCAGAGGCCTCTTAGACTGTCTTCATTTCTTTTCATTCTTTTTTCTTTATTCTTTTCCGTGGTAGTGATTTCCCCCATTCTGTCTTCCAACTCACTTATCCGTTCTTCCTCTTCATTTATTCTATTGATTCCTTCTAGTTTATTTTTCATTTCAGTTGTTATGTTCTTCAACTCTGTTTGTTCTTTATATTTTCTAATTCTTTGTTAAAAATTTCTTATAATTTCTCACACACTGTGTCCATTCTTTTTCTGAGATCTTGGGTCATCTTTATGATTATTCTTCTGAAGCCTTTCTCTGGTAGATTGCCTGTCTCCACTTCACTTAATTGTTCTCCTGGGAATTTAGCTTGTTCCTTCATCTAGAACATATTCCTCTGCTGTCTCATTTTGTCTAAATTTCTGTGTTTGCAGACTTAGTTCTCTAGGCTGCTGTACTGTGGTATTCTTGCTTCTGGTGTCTGCTCTCTGATAGGTAAGGCTGGTCTAGAAGCTTGTGCAGGCTTCCTGGTGGGAGGGACGGTGCCTGCCCACTGGTGTTGGAGGTGGGTCTTGGCCCTCTGGTGGACAGGGCTCTGTCAAGGAGTGTGTCTAGAGGTGCCTGTGTGCTCAGGATGTCATTATGCAGCCTGTCTGCTGATGGGTGGGACTGTGTTCCTGCTCTGTTTGTTGTTTGATCTGAGCCATCCCTGTACTGGAGTCTACAGGCTGTTCGGTGCAATCAGGCCTTGGTGCTGATGACCCAAGAAAGATGTTTTCCTTCTCAAGAGTTCATATAGCTGAACACTCCTCCAAATCTCCACCACCAGTGTCCACATCCCCAAGGAGAGGCACAGCTACACCCCGCCTCCCCTGGGCTGGACCCTCGAAGACAGGTAGGTCCAGCCCAGGCTCCTATGAAGTCATTGCCTTTGCCTTGAGTCCCTGTACACATGAGACCTTGTGTGTGCCCTCCAGAGTGGAGTCTTCACTTCCCCCAGTCCTGTGGAGCTCTTGCAGTCAAGCCCTGCTTGCCATCAAAGCCAAATGCTTTGGTGGGGGGGGCGGTTCTCTCCCCAATGTCAGACCCCAAGGCTGGGAACCCTGACATGGGGCTTGGAACTCTCACTCCTGTGGGAGACCTTCTGTGATACAATTATTCTCCAGTTTGTGGATTGCCCAGTCAGGGGATATGAGATTTGATTATATCATGAGTGCATCCTTCCTACCATCTTGTTGTTTCTTCTTTATATCCTTGGATGTAGAATATCATTTTGGGGGGTTTCCAGTCTTTTTTTTTATCGATGGCCGTTCAGCAGTTAGTTGTGTTTTTTGTGTGCTAGTGAAGGGAGGTAAGACCAAGGTCCTTCTACTCCACCATCTCTTTCACCCACCAGACAATTACTGTTCTTGATGTTCATCAGCCAGGTCTGGGAAGCATGGTCATTCCACTTCTGCTTCTTGTCTGACCCTCTTAAGAGATAGCTTGCTCCTCTTCTTTAGGTCTCTCAAAGATATCTGCATACCAAATTCAGAAATTCAATTTGCATATTCCCCTGAAAATTAAGTACCCTGTCACAGATTATTATTTCGTTGATGGTATTTTATTTTTTGATGTGACTTTCAAAGGGATTTTTTTTTTTACTTTATCTTTCTGATATTTCATTGTTAGTGTAAAGAAATGCAACTGGATGTCACCATCCCTTAAAGAGACCACCCAGCTGCAAATGGACACTTTTTCCCATGGAGGTTGCTTGTCCTTAATGGAATTGACAGCTACTGTGGCTATAGGTTTGCCTTCCCTGCCGCCCTGCCTGCATTGCCAGTACCAGCCCCATATTCTAAGGACTTAGAATGCCTGATTTATTAATTGTATATATATAATTTAAAATACACATAATCTTCAACTCTGCAATTCTATTAGTAGAAATAGATCCCACAACAACAAATACAGTACGAACATAAGGAGTTATGTGTCAAAATAGTCATGATGGTTTTGTTTTTAGTAGCAAAACAACTAAATTAGGAAAAATTTTATAAGTGTTCATCTATAAAATGAAATTCTGAATAGTTGATAAAAATAATAATGCAGATATAAATGGAATAATATGGAATTATTATAATTATATATCTCTTAGATATAGTGTTAAATGGAAGAAGTTGCTAGGTATGTATAATAGTACTATTGGTATAAAGAAAATGTATGTCCATGTCTAAATTATTACTTATATTTATATACACATACATTCTTGTATATGAATGAAAGTAATTGAAACATGACAACAGTTATTCTTTGTAATAAAGAGAGATTGCTGGTAGAAAATTCAACTCACTCCTCTAAGAGTTAATAATATTTTTATAGAGATAATGTTAATTAGTTAAATACTAATACTGTTTTAATTTGATCTTCAGTAAATATGGTTACATTTATTATATATACTGAAATACAGTTGACCCTTGAACAACGTGGGGGTTAAGGCACTCTAACCCTCTGTGCAGTCAAAAATTTGCCTTAACTTACATTCAGTCCTCCATATATGCCATCCTATATTTGCGGATTCAGTCAGCTGAGGACTGTGCAGTATGTAATGAAATATGTATTTAATATGAAATTGTAATAAGTAATCTGTAATATGTATTTAATGAAAGAAATTCATGTATAAGTGGACCTGTGCTGTTGCAATCCATGTTGTTCAGGGGCAACAGTATTTAGTGTTCCTACCATGTTCAAATCTTGGTTAAAAAGTGAATTTGGTTGTTATTTGAGAGAGAAATATGAGAATACAGGTATACCTATTGAATTAGTAGTCTCTTGACTGGCTTCTAGGTAGAAGTAGTTGACTCCTGGTACATGACCCTAGTTATACAGAGACACGGACTGGGAAAAAGGATTTGGAAATTAGAGCTCCATTTTTGGAGAAAGGGAATTATGAAACAGTGAGTTAATTTAATATAAATGTATTAATTCTCTCCTATGTGCTTAGTACTGTGATGGATGTTGTAGAAAGAACAATGAACACAGCACTGGGCTTGCCCCATGAAGGTCTGCTTACCTTCTTAGGCTAGATGCCAACAACGTTCCTTCCATTACAATTAAACTGGAGGTTCAGGCTACTAAGAAAAAAAGAAAAGTCAAAATGTCTTAAAGTCCTCTTTCAATTACAGTGCTAAGCAGGGTTCAAATATTATCAACAACACACTGTGCCCAAGGCTGGTTTATCCAGAGCCCCAATATGTGGGGCTCATTAGCTTTGAGGAGACAAGGAGATGTTTGCCACATCCCAAAGCTAGACTGTGGAGGAAACAGGCAACTGTTTTTTCATTACCAACTCTGAGACAAAATTTTCAACTCTTTTTAACATGAAATCACAACTCAATTTCATCATTCAAGGGATGTTGAATGCTGACATTTAGCTCACTTTTTTAAAAAATTTACTTTTTTATTGAAGTACAGTCGATTTACAATGTTATGTAAGTTTCTGGTATATATATATATATATATATATATATGTATATTCTTTTTCATATTCTTTTCCGTTATGGTTTATTACAGAATATTGAATATAGTTCCCTACCCCAATTGCCAAGTTTTTCTTTAATTTGTAAAAGAACAGAAAGCAAAGATATGATCTCCATAAAAAGGTTTAAGCAAGAGATTTGGTGAATAACTTTTCTCCTTTTTTGGAGTGTCAATAACACGACATATACAGAATCCTTGTATCAGATGTTGCTGACTGCCTATGCATTTATTTAACCCTTCTTTTTGGCTAACTAAACCCCATTTTCAGATAGCCACCCTTAAGAGAAGGACACTTACATTCTTAACTTAGGGATAAATAATCATTTCCATTAGTCTGATGCATGGTTATCAAACATTTTGTTCTCAGTTTTTGTTGATGTGGGTTAATCAACATTTACCGTATTATAAATTAAAACCTGTGAAATTTTAAAATTATTTTTAATTAATTTACTTGAAAATAACCATGTGTATGCCACATCAATATAAATAACATTTTAACAAAAAATAACTATCTCAAATGAAATTTTTGAGGCATGAAATTGTTTTATACTTTTGCAAATCTCTTAATATTTGTCTTTAATAGACATCTTCATAACTACTTCTGCACTCAGTCTATTGTAGTATGTGGTTTTAATTTATGCATATGAAGAAAATCCAGTCTCATAGAGATGTGTAGTTGGAAATAGGAGAGGTAGTTTAATCATCTGTGTAGAAAATTGTGGCATTTCTTCTTTGATATTATACCAATATGCATCAAGTGGTATTTTCTTAGAGATTAGTTGTATTGTGGAATCTGAATACTTATCAATGAATATTTCATACCCTATTGCATTAAAATCCATTGGTCTTCTTGCAGTTTGAATAATTCCATAAAATCAAGTTTTAGCCATTGGAAAATATTTTGATTCACTGAGTCCATAGAACTTGAAAAATATTAGCATACTTTATTATGATAGTTTAAAATTTTACATTCATTAATATAATTTGTAAATATCACCACCAATATCATCAGGAATGTCTTTAAGTATGGGAACTTGTCAAGCTCATGCAGGCAGACACAAATTTTCCAAAATTCTAATTTTCACTTGAAAGTTCAAATTTTATCTTTAGCAACACATACTGTCAGTTTTCTTTGAAGTGACAGGTCAACTTTGTTTTTTGAAAATGTCCACCAAATATCCAAATCTGAATTCCCATGTCTTTTCTGCCATTCTTTCAAGTAAAAATGGGGTTCCAACGAAAATGTACTAGTTCAGCTTATGACGGAAATCAACAAGAGCTTTTCCTTGAGACAACCATCGTACTTCATTACGCAGCAGAAGTGTTTTATGCCTGTTTCCCACTTACATAGAATGTTAAAAAGTTATATACTGAATGGTTAAAGTCGAATAAAATAGTTTTTTTTCTGTTTCACCAAGGACAGTCTTGAGTGAAACTGGTTTTGTTTTTTGTTTGTTTTTTTTTTATCAGCAAGTGCATGGCAGTGAAGAATATGACAACCACTAGTATAGTTTGGAAGCACTGCCTTGATTTGTGCTAAGGTGCTGGTAGTTTTACACGCCATTACTTTAGTATGCTAGTAAAAATGGGTTTGACCTAACCTCCATGAAAAATTCTCTGAGGCTACACTGACCCATGGATTGATTCATTTGGTTGAGGAGTAGCATGTTACCAGTTAAAATCAGTAAGATATGAGGGAGAATATGCCAAAGGGTCTTTAGACTAGTTTCCTACCTCATAAGTAGGCATAATGAAAAACAGCATGTTTTATCCACAAGATATTTTCTTCTCTGGATACTTAAGTGTATGAATTTGAGTCAGAACTAAACCAACCTGAAACTATGTTGGTTGTTAAAGCCAAAGAAAAAGCTGACACTGAAAGAATGGGAAAAACAAAAACAAAAAATAATAATAATAAGGAAAGAATCTGGTTCCTTGATGATGTCATTGAGCTACCATGAATTAACCATAAAGCTGGCTAAACACCAAGTATTGTTATGTGAGACAGTAGGTAGCCTTACTATTGAGATACATAAGAGTTGAGATTTTCTGTTAGTAAGAGGCATCCTGATGATAAGTGCCATTTTCCTTTTACCTAAGAAATGGAAAAACAGTCACTACATGGTTATAAGGGAAATTCTCCCTGGATCACTTACTATACAAGGAGGGAACCTAATCCCACAGGAAAATCTCTATGATTAAAAGTGGGAAATTATGTCAGATTGCTACACAAACAAGTGTATTTGAAATTGGGATACTCCTCAAATTCCTTAGATTACCTATTACTAGAGTTAAGGTTATTTCTAGGTCATGGGATGGAATTAAATCTCTAGGAAGAAGCTAACAGTTTTCAATTTGTAAAATTATTAGGTATAAAGGTAGGGGAATTAAAAAAATCCGCAAAGATCAATTAATGTTACCCACACATTTAGATGTTTAGTAACTTGAAGTGTTCATTTACCAGTTTTTACCTGTATCATGAGACTGAGATTACCATAGAACATGCAGGTTGGAAAATAAAATGTCCTGTAAACAAATTAGACAACATTTGTCATAAATTTTCTCTGTGTAATAACATTGATTTCAATTCAAGTAATACTCATTGCACTCACTGTTGCCTGGAGGTAAAGCACCTTAATGAAACTTGTCAAGTGAATTGATGACCAAAATAAGACAAAGGAAAAGTACCTATACTGTGACAGTCATTTGGTTTGCACAGGGGAAAGTTACCCAAATGCTAACATTTTAGTAAGTGTTGAAATTGTTTTAAATAAGCACATTAAGCACCACTTAAAATAGCAGGAAAAAATACATGTTTTCTCCCTTAAACCATGTATTCAGTGTAAAAATAACATGTTTATGATAAAGAAAATTTAGTAAGTGAAAGAAAGATGGAAAATGTTCATTCATAATCAAACTACCCAATCACAGTTTTCATATATTCTCAGTTTAATATATTTTTTAAAAAATTAGTATCTTTTTACAGTTAAAATCACACTACTATATATATATATAATTTATATTTTATACCTTCTATATTATACTATTATTCAACTCAGTAAAATGATCACAAAGTAAAACACTGAATGAATTTACACAGGTGACTTAGCTATTTACTTCTTGTTGAATATTCAAATTGTTTCTTAGTATTAACTGTGACATATAATACTGAGGTGAAATCCTTTGGGATAGCTTTTATATCTAATAAACATATAGGGCTACCACTTTATTATGGTTTTCCAAAGCATAATTAACAGATCAAATAATATTAAAAATAACATAGTTATTTATGTATAATCTAAATGCATTTTCAATATACTGTACCTATTTACACAGTATATTTACAGTGTGAGAATGACTATTAATTCCTTCTCATGATATTATAATTTTAATATTTGATGATAGAAGTTGAAGAGTTAATAGTATGATATTACCAGGTTCTTTAATATTTATACCCATCTAGACATTTGTGTCTAATATAGAAAATTCTTTGGGCTGTTCAAGAATCTATAAGATTACAAGGTGTATTTTATTATTTCTACTTTCATTTTTGTCCAATATTTAAAATTTTGACAAACATGAAAACTGAAATAATAAAATGATAAGGTCTAACAGCACCTGGTTAGCTAAGGGATTTAAATCACACAAGTATAGTCAATGACTGAACTATGAAATACCCTAGAAGGAATCAGCAGTAGTTTAGATGATACAGAGGAATGGATAAGTAAACTGAAAGACAGAGTAGTGGAAATCACTCATGCTGAACAAAAAAAGGAAAAAAGAATTTAAAAAGATGAGAACAGTTTGAGACCTCTGAGACAACATCAAGCTTACTTACATTCACATTATAGGGGTCCCAGAAGAAAAGAGACTGAAAAGGGGCAGAGAATATATTTGTAGACAAAATAACAGAAAACTTCCCTAACCTAGGAAAGGAAACAAACATCCATATCCAGGAAGCACAGAGAGTCCCAGACAAGATCAATCCAACAAGGATCACATCAAGACATATTATATTTAAAATGGCAAAAATTAAAGAGAGAATATGAAAAGCAGCAAGGGAAAAGCAACAAGTTACATACAAGGGAACGCCCATGAGACCGTCAGTGACTTTTCAGCTAAAACTGCATGATATAAGAGAGTGGCACAATATATGTAAAGTGATGAAAGAGAAAAACCTAAAACCAAGAATACTCTATTTGGCAAGGCTTTCATTGTGATTTGAAGAAGAGATCAAAAGTTTTTACAGACAAACAAAAGCTAAAAGAGTTCAGCACCACCAAACCAACTTTACAAGAAATGTTAAAGGGACTTCTCTAAGTGGAAAGCAAAAGACCACAACAAGAAATATAAAAATTATGAAATGAAAAATCTCGTTGGTAAAGGCAAATATCCAGTAAAGGAAGAAGATCAACCACTTACAAAGCTGGTAGGAAGGTTAAAAGACAAAAGCAGTAAAATCATCTATATGCACAATAAGTAGTTAAGGGATACACAAAACAAAAGGATGTAAAATAAAATATGATGTGAAAAACAGTAAACATGGGGAGAAGGTAGTGAAAACAGGGTTGTTAAAATGCATTCAAGCTTAAGAGATCAGCAACTTAAATAATCATGTGTATTTACATATATATATAGCTATATGTAGATATATATAGCTATATATGTATATATAGAGAGAGTTATATATATTTTTTTTTAAACATCTTTATTGGGGTATAATTGCTTTACAATGGTGTGTTAGTTTCTGCTTTACAACAAAGTGAATCAGCTATACATATACATATGTTCCCATATGTCTTCCCTCTTGCGTCTCCCTCCCTCCCACTCTCCCCATCCCACCCTTCCAGGCTGTCACAAAGCACCGAGCTAATATCCCTGTGCCTTGCGGCTGCTTCCCCCCAGCTATCTACCTTACTACGTTTGTTAGTGTGTATATGTCCATGACTCTCTCTCGCCCTGTCAAAACTCACCCTTCCCCCTCCCCATATCCTTAAGTCCGTTCTCCAGTAGGTCTGCGTCTTTATTCCTATCTTACCCCTAGGTTCTTCATGACATTTTTTTCCCTTAAATTCCATATATATGTGTTAGCATACGGTATTTGTCTTTTTCTTTCTGACTTACTTCACTCTGTATGACAGATTCTAGGTCTATCCATCTCATTACAAATAGCTCAATTTCATTTCTTTTTAAGGCTGAGTAATATTCCATTGTGTATATGTGCCACATCTTCTTTATCCATTCATCCGATGATGGGCGCTTAGGTTGTTTCCATGTCCTGGCTATTGTAAATAGAGCTGCAATGAACATTTTGGTACATGACTCTCTTTGAATTTTGGTTTTCTCAGGGTATATGCCAAGTAGTGGGATTGCTGGGTCATATGGTAATTCTATTTTTAGTTTTTTAAGGAACCTCCATACTGTTCTCCACAGTGGCTGAACCAATTCACATTCCCACCAGCAGTGCAAGAGTGTCCCCTTTTCTCCACACCCTCTCCAGCATTTATTGTTTCTTGATTTTTTGATGATGGCCATTCTGACTGGTGTGAGATGATATCTCATTGTAGTTTTGATTTGCATTTCTCTAATGATTAATGATGTTGAGCATTCTTTCATGTGTTTGTTGGCATTCTGTATATCTTCTTTGGAGAAATGTCTATTTAGGTCTTCTGCCCATTTTTGGATGGGGTTGTTTGTTTTTTTGTTATTGAGCTGCATGAGCTGCTTGTAAATTTTGGAGATTAATCCTTTGTCAGTTGCTTCATTTGCAAATGTTTTCTCCCATTCTGAGGGTTGTCTTTTGGTCTTGGTTATGGTTTCCTTTGCTGTGCAAAAGCTTTGAAGTTTCATTAGGTCCCATTTGTTTATTTTTGTTTTTATTTCCATTACTCTAGGAGGTGGGTCAGAAAGGATCTTGCTGTGATTTATGTCATAGAGTGTTCTTCCTATGTTTTCTTCTAAGAGTTTGATAGTTTCTGGCCTTACATTTAGGTCTTTAATCCATTTTGAGCTTATTTTTGTGTCTGGTGTTAGGGAGTGATCTAATCTCATACTTTTACATGTACCTGTCCAGTTTTCCCAGCACCATTTATTGAAGAGGCTGTCCTTTCTCCACTGTACATTCCTGCCTCCTTTATCAAAGATAAGGTGTCCATATGTGCGTGGGTTTATCTCTGGGCTTTCTATCCTGTTCCACTGATCTATCTTTCTGTTTTTGTGCCAGTACCATACTGTCTTGATTACTGTTGCTTTGTAATATAGTCTGAAGTCAGGGAGCCTTATTCCTCCAGCTCCTTTTTTCGTTCTCAAGATTGCTTTGGCTATTCGGGGTCTTTTGTGTTTCCATACAAATTGCGAAATTTTTTGTTCTAGTTCTGTGAAAAATGCCAGTGGTAGTTTGATAGGGATTGCATTGAATCTGTAGATTGCTTTGGGTAGTAGAGTCATTTTCACAATGTTGATTCTTCCCATCCAAGAACATGGTATATCTCTCCATCTATTTGTATCATCTTTAATTTCTTTCATCAGTGTCTTATAATTTTCTGCATACAGGTCTTTCGTATCCTTAGGTAGGTTTATTCCTAGATATTTTATTCTTTTTGTTGCAATGGTAAATGGGAGTGTTTTCTTGATTTCACTTTCAGATTTTTCATCATTAGTATATAGGAATGCCAGAGATTTCTGTGCATTAATTTTGTATCCTGCTACTTTACCAAATTCATTGATTAGCTCTAGTAGTTTTCTGGTAGCATCTTTAGGATTCTCTATGTATAGTATCATGTCATCTGCAAACAGTGACAGCTTTACTTCTTCTTTTCCGATTTGGATTCCTTTTATTTCCTTTTCTTCTCTGATTGCTGTGGCTAAAACTTCCAAAACTATGTTGAATAAGAGTGGTGAGAGTGGGCAACCTTGTCTTGTTCCTGATCTTAGTGGAAATGCTTTCAGTTTTTCACCATTGAGGATGATGTTTGCTGTGGGCTTGTCATATATGGCTTTTATTATGTTTAGGAAAGTTCCCTCTATGCCTACTTTCTGGAGGGTTTTTATCATAAATGGGTGTTGAATTTTGTCGAAAGCTTTCTCTGCATCTATTGAGATGATCATATGGTTTTTCTCCTTCAATTTGTTAATATGGTGTATCACATTGATAGATTTGCGTATATTGAAGAATCCTTGCATTCCTGGAATAAACCCCACTTGATCATGGTGTATGATCCTTTTAATGTGTTGTTGGATTCTGTTTGCTAGTATTTTGTTGAGGATTTTTGCATCTATGTTCATCAGTGATATTGGCCTGTAGTTTTCTTTCTTTGTGACATCCTTGTCTGGTTTTGGTATCAAGGTGATGGTGGCTTCGTAGAAGGAATTTGGGAGTGTTCCTCCCTCTGCTATATTTTGGAAGAGTTTGAGAAGGATAGGTGTTAGCTCTTCTCTACACGTTTGATAGAATTCACCTGTGAAGCCATCTGGTCCTGGGCTTTTGTTTGTTGGAAGGTTTTTAATCACAGTTTCAATTTCAGTGCTTGTGATTGGTCTGTTCATATTTTCTATTTCTTCCTGATTCAGTCTTGGCAGGTTGTGCATTTCTAAGAATTTGTCCATTTCTTCCAGATTGTCCATTTTATTGGCATAGAGTTGCTTGTAGTAATCTCTCATGATTTTTTTTATTTCTGCAGTGTCAGTTGTTACTTCTCCTTTTTCATTTCTAATTCTATTGATTTGAGTCTTCTCCCTTTTTTTCTTGATGAGTCTGGCTAGTGGTTTATCTATTTTGTTTATCTTCTCAAAGAACCAGCTTTTAGTTTTATTGATCTTTGCTATTGTTTCCTTCATTTCTTTTTCATTTATTTCTGATCTGATTTTTATGATTTCTTTCCTTCTGCTAGCTTTGGGGTTTTTTTGTTCTTCTTTCTCTAATTGCTTGAGGTGCAAGGTTAGGTTGTTTATTCGAGATGTTTCCTGCTTCTTAAGGTGGACTTGTATTGCTATAAACTTCCCCCTTAGAACTGCTTTTGCTGCATCCCATAGGTTTTGGGTCGTTGTGTCTCCATTGTCATTTGTTTCTAGGTATTTTTTTATTTCCTCTTTGATTTCTTCAGTGATCACTTCATTATTAAGTAGTGTATTGTTTAGCCTCCATGTGTTTGTATTTTTTACAGATCTTTTCCTGTAATTGATATCTAGTCTCATGGCGTTGTGGTCGGAAAAGATACTTGATACAATTTCAATTTTCTTAAATTTACCAAGGCTTGATTTGTGACCCAAGATATGATCTATCCTGGAGAATGTTCCATGAGCACTTGAGAAAAATGTGTATTCTGTTGTTTTTGGATGGAGTGTCCTATAAATATCAATTAAGTCCATCTTGTTTAATGTATCATTTAAAGCTTGTGTTTCCTTATTTATTTTCATTTTGGATGATCTGTCCATGGGTGAAAGTGGGGTGTTAAAGTCCCCTACTATGAATGTGTTACTGTTGATCTCCCCTTTTATGGTTGTTAGTATTTGCCTTATGTATTGAGGTGCTCCTATGTTGGGTGCATAAATATTTACAATTGTTATATCTTCTTCTTGGATCGATCCCTTGATCATTATGTAGTGTCCTTCTTTGTCCCTTTTAATAGTCCTTATTTTAAAGTCTATTTTGTCTGATATGAGAATTGCTACTCCAGCTTTCTTTTGGTTTCCATTTGCATGGAATATCTTTTTCCATCCCCTTACTTTCAGTCTGTATGTGTCTCTAGTTCTGAAGTGGGTCTCTTGTAGACAGCATATATAAGGGTCTTGTTTTTGTATCCATTCAGCCAATCTGTGTCTTTTGGTGGGAGCATTTAGTCCATTTACATTTAAGGTAATTATTGATATGTATGTTCCTATTTCCATTTTATATATTGTTTTGGGTTCGCTACTATAGGGCATTTCCTTCTCTTGTGTTTCGCGTCTAGAGAAGTTCCTTTAGCATTTGTTGTAAAGCTGGTTTGGTGGTGCTGAACTCTCTCAGCTTTTGCTTGTCTGTAAAGGTTTTAATTTCTCCATCAAATGTGAATGAGATCCTTGCTGGGTAGAGTAGTCTTGGTTTCAGGCTATTCTCCTTCATCACTTTCAGTATGTCCTGCCACTCCCTTCTGGCTTGTAGGGTTTCTGCTGAGAGATCAGCTGTTAACCTTATGGGGATTCCCTTGTGTGTTATTTGTTGTTTTTCCCTTGCTGCTTTTAATATGCTTTCTTTGTATTTAATTTTTGACAGTTTGATTAATATGTGTCTTGGTGTGTTTCTCCTTGTATTTATCCTGTATGGGACCCTCTGTGCTTCCTGGACTTGATTAACTATTTCCTTTCCCATATTAGGGAAGTTTTCAACTATAATCTCTTCAAATATTTTCTCAGTCCCTTTCTTTCTTTCTTCTTCTTCTGGAACCCCTATAATTCGAATGTTGGTGCGTTTCATGTTGTCCCAGAGGCTCTGAGACTGTCCTCAGTTCTTTTCATTCTTTTTTCTTTATTCTGCTCTGCAGTAGTTATTTCCACTACTTTATCTTCCAGGTCACTTATCCGTTCTTCTGCCTCAGTTATTCTGCTATTGATCCTATCTAGAGTGATTTTAATTTCATTTATTGCATTGTTCATCGTTGCTTGTTTCATCTTTAGTTCTTGTAGGTCCTTGTTAACTGTTTCTTGCATTTTGTCCATTCTACTTCCAAGATTTCGGATCATCCTTACTATCATTATTCTGAATTCTTTTTCAGGTAGATTGCCTATTTCCTCTTCATTTGTTAGGTCTGGTGGGTTTTTATCTTGCTCCTTCATCTGCTGTGTGTTTTTCTGTCTTCTCATTTTGCTTATCTTACTGTGTTTGGGGTCTCCTTTTTGCAGGCTGCAGGTTCGTATTTCCCGTTGTTTTTGATGTCTGTCTCCAGTGGCTAAGGTTGTTTCAGTGGGTTGTGTAGGCTTCCTGGTGGAGGGGACTAGTGCCTGTGTTGTGCTGGATGAGGCTGGATCTTGTCTCTCTAGTGGGCAGGTTCACGTCTGGTGGTGTGTTTTGGGGTGTCTGTGGCCTTATTATGATTTTAGGCAGCCTCTCTGCTAATGAGTGGGGTTGTGTTCCTGTTTTGCTAGTTGTTTGGCATAGGTTGTCCAGCACTGTGGCTTGCTGGTCGTTGAGTGAAGCTGGGTGCTGGTGTTAAGATGGAGGTCTCTGGGAGATTTCCGCTGTTTAATATTATGTGGAGCTGGGAGGTCTCTTGTTGACCAGTGACCTGAAGTTGGCTCTCCTACCTCAGAGGCAGAGCCCTGACTCCTGGCTGGAGTACCACGAGCCTTTCATCCACACGGCTCAGAATAAAAGGGAGAAAAAGTAGAGAGAATTAGTAGAGGTATGAGGAAAGAAAGAAGGAAAGGAGGAAAGGAAGGAAGGAAGAAAGAAGCAAAGAAGGAAAGAAAGGAGGGAGGGAGGGAGGGAGGGAGGAAGGAAGGAAGGAGGGAAAGAAGGAAAAAAAGACAGAAAGAAAGATGATACAGTAAAAATAAAATAAAGTATAATATAGTTATTGAATTAAACAATATTTAGAAAAAAAAAAAGGGATGGATAGAACCTTAGGACAAATGTTGGAAGCAAAGCTATACAGAGAAAATCTTACACAGAAGCATACACATACACCTTCACAAAAAGAGGTAAAGGGGGAAAAATCATAAATCCTGCTCCCTGAGACCACCTCCTCAATTTGGGGTGATTCGTTGTCTAAAGGAGGGAGGGAAGGAAGGAAAGAAAGAAAGAACGAAGGTAAAGTATAATAAAGTTATTACAATTAAACTTAATTATTAAGAAAAAGAATTTTTAAAAAAAAGTCATGGACGGATAGAGCCCTAGGACAAATGGTGGAAGCTAGAGTATACAGACTAGATGTCACACAGGAGCATACACGTACACCTTCACAAAAAGAGGAAAAGGGAAAAAAATCATAGATTTCGCTCCTAAATTCCACCTCTTCAATTTGGGATCATTCCTTGTCTATTCAGGTATTCCACAGATGCAGGGTATATCAAGTTGATTGTGGAGCTTTAATCCGCTGCTTCTGTGGCTGCTGGGAGAGATTTCCCTTTCTCTTCTTTGTTTTCACAGCTCACAGGAGCTCAGCTTTGGATTTGGCCCTGCCTCTGCGTGTAGGTCGCTGGAGGGCGTCTGTTTTTTCGCTCAGACAGGACGGGGTTAAAGGAGCCGCTGATTCGGGGCCTCCGGCTCACTCAGGCCGGGGGTTGGGGGATGGGGGAAGGAGGGGCACTGCGTGCGGGGCCAGCCTGCGGCGGCAGAGGCAGCGTGACGTTGCGGCAGAGGCCGGCGTGACGTTGCACCAGCCTGAGGCCCGCCGTGCGCTGTCCCGGGGAAGTTGTCCCTGGATCCCGGGAACCTGGCAGTGGCGGGCTGCACAGGCTCCGCGGAAGAGGGGTGTGGAGAGTGACCTGTGCTCGCACACAGGCCCCTTGGTGGCGGCAGCAGCAGCCTTAGCGTCTCCCGCCCGTCTCTGGGGTCCGCGGTTTTAGCCGCGGCTCGCGCCCGTCTCTGGGGTTTGCGCTTTCAGCCGCGGCTCGCGCCCGTCTCTGGGGTTTGCGCTTTCAGCCGCGGCTCGCGCCCGTCTCGGGGGCTCGCGCCCTCAGCCGCGGCTCGCGCCCGTCTCTGGGGTTCGCGCTTTTAGCCGCGGCTCGCGCCCGTCTCTGGAGTTCCTTTAAGCAGCGCTCTTAAACCCCTCTCCTCGCGCACCAGGAGACAAAGAGGGAAGAAAAAGTCTCTTGCCTCTTCGGCCGGTGCAGGCTTTTCACCGAACTCCCTCCCGGCTAGTCGTGGTGCACTAACCCCTTCAGGCTATGTTCAAGCCGCCAACCCCAGTCCTCTCCCTGAGCTCCGTCCAAAACCAAAACCCGAGCCTCAGCTCGCAGCCCCGCCCGCCCCGGTGGGTGAGCAGCAAGCCTCTCGGGTTGGTGAGTGCTGGTCGGCACCGATCGTCTGTGCAGGAATCTCCCCGCTTTGCCCTCCGCACCCGTCGCTGTGCACTACTCCGCGGTCCCGAAACTCCCCCCTCTGCCTCCCGCAGTCTCCGCCCGCGGAGGGGCTTCCTAGTGTGTGGAAACTTTTCCTCCTTCACAGCTCCCTCCCACTGGTGCAGGTGCCGTCCTTATTCTTTTGTCTCTGTTTTTTCTTTTGCCCTACCCAGTTACGTGGGGAGTTTCTTGCCTTTTGGGAGGTCTGAGGTCTTCTGCCAGCCTTCAGTAGGAGTTCTGTAGGAGTTGTTCCACGTGTGGATGTATTTCTGGTGTATCCGTGGGGAGGAAGGCGATCTCCGCGTCTTACTCTTCTGCCATCTTCAAGGTCCCCCCGAGAGAGTTATATTTAAGTGATATGGTAAACACCAAAAATCTACAATACACACACACAAAAGAGAAAGGAGTCCAAACATAACACTAAAGGTAGGCATCAAATCACAGCAAAAGAAGAAAGGAACAATAAAGAACTACAAAAACAACCAGAAAACAAATGAAATGGCAATAAGTACATATCTATAAATAATTACTTTAAATATAAATGAACTAAATGCTCCAATCAAAAGATACAGAATAGCTGAATCGAAAGAAAGCAAGACCCACATACATATTGTCTACAAAAGACTCACTTCAGATCTAGAGACACAGACTGAAAGTGAGGGGATGGAAAAAGGTATTCCACACAAAGGGAAATAGAAACAACGCTGAGGAAGCAATACTTATATCAGACAAAATAGACTTTAAAATGAAGACTGTAACAAGAGACAAAGAAGAACATTACATAATTATCAAGGGATCAATCCAAGAAGATATAAGAATTGTAAATATTAATCTATGCATCCAACATAAGAGTATCTCAATACATAAAGCAAATATTAACAGGAACAAATTGATAGTAACACAATAATAGTAAGGAGCTTTAACATCCCACTTATATCAATGGACAGACCATCCAGACAGAAGATCAATAAGGAAATACTACTGCCTAAGTGGCACAGTAGACTAGATGAATTTAATAGACCTATATTATATAGACTATTTCATCCAAGAGCAACAGAATACATTCTTTTCAAGTGTTCATGGAACATTCTCCATGATAGATTACATACTAGGCCACAAAACAGGTCTCAGTAAATTTAAGACTAAAATCATATCAAGCATTTTTTCTGAACACTATGCTATGAGACTAGAAATCGATTACAAGAAAAAAAAAAACTGCAAAACACACAGGTGGAGGCTAAACAGTGTGCTATTAAACAATTAATGGGTTACTGAAGAAATCAAAGAGGAAATCAAAATATACCTGGAGACAAACGAAAACACAATGATCCAAAATTTATGTGAAGCAGCAAAAGCAGTTCTAAGAGTGAAGTTTATGACAATACAAGCCTACCTCAGGAAACAAGAAAAATCTCAAACAACCTAACCTTACACCTAAACGAACTAGAAAAAGAAAAACAAAACCCAAAGTTAGTAGAAGAAAAGAAATCATAAAGATGAGAGCAGAAATAAATGAAACAGAGACATACAAAACAATAGAAAAGATCAATGAAGATAAGAGCTGGCTCTTTGAAAAAATAAACAAAATTGGTAAACCTTTATCCATAATCATCGTGAAAAAAAAGAGAGGGCCCAATCAATAAAATCAGAAATGAAAAAGAAAAGTTAAAATCCACACCAGATATACAAAGATCCTAAGAGATTACTACAGTTATACACCAATAAATTGGACAACCTAGAAGAAACAGACAAATTCATGGAAATGTACTATCTCCTAAGACTGAATCGGGAAGAATAGAAAGTACAAGTAGAAAAATTACTTGTAATGAAATGGAATCAGTAATAAATTCTCAAAAAGAAAAGAAGTCCAGGACCAGATGGCATCACAGGTGATTTCTACAAAACATTTACAGAGAGTTAACATGTGTCCTTCTTGGAAGGAATTCTTCTGAACTCATTCTACAAGGCCAGAATTTCTCTAATACCGAAACCAGAGAAAGCTATCACAAAAAAAAGAAAATTACAGGCCAATATCACTGATGAACATAGATGCAAAAATCCTCAACAAAATATTAGCATACTGAATTCAACAATACACTGGAAGGATCGTACACCATGACCAAGTGGGATTTATCCCAGGGATACAAGGATGGTTCTATATCTGCAAATCAATGTTATATACCACATTAGCAAATTGAAGAATAAAAATCATATGTTCATTTCAATAGATGCAAAAAAAGCTTTTGACAAAATTTAACATCTATTTATGATAAAACCTCTCTACAGTGTGGTTATAGAGGGAACATACCTCAATATAATAAAGGCCATATATGACAAGCTCAGAGATGACTCATACCCAACAGTGAAAATCTGAAAGCATTTCTTCTAAGTTCAGGAATAAGACAAAATATCCCCATTCTCACCACTTTTATTCAACATAGTATTGGACGTCCTAACCACAGCAAACAGACAAGAAAAGAAATAAAAGTAATCCAAAACTGGAAAAGAAGAAGTAAAACTGTCACTGTTTGCAGATGACATGATCCTGTACATAGAAAATGTTAAAGATGCGACCAAAAAACTACTAGAACTTATGAATGAATTCAGTAAAGTTGCAGGATACAAAATTAATATGCAGAAATCTGTTTTATTTCTATACACTAACAACAAACTATCAGAAAAATTAAGAAAACAATTCTATTTACAATTTCATCAAAAAGAGTAAAATACCTGGGGATAAATCTAACTAAGGAGGTAAAAGATCTGTACTCAGAAAACTGTAAGATACTGATGAAAGAAATTAAAGATGACACAAACAAATGGGAAGATATACCATGGAGTGGAAGAATTAATATTGTTAAAATGTCCATACTACCTAAGGCAATCTACAGATTCAGTGAAATTCCTATCAAAATATCAAAGGCATTTTTCACAGAACTAAGACAGATAACTCTAAAATTTGTATGGGAACACAAAAAACCCTGAACAGCCAAAACAACCTTAAGAAAGAATAAGGAGAACAAACCTGGTGGTATCACACTCCCTGATTTCAAACAATACTACAAAACTACAGTGACCAAAACAATATGGTACTGGCACAAAAACAGACACATAGATAAATGGAACAGAATAGAGAACACAGAAATAAACCCACACTTACATGGGCAATTAATCTATGATGAAGCAGGCAAGAATACACAATGGGGAAAAGACAGCCTCTGCAGCTGGGAAAACTGGACTACTTTATCATACCATATACAAAAATAAACTCAAAATGGATTAAAGATTTAAATGTAACACCTGAAACCATAAAAGTTCTAGAAGAAAACATAGGCAGTACACTGTTTTATATCAGTCTTAGCAATAATTTTTGTATACATCTCCTCAGACAATGAAAACAAAAACAAATGTGACTACATCAAACTAAAAATCTTTTACACAGTGAAGGAAACTATTAACAAAACAAAAATGCTGCCTGCTGAATGGGAGAAGATACTTGTAAAAGATATAGCCAACAGTGGTTAATATCTAAAATATTTTTAAATAAAACAACTCATACAAGTTGACATAAAAAAAAATTTTAAAATTGGCAGAGGACCTGAATGTACATTTTCCCTAAGAAGACATACAGTTGGTCAACAGGCACAAGAAAAGATTTTCAACAACACTAATTGTCAGGGAAATGCACGTCAAAGCCACAACGAGATATCACCTCACCCCTGTCAGAATGGCTCTTATCAAAAAGACAAGAAATAACTAGTGTTGACAAGGATGTGGGGGAAAGGGAACCCTGGTGCGCTGTTGATGGGAATGTAATTTGGTGCAGCCACTATTGTAGATAGTATGGAGACACCTCAAAATATTAAAAATATAGCTGTCATACGATTCAGCTCCTGGGTGTTTCAATTCAACTCCTGGGTATTTATCAGAAGAAAATGAAAACACTAGTTCAAAAAGATATATGCACCCCTATGTTCACTGCAGCATTATTTACAATAGCCAATATATGGAAGTAACCTAAGTGCCCACTGATAGATGAATGGATAAAGAAGATGTGCAATATATATACATATAAATACACACATACACAGACACACAGAATATTAGCCATAAAAAAGAATTAAATCTTGCCATTTGGGGCAACATAGATGGACCTAGAGGATATTATGCTAAGTGAAACAAGTCAGACAGAGAAAAACAAATACTGTATGATTTCACTTACATGTGGAATCTAAAAAACAACAAATGAACAAACATGACAAAACAGAAACAGAGTCATAGATACAGAGAACAAGCAGGTTGTTGCCAGAGGGCTGGGGGTGAAGAGAAGAGAGAAATAGATGAGGGAGATTAAGAGGTACAAACATTCAGTTACAAAATAAATGTCACAGTATGAAATGTACAGTGGAGAATATAGTTAAATAACTATGTAATATCTTTGTATGGTGACAGATGACAACTAGACTTACCATGGTGATCATTTTGAAATGTATGGAAATATTGAATCATTGTGTTAGTGTAACAGAAACTAACATAGTGCTGTAGGCAATTATATTTTACAAACAAACAAACACACTTATAGAAAAATAGATTAGATTTGTTTTCTCCAGAGGCAAGGGGGTGGGGGAGGGGAATTGGATGAAGGTGGTCGAAAGATATACAAACTTTTAGTTATAAGTACTAGGGATGTAAGGTACAACATGATAAATATAATGAACATTTCTGTATGTTACATATGACAGTAGATAAGAGAGTAAATCCTAAGAGTTCTCATCACAAGGAAAAAATATTTTTTTCTATTTCTTTAATGTCATCTCTGTATGAGATAATGGATGTTCACTGAATTTATTTCAATGATCATTTCATGGTGTATGTAAGTCAAATCATGATGCTATACACCTTAAACTTGTACAGTGCTGTATGGCAATTATATCTCAATAAAAATGGAAGAAAAAATAAGATGTTACCTGGACCTATGGATTTTCAGAAACCCAGTGTCTGCAGCTCAGGAATTGAATTATATATTATGTATCTTTTAAAAAGTAAGGAACTTGGAAAATTGATGTGGAGTATTTGAAAAATAAGTCCCATCAACCACCTTTTTTATTACTTTAATAATAATAATAGACTTACAATATTGTTTTACTTTTAAGATGTACAACATAGTGATTCCTTATTTTTATACACTACAAAATGATCACCATGATAAGTGTAGTCACCATACAAAGTTATTACAATATTATGGACTATATTCCCTATGCTGTATATTCCTGTGACTTATTTATAACTAAAAGTTTGTACCTCTTAATTACTGTTTCACTTATTTCACTCATCCCCCCGCATCCTCCTCCCCTCTGTCAGCCACCAGTTTGTTCTCTATGAGTCTGTTTCTGTTTTGTTATGTTTGTTCATTTGTTTGGTCTTTTAGATTCCACATATAAGTGAAACCACATCAACCACACTTTTCACAAATGCATAATGGCTTCTGCATATGTTGCAAATTATTCCCAGTCTTCTGTGTTTAGGAGCTTATAATGGAAGAGCCCACAGGTACACAAAAGGACAGACATGTCTTAGGCAAAATACGATGGTCCTCTTGTCAGGTGTATAATTCTATTTAACAGTGTTGACTAATGACATCAGACAGCGACTGTTAATTATATGAAGTGATTTTAAGTAGATTGCTTTGAATAATTTGTTTCTTTAAATGATTAACAAGATTCAAAGCTCCTTCTGATGGATTTTGCACTTGGTACCTGGAAACTAAAAGAAAGCATAGTCTGTTGATAGACAATGGAACTCTGTATAAGGATCTGTGGGCTACTCTTTTATGCATTTCTATGAATTTCCCCTTGTGTTTTGAATGGATGTCAAAATAATTATTTGCATGCTACAACATGGCCACTATGGATTCCATCTTAAATTAAGAAAAATGGTCCACTTAAAAAGAAGACATATGAAAAGCAAAACAATTTTAGAAAAAAACATAAAAAATATTTTTTCATGAATTCAAGGTGGGGAAGGATTTCATACACAAGCCATAAAAGTGCCAGCCATTAAATAATAAACATGATTGATAAATTATACTACATTTTGTTAAGAATACTGCACATCAAAATACAAGTAAAAATAAATAAGCTACAACTGGGGGGGGAGATCTTTTTCACACATGTAACCCTCAGAGGGTTATATAACTCTCTATAAAAGGGTTTTATATATTGCAGTTTTTATATATTTTATATTTATATAAAATATATAAAAACTAAAAATCAATTATAAAATGAGCCAGTAGAAAAATGATCAAAACACAATAATAATCAGTATATAAAAGAGAAAATAGGAACAAATAAACATAAGAAATATTTTTTTTATTTCATTAGTATTAGGAAAATGCCAATTATAGCCAGAGTGACATAGCATTTTATACAATCTAGGATGACAAAAATTAACAAGAGCTTCTGAAGCATGTGAATGAAAGAAAACTCATAGTGATGTTGGCATATAATTGGTACAGCTACACTGGAAATCATTTGGGAATTATCTTGTGAAGCTGAATATGGTCATCTGTTAGAGCAATTTCACTTCTAGGACTATTACACAGATACATTCTTGCATAGGTGTACCAGGGATACAAGCAAAAATGTTCACAACTAACAGTAACTTTGTTATAAAAGATAGGAAATGACTCATTGTTTTTGACAGTAGAATGCACACAGTGGGATGTAGAACAATGAAAACTCAATGAACCATTACCTGCAATAATTTAGATGCAATTAAAAAATATGTCAAGTGATTTTTTTTTCTGAAGGTATCATTAAATAAAACCCTCAACTTAAGCACTGTTTTTAATGATTAATATATTTTTTAAAATAATAGAAACTATAAAAATGATTTTCTAAAATGACAAAAATGGTGGTAATTGAGATATATACAAAGGTACTGGGTAGAGTCATTACTGGTAATATTTAATTCTTTGGCTGGGATTTGAGGTTATGGATTTATATTTAATAACTGATGATTATGTTAATTCAATTCTTGTATTTTACAAGTATTATATTTGAAATTAAGGTCAGTAAACCTTAATATATTTAAAAGCATTCCATATTTGGATCTAGGACTGATTTGTTTTACCAATAGATATACGAAAAGACTTACGCAGTAAATAACTGCTTCTTGAACAAAGATCATAGTCTTCCTTTTATCTGGATTAATTATTTCCTGTGAGAAACTATATTTCATTCTTTAATTATTGGTCAGGACATCTGAAGATTTAATATATAATATTGGTGGTAGTTTTCTATCACATAAATTCATTTTATTTAACCATTTATATTTGGCCCTTTTCACCATATAATTTAAAATATTCCTAGCAGAAAAATATTCCTAAGCAGATTAAGCCTCATTTTAACACTGATTTCAAAGAAATGATAAAAAGCCATCTCACTGCTTTTCTAAGTAAGTAGTATCATCTGTCATTATTGGGTTCTAAAGGCATGAACCTAATACAGAAATACAGGGGGATGCATTATTTTGTAATGAAATGATGTAAACTTTGCATTTTATTTTATTTTTCCCATGATTTTAAATAGTTTGCTGATACAATCCATACTTGCTCAGGTCTATATTTTTGCCTGCCATCCAGCTTATATTTCTAGAATAGTGTTGAGCAAGTGAAAGATTAAAGCATTATCAATATAAATATTTTGCTTTAATCATACTTTAATATTAAAATATTATCACATAATTTTTTATGTAAAGAATCATTACATAGTTTCTTATTAAGATACAAATTATACTCTCAAGGAAAGATGTTTCTTCCACTTTTCAAGTATTTCATAGTGAGAGTTTATACTTTTCAAAATGGAAAATATTTTAGCATAGCAAGCAACTAGGAAAAGAATTATTGTAATAAGTTATTATGCATAAAACTGGATATCTAAGTCAAAAAAATCTCCTGTCTGAAAAATTTGGTTAAAACTGGATAACAATGGTGAGGTATAATTTTTATAAATTACATAAATTTTTATAGGATATTATTTTAGTAATTATATTTTTATAAGAGAAAAAAATAAACAAGATTTCCAAACTATACATTTTCACTAGTCTCATAACTAAAATAGCCTTTACAATTGGTTAATATAATTTGACATTTCTGCTTTGCATAAAATAGATTTAAACATTAGGATGTATCCAGGTGATAGCAAACTGCCCATTCTCATATTCTTTGTCTTCTGTTTTATGATTTGAACTTAAGCTACTTAAATATTTTTTGAGATGAATATTGCATACAATAAAATGATCCTTCTAGGCTGAACCAACTAGATTAGTTACAGCTCAGGGGAGAAGTTGCAAAATAATATTTCTGTTGTTTCCTTGTGCTTTCCTGTTTGCTGTTTTTATTTTTATATCAGTGAAAGCACATTCCACACAAGAGCTTTATAAAAAATAAAAATCATGCCTCCTGCAGAAGTACACTCTGTGTACTTTAGCACCAAGCAAAATATTCTACCAATAAAATCTGATGTTTGTGTCTAGCTGTTAAAAGAACTTGATATTCAGAGAGTTCATTAGATGATACATGAGTCAAACTGAGTGAACCCAGAACTTCATCTAAACTAAATCTATTTCATCTTCACATATTAATATTTATTGAATTAATATGTCAAACTTAAATGAATTTAATCAATGTTGGTATGCTACTCCAATATTTGTTGTATTTTAAATACCTACATATTTACTACCTTATTAGGGTATAATTACCTGATTATATTAATTAAAAATACAATTCAATTGCTGTTATGTTAAACTTACAGTTACATACTTTGTTTTACATATCTTAAGTCTAAAACTCATAAAAAAGAATCCAAATATCAGTTAACTTAGTAAGTTGTAACTTTATTTGAAATAGTATTAACCCAGGAGAGTTTCTTCCTAAAGATATCATCTGTAGTTACTACCTGTATACTATTTGCCATTCTATTTCATTAATAATTTTTTCACAACAACCTTGTCTGTCAGGCATAGTTATCTGCAATGTACCAATTAAAACTGTTGGTCAAAGAGACTGAGAAATTTATCTGTGGATTTAAGTAAAATAAAATTCCAGAGTAAAAGGATCTGCTTTTTAACAAGTTTTGTGGACTTTTTAATATGACTTTTGTTTGACTTATGAATTTAACAATCACTTACAAGAAATGAATTAAATATGTAATATTATTTTGAAAGTTTAATGCTTGCTACATTTTTTTGTGATACAATAACATGCCACTCATTTGGCAAATACAGTGGTGGAAGGTTGCTCTCTGTATTAGTCTGCTAGGTCTGCCATAACAGAGTACCATAGACTGGGTGGCTTACACAACCAACATTTATTTCCTTATAGTTCTGGAGGCTAGCAGTCCAAGATCAAGGTGTCAACAGGATTGCTTTCATCTGAAGGCTTCTTTATGGGCCTTGTAGATGGCCATCTTCTCCATATGGCTTTACATGATTTTTCCCCTGAGCAAATCTGTATCCTAATCTTTTATAAGAACACCAGTCCTACTGGATTAGGGCCCATCCTAATGACCTCATTTAGCCTTAATTACCTCTTTTTCTTTAAAAAAATTCTTATTTTTTTTAAATTGAGGTATAGTTGATGTACAATATTATTTGTTACAGGTGTACAATATAGTGATTCACAATTTTTAAAGGTTATACTCATTTTATAGTTATTATAAAATGTTAACTATATTCCCTGTGTTGTACAATATATCCTTGTAGCTTACTTTATACAAAATAGTTTTTCTAAAATATGTTAACTCCAAATGTAGTCACATTGTGAGATACTGAGGGTTAGGACTTCAACACATGAATTTTGTGGGTATACAATTCTTAACAATATTAAGGACTCTGGCTTTTGCTTTCTACATTGTATTTGCTCTACTGTGTGGATTATGTATAATGAAAACACATTACATTGCAATCTGAAAAAGTATTTTTAAAGGAATTGAGATACATTGAGTGGCCAAATAATGTCACCACGTTCATGTTAAAATATGTAAACTTTATGTACAAACAAAACCACTTAAATCCTTCTCTCACAGGAAGTTTGCTCACCTTTAAACACACATTTAAACATGTTTGGTTACGTGTTTTTCTAGCTTACTGCAAATTGCAAAACCAGCAAATTGTAAAGACAAAGAAGTATACCAATTAGAGGCTGGAAAATTGATAGCAATTTTAATTTGTGGAACTCTAAGAGGAGGGAGATGTTACACACACTCACAAGCACATATGCATGTAGAAGTTTTCGGTCATTTAATATAAAGGCAAACATTTAGACACCTCAAATTTTTCTATAATATTACTATAATAATGGTAACCATCAGTCAATAAGAAAAATGAAAAAATGATCCATTGGTAAAGAACACAGATAATAAGACTACATTTATTGAAAGAACGTTAGGTTTAATGTGCATATAGATTATTTTTATGTTTATAAATATATAAAACATTTTGTCTACAAGAAGTCTACTAATTTAATCATAATGTGTTATTTTTTTTCAAGTTGCTAGATTGGTTTGCTAATATTTGGGAAGTTTTAGCATCTGTGTACATAAGTGAGATTGATGTGTATGTCTCCCTTTCCATAGTCCTTTTATGGTTCCATAATCTCACAGCCACTATATCATAGAATGGTTTGGAGAATGTTTCCTCATTTTGTAGGCTCTGTAAGACTGGAGTGATTTCTTTCTTGAAAGATTAGAACTTGCCTTTAAAATTCTGAGCCTGGAATTTTCTTTGTGTGAAAAATAATATTAAAGTTTCTTTAGGAGAATAATTATTCTTCTCATATCAGTTTTTCTAAATTATATTATTCTAGGAATTTTACCATTTCATCTTTTAAATTTCATGGCATGATTTTTAAAAAATAATTTCCTTTCATTTACTGAATTTTTAGTCCACTCAAGATACTAGAAGTTTAGAACACCTTAATGTACAGGATCTTATGATTTCCATGCTATTGTTTAGTGTTTTATTTCTGTCATATTTTAATATGAATGTACTCATTAGCTACTATGAATGACTAATCACCCTAAAACCTAGTGGCTAAAAACAAACATTTATTTAGCTCACAGTTCATGGTTTTGAAATTGATGCTGGTCTCAGCTGGATATCCCCAAGTGTGCACAATCAGTGGACTCAGCTAGGTGTCTCTGTACCTGGGGTTGGCTGGCTATTGGCAGAGGGGTGTAGGTTCTCGTTTACGTGGGCTTTCGCCTTCCAGCAAGCCAGACTTGACCTGTTCACATGGAGTTGGTAGAATTCTAAGAGAGAGAACAAAAGCACACACAATCTTTTGTGGCCTAGGCTTGGAACTGGCCCATCACTTCTGCTATATTCTATTGACTAAAGCCACCACGAAAGATTTGATTCATGGAGTTAGAGAATACTCTCCATCTTTTAATAGGAGTAACTTGAAAATCACATTGCAAAGGGCGAAGATACAGAGAGGGGTAAAGAATTCAACATTTTAGTCTAGCATTATTTTTAGTATTGAAAACATTTGTTTATATTTACCTGCATTTTTAGAAGAATTCCTCTTTCTTCCATCTCAAATCATACTTTAAGATAATTATCTTTATTATTTTATTTTTTAAATTTATTTATTTATTTTTGGCTGTGTTGGGTCTTCGTTGCTGCGTGGGCTTTCTCTGGTTGCGGTGAGTGGGGGCTACTCTTTGTTGTGTGCGGGGTGGTGCGTGGGTGTCTCATTGCGGTAGCCTCTCTTGTTGCGGAGCACAGGCTCTAGGCACGCAGTCTTCAGTAGTGTGGCACGTGGGCTTCAGTAGTTGTGGCTCGCGGGCTCTAGAGCACAGGCTCAGTAGTTGTGGCACACAGGCTTAGTTGCTCTGCGGCATGTGGGATCTTCCCAGACCAGGGATCAAACCCCTGTCCCCTGCATTGGCAGGTGGATTCTTAACCACTGTGCCACCAGGGAAGCCCCTAGGATAATGATCTTTAGTTCTCAAATACAGCAATTAGAATTTCCTTTAGTGAAATTTTCGTTTTGTTTTGTGAACTTTGAAGGTTTTATCTGAAATTTTGCAACCATTTTTAAAAGAGAGATTTTTCTGGAAACTCCATTCCATGTTGTCATCTCGCCATTTCTAAGAAAAATTTCAGTGTTACCTGGATTTCATTATTGAGATGTCTAATTGTCATTCTTTTGTAAGTCTTTTCTCTGGGGCTTCTTTAAAATCTTTTAGTTGCTTTTGTACTTCGTAGCTTCAGTGGAATATACGGAAATGTATTTCTTTTTAATTTATCCTGTTTGTACTTTATGTATCTGTGGATTTTCAATTTCATTAGTCCTAGGCAATTTCCAGCCCTTGCTTCTTCATTCTAGTCACCTATTTCTATGTACTGAATTGACATCTCATTGCCAATTAGATATATGTTATACTTTCTCATTTCATTCTCTGAATCTTTTAATTTCTTCATATTTTTCATTTCCTTGCTCAATATATTGCATTCTAGATAACCCCTTAAATTTATCTTCAGATTTATTCTTTTTCTCTAATCAGCTCTTTAAACCATCCATTCAGGTTTTAATTTCAACACTTTTATATTTTATTCCTGAAAGTCCTTTCTCGTATTTTCCTGAACATTTTTGGCAGTCTCTTGCTCTGATATCAATGTTTATTTAGTTTTTTACTTTTTAAAAGCATTTTATACTAAGTTATATACATTATGTATAAAAATGTGTAGTTCTTTCAGTTGACTGTCACTCATGATTTTACTAGCTGTTTAGTAGTTATTGTAAGCTTATATTTTTTGAAATTCTATCCCTGGAAATCTTGAGGAGCTTTTAACTTTCTCCATAGAGGATTTGTATGTTAGATTCCATCAGAAGCCAGGAGTCATTATAGTCTAAGAGCCATGTTGTCCTACCTTCAGGACCTTGGCATGATGTGGGATTCTCAGTTTCTTAACTCACAAGTTCCAGGGCTTAGAACCCTGATCACTGCAGAGCTAATATTGGCACTTACCTTTGGAGACACCCCATCTTATTGACCCCTGCTCAATTGCTTGCTTACTGCTCCCTCCCTTGTCTCAACTGTTATATTTGTGTATCTGCATATGTATAAGAGTTTGACCCTAGAGATTTAGATTATTTTCTAGTAAACTGAATAATGCAATAAGTTATATTTTTTTATTTCACCAAAGATACAGTTATACTTTACCAGAAGGGCTCTTCAAGTATCTGCTCTACCATCCTGTCATGCAAATTATCATCCAGAATTCTTACATGCAAAGAATAATTTAAATGATAACATGTAATTATCAGTAAATTTAATTTATATAAGATAAATATATGATATATATGAAAAAAGTAATGTTTAATAATTTGGTATTATTATTTCCAATAATTATATCTCTGTTCTGAATGAGATACCGAATTTTTGGACATTACTGGGGGTGTGATTAAATCAACAGTGTATGTAATAGTCTTGAGATCAATGTGGGGAAGCAGTGAAGCATAATAAAATGCACAAAAGTCAGACAGATGACTTAGAAACCAAATCCTTTGAGCTAATTAGTTGAATTCTCTAAACTTCAAATAACTCCTTATGTAATGGTGATAATAATATTTTAAGTACTGTTTAAAAGATTAATTGAAATGCTAAACCAAATCTGAAATATGGCACATCTCAAATTTTCAATACATAACATAGTGATTTGATAAAAGCTTACTTACTGAACACCTATGTGCTAGGCATTACTTTGCTGTTTCTTTGGAGGCAGAGTATGACTTTGGAGGATTACAGATTCTTTCAGTTTTTGAAATCTTATTGTACAGACAGTATAAAACCACATAAAATTAATTCAAGGAAAAGAAATTAGTGAATACTCAGTTTTTAAAACTGTACCAAAGATGAGGTATGCTGATAATAAAGTAGGAGAATGAGGTAAAGAAAAGAAAGATTCAAGACGACCTTTTGTTAGGTAAGATGTGAAGACAGCATTCAGATTCTGATTTAAAAAGAAAACAAGGGCTTCCCTGTTGGCGCAGTGGTTGAGAGTCCGCCTGCTGATGCAGGGGACACGGGTTCGTGCCCCGGTCCGGGAAGATCCCACATGTCGCGGAGTGGCTGGGCCCGTGAGCCATGGCCGCTGAGCCTGCGCGTCCGGAGCCTGTGCTCCACGGCGGGAGAGGCCACGACAGTGAGAGGCCCGTGTACCGCAAAAAAAAATAATAATAATTAATTAAAAAAAAAAAAAAAGACATCAATGTTGCCTTTCACTGCTTTAGACACACAACAATATTTTTTATGATTCTATATTCAAAGATTGAAAGATTGACACATGAATTTTAAAATTCAACTGTTTGCTAATTAATCAGATATTTGCTATTAAAAGAATTGTGAAAGTGTATTATCCTTAGAAACTCTGTAAATTATATTCTTCATGGAAGAGATAATAGCAATAGTAATTTACTGAATATTCTGCTTGTCTCACAAATATAGCTGTGGATGAAATATGTTAATTTAGTAAATCACAAGTATGTCATCATAGGAATTTTCTAAATTTGTGATCCCAACAAATGTCGTTTTAATTTCATTAAAAAATGATATAAGCAGATGAGCTCTGTTCAACTTTATTTATTTATTGCCGAAAATTGCTTTGGGCAAAATTTTCCAGTGCAAAGTAAGAAATGAGATGGAAAGCATTAATGAGCCAAAACAAAACTTAAAAATAAAAGAAAGCCTGTGGGGTTTCTTTCATTTCTTTTATAAACTATAAATATATTCCATCAGGTGAACTGTAGCAGAATTATAAGGCAGAAAAATGAGATGCTCCCTGGAGCCTTGTGGGGGGGTATTAATTTGAATTTTAATTGGAGTAAGAAGAATTTCAATTTCTACATTGCACATATTGTCCCCTGCCTTTCAGTTTGAGGGTTTTGCATTACTTCAGGAGAGAGGAATGTAGTTCGATTTCATGTGCTCTCCTAAGTCTATTAGCTTCGTACTACCTCAGGTTTTTTTCTCTGTTTTTAAAAGATGAATAAAAAATATTTTATGTAAGCATCCAGGGACTTCCCTGGTGGTCCAGTTGTTAAGACTCTGTGCTCCCCATGCAGGAGGCCTGGGTTTGATCCCTGCTTGGGGAAATAGATCCTGTATGCTGCAACTAAAGATCCCACATGCAGCAAAGAAGATCCTGCATGCTGCAACTAAGACCCAGCACAGTCAAAATAAATAACTATTAAAATTAAAAAAGGAAGTATCTGATAACTAATGAGCATACTTCCTTGAAAGTCACTGGTAAGTGCATGCATGCTGGTGGCAGTGCTGGTGGTGATGGGATGGTAGTACAGAGGACTAGAACAAAACAATCTCTTGGAAAGAAGGGAATTCTCTTATGTAGTTACCTTGGCATTATCTCTTATACTTGATTGATATATTTTGTGGTGATTTTGGCCTACATGACACTTTTTCAGAGTACCAGTGCCAAAAGTCATTAAAATAAATTGATATTTCTATCTGTACTGTCATTCAGTGGGAACAAAGATGTGCTAAGAAAAGCAAGGGGTCAGGGGCAAATATACATAAGGAGGGAGGGAAAGGAATTTTATAATGTATCAAGAGAGGAATAGCAGTATTTCACTTTTTAATCAGCATTCTTGAGATATAATTTACATATTATAAATTCACCAGTTTAAGTGTACAATTTAATGTTTATTAGTGTATTTCTCAGAGTTGTGCAAACATCATCATATCCTAATTTTCATCTTCAAAAGAAATCTCATATTCCCTAGAAATCACTTTTTGCAGTATGTGGGCCTACCACTGTTGTGGCCTCTCCCGTTGTGGAGCACAGGCTCCGGACGCGCAGGCTCAGCGGCCATGGCTCACGGGCCCAGCCGCTCCGCGACATGTGGGATCTTCCCTGACCGGGGCACGAACCCGCGTCCCCTGCATCGGCAGGCAGACTCTCAACCACTGCGCTACGAGGGAAGCCCTAGAAATCATTTCTTATTCCTCTTCCCCCTAGCACTAACCCCTGATCCACTTTTTGTCTCTAGGATTTGCTTATTCTAGAGTTTTTTTATAAATTGAATCATTCAATAATATGTGATCTTTTGTGACTGGCTTCTTATCATAATGATTTTGAGGACCATCCATGTTACATATAGCATGTATCACTATTTCATCTTATTGCTGAGTATTATTCCATTGTATGGATATACCACATTTTGTTTGTTCATTCATCAGTTGATGAATATTTAGGTTGCTTCCATTTTCTGGCTGTTACTAATAAAACTGCTATGAACATTTACATATTAATCTGTGTGTATAAATATGTTTTCATTTCACTTGCGTAGATAACCAGGAGTGGAATTTCTAGGTCTATGTTTAACATTTCTTAGAAATTGCCAAACCGTTTACCAATTCAGTTGAGTCATTTCATATTCCTATCAGAAATGTATGAAAATTCACGGGGCTTCCCTGGTGGCACAGTGGTTGAGAATCTGCCTGCTAATGCAGGGGACATGGGTTCGAGCCCTGGTCTGGGAAGATCCCCCATGCCGTGGAGCAACTAGGCCCGTGAGCCACAACTACTGAGTCTGCGCGTCTGGAGCCTGTGTTCTGCAACAAGAGAGGCAGCGACAGTGAGAGGCCCATGCACAGCGATGAAGAGTGGCCCCCGCTCTGCGCAACTAGAGAAAGCCCTCACACAGAAACAAAGACCCAACACAGCCAAACATTAATTAATTAATTAATTAAAAAAAAAAAAGAAATGTATGAAAATTCAAATATCTCCACATGCTTCTTTTTTTTATAATAGCCATCCTAGTGAGTATGAAATGTTATCTCATTGTGGTTCTGATTTGCATTTTACTAATACCTAATAATTTTGAGCATGTTTCATGTACTTATTGAGCATATTCATGTACTTATTGACTTACATAAGTCAAATGACTTATTCATGTAATTTGCATGTCTTCTTTGGAGAAATATTTATTCAAAACCTTTGCCTATTTTTAATTGGGTTGTCTTTTTGTCATTGAATTTCTTATCATTTAATATCATTGAGTTCTTTATATATTCTGGATATAAATCTTTTATGAAGTATTTTCTCCCATTCCATGGGTTATCTTTTCATTTTCTTGATGGTGTTATTTGAAGTTTAAAAGATTCTAATTTTATGAAGTGTAGTTTATAATTATTTTTGTTTTATCACTGTACTTTTGATGTCTTACCTAAGAAGTGATTGCCTAACCCAAGGTCATGAAGATTTAATCCTTTTTTTCCTAAGAGTTTTATAGTTTTGGCTCTGATGTTTAGCTCTATGATTCATTTTGAGCTAAATTTTGTGTATGGTATGAAGTATGAGTCCAACTTTATTCTTTTGGATATGGATATTTAGTTGTCCCACATCTTATTTTGCAAAGAGACTTCATTGCAACTTGAATCTGCTAAAATACCAATTGTTTACTTTTGAAGCCTCTGTGAGCCTTACTGCTCTTATGAAGAAACAAACACATGCATCTTATAAACGTCTACATTTTTTTGCTATATGAAATACCTGGGATATTTACTATAGGAAAGTGGGCTTTATTCTTACTCCCTACACAAAAATATAATTATTTGCAGTACTGTAGAATAACCTTATAATATGGTGTTAAAATAACTAAAATATTTTGTAACATGTAAGTATTTGATAAAAGAAGAACCTAACTTGATCCACAGTCTAGTTTTGAACTATCAGCAGGAGGGTGAATGATTTTCTGTTTTTCCCTTCTTCTAACAGAGAACAGAAGAGGGAATCCTATCTAAAAGAAGTTATGTTAGAAAGAAAATTTCAAGGCTTCTGAATGTATTTTGTAAAGAACAGAGACTGAGTAGATGATTCTCTTGTTTAAGAGCAAACTTTAATGATTTTTCCTGCTTATAAGGATGTAAATGTTAGTGCCTTTTCTGGGAAGCTAAACTGCTCAACGAAAATGTTATAAAAGATTATCCACACTGTGAGCAGGTGTAACCTTTCCAGATTATGTTCTTTTGCCTTTAGAAAGAAATTCATTTTTCTTATTATGGTTTTATATTCTTTTATTTCAGAAAATCTGTGTATGTATGTGTGTGTGTCTTATGCTAAGGTTACATAGTAGAGACCAAAACATGGTAGAAATAGGGAGGATCTTATTTTATCCTCATAATATACCAAAGGTCCATACTCAGTTGATTTGCTGAAGCACCTTCATGGTGATACTCTTCTAGAGAGAATAGCTTTAACTCTGATTAACATATTGTTGAATATTCACGTACTATGCATATACAGGTTGGGAGGAAGTTGCTTTAAGAAAAGGTTGTTAATTGGTATGAGTGAAGTTTCACTAACAAGGAAAGTGGAGGATTGAAAAGGGGGTGCAGAACTCCAAGGAGGAAAAAAGAAAGGAAAACAGAACTCATCAGAGGAAGCCAGTCTAGGAACTGGAGAGGGGCTGCAAAGGGTTTAACATTATTCCAAAATTTTCCTTGGCCTTTGTTGACTGGCTATTTATAATGTAGTTGCAAGGATACTTTTTCATCACTGCATTTTGAGATATTCTCAAATTTCTAATTAAAAAAAATTTGTGGTGTTAGGAAATATTCAGAAACTATTATAAGCAAGGCATTAAAGTCAGCTCCAGGCTGTGTGGAACCAGCAATATCATTTTGGGTAGAAGTCATGCTTTATTTGGGGAGCAGGTGACTGTGTGGACTTAGTGGTGTATTTGATATGTAACTGAGACCCTCCCAATCTCTTCCCCTCACATGTACTTGAAGACGCTCATTCTGGAAAGGGAGGGATGTACACTTTGTTTGCTCATATAATGAAACATTAAGGGTGTAGGCTTCTTGACATCAAGTAATTACTAGGTAGTCTGTTTTTAAATATCAGATTACCTCAATCAAATTTTCCTGTTTCCAATGTCACATCGTTTAAATTGTTCTCCCTAGGGAGGGGAGAGCAACAAAGTGATCTCTCTCCAAAAGCATTTTTAATAATCTCATTTCCTAACTTAAAAATTCTTCAATAACTAATAGTGACTTGCAGGATAAAATCCGAACTATTTTGTAGGATATCCAGGGCTTTCCAGCATCCCACCCCTTCCTTCTTTCTCATTTCCACATCTTCTCCTTCAGGAAACGCTTCCTTTAGTCCATTTCCTACCAGTCTTGATAGGTCTGGTGTATCCTATCTTAGGATATCGTATTTCACCATAGCAGCATCTGCATTTTATTGCCTTTACTTGTTTTTCTCCTTCACTAGTCTGTGAACTCCACAAGAGCAGGAATTATATCTTCCATCTCTATATTCTCTATGGTTGGTTCCTTGGCTAACATGCAGTAATTGACAAGGAATATTTTTGAATGAATTGGCTTTGTGGTCCTGATATCTATTTCCCTCTTATACCTTCTTCAGTGTTAAGCTGTGCCCTTAGCCATCCAGGTCCAGGTGATATTGTCAGTCTCCTTTTTACCTAGGTATGGGCGTATGAAGACATTCCAAACAATGGGAAGTGGGTGGAAATGTTGGATACAATTATAGTGTGAGATTAAATTTCTGAAAATGAAAACCCTTCATTTTCTCTTTCTCCTTGCTGCAGGCTAGAAAGCAGATATGCTGATGAGCCAGATTTAACTTTCATGAAGGGGCATCATTCTAGAAAAGGTAGAACATGTAGAAGGAAACTTGGAAAACTTTATGGAGTAATTCCCCGTATTCTTCTTGGACTGCTAACATACCTTTGGACATGAGGAAGAAATCTTTTTACTTCAGCTTAGCCTGTACTCTAACTGGCATATCTGGGAGTGCACTGGAGACTTTGTCTATCTGTGTTGCTTCTTTTGTGGGACTGAGCAGAGGTTCATTCTATTTGCAGATATTACTCATCTGCAAGAACCACCCTGCATCCTTCTCATCAAGGCAACTTCCCCAGACTGATCTTTAAAACAGTCATGTACTTAATTTTGGAGATAGGTAGAAAAATATTTACTCTCAGGAGTTTTTGCCATAGTTCTTGCTTATCTAACATTAAATAGAAAAAAAAAGTCCTTCAGCTAGCAACTCTGCGAGTGACTAGGACTGAATTGTCCTCTAGCACTTCTAAGTTACACCATATACCCAAGATTTTATGGGATCTTTACTCATTTTTTTTTTTATTTTAAACTGTCCTCACAGAGTGATTACAGTGAAGATCTAGTATAACTAACCTCCACCTAACAGGCTTGTTGAATTAATGGACATTCTGTTTTCTTTGCAAGCATGATGACTAAGGTTTATTGTATGCTGAATTTTTAATGATGCTGATGTACCACCATTTGGGCTGCAATCTTAACAAGAGTCACTTATACCTGTTTCTAAACCTGTCTATGCCAGTTAGGAGCCGCATAATACACTGGTGTAAAGCACCTACTCTGGAGTAGACAATTCGTGTTTAAGTCCTGGCCTGCTATGTGCCAGCTGTATGGTCTTGGGAAAGTTACTTCTGTTATGTAGTACTTCCTCATTTATTAAATGGGGATAATAATAGTAACTATGTCATCGGGGTCTTGTGAGGACTGTTTGTGTAAATATATATAAAGAGAATTATGAAAAATTGGCAATAAGTAAAAACACTTAAGTGTTAACTAATTGTACTCATGTAATTGAATTGACTATTGTATAAACTGATGAAATTTAATTATGCAAAGAAGTTGTTACATCTATAGAAATTAAGTCAAATCCTTTGGAATCATTCCAAAGAGATAAATATCTCTCTCTCACACACACACACACACACACACACACACACACACACACACACACACATATCAGAGTCTAGTCAGGGAATTGTAACAATTTGGGGAAAAAATTCATGATATTCCATAGGTGTTCTTTATTCAAACTGCTTTGCAACTAATATTAGATAAACTAAGAGGAATTAGAATAAGTGTTTTTTGTACAAGAAAGGCAATGCAAAGTCCCACTCTAGGGAGTCATAACCAAAGAAAAGGCCTTGATCCCACTGCAAAGAATCAGTGAATGAATGCTCATTAATATGTTTTAGGTTATAGTAAAAATTTTAGGTCTGTATATAGTTCTTTTTAAAAATTTTATCCTATTAACCAAATAGTTATCAGTCAACTGAGTAGTAGTGTTTCTGTGTTGCTCTTCTCTTAAAAGGACCCAGTCTTGTTCTCGTTATTCAACCAGTTCCTATTACCTTACTCCAGGTCATTTTTGTTGCTTTACCTAGATATAAAAGGGAAGAGTCCTCTCCCAAAATTTTGTTTAAAAAGTCACATTTTTTTCCTTTTTCATTAGATAGGTTGTAATTTGAAGATGGTTGTTCCAGAGATTAAATAATAAGATAATTAATAAGACAACAACAACAATGGAGTAGATAAAATTTGAATTTATTCAGGCATATAAATGGCCTACTGACCACCCCAAATCTCTTCTACTTAAATATTAAAATTCAAAATTAATCTCTACTGTTATAAGAAGGACAGAAAATATATTTTCAGAAAATTCAAACCAGATTTTAGTCTTTATGGCAATTGTAAGAATTCATACTAATTATATTAAACCAATTTTGTCCATTTCTTTAATGTATTAATATTTGAAAAGGAATTCTTTTAAATTGAATATCAGAAAAATATGTTAAAGTATGTGGGACTTGAGATTTAAAAATATTAAAAAGTTCCTTCTAATTTTAAATATTAGTTGGTACAACTAAGTGTAAAATAAACCCTCCCATCTCTAAGGCATTCTTTCTCTTGCTCATTCTGTTAGTACAATTTCTAGCTCCATGCCTGGTACATATTAGACGTTTATTAAATACTTGTATATATAAATGAATGATTGAATCAATCAATAAATAAATGAATATGTGGTCACTGCTCTTATAGAGGTTACCATTTAGGAAAAAACATATAAATACAGATAAGACTATTAAAAAAACAATTTAGGTCATAAATGCTAAGTAAGTAAAAAATGCTAGGGAATATTCAGTCAACATTGAAATATTTTGGAATAAATAACTAAGGGAGACTAGAGCTTTCCTCTCTGGTATACTATAAAATTGAATTTAATGCATGTGCACCTGTTTTCATTTTTTAAAAATTTCACATCAGATCAGATATCTAAATATTCAGATATCTAAATAATTAAAACATACTTACCTAATAGGTTAAAGGAAGTTTAGGTTTAAAGTTTTTAGTGTTTCAGATTGCCTATCTATCTGCCTTTCATTAAAGTTATTTGATTATGCAAATTCATAAGCTTTATCAAAAGAATTTCCTTTAGAATCAAATTTTGCAGTGGTCTTTTGGTCTTCTATTGGTTTTGGATGATTTTCAGAGTAACTACTGGAAAACTGGTTTTAGACTCTATAATGCTGATGCACACATCAGCAATATTCATTTCCCATGTGTTTCATATGATAAAGGCAACCAAACAGGCAATTAGTTTCTAATAAGGATAGGTTTGTTTGACATCTGCTCTTGCCTTTTTTTTTTGCTTGTCTAGAGTCACTTAGAAACTATAGTTAGAAACTCTCTAAGCATAGAATAGATGCACTTCTAATAAGCCAGTACTTCATGCTTCACTAAATAGAGCAAACTGTCTTTTATTATAGTTTACAGTCTTTTGAACTTTGGTGAAAGGCGGTAGATTGTATACTTTGGTCTTTACTTTAGTTCTTTTCTTATAGATAATAATGCTGTTTTTAAAAGGTTATAGTTACAATGCAATTTGTAAAATGACAGATCTCATAGTTCTTAGTTTTCAAAGAAAAATGTTCATTTATACTATTTATAAGATCAAAACTGACTTTCAAATTTAAATTTTACATTACATGTTTTTCTAAGTTTTGATATGTAAGTTATTCATAGAAGGTGATAGTTATAGAGCTATAACATCATATCAAAATTTACTTAGAAATCTTGTGCTTGATGATAATTCCAGGCATGGGACTAGTGAACTGCAGAAGCATTACCTTTTTTGAATCATTGGTGAGTATGTGAGAGTGTGATGGTCAAAATTTATCCAATATTTGACAAAACCAAAATATCAAAGACAAAACAATTGTGCTAAATATTTCTGTAAGGATAAAGGGAAGTTTTTGACGATGGCCTTTTTAAAATTATTTTAATATTTTGAGAGTAGTTGTATATTTTAAAGCAAGCTTTTCAGCCAGAACTAAAGAAAACAGATGTTAAGCATGCACAAGCATAATGATTGTGCTTTTCCACCTTTACTCTGCTAGGCTTTAAAGTCTTAATACAGTGAGTTTGAAAGTCGTGGCCAGAGGTTTTTTTATTACGTTTCTTACTGGGGCTCTACAGGGTTTATTGCCACTACCTGAAACAGTGTATTTTCTGGTGATAAGAGGAAGTTTTAAAAAACTTATTTATTTTTCTTCAGAATAGGTAAAGAAGAGCAATTCTCAAGGTCTACTGATAATTTTAATACCAAGCATTTGAATATGTCTCTATCACAGATTCTAATCTCATAATATACTCAAATAAAAAGGCTATTGTCTGATTCATGTAATAAATGCTCTACTTGCAATGATAGCTGGGTTGTGTCAAGACACTTTGATGAGATTCCCAAGGCTGTTGAGCTCAAAGAATTAATTTTAGAATCTCTACCTAGGACATATCAAAGGCAATTCAGGAAAGAATAATTGATAGAGAAACTGCATGATGAGTTCAAGACCTTTATTATTTATCAGTACCAGTTATTTTCCCAAAGAGGATATTTTGGAACAACTGTAATGTATGTTATATAAGAATATGGTATTACCTTGTTTTGGAGAATCTTCAAGTAACCATCATGTCCAAATGATAATGCTCATAATTAGCTTCTATTACTCCTTTCTCATTATCTATAACCAAATAATCCTATTACTTTTACTTCATATTTTTTCTTTATTTAAACTCCCTCTCTTAATTTCCAGTGTATTTGTTTCTACCTCAATTCAAGCCTACTGCATAGTCTTGCAGAGGTTATTTTTCCAATAGCTTCCTATCATTTCCTTTTTTCAAATATGTCAGTCTATTCCATGCTTTGTTACCAGAGTAATCAAAAAATAAGTTATCATGTGACTGTCATAGTCAAAAGTTTTGAGAGTTCTACAGTAATGTTTCATATCATAGTTCTGGAGAAAAATATAATAAATTTAATGGTAATTTTGTGGGTATTTAAACTCCCTAAGCTGGAGACTTCTGGTTTCAACTCCAACATGTAAAGAGCTTATTACAACAAGAAAATAGCTGAATTAGACAAAAGTTAACACTTTTCTTGGACTCATCACAAAACTGAGATCACAGGGCAAACCACTAGCAGGAAATATGGAGAGACAGGCAAATCCAGAAGGTCATGGCTGAGATATGCTTTCCTGGATGGAGCAAAAATCCCTGGAAAAATAAACTGATAGTGACACTTAAAAGGTAATTGAGACAAATGGCCAGAGGCTGAGTGTGGACTAGCAGGAGAGTAAGAAACACTTAGGGACCACAGCCTTAAGAGAGTCTATAATTTTGTGTGTTTTAATTCCAAGAACCCTACAAGGTTCTCATTGTGAAGATCTGATTAAGGTTCCCTAATGACTCTGGGAGGGAGAGGGGAAGAGTAACCTAGGGAACTATGCCTAGAGCAGTCTCTATAACAAAGGCTTGCTGTCAGGGCTACCAGACACCTGTTCCACCTGAGGGAAAGGTATTTTCCTGATTCCATCCCTCTCTAGTTTTCCTGTCTTACCAAGGTGGGGAGAAGTTATGCAACACTTGGGAAGGACACGGCCCGTGGATACAGGTCCCCTGAAAAGACTGATTTTAATTATAAGACCATAGGAAGCTTTCCTTCTTCCACATCTTACCACTGCATCAGCAGGGCTCCAGTATAATAACTTTGGATTACAGATGAAAAAACCGACAAATACAGACTATCTAAAGAGGAGTTCTTACAGGAACCTAAAGGCAACAGGAGAAACAAAAACAAGGAAACTAGAGGAATTTCAAGCCAATGGCACCTACAGTAACATCAAACAGAGCCCAACTCCTAGCCAGATTAACAGAAATCCTCAAACTAAAGGGCTATTTACCTCTGTTCCTATTATCCAATACTTGATGTCCATCATTCAACAAAAAATTACAAGTCATGCTAAGAGGAAAGAAAACACATGGTCTGAAGAGACAAAGCAATCCTCAGAACCAGAATCAGATATGACACAGATATTAGAATTATTAGATGGTAAAAAATTTTTAGTAACTATGATTAATATAAGTTTCCATGGAAAATGTAGACAAAAAAAATAGATATGTGAACAGAGAAATGGAAACTCTAAGCATGAAGTTTTAAATGCTAGAAATAAAAAATACAGTAATTGAAATTAAGAATACCTTTGATGAGTTTATCAGCAGACTGGACACAAATGAGAAAAGAATCAATGAGCCTGAAGATAGATCCATAAGAAGTCACCAAACTGAAATGCAAAGAGAAAAAAAAGAAAAACTCCCCAGAACATTCAAGAGCCGTGAGTCAATTTAAAAGAACATCTTGAAAAAAGCCAGAGGAAAAAAGATCATTTTACCTATGGAGAAACAAGTTTAACAGCAAATTTCTCAACAGAAACTATGTGAGCAAGAACAGAGAGGAGTAAAATATTTAAAATGTTGAAAGGAAAAAACTCAGCAATCCAGGAGTCTAATTTAGTGACATTATTCTTCAAAGTTGCAGGAGATTAAAGACTTTCTGAGACAAAAACAACAGGGTGTTTATTGCCACTGAACCTGCCCTGCAAGAAATGTTAAAGTTGGGGCTTCCCTGGTGGCGCAGTGGTTGAGAGTCTGCCTGCTGATGCAGGGGACGTGGGTTTGTGCCCCGGTCTGGGAAGATCGCACATGCCACGGAGCGGCTAGGCCCGTGAGCCATGGCCGCTGAGCCTGTGCATCCGGAGCCTGTGCTCTGCAACGGGAGAGGCCACAACAGTGAGAGGCCCGTGTACCGCAAAAAAAAAAAAAAAAAAGAAAGAAAAAGAAATGTTAAAGTTGTTCACAGAAAATAAAGATGACCCATGTCAGTAAAATGTATATTTTCTAAATATATTAGAAAATATATTAGATTGTCAGAGTGGAAAAAAACACAACAAATATGTTATCTACAAGAAACTCACTTTAAATATAAAGACGCAGGTTAGAAGTAAAGGGATAGGGGTGCGATATACTAAAGTGAAAGGGAGCTGGAGAAGCTATGTTCTTTTCAGACGAAACAGGCTTCAGAACAGGAAATGTGTTAGGGATAAAGAAGGGCATTTCATAATGATAACAGAGTTAATTCTCCAAGAAGACATAACCACCCTTAATAATAACCACCCAAAACTTCCCAAGCCTGTTCCTGCATATGTAAAGCAGGAAACACCCATTAAAGAATTTTGTAATATTAGAAAATATGTAAAGTGACTACTCAGTGGTCAATGTATCTTATTGTTTCTTAGTGTAGTATACTTGCCATCGACAGTCTGCCCCCACTTTCATTTCCACTCTCAATTACTACTACTCTTCCCTAAGCTTCCTTCCTGCAGCCACGCGGATTGCCAGTGGTTTCATGAATAAACCCACATTCTTGCTCAGGTATTCGCTTTTCACCTGTGCAGGTGTCCTTCAGCATTCACAGGGGATTGGTTTCTGGAGCCACACTGAAATCCACGCGTGCTCAAGTCCTTTATATAAAATGGCCATAGTGCAATGAATACAGTTGACCCTCCATATCTGCTGGTTTGGCATACGTGGATATTGAGGTCCAACTGTATATTTAATGAAAAAAAGTCATGCATAGTGGACCTGTTCAGTTCAAACCCATGCTGTTCAAGGGTCAACTAATTTCTTCTGGATGGAGTGATCTTCCCTGACACCAGACTCAACCTGTTCACCTTACAAAATCTTCACAAACTTGCAAGAAATTGATATGGTATTAATTGCTTTGTTCTCACTGTTTTCATAAAAATTGTAGTTAACTTTAATAGAATTTATTTCATTGAATTATGTTTCATTCCCCTCATATCTTTTCCTCCCTTCGTAATGGGAGTTCCTTATATAAAAGGACTGCATGGTATTTTTTACCCTTTGCACTTAGCAAAACAACTTGCACAGGACAGTGCTTAATAAGGAAAGGACACTAGATTACTCATCATTCCTAGAACAAACGATGAATATACATTTTTCATATCTTTGCATGGATTATTTTTCTCTAATTTGGGTTTTTGTTTCCTCACTATGGCTGATAAACTCTTATTCATAATTCATGATTCTGCTCAACTATAACTCCTGATTTCTTTTAGATGTTTTGTAATTGTAGATTCCATGTTTAGGTTTTTGATCCATCTCAAATCAGTTTTTTTGCCTGATGTGTGAAGGGGTGAATACTTACTTTGTCCCCTATTCTTTATTCCATTGCTTAAATACACCACTTGCTGAAAAGGTTTTTCTTTTTCCGGTGAATTACTTTGTTGCCTGTCAAAAATTTTTTGATTGTAATTATGTAGAGCTATTTCTGGAATCTCTTTTGTTCCATTGATCTCTTTGTCTGTTTTATTATGTCCACACCATAGACTTGATTACAATAGCTTTATGGTAAATCTTGAAGTCAAGAAGTATAAATCCTCAAATTTTCTGTTTCAATAATGTTTGACTCTTCTATGTAGATCCTTTGCATTTCCATATATATTTTAGTACTAGTTTGTCAGTAATCACAGGAAAGCCTGTTAGGATATTGATTGAAATTGTATTCTATCTTTGATTAATTTGGAGAAAATGGATATCTTTACAATATTTATTTGGGCTCTCTCAAATTTCTCTCAAATTTTTGTAGTTTTCAGAGTAGAGGTCTTGCTCGGCTTTCATTACATATATCCCTAGGTGTTTTATTTCTTATGATATTGTGAATGGAATTGATTTTTAAATTTTATTTTCCAATTGTTTGTTGCCACTTTGTAGAATATAATTGATTTTTATATTGATCCTGAATCCCAAGACCTTGCTGAATACACCTATTGCATCTAGGATGTTTTACTGTCTATGAAAAAAGAAGTTACTTTTTTCTTTCTCCCTCCTTCTCTCTCACTCCCTTTTTCCTTAGATGTACTAAGACTGCCACTCCAAAATACAGTGTTGAGTAAAAATGGTGAAAAATTCAGAGCCTTTCCTTCTCCCCAATCTTAGTGGTGGTGAGGCATGTTTAATATTTCATCAATAAATCTGATGTTAGCTGAAAGTTTTCCACAGATTTTTTTCTTTTTCAGATTGAGGGCATTTTCTTCTATTTCTAGATACTGAGAAGTTTTTTAATCATTAATGAGTGTTAGATTTTATCTAATACTTTTTTTTTTTTGGCCTGTTAAGATAACCATATGACTTATCTCCTTTATTCTTTTTAATGAATTACAGTCATTGATTTTTGAACGTTACTATAACCTTGAATTCCTGCATAAACTCTACTTAGCCATTATATATTTTCTAATTACACATATTTTAGATTGCCTGAAATCTTCCCACAGGTAACTATCATTCTGATCAGTTGTTTTTACATATTTCTTCCTCTCTAATTCCTTTGGCATAAACTTTATCAACCTGTCTTCCTTCTGCAATGAATTTAATTCTAGTGTTTGAATGTTAGGCCCATTTTGTATTGCAGATTCTAGAATTCTATACTTTAGTAGTTTTCTTTTCTCTGCTGAGATCTGTTAATCCATACTTTATATCTGTCCTGTAAATCTTTGTACTTATGAAGGATAGTTATTTTATTTTTTAATTTATTTTATTGAAGTGTAGTTGATTTATAATGTGTTAATTTCTACTGTACAGCAAAGTGATTCAGTTTATATATGTATACATAGTTTTTCATATTCTTTTCCATTATGGTTTATCACAGAATATTGAATATAGTTCCCTGTGCTACACAGTAGGACCTTGTTGTTTACCCATTCTATATATAATAGTTTGCATCTGCTAATCCCAAACTCCATGCCCATCCCTCCCCCACCCTCCCTCCTCTTTGGCAGCCACAATTCTTTGTCTGTGAGTCTGTTTCTGTTTCATAGATAAGTTCATTTGTGTCATATTTTCTGACTTGCTTCACTTCGTATGATAGTTTCTAGGTCCATCCGTGCTGCTGCAAATGGCATTATTTCATTCTTTTTTATGGCTGAGTAGTATGTCATTCTATATATGCACCACATCTTTAAGGTATAGTGATTTTATTTCTTTTATTTTTTAAATGAGCAGTATAAATAGTAACTTACTTATATTTTCCAGAAATTTCATACATATAAAATGTTTCTATAAACCCATTTATGCTCGTTTCAGCAGGATTACTGATGGTACTGTTGAAATAGAATGTGACAAAATAATAGTTAAGTCTGGGTAACTGCATACAAACCAAGTATTTCTCTGTTCCTTTATATTTTTTGCTCCTCTCTAGAACAGATTTGTGTTTGCTAATTTTGTAATCAGGAGAGATAAATTTAAAAGACAGAGGGAAAAAAAGGAGTTTTTTTTTTTAATCCCTAGTACTTATTTAAGGGGATAGTTATTTTAAAGTTCATGTTTACTATTACAATATCTACGTTATCTGTAAATTGGATTCTTTTAAGCTTTTTTCTTGATTGTATGTAGGGTCCAGCTTTTTTCTTCATATCATTCTTTTGTTGCATGCCAGCCACTTCATGTAGAAGAGCCAGGGATATTGGGATACACTATTGTTTTGTTTTCTCAGAGAATGCAAGCTTTTCTGTGTCTGGTAGCTAAACTGAGAAAGTGATCATTCAAATTTTACCAATTGTTGAATAACTTATATTAACTGAGTTATAGCTTTATGATTAAGCTTATTTCTATTTAGCCCAACCCCAAACATCCAATCTGTGGCTGCTGCCACTGACATTAATGTGGAGAAGCTGCTTTCTTTGTTTTATCAGAATTCAAATGAGGAATCAGGAGAGAGTTGGATAGAGGTATCCCCTTTGTATTTACTGGCTCCAGCTACTATTAGAATGGCTGATAGAGCTTTCCAAATAAGTTATTTCTGAAACTGTAAGTTATTTCTGTTTTTCACTCTTGACTGCACTGCCTTTATCTCAGCGAAATTGGGAAAGAGTGAGATCAGGAAGATTATTATACCAATAAAATTTTTCTTGTATTTGGGGTTTCTCAGACTCCAGTCATTTCTGCTTGCTCAACAGTTACCAGTATCTTGCCAGACTTCTTCCCCCATGGGTAGAGTCACTGGATCTCTGGTAGGTCTGTCTAAACCCAGACCTAGTGTTTTCCCAGAAGCTGTTGAAGGAAGCTACTGATGGAGACCTCTATGGAGATCAGTTTATCAAGGCTTTCTTGCATCTACCACTCTTTGATAATCCTACAGATGAGTATGGTTTTCATGTTTTCTAGATTTTTCTTGGTGTTACCACAGAGATAAAGTTCTTCTTCACCACTTTATATCCAGAAACAGAATTCTGCAGTATGTACGTCTGGGTTATCCTGATGTTGATTTTTCAGCTGTGACCTCTGTAGTGTCACCAGATCCTCAGTATAAAGGAATAAATGTTCCTCTAGACCCACCTTACTCAACAATACCTTGTGGAAAGTACACTGGAGCAACTTCTTTAAATATATTTTTTAATAGCCTTATATTACATAGTGTGGATCTATCATAATTTACTTAGCCATTCTCTTAAGTGAAATCACTTTGTTTCTATGTATTTACAACTACAAACAATTCTGTGATAAATATTCTTCTGTGTATATTTTTAGATACTGACACAGTTCTATGGTATAGAATACTAAGAGCACAATTGATAATTATGTATGAAGTGATTTTAATAGATGTTGCTAGATTTATTTTTTACTGGTAATGATGTATATTTTCACTCATAAAGTGGAGTGTCTTACATCCAAGCCAACAATTATCATTCTTATATAACTTTCATTATTTTGGTGGGTGTAAAATGGCTGCTCATAACTATTTTATTGTGTACTTTCCTGACTACTAGAAAATTTTGAGCATTTTTAAATTTATCTGTTATCATTTGGTGTATTTTTTCTTTGAATTACCAATTCATAGCATTTTATACTTTTTCTGCAGTTGTCAATTATTAGGAGTTCTTTGTATATTATAGGTAAGAGTTCTTAATTTATTACCTAAATTGCAAATCAGTTTGTACATTTGTACACCTGAGTTTGTGGCCTGTAAAACTAAAAAATCCCCAAACCCACTACATATATAAATAGGTAGGACATATGAGTGTGTCTAGGACTGTCTCAATTTGCTCCTGTCTTCCCAATGTACTGGCTGGTTAATGTCCCCTTTCATTCTCAAAAGTTTCCTCATATAGTAAGTTATATGGTTACCACATATATGAGGAATATTTGAAGGAACTAGAAATGTTCAAACTAGAGGAAAGGAAATTCTTGCTTACATATATTACCTGTGTGTGTGTGTGTGTGTGTGTGTGTGTGTGTGTGTGTGTGTATGCACATGTGTGCAGTCTTTTCCCATTATAGACACTAAGATTAAAAATAAACCACTGTGTGGGAAACACAGGATGATAGATTTTAGTTTACTCTAAGGGAAAAAATATACAGATTTCTCAAAGTTGGATTAGGCCACTTTGGGAAATGTTGAGCTCATCATTGCAGGCCATAAATTTTACACTGAATAACTATTTAGTGAAACTAATATTATGAGATTAAGTTCTCCAGAAATCTGCTATGTCTCCTGAGTCTATATATTATGATTCCACATAACTGTTATAATGGAATTAACTTTGAAAATGGTTAAAATGTATTTGGATATTCCATAGACGAAATGATAGGGATTATAGGCTTTGGAAGATAGAAGAGATCTAATTATGGCTAGGCCACTTGCTTTCTACCTGGTCTTGATAACATTACTAGAAAACTCTGATCCTTGATTTCCTACTCTTATAAAGTGATAATAGTAATAATAACTTCACATGGCAATTTTAAACCAAGCTGTGAACATTAGTAGGTAGCCTAATGTCTGGTATGTAGTAACCACTGAATTCATGGGGATTACTCATTAATATTCTTAGCCAGGGTGTACTGTGCTGCACTGAACAAGAGGGTTCTCTATGGATTACTTTTGACATACTGACCTTTGAATTCTTACAGAATTCTTATAGAAGCTTGCTTATTGTGGAGTCATAGACTAAGGTTAGTAAAAAAAAGTACTATATAATTACTTAAAGTTTTCTTAGGTATGGAAGCAGGTAATAAAACTAAACACAAATGCTCAAATATGGACAACTTGGTTTAGTGCTTTTATAGATCATACTAAACTATGTTTGAGGCCATTCCTGAATAACATGACCTTACAGATACAGGGTTTTATAACATCTGTTTTTTTTTTAGAAACAAGCGAGCAAAAATGCACAAGAAAAAGAAATGCAAGCTCTATATTTGATTAAACTAAGGACATCTGTATCCTTAACAATCATATCCAAAAGGGCTGTTACAGGTGTAGGAAAAATGCTGAAAGGTGTTTTAAAAAAAATTTATTGGAGTATACTTGATTTACAATCTTGTGTTAGTTTCAGGTGTACAGCAAAATGAATCAGTAATACATACATATATTTATTCTGTTTCAGATTCTTTTCCCATATAGGTTATTACAGAATATTGAGTTCCCTGTGCTATACAGTAGGTCCTTGTTGGTTATCTATTTTATATATAGTAGTGTGTGTATGTTAATCCCAAGCTCCCAATGTATCCCTCCCCATGATGTATCCCCTTTGGTAACCATAAGTTTGTTTTCAATATCTGTGGGGTTGTTTCTGTTTTGTAAATAAGTTCATTTGTATCATTTAAAAAAATCAGATTCCACATGAGTGATATCATATGATATTTGACTTTATCTGACTCACTTCACTTAGTATAATAATCTCTAGGTCCATCCATGTTACTGCAAGTGGCATTACTTCATTCTTTTATATATCTGAGTAATATTCCGTTGTATATATTACCACATCTTCTTTATCCATTCCTCTGTTGATGGACATGTAGGTTGCTTCCATGTCCTAGCTATCGTAAATAGTGCTGCAATGAACATTGGGGTGCATGTATCTTTTCAAAGTATGATTTTCTCTGGATATATGCCCAGGGGTGGGATTGCTGCATCATATGGGAGTTCTATTTTTAGTTTTTTGAGGAACATCCATTCTGTTCTCCATAGTGGTTGTACCGATTTACATTCCCACCAATGGTGTAAGAGGGTTCCCTTTTCTCCACATACTCTCCAGCATTTACTGTTTGTAGATTTTGTTGATGATGGCCATTCTGACTGGTGTGAGGTGATACTTCATGTAGTTTTGACTTGCATTTCTCTGATAATTAGTGATGTTGAGCATTTTTTCATGTGCTTTTTGTCCATCTGTATGTCTTCTCTGGAGAAATGTCTATTTAGAGCTTCTGCCCATTTTTTGATTGGGCTGTCGTTTTTGACATAGAGTTGCCTGAGCTGTTTGTATATTTTGGAAATTCCTTGTCAGTTGCTTCATTTGCAAATTTTTCTCTCATTCTGTGGGTTATGTTTTCATATTGTTAATGGTTTCCTTTGCTATGCAAAAGCTTGTAAGTTTAATTAGGTCCCATTTGTTTATTTTTGTTTTTACTTTCATTAATGTAGGAGGTGGATCAAAAAACATCTTGCTGTGATTTACATCAAAGAGAGTTCTGCCTATGTTTTCCTCTAAGAGTTTTATAGTGTATGAATTTACATTTAGATCGTTGATCCATTTTGAGTTTATTTTTGTGTTTGGTGTTAGGGAGTGTTCTAGTTTCATTCTTTTACATGTAGCTGTCCAGTTTTCCCAGCACGACTTATTGAAAAGACTGTCTTTTCTCCATTGTACAGTCTCACCTCCTTTGCCATAGACTAATTGACCATAGGTGCATGGGTTTATTTCTGGGTTTTCTATCCTGTTCCATTGATCTATATTTCTGTTTTTGTGCCAGTACCATACTGTTTTAGTATGACTATAGCTTTGTAGTACAGTCTGAAATCAGGGAGCGTGGTTCCTCCAGCTCTGTTCATCTTTCTCAGGATTGCTTTGGCTATTTGCGGTACTTTGTGTTTTCATACAAATTGTAAAATTGTTCAACTTCTGTGAAAAATGCAATTGGTAATTTCATAGGGATTGCATTAATCTGCAGATTGCTTTGGGTAGTATAGTCCTTTTCACAATATTGATTTGTCCAATCCAAGAACGTAGTATCTCTCTCCATCTGTTTGTGTCATCTTTTATTTCTTTCATCAGTATCTTATAACTTTCTGACTACAGGTCTTTTGCCTCCTTAGGTAGATTTATTACTAGGTATTTTATTCTTTTTTTGCAATGATAAGTGGGATTGTTTCCTTAATTTCTCTTTCTGACTTTTTGTTGTTATTGTACTGGAATGCAAGAGATTTCTGTGTATTAATTATGTATCCTGAAACTTTACCGAATTCATTGATCAATCCTAGTAGTTTTCTTGTAACATCTTTAGGATTCTCTATTATAGTATCATGTCATCTGCAAACAGTGACAGTTTTACTTCCTCTTTTCCAGTTTGGATTCTTTTCCTTTCTTTTTGTTCTCTGATTGCTTTGGCTAGGACTTCCAAAGCTATGTTTTGTTCTGTTTTTTTTTTAAACTATGTTGAATAACAGTGGTGAGAGTGTCTTACTCTTGATCTTAGAGGAAATGCTTTCAGTTTTTCACCATTGAGAATGATGTTTGCTGTGGGTTTGTCATATATGGCCTGAGGTATGCTCCCTCTATGCCCACTTTCTGGAGAGTTTGTTTCATAATGTTGAATTTTGTAAAAAGCTTTCTCTGCATCTGTTGAGAGGATCATAAGCATTTTATTCCTCAATTTGCTGATGTGGTGTATCACACTGATTGATTTGCCAATATTAAAAAATCCTTGCATCCCTGGGATAAATCCCACTTGATCATGGTGTATGATTCTTTTAATGTGTTGTTGGATTCAGTTTGGTAGTATTTTGTTTAGGACATTTGCATCTATGTTCATCAATGATATTGACCTGTAATTTTCTTTTTTGTGTTATTTTTGTCTGGTTTTGATATCAGGGTGACAGTGGTCTCATAGAATGAATTTGGAAGTGTTCCTCCCTCTGTAATTTTTTAAAATAGTTTCAGAAGGATAGGTGTTAACTCTTCTCTAAATGTTTGCTGGAATTCGCCTGTGAAGCCATGACTTCACAGCCAGGACTGTGAAGTCCTGGACTTTCATTTGTTGGAATTTTTTTTAAATGACTCTTTGAATTTCAGTGCTTGTGATTGGCCTGTTCATATTTGCTATTTCGTCCTGTTTCAGTCTTGGAAGGGTGTACCTTTAAAAGAATTTGTCCATTTCATCTAGGTTGTCTAGTTTACTGGTGTATAGTTGCTTTTAGTACTCTCTTATGGTCCTTTGTATTTCTGTAGTGTCAGTTGTAACTTCTCCTTTTTCATTTTGATTTGAGTCCACTTCCTTTTTTCTTGATGAGTCTAACTAAAGTTTTATCAATTTTGTTCACCTTTTCAAAGAACAGCTTTTAGTTTCATTGATTTTTTTCTATTCTTCATTTCTATTTCATTTATTTCTGCTCTGATTTTTATGATTTCTTTCCTTCTACTAACTTTGGGTTTTGTTTGTTCTTCTTTCTCTAGTTGCTTTAGGTGTAAGGTTAGGTTGTTTATTTGAGATTTTTCTTGTTTCCTGAGGTAAGATTGTATTGCTATAAATTTCCCTCTTACAACTGTTTTTGCTGCAGCACATTGGTTTTGGATCGTCATGTTTTCATTGTTATTCGTCTCTAGGTATTTTTTGGTTTCCCCTTTGATTTCTTCAGTGATCCATTGGTTGCTTAGTAACATATTGTTTGTCTCCATGTGTTTGTGTTTTTTACGTTTTGTTTTTCCCCCTATAAATGATTTCTAATCACATAGCATTGTGGTCAGCAAAGATGCCTGATATTATTTCAATTTTTAAAAATTTACTGAGGCTTGATTTGTGGCCCAAGATGTGATCTATCCTGGGGAATTTTCCATGTACACTTGGGAAGAAAGTGTATTCTGCTGCTTTTGGATGGAATGTTTTATAAATATCAATTAAGTCCATCTGGTCTAATGTATCTTTTAGGCCTGTGATTCCTTATTGGTTTTCTTTCTGGATGATCTGTCCATTGATGAAAGTGAGATGTTGAAGTCCCCCACTATTATTGTGTTACTGTCGATTTCTCCTTTTATGGCTGTTAGTATTTGCCTTATTTGTTGAGGTGTTCCTATGTTGGGTGCATACATATTTAAAATTGTTATATCTTCTTCTTGGATTGATCTCTTGATCATTATGTAGTGTCCTTCCTTGTCTCTTGTAATAGTCTTTATTTTAAAGTCTATTTTGTCTGATGTGAGTATTGCTACTCCAGCTTTCTTCTGATTTCTCTTTGCACGGCATATCTTTTTCCATCCCCTCACTTTCAGTCTGTATATGTCCCTATATCTGATGTGGGTCTCTTGTAGACAGCGTATATATAGGTCTTGTTTTTGTATCCATTCAGCCAGTCTGTGTCTTTTGATTGGAGCATTTAATCTGTTTATACTTAAAGTAATTATCAATATGTCTGTTCTTATTGCCATTTTGTTAATTGTTTTGAATTTGTTTTTGTAGATCTTATGTCTTTCCTTGATCTTTTGTTCCCTTCTCTTGTGATTTGATGACCATCTTTAGTGTTGTGTTTGGATTCCTTTTTCTTTTTTTGTGTGTATCTATTGCAGATTTTTAGTTTGTGGTTCCCATGAGGTTTTGAAATAGAAGTCTATATGTATATATATGATTGTTTTAACTTGCTGGTCTCTTAATTTCCAATGTGCTTCCAATATCCTGCACTTGTACTCTCCTGTTCTCACAGTTGCTGGTTTTGATATATTTGTGTGTTGATGATTTACTACCTTACTTTATGTTTGCCTTTACCACTGAGCTTTCTCATTCAGAATTTTCTTGAATCTAATTGTAGCCTTTTCTTTTCTGCCTGGAGAAGCTCCTTTAGGATTTGTTGTAAAGCTGGTTTGGTGGTGCTGAATTCTTTTAGCTTTTCCTTGTCTGTAAAGCTTTTGATTTCTCCATCAACTCTGAATGAGAGCCTTGCTGGGTAGAGTATTCTTGGTTGTAGGTTTCTTTGTTTCATCAATTTAAACATATCATGCCACTCCCTTCTGGCCTGCAGAGTTTCTGCTGAAAAATCAGCTGATAACATTATGGGGATTCCCTTGTATGTTATTTTTTGATTTTAATATTTTTTCTCTGGCTTTAATTTTTGTCAGTTTGATTAATATGTGTATTGGCATGTTCTTCTGTGGGTTTATCTTGTAGGGGACTCTCTGTGCTTCCTGGACTTGAGTGAGTGTTTTCTTTCTCATGTTTGGGAAGTTTTTGGCTATAATCTCTTCAAATATTTTCTCAGGCCCTTTCTCTCTTCTCCTTCTGGGATCCCTATAATGGAAATGTTGGTACATTTAATGTTGTCCCAGAAGTTTGAGATTGTCCTCATTTTTTTTCATTCCTTTTTCTTTATTCTGTTCCATGGCAGTGATTTCTACCACTGTGTTATAGTTCATTTATTCATTTTTCTGTCTTGTTTATTCTGCTATTGATTCCTTCTTGTGTATTTTTCATTTCAGTTATTGTATTCATTTCTGTGTGTTTGTTCTTTAAATCTTCTAGCCCTTTTTTAAACATTTCTTGTATCTTCTTGGTGTATGCCTCCATTCTTTTTTTTGAGTTCTTGGATCACCTTTACCATCATTACTCTAATTTCTTTTTCAGGTAGATTGCCTATCTCAACTTCACTTAGTTGTTCTTGTGAATTTTTATATTTTTCCTTCATCTGGAACATATTTCTCTGCCATCTCATTTTGTCTAACTTTCTGTGTCTCTGATTTCCTTTCTCCAGGCTACTGGATCATAACTCCTCTCGCTTCTGGTGTCTGCCCCTGGTGGATGAGGTTGGTTCTGGGGCTTGGGCAGGCTTCCTTTTTAGAGGGACTGGTGCCTGCCCACTGGTGGGTGGAGCTAGGTCTTGTCCCTCTGGTGGGCAAGGCTGTGTCAGGGGTGTGTTTGTGAGCTCAGAATGGCTTTAGGCAGATTGTCTGCTGATGGGTGGGTCTCTGTTCATATCCTGCTGGTTGTTTGGCCTGAGGTGTTCCAGCACAGGCGCCTGTAGGCTGTTTGGTAGGGCCAGGTCTTGATGCCAAAACGGCAACCTCAAGGAGAGCTCACTCTGATCAGTATTCCCTGGGGCCTCTTCCACCAGTGTGCACCTCCAGTGAGCCACAGCCAACCCCTGCCTCCCCAGAGGACCCTCCAAAACTCACAGGCAGGTCCAGCCTAACTGCCTATGTAGTCACTGCTCTGCTCTGGTTCCCAGTGTACATGAAACCCAAGAGTGGAGTATTTGTTTCTCCCAGTCCTTTGGAGCTCCTGCACTCAAGCCCTGCTGGGCTTCATAGCCAAATGCTCTGGGGGTTCCTCCTCCTGAAGCCAGACCCTCATCCTGGGGAGCATGATGTGGGGCTCAGGACGCTCACTCTTGTGGGAGCACCCCTGTGATATAATTATTTTTCAGATTGTTGGTTGCCTACCTGGCAGGTTATGATTATGTTGCAAAAGTGCCCCTCCTTCCGTCTTTTTGTGGCTTCTTCTTTGTCTTTGAATGTAAAATGTCTTTTTTGGTTAAGTTCCAGTCTTTTTTGTCAGTGGTTTTGGTGTTTTTGCGATAGGTAAGCTCAAGTGCTTCTACTCTGCCATCTTGTGCAGAATCAAGGGGCTGCTTTTAGTTTGGATGCCTGCTGCTTCTTTCCTCAGTGTGTGCTGTTCGTTATTCCCTTGATATGGAGTGTGCAGGTAAGGCATCCCTTGTGTGCTCCTGGGATGGTGGGGGCAGAGTTTGGTGCCTGCTTGCAGGTCTCATAGCAGTGGGGGCCTGTGCCTGCCTCTGGAGCCCACAATGGCGGCAGTGACTGCACCCACCTCTGGAACTCCTGTAGGCAGTGTCCTGTTGCCTAGGAGTGCTCACAGGGAAAGAAGCTCTTATGGTGTTCCCACCACTCTCTTCATGCATCCCCCCCAATAATGGCACCTTTCCTCTCTGTGGCACAGTGCAGCCTCTTCAGGTTGTCTCTGTGCAGGCAACCCTGGTCCTCTCCCTGGGTTTGACCTCTGAAGCCTAAGCTTCAGCACCCAACCCCCACCTGCACCAATGGACAAGCATCTCAGGCTGCAGAGTGCAGGACAGTTATGCTGACCTTCTGTGTAGGTTACTCTTCATTTCACCTTCTGCAAATTGGTTGCTGCGCTCTCCTCCTAGACTCCAAAGCTCCCCCTCCATCCAGGCTGATCTCCCTGCTGGTGAGGGGACTTCCCAGGGTGCAGGGACTTTTCCTCCTTTACAGTACCCTCCCTGGAGTGCAGGCCCCATCCCAATTCCTCTCTTTTTCTTTTTCCTTTTGTCCTACCTGCTTACATGGAGGTTTTCTTGCCCTTTCAGAAGTCTCAGGTCTTTTGCTGGTACTCAGTAGATGTTCTGTGTGAATCATTCCACTTGTAGATGTACTTTTTTTCTTTTTGGCTGTACACGGGCCTCTCACTGTTGTTGCGTGCAGGCTCCAGACGCTCAGGCTCAGCGGCCATGGCTTACGGGCCCAGCCGCTCCGCGGCATGTGGGATCTTCCCGAACCAGGGCACGAACCCGTGTCCCCTGCATCGGCAGGCGGACTCTCAACCACTGCGCCACCAGGGAAGCCCTGTAGATGTACTTTTAATGTTTCTGTAGGAGAATGTGAGCTCCTTTGTCCTCCTTGGCCATCTTGGTCCTCCTGCCCCTAAAAGTGGCCTTCAATCAAGCTGACTGAGTGACGTTCTTACCCTGTGGAGTAAAACAAGAATCTTTGTTTTGTGAAATGGGCATGGGTTACACAGACAGGATGTTTCATCCCCCTGACTCCATGGAGTAACAGGGAAAAATAACTGCATTGGAAATGTGGCATAGCAAGATGTTATATGTAGCACTGTAGCTGGAGATCTCTTTTTAATGGGAAGGAATAAAGTTAAAACAACCTGGACATGAAGACAATGTATATCATATCCCAGGGAAAATTCTTGCTAGTTTGTAAGCCTACTCTAGTGTCAATCTAATAAGTACTCTAGAAATAATGATAAACATTTCATTTGAAGACAATAAAGGTAATAAAAAAGGTTAAAAAAGTCAATGTAAATATATTACATGGAAAAAGAAAAGGGCAAGATGGATAAAGAAAACTCACCCCCAAAACTTGTCAATGATCAGATAACTGATTTAAAACACCAGCATGAATGAGCACAACTTAATAAAACAAACATGAACTCATGGCTGAGAAATAAATGTTCAAGAGTATAGGGTGAGACCACAAATGCAGAAGTAGCATGAAAAACAGAAGCCAGGGAATACTTAGAAGATAAAAAAATTACAGAAATAAAGTTACCACTGGCAGTTGCATATACAAAGACAAATATTTGTGGAAAATACAATAAAAGTCATGAAGGACAGGATATGAAAATGAAGAAGTAATTTTTTTAACATCTTTATTGGAGTAAAATTGCTTTACAATGGTGTCTTCGTTTCTGCTTTATAACAAAGTGAATCAGCTGTACATATATACATATTTCCTCCCACTAGCATCTCCCTCCCACCCTCCCTATCCCACCCCACTAGGTGGTCACAAAGCACCAAGTTGATCTCCCTGTGCTATGTGGCTGCTTCCCACTAGCTAGCTATTTTATATTTGGTAGTGTATAGACGTCCATGCCACTTTCTCACTTTGTCACAGCTTACACTTCCCCCCCAGCGTGTCCTCAAGTGCATTCTCTATATCTGCACCTTTATTCCTGTCCTGACCCTAGGTTCTTCAGAACCATATTTTTACTTTTATATATTTTTTAGATTCCATATATATGTGTTAGCATACGGTATTTTTCTCTTTTTCACTTCACTCTGTATGACAGACTCTAGGTCCATCCACCTCACTACAAATAACTATATTTTGTGTCTTTTTATGGCTGAGTAATATTCCATTGTATATATGTGCCACATTTTTATCCATTCATCTGTTGATGGGCACTTATGTTGCTTCCACATCCTGGCTACTGTAAATAGAGCTGCAATGAATATTTTGGTACATGACTCTTTTTGAATTATGGTTTTCTCAGGGTATATGCTCAGTAGTGGGATTGCTGGGTCATATGGTAGTCCTATTTTCAGTTTTTTAAGGAACCTCCATACTGTTCTCCATAGTGGCTGTATCAATTTACATTCCCACCAACACAGCAAGAGGGTTCCCTTTTGTCCACACCCTTTCCAGCATTTATTGTTTGTAGATTTTTTGATGATGGCCATTCTGACTGGTGTGAGGTGATACCTCATTGTAGTTTTGATTTGCATTTCTCTAAAATTAAGTGATGTTGAGCATCCTTTCATGTGTTTGTTGGCAATCTGTATATCTTCTTTGGAGAAATGTCTATTTAGGGCTTCTGCCCATTTTTGGATTGGGTGGGGTTTTTTTGATATTGAGCTGCTTGTAAATTTTGGAGATTAATCCATTGTCAGTTGCTTCATTTGCAAATATTTTCTCCCATTCTGGTGGTTGTCTTTTCATCTTGTTTATGTTTTCCTTTGTTGTGCAAAAGCTTTTAAGTTTCATTAGGTCCCACTTGTTTATTTTTGTTTTTATTTCCATTTCCCTAGGAGGTGAGTCAAAAAGGATCTTGCTATGATTTATGTCATAGAGTGTTCTGCTATGTTTTCCTCTAAGAATTTTATAGTGTCTGGCCTAACATTTAGGTCTTTAATCCACTTTGAATTTATTTATGTGTATGGTGTTAGGAAGTGTTCTAATTTCATTCTTTTACATGTGGCTGTCCAGTTTTCCCAGTACCACTTATTGAACAGGCTGTCTTTTCTCCATTTTATATTCTTGCCTCCTTTATCAAAAATAAGGTGACCATATGTGTGTGGGTTTATCTCTGGGCTTTCTATTCTATTCCATTCATCTGTATTTCTGTTTTTGTGCCAGTACCATACTATCTTGATTACTGGAGCTTTGTAGTATAGTCTGAAGTTGGGGAGCCTGATTCCTCCAGCTCCGTTTTTTTTCCCTCAGGACTGTTTTGGCTGTTTGGAGTCTTTTGTGTCTCCACACAAATTTTAAGATTTGTTTGTTCTAGTTCTGTAAAAAATACCATTGGTAATTTGATAGGGATTGCACTGAATCTGTAGATTGCTTTGGGTAGTATAGTCATTTTCACAGTGTTGATTCTTCCAATCAAAGAACATGGTATATCTCTCCATTTGTGTGTATCATCTTTAATTTCTCTCATTAGTGTCTTATAGTTTTCTGCATACAGGTCCTTTTTCTCCTTAGGTAGGTTTATTCCTAGGTATTTTATTCTTTTTGTTGCCATAGTAAGTGGTAGTGTTTTCTTAATTTCACTTTCTGATTTTTCATCATTAGTGTATAGGAATGCAACAGATTTCTGTGCATTAATTTTGTATCTGCAACTTTACCAAATTCATTGATTAGCTCTAGTAGTTTTCTGGTAGCATCTTTAGGATTCTCTATGTATAGTATCATGTCATCTGCAAAGAGTGAAAGCTTTACTTCTTCTCTTCTGATTCAGATTGCTTTTATTTCTTTTTCTTTTCTGATTGCTGTGGCCAAAACTCCCAAAATTATGTTGAATAATAGTGGTGAGAGTGCACAACCTTGTCTTGTTCCTGATCTTGGAGGAAATAGTTTCAGTTTTTCACCATAGATAACGATGTTGGCTGTGGTTCTGTCATATATGGCTTTTATTATGTTGAGGTAAGTTCCCTCTATGCCTACTTTTTGGAGAGTTTTTATCATAAATGGGTGTTGAGTTTTCTTGAAATCTTTTTCTGCATCTGTTGAGATGATCATATGGTTTTTCTCCTTCAATTTGTTAATATGGTGTATCACATTGATTGATTTGCGTATATTGAAGAATCCTTGCATTCCTGGAATAAACCCCACTTGATCATGGTGTATGATCCTTTTAATGTGCTGTTGGATTCTGTTTGCTAGTATTTTGTTGAGGATTTTTGCATGTATGTTCATCATGTTACTGGGCTGTAGTTTTCTTTCTTTGTGACATCTTTGTCTGGTTTTGGTATCAGGGTGATGGTGGCCTCATAGAATGAGTTTGGGAGTGTTCCTCCCTCTGCTATAGTTTGGAAGCATTTGAGAAGGGTAAGTGTTAGCTCTTCTCTAAATGTTTGATAGAGTTTGCCTGTGAAGCCACCTGGTCCTGAGCTTTTATTTGTTGGAAGATTGTTAATCACAGTCTCAATTTCAGTGCTTGTGACTGGTCTGTTTATATTTTCTGTTTTTCCTGGTTCAGTCGGAAGGTTGTCCATTTCTAAGAATTTGTCCATTTCTTCCAGGTTGTCCATTTTATTGGCATATAGTTGCTTGTAGTAATCTCTCATGATCCTTTGTATTTCTGCAGTGTCAGTGGTTACTTCTCCTTTTTCATTTCTAATTCTATTGATTTGAGTCTTCTCCCTTTTTTCTTGATGAGTCTGGCTAATGGTTTATCAATTTTATCTTTTCAAAGAACCAGCTTTTAGTTTTATTGATCTTTGCTATCATTTCCTTCATTTCTTTTTCATTTATTTCTGATCTGATCTTCATGATTTCTTTCTTTCTGCTATCTTTGGGGATTTTTTGTTCTTCTTTCTCTAATTGCTTTAGGTGTAAGGTTAGGTTGTTTATTTGAGATGTTTCTTGTTTCTTAAGGTAGGATTGTATTGCTATAAACTGCACTCTTAGAACTGCTTTTCCTGCATCCCATAGGTTTTAGGTCATCCTGTTTTCATTGTCATTTTTATCTAGGTATTTATTTTTTGCTTTCCTCTGTGATTTCTTGATTATTTATTGTTTAGCTTCCATGTGTTTGTATTTTTTACAGTTTTTTCCTGTAATTGATATCTAGTCTCATAGCACTGTGGTCAGAAAAGATACTTGATACAATTTCAATTTTCTTAAATTTACCGGGGCTTGATTTGTGACCCAAGATATGATCTATCCTGGAGAACATTCCATGAGCACTTGAGAAGAAAGTGTAATCTGCTGTTGGATGGAATGTTCTATAAATATCAATTAAGTCCATCTTGTTTAATGTATCATTTAAAGCTAGTGTTTCTTTATTTATTTTCACTTTGGACAATCTGTCCGTTGGTGAAAGTGGGGTGTTATAGTCCCCTACTATGATTGTGTTACTGTCGATTTCCCCTCAAGTAATTTTAAGGTTTAGAAGTAAACCAGTGTTGTTGATATAACAAGATCCTACATTAAGCATAATTGGTGTCCCTGATGAAGAAATGAAAAACTAGCAGAGAAAATAAACATTTAATAATAATATTTCCAGTGGAATTTCCACAAATAAAAGAAGATGAATTTTGTAGTTTGAAATGAATACTGTGTCCTGTGGAAAAATTCACACAGAATGAGTAATAGTAAGACAAAGCCTGGTGATGATTTTTTTTAAATATATATAAAAAAATTCTTTTTAGTATCTGAGCAAAGTGATCAAGATACCAATAGGGAAGTGGGAGGTAGAAACTACTGGTTCTAAGATAGGTTCAAGGATGTATTGTACAACATTGGGAATATAGCCAATATTTTACCATAACTGTAAAAATAGCCTTTAAAATTTGTAAAAATTTTTTTTTAATTTGAAATTTACAATAGTTTTTAAAAATAAAAATGCAAGCTGATCTTTTTAGAAACTTATTCCACACAGGATGTGGACCAATGCCCATAAATTACTCAGCAAAACATGACCTAGAAATCTGATGCACAGCTAAATCATCATTTAACTCTAGATGATATATGTATATAATTTTCACATGTGCAGGAATTAAATGACAGTTGTCATTGACACTATTTGAAGAAACTGTTCCTCACTCAAAGGAGAGAAAAATGAATAAACAATAATGAAATACTGGTGCTCAATCTTGAACCCATTTCCTGAAAGGGAAGGGATGGAAACAATTGTAGGTTTTTTCATAAAACTGGAAATATATTTATATTGTGTACAGATGATTTGATTGCATGCTAGGAAATTCAGGGAAATCAAACAAAAGTATCAGAGAATTTGGTAGTTACCAAGTTATGAAATTAATGTCAACGGTCTTTCCCTATAAAAATATTTAAAATAATGGGCCATGTGGAAATATTTGCAAGAGCAAAGGAAATGATGAAGTAGCTAGGAATAAAATTAAATATAAGTGTGTAAGATGTATGTGAAGAAAACCTGAATTATTTACTCACAGACATAGAAGAAGTAGTAGGCAGGCATACCTGTTAAGGATAGAAAGATTCAATGGTAAAATGATGTAAATTATTCCTACACTAATCCATAAAAGATACAAATAGAAACTTTTAAAAACCAGGAAAGGCTCAGTATAATATTTGAATGGGAAAACAAACAATATTTTATAAAGAAAAATAAAAAGCAAAACAAGCACTCCTAAAGAAATGAAAACCATATGGTACTCATAAGTGACAAGTTCATCAAAGGAGAAGAATAGAGGGTCTGTAAATAGACTAAAGCCATACAGATACTTACTTTATTATAAAGTCAGTCACGTTAGATATCACCTGAGGCATTAATTTGATCCTTTTCTCACCATTTATGAAAATAAGAATTTCCAGATAAATCTAAAACCCTAAAATTTCTAGGTAATATGATGGGCAATTTTCTCCCATAATTTTAGAGTAGAATGCAGAATTTTTAAATTATTGAATATTTAACTGTTTAATATAAAAGAGGAAAAATTCTGCATGTCAAAATTCTACTTATATTCAAAATATATGACAATCAAAAGGATAACTTCATTTATAGATGAGGAGTTGTTAAATTAGTTAGAAAAAAAAGTAAGAAATTGGAGAAAACACATAGTTCAAAGTAAAAAACAAATACAAGCACAGGCAACCATCTTTAAAGTCCTTGAAAAAGAGATTTGAAAATTAAAATTATATGAAAATTTTCAATTTTCACTCCAACATACTATATATGTAAGTGACTACTTTACGCTATGTCAGTGAAAATCATGGTTTTCTCTTTCTATAGTGATGAATTGGATTTTTCTGAATCCAACTTCAACTTTTCAGATACTTGGTGTGTGATGCTCAGGTTTATGTATCAACTTGGCTAGACTACACTCTTCAGTTCTTTAATCAAACACTAATCTAGGTGTCATGAAGATATTTTGCAGATGTGATTGAAGTCCATAACTGGTTAACTTTAAGTAGGAAAGATTATCCTAGATAAACTGGGTGGGCCTGATTCAGCCAGTGGAAAGGCCTTAAGAGCAAAGCTGAGGCAAAAGAAATTCCTGCCTGTAGATTGAAGTTTCTCCCTGTGCTGGGGAGTTCCAGCCTGCCCTTCCTGACAGGCTGTCCTAAGGATTTTGTACTAGCCTAGGCAGCCCCAATTCCTTGCAATAAATCTTTTATTAACAATATATATCTCCTACTGGTTCTGTTTCACTGGTTGAACCCTGACTAATAGACTTGTATGTAATTGGCATAGTTGATTTTTTTCACAGGGAACAATATTCCTTCACATAACAGAGGATTAAGTTCCTGAGCCCTGTTCCAGGTGGGTCTATACTTTAGTTTCTAAGTGTGGAAGGGAGCTTAAATGATGTACCATGAATGATCCTAATTTTGCCTTGGCACATTGATATCAACAGCATGATATTTTAGGTTAAGTATAGAGTACCTAGGAAAACTGAAGTAAATGAAACTCAAAGTGAGATGAGTCCAATTTATCATTCTATATTTATCCACTCTACTGTTGATGGACTTCTGTTTTTCAGATTTTTTTCCCTTATTTTTCTTATAATAAAATAGAAATGTTGCAAGGAGAATTCCTGCTCACAGCTTCCGGTACACATGTATAAGAGTTTCTTAACAGCAACGGTTCTCAACCCTGGCTGTATACAGAAGAAACCTAAAGAGCCTTTTAAAAAAGTAGTGATTTCTGGGTTCCGTCCTCAGAGATTCTGAATTAATTGGTTTAGTGCCTAGGAAAATAGGACTTAAAATCCTTCCCCGATCAGTCTAATGTGACAGAAAGGCTGACAACCTCCCATAACTTGTAGTGAAATTATCTGATTATAAGATGTGAATATGTTTATTTTTAGTAGGTAAAGACAAATTGTTTTCCAAAGTAGTTATATTATCTTTTTTTCTTACCATCCGTGTAAAGGACTTCCCTTTGTTTTCTTAGTCATCTTTGTCTTACTTCTTACCTTTTGCCAGTAAGGTGTTTATAAAGATAACACATTATGATTTATATTTCCCTGATTACAGCTGATTTTATTTATATTTTAATATTTTATAAGGTTTATAAACATTTCAAGCTATCCTTTCTTCTAAATACCAGTTCCTATATTTTGCCTGCTGTTCTTTTGGGTAATTTATATTTTTTATGAATTCACAGGAATTATTAGATATTGTGAATTCTAATTCACTGTCATTTATGCAGATACCTTCCCCAAGTTTGCAGTTTTTTTGTAGTAAAGAGGAAAACTCCTGTTTTGATGTTTTAACCCTAAACAGCTTTCAAGCCATCCCCTCGCTCCTGCCTTACATCCAAGCAAACAAATAAGGAAACCCAAACCTTCCCCTGGTGCTTGTGTGAAGTTGAGACAAGTCCCTGCAACCTTCATCTGGCCCCATTTTCTAGCCACAGTACAATCTAAATCACCAGGTTGCTCTTGCTATCACCTCAGATCAGCCGGTCTCTGCCTTGCTCTCCCTAGAAAGTCCAGTTGTGTAAGTAACAAATCATTTCATATCCTTCTGGTGTTTGCAACAGGTTAAAATTATTAACTATAATTATTAAAAATTATGTTTTTTGTTATAACTGTGTTTAATAAGCCTAAGTTTTTGGTTCAACTGGATAGCTGCATTGCATCCACTGGTTTCCTTACATATTTTAGATTCTTGGTAGTCTGCTCATATTTATTAAGGAGGACCAAGAAGGAAAAGAATTGACAGCTGTAGTAGATATTACCAGCATAAATAAAGTTTCTCCCTACAGTAATGTATGCAGATTATGATCATAGATATCTTCAGTCTGATGACTGGGCAGGAAAAGGTTTGTATGCGATTTTCTGATTGATTGTCAGTTTTCTTTAGAATGTTAAGGCAGTTTGCTTTCTGGGTGTGGAGCCAGACATACTCCACTGTGTCCAGAATTTATCTGACCTACTGCTTGATTTTATCTCCAACAAATTGTTTACTAAACTTCTGTTTCAAATTGCATCTTTACTGACCAAGAGCAAAAGCTATTGGCAGCAATGCTGAGATCTGATATAACCAGTATGTAGTTCTTTCGTTAGTAACCTAATGACAAAATACAAATTCTACTTTTATTTTTGTAACCTGATTACAGTAAGTCCCCTACATACGAACCTTCAAGTTGCAAACTTTCAACGAAGCGAATGTGTGTTTGCATGTCCAATCACATAAGTTAGTTCATGTGTCTGGCGTACACTGTCATGTGCATGCATCCTCTACAAGTGGTTGTGCTTTTGTGTACTTTACTGTACAGTGCTGTATAGAGTTCAGTAGTACAGTATCTTTTTCTAAATTTCAAGCCCAGGATGTCTGGAAGCAAGCATAAAAGCAGTGGTGATGTAGCTGGTACAGTACTAACCAGACATCACTGGATCATTTTTTCAAAAGGGTAGATAGAATTGAATCCAGCAAGGAACCAGAACTTGTGCCATCAATGTGAGGCATGAATGAAACTGCAGCTTGCCCTCTGTCTCCTATTGCTGATGATCCTTCAGCTCTACCACCTCCCACCTCCTCTTCCTTCTCCAGTCAGTAATTCTTGCCCGTTCACTCGATGCCAGCCCCTGTATGCCAGCTGTTGTGCTGTACTACTGTACTTTTCAAGGTACTGTACTGTAAGACTAAAAATGTTTTATTTTTTGTGTTTGTTTTTTATGTATTATTTGTGTGAAAAGTATTATAAACCTATTACAGTACAATACTATATAGCCAATTGTGTTAGTTGGGTACCTAGGCTAACTTTGTTGGACTTATGAACAAATTGGACTTACGAACGTGCTCTTGGAATGGAACTTGTTTGTATGTAGGGGACTTACTGTACTGTTCCTGGGGTTATTCTAAGGTTTTTCTTTGATACCTTACTTGTTATGATGTCTTTTTGAACACTAAGTAGTTTTGAGTTCCTAATTTCTCATGAGTTTCTTTTAATATTCTTATATCCAACTTATTTTTCTAGAAATTCTTCAGTGTTATACCTGCTAGTGATTCTCACCTCAGTTCTCTACCATGGCTATGGATGCATTTGTATTTTCATAGTCCTTCTGTCATTCCAGTGAAATTTTAAACTGGAGAGAGAATTGTCTATCAGATACCTCGAATTGCCCTTTTACCATGAGTCTTACCTTTCTCCTTTTACTTGCTTTAGGTTCTGTCCTTTAAGTTTGCCTACTTCTAATCTCATGATAATATTTCTGGCTTGCATTTCCTAAGTAGGCTCAATCTCTTCAAGACATATTTCTGCTCATTAGATCTTATGGAACTGTGCTTTATGAAAATATGCATCATAATAACAGTCACAGACCCTATTAATTTCTGCCTACCACTGAATGTGTAGAGATTCAAGACCATCACTGCCATCTCTACCCCTGTACCCCCAAATGAAAACAGTAAAGTTCTAGGAACCTAAGCTACTTTTTTCAGATATCTTTTATGTAATTAGGCTATGGCATCTAGAGTTAAGTTCTTCTTCGGCTTGTTTTAATAATGTCTCATTATTCTGATAAAAGTGACAGTATGCCCTTTGAAGCCTAATAAAAGGGCTGTCCTTCTAATGCCTACCAAAAGCATCGTTGACACAGCCTACATACGATCTGCTCTTATCTCTATTGAGTTTCCTGATCTCCCCATTTGTGAGAACTGATTTCTATTCTGTGGCTCCTTTACTTCTTGATTTTAACTACCTCTCTCTTTGATTTTTGTCCTGTTTGATCTCAAGTGCCCCTGATTTAGAAGCTTGTCTGACTCTTGTAGGGCTGACCTTGACAACACTTCACTCTTGCTTCCTTTCCTCATAATAACCTAGACCACTAACCTGGCTCTTTAATATGTGAAATGGGAGGAAAACATGTTGAATTATAATGGAGAAGTTAATTGTGTAAATGTTAAGTAATTAAGTTTGATAAGAGTTTTTGGAGTATAATGATATAATTCACTGTGGCCAGGGCTATGATTTGCTTGTTTTGCTGCAGTGTTTCAAGTTGAAAACACATTCATTCTCAAAATCTGAGCTTTGTATGTTTAAATACTGCAAGACTAATATTAAATTGATTCAATAATAAGCATCCCTATCTCAACTGGGAGAAAAGACAAAGTTATTCAATACTTGGACACTGGAGGCATGGTATGGCTGATATAGTTTTCCTAATCTATAAAGGTTCAGTAATGCCATTTGCAGCAACATGGATAGACCTGGAAAACATCATACTAAGTGAAGCAAGACAGACACAGAAAGACAAGTATCGTATCAAATCACTTATATGTGGAATAGAAAAAAAAATGATACAAATGAACTTAATTACAAAACAGACTCACAGACTTAGAGAACAAACTTATGGTTACTGGGGGGAAGTGTGGGATTGACATGTGTACACTGCTATGTATAAAATAGATAACCAACAAGGACCTGCTGTATAGCACAGGGAACTCTGCTAAATACTCTGTAATAACTTAAATGGGAAAAAAATTTGAAATAGATACATGTATATGTATGTATAACTGAATCACTTTGCTGTACACCTGAAACTAGCAAAACATTGTTAATCAACTCTACTCCAATATAAAATTAAAAATAGAACTATCAAAAGAAAGAAAAAATAACATTATAGCTGAACTCAGAAAACCCACACTCCAAAATATGCCTTACCTGTTGCCCTCAAAACATGATCTCCCATTTAAATATTCTCTCCCTTTCTCTTTAAATGTATGATGCTGAGTTTGCTAAGGGATTATATAGATATTGACAGACAATTATTCATCATTTACAAAATAGAATATGCAGTATAAGGGGAAATAGCAATTATAAAATAAGTAGTCACAGTTACAGTGAAATTTATAAAGGTTAAAGTAGAATAAATCCTTTGGAAATATGACATTTAAAAAATGTATTTTAATGAAACACACATCTCTTAAGTGATTAATGGAAGGAAAAATCCATTACATTAAATCTTCAGACTGCTGAGAGTAAAGATGGCAGAGTAAAAGGACATGGAGATTGCCTTCACCTACAAACACATCAAAAATACATCTACATGTAAACAGTTCTGACAAAAAGAACTGAAAGATGGCAGATGATCGTTTTTACAACCAAAGCTGAAATAAAGATCCCCACGATAAGTGGGTAGAACAAAAGAAAAGAAAAAGGAATCAAGATGGAACCTGCACCCCTGGGAGGGAGTCATGAAAGAAGAAAAGTTCCCTTGCCCTGGGGACCCCCTTCATGGCTAGGAGGCCCACAGGGGCAGATAGATAGGGAGCTGGAGTGGCCTGGCCATTGCTCAAAAGAAGTATGCAGATGCTGGCTTGCTAACAATCAGGGCAGAGAGACGCTGGCACCGAAGGCCATGTCACCTTAATTCCTAGCCCCAGACACACTCCAACTAGTATGTGCAGTGGCTAGGTACTGAAAATCAGGATTCAGCAGACAGACCCAAGGAGAGGCCTTGGTTTGGCTGTGCTGGGACAGCCCAAAGGTCCTGGAGTGAGGTACCCACTACTGTTGTCACACACAGGACAGGGCAGGGGTCCACAACAGATGCCTCATTGGTGCATGCTGGGTGGGGCATGGGTCCACCATAAGACCCCCGCTATGAGTGTGCTTAGGGTGGGGAATGGCTCTGGTGGCACAGACATGCCAGGGGCAGGACTGACAGCCCACCCAATTGTCATCAATTCCACAGTGGGGACAGGGCTGGGCCAGTAGCAGTGGAATTTGTGAATGCACACAACAGGTGGCAGCCAGCATCACAGGATTGCACATCTCTGGGTGGACAGCACCTGGGGAGGAATATGCAGTGGCTCCCTTCACAGAGGGAGCACACCCGTCCCACCTACCTCACACCACAGCCTAGAACCAGATCTGAGGGCTTCTACTCCAACAACTAGGGAGCAGACCCTGCCCCTGACAGGGCTATGAATAGCTACGGAGCAAAATGGAGGCCCCACCCAACATCCAGTACAGGATCTAGTCACTACAACACCAACACACCCCTATCAAGGGGACAATAGCCAGCAAACTCAAGGAACGATGTGGTAGGCATACATAACAAAAACAGACCTCCTACCAAAAACATTGGATTCATACAGTTTTCACAAGGACACTCCCACTTTAAAAAAGTCCTTCAAGGCCACAGTAGATAACTGTTTCTCCTAAATTTGTAGATTCAGAGAAGTTCAAGTAAAATAAAAAACTACTCCCAATTAAAAGAACAAGAAAAATCCCCTGAAAGAACAATGAAACAGACCTCTCCTATTTACCAGACCCCAAGTTCAAAAAGGAAGTAATAAAAATGCTAAAGGAATTAAGAAAAATTATTGATAGAAGTGCAGATGACTGTAACAAGGAACTAAAACTATAAAGGCAAACCAATCAAAATGAGACAATTGCTGAGATAAAAATCAAGCTAAAGGCAATGAATAGCATACTAAATAATGCAGAATAATGGGTAAGTGATCTGCAAGATAGAATAATAGAAAATCACCCAATCAGAACAGCAGAGAGACAAATGAAAAAAAAAAAAAAAGCAACATACATGATCTATGAGATAATATAAAGCATGCCAACCTGTGCATAAAATGGATTCCAGAAGGAGAAGAAAGAGAAAAGGGGATCAAAAATGTATTTGAAGAAATTATGGTTGAACATTTCCCACACCTAAAGAAGGACACAGATATCCAGGTAGAAGAAGCACAGAGGGACCCCAAAAAGATGAAAACAAACAGACCCACAACAAGACAAAGCATGATTAAAATGGCAAAATTTAAAGATAAAGAGAGGACTCTAAAGGCATCAAGAGAAAAACAAAGTGAGTTACAAGGGAACCTCTGTAAGGCTATCAGCTGATTTCTCTACAAAAACTTTGCAGGCCGGAAAGGAATGGCCTGATATTTTCAAAGTCCTGAAAGAGAAAAACCTGCAACCTAGGAAAATCTACCCAGCAATATTATAATTTAGAATAGAAGGAGAAACTAAGAATTTCTCAAAGAAAAACTAAAAAAATACAGCAATATTAAACCTAACCTAAAAGAAATACTGAAAGGTCTTCTCTAAATAGAAAATAAGCAAAAATCTATAGGAAAGGGAAAATGACGAAAGGAAAATATATAAAAGGACTGAAGATCAATTAAATAAGTCAGTACATAAACTAAAAAACAATCCAAAAAATTTGTAAAAGTGATAACGACAATGAAAAGCAAAAGGATAAACATAAAGATGTACAACAGGACATAAAAATCACAAAATGTGGGGGAGGAAAGTAAAAAATGTAGATCTTATGGAATGTATTTGAACTTATATGACTATCAGTCTAAAGCAAGTAGATATAGTTATGGGTTAACATACTTGAAAACCAGGGTAACCACAATTCAAAAACATATATTAGAATCACAAATACGAAAAGAAAGGAACTCAAGCAAAATATGAAAGAAAACTATCAAACCACAAAAGGAAAAACAAAAGAAAAAGAAAGGAACTACAAAAACAACTGGAAAATAAGGTTTAAAATGGCAATAAATACATACTTATCAACAATTACTTTAAATGTCAATGGACTAAAGGCTCTGGTCAAAAGACATATATTGGCAGATTGGATAACAAAACAGGAACCAACATTAAGCTACCCACAAGAGACTTGCTTTATGGAGAAAGACACACATAGATTAAAAGTGAGAGGATTGAATAGGGTTATTCATGCGAATGGAAATAATGAGAAAGTGAGGGTAGCAATACTCACCTCAGATAAAACACACTTTAAAACAAAGTCCAGAAAGAAAGACAAAGAAGGACACTATATAATGACAAGGGGATCATTACAAGTAGAGGATACTGCATTTGTTAACATATATGCACCCAATATAAGAGTACCTAAATACATTTTAAAAATATTAACAAATACAGAAGGAGAAACTGACAGGAATATGACAATAATAGGAGACTTTAACACCTCACTGACATCAGTGGGCAGATCTTCCAGACAGAAAGTCAATAAGGCAACAGAGATACTAAATGACACAATAGAACAGTTTGATTTAATTGATATCTACAGGACCATACATCCAAACAAACCAGAATACATTCTTTTCAAGTATTCATGGAACATTCTATAGGATAGAACACATACTGGGACACAAAACACACCTCAAAATATTTAAGAGGACAGAAATGCTATCAAGCATCTTTTCTGACCACAATGACATGAAACTGATCACAGAAAGAAAAATGAGAAAAAACTGATTACATTTAGTACAACATGGTACTAAAAAACCAATGGGTCAAGGATGAAATCAAAGAGGAAATCAGAAAATACCTCTACACGAATGACAGTGGAAACACAACCTTACAAAATCTATGGGATACAACGAAAGCAGTTCTAAGAGGGAAGTTCATAGTGATACAGGCCTTCCTCAAGAAATAAGAAAAATCTTAAATAAAAAACCTAACCTATAATCTAAAAGAACTAGAAAAAGAAGAATCAAAACCCAAAGTCAGTAGAAGGAAGATAATAATAAACCTCATAGAGAAAATAAAATATAGATTTAAAAATAGAAAAGATCAATAAAACCAAGAACTGGTGTTTTGAAAGGGCAAAATCAAGAAACATTTAGCCAGGCTCACCAAAAAGAAAAGAGAGAGGAAAATAAACAAAATAAGAAATGAAAGAGAAGAAATAACAACTGATATGGTAGAAATACAAAAAAATTGTAAGAAAATACTATGAACAGTTTTATGCCAACAAACTGGACAACCTAAAAGAAATGGACAAGTTTCTAGAAACATACAGTCCACCAAAACTGAATCAAGAAGAAATAGATGATTTTAACAGAGTGATCACTAGAAGTTAAATAGACTCTCTAATTAAAAACAAACAAGTCTTCCTGTGACAAAAATCCAGGACCAAATGGCTTCACTGAGGAATTCTACCAAACAGATAAAGAAGAACTTATACTGATCCTTCTCAAACTTCCAAAAGAATGAAGACGAGGGAACACTCCCAAAAGCATTCTATGAAGCAAGCCACCATCACCCTGATACAAAAACCAGACAAAGAGACAATCAAAAAATAAAGATTAGAGGCCAATATCTTTGATGAATATACATGCAAAAGGCCTCAACAAATTATTAGCAAACTGAAACCAGCAACACATAAAAAGGATCATACGCCATGATAATGTTGGATTAATTCCAGGGTCACAATATAAGAAATCAATGTGATACACTACATTGATACACTACATGATACACTACATGATCATCTCAATAGATACAGAAAAAGCATTTGATAAAATTCAACATCCATTCATGATAAAAACAAAGTGGGTATAGAAGTAACATATCTCAACATAATAAAAGCTATTTATGATAAACCCACAGCCAATATACTACTCAATGGTGAAAAGAAGAAAGCCTTCCCACTACATTTTTCAAGACAAGGATGCCCATTCTCACCACTTCTATTCAACATAGTATTGGAAGCCCTACCCACAGCAATCAGACAAGACAAAGAAATTAAAGGTATCCAAATTGTAAAGGGAAGAGTTGAAATTGCCATTACATGCAGATGACATGATACTCTATATGGAAAACTGTAAAGACTCTGTAAAGAACTATTTGAACTAATAAATGAAGTCAGTAAGGTAGGATAAAAGTTTAACATAGAGAAATCCATTACTTATCATAATTATAATTGAAGGTTATTTATATAATTAATTGTCAGGAATCTGTTTCCCTACGAGATCTCAAGTTTATTAGGCAAGATTCAAGTGTGGTTTGTTCACTGCTATATAATTCAACAACTTAACATGTTGTCTGGCAGATGTTAAGTCTTTGATAAATTTGTATTAAGTAAATGTTGAACAAAATTGTGCCTCACTTAGCAGTGTTTTATCAAAACGAAGTGAATCATGGATATGATGGCAAAAGAAAAAAGAGTAGCCTAGGAAAATGTATTGAAATGAGAGACATTTTTGCTGGATTTTCAATGTATTTAAGGATAATATGAAAGCTTAGGATCATCATTTTAAAGAATTGTTTGAAAATCAGATAACATTTTGTATTAAAATTATAGTCATAAATCTAGATGCAAGAGGAATTGCACATTATCTTGACATTGTCTATCCTCCCCAAAATAAAGCAATAAAATTAGAAAATATATTTTACATCTCCTATCAGTGTACCTGTGTTTTAGGATAAACAATTTAGAAAACTTTAACCAATAAAGTCCTGACATGCCAAAATTCATATCACAAATGTGACAATTTAGGGATGGTAAATGTTTTATAAAATAGAAAGTAAGGTGGCATATTAGTTAAGATATGCTAACTTCTTTTTTAAAAACTAACCTAAAATCTCAGTGGATTGAGACAATAAAAGTGTATGTCTCATTCATGCAAATTATAGAATGGATATTGCTGGCTGACTGGCTCTCCTACTAGCAGTATTTCGGTAATCAAGGGTCCTTACGGTTTATGTTGCTATAGTACCCTAGGGCTATAGAGTCCTATGCTGAATCTTCTTCATCCAGCTGGGACACAAGAGGAAAAAGAATGTAGAAAATCTCGTGGGAGATCTAGGACTACAAATGGTGTTCACCACTTCTGCCAATATTCTATTAGCCATAATCAGTCATACTCTCACCTTGCAACTGCAAGGAAGGCTGGGAAGAGGAAATGGCTATGGTGACCACATGGCCAGTGTTTGCCACAAAGGGATGGTAAAATTTGGGAATAGATAAAGGGTTATTTCAAAATCCTAAAAAAAAAATGTTATGGTGAAGACAAAATGCACGGTTTATAAAGGGCACATATTACAGATAAACCAATAAGCATGGCTGTGAGCTAACTCTTACTCTTTCTATTTTAAAGTTTTCTATCCAAACATTCCTTTAAAGCATAGCATTATTTCAAGATGATTTTATAGTTTTTGATTCAACAAATAGCCTCTTATTAGATAATTTAAATCTGTATTCAAATGAAAAAAAGCAGCAGAGTAACAATGTCATTTTCTAAATATGCAGCTTACCAACAAATTTAAGTGGATTCATTTTAGGATCAAAATACTTTGATCCCAAAATGTTATACAAACATAATTGCCAAGCACCCTGAGACTCTGAATCCATTACGTTTTGGGTCACCAATCCATATACCAAGGTCATAGCCATCACTTCCAATTCCAATGGTAATGAAATAGCATAAGCATTTTGAGTTATTAATGCTTCAAGGATTGATTGTTGAGCAGGAGATCAATGATGACATGACTTTGCCTTAAAGTTCATCTTAGGAATTTTCTTGCTGTGTGAAAATCATCTAATAAATGCAGCATATTAACAGAGAGTAAATTTCTAGGAAGTATTCCTTCTAGACTTTGTGGGTAAATGGAAAAAGTAATTCATTTTCAATTATTTAACAGAAGCAAAGTTTAAAAATTTATTTGACAATTAGAGTTACAGAAGTTATAGTAAAATATAATCCCATGCGATTATTTAAGAAAAACAAGGGATACTTACATTTAAAAGCTAATATATCATGGCCTTAAAAGTTTATATGATATACAGAAGTTAAGAAGTGATCAAAATATAGCCAAATCATTTCATAATAATGAAAATCTGATTTGCAGCCTGTCCTTCTGAAAGTCTTTAATTATTTTACGATGTTTCAAAAGAATGAGAAAAATATGAGAAGTTTGAAGTTTATTACAGCAGATAGTCTGTGAAAATATTATCTGTTTTTTCTAATTAAGCATTATTAAAAGTTATGGTATAAAATTATAAATTAAAGCTGAAAATAGATAATTTATTCCTTGAAAGAAAATATAAATACTATGTCAATTACACAGTACAATTGGAAGAATTCACAAGACTTTATAGATTACATGCATACATTATACCTTTAACAAAGGTAAAAGATTTGGCACATCAACAGAAAGAAAGCACAGTCAAGACTGGGGAGCCCAAGAGACTTCCAGGCACAGCTCCCTGAGATCCATTCTTATTAGCACAGGATGTGCTGCATGTTATAATTGTGAATCACCAAGATATGTGTGAGGAATCTTGGTTTCAGGAGAGTTTGGACATGTTTTCAGCAGGGTCTTCTAACAAAGCCAGGGTATATGACCTATTAAACCTGGGGTATGCCATTCATCAATACATCCCTAAAAAAAAATGTAAACAAACTAGCTCTGGGTATCTCCAGGAGAGTTTTGAAACTCACTAGCTACCTGCCTCCTCCTTATCTTAGACAAGGTATTAGTCATCCATGCTTTCCTGGAGATAAGCATAGACCTACCTGTCTTAGCTGAGTTGAAAGACAACTCTATCTTGCACAAACAGAAAGTAGATGCTTATACAACACGCTGGCTTCTTGATACGCCACACTTAGACTGTGAAGTAAATAAATTTGAAGAAACATGTAAAGTTTAAACCAGAATTATTAATGTTTGGAAATGTAATAAACTCTCTTAAGCAATAAAGAAGTTTAAAGAAATAGTTCTTTAGACTACTAATTTGTAGGAGATAATCAAAACCCTCATATACATCAAATCACAAGTAGTCTGCATTTGTCAGTCAATGATGAGGTGGTTGTTACACCCCTTGTTCTTGCTCACCCAAATATTATAAGCTTTTACTGGACTTCCTAGACAAAGATAGTAAAATAATATAGTTGAGGGGAAGGGGAAGACAATGTTTCAGATCTCCTTTTCACCCCTTTATTTTTATTCATTCATTTAGTAAATATTTATTACATGTACTTAATCAGGTTCTTGAGATATATTAGTGAAAAATATGTAAATATTTGTACCCTTACAGCACATATATTCCAGCAGGAAGACAGAAAATAAAATAACCAAAACAATGAATAAGTCAGCTGTATAATATATTACAGTGTTTAGGTGCTATAAAAATGACAAAGAATAGCAGAGTAAAGAGAATGAAGATATACCTACATAAAAAGAACAGCTGCAGTATTAAACAGGGTAGGAGAGAAAGTGGCCTCATTGTGGAGGTGAAATCAGAGCTATCACTTGAAAACTGTTAGGGAGTTAGCCATGTGGCTATGTGGAGAAGACAGATGCTGCAGTACAAAAGCAATACAATGGGGGCCTTCCAATAATGTTCAAAGTATGGCAAGGAGACCAATGTGACTGAAGTGTAAACAAACAAAAAAGAGAAGAAGAAAACCAACTGGGGAAGAGATCAGAAACATGACTTGGCTAGGTAGGGGGAAGCAGAGAGAAGAGATAAGGATTCACAGATAATTTTAAGGACTTTGAATAAAATGATAATGATTTGAATAGAGAGGTAATGTGATCTGAGTTGCATTTTTCAGTGGTCAAGGGTAGAAGCAGGACTACCAGTTCGGAGGCTATTATAGAAATTCAGGCAAGAATTTCTGATGAGACATTGCACCAAGTGGTAACACTGGATAGGATGAGAAGCAGTCAAGGTCTAGATAGGTTTTAAAGGCAGGAGCGGGAGACTTTCAAGATGGCAGAGGAGTAAGACATGGAGGCCACCTTCCTCCCAAAAAATGCATCAGAAATACATCTCCATGTATTTAGATATGGAACAACTCCTACAGAACACCTACTGAATGCTGGCAGAAGACCTCAGACTTCCCAAAAGACATAAAAGCTATTTCCCATTTTCTCTTTTTGTGAGTGTGTATGTGTGTGCTTCTTTGTGTGATTTTATCTATATAGCTTTGCCTTTACCATTTGTCCTAGGGTTCTGTCTGTATTTTTTCATTTTTTGTATAGTTTTTAGCGCTTGCTATCATTGGTGGATTTGTTTTTTGATTTGATGGCTCTTTTTTCTTTTTTTCTTTTTAATATTTTTTATTTTTAATAATTTTTAAAATTTTTTATTTTAATAACTTAATTTTTTTTCTGTTTTTCTTTCTTTTCCTCTCCCTTTTCCTCTGAGCCATGTGGCTGACAGTGTCTGGGTACTCCGGACGCATGTCAGGCCTGTGCCTCTAAGGATGGAGAGCCGAGATCAGGACACTGATCCACCAGAGACCTCCCGGCTCCACGTAATATCAAATGGAAAAAGCTCTCCCAGAGATCTCCATCTCAACCCTAAGACCCATCTCCACTCAACAACCAGCAAGCTACAGTGCTGGACACCCAAAGCTGAACAACTAGCAAGACAGGAACACACCCCACCCATTAGCAGACAGGGTGCCTAAAATCATAATAAGGTTACAGACACCCAAAAACACACCACTGGATGTGGTTCTGCCCACCAGAAGGACAAGATCCAGCCTCATCCACCAGAACACAGGCACCAGACCCCTGCAGCAGGAAGCCTACACAACCCACTGAACCAAACTTAGCCACTAGGCCAGAAATGAAAAACAATGAGAACTACGAACCTGCAGCCTGTGAAAAGGAGACGCCAAACACAGTAAGTTAAGCAAACTGAGAAGACAAACACACAGCAGATGAAGGAGTAAGGTAAAAACCCACCAGAACAAGCAAATGAAGAGAAAATAGGCAGTCTACCTGAAAAAAAATTCAGAGTAATGATAATAAACATGACCCAAAATCTTGGAAACAGAATCCAGAAAATACAAGAAATGTTTAACAAGGACCTAGAAGAAATAAACAGCAAACAAACAATGATGAAAAACACAATAAATGAAATTTAAAATTCTCTAAAAGGAAACAACAGAAGAATAACTGAGGCAGAAGAACAGATTAGTGAGCTGGAAGGTAAAACAGTGGGAAAAGCTACGGCAGAGCAGAATAAAGAAAAAAGAATGAAAGGAATTCAGGACAGTCTCAGAGACCTCTGAAACAACAATAAACACACCAACATTCAAATTACAGGGCTCCCAGAAGAAAAAGAGAAAAAGAAAGGGACTGAGAAAACATTTGAAGAGATTATAGTTGAAAACTTCCCTAATATGGGAAAGGAAATAGTTAATCAAGTCCAGGAAGCACAGAGAGTCCCATACCGGATAAATCCAAGGAGAAACACACCAAGACATATTAATAAAACTATCAAAAATTAAATACAAAGAAAAATTATTAAAAGCAGCAAGGGAAAAACAACATACAAGGGAATCCCCATAAAGTTAACAGCTGATTTTTCAGCAGAAATTCTGCAGGCCAGAAGGGAGTGGCAGAAAATATTTAAAGTGATGAAAGGGAAAAACCTACAATCAAGATTACTCTACCCAGGGCTTCCCTGGTGGCGCAGTGGTTGAGAGTCCACCTGCCAATGCAGGGGACACGGGTTCGTGCCTCGGTCCAGGAAGATCCCACATGCCGTGGAGCGGCTGCGCCCGTGAGCCATGGCCTGTGAGCCTGCATGTCCAGAGCCTGTGCTCTGCAATGGGAGAGGCCACAAAAAAAAGTTTACACAGCAAGGATCCCATTCAGATTCGACAGAGAAATTAAAACCTTTACAGAAAAGCAAAAGCTAAGAGAATTCAGCAACACCAAACCAGCTTTACAACAAATGCTAAAGGAACTTCTCTAGGCAGGAAACACAAGAAAAGGAAAAGACCTATAATGACAAACCCCAAAAAATTAAGAAAATGGTAATAGGAACACACATATCAATAACTCCCTTACATGTAAATGGATTAAATGCTCCAACCAAAAGACACAGACTGGCTGAATGGATACAAAAACGAGACCCATATATATGCTGTCTACAAGAGACCCACTTCAGACTTAGGGACACATACAGACTGAAAGTGAGAGGATAAAAAAGATATTCCATGCAAATGGAAATCAAAAGAAAGCTGGAGTAGCAATTCTCATATCAGACAAAATAGACTTTAAAATAAAGACTATTACAAGAGACGGAGAATGACACTACGTAATGATCAAGGGATCAATCCAAGAAGATATAACAATTGTAAATATTTATGCACCCAACATAGGACCACTTCAATACACAAGGCAAATGTTAACAGCCATAAAAGGGGAAATCGACAGTAACACAATCATAGTAGGGGGCTTTAACACCCCACTTTCACCAATAGATAGATCATCCAAAATGAAAATAAGTAAGGAAATACAAGCTTTAAGTGATACATTAAACAAGATGGACTTAACTGATATTTATAGGACATTCCATCAAAAAACAACAGAATACACATTTTCCTCAGGTGCTCATGGAATATTCTCCAGGATAGATCATATCTTGGGTCACAAATCGAGCCTCCATAAATTTAAGAAAATTGATATCGTATCAAGTATCTTTTCAGACAACGTTATGAGACTAGATATCAATCACAGGAAAAAGAAAGGTAAAACATACAAACACATGGAGGCAAAACAATATACACTACTAAATAACCAAGAGATCACTGAGGAAATAAGAAAATACCTAAAAACAAATGACAATGAAAACATGACAACCCAAAACCTATAGGATGCAGCAAGAGCAGTTTTAAGAGGGAATTTTATAGCAATACAATCCTACTTCAAGAAACAAAAAACATCTCAAATAAACAACCTAACTTTGCACCCAAAACAATCAGAGAAAAAAGAACAAAAAAACCACAAAGTTAGTAGAAGGAAAGAAATCATAAAGCTCAGATCAGAAAGAAATGAAAAAGAAATGAAGTAAACAATAAAAAACATCAATAAAACTAAATGCTGGTTCTTTGAGAAGATAAACAAAATTCATAAACCATTAGCCAGACTCATAAAAATAAAAAGGGAGAAGACCCAAATCAATACAATTAGAAATGAAAAAGGAGAAGTAACAACTGACACTGCAGAAATACAAAAGGTCATGAGAGATTACTACAGGCAACTATATGCCAACAAAGGACAACCTGGAAGAAATGGACAAATTCTTAGAAAACCACAACTTTCTGAGACTGAACCAGGAAGAAATAGAAAATATAAACAGACCAATCACAAGCACTGAAATTCAGATTGTGATTAAAAATCTTCGAACAAACAAAAGCCCAGGGGCAGAGGGCTTCACAGATTAATTCTATCAAACGTTTAAGGAAGAGCTAACACCTATTCTTCTCAAGCTCTTCCAACTATAGCAGAGGGAGGAACACTCCCAACTCATTCTACTAGGCCACCATCACCCTGATACCAAAACCAGACAAAGATATCACAAAGAAAGAAAACTACAGGTCAATATCACTGATGAACATTGATGCTAAAATCCTCAACAAACTACTAGGAAACAGAATCCAACAGCACATTGAAAGGGTCATACACCATGATCAAGTGGGGTTTATCCCAGGAATGCAAGGCTACTTCAATATACACAAGTCAATGAATGTGATAAACCATATTAAAAAATTGGAGAAAAACCATATGATAATAGATGCAGGAAAAGCTTTTGACAAAATTCAACACAAATTTATGATAAAAAACCCTCCAGAATGTAGGCATAGAGGGAACTTAGCTCAACATAATAAAGACCATAAATGACAAACCCACAGCCAACATCATTCTCAAGGGTGAAAAACTGAAACCATTTCCACCAAGATCAGAAACAAGACAAGGATGCCCACTTCATCAGAAAAGAAGAAGTAAAACTATCACTGTTTGCAGATGACATGATACTATACATAGGGCCTCCTAAGATTACCAGAAAACTACTAGAGCTAATCAATGAATTTGGTAAAGTAGCAGGATACAAAATTAATGCTCAGAAATCTCTTGCATTCCTATACACTAATGATGAAAAATCTGAAAGAGAAATTAAGGAAACACTCCCATTTACCATTGCAAAAAAAGAAAAAATTACCTAGGAATAAACCTACCTAAGGAGACAAAAGACCTGTATGCAGAAAACTATAAGACACTGATGAAGGAAATGAAAGATGATACAGACAAATGGAGAGATATACCATGTTCTTTGATTGGAAGAATCAACATTGTGAAAATGACTGTACTACTCAAAGCAATCTACAGATTCAGTGAAATCCCTATCAAACTACCAATGGCATTTTTCACAGAACTAGAACAAAAAATTTCACAATTTGTATGGAAACACAAAAGACCCCGAATAGCTAAAGCAATCTTGAGAAAGAAAAACGGAGCTGGAGGAATCAGGCTCCCTGAATTCAGGCTATACTACAAAGCTACAGTAATGAAGACAGTATGGTACTGGCACAAAAACAGAAATATAGATCAATGGAACAGGATAGAAAGCCCAGAGATAAACCCATGCACCTATGGTCACCTCATTTTTGATAAATGAGGCAAGAATGCACAATGCAGAAAAGACAGCTTCTTCAAAGAGTGATGCTGGGAAATCTGGACAGCTATATGTAAAAGAATGAAATTAGAACACTTGCTAACACCATATACAAAAATAAACTCAAAATGGTTGAAAGACCTAAATAAAGGCCAGACACTCTAAAACTCTTAGAGGAAATCATAGAACACTCTATGACATAAATCACAGCAAGATCCTTTTTGACCCACCTCCTAGAGAAATGGAAATAAAAACAAAAATAAACAAATTGGACCTAGTGAAACTTAACAGCTTTTTCACAGAAAAGGAAAACATAAACAAGAAGAAAACACCCTCAGAATGGGAGAAAATATTTGTAAATGAAGCAACTAACAAAGGATTAATCTCCAAAATTTACAAGCAGCTCATGCAGCTCAATATCAAAAAAACAAACAACCCAACCCAAAAATGGGCAGAAGACCTAAATAGACATTTCTCCAAAGAAGATATACAGATTGCCAACAAACACATGAAAGGATGCTCAACATCACTAATCATTAGAGAGATGAAAATTAAAACTACAATGAGATATCACCTCACACCAGTCAGAATGACTGTCATCAGAAAATCTACAAACAATAAATGCTAGAGAGGGTGTGGAGAAAAGGGAACCCTCTTGCTGTGTTGGTGGGAATGTAAATTGATACAGCCACTATGGAGAACAGTATGGAGGGTCCTTGAAAAACTAAAAGTAGGACTACCATACAACCCAGCAATCGCACTACTGGGCATATACCCTGAGAAAACCATAATTCAAAATGAGTCATGTACCACAATGTTCACTGTAGCTCTATTTACAATAGCCAGGACATGGAAACAACATATGCCCATCAACAGATGAATGGATGAAGAAGATGTGGCTCATGTACACAATGGAATATTACTCAGCCATAAAAAGAAACGAAATTGAGTTATTTGTAGTGAGGTGGATGGACCTAGAGTCTGTCATACCGAGTGAAGTAAGTCAGAAAGAGAAAAACAAATACCGTATGCTAACACATATATATGGAATCTAAAAACAAAAGGTTCTGAAGAACCTTGGGGCAGGGCAGGTATAAAGATGCAGACGTAGAGAGTGGACTTGAGGACACGGGGAGGGGGAAGGGTAAGCTGTGAGGAAGTGAGAGAGTGGCATGGACATATATACACTACCAAATATAAAATAGATAGCTAGTGTGAGGCAGCCATACAGCACAGGGAGATCAGCTTCGTGCTCTGTGACCACCTAGAGGAGTGGGATAGGGAGGGTGGGAAGGACATGCAAGAGGGAGGGTATAAGGTGATATATGTATATGTATAGCTGACTCACTTTGTTATATAGCAGAAACAAACACCATTGTAAAGTAATTATACTCAAATAAAGGTGTTAGAAAGAAAAAAAGGCAGGAGCAACAAGATTTGATATGGGGTATGAGAGAAAGAAAGGAGTCAAGGGTAACACCAAGTTATCCTGAACAACTCGAAGTATAGAGAACAACTAAAATTGGGGGTAGGGGGAGTAATTGGCCAAACATATCTGGTGAGGGAAGATCAGGATATTGAGGTCCAGTTATTTTGAATTGGGTGTGTTCAGGAGGGTGTTGGTCTATTATTATCCTAGACTTTGGGAGATGGGTTTGGGCAAAAATGCATATTTAAGAGGCACTGGCATGTGATGATATTAAAAGTCACTGCAAGATATGAGCTCACCAACAGAGTGAGGACACTTAGAGAAAGGGACCAATGATGAGGCCCTGGCACTCACCAATATTAAAAATCCAAGGAGAAAGGAAATAACTATAAAAAGGGACCAATGAGATGGCAGAAGTATATGGAGTACTTGAAGCCAAGTAAAGAAAGAATATCTAAGAGAGGGGAGAAATTAACTCTATAACTATACACAACACTAGTAGTGCAAGTAAAATAAAAATTGAGAATTAACCATTGTATTTACAAAATGGGCAGGGGTGATTTGTAACTTTGAGAAGAACAAATTCAGAGGCATGGTGGGGGCCAAAACCTGAGACTGGGAGAAAAGGATTTAGAGACAAGGAGTAGAGTTAACTCTCCAGGAATTTGGCTATAAAGGAGATTTTTTAAATAGGGCATTTGCTAGAGGAGAAAGAAGAATTAAGAGGAAGTTTAATTTTTAAATAAGAGAGAAAATATGTTTTGTATTAATGGAAATGATCTAATAGAGAATGAAATTTGATGATGCAGAGAGATGTATTAAAGTCATTATCATGCTAACAATCAGCAAAGCCCTCTTATAAATCACTTACAAAAAATAACTTATTTATTCTTCGCAATACTATGATGTATTATTAATATCCTTATATTTAGAAGATGTGGAAATTGAGACAAGACACAGAGAAGGTAACTAAGTTACTCCAGGTCATACAAAGAGTGGCAGAGCTGGGATATAAAATCCAGGCAATCTAGCTGTAGAGTCCATGCTGATACCAGCTGCTCCGTGCTAGTCCTTAGGGGAGACTTGCTGGAATAATGGTTTTGAGTAGGCTACAGTGAATGTGTTCTAGTGCACAAAAGGGGCCATTAGTGTTAGACTGAAACATATATAATAATTTGGAAGTTGTTAGTGTCAATGTTAGAACAGAGTTAGATGTGATGTGATGGTGGGAGTTTTGAAGGTTCTCCCTCTCTTTTTCTCTCTCTCTTCAGAAACACAATCTTGAAACTATCACTAACCACTGATGCCTTCCTTCCAGCTAACAAATTGGGTTTACTACTCATTGCTATGAGGAATAATGTACACCATGGGGATCTGTGTGGACTCTTAGTAGGAAGGTGTTAGAAATTACTTATTGTAGGTTTTGGATTTTAGGGTGATTGGGGGGAAGGTCTAGAAAGCAGAGGTTTCTTTTCAGTGTAAAAGAATACAGAGACAATTCTATGATTTGGTATCTTAATAAATCTTACCTGCAGGGAGATCTAGATGATTTTGAGCATCTTTTTATGGGCTTATTTGTCATCAGTATATCTTCTTTTGTTAAGTAAGTGTTGAAATTATGGCACATTTTTATTGGGTTATTTGTCTTATTGAGTCGTAAGAGTTTTTATATATTCTAGACAAGTCCTTTCTCAGATATATGTTTTACAAATATTTATGCCCAGTCTGGAAATTGTCGTTTCATTTTCAAAATGGTATTTTTTGAGAGCAAAATTTTTTTTTTAATGAATTTATTTATTTATTTTTGGCTGCATTAGGTATTCGTTCCTGTGTGCAGTCTTTCTCTAGTTGCAGTGAGCGGGGGCTACTCTTTGTTGCAGTGCGTGGGCTTCTCACTGCCGTGGCTTCTCTTGTTGTGGAGCACCGGCTCTGGGCACACGGGCCTCAGTAGTTGTGGCATGTGAGCTCAGTAGCAGTGGTTCACGGGCTCTAGAGTGCAGGCTCAGTAGTTGTGGCGCACAGGCTTAGTTACTCCACAGCATATGGGATCTTCCCGGACCGGGGCTCAAACCCGTGTCCCCTGCCTTCGCGGGCGGATTCTTAACCACTGCACCACCAGGGAAGCCCAAGAGCAGAAGTTTTTAATGTTGATGAAGGCAAATTTATTGATTTTTTTCTTTAATACCTCATGAGTTTTTGTCATATTTTGGAAATCTGTCATATTTAGGAAATCTTTCTTAAAGTTGCATAGTTTCAACTCTCATATTTAACTCAATGATCCATGGTAAGTTAAAAATGTTATAAGGTATCAGGTAAAGAGATCTTCCTTCTTTTCATTCTTCCCACTTTCCTTTCTTCCTTTGAGTGGCTGGTTAGATGGCTGGCCAGCTAGCTAGCTAGTTTATGGTTCTCCAATATTTTTAGGACTATATGCTGAAAATATTAAAAACCCATCGAATTGCCTTAGCATCTAGATAGGCTGACTAATGACCCCCAGAGATATCCAGATCCTAATCCCTGGGACCTGTGAATGTCACCTTATATGACAAAGGGACTTTTCAGATTAAGAATTTTGAGATGGGAACATTATCTCAGATTATCGAGATGGACTCTAACTATGATCACAAGAGTTCTTATAAGAAGGGAGGGTGAGATTTTACTACAGAATAAAAGGTGGCCATGTATTGGGGACAAAAAGTAGAGTCCAAAAGAGAAGATGCTAAGCCACTGGCTTTGAAGATAGAGGAAAGGGCCACAAACCAAGCAATACAGGTAGCCACTGGAAACAGGAGAAGGCAGGGAAACCAATCCTCCTCTAGAGTCCTGGAGATAGTGCAACCCTGGCAACACCCTGATTTTGACCCAGTGAAACCCAGTTTGGACTTCTGGCCTCCAGAACTGTAACAGGATACATTTTTTTTAAGCCACAAAGGTTGTGATAATTTGTTACAAGAGCTATAGGAAACTACTATAGAATCTTTATTGAAAACAGATTTACTATGTAACTGAGAGTCTATATCTGGACTCTATTCTGTTCCATTTATCAGTTACCCTATTTTTTTAATCAATATTATACTCTCTTGATTACTGTAACTTTAAAATAACTCTTGAAATTAAGGAGTAGCACATAGAAGTTAAAGACTGTACTAAAAAACAAAGCAAGCAAACAAACAACACCCTCAGACAGTAAAAATAGTCCTACAAGAGAACAGAGTTCCCATACATGGACTCAAAAAATCTATGATTAACATGTCAAGGAATTAAATACCATGAGAGAAATTTTATCCCATAAAAGGAATAAAATGGAAGGTTTTAGAACTGAAAACACAATAATTGAAATAAGACACTCAATAAACTGGAATACACATTTGAGGAGAGAGTTAATGAACTGAAAAATTTGTTTGGAATAAAATATATAGACTAATCACAAAAACCATGGAAAATTCAGAAAAGAGTGACCCAGAAGGACTGAAGGATAAAATAGTGCAAAAACGCTGAATAAAATGTAAACACTGAGAAACTTCCCAAACTGAGTAAAGACATCAAGCCATATATTAAATAAGTTTTTTAAATACCATGTTGGATAAATAGAAATAACAACACACTTAGGCATTTAAGAATAAAGCTGATGAAAAAAACAATGAAAAAGAAAAAATCTTAGAAAGCTGCAAGGAATGAAGTCATTACCTCTAAAGGAATAACAGAAAAACCAACAACACATTACTCAAAAGAAATAAGGAATGTCAAAATAAAATATAATGAAAACTCTAAATGAATGAGAGAAAAAATGTTTCAACATAAAATTCTCTATTAACAAAATATTCTTTAGAAATGAAGGCAACCTAAAGGAATATTCAGACAAACAAAAAGTGAGAGAATTCATTACCAGCAAATCTGCACTGAAGAGAATGCTAATAAGTGTTTCCCAGGCACAAGAAAATCACCCCAGATGAAAGCTAAGAAAGACAACAAAGGAATAAAGGCCAAGAAAAGGGTAGTTGTGTGGGTAAATGTATGAAGTAAAGAAATGCAGAACAAAACTGATTATAAAGGAAAATTGATCACATTTCTTCTGTAAAAGTAATAAAATGAAACTCTTATATAGCATGGCCAGGCAATTTTCTCAAGAAACTTACAAGTACACACTTACTATTATATAAATTACCAAGCTAACCATGTGGTGTTTAATATGTATACAGATTTAAACACACACACACACAAAATAAGACCTAACTCAGAAGAGGGAGTTAAAGGGTTGAAAGCCCTTTCATTGTTTAACAAGCTGTAACATTTCAAACAAAATGCCAAGAATTCATATTTTAGTTTCTAGGATGACAAATAAAATAGTAAAATATGGTGTATCTAACAAGTTAATATAGGGTGGAAATAGAATAACACAAAGCACATAACATTAAAAGTAAAGGGAAAATAAATTACAGATTTTGTTCAATTTAACCTATATATTTCAGTAATTTTTAAAATATAAATGGACTAAAATTTTGAACTAAAGAATAAATATAAATGAACAAAAAAAGGAGACACACTCTATGCTACTTATGAGACAAATCTTCAATATAAGGACAGAGTATGGTCAAAAATATGGAAAATATGCACAATAAGAATAATTTTAAAAACTTGATATAGCTAAATTACTATCATATACAATAGATTTTAAGACCAAGACATAAAGAAGGTATACCTGAAATCCCTAACCTAGCAAGACTAGGTTACTCAAACCCCACACATTCCAAATAAATTTCTTTTAGAAAATATTTTTCCAAATAAAAGGTCTCCAGGACTGGCCCTTGGACATCCCCTGAAAGATATCCTCTGAGCTGTTGGAATATTCTACCTGATAATGTATTTTTGTATGCCTGGGGCCTTGGGCTATGCTAAGGCTAGTGTGACCAGGTAAGTTTATCCTAACAAAGAGACTTAAGGTGAATACCTGTTTTTGCTCACAGGACTAGATGCTACATGCCTACATGACTGACCCCTAATAAAAACCTGGACACCAAAGCTCAGGTGAGCAGCTTCTCTGGTTGGCATTACTTTGCCCTTGTTGTCACACATCACTGATACAAGATTTAATTGTGTCCCTGTGTAACTCCACTGGAAAGAAAAACTTGGAAGCTTGTGTCTGGTTTGCCTTGGACATTGCCCCATGTGTCCTTTCCCATTGCTGATTTTAATACATATCCTTTCACTTTAATAAACCATGACTGAGTATAACAGCTTTTTCTGAGTCCTGTGAGTCATTCTAGTAAATCATCAAACCTGAGGGTAGTCTTGGGTACTCTAACACAAACCCCATCTAAAATTTAAGAATCCCATCTTTCCTAATAAATGCCCTAACACGCTCCTGGCTTGGGATCTCTTCCCTCTGCCAACACAGAACTGCCCCAGAGCCGGAAAGGAGGGCGGCCACACTGAGGCTGCCAGCTCTGGAGGGGCCCCAGTGGCCAAAGCCGCAACACTCCTGCGGACGGAGGGCCGGTATGTAGGGGAAGATGGCGAAATAGTAAGAGGCAGAGATCACCTGCCTCCCCACAGATACATGAGAAATACATCTACATGTGGAACAACTACAGAACACCTACTGAACGCTGGCAGAAGACCTCGGACATCCCAAAAGACAAGAAACTCCTCACGTACCTGGGTAGGGCAAAAGAAAAAAGAATAAACAGAGACAAAAGAATAGGGATGGGACCTGCACCAGTGGGAGGGAGCCATGAAGGACGAAAGGTTTCCACACACTAGAAGCCCCTTCGCAGGCGGAGCCTGCGGGTGGCAGAGGGAGGAAGCTTCGGTGCCACGGAGGAGAGCACAGCCACGGTGCAGAGGGCAAAGCGAAGAGATTCCCACACAGAGGATCGTGCTGACCAGCACTCACCAGCCCAAGAGGCTTGTCTGCTCGATGGGAGTAGAGGCTCAGGCTTCGGTCGGAGCGCCGGGAGAGGACTGGGGTTGGCGGCGTGAACACAGCCTTCAGGGGGTTAGTGCGCCACGGCTGGCCGGGAGGGAGTCTGGGGAAAAGTCTGGACCTGCCGAAGAGGCAAGAGACGTTTTCTTCCCTCTTTGTTTCCTGGTGCGCGAGGAGAGGGGATTAAGAGCGCTGCTTAAAGGATCTCCAGAGACGGGCTCGAGCCACAGCTAACAGCGCGGACCCCAGAGATGGGCATGAGACGCTAAGGCTGTTGCTGCTGCCACCAAGAAGCCCATGTGCGAGCACAGGTCACTCTCCACACCTCACTTCCGGGGAGCCTATGCAGCCCGCCACTGCCAGGGTCCCAGGATCCAGGGACAACTTCCCTGGGAGAATGCACGGGGCGCCTCAGGCTGGTGCAACGTCCCACCAGCCTCTGCCGCCGCAGGCTCGCCCAGCACTCCATACCCCTCCCTCCACCCCAGGCTGAGTGAGCCAGAGCCCCCGAATCAGCGGTTCCTTTAACCACATCTTCTCTGAGCGAAGAACAGTCACCCTCCGGTGACCTACATGCAGAGGCGGGGCCAAATCCAAAGCTGAACCTCGGGAGCTGTGTCAACAAAGAAGAGAAAGGGAAATCTCTCCCAGCAGCCTCAGGAGCAGTGGATTAAATATCCACAATCAACTTGATGTACCCTGCATCTGTGGAATACCTGAATAGGCAATGAATCGTCCCAAATTGAGGAGGTGGACTTTGAAAGCAAGATTTATTATTTTTTCCCCTTTTCATCTTTTTGTGAGTGTGTATGTGTATGCTTCTGTGTGAGATTGTGTCTGTATACGTTGCTTTCACCATTTGTCCTAGGGTTCTATCCGTCTGTTGTTTTTTTTTCTTCCTTTAATAAAATTGTTTTTTCTTAATAATTATTTTTTTATTTTAATAACTTTATTTTATTTTGCCTTTCTTTTCTTTTATCCTCTTTCTTTCTAATTTTTCTCCCTTTTATTCTGAGCCGTGGGGATGAAAGGCTATTGGTGCTGCAGCCAGGAGTCAGTGCTGTGCCACTGAGGTGGGAGAGCCAACTTCAGCACACTGGTCTACAAGAGACCTCCCAGCTCCACATAATATCAAACGGTGAAAATCTCCCAGAGATCTCCATCTCAACACCAACACCCAGCTTCATTCAACGACCAGCAAGCTACAGTGCTAGACACCCTATGCCAAACAACTAACCAGACAGGAACACAACCCCACCCATTAGCAGAGAGGCTGCCTAAAATCATAATAAGTCCACAGACACCCCAAAACACACCACCAGACGTGGACCTGCCCACCAGAAAGACAAGATCCAGCCTCATCAACCAGAAAACAGGCACTAGTCCCCTCCACCAGGAAGTGTACACAACCCACTGAACCAACTTTAGCCACTGGGGACAGACACCAAAAAAAATGGGAACTACGAACCTGCAGCCTGCAAAAAGGAGACCCCAAACACAGTAAGATAAGCAAAATTAGAAGACAGAAAAACACACAGCAGATGAAGGGGCAAGATAAAAACCTACCAGACCTAACAAATGAAGAAGAAATAGGCAGTCTACCTGAAAAAGAATTCAGAATAATGATAGTAAAGATGATCCAAAATCTTGGAAATAGAATAGAGAAAATGCAAGAAACCTTTAACAAGGACGTAGAAGAACTAAAGAGGAAACAAGCAAAGATGGACAACACAATAAATGAAATTAAAAAATACTCTAGAAGGGATCAATAGCAGAATAACTGAGGCAGGAGAATGGATAAGTGACCTGGAAGATAAAATAGTGGAAATAACTACCCCAGAGCAGAATAAAGAAAAAAGAAAGAAAAGAACTGAGGACAGTCTCAGAGACCTCTGGGACAACATTAAACACTCCAACATTTGAATTATAGGGGTTCCAGAAGAAGAAGAGAAAAAGAAAGGGACTGAGAAAATATTTGAAGAGATTATAGTTGAAAACTTCCCTAATATGGGAAAGGAAATAGTTAATCAAGTCCAGGAAGCACAGAGAGTCCCATACAGGATAAATCCAAGGAGAAATATGCCAAGACACATATTAATCAAACTGTCAAAAATTAAATACAAAGAAAACATATTAAAAGGGAAAAACAACAAATAACACACAAGGGAATCCCCATAAGGTTAACAGCTGATCTCTCAGTAGAATCTCTGCAAGCCAGAAGGGAGTGGCAGGACATATTTATGGTGATGAAGTAGAAAAACCTACAACCAAGATTACTCTACCCAGCAAGGATCTCATTCAGATTTGGTAGAGAAATTAAAATCTTTAGAGACAAGCAAAAGCTGAGAGAGTTCAGCACCACCAAACCAGCTTTACAACAAATGCTAAAGTATCTTCTCTAGGCAAGAAACAAAAGAGAAAAAAAAAGACCTATAATAACAAACCCAAAACAATTAAGAAAATGGGAATAGGAACATACATATCGATAATTACCTTAAATGTAAATGGATTAAATGCTCCCACCAAATAACACAGACTGGCTAAATGGATACAAAAATAAGACCCATATATATGCTGTCTACAAGAGACCCATTTCAGACCTAGGGACACATACAGACTGAAAGTGAGGGGATGGAAAAAGATATTCCATGCAAATGGAAATCAAAAGACAGCCAGAGTAGCAATTCTCATATCAGACAAAATACACTTTACAATAAAGACTATTTCAAGAGACAAAGAAGGCCACTATATAATGATCAAGGGATTGATCGAAGAAGATATAACAATTGTAAATATTTATGCACCCAACATAGGAACACCTCAATACATAAGGCAAATACTAAGAGCCATAAAAGGGGAAATCAACAATAACACATTCATAGTAGTGGACTTTAACACCCCACTTTCACCAATGGACAGATCATCCAAAATGAAAATAAATAAGGAAACACAAGCTTTAAATGATACATTAAACAAGATGGACTTAATTTATATTATAGGAAATTCCATCCAGAAACAACAGAATACACATTCTTCTCAACTGCTCATGGAACATTCTCCAGGATAGATCATATTTTGGTTCACAAATCAAGCCTTGGTAAATTTAAGAAATTTGAAATTGTATCAAGTATGTTTTCTGGCCACAATGCTATGAGGCTAGATATAAATTACAGGAAAAGATCTGTAAAAAATACAAACACATGGAGGCTAAAAAGTACATACTTAATAACGAAGTGATCACTAAAGAAATCAAAGAGGAAATCAAAACATACATAGAAACAAATGACAATGGAGACACAATGACCTAAAACCTATGGGATGCAGCAAAAGCAGTTCTAAGAGGGAAGTTTATAGCAATACAATCCTATGTTAAGAAACAGGAAACATCTCGAATAAACAACCTAACCTTGCACCTAAAGCAATTAGAGAAAGAAGAACAAAAACCCCCCAAAGTTAGCAGAATGAAAAAAATCATAAAGATCAGATCAGAAATAAATGAGAAAGAAATGAAGGAAATGATAGCAATGATCAATAAAATTAAAAGCTGGTTTTTTGAGAAGAGAAAAAAAAATTAACAAACCATTAGTGAGACTCATCAAGAAAAAAAGAAGACTCAAATCAATAGAATTAGAAATGAAAAAGAAGAAGTAACAACTGACAATGCAGAAACACAAAAGATCATGAGAGATAACTACAAGGAACTCTATGACAATATAATGGACAACCTGGAAGAAATGAATAAATTCTTAGAAATGCCTAACCTGCCAAGCCTGAACCAGGAAGAAACAGAAAGTATGAAGAGACCAATCACAAGCACTGAAATTGAAACTGTGATTAAAAATCTTCCAAAAAACAAAAGCCCAGGACCAAATGGCTTCACAGGCAAATTCTTTCAAACATTTAGAGATGAGCTAACACCTATCCTTCTCAAACTCTTCCAGAATATAGCAGAGGGAGGAACACTACCAAACTCATTCTACAAGGCCACCATCACCCTGATACCAAAACCAGACAAGGATGTCACAAAGAAAGAAAACCACAGGCCAATATCACTGTTAAATACAGATGCAAAAATCCTAAACAAACTACTAGTAAACAGAATACAACAGCACATTAAAAGAATCATACACCATGATCAAGTGTGGTTTATTCAAGGAATGCAAGGATTCTTCAATATACGCAAATCAATCAATGTGATACACCATATTAACAAATTGAAGGAAAAAAACCATATGGTCATCTCAATAGATGCAGAGAAAGCTTTCGACAAAATTCAACACCCATTTATGATAAAAACCCTGCAGAACGTAGGCATAGTGGGAATTTTTCTCAACATAATAAAGGCCATATATGACAAACCCACAGCCAACATCGTCCTCAATGGTGAAAAACTGAAAGCATTTCCGCTAAGATCAGGAACAAGACAAGGTTGCCCACTCTCACCACTATTATTCAACATAGTTTTGGAAGATTTAGCCACAGCGATCAGAGGAGAAAAGGAAATAAAAGGAATCCAAATCAGAAAAGAAGAAGTAAAGCTGTCACTGTTTGCAGATGACATGATACTATACATAGAGAATCCTAAAGATGCTACCAGAAAACTATTAGAGCTAATCAATGAATTTGGTAAAGTAGCAGGATACAAAATTAATGCACAGAAATCTCTGGCATTCCTATACACTAATGATGAAATATCTGAAAGTGAAATCAAGAAAACACTCGCATTTACCATTGCAACAAAAGGAATAAAATATCTAGGAATAAACCTACCTAAGGAGACAAAAGCCCTGTATGCAGAAAATTATAAGATACTGATGAAAGAAATTAAAGATGGTAAAAATAGATGGAGAGATATACCATGTTCTTGGATTGGAAGAATCAACATTGTGAAAATGACTCTATTACCCAAAGCAATCTACAGATTCAATGCAATCCCTATCAAACTACCACTGGCATTTTTCACAGAACTAGAACAAAAAATTTCACAATTTGTATGGAAACACAAAAGACCCCGAATAGCCAAAACAATCTTGAGAATGAAAAACGGAGCTGGAGGAATCAGGCTCTCTGAATTCAGGCTATACTACAAAGCTATAGTAATGAACACAGTATGGTACTGGCACAAAAACAGAAATGTAGATCAATGGAACAGGATAGAAAGCCCAGAGGTAAACCCACACACATATTGTCACCTTATCTTTGATAAAGGAGGCAGGAATATACAGTGGAGAAAAGACAGCCTCTTCAATAAGTGGTGCTGTGAAAACTGGACAGGTACATGTAAAAGTATGAGATTAGATCACTCCCTAACTCCATACAGAAAAATAAGCTCAAAATGGATTAAAGACCTCAATGTAAGGCCAGCAACTATCAAACTCTTAGAGGAAAACATAGGCAGGACAGTCTATGGTATAAATCACAACAAGATCCTTTTTGACCCACCTCCTAGAGAAATGGAATTAAAAACAAAAATAAACAAATGGGACCTAATGAAACTTCAAAGCTTTTGCACAGCAAAGGAAACCATAATCAGGACCAAAAGACAACCCTCAGAATGGGAGAAAATATTTGCAAATGAAGCAACTGACAAAGGATTAATCTCCAAAATGTATAAGCAGCTCATGCAGCTCAATAACAAAATAACAAACAACCCTTTCCAAAAATGGGCAGAAGTCCTAAATAGACATTTCCCCAAAGAAGATATACAGACTGCCAACAAACATGTGAAAGAATGCTCAACACAATCATTAGAGAAATGCAAATCCATACTACAATGAGATATCATCTCACACCAGTCAGAATGGCCATCATCAAAAACTCTAGAAACAATAAATGCTGGAGAGGGTGTGGAGAAAAGGGAACACTCTTGCACTGCAGGTGGGAATGTGAATTGGTACAGCCACTATGGAGAACAGTATGGAGGTTCCTCAAGAAACTACAAATAGAATTACCATATGACCCAGCAATCGCACTACTGGGCATATACCCTGAGAAAACCATAATTCAAAGAGTCATGTACCAAAATTTTTATCGCAGCTCTATTTACAATAGCCAGGAGATGAAAACAACCTACGTGTCTATCATCAGATGAATCGATAAAGAAGATGTGGCACATATATACAATGGAATATTACTCAGCCATAAAAATAAACGAAATTGAGCTATTTGTAATGAGGTGGATGGACCTAGAATCTGTCATACAGAGTGAAGTAAGTCAGAAAGAGAAAGACAAATACCATAAGCTAACACATATATATGGAATTTAAGAAAAAAAAATGTCATGAAGAGCCTAGGGGTAAGACAAGAATAAATACACAGACCTACTAGAAAATGGACTTGAGAATATGGGGAGGGGGAAGGGTAAGCTGTGACAACGTGAGAGAGTGGCATGGACATATATACACTACCAAACATAAAAGAGATAGCTAGTGGGAAGCAGCCGCATAGAACAGGGAGATTACTCGGTGCTTTGTGACCACCTAGAAGGGTGGGATAGGGAGGGTTGGAGGGAGGGAGATTCAAGAGGGAAGAGATATGGTAACATATGTATATGTATAACTGATTCAGTTTGTTATAAAGCAGAAACTAACACATCATTGTAAAGCAATTATACTCCAATAAAGCTTTTAAAAAAAAAAAAAATGCCCTAACAGTATCAAATGGACCCTCTACGTTTAGGGATTCAATTTGCATTGTACATTAGCTATGCAGAGGATTAGGCTTTGTATTTGTTTTTCATAAATCTCTTATTAATTTCCAGCACAAACAAAATTTTCTTTGAAAGAAGGAAAATGTATTTGTGTCATCAGTTAATTCTATCACACATTTAAGGAAGAATTATTACCAATTTTAAACAAGCTTTCAAAACATGGAAAAGGTAATGTTTTTCAACCCATGTTAGAAGGCCAAAATAGCCTAGTCACCTAAGCATACCTAAGAAAGATAAGGGCATTACAAACAGGAAAAAATACGAATACAACATATCTCATAAGTATAAATACTAAATCCACAGGTATATAGATAAGGACAATTTGGCACTACTATCTTGTCTTTATATTACTTTTACAATGCTTTTTTTATATGAAACTCAAATTATGGAATTCACCACATTTAGAAAATAAGAAAAACTACAAGTTTCTTAATAGACATAGAAAAGGCATGTCTTGGAATTCAACATCTAAACTTCCATTCATGAATAAGCTAGAAAGCACAATAGCCAGAACACGGAATCAACCTAAATGTCCAACAATAGATGAATAGATAAAGATGATGTGGTACATATATACAATGGAATATTACTCAGCCATAAAAAGGAATGAAATTGGGTCATTTGTAGAGATGTGGATGGACCTAGAGTCTGTCACACAGAGTGAAGTAAGCCAGAAAGAGAATAACAAATGTCGTATATTAACACATATATGTGGAATCTAGAAAAATGGTGCAGATGAACCTATTTGCATGGCAGGAATAGAGACATAGACATAGAGAACAGACATGTGGACATGGTGGGGGGAAGGGGGAGTAGGACAAATTGGGTGATTAGGTTTGACATAAATACACTACCATGTGTAAAATAGATAAGTAGCAGGAAGATTCTGTATAACACAGGGAGCTCACCTCGGTGCTCTGTGATGACCTGGAGGGGTGGGTTGGGGGGAGGCTCAAGAGGGAAGGGATATAGGTATACATATAGCTGATTCACTTCATTGTACAGCAGAAACTAACACATTATTGTAAAGTAATTTTACTCCAATTTAAAAAAAATGAATAAGCTAGAAAGCTAAGAAGAGAGAAAAGTAAAGTTACTAAAAATAGTTGAATTATAATGTTTGAAATGTGTTAACTTTATGATATATGAAATATACTTCAGTAAGATTGTTTATTTAAAAAGGAAAAAATGTAAACCTAGAAATAGAAGGAAACTTTCTAATATGATAAATGATATCTATTTTAATAACTTACAACAATCGTATTTAATGATAAAATATCAAGAATTTGTATTGCCATAATAATGATGCATAACACCCTTCTCCCCAACCTATTGACTTAAAATAACAATTATTTATTTGTATTTGAACAACTGTGGATCATCACCAAAAGAACTTGCCTTCAATCTGGGGTTTTGTCTAGGTCTATTCAACATGACGTACATCCTTCCAAAACCAGGAAGCTGCTTGAGTCATTTTTTTCTCATGGTGATGGTAGAAGTACAAGTGGACAAGTTCCACTGAGAAAGCTCTTCTAGAGCTTTTGCTTGTGTCACATCTACTAGTATTGCATTTGTCAAAACAATTCATAGGACCAACCACAACATTAATGGAGCAGAAAAGTATAATCAATCCATGGCAGAAAGAGAGTAAAGGTTTGCTTTAAAAAACCCAGTGCTACATGTAATGCTACCTGTTCATAGCAGCATTAATCACAATAGCCAAAAAGGTGGAAATAACAAAGGATCCATCAACGGGTAAGTGGATAAACAAAATGTGGTATATACATACAATGGAATATTATTCAGCCTTTAAAAAGAAGTAAATTCTGACACATGCTACATGCATGAACTTTGAAGACATTATGCTAAGTGAAATAAATCAGTCACAAAAAGACAAATACTATTTGATTCCACTTATATAAGTAGGTCAAATTCATAGAGACAGAAAGTAGAATGGTGATTGCCAGGGACTGAAGGGAGGAAGCATGGAGAGTTATTGTTTTGTTTTGTTTTGTTTTGGTTTTGATTTTTTGTGGTACGTGAGCCTCTCACTGTTGTGGCCTCTCCCGTTGCGGAGCACAGGCTCCGGACGCGCAGGCTCAATGGCCATGGCTTACGGGCCCAGCCTCTCCACGGCATGTGGGATCCTCCCGGACCGGGGCACGAACCTGCGTCCCCTGCATCGGCAGGCTGACTCTCAACCACTGCGCCACCAGGGAAGCCCGAGAGTTATTGTTTAATGGGTACTGAATTTCAGTTTTGCAAGATGAAATTGTTCTGAAGATTGATGGTGGCGATGGCTGCACAACAACTTAAATGCATTTATCACTACTGTACACTTCAAAAATTATTAATATGGGGATTCCCTGGTGGCGCAGTGGTTGAGAGTCTGCCTGCCGATGCAGGGGACAAGGGTTCGTGCCCCGGTCCGGGAAGATCCCACATGCCGTGGAGCGGCTGGGCCCGTGAGCCATGGCCACTGAGCCTGCGCGTCCGGAGCCTGTGCTCCGCAATGGGAGAGGCCACAACAGTGAGAGGCCCGTGTACCGCAAAAAAAAAAAAATATATATATATTATTAATATGGTAAATTTTATGTTATGCATATTTCACTACAATTTTAAAAAACACCCAAGCTATCACAATCCATCTTCGCTACTTCTATTTAGGTACTACAGGTCTTTGCTAATGCAAACAGGCAAGAAAAACAGATTAAAGCCAAACAGATAGGAAAAGAAGTCATAAAAACGTTACTGTAAGTAGATCATGATTTGTTCATATAGAAAGTCCAAAAGAATCTATAGATAAACATTAGAATTAGAGTGGATATTGGAAGATTGTTGAATCAAAGGTTGATATACAAAAACCAAATGAATTTCTATAATCACAAAAGAAGGTAAAAATATACCATTAAAATAGCATCAATAAATAACATATGTAGGAATATGGCTAATAAGAGGTATATAAGACTTTTACATGGAAAATTATTAAGTGAGAGAAAAGTATAAAAAATCTAAATGAATGGATAAACTATTTTTATGGATTGAAGTCTCATTACTGTAAAGATGTCAATTCTCCCCCAAATAATTTATAAATTCAGTGCAACCCCCTGCCAAATGCTAACAGTGTTTGTGTGTATATTTTTATGCATACATGTGTATGGAAATAGATAATCTGATTCTAAAATTCATATAGAAATGCAAAGCACCACAAAGAGAAAAACAAACAAACTTTGTTTGGATAAGAACAAAGTTAGGAGATCTGTCATATCACAAAACAAAATTTACTACAAAAGAACAATGATTAAGACTGTGATGTAGCCAAGGATAGAAATGAACAGAACAGAGAAGAGCATTCAGAAACAGACCCAAATCCATATATTCCCTTCAACTATAATAAAAGGGGTATGATAGAGGAAGTGGGAGAAGTGCAGTTTTTTTTCAAGAATTGGTGCTGAATCAATTTGAGGTCCACATAGGAAAAATGAAACTTTACTGCTACTTAATTTCATACAAAAATTAATTCCAGGTGGATTACAAATCCAAATGTAAAAGGTAAAATGTACAGACTTTAAAAGTTAACACTGGAGAATAACTTCATGACCTTAGAGTAGTAAAAGATTTATTAAACAGAACACAGAAGCACTAAACAAAATGAAAAATATTAATGAATTAGAATATATTAAAATTTTGAACTTCCTGTGACTGACCTCTTTATAAAGAGAATGAAAAGGCAAGGATAAGTTTTTTAGAATAAATGTAACTGCCAAAGGGTTTATATCAAGAATTTACAGCAAATTTTTTCAAATTGGTATGAAGAAGGTGACAACCCAATAGAAAAATGGACAAGAAAATTGAATAGAAACGTTTTAAAATTGTATGAACAGGTGACCACAAATTATGTAACTCATAAATTATATAATCCACTCTGATCAACCAACACTAATACAGCTATGGAAGGACAAATTCATGAGATACAATAGGTTTTACTCAGAACCCAAACCTCAAGAAAGAATACAAGACAACATGTACAGTAACAACATACAGGAGGCTAACAACTCCCAGGTATGATTCTTAAGGTCCCACTCCCCATTTGGGTTTCATGTAGTCAAGGGAGAAGAACAACTGGGCCTAGAGTACTTGTAAAGCTATCATTTCTAGACACATTGCTATCCCTCTAGCCCCTTTAGGAGTATATGACTAGCTGCCATTTTCCAGTTTTTCTGTACCTCATCAATTACATGTCACTTGTCAGTAATCTATTATTCAATGAACAGTCTCAACAATGAGGTACAGGTTGGTACATAATATTTATATTGGATGCTATATACACTCCCATAAACTCACTGAGTTCATGATGCAAGGAGGATTCAATGAATAGTCAAATCCTCAGGTTATCCTTGAGGTGAGAGGAAAGGCTGTTAACATCACGTTCCATTCGTTATTAGGAAATGTAATTTAAACTACAATAAGATACTGTTACACACCCTTCAGAAGAGGTAATTACAAAGTGTTGGAAGATAAAAAAACAAGGTCCTACTGTGTAGTAGAAGGAACTATATTCAATATCCTGTGAAAAACCATAATGGAAAAGAATATGAAAAAGAACATATATATGTATAACTGAATCACTCTGCTGTACAGCAGAAATTAACACAACATTGTAAATCAACTATACTTCAATAAAAATTTTTTTTAAAGTGTTGGAGAGGATATGGTACAACTGGAACTCTAACTACCAGTGGGATTTTAATTTGTACAAGCATTTTGGAAAACTGTTTGGCAGTGTTCACTGAAATTAAGCACACACATTCTCTATGAGACCTTATTTCCACTTCTAAAATATATTATCCAACAGAAACACATACCTAAGTATATGAGTGTTTATGCGAAATGGTACAGGTCTGGCATAATTGTGACAGAGGAGCTAAAAAAAGATACTGGCAGTCAGACTACAGAGCCATCCTTTTACTTATATATCCATGGTTATATAACCAACATATTCTGAAGAATCCTTAATCAACTGAAATTGGTTTCTTTGGTTATCATTTCAATGTCTAAAGACAGAAAAACATAACTGATCTCTTTACCTACTGCCGGATAAATCAGCATCTTACTGAAGGAAAGGAAAATAAATAAAGTGTGCTATTTTAATTGTAGTTTTTCCTTCTTCATTTCTCTTCTTTCTTATATATAAATTGTTTTTGCATTTATTAGGAAAAACCAGTCCATAATTGTTTTTCTTGAATTAAGGGAAATAGCATGTAAATAATATATATGTATATCTTTGAGTTATTTGCTGACATAAACCAACAGACGTATACAGGAGGCAAAATTCAGGAGAGGTTTCTTCTGGGAAGAGGATCAGAATTTATAATTTTGAAGAAACACATGGGATGCCTATGGGTGGTAGTAATGTTCTTTTTTTTTTGACCTGAGTAAAGATTACAAGAGTGTCAGTGTAGTGATAAATTATGGAGTTGTACATGCTTCTCTATATGTATGTTATATTAAAACTAAAAAATTATGAATACAGAAAAATGTTTTAAAAGATCAAGGAACTTTGTGGATATATTCATCATCTTAGAATGTTAAAAAATTCAAGAAGTGTTTATCTTTTGAAAATGTGCTCCTTATACTTTTTCCTTCTCTTGCTAGAGAAAATTACCTCATTTACTAAATAAGTAGGCAGATTTTGGTATGCCTAATTCTAATATTAAAGGGTAACATTGACTATCAAAGGGATGCTTTTTAAAATGTGTTTTTAGAAACAACTGGAAACTACAGATTCCATGCAATCCCCTATCAAACTACCAATGGCATTCTTCACATAATTAGAACAAAACATTTTACAATTCATATGGAAACACAAAAGACCCCAAATAGCCAAAGCAATCTTGAGAAAGAAAAACAGAGCTGGAGGAATCAGGCTCCCCAACTTCAAAATATACTACAAAGCTATAGTAATCAAGACAGTATTGTACAGGCACAAAAACAGATCAATGGTACAGGATAGAAAACCCACAATTAAACCCATGCACATTTAGTCACCTAATTTATGACAAAGGAGGCAAGAATATACAATGGAGAAAAGACAGCCTCTTCAATAAGTGGTGCTGGGAAAACTGGACACCTACATCTAAAAGAATGAAATTAGAAACTCCCTAAGACCATACACAAAAATAAACTCAAAATGAATTAAAGATCTAAATGTAAGACCAGACACTGTAAAACTCTTAGAGGAAAGCATAGGAAAAACACTCTTTGACATAAACAAGAGCAAGATCTTTTTTGACTCACCTCATAAAGTAATGAAAATAAAAAGAAAAATAAACAAATGGGACCCAATGAAACTTAAAAGCTTTTGCACAGCAAAGGAAACCATAAACAAGACGAAAAGACAACCCTCAGAATGGGAGAAAATATTTGCAAATGAAACAATGGACAAAGGATTAATCCCCCAAATGTACAAACAGCTTATAGAGCTCAATATCAAAAAAAAAAACCAATCCAATTAAAAAATGGGTGGAAGAGCTAAATAGACATTTCACCAAAGAAGACATATAGATGGCCAAGAGGTACATGAAAAGATGCTCAACATCACTAATTATTGGAGAAATGCAAATCATAACCACAATGAGGTATCACCTCACACCAGTCAGAATGGCCATTATCAAAAAATCTAGAAACAATAAATGCTGGAAAGTGAGTGGTGAAAAGGGAACCCTCCTGCACTGTTGGTGGGAATGTAAGTTGATACAACCACTTTGGAGAACAGTATGGAGGTTCCTTAAAAAACTAAAAATAGAACTACCATATGACCCAGCAATCCCACTATTGGGCATATACCCCAAGAAAACCATAATTCAAAAAGAGACATGTATCACAATGTTCACTGCAGCACTATTTACAATAGCCAGGACATGGAAGCAACCTAAGTGTCCACTGACAGATGAATGGATAAAGAAGATGCGGCACATGTATACAATAGAATATTATGCAGCCACAAAAAGAAACGAAATTTAGTTAGTTGTAGTGAGGTGGACGGACCTAGAGTCTGTAATACAGAGTGAAGTAAGTCAGAAAGAGAAAAACAAATACCGTGTGCTAACGTGTATATATATATATATATATATGGAATCTAAAAAAAAAAGAAATGGTACTGATGAACCTAATGCCAGGGCAGGAATAAAGATGTAGACATAGAGAATGGACTTGAGGACATAGAGAGGGAGGGGGAAGCTTGGGTGAAGTGAAAGTAGCATCGACATATATACACTACCAAATGTAAAATATTTAGTGGGAAGCAGCAGCATAGCACAAGGAGATGAGCTCAGTGCTTTGTGACAACCTAGAGGGGTGGGATTGGGAGGGTGGCAGGAGGCTCAAGAGGGAGGGGATATGGGGATATATGTATGCATGTGGCTGGTTCATTTTGTTGTACAACAGAAACCAACACAGCATTGTGAAGGAATTATACTCCAATAAAGATGTATTAAAAAAATAAACTGGAAAAATACAAATACATTCTTGATAGAAATAATGGTTTGAGATGAGTGTTAAATAATTGGATTTACAGACAGAGAAATAAAGAAAGAAGTATTTTCTTACACTTGAAGATTATTAAAATGCGAAGAACAAAATTCATGCAATGTTAATAACGATAGGTTCACACCTTCTATATTTTAGACACACATTTATCTGATACAAATGAAATATCCATGTTCTGCATGCCTTGTTTGACTGCTTTTCATTACAAGTCCTTCACTTGTACAGAAACTTTGACTGCACAATTATATGGCTCAGTGGTGTAATGAAATGCTGTTACAGTACTATAGGAGCTGTATCACAATTTCATAGGTTATACTACAACTGAAGAAATTTATAACGATACACTTAATGGGCATAAAGTATGATATATCTTACTTGTAATTATTGTCAGCTAATACCTTTCTCTAACTTAACACATATATAGCCATGCTGTATACCTGAGAAGATTTTTCTGTAAGATTTTTACATGTTACTGTTTGACAAGTAATGATGTATTCAATAAATACCCCTAACATAGTTTTACAATACTGAGGAAATAATACATTTTTAAAAATCAGCATCTTTAAAATCCTGAAATAAAGTGATAAAATATCCCAGACATAAATATATGTATCTCTCTATATAAATATAGACTTTTTCAAGTTATGTTTCCCCAAAAAATATACATGGAATTAATGCATAGATTTTTTTTCATATCACATTTTCCAGAAAACTTTGTATACTCTAAAAGAGTGGTTTTCCCACTTTAATGTGCATAAGAATCTTTTGATGTTGCTTATTATAACACATATTCTTATGCCTTGCATGCAGAAATTCTCTTTCAGTTCATCAGCAGTTGGATCTAGAACTCTACCCTTTAATAAGCAGCTCAGGTGGTTGTGAACCATATTTTGAGAAACACTGTTCTAAGGATTCAGCCTGTATTCACAAGGAACAATGTCTCTTCAAAATATAATCCTAAAAATAAGAAGAAAACTTGAATTCTCATTAGCGTTTAGAAGAAGTGAAACAATATCACAAAAAGAAGCTCATTTTTCATTGGCCAGATTATCAACCTGTGAAGCCAAATTAGAATTGGTTCATAATCATATATCCCTAAGAAAGATTCAAATAATTCTATGTAAATAAAAATACAGTTTACAAGAAAGTAAAGAGTTTTCAAAAGTTAAGATTTAAATAAAACAGGATCATTTATGGAGCATTCTAATTTTTAAACTTGTCTTCAGTTAGCTCTTTGACTCAAAAGGAACATATAAATGACATAGAAATGAACAAAAAGGTATTTCTTCCTAGCTCTTCATTAGTTTTCCTTATGACTTTTAGAATATTCCTTACTGTATCGGGCTATTCTTAAAAAGCAAAACAAACAAACAAACAAAACAAAACAAAAACACAAAAAAACAAAAAAACAACCATCACCACCTATGTCACTAGGATGCTAAAAGGCTTACCTAAGTTTTATATAGCCAAAAACCTTGCAACTTATAACGTATCATAAATGATAATCAAAAAGACATGTTTCACTAACCTTATGATATGATCTATCTACTGCAACTAACAGAGGTCCTTCTCTTGACTCTCATCCATTATTCTGGGTATTCAGTTCAGTAAGGCTAGCACCTTATTCACCTAAGTTCAGGAGTTTAGAAGCATTGTTAATTTTATTTCACTTTATCTGCATATTTGGAAACTATCGCCTGCTTCTTTCAATTATATGTATAGGTTCATCCAGTGCAACTCCTGCGGGTCGTGTAACGCTGACAAGACTGCAAGAGTGCTAACTTCAGGTCCATACAGGAACTGTGATTATAGGCCATGACTGTTAAATAATATTTAGAAAATATATACATTGGTCTTTGCCCCTAGTTCCTGGCACAGAAATCCTAAAACCTGTGTAATTTCCTAAGTGATAAGAGCGCTCAGAGCATCTTTTGTTCTAAAATTGGTCTTTGTCCCCAGGTGCTGACACAGAGCTCCTAAATTCCTCGGAATTTCCTGGGTAATAAGAGTGTGTTTTGTTCTAAAGAGGTGGTATGGGCTCCTGGATGGAACCAGAAATACCAAACCATGATTAGAAGCTTGGAACTTTCAAGCCCTACTCCCCATTCTCCAGGAAAGGGAGAGCTGGAAATTGAGTTAATGATGGATCATGCCTACATGATGAAGCCTCCATAAAAATTCCAATAGTATTGGAGTTTGTTGAGTCTCCAGGTTGGGGAATACATTCAAGTGCCAGGAGAGTGGTATACCTCAACTCCACGGGGACAGAAGCTCCTGTGCTTGGGACCCTCCCAGAACTCACCCTATGTAACTCTTCATCTGACTTTTCATCTGTATTCTTTATCATACCCTTTATTATATAATAAATTGGTAAACATTAAGTGTTTCCCTGAGTTCATGAGCCATTATAGCAAATAATCAAATCTAAGGGGGAGGAGGTCATAGAAACTTCTGATTTATAGCCAAGTTGGAAGGCTGTGGGTAACCTGGGGATCTACTACTTGTAATTGGCATATGAAGTGTGAAGCAGTCTTGGGAGACTGAGCCCTTAACCTGTGGGATCTGACACTATCTACCTGGAGACAGTGTCAGAATTTAGTTAAATTGTAGGACACCCTGCTGGTATCAAAGAGAACTGCTTGACGTGGGGAAAAAATCCTAGGCATTTGGTGTCAGAAGTGTTGTGAGTGTGGTAACAGCGTTAGAATAAAGGAGAGACAAACAGGAGAAGTGGGGTTTTCCTACTTAATAACCTACATAAATATGCTATAAACTTAACAAGTCATATAACATGATTTGCAGCCTCTCAGCTTCTGCAAGTATTTATATACCATAACCACTTCAGATAAAGCTTTTAATATTACAGTAAGTAGCTACAAAATCAATTCTGATATTGTACTATAGATTTAGTCTACAAGAGAAAAGTACGGTCATGTTAAAAGCAGTAAGAAATGCTTACAAGAAAATAAAGGTTTTATTTCCATAAGTTTCCATAAAGTCTCTTTTAGACACCCCTTGTATTCTGAGTATTGATTTCTGGCCTGGCAATCTCCAAAATGAAAATACACCACCAAGAATAAAAGAATTTTAGGATTAACTCAAATACATATGTCAATTTATAAATCATTTACGTAATACTACATTTATATATTAAGCTTATTTTAAAACATTCAAAGGTATTTTAATGATATGTTAAAAACACAGGCGGTTCTAATACTCCTCCAGCACAATATGCATCAGCACAGGCAAGAGCCACACCACTTTGGTGATCACCATTGTCACTACCATAAAGCTTCCTATTGAGCTTCCCAGGTTTTTCTTTCTTGCTGTCCTAATCTAACTCTAAGAGATATCTTCTTGAAGCTCAAAGCTTTAAAAATTATTCCCACACTTCAGCATTGTCTATACTAGATGGTTCATGACAAACACTATGCATTTGGAAATATAAAATATTTCATGAATTTTAACATGCATTTATTGACCCTTCTCCAGTAATATTTAAGGTATATAATTTTTTGAAGTTTTTTCTAATTTAAGAGAGGGTTTTTTAAAATTATAAGTGTTACATCTCATTGCCTTGTGACTCTTTTAAAGATTGAGTTCTGAAAACTGTAAGTGAATCAAGTAAAGACATGAAAAATAGGACATATAAACGATGCTGAAATAATGACAGTAAGTTTCCTTTGGAAAAATAAAGAGAAGAATACAAATAAACCCATTTAATATTGGGACCTCTGTGAACATACAAATGGAACAAGGAAAAATGATACAGCACTACATCCCATCCAGTGGAATCCCATCTCATACAGGGTAAATGTTCTAAAATCAGTTAATTCCTAAGTCGTATGTAATCAAATCATACACAAGGGAGTAATCCCTTTGACCATCCCATGAAAATTTTGTAATAAGAGATCATACTGCAATAATGCTACCAAAGCTAGCTTTTCCTCTAACAGGATCAGACAGATGTTTTGTCAGCTGGCAACAGATGGAAGTTTTGACTGGCACTTAGAGTCATTAGTATCTCAATTTTGAGTCCTCAAACACTAAAATTACACTCAGGCTACAAGACACTTAAACAATGAGAGGGCTTCTGAAACTGACATTAAGCCCACACTCATCCCAGCCCTCATCCTCAACAGCAAATACCTCACTTTCTTCCTTAGGTTCACCTTGGGGCATAAGGGCCTTGAGTACAAAAGCAGTTGAATTTCTTTCATTATTTAATTTTCTCCACAACCTCTTCCCCTTCTCTTTCTCTCCCTCCAAGAACACATTGTTCATTCTGAAATTCAAAGAATGTAAATACATGCATGATGTAATTTCACACTCCACTGTGAGGTATGCAAAAGACAAGTGTTCCAGGGCAGATTTGGAATGGAAACTATAGAAATGATGAAATACAAGAAAGTATTTAATGATTACAATCTGTTGGGCATTCTGCTTATATTTCTTAGGGATGCCTAAATGTAGGTATATTTTTAAAATCTCTAAACAGCATTTACATTTTTTATTTAATGAAGTTATTAATGCTAAAATCTTCACAATAATGTACACAGACCTGATTTTTTTTCAGTCACTTGCCTCCCTCTTCTGTACTTTAGTCCCTACAGCTTTTCATTTGTATAATGCATATAATTAGGGTATCAAGTTAGAATATTCAAATTTCGAGCATGATGCCCCAGTTTCTAACAAAACCCACTCTTTTTAGATGTTAACTTATTAAAGGAAAGAAGACTACCTCTTGTTTTATGCAACTTCAGGAATTCAGGGTGAATCATAACTATAATGACTAGTAATTTTGTATACCTAGTGTCACTAGAAGAATTCAAATGGATGTTCAAGGGAAAATAATTGTCATACTTGTGTCACAGGATGAGGGAGACATTTATGTTTCTTTTGCTATTTTTTTACAGTTCAAATTTTATTTTGTTTCCATATACATGGAAACAAATAAGAAAAACTTTGTATGTGTATGATTTTCATCTTCTGCTCAGGTTATTTACTTGTCTTATATGTTTGTGTAGGAGGGATGGGGGAGTGGGGAGCAAGATAAGAGAGCAGAGATAAAACTGGAAAAATGTTTTGATCTTTTTCTCCCACTTTAATGAATGAGGAAAATGCAAGTTTTTGATCAGCTACAAAGATTCCTGTCCCCTTATTTGCTATTAGTATTTTAGGAGTTATTTTTGGAAAATAGACCTCTATTAAATTAAAATTTTCTCCATATTAGGAATAGCAAATATCAATGTAAATTTGTTATTCATATTTGTCTTTATGCAAAGCATGTTTTTTCTCAGTTCTGTCATAAACTGGATTTCTCTTATTTATTAAAAGATGTTCAGAGAAATCTAGCAATATGCTTTATATCTACTTTGTTCATCATTTACAGAACTTAAACACTTAATAAATGCTAATTTCTCAAACTTCCAACACCAAAAATAAATGAAGATTACTTCCAAAAGGTTTATTTCACCATACTCCTATGTAGAAAAAAATTATTATTTTCATACTGTATTCAATCAGTGTGTGAACTAGAATTAGGTAGTTTTAAAGCCCATAAGAGTTTACATTAGAAAATGTGGCAGAAACCTGCAAACTGTCGGTCTAACCTCTTATTTCCAGGCCCACATCTAGACTAAATTTCCCCAACTCCTTTATAGTTAGCTGAGTTCAGGTCAACCATACAACAAAGCACTAGCCAACAAAATGTGAGAACAAATAATGTATACCATTGCCTAAATAGTACCATTAAAATCTCCTTGATCTATGCTGCATGACCTTGACCTTCTGGCTAGCTTAATGATGACCAAAGTAATTTCAGAAGCTGCATGTTGATTGACAGATCCAGAAGAGCTCAGGAGCCTGGATCCCTGAATTACTGCATGGACTTTTCACAAATTAGAAATAAACTGTTGTTTTTTTCCCCCCAGCTTCATTGGGAAATAATAGACAATACAATTGTATTTAAAGTGTACAACATGATATGATATGATACAATATACATTGTGGAATGATTACCAAGATCAAGATAATTAATACATTCATCACCACCACACCACACACAGTTAATTCTTTTTATGTGTGTGGTGAGAACACTTAAGGTTTATTCTCAGCAAATTTCAAGTATACAATACCATATTGTTAATCATTTTCACCATGCTATACATTAGAATCTCAGAACTTATTTATCTTACAACTGACAGTATGTATACTTTGATGTACATCTCCCTATTTCCCACTCTTCCCAGCCCCAGGCAACCACTCTTCTATTCACTATTTCTACAAAATCAGCTTTTCTTTTTTTTTTTAAAGATTTTACATGTAGGTGATACCAGTCAGTATTTCCTCTTCTCTATCTGGCTGATTTCACTTAGCATAATGCCCTCCAGCTTCATCCACGTTGTTGCAAGTGGCAGGATTTCCTTCCTTTTTATGGCTGAATAATATTCTATTATTCTATTTTATATAAAAATTATATATATAAAATTATATATATATATCACATTTTCTTTACCCATTCATCCTTTAAAGGACATTTAAGTTGTTTCCATATCTTGGATATTGTGAATAATGCTGCAATTATCATGGGAGTGCAGATATTTCTTAGAGATACTTATTTCATTTCTTTTAGATTTATAACCAGGAGTGGGATTGCTGGGTCATATGGTAGTTCTATTTTTAATTTTTTGAGGAATTTACACATTGCTTTCCATAGTGGCTGCACCAACTTACATTCCCACCAACAATACACAGGCTTTCCTTTTCTCTACAATCTCATCAGCATTTATTATCTCTTATCTTTTGATAATAGACATTGTAACAAATATGAGGTGATATCTTGCATTTCCCTGATGATGAGTAGTGTTGAGCAACTTTTCAGGTAACTACTGGCCATTCATATGTCTTCTTTGGAAAAATGTCTATTCAGGTCCTTTGCCCATTTTTAATTGAACTAGTTGCTTTTTTTCCATTTAGTTGTATACGTTCTGTTTATATATTTTGGATATTAACCCCTTCTAAGATATACGGTATACAAATAATTTCTCCTATTCTGTAGGCTGCCTTTTCAATTTATTGTTTCCTATGCAGAAGCTCTTTAGTTTGATGTAGTCCTAACTTACTTGTTTTAGCATTGGTTGCCTGTGCCTTTGGCATCTTAGCCAAGAAATTATTGCAAAGACCAATGTCAAGGGGCTTTTTCCCTGTGATTTCTTCTACGAGTTTTATGGTTTTAGGTCCTACATTTAAAACTTTATATAATTTTTTGTGAGTGGTGTAAGATAGTGGTCTTGTTTCATTCTTTTGCATGTGGATATCCAGTTTTCTAAACATAATTTATTAGAGACTATCATTAGCCTATCATATATTCTTGGTCCCTTGTTGAAAAGTAGTTGATTGTTAATATGTCAGTTTACTTCTGGGCTCTCTATTCTGTTCCTAAGTATCTTAGTCTATGTGAATGTTTGTATGCCTGTAGCATATGGTTATGATAGCTTTGTAATGTAGTTTGGAGTCAGAAGTGTGATGCCTCCAACTTTGTTCTTCTTGCTAAGGATTACTTTAGCTAGTAAGCATCTTCTGTGGTTCCACTTGAATTGTAGAGTTGTTTTTTCTATTTATGTGAGAAATGCCATTAGAATTTCAGTAGGGAATGCATTGAATCTATAGATCACTTTGAGTAGTATAGACATTAATTATTCTAATCCAAGAACATGGAGGGCTATCTTTCCATTTATCTGTATCCTCAATTTCTTCTATCAATATCTTATCAGTGTACAGGTCTTTCACCTCCTTGTTTAAATTTATTGCTAAGTATTTTGTTGTTTGCATTGCTATTATAAATAGAACTGATTTCTTGATTTTCCTTTCAGATAGTTTGTTGTCAGTATATAAAAGTGCAATATATTTTTATGCTGATTTCTTACCTACAACTTTACTGAAATAATTTGTCAGTTATAACCGTTTTCTAGTGGAGTCACTACAGTTTTCCACATATAAGATGATGTCATCTACAAATAATCTTTCATCTTCCTTTCCAATTTGGATGCTTTTCTTTTTCTTGCTTAATCACTGTGGCTACCACTTCCAGTACTATATTGAATAGAAGTAGTGAGAATGGGCATTCTTATCTTATTCCCAATCTTAGAGAAAAGGTATACACTTTTTCATCAAGTGTGATGTTAGCTGTGGGCTTATCATATATGGCCTTTGTTATATTGAGGTACATTCCTTCCACACCTAATTTGTTGAGAGTTTCTATCATGAAAGTATGTTGAATTTTGTTAAATGCTTCTCCACATCTATTGAGATGATTCTATGATTTTTATCTTTCATTCTGTTAATGTGGTGTATCATATTGATTGACTTATGGATTTTGAAACATCCTTGCATCCCAGGAATAAATCCCACTGAATCATTGTGTATGATTCTGTTAATTTGCTCTTGAATTTGGTTTGCTGGTATTTTTTATTTTTTTGAGGATTTTCACATCAATGTTCATCAAAACTATTGTCCTAGAATTTTCTTTTCTTGTAGTGTCCTTATTTGGCTTTGGTATTGGGGTAACACTGGCCTCATAAAATGAGTTTGGGAGTATTCCTTTCTAAGTTTTAAGAAAATTTTGAGAAGGATTGGTATTACCACAGGGGCAGTAAATCTATCTGGTATAGGGCTTTTATTTGTCAGGAGATTTTTGATTACTGATTCAATCCCCTTGCTTGCTATTGCTGTGTCCAGATTGTCTATTAATTCATGATTCAGTCTTGGTAAGTTGTAAATGATTAAGAATTTATCCATTGCTTCTTTTTTTTAAAATTTTTATTAGAGTTGATTTACCATGTTGTGTTAGTTTCTGCTGTACAGCAAAGTGAATCAGTTATATATATATATATATATATATATATATATATATATATATATATAATCTCCACTCTTTTTTAGATTCTTTTCCTAAATAGGCCATTTCAGAGTACTGAGTAGAGGTCCCTGTGCTATACAGTAGGTTCTTATTAGTTATCTATTTTATATATAGTAGTGTGTATATGTCAATCCCAATCTCCCATTTTATCCCCCTCCCGCTTATCCCCTGGTAATCATAAGTTTGTTTTCTACATCTGTTACTCTACTTCTGTTGTGTAAATAAGTTTATTTGTACCCTATTTTTAGATTCCACATATAAGCAATATCATATGATATTTGTCTTTGTCTGACTTACTTCACTCAGTATAACAATCTCTAGATCCATCCATGTTGCTGCAAATGGCAGTATTTTGTTCTTTTTTATGGCTCAGTAATATTCCATGTATATATGTACCACATCTTCTTTATCCATTCCTCTGTTGGTGGACATTTAGTTTGCTTCCATGTCCTGGCTATTGTAAGTAGTGCTGCAGTGAACACTGGGGTGCATGTATCATTTTGAATTATGGTTTTCTCCAGGAATATGCCTAGGAGTGGGATTGCTGGGTCATATGGTAGGTCTATTTTTAGTTTTTTAAGGAACCTCCATACTCTTCTGCATAGTGGCTGTACCAATTAACATTCCCACCAACAGTGTAGGAGGGTTCCCTTTTCTACACACCTTCACCAGCATTTATATTTTGCAGATTTTTTGATGATGGCCATTCTGACCATCAATTTCTTCTAAGTTATCTAGTTTGTTGGTATATAATTGTTTATAGTTGTCTGTTAGTATCCTTTGTGTTTCTGTGGTATCAGTTTACTGTCTCCTCTTTCATTTCTGGGTTTTTTTTTTTTGTTGTTGTTGTTGTTGTTTTTTTTGATTCATCATTCTTTTCTCCTTAGTCTAGCTAAAGCTTTGCCCATTTTATCTTTAAAAATGCAACTCTTAATTTTATTAATTTTTTCTATTGTCATTCTAGCCTCTGTTTTATTTCTGCTCCAGTCTTTATTATTTTCTTTCTTCTGTTAAATTTTGACTTAGTTTATTCTTTTTCTAGTTCCTTGAGGTTTAATGTTAGATTGTTTATTTGAAGTCTTTATTTTTTTATGTAGGGCTTTATCATTATAAACTACCCTCCTAGAACTGTTTGTGCTTCATGCCATAAATTTTGGTTTCAATTTTTGTCTAAAAATATTTTTTATTTCTTCTTTGACTCTATTCATGAGTGTATTGTTTAATTTCTATATATTTGTGACTTTTCCAATCTTCCTGCTGTTATGACTTCTGGTTTCATACCAATGTATTTGAAAATGATACTTAATAAAATTTTAATCATCATAAATTTGTTAAGACTTATTTTGTGAACTAACATATGATTTATCCTGGGAAACATTCCATGTACACTTGAGAAGAATGTGCATTCTGTTGAGGTTGGATGGAATGTTCTATATGTCTGTTAGATCCAATTGGTCTAAGTTATAGCTTAATTTCATTATTTACTTATTGATTTTCTACCTGTATGATCTTTCCATTGTTAATAGTGGGATAGTATAGTCCCCTACTATTATTGCATTGCTGTATATTTTTGCCTTAAGATCTGTTAATAATTGTTTAGTATATTAAGATGCTTTGGGTACATATATAATTTTATATCCTCTTGATGAATTGACCTCTTTATAATTATATAATGACCTTCTTTGTCGTTTGTTACCCTCCTTTTGACTTAAAGTATATTCTGTCTGACTTAAGTGTAGCTACCCCTCTCCTTTTCTGGCCTCCAGTTGCATGAAATATCTTTTTCCATCCCTTCACTTTCAGTCTGTGAGTATCCTTAAACCTTAAATGAGTCTCTGTGTGTAGCATATAGTTGAGTCTTTTTTCAATCCATTTACACTATATGTCTTCTAATTGGAGAATTTAAACTCTATTTACATTTAGAGTATTTATTAATATGTAAAGGCTTGCTATTTTGATTTTAAAAATTGTTTTCTGATTGTTTTCTAGTTTCTTTGTTCCTTTCTTCCTCTCTTGTTGTCTTTCTTTGTCAACTGATGATTTTGAAGTGGTATGCTTTGAATTTTTCTCTTTATCATTTGTGTATCTATTATAGGATTTTGCTTTGTGATTACAATGAGGCTTTCATAATATATCTTATAGTTATAACAGTCTCTTTTAAGCTGGTAACAACTTAATTGAAAGTGCACATAAATCTTCTACACTTCTACTTGCCCCACACACATATTTTATGTTGCTGATGTCACAATTTATGTATGTTTATACTGTGTATCCATTAACAAAATATTGTAACTATAGTTATTTTTAACACTTTTATCAAGATTCAAACATATATACATTCAATTACCTAAAGTTTATCCCTATTTAGATATCCTACAAACACCTTAAACTCAAACCATTCATTTTAGAAAGGCATTAGTCAGAAGTGGGTGGTATAATGGCCTTTCTCAATGTTCTCAGCGTTCTAGAGCTATACCTATAGCAGGATAGAGCAAATGCATAGTTCCTCAGTAATCTTATTTTCCTTAACTACTGGCCTGAACAAGTCAGTGAAAATTATACTCTCCAAAGCCATATTGTCTTTGAATGACTTACATCTCTTTCCAGATGCCATGTACCTGCTTATCTAATATTGTTATATGTGGTATAAAGACCCTAACACCAACAGATCTTGCAAAGTTGGCATTTTCTTCACTTTTTAGAGTTTGATGATGGATGCTGAAGGTAAGATGACAAGACTTACCAAAAGAAAATAGGAATGAAATCCAAGCATAAACAGCAAATAGTTATCCTTTCTCTCTAGTGAATCATCCCTCTACATCCCTTGTCACACAACATTGGTGGACTCAATATATGTTATACACAGCTAAATTTGGGAGGGAACATTGTGTAATGTGGTATTAGGAGAGAAATGGTATAATGAGCTATGTAAATCCTGGTAAAAAATAGAGATGTTTTGTAAAGTCTTGAAATTCAAAGTATTAGCTAATGAGATTAATAAAAACTCACCAATCACTATCTGCCAAATTAATCTTTGCATTATTTAAACTCACACCATAATCCCAATCAATGCATCTACTCAAAAAACAAAATCAGAAATAAATGGGTGCCATGTTGGACATAAAAATCTAAAGTGTAAGTCACCGTCTCCTCACACAAATATATCCCTTGCATCTGTGCCCTTATGGATAGACATCATCATCATTAACACATTTATTTGAGCTATTCTTTGATAGGAACCACTAGGAAACTTTTACACTAGATTATTATTATACCCAATATGGTATAATCTGCTGTATTAGTCTAACAAACAATGAATATTTCCTAATTATTGATACTATCAGAAAAGTCTTACTAGAGTAGCAATAAAAACAAAAAAAGAATGACCACTTTCCTATATTTTTAATATAGTTGAAAAAGTATTTGATGTATGGAGATAGTTTATAAATAAGACTTTATGAAAAGCATAAAATGAATAGCAGAGACTATAAACCATATGTGAGTTCAGAAGAGGGAAGGAGTCAAAATACAATATCATAAAGGTGATATTTGAGTTGAATACAAAACATGCTCGAGATTTATGTCAGATGAGAGGAAAAGAAAGAATTTTCCAAGTAAGTAATAGAAGTCAAGTCATAAATAATGGATATGTAAGATTAATTGCTTAGAGGAAAGGTTAATTTCAAATTAGGACACAGTTGTGAAGGATTATGAACGAACAATGAAGGTGTTTGGATTATATCTAAGGCATAGTTTTAAAAAAAATCACTCAAGGTTTTTGATCAGAGGAATTATATTAGAAAAGGAGCAGTTTAAAAGATACAATTTTGGGAAAGGTTTACAAGTCATATAAAGAGGGACTATGATCCCTATATACATACTTTAGTCCATTACCTTAGAACAGAATGAGGATCCCCAGATGGTAAGATATTTTCAACAAACAAGGGCAGCGAGCCATGTACAAACTTAACCAAGAAAAAAAAGTGTAACTAATTCAATTTACTATGCTATTTTCCATAACCATCTAAAAATAGGAAATCCTGAAGGAATAAATGGAGAGCAAAAAATAAAAAACAAAGTACAGAATAATAGATGGAAATTTAGTCAATTGACCAGAATAAAAAGAAGCAAAAAATGCTCTGAAAGGACACAAAATGTAAAAAGAATTTAAGTCACATGATAAGGCAAGGTAAGCCAGTGAAGGTGAGAACAACTGTGTTTAACAATTAAGTAAAATTCAGTTTCACCTTTTTTTTTTTTTTTAATTCACTAACTGTAAACATGCTTGTATCTCTGGGCATTAGTATTTGTTGTTCCTTTCCAGGTAGATGAGTTATTTATAAATGCATTCATTCTTAGGCATTTCTGTCAAGAATCTACTCTGGCTGATGCCAAAATATCACTGCTGCTAAAACGTTTTTGGTAGGCATGGCCAGAGCAGCTGAAGGATCAATGTGTTATTAAAAATATTAGAGTACCAGTTATATAACTGTGGCTCAGCAATAATTGCCTTTTTTGGTGGTGGATAGAGCCTAGAGTAATTGGCATATGCCCTTACTATCCATATAAAGGGCAAGAAGTTTCTGGTTTCTTTCTACCTACAATTTAAGTCTTTTTTTTTTTCCTTTCTAGGAACAGGCTGCAGTAGTTTTCTGATTAAGAACAACAGCACCTCCAAGAAGAACTAGGGAACATAAAGAGTAACAAAAGAATGCAGGAGAGGTCAATCATTTTGTGTCTGCTCATTTATTGTTATGCAGTATGTACCTTTTATTCTGAGTATTTGCTTCCCATAGTAACCCAAAGGAAAATAAATCTTAAAAAGAGACAAGTCGGGCTTCCCTGGTGGCACAGTGGTTGAGAGTCTGCCTGCCGATGCAGGGGACAAGGGTTCGTGCCCCGGTCCAGGAAGATCCTACATGCCGCGGAGGGGCTGGGCCCGTGAGCCATGGCCGCTGAGCCTGCGCATCCGGAGCCTGTGCTCCGCAACGGGAGAGGCCACAACAGTGAGAGGCCCGCATACCGCAAAAAAAAAAAAGAGACAAGTCATCTTTCTTGCAAAACTGCAGTCAGACCAGGGCTTTGTGGTCTGACCTAGCCCATCTATATGTTCTACTCTGTCAGAGTGAAAGGAAGCACAGAGGAAGTCCAGAGTGATTTTCATTGCCAGTAAGTAGAACGCAAACTGGAGATTATCTAACAGCTGAATTGTTGCTGCCCTACTCATCTGCCTCTCAAAATAACTTCCTTACCAAATAGATTGGGCAAGATGCACTGGAATTGGTCATGACATAATCCACCAAGGTAAGAGTTAGCTTCAGCTAGCTTCAAAAATTTATTAGGCTTTTGAAACAAAGAAAAGATGAGAATGAACCAAAGAACATTACACATCAAAGATCACCAAAGGCTAGCGAGACCTGTTTCCTGAGAAGGGTGGTAGTATATAGGACTAAAATATAAACATTATATATATAAACATAGTGTGAGAACCTTAGAATGTGAAGAGATCAATTTAGCTGCTTTATATGTAGTGCAAACTCTTCACTAAATCCTATGTGACTTGTGCAGATTAGGAAAGAAAAATGTATCCATAAAGCCTATTTCCCATCACCTACAGTACAATAAATCTTGGTACCCTATTTAATACTGATCTATTTTTAATCTTATTGAGTCTTTAAGAGGTTTTGTATTTTATCATACATTTCAAAGAAGGAAATAAACTGGTGCTAGCTCTTTAGAAGAAAGGAATTAAATCTTGTGATGTATGAAAGAAGCAATTTATGTAACTACTGTAAAAGCACCCATATGAGGTTCCCGGACATCTGCTGTACCTGTTTTAACTCATACTTTGGGGGGACTCTTTTCTCTTACTCCCCCATTCCATTTCCCTCTAAATTACCATATCAAACAAGTTGTAATTGGGGTAATTTAGCACCCTGTAGTAATATTGTTCACTTGGGAAAAGTAAAAGCCACTTTCAACTTCATTATTTAGTAGAGTTAGTGAATAAATCATTTGGAGATTCTATTATTATAGGATTTTAAGCATTTTCTATCTTCTATTTTATCTGATCTCTATTATATATGTTATTTTAAATATGACTCTACTGATATATATTGATACATGCTAATATTTTTTTTAAATCCCCTGATGTTATGCCTAGCTAGTCAAATGACTACCTGTCAATATAACATGTTGATTTTCTCAAGGTCAAGGACAAATGGGCAATCATATATTTCACATTTAACAAAAGCCACCCTCCCATTTAGTGTTCACTTCTTTAGAATATCTCTGAGGGACCGATCTCTATTTAAGTGAATTGCTTAAATACGTTTCATTCAGGGCTGGAGACTCACATCTCGTAGTTCCAAAAACTTCTTTTAACAGTTCTTTCTGCAAATAACATCTTAGTTCCACTGGGTTTTTGGTAGAGCTACACAGTATGTAAGAGAAAACACATGATGTCAAGGGATTGTCAACCTAAAGGAAAAAAACCAAACTGGAAAGTTACGGATCAACTAAATATACTCTTTGATAAAGGCAAGTGGATATTTAACTAAAAATCTGAGCCTGGGGAACAAAAATCAGGCAGATTCTTGAGGTACTGAAAGGTTGGGTGGCATAGAAGGTTAGGCTGAAACAGCTTTGTGTGATGGAAAGTTTCACAATAAAGTGGATTTGGAAAGTGACTAGGTTCAATATTAGTATATCTGGAGGAGAAATATATATTCCCCATGTCCCTGTTGACACAATTCTCTCAGCCCCTACTTATAATTTGTAGTCTTTTCTAAAAATGTAATAATCTTGATAAGTACTTTAGAAATGTTTTAGAATCTCAGATTTGTTTCTAATGAAACATGTGTAATTTATTAGGAGGATATCAATAAATTATACACATATCTCTATATTGTCACTTCTCCTCCCCACAAAACATCATGTCAATGTTAAAAAAGGACAATATCTCAATTCCAGTTTGAATGATCATTCATGTTATTCTTTCCTTTCTGCTTCAAATGAGCCCTTGAATCAGCTGTTAGCCATTTGACTTTACACAAATAAATGTTTTTCTCTTCTCAATTACTAAAATACAAAGCTCCAATCTGAAGACAGACTGTAAAATGTTATGTATTATTTGTTGTTTAAAAATATTTCTAGAACTCTCTAAATTAAATTGGAAGAGTTTTTAGTTTATTAATTTGATTCCTTTTTTTACTTTTCAAAAAGGCAAAGGAATTTTAATATCTTATAAAGCCACTATTTTTGTTTTGTTTTGTTTTGTTGTGGAATGAGGGATGCATACTAAGGAAATGAAGCGTTTGCTGGTTGATCTGCTCTGCTTAGGTTATAGGAGTTATTTATTTCAAGAAAAGAAAGATATTGTTTCTTGCCTTGCATTCAACTTCAGGATGAAAAACTGCCCTCCATATAGTAATAACACCTACCTTTCCAACTTTAGCATGTTTCCTTTATTTAAATTCTACCATTAGGCTTCGGATATGTGAGAAACTTCTCTTAGATCTATGATGTCCTATTGCACAATCTATTAGCAGTACTTATCTTGGCTCTCAGAATGGGTCTCTTCATGTTAACTTGGAAGAACAGAAAGTCATTGAAAAGACAGAGAAGATGTGTCCATCTGAGGAAGTAACTAGCTCCAGCAAATAACACATTTTGAAGTTTTTAGAAAGGTCCCCTTTCTATCAGATACTTATAAAATTTTCTTTGAAAATTACAAGAAAAATTCTGTGGTTTTTTTTTTCCCTAGATTTGACCCAGACCCAAGGCACTAATGTGGATTTATATTTCTTTAGGTTTTAACTTTCTGCAAAATGAAAGTAATAAATAAAATGAAATCTGTTTTATTTGTCAAATAATTCTTGGGACAAGAGATGCCTTAAAATTGTTCTCCTTCACTTTATTTTCCCATAGTAGAAAGAGGATAGGCTTGGCACCAGGCAGAACTTTATTTTCACTAAACCAATAACTATCCTAGTTACATAATCTTAGGCCAGTTGTTTAAACTTGATGAGACTCATTCTTCTGAGCTTTAAAAACTACCATCATGACAGCTATTGCGGAGACTTCTTGTGACAATCGAGTAATATATTGGAAAGCACCTGTCTCTGAATCTAGCCTGAGGGGAGATAAAATGCCCCTACATTTCTCAGGGCTGTTGTGACAAGCCCTGACCTCCTGAGACATTGAAATGTATATAAGATAGGGAATGTGTGCTTTCAATTCCCCTAGAAGCATTTTATTCTTAACACACCATAAGAATTAGTTCTGCAGCCATTTGTGTAGTTAATTGCTTTGCTCCAAAAGTGCCAGATGCTCTGGACTAGGTCCTTAGGTTAAGCCCCAAGGTGCCAGAAAGACAGAAGCACTATCTCTCTAGGTATTTACATTTCAAGAGGTATGAAACCTACAACTTGGTGATACCTTTAGGTCTTAAAAGTAGAAGACCCATGGTTTATATGACTCTTGGAAAAACGCATTTATGGTTCAAAGATTAGAATGAAAACCTAAGATTCTTTCCATCTCATCTCAGGTTAAAGAAAGGGTCAGTTGTCTCTTTCCCATACATAAATGGAGAAAATCCAATGTTCTCTGTTCCTCAGCTATGATATACTTTGAAATTTGTAGGCATAGATGTTTGACCTGTCTACATAGAGTTGCCCCTGGGGTAAGTACAAGAGTGTGGGGAACAACATGATAATCATTTACTTTTTAAATAGATAATAATGTGACTCTGGTTCTGAATGCCTTGTGTGTGCACTCAACATAAAATTAATAAAAAATGAGTTTAAAAATCCAACAATGTTAATATCAGGGTTTCAAAACATTTTGCTTTAAAATGATTGGATTCAATCACCAGGTTGAGAGAAGTTCTCAAGCGAGGTTTGCAGTCATGTGTTCCTAGTGGGGAGGAACCACATTTCTATTTCTAAAATGTCTACAATATTGAGCAGGTGATGAGCAGAGAACACAGGTTTCAACATCGTTACCACCAACACACATATACACAGAGATACAATAGGTCAATAATATTACCTGGGTGGAGAAAAAACCACTTAATTAGATGCAAGATAATCAATATTAATTGATTTGACTTAGAGTGCCTAGTAAATGAAAGTCACATCTATCTATCCATAGGTTTCTGTCACCTAGATATAGTTTTCAAACCATGAGTATTATACAGTGATGCACAATGTCACTGGCATCACTTCTTCTATGCTTCAGGAGGTGGTTGAATAGGGGATATCATTTCCCAAGGTCATAAAGTCTCACTGCTTTAAAAACTTAAGCAGTCTAGGAGGTGACATCATGATGTAGAATCATATTACCAGAAGCCTTAAAAATGCAAATTGTGGGGCGTTGTAGTGACCTTTCAGCTACACCTGTAACTTCCACGATACTGACTGGGAAACAGACAAGCAGCATGTTTAGTCTGCTGCTGACCTTGAGCTATTTACTCATTCACCAAAGCTCTATTTGAATTCAGTGTTGGCATTCATACTTGAACTTAGAGTAGGAAGAGAAACACTGCATGCATATAAAAATGATTCATTTCTGAATTCAATTAACTAATAAACTGTTTCATTGTTCTTTTAGGTGTTTTTCTGTCTCTGGTTTCACAATTAAATCCTTTTAAAATAATTTTTACTAAAATTGCTTAAATCAACCTTCTAAGAGAATTTTTCCTAATGGTATCTGTTTTTCTTAGCTTATAGCAAATTTCTGCTTATCCATTCAAAAAAATATATATTGACTACATTTTGTGTTTATAACATGCTAGACACTGGTGGGAACAAGAAGGGAGAAAAGCTGTTGAGAATTTTATAATTTCATTGGGAAAGAAAGTCAGTGCCAAAAGGGTGTGGTTCTGAGTACAAATTCTATAGTTTCAGAAAAGGTGAGATGATTATGGACTTCCATGGTCCTGGAAGTGTTCATACTAATGCAGAAAAATATTCCAAGCATGTGGAAATGGATTAAAAAAACAAAGGGACTGCCACAGTGGGGGTGGGGTGGGGGAGTGAGATGGGTGAAGGGGGTCAAAAGGTACAAAATTCCAGTTATAAGATAATCATGTGGATGTAATGTCCAGGATGGTGACTTTACTTAATAATACTGTCTCACATATTTGAAAGTTGCTAAGATATCAACACAGACCAAGGCAGGACCTGTTGCCTCACATGGCCCTGAGAGAAGGCCCTATCAATTCATGGTACCACTCACATTAAGAGTAGCCTAACTTCTGGGGCCAGACTGTACAAACATAAGAAATGTACTGACCTTTTCAAAACACGCTGAAAACTATGCTCTAACATTTGAAACATGAAATTGTTTCTTCAATTAAGACACTGCATTGTAATGAAAGTGTACCATTCAGCTTTATATTAAGCCTATAGGTAACAGAATTTCTTGTTCCTTGATCACATAATGATCAAGGGATCAATCCAAGAAGATATAACAATTGTAAATATGTATGCACCCAACATAGGAGCACTTCAATACGTAAGGCAAATGCTAACAGCCATAAAAGGGGAAACTGACAGTAACACAATCATAGTAGGGGGCTTTAACACCCCACTTTCACCAATGGACAGATCATCCAAAATGAAAATAAATAAGGAAACACAAGCTTTGAATGATACATTCAAACAAGATGGACTTAATTGATATTTGAAGGACATTCCATCCAAAAACAACAGAATACACATTTTCCTCAAGTGCTCATGGAACATCCTCCAGGATAGATCATATCTTGGGTCACAAATCAAGCCTTGGTAAATTTAAGAAAATTGAAATTGTATCAAGTATCCTTTCTGACCACAATGCTATGAGACTAGATATCAATTACAGGAAAAGATCTGTAAAAAATACGAACACATGGAGGCTAAACAATACACTACTTAATAACGAAGTGATCACTGAAGAAATCAAAGAGGAAATCAAAAAATACCTAGAAACAAATGACAATGGAGACATGATGACCCAAAATCTATGTGATGCAGCAAAAGCAGTTCTAAGAGGAAAGTATATAGGAATACAATCCTACCTTAAGAAACAAGAAACATCTGAAATAAACAACCTAATCTTAAACCTAAAGCAATTAGAAAAAGAAGAACAAAAAACACCCACAAAAGTTAGCAGAAGAAAAGAAATCATAAAGATCAGATCACAAATAAATGAAAAAGAAATGAAGGAAATGATAACAAAGATCAATAAAATTAATAGAATGGTTCTTTGAGAAGATAAACAAAATTGATAAACCATTAGCCAGACTCATCAAGAAAAAAAGGGAGAAGACTCAAATCAATAGACCTAGAAATGAAAAAGGAGAAGTAACAACTGACACTGCAGAAATACAAAAGATCATGAGAGATTACTACAAGCAACTCTATGCCAATAAAATGGACAACCTGGAAGAAATGGACAAATTCTTAGAAATGCACAACCTGCCAAGACTGAACTGGGAAGAAATAGAAAATATGAACAGACCAATCACAAGCACTGAAATTGAAACTGTGATTAAAAATCTTCCAACAAACAAAAGACCAGGACCAGATGGCTTCACAGGCGAATTCTATCAGACATTTAGAGAAGAGTTAACACCTATCCTTCTAAAACCCTTCCAAAATATAGCAGAGAGTGGAACACTCCCAAACTCATTCTATGAGGCCAACATCATCCTGATACGAAAACCAGACAAAGATGTCACAAAGAAAGAAAACTACAGCCCAGTAACATAATGAACACACATGCAAAAACATCAACAAAATACTAGCAAACAGAATATAACAGCACATTAAAAGGATCATACACCATGATCAAGTGCGGTTTATTCCAGGAATGCAAGGATTCTTCAATATTTGCAAATCAATCAATGTGATACACCATATTAACAAACTGAAGGAAAAAAACCATATGATAATCTCAATAGATGCAGAGAAAGCTTTCAACAAAATTCAACAGCCCTTTATGATAAAAACCCTGCAGAACGTAGGCATAGAGGGAACTTTCTTCAACATAATAAAGGTCATATATGACAAACCCACAACCAACATCATCCTCAATGGTGAAAAACTGAAAGCATTTCCACTAAGATCAGGAACAAGACAAGATTGCCCATTCTCACCACTCTTATTCAACACAGTTTTGGAAGTTTTAGCCACAGCAATCAGAGAAGAAAATGAAATAAAAGGAATACAAATCAGAAAAGAAGAAGTAAAGCTGTCACTGTTTGCAGATGACATGATACTATACATAGAGAATCCTAAAGATGCTACCAGAAAACTAATAGAGCTAATCAATGAATTTGGTAAAGTAGCAGGATACAAAATTAATCCACACAAATCTCTGGCATTCTTATACACTAATGATGAAAAATCTTAAAGTGAAATTAAGAAAACACTCGCATTTACCATTGCAACAAAAGGAATAAAATATCTAGGAATAAACCTACCTAAGGAGACAAAAGACCTGTATGCAGAAAATTATAAGACACTGATGAAAGAAACTAAAGATGATACAAATAGATGGAGAGATGTACCATGTTCTTGGATTGGAAGAATCAACATTGTGGAAATGACTCTACTACCCAAAGCAATCTACAGATTCAACGTAATCCCTATCAAATTATCACTGGCATTTTTCACAGGACTAGAACAAAAAATGTCACAATTTGTATGGAAACACAAAAGACCCCTAATAGCCAAAGCAATCTTAAGAACGAAAAATGGAGCTGGAGGAATCAGGCTCCCTGACTTCAGACAATACTACAAAGCTACAGTAATCAAGATAGTATGGTACTGGCACAAAAACAGAAACATAGATCAAAGGAACAGGATAGAAAGCCCAGAGATAAACCCACGCACATTTGGTCACCTTATCTTTGATAAAGGAAGCAAGAATATGCAGTGGAGAAAAGACAGCCTCTTCAATAAGTGATGCTGGGAAAACTGGACAGATACATATAAAAGTATGAAATTAGAACACTCCCTAACACCATACACAAAAATAAACTAAAATTGGATTTAAAACCTAAATGTAAGGCCAGAAACTATCAAACTCTTAGAGGAAAACATAGGAAGAACACTCTATGACATAAATCACAGCAAGATCCGTTTTGACCCATCTCCTAGAGAGATGGAAATAAAAACAAAACTAAACAAATGGGACCTAATGAAACTTAAAAGGTTTTGCACAGCAAAGGAAACCATAAACAAGACTGAAAGAAAACCCTCAGAATGGGAGAAAATATTTGCAAATGAAGCAAATGACAAAGGATTAATCTCCTAAATTTACAAGCATCTCATGCAGGTTAATAACAAAAAAACAAACAACCGAATCCAAAAATGGGCAGAAGACCTAAATAGACATTTCTCCAAAGAAGATACACAGATTGCCATCAAACACATGAAAGAATGCTCAACATCATTAATCATTAGAGAATGCAAATCAAAACTACAGTGAGATATCATCTCACACCAGTCAGAATGGCCATTATCAAGAAATCTAGAAACAATAAATGTTGGGGAAGACGTGGAGAAAAGGGATCACTTTCACTGTTGGTGGGAATGTAAATTGATACAGCCACTATGGATAACAGTATGGAGGTTCCTTAAAAAACTACAATTAAGGGCTTCCCTGGTGGTGCGGTGGTTGAGAATCCGCCTGCCGATGCAGGGGATACAGGTTCGTGCCCCGGTCCGGGAAGATCCCACATGTCGTGGAGCGGCTGGGCCCATGGGCCATGGACTCTGAGCCTGCACGTCCGGAGCCAGTGCTCTGCAACGGGAGAGGCCACAACAGTGAGAGGCCCGCATACCGCAAAAAAAAAACAAAACTACAAATAGAACTACCATACGACCCAGCAATTCCACTACTGGGCATATACCCTGAGAAAACCATAATTCAAAAAGAGTCATGTATCAAAATGTTCATTGCAATTCTATTTACAATAGCCAGGACATGGAAGCAACCTAAGTGTCCATCAACTGATGAATGGATAAAGAAGATGTGGCACATATATACCATGGAATATTACACAGCCATAAAAGGAAATGAAATTGAGTTATTTGTAGTGAGGTGGATGGACCTAGAGTCTGTCATACAGAGTGAAGTAAGTCAGAAAGAGAAAAACAAATACTGTACGCTAACACATATATATGGAATCTAAGAGAAAAAAAAAATGTCATGAAGAACCTAGGGGTAAGACAGGAATAAAGACACAGACCTACTAGAGAATTGACTTGAGGATATGGGGAGGAGGAAGGGTAAGCTGTGATAAAGTGAGTGAGTGCCATGCACGTATATACACTACCAAAGGTAAAATAGATAGCTAGTGGGAAGCAGCTGCATAGCAGAGGGAGATCAGCTCGGTGGCTTGTGACCACCTAGAGGGGTGGGATAGGGAGGGTGGGAGGGAGGGAGACGCAAGAAGGAAGAGATATGGGAACATATGTATATGTATAACTGATTCACTTTGTTATAAAGCAGAAACTAACACACCATTGTAAAGCACATATACTCCAATAAAGATGTTAAAAAATAAATAAACAGGAAAGTGATATTTGAAGAATATGAAATTAGAGGCTTCATAGCTTTGGGCGGAAACACTTGGAAGCAAGCCTGAGGAATTAAATGCCTGGACAGTCTATATGAGAATAGAGAGAAGGTAAACTGATATATCCAGTCATTAAATCAGTCATTCATTCAAAAAGCATATGACAAACACCCACATGCTAGGCACTGAATAGGTAGGGTTACAGAAAGTATGAGGTTTGGAGGAGAATAACAGTGTCTGTGATGTCACATATTTTGACAAAAATAAGAAATGAAGACAAGCAAGCTAGCTGAAAAGTAAAGTCAACAGTTCTCCTTTAGGTATTTAAATTGAGCTAAGAATGATTTATATAGAATGTGCATTTGTCAACTCAATGCTGAAGTTCAGAAGTTATGTCTAGAAATAAATGATTGAGAAATTGGCATTGTAATGTCATTTAAAATCATTACTATAAAGCCAGTCACAAAGGACACCATATTGTGTGATCAATTAAAAGAAATTCCCAGAATAGGCAAATATAGAGAAACAAACTAGATTAGTGTTGCGTCTAGGACTGGGGGAAAGGAGGTGGGAAGATTGAAGGGTGATGGCCAAGGTGTACAGGGTTTCTTTACTGGGGAATGAAAATCTTATTAAAATAATTGTGGTGATAGATATATACTCTGTGACTATACTAAAAGCCATTGAATTGTACACGTTATTTTTTTTTCTTTTGAACTGTACACTTTAAATGGGTGAATTGTATGGCATGTGAATTATATCTTAATAAAGCAGCTAAAAACAAAAGCATAACTATAGTTGAGTTACCAGAGGGATAAGAAAGAAAGAAAATTCAAAGGACAAAAGAGACTGACTTTCAAGGAACAGTTATAATTAAAGGGCAAGAGGAAGAAGAATTAAAGGGCAAGTGATAGATAAGAAGGCAACAAATATATTCAAAAATCTCATTGAGCAAATGTGCTAGATTTGAAAGCTCAAACATTATTGAGATAATTGATAGTGCCCATAAGAACACTTGTAGTGTCAGAAGCTAAAAGTTTCAGGCAAATAAGGCATAAAGGGGAAGTAAGTAAACTGAGTAAAAGGCATGTATTCAAGAATTTCCTAAAGGAAACAGAGAATGACAGTTCTAAGTAGGAACAAGGATCTGCCCAAATTCTGGAATTTTGGTGGACTGGGTGAACTATCGAGTCTACAAGTTCTCAGAATAGATTATCAGAGGGAAAATCCAAATCAAGTCCTTAGAAGAGTGCACAGAGTCAAGAACCAGCGAGAACAGAAGAAAAAGCCATGACCAAAGGGTCAAAAGCAGGATCATAACAGATGAATGGAGTCAAGAGCTACAAACTCTCCAGAAAGCAGCTGAAAACTAATGCAAGGAAGCATTTATTAAGTCACAATAAATAATTGCTTGACCATTAATTATATAATGATAAAGAACAAAAATCTTAATGTCTCTTTATTGAGCTGATAGTTGAGTAGCAAAGGTAGATATTTAATAATCACTAATAAAAATGCAAAGTTCTAACCAGAGGAAGTGCTAAAAACAAGAGTTATCAGGCTCCTGAAAGACTATCATGGGGTGAATGATTCTAATATGGAGATAGGAAAGGCTACCTTAAGAAAGCAGTGCTTGAATTGCAATTTGAAATTAAAGAGTTAAATAAAGAGGTATTTGGGGAAAGTATTTTGGATACAAAGGATTGAAGAGTACAGTGTGATGGGAGTAAATAAACCAAGAGTTTCTCTGGTGGTTACAGACCATGTAAGATCTTACAGGTCATATCAAAGGAATCATCTTTAGCCGGAGAACAATGAGAAATTATCAAAGGATTTTAAGGACGGGAGGCATAGTAACATGATCAAATTAACGTTTGCAATACAGAGAACTAATTAAAGAAAGGCTGAGTGAATACATATAAACAGGACACTGGTATCATCCAGGGAACATATCTTAATAGCTTGAATAAGAGTGGTGGAGACTGTAGTGGAGGCAAAGAATAAAGGGACAAGTTCAAGTACTATTTAAGAGGAAATTCTGGCAGGATTTGTTAAAGCACTAAATAAGGATGAGAAGGGAAAGAGAAAAGGATGTCAGGCTTGTTCCTGTGCTTTTGCAACTGGATGGTGACATTTTTTAGTTAAGTAACAATAGGAGGGGTAGGATTGGAAGAGAAAGATAATGAATCCAGTCTTCATCTCCATATAGGTGGGTAATCAGAGCACTGGATATGTATCAAATCAACAAGGGAATAGTGAGTGAAGAATGAGAAAGTAAGAAACCCCAGAACTGTGCCTTGAGATAACATGCAAAGAAGAAAGAGAAGGAATGGATACAGATTCAGATGAAAAGGTGGAGGGGAAGAAAAGTGTTTTCGCATGGAAACTCGGAAAAGGTAGTTTTCAAGAAGGGTGGTGATCAGTTTCACATGATTCTGAAATGATGAATGAGATGTTACTGTAAATAGACCTCAGGATAGGTAGCAGGTCATTGGTGAACTTACTGAGTACTGTACCAGGACAGCGAATGGGCAGGAAGCTAGACTGCAATGAGGTAGGAGTCAGATATAATGAATAATGAAATTCTGAGAAAATATAAATAATAATGTTTTTTTTCTTGTGGTAAAAACCTTTTTTTTTTTACCCTTCTGGCAAATTTAATCAAGAAAATAAGATAATACGGAGAATAATAAAACCATCTCTGCTCATTTAAAAACAAAAACAACTAGATAAAATAAACAATTTCTAGGAATAAAGACAAAATTAATTCAACATAAAGCAGAAGATATATACAAAACAATGACAATAAGAAGACACTAGAAAAGTCACAGACATAAATTCATTGAAAGACATTAATGAGTGATTTATAGGCGATTTCTTTCAAATTTACAAGGAAGATACACTTTTCATGATATCTAAACCACTCAGGAGTGTAGAAAATGAAAGAAATCTAATATCTCCTATTAGCTTTTTTTTTCTTATACTGGAGTATAATTGCTTTACACTGTTGTGTGAGTTTCTGCTGTATAACAAAGTGAATCAGATATACGTATACATATATCCCCATATGCCCTCCCTCTTGTGTCTCCTTCCCACCCTCTCTATCCCACCCTTCCTTGGTCACAAAGCACCAAGCTGATCTCCCTGTGCTATGCAGCTGCTTCCCACTAGCTATCTATTTTACACTTGGTAGGGTATATGTGTCAATGCCACTCTCTCACTTTGTCCCAGCTTACACTTTCCCCGCCCCATGTCCTCAAGTCCATCCTCTACATCTGCGTCATTATTGCTGTCCTGCTGCTAGATTCTTCAGAACCACTTTTTGACTTTTTTAGATTCCATATATATGTGTTAGCATATGGAATTTCTTTTTCTCTTTCTGACTTACTTCACTCTGTATGGCAGACTCTAGGTCCATCCGCCTCACTACAAATAACTCAATTTTGTTTCTTTTTATGGCTGAGTAATATTCCATTGTACATAAGTGCCACATCTTCTTTATCCATTCATCTGTTGACGGACACTTACAATGCTTCCATGTCATGGCTATTGTAACTAGTGCTGCAATGAACATTGTGGCACATGTCTCTTTTTAAATTATGGTTTTCTCAGGGTATATGCCCAGTAATGGGATTGCTGGGTCATATGATAGTTCTATTTTTAGTTTTTTAAGGAACCTCCATACTGTTCTCCATAGTGGCTGTATCAAGTTACATTCCCACCAACAGTGCAAGAAGGTTCCCTTTTCTCCACACCTTCTCCAGCATGTACTGTTTGTATATTTTTTGATGATGGCCATTCTGACTGGTGTGAGGTGATACTTCATTGTAGTTTTACATGTAGTTTTACATGTAGTTTTTGGCAGGTCCAGATTTTTCCTGGACTCCCTCCCGGCTAGCTGTGGCCCACTATCCCCCTTCAGTCTGTGTTCACGCAGCCAACCCCAGTCCTCTCTCTGGGATCTGACCTTTGAAGTCCGAGCTTTAGCTCCCCACCCCCACCTACCCCAGCAGGTGAGCAGACAAGCCTCTCAGCCTGGTGAGTGTTGGTCGGCACTGATCCTGTGTACAGTAATCTCTCTGCTTCACCCTCTGCACCCCTGTTGCTGTGCTCTCCTCCGTGGCTCTGAAACATCCCCGCACCCTCCATCCACCCCCTGTCTCCACCAGTGAAGGGGCTTCCTAGTGTGTGGAAACTTTTCCTCCTTCACAGCTCCCTCCCAGAGGGGCAGGTGCCATCCTTATTCTTTTTTCTGTTTTTTCTTTTGCCCTACCCATGAACATGGTGAGTTTCTTGCCTTTTGGGAGGTCTGAGGTCTTCTGCCAGCATGCAGTAAGGGTTCTGTAGGAGTTGTTCCACATGTAGGTGTATTTTTGATGTATTTGTGGGGAGGAAGGTGACCTCCACATCTTACTCCTCTGCCATCTTGAAGCTGAAACCTCCTTGTGGTAAAAACTTTTAAGATCTACTCTCTCAGCAACTTTCAAATATGCTATACAGTATTATCAACTATAGTTGCCATGCTGTGCTTTAATTCTCCATGACTTTATTTTGTAACTGGAAGTTTGTACCTTTTGACTCCCTGCACCCATTTGGCCCACCCTCCAACCCCTGTCTCTGGCAACCACAAAACTGTTCTCTGTATCTATGGGCTTCGCTTTGTTGTTGTTGTTTTATTTGTTTGTTTTTTAGATTCCACATATAAGTGAGGTGTTACAAGATTTGTCTTTCTCTGGCTTGTTTCATTTACATAATACCTGCAAGGTCCATCCATGCTACCTCAGATGGCATGTTCTCATTCTTTTTATGGCTGATTAATATTCCACAGTATATACATACACCACGTCTTCTTTATCCATTCATCCATTGATGGACACTTAGGTTGTTTCCATATCTTGGTAATTGTAAATAAGGTTGCAATGACTCTGAGTGTCCATATACACTTTTGAATTAGTGTTTCCATTTTCTTCAAATAAGTGTCCAGAAGTGGAATTGCTGGATCATATGGTAGCTGTATTTTTAATTTTTTGAGTTACTTCCATATTTTTTTCCACAGTGGTTGCACCAATTTACATTCCCCCCCAAGAGTGTACAAGGGTTCCCTCTTCTATACATACTCTCCAACACTTGTCATTTCTTGTCTTTTTGATAGTAGCCATTCTGACAGGTGAGAGGTGATATCTCACTGTGGTTTTGATTTGCATTTCCTTGATGATTAGTGATCTTTTTGGCCACCTGTATGTCTTCTGTGGAAAATGTCTATTCAGATTCTCTGTTCACTTTTTTTTTTTTGCGGTACGCAGACCTCTCACTGTTGTGGCCTTTCCTGTTGCGGAGCACAGGCTCCGGACACTCAGGCTTAGCGGCCATGGCTCACAGGCGCAGCCGCTCTGCGGCACGTGGGATCTTCCCGGGCCAGGGCACGAACCCGTGTCCCCTGCATCGGCAGGCGGACTCTCAACCACTGCGCCACCAGGGAAGCCCTCTGCTCACTTTTTAATTAAATTGTGTGTGGGTTTTTTTGTGGTTTTTTTGCTATTCAGTCGTATGAATTATTTATATATTTTGGACATTAACCTCTTATCAGATATATAATTTGCAAATATTTTCTCTTATTTGGGGTTGTCTTTTCATTTTGTTGATGATTTCCTTTGCTATACGGAAGCTTTTTAGTTCAACGTAGTCTCACTTGTTTATTTTTACTTTTGCTGCATTTGCTTTTGGTGTCAAATGCAAAAATGCCATCACCAAATCTTATGTCAAGGAGCTTACAACCTATAATTTATGGTTTCAGGTCTTACATTTAAATCATTAATGCCTTTTGAGTCAATTTTTGTATATGGCGTAAGAGAGTATTCCACTTTCATCCTGTTGCTGTGATTTGTGTGTCCAGTTTTCCCAGTGTGATTTATTAATGAGACAAAAATGATAATTCTCAAAACATATTTGATTCTTAAAGGAAGGAGATGATATAGTAGCTAGTAGTGATAGGGGGTTGGTAGTAAACTAAGGGAATTTTATTCATGTATAATTTGATTTTTTTTATTAAAGTACAGTTGATTTACAATACTGGATTAGTTTCAGGTGTATGACATAGTAAGTCAATATTTTTATTGAATATACTCCATTTAAAGTTATTATAAAATATTGGCTATATTCCCTGTGCTGTACAATATATCCTGGTAGCTTATTTATATGTAATACTTTGTATCTCTTCATCCCCTATTCCAGTTGGGGAGAGGGCTGGGGGGAGGAGCACAATAGGGAAAGGGATTAAGATGTGTTGTTTGATTTTTAATGGGCACAAACATGAAAAAATTTTTTTAACTAGTGGGGGTAAAATTCCACTTGAAAAAAAAAAAAAGGATTTGAGTACATAAGACAGAGAAAAGATAGTGACAATTCCTGAATGTGAAGATGGAAAATGAGATCCAAAACACAGATGCAGGGCTTGACACTGGTTATTTAGCTTTGAATAGCCAGGGCTGTTTAAGACATTTATGAACCTGGGGGTGTGTGGTATATGAATGTAAAGGTCTCATTTAATGACAGAGGCTGTGATAGGCAAGATCAGGTAAAAGTTTCCTCATTTAAGATAAAGGATGTCTCTGAATGTTTGTAAGCAGGGGAAATGAATCAACCACAGAGAAAGGATGGAGGAGGTAGGCAATATCTGTAATTGCTACTCTGTGGAATAAGGTAAGCAATAAAGAAGAGAAGAAAGGGGAAAGGACTACTGAGCTGCATAAACTAATTGAAGTTCTTTTCTATTATTTTGGGGTTTTATATGTCTCACCTACCAAGTCCACAACTTTCTACACTTGTCTAGTTAGCAATTTGTTAAATAAGTATAGGAAACTGATATCCCCAGATTAAGGTTTACTTACTTTGAAAAGTAAACATTAACAAGAATATTCAATTCATAATCCTAATTCAGATGTTTTTTTTTTTTCCATAGAACTTAGAATAAAATCCTGGAAACCTAGACATATGGTGCTAGAAGATCATTTTTCACAATCCTTTATAATTTCTTTCCTGACCAAAATGTAGTAAAATTATATACTTCTAGTAACTGAACTGCTGCTTTATTACAAATCTCTTCAGTATTCCACATAAAATCATTTAGATACAGTAGTTGTACAATGACCTTCTTATAATATTATATTGTGCAAGAATGAGGCATTTTCCCATTTGCTGTAATATGGATGGACCTAGAGATTGTGATACTGATTGAAGTCACACAGAGAAACACAAATATCATATGATATTTCCTATATGTGGAATCTAAAATAACGGTACAAATGAACTTATTTACATAACAGAAATAGAGTCACAGAGGTAGAAAACAAACCTATGGTTACCACGATGGAAAGGTGGGGGAGGGATAAATTGGGAGATTGGGATTGACATATACACACTACTATATATAAAATAGATAAATAACAAGGACCTACTGTATAGCACAGGGAACTCCACTCAATACTTTGTAATGACCTATATGGTAAAAGAATCTAAAAAAGAGTGGATATATGTATATGTATAACTGATTCACTTTGCTATACACGTGAAACTAACACAATGTTGTAAATCAACTACACTCCAATAAAAATTTTTTAAAAAAAGAATGAAGCATTTTCATTCTCTATGAAAAATAACATAATTATGTGATTATACTATTTATTTTCTAAAGTTAAATTGATCTTTTTTGATAGTCAGACATAAAATACTTTGTGGCATTTACATTGGACTCTGAGGTATAAACAGGAATATGAAATACATTAGAATTAATGAATTACAAATAAGAGTAAAGAAATATAAATCTCTCTTGAACCTAATTCTCAAAATCTTTTATAATGTGTCTTAGTCTGTTCAGGCTGCTATATCAAAATACTACATACTGCATTGCCTATAAACAATAGAAATTTATTTCTCACAGTTCTGAAAGCAGGTGGATTCAGAGATCAGGGTGCCAGCATGGTCAGGTGAGTTCCCTCTTCCAGGTCACAGACTTCTCATTGCATCTTCACACAGCAGAAGTGGCAAGGTAGTTGGCTCTCTGGACCTCTTTTATAAGGGCACTAATCCCACTCATGAGAGTTCTGCCTTAATGACCTAATCACCTCCCAAAGACCCCACCTCCTAATACTATTGCACTGGCAGTAGCTTTTCAACATATGAATTTAGGGGGATACAAACATCTAGTCCATAGCACACTATAACATGTCTTCACCTATACAAGTTCAAATGTAAAAGGCAGCTTCATTTCTTTATGCCAAATAAATAAATTTGTATATACTGAACTATACTATTTGCAAGAAACAGCAAAGCTGATGGAGCATCTATTGTGCTAATTAGCTGGCAGACCTTCTCTTCTCTAATGGCATATCTTTCTCCATTCAATATAACCAAAACAAGATAGAAGTTAATCACATCTGTCAACTGTTAAGACTGTCATAATATTCTGGCTAAAAATGGCTTCACAAGTGTTATTATATTCCCTGGACAGTTTAGAAAGGCAGAAACATGATATTTTCCTATCTAGTAGCTTTAAATTCTTTCATAACTGACCAAAAAAATGCATGAGCCAGTATGTACATACTGCATCTCTGTTATAATTGGTCAAATAAGATGGAGGTTTAAATGTAATATACTCCTTTCTTCCTTCTTAGAAATGGTACACCCAATTACTCCAGCAAGTTGTTTCAACTAGCTTTGATGCTCTCTATAAATTGTAAGGGTCTTTTGGAAACTGTATAAACTAAGGTAACTTCTAATATCACATATAATTTCTATTGCAATTTCTGGATGTAAACCTTTGTATAGAATATTTTTGAAGTTCAACTATATAAAACTACTAGTAAAAATTTCTGAGATTTTTTTGAAGGTGATAATGACTTGCCTTTTCCTACATAAACATCCTGAATTGTCCCTTAGACAGCAAGGAGAGGTGAAAAAACTATGGGAAGAATGAGACCTGAAATTTAACCCCCACTCAACCATTAACCTACTTACAGAACTGGTCTAGTGGACAGTGGACTTCAATGATGAGAGCTATCCTTAAATATCTGACAGGATGTCTTATGCAAAAGATATTAATCTATGTGCTTCCAAAGGTCTTTTAATTCAAGATGAAGATGTTTTCTAGATATCAAGCCTAAAATGGCTTTTTAAAAGGTAGTGAAATCTTTAATACTCAAAGAATGTCACATGAGGGTTCTGGTGACATTAAACCAGGAGAGGAGTAGTCTAGATGACCACTGTATTCTATTCCAAATATGAGATTCTATGATTCTGTGAGGTTCTCTGAGCCTCAATTCCTCATGTGAGAAAGAAGTCATTTTAGTTAAGGAGTAAGACAGTCAAGTTTCAAATTGAGATAAGGAGATGAAGAGAGAAAAAATATGAGCTCTGTCCAAGAAGCCCTACCAGGTACATGTACTATAAAACTTAATCTTCAAGTTTAACTATTGCTAACTCATGCTTCCCTTACTCTAGTAGCAAAAGGTACCTGGGCTCATTTCTGCAGAACTGTTAAATTAAAGAGGGGAAAGCACAATAATAATTTATTTCTTTTGGCTTGGTATCTGAATATTATTGTCATATGTCAGGAATTTGTTAAAATTTTCATCACTGAATTTTTTCTTGCTGTGTCTTTTCTACAGATTTTACATTTAAATGATTCACAGTGCAATAAGAAATAGATGTATTTCAGGACTTCTCTGGTGGCTCAGTGGTTAAGAATCCTCCTGCCAACACAGGAGACACAGGTTTGAGCCCTGGCCCAGGAAGATCCCACATGCTGCGGAGCAACTAAGCCCAGGTGCCTCAACTACTGAGCCTGCACTGTGGAGCCTGTGAGCTACAACTACTGAAGCCTGCACACGTAGAGCCCATGCTCCACAACAGGAGAAGCCACCACAATGAGAAGCCCATGCACCGCAACAAAGAGTATCCCCCATTCACCACAACTAGAGAAAGCCTCTACACAGCAATGAAGACCCAATGCAGCCAAAAATAAAATAAATTAATTTTAAAAAAGAAATAGAAGTATTTCAAACTTCCTGTTTAATCTGAAATGACTTTCTTATGCATTATGATTAAATAATGAATTCCCTTATAATTGATATGAAATGTGCAAATGTAGAATAATCTTACTATGGGTTATGATATGTTTTTAAAAATTTTTATTTTATACTGGAGTATAGTTGATTAACAATGTTCTGTTAGTTTCAGGTACATAGCAGAGTGATTCAGTTGCACATATACACGTATCTATTCTTTTTCAAATTCTTTTTCCATTTAGGTTATTACAGAATATTGAGCAGAGTTCATTGTGCTATACAGTAGGTTCTTGTTATTTATCTATTTGACATAAAGCAATATGAATATGTCAATCCCAAACTCCCAATTTATCCCTCCCCCCACAAATATGATATGATACCCACTTCCACATACAAATATGATATCAAAACTAGCAATCGTGAGAATAGGAGAGTATGAGTGCCAGATATTGGAAATGCATTTGAAATTTAAAAAACAGCAAAGTAAAACAATCTCATTTATATATAGACTGCTATAGCAAAACCTCACATTAACCACAAACCAAAAATCTACAATAGACACACACACACAAAAGAAAAAGAAATCTCAACACAGCACTAATGACAGTCATCAAGTCACAAGAGAAGAGAACAAAAGAGGAAAGGAAGAAAAAAGACCTATAAAAGCAAATCTAAAACAATTAACAAAATGACAATAAGAACATACATATTGATGATTACATTAAATGTAAATGGATTAAATGCTCCAACCAAAAGACATAGACTGGCTGAATGGACACAAAAACAATACCCATCTATATGCTGTCTAAAAGAGGTCAGCGTCAGATCTAGAGACACATACAGACTGGAAATGAGGGCATGGAAAAAGGTATTACATGCAAATAGAAATCAAAAGAAAGCTAGAGTAACAATACTCATATCAGACAAAATAGACTTTAAAATAAATACTGTTAGACAAGGAAGGACACTACATAATGATCAAGGGATCAATCCAAGAAGAAAATATAACACTTGTAAATATATATGCACCCAACATAGAAGCACCTCAACAAATAAGGCAAATACTAACAGCCATAAAGGGAGAAACTGACAGTAACACAATAATAGTGGGGGACTTTAACATCCCACTTTCATCAATGGACAGATCACCCAGACAGAAAATCAATAAAGAAACACAGGCCTTAAATGACACATTAGACCAGATGGACTTAATTGATATTTATAGAACAGTCCATCCCAAAGCAGCAGAATACACATTATTTTCAAGTGCACATGGAGCATTCTCCAGGATTGATCACATTGGGGGCCAGAAAACGAGACACGATAAATTTGAGAAAATTGAAATTATATCAAGCATCTTTTCTCACCACAACCCTATGAGATTAGAAATCAATTATAAGAAAAAAACTGTAAAAAACACAAACACGTGGAGACTAAACAATATGTTGCTAAATGATCAATGGATCACTAAAGAAATCAAAGATGAAATCAAAAAATACTTAAGAGACAAATGAAAATGAAAGCAAGATGATCCAAAACCTATGGGATGCAGCAAAGGCAGTCCTAAGAGGGAAGTTTATAGCAATACTATCTTACTTCAGGAAATAAGAAAAGTCCAAATAAACAACCTAAACTTCCACCTAAAGGAACTAGAGAAAGAAGAACAAACAAAACCCAAAGTTAGTAGAAGGAAAGAAATCATAAAGATCAGAGCAGATATCAAGGAAATAGAAAGGAAGAAAACAATAGAAAATATCAATGAATCTAAAATCTGGTTCTTTGAAAAGATAAACAAAATTGATAAACCTTTAGCCAGACTCATCAAGAAAAAAATGGGAAAGGGCTCAAATCAATAAAACTAGAAATGAGAAAGGAGAAGTTACAACTGACACCACAGAAATGCAAAGGATCATAAGAGACTGCTACAAGAAACTGTATGCCAATACAATCAACAACCTAGAAGAAATGGACAAATTCTTAGAAAGGTACAACCTCCTAAGACTGAACCAGGGAGAAATAGAAAATACAAACAGACCAATCACAAGTACTGAAATTGAAAATGTGATTTAAAAACTCACAATGAAAAAAAGTCCAGGACCAGATGGCTTCACAGGTGAATTCTATAATTTAGAGAAGAGTTAACACCTATCCTTCTGAAACGATTCCAAAAAACTGCAGAGAAACACTCCCAAGCTCATTCTATGAGGCCACCATTACCCTGATACCAAAACCAGACAAAGATACCACCAAAAAAAAGAAAATTACAGGCCAATATCACTGAGGAACATAGACGCAAAAATCCTCAACAAAATACTAGTAACAATATATTAAAAGGATCATACACCACCACAATCAAGTGGGATTTATCCCAGGAATGCAAGGATGTTTCAATATCCACAAATCAATCAGTGTGATACACCACATCAACAAATTAAAGAATAGAAACTATATGATCATCTCAATAGGTGCAGAAAAAAAGCTTTTGACAAAATTCAACACTCATTTATGATGAAAACTCTCCAGAAAGTGGGCATAGAGGGAATATACCTCAACATAATAAAAGCCATATATGACAAAGCTACAGCCAACATCACACTCAACAGCTGAAAAGCTGAAAGCATTTCCTCTAAGATCAGGAAGAAGACAAGTATGTCCACTCTCACCACGTTTGTTCAACATAGATTTGGAAGTCCTAACCACAGCAATAAGAGAATATAAAGAAGTAAAAGGAATCCAAACAGGAAAAAAGAAGTAAAACTGTCACTGTTTGCAGATGACATGATACTATACATACGTACCAGAAAACTACTAGAGCTCATCAAAGAATTTGGTAAAGTTGCAGGATACAAAATACACAGAAACCTGTTGCATTTCTAGACACTAATAACAAAAGATCAGAAAGAGAAATTAAGGAAACAATGCCATTTACCATCACATCACAAAGAATAAAATACCTAGGAATAAAACTACCTATGGAGGCAAAAGACCTGTACTCAGAAAACTATAAGACACTGATGAAAGAAATAGAAGATGACACAAACAGATGGAAAGATATACCATGTTCTTGGATTAGAATAATCAATATTGTCAAAATGACTATACTACCCAAGGCAATCTACATAGCCAATGCAATCCCCATCAAGTTACCACTGGCATTTTTCACAGAATTAGAACAAAAAAATCTTAAAATTTTTATGGAGACACAAAAGACCCTGAATAGCCAAAGCAATCTTGAGAAAGAAAAACAGAGCTGGAGGAATCAGGCTCCCTGGCTTCAGACTATACTACAAAGCTACAGTCATCAAAACAGTATGGTAGTGGCACAAAAACAGAAATATATATCAATGGAACAGGATAGAAATCCTAGAAATAAACCCACGCACATATGGTCAGTTAATCTATGACAAAGGAGTCAAGAGTATGCATTGGGGAAAAGATAGTCTCTTCAATAAATGGTGCTGGGAAAACTGGGCAGCTACATGTAAAAGAATGAAATTAGATCATTCTTTAACACCATACACAAAAATAAACTCAAAATAGATTAAAGGCCTAAATGTAAGACCTGATACTATAAAACTCTTCACGGTAAACTGGCAGAACCCTCTCTGACATAAATTTCAACAATATCTTTTTCGATCCAGCTCCTAGAATAATGGAAATAAAAGCAAAAATAAACAAATGGACCTAATTAAACTCAAAAGCTTTTGCACAGCAAAGAACACCACAAACAAAACCAAAAGACAACCCACAGAATGGGAGAAAATATTTGCAAACAATGTGACCATAAAGAGATTAATGTCCAAAATTTACAAACAGTTCATGGGGCTCAATATTTAAAAAACAAACAACCCAATCAAAATACAGTATGTTTAAATAGACTATGTATAATTTAATATTGACAACATAAAACATTTTAAACATAAAGCAGTATATCCTATGCCATTAATCTCATGATTTCTTATAAAACTTTTTAACGGTACAGCATATATATCTATATAAAATATGCAGCCCTTTAAAGTTGGATATAAATATCATTTGTATGAAGACCGTTCTCATAGCTGAGAAAATATTTATTATTTCTATTTCCAAATCCTTTAACCTGTCCAGCTTGACACTTTAGGTGATATTAACTGATAAGAAAGTCCAGAAACACAGAGATGGATTTTAATCTTTCCAAACGCTTTTTTTTTTCCTGAAAGGTATCCACATTTTGAAAAGAAATTATTTTTATCCATAAAATCAAACAAAATATTGTATCCTCTAAAATTAGACTCTTTGTGGTAAAGGTAACTATACATTAAGATCACCTTAATGCTCAGTGTGTTTCTTCTCCATAATCCCAAGCATTTAACTTTTGCTCAGGGGAACAACTCATGCTGTTCATCCTAGAATGTCCTTCCCTCCTTTGTCAGCTTGGCCAGCTGTTACTCATCCTTCAAAGCCTAGTTCAAATGTCAACATGATGCAGCTTGCCTCAAATCTTCGAGAATAAGCAATTGCTTCATCATCTGTGTTTTCAAAGATCATTATATTTATCCCTAAGAGTACTTTTGTTCTACTTTAGAAACATTTAGCACTTAAATAGTGGGTAACTATTTATGTGATAGTGCAATGAATTTTATAGTATACCATCATTCCACATTTCTTAACCATCATCCCATACAAAACCATAGCATAACAAAATATAAACCAAATGTATTTTTCTATTGATGTGTACCAAATTAAACAAATTCAGTGGCTTGAAAAAACACCCACTTGTTATCTCACAATATCTGTATGTCAGGCTTTCTTTTCAGGTGTCACCAAGCTTAAATCACATGGCTCTCAAAGGCAATTCACAGCAGGAATGTATTTCTTCAAGGTGAGCAGAATTGCATCTCAGACTTCTGTCCAATTTCTAGATCCACTTTTCCTGTTTTAGGAGCTCATGTGATTAGATCAGCCCCATTCAGGATATTACTTCTTTGAATAACTCAACTGATTAGAGACCTTAATTATATCTGCAAAATCCCTTTTACCATATAACGTAATCATGGGAGTAATGGAGTAGAATGCCCCAGCAGAGAAGCATTTTCTCAGTGACACTGTTTACAATTGCCACTCAATGGTGATTAAACAGAGAATAAATTTTAGCTAGTTTCAGTATTATTTTTAAATTCTCCATAGACAATGTACTCCCTCATTGCCTACACTCTGGGTAGACGATTCTACTCCCCCCTTGGTACATTACTTGGTACTTTTGGTATCAAAAATTTACCTAATAAGATATTTGATATAGCTCAGGAGATTTTTTTTTTTTTTTTTTCTGGCAGAATATCACAAGTTTATCAACTGGTTTATTTTATTTTAGCTGCATATTATTGGGGAGGAAGAAATTGTCCTCTACTCTTCTAAGTTCTTCTGGCTGGTCTAAGAATTAAATTGACATGAGACAGAATAACAGGACAATATCAAACAAAAGTTTAATGACATATATATGGTTGACCCTTGAACAATGCAGGGGTTAGGGGTGCCGACCTTCCACAAAATCGCAAATCTGCATACAATTTATAGTTGGCCCTCTGTATATGCGGTTCCTTTATATGCAATTCCTCTGCATCCATGGTTGTACATCCATGGATTCAAACAACCACATATGGTGTAGTACTATAGTATTCTCTATTGAAAAAAATCTATGTATAAGTGGACACACACAATTCAAACCTGTGTTGTTCAAGGGTCAGCTGTACATGGGAGAGACTTAGGAAAATTGAGTAACTCACCAAAATGGTCAAAGCCCTCACCTTAAATATCATCTTCAGCTAAAGACAAAAGAGGATATTGGGGTAGTGGTTTGGGACCTCAGAGAGGGGGAAAGCAATTAACATAGAGATGGAAAAGCAAATGTTTGGTAAAGAACTGTTTGCTAGGCCATACAGAAACGGTGAGACACAGAGAGAAATTTTAACAGACTTTTCTGGGCTCCTTCCTGTTTATCACACCTAGTTCATATTTTACTAATACTTATCTATGGTGATAGCTCCCTTCCTGGAACAGGTCCTCTATCTAAATTCTTTTAGACGGTTGGAGGAGAGTCAAATGTTCTTCCTGAGTCCTTTGGGCTTTAATTGTTTTCAGGTTGAAATAATCCACATGCCAAAGAGACATATTCTCGGATGGCAAATTTTACTCTCCTACAATATGAAAAAATAGAGAAAATGGAGCTTCAGAAGGCACTGTTAAATTTTTTATCAGAATTTAAAGGAAGTATAAGAAACAAGAACTTGCTTGCTTAAAATATAAAACTGTTTCTCAAACCTAGTCTTTCTAGACAGCAGAAGTTTCTCAAAGTAAGTAATGGCATCTGGGTAAAGATCAAATTCAGGGCTCTTTTTGTAAAATGTGGCCTCAGGATAAATTTAAGACTGAGAGAGCATCTGTAAGACCCTTTGTTGAGACTTCAGAAAGATTTAAGGCAGTTCCTTGTAGACCTTCTCAACTAGAAAAAATAGGACTTCTAAGAATAATAAGGGCATGCCTTCTAGACCCTCTCAGCTAGCTAAAATGTTTTCCAAAGATCTTAAGGGTATGCTTCCTAGATTTTTCTTGCCTAGGAAAAAAGATCTGCTATGAATCTGAGAGACTTGTCTTTTAGACCCTCTTAGTAGACAGGGACTCTTAAAAATCATGAGGGTGATGCAGGATAGAGAAGAAACTATCTCCAAAAGAAATGTGGGTGTGAGTCCATCTAATGGAGCCAACTTATAAAAGTACATAATACTATGATGTATAAAAACAAAATATTAACATAATTGTACCAACTTTTACTGAAAGAGACAGTCAAAATGAAAAGATGTCTCAGGCCCTTCAAATTTCTATGAGCAGTAAGAAGACTGTGAAAGCTACTCAGCTAAGAGCCTGGGGCATGTCTTATGAAAAAGAAGGAATGACTCAGTTTGAAGCCAAGAGCCCAGAGCATAAAGCCAAAACCAGAGGTAAATAAATCCCAGGGAGCATAACTGGGCCTTAATCAGCCTATGTTACCTACATCCAACGTAGGGTGAATTATCACCTGAGCCCAGCTGGATTTCAGAATTGCTGTACAACAATAACTTCTATGTGCTTTCTATTTACTGTTTTAGATGGATATGCCTGTGGCATTAATCATGTCCCCCTATTCTGTGCTGGGTGTGTGGGAGGCAGATAAATTGTATCTGATTTACAGACCTTCAGATTAAGAAGCATCTTATTGGACCAGTCTCATTCATACCTGGACCTGATGTAGATAATGAAATTCTAGACTTTAAACCTGATCCTGATAACCTGATAAGATAAAACTTTGGGAGTCTTGGGAAGGGCTGAGTATATTTTGCACTTGCGAAGGAAGAGCATCATTGGGATTCAAAGGGAGGCATATGAAAGTTAATCTCCAAGAAAGCCAGCCCCCCCAGTAAACCACACTTCCCAGTACATTCCCTACCCAATGTGATAGATAACTCCTACATTGGATTTTAGCTGATGCTATATATTCAATACATTGCAGCAGATATTACACTCCATGACTTCCAAAACAACCTTGCAGCTTCTGCATAGACCTCTTAGAATATTTAAAAATGGGATGCTCCACTTAAGAATTCAGATGCCATGTTGTAAGAATATGAAGTACAAGCCACATAGAAAGGCCAAGTGTAAGTTTCTGTGTTCCCAGGTGACAGCACACATCATCTGAATGAACAGTCAGTCAAGGTCGAGCATGTAGCCCCAGTCAGGAGCTGACTGTTGCTACATGAAAGACTCAAAGCAAGAATCACTTATCTGAACTGTGAGAAGTAATAATAAATGTTGCTTAAGCCAGGAGACAAAACTTTTTTTTCTTTAAGAGGCCTATAATAAATATTTTAGTCTTTGCAAGTTACATACAGTCTGTCACATATTCTTCTTTCCTTTTTTTAAAATAAACAATTACTTAAATGTAAAGATGGTTCTTAACTCACAGGTCATACAAAAACAAGCCAGGGACCAGATGTGACCTATGGGTTATCATTTATGAACCCTGCTTTAATCTAATATTACAGAGTGTTTTATTACACAGCAAGAAATAAATGGATATTAAATGGTATGCTAAATTAGCCCATATGTTTTTCTATAGAGTCAGCTTCAGGGAGATAGGTATGATGTCTTAAATATCTATACAATCCCATTGTTCAAAACAGGGTATACTATGAATATTTGTTACCTATAATTCCTTTTAATTATTAAGCATGACTCAGTTGTAGTTCAAAATCCTCTTAAATATTTTCAAAGGTATTCTCTAAAATATTTCATATTCATAAAATAAATCTTCATGTAGTACATGTATAATGTTTTGAAAATAAATTGACAAAAATATCCTCCTAGTGGTAACTATTAATTTTAGGTTGATTTAGAATGTACAGTAGAGCAATTAAAAGGAACAGACTATCAATTATGCTACCATATGGATAAACCTCAAAAATACCATACTAAATGAAAGAATTCAAATGTAGATGATTACATATTTTATGTTTTTATCTTTATGGAATTTCCAGAAAAGTCAAATCTAGAGATAGAAACTAGATTAAGGGTTACCCAAGACTGGGGACGAGAGTAGAGTTAACTGCAGACTGGCATGAGAGAATTTAGAGGATAATGAAAGTGTTCTAAAATTAGAATGTAATGATGATTGCACAACTCTATAAAGTTAGTAAAAATCGGTAAATTGGTCAATTAAAATGCATGAATTTTATGGTATGTAAATCAAGTTATGCCTCAATAAATGTGTCAAAATATACAAAAGATCCATATTTTAATTTCAGCAATACAGTTAAAAAGGCCAAATTCCTTTGTGTCAACTTGAGAATAAAAAAAGGTTTTAAGAAAGATATTTTTAGTACAAAGACATGTTCTGTGAAACTCTGCCAAAATAGATTTAATATTCTTCACTGCAACCATTTTTTCAGTTAACAAATTACTTCCTTTAAATTGATATGACGTTCACGCTAACAAATATCACCACTATATCATCATTACTAGAGGAAAAGCATATTGCAGAAATTGTTCTTTCTAGTTACCTCTCCCTGAATAATACTGAGATTTCAGAGAAGTAACAGAAACTTTTGATGAGGCTTGAGAATCCTAGTGAAAACTACAATTTCTAGTTATTTCTTTCCAGGCATTATTCCAAATCATTCTTTAAAATAATAGCAGGGATTCCATTCTAATGGAAGTTAAAAAAAAAACCTGTCATTTTCTCTGAAGCCTTGAGTAAGATTAACAGGCCCTGAAAGCTGCAAATCATTTCTTTGTAATTACAAATTCTAAATATATAGAATATTTTTCAAACAGTCAAGCAGAGTAGAAAAGGAAAAGATAAAGTAAAATCAATAAATTCATTAAAAAAATTTTTAGTAGTTCCTTCAGGTCAGAAATATGTGCATAAAAATAGCTAGGTTATAATCTATAATCTCATTTGCAATTCCTAAAACATTTTTTATATCATTGGGTCCTGTACCACTACAGAAAAGTATAGAATATACATACACAAAATGTTCCATCAATTTGCAAGGTTCCAATTTGCAAGTAGCCCCAAAGGCATCAATTTGCAAGCAGCCCCAAAATGCATCCATGGACCACGTCCAGACTAAGACTCCATGGACTGTGTCCAGAATAAAAACCACTGACAAAATGTGAGTTGATGCTTGATTATTTTAAAAAGGTCAACACTATGCATCAAGAGAGGTGCATAGCACTAAGTAAGGCATAAATATTGAAACCAAAGACTTTTTCCTTTAAACATATTCAGGCAGGAAAAAAATAGCCTTTGACTTTTTAAAATTGCTTAACCTCAGTAAGAACATATATAGAATTATGATGTCAGTCCTTGAAAGAGTCTCTGATAATAATCTGATATAAGTGTTTTCACTTGAGTTGTTCAGAATTTTCATTATTTTTCAAAATTAATAATCCTTTACCCCTGATACCATGATCTTTTTGGATATACAGCCTAGATCCTAGAAAGCAAAAAACACGCCATTAATTAAATAAGAAGAAAAACTAAGAACTGAATAGACTGTGAATTATCAATCATAGAAAATTTTAAACAGAGAATTATGACATAAGAAGGATTAAAGAAAAATGAAAGTTAATAGTAGAATTCAAATGGCTTTTGGAGGACTTTTGCTTCCAACAAACTTGGAGGGACAGAAATTGGATTTACATTCCTACCTTAGACAGCTAGAAAACTGGACAAATATATAAAACAATGATTTTCAAACATTAGACAATAAGCAATTAAGGAGTGTTCTCCCTGTGAGAAGGAAAATCAATAAGATAAGACCTAAAATTATACCAGTTTATTGCCCAGAGTTACTTTCCAGTCCTCAACAAAGGGAGGAAGAAACTAACATAGAGCCTGAGGTCTCATTGAGTGGAGGGGACAAAGATCTGATTTTGAGAGGTCAAACTACTTAGAATATGTGGTGCAGAGCACCAAAGAATAGGGAACTAGCTTCATAGAGTTCTGGAAATCTTCAGTCCACTCAAATCTTTGGCTGAGTACAAATCTGCACATTCATAAGTGGAAACTACATAATCTGAGAAACAACCAAAATGAGGAGACAAAATTCTCAGAGCTCACATAAAGCTGGGAGTAGTTTGCTTTCTTATAAGCCAGAATAGTGGGGCTTAAGACATAAGACATGGGGCATCAAGTTAAGTTCACAGAAGGCTATTTCTTTGTAGTGGAGTTTAATGACACCACAAGCCAAGAGTAAAGTCTTCAAAGCAGACCACAACTGACCCAAGTAACTGCATGCCAGAACAATATCCAACATTACTTAAACATAACAAAATCCCTAACACACAATACAAAAATTCCAACACCTTGGATCTGAGCAAATATTTTGAAACATGCAAGGAAGCAGAAAATATAATCCATAACCAGGAGATAAGTCAAGAAATAGAAACAGAGACACAAACGACTGAGGTAATGGTATTAGCAGGTAAGGATATTAAAACAACTATTACAAATATTCTTCACATGTTTAAGAATGTAGTATAGAAATGACCATGATGAAGAGAAAAATGGAAGATATTTAAAGAGACCCAAATATAATCTAGGGATTTAAAAAATCAATACCTGAGATGAAAATACACTGGATGGGTTTAACCACAGATTGAAAGCTGTGGAAGAAAAAAATCAGTGAAGCAACAGAAATAGAAACTATACAAAATAAAATATGGACAGTAAAAACACCAAAACAAGAAAAAACAGAGGCTAAGTAGACAATATCAAGCAGTCAACAAACTTACAATTTTAGTCCTGGAGAAATGGAAGGCAGATAAAAAATGAAGAAATAAAGGCCCCAAACTCCAAAAGTGTGAAAACTATAAGCCCATAGATCCCAAAGCAGGATAAACACAAAATAAAATATAATAAGGCTCACCATAATCAGAATGCTAAAAAACAGAGATAAAGAAAAAATTCCTCAGAGTAGACAGGGAAAATATATTACATAGAACGGAACAAAGATAAGAATGATTACAGGATTTTCAGGAAACTCACACTAAAAGGCAATGAATGCTACCTTTAATGTGCTAAATTTTCTTAATAAACCTGTTTGCTCAGAATTTTATATTCAGAGAAAAAAATCTTACAAAAATGAACATGAAAAATAATTTCAGGAAAAAAAATTTAAGCTGAAACTATTTGTTTCCAGAAGACCTGCACTGCAATACATGTTTAAAAAAGCTTTTAAGGCAGAAGAAAATGGATATTAGATGAAAATTTGGATTTATCCAAGGAAATAGAAAGCACAGGATACTGTAAATATTATATGCTAGTAGATGTAAATGTTTTCTCACATTAAAATTATTTAAAAGATAACTGACATCTTGAAGCAAAAATAATAACAGTGAATTGTGTAGTTTGTAACATGTAAAAGAAAAATGTATGACAGCAAAAGCACAAGTATGAGGAGAGGTATAGGATATTACTGTAAGGTTCCTGTAACACACAAAGTTGTATTATATTATCTCAAGGTAGACTGCAATAAGTTAAAAAATGATAGTGTAAACTTTTAGAAAAACAAACTCCAAAAACAAAGTTATTAAATAATAGATATAAAATGTAACATGAAATAATATTAAACTAATCAAAAGGAAGGCAGGAAACCCAATCACATCAATAATTACATTAAATGTAAATGATCCAAACACTCCCAAAAATGGCAGCAATTGTCAGACCTGATAAAAAGCAGAACCCAGATACATGCATTATATAAATAACTCACTTTAAAGTCAAAGAAAGAAAAAAATAAATGGATGGAAAAAGATGTACCAGACTAAGTAAAAGGAAGTTGAAATGACTATTTTACTATCTAGTAAAATAGATTTCAGCAAAGAATATTAACAGGGATAATGAAGGAAATTAGTTAATGATAACAGAGTAAATTCATTAAGAAGACATGGCAATATTAAATGTGTATGCAGCCAATATCCGAGCTTCAAAATACATGAAGCAAAAATGGACAGACTTTAATGAAGAAAAACATAAAATTATAGTTGAAGATTTCAACACTGCTCTCTCCATAACTGATAGAAGTAGACAAAAAAATAGTGAGGATGTGGAATAAATAAACAACACTATATTAACAAACTTATCCTGACGTTTACAGAACACACCAGTAAAGCACACTTACCAAGCAAAGCATAGTAAACTTTCAAGTACACATGAACATTCACAAATATTGACCATATTTTGAGCCATAACATAAAACTACATAATTTGAAAGAACTGAAGTCATAAAAAGTATAAAAATAAACATAAGTATAAAAACACAAAATTTTTGGAATGAAGCCAAAGCAGTCTTCAGAGTGAAATTTGTAACATTCAATGCTTATATCACAAAATGAATAAGGCTCACAAATCAAAGATCTACATGTCCACCTTAAGAAATTAGTAAGTGAAAAGCAAACTAAACCCACTAGGAAGAAGAAATTAATAAAGGTAGACATAGAAATCAATAAATTAAAAAGATGAAACATCAATATAAATCCTACTGACATAAAGGGGACAACAAGAGAATGTTATATACAACCTAATTCAGTAATTCAACAACTTAGATGAATGGAAAAACAACCCAAAACATGAAAATTACCAAAGAAAGTGTATCCACTGTCCTATTCCTTATGAAATACAAAGTAAACATAGATGTGGAATACTGTGTCCAGAAACTCCCTATCTGAAGGTATGCATTTGGGTTGAAATATCAAAGCTGTTTCTCTATGTCAAAGTGACTTAGAGGCTCCTGGCAAGAATGATATGTTTCCTTCATATTGATGTCATTTCAAACAGCAAAGTTTCTAACAGCTTAGGATTTTGGAGAACGACAGTTCTCAGTAAGAGTAATAGTCATTCAAAAAAGGAGTAGTTATGATACTTAATAGCTCTAGCATGTTCTTGGGAGAAATTGTCTCATACTAACTTTGCAGCCGGCTTTATCTATGTGTATTACTCCAGCTTGTCAATAGGAAAGTTGATTTTTAGTTTCTCAGTTCCCCCCTTTGAGCCAGCAGTATATAAATTCCACTATTCAGTCTATTATCCTGGCAGAGATAAAATAATTAAAGTCCAGCATTCATGAGAAAACTTTAAAGCCATAAGTCAATGATTTTTCTAATGTTATGTCCTGCACTCCAATTGCCTAATCCTCTCAAGACTAAAGATGGGACAGAAACTGGAGCCCAACCTAAAGCTTCCTTTAAACATCTTCAAATGGATTTGACCTTAGTAATAGAACATAAATATGTTTGAACATTGTATGTCAATTTTCAGGATGGATTAAAGCTTGGGGGAAAAAAAGTTGCTTCACTTTGTGTTTCACATCTGAGTTATCCCTAACTGTCTACCTAGTGATGAAGAAGATTACTCCATAAAATTGTTACTAAGGAGATTTGTAAAATACTACTCATTATTCAAAATGTCTATTGCCCATATTATTCTCAGTCTTCAGGTAAAATAAAAAGGACAAATAGAACTTTCAAGCTCAAGTCACCTGAACTTATACATGGAAGGTCCTGGAGCTCTGTTAATTCCCCCACTGTTCAAACTGTACTCTTACTCCCAGGATAATGTTTTGCACTCTATCCTCACCAAAACTGAGCACTGCCATTTTTTTTTAAATCTCTGCCAATAGATCAAAAATGTACTTACTTTCCATATTTCTAACCAGTGAGGCCGAATTTTCATTTTCATTTTATCTTTTGTGAATAGCCTATTTGTGATTTTTCCAATTTTACTATTGGTGAGTTGATTTCTATAATTTTAACATATTATAGATATTAAAACTTTCTTCAAAGGCATTTTAACAAATTTTACTATTTTTACCAACATATAATAAAATCTCAAAATACAAATAGTTTAAAATGGATACAACAATAACACTTCAGGTATTAAAATGAATTAAGTTTTAAGCACTGGGATGTTTCTGCCTGATTATTTCCAACCAGAGTTACCGTAAAAATCAATAATGATAAGCAATTACAAAAAACATAGTGCTGGATTTTATTTTACCTCTCAAATATGTTGAAACAGAACAGTTATTACTAGAGGCATGAAAAGGAAAAGTAACCCCACCTATGTCTTGCTGACTGACCATTTCTAACTAAACATTCACAGCATTGAACACAACAAATAAAAATTCCCTAAAATTTTCTTCTTCGCTTTACCTCAAATTCCTAGAAATCTGAATCTACCCTTTATTCTTTTCCTCCAGGCTCAGGAGAAATTGGATGTCCTGCCTCAGACCGCTCCCCCATCCCCATCTCTACCCCAAAATAGCCTCTATCCAGACATTTTTTCTTCCTTGTCTTCTCCTGGATTTGTTCATATTTCCCTCCTGGTGTTCAATCACTCCCTTTTCACTGGGTTCTTAGGCCTTACCTCCTAATTCTCATATTCACCCGTTATCCCCCAAATTACTGAACCTGCTCAAAATCCTGTCCATTCCCTTTCATTTTCCTCAACACAAAACTTACTGACAGTGCACACTGCATTTATAACTTCTGCTTCTTCTATTTCTCTTCTCTCTTCCACTCATGAAGTTGAGTTCTGATCATACCTCTCTAAAAGTATTACCTCACCTCTACAGCATCACATACCTTCAGCAACCACACATCATATTTCCCTTTTCTCTACGCTTTTCTGAGTCATGGTTATCTTTCTTTAAATCTGGTTGCTTTTGCACAGACCTTTGTCCTGGCTCCTCCTACTCTGCTCATCATTTTCTTTTTTCTTCCCCCTTTCTTATATTGAGGTACAGTTGATGTACATGCTCATCCTCTTCCTAATCTTAACAATCAGATCTCTCTTTTCTTTCACCACTTAACTCCTTGCAAAATCACCAATCAGATGCAAGTTCTGTATGACTGCTTCCCTCATTTTATATTTTTACCACTATCTTCTTTTCTGAGCTCTTAGTTTCTGGTTACATAATACTCTCAAATCTACTCAATACATTATTGTCAGAGCTATGTTCCTTATGCATATAGCATGAAGTTCAGACTCTCTTCCTGGTATTCAAAGTTATTTTTAGTGGAGGTATCTACATGCTTCATTAATATTCCCTAACTCTCATCCCTTCTTCTCTATACAGTTATTCCCACAATAGATGTAGTGATCTTCAAGGTTTTGGTTTTGTTCACAGTCTGTTGCTTTAAAGTTTTCCATAACATCCACCTCTCATCCTCTTATCTGTCAGTCAGTTCTTCAAAACTCAACCATAAATTTCTTTCTCTAAGATGTCTATCTAGTTTTCCCTAGTCAATTATAAAATGCTCCTTTCAAAATACTCTGTTAGTACTCTTTTTTATATCTGTGGAAACACCTGGTATTTCATTGTACTTGAATTCTGTCTTAAAAGGTTTATTTCCTCTTTGATTTTAGCTCCCTGAAAGGCCAGTTCATGATGAACTGTTTATTTTTCCAAATTCCTGGATATGTTCTTTTGCATCATACAAGCACAATCAAATTTTAAATGAGTTGAGTACTAATGCTGAAAATGTTGCTAAATGATCTTTTTTTTATGTCATTTGGATGACCCTGGAAGTTATAACTAAATAATCATTTGAAGCAATTAAAGGTATCTAAAATGTAATCATTTATTAGAAAATCTGCAAAATCAGTGTGATTCTAGAAATAATAATAAAGATTTCAACTAGGGCAAATGTCTATAGAATTTGCTGGAAAATATATTTACATATTTTAAGAACTGAAAAAAAAAATCAAATCACAGGAATAATTTATATGAGTCTATGGGTAGACAAAAGAATTATGTAATTAATCTGCAACTTGAATGCAAATATGTGACCACCTGCATCTGGAAGTTGTAGAGTAACTTTAATAAGCATCCAGTCTTTGTCCTTGAATTTGCATTATCTCCAGAAAATTGATAGGTTACCCCCAAAATTATATAGGAGGTACTCCCAACATTGGTTGAAATGATATATATATTGTCTATAGTAGTTAAGCATCCAAAGGAAGATTTATAATTAATTAACTATAAAATCAAAGCAATAATATTAATATTTGGGTAAAGAAATATATGAATATTTTGGTTTGTATATTTATAGTTTAAGAGAATTTTTAATATTAATCATTTTAGTAACTATAAGTTAAAATGCGTAATTGAATTATTACTTTAAAATTGTGATTTTAAGTTGAAATTGAACCCATTATAGCTATTAGGATACTAAGTGAATTTTACCATATCTATAGGTTCTATATATTAGTTATAAGAATTATTTAGTGCTTTAGAGTTTATCAGTCAGAAAATTGAAATATTTAAAAGAGAAATTCAATATACTATATTTATATATGATATTTAAATTATTTGAAATTTTAAGGAACTAAGTTTTTGAGTGGAACCAAATATTATTCAGTCAACTTTGGCAGTGGTTACTAGGATATGCTTCATTTTAGAAGTAGAATAATAAAAATTTTATCCAGTGGGAATGTAAATGGATGCAGCCACTATGGAGAACTGTATGGAGGTTCCTTAAAAAAACTAAAAATAGAGCTACCATATGATCCTACAATCCCACTCCTGGGCATATATCCAGAAAAGCCAAAAACTCTAATTTGAAAAGATACATGCACCCCAATGTTCATAGCAACACTATGTATAATAACCAAGACACAGAAGCAACATAAATGTCCATCAATAGATGAATGGATAAAGAAGATGTGGTATATATATATATGTAAAATATATAATGGAATACTACTCAGCCATAAAAAAGACTGAAATAATGCCACTTGCAGCAACATGGATGGACCTATAGATTACCATACTAAGTGAAGTAAGTCAGACAGAGAAAGACAAATATCATATGATATCACTTATATATGGAATCTAAAAAAACAATGCAAATTAACATTTAGAAAACAGAAACAGACTCACAGACTTAGAAAACAAACATGGTTACAAAAGAGGAAAGTGGGGAGAGGAAGGGATAAATTAAGAGTAAGCAATTAACAGATATACACTACTATATATAAAATAAACAACAAGGACTTACTCTATAGTACAGGGAACTATATTCAATATCTTGTAATAAACTATAATGGAAAAGAATCTGAAAAAGTATATATATATATATATATATATGCATGTATAACTGAATCGCTCTGCTGTGTACCTGAAACTAATATATTATAAATCAAGTATACTTCAATTAAAAAAGTTATCTTAAACAAAAATTTTGTCCAAACTAGTTTAAGAATTAGCTTTTTGTTTAGAACTTCAATAATTGAAGATTGATTTATTAAACCAAAATCAATTCCTACTTAGTAATTTTTACATGCAAGACCACCCTCAAGGACACATACACATACACACAGGGCTTCACAATTAATATTTTACTGAAGATTTGAAAATACAGGCCACTAATATGAAAAGATTTATTCCAGGTCACTCAAGCATCAGAGTCATAAGTGGTACTTAGACCTAAGGAAGTCTATGTCAATATTAAAGTGAACTAATTTACAAAAGTTCTAAGTAACATGTATAGCAATTTAAATGAGTTACCTCATTAATGAGAGAAACATCTCTAAGTGAGGTTACAGAATGAGGAACTGAAATTATTTATGATTTCATACACCTAACTTAGTGGACAAACACCTCCTCAGCTTCTGTGCATTATACCTCTTTTTGCCTTGTTTCAAATAGGGTGACCTGTTCTTGGGGAAAAGCAGTTGTTGTATTAAAGAAAATTTTTTCAGAACAAGAGGCACCACTTGAATGAATTATTTAATATATACTGACTGAAACCACATAGTGCTACTTCATAAAAAAATGGTCAGCATGACAGAATCATTTCACCTGAAGGAAAGAAGAACTGTCCGCAAGTACTTGAAGAGTAATTTCAAGGGGACTCTGCTGCTATTTCCTAGACCCATAAAGCTCAGAGTTAAAGGAAAACAGTTTAGCCTAAAACATAGATTTTTTAAATATCAGATGCAAAGATGAAAATATACATACCTCACACATAAGGGTGATTAAGGTAATGAAATTACTATTGAAAATGATTATATATAAAATTTCTGTCCTAGAGATCTTGAAGGGAAAACAGTCATCTGTTTTGGAAATTGAATGTAAAACCCTGCTTATCTGCATAAGGGTGAATTAGATGACATTTCATGTCAGAGTGTTTTTTCTTCTGTATGAAAGAAATGGGGTACAGAGAAATTAAAGGACTCACAAAAGCTTACAAAGAATGCTAATGAATGTATGGGGATATTTGGGAATGGCATGAGAAACAGGACATTTTCACCTCGATCAAATTAAGTTGCTACTTTTAAATAGGAGAGACCTCAGATCTTATATATGACAAATACAATGCAAATCACTTTCATTTATACACATTTTTTAATAAAATGTGTGACAAATTTTTCTTACTTTAATAATTTAGATTACCTCTAATTGGTTACTCATTCATATTTTTTCATAGCAAATGTATAGCTTCCTGAGAAAACCAATGAGTATATAGATGTTTTTGTTTTATGCCTTTAAAAACTATCTTGCCAATAAAAATGGATTGTGATTTCGTCCACTGTGTTTTCACCTTTTCATTTCAGCTAAAATTGTTTCTTATCAAAATTTCATTAAACATCATCATGAAAAGCAGACATTTCCCTGTGACTGACCATATATATTTTCAGTGAATTCTTCCAAGTCCTTCCATTCAGAGCACTAAATACTTTGGGTGCTTATCATGAAAAGACTTTCTTCTACAAAGTGAGAGACAGATTACTCCAGCATCTTTCAGGAGAACAGACACCCTTCTACCTGTCTACTAGAATTCTGTTTGTTTGTCTAGTTGGAAATTTATATATGCATCTAAAATACAGCTGGCATTGGCTAGGTGTTAAATCTAAGGTGTTAAATCTAACACTGTGAACAATTACATACTAAAATATCCAGAAAATATCAGATAAAATGGTCAATTTATAACATTTGAGAAATTAAACTATTTCCAAGTTATCTATTGGGCTTAAGCACGCTTTACAGTAATTACAATTCAAAGAACTTGCATCAAAAATCTTCTTAATTATCCAGAAAAGTTTAAAAAGCTACATATATCAATCTAAATAATAATTTTATTCAGAGCTGCAAGACTTTTAAGTCTCTCTTTTTTCAATCATAAAGTTGCCAATCTAACAGTTGGTAACTTTTGAATGTAATGTTGAGTCTCAATTTGTATCTGCCTGCAATCACAGCGTACTGCAGTGTAGCTTAGTAAAAAATCCTTTCGTGGTTCATATTCTTTCCTCTCTAACTCTTATTACATCGTTTGACACTAATAGTCTTGGTTTTTTAGTCTATTTTTCTCTGAATTATACTTGTATCTCATTAAGAAGCAGTTGGGAGCCTATGAGTGAATGGACTATAATACCAGCAGAACAAACTTATACCTCTCAAAAATGCTTACTTTTGACTCTAGAATATGGTAAATAAATGCTACAGACATTCAGACCTTATATACTTTTAATATAGACTGAATGACTATTTAAATCTGTCCTGTTACCTTTAATGAAGTCTATTTCTGACATCAAACTTAAAACCCACTGTAAATTTCACTTACTGCTCTTTTAGCTTCTCAACAAATATTTCCTTTATATGAAGCATGGACTTAACTCTGAGCCAAAGGAAACAAGGAAAAGCATACGTGTGAAATGAAGAGGCTCAGGAAACAACATTAGGAAGAGAAAACAAAAATACATTCATTAGCGATGTTAAACAGGAGAGATTTATATTAGGCTGTTTATTACAATAGCACTCTAAGCTCTTCTCATTCTATGTGCAATTAGACAAACAGTGTATAGCAGTCAAGACATTAATGATGAGTAGAGCAAAAGCCCTCTTTTCTTTGTTAAGAAATATCAAAAAGTTATTCAAAGGATGGAGGGTGAGAATAAACAGAGATCATCACTGTTTCAATCAAGAAGTTACGAGAAGATGAGAAAAAAGCTGCTCCGAAAAAATATTAATTGCATATAAAATAACTGTATTTCTCATGTACGTGGATTGCACAGCCTGCTACCATAGTTTCATGACTTTTTCACTGCTCTGTTTAATTCATGTAAATATGCTTTGTCTCACAACTAGATTGTATGCTTTATGAGGGATAGCAGAACCAATTATAAATTTGAACTTAATTTCATTTCTCCCAAGATGTAGTAAAAGAGATACTTAAGTAATATTTCTGAATGAAAAAAACATTCTGCATATTAAGTAGTAAATCCTTCTAAAATATCAATTGACTGTTTTGTATACAGGCCAAGTAACAACTTGCAGATGTGCCAGATTCTAAACTTCCCTGAACAGTAGGAACTAGATTACATTAACTTCTACTAGTACATTCTGTCCTTCTAAATTTTTATAACTAGTTTCCTTAAAATACCAGTATTGTCAAAAATCACATTTAAAAACAATTATTTCAAATCATTTGTTTCAAAAGCAACATTAGCTCTGAGCTAACTCAGTATTTATAATTGATATAATTTTTTCAGGAAAGAATAACATGTTTACTATCACTGCAAGGACACCCCCTGTATACCTTTACAACCTCTAGTTGTTCTAAACAAAGCACAAAGCTACTCAAACAAGTGGCTGGGTTGTGAGAGCACCAGCATTTTTCATAAGAGGTGCTATTTCTAGATTGCCAAAATTGTAGCCTACATGGAATAAATGCTGTATCTCAATCATCAATTGTCCTATATATTGCTTTCTTGCTTCATGGAAATTCACTCTGCCAAACGTCTATAATCCTTCTGACCTAAAAATATCACAATTTACACATCAGACAACAGCATTCACAAAGTTAGCCTCCTTCCCCTCACTCTCTTCCATGAGATTAAAGTTAACCAAAAGAAAAAGAAAACGAAATTAGATGTCTCAACATTGATCTTTAGCAAGATTACTTAAGATGGAAGTTTCTTAATTTTTGCTAATTCTCTTGAAATGCAATCACGGTATCAGATATGGGAGGCATTGCTTTCCTGTCCTTTCCTGCCTTATTAAATTCCTCCAAAGTACCACATCATATTGTTACATATTTCCCACCACCTATATATACATGCTCTATCAGAACTGACTGTCTGTAGCTCTGTGCTCCAGGCAATACCATGACCCCAAGTGGCAGATGCAATAATGCAAAGTGTTCATTGAGGGGGCAGAACCCAGGACATTGCAAATTTGGCATCTCCAAAAGGTCCAGATGCAGATGCAGTGTGTTGACATTCTCCACTCACCCGTTAGCAGTCTATCATCATAACTCGTGAATGATTAGCAGTGTTATTTTCCAAAACTTACTTTATAAAAAAGCCAAATTTTCTCAGACAAAGCGATTAAGTGAACCTACATTTGCACATAAATTGGCATGTTCATATGGATCTCCAAAAAGCATATACACCTGTTTCTCAGTGTGTGAGACAAATAATTACCTTTGTTTGCAAATCATTTTAATGAATTTTATGAGAAGAAAACTCATAACATAGTTTATTTTCTTTGGAAAGTTCTAGATTATCAAGGCACTGACTTTCACTTAATATGTCAGATGTGTTTAATTTTTAAAAAGGCCTTCAATGTAATTGAAATCTCACTGACTTCTAGACCAGGGAAGAGGAAATGGAGAAAGAGGAACAACAGGGAGAAGGAGGTAATATTTTACATCAAGAGAGGACTTCCAAAACTATGTCAAAAAGCTTTCTGAGAAAGTGGATGTGAATTTACTGCCTGAATGAGTCTGATGCCATCCATCACTGTCCAATGAATGACAGATTGTTCAATACAAGATGTTTGCTTTTTCTATGTTCCCATATTTTATACTTAAAGGAGACAGAAAAACACAGAAACCCTTCAAAGACTAACCTTTTACTACAGCAATTGCTTCTGAAACATGAGTGGCAGAAAGAAAGCTTAGAAGACTATTTTCTGAAAAACGTGTGGCATTTTATAAGGAAACTAGAGCATAAGGTGTTTCACGTAGATAAATTATAAATCATTGGTACCATCTATACAACACACTGATTTAAATAACACAAATTACACTTTAAAAGTCATTGACAAGAAGTAACACTTAAAAATGTCTATAGGAAGTTACTTTTTGTAATATCAGTGAGGTGGTCAAATAAATATCGATGCAATTATACAGATTCAATGGGATTGGCATATATAATTTTTCCAGATAGAATGGTGGCTTCATAAATATACTTAGTACTATTAAATTAAAATTTGGCCTTTGATACTTTAACTCTGCAATTTAGTTTCTATAATAGATGTTTCCAATGAGACTCAGTAGTTGAATTTCCTCCAGATTTTATGCCATATTTTAAGCATGTTTTGCTCTTTTTTTAATGAAGTATCTGAGGATTCTCATCTGGTAGTAAAATACAAGAAAGGTTATTTTTTGCTAGAGATCCAGCAGATTCCAACAGGAATGCAGTGTAAAATTGTTACTAAAAATTCAATGTGTAAAGCCGTTATCTTAGTTTGAATTCCTCTGATAACAAAACCTGAGACAAGGACCAGGATGCAGGTGATTTCATTGGGAGATAATCTCAGAAAGCAAGAGTAAAGGTGTGGGAAGAGTGAGACAGGGAAACAAGAAAAATGAACAGTCCCTTATTAAGCTGGTTACCTGTGTAAACAGCTGGGTCTCAATACCCCAGGGCCTTCTGAGGAACCATGGGGAAGGTGACCCAGAGCTGTCCCTCCAAGGAGAGAAGACTGGGGCCTTTATCCACCAGCCTACATCCTCCACTGGGTAAGGGTTACTTCAGAGCGTGTTATAACCCCCACAAACTCACTTCAACTGAGAAAATCCCCACGGCTTCAGGGAAAGCCCAGAGGCAGAAAAACATGGAATGTTGTTTGTGCTTGAAGTGTACTGGGGCTGGGCATCCAACTGCAGCTGAAATCAGAAGTGGTGAAGAGATGTGATGCAGGCCTCAAAGGGCATCAGTTAACAACCATTAAATTTCTTACATCTCCTTATATATGTATTTATGCAGCAGTAAGGAGCTAGTAAAGGAATCTGGGATAAAACTTATTATGAGCTTTGAAATCAGACCTGTATGTGAAAGCAGTCTCTACATGATTAGATGTTCAACATTGGGAAAATCCATCAGTCTTCCTAGGGGATGCTAGTACCCATCTTCTCAGGCTATGGTCATGATTAAATGAACTAAGGTATAAGAAACGTCTGACAGGGCTTCCCTGGTGGCGCAGTGGTTGAGAGTCCGCCTGCTGATGATGGGGACACGGGTTCATGCCCCGGTCCGGGAGGAACCCACATGCCGTGGAGCGGCTGGGCCCGTGAGCCATGGCCGCTGAGCCTGCGCGTCCGGAGCCTGTGCTCCGCAATGGGAGAGGCCACAACAGTGAGAGGCCCGCGTACCGCAAAAGAAAAAAAAGAAAGAAAGAAAGAAACGTCTGACACACTGCAGATGTTCATGAGTGATAGTTCCTATTGAGTTGCCCCACCTATTAGTGATAACATCACACTCATTTCATGATTTATTGTTTATTCATCAGATTATCAGGTTTTTAAGATTCAGTTTAACTACTAGTTATTCAGGAAAGATTTCCTTAACTCAGTACACTAGGTTAGGCATCTTAAAAGAGACTACTGAATTTCTCCATAAACCTTCTTTTGTAACCCTTAAGGCACTTGTTACTAATTATATGTATTTATGCTAAACTGTTAGCTCCACGATGGAGGGAAATGTCCGCCTTGTTTTCTAGGGCTATCAACTAATATTTGTTGAATTGCATTAATCTCTCTTAATAATATACTAAGGTAATTCAATAAAGTTTTTACCCCTCAGCTTTATCTGATTGCAGAGATCATATGGCATCTTGGCTACTAATAACACTTACAATATCATACATGTTAGCAATACAGTCTTTGTATTTTGGCAACAATACAATCTTGGCTGCCAAAAATAGATCTTGTTGCAATTTTTATTTTGACTCTAGAGCACACAGTTGAAATTAAGCCTGAGATAATCCTTATTATTCTTCCATAAGCATCTGTCTATCTCACCACAGAGCCACTGCCCCTCTCCACTTCCGTAGATAAAGATAAGAAAAACTGGTCAAGAGCCCAAGTGAGGACAAGCACCAAAACATAGGTGGAGAAGGGCTGGGGGGTGGGAATTTCTGCCCTGCATTCTCTAGAAGTATCTTTATCCACACCCCCAAATGAACTGGAGCAGATGGGACAAACCTCAGTTCTTTTATGCTTAGATGATGGAATGGGTACAAACTTAGAGATTGCTTTTCTCAGGGGCCCATTTTCAGAAAGGAAAAACATCATATGTATCAGTCTTGAATCTAAACTTCCTGAGGAATCCCTGAAGCCTGACATTTCTTTGCATTAATTTCTAAATGAAAACAAAAGAGTAAACACTAATGTTTTCTCCCACTCTAGGTCCCTCCTCTATCATTCAAACTACCACATTAACTTTTGCTGATGTTGTTCTTGTCTCTAATGTTTATCTGGATTTTCTGATTTGGTTTCCCAGTCCTAACGTGGGTTCATGTCTTTATTCACTTGTTTATATTTACCAAATATCAAGTATGGTTTGATTTAGTTTTCATTCACTGGACCTTCTCCTTATCTGCATCATGACACGTGACCCCATTCTAGTTCCCTCCACACCTGGACTCACTTATGCACTCACCTCGCTGACACTGGATTTATCTTTTAAGTTCTCTCCTGGGTTTTGGAAATGATGATCTTGGCTTAGATAAACGATTTTCTGTTTGATTTTGATCTCTTAGTTTCTAATTCATTGGGAATTAATCTATAACTGGTGAAATTATTGGCGTAACTCCTCTGTCAGGATCTGACCCTGTCAAAACCACATGTCTGACTTGCCTTATTCATCAAAAGGGGAATTGATGTGGAATTAGAGTGACTAGGCTGTCAGCATTACTGATCCTCTCCCAATTACACTCATTTAATTATCTTCACTCATTGCTTGTTATGGCTTGGATGAATGTTCACTACACAGAATTACAGTGGTATTGAAAAAAAACATCCTGCTGGGTGTGCCATAAATGCTATGCTGATTAAACTTCGAGACTGTTATTTTTGTTCCAGGGATTATTAGCATGAAACAAATGATTTTGCATTCAATAAGTGCTCAATAAATATTTGTTGAGTCAAATCAAGTGTTTTCTAAATGTTCAGCTTTTGACAAGTCTAAAGTACAATACATGGTGGCATTATTTGGCATTTCATTTGGAACCAGCCTTTCCGTAGCCTGTAACCTTTTATGTAGGCTGTAATCACACTTATTCTATTTTGAAACTTGGACAATCACAAAGCTGGAGCTCACTTTGAAATCAACCAGCTTTTCGCACAGCTGCCTTACCGTCTTGTGCAATATTTCAGACACAGAGAATATTCTGTTGGAAAAAGCCAAATGATGTAATGAGAATTCAGATAGTCCCAAACAGGGTTAGCAGAAAAAGTTTCACATTTGCAAAGTATTTTGATCACATCACAGTGACTGAAAATACCTACAGTGGTTGGCAAAAAAAATTACAGTAGTTTCAGACCATTAGAATCCATAAGGAAAGTACTCTGGTATAAATAAAGTAGTTTCTCAGAATAACTCACTTTAAGGTAGCATTAGAAGATCCTGTGAACTATCAGCTGATATGTATTTCTAAAGGGAAAAAAAACATTGAAATATGTGTCTCAGTAGAAGGAATGAATGACTGTTAAGGCACTGTGTGAAATGAAGATGGTCTTGGCTGGTACACTGTCACTCACTGTACATGGTGTCAACCCGTGAAGCCCATTACCTAAAGCCAGGGTCACTGTCGTTGACATCATTTTCTGGGAACGATAAGTCACATCAGGATTTGCTGTTCATGGAGATACCTCTAAAATATTTCTCAAAGGAAAGGTGCCAAAGAAAAACAAATAAAAGGTTCTGTAAACAAAGTATTTTGGAGAATACGGGCTTCTGTATCCATTCCTTGGTGAATCACAACACACATTAAAGCCTGGGAGAAACCCTGCAGTAAAGAAATCATTTTAACGTTATTTCACCTAGTAGGTTCTTCTTGTTTCTTTTCAGTTAACCTTGTCAATATCTCATGAACATAATCTTCTTTATACACTTTGGGAGACGCTTCTCTGGAATGTAATCCATAAATGTTTCAGAGGATTCCTTAAACATTTCAAGTGATTCTCCCCTTTCCACTGACAAGAAAAATACTGAAAGGCCCAAGAGTGCCTTTATCATATGCCTCAGAATTTGCAAACAACTGGTTTAATCAAGTAATCTATTATGGGCTCTGCTCTGATTGTAATTCTATAGCTACTGAAGTGCCACTTTCTTGCCGAACACAGAGCTCCAAGGATTCTCTGACTTGGGTTTTACAATTAAAGATTTGGCCTGTCAACTCTTTTTTACCTGGAGGAGAGAACAACTCTTACTTCTGTGTCTCCAAATAAAATTTATTAGTAGTATTTAGGCAATGTGATCACTTAGTTTCAGGGTTATTTTAATGTATATTATTCAAATGATTACTATGTTACAGTAGACATACTATACACTGGAGAATATAAAGATGATCATGTCACAGACCTTGACCCAGAAGAATTCAGAATGTAAAGAAGAAAGTTAAACAACCAAGCACATCAGCATTCTGATACTTTGTAGGTCACTGCAAAATACTACAACACATAGATGTTATTAGTTCTGCTTTGAAGGACTTGGGAATAATCCAAGAGGTTGATAAACAAAAGATGACTGTGCATTCCCCAGGTCAAAAATTCATCTGTTTTTAATTAATATTTAAAATATTTACTGAGCACCTATTTTGTGCCATACACCATTCTACACATTAGGGGTGCACAACGAACAAAAGGGACAAACACATCTGCCTCACAGAGCTTATTTTCTAGATATAAATTATGCATGAGAAAATCAATATATAAACAAAAATAAATAAAGCACATATTCATTTAGAAAAGGATAATTACTAGAAAATAAGGCAAGGCAAGAAAAGTAACATGAAGAATCTGTGGCAGCAGACAAGGGTGAAATTGTAGATAAGATGGCCAGGGAAATCCTCACTGAGGTGACTTTTTAGTAAAGACCTGAAAAAAGTGAGAGGGCAAGCCCAGGGAACATCTGGACACAGTTATCCGGGTAGTGGGAGTTGTGAGGGCTAAAACTACAAGCTGTGCAAATGCCTGGCATGTGTGAGGAAGTGAAGAGGCCAGTGTGGCTGCAGCAAAGGAGAGGGAGAGAGTAAAAGGAGATAAGGTCAAGAACTAAGGGGTCCAGGTCAAGGAGGCCTTGTGGGCTGCAGTAATGACTCTGGCTTTTACTTAAGTAAGATGACGAGCCATGGGTGCTGAGCAGCGCGGCACCATGATCCAAGTTACATATAACTGAATGTTAAATATAGCACTCATATTGGCATGTTGAGAGTAGATAAAAGGGAAGTAAAAGCAAAATAAGAGAAATACACTAGGACGTTATTAAAATAATATAAATGAAAGTTGATGGAAACTCAGGTCACAATAACAGAGTGGGATGGGAAGAAGTATTTGGAGTCTGAGTATATTTTGAAGGATTTACTAGTGTATATAGAGCCTGAATAAAAAAATTAAGTCAAAACCACTCCACATTTCTTAATGGAGTTGTCATCAACTGAGTTATAGAAGACCCAGGATGAATCAGGTTTCTTAGAAGAGAAAATTTTCCTTGACGTTTTATGGCCCCTTATTTGCATGGGCCCCTTCCAAGGCCTGGGAGAGGGCCTGAAAATATGCTACATCAATCATATCTTTCTGTAAAATTTGCCAAAGTAAGATATTTTATCCCACTGCGATTTTTCTTTACTTTGTATTCCTCTTTATCATAATCCTCCTCCTATCTGGTAGTGCTGGAATGGCCACAGGTACTTTTGGGATCTAAATGAAGATAATTTCAGAATATTATTAGATTGCATTTAATGGAATATATGTATCACTTTTGTGTATAGTAGTTATTGCTAGCCATTCTCCTATACTCCCACTACTGATGTGATGATTCATCTGGCTTCGTGACATAAAGGTATAAGGCCAGAATTTGCAAATGAACATAGTCTATGGCATAGGAATAAAACTATAGGTAATAGAGGAGAAACAAGGGTTGAAATGTACTGAACAAGATTTAGTCTGTGGAAAATATTTCTAGTAGTCATGTATATAAGACTGTAGGCAGAAGATTCCATACTTATTGCCACCTAGTCAAAAGAGAAGTTCCCTTCTATTCTGATTATACTCAGTGATGCAGCTTATACAATTATGACCACAGAAAAATATTTTATGAGAATCATACAAAATAGAATTTATCAGAATTTCTGTATCTGTAGAAGTACTACTATAAAGATGGAGTGTATCTACTACGTGTGAGGTCACACATTTTATGCATTCTAATTATCAGATCATATCTCAATATATATGTTTCATCTTATTCTCATGAAGCTTGGTGGTTCCTTAAAATGGTTCACAAAAGTGCCACCTTGAAACTAAACCTGAAAAATATGTGCTCCAATGACAAAGCTCCTATATATATTCATCACTAAATTAGTGGTTGTTGTATTGACTAGGTTCTTCTATTTTTGATTGTCCAATTCATGAAGAGAAGTGAAATCATATTAACATAAGGGAAATATATTTAACTTTACTTCTCAGTTAACACAAAATAGTGACATTAACAACAACAAATCCTCATAATATAGAACTGTTATAAAGATCAGTGACAAACTGATTAATGTCCGTGAACAATTCAAATAGTATTTAAGATTGGAGAATACTCAAGAAAACTGTGTGTTCCTTGAAATCTTACAATTCAGATAAGAAAATACTTTAAAAGGATTTTAACCAAATTTTACAATAATTCTAAAATTTTACATGGCATTTCCAATAAACAGGTTTTGAAGCAAAAAGAACATTTCTAGCATATCCAAATAAGAAAAAAAATCATTTATGTTAGAGGAATAACCAAATTATCTTTTTCTTCTAATAAAATTGATATTATAAAATTATTGGAACATGATGAGGTAATCAAAGAATAGAGGAGGGAAAGGATTATAGAGGTTTTTCAGGCAGTTTATTAATAAAAAATAGTATGCTAGTTTTCTGGATTTTGAAAAGCTTAAAGTATTCATAAGTTTATAAAATTTATAATTTGTTAATATTTCTTTTCTCATCTATTTGTCATGAGAAGCATGACAGAAAATGCCTGGATTGCTTTGAATAGACTATTGGAAGAAATATGGATGTTAATGACTCTGTTACTGAAGACTCAGAATAAAGTGAGGAGCTTGGTAAAGAAAATCTAAATTGCCTCAGAAAATATATGAATCGTCATGAATAAACTGTTAGCAATGTGGATGTGAAAGATACTGCCAATGAGAGCTCAGAATGAAATGAGAAACATCAGCGGAAACTGGAGGAAAGCTGATCCTTTGTTAGTGGCAGTAAGCTTAGTGGAAGTGTGTCCTGCAGTTATGTGGAAATCAGAATTTGTAAGTGATGAACTTGAATATTTAGGTGAGGAGATTTTCCAAGCAAAATGTCAAAAATACAGAAAAACTTGCATATTTATTTGGGGAAAGTGTTAAATGAACTTCTTGATGTTTATAATAAAATTTGAGAAGAAAGAGATAAATTTAGGGGAAAATTGTTAAATGAACAGGAACCAGGACTTGAGGATTTGAGAAATTTTCAAGTTATCCAGATTGCAAAAGTTGCTAAAATTAAGAGAAAGTATGCTTTAGATGGAAAACCCAGAGCATGGTTGTGTAATTTTTGCCTATGCCTCAGAAAGATCAGAAGGTCAGAGTATTCAGACATTATGTCACATAAAAGGCTCTTTAAAGAGACTAAGGAGTATGGATCACAGATATCAGTTAAACCTAAAAGGATCTAGGAAGCTTAAGGGCATTGTCCCCCAGTCATGTGAGCAAGGCACAAGTGGGGATGGGATTATCCAGGAAAGATCTATGGACAAGTCTCTTCCTATTGACAGGAATCTCTGTGACATACATAGGAGATTCACAAGGTTTTAAGTCCTTTATACAGCAGAAACAACACCAGCTTGGACTGAAAAGGACAAAGAGAGTACAAAATGAAAGAAGTCTGTAGCTGTGCACCCTCCTGTGCTCCAAATACTAATGGCAGGAAACAGGCTGATATAAAACTACTCAGCTGCAAACACTTGATACTTTTCATGAGAAAAGGATGACTCGGATGGGAGATGCTAGAGCCTAGAGGGTAGAACCATTAACCATAGAGGATCATCCCCAAGTCTTGAAATCTAATGGAGTTTGCCAGACTGAGTTTCAAAAGTTCTTGGGACTGGTGACTACTCTTTTCCTTTCATTTTATCCATTTCTGAACTGTATGTCTGTAAATATTATCCTATGCCTGTCCCATATGTATTATGGGTGCAGATAATCTGTTCTTTAGTTTCACATGTCCATAGATGGAGAGGAAATATGCCAAGAATAGATTACCAGAGAATCTCAAATATACCTAATTTAGATGATACAAATGATGATATTTGGGATTTTTCACCTTATGAGATTTAGATGAGACTTTGGACTTTGAGTTGATGCAGTAATGTGTTAAAACTTTGTGGGATATTGGGATGTATTGTATGTATTTTATATGTGGGAAATGTGGATCCTTTGCAGCCAGAGGGTGGACTGTAGTAAGTACAATAGAATAACGGTCCCTCGAGATGTCCATGTTCTAATGCCTGGAGCTTGTGAATATGTTACTCTATATGGCAATAGAGAGTTTACAAACGTGATCAAGAATATGGACTCTGAGATGGAGAAATTAACCTGTATTATATGTATATATAATCATATGAGTCTTTAAAAGTGAGGAATCTTTCCTGGCTGTGGTCAAAGACAGACGTGATGATGGAAGAGGACTCAGAAAGATGACATATGACAAAGACTTGACCTGCCATTGCTGGCTTTGAAGAGGAATGAAGGGGAACATTAACCAAAGTATTCTGTGGCCTGTAGAAGCTGAGAATGACTCTTAGTTTATAACCAGTAAGAAAACAGGGACCTCAGTCCTGAAATTACAAGGGACTAAATTCTCCCAACAACTCAAATGAGCAAGTAAATATATCATTGCCTCAGAGATGACAGAAAGGAGAAGAGCCCTACTGACATTTTTATTTAAGTGCAGTGTTACCTGGAGCAGACTTGTAACCTACAGAATTGTAATATAAAAATTTTATGTTGATTAAGCCATTAAGTTTTTCATAATTTGTTATGGCAATGACATAAAATTAATACAGATGTTATTGAAAACTATAAGCTTGCTATTTATAAAATAGCATGAAATTCAGTGTGGCTGTAGCACAGAGTATTTAGTTAAGATTGGCTAGTAAGGTGATGAAGCTACCAAGAAGGATGGGGCCAGATTATGCAAAGATTTTCATCTAATGGGATTCTTGGTTATATTAAATGAAGACCAACTATAGCCACTTTAGGTAAAAAGAAGAAAGATTGGTGTTTCTATTACATAAAAAAATTTAAAAATAGGAAAGAAAAAATCAATAACCTGGTATAAAAGTATGCAAGAGGCGTAAACATACAGTTCTCAATAAAATGAAATGTAGATAGCCCTTAAACATATTAAAGGATGACCAACTTTTCTCTCTATCAGAGAAATGTACAAACCTACCGTAAGATATAAATTCCTACTTACACATTCAAACATCCAGAAATTTGACAACACGCTCTACTGGTGTGGCTGAGGAGAAACAGACACTCTCAAAGACTGCTGGTAAGAATGTAAAATTGTGCAACCCCTATTGACAGAAATTTATCAATATCTAGAAGTATATATATATTTACCCTTTTCCAGCATTTGCATTTCTAAGATTCTTCCCCAAATGAGAAGATACAAAATGACAAAAAATATACTTTTGCATAGGTCTAGTCAACAAAATGACAAAAGATATACTTTCACATAGGTCTAGTCAACATGTTCTTTAATGCTATTAACAAGTTGTTTATTTTTTATTGAAGTATAGTTGATTTACAAAATTGTGTTAGTTTCAGGTATACAGCAAAGTGATTCAGCTATATGTATATTTATTTTTTTCAGATTATTTTCTATTATAGGTTATTACAAGATACTGAATATTGTTCCTTGTACTATACAGTAAATCCGTATTGCCCATCTATTTTATGTATAGTAGTTTGTACCTGTCAATCCCATACTCCTAATTTATCCCTCCCCCTCTTTCTCCTTTGGTAACCATAAGATTGTTTTCTATGTCTGTGAGCCTATTTCTGTTTTTTCTCTTTTTGTTTTTTTATTTTTATTGGAGCGTAGTTGTTTTGCAATGTTGTGTTAGTTTCTACTGCACAGCAAAGTGAATTAACTATATGTACACATATATCCCCTCTTTTTGGATTCCTGTTTCTGCTTTGTAAATAAATTTATCTATATTTTTTTGGATTCCACATATAAGTGATATCATATAATATTTGTATTTTGCTAACTTACTTCACTTACTATGATAATCTTTGTGTCCATCCATGTTGCTGCAAATGGCATTATTTTGTTCTTTTTTATGGCTGAGTAATAGTCCATTGCATGAATGTAGATAGGTAGATGATACATAGATAGATAGATAGATAGATAAATAGATATAGATACTACATATTCTTAAACCAATCATCTGTTGATGGATGTTTAGGTTGTTTCCATGTCTTGGATATTATATATAGTGCTACTATGAAATTAGGGATGTGTGTGTCCTTTTTTATTTTATTTTATTTTATTTATTTATTTTTCTGGCTGCACTGGGTCTCTGTTGCTGTACCCGGGCTTTTCTCTAGTTGAGGCGAGCAGGGGCTACTCTTTGCTGTGGTGCACTGGCTTCTCATTGCGGTGGCCTCCCTTGTTGTGGAGCGCCGGCTCTAGAGCACAGGCTCAGTGGTTGTGGCACATGGGCTTAGTTACTCTGTGGCATGTAGGATCTTCCCAGACCAGGGCTCGAACCAATGTCCCCTGCATTGGCAGGCGGATTCTTAACCACTGCGCCACCAGGGAAGCCCACGTGTGTCTTTTTGAATTATAGTTTTGTCCCGATATATGCCCAGGAGTGGGATTGCTGGATCACATGGTAGCTCTATTTTTAGTCTTTTAGGAACCTCCATACTGTTCTCCATAGTGGTTGTACCAATTTACATTCCCACCCAGTGTAGGAGGGTTCCCTTTTCTCCATATCCTCTTCAAATTTATTGTTTATAGACTTTTTGATGATGGCCATTCTGACAGGTGTGAGGTGATACCTCATTATGGTTTTGATTTGCATTTCTCTAATAATTAGTGATGTTGAGCATCTTTTCACATGCCTGTGGGCCATCTGTTTGTCTTCTTTGGAGGAATGTCTGTTTAGGTCTTCTGCCCATTTTTCAATTGGGTGATTTGCTTTTTTGATATTGAGTTGTATGAGCTATTTGTATATTTTGGATATTAACCCCTTGTTGGTACCATTGTCTGCAAATATTTTCTTGCATTCTATAGGTTGTCTTTTCATTTTGTTGATGGTTTCCTTTGCTGTGCAAAAACTTCTAAGTTTGATTAGGTCCCATCTGTTTATTTTTGCCTTTGTTTGTTTTTTTTGGTCTCGGGAGAGAGATCTAAGAAAATATTGCTATGATTTATGTCCAAGAATATTTTGCCTATGTTCTCTTGTAGGAGTCTTATGCTGTCATGCCTTAAATTTAGGTCTTTAATCCATTTTTTAGTTTATTTTTGTATATGGTATGAAGGAGTGTTCTAATTTAATTGATTTACATGTAGCTGTCCAGCTTTCCCAACACCACTTGCTGGAGAGACAATTTTTAATCCATTGTATATTCCTGCCTCCTTTGTCATAGATTAATTGATCATAGGTGTGTGTGTTTATTAATAAATTGTTTTTGACACACCTCACAGTGACTGAGACACTGTAGTGCTTAAAGATCCTATAGTTTTAAGTGTTGGCTTTCTGATTGTTCTGGCTTCTGCATTAATCTCCAAACTTGCTTAAAATGCCACTATCTCTTTTCCTTCTTTTCTTGTCTACCTTGCTTTCTGTCTCACTTCAACTTGGCTTGTTCCTAGAGTAAAAAATATGTGTATTTTCAATTACTTCCCTGAATCTTTATTCAATTTTACTCCTATTCCTAAGTGTTGCTTCTATGACTTTGTTTTGACTACATAATTTGTCGTTCCTTCATTCTCGTTTTCACTTTTAAATATTCTTTCATAATCTACTAGGATCAATGCCTGCTTCTTATAGAGATGAAAATGGGTTAAGTTGATCTTTTTGATCTGATGTTTCCTAGAAAAGAATCACTTCTAAGTAACATAGGAAAATGGAGACTTTCCTCTCTCTGAACACACAAGACACCTTCCTATTAGAAACCATTTACTATGGACTTCCAGACAACTTTTCTTTCCACTATTACCTTTTATTGTAATTATTATAACAATCTCTCATTTTTCTATATTACATAAAATCAAATGTAAACTCAACCTTTGAGATATGAAACTCTTTCCTCCAGCATGGTTGGGATCAAAATTTATTTTTGTAATATTTAATTTTTAATTTAATTTTTAATGCTGACAACTTAGAAATGTTTCCACTTCATAGTTTATTAATGATAATAATATTTAAATATTTATGATTGTTGTCAAATTTGAGAAACCCTCTCTCAACTTTCTTTTATATATAAATTGTACAATTTTACAGTATTTCAAGTTTTATTGTACAGGGGCTAATCTTAAATATTCTTTCAATTGAAAACACTTATTAGCCAGTGTGCCAATAATTGGAAATGGTTATACAAATTAACTTTGCCGCCATATAGCTCAAACATGCTTTCTCTTCCACTGTTCATATACTTTCATTGTCCAGGGCTATAGAACATATTCATATTGCAATGAGATTTCTGGCCCTAAACTTCAGGCTCACAAGTCAGGCAAATCAGCACAGTGGGTGTGAAGGGTGATCCTGGACACCATTCCTTCACCAGGATAGCAAGCAATAAATGAACTGTAAATGAAAATGATCATAAACCATAAAATGATCATAAACCATAAATATATCCCACTAAGCTCATCTTCTGCTTGGCTGCAACCCAAACATCCCATTCCAATACCACCTAAGTAAAGAAAAAGTATAATAAGCAGGAAGTAAGTGTGATAAAAGATGGTGGGTCCTAACTAATTGTACTTAAAATACTTTACTTTTAAAGAACATATATATATATATATATATATATATATATATATATATATATATAATTGAATCAATTTGCTCAAAGTACCCCTGAAGCTAACATAACATTGTAAATTAACTATACTTCAATTTTAAAATATGGTTATTGAAAACAATAAAACAAAATACTTTATTTCTAAAAGTTTATAAAATTGTTCAACCATGTGAATATATTACTAGGACCTCTCCCAGGGGAAGAAAAGGAATCTGAAGCTTAAGCTTTTTATTAACTTCACAATAAATCCACCTATGAATAAAATGCATAGTTTTATGAATAGGAATCACAACTTCTAATTCTATTTATCAATTTTATGCTCATGAAAATTCTCCAGAAGATAATGGAATATAATGCAATGAGATAATTCAATGTAATGCCCAATTAAAAATTTGTATAAGGCCATCATATGGGAGCAGGGCCAGGGTGTAGGGGTGGTATTGATGAAAAGAAATGCAGCTAATAGAGAAGATAAATGAATCCAGCCTGGTGATTCCAATACTCAAAAAGTTACAATAGTTCAGACCTAGTCATTTCTTCAGAGTTTACCCTAAAGCAGGCCTGTTTACCTTCTTACACTGTAAAGTGGGTAGAGGCAAAAACTGCTCAATTTATGTGAACCTGAGATCATCAAATCATTTATTAGCTCACTCCACTATGAATTGTGACAGTATTAAAGTGTGTGTTCTAGGCCTTAAGATATTGAAAAATCCATTCCAATAGCCCTCACTTGGAACACAATTTCTAATGTTATAAAGAATCTCTTGTATGAAATTTTAAAAAATGTGTCTGTGAAACCTGGATAATTTATAGTTCTCTTTTTTTCTCTAGTCTAACGAAGTGAGCAAGAGGGCTGAGAATAATTTTCTGTTTTAAATACTGTAAGTATAAATTGTCCTCAACTAAATCATCCAATAAATGAACATCTTAAGCTTATAATATTATATTTTCCTGAATAAAAGCTCTGGACAAAATCTAATTAATACATATAAGCTTATAGCACTTTTACAGAGAAAGAGGGAGAGGTTTCATTTTATTCTCAGGAATAAAACACTACTGCAGAAGCTCGGTGGAAGATGGCAGAAGAGTAAGACGTGTAGATCACCTTCCTCCCCACAGATACACCAGAAATACATCTACACATGGAACAACTCCTCCAGAACACCTACTGAACGCTGGCAGAAAACCTCAGACCTCCCAAAAGGCAAGAAAGTCCCCACGTACCTGGGTAGGGCAAAAGAAAAAAGAATAAATAGAGACAAAAGAATAGGGATGGGACCTACACCAGTGGGAGGGAGCTTTGAAGGAGGAAAGGTTTCCACACACTAGGAAGCCCCTTCGCGGGCACAGACGGCGGGTGGCAGAGGGGGGAAGCTTCGGAGCCACGAAGGAAACCGCAGCCACAGGTGTGCGGAGGGCAAAGTGGAGAGATTCCTGCACAGAGGATCGGTGCCAACCAGCACTCAACAGTACGAGAGGCTTGTCTGCTCACCCGCTGGGACGGGCGGGGCTGGGAGCTGAGGCTCGGGCTTCGGTCGGAGCACCAAGAGAGGACTGGGGTTGGCGGCGTGAACACAGCCTGCAGGGGGCTGGTTCACCACGGCTAGCTGGAGGGAGTCTGGGAAAAAATCTGGACCTGCAGAAGAGGCTAGAGACATTTTCTTCCCTCTGTTTCCTGGTGCATGAGGAGAGGGGATTAAAAGCGCTGCTTGAAGGAGCTCCAGAGACAGGCGCGAGCAGTGGATAACAGCGCGGACCCCAGAGACTGGCATGAGACTCTTAAGGCTGCTGCTGCAACCACCAAGAAGCCTGTGTGCAAACACAGGTCACTGTCCACACCTCTCCTCCCTGGAGCCTGTGCAGCCCGCCACTGCCAGGGTCGCGGGATCCAGGGACAACTTCCCCAGGAGAACGCACAGCGCTCCTCAGGCTGCTGCAACGTCATGCTGGCCTCTGCCGCCGCAGAGGGAGCCAGAGTCCCCGAAGCAGCTACTCCTTTAACCCCATCCTGTCTGAGCGAAGAACAGACGCCCTCAGGCGACCTACACGCAGAGGCGGGGCCAAATGCAAAGCTGAACCCTGGGAGCTGTGCGAACAAAGAAGAGAAAGGGAAATTTCTCCCTGCAGCCTCAGGAGCAGCAGATTAAAGCTCCACGATCAAGTTGATGTACCCTGCATCTGTGGAATAACTGAATAGGCAAAGAATCATCCCAAATTGAGGAGGTGAACTTTGAGAACAAGATAGATTATTTTTTCCCCTTTTCCTCTTTTTGTGAGTATGTATGTGTAGGCTCTGTGTGAGATTTTGTCTGTATAGATTTGCTTTCACCATTTGTCCTAGGGTTCTGTCCATCCGCTTTTTTGTTTTTGTTTCTTTAAAATTTTTTTTCTTAATACCTATTTTTAATTTTAATAACTTTATTTTTTTATCTTACTTTATTTTATTTTATTTTACCCTCTTTCTTTCTTTCTACATTTTCTCCCTTTTATTCTGAGCCATGTGGATGAAAGGCTCTTGGTGCTCCAGCCAGGAGTCAGTGCTGTGACTCTGAGGTGGGAGAGCCAACTTCAGCACACTGGTCCACAAGAGACCTCCCAGCTCCACATAATATCAAATGTTGAAAATCTCCCAAAGATCTCCATCTCAACGCCAAGACCCAGCTTCACTCAACGACCAGCAAGCTACAGTGCTGGATGCCCTATGACAAACAACTAGCAAGACAGGAACACAGCCCCATCCATTAGCAGAGAGGCTACCTAAAATCATAATAAGGCCACAGACACACCAAAACACACCACCAGACGTGGACCTGCCTACCAGAAAGACAAGATTCAGCCTCATCCACAAGAACACAGGCACTAGCCTCCGAAAGGAAGCCTACACAACACACTGAACCAACCTTAGCCACTGGTGACAGACACCAAAAACAACGGGAACTACGAACTTGCAGCCTGCAAAAAGCAGACCCCAAACACATTACGATAAGCAAAATGAGAACACAGAAAAACACACATCAGATGAACGAGCAAGATAAAACCCCAACAGACCTAAAAAATGAGGAGGAAATAGGCAGTCATCTGAAAAAGAATTCAGAATAATGACAGTAAAGATGATCCAAAATCTTGGAAATAGAATACAGAAAATGCGAGAAACATTTAAGAAGAACCTAGAAGAACTAAAGAGGGAACAAGCAATGATGACCAACACAATAAATGAAATTTAAAATACTCTAGAAGGGATCAATAGCAGAATAACTGAGGAAGAAGAACGGATAAGTGTCTTCAAGAATAAAATAGTGGAAATAACTACTGCAGAGCAGAATAAAGAAAAAAGAATGAAAAGAACTGAGGACAGTCTCAGAGACCTCTGGGACAACATTAAATGCACCAACACTCAAATTATAGGGGTCCCAGAAGAAGAAGAGAAAAAGAAAGGGACTGAGAAAATATTTGAAGAGACTATAGTTGAAAACTTCCCTAATATGGGAAAGGAAATAGTTATTCAAGTCCAGGAAGCACAGAGAGTCCCATAAAGGATAAATCCAAGGAGAAACATGCCAAGACACGTATTCATCAAACTATCAAAAATTAAATACAAAGAAAACATATTAAAAGCAGCAAGGGAAAAACAACAAATAACACACAAGGGAATCCCCATAAGGTTAACAGCTGATCTTTCAGCAGAAACTCTGCAAGCCAGAAGGGACTGGCAGGACATATATAATAAAGTGATGAAGGAGAAAAACCTACAACCCAGATTACTCTACCCAGCAAGGATCTCATTCAGATTTGATGGAGAAATTAAAGCCTTTACAGACAGGCAAAAGCTGAGAGAGTTCAGCATCACCAAACCAGTTTTACAACAAATGCTAAAGAAACTTCACTAGGCAAGAAACACAACAGAAGGAAAAGACCTACAATAACAAACCCAAAACAATTAAGAAAATGGGAATAGGAACATACATATCGATAATTACCTTAAATGTAAATGGATTAAATGCACCCATCAAAAGACACAGACTGGCTGAATGGATACAAAAACAAGACCCATATATATGCTGTCTACAAGAGACCCATTTCAGACCTAGGGACACATACAGACTGAAAGTGAGGGGATGGAAAAAGATATTCCATGCAAATGGAAATCAAATGAAAGCTGGAGTAGCAATTCTCATATCATATAAAATAGAATTTAAAATAAAGACTATTACAAGAGACAAAGAAGGACACTACATAATGATCAAGGGATTGATCCAACAAGAAGCTGTAACAATTGTAAATATTTATGCACCCAACACTGGAGCACCTCAATACATAAGGCAAATACTAACAGCCATAAAAGGGGAAATTGACAGTAACACATTCATAGTAGGGGACTTTAATACTCTGCTTTCACCAATGGACAGATCATCCAAAATGAAAATAAATAAGGAAATACAATCTTTAAATGATACATTAAACAAGATGGGCTTAATTGATATTATAGGACATTCCATCCAAAAACAACAGAATACACATTTCTCTCAAGTGCTCATGGAACATTCTTCAGGATAGATCATATCTTGCATCACAAATCAAGCCTTGCTAAATTTAAGAAAATTGAAATTGTATCAAGTATCTTTTCCGACCACAATGCTATGAGACTAGATATCAATTACAGGGAAAGATTTGTAAAAAATACAAACACGTGGAGGCTAAACAATACACTACTTAATAACGAAGTGATCACTAAAGAAATCAAAGAGGAAATCAAAAAATACATAGAAAAAAAGAACAATGGAGACACAATTGCCCAAAACCTATGGGATGCAGCAAAAGCAGTTCAAAGAGGGAAGTTTATAGCAATACAATCCTACCTTAAGAAACAAGAAAAATCTTGAAAAAACAACCTAATCTTGCACCTAAAGCAATTAGAGAAAGAAGAACAAAAGAACCCCAAAGTTAGCAGAAGGAAAGAAATCATAAAGGTCAGATCAGAAAAAATGAAAAAGAAATGAAGGAAATGACAGCAAAGATCAATAAAGCTAAAATCTGGTTCTTTGAGAAGATAAACAATATTGATAAACCATTAGCCAGACTCATCAAGAAAAAAAAGGAGAAGACTCAAATCAATAGAATTAGAAAGGAAAAAGAAGTGAAAACTGACACTGCAGAAAAACAAAAGATCATGAGAGATTACTACAAGCAACTCTATGCCAATAAAATGGACAACCTGGAAGTAATGGACAAACTCTTAGAAATGCACAACGTGCCAAGCCTGAATCAGGAAGAAATAGAAAATATAAACAGACCAATCACAAGCATTGAAATTGAAATTATGATTAAAAATCTTTCAACAAACAAAAGCCCAGGACCAGATGACTTCACAGGCGAATTCTACCAAACATTTAGAGAAGAGCTAACACCTATTCTTCTCAAACTCTTCCAAAATATAGCAGAGGGAGGAACACTCCCAAACTCATTCTACGAGGCCACCATCACCCTGATACCAAAACCACACAAAGATGTCACAAAGAAAGAAAACTACAGGCCAATATCACTGATGAACATAGATGCAAAAATCCTCAACAAAATACTAGCAAACAGAATCCAACAGCACATTAATAGGATCATACACCATGATCAAGTGCGGTTTACTCCAGGAATGCAAGGATTCTTCAATATACGCAAATCAAACAACATGATACACCATATTAACAAATTGAAGGAGAAAAACCATATGATCATCTCAATAGATGCAGAGAAAGCTTTTGATAAAACTCAACACCCATTTATGATAAAAAGCCTGCAGAAAGTAGGCATAGAGGAACTTTCCTCAACATAATAAAGGCCATATATGACAAGCCCACAGCCAACAATGTCCTCAATGGTGAAAAACTGAAAGCATTCCCGCTAAGATCAGGAACAAGACAACGTTGCCCACTCTCACCACTCTTACTCAACATAGTTTTGGAAGTTTTAGCCACAGCAATCAGAGAAGAAAAGGAAAGAAAAGGAATCCAAATCAGAAAAGAGGTAAAGCTGTCACTGTTTGCAGATGACATGATACTATACATAGAGAATCCTAAAGATGCTACCAGAAAACTACTAGAGGTAATTAATGTATTTGGTAAAGTAGCAGGGTACAAAATTAATGCACAGAAAACTCTGGCATTCCTATACACTAATGATGAAAAATCTGAAAGTGAAATCAAGAAAACACTCCCTTTTACCACTGCAACAAAAAGAATAAAATATCTAGGGATAAACCTACTGAAGGAGACAAAAGACCTGTATGCCGAAAATTATAAGACACCAATGAAAGAAATTAAAGATGATACAAATAGATGGAAAGATATACCATGTTCCTGGATTGGAAGAATCAACATTGTGAAAATGACTCTATTACCTAAAGCAATCTACAGATTCAATGCAATCCCTATCAAACTACCACTGGCATTTTTCACAGAAATAAAACAAAAAATTTCACAATTTGTATAGAAACACAAAAGACCCCGAATAGCCAAAGCAATCTTGAGAATGAAAAACGGAGCTGGAGGAATCAGGCTCCCTGTCTTCAGACTATACTACAAAGCTACAGTAATCAAGAGAGTATGGTACTGGCACAAAAACAGAAATATAGATCAATGGAACAGGATAGAAAGCCCAGAGATAAACCCACGCACATTTGGTCATCTTATCTTTGATAAAGGAGGCAGGAATGTACAGTGGAGAAAAGACAGCCTCTTCAATAAGTGGTGCTGGGAAAACTGGACAGCTACACGTAAAAGTATGAGATTAGAAAACTCCCTAACACCATACACAAAAATAAGCTCAAAATGCATTAAAAATCTAAATGTAAGGCCAGAAACTATCAAAGTCTTAGAGGAAAACATAGGCAGAACACTTAATGACATAAATCACAGCAAGATACTTTTTGACCCACCTCCTAGAGAAATGGAAATAAAAACAAAAATAAACAAATGGGACCTAATGAAACTTCAAAGCTTTTACACAGCAAAGGAAACCATAAACAAGAACAAAAGACAACCCTCAGAATGGGAGAAAATATTTGCAAATGAAGCAACTGGCAAAGGATTAATCTCCAAAATTTACAAGCAGCTCATGCAGCTCAATAACAAAAAAACAAACAACCCAATCCAAACATCAGCAGAAGACCTAAATAGACATTTCTCCAAAGAAGATATACAGATTGCCAACAAACACATGAAAGAATGCTCAACATCATTAATCATTAGAGAAATGCAAATCAGAACTACAATGAGATATCATCTCACACAGGTCAGAATGGCCCTCATCAAAAAATCTAGAAACAATAAATGCTGGAGAGGGTATGGAGAAAAGGGAACCCTTTTTCACTGTTGGTGGGAATGTAAATTGATACAGCCACTATAGAGAACAGTATGGAGCTTCCTTAAAAAACTACAAATAGAACTACCATATGACCCAGCAGTCCCACTACTGGGCATATACCCTGTGAAAACCATAATTCAAAAAGAGTCATTTTCATTGCAGCTCTATTTACAATAGCCAGGAAATGGAAGCAACCTAAGTGTCCATAATGGGATGAATCGATAAAGAAGATGTGGCACATATATACAATGGAATATTACTCATCTGTAAAAAGAAATGAAATTGAGTTATTTGTAGTGAGGTGGATGGACCTAGAGTCTGTCATACAGAGTGAAGTATGTCAGAAAGAGAAAGACAAATACCGTATGCTAACACATATATATGGAGTCTAAGAAAAAAAAAAAAGTCATGAAGAACCTAGGGGTAAGACGGGAATAAAGACACAGACCTACTAGAGAATGGGCTTGAGGATATGGGGAGGGGAAGGGTAAGCTGTGACAAAGTGCGAGAGTGGTATGGACATATATACAATACCAAATGTGAAATAGATAGCTAGTGGGAAGCAGCCGCAAAGCACAGGGAGATCAGCTTGGTGGTTTGTGACCACCTAGATGGGTGGGATAGGGAGGGTGGGAGGGAGGGAGACGCAAGAGGGAAGAGATATGGGAATACATGTATATGTATAACTGATTCACTTTGTTTTAAAGCAGAAACTAACACAGCATTGTAAAGCAATTATACTTCAATAAAGATGTTAGAAAAAAAAAAACATTATTGCAGATCTCTTTGTGTAAGTTAACGTCTAAAGCTTCAATAACATGGTCATTTAAGGCACATACAGACTTAAGAAACAATCTAGAGTACCAGACCCATTTACATAACAGTTTTCTACTGGTTCCATAGATAGTGAAAATTTCCTATTATACTCACGCTGGTCTTTATTACATGCCTTTTTATGAACACAATCATTTCATAGTCCATTTGGTTTGATTCTTGTCAGGAGACCAATAACAATTGGCTCTTTATTCCCAGAAACATCTCCATCCTTAATTCAAATGAAGAGCTCATGTTCCCAAGTACTTAGAGCAAAATTACTGGAGATACAGGAGCTTGTGGTTTCAACTTCTGACTGTGAGACCTTAGAAAATATTTTATTGAGTTGTGCTTCAATCACTACAGTTTTTAAAATCAAAATGTGAGTGATGAAAGAAATAAAAATAAAACCCTAGATTATATTCAGGTGCCAAAGCTGAATTTTGAAAATCAGAAAACGCCATAAGTGCAAATACTCTATACTTACACTATATTTACATACTCCCTTACAGACTACAATTTTGCCTCCCTAAAGAGTCTATACCTACTTGGTGGCTAACTTTCCTCCTTGCTCCTGACCCCTCATGATAATAATTTACTAAAACTTAGGAAATTCCCTCAGTTTTTCCCATCCATACTTCCAGACTCATCTTGTTTTTTTCTCCTTGTTGAATACTGAGAATAACTTAGGGAATAAATGCCTATGGTCTGCCCCTACTTTACACTCTTTCCAGTGCTTTAATATACCCATAATGTTAATATTTATATCCACAGGGTATTCCCTGTCTATGGATTTCATATTTCATTCTGTGCTAATATGCAGATAGTTTATCTTCTTTCCCATTATGTGAAACCTGGAATCACTATCTCGACATACATCCGTGGCTACTCTAAAAATCTACATTTAACTTGGCTCACAGAGTTTAAAAGAAGTGTAGACTCCCCCATCCCAAGCTTACCCTCTGCCTTAGATAATTTCAACAAGTTATAAAAGAATGAAAAGGGATGACTATGAATTCTCAAATCAACGGTTTAAAGGCAGCCAATAAAATCTATAAAAATGCATCAGGAGTCTATGCCACAGAACTGCGGACTAGAAATCACAAATAAATGTGCTTGCCTTTGTCATAGTTTTACGGGCTTTCAACATCTTATCTGGAATCACGTTACTCTACCCAATGAAGTGCTGAGATACCCCCAATCTTTCTCAAAGTGGCTTTCTCCCCCATTCCACTAAATCCATATGAATGTCCATTCAATCTTTCTATCTGGTGGGACTGTCTGAGCTGAGATCTTTTATGAGACCCTTAGAAAAGAAAAACAAGCTACCCTTCCTTGAAAGTTAACAATTCAGGCGTTTCACTGTATTTTCATTTGAGAAAAGTGCAGCAAAACTGCTCAGGCCTGGGGGACACGAATAGTATCTCATATCTCTTTGATGTCCTAACAGAATGCAATACCATGCCAGCATGCAGTGTTCACTCAAACATACTAGTGGTGTACAAACTACTCGATAGCATAAATCTAAACTATGTGGCATTTCGTTATTGCCATGGTCTCTAATGCCTCCTGTGTTGTGGTGGCCAGAGCCCCTCCATGCCACAGAGGGAAAAAAATCAGTTAAAAAATGAAACAATTATTTACATTTTAAATTTCATATCAGGAATGCACATTTAAGATAAATCATAAATGGGTTCAGAATTTTTCTTTAACAGATTAAAAAATTTTCATTCCTTTCCACATAGACGTGCACACACCTACACAACATAGGCTGACAAAATGTAAGCAGACAGCTCTAGCAGAAAGTAAAACAAATCATCTCCCATGATATAACATCCTCAATAATTTCTATTTTGAGAGACTTTATATAAAAGCTAGATGTCTTGTACAAGTTCATCTTGTCTGTAAGGATTCTGTGATGTATTTTATTTTTACAGTGTTTTTGAATGTCTACTCAATATATTATTGTGTTAGGATGTCAATCACAAAGGAACAAAGTTAATGTAACAATGTATGGGAAACTCTGGCATGTTGAAAGTCAAGGGTCTGGCATTGAAAAACTTTTGCCCTTGTAGAAAACAATTTTTTACTGGGTCTAAACCATTCAGTTAAAATTTGTCACCAGTTAGCCTGACTACACAATAATTTTCTACATGCACACTCTTTCACACCCACTCCTGCCATTACCCCTCTTTTTATCTGCCTAGTTTACCAATATAAAGAAATTGCCTAATTCAAGTACAATAACACATTTATTATTTCCTTATATGGTACCTCACATTGTTACGGTTCAATTATCTTATTGAAAATATGATGAACACTCACAACTACATCATTAATAAATTCTATTAAAGTTGCAGCTACCTATACTGTGTGGTTTTGGTGAGATCTGGTTTCCTAATGCCACTCTGGTCATAGGCAGATTTTGCCCTTAGCTCACTCAACACTTAGTCAATGCCCTTGCCTTTGTCTTGTAATTCTAGTACATAAAATGCAATTATAGATAAAATCCCTCTTGAGACTAGTTTTTCATTGTCTTTCCAAAGTAAATTTCCTTTATGCATTAAATCATATCCCAGGACATTCCACAACACCAGCTGCCACTTGGATTCTTGCTCTCTCTGTATCAAAGTGGTCAATTTATATTCTTACCCTAATACTTCTGAGTTCTAGTCAATTTCCCTCATATATTTGTAGTTACCATTTAAAAAAAAATAGGGTTCTTGATGTGTTCAAAGGTAATCAATAATTTACTTTAAGTAAAAATTTGAATAAAATAGATTTGGAAAATGAATAAATTGTAGACTATTTTTGGTATCCTAAACTTTCAACATTTAAAAAAGTATTTTTCCCCTCTATGTATTGCTGCTATCAATTCTGTGGCTTTTGGCTATAATCGTGTGTTGATTTTCATCTAATCCCTGTAACAACTATTTTATCTTTCTTGTTATAAGCCATATAGCCTTTGAATTTTTAGTTATCATTGCATATTACGGGCCTCACTCAATACTCCCAAATGACACTTTACTTTGTTTGTGGTGCATTTGTTTTTCCCCTCAGTAAAATAATTATTTTAACAGAAACAGGTGGATCAAAATTGTGATCTTTATCTTTTGTATTAAAATTATATTTAAATCTTCTGCAGGTAAAAGAGCTATGTTACAAATTTCAAAAATCTAGTTAGCTTTAGTTTATAAATGTTATCACATTTTTAAAAGCTTCTAAAATCTTTCCCCCTTCTCTTTTCCTCTCTCCCTCTCTCCTTCTTTTCATCCCCTCCTTCCTTCTTCCTGCCAATAAATATTTACTGAACACTTATTTTGTACCAATAACACAGTAGATACTGATGTTATGGCTGGAATTAAGACAAGCACCCTCACTGGCCTTACAAGCTACTGAAATATGTTGACATATTTTAAGTGTTAGGGTATAATTTTGGAATGCTTTGTAATTTCTTATAAATCCATTAGCTTAAACTAAAGCTAAATGTATCATAAGAGATTAAAATCCCAATCAGATCATGTTGGAATCCTACTTTTTTTTTTTAAGTTGTGGGTGGTTCTTTATTTTTTCCCAGTAATCTCTGTCTCTGTTAGTCATTCTGAGTTGGCTGCCATTTCCTTTCAGTCTCTGTCATCTTTTTGGTACAGCAGGGTTTCTGATCCAATTTTTTTCAGTTTTTTTTTTTTTAAGAAGATGTTGGGGGTAGGAGTTTATTAATTAATTAATTAATTTTTGCTGTGTTGGGTCTTCGTTTCTGTGCAAGGACTTTCTCTATTTGTGGCAAGCGGGGGCCACTCTTCATCGCGGTGCGCGGGCCTCTCACTATCGCGGCCTCTCTTGTTGCGGAGCGCAGGCTCAGTAGTTGTGGCTCACGGGCCTAGTTGCTCCGCGGCATGTGGGATCTTCCCAGACCAGGGCTCGAACTCGTGTCCCCTGCAATAGCAGGCAGATTCTCAACCACTGTGCCACCAGGGAAGCCCCAGTTTTACTGAGAAATAATTGACACAGATCATGTAAAAGCCTAGGGCATACAGCATGATGGTTTTACTTGCATATTTTGTGAAATGATTATCACTGTAGGTTCAGCTAAAAACAATCATCTCATACAGATACAATAAAAAGAAAAGGAAGAAGAATAAAGAAAAAAATTTTTTTTCCTTGTTATCCTTTTTAGGGTCTACTCTCTTAACAACTTTCCTACATATCATGCAGCAGTGTTATGATGTTATCGAGTCATCATGTTGTACAGTACATCTCTAGTATTTGTCCTGTAATGGGAAGTTTGTAACTTTTGAACACCTTCCTCCAGTTCCCCCTCCCCCAACCCCTGGCTCTGGTAATAAGTTTGGCTTTTTTTTTTTGCTATGAGTTTTGTTGTTGTTTTCTAGATAGAATTCTATTTCTTATATACACCTGATGTTTTGGATCTACATTATTTGGAGGGGAACCACATACACTGATGGGCTTACTCTTCTGATATTTAAAGGTGGATGTCTGAGTAATTATCATGAGAATAAATCTGGATAAATAAGACACAAAAAATATAACTGTCACCTCTATCTTTCCTATGAAAGAAATTCATCTGAGCCCTAAAGGTCCCTGAGATCCAGGGTCAGCATATACAATAGTTACAAGGGTGAGTGGAGTGTGCAAGGCTATGTCTCTCCACCTGCAGGATGAGGCACATATTGTTTCATACAAAAATGATATCAGATGGCCCAGCCTTGCTCCTAAGAGCCTATAACTTCCAAGAAAGGGACTCCTTTTATTTGCTCTCCGGTAACCTGCAGGCTAATGGTGTCCTTGGTTATATCTCTGAAAGTTTATCTTCCTTTCTTCAACTCGCAAATCAACCGTAACTGCCATCTTAAGGTTTTCTTTACAACAGTAAAAATGGAATGACTATGTGCTTCATTTCTCTCTGCAAAGGCTGGAAGCCAGAAGAAAGGCAGGAGCTCAAAATATTGTGGATTGTTTTGGCAGGCCAAGCAGCCAGCTGTTAACTGGAGTTCCATAGGACTAGCCAGGGATGTCAGTAGTTGACTCTGGCATCCATGTTATGAATGACATCTTGGGATAAAATCCCCCTTCTAGTTTCTTGGCAGCTTAAGAATCTCAGATGGAGATAGAAACATGGCTCTCAATGCCTCGATGAGTGGCTGGAATATTTTGGACCTGCTTGAGCCAGTATGAGATTTGTGCACATTTCTGATTTTCAACCCAGTTTTGAATTGATATTCAACACCCAAGAAGTAGAGACTTACAATGAAAAACATCTTTAATTGGTTCAAAGCTTCAAAGTTCCATTACTGTGAAGAAAGAATACCTGTACAGGTTTTTCTGATCTTTCATCTGCTCATGATTGCTTTTCCTAATCAAAAGTAGCAAGGTAGAGTCTTTCTTATTTGCTGTTTGAAATACAGTAATAATCTTTGTAGACAAGCAGAAGGAAATTATTCTTTTCACTAGCAATAGCTGTTTAAATTTCAAAGATAGCAATAGCTGTTTAAATTTCAAAGATTATATTAAAAGGTGTGTCCTCATTCTGTTTGCAGTATTCGAATCCTTTCCAGTAGCAGCTTGGATATTATATCACAGTGGGTTTTTGTTTTTAGAAAAAAGCAGAAATGTAGACTCAGGATGCTCAGTGTGTAAGATGGGGAAACAATGATTGCTATTAGGACATGTCTGAAAATGGGGCAGGAGATGAATAGGTGAATTAAGCCACCATATGCCCAGCCAATTAAGTTAAATCCTGTCACATTAGAAAATGCTAATGTGATTTAAATAGGAAATGTTTTGCCTAAGAACACAAAGAAATGAAAATAGACATCAATCATATATTGCTGACTAGTTACAGCCTAAATGCTTTACAACTATGGAATAAAAACATTATTTTAGGAAAAGCAAACTAATTCACAATTACTTCAGAAAATTTCTTCTTACATCGAGGCCTTGTTGAAAACCTCACCTACCCACCCACGCACACACATATACATACATGTGTGTGTTATATATATATGTGTGTATATATACACATGTGTATATATGTATATGATTACTAGTAAATACTTCATTAGTAACGTACAAAGTCCCCAGAAGGAATAGACAATGTGTTTGGAAAAACCATGATAAAATGAAGAGTGCCTTCTACAATATTCTGCATTTGTAGTTGAAATTGTATATCTTAAGGAAAACAGTTAAAGGATGATTTTTTTTGGTCTGGAAAACTCTGTAGATCTTCCCTTACATCAGTTTTATGAGGAAAACAGCATTTAAAGATTTTAAAATATTTGTTGTTTCACTCGACGGGATTCTGTGGGAGTAATTACATAGCCATATGGTGATGGCTTAAGAAATTACATTTTGTCTGTAATGTCTGAGATTCTATTTTTAGTCTCAGTTTGCTTGACTTCAATTATTACATTACATACATTTTAAATAACAATTTGTTGAGCACTTATTATTTTAGGCATTGTGCTAAGGAATTTATAACATTGTCTTATTTCAACCTCACAACAATCCTGTCGTGTACTATGAGTATCTTACTTGACAGATGGTAAAATAATCTTAAAAAGTTATATAATCAGCCCAAAGCTATACAGCTAGCTCTCTAATGCCTTAATTAACTCCTAATCCCATGCTATTGAAAAATTACTGTATATATATATTCCTCATAATTTTCATTCATTCTCAAAATTTTCTGGTAATAAGTAGACAAATATCACTGAGGTTTTATTTACATGAAAGACAGCTAGGTCCACTACAAGGCTTACTCTCATGACCGATGACTGCTGTGTAGAAGTAAGATGACTTATGCCTTGTTTGTTTATTTAGGAATGAGAAGTATAGGACCTACATATGTCTGGAATAGAGCAAACTGAGAGCAAACAACTTAGTAATGTCTTTGGTTAATAATCTGCACTGTCAACTGTTCAGTGAGGACTGCGTAGCCACAATAGCCAGTGATGAGGAAAGGGAGATGGAAATGCAGGGATCCATTTTGAGATCACATCCTTCCAATTGGTCATCATCAACCCGCTCTCCTCTCCTGGATTACCCTCTATCCACACTTGATTCAGTGCAAAACAAATACCCTCTGACCAGCTATACTTACAGTAGAATTAATAGAGGGCAGATTCATAACCCCAATTAACATTGGCTTAAGTGTCAGCCTGACTAATAAAAGATAAATAATCTAAAGTGCTAACTTAAAATATGAAGCAATACATTTTTATGTTTTATTTTTATATGATGTATCACAATTTTTATGTTTTATTTTGTTATATGAGACTTCTAAATATCATAATAGTATGTTATTAATTTTCAATGATTTTCAAACTAGTGTTGAAACATCTTTAGTCAGTCAAGATGATGCTCCAAGATTTATTACCCATTCTTGTATATAAATAATGTCCATATCTATTTTAACATGAGCTAAAGGTGTTTACAGTTTGGAAGAAAGCCCCAATCTTTGGAGGCAGACAGAAAATTACCCTTTTCTTTAGCAATTTTATGTATATTTGATGTTTACATTAGTCATTTTTTATATATTATCTTCTCTCCCAGATTAAAGATACATCATATTTGACAGTTTTCATTAATCTCCCTCAAATTTCATTATGACTGCAGAATTCTAATGAAGGTGTATATTCACTTCTCTTTTCCGATAACCTAAAAAATGTCATTTCATTTTTGGATATAAAATAGGGAAAATTTACTTTCCGGGTTAGTAAATATCCTGACCTAGATATTAAACCTTCTGAAGTACATAGGATAAGAAACAAAGTGAAAAGTTGTCCCTAGGGATGTTTATACTAGATGATAAGATTTCATTAGAATGACTGGCAAGTTTCAGCAATTTTCTAGACATACGCCAAAAAGACTTTTCCCTCAATCTCAACATAGCATAAAATTCCAAAGATATATTGTTTAATCAAATAATGAGATTTGCATATCCACTTTAAAGATAGTTCACCCAGTTTTCCAATTGGATTGTTATTGCCATCCTCACCACAATTGAATTTAGACACACTGGAGTGGAATATTTAAAATTAGAGTTAACAGCAAAGAAGTAATGGATGATTTGGTTATTTTTCAAATAATTGAAGAATGACTTTCCCTATATTCACTACTGATAAAGAAAAATATTCTGCAAAGTGCCCCTGCAAATGAAGTACCTTAAATGTTGAGCTCTAATCACCCATTTCTCCAGTCTGTCAGTCTTAAAATATTGCAGAGCTGACTTCCCAGATGCCAGCTGGCAGCCCAATTTAAAGAGGCAGCAGCCCAGAGAAGTATACAAAAGAGCTTAAAAGCTATCTCCATGCTGCATGTCATGAAGTCTGCTGCCATCTTATGCACAATCACAAAGAACACAATGCAATGAAAGAGTTAGTTAGGAACTTAGACAAAACTCATGGCGTGTAGTTAGGAAGTTAGACAAAACTCATGGCGTGTGGCTAACTTCCTTTTTAACCCTATTTGTTGTAATATTTGTAATATGATGTTTGTGCTTTCAGACTGCATAATAAATTCATTTGAGGATTTTCTGAATATATTCATATCCTTCAACTAGATGAACAATTGAAAAAGTTATTCCTCTAAGAACACATTTCATCAAAAACACCATTGCAATTTCAAAGCCATTGTTTGAAGCAATCAGTTAAATATCTGGCTTTTATAGAGGCTTCTCACTTTTTGGTTGCCCAAGGGAAGTCTGGCTACAGTATCCTACTACTTTGAAATCAACAGAAGCAAGGAAATATAAAGGTAATTTAAATAAGCCTATTGCTCAGTGATGCTCAGCAGACATAAATGAATACATTTTTTAGAAGCTATGAATACTTTATCATAACCATTGTTCTTTTTAACGTATTTCAGAGGCATTGCAGGTATTATAATTCCAAGTGATTTCCACTTAAAGTCCTCACTGCACATGGCTTGCACTTAAACTGAAATCCCAAGGAAAGGTCAAGATGAGCATGATCACCACTACACTGGTAAGCAGAATAATAAAGGGCCTAGATGTGCAATTTATAAGCATGCAAACTGCAATATACATGCTAAAAGAATGTAGGATTAACTATATGACCAGAAAAGTTTAAGTATTTAGGGTTATTAGGTTTATTAAATAAGCATGTTTCTTTTTTAACACCTCTTCCTTCTGATTCTCTGGTTGCCCAACTTCGAGATGTTTAATTACACGTAACTTGTTCAACAAAGGAGAAGAAAAAGGAGAGACATCTCAGTACTGCTGTAGCCTTATTCATCTTACAGCAGATCTATTTTTAGATTGGTGCCAATGGTCAAAATTCTATTTGAGGCATTTTAAGGTTCAAGCCAAAGTTAATCCGGAAGCACCATTCATCTGTCCATTCATTTGTTCATGAGGAACAGCACAGCAGATTGGTTAGAGGGGAGAGCATTTATTTGACCAAATCCTAGCTCTACCACTTACTTACCCTGTGTCCTTTGATAATATGTTTAACTTTCCCCTCTACGCTTCAGGTCATCATCTTAAAAATGGGGACAATTACAGAACCTCCCACTTAAGGTTTATAAGAGAATTAAATGAGAATTCCATTTAGGTAGTACTCAGTTTAGACACGACACAGAGAAAGGCCCTCAAAAACTATTACTTTTAATTGCAAAACCCTTGTTTTACACTTATTATAGAACAGTGCTATGCTAGAAGCTGGAAACAAAATAATGTATGATACAGCCCTCCACTCAATAGATACAGCTTAGTCAAGGAAACAAAAGCAAATGATCATGAAGAGTAGAATATTTGTGGTAAAAAATATGCAGAGATTTATAAAGGTACTTCATATAGTCAGGGGGTTAAAGGAAACAAATCCCAGAAGATGCCATCTGGGTCTATTCTTAAAGCATAAATAAATAATTTCTGCAAAGTTTCAAACTATTTATATTTAATTAGATCCTTTCTTGCTTCTAGAAGATTTGGTCCTTTTTCCAACTTCTTTCCTATCCTCTAATCTTTTACTCATCTGTATTAGCAGGTAGCCGAAATAATATAATGTGAAACAGAGAGATACAAAGATGTTAACAAAGAAAATCGATGAAAATTGGTCTTGGATAATAGCTTGCATCCCCCTTTGATATAATCTCCATGATGTTCTAGTGATAGGATTTCCTAGGCTTAAAACAGCTAAATGTAGTAAGTTCTAGAATTACACGAAAAGTGACCCAATATAACTTTCTAATAAAGCTAAGGGGGAAAAATCCATTTGGTAAAGAATTTTCTATTGTATGCCAAAAACTCCGACAAACAGGAAGGATTTGAAGGGAAGACTCAGGAAAAATAACTGTTTTAAGTATAGGAGAAATCCATGAAGTCACAGATCCCCTGATTCCTAGGGTCCCAAGAAGTCTGACTCTTTAAGTACACTTAGTTGAAGTTCTAAAAGTCCCTAAGCCAATAAAATCATCAATCACAAAAATTAAGGAAGTACTCACAATTGTCATGTCCTGTGTTAAGATTAAGCCTGGACAAATTAACTAACTATATCAAGAGAGGACAAATAGGGACCAGAGAAAATGGTATGAAACTTGCCCTCATGTTGGAACAGGTACTCTCTCTTGGAAAATTTTTGGGTTAATGTTTAGGAAGGGATTGATCAGAACGCTGTGGTAAAGGACAGGGAGAGACAGTATATAAGCGATGACTATGTCTTGCTTTAACTTGCCCTTTTGGTTCAGCACAAGACTCAGTCTTTTAAAAGTCGGAAAGTTTTAATTTTTTTTAAAGCAATTATATTTTTTGAATTTTATTTTATTTATTTGTTTATACAGCAGGTTCTTATTAGTCATCCATTTCATAAACATCAGTGTATACGTGCCAATCCCAATCTCCCAATTCATCATACCACCAACCCCACCCCCCGCTGCTCTCCCTGCTTGGTGTCCACATGTTTCTTTTCTACATCTGTGTCTCTATTTCTGCCCTGCAAACCGGTTCATCTGTACCATTTTTCTACGTTCCACATATATGCATTAATATAGGATATTTGTTTTTCTCTGTCTGACGTACTTCACTCTGTATGACACTCTATAGATTCACCCACGTCTCTACAAATGACCCAATTTCGTACTTTTTATGACTGAGTAATATTCCATTGCATATATGTACCACATCTTCTTTAACCATTCATCCGTCGATGGGCATTTAGGTGGCTTCCATGACCTGGCTATTGTAAATAGCACAGCAGTGAACATTGGAGTGCATGTGTCTTTTTGAATTATGGTTTTCTCCAGGTATATGCCCAATAGTGGGATTGCTGGGTCATATGGTAATTCTATTTTTAGTTTTCTAAGGAACCTCCATACTGTTCTCCATCCATAGTGGCTGTATCAATTTACATTCCCACCAACAGTGCAAGAGGGTTCCCTTTTCTCCACAACCTCTCCAGCATTTGTTGTTTGTAGATTTTCTGATGATGCCCATTCTAACTGGTGTGAGGTGATACCTCATTGTAGTTTTGATTTGCATTTCTCTAATAACTAGTAATGTTGGGAAGCTTTTCATGTGCTTCTTGGCCATCTGTACGCCCCCTTTGGAGAAATGTCTATTTATGTCTTCTACCCATTTTATGACTGGGTTGTTTTTTTGAATATTGAGCTGCATGAGCTGTTTATATATTTTGGAGATTAATCCTTTGTCCATTGATTTGTTTGCAAATATTTTCTCCCATTCTGAGGGCTGTCTTTTCATCTTGTTTGTAGTTTCCTTTGCTTTGCAAAAGTTTTTAAGTTTCATTAGGTCCCATTTCTTATTTTAGTTTTTATTTCCATTACTCAAGGAGGTGGATCAAAAAGGTTCTTGCTGCAATTTATATCAAAGAGTGTTCTTCCTATGTTTTCTGCTAAGAGTTTCATAGTGTCTGGTCTTACATATAGGTCTCTAATCCATTTTGAGTTTGTGTATGGTATTAGGGAGTGTTCTAATTTCATTCTTTTACATGTAGCTCTCCAGTTTTCCCAGCACCACTTTTTGAAGAGACTGTCTTTTCTCCATTGTATACCCTTGCCTCCTTTGTCATAGGGTAGTTGACCATAGGTGCGTGGGTTTATTTCTGGGCTTTCTATCCTATTCCATTGATCTATATTTCTGTTTTTGTGCCAGTACCATATTGTCTTCATTACTGTAGCTATGTAGTATAGTCTGAAGTCAGGGAGTCGGATTCCTCCAGCTGTTTTTTTCCCTTAAGACTGCTTTGGCTATTTGGGGTCTTTTGTGTCTCCATACAAATTTTAAGATTTTTCTGTTCTAGTTCTGTCGAAAATGCCACTGGTAATTTGATAGGGATTGCATTGAACCTGTAGATTGCTTTCGGTAGTATAGTCATTTTCACAATATTGATTCTTCCAATCCAAGAACATGGTATATCTCTCCACCTGTTTGTATCATCTTTAATTTCTTTCATCAGTGTCTTATAGTTTTCGGCATACAGGTCTTTTGTCTCCCTAAGTAGGTTTATTCCTGGGTATATTATTCTTTTTCTGCAGTGGTAAATGGGAGTGTTTCCTTAATTTCTCTTTCAGATTTTTCATCATTAGTGATAGGAATGCAAGAGATTTCTGTGCATTAATTTTATATCCTGCAACTTTACCAAATTCATTGACTAGCTCTAGTAGTTTTCTGGTAGCATCTTTACGATTCTCTATGTATAGTATCATGTCATCTGCAAACAGTGACAGTTTTACTTCTTCTTTTCCAATTTGTATTCCTTTTATTTCTTTTTCTTCTCTGATTGCCGTGGCTAGGACTTCCAAAACTATGTTGAATAACAGTGGTGCAAATGGATATCCTTGTCTTGTTCCTGATCTTAGAGGAAATGTTTTCTGTTTCTCACCATTGAGAATGATGTTGGCTGTGGGTTTGTCATATATGGCCTTTATTATGTTGAGGTAGGTTCCCTCTGTGTTCACTTTCTGGGGAGTTTTTATCACAAATAGGTGTTGAATTTTGTCAAAAGCTTTTTCTGCATCTGTTGAGATGATCATATGGTTTTTATTCTTCAATTTTTTAATATGGTGTATCACATTGATTGATTTGCATATATTGAAGAATCCTTGCATACCTGGGATAAATCCCACTTGATCATGGTGTATGATCCTTTTAATGTGCTGTTGGATTCTGTTTGCTAGTATTTTGATGAGGATTTTTCCCTCTATATTAATCAGAGATATTGGCCTCTAATTTCCTTTTTCTGTAGTATCTTTTCCTGGTTTTTGTGTCAGGGTGATGGTGGCCTCATAGAATGAGTTTGGCAGTGTTCCTTCCTCTGAAATTTTTAGAAGGCTTTGAGAAGGATGGGTGTTAACTTTTCTCTAAATGTTTGATAGAATTCACCTGTTAAGCCATCTGGTCCTGGACTTTTGTTTCTTGGAAGATTTTTAATCGAAGTTTCAATTTCATTACTTGTGATTAGTCTGTTCATATTTTCTATGTCTTCCTGGTTCAGTCTTGGAAGGTTATACCTTTCTAAGTATTTGTCCATTTCTTCCAGGTTGTCCATTTTATTGGCATAGAGCTGCTTGTAGTAGTCGCGAGATGCTTTGTGTTTCTGCGGTGTCTGTTGTAGCTTCTCCTTTTTCATTTCTAATTTTATTGATTTGGTTCCTCTCCCTCTTTTGCTTGATGAGTCTGGCTAATGGTTTATCAATTTTGTTTATCTTCTCAAAGAACCAGCTTTTAATTTCATTGATCTTTGCTATAGTTTTCTTTGTTTCTATTTCATTTATTTCTGCTCTAATCTTTATCTTTCCTTCTGCTAACTTTGGGTTTTGTTTGTTCTTCTTTCTCTAGTTCCTTTAGGTGTAAGTTTAGATTGTTTATTTGAGATTTTTCTTGTTTCTTGAGGTAGGCTTTTATTGCTATAAACTTCCCTCTTAGAACTGCTTTTTCTGCATCCCATAGGCTTTGAATCATTGTGTTTTCATTGTCACTTGTCTCTAGCTATTTTTTGATTTCCTGTTTGATTTCCTCAGTGATCTCTTGGTTATTTAGTAACGTATTGTTTAGCCTCCATGTGTTTGTGCTTTTTACATTTTCCCCCATGTAATTGATTTCTAATCTCATAGCATTGTGGTCAGAAAAGATGCTTGATATGATTTCAATTTTCTTAAATTTACTGAGGCTTGATTTGTGACCCAATATGTGATCTATCCTGGAGAATGTTCTGTGTGCACTTGAGAAGAAAGTGTAATCTGTGGGCTTCGGATGGAATGTCCTATAAATATCAATTAAATCTACCTGGTCTATTTTGTCATTTAAAGCTTGTGTTTCCTTATTAATTTTCTGTTGGCATGATCTGTCCATTGGTGTAAGTGAGGTATTAAAGTCCCCCACTATTATTGTGTTACTGTCGATTTCCTTTTTTAAAGCTGTTAGCAGTTGCCTTATGTATTGAGGTGCTCCTATGTTGGGTGCATATATAATTGTTATATCTTCTTCTTGGACTGATCTCTTGATCATTATGTAGTGTCCTTCCTTGTCTCTTGTAACATTCTTTATTTTGAAGTCTATTTTATCTAATATGAGTATCGCTACTCCAGCTTTCGTTTGATTTCCATTTGCATGGAATATCTTTTTCCATCCCCTCACTACAGTCTGAAGTGGGTCTCCTGTAGACAGCATATATATGGGTCTTGTTTTTGTATACATTCAGCAAGCCTGTGTCTTTTGGTTGGAGCATTTCATCCATTCACGTTTAAGATAATTATCGATATGTATATTCTTATTACCATTTTCTTAATTGTTTTGGGTTTGTTTTTGTAGGTCCTTTTCTTCTCTTGGTTTCCCACTTAGAGAAGTTCCCTTAACATTTGTTGTGGAGCTGGTTTGGTGGTGCTGAATTCTCTTAGCTTTTACTTCCTGTAAAGCTTTTGATTTCTCCATTGAATCTGAATGAGATCCTTGCCAGGTACAGTAATCTTGGTTGTAGGTTCTTCTCTTTCATCACTTTAAGTATATCATGCCACTCCCTTCTGGCTTGCAGAGTTTCTGTTGAGAAATCAGCTGTTAACCTTTTGGGAGTTCCCTTGTGTGTTATTTGTCATTTTTCCCTTGCTGCTTTCAATAATTTTTCTTTGTCTTTAATTTTTGCCAATTTGATTACTATGTGTCTTGGCGTGTTTCTCCTTGAGTTTATCCTGTATGCGACTCTCTGCGCTTCCTGGACTTGGGTGGCTATTTCCTTTCCCATGTTGGTGAAGTTTTCGGCTATAATCTCTTCAAATATTTTCTCGGGTCCTTTCTCTCTCTCTTCTCCTTCTGGGACCCCTATAATGCGAATGTTCTTGCATTTAGTATTGTCCCAGAGGTCTCTTAGACTATCTTCATTTCTTTTCATTCTTTTTTCTTTATTCTGTTCCACAGCAGTGAATTCCTCCATTCTGTCTTCCAGGTCACTTATCCATTCTGCCTCAGTTATTCTACTACTGATTCCTAGAAGGAATGTGTATGTTTTCATTTCAGTTATTGTGTTGCTCATCTCTGTTTGTTTGTTCTTTAATTCTTCTAGACCTTTGTTAAACATTTCTTGCATCTTCTGGATCTTTGCCTCCATTCTTTTTCCGGGATCCTGGATCATCTTCACTATTGTTATTCTGAATTCTTTTTCTGGAAGGTTGCCTATCTCTACTTCATTTTGCTGTTTTTCTGGGGTTTTATCTTGTTCCTTCATCTGGTACATAGCCCTCTGCCTTTTCATGTTGTCTATCTTTCTGTGAATGTGGTTTTTGTTCCACAGGCTGCAGGACTGTAGTTCTTCTTGCTTCTGCTGTCTGCCCTCTGGTGGATGAGGCTATCTAAGAGGTCTGTCCAAGTTTCCTGATGGGAGGGTCTGGTGTTGGGTAGAGCTGGCTGTTGCTTTGGTGGGCATAGCTCAGTAAAACTTTAATCTCTTGACTGCTGATGGGTGGGGCTGGGTTTCTTGCCTGTTGGTTGTTTGGCCTGAGGCAACCCAACACTGGAGACTACCTGGGCTCTTTGGTGGGGCTAATGGCAGACTCTGGCAGGGCTCACACCATGGAGTCCTTCCCAGAACTTCTGCTGCCAGTGTCCTTGTCCCCACAGTGAGCCACATCCACCCCCTGCCTCTGCAGAAGACCCTCCAGCACTAGCAGGTAGGTCTGGTTCAGTCTCCTATGGGGTCATTGCTCCTTCCCCTGGGTCCCGATGAGCATACTACTTTGTGTGTGTGCTCCAAGAGTGGGGTCTCTGTTTTCCCCAGTCCTGTCAAAGTCCTGCAGTCAAATCTCACTATTCTTCAAAGTCTGATTCTCTAGGAATTCCTCCTGCCATTGCCGGACCCCCAGATTGGGAAGCCTGACGTGGGACTCATAACCTTCACTCCAGTGTGGACTTCTGTGTTATAAGTGTTCTCCATTTTGTGAGTCACCCACCCAGCAGTTATGGAATTTGATTTTATCGTGATTGCACCCCGCCTACCGTCTCATTGTGGCTACTTCTTTGTCTTTGGATGTGGGGTATATTTTTTGGTGAGTTCCAGTGTCTTCCTGTTGATGACTGTTCAGCAGTTAGTTGCAAAAGCCAGAAGATTTAACTTGCTGTGTCACATTTACAAAATATCTTGTGGATACAGAAGATTTGCCACAGCTCAGACAATATCTGAAAATAATACTACAGTTTCTAAAGCTAAATCTAGTCTTTATATAGAACATCCATAAGACCTAGTATGATATTCGTTTTCATTTTATAAACAGCTCTTCTAAAATATGTTTAAATAGCATTCTGCTTCAAGACAGTGAGTAAGGACCTTTTGAGAGTCTATGAATTATTCCTCACTAGTCAAGTACATAGGGTGGTGAGGGAAGGCAAAAATAAATATTAAGGAGAATTTCATAAGACTTCAAAATCCATATGGGAATGGGGTAAGAGAAGCAGGTATTTATATGCAACATGAAAGACCAAAAGAACTAGCTCTGAGAAAAGCTTTTTGAGCACAAATTTTTATTTGTATGGACAATAAAGAAGAATCAGCCGATCCAGCAATCTAGTTCAGTCTTTTTGCTAAAGGACTAAAACAAAATCCTACTGCAGCACATATGCTCTTAAGAAACAGCTTGAATTAACATTACTTATGTTCTTAGAACTTTTCAAAAGGATATTTTAGAGTGAGGACCAAAATATACCATGTTTCTTGAACAAGGGTTAGAGGAGGATGGAGACTTTGGCACATGTAGACTGAAGTTTAAAGGAAATGACCACATTTACAGTGGTGATGGGCCTTTGGGGAAAAATATGTATGGATGGCAGGTGGCTAATTGGGAGAATAAGCTATTTCTACAATTGGCTGAAGAAAAAAATGAAATGCAAAGGGTTGGAAAAGTCATGGGTGTAGAGCACAATAGAAAGGTAAGAATCAGCAAGTTCTCTTTTAATTTCAAATGTCAAACATGGTTTAAGAAAAAAATGTGTTGCCTGAGGACGTCGGCACTCAAGGTGGTTCTCTAGGTGAATTCACCACTGTGCAGGGCTTCAGGTTCAGAAAGCAGGTTTTTTCAGCACTAAGAGAGGAGTTTGTATACAAATTAATCAAGTTTACAGAAATTGATTTTTGAAACTCAGAGCACCTGAGCAAAGAACAGTAGTCAGCAATTCACAAAATATAAGTAAAAATGACAAACATCTGAAAATATATTTAGCTTAACAAGTCATCAACAGATTAATATTAAAACCAAGTTGGTAATTTGCTCATTTAAAAAAATATAATTAATGGTAAAGCCAAATTGTTGTCAAGTATGTTACAAAATGAGCATTCCCAGCTAGTTCTTTTGGGTATATAAACTGATACACATGTTCTACAGAGAAATTTAACAAAATTACCAAAATCCTTTTAGGAATATTTATGGGCCTAAATCTAGGAAATTATCTTGTTACAATTAGTTGGAAAGTACATAAAGCTATATATACAAGGATGATCTTCAAAGCATTGCTGAAAAAAGAAAGGAATGGAAACAACCCAAACTTGAAAACATTGGTTTGGATATAAGCTCAGGGAAGTAGAACTGGGAGAACTCTGTTTTACTAGGAAGCTCAATTTATTTTAACTCCTCTGGAAAGAGACTTACTTTATGAACAAAAGGCAGATGGTCTGCCATGGAAATGTAGGGAAAGGAGATCCATTATCAAAGACTCTTGGCTAAAGAAGGCAAAGTTGAACATTACGGCTATGTCTGAAATATCAACTGAGGAAAGACGGTCTTAGGAAAATTTATCTCAGAGTCACTTCTTAATATCATCTTACATTTTTGTTCTAATCACATGTCTACCAGAAAAATTCCTGATAATACAGTTGTCTATTTTTTTTTCAAACAGGAAGAGATTGTATGATTGGCTCTCCAGAGAATTATGGTCTACTTGCTAATTGGATTTATCCTTGAAATTTAATTAAATAATATTCTTTTTATTAAGTCACCTTTGCTGTAATGTTAAAAATTTAAGTAAGCTTTTAATTTTAGAATAGTTTCAGATTAACAGAAAGGTTACCAAGTTGGTATAGTTCCCATATATCCCTCACCAAATTTCCACTATTATTAACATCTTACATATGAATATATTACGTTACTATCTTACATTACTATATTACGTTTGTCACAACTAAGGAATCAACACTTACACATTATTATTAACTAAATTACACACTTTACTCATGCTTTGACTTCTTCATTAAATTTATTTAAGAAGGAAATGACGTGCTTAATCTTTCCATGTTATTTGGTCAATATGCTAAATGTAAAGTTTTAATAAATACTTATTCATTCTTCCTGTCTAAAAAAAATAAAAAACTCAATTTTTTTCTTTATTTCCTAAAATATACATAAATGTATGTACTAAGTACCTCCATATTGTAATATTTAAAAACTTTCCCAAATCCCTGCAGAGAGGAATAATTCTGCTCTGCAAATCAGGCAGTGATTTAAATAAAATAATTTTAATAAAATAAGATTTACTTTAAAGAATTGGCTCACAGAGTAGTGGGGGCTGATAAGTTTAAAATTCATAGGGCAGGCTGGCAGGACTTAGTCAGGAGTTGACTCCAAAGACTTGAGGCAGAATTTTTTTTCTCTGGGAAACTGAGTTTTTGTTCCTAAGATCTTCACCTGATTGGATTAGATCTCCCCACAGTTTGAGGGCAATCCTCTTTACTTAAGCCAACTGATTACAGTTGTTAACCACACATGCAAAATACCTTTACAAACACATCTAGATTAGTATTTGATTAAAGTATTAGATACTACAGCCTAGCCAAGTTGGCACATAAAACTAACCATCACTGCAGGACACATAACTTCTGACCACATCCTGCTGGCCATAACTCAGTTAAAAGTCACTAGAAAGATGATAGATAGTAGAAAGATGGATGAAGCGAAGGAGAGAGGGAGGAAGAAATCACTGTCTCTCAGTATTTTAATTTTAAAAAAAGAATGGTGGTTATCAATTAAAGCAGCTTTATTTTCTCATAAAGCTAAACTTTTACTAACTTTCCATAGGAATTATTAAATTTAATTACTTAGAATAAATGTTTATATAATAATCAGCATTCTTCTTAGCAGTATTCTTTAATTATTGCAGAAGATTTTTCATCTGTATAGATCAAGGATTCTTGGTCCTTGAACAACAGTCCTTTGTTGGAGCAAATCTACAAGAAAATACTTTATCATAAGTCTTTGTCACACAGCAAAATGAACATAAAGTAATGAAAGTTTATTCTATGACACATATACCTTGGTTTATATAACACCTACTTCAGCACCTTCATGACAGTTGTCCTATATGTCATCAAATACCTTGTACTTTAGGGGACTCAACACCTAATTTTTAAAATGTAAACAAAGAAGAGAGAGCACATCTCATCTCTACAGAGAAATAAGTCAGAGCAAAATCTCTTTTATATTTATTTCCATTATTCTGGCACTCTCACATCTATGATAGGTATGGGAATTAAAATTAGAGTTAATATTTTAAAGTTTTTCTTAAAAAATAAAAATTTTAAAGTATTCAGTTGTCAGGCTAGTTTTTAAAATAAAAACTAGCAATAGTATCCTTATATAGCCAAAATAAGCAGCAAAATAAATATCTAGAGACATTCTGTTGAAATGTCTCTAGGGTTGAAAATCAAATACTTGAACAGATTCTGATACTGAATGAAGATTTATCAGGTAGGGAAAGGAAGTAAAGAATAACATAAAGTGTAACTCCATGATCTTGCTAAGTTACTCTAGCACTAAATGGCTCAAATGTTCAAAGAGAAATCATTGCCAAACTCATGTTCTTAGCTTTTCCTCAGGCGGACAACTTCACATGGTTTTCACAGACTCCTTGGGTGAACCACTCAAAGATAATTCACTTGTCAAAAACTGACATATTAAAAGAGTGGGGGAAAAAATGAGACAAGATTTTTTTATAAAACCCAACTAGGTTTTCCCTCTTTGGGAGAGGATAATCTGAATTCTTCAGCACCTTGGTGACCAGCAGAGTTTCTTGATGCATATTAGAATTACTTAGGGAGCTTTAAAAAATATTGATTCTAACTTAAACACTTGGGGTTAGGGTGGTGTTTGGCATTGATAATTTTAAAGCTCTTCCGATTGTTTCAATGGGCAGCCATGGTTGAAAGTTCTGAGGCAGTAGAAAAACAAATGAACCTGCAGTTAGAAACCTAACTGAACATATATGTTTGCCCCCACTTGTTGCTCCTCTGAGTCCCAGCGACTGGATAAATGTGTCCATCTGGCTCCTGACAAGGACTTCACTCTTTGCAAACATATTACCTAAGCCTTTATTCTCTTAATTGTCCTTTTTAAAAGCCTTTTATTTGATTTAACTACTCAGAATTCTCATGAATGAGTTGGGGGATAGTCCTGAGATTCTCAGGGCCTGAATGTTTTGTCCTATTGTCATTTGAAAATGGGTAATTTCTAGTCATTCAATGAACCTGTGTGTCACTGTCCAGTTTTCCTATGTGTACAAAGGTCAGTGGGACCAAATAGCACCAAATACTTGGAAACTGTGGTAGGATTTCCCCCAAGACCAATTTAGAATTCCAGTGGACACCCTAGAAAACATAAGATACACATACAATAACCCACTGTGCTATGTCTTAGAATCAAAGAGCTCATAGACTCCAAATATTCCATTATCAGCATTTTAAAAATTGGTATGGGAGATATTCAAGATGGCAGAGGAGTAGGTGGATGTGGAGTTCATCTCTCTCCTCAGAGCATCAAGAATACATCTACAGATGCAACAATTCTCAAAGAACACTGGCTGAAAACTAGCAGAAGAGCCTGGACACAAGAAAGGACTATAAAGATCTCGTCCTAACTGGTATCAAGAGATCAAGTTTCAACTTCTCAGATTCTTTATTTTGCTTATAAAGCCTGCTGTAGAAAATCATTCTTCGAGGACCTTCAAAATGGCAGAGGATAAAGACATGGAGATCACCTTTCTCCCAAAAAATACAACAAAAATACATCTACATGTGGAGCAACTTCTACAGAACACATACTGAATGCTGGCAGAAGACCTCAGACTTCCCAAAAGGGAAGAAACTCCCCACGTACCTGAGTAGGGCAAAAGAAAAAACAGAGACAAAGAATAGGGACAGGACCGACACCTCTGGGAGGGAGCTGTGAAGAAGGAAGAGTTTCCACACACTAGGAAGCCCCTTCACTGGTGGAGACAGGGGTGGGCCAGTGGCGGAAAGCTTTGGAGCCACAGAGGAGAGCGCAGCAACAGGGCTGCAGAGGGCAAAGCAGAAAGATTCCTGCACAGGGATTGGTGCCAACCAGCTCTCACCAGCCTGAGAGGCGTGTCTCCTCACCTGCCAGGGCTGGTGGGGGCTGGGAGCTGAGGCTCAGGCTTCTTCGGGATTCAGATCCCAGGGAGAGGACTGGGGTTGATTGCATGAACACAGACTGAAGGGGGCTAGTGCGCCAGAGCTAACTGGGAGGGAGTCTGGGAAAAAGTCTAGAACTACCTGAGTCAAGAGACCATTGTTTTGGGGTGTGCAAGAAGAGGAGATTCAGAACACCACCTAAACGAGCTTCAGAGGAGGGTGCAAGATGCAGGTATCAGCACGGACACCATAGACAGGCATGAAACGCTAAGGCTGCTGCTGCAGCCACCAAAAAGCCTGTGTGCAAGCAAAGGTCACTATCCACACCCCTCCTGGGAGACTGTGCAGCCTGCCACTGCCAGAGTCCCATGTTCCAGGGACAACTTCCCCAGGAGAACACAGGGCATGCCTTAGTCTGTTGCAACGTCACTCTGGCCTCTGCTGCTGCAGGCTCTCTCTGCATTCCGTACCCATCCTTCCCCACAGGCGGAGTGAGCCAGAGCCCTCTAATCAGCTGCACCTTTAATGCCCTCTGGGCAAAGAACACATGCCAGAAGTTGACCTACATGCAGAGGTGGAGCCAAATCCAAAGCTGGGCCTGAGGAGCTGTGCAAAAAAAGAAGAGAATGGGAAATTTCTCCATGCAGCCACAGGAGCAGCAGATTAAATCTGCAAAATCAATTTGATGTACCTTGCATCTGTGGAATACAGGAATACACAACAACTCATCCCAAAATTAAGGCACTGGACTTTGGGAGTAACTGTAGACTTGGAGTTTTCTGTATGTGACTGACTAGTTTCTGATTTTTATGTTTATCTTAGTATAGTTTTTAGTGCTTGCTATCATTGGTGGATTTGTTTACTGCTTTGGTTGCTCTCTTCTTTTATTTTTATTATTTTAAAAACTTTTTTATTTTAATACTTAAAAAATTTTTTTATTTAAATAACTTTACTTCATTTTATTTTATTTTTCTTACTTTCTTTTTTTTCTCCCTTTCTTCTAAGCCATGTGGCTGACAGGGTCATGGTGCTCCAGCGGGGTATTAAGCCTGAGCCTCAGAGGTGGGAGAGCTGAGTTCAGGACACTGGACCACCAGGGGCCTCTCGGCCCCACATAATATCAATTGGTGATAGCTCTCCCAGAGGTCGATTTCAAAGCTAAGACCAAGCTCCACTCAACAACCAGCAAGCTACAGTACTGGACACCCTATGAGAAACAACTAACAAGAAAGGAACAAAGCCCCACTCATTAGCAGAGAGGCTGCCTAAAATCATAAGGTCACAGACACTCCAAACACAAAACCAGAGGCAGTCTGGTCTACCAGAAAGACAAGATCCAGCCTCATCCACCAGAACACAGGCACCATTCCCCTCCACCACAGAGCCTACACAACCACTGAACCAACCTCACCAACTGGGGGCAGACACCAAAAACAATGGGAACTAAGAACTTTCAACCTGGGAAAAGGAGACCCCAGACACAGTAAGTTAAGCAAAATGAGAAGACAGAGAAATACGCAGCAGATGAAGGAACTAAGTAAAAACCCACCAGACCAAACAAATGAAGATGAAATAGGCAGTCTACCTGAAAAAGAATTCAGAGGAATGATAGGAATGATGATCCAAATCCCGGAAATAAAATGGAGAAAATACAAGAAACATTTAACAAGGACCTAGAAGAACTAAAGAGCAAACCAACAATGATGAGCAACACAATAAATGAAATTTAAAGTTCTCTAGAACGAATCCATACCAGAATAACTGGAGCAGAAGAACGGACAAGTGAGCTGGAAGATCAAATACTGGAAATAACTACTGAAGACCAGAATAAAGAAAAAATAATGAAAAGAACTGAGGACAGTCTCAGAGACATCTGACACAAAATTAAAGGCACCAACATTCAAATTATAAGGGTCCCAAAAGAAGAAGGGAAAAAGAAAGGGACTGAGAAAACATTTGAAGAGGTTATAGTTGAGAACTTCCCTAATATAGGAAAGGAAATAGTCAATCATTTTCAGGAAGCAAAGAAAGTCGCATACAGGATAAATCCAAGGAGAAACATGCCAAGACACATATTAATCAAACAACCAAAAATTAAATACAAAGAAAAAATATTAAAAGCAGCAAGAGAAAAGCAACAAATAACATACAAGAGAATCTCCATAAGGTTAACAGCTGATCTTTTAGCAGAAACTCTGCAAGCCAGAAGGGAGTGGCAGGACATATTTAAAGTGATTAAAGGGAAAAACCTACAACCAAGATTGCTCTACCCAGCAAGGATCTCATTCAGACTCAACAGAGAAATTAAAAACTTTACAGACAAGCAAAAGCTAAGAGAATTCAGCACCACCAAACCAGGTTTACAACAAATGCTAAAGGAACTTCTCTGGCAGGAAACACAAGAGAAGGAAAAGACCTAAAATAACAAACCCAATACAATTAAGAAAATGGTAATAGGAACATACCTATCGATAATTACCTTAAATGTAAATGGTTTAAACGCTCCAACCAAAAGACAAAGACTGGCTGAATGGATAGAAAAACAGGACCTGTATATGTGCTGTCTACAAGAGACCCGTTTCAGACCCAGGGACACATACAGACTGAAAGTGAGGGGACAGAAAAAGATATTCCATGCAAATGGAAACCAAAAGAAAGCTGGAGTAGCAATTCTCATATAAGACAAAATAGATTTTAAAACAAACACTATTATTAGAGACAAAGAAGACACTACATAATGATCAAGGGATCAATCCAATACCAAGATATAACAATTATAAATATTTATGAACCCAACATAGAAGCACCTCAATACATAAAGTGCTAACAGCCATAAAAGGGGAAATTGACAGTAACACAATAATAGTAGGGGACTTAAATACTCCACTTTCACCAATGGACATATCATCCAAAATGAAAATAAATAAGAAAACACAAGCTTTAAATGATGCATTAAACAAGATGGACTTAATTGATATTTCTAGGGCATTCCATCCTAAAACAACAGTATACACTTTGTTCTCAAGTGATCATGGAACATTCTCCAGTATAGATTACACCTTGGGTGACAAATCAAGCCCTGATAAATTTAAGAAAATTCAAATCGTATCACGTATGTTTTCCAACTACAACACTATGAGAGTAGATATCAATTAAAGGGAAAAAAACTGTGAAAAAAATACAAACACAAGGAGGCTAAACAATACACTATGAAATAACCAAGAGGTCATTAAAGAAACCAAAGAGGAAATTAAAAAATGAAAACACGACAGCCCAAAACCTACGGGATGCAGCAAAAGCAGTTCTAAGAGGGAAGTTTATAACAATACAATCCTACCTCAAGAAACAAGAAACATCTCAAATAAAGAACCTAATCTTAAACCTAAAGCAATTAGAGAAAGAAAAACAAAAGAAACCAAAAGTTAGCAAAAGGAAAGAAATCATAAAGATCAGATCAGAAATAAATGAAAAAGAAATGAAGGAAATGATAGCAAAGATCAATAAAAATAAAAGTTGGTTCTTTGAGAAGATAAACAAAATTGATAAACCATTAGGCAGACTCATCAACAAAAAAAATAGAGAAGACTCATATCAACAGAATTAGAAATGAAAAAGGAGAAGTAACTGACACTGCAGAAATACAAAGGGTCATGAGAGATTACTAGAGCAACTATATGCCAATACAGTGGACAATCTGGAAGAAATGGACTAATTCTTAGAAAAACACAACCTTCCGAGACTGAACCAGGAAGAAATCGAAAATATAAACAGACCAATCACAAGCACTGAAATTGACACTGTGCTTAAAAATCTTCCAACAAACAAAAGCCCAGGACCAGATGGCTTCACAGGCAAATTCTATCAAACATTTAGAGAAGAGCTAATGCATATCCTTCTCAAACTCTTCCAAAATACATCAGAGGGAGGAACACACCCAAACTCATTCTACAAGGCCACCACCACCCTGATGCCAAAACCAGACAAGGATGTCACCAAAAAAGAAAACTACAGGCCAATATCACTGATGAACATAGATGCAAAAGTCCTCAATAAAATATTTGCAAACAGAATCCAACAGCACATAAAAAGGATCATACACCATGATCTAGTGGGGCTTCTCCCAGGAATGCAAGGATTCGTCAATACACGGAAATCAATCAATGTGATACACCATATTGACAAGCTGAAGGATAAAAACCATATGATAAACTCAACAGATGCAGAAAAAACTTTCAACAAAATTCAACACCCATTTATGATAAAAACCCTCCAGAATGCAGGCATAGAAGGAACTTACCTGAACATAATAAAGGCCATATATGACAAACCCGCAGCCATCATTCTCAATGGGGAAAATCTGAAACTATATCCACTAAGATCATGAACAAGAAAAGTTTGCCCACTCTCACCACTATTATTCAACATAGTTTTGGCAGCTTTAGCCACAGAAATCAGAGATGAAAAGGAAAGAAAAGGAATCCAAATTGGAAAAAAGAAGTAAAACTGTCACTGTTTGCAGATGACATGATACTATACATAGAGAATCACAGAGAATCATAGAGAATCTACGAGCAAACTAATCAATGAATTTGGTAAAGTAGCAGGATACAAAATTAATGCACAGAAATCTCTTGCATTCCTATACACTAATAATGAAAAATATGAAAGAGAAATTAAGGAAATACTCCCATTTACCATTGCAACAAAAAGAATAAAATACCTAGGAATAATGCTACCTAAGGAGACAAAAGACCTGCATTCAAATAATTTATAAGACATGGATGAAAGAAAGTAAAGATGATACAAACAGATGGAAAGATAGACCATGTTCTTGGATTAGAAGAATCAACATTGTGAAAATGACTGCACTACCCAAAGCAATCTACAGATTCAATGCAATACCTATCAAACTACCAATGGCATTTTTCACAGAACTAGAACAAACAGTTTCACAATTTGTATGGAAACAGAAAAGACCCCGAATAGCCAAGGCATTTTTGAGAAAGAAAAACGGAGCTGGAGAGGAATCAGGCTCTCTGGCTTCAGACTATACTACAAAACTACAGTAATCAAGACAGTAAGGTACTGGCACAAAAATAGAAATATAGATCAACAGAACAGGATAGAAAGCCCAGAGATATACCCACGCACATATGGTCAACTTATCTTTGATAAAGAAGGCAAGAATATATAGTGGAGAAAAGACAGCCTCTTCAATAAGTGGTGCTGGGAAAACTAGACAGCTACATGTAAAAGAATGAAATTAGAACACTCCCTAACACCATAAACAAAAATAAACTCAAAATGGATTAAAGACCTAAATGTAAGGCCAGACGCTATCAAACTCTTAGAGGAAAACATAGGCAGAACACTCTATGACATAAATCACAGCAAGATCTCCTTTGGCCCACCTCCTAGAGAAATGGAAATAGAAAGAAAAATAAACAAATGGGACCTAATGACACTTAAAAGCTTTTGCACAGCAAAGGAAACCATAAACAAGATGAAAAGACAACCCTCAGAATCTGAGAAAATATTTACAAATGAAGCAACTGACAAAGGATTAATCTCCAAAATATACAAGCAGCTCATGCAGCTCAATATCAAAAAAGCAAACAACCAAATCCAAAAATGGGCAGAAGACCAAATAGACATTTCTCCAAAGAAGATATACAGGTTGCCAACACACAAATCAAAGTATGCTCAACATCACTAATCATTAGAGAAATGCAAATCAAAACTACAATGAGGTATCACCTCACACCAGTCAGAATGGCCATTATCAAAAATTGTACAAACAATAAATGATGGAGAGGGTGTGGAGAAAAAGGAACCCTCTTTCACTGTTGGTGGGAATGTAAATTGATACAGCCACTACGCAGAACTGTATGGGGTTTCCTTAAAAAACTAAAGATAGAACTACCATATGACCCAGCAATCCCACTACTGGGCATATACCCTGAGAAAACCAAAATTCAAAAAGAATCATGTACCACAATGTTCACTGCAGCACTATTTACAATAGCCAGGACATGGAAGCAACCTAAGTGTCCATCAACAGATGAATGGATATAGAAGATGTGGCATATATATACAATGGAATATTACTCAGCCATAAAAAGAAATGAAATTGAGTTATTTTTAGCAAGGTGGATGGACCTAGAGTCTGTCATACAGAGTGAAGTATGTCAGAAAGAGAAAAATAAATACTGTATGGTAACTTATATATATGGAATCTAAAAAAAAAGGTTCTGAAGAACCTAGGGGCAGGACAGGAATAAAGACGCATACATAGAGAATGGACTTAAGGATATAGGGGGGGGAATGGTAAGCTGGGACGAAGTTAGAGAGTGGCATAGACATATATACACTACCAAATGTAAAATAGATAGCTAGTGGGAAGCAGCCACGTAGCACAGGGAGATCAGCTCAGTGCTTTGTGACCACCTAGAGGGGTGGGATAGGGAGAGAGATGCAAGAGGGAGGGGACAAGGTGATATATGTATATGTATAGCTGATTCACCTTGTTATACAGCAGAAACTAACACAACATTGTAAAGCAATTATACTCCAATAACGATGTTTTTTAAAATGGTATGGAGAATATTTTAAAAGATAGGGAAAATTTAAATTTCTTCCCATAGGGAGTCCTTTAAAAGGACTAATAAGAACACTGAGGATCTAAAATCCAAACTTGAAGTATCCCCTCCTTCTGACCCAACTCAGGGTTGTCCTGCCTCCTGGCTCCCTGTACACTGATTATCTTCTCCTTTGTGATCAGTGCCTCTTGCTGCACTTCCACTGAACCCTTTTCTCTTCCCTCTATGACCCCTTCCTAAACATAGTCCTCTCACTGGAAGATAACTCCTCACAGTGTCTTCTAATGTAAGTGAGGAAGAACACACAGACTCCAGTAGAATTATACCTTCAAACATTTTTCAAAAAATTAAAAAAAAAACATTTTTCAAACTCAGACCTATAATCAGCTTTCTTAATTCTCAGACTGAAAAACAAAAATTTAATGAAGAACTGAGAATTGCCCTTAGGTCATATAGTATGAGACTTCCTGACCTTTAACAATTAATATATCTTCTTATGAGACCCAGAGATACAAAAATCTGATTTTATTTTTTTTAAGTAGAATAGATTGATTACAAAATTATATCAAACCTATGGATCAGCATTCAAAATGGGTATAAAACAGTGCAAGATCTCTTAACTGCTATCTCTGATGTCTTTTCTATGAAAGCTGTTCAGTCAAAAATTCAGTCCTGTAAACAGGGAAAAATCAAAATTACTCCAGACATTAAAGGCATAGCACTACTACCTTTTGACATTATACCAATCTCAACAGAGGGAATATTATATCTACCCTATGTAGCTTCTTTGTTCATGATTTTAAAACTAAGATGGCCAATGTAGTAAGAAAAAAATATAAGATGTACTATTTGCCTCCTGTCTGAATTACAAGAGCTGGCAAAAAGAACAAAGCAAAACAAAAAATATTTTGAAGAAATTTTGACTATAAAAATAGAAAATATGCAGACCCAATTAATACCTCTTCAGATTAAGCAACAAGGGTGCTTTCATGTCTAATCTACACAAACATATTCATATTATAAGAAAAAGGGACACTGGAAGAACATTAGCTCTGCCTTTACTCAGAAGATATCAAAAGACAAAGGACAAATTTGTCTAACAGAATAACATCCTACAAGAATGTAGCATCTCTATTCTGCCCCAAAATGCCCTTCCCACAAAAAGGAGACATTTCCATGCAACTGGCAAAAACTCTATATTCCAAACCTAGCTGACCGTATGACCTTTTTATTATTCCTTCCTTGGAGCAACAAAAATATTTCATGGTAAGAATCTCAAATACCCCTCACACTTCTGTCTTCATCTCAACTACTTCCTGTCTCAACTAATTCCTGTCTGTCTGAGACATGGCAACATAATCAACATGCTTTTCTGCTTAGGGATTTCACTCCAGTGAATCTGCTGGGACAAAACCTACTTTAGAAATGGGATGGCCCTATTATATTTGGATTAGACAGCCACTTTCTAGACAAATATTCTCAGTGTGTAGTTTGATGAAAGCATAGTTGTTACTTGAAACCTCTTCTATTAATACCTCAAGATCTGAATCTGTCTCCAAGAGCTTCTAGGCTAGAAACAGTTCAGATGAAGGACACATAAATAAGGCTGAACTCTGAATGGCCTCAATCGATCTGGCTGAGCCCTTGAAATTAGCCCAAGACCCACTAAAATGAGTGACTGCTCTAAAAAGAGCTGTGGCCCATTATATTTGTGTACCTTCTGAAACAACTCATTAGTCCTTGTATTAGACCTCGCACAACTCCTGTTCTGCCCACAAAAAGACAAGTAGATGCAGCTACTGATATGCAGAAGTTTTAAAAGTCATTAAAAGATTGTGCTTCTCTGCTTCCCTGTGTTCCCCAACCTCAATATCATCTTTTCCTTGATCACTCACAGAGCTATTTACTTTATGGTGTTAGATCTACACCCAATATTTTTCAGTATACACTTATACCCAGACTTACGGTATCTAGTATTTGCATTCACTTGGGAAAAATCAATAATATAATTGAATAGTTAGGCCCCAGGGTTTACAGAAGTACCCTCTTACTCCTTGCTTAATACTTAATCATAAACTTAGAGACATTCTGTTCCCAGGAATCCACTCATATACAATATGTTGATGATCTTCTATTATGCTCTCTGAGAGTCTTATAGAATTAATTCACTTCACTTAAGAATAGCATTACCATAAAAGAAAGACAAAGTGCCTACCAATGACCTCCCATTTTGTCAGACCTAAGTGCATTATGTAGGCTATAACATCAGACAAAATGGGAAGTCTCTTTCTTCTCAAATACTGGAAACTATTCATGACTTTTCCTGGGTAATTACTAAAAGGATTTCTTGGTCCCATAGGCTATGTGCATATCGAATTCCTAACTTTTCTGATATGATAAATGCTGACACACATAAGCCTTTTCCTTGGATAGACACTAGGTTGTCTTTAATAATTTAAATAACTCACATAGAAAGCTTCCTTCTTTAGACTCCCCAATTACTACAAATCTTTTTGTCTAATTGAACCTGGAAGATCAGGTCAAGTTTGAGGTGCACATACAATGGATATGAGAAACCTATTACTTATCACAGCCTCTCATTGACCTCGGAGCAAAAGCTAGTCCTCTCGTTCCTGTGCTGTGGTAGCAGCAGAGTTAACTGGGACCTCTGCTGACTTAGTTTTAGAATATCTATTTTATCTCATGATTCTTCAGGCTACTCATACCTTACTCTTGACTAAAAACACACACCATTTTTCTTCTAGATTGACCTTGCATTTAGGAACCAGACAAAGAGGCTCTTAACTTGGATATAAATCTAATCTACTCAGTCCTGCTCAAATCTAACCCTCTCCCAGAAGCCAAAACTGCACAAATAGCTGAAACTGTAGCCCTTACTTGGCCCTTCCAGTAAATGGAAATAATAGAGCAAATGTGTATAAAGACTGTACAGATACGATTCTGAGGTGAATTATAATTTTTGTATGTTTTTTCCAGCTTCTAGAAGCCACCCATTTTCCTTGGCTCATGGCCTCCTTCCACCATCTTCAAAGCTAGCAACATTGCATACCTTTGATCATTCTTCCATAGTCACACTCAGCCTCTGACCATAGCCTGGAAAAGTTCTTCCCTTTTAAGGAAGAATAAGATTAGGTTGAGCCCATGCAGATAATCTCATCTCATGATCTTAACCTTAATCACATCTGTAAAGTCCCCAAATCCACTTTGTCGTGTAAGGTAACATATTCACATGTTCTGGGACATCTTTGAGGGACCATTATTCTGCTTACCACAACTGGAAATAACCCACATATTAATGTGGTAGTTTGCGTTATGTCAATTTAGTTAAATTGGAAACTATGTTTTCTAGAATTCTCTTCCCAGCACAGTTCCATGTAAGAAGAGTTGGCTAAAAGAAGGACTTCTCTGAGATTTGGAAGGAGTAAACAAAGCAGCTGTCATTATTCTCAGACTGTTATGGTCAAGTAGATAGACCAAAAAAAAAAAAAAACTGTCTACTTGCTGGCCTTGTTGATCAAAGTTGGCTCCTGGACCACCACAAATCGCTTGGTCTGTACTGACGAAAATACCTCTCCACAGGTCCCGTCCACTTTGGTAGTTGGATATGTTTGGCTTTTTGGTTCTACCTGAAAGTTTTGACTTGCATTATGATGCTCTTCCAGGAGGAACCTGGTTAGTGACTCTCTCTCTCTCTCTCTCTCTCTCTCTGACTCCTGAATTCTCCCTTCCAGAACTTTACTTTCCCAGCTACTCTCAAATTTGTGTGAAGTCTATTACTATACTAAATATTTTATTTTTATAATAATCATAGTTGTCCTGTTCCCCTAAAAGAATCCTGATGAATACAGCCAATAAAAAGTGAAATGGATTATTAAACTATGATATATCTGTATGTAGAACATATCTCAAAATGAAAGAAAGAAAGGAAAGAAGGAAGGAAGGAAGAAAGGAAAGAAAGAAAATATCAGTGCATGAAATGAGTACCTGCTGCCCCAAATACATTACAAAACTTTAGTTTGAGTCTCAACCTGAGGGAAGACTTCTTTGCCTCTCTTTCACAGTGCTAATCCCTTGACAAAACCCAGCAGGTGAGTAACCTTAGTAAGAAGTAAGCATTTGCACCAGCACAAACTTTTCCCCCTAAGTAAACAAATTCTCCACCTGATAGGGTTTTCCTTACAAATAAAAACACCCCAGGATGAAGAAAGGGAAGGAAATTCTTTAAAAATGGATTTTATACCAAGAGTTTTCTCAGAACATAGAGCAGTGTCACTCTTACAAATGTTTCCCATTTATTGAGCTCTTACCAGTGCCCAGCCTTGTGCTTAAGCATCATTTCAATCCTCACAAAAACCCAATGGAAAGCAGACCTAGCTCCTCATTTTACATATGAAGAGACTGAAGTTCTAAGAGTTTAAGTAGCTTTCCACAGGTCACACAGTGAGTGTTAGATCTGAGAAGGAAAGCTAGATCAGATCTTGCTAACTCTAAAGTCAGCGTCTAGGGCTTCCCTGGTGGCGCAGTGGTTGAGAGTCCACCTGCCGATGCAGGGGACGAGGGTTTGTCCCCCGGTCTGGGAAGATCCCACATGCCGCGGAGTAGCTGGGCCCGTGAGCCATGGCCGCTGAGCCTGCACGTCCACAGCCTGCGCTCCGCAACGGGAGAGGCCACAACAGTGAGAGGCCCGCGTACCGCAAAAAAAATAAAAAATAAATAAAAAATAAAGTCTGCGTCTAACTAATATGGGATCTAAGGAAAAAACAAAAAACATATTTTAAATAACTACAGTTTGCCTGGCTCCACAGTTAAGCTCTGAATTGTGTTCCATGACACCTGGCATTTGCTGCTTGCACAGTATTTATCATTCTCACTTTGTTCAAAGAAACCAGCCTCCCACCCTTGGGAATAAATTAATAAGAGGTATGGAAGGAGGAGTCAGGTCATGTGGAATAAAGCATAATGTACAGAGAGGTAGTGAATCACAGAGGTTTGGTCCCCTGGCTCTGGAGCTAAGATGTATCTGAGCCTTCATCCCAGCTCTGCAGAAAGAGAAATGGAAGGAACAGGAGGAAAGAAATCTTTGACAGCTTTGGTGTTTTATTATTACATCCACAATGCAACGAGATGAGTTGATCTCAAAAATATTAAATTTCATATTTTTTTTTCTCACTGCCTATCACTGAGTAGTATTTTGTTTTCAACTTTTTAGTTCATGTACTCTTACAACAAACATTCTTTTTATAAACAAGGTCAAACTGCTTTCTTCTAGTCCAGACTGGATATAAACACATCACATTAAGCTATGGCTTGGGTCACACTGAAAAGCTCAGGTCATGGGAGAACAACTGTGTGATCAATGGCTTTGGATGGTAATGGGACATATCAAGAAAGAAAAAGAATAGCTTAGCCCAGGACTAGACTAAGTAAAATGCTACATCATATAATTAAAGCCATGGGTTAATACCAGGCTGAATACTTGGAGATAAACACATTCAGGAAAGTTGAATGCCAGGAATTGCATATATTTGGGTGGGAAGACCATTAACAGTAATTTCATACTGAAACAAAAATCAGAATGTATCTTAAAATAGCAACAGAGCAGTCAGCTGGCAGGGGTCCAAGTACGGGCAGTATGAAGACTGCAGGCAGATGGGCACTGCAGAAGACTGCTATTATTTCACCAAAGGAATTTTGTTAGAGCAAAGGTTAATCTGAAATACTCTGTAACATATCCACTTTACACTCAAGGACTAAAATTTCACTGTCTATGATATTTCCCATCCTTAATTTTACACCCACCACATTGTGTCATAGAGCCTAGTAGGGGTTCTGCAGAGAGATCACATGACAATATTAAGAGATTCCAATAGTAAAATATCACCATTATTAAGGTTGCAGGATACAAATTAATGCACAGAAATCTATGGCATTTTTATACACCAACAATCAAAAATCAGAAAGAGAAATTAAGGAAACACTCCCGTTTACCATTGCAACAAAAAGAATAAAATACCTAGGAATAAACCTGCCTAAGGAGGTGAAAGACTTGTACTCAGAAAACTATAAAAAACTGATGTAAGAAATCAAAGATGACATAAACAGATGGAGAAATATACCATTTTCTTGGATCAGAAGAATCAACATTGTGAAAATGATTATACTTCCTAAAGCAATCTACAGATTCAATACAATCCCTATCAAGCTACCAATGGCATTCTTCACAGAATTAGAACAAAAAATTTTACAATTGGTATGGAAACAGAAAAGACCCTGAATAGCCAAAGCAATCTTGAGAAAGAAAAACAGAGTTGGAGGAAACAGGCTCCATAACTTCAAACTACACCACAAAGCTACAGTAATCAAGACAGTATGGTACTGGCACAAAAACAGAAATATAGATCAATGGTATAGGATAGGATGCCCAGGGATAAACTCATGCCCACATGGGCATCTAATTTACGACAAAGGAGGCAAGAGCATACAATGGAGAAAAGACAGCCTATTCAATAAGTGGTGCTGGGAAAACTGGACAGCTACATGTTAAAGAATGAAATTAGAACACTCCTTAACACCATACACAAAAATAAACTCCAAATGGATTAAAGACTTAAATGTAAGACCAGACACTGTAAAACTCTTAGAGAAAAACATAAGAAAAACACTCTATGACATAAACCACAGCAAGATCTTTTTTGACCCACCTCCTAGAGTAATGGAAATAAAAAACAAAAATAAATAAATGGCACTTAAGTAAACTTAAAAGCTTTTGTACAGCAAAGGAAACCATGAACAAGACAAAAAGACAACCTTCAGAATGGGAGAGAATATTTGCAAATGAAACAACAGATCAAGGATTAATTTCCAAAATATACAAACAGCTCATGGAGCTCAATATCAAAAAAACAAACAAGCCAGTTAAAAAAATGGGCGGAAGACCTAAATAGACATTTCACCAAGGAAGACATACAGATGGCCAAGAGGTACATGAAAAGATCCTTGACATCACTAATTGTAGAGAAATGCAAATCAAAACTACAATGAGGTATCACCTCACGCCTGTCAGAATGGCCATTATCAAAAAATCTAGAAACAATAAATGCTGGAAAGGGTGTGGTGAAATGGGAACCCTCCTGCACTGTTAGTGGGAATGTAAATTGATACAACAACTATGGAAAACAGTATGGAGGTTCCTTAAAAAACTAAAAATAGAACTACCATATGACCCAGCAATCCCACTACTGGGCATATACCCTGAGAAAACCATAATTCAAAAAGAGACACATGCCACAATGTTTGTTGCAGCACTATTTACAATAGCCAGGACATGGAAGCAACCTAAGTGTCCATCGACAGATGAATGGATAAAGAAGATGTGGCACATATATAGGAATGAAATTGAGTTATTTTTAGTGAGGTGGATGGACCTAGATTCTGTTATACAGAGTGAAGTAAGTCAGAAAGAGAAAAACAAATACCATATGCTAATGTATATATATGGAATCTAAAGAAAAAAAAATGGACTGATGAACCTAGTTGCAGGGCAGGAATAAAGAGGTAGACATAGAGAATGGACTTGAGGACATTGGGTGGGAGGGGGAAACTGGGGCAAAGTGAGAGTAGCATCGACATATATACACTACCAAATGTAAAATAGTTGGCTGGTGGGAAGCAGCAGCATAGCACAAGGAGATTGGCTCCGTGCTTTGTGATGGCCTAGAGGGGTGGCATAGGGAGGACGGGAGGGAGATGCAAGGGGGAGGGGATATGGGGACATGTGTGTGCATATGGCTGATTCACTTTGTTGTGCAACAGAAACTAACACAGTATTGTGAAGCAATTATACTCCAATAAAGATCTATTTAAAAAACACACACAAAAAAGAAAAATAACAGTAAAAACAAAACACCATTATAAGAGAGGCCGCACATTTGAATATAAAATCCCTTCCACTGTAAAATTTTCTGTGAAAAACTAAATCTAAAAATTAAATCTTTTCACAAGTTAAAAATCCAAATTTAAAGTCTCGAACAAAGGCCATACTCAAAATATCTTGCTTTTGTGAATTAATTAACATTCAATAATTGTCCCCCTCCCAGCCCTCTAATTCTGCTCTGTCTCAGCTGTTATAGTTAGGCTTCTTTTAGCAGCTGAAGCCTTGGCTTTTCACTGGAATCAGTGTAGTCTTTTAGGAATTAACTTGTTGAATTATTCAATAATAAGTTTCTCCTGAGCCTTACTTTGCAGAATTCAGTGTTAGTAAGACACAAGATTTTCACAGCTCTGGCCCTATACCCTCCAAATTTAGAAAATAAGCAATTCCCCGCCCATAGAACCATTATCATAGGTTACAGTTCATAGAAACCAAGGCTTAGAACCTCAAAAGTAAGTGAGAAAGTAGTTGAAGTCAGCCTACAACTGTTTTTATCCAAAAGTTAGAATCCAAAAGTTATGAACATAAACTCAAACGGAAGAATTAGCCCATAAAGATTTTAATTATGCTAGTCTGTTTACCTTACCTTAGAAGGGGTAGAAATCCACCAACACAAATGATTTATTCTCCTAGAGAATTGCATTGGAAAAATCACTGTCTTTTCTCAATCTATAGAAAATTTATAATGGTGATACGTGGCACTCACTAATTATAATTTGAAATGTCTTTCTTTCTCAAGTAGTACATTTCCCTCTGGTACTGAATTAAGTGGGGGACCCACATGGAAACATTGTGTCCACTCTCATACCAGGCAGGCATTTTCAGTTCTGTATCACAAGAGCTATTTCCCCTGCCTCTTGTAAAATTGTTCGGGACTCTCTCACCTGCATTCTAAGGAGCGTATCTTCTTCACGCATCTTTCCCTGTGTCATAACACACTGCTGTGTCATGAATGGGCTACTCATTACTGAGCACTCGTGTCCTCCAGGCAAGTCACAGCCTGGTACATTTACTCCAATGAACAGCAAATATATTATCATGTGCAATATGTGCAATGGCATGAAAAAGGCTGGGAAGCTCTGAAACCAATCCAGAACCAAATTACAAACACCTAGTGAGGTATCTCTTGAGCCTGCAGACAGCAATATGAGTACAAGATTATTTCCCTTCCTGACTTCACTGCCATACACAGTGAAATGCAGTTTGGAACAGGCCATCTCACTGTACCTGACCAGACCTGTCACTATCAGCTTATGTTTGGAACTTCACCAGATCTCTAAAGCCTTCACAGGACTCAGCTGCTTCGCAAGTCAGAAGCAGCAAATACTCTCTTGTACTTTATATAAACAGAACAGCTTCCCTATAACTGAGTCCTTGCCCCTTGTTTCAAACCCATAAGATTGCTGATAGGGTGACCATATAATTTATTATACATTTTGGGTCATAAAATGGAGCACTAAAAAGCATTACCTGAGACTTTCTTGAGCAAACTGGGACGTATAGTCACCCTAGTCACTGAGGAGCAAATCAACAATCAGGAAATAAGTTAATAAGGTTAAATAAGATCCTGAGAATAGGAATTACTGACCCAGAAATAGGATTGTTTCCTCGACACTGAGTCAGGGCTCCACCAACAGATGGAAGTTGAGAGGCCCAAGTTGGGAAGATTATATTACATTAGAAAGAGAGGTATTTTACTAATGGTTAGTCCTCCATCTTTATCTTCTACTTCTCAACAACTTTTGGCCTGTTTGATTCTTGTTTCTTTATTGACAATCTTTATGTACTACTGGATAATCACACTTAACAGATTTTCCCATCAATTCCCGGCTTACACATTCTCAGCTGCCTGTATTGCCTCCTCCTCCCCTGTCAAACTTCTAAATGTCGGACTTTCCCTGAGGACTCTCCTTGACCCTTTACTTGGTGTTCTCTCTCTTTAGGTGACTTTTACCAAATGGTTATAAATTACACTTATGCTGATGACCCCCTAAGTTACATCTCCAGACTGGTCAATTCACCTTTGCTCTAAATTCATAAATAACTACTTACTTGTCATCACCATTCCAACCTAATAAAGCCCAAGTAAAACATAAATTCTACCCTGGGAAATGCACTTAGCTTCAGACCTTCTATTTCTCAATAAATAGCACACCATTCATCTGGTATCTCAAATGCAAAAACTTGGTTTGATCCTTGAGTACTCTATTTTTTTCTCACACTCATCAACTAATCAATCACTAATTCTTCCTGTCTCTACTTCAAATATACCTCCCCAATTGGGTCATTTCTCATCTTTTTTAATTGCTACAACCTAGTCCAAATCATCATCATCTCTCACCTGGAATAATACATTAGCTTCCTAAGAGACTTCCTTGTCTCCCACTCTTAATCCACAGTGATCCATCCTCCCCAGTGTTTTTCTGGGCTTATACCATTACTTCCTCCCTTTCTAAAAACTTACCAATAGCATCCCATGGTAACCAGAATAAAACTTTACCACAGCTTCTAAGATCCTATAAAATCTGGCCCTTGCCTACCTCTCTGACCTAATCTCCCTTCACATTCACCACACTTTAGCCACACTCTCCTTATTTCTGTTTCTTTAAGAGGCAAAGATCATTCCCATCACTGAGGCCTTTGATCTTGCTATTTTTTCTGTTATGGATGCTATTCTCCAGAATTTTTGCACAACTGACTCCACATTACCCAAGTCAACATTCTCAGAGATACCTTTCTTCACGATGCTAGCTAAAGCTCTCCCCTCCCCTTGTGTCTGTCCTATCTTATTTTATATGTCACTTATCAACACCAGAAAACCGAAGCCAGAATAACCTCCTGCATGTGGGAACTCTGAATTATTCACTGCTTAAAACAGTGCCTGCCACCTAGTAAATACTCATTAAATAGTTTTTGACTGGCAAAAATGGAAAATTCTGTCATTCTGCAAAGTATAACAAAAATATCATTGAAACCACATCTCAAAACTGTAGCCTTTATATATATTCCCCCAGATCTTTATTTTCACAAGCAATCTCAATTCCAAACCTTTTGTTCATTCCCGTTCATGTTTTCATCTTCTCACATAAGTCTTATACAGCTTGCTTTATTTCAATAGCCCCAAAATCTACCATAATGGACCAATATTGTTTATAAGTTGGTAAATTTATAATATGCTTCCCTTACATATTATCACACTTAAAAATGTTTATGCAGTTGTTGGTCCCTCTTTCTCCATCATTTATTTGCTTGGCAGTTGAACGTAGCTATCGGTCCTTCAGGTCTCCTTCTCTAAATACAACTTCTTTGTCTTGCTCCAGCCATAACCACATGCCACCCCCCACCCCTTGCCTCTACACCACCCACCACTTCCAACATCTGGAAGTTATAGAAATCAAGAAAAAAGGAAAAATAATTCCTTTCCTATTGTGCACCTGCACTTGTTCATTCCCTGCCTATGTCAAAGAATGCCTGGATCTCAAGGATACCAACGCCTACACTCCCCTCCCAGCTCTCACTAACACTTGATGTTTTTACCCACAGTTTCATAAATATATGCAGGCACCTTGAAAAGCTAATACTATATCATCGATTTAAAATTATATTCCTTAAATATGTTTCAAATTTTTAGAGGGTGAAAGAAGACTGATTTTTGCATTGACAAAAACAGTATACAAAAACAACTTTGCTTCCTAGGTCTTATCCCCTGATTAAGTAGAATCCATGTTATGAAAAAATGCTACAAAGAGTTTCTTAACTTTCCTGTTGTTCTTATTGTCTTTTCAGTTTTCCTTTGCAGAGGTATGAACCAGACTGCTTCCTGAGAAGCATATTAGAGGAATTAAATTTAGATTAAATTAAATTTTATGAAAATCACTCATTCCAGGTAAACCGCAGTAGACCCAGGCATTATTCCAGCTCAGATTTTACAGACTATAGCATCTGACTGTGGAAAAAAGCATTTAGCCTATGCATCAGCACTGTGAGAATGCTTTAGTTTATTCTCTTCCTTTTCATTCAAGGGCACTGTCTACTTTGGCAGAAGTGTGGCCAATTTACATTTTTTCCAGTTATGTAAGGAGTTATGTGTGGAAACTTGGCTTAAACAGCTCTTTCATTTTAGTGATATTTCAGCTTCTCTTCTAGATGGTGCCCTGAACAATTGCTACTTGGCTGTCCTATCTCCAGATCTAACTCAGGTTTTATCATCTTGCCCAGTCTTTCTTCTTCCATCACAAACTGTACCAGTTGCACTAACACCTTTGGGCTGGCAGTACACAGCCAACCATCCCCAGTGCTGGCTTTTCTACTGTCCTAACCCCAACTCACAGAACACATTTTATGCCTACTTGATATATTGGATTTAGAGTTGAGAGCAGGTAGATCTATACTCAGGAACCTCACAGGACAGAAGAGACAGGAAGGCCAGTAAGGGAGGAACACAGTCTCAAAAGGAGAGAAGAAACAGACATGAGAGTGGAAAACCATGGTACCAAAGAGACACAGAGAATAGAGACAGAGATGGAAAGAGAAGTTGATTAGCATTACATTGAACCAGGCAAAAAAAATTAACATAGCATCGTTTTTAGATGTAAATGACCTGGATCATAGAAAAGTAGAATTCTAAATTGACTCAGATGTTTAAACCTAATGTTAATCAAGTCATATTCTTAAACCATATACTATTTATGTCTAATTACTCTGCAGGAAAGTATTACATATTGTTAAATGTCAAAGAAACCTGAGTGAGTTTTAGATGATGATAACAATAAATCCATTCTCTCTGTGCTCTCTTCAGGGCTCCAGTGTTAGCTTCTGTGAACTAGCTCACAAAGTATGACTGCACCTGAGAAATGAGATTTCACAAAACCACAGGAAGAGTACCAATTCAGAGATTAAGAACTTTTTTTATAATAATCCAGCTGATAAAAGCAGAATGCAAAATATTTCAAGTACAAAAAGGGAATTGTTGGGCCAAAAAAAAAAAAAAAAGAGGGAAAGCACGACAGATTTGTTTCAGCTTTAGTTCAAGTTTGCAAATCGTAGAACTTATTAGTAATTTGAGGTATTTGGTTTTTATAAATATCAAATCCTTTTATTTCAATTTGCTTCCATATAGACACCTATAATAAAAGGATTTGATAATCCATTTTAATGCCACACTACAATAACAAGTATTTTTTAACCCAGCAACCAACGGGAAAAAATATATTATAAAAAATCAGAAATACATATAGCTGAGAAAGAGGTAGATGATAAATAACAAAAGAGAAAAACTGTTTGAAAATACTTCTTATCTATACTTTTTATCCTCTCAGCTATAAGAAAGCCTGTATTTTCTATCCCCTCTCTTACTAAGTTATGCTCACTTCTTTCTAGTCATTCCCACCCTCTAATGGCCACCATTTCATTTGTTAAGAAAACAAAAATATATGATTAAGTAACACATACAAAGGTTTTCATAAATGTAAAATCCCATTAATCCAAGACTATAAGAAAATAAATATATTACATTTCATGTTATAGTAAATGCTTTTAAGATTGCTGTGCCTTCTTAATTCTTGTTATATCTTGGTACTCCTTGCATGCATGTGTAGTTACATGTGTATATGTGTGTATCTGTATCATATTTTAATTTTATTCTTCAAAGCATAAGTTGATGTAAAATAATCTTAAATAGCTCATTGAAAGAACACATGTATTGTATATGGTTGAAAATAACAATGAACATGGGCATGTAATGTAGCAAATATAAGTATTAGGCATTACTAATGCATTGGATGCTTTATAAACATAACCAAGGCAGCAAAACATAAATTATGCTTATCAAAAAACCCATCCTGACTCAAATTTCTGAATTTATAAAATTAGAATATATGCTTCCCTTCTCTGTGACCCTAAAGGCATTAGGAACCACTAAAATAATAGAACTAAAAGGAGTGGACACTGTTTTCCTACCTGCCCTGGAGAAGAAAGCATCAGAAGCATGAGTGGAATTTGGAACAGCACCTGAACATCATATCCAGAACCTGCATGAAAATCTTGAGCCTGAAAATATGCATCAGCATCCTTCATCCTCACTGAGGGCTCCTCAGTACTCATTTGGTTACCTTCCAGCATTCTTCCTTTCCTGATTTTATCAAGAATCCATTCATCTCTAGCATAGCCCAGGTATGGTGCCTCAGTAAATCTTACCCACCCAGTTTCAAAGGTAGCCTTAATTTATTTCAAAGAATTTCCATTGACTCCCACTTGCCAGAGACTGGTCCAGGATAATCATGTGTGGCAAGCCATGGTCAAGCCTATCAAACTAAACCTGGCGTAGGCCAGATGATTAGTAGTAAATGCAGCATGGAACAATATACTTAAATTCCCTTAGATGGTAACAGGTGGAAACAACTGGTACATACTCCACCCTGACCCAAAATACAATAAAAGGCAACAAATTCAGCTGGCGTGGCAGATGCATCACTTTTCACAAGCTTCAGAGACCACCAAACTCTGGTGTACAGTCTTCAAGAAGAGCAAGGAGAAATATTGAGACCTTATGCTCCTGAAGTACACTTTATGAGTATTTTCTCCATTGCCTATTTCCAGATACAAGAGTAAACCAAACAAACAGTGACATAAACCAAGCCCTGTATTTTGTTGTCACCATTTCTCAAACACGAAACTGATGATTTAATCTGGCCCTGCTCTTGGATGAGTCAACAGATTGGTAAGTACAGACAAGAAAGGACTGAAATAAGGATGAGGTCACCAGGCTATATGGCTACCCTACTACCACTGGGATCAGAATCGCTTGATCTGTGGAACCTGAGGGAAAGTTTCTGGAAAGATACAGGTTATTTAATGACACAAGATTTGCTAGCTCTGCCAAATCCCTTCCTTAAGCCATGACCCATCATGCCAATGCTACTAAGTTATGGGCCTCTTGAGGGAAATTTAGGAATGTGTAATTGTGAAACACCCAAACCTAAGCAAGCTGGTTATTAAGGCTTGGAACCAGAGTCTGGATTCAGGGTCTGGAGCTGGGTCTTTCTCATAGAATTTTTCAGCTGTGGTGGGATTTATACAAATGCCCATGGACCTGGGAGCCCAGAGGCCAGGGCTTCTGGCTACAGGCTAACTATCCTTTTTACTTTCTGGCTTCTCCTCTTGGAGGGTTCTGGATGGGGGTTCCCAGCAGCAGTGGCAATCTTCCTTCCAGGGTCACCCTTGGGCCACAGTTTCAAATCATATCTCATTCCTGTTGGACCTAATAGGTAATTCAAACTAATGTGGGTTCCTGTTCAAGATGGCAATGTAGGAGGATACTGAACTCACCTCTTCCCATAAACACACTGAAACTACAGCTACATAAGAAACAATTTCCTCTCAAAGAAACCCCCAGAATAGCTGAGCAACTCCTATACATCAGGAAAACAAGAAAAAACCCACATCAAAATGGGTAGGAGAGGCTGAGACACAATCTGGCCATAAACCCTACCCTTGGCACAGCAAGAAAAGATGCAAAAGGGACTCACAACCCTGAGCTTCTCCCTGAATAGCAAAGGGTTTGAACCCCACATCTGGTACCCCAACTTTTAAGGCCTGCACCTGAGGGATGAACACTCAAAACATCTAGCTCTAAAAGCCAACAGGGCCTTCATCCATAAGACTATAGTGATCTAAGAAACACTTCTTAACGGGCTCTTGTGGATTCACCTGACTACCTTCCTCCCACTCCATGCCCAGAGCCTGTGCAGAGGCATCCAACTGAAATGCACAGTCTTCTGTGAAAGAGACCTAGTTGCTTATCTTAAAGCTTGGACTTGAGGGGCAGGTACATCTAATTTAACACAAATCTAGGGGCCTATGGAAATGCTCTCCAAAGATGGAGGCTGGTGGGTGCCATCTTTGCACTCTCCCTCTGTCTTGTTCCAGATCACCAGTATCTTCCAGAAAGGAGCTTGTGCAAACTTCTGGTGCTCCAGTTTTCCCAGGTGCCACCCAAGGGACACCTCTTGATCACCTGGCTCTGATAGCCAGTGAGGTTTACATTTCTTAGGTCCCACAGAGCTGTAACAAACAGAAAGAATTCTTAACAGCCACCTCCCAGGGCAGAAGACTGAAATGCTCAGTGTCTGTGGAAGAGGCCTATTATCTTCATAGCTGCAGCCTGAGGGACAGGCTTCTAATTAAACACACGTCTAAGGGCTGACTGTAATCCTCTCCACAGACCTCAGAGGGCAGGTGCTATCTTTGTGCTCTCCCTGTGCCTCCATCCTTTACATTGGTCTTAGTGATGATTGTTTGGATTTGACCCCAAAGCAGAGGCAACGGAAGCAAAAATAAACAAGTGGGACTACATCAAACTAAAAAGATTCTGCACAGCAAAGGAATTAATCAACAAAAAGACAATACACCAAATAGGAGAAAATATTTGGAAATCATAAATCTAATAAGGGGTTAATATGCAAAATATATAAAGAACCCCTACAACTCAATAACAACAACAAAAAATCTGATTTAAAAATGGGCTGAAGATCTGAGGAAACATTTTTCCAGAGAAGACATACAGATGACCAACAGGTACATGAAAACTGCTCAACATCACTAATCCTCAGGGAAGTACAAATCAAAACCACACTGAGATATCAGCTAACACCTGTTGTATGGCTATTATCAAAAAGATAAGAAAGAACAAGTGTTGGTGAGGATGTGGAGAGAAGGGAACCCTTGTGTACTGTTGGTGGGAAAAGCTAGAATCAAATAAATCTAAAGAATTAACCTGAAGAATTCTATACAAATACTTTACAAACAAAGGAAGTCTATCTAGTTTGCTAAAAAGTAACTTATATCGTATGTATTTTTTCTATGAAACAAGCAAAGATAAAATAATTTCTCATGGATTTTTAACCTATCAACAAATTCATAAATACTTAAGCATAATATATCTTTGTATAAGCATGAATTATTATTGTACTTCATTCCAGTAAGAACCCAATTTTAAAAAGCATTAGCAAAAAAAAAAAGCATTAGCAAAAATCACATTATTTTATATTTAATTTAAAATAATGGTAGGAGATAAAAACAAATGAAAAATAATGTTTATTTGATCAGCTCTATCTAAATGAATGAAAATCCCTTATGAAGAGACCAAGAGGTCATACTCCCACGTAAAATTCTTAGAGCTTTAAAAGAAATGTTTTATTCTATCTGTGAAGCACATTAAATTATCTCTCCCTTAGTACTGTATCCAGTGAAGCAATTCTGACTTTTTGTACATTTTCCTATTAACAATGTGCATAGTATTCTGAAATAAACTGCCAAACTTTACAGAGGAACAGTCGTCAATTCACTAGTTGATGAGCAGGCAAATATAAAGGCTTTCCATACTTAGTGTTTCCAAGGAAATCCCCTTTCAGTATACACTCGTTCAACATGCAAGCTTCAAAGGAACTGTATAGTCTCTGTGCATGTGAGAGGAAAGCAAAATAAAGGTGTAAGTTAAAATCTCTAGAATGAAACATTAGTTCCATGACAATGAAGAGTATTACAAGAATCAGCTAACCATATTGATTTGATTGAACATAAGCAAGATGATGTTTGAAAAAAGAGGAAACTAGAAGAAATAAATATGCCCTAGGGAACCTTGTTAGTGAAATATTTCAAAAGGAAATGCCATTGTAAACAATACCAGAATGACAATACAAAGAGGGATGAGACAAGAAAGCGAAATAAAGCAAGAGCAACAAATAAACTGAAACTAAAGAAAAATAAAGAAATGAAGAAAGGAAACAAATCTGTATATTTGAGCTTATCAATGTTTATTTATAGCAACACTAATATAAAGAAAATTGACCAATGAGGTCAATTCCAAAAATCAATGCAGCTGTAAAACTTTAAATTAGTCAGAACAGTAGGTTGCAACCTTACACTGAAAGTGTTTGATGTCTGAACTCTTTGGTGTACTCAGTAAGCATCCACTATCATCATTCACTTATGAAAATTATGAAGGCTTATGAAATACTAAGATATGCATAAGTATGAGAATACTTCTATAATATGCTAATAATTTCATTAGGATGCTTTATTGTGCTTTCATGTGTGTAATGTTATTATTTAATATTAACATTTTCAATACAGACAGTCCCTGACATAACGGTTCAACGTAAGATTTTTTGACATTACATGTTTGAAAGCAATACTCATTCAGTAGAAATTGTACTTCAAATTTTGAATTTTGATCTTTTCCTGGGCTAGCGATATGTGGTAGGATACTGTCCCCTGATGCTGGGCAGCAGCCGTGAGCCACGGCTCCCAGTCAGCCACACCATGTCACAAGGTAAACAACTGATACACTTACCACCATTCTGTTGTATAGTATAGCATTCAATAAATTACATGAGATATTCAACACTTTATTATAAAATAGGCTTTGTGTTAGATGATTTTGCCCACTGTACACCAATGTAATGATTCTGAGCATGTGTAAGGTAGGCTAGGCTAAGCTATGACATTCAGTAGGTGAGGTGTATTAAATGCATTTTCTACTTATGATTTTTTTCAACTTACAGTGGGTTTATTGGGAAGTAACCCCATCGTAAGTTGAGGAAGATCTGTACCTAATTAACATGTTTCATGTTCAATGAAATGTATATGTATATACACAATTTTTTGGTTGTTGTTGAACAGCTGAGATTATACACACACACACACACACACACACACACATGCATACCACTTGAAAATGCCACAGCTCTAACATGCCTAACCCTCCAAGGAACTCTACAGAATAAAGTGATTAGCCTTCATACCTCCTGCATCATCACAGCAACATGCTAGTACCTAATACACTTCCAGTCACTGCGTACTTTGTCTTCTTTCAGAAGTATGTAAATTATGGATAGGATGTAGATGCATCTTCATCATAAAGTAGCTCTATTAGCAAAGTCCATGTCAAGACTTCAAATGAAATTTGTGCTGACTTATTTTCAGAGAAAACCAACCTGCTTGCTTCCTTTTATATCTGTGGCATGGTCATATGAATGTTCATGTTTTCTTCCTAGACTGATAAAGCTTGCAATGCACACACTGATGGATTAAGTGTTACTGTGTCAATGGCTTTAGGCCAATATATTATTACCCTTTCCACAGTGAGGATCTAAGAATTTGTGTATGTTGGATCTATGATGTGCAATGATATTTGAATTCAAAATAACGCTGTCTGCTATGGGTAGATATATGTGCTATGACTTGGGCCATCTATAACATGACCTCATTACTGCAATTCAAAGACAATTGTAAAATGAAGAGCTAGTATGCTAGGGTTTGAAATGACAAACTGTCATTACTTAGAATAAAAAAGATGATTCAGTTAAAAAGTGATAGTACCAAGATTCAAACAAATTAAGAGAAATTGATATCTCTGTTTTACCAGTATGATGAGTAGTGTACATCATTTTGGCAATTCAATGTTACATTTCTCCTTAAAAAAGATTTAAAAGTTCCCTGTTTAACAGCAATGGCACTAACATCTGCATTTTGTCTTATTTTAACAAAAACACTTTCATAACTGTCTAGGTCAGAGTTACAAATGGGGAAGCTAAAAAGTGACAGTCTGAGATTCAAATTTGGATCTATATCACTGGACTCGAGGCATTAGCCAGCGTCTAAATCCATAACCATTTGTTGCTCATGTGCTTATATGCTGGAGTTTAACTTTTCTAGGCTTCAGTGTCCTTATAAATAAAATTTAAAAATTGAATTAAGTGATCATTAAGCTCCATTACAGTCTTTTAGAATTAGGCAGAATGTATATTTAAGTCTATGATTAGACAGAATCACAAAAAGGAGAGATTGATGCAATATGAAATTATGTGTTCTAAATGGAGCCTAGTGATTTGCAAAACATGGCTTTGCCTACAGCACTAAGTAAATTTTGCATTATGACAGGTAAACCATCTTGTGCGTGGTTTTTTGTTTTTTGTTTTTTCAAAAAACATGCTCTCCTAACTCATAGGCCCACTAGAAGGATCAATATCAAAATGAAAAAGAAATATAAATACATTTTGTAAACTCTTCCAAAAAAAGCATAATATGTAATTTTATTCTGTTTTGTTTGATAACCTTTGTTTTTTGTTGTATAATGTTTTACAACAGATTTATTGAGATATAATTCCTATTACACAAAATTCACACTTTTAATGTGTATAATTCAATGGTTTTTAGCAGATTCACAGGGTTTTGTAATCATTAAAATTAATTTTAGAATATTTTTGTCACCTGCAAAACAACCCATTTACCTATTAACAGCCACTCCGATTCTCACCTCCCCCAGCCCCTGACAACACTAATGTACCTTTAGTTTCTATGAATTACCTTCCCTGGACATTTCATATCAATGGAATCATACAATCTGTGTCCTTTCGTGACTGTCTTCTTTCACTTAGTATAATGTTTTCAAGGTTCATCCATGTTATGGCATACACCAGTGTGACTGCTTTTTATTATCTAATAATATTCCGTTGTACGGATATACCAGATTTTATTAATCCACTCATCAGTTGGTGGACATTTAGGTTGTTTCTACTTTTTGGCTATTATGAATAATGCTTCTGTGAACACTCATTCAAGTTTTTGAATGGAGATATGTTTTATTACTCTCGAATATATACCGAGGAGTAGAATTGCTGGATTGATGATAAGTCTAGGTTTAATATTTTCAGGAACTTCCAAACTCTTTTCCAAAGTGGCAGTAGCCATTTTACAATCCTAGCAACAATGTATGAGGGTTCTAGTTTCTCGACATCCTTGTCAACATTTATCATTACCAGCCTTTATTTTAGTAATCCTAGTAGGTTTGAAATAGTATTTCATTGCAGTTTAAATTTGTTTTTCCCTAATAACTAATGATGTTGAGCATCTTTTCAAATGTTTGTGAGTCATTTGTATATTTTCTTCAAAGTAGTATCTATAAAAGTTCTTTGCCCATTTTTTAATTGGGTTTTTTGTTTGCTTGTTTTTACTGTTGAGTTGTAAGAGTTCTTTATATGTTCTGGATACTAGACCTCTGAAAATGATTTCCAGATATTTTCTTCCATTCTGTGTGTATTTTCACTTTATGGGTGGCATCACTAGAAGCATATATACATATATATGATTTTAATAAAATATATATAAATATGATTTTGATAAAGCCCAATTTGTCTGTTGATTTCATTGCTCATGTTTCTGGTATCATATCTAAAACACCACAGTCTAACTCAAAGTCATGAAAATTTACTTACATTTTCTTCTAAGAGTTATAGACCATTATAGTAAGTTTTAAAATTTGGAAGTTTGAATCATCCAACTTTTTTTACTCCAACTGTTCTTCTTTTTCAAGATTATCTGGCTATTCTGAGCCTCTTACATTCCTATATGAATTTTAGGGTCAGTTAAAATTTGAGGGACTCTGGAGTGACAAAACAACTTTGTTATTCTGTTCCTTAAAATTCCCCATATGTATTCAGGGTCATGTCAAAGTTCTACATGCCATAATCCACTGAAAACTGAAAAAATTAGGCCACAAGTGAGTCCTATGAGTGACACCAACTGAACGGTCTTTGTATTTATCTTTTCATACCTTTTCCATAAGCCTTTGTGATGACTGAAAATGATGAGAGAGAGAGTGAAAGCGAACGTCAGCCAAAAGAGAGTTAAGTGAAATGTTCTTTTCTAAAAGACCTTTAAAGCACAGCACTTACAAGTAGTGAGGGATGAGTTATGTCAGGATTGTGCTCTGAATCTAATAAAATTTTGAACATATTTATAAACAATGAAGAAAAAGGAGGTTCAATAAAGACTATCAAATACCTGATAGTTTTGCTGTTTTTCTCTGTCTTTTAGTCTTTTACAGTTTTCCTAAATAAACCAAAGAAGTAAAGGAGATACATGTACATATACATAGATATATAGATATCTTACATCTATTATCTCAACCCATCATGGATTGCTTTGTATTTCTGTGTTTTACTACTAACTATATTTTCCTAAATCTTTCAGTAAAATTGATTCTCTAGGTAGATATACAAATTTCATCCTGGAGTTTCTATAATTCCTTGGCACATTATTATGGATCCAATAAAGTATAAGAACCCCAAGTAGATATGGTATTGCACATCCATCCCTGTGTCTTGAATCCAAGTTCTTAATGTACCTCGCTTTTTTCATTTACAGTTTTTGTAGTTAATGAATGCTGAACCACTTTGAATAGTTTCTGGCTGAGTTTACTATGCTCTTCTCCTTTAACTGTCATTTGTGGGACTGGTAGAAATGTACATGAGTAATTGAACCCATAATTACCAAAATCCACACATAGCTGGGCATTCAAAAGGAATCTGAAAGCTTTGTATCTTTTACACCACTTGCTTTTTCAACCTTTAATTTACCCTGTATTATGCATGTAAGCCTAGAAAATACTTTTTAAAAAAACAACAAAAAAGACTAATTCAGGGTTAATGACTTTCCAGTTAAGATAGAGAGCAAGACAGTAGGAGAGATCTTTTTTTATTCTTCTAGTTAATCTTTATTCAGCCTCCAAAACTCAGTTAATGTTATCTTACCAAATAAAAGCTTTCTAGGATATCGTCCTATGTGCCACTCCCTGTCTAGACGAGGTACTGCTTTAAGCTCTCAGTATACTTTCTACTTATTTCTATCATAACATTTATCACATGTTTATAAGGTAAATCTCTCTTTGCAGATCTACTCCCTAGAGAGTGAGCTTTCTTAATTCTGGACCATGTCTATCACTTCTGAAACTCTAATGTCCTACCCTGTGTTTAACGTATGTTTGGTAAATAATAATTAAGGACTTGATACATTTAAAACCATCAATTCTCTGTCCTTCATTCCATTTTTATTCCTTTTGATCATTTTAAATGGATTTGGACCCAAACCCCATTTCAAAGTACTGTTTTTATTCTCAGCAAGGTTTCTCATTTGGCCTTTACTGGTGGGTTTTACTAGATTTCCATTCATCTCCCAGGTTAAGGATGTTCTCCACAGACAAAATTGTCTTTAGATTCAGAGCAATATCTCTGTTTATTATGCAGCGATCCATTCAAATTGTAATTCAGGAAGAGAGGCTACATCTCACATAGGATGAAGTTCATCTCTGATAGATGACTTTAGGCAGCTGAGGAAGGATCCCTATCAGAATCTGCTTCCTGTGAGTCCAACACTGGCCAGTCCAGTTTTTGGTTTTAAACACTGAACTTGAGATATCTAACCCATTGTCAGCTATTAGTAATGGAATCTTGGTGTGAATTTATTTTACTGCTTTTTTCTAACATCTAGCTGAAATCAACTATCTTAAAGAGTAAGGTTTTACTAGAACAGAAATAAAGGATAAAGGGTTCATTCAGGAGCCTGTGACACACTTCCTGGGAGAGAAGACCAGGGACAGTACCTCATTAGCAGCCTGTACAAGGACAGAGAATAAAAGATGCCACTGGACCTAAGAGGTAACAATGGAAATACCTATTGCTTGTAGGCAACTGCACTGAGGCATTAAGGGAACATGGAGCGGGGGCAGGGACAGAAGACAAATTTCATCAAGTCTAAAATGTGTGTGGCCTGTGCGATACCTCTTTTTAAAGAAAGTGACAGAGGAGACAGAAACAAGTGGCTAATTTCACTCTCCCGACTCTAACCCTATTCTTCTCTGGGATTCTGTAAGTACTTCTGCAGTACAGTATTTTGGCAACATGTCTTCACATAGAGTAGATGTGCAATCACTCGAGGAATGAATGCAATCATTTTCATTGGATTGGATTGGATTCATGCAAAGTGAAAGGAAATTTTGCATTACAGAATTAATCCTTCATATAGAATATCCTCATAAGGATGCTTCAGACTTAAAGTTCACCCTCTTACCCTACCAGAGTGTACCAAAAACTAAATAGTGTCAGTATATCCTTTCAGCTAGAATCACTTATACAAATACCTAACCAGCATTCTGCTGCTGATGCTATTATTTCACTTTAAACTGACAATAAAAATCTTGCTGGACAGTTTACAATATGCAATCAAATCAATGTCACCAGAAGGATGAGGAACACTGTGTAACTCAGATTCTAGGAAAGTCATGGGCTTTTTCTGGGTTATAGAGGGCTCTAAAGAAAACGCTGTTGATATTAAACATACAAAGAAGGACTACCAATAACTAATACAAAATCCCTTCCTTCTAGACTCTAACAAAAACAAAAAAATTTCACAACTTAATTACTTATTTGGGTCTCACAACTACCTTGAAAAGTAATCTTAATTGTATTTATCTTAATTGCACAAGGCTGAGACAAATGTTGCATAACTAGTTATTAGGAATGCTGCCACTGCCATTACTTTTCCTATATTTTAGTCCATCGTTCTTTCACCATAACCAGTTTCACCAGAATCCTTCAACCCTTTCATTTGGTGGTCTTGTAATACACAAGCACTCTAGATCATAAGTTTCCAAAACTGTAGAAATCACAGACCAGTAAAAAATAAAAAAGAAATGAAAAAGAATGGAGAGTCTAACATACAGTTTCTAAAGCTTTGTTCTTCTAACAAGCAAGCATTTCCCACCACCATAAAAGGAAAAATTTTATTTTTCAAAAGGTAGGAAGTGCTGCAACCCAAAATAAAAGGTTTTCCTTTAAATTGAATAAGTTTTGCTTTGTGGAAAACTCACTAGCTTACCTTTATTTTCTCATTTTGCCACATACAAGTGAAAACTCCTTCGTGACCAAGTGCACTGGAAATCCTTTTTGAGATAACATCAGCTCATTTTTGGTAAAGCCTTGACCATGGCTAAAAGGAGTTCATTCGTTTTAATCCCATAATCATGTATGGACTACCTATTATGTTCAAGGCATTGATCTAGAGCCTAAATAATATAAGAATCAGAACAGTCTAATCCCTGCCTTCAAACAGCTTATGATCTAATAAAGAAGAAACAGCCAACATAAGAAAAGACTGAGAGAAATGAAATGGGCTTAAAGGATAGGTGGTATCTCAAGAGCCAGAGGGTGTGTGTGTGTGTGTGTGTGTGTGTGTGTGCTGGAGGTGAAAGAATGGGAAAAGAGCATTCCAGAAAATAACAGGAGAAAGGCATGGCTACAATGTTCACGCCACATCTCATCAATAGTCAACGTGTAATTATTAAAGGTTTTGAGAGAAAAATATTATAGAGCAAGACTTCTTTCAGGAGAACCAATTTTAAGTTTTTTATTTCAGACAGTTATTGAGGTATATATGTTATTTCAAGTGCAAGGTTCACTGATTTTTAAATGCCAACCACTGGATTTATAATCCAAGAGGCTAAAAGAAAAAAAAATTCCACTGAATGAAAAACTTATTACAAGAGTTTCTTTGCATTTTGATGATCCAAAGATGTGTCCCTGACATTGGCTTCCAGGATGAAGTAAGAATAAATCACCACTCAGCACTGGCCACAGGGCATATGGGAATAAAAGGAAAATAATCTGGAAGAGAAAGCAGACTTGTGAGGACAAGCTGCTATAAAGCTGAGGAAGGACCAGGGCAGGAGATGGGGGGAGGGGTTCCAAAATAGAATTGCTTCTGATCAAGTAACTCACTTCATAGCAAATGACATCTGACAATGGACACATTCCCATGCAATTCACTGGTCGTACCATGTTCCCCACCATCCTGAAGCAACTGACGGTAGAATGGTGGAACGGCCTTTTGAAGACTCCATTACAGTGTCACCTAGATACTGATACCTTGCAGGGCTGGGGCAAGATTCTCCAGGAGGCTGTACATGTTCTGAATCTGTGTTTAATACATGGTGCTGTTTCTCTCATACCCAGGATTCACAGGTCCAGGAATCAAGAGGTGGAAACAGAAGTGGTACCCCTCACAGTTATTCCTAGTGACCCACTAGCAAAATTGTTGCTTCCTATCCCCAAGACCTCATGCTCTGCTAATCTAGAGGTCAGTTCCAAAGGGAGGAATGCATCCACCAGCAAACACAACAATGATTCCATTAAACTAGAAGTTAAGACAGCCACCTGGCCACTTTGGGTTCCTCATGCCTCTGAATCAACAGGCAAAAAAGGGAGTTACTGTGCTGGCTGAGGTGACTGATCCTGATTACCAAGAAGGAATTGGACAACTACTTTACAATGGAGGTAAGGAAAAGTATGTCTGAAATACAGGAGATCCCTTAGGGCATCTCTTAGTATTACTATGATCTGTGATTAAAGTCAATAAGAACCACCAACAATCCAATCTAAGCAGTACTACTAATGGCCTAGACTTTCAGGAGTGAAGGTTTGGGTTACCCCACCAGGTGAAGAACCTTGACCAGGTGAGGTGCTATCTGAGGGCAAAGGGAATACCAAATGGGTAGTGGAAGAAGATTGTTATAAATACTATGACCATGTGACTAGTTACAGAAATGAAAACTATAATTGTCATGAGTATTTCTGCCTTATTTTGTTATTAATATGACTGTGTGTTACATAAATTCTTTGTTTTCCTCTCTTATACCCTTGTAACATAAAATATACTGACCTTATATTGTACTATTTAAGTATCATTACTTTACATCTTAATGTTTAAGCTATGGGATAGCAAGGAGAAGAGTAAACATCACCCAAGGACTTTGCATCCTCTTCTGGAGAAAGGGTAAGTTTTCAGTTGTATGTAGGATAGTTATATCATGTTAGGCAGAAGTATGACCCTGTTATTGTCTTTATTTGGAGATTAAGTATAGTTTAAGGAGATGTGTATGAGTGTCAAGTTGATAAGGGGTGAACTTGTGATGCTTAATTTTATATGTCAACTTGGCTGGGCCATGGTGCCCAGATATTTGATCAAATATTATGCTGGATGTTTCTGTGAGGGTGGTTTTTGGATGAGATTAACATTTAAATTGATTAACTTTGAATAAAGTAGATTGCCCTCATCCAATCAGTTAAATGCCTTAATAGAACAAAGAATGACCTCGGCTAAGCAAGAATGAATTCTGCCATCAGACTGCCTTTTGAACTTGAATTGTCACTCTTCCCTGAGTCTCCAGCATGCCAGCCTACTCCCATAAGCTTTTGGACCTGGCAATCTCCACATTCAAATGAGCCAATTCCTTAAAGTAAATTAATCAATCCATCTCTATCTCTCTCTGTAGACCTATGACAGGAGAGACAGACAGAGAGATACACATACCCTGTATATATAAATGCATAGATATACACATACATATCCTACTGGCCTTGCTTCTCTGGAGAACTCTAATACAGATGCCTTTGAGCTGTACATACACAGAGATATAGGCATTCTGTGGCTATAAAGATATATATTAGGTTTAACAAACTTAGCAGCTTTAAAGAACACATATTTATTCCTTTTCTGTGAAGCAAGGTGTAGGCATGTCTCCCATGTCTCCCATGTCTCCCATGTGTAGAGTCTCATCAGTTGCAATCAAGGTATTGACAGGTATTGTGGTGCCCCCTGGTATTTTGTGGTTGTAGGGTTGAAGGCTTCAGTCTTTCGGGCTGTTGTCTAGAAGTCATTCTCAGCTTCTAAAAGCCACCCTCAGTTCCTTCCCACATGGGTCTTCCAACACAGGCCATCCACAACATGGCAACTTTCTTCTTCATAGTCAACAAAGGAGTGAGAGACTCCAGGAAGGCACTACATCTTATGTAATATAATCAAATAATCACATATACACTATCACATATAGCCCATCACCTTTGCATATGCTATTGATTAGAAGCAAGTCAAAGGTGCAACCCACACTCAAGGGGAGGGAATTACACAAAGATATGAACTCTAGGAGTGGGGATCATGGGGGTAACCTTAGATCCTATCTGCTATAATATATATTTTTCTATAGACTAAACAATTATAAATAAGAGTTGCCACATTTTTCAGTCAACTTGTTCTTTCTCTTTGTTTCTTGAATATGATGAAACCGAAGGTCTGTTCACATGGAAGGCTGACTATAAATTGTATCTGCAGTTTTGCATCCACAGATTCAACCAACCACAGATCATGTAGTACTGTAGTATTTACTATCGAAAAAACACATGTATAAGTGGACCCATGCAGTTGAAACCCATGTTGCTCAAAGGGTCAACTGTATTTTCTTTTCCTGAATACTCCCTGAATGGAGTAGGTTTAAATTAATGTGATTTGACCTTAACTTTTAGAATAATGCTATTAATGTCATATGGGGTATGTTGATAATTAGGAAATATTTCTTAGACTCCTATTGTAATTATAACAACTCACTTTATAATAAAATAACAAAGGTGGGCAGGCGATCTCCAGACTTTATGAGTTGCCTGTCGCTTGCATTTCTCTACCAAAATATTCATTTAACCAAAGTCACTGTTTCCCTTGTAGCCTCTTAGATGGTGACTGCCCAATCACAGTACCCAAGGTACCACGAGGCTGAGGTACTGTGTATAACTGTATATCCACACAACACAGGTTCCAAACCATTATTCTTCCATTGTTATGCAAAGCATATTCTGCCTTTAAGGGTTTCCTGAGGGGTGCAGAGTGGAGATTAGGGGTTTGAGTGCTATCACTCACCCCACCCCATGAGGAATCCAATCCTAAACCTGTGTTCACAGAGAACAACACTGGAACGGAAAACAAAATACCATTTCATTAACAACTGAATATGCATCCAGTGTCCCTTGTGTGGCCTTAGAGAACAAGACAAGAGAGGCTTTCTGCATCCATAACCTTGAATCTGTGCTTCACGTACAGGTCATGGAACTGGAAATATAGTTAGTCAGGGGTACCCCAAAGAAACCACTGCTGCTTATCTGCTTCATTTATAGGGACAAATAACACAAGAGAAGGCATCATGCATGTGTACTGACCACTAATGCACAGTACCATCATCCACTTGTGAAGCAGTAAAAATTGCCCAACAAATGTTCCAGATTCAGACCTTTGTTTCAAAGGAAAGTCAGGCCACTGGAAAGAATGATGATCATAAATTTCTCCTCATTCATACTCCTTCACACCCTTATGCTTATTACCATTGTAACACTTTCAGGTGTCCAACTCCTGGCCAAAAACCTATGTGTGATCTTTCAGGTCTGACCGTAGGAAATTACAAAGAGTTTACCAAGCAGGTCTCACAGGGGAAAACTGCTCTCCCCACATCAGACCTGATGAACAGCCAGTGTATCATAGTCTATGAAGGGAGTTACAGTAAAGGGCCCAAGCCCTGCAGATCAGGCATGTTCCTACACATGGCTGCATTCCCAGCCCAGCTGCCTCCATTCAGAGTTGTCTTATCTGGGGCCTTCCATTGACATCTTCCTCAGGCACTTTTCTTTATGGCCGAAAACTATTTATGAGGGGAGGAGGGAAACTTGAAGATACTTTTTCCCCTACTCTGACTCAGTACTTTTTTACTCCTAGCCCTTTCCCTTCTCCCTCCTGGCAGCCACCAGGTCCATAAAACTGCAGGATCCTTTTGCTTGAGGCAGTGAGACCAGCCCCATATCTGTGCTCTTCACCTGACCCTTAGCTGGTGCTAGTTCATGAAGAAAAGAAAAGGGGACAGAGGAAAGTCAGAGCTAAAGACAGCTGAGCTGCTAGGTGTTGAAGCAGCCAATAAAGGCAAGTCAAAATTAAAGTTAACAGTCAAGCCTTTAATCACTTAGACCATCTGAGCTCTTGACACACATGAATGTAAGATTTTGACAATATGTTTGTCTCTTGCCCATCCCAGTGCTTGGTAGCCCACATCACAACACACATACACACATGCACACATACGCACAGGCACGCACACACACACACCCATATCCTTCCTGAGGGCAGTAATGTTCTCTTATTCATTCTGAATCCTTATCACCTAGTTTAAGCTTTGGCACATATTTGGTACTTAGTATATTTTTATAGAACTAAACGGAGGTTTCTTTTCCAATATATGTAGTATTCGTTGTCTCTACATCTGCCCTCAATGAAAGATGCATTTATAGAGTAATGAGATGTGGGGACTTCCCCGGTGGCCCAGTAGTAAGAATCTGCCTTCCAATGCAGGGAACGTGGGTTTGAGCCCTGGTCGGGGAACTAAGATCCCAATTCCACAGGGCAACTAAGCCCTCGTACCTCAACTAGAGAGCCCACGTGCTGCAATCTACAGAGCCCCTGCGCTCTGGAGGCTGAGTGCCACAACTAGAGAGAGAAAACCCGCATGCCACAACTAGAGAGAAACCCACGTGCTGCAACGAAAGATCTTACATGCTGCAACGAAGATCCTGCATGCTGCCACTAAGACCTAACACTGCCAAAAAATTTTTAAAATATATTTTTTAAAAGTGATGAGATGTGAGCATCTTTTTAAAAGTCACTGAAGAATGTATAAATATAAATGAGTATTACCCTTTAGAGACAATGTTAGGAAAATACTTATGATATAACAAACACTTGACAAACTGTGAGCTCTTCTAGTGGATCATCTATGAATATCCAAATTGCCAGAGACGCATAACACCAAAATATCCAATAATGTGGGTAATAGTTGGAATGCCAAGGGATAAAGGCACTGAGGAGGTGTAGGGAGTTGTAATTAAATGGATAACATTAACATCAAAAGAGAAAAGGGTTTTGCCTAAAGATTTTTTTTAAAGTACTGAGTTAGGAGGAGCAAAGTGGAGTTAAAACAGTGCTAACACCACAGAACAATCAGAGGGAACCTCAGAAAGGCAGAGTGTGGGAGGTCTCCACTCACAATGGCTACATAAATACAGGTCCAAAAAAGAACCAGGAGGAGAAGAAGGAACTGCATCATACAATGAGAACGCAGGAAATTTCATTCACAATGGAATCAAAAATCTATATGAGAATAGTGAAAAGTGATGGACAAGAAGCCAGTAACAGAAAAAGTAGCAGGTCAAAAAATGTAGCTAGATTAGATCAGAATCAATCAGGGTGTTTTAGGGTTTAGCTAATGATAAGGTCACCAATGACCTCCATGTTGTAGAATATAATGTTTAGTCCCTGACCCTCAGCTTAGTTGGCCTATCAGCATTTCACTCCCTCCTTTTAATTAATCCAACTGCATTTCTACCATTCCATTTGAATGTCAGTGAAATTCACAAACATGACACATGTCAAATTGAACTTCTGATCTTCCCCTGCTCACACTCTCTCATTTCCTTCTCAGTTTCACCACTCTTCAGTTGCTCAAAACCTTGGAGTCATCTTTGGCTCCTGTCTCACATACCTTAAAACTGAGCATCTAACAAAACCTGCTGTCTTAACATTCAATTTATATCGATTATCCATCCATAGCTCATGACCTCCACTGCCATCACCATTTCCAAGCCACCATCTCTCACCTAGATTGACAACAGTCCTCCAACCCATCTCCCTTCAGACTGGTCCCAAGAGAGCAGCCAGAGTGCTAAATCATATGTCAGATTATGTCACACCTCTACTCAAAACCCTCCAATGTCTTCCCAATCTCTCAAAGAAAAAGTCAAAGTCCTTAAAGTCTCCTTCCAGGCCCACACAATCTGGTTCCCATTACTTCTCTTGTATCGCCTTTTACTTTTCTCCTCCTTGCCTACTCCTCATAGACTCCTTATTGTTCCCACCTCAGGGCCTTTGCACCTGGTCAGTCCCTGCCTTTGGAATAGTCTTCTCCCAGATATCTGATAGCTTATTCCCCCACCTCCTTCATGTCACTGAAACGTCATCATTTCAGTGAGGCCTTCTCTGGCAAACTACTCAAAATTACATCCTCTACCTCAGTGTTCTTCCTAGTTCTCTTCTCTGCCCTATTTCTCTCCTAGTACTTACCACTCTCTAATCTACCATTTATTTTACTTATTTATCTTTGTTACTTATCTACTTTTTACTTTCCCGTTCATCTGCTTTGCTCATTGCTATATCCCCAGCCCTTAGAATACTGCCTGGCATATATAAATGTTGAATAAAAATTGTAGGAGGAAGGAAAAAAGGAAGATTTCATAATAACCAATATTTAGTGAATGCCTACTTTTAAGAATTATGCTAGTCTTAATGCAGAGGTTATTTTTATTAACTTCCCACAAGTAGCCTGAGAAATATGCTATTATAGTACACCTTTAACAGATGTGAAACAGGCTTACAAGTTCTAAGTAACATGTCCAAGGATCACACAGCTAACGATTCATAATGAATTACCACTTTCTTTTGATACATATTTCATAAGATTAAGCTACCACTAGAGAGGGACCTTTTGTATGAATAATCCCCATGTCTGTGAAATGTGTGAGGTCAATTGTACACTCCTTAAAAAGTTACACATCGTGAATATGTACACATTTATGAACACTTGTCATAACAAAATTCTCATGGAAAAGTAAAGGTAATACTCATATTTAGACTAGTCTAAATGATATAACTCCCATGGGGAACTATTTTGAGGCACAGTAAATAATTTTAAACTCTTACCACAGCATTTCTTTTTCTTCTTGTCTCCCATTAATACTGGTTTACAGTTGTTCTTTCCATTTTTATAACTCACTAGACTATGAAAATCACTTTGGTATTTTAAAATTGGAGGATGGCAGAACTATTTTGTCAAGTTTATACTGTTGAACACTTGGACCTTCCTAATCTTGAAATGAACGTGGGCATATTTTGTTGAATGAGGTTTCAAAAGCAAACTAGTTTACGTCTTTTTAGAATGAAGGAAGACAGAATCTAGCATTAGTCAAAAAAGATACTGAAATTGTTTTTGAAACTTCTATCTTTTTTATATACTTTATATTTTCAGCTAATTTGATAAACTTGAACAACTGAACTATCAGATTTTACTGGGTATTCTTTTGTAATTATAATTTTATCTCAAGAAATTAATTAATAATATTGTTATTTTCTATTTTTCATCAAAATGTAATGTGATAAAAGGTATCCTCAAAACCAGTATTAAACAATTTAGTAACCATGCATTACTAATTAGTATTTAGAAAAGGTTCCACTTTTCTAAATAACATCAAATTTAGTTCATATTTGACATTGTGCTTAATCTCTCCTCATGGATACTATTGGAACAGTTGGAAATGTGGTTAAATTAGCATTATCTGTAACTAACTTAAAATTTATCTTTACACTATCTTCCAAATTCTTGGGCTTGATTATTAAGTTCAAATTGAGAAAAAGTTATAAAAGTAAATCTATAACCAGACCTACTTAAGACCTGATAATACATTCCTAAGCAGAACTAAAAACATGCATTAAAAAACACAGCTAAAGATTAGAGAAGTTTAGGGAAAAAAATCTGAAGAAAAATTATAAGGATCTGAAAAAGTTGATAAAGTAACATGTTGCCTAAAAAATAAATTGGTTTACAATCCATATATAATGGCTCCAATAAAGTTTTATTAAATAGTATATTTTTCTCCTTCATTTAATTCACATTTTTATTCATTACAAACTTTCAAATTTATATGTTGCCAGGTTCAAATGCAAATGTTTCATCACTGTTGTCAGCCTAAAAAGAAAGGATTTTATAAATTCAAGGTGCAATTATTTGATTGTTCCTGGGAACTTAAGCTTTATTCTCTCTGTCTCAAACATCTGAAAAATAGATAATACACACATAAAAAAGATCAAGCTGAGGTTATTTTGACCTAAGTAATGAATAAAACCGTAAGCTAAACCAAGAACATCTCTAAAGGAATTTATTCTCTTCTTCACATAGTGCTCTTTAATCTGTTACTAACATTGAAAAGGCATATAAAAATAATTCATTGGAGTCAAAGCATAATATTTCTGAATTACAAAATAAGGCAGCTATAATACAATAATAGTCCCTAAAAGTAGGGCCTGTAATACCTATCAATATATTCTTTGGCTGATAAATATGACATAAAAAGTTAACTATTTTAAACTAATGTAAGAAAAATATATTACTTCTGAGTTTTTCAGGTTTTTAAACAGAATTAAATTTCAAAACTATCAATATCTCAGATTTATTCAACTTTATAGAGTTCATTTCAAATTTGACAACTGCATTTAATTTCTAAATGTTTAAAGAAACATCTAATTACATAAAATTAAGAAGCCTAAAATATCTTAAAAATTAGAAAATACCTGGAACTGATTTTCAGTATATATTTTTGACAAGTGAAATTCAGAGAAAGTGATACCCTTGGGCAATTTCTATCACACTATCCTCTCTCCCTCCTTCACTCTCCAGCAGTTTGTAATCGTCATCACCAAATAAAGTGAGAGGGGTTTATTTGGTGAACTCTCCACTGAACCAGCTGAACCCCTTAGTATCTTTTCATTTTTTCCTCATTTTTTATTACATAAAAAATTTCGAAGGGGTTGCCTAATTTTAATCAAATGTGGACATTATTAACTGAAATTATAAACATTAGCATAAATTTGAGTTGCAAACTGGGATACTGTTTTTTAATTCAATCCACCAAATAATTATTAAAGACCTCCAATGCATAAACCATTAGTCACAGAGGTGGGGAGTAAAACTATAAACTCTCTGTGAGGCAGTCAACCTCCTGATATTTATGCCTTTCTGTAATTCATTCTCCTTAAGTGTGGGCTGAACTTAGAGATATCATTCTAACAAACAAAACATGGCAAAAGAGATGAGATGTCCCTTCCAAGATTAGGTTATAAAAGACTGTGTCTTCCCTTTCTGTCTCTCCCTTCTTCCCTTCCTCTCTCTCTCCCTCCCTCTTTCTTGCTCACTTTGATAAAACAAACTGTCTTGTTTTAATCTCATCTATAGACAAGCCCATATGGCAAGTAACTGAGGGCAGTTTTTGGCCAATGGCAAGTGTGAAATTGAGTCCCTCAGTGGAACAACTTGGAAGGAACTGAATCTTGCAACAAATATTGAGTGAGTTCAGAAGCAGATCCTCCCCCAGATGAACCTTGAGGTGCCTGTAGCCCCAGCTGAGTCCTTGACTGTAGCCTTATAAGAGACCCTGAGCTGGAGGACCCAGTTAAGCTGCCCCTGGATTCCTGACCCAATGATGGTGAGATAATAAATGTGTGTTATTTCAAGTTGCTAAGTGTGGAGGTAATTTGTTACACAGCAAGAGGTAACTAAATACACTCTGTCATCTAAAAACATATAATCTATTAAAAGAATAAAGTTTAATATAAGATATGATGCACCAAGAGTTTTTTTTTTTAAAAAACATGGTGGCACTAAGAATGATGATTTCTTATTCTATGAATTATGCCAGTAAAAATTTGACATCAAAATTATAATTCCAGATAAGTAGACTTATTATGCTGATCATTTCACAGTATATACAAATATCAAACCATTATGTTGCACACCTGAAGCTGGTATAATATGTCAATTATGCCTCAATAAAAATGTTTTTAAATTAAAACAAGAATGATGATTTTTGACAAGGAATATTCATTAGGACAGAGATTGCAAAAAGAAGAGGGGAAAGTGAAGGACTATTTATTTATTTATTTTTAGAAAGGATTCCATGGGCCCTGAATGTGGCCCTAAGGAATCTGTACTTTATCCCATATGTGAGGAATCATTAAAGATTTTTGAGAGGAATTATGTGATGAGATCCATATTTTTGGAAGAAAATTCTTGTGCCATTAGGTACCCTGGATTAGAAATGAAAGAGAAAATAACTAGGCCATTGAAAAGCCATTGCAAAAGTCCAGATGAGAAGGAATGGGAGTCTGAACCATGGAGAAGTGGTGGTAGGAAGAGAAATAGGGAAATGGGTGGGAGGTGGTTGGGAACATTAGTGAGACTGGCAAAGAAAGGACTGAGGGGACATTGAAATAAAGAGGGAAACTGAAGATGGCACTGAGATGTTCAGCCTAGCTGACTTGGAGAAATGGTGTCATGAAACAAGAAAGGGTGCACAAATGGAGGAACAATTTAAAGGGGCAGAACTCACCTTGATTGAGTAACAGCTGGATAATAATGTCAGCAGTTTTAAATACATTGCGAACCCTAAGAACAACGTTAGAATTGCAGGTAAGGATTTGGGAATGATTAATTTAGGGATCCTGGTTAAAGCCATGAAAAGAAATGAGATTGCCCAATGAGTGCTTAGAAACCTCGTATTGCTCTCCACTACCCACAGGATAAAATATATAATAATTCGTTACCCACTCATCCAGCCTCAGATGCTGCACACTCTAACCTACCCTCTATATTCCAAATGCACAAAATGACAAACAGGTCTCCCAAGACACACTGCATGTTCACACCCCACGCCTGAGCCCTTGAAGCTCCCATTCCTGAAATGTTCTCTTTCCCAACACTCATTTAGCCTCTATGGAACTTCAAATGTCACCTTTGTGTTTCCAGAGCACATATCCTTTATCACATTATATTATCATAAGTTTTCTTAACCTTCTGTCCAACACATTAACACTAAGGCAGAGATCATGACTTATTGTTTATACCCAGTGGTACCTTGAATATATAGCATAAACTCAATGTTTAAAGCCAAAGTAATTACTAGAAAAGAAAGAGGAAAGTATGAAGATGGAGACACCACAAAGAAAAAATGGGGCTTATCGACTTTTAAGAGGCAGACCAAATAAAAAGAAATGAGGGGTCTAAGGAAGTAAAATTTTTTGTTATGTAAAAAGGTTGATATCTCCTAATATTGAATTGAGAGTTCTCCTCAGTCACCATCTTCTTATTGATTAAACATGTGTCAAGGGACTTCCCTGGTGGTCCAGTGCTAAAGAATCCACCTTCCAATGCAGGGGATGTGGACTTGATCCGTGGTCCAGGAAGATCCCACATGCCTTGGGGCAACTAAGCCCGGGTACCACAACTACTGAACTTGCGTGCCACAACTAGAGAGAGAAAAATCCACACACCACAGAAGAGAGAAAAGAAGCCCGAGGGCCACAACTAGAGAGAAACCCATGCACCACAGCGAAGAGCCTGCACTGCCATGAAAGATCCCGCACACCTCAGCGAAGACACCGCATGCCGCAACTAAGACCCAAAGCAGCCAAAAAAAAAAAAAGCAAGTTTAATTTTTAAAAAATACAACAAAATTATTTTGTGACATTTGGAATATTTTTTTGATAAAAATCAGAGCACTTTATCAAATCTACCAGGAATTGGCACTATCCCTTAAAACATACTCTGTTCTGGGGAGACCTTCAAGATGGTGGAGGATAAAGACATGGAGATCACGTTCCTCCCAACAAATACATCATAAATATGTATACATGTGGAACAACTACTACAGAGCACCTACTGAACACTGGCAGAAGACCTCAGGCTTCCCAAAGGCGAGAAACTCCCTACGTACATGGGTAGGGCAAAAGAGAAAAGAAAAAACAGAGACAAAGAATAGGGACAGGACCTGCTCCTCTGGGAGGAAGTTGTGAAGGAGGAAAAGTTTCCACACACTAGGAAGCCCCTTTGCGGGCGGAAACTGCGGGTGGCGGAGGGGGCAAGCTTCGGAGCCATGGAGGAGAGCACAGCAACAGGGGTGCGGAGGACAAAGCAGAGACATTCCTGCACAGAGGATCGGTGCCAACCAGCACTCACCATCCTGAGAGGCTTGTCTGCTCACCCTCCGAGACGGGTGGGGGCTGGGAGCTGAGGCATTGCTTCGGAGGTCAGATAGATCCCAAAGAGAGGACTGGGATTGGCTGCGTGAACACAGCCTGAAGGGGGCTAATGCACCACAGCTAGCCGGAAGGGAGTCCGGGAAAAAGTCTGGAAATGACTAAGAGGCAAGATACCATTGTTTCAGGGAGCGCGAAGAGGGGATTCACAGCATCGCTTAACGTGCTCCAGAGATGGGCGCGAGCCGTGGCTATCATCGCGGACCCCAGAGACGGGCGCGAAACACTAAGGCTGCCACTGCAAACACCAAGAAGCCTGTGTGCGAGCACAGGTCACTATCCACACCTCCCATCCCGGGAGCCTGTGCAGCCCGCCACTGCCAGGGTCCCGGGATCCAGGAACAAATTCCCCGGAGAACACACGGAGCACCTCAAGCTGTTGCAACGTCACACTGGCCTCTGTCGTCACAGGTTGTCCCCGCATACCGTACCCCTCCCTCCCCCCTGGGCTGAGTGAGCCAGAGCCCCTTAATCAGCTGCTCCTTTAACCCCGTCTGCCTGGGAGGGAGCAGACGCCCTCAGGCGACCAACACACTGGGGCCGGGCCAATCCAAAGATGAACCCCAGGAGCTGTGTGAACAAAGAACAGAAAGGGAAATTTCTCCCAGAAGCCACAGGAGCAGCGGATTAAATCTCCACAATCAACTTGATATACCCTGCATCTCTGGAATAACTGAATAGACAACAAGTCATCCCAAATTTGAGGTGGTGGAGTTTGGGAACAACAGTAGACTTGGGGTTTGCTTTCTGTATCTAATTGGTTTCTGATTTTACGTGTATCCTAGTTTAATATTTAGAGTTTATAATCACCAGTAGATTTGTTTATTGATTTGGTTGCTCTCTTCCTTTTTTTGTATATATATATATATTTTTTCTCCTTTCCATCTTTTTATGAGTGTGTATGCGTAGGCTTCTTTGTGTAATTTTGTCTGTATAGCTTTGCTTTTACCATTTGTCCTAGGGTTCTCTCTGTGTGTATTTTTCTTTTTTAGTATGGTTTTTAGGGCTTGTTATCATTGGTGGATTTGTTTTTTGGTTTCCTTGCTCTCTTCTGTATTTTTTTTAAATTACTTTTTTATTTTTAATATTTTGTTATTTTTTATTTTAATAACCTTCCTTCCTTTCTTTCTTTATCTTTCTTTCCTTCTTTCTTTCCTCCTTCCTTCTTTCTTTCTTTCTTTCTTCCCTCCCTCCCTCCTTTCTCTTCCTTCCTTCCTCCTTCCTTCCTTCCTTCCTTCCTTCCTTCCTTCCTTTCTTCCTTTCTTTCTTTCTTTCTTTCTTTCTTTTCTTTCCTTCTCCATTTCCTTCAGAGCCGTGTGGCTGACAGTGTTTTGGTGCTCTGACTGGGTGTCAGGCCTATGCCTCTGAGGTGGGAGAGCAGAGTTCAGGACGTTGGTCTACCAGAGATGTCCCGGCTCCATGTAATATCAAATGGTGAAAACTCTCCCAGAGATCTCCATCTCAACACTAAGACCCAGCTCCACTCAATGACCAGCAAGGTACAGTGCTGGACACCCTATGCTAAACAACTAGCCAGACAGGAACATAACCCAACTCATTAGCAGAGAGGCTGCCTAAAATCATAATAAGGTTACAGACGCCACAAAACAAACCACTGGAGGCAGTCCTGCCCACCAGAAGGACTAGATCCAGACTCATCCACCAGACACAGGAACTAGTCCCCTCCACCAGGAAGCCTACACAAGCCACTGAACCAACCTCAGCCACTGGGGACAGACACCAAAAACAATGGGAACTACAAACCTGCAGCCTGAAAAAAGGAGAGCCCAAAGAGAGCAAGTTAAGCAAAATGAGAAGACAGAAAAACACACAGCAGATGAGGGAACAAGGTAAAAACCCACCAGAACAGACAAATGAAGAGGAAATAGACAGTCTACCTGTAAAAGAATTTAGAGTAATGATAGTAAAGATGATCCAAAATCTTGGAAATAGAATGGAGAAAATACAAGAAATGTTTAACAAGGACCTAGAAGAACTAAAGAGCAAACAAACAATGATGAACAACACAATAAATGAAATTAAAAATTCTCTAGAAGGAATCAATAGCAGAATGACTGAGGCAGAAGGATGGATAAGGGACCTGGAAGATAAAATAGTGGAACTAACAACCGCAGAGCAGAATAAAGAAAAAAGAATGAAAAGCATTGAGGACAGTCTTAGAGACCTCTGGGACAACATTAAATGCACCAACATTCGAATTATAGGGGTCCCAGAAGAAGAAGAGAAAAAGAAAGGGATTGAGAAAATATTTGAAGAGGTTATAGTTGAAAACTTCCCTAATATGTGAAAGGAAGTTGTAAATCAAGTCCAAGAAGTGCAGAGTTCCATACAGGAGAAATCCAAGGAGAAACACACCAAGACACATATTAATCAACTACCAAAAGTTAAATAAGAGAAAAAATATTAAAAGCAGAAAGGAAAAACAACAAATAACATACAAGGGAATCCCCATAAGGTTAACAGCTGATCTTTCAGCAGAAATTTGCCAAGCCAGAAGGGAGTGGCAAGACATATTTAAAGGGATGAAAGGGAAAAACCGACAACCAAGATTACTGTACGTAGCAAGGATCTCATTCATATTTGATGGAGAAATCAAAGGCTTTACAGACAAGCAAAAGCTAAGAGAATTCAGCACCACCAAACAAGCTCTACAACAAATGCTAAAGGAATTTCTCTAGGCAGCAAACACAAGAGAAGGAAAAGACCTACAATAACAAACCCAAAACAATTAAGAAAATGGTAAAAGGAACATACATATCAATAATTAACTTAAATGTAAATGGATTAAATGCTCCCACCAAAAGACACAGACTGGCTGAATGGACACAAAAACAAGACCCGCATATACGCTGTCTACAAGAGACTGACTTCAGAACTAGGGACACATACAGACTGAAAGTGAGGGGATGGAAAAAGATATCCCATGCAAATGGAAATAAAAGAAAACTGGAGTAGCAATTCTCATATCAGACAAAATAGACTTAAAAAAAAAGACTATTACAAGAGACAAAGAAGGACACTACATAATGATCAAGAGATCAATCCAAGAAGAAGATGTAGCAATTGTAAATATTTATGCACCCAACATAGGAGCAACTCAATACATAAGGCAAATGCTAACAACCATAAAAGGGGAAATCAACAGTAACACAATCATAGTAAGGGACTTTGACATCCCACTTTCACAAATGGACAGATCATCCAAAATGAAAATAAGGAAACACAAGCTCTAAATGATACATTAAACAAGATGAACTTAACTGATATTTATAGGACATTCCATCCCAAAACAACAGTATACACTTTCTTCTCATGTGCTCATGGAACATTCTCCAGGATACATCATATCTTGGGTCACAAATCAAGCCTTGGTAAATTTAAGAAAATTGAAATTGTATCAAGTATCTTTTCTGACCACAATGCTATGAGACTACATATTTATCAATAAAAGGAAAAATTATGTAAAAAAATACAAACACATGGAGGCTAAACAATACATTACTTAATAACAAAGAGCTCATTGAAGAAATCAAAGAGGAAAGCAAAAAAATACCTATAACCAAATGTCAATGAAAACACGATGACCCAAAACCTATGGCATGCAGCCAAAGCAATTCTAAGAGGTAAGTATAGAGCAATACAATCATACCTCAAGAAACAGGAAACATCTCAAGTAAACAACCTAACTTTACAACTAAAGCAATTAGAGAAAAAACAAAAAAACACCCAAAGTGAGCAGAAAGAAATCATAAAGAGCACATCAGAAATGACGGAAACAATAGCAAAGATCAATAAAATGAAAAGCTGGTTCTTTGATAAGATAAACAAAATTGATAAACCATTAGCCAGACTCATTAAGAAAAAAAGGGAGAAGACTCAAATCAATAGAATTAGAAATAAAAAAGGAAACGTAACAACTGACACTGCAGCAATACAAAGGAACCTGAAAGTTTACTACAAGCATCTATATGCCAATAAAATGGACAACGTGGAAAAAATGGACAAATTCTTAGAAAAGCACAACCTTCTGAGACTGAACCAGGAAGAAATAGAAAATATAAACAGACCAATCACAAGCAATGAAATTGAAACTGTGATTGAAAATCTTCCAACAAACAAAACCCCAGACCAGAAGGCTTCACAGGTGAATTCTATCAAATATTTAGAGGAGATAACACTTATCCTTCTCAAACTCCTCCAAAATATAGTAGAGGGAGGAACACTCCCTAACTCATTCTATGAGGCCACCATCACCCTGATACCAAAACCAGATAAAGAGGTCACAAAAAAAAAAACTACAGGCCAATATCACTGATGAACATAGATGCAAAAATCCTCAACAAAACAGTAGCAAACAGAATCCAACAGTACATTAAAAGGATCATACACCATGATCAAGTGGGTTTATCTCAGGAATGCAAGGATTCTTCAATATATGTAAATCAATGAATGTGATAAACCATCTTAACAAACTGAAGGAGAAAAACCATATGATCATGTCAATACATGCATAAAAAGCTTTTGACAAAATTCTACACCCATTTATGATAAAAACCCTCCAGAAAGTTGGCATAGAAGGAACTTATCTCAACATAGTAAACGTCATATATGACAAACCCACAGCCAACATTGTTCTCAATGGTGAAAAATTGAAACCATTTCCTCTAAGATCAGGAACAAGACAAGGTTGTTCACTCTCACCACTATTATTCAACATAGTTTTGGAAGTTTCAGCCACAGCAGTCAGAGAAGAAAAGGAAATAAAAGGAATCCAAATCGGAAAAGAAGAAGTAAAGCTGTCACTGTTTGCAGATGACATGATACTATATATAGAGAATCCTAAATATGCTACCAGAAAACTACTAGAGCTAATCAATGAATTTGGTAAAGTAGCAGGATACAAAATTAATGCACAGAAATCTCTTGCCTTCCTATATACTAATGATGAAAAATCTGAAAGAGAAATTAAGGAAACACTCCCATTTACCACTGCAACAAAAATAATAAAATACCTAGGAATAAACCTACCTAAGGAGACAAAAGACTTGTATGCAGAAAATTATAAGTCACTGATGAAAGAAATTAAAGATGATACCAACAGATGGAGAGATATACCATGTTCTTGGATGGGAGGAATCAACATTGTGAAAATGACTATATTACACAAAGCAATCTACAGATTCAATTCAATCCCTATCAAACTACCAAAGGCACTTTTCACAGAACTAGAACAAATAATTTCACAATTTGTATGGAAACACAAAAGACCCCAAATAGCTAAAGCAACCTTGAGAAGAAAAATGGAGCTGGAGGTATCATGCTCCCTGACTTCAGACTATACTACAAAACTGCAGTAATCAAGACAGTATGGTACTGGCACAAAAACAGAAATATAGATCAACGGAACAAGATAGAAAGCCCGGAGATAAACTCATGCACATATGGTCACCTTATTTTTGATAAAGGAGGCAAGAATATACAATGGAGAAAAGCCTCTTCAGTACGTGGAGCTGGGAAAACTGGACAGCTACATGTAAAAGAATGAAATTAGAACATTCCCTAACACCATAAACAAAAATAAACTCAAAATGGATTAAAGACCTACATGTAAGGCCAGACACTATAAAGCTCTTAGAGGAAAACATACACAGAACACTGTATGACATAAATCACAGCAAGATCCTTTTTGACCCACCTCCTAGAGAAATGGAAATAAAAACAAAAATAAACAAATGGGACCTAATGAAGCAAAAGCTTTCGCACAGCAAAGGAAACCATAAACAAGACAAAAAGACAACACTCCAAATGGCAGAAAATATTTTCAAGTGAAGCAACTGACAAAGAATTAATCTCCAAAATATACAAGCAGTTCATGCAGCTCCATATCAAAAAAACAAACAACCCAATCCAAAAATGGGCAGAAGACCTAAAGGAGACATACAAATTGCCAACACACACATGGAAAGGTGCTCAACATCACCAATCATTAGTGACATGCAAATCAAAACTACAATGAGGTATCACCTCACACTGGTCAGAATGGCCATCATCAAAAAATCTACAAACAATAAATGCTGGAGAGGGTGTGGAGAAAAGGGAACCCTCTTGCACTGTTGGTGGGAATGCAAGTTGAATCAGCCATTATGGAGAACAGTACAGATGTTCCTCTAAAAAACTAAAACCAGAACTAACATACAACCCATCAGTACGTCTACTGGGCATATCCCCTGAGAAAACCGTAATTCAAAATGAGTCATGTACCATAATGTTCATTGCAGATCTATTTACAATAGCCAGGACATGAAAGCAACCTAAGTGTCTAGCGACAGATGAATGGATAAAGAAGATGTGACACATATACACAATGGAATATTACTCAGCCATAAAAAGAAATAAAATTGGCTTATTTGTAGTTAGGTGGACGGCCTAGTGTCTGTCATACAGAGTGAAGTAAGTCAGAAAGAGAAAAGCTAATACCGTATGCTAACACATATATATGGAACCTAAAAAAGAAATCGTTCTGAAGAACCTAGGGGCAGGACAAGAATAAAGATGCAGACGTAGAGAATGGACTTGACATGGGAAGCGGGAAGTGTAAGCTGGGACGAAGTAAGAGAATGGCATGGACTTATATACACCACCAAATGTAAAATAGATAGCTAGTGGGCAGCAGCCGCATAGCACAGGGAGATCACCTCGGTGCTTTGTGACCACCTAGAGGGGTGGGATAGGGAGGGTGGGAGGGAGACACAAGAGGGAGGAGATATGGGGATATATGTATATATATACCTGATTCACTTCATTATACAGCAGAAACTAACACACCATTGTAAAGCAATTATATTCCAATAAAGATGTTAAAAAAAAACCAAACATACTCTGCTCTACTTGGTAGAGCTGTTAACTAATAATTTAACTGCATTCTTTCCTTAATGCTTCCCATGACATGTAAGAGCACCATTATTTCACATGATTCTTCAAGACTCGATTGGCCTCACTTTATTCCTTAGTACACACTTGTGCAGATTCTCGTGGCAACGCAAATAATTGTCTTCAAATATTGTCAATACGTCCTCTTAGTCAAACAAGACCTTTCTAACTCCAACCTTCCTCACATCTAAGACATTTCCCCAAGCACAGCTGCTTTTTCGCTCTCCAGCAATTTCATAAGACTGGACAGTTGAAATATTACCCTGCACACAGACCACCGCCTTTACCGCAGCCATTACTTGCCACAATTGGCAGTATATGAAATAGGCCTGATCTGTACCCTTCAGCCAGTACAGGCCAGGTTTTTTTTGCTTGAATTCATTTGCTAGTTTTCAATATTTTATCTGTGAGGGAATATAAAATAACTGGCTGTTACTCTGAATGCTGTCTTCCCTAAGGTCCCTATTACTCCACCTCTGTTAAAAGATGTACCAAAAAGATGTTAACTCATGTTTGTTTGAACACTGTATATACATACCACAGTAGAATTCTGGAAAAACTGGAAACATTGAATGTAACACTTTTCCAGTATAGAAAACTGTCAACTCTTCTTTACAAGATAAATTTTAAAAATTTTTAAATAAATAAATCATGCTATTCATCACCTGACAATGCATTCCCAAGACAACTTCCCTAAATGTTTGCCCAAAAAAGACTGACAGCACAGGGTAATTTTTATTATTTAGGGACTAGATTTGCCTTAAAATCAGTGGCAGCATAATACAATAAAAATAATACTGTATTTATAAATAGTACCTGTTGAGTACTTAGTAGGTGCCAGACAATGAAATAACTGGGCCTCAGATGGGTTAAATGACATGCCCCAAACTGTACAATTAATACATGGCAGAAACAAGACTTAAATCCAGGACCTTGAATCCAGGATCTTAACTACTACTTTATAATATGCAAGATCTGAAGTTATATAACACCTTACAATTTACAATGGGACTTTAATATTTTATGGCCTTCAAAACAACACCAGTAGGATGTCAGGGTAGACACTGCTAATTAACTAGTGGTGAAGTCATATTTGCTGATTTTAAGAAACATTTTTTATTAACTTTTCTCCATGAACATGTTTTGAAAGTGATTATCATGGAAATCTTTTAAAATTATAATTAAAATATAATTATTAGGGTGTGCAACAAGAATATATAACTCCTTTGCCACTGTTTACTTCTCATAAAAATAAATATCTATTTTGGCAGGATTCATTGCTAAGAGCCCTCAGAGCTGGTACAAAGGTCCCACCTGAGGTGATAAACTGTCTACCCACAAACAGAAGGTATTTCCTCAGATTCAATATCTCAGTTGTTCGCTTCAGTCAAGGGCCACGTCAGTCCCCAAATCCTCCTTTCCAATGCTTTGCCTGTCTTCCTCTTCCTTCAAGGTCTAGTTCCCTAAGTCTCTAGAGAAAAAAAAAGAAATCTCTCCATTTCATATGTATGGAACACTTTCTCTGTCAGGCAAGAGTATAAAAAGTTGATGATATTTGGACTTCTCTTGTGGCGCAGTGGTTAAGAATCTGCCTGCCAATGAAGGGGACATGGGTTTGAGCTCTGGTCCAGGAAGATCCCACATGCCGCAGAGCAACAAAGTCCGTGCACCACAATACTGAGCTTGCGCTCTAGAGCCTGAGAGCCACAACAACTGAAGCCCACGCACCTAGATCCTGTCTTCTGCAACAAGAGAAGCCACTGCAATAAGAAGGATGTGTACCGCAACGAAGAGTAGCCCCTGCTCGCGGCAACTAGAGAAAGCCCACACGCAGCAACAAAGACCCAATGCAGCCAAAAATAACTAAATTAAATAAATTTTTTTTAAAAGTTGATGATGTGTATTCTCAAGGGGAATATTTCAGAGGGGGGAATAGTCCAAAAAGTACCACTATGCACCTTCTAGCATTTCTGTACATAAAAGGTGTTTAATAAAAGTTGATTGATTAAAAGTGGGACTAGATATTTTTCCTAGGGCAACCACACCTCTTCTAGCTCTTTCTTGGTGCTTAAGATAGCTGTGTGAAAATTCTGTTTAAAAAAAAAAAATCAAGAAGTCAAATTCTGGACTATAGTTTTTAATAATGAAAACTAATTGAAAAAACCACAGGCTAACACAAAGATGACATATATTGCACAATTCTCCAGTGGGAGAAATCAGCAGGAGGTTTGGCTAAGAATATCTGCTTCCTTTAGGGGCCTGTGGAATGGGCTGAATGCTGAGTTTCAGCTGAGAACTTTCTTTGCTGGTGACTGAGCAGAAAATAACCACCCCAGGTCCTATCTGACACACACTCTTCTCTTCAAACCACGGAGATGTGAGAAATCTCTAAGGACTCTGTGTCTGCAGCTACCGCCATAAATTTGTAGATGCCTCTATTGAGAGTTCTACTGGCTTCCTTAAGAAGTTGCCTATAGTCACAAGGCAGCTGAGCCGTTTCCACCCATATCATGGTGAAGTAGACTTCTATGAGGGGGTTGCCTTTAGGGGTCAACAGGTCTCTGTTTTTGCTGCAGTTCTGCAGCCTCACTGTCTGCTCAAGGAACACGGGTGACTCTAGATGAGAGAGCTCACCTCAGCCCAGGAGGAAGGAGCAGAAACAGCAACCGACATTTTTAATAGTTGTTTCCTCCTTTTTCCATCAAAGACATCTAACTGCTAATCAGAGCTTCTGATCGGCATGCGATACCATTACAGAATTATCAACTGAGTGGATATAATTCTGTTACAGAGGAGATATTTGACAGATTAGTTAGCTCATGACACTTTATCATGAGAAGGTAATTATTTTTTTTTTGCTATTTAATTTTTGTTAGACTTTTTAATTTTTGAAATGTCTCAAAGATTTCCTACTATATTCCCAAACTCCAAGGAGCCCAGGAATGCCGAGCTGCCTCCACCAACAGAGTTAGAACAAATTCCTCAACATTTAAAATTGCTGTTTAAGCTTTTTGAATATAAAAGAAGGGATTTGTGTGTGGAAATTCACAGACAACCAAGGCAAGTATAATCCAGATGTCAGCCGGGGTCAGGCTCTGCTTTATGATTTTCTCTAACCCGTATCTCATGTCCAGGGAAAAGCCAATCCCTTAGAGAAAATCTTGCCAAAACTTGGAAGCTTGCATTTTGTCACCTCTAATTCTCATCTCCTCTCTTGCTAAATTCTCACCATTACTTGTTTGACCCAACGTATTTCTTCTCTTCTCTCTGCTCAGCAAGATCTCAGAAATGCAGCCTTTTTCTTTGATTTATCCTAACACTATTCAGTCAAGAAATTTGTATATATAACAGGCACTACTGAAGGTGTGTGTGATAGAGCAAGATACGGATGATTATAGCTCCTGATAAGAAACAGCAAAAACCGGGTATAGACAGTCTTTTTAATCATCCGTCTGCCAGGAATCTCACTTGGTATTTCTCTACTCTCCCCCACTTGCTATTGTGTTTCTGACCCTCTCTTTTTCTCTCCTGAGTTCACTCCTACCTTCAAGTAACCATTTATTTCTGATGCTGAGCAGTCCAGCCGTCAGTCTCATTCAAAACCATACCCTGGAGGTCTCTTGCTTTCCAACATAAAGAGGTCTTTCATGGTGTCTTGTTAAAAAATGTCCATCTACTTTAAGAGAGAAATCATGCCACTCCCTTAGAGGTAGAGCAGTGACCTTCAGTTGTGTTTTTTAAATAGCTCTGTTTTTTACTGTCTCTGAAAAGGTTTTATCATCCAAACAAAATGCTTATATTAACAAAAAGTTAACTAAAAGTTTTGATATAATTCCTTGACAGCTGTACTACTGCAGTGTCTGCCTCAGGAAGTATAATGTAAGCAACAACTGAAATTATCTATCCACTTACAATAATATTATAAAGCACAATTAAAGAAGAAATGTGACCTGCCTATTCACTTACATCTTTAAGTCTCTACTCTTTTCAACCTTAAAACAAATGGTACATTTATCATAACCTTAATCAAACACAGATATACATATTCAGTATTCAGGTTAAACGTGGGATTTAAGCTAGAGGTTAACTATAGGAAACCTCTTTATTTCATTATAATTGTCATTACTTAACTAAACCACATTATACAATGACTCCAAAAGTAATAGCTATATTGAGTTTGATTCCACTAGCTGACAATATGGCTAAATATTACAGGCTTGTGTGCATGCATTTACGTGTATGCACGTGTACATTGAGCTCATTTGGTTATACACTGCAGTAATTTAGACTGTTAGCCAAAAGAGGATTTTAACACTCTTTCTTTTATTTTAGTAAAATAAAAAGACTATTTTGCGAAGTTTTGCTTATCACCTCTGTTTTGCTCAAGACAACATCCTCCTTTAGTAAAGATGCCATTAAAAGATAATTGGACAGTTAAGGGCTTCCCGGGTGGCGCAGTGGTTGAGAGTCCGCCTGCGGATGCAGGGGACACGGGTTTGTGCCCCGGTCTGGGAAGATCCCACATGCCGCGGAGCAGCTGGGCTCGTGGGCCATGGCCACTGAACCTGCGCGTCCGGAGCCTGTTTTCCGCAACAGGAGAGGCCACAACAGTGAGAGGCCTGCGTACCGCAAAAAAAAAAAAAAAAAAAAAAAAAAAAGATAATTGGACAGTTAAATATGGTGCCCATATCTAATCTAAACAGAAGAGCATTCTAGAGCTATCTGTTTAGGAGAAATTTTAATTTTTTTTTAAATAAATAAATTTATTTATTTTTGTCTGAGTTGGGTCTTTGTTGCTACACGTGGGCTTTCTCTAGTTGCAGCGAATGGGGGCTTCTCATTGCGGTGGCTTCTCTTGTTGCGGAGCACAGGCTGTAGGCATGTGGGCTTCAGTAGTTGTGGCTCGCGGGCTCTAGAGCACAGGCTCAGTAGTTGTGGTGCACGGGCTTAGTTGCTCCGCAGCATGTGGGATCTTCCCGGACCAGGGCTCAAACCTGTGTCCCCTGCAATGGCAGTCAGGCTCTTAACCGCTGTGCCACCAGGGAAGCCCGGAGAATTTAAATTTGACAAATAAAATCAGCATTGTTGCAGAACTGCAATATTTGCTCAAGCCATGTAAATTGTAATTTTCTTGTACCAGTTTGTATTTCAATCAATACTTATGGAGTTCTCCAAATGTGCCTCCTAACTAAACCAAAGTTTTCATTCATAATGGCCTTTTACAACTGGCTTGGCCAAAAATAATGCAATACTATGTGTCTCAGAATTTAAACATATTAACTTAAAATGACTATAGTTTATAACATGCAGACAGACAAAGTGTAACAACTAGACCAGCACAACCCAGAGAGTGTATCAAGATAGTTATTCGGATATTCAGCGATTTGAAGCACAGAATCTATGTAAGGGAGAAACAACTGGAGAGTGTACTCCATTCAAAACCATTGGAAAAAGTACAGGTAGAATTCCTATCACCTCACGAGGGTTCTTTCTTATTTACATACCATGAACCCCATCAGATGCATTGTATTTACAGGGTCTAGTGACTTAAACACAGCAATAACTGCAGTAACAATGAGCATAAATTTTAGGGGGGAGGTGAATCTGAATTTAACATTTTAACATTGGATTAAAATACCTTGCGAAATATTTTTTCATAAGGTCCTTTGCCAAACGTTTAGTGTGGCTGACTACTATACAAGATTGCACTATCACAAAGGAATTACTGTAGACTCTATATTCCTAATACATCCAACAGCCATCCATTTCTCACCACTTCACTGGTACCACCCTGGGCTAAATCACCTGTATTTAACCTTTTCTTATGTCTCCTATTTCTACTCTTGCACATCACAGAGTAGAAGTAATCCCAAAAAGAGTCTACAAAAAATAACAAAAATGTCTATTATCAGTGGAGTAGTCAGAGGGAAAAGACAAGTCAGACCAGGTCACTCCGTTGATCAAAGCCTGTAAATCATTCCCCTTCTCACTGTTAGTAAGAATAAGACAAAGCCCTGCACAATCTACCCTACTTTGCTCTTCCTTGCTTACTCTGCTCGCATCCACAGTAGGCTTCCTTTTGGATCCTGACATTATGCTGACATGCTCCCAATTTTGAGCATTTGCTATACCTTTTCTTCTGCATGGAACACTCTTTTCCCAGACAAACACTTGGCTAATTCCCTCACCTTTTAAAAATATATTTGAGGGCTTCCCTGGTGGCGCAGTGGTTGAGAGTCCGCCTGCCAATGTGGGGGACGCGGGTTCGTGTCCCAGTCCGGGAAGATCCCGCGGCAGCTGGGCCCGTGAGCCATGGCCGCTGAGCCTGCGTGTCCGGAGCCTGTGCTCTGCAACGGGAGAGGCCACAACGGTGAGAGGCCCAGGTACCGCAAAAAAAAAAAAAAAAAAATATATATATATATATATTTGATCAACCTCACTTTATCCATGAGGTCCCCATATTATTTAATATAGTAACCTACCCAGCCTCAAACCTCTTTCCCCCACTATATTCCTGATCCTTGTTGTCCCATTTTCGTTTTTTCATAGCACTTATCACCCTTTATAAAAGTATGTGTTATGTCAATTTCTTGTTCTGTTTCTTGAATGTTAGATTCTCAAGGGCAAGTGCCTTTGCCTTTCCAGTTCACTAATATATCCCATCTCTAATATAGGGCGGGCACTCCAAAAATATTTGAGTGTTAAATGAATGCAAATATGATACAAATGTAACACAAGGAAACTTCCAGTCACCAACATAGATAGTATAAAAGCCTCATGGAAAAGACTTGGTTTATGTCACTAAGTATTCCAACCTAAGAAATCAATATTACTAAATGACTCCTCCATAAGCACCAACAGATGTCCTGAAGTATTCTTCCAGGAACTGAGAATATTTACTCTCAATGTGCAATTCCTGTTGGCCTTAGAATTTTATATTTTATCATAGAAACCCAGATCCTTGCATATTATCATTTTTATGAGTTCTCTATCATTTCATTATCTTTTCATTCTCTTCTTACTTCTTTTTGGTTTCTTTTACTCTGCTCTCCTCCTTTTCCTTCAACTTAAATGTTAGTGTGACCTTAAGTTTCCAACCTTGATTGTATTCCCTTCTCATTTTGTATTTCCTCTGAGCTATCTATTCTATACCTATAAAGCCAATTGCCAATTAACTGGATGTTAAAGCTTCCAGCTCCAGTCTTTCCCCTAATTTCCCTCCCTATAGCCTAACTGCCCATGACAGAGTTTACTTGGATATGCTACAGGCATGTCGAATGCAAAATATCAAAGACAGAACAAATGATCTCACCACCACTGTAACCTAAAGAATTCTCTACTTGAGTTCTTTACCATGGTTAATAGCTTCATTATCAACCTGGTCGCCTAAACCAGGAACTAGGGATTCCTCTCAGCTATTTCTTTTCTCACCTGCTTTCACCTCCTGTTACATCTGTTCAGTTCCTAAGTATTGTTAATTCCATCATATAATTATGTCTCAAATAATTTTCTTATTCTATTTCCCAAGCCACTGTGATAGCTTCTTACCAGGATTATTGCAACAGCTTCTTATTTGAGCTCCAATGCCTGTTCCTCTCTCCACCACAATCCCTCCCCTCCAATTTGTTTGTCCGACAAAATCCTATTAAACTTTCAAAGTTCAGCAATGTTTTCCTTACCTCCTCTGGTGCTCTTTTATGCTCCAAATAATGCTTATCAAATTGCATTTTTAATTCTTTGGTAATGTCAGTGAGTCTGTTTGCTGGCTTCAGGCCGTGGAATCACTCAGCCTGCACAGAGGTAGAGCAAGGGGCCAAGGGTGACCCGCCCCCGCAGAAGACCACAAAAATCTGGGAATGTGAACAAGATGTATCTGATACACAGTCAGCCACTGAAAATAGTTTTTCTAAGTTACTCAGAGGACAATTCAAGATTTGCCAAACCTTTTTTCCTTCCAGACATCCTTGCCTATGTTTCTCCTTTGCTCATTTTTACAACAGTAACATAATATTTTCTGTTTTCCATAGAATAAATACAAGTTTATTTACAATAAATACAAAGTAGGCAAATACAAGGCAAGGTATTTGCCTACCTTATAAGACACAGGCCACCAACTGCACCTAATTTTCCCTAGTAAGCAACCCAGAAGCCCTCACCATAAAAGAGCTAGGGCATAGATGAACCAAGTGATACCATACATTTCTTCAGTTGTAAACATATTTCTCTCAGGATATAGAACCATTTGTTGCAAGGCCCCCCAGAATTACCTCATATTTGTTTTTCACCTAAATTCCTCACACATACTAGATTCACACAGTACAAAAGTTTATTAAAAGAGTGTGATAGCTAGAATGATATATACCAAAATATTAGCAGGAACATTTTTTTATCCTCTGTGTTTTGTATTTTCCAAAGTTTTTACATTGAGCATATATTCTTCTTATACTAGGAAAAAAATTTAAATTGTAACATGATTATAGGAAGAAAAGGCTGAATTCTAGAGTTCTAAAAGTTCAAAATGGTATTTCTTTAGTTTATTGCTATTGGTTTTTAGGTTCTTTAAGCTCCTGAAGTTATATGTGGCAATAATTTAGAACACAGTTAACCAGAGTTCTTCCAGAAAGAAAAATGACTAGTCCTTAGAAACCCTAGTCAACCCTTCCCAGTATATGGTTGCTCATTATGGCAACCTTGCCTGTTCCCAGTCCTGGGCCAAAGTATCCTGGAAACTGAAATAAAAAGAATACGGTTTAAAGCAAACTTGGTTTTAAGATAATGCATTAATCTATTTTTATTTAATCCCATCTTGCTAATCAAGAATAGAGTTAAACTTAAAATATTGTTCCAATTTTAAAAAAATATTGTCCCAATTTTAGACTGCTAATTATTATGCTAGCAGAGAACTCATGAATAATTTTTAGTTTGTATTGCTGAAAATGAATTTGCTCTCCACGGCAAAAAGAGGATCAAGAATAAAAACTGTTTTGTGACTCTGTGAATCATTTATAAATTTTCTTTCTAATTGAGATCATATCAGCACATTTTTTTTCCTTTCAAATAATTTACTCTTCTTTTACTCTAGAACCCCACTAAAGATACATGTAAGGTGCCGCAGAGCGGCTGGGCCCCTGAGCCATGGCCGCTGAGCCTGCACGTCCGGAGCCTGTGCTCTGCAAAGGGAGAGGCCACAACAGTGAGAGGCCCACGTACCACCAAAAAAAAAAAAAAAAAAAAAAAAAAAAAAGATACATGTAAGGCACTGAAAGGACATTCATTTTAGTGGAGTTCAAAAAAGGTTCTGCTTAAAAGCAAAACAGCCATAAACAAAAACATAAAAGCAAACAAATAGAAAGACATCCTAGATTTGTCATGACCCTGATGGTAAGAAAGCAAGGTCAAGCAGGATATGTGCAGCACAAGCTCTGAAAGATATCCATGAGCATCCACACTACTGCCCTCACCACAGGTACACTGTGCTGAGCGTGCAGGAATTTTGTTTTTTACATCTTTATTGGAGTATAATTGCTTTACAATGGTGTGCTAGTTTCTGCTTTATAACAAAGTGAATCAGTTATACATATACATATGTTCCCATATCTCTTCCCTCTTGCGTCTCCCTCCCTCCCACCCGCCCTATCCCACCCCTCCAGGAGGTCACAAAGCACCGAGCTGATCTCCATGTGCTATGTTTTAACCTAAAGGGCACTGAGTCGATCCCTTGTGCTCAGAGACCTTCAAGTACTGGCAGGTGGCATTTCTCATAATCAAAAACACTGTAACACAAGAGTGCACTTCTACAGTGAAAAGGATCCACTTTCAGAGTCAATGTCACCTCCGCTTCCATCGCCATGAATAATCATTAATGATTCCATGGAACTCTCAGCAGGATTGCAGGTGTGCCTCCGTTTGCTAGTCAGAGTGTCATATAATCAAAAAACTGAAAAGGACCTTTAGGAGTAGGTAATACGGTACTTCACTTTGCACTACACCCAGGGAGATAAGTACCTTGTTTTTCAAATGTTCTGTACAGAGAATCATTATCAGCACATTAAGGTAGTTTGCCTCTTGAAAGGATTCCATATGTAATTGTTTTATAACCGAAAAGTGTTAACAAACCTCACACAGATGATGCATATATAATTTTCTCAAAGCTAACTCAAATTTAACATAGCAATTTCAACTCCAAAACCAATGCATATATTTGAAAACTAAATAAACTGCTTCGTGGAAGTGAAGGCCTACATTATCAATCAATTTGAGAGCTAACTCATTTTTATACCAAGGAAAATCCCCTCTCCCCCAGACGTTCATCTTCCTTATTTTGGTGTCAAATTTTAGATTGCAGACAGACAAGAAGCATCTGTCCACACAGTATCCAATTCCATTTAGTGTACCAAATAAGAATGTCACAGATTGGCCAGGTTTGACATGAGCAATTAATAAACTGGTGTGAGAAGAGAAAAGTGACTTTTTTCTCAACTTGTTTTTGCCAATAATCAATGCTAAAATGGGTGTGGTATTTCCATAACACCCTTTGTAGAGCAAAAGCCTGGGGACAGTGTAACAAGCTAGAACTTGGTTCCAATGAAGCACCTTTTTTTTTTTTTTTTTTTTTCCTGCGGTATGCGGGCCTCTCACTGTTGTGGCCTCTCCCGTTGCGGAGCACAGGCTCCGGACGCGCAGGCTCAGCAGCCATGGCCCACGGGCCCAGCCGCTCCGCGGCATGTGGGATCTTCCCAGACTGGGGCACGAACCCGTGTCCCCTGCATCAGTAGGCGGACTCTCAACCACTGCGCCACCAGGGAAGCCCGAAGCATCTTTTAATTGAACTACAGAAGGAGGATAAAAAGTAAAAAGGCTTTGCAAAAAAGACAGACTTGGGCCCTAGCACTTACTAGATTTGTGACCCTAAGGAAAGTAGTTAACCCCTAACACAATACTTCCTTATCTATAAAATGACAAGGATAATAATATGACAAAGATGGTCTTTTTTTTTTTTTTCTTTTTGCGGTACACGGGCCTCTCACTGTTGTGGCTTCTCCCACTGCGGAGCGCAGGCTCAGTGGCCATGGCTCACGGGCCCAGCCGCTCCGCGGCATGTGGGATCTTCCCAGACCGGGGCACGAACCCGTATCCCCTGCATCGGCAGGCGGACTCTCAACCATCGCGCCACCAGGGAAACCCAAGATGGTCGTTTTAAATGAGATTTTTTTTCTAAAGTCCTTGACCCCAAAAAGTTACTTGTAGATATCCTGCCTACATACTCCAAATGATAGGGACATTTGTCCCAGTTTGAAAACACAAAATGCATTTGTGTTATATATTTTTATAAGCTTTATTGAGCTATAATTCACACATCATAAAGTTCACTCTTTTAAAGTGGGTTTCAGTATATTCACAGAATTGTGAATCATCACCACAATTATACTTTTAAAGTATTTTCATCACCCTGTAAAGAAATCCCATCCCCATTAGCAGTCACTCCCATTCTCTGTCCCCACCCATCAGGCCTAGGCATCAACTAATCTTTCTGGATCTATAGATTTGCCTATTCTAGACATAATATACCAATGGAATTATACAAAAATGTTGTCTTCTGTTGGCTTCTTTCACTTAACATGTTTTCAAATTTCATCCATGCTGTACCATGTATCAGTACTTCATTCCTTTTATTGCCAAATAATATTTCACAGCATTGATATACAACATTTAATTATCCATTCATTACTTGATGGGCATTTGGGTTGTTTCAACTTGGAGTATTGTGAATAACGCTGATGAAACATCAGTGTACAGGGTTTTATACTGGCATGTGTTTTTATTTTTTTGGTTATATATCTAGGAGTGAAACTGCAGAATCCACTTTGGGTAACAATGACTGACACTTGGATATACATCAATGAGTGAAATTTCTGAATCCAATAATGGTAACTCTATATTTACTATGTACAAGAACTGTCAAACAGTTTGCCAAAGTGGTTGCCCCATAAACAATTCCAGCAGCACTGTATGAGGATATTAATTTCTCCACATTCCAACACTTGTTATTGCCTGTTTTTTTTAATTTTAATTTAAAAAATTATCAGCAGGTGTTATATAGTATCTCATTGGGTTTCTGATTTGTATTACTCTAATAAACAATGATGTTGGCAACTTATCATGTGTGCATAGGTCATCTCTGTTTCTTCTTTAAGGAAATATCTGTTCAAATCATTTGCCCATTTTTAATTGGGGTGTCTTTTAATTATTGAGTTGTAAGAGTTTTATCTTCTGGACATAAATTTGTAAATCAGATGTACGATTTGCAAATATTTTCACCTGTTCTGTACACTGTCTTTCCACTTTCTTGATGGTGCCTGAAACACAAGTTTTTCTTAATTTTAATGAAGTCCAGTGGATCTAATCTTTCATCTCTAGTGCTCTTGATATATCTAACAAACTATTGCCTAAACCAGGGTCCTGAAGAATTACTCCTAGGTTTATTCTAAAAGCTATATAGTTTTAGCTGTTGCATTTATGACTTTGATCATAAATTAATTATAAAAGTTTGTTAATTTTTATATGGTGTGACATGGGGTCCAACTTCATCCTTTTACATATGAATATTCAGTTGTCTCAGCAGCATTTGTTGAAAACACTATCATTTACACATTGAGTTGTCTTGACACCCGTGTCATAAATCAATTGACATAGGAAAGGTTTTATTTCTAGAATATTCTATTCCATTTATCATGTGTCAGTTAGCACACAGTTTTGATTTTTGTAGCTTTGTAGAAAGTTTTTGAAATTGAGAAGTGTGAATCCTCCAACTTTGTTCTTTTCCAAGATCGTTTTGGTGATTCTTGGTTCCTTGCATTTCCATATAACTTTTAAAACCAGTTTTCAAAAAAGACAGGTGGGGGTTTGATAGGATTGCCTTTACTCTGTAGATCAATTTTAGATGTACTGCCATCTTAACAATAATAAATTTTCTGATCTATGAACATGAATTGCATGTTGAATCATTCTGGGTAATTTGTACCTTGCTAGGAACTTGTTCCTTCACCTACATTATGCATTTTGTTGGCACAGTTGTTCACAGTATTTCCTTATAAATCTTTTCGTATATGTGTAACATTGGTAGTGATGTACCCTCTTTCACCCTGATGTTAGTAATAAGTCTAGCTCTTTTATTTCTTGCTTATTCTGGCTAATGATTTCCCAGTTTTGTTGATCTTTTCAAGACTCAATATTTTACTTTATTGGATTCTTTTATTTTTAAATTCACATCTATTTCTTCTCTAATCTATATTACATTCTTATTTCCTTCCTTCTTTTTAGTGTGGGCTAGTTTATGTGTGTGTGTGTACATATATATTTCCATAGATATCTCTTAGGTCTAGGTGGTTTATAGTGTCATCCAAGTCTTCTCTTGTTAGCTGTTAATCTTATGGAGGATATCTTGTTGATAAATCATTTATTTTCTTCCTAATTTCAAGGTTATTCTTTGTCTTTAGCTTCTACAGTTTGACTATTAATTTGTCTAGATGTGAAATTTTTCGTGTTTATTTTACTTGGAGTTTCTTGAGATCCTTTAATGTGTAGACTGATATTTTTCATCAAATCTGGGAAGCTTTCAGCATTTATATCTTCAAATATTCTTCCTGCCTCTTTCTTTCCTTTTCTTCTGGGACTCACATTATGTACTTGTTGCTATTCTTAATGGTATTTCATGGGTCACTGAAGCTCTCTTCTGTCAATTCAAGCCTACTGTTGAACACTTCTAGTAAATGTTATCTTATTGTACTTTTTTTTTTTTTTTTTTTTTTGCTGTACGCAGGCCTCTCACTGTTGTGGCCTCTCCCGTTGTGGAGCACAGGCTCCGGACGCACAGGCTCAGCGGTCATGGCTCACAGGCCCAGCCGTTCCGCGGCATGTGGGATCTTCCCGGACCGGGGCACGAACCGGTGTCCCCTGCTTCAGCAGGCGGACTCTCAACCACTGCGCCACCAGGGAAGCCCAATTATTGTACTTTTTAACACTAAAATTTCTATTGCCTGCTGTTGAACACTTCTAGTAAATGTTATCTTAATTATTGTACTTTTTAACACTAAAATTTCTATTTGAGTATTTTAACAATTTCTATTGCATTACTGATAGTCTCGCAAGACATCATTATTATACTTTCCTTTAATTTTTAAGATATTGTTTCCTTTAGGTCTTTAAACTTATTCATAACAGCTTTTTTAAAGTTCAATCTCTATTAAGTTCAACATCTGGGCTTCCTCAGACACAGTTTTCATTGATTGATTTTACCCCCCTTTGTATGGAACATATTTCCCTGCTTCTTTGCTTACCTTATTTTTTTATCAAAAACTGGTGTTATAATATTATAATGTGGCAACTCAAAGTGAGATTTCCCCCTCCCAGGGTTTTTTTTCATGACTGTTTTTGTTGTTGTTGTAGCAGTTACTGTTTTCTTGTGATTTTCCTGGACTGATTCTTTACAGTCTTTATTTCTGTGTGCATTTCCATTAAAGTTTCTGTTTGGTTAGCTTAATGGTAGGCTAATGATTAGACAGAGATTTCCTAAAATACCTTGAACCAATAAAGCTCCTGCTCTTTGCTGAGGATCTCTGTGTGTATCAGGACAAAACAATGCTTTGGAAGTTTACTACTCTACCTTAGCCTTTGCTTCCAGCTTTTGTACAGCTTTACATTCAGCCAGAGGTTAGAAATCATGGCTTTCCCAGGTCCCTCCAGAGCACACTTACAGCCCTGCACATGCACATGGACTTTAAGATCCCCCGTAATATGTTCAAGCTTCTAAAAGCCTCCCATAAATGTACTATCTCCTTGATTTTTCATTTAAGTTTTGCATCCAGCCTCATTTTCCCCAACTGCTATCATTTTTCTCAGGTAGCTGTGATGGTAAAAAATTGATACTGATGTTTTTATGACAGATGGCAGGGGAAAGGGCTTCTCCCACTGAGTGAGCTGTGAGTCAAGTTAAATATAAACAACTTGTCCTGGGCTTTTCTAAGGATCTAGCCAGATAGGTCAAATATTGACAATTCCCTTGAGATGGGGCATTTTGGAGATATTCAAACCCATTCTTCTCCTCCAATGATCTCTAAGTTACTGAAATTCACAACAATTGTGGCTGCAAGGTTGCTGGCTTTCAAAGCTACCATGGTGCTGGGGAGAAGGGAATGGGAAAAGAACAAATTACAATGCCATAGATATTACTGTTCTTACCAACATTCAGTAATTTTTCCTTATAAAAACACTTCCCAGATTCTTGCAACCTTGGGTTAATTCCTAGAGTTCTGAAAACATTGATTTTACAATTTTTTTTTTTGCTAGTGTTTCCATTGCTTTTATACAAGAGTGGATTTTCAGAGGTCCTTGGCTCCATTATTCCAGAAATACTTCTCTGCATTTTTTGAAGTTAAGAATATTTCATTAAAAAAAAAAAAAACTTTAAACATTTTTCCTCAGAAAAAATTTTGGAAGGTATCAACTTCTTCATTTGAAATTGTTCCTATGGAATGAATATTTTCATTGGAATACCATAGATTCTAAACACAACAGCTACCCAGGCTCCTGAATCAGCCAGATCTAGATTATAATCACAAGTCTGTCACTTATTTCCTTGGTGAATACCAAGTTTCTTAACTTCTTTCAGCCTGTTTATTTATTCTTAAAATAACACCCACCTGCAAGGATCACCATGAGCATTAAGCATAATTACATGTATATTCCATATATAAAAGGACCACCACCTAAAGACTTCAATAAGTTATATTTCCTTTCCCTCTTCCCTTCCTTTCTAAAAAGTGCATTTACTGAAAGACACTTGACTTTACTGCTTGATTTTTTAGGGTAATAATGCCATCTGCTGGAAATGCCAACATTATGACCAACAAAGAAAATGAATCTTGTTAACAGACACTACATTTGACGTTCCATTATTGCTGCCCTATTGAAAAACAGGTCAAAGTCCTGACATTTTCTCAATATATTTATTTTTAAAGGTGCCTCAGACCCCCCAACACACACACACACACACACACACACACTCACACACACACACACACACATGTTATTTAAATGGATTATAATTACAGTAAGTCCTGTTTTTTCAATATCTTGAAGGGGAAAATTATCAGTACAGTCAAGTTACCATTAGTTAAACTTATTCTTGCTCTCAAATGTTTGTTATAGATCTGTGAATTTAGCCATAAAATGTAGATGTTTTTAATCATATGGGGCCTAGCTACTAACAAAAGAAATTTTAAAAACTATTAGATCTCAAGTTTCTATTTAACAAGAAAATGACTCAAACAAGTCAACTATTATTGTTAAAAGTAAATATAAAATGTTCTTTTATAAAGTAAACTAGTCCTTGAAAACTTTCTAATTGTGCAACAATAAATGAGTGATTACATAAATTAAACCATAGCACATACTTATTATAGAATATCACATAGTCAAAAATCAAGTCTTCAAAAACATTTAATAACATGGCAGAATCATTGTGAATTATTATATATTTAAATAATTGAGTTATAAAATGATTAATACAATTTGATCAAAATTTTGTTCAGATAAGTAAACAGAAAAATTACAGATAGGTTGGTAGACCCAAATGATCACCAAAATGTTTTATATCTTCACTGTGAGATTGATATATTTTTAGTTTCTTTTTTATGTGTCTAGGAACATAAGTTTTTTAATTTTCTATAATGAAACATTCTAGACATTATACACATTTTCTTATAATATTTTCTTCTTGCTTATAGAAACATATTGGTGTGAGTCCTGATCTTTTTTCTCGGTATGTTTTCTGGTTATTGTTGGCAAAATTTTGGTTGATTACTTCTGTCTAAAACATCCTTCCCATTTCCTAGAGGATGCTTGGATGAAAAATAATGATTCTTCACAGTCTTCTTTCATTTACAGTAACCCAAGATTTGATCTGACATAAATTTTTAAGAATTCCTAAAAGCTCAAAGTAGAAATTTGTATAGTTAAGAAATGTTGACCATCATAAAGAAGTGTTACAATCTTCAATGCTATAATAACTCCTTATGTTTATGTACTGGAAAGGCTGAGGCACAATCTTAACACAGTAGGTAAAACAAAGAAAGCTGAACACTACTCAGCATAATGACATACAGAGGCATTTTCTCCCATTTGTTCAAGGGAAGTTCTGCAGGATTATAATCGCAGTGAGGAAAATGTTTCTATTTGTAACATGGATTTTGGCTTTACCATTTGTATTTGTGCATGTGTGTGTAACTCATTGGACACTGAAAAATAATGGAGAGGGATAGGTGTGATGCACTGGAGAGAATACTCCCAGAAAACTGAATTTGGAGGGGACAGCCTTACCTCACAGCCTGCTGGGAAATTTTTATGTCACATAATAGGAGCAAGGACAGGAGTGGGGTTTCCTAAAGGGGCATGGAGATTTACATGCAGAAACGTTGAAGAATGAAAACACTTTGAAGCAGTCCTGAAAGCAGAAGAGTAAGGCTCTCAGGTACACCCATGAGATCTGAAATAGATATAACCTTTTTGTTCTCTTGCCATGGTTTATGAGTACCATGACATTTCAAAGTTTGATTTAAAATGTATTTTTGTGTCTCACACAAAATTTCTATTAGACATATCAATTCCCCAGTAAAATCTGTTATAGCTATCTAGAATTTGTAAATGGTAAATTAGAATTAGGAAAGATAACATAGAATGGGGCTTTCCTACACTTATTTCATTAAAATCTAATGTGGTAACAGCTCCATGAAAGGAAAGATGCTGAAGAGGATGTGGAAAAAAAAGGAAGCCGCCTACACTGTTGGTGGGAATGTAAATTGGTGCAGCCACTATGGAGAACAGTATGAAGTTTCCTTTAAAACAAAAATATACCTACTCTGTGACCCTGCAATCCCACTCCTGGACATATATCCAGAGAACACCATAATTCGAAATGATACATGCACCCCAATGTTCACTGCAGCACTATTTACAGTAGCCAGGACGTGGAAGCAACCTAAATGTCCACTGACAGAGGAATGGATAAAAAGATGTGGTACATATACACTATGGAATATTACTCAGCCATAAAAAAAAAATGAAATAATGCCATTTGCGCAACATGGATGGACTTAGAGATTGTCATACTGAGTGAAGTAAGTCAGAAAAAGACAGATATCATATGATATCGCTTATATGTGGAATCTAAAAAAAATGGCACAAATGAACTATCTACAAAACAGAAATAGAGTCACAGACGTAGAATACAAACTTATGGTTACCAGGGGAGAAAGCGGGGTGGGGGTGAGGTGAAGGGATAAATTGGGAAACTAGGATTGACACATACACACTACTATATATAAAACAGATAACTAATAAGGACCTACTTGTATAGCACAGGGAACTCTTTTCAATACTCTGTAATGACCTATATGGGAAAAGAATCCAATAAGTGTGGACATGTTTATATGCATAACTGATACACTTTGCTGTACAGCAGAAACTAATGCAACACTGTAAATCAATTATACTCTAATAAAATTTTTTTTAAAAAAGATCTAATGTGGTAACAGCTCCATGAAAGGAAAGATGGTAGTAAAGGAATTCTGAGAAGTCTCCAACATTAATCCAGGTTTTTAGTCTGGGTCAGATCAAAGCACAGCATGGAAACTCAACTATAGCACAGAACTAACTTAGAACTGGATGTGCTACAAGCCAAGTTTTTTCCCTGAATACCCGAGTGAGAAGTTATCTTTGAAGGGCTAGAGTAGGAGGGAGAAATGCTAAAATCAGGGTCACACATACACATTTGCAGGCTAAGTGATCACTTGAAATTCACGTCAGCAGAAACATAATTGAATTTCTTCAAGTGGTGAAAAGCACTGTGTTTGTAAATGAGAGGAAATTCCTACCCAAGTCGAAAAATAGGTCAGTTAAGCTCTTTGACATAAATCACCCAGATCATATCAAAGTCATAAAGCTGAAGAGACTAGGGGCCTGATTTCAACTTGGGCAGCCAAAATTGTTTACTTTATTACTATTTTATGGTAATTAACAACTCAATAGTTACCACCCTTATTACATGCTTTTAACAAAAAATATCACAGAGAAATAGGTTATTTCCATTTGACAGAAGGAAGCAGGGATCATAGAGATTAAGAAACATGGTCTCAATTGCAAAGCTTGTAAATGACAGAAGTAGGTTTTAAAGCAGGTCTGCGTGACTCCAGATTTTCAAACATTTATCAAAGTTTTGTTCTTTGTTTTTACTAATGTGATACATTTTGGATGTAAGAGCATAGGTAAATTGACTTTAATTTTTTTTTATGTAAATCAAGGACAAAGAGAAAGAAACATACAAAGTTTCCTTTCTAGTCTGATGTCACATACTATCTACACTGCCCAAGGAAATATATATGTGTAGATAGGTGTCACAGAGTCAAAATATAAACCAACCCTACAAAAATCTTCAGGAGCCAATCAAAAACATTATTGGGTACTATCAATGAGTACTCATTAAGTAAATAAAAATAACATTAAAAACTGCAAGAACAAGTGTAATTAATCACTAAATTGGTATTAGAGATAAAAGTAGGGCAGAGGTCCAAAGGAAGGGGATAGTAACAACTGGGTCAGAGAATGAAACTTAGACCTAGAAGAAATTATGTAAGTAGAAAGGGCATGGAGGAACACAGAAGGTGAGAACTTACAGATAATATTACCATGAGCAAAGGAACTAGAATAAGAAGGCTATTAAACTGATAGGCCAGCTAGGAAACTGTCCTGGTGTCTGTCTACAAAAGGCACTAAGTTATCAACAGGATAGATCATAAATATGATGCTAAGAGCTCAGTTCACAACTTTGTGAATACTCAACAACATGTAGGCCAATTCTACTCCCACTGAAGAAGAAAATACCTAGCTGGAATAAAAATTAAAATAAGTGAAAATCTTTGTTGTTGCAGACGCCACCCCCAATAATGTTGAACAAATACTTCAAGAATGTTGGATTCATGGGTTGCTAAATTACTAGCCTGGTTTGGGAGGTTCAGTAATCAGCTTATATAAGAAAACTAAATGCTTCCATTCAGCCTGACCCGTGAGAAAGAGTGAACAAATATGGCTGGAATAAAGAAAGTACTTAGAGTTTAGAGTCAATTTGTAAAGGTTCTTAAATGACTGTCTAGTATCTTTAAACCAACAGTCCTTACCTGTACCTATTACCCCAACTACTCAGAGACAGACTTCCAAAGTATGTCTACAGATGTTATCTCCACCGTATCTTCTTGTGTTCACTCCTCAATCCATTCCACTCTGGCCTCTGGCCCTCACAGACATGGAATTATTCTTATTAAGGTCATTGATGGCCTCCATGTTGCCATGTTAATGGATCTATCTTTCTGTCCTCACTGTATTTCTTGGCAGTACCTGACAGAGTTAGCTCTCTCCCTCGTGAAACACTGCAGGACTTTGGCCACCCCCATTCAGTCTTCCTTTCCTCTGGGAAGGGCTCCCTGCCATCCCCAGAGATCCAAATGACAGAGTTCCTCAAGATGTTACACAAACATCCTTCTTTTCTCCCTCTACACATTCTGTCTGGTTAATCTCATCTTTCCCATGGCTTAAATATGGTCCATATGATGCTATCTCTCCAATTTACATCTCTGGCTTAGACCTACCCTTTGTATTCCAGTCTTTTCTATTAAATATTTTATTTGTCATCTTCACTTGGATGTCTCACAAGAGGCCAAAGTTAGCTTGTCTGATACTGAATTCTTATTTTACCTCAAAATATGTTCCTTACCTACTCTCCTTCTTCAATAAGAGGTAGGCTAAGAACCTAGAGAATGTCTTTATATTTCCCTCTCCTTCACCTCCCAAACCAGTCTATTAATTCCTGTTAATTTTACATCCAAATTATATCTTGTCTCTGTTTCTCTCCAATTCCAGGACCACCACTATAGTCTAAGACAGCTCTTTCTCATACAATGCCTCCTAACCAGTCTCCTCTTTGTTTCTCTCTTCTAATCCATTCTACACAGAGCAGCAAACTCCTAAAAATTAAAAATGTAAACCAAATCTTGTTCACATCTGCTTAATACCCTGCAGAGTTTCTCATTTTAATTGGAATGAAATCCAAAGGCTTTACATGCCTTAGCCTCTGATTATATCTTCTCTTAGACCCCTCTCCCCCTGTTCACCATACACCAGCTGCACTGGCCTTCTTTCAGTTCCTAGAACAGGCCAACCTCTGTGCTTGAGAGGCTTTTCTCAAGAGTATTTACATGGCTAGCTGCTTTTAATCCTAGTGGGTTTGGCTTAAACTACACTAGCTCAGAAAGTCCTTTCTGACCACTGAGTAGAATTCTTTCTCCACATTACCACAATTATTTTCTGTGATAGCATATGACTGGTTTCCTTCATAGCACTTTATAATTTCAAATGCATCTTCACATTCAGAACTTTTAACTGGTTCATTTTCCTAATCTCTTTATTCTTTTTTCTTAGAAGTGATTACTTCCTTTTATCTCTTAAAGGAACCTCACCATTTGTATTGTATTTTATTTTTTAGTCTGTGTGAAGCCTTCTCATTCTTTTAAACTCCCTTTCCTCCTTCCCCAAGTCCATCTCCTTTCACTGCTCCACGACCAACCATTCTAATGTTTTAGGTATCTCTTTAATTGTATATGTCCTTTTAAATATGCAGTGCTAATTTCCTGGGCATGGATGTGTAATTTACATAAATCCTACTGGTTTGTAGAGTTCATTCTATTTCTTGCTGTTTTTACTCAGCTACATGTTTTAGAAATCTGTTGTTCTATGTCCATTTAGCCATAGTTTCTAAGTGCTACATACTATTCCATTGTATTCGATCTCTTTGTTGCCTCAAGCTCCCCACTACCACTAACAAGCCTACAACAAATATCTTTGCAAACATTCTTTATGGAACTGATGCTCTGGGGGGAAAAAAAATCCAGGCATTTACAGACCATAGCAAATGTCAGTATTTAATTTGACTAAATGCTGCACAATTGCCCTCCAGAATGCCTGCTCCAATCTACATTCCTACCAGGGTTCCTAAAGTCTCATAGCCCAACTGATATTTGGTATTTATCTTATTTTCTAATTTTTTGGCTAATTAGGTAAGTATAAAGTGATATTCCATTGTGTTTTTTAATATGCATTTTTCCAATTAACACGTGTTTGAGCATCACCTTCTATATCTGTTAGCTATATGGAATTTCCTTTCTATTCCTAATCCTTATTCATTTTTTAACTGAATTTCAAAAATAGGTTCTGGACTTTTTGTTTTCTTAGTCCCATGATCTTCTATTTTTAGATTCTGTAATGTACATTTTGGCATCAATCTTCTTTATTTCTTTGATGATTTGGGGTCCTGAACTCATTTTCCACAATGGAATTTTCCTGAGTATTCTAAGCGTTGGTGTCTCACCACAAAGCTTGGTGGCCTTGGTTCTCCATGGAGATTTCTGAGGTGTTGTCCTTAGATTACTGATGAAGTCTCCTGCCTGCTTTATTCCACATGGGCTGCTTCACAGGATTCAGTGCAAGGAAAATTCACTTTCTCATTTTGGAGAGTGATTATGTATTAATTAACTTTCTAAGAATATTGTTACTATAAGAAGAATCCTTTCAAGCATGTACTCACTCCAATCTCTCATAACTAGCCTTCTATGGGGGAAGGGCTTTTTGTTTGTTTACTTACACATTGTCTCTCATCTACTAAAGTATTAGCTCTGTGAAGGCAGAACTTATGTATGTTTCACAAAGCACATCATTAGTACCTAGCCTCTGATAGTTACTAAAAATATATTTCTGAATGAAAAAAACATGTAGCCCCGTGTTTCCTCCACAGTTCGGATCTCGATAAATGTTAAATCCTTGATTTTCCCTCTTCTCCCTGATATTTAGTAAAATTACTACAGTGATACACAGAATGTATTAGAGGTGTGAAAAACAAAAAGGAAGACAAAAAAAGTAAAAATTGCCTTCAAAATAGAAAGGCGGCAATGCAAATACATAAAAGTTTTTTATTGAAATTTGTTGAAAATGAGGGCACAAAATTTAAGATTATGAAAGAAGAAGTGGTGTCCGGGGAAAGAAAAGAAAAACCCAAAAATAACTGTAGGATGATTAGCTTGAATAATAGATTGCCTGAAAAAGAAATAAGATAGGAAGTGTTATACATGTTGAATCTGACCTACTAAGAGGATACACAAGCTAGTAGTTGTTAATCAGGCTTTGTATATGTAGGTAAGAGTGGTTATAAATGTATACCTATAAATTCCAGAGTTATCTGCCTATTGTACATAATTGAAATCATGAAGGTACCAACAGTTTCCTCAAGAAAAAGGTATATGTAGACTAAACTAGGTGGCTGATAATCAAATCCAGTAAACCACCACGTGGAGAAGGCAGGATTACAAAGATAATTAAAAGGGAACACACCACCAAAATTGGTCATACAGGTACATTTTGTCAAAGGAGAGAAATTCTAGGAGTGAAGATCTACAAGGCCAAAATAATATCTTACATTTATCAAGCATTATAAATGTACCACATACTGTTCTGTTTTAGGTTTGACCGTCTAAGACTGGTCCAGAATGGCCTCAGATGAAAAAATTGAATTTTCCTCCACATGCTTTTTATTATTAAGACTACTTTGGGAACGGGGTGTCTGTGAGCGGGGGGAACGTTTTAGGTTCACAGCAAAATTAAGAGAAAGGACAGAGATTTCCCATATATTCCCTGCCACTACACATGCATATACTCTCCATTATCAACTTCCACTGCCAGAGTAGTACCTTTGTTCTAATTGATGAACCTACATTGATGCATCATCATTACCCAAAGTCCATGGTTTACGTTACGGTCCACACTGGGTATCATACATTCTACAGGTTTGAACAAATGGATAATGACATGTATGCACTATTGTAGTACCACACAGTATTTTCACTTCCCTAAAAATCCTCTGTGTTCCACCTATTCATCTCCCCCCACCTTCCTGGAAACCACTGATCTTTTTATTATCTCTATAGGTTTACCTCTTCAGAATATCCTTTAGTTGGAATCATACAGTATGTAGTCTTTTCAGATTGGCCTCTTTCACTTGGTAATAAGCATTTAAGTTTCTTCCATGTCTTTTCATTGCTTGATAGCTCATTTCTTTTTACCACTACTAATAACCCATTGTCTGGATATATCATGGTTTATTTATCCATTCATCTAGTGAAGGACATCCTCATTGCTTCCATATTTTGGCAATTATGAATAAAGATGCTATAAACATCCATGTGTATTTTTCTGTGTGGATATAAGTTTTCAACTCCTTTGGGTAAATACAAAAGTACATGACTGCTGGATGGTATAATAAGAGTATGTTTAGCTTTGCAAGAAACTACCAAACTGTCTTCCAAAGCAGCTATACCATTTTGCAGTCCCAACAGCAACAAATGATATTCTACATCCTTGCTAGCATTTGGTGTTGTCAGCATTCTGGATTTGGCCATTTTAATAGGTGTGTAGTAGTATTTCATTGTTATATTCATTTGCATTTCCCTGATAACATATGATGTGAACATCTTTTCTTATGCTTATTTACCATCTGTATATCTTCTTTGGTGAAGTGTCTTTTAAGGTTTTTGACCCGTTTTTAATTGGGGTTTTTTTTTTTTTTTTTTTTTTGCCGTACACGGGCCTCTCATTGTTGTGGCCTCTCCGGTTGCGGAGCACAGGCTCCAGACGTGCAGGCTCAGTGGCCACGGCTCAAGGGCCTAGCCGCTCTGCGGCATGTGGGATTTTCCTGGACCGGGGCACGAACCCGTGTCCCCTGCATTGGCAGGCGGACTCTCCTCTCAACCACTGCGCCACCAGGGAAGCCCTGGGTTGTTTTCTTATTGTTGAGTTTTAAGAGTTCTTTGTATATTCTGGGTAAACGGTCCTTTATCAGATGTGTCTTTTGCAAATATTTTCATGCAGTCTGTGGCTTTTCTTCTCATTCTCTTGACATCTGTCTTTCAGTTTTTAATTTTAATGAAGTCCAGATTTTTAATAATTTCTTTCATGGATTGTGCTTTTGGTGATGTATCTAAGAAGTCACCACCATACTTAAAGTCATCTAGATTTTCTCCTATGTTATATTCTAGGAGTTTTTTGACTTTGTGTTTTACATTTAGATCTGTGATCCGTTTTGAGGTAAATTTTGTGAGGAAAATGAGGTCTGTGTGTACATTCGTATTGTTGCATGTGGATGTCCAGTTGTTCCAGCATCATTTGTTGAAATGACCATCTTTGCTACATTGTTCCTCATCTAAGAACGGTCAACTGTATTTATAGGCAACTGCTTCTGGGCTCTCTATTCCATTTCATTGATCTATTTGTCTATTCTCTCGCCAATACCACACTTATCTTGATTACTGTTGTTTGGTAGAAAGTCTTGGTGCTGAGCAGTTAGCCCTCTGACTTTGTTCTCCTTTAACACTGTGTTGGCAATTCTGGGTTTTTTGCCTTTCCATATAAACTTTAGAATCAGTTTGTCAGTATCCACAAAATAATTTGCTAGGATTTTGATTGGTATTGCATTGAATCTATAGGTCAAGGTGGGAGGGATTTAAAAATATTTATTCTTTCTATCCATGAACATGGAATATTTCTCCATTTATTTAGTTCTTTTATTTCATTCACAAGAATCCTGTAGTTTTTCTCATATAGATCTTGTACATATTTTGTTAGATTTATACCTAAGTATTTCATTTGTGGAGTGTTAATATAAATAGTAGTGGGTTTTTAATCTCAAATTTCACTTGTTCATTTCTGATGTACAGGAAAGTGACTGGCTTTCGTATATTACCTGTATCCTACAATCTTGCTATAATCACCTATTAATCTTGCTGTAATCACCTATTAATTCCAGGAGGGTTTATATCTATGTAGGGTTTATATCTATGTAGAAAATCTTTCAGATTTTCTACATAGATGTTCATGTACTCTGTGAACAAAGAGCATTTTATTTCTTCTTTCCCAATCTCTATACTTTTTCTTTTCTTTTCTTATTGCACTAGCTAGAATTTCTATTATGATGTTGAAAGGAAGTAGTGAGAGGGCTCCACATGAGAGATCATCCTATATCAGACCAGCCCAGGCTTGTTCATACTAGGTTCAGGGTTCCAGGAAAGAGCAGAAGAGTGCAAGGTTTTTTGAGACCTAGGATCCAAACTGGCACAACACCTCTATTCCCCATTCTATCATCTAAAGAAAATTACTAAGGTGGTCCAATTTCAAGAATAATTAAATATATCCACTTCCCAAGGGGAGAAGTTTGCATAGTCACATTGCAGAGGACAAGACTGAAAGGAAGCCATCAGTTGGGGCTATCAATCTACCTCAAAGGTAAAAAGAACTTTCTAAGTCAAAAATCCTTTTGCAAGAAAGGTTGAAGACTCAACAGAAAGAGGATATTTTATTCTGGGTTTATTTTCTTGACATTAGAACTTGTGCATCAGTGTAGGAGTTCACTCCTTACTGAGTGCAGACTACCTATGCAGTACTTTGCAACATGCTGGAGACTTGGGATAAGGAGACAGCAGCCCTATCCCCAAGATCTAGGAAAGTATACAGACAAGCCAATAAATGTTTATAATAAAGTATGGTAAACTTATGATGAAGAAGCCACAGAGTCAATGGGATCAGGGAAAGCAAAGCTTGTAACATAAGTAGGTATGAGAAGGAAGTCTGGAAAGGAAAAATTGAACATGTAGGATAATTATGTAGATCTTTTTTCTTTTGTTCTATTCTAATGATAAAGGGCATATCTGGGACCAAATTTCATCAAGATTAAATGTTATCACCTCTCTTTTGACTTTCTTGTGGTCTCTGTTCCAACCTGTTTTCCCATATCCTGGTCACCACGACACTAACTATATCCCCCATAACTCTTATTGAGTACATACCAACTAATTTGCCCTCTAACCACTTCATTTCTCTCTATTCTTCTGCTTCTAGGATTCACTGGGATACTTACATCTCCCTCTCCTGTGTCTATGCTTCATCTCCAACACCTTAGGCTTCATAGAGAGAACAGACTTTTACTTTCGTTTTTGTTATTAATAAGGACAGTCCACAGTAATTTGTCTAACTTCAAATTCTCACATAGTCTGACTTCAAATTCTCACAACTACTGTGATGATCCCACCAAAAAGAAAAAACAAAAATTTTAGAAACTAATGCAAAATTAATGCTAGAAAAATGCCATAGGATACAATTAATTTTGCTACTCTTTAAATGAAAGGATTAGTAAAAGGGACCATAGCCAAATGGCCTTTGATGACAAAAAATAAAACAAAGCATGTAAATACATGGCATGAAAATACTTGTAGGTGTCTCTAATAACACTTCTTTGATCTGTAAAGTTGCAGAATGAAACACAAACTCTCTGCTAATTCCATTAGGGATCTAATAAGCTAGCAGGACTCTAACACACAAATGGAATAATTGTCTTCATCCGCAGCAGGACAATTTACCGGAAGAAGAAACCATTTAGATGACACAATTAAATTATATTTCTTCTCTTTTTACTCCGGAAAAACTAAGAAGATAAACATTAATGTTATTTATGAGTTTATTTCAGAGTTCTCCCTTATTTTCCCTTCTTGCCTAGTTTTACCATCATTTACCGTCAAGCTACTTCTATGTACATCAGACACTCCTGGTTTCCTATCCAACAGTCATTGCCCCTCTCTTCCTTCCTCATGAACATCGGTCCCAGTCCTAGCCTAGATGTGGAGCCTTAAATATCCTAGCCCATCAGAGTAGTTCCAGTCCTCACAACAATCTGTATTGTGATTTTGTCCAGCGAAACAGAAGTGCAAATATACTGGGAGGCTTCTGGAATAAGTTTCTATTGTCATAAAAAGAGACAAGGAAAAATGGTTACACTTTTGCTGGATGTCATCGTATCTCCATGTGATACCTAGGACTGTAGCAACCATCTTGTCTCCACATGGGAAAGAAGCCTCCATAACGAAAATAGCAGAGAGACAAGATAGAAGGAACCTCTATCCTTGATGACTTCACTATATCCCCTAATTAACCAACCTTGGAGCAGCCCTATTCTACATGACAAAATAAATTTTTTATATGTAAACTTTTGAGGGTTTGGGTTTTTCTGTTACATATAGCAAAAAGTATTCCAACCAAATAATCTACACTAAATACAATTTTTTATTGTGAAATCTTGTAGGACATAATTTGGGCAGAGTGGTTATACATCAAACTGCTCAGTATTTATTTAATAGAAGGACCTCAGCACCACGGAATGATGAGACCTCTATAACTAAATTAGCTTTGTAGTTATCATGAAGCAATCCAGACAAACCAAAATCATAAGACAGAGGTGTAAACTTGTCTTCAAAATACTGTTATTACTATATTGAAATGTTTCAAATTTTGTGACTACAGAGACAAAATAATGATGCAAAGTTGTAATAAATTAACGATTTCTAGAGCCAATAAAAGTATTTTTCTTTTTAAAATGGAAACAAATGTTTCTTTATCGATATTGTACATAAAAATTTACAGATGACATGTAAAGAGTAAAACACATGTTTCACTAGCCTCATATCAGAGGCAATGTACTTTAGTAGTCACGCTAAGGAATCTGGACCCATTCCCCAGTCCCTAAAGTTGCCGTTGATTATAGGAGCGACCTTTGAGACCAATATGGATCAAATTCCCGAGATTCACTGAAAGAAACTGAGCAGCAAAGACAGTTCCTCTTTGAAATTCTCACCTGTTCTTGCTGCTTATGACCAAAAATGTTGCAGCCATGGCTATTGCCATTTATAAGGTAATCATGAAATACCAGCACTGTCTATGATGACAAAATATGGGATTCTGAGTTGCCTGCAGAAATTCTTCAGAATAATACAGCAAACACCATGAGTAGTGACCTAAGTGAGAATTAGCAATGCTCTGCCATCCAACTGTGTGACCTTGGGCACATCCCACCTCTGATCTTCCTATAAAACAAAGGAATTGGGACAGATGACCCTCACAGTCCTTTTCACTTCTCACATTTCATCGCTATTATCACCACCACAGATTTAGGATAGACTGCACGTTTTGATTACATCCTAGGAATTGGGCTAAGTGCATTACATGCTAGGTCTCATTTAATTATCTCAGTAGCCCTATGAAGCAAGTACCCACTTTCCATTCTAAAAATTAGAAAACTCAGGCTCAGAGAGATTAAGTGATTTTCTCAGCACACAGGCTGAAATGTCTATAATTTCCTACTCTAGATTGCTTATTTCGATTCATTAACAAATGACTAAGTATAGAACAAGTCTGAAACATATTATGATGCACCCTTGGTGTGGTACTTTGCTCTCAAAACTAGACATCTGAACCATGTTAACACATTTTAAAAGGAAATAAAAACTAGAAAAATAACCTCATTAGTAGAAAGTGGTAAGATCAATTTTAAATATCTTTTTTTATCAATATGTACAATTTGCCTACCTAAAGAGAAATCTTTGTAATTTTTTCCATTATACTTTAAATGTGCATCTGTCTTTCTAAACAGTCTCGTCATATACTCCATGTATTGCTCTTTATGGTCAACAACAAAAAAAAACTTTTGAAATAAGTAATATATCATTTTATTTTCTGTCATATTTTTGTTTCTTTAGTTTCCAGTTCAATTAACAATTGGACATCCAACACAAGTATCATTTTATTTTGAAAAATGAGAGTCTGCTCTAGATACCACCCACTTGCCATTGTAATAGATAGAATTACTGATTATATATAACCTTCTCAAAAGCAAGAGAGGATACACAATTGCCTCCCACCATTGTGATAGTACATGGCAATTACAATTAGCACCTAGAGAAACAGTACATAAATGCCATCCACTAAACTAACAGAGAGAGAGAGATTAGAGGCATAATAGCCAAAGCAGTAGAGAGAATGAACAACCCTCAGTCCTTATTCTGAGCAGAAAAGAAGGCAATCTACACTCAGAAGCACCATCTCAAGAGAAATCTTTTGTTGAAGGATGACTCATATTATGTCTTTTACAAGATCCTTTTGCTCACTTTCCAGAAGAAACAGGAAAAGGTGAATATAAAATTGAAAAACAAAAGGGGTTTAGCCAGCCCACAGGTTCCAAGAAAACAAAATATGATGACTTCACCAGTGACAATTATGACTTTATATACAGTGAAGTTTTAGAAAGCAAGACATGAAATTGATATCTCCTTTGGAAGTTTATCTTTTCCTAGGAAATCAGATTTATACCCATAGTCAGTTATCACATGTTGGTGGGGATTACAAAACATAGATGTTCTCATAATAATACAGGCATTGGGCTACAAGCTATTTCAACGTACAGATTTTAAGACACTCTTCATCTTCACGTCTTGCTAATTTTTTTTTATGTTTAATACAATGTTTCACCAGGCATATAATTCCTTCCTCCAAATGTGTCAGTACTTTAGAAGAAAAGGAGGGCTGATTTTTCTATTTTTACTAATAGAAATTTATGGCGATAAAAATGTGTGCTCTTAAAGAGACAGATTAAGACTGATTCCTGCACTGCTGATTGACAGCTATGGGCTTGGCTGGGCTGGGTTTAAATAGATGCTTCTTATAAAAACAAATAAATACCCACATTTGCTATGCTAGTTTCTATTTTTGAAACAAACAACCCCCCAAAAATCTTCTGAGTCCCTGCAACACAAAACCCAGCCAATGCAGGAGCAGAATTTGTATTAGTGTCATGGAACCATGGAATGTTCCACATATGTGCTTCTCATGTTTAACCACATATGTGCTTCTCAGCGATATAATCCATAAAGCATACAGTCTGCACAACCTGCAGAAGCATGAATTGTGCTATAAGGAAACAATATTTTTGAAGTTACAATGTTGTGATGTTTGTAGCAGGGCTGGTAGGTTGAAAAGCCCATGAAGAGACAGTAATGTTTCTTTTTCACAAAGAAATCTACTGAAAGAGACTGTGGCATGTGGCAGCATAATGCATAATACTACATCATTTTTTTTTTTTTTTTTTGGCTGCATGGCTTGCAGGATCTCAATTCCCCGACCAGGGATTGAATCTTGGCCACAGCAGTGAAAGTGCGGAGTCCTGACCACTAGACCACCAGAGAACTCCCTCAAATTCTTAATACACCAATGACTATCCTTATCATAGACTGAACAAGTATCTTTGACACATTTTTATCCCTGCCTTTGTTTCATATGTTTACAGAAAATAAACATACTGAGGGTTCACTCTTCTTACTGAAAGTAAAGATCTTTATATACCCAGGAGAAAGAAAACCAACAGAAAATAAATAGAATAAGATTACAAAGCATTTAATTGTTAAGGTCATCATCCCATATTCTGACAGTTCCTTCACTGGAAAGGCTTGGTGTCAGAATCTGAAAATACAATATTCTGCACCATTCAAGTTTCCAAAGGAACCCATAATTTCCCCAGTGAACCAGTTAAAATAGTAACAATAACCATCAACAATATTTATAAAGTACCTAATATGGAGTGGGCACTATTCTAGAACTACATGTGTGTACCTCTCACCTAATCCTCACAATAACCCTTTAAAGAGAAATTGTTACTTACCACATATCATGCTGATTTTCAAAGTAACCCATTTAGGGAAGAAATGAGATCTCAGGATTATTAAAGCAAATCTGGGCTATGTGTGGCATTTCTCAACATGGTCATTTATATGGTTGCCAAGCAATAATTATACAGCATCATTTGCATCTATAAACCAATATATTGACAGGAAAATCAGAGTAGGTTAATGGCATCACATCCCTGTCAACTCTTCTACCATGATATATTTTTCAGTTCTTATCGAAAATAAATAAAAACAATAGCAATATATTTAAACATTTTACATCATAAAAGTGTTATCTAAGATATGAACCATTGTCTTTGAATGTCCCTTAGACTAAGACTCATACAATCAATTCCTTCTATATGGAGAAGAAGTGTTAACTCTGAACAACTACAAATGGGTCCTTTATTAAACATTGAAAGCTGTGTTATAAAATCTGTTTCCCTCTTTGCTTGGCTACTGGGAAGATAAAAATTAAGGTCCTTAATTCAACTATGTCCGCTTCTTCAGTTTAGGTTTTCTAGTATAATATTTTCCTCCTATTATGAGATTATGAGCTTGTAATGAGCTAATAGGCTGTTCATTTATCTTCACTAGGCTTCCCTCTAGCCCACTGGTTAAAAACTACTATGTACCAAATACTGTACCAAATACTGACATAAGTTTGGGGTGGACACTGAGGAGTTAATAGTTTCTAAAAGCTTCTGGGTGAGTCTAATGTTCAGCCAGGACCTAGAACTATTAACACAGCCCTCTCAGCTCAGATCAAGAGTTAAATGGAATGCTGCAGGATTGCTGTGGAATAGTTTCAACTGGGAAAAAAAAAAAAAAAAGATTAAAAAGAAAAAATTAAAAGCCCACTATGTAGCAAACCATCTTGCCTTGCTAAAAAAAAGAAGGTGTTCCAGAAAATTCAAAAGATCAGTCTACGCATCACCATCCTCTTATATACAGCGTCTAGACAGCATCAGGGACATTCACTCCCTTTCGGTGAAGCAGAGTGTAAAGCATCGTTAACTGCCCCTAATACTCATCTTGCTACGGAGGAGGAGTCGGAGTCGTCATTCAATTCACTCCCTCAGCGAGGGGCACAGTAGAGGCCCTTGCACGCTTCCCTCCTATCTACTATGAAGGAAATGGTGGCATTTTTCTTGATTTGCTAAGTCATTTGCTGAGTCACTAAAGCTGCCAGGAGCAGGGAACCACACAAGTGAAAGCAAGCAAAGCTGAGAGCAGGCATGGCTAAGATTCGAGAGTCTCTTCAATCAAGAGGAAGTGTGTGGGTGCTCAACAGCGCATGAGGACCCTAGAAGCAAAAGGTCTCATCTTTCTAATCTTTGGTAGCAAGATAACTGAACTGTGCACACAGAGCTGAGCAGAGGCCCCAGAGGATAAATTACTACACTGCAGCTGAGAATCAGAACACAGGCTCTGGTCACTCAGAGAATCAATAACCAGTTTCACACAAGTGCAGCAGTGACCAAGAGGGATTGAATAGCAAACTCACCTCCTACAGATTTGTGGCCACACGTATGCAGATATCCCCAGCCGGCACCCCAACTGTGGATAGTCACAGACTAGTCATACGATCACACATCAACAGTCCAAGGCAAGGATGGGAAAGCAGGCCCAGGAGGAAGGGAGAGTATGAGAAAGTAAGTTTGAACCTTGCAGGTTTACACTTTCCAGAAACTCCCCCTTACATCCAACTAGACTAGGTGGAAGTTGAGACCGATCTTATAAATTGGGAAGTGGCTACGGTTTGGCTATCGAAAAAAAAAAAAAAAAAAAATCACAGGATTGGGCTTATATTTAAACTGAAATGAAATAATATGCAAACTGTCTTCTTAAGGAAGCTTAGGTACTTCAAGGCCAAGTACTACAGCTTGGGGAGAGTTTCTGATAAGAATACTCACATTTGCGCATATCTAGGTGGTAACTATTTAACCAAGATTCACCATAACTGTAACATTCTCCATTTCCATTTGTGTTTGTTAAAAGGTAAACTGAGGCATATTAAAAAATTTAAGAATGTATTTGAGCACAAATGGATTTGACCAGGGCTGCTATAGCAGATCCTCAAGTGAACAGGCATCTAGGCTTTTTTGATTTCTCTGCTCCAACCTCCTTTGAACATGGCTGCCAACCTCAAGGTCATAAGATGCTACAGGATGCTTCCAAATTCCAGGAAGAAAGAAGGCAAAAGAGAAAAAGTCCAAATGTGCTCATCCTTGTTGTTTCAGTCCCTGTTAGAGAGATGTCCTGAAGTCCGCCCATGGCTGTCCACCTGCCTCATCATGGCCACATCTAGATGCAAACCAGGCTGGAAATGCAGCCTTTTAGCTGGGCATGTCACCAGTCCAAATAAATCCAGGGCTCTGTTACTAAAGAAGAGGAGAATAGATATTGCAGAGACAACTAGCAGTTTCTGGTACTTTTCCTAGGTCATGCATTTAGTTGCCATGGGAACAACAAGAAAGTAAGGTTGCTAGACCTGAGCTGAACCTTCTAGTGCCCAGACCAAGTTCCAGTCTTTGCGAGACCTGCTAAGTGTCGAGATTTCCATCTTCCTTATCTCACCTTAAAATAAAATCTTTTTTTTTAACTAAAAAAAATGGATTTGAATCAGGTAGCATCGATCTAGCAGATAGGAGAACTGCACAAAATGAAAGACTTTTATAGGCAGAAAGGAGCAGGAACAAGGAAGTTATACTAGGCCAAAAAGCAGGTTGGTTTTCACAAACTTACTTTCCTTTAGGGGATGGCCGGGACTATCAGGCAGATTATTACTGCTGATCTGGTAATTCCTAATTGACTGGTTTAAGGTTCCATTTCTGGAAGAGCCAAAACTGTAATTAAGTCTCATTTTGGTGATGTGGGGCTTAACATAAGCAACTCCATTTTGGACCTATTGTCTTGTTCTTAACATGCTTTAAAATTTGGAGCTGTTTTCTTATTACTCATGTTTCAGGAGTTTAGATTTAGTTTTTAATTACCTTTTAGCTGAAAGCTGTTTCAAATGACTTTCAAAGGTTATGATATACAAATAACATTCTGACATTTATTTTGGTCAGCAATGATTAATATAGTATATGACCAGAAAGTATCTATTGAACATATCTACATACTACAAAGATGCACTATTTTGCTATAACTTGGGGTCTTACATGTAATAAGACACTGTATTGATCTTTGAAGTCTTGAGTTATTGTGCTCTTTTAAGTAGTTAAGAACTCATTCTCTGTATTCAGACATATCTAGATTCAAATACATGTCCTACATCAAACTAGTTGTGTATTTTGAGGTAGGATATTTAACCTAAGATTTAGTTTCTTCATCTGTACTCAGGAATCTGATAGGCACCTAATAAGGCTACTGTAAAGATAATACATGATAATGAATGAGAAGTCTAGCACTCTGGACAGTAGTAAGTGCTCAATGAAGTCAGCTGTGAGTTACTATTATTTCTGCCATTGAGACAAATGGGAGAAAAGAGGTTGAAAAAACTTCCTGTTCAGGCTTTAACAGTAGATAACATAAAATCTAAAACACAAGCAGAAGACAGGAAATAGCTCGGGTCCCCCAGTCCATACTGTGGTTCTCTAAGCCACGGGAGTTTGTTCGGATCTCTTATTATCTTTGGTCCTGGGTTTGCAAACTGGGGATGAAACAAAGATTATTGTGAGGATTAAATTGATATCTATAAGATGATTATCCTGATGCTAGGCACACAATAGGTGCCCAGAACATGACAGGTACAATTGTTACCTGTCAGGAAAGATGTCTTTCCTCTAAAAGTTAGGGGGAATAGGGCTAGAAAATACCTAGAATAAAATGTAAATGTGAGGCCTTAATTATTTAAATGTTGAGTGGAAGTCAATTACATTTCCATTAAAATGCAAACGTGCATTGGAATTCCTGCAGGGGTACATTACAGAGAGGAATGGGCTGCAGAGTGCAGAGAGCAGCAGTAGGATCCTTGTGATGAGATGACAGGCATGAGGATAAAGAGTAGGAGTGGGTGCTGTACTAAGCTGGTGTGTGCTTTGAGAAGAAACGAAAAGTGAAAGTAGAAGCTACCAAAGATGTGCTCCAGCACCTTGGGGACTGACAGGGGACACAGAGGCTGAGAAAATTAGTCCTCCTATAGGAAATTAGCTCCTCTGGGGATGCCAGGAGATGCTGGCTGACTTTGGAGGGGAGGCCAAGAACTCAGTCTGGTTGTCACCATAATCCAAAGGGATAAATTAGAACCACAACCAAGAAAGCTTCAGTTCACTAGAGAGACAGTAGTTTGAAAGTGAAACATTATTAGTTTCTTAGGGATGCCATAACAAATTACCACAAACTTGGAGACTTAAAACAAGAGAAAGGTATTCTCACTGTTCTGGAGGTGTCCAAAATCAAGGTGTCCCCAGGGCTGCACGACCTCTGGAGACTCTAGGGGAGAATCCTTCCTTGCCTCTTTCAGCTTCTGGTGGATGTTGACATTTGTTGGCTTCTGGCCACAGTACTCCAAACTCTGCTTCTGTCTTTACATTGCTTTCTCCTCTATGCCTGTCTTCTCTTCTGTCTCTTATAAAGAGCCTTGTAATTGGATTTAGGGTCCATCTGAGTAATGCAGGATAATATCATCTCAAGATCCTTCAAAGACCCTTTTTCAAAATAAAGGAATATTCACAGGTTCCAGGGATTTGGATATTGACATATATTTTGGAGAGCCAGAACTTAAACCACTACGGTCCATCCTCTGAACCCCAAATTCATTTCTGTCCCATGCAAAAAATGTATTCAATTCATCTCAAGATTCCCCCCCAAGACACCAAATGTGAACCTATTACAGCATCAACTGTAAGTACAAAATTACATCTAAATATCACTAGTTCAAAAGTCCCAAATCTCATCATCTAAATCAGGTACAAGTGAGACTCTATGTGTGATTCATCCTGGGGCAGAATCCTCCATCTGTGGACCTGTGAAACTTAAAAGCAAGTTACCTGCTCTCAAAATACAATGATAGAAAAGGCATAGGTTAAAAATGCTAGACATTTCCATTCTAATAGGGAGAAACTGGAAGGAATAAAGGGGTTACCTATCTCCAAAAAAGTTTGAAATGCAGCAAGGGAAATTTCGTGAGGTTTCAAGGCTTGAGAATAATCCTCTGTGACTCAAGGCTACTTGGCATCCATTCAAGGCCTGCAGTTCTGTCCTTTGGGCCCACAGCTTCTAGATAGGCCTCTGTAGCAGCTTTGTAGGCCTCTCAGCCTAAAGCTTATGCCTCTGCCTGTGGGATCACTGCTCTGCCCTTGGAGTCATCCTCCTTTTTCTTGAAGGGTACCACCTGTTTGCAGGCAAGTAGCTCTATCAACCTGTTCCCTGCCTATAGATTCCTGGGAGTCCAATGGCCTTCTTTCATTTTATCCTGTCTCTGTCCCTTTTAGTCCAGGCTTACAATGTATCTGCTGATATATTATTCTTACAAACCTGGTGGGTCTCCTGTGTATATCAAGGGGATTCATGTCATTAGGAGTGGGTCCTCCACAGATCTTTCCTGGATAACTCCTTCTCTATTCCTGGCTTCTGCTGAGATTGTTATGTGAATCCATGATTTACACATGTAATCTCTTCAAGCAAAATGTGGTCTAGCCCCACCACTGGCTTCTCTCCAGAGAATGCTTTCCTAACAGTGCATCTCCTAACATTAGCACTTTTTGCAATCTGGATAGGCTGTAAATTTCTCAAACCATCAAGTGCTGGTTTCTTTTGCCTTAACAGTTCTTTCCTCAGTTTATCTCTTTCCTCTTGCATTTTACTGTAGTCAGAAAAAAAGAAACCAGGCCACATATTCAACACTTTACTTGGAAATCTCCTCAGCTAAATATCCAAGGCCTTCACTTCTAAGTTTATTTTCCACCTATACAGCAAGAAGCACGTTTGCTCTATTTTAGAATAAAATGTTCTTCATTTCCTTCTGAGTCCTCACAAGAAACACCCTTAGCATTCATATCTCTATGAACACTCCTCACTTCCTTCTGAGCACTCATGAGAATCCAGGCTTTTTCTATCACGCACCTCAAAATTCACCCAGCCTCTAGCCATCATCTAACTCTAAAACCTCTTCCACACTTTTAGGCATTTGTTGCAGCAACACTCCCTTCCCAGTACCAAAATCTGTATTAGTTTCCTATGGATGCTACAACAAATTATCACCAATTTGATGGATTAAAGCAACGTAATTGTATTCTCTCTCAGTTTTGGAGGCCGAAGTCCAAAGTTAAGTTTACAGCACAGGCACACTCCCTCTGGAAGTGCTATGGGAGGATACTTCTTGCCTTGTCCAGCTTATTGTGGCTTTCAGAATCCTTGGCTTCCTTGACTTGTGGCCACATTACTCTTATCTTTGTGCCATCTTCACATTGCCTCTTCCTCTTCTGTCAGTCGAATCTCCCTTGTGTGTCTGTAGTAAGTATACTTATATACATATAAGTGTACTGATTGGAACACCCAGAAAAACCACAACCCTAAGGTTAGGTCCAAAAAAAAAAAGAGGGGAGGGAGTGGGACTTGTAAATGAAGCAACAAATGCCTTGCTAAGACTGGTCAGTGTTCAGCTACCTAGACACATGAGCAGAAGGAAAGAGTACTTGTGCTTTACTCTAATTTATCCTGTCTTCATTTGATCACTGCTGGTACCACAGACGACAGCAATATTCAGTTGTGCACTTCAGCTAACAGGTATGTCTGACATGTGGACATCTAGAAAGGGTGAGAGGGAAAAGAGGACCACAAAGAGGTGAGACTGAACTGAAGAAAGGTCTAGAACTTGGAGGAATGCATACAATGAGGTAATGCACTCCCTAGCCTCATGCCCTGGAACAGTGGCAAAAAAAAAAAAAAAGAAAAGGTGACAGGAGATTTTCAAAGAGGTAAAGAAGGGAATCCACCTGTATTGACATTATGTTCTCTTTTCATAGCTGAGCAAGTTTCAGAATTTTCACTTAAACCTCTCTGAACTAGAACTGTACCCAAGCACATTATCTGCCCCATGAAATCCCCACCTCCTGGCAGGTTGCTGTACTGCTCAGTTTCTCAAGCCACTGCTTCTCTCCAGGGTTTCTAAAATCAGATTTTTGTGATTCTTATGCTATATCCCATGCCTATCTAACCTATGACCTACGTTCCTTTACTGAAAGTTGGAAAATATTATTTTCTGAAGAGGAAAACCAATGAACTAGAAGAGTTAACAAGAAAATTAATACTTAAATGACCTTGAATCTTATAAATAAATGTCCTTTTAAATAAAATAGTTTTCTTCTAGGTCCCTGAAATTTCAGTCTAGTGTAGGTTTTTATGGTCAATTTATAAAGCTCCTAAAATAGAATTTACCGAGAAAGGAATAGAACACAAACTCATTTAAGGAAACAGTCATCTCCCTTAGTATGTAAAGCAAGTACATCAAAAAGCAACTCTATAGCAAGATGTAGGAGCAAGGTCATATCTTTCTAAGGCTAAATTAAGATAAATTTCAAATCTCTCTCCTTAACACCTTGCTAAAGAAAATTGCATTTCTTTCTACTATACTTACTAAAGTTTCTGTGCTTCCTGTCTTTAATGACCAACGTCTTTGACCAGCCTCTGCTGAAATCTCATAAAGATGAACTCCAGTTACAAGCATAGCACAGCGCTGAGGTTGCATAAGCTGACTGCAAACAGCTGTTTGGGGCCCAATGCCTAGATGAGGGAGCCACCTCTCTATTTTAGCTCTGTTTTAGAACTGCCCTTGATTAAACTGACCAAAGAGTATTATTTTCTTTAACATTCTTCTTTTCATCATCAATATCTTTTTTTTCAAAGCATACAGAAAGATCAAAAGAGCTGAGGCTTCTAGTCTGTCTGAATTACCCCGAGCACATTGAATGACCTTGACTAATTGGTTTCTAATGTTTCTGCTGGCTTAGCACAAAACAGGCACTTCGCCTCTGTAGAAGCAATCCCAAAGCACCTGAGGAAAGTGAGTGGATGTCCTGGTGGGTATTTTATCACCTGAAAACTTAACAAGATTCATCAGTTTTCAAGGATCATATGTGCAACACAAGGTTAAGATAGATGTCATTAGAGAAGTAGACTCAGATTCCAAAAAGTCTCTGAGTACAGAATCAGAAGACTTTGAGTCCTTATACTTAAACAAACACACACCCTGAGGCAATAAGTATGCCTAAAAACTGTCAAATATTTGCTATCAGTTTAAATCTGCTGGATTATTTCAAATATCTCCCAGCATTGCTTGCCTGTTGTTGAACTGGTATTTCAGACTTATCTTCCTTATTCTCACCTATTGCTCTATTTCAGTAGCCGCTGGAATACAGCAGATCTTACCAATCCCTTCCATTAATTTCTTCACATTGTTCATTTTTAAAGCCACTCAAGTAAAAATAACAGTGAGCACAATGCTATCACCAGTGAATAAAACAATAATAAAATTATAAAGAGTGACAAGGTAATAAAGACACTTAGAATATCCATTTTTAAATCTCCTTAGACACCATTTTTAATATCTTTTTTTAAAAATTTAGTTACCATAACTAAATTTTCTATTAGTCTGCAGCAGAGTAAGTTTTCAAAGTGTCCTGCTGTCAGCCTGTCTTCTCATATCAACCCATGTCTCTTCTGGTGCTGCTTCCTCTGAACACCACTCCACATACAAAAACACATTTAAGGTGCTTTCTTTTTTTAAGTGTTCCTTTACTGTAGAAAAAAAAAATTATAATGAACTACTCAGATTTTCCAAATATATTTAATAAAATGTTGGCTAAATGGATGCATTAGAGTTATGCCATTGTCAGCCAAGATAAGAACAGCTTTGTTTTAGTGAACAGATACTGAAGAGATAGTAAAGGACTGAATTTAGATGAGAAAAGAAGGATGTTTCTGTACCCCTGTCCTTTTACCTTCCTTGCTCTTAAATAATTTGAGAATCTTGTTAAGATACTGTGAAGTATAAGACTGTCTTAAGCTGAAATGTGGGTGACTGTTGAAATAGAAAGAGTTGAAGAAACACGTAGACTCATCATTATTTGATGGCAGAACAAAACATTATGGAGAACGTCATAAAGCTCAGTTTATCTCCTTTCTTCCTGTGACTGGATTTAAATGAGTACAAGTATTTTCAGTAGAGTGTGACTGTACTACACACGGAAATCAGAGCATTTATTTTATACAACTGTTCGTCAGAGTAATCGCTGTAACCCAATAACTAGAGGAATTTCCTTGACCTATGCAGAGAACATGGCCACATATTTATAATTCTGAATTCATCTTGGTAATAAGACTCCAGTGATAGTCAACACATATTTCCAACACAATCTTACACAAAATGCAGTATCATCTAAACTCCCAGTTAGATTTCATTGGCTCACAAGAAGAACATACCCTTTGAATCCATATTTAAGCACAGGACTGTATATTTAATCAACTTTTGAGCAACAGTGAAGTTGGGAATGGAACCTTAGACTCTAGGCCACAATTTGTACTTTGAAGATCAACCTGACAATAATTACCAAGCGTGACCAACTAGTCCTTGTAAACTTTGTGGGGATAAAGATAATATCTAACATATTTGGCCTCTAGCAAATTGCTGAGACAAACAACTAAGAGTTTTATTTTTCCCTCTAAAGCAGAATTCATATTCTACTCCCAGGTTTCTTCTGTGCCTACACAACAAAGTATCTACTGTGGCCTCCTAGAAAGTCACATACTGTTTCTACAAGGGCTAAAAGAATTTTTCTGAGCTGGTCCGGGAAACTCAATGGTACAGTAATCCATTTACTTCTCCCAAAGTCACAGCCTAAGAATCCTCATACCTTCTTAACTGATGTTTTTACCTCTAAGTTTCTGGATAAAATACAAATGTCTTACAAAAAATTGAACTGCAAATCTGAAATATAAAATCTCAAGCGTTACTGGTTTCTAAGTATTTAACTAATTTGTTGTAAATGTAGACAAGAGGAAAATGGAAGATTAATTACATTTCCATTACACAAAAGTCTTGAGAATATTCAACATTTAAAACAAAGTATAAGGCTAAATAAATTACCATAAGATAGAGTATAATGTACTTCACAGGCAAGGCATGGAAGATATAGAATATTTTGGATAAATATGTTTTGGACCAGACAACATGACTAGGCAGTCCAATATGTGATTTAATATCAATGGTGCTTTTTTGTTTGTTTTTCAATTCTATACTTCTTCACCGAGAGAGATTTTAAATGTATAAATATATCAATCAAGGAAGGAGTCAGAATGCCTAATCTCTTATTCAAAAGAAGACGCATTTGCACAAAGATGACATTTCATGCTTTCCTAAGAAATGTCCATTGAATTTATATTTTTAAATACTGATTTTTTCCTGTATTAAACAGTAATGCAATGTTCTAATTAACTTTGAGCCCAAAATAGGAAAATAGGAGGAAAGGGGTAGTGAATGAAAATAACCAGCTGTCTTCCAATTCAAGCAAGGGTCTAACGTGAGAGACCATTACATTGTCTAAGATCTTCCAGGGAAGTATTAAGAGAAGGTTGTGCAATCCAATGGTGACCAAACAGACTCCAATCTAAACGTAATAGTGACTGTAAACAAAGGTTACTATGAATGGAAAATGATGGAAATGTCATTCCAAAGAGAAAGTATATAATTTCATCTCAATTGTGAAAATCCCAGAGTAGCTCAGAGGAAACAGCTTAAGCCTGCAAACCTCTAATGGTTATGATAAATTAAATTTATTCTTAAAATTTAATAATATTACATAATTTGCTTTTTCCAATTTACTTGAACCACCTCTTTATTAATCTAGTTTTATTTTTATTTAATTGCACAGAGAAGCTTTATGTTGAAGAAAAAGGAGTAATCATTACAAACAGAAGAGTTAGTTTTAATTTCAGAGTTATTCTTAAGTTGTCACAGAAAAAAATGCATATTCAACGTTTTGTCATACGTTTATAGTCCAATTGCATAATGCCTCTTGTACATTTCATCAAAAGATGAGCATTTAATGATATATATGTCAAAGACAAATTCCTTCAGCTTCGAGTTAGTTAAAACTCCATCATAGCTACAATGATGCCACCAAGTGGCAAAAAAAATGTCATCTCTTAAAACCTGACATTCTGAGTAGCATATCCTAAAAGCTACAGTAAGAAAATTTACAATTTAAAGGCCAAATTTAATAAGGTAGATCCTGTTATTTATACAAGCTTATTGCCATCCTGTGCTTCATTTTATGACTTCTTGTTTAATTCACAAGTCTTCTACAAATTCACTTGCAATGTGTCTTTTCCTCATTCATTCAACATATATTAAACACTCAACTCTGCTAGTAACAGCAACTAAGGTCTAGAAACACAGGAATTCACAGGACAAACATTGTCTCTACTTTCATTATGCTTAGAGTCTCACAAATTTTCCACCAAATATTCTGACTTATAGCTTAAATTTCTTTTTTTTAATTCTTTTTAAAGCTACAAAACCCAGTTTTGTGAAAGATTAAGGAATCAAAAGTATCTTTGCACTCAGTTCAAGCATTCATATGTATTAAAGAACTTCTAGCTGTGATCTGCAACCTCCTGGAGAACTGCATAGCAGTTCTTTTGTCAATACTAATTAACCATTATGTATTTTTGTATCACTATTAGGCAGTTAAAGGTGCACAGAATGATGCGCTTTTTTAAAATGGTCTGTTGCCACCTAAATGACATTTCAAAGTGGTATTGATTTCAGGAGAGTAGCAAAAACAGGTCATTTTAGCAAAGGAAATTCTGCCATAAGTGGTTCTCACTGAACACAGACCTATTATCCTACATATCAAAATAACCAAATTCAGGCACTCAATGAATCTTTTTCATTAAAGTAATTCAAAACTCTGCTATTATTCGAGTGTCATTATAGGAAACTTTAATTATCACCATTAATCATCTGAAGTTCAGAAAAATGCTAGCAACAAAATAGAATCAAGGATCAAGCCAACACTATAAAGCTATAGTCATGAAAACAATGCAGCACTGACATAAAAACAGACAAATAGACCAATGGAACAGAACTGAGAGCCCAGAAATAAATCCAAGAATATACAGTCAACTAATATTTCACAAGTGAGCCAAGAATATGCAATGGAGAAAAGACAGTCCTTTTCAATAAATGGTGCTGGGATAACCAGATGTTCACATGTAAAGAATGAAACTGGACTGATATCTTATACCATCAGAAAAATTAACTCAAAATGGATTAAAGGCTTGAACATAAGACCTGAAACCATAAAACTCCAAGAAGAAACCATAGGCAGTAAACTCCTTGACATTAGTCTTGGTGATGTTGTTTTTGCATCTGACTCCAGAAGCAAAGACAACAAAAGCAAAATTAAACAAACAGGACAACATCAAACTAAAAAGCTTCTACATAACAAAGGAAATCATCAAAATGAAAAGGCAACCTACTGATTGGAAGAAAATATTTGCAAACCGTGTGTCTGATAAGGGGTTAATATCCAAAATATATAAAGAATTTGTACAACTCAACAGCAAAATATAATAACAATTAAAGAATGGGCAAAGAACTTGAATAGACTTTTTTTTCAAAGAAGATATGCAAAAGGCCAATAGGTACATGAAAAGATGCTAAGCATCACTGATCATTAGGGAAATGCAAATTAAAACTACAATGAGAGATCACTTCACTCCTGTTAGAATGGCTATCATCAAAAAGACAAAAGATAACTAACACTGGTGTGGATGTGGAGAAAAGGAAATCTTTGTACACTGTTGGTGGGATCATTAATTATCATTAAAAATGAAAATAATCATTAAAATTATATCATTAAAAATTAAAAATAATCATTAAAAATACAGCCACTATGGAAGATGATATGGAGGATCCTCAAAAAATTAAAAATTTAAAAATTAAAAATAAAACTACATATGGTCCAGCAATTCCACTTCTGGGACTATATCTAAAGGAAACAAAAACACTTACTCGAAAATATATCTGAACCTCCATGTTCATAGTAGCATTACTTACAGTAGCCAAGATATGGAAACAACCTAAGTGTCCATTGATGGATGAATGGACACACACACACACACACACACACACACACACACACACACACACACAATGGAATATTATTCAGCCATTAAAAAAACAAAAAAATCATCCTATTTGTGACAACATAGGTAGACACTGAAGGCATTATGCTAAATGAAAAAAGTCAGACAAAGAAAGACAAATACCATATAATCTCACTTATATATGGAATGAAAAAAAGACTTATAGAAAAAGAGATCAGACAGACTTGTGGTTACCAGATGCAAGGCCAAGCCAGAATGTAGAGGGAGAGGAAATTGGTGGAAGGTGGTCAAAATGTATAAACTTCCAGTTATAAGATAAATAAGTACTAGGGATGTAATATACAAAACGATGTGTATAGCTAACACTGCTATATGATATATATGAACGTTAAGAGAATAAATCCTAGGAGTTCTCATCACAAGTAGAAAATTTTCTCCCTTTTTTTCCTTTTGTTTTTCTTTTTATTGTTTCTATTGAGAAGATGGATGTTAGCTGAACTTGTGGTAATCATTTCAAAATATATATAAATCAAACCATCATGCCGTACACCTTAAACTTATAGAGTATATAACAATTATTTCTCAAGCCAAAACACCTTCACCTTAAAACTCACAACCTTGAGACACATGGGTGGAGTACTCCCTGCCAATTAATTCTTAGAAATCTTTCTGAAAAGAATTTATTTTTAAATTAATGCCCCATTAACAAAATGGTTAGAGAAGAAGCCAAAAAACACAAAATCACTGCATGACAATGACAAAATTAAATGCTATGGCTAAACATAAAGATACTAGGACAAGAAACTTATCACTTCATTTTCTAAGATACTCCCTACTTTATATGGTAGGAAAACTTGTCTTCTTATGAAGACACCATGGACTATATATTTCAGGAGGATAGAAGTAGATGTTAGAGAGAAAAGACATCCCTAAACAACTGAGGCTTTACTAAATCTATATGCAAATTAAGTTATACAAACAACAAACATATGTATACCTTTGCATAATCAGATAACTAAATAATGAAACAGCCTCCTTTCCATCTCACTTTTTTGCATCATTATTGCAACAATTCTTTTGGTCATTTAGGATAAAAACCAGGGAACCAGCCTTGACTTCTGCTTCTTTATCATTTAGATTTAATCTGATTTCTTTTTATTTACCCTGGAATTGCTTGCGAAGTAGCTGGTAAAATCATAAGCTATGGAGCCACACTACTCAGATTCAAATTCTATCCCCACTGCTTTTACTTGTGTACCTTGAGTGACTTACTGTATGTTTCAGTCTCCTCATCTATAAAATGAGGATAGGAGTACTTACCTCACAGAGTTGAGAGGATTCAATGAAGGAATATGACAGAAGTGTTCAGAACAGTGTCTACCACACAATAAGATCTGTAAAAACATTGGCTCGAATGATTATTCCTTAGGTTTCTTCTTCTTAATCTTGATCACCACCTCCACCCCAAGTCTACTCTTCATCACCTCAAGTTTACGATTGTCTGCAATTTGTTCCTCTCTAACCCCAGTGTCTTCTTCTTCCATTAGATCCTGAATGGGCCCTAGTGTCAGGTGACTCTAGCTAAATTATCATTTTGCTTGAAGCTCTCAATGGTATTTCCATATAGTCCTTATTTTTCCAAACTGTCTATCATCTTACAGTACTTGGTGAAATCCAACTTAGCCTTTAATGCAGTAATTCCAAAATGAGGAAAAGAATGTCAAAACAGAAACTCCAGGAAACTTCTGTTAAACTATACAGACCACTCTCTTCTGCTTTGATTAGGAAATCGAAGCGTGTGATCAACAGCTCATGAGCTGCCTTGGTGTGGACCCAGAGTTCAAGCACAGACAAAGATCAGGCACTGATTTCACACTTTTGATAGAAAAATGAAGAATTTGGAACCTCACAGTAAACTCAAGACAAGCTTCAAAAAGAGGAATAAAAATTCAAAGACCTTGGAACAGAATTCCAGGATGAAACCCAAGAGCTTGGACTCACAAGTTGCTCATAAATTCCAGGACCACCTCCACTACATCCACAGGTAGATGGAGGGCCATCCCCACCACCAGCTCTACCAGTGCCACCTCTACCCACAGGACTTGTTCCTCTCCTCCAACTCCTTTACCTCTACTAAATGGTATACCATATCCAACACCCAACTGAACAGCACCCCTTGTTCAATTTTTAATTCATATTTTTCCATGTCAAATTTTTCCTGTATATACATTTATCTCCCCCCCCCGCCCAAGCCTGTGAGTTCTTCAGTAGCAGAACCTTCTGCTTTTGCAACTTCTCCCACAACAATTAGCAGAATCCTAAGTAAGTAACAGACCTGGAATTCATTGAGTATGTAGCAAAATGGAATACTAAATGTGATGCACATTAATATCACACAAAGTATATGGTTAAATTTTTGATAATCAATTAATGCTATTGCTATTTTTCCCTCAGAATATTTCTGCTCCTGCTTCCTTGCTCTTGCCTTCAAGCATGGAGAACTGAAAAACTGCTTAACAGGTTTTCTAGATTTTATTTGCCAGACACATTTAACCCTTAAATGAATTTAGAGGTTTCAAGAGTTTGGGTTGCAGATATATCTGGAACGTGGAAATATATTTATTTTGTACAAAACAAACTTGGGTAAGACCTTCCCAACCCTATGGGACTTGAAGAAGAAACATCTCTAGCTCTTCTGAGAGAAAGGTGGAGGAAAGGAGATAAGGTCAGAGAAGGCTGTGGGTCCACAAAAGGAGCCTTTTGCTGAGAGAGCCAAGGAGGACCTCAAGGCTAGACCAAGAGGGAAAATGGCTATTTGAATCACAGGCAGATGGAACCCCTGACACATTCACAGTGTCCTTGTCCTATGACCTGCATAGGAGTTGCTGAGATAGTGACTGAACCTAAAGGGCCAAAGCAAGCAGAGTGATGGTAACCTGGGTGGATATGGGAGCTAATGATCAAGAAGTGTCCTCCTATAGTCTTGACACTGCTAATGCCATTTAGACTCCAGCGGGCAAGGAATGAAAATCCAGAGTAGGAGATCTTCTACCCTGGTAAAAAGACGGCTGTAGTTAGATTTCAGGGGTTTTTTTTGTTTTTTTCTGGTTTTTCTTAGAAAAAATGAAATTATATTTCTTGCATCTCTGAATTTGGGAGCTGAGAGTCAATCCCACTCCATAAGATTTATAGCTGTGGTTGTGAAACATGTTTTACCATTATTTGTCATGACACTGGGTAAGTGTCAAGCAAGTTATGAACATTATCCCATTTGATTCCTACAGAAGACTATGAAGAAATTGTTATTTTGCCATTTTACAAGAAAAATTAAGAAATTAAGTAACATACCTATTATTATTTTTAAATAGCAGAGCTTGGATACAAAACTGTGTCTGCTTTACTCCAGAATCTAAGCTCTTCACCACCATCCCTCTCTACCTCAGATTCCATTATCTGTTATTGATGAAAATGAAAGATTTCTCCATTGTTCACCTAGACACATTCATTAATCCTCACCTATAATGAATAGCCTACATTTATGGAAGTACCATGACTGTTATTAGTGGATTTGTGTCTGGAAGACAGACTATTCTGGTGGGAAGTTACAGTCAAAAAGATATAATAAAACCCTAAACATCCATGTAAATGTGTTCCAAAGAACTTGATATAAATAACAGGCTTAAATTGGCTCCTTAGGTTGATATAATGTTAAATGCTCTTTATAAAATATTTTAAAATTACTATTTAAAGCTAAAAATCATTTTTGTTTGGAAGTGTATACTAAGAAGCTATCGTATAATTCACTCCTTGTAACAATATTATGGGGTGGGTATTACTGTCCACAGTTTATACAGTTACCTTGAAATGAGGGTCAAATGAGGATCAGAAAGGATAAATGAATCCTTATATTAGTACTATATTCGAGCAGAATTTTGTAATGGCTACAATTAATGTAAGTATTAAGTATCTAAATAACAAAATAAATAGTTTAACAGTAAAGGGAAAATGTATCAAACACGCATCCTCTCCTATAGAGCATTCTTCTTGTCCAAACTTCAAAAAAGTAATGTAAAGCAGATGTTGACATTTTATTAAAGCATAAAAATATTTAAACTACTGTACTTAGAAAAACCCAAGTTGTTGCTGTTTTTGGTCTCATTATTCTCATATTCTTAACTGATATTGTAATCAGAGATTCTTACTACAGGCCAAACAGGCCATGGAATGGCATTCCACAGTTAAGATGGCTTTTACCCTTTTTCATGAGCCAATTGTGATTTTTTTTTTTAAGGGTTAATTCATAGAGAAATGTAGGTATGTTAGTTTAACTCACCTTATCTCCACAAATGCCTACCTGAAGTATTCAGTGAAATGGCATTCTTTGAATTGTAAATCAAATCAAATTAAACCACTTGTACTCTTCCTCCCTAAGGAGCCCCACCTAATCAGATGAGATGATTCGATAATGAACTAGTCTCTCTTCCATTATGAGGCAAGAATTCCCTCCTATAATATTCTTAACAAAGTTTAATTCATTCTCTTCAAAAATACTGCCTGTGATGGGAGCTCAGAGCCCTATCAGGTTGCAAAAATTATTCCTTCTTCTTCCTATTGTAAAGAGACTCACCTTACCCTAACTTCCAGGTACAGTGAGCACACTAGAAAGCAGGGCGTGGTTTGACGTCCACAGCACCTCACTCAGAGAAGGCACTCGATAAATATTTATTGGACAAAAGGACAAACAAACAGCAACAGGCCTCTTTCTCTTCTCTAGAGCCACACAGAATAAACTTATTATTCTTCTACCTAATCATCCTTTACATCACTTAAATGTTCACCCTCTCCTTTAAATCTCGTTAGACTTCATTGGGGAATGACTGTCAACACTTCAAAGTTAAATTTTCTTGGAGGGCTCCTTCTCCTTCTAAGCATCAATGTTAAAGAGCTAATGATCTGTGGACAAACAATTCAGTGCCCTTCAAGAAATAAGTTTACCTTAAATATTTTTTCTACAATGAATGACTATACCTCTCTTCAATTTGTCCTTTATACTAATTCAGTGAGTTATCAATTCAGATTTTTATATATCATATAGAGTGGAGAAGCAAAAAACATATGTTTATATGCAAAAAATACAAATAAAAATATATAAATATACAAATCTCTTACATATTATATACATATATACTAAATATATATTACATACTAAGTTGTATTATATAGTACCTATAAATCTATAAAATTATAAAATGTAAGTTATCCAAATGAAATATTTTGACAAAAAATAAAAATTTTGAATGACTGAAAGTCAGATTCCAAATAATTACAGTAACCTCTAACCTTCCAGTATCTTTAACTGATGATGAATATATCAAGTCAGATCATTTTCAAACTAAAGTGAACCTTAGAATTATTTAAGTTATTGATTTTATAGACAAAAACATGGCTCACAGAGGCTCACTGAACCAAGTATTACAAATACTTAGTAACAGAACAGGAGCTCAGCTCCAAGTCTCCTGACTCCCTGGCCATTAGCATCCCTGCTTGAATATTAAATACTTAACTGGAACACAAACATATTTGTAGAATAAAATTCAGTAAGTTGAAAATGTGGCATGCCAGATGACTAGTTGCAAGAGGAATGAGCGACTGAAGAATGTTATTTATTCATCCTATTTAATGCCGAAATCAAGGAAACAGCAGATAGTGTAGTGTGGCATTTACAGTGATCATCTCTAAAAAGTCCTCATTTGTCTTACCAAAGTAAGTCGAAGCACTTTACACAATCATACTACAGTAAGAAGAATTTCTCACCTGCAGATGATAATACAAGGACAGCGATAACAGAAGAGATATTTTGTGAACATCTGTAAGAGGAAAATATGCAGTAGCAGAGCATTAATCAATACCAATTGGACACTGCAAGCCCGCAATGCATATTTTATTTAACCACTTAACATGTGACTCCAACCACATAGATTCTTACTGTTAAATAAACTTGGAACACTGCACAGCTCATAAATATAATATTTCCTTGCATGTGTATTAACTTAAAACAGTCTATGTTTTAAGTTAATACATTTGCAAGCAACAATCCTTCACATTTTGCTATTGCTTGTTACAAGCCAATTCCATGGCATCCATATTCAGCAGTTAAAAGGGAGAACAAAATATGGGCAATTCTAATACCACTCAAGACAGTCAAACAAATGTCAGTGCTTATTTGTAAATGAGATGACGGGAAGTTTGCCTGAACTGCTGATTGTGTCATTTTACAGTTTAAGATGCAAAAAAGGAGCCCCATTCGCATTCCTGGGTAAGTAAGTATAAGTCCCAACGTCCTCCCCTTTATATATCCAGGGATTCCTTGCTAACTTAGTAGAACTTTAAGTGAGGGGGTGGAGGGGGGGGGATGGAGAAGAGGCGGGCATGCCATGGGGAAAGGAAACAGTTTAGAGCGCTGCATGCATTGGAGGGGAATGGCTGCTAAGCAGTAGCTTTTGTTTTGGGTTATGTCTGAAGTGTGATCACTAAACAAAGTATTCTAGGAGTGAGGGTAATCACACTTCACGTCCTCTAGTTAATGGAAAGCTCTCCTTCAAAACTTTGACCCTTGGGGTAGAAACACTTTTTGATTTCTGGATTATGCCACCTTGTGTGAAGTTGCCCCAGGGCAGGGGTCAGAATAAGTTTCTGTTTCCAGACTGCTAGCTTGGAAGAGATGGTACCATGAACTGAACCAAGTGAGGTAAAGGTCAGGGAGAAGCAGCAGGGGTTGATTCTTCTCCCGGAGAAGCAGGGGCTGTGGAAAGATGGCACCACTCTTACGGGTAAAACTAACTCTGAAATCTCTGTGACCTAAAGACTGAGCCCATCATTTATCATTGCTGATATGGAGAATATTTCTAGATACAACAGCTCTTCAGAGAAGGTTATATAGTCATTAGCATAGTTTGCCAAATCATTCTGGTCCTGCTGCCTTCTGAGTACGTGGTAGGATTATATTTCCTGGCCCCCTTGTTGTTTGGAGGTATCACAAGACGAGTTTGGGTCCGTGGATTGGGAGCAGTTCTAAGGAAGAGCATTTAATTGCCAGTGTGACACCCTCAGAGCTCTATTTCTCTCTTTCAAGATGACCAGTAATGCCAGTGAGTAGGTAGACATGTAAGGAGAATAAGCAGGAAATTTTATTTTATTGTTTTGAGACTTGGGGGCTGTCTGTTACTGCTGTGTGACTTAACTTTCCTTACTGATCCAGAGGGCAATCTTTCTATATTAAACTCAGTTGAGGGTGTTCCATACCTTAGGATACCTGTGCCCCAAGAGACCAGTTCTTTCAATTTACACATTCAGTCGCTTCCTAGGTTGAAGGCAACGTTTAGAGGACTGAGTCAGAGTAGGTTTTTAGCATCCACCGCCTCACACACTTAAGGCCACCTACTCATCCTCGTCCTAATTCTGGGCTTAGCCAGCACTAGCCCACTAGCCTAGTCAGGACTAGGTCCAGTGTTTTTCTTTGCTCACAGTAACATCATCAGAGACCCCATCTGGCTCCCGCACACTGGGGTTTGTTCAGAGACTCCCTAAAACGTCTTGATGGATCTTCTTACCCACTCCTCCCAGAACTCTGATAAGACATTATCAGAGGAGCTGTTTTCCATGATATAGAAAGAAGTCTCCTCTCCCCAAGATAGAGTCCCTACCGGATATATGTTGGCATAATTAAGAGAGATTAGCTCCAAAGAAAAGTCCTAATAGTACAATCATCTTTGTTTTCTCTATCCATTCAAGAATAGTTCCTTTGGTTCAAGAAGGAAAAGAAATTTAATCTATAATAGAATACCCACTAAACTTTTGATTATATTTGACCCTGCTTTTTTCCATTCATTTCCATGCACAATTTTCAACCCTCACTTGATAGGCAATAATATTAAAGTATTTTGTGTATGTGTGTACACATCCGCGTGGGTGTGTATATGTGTGTGTTTTCTGGCTCTTGTTCTTCCCTATACAATGATACCGTGCACAATTCCAAAATCAAAAAGGCTCTAGAAACTGATCATTTTTTGTAACTCAAGAGGTGGCAAAAATCTGATATGAACAGACGTAAGGCTATTTATGGTCTTTATCTCACTTAGTATGAATATTCATGATTCACTGCAGAAATAGGAATTAACCTAGTTACAGACCCCACTGGGAACATTATGTAATATACAGTTATAAACCACATTACCTTTCACAAATCTGAGACACAACTGGCCCTAAGAGTTCCAGATAATGGGTTGTGGACCTGTGTCCCCTCTAAAAACTCTCACCTATCAGGCCCAGTTGTCACATCAGCAGTAGTTCTCCACTAAATTAGAGACACATATCAAATCTGACTACAATTGCATACAAATGTTCCATAGTTACGACCTTCAAAATTTCAGAGACAGTTAACCCACTCTATGTGGGCTCTGATAGATCCATTCCACAATCAGAAGGTCTTCCAATTGTGTGCATGTTGTATGCAGAATAATGATCCCCTCAAAATATCCACGTCCTAACACCTAGAACCTGTAAATATGTTACAGATTGCCTTAAATGGCAAAAGAGACTTTGCATATGTGATTAAGTAAAGGATCCTGAGATGAGAGATTATCTTGCCTTATCCATTGGGTCCAATGTAATAACAAGGGTCCTTATAAGAGAAAGGCAAGAGTCAGAGAAAGAGATGGGATGACAGAAGCAGAGGTGAGGGAGGGAGGGGGGAGGGGGAGGGAGGGAGAGAGAGAGAGAGAGATTTGAAGATGCTACACTGCTGGCTTTAAAGTTGCAGGAAGGACCCACAAGCCAAGGAATATAGGCAGCCTCTGGAAGCTGGAAAAGGCAAAGAAATTAAATCTCCCCTAGAGCATCTAGAAAGAATGCAGACTGATAGACACCTTCATTTTAACTCAGCGATACCAATTTTAGACTTCTGACCCCCAGAACTGTAAAAGAATAAATTTGTGTTGTTTTAAGCCACTGAGTTTGTGGTAATTTATTACAGCAGCAATGGAAAATTAATACAGTGGGGAAGGCAATTAGGATAGAAATGCCAACGTTAACCACTGATGTTTAACTAGCCTAAGCCAATAACAGACTTTTTCCTTACAGCATGTTTCCCTCTGGAACTTGGAGGTCCTTTTCCTGATATGAAGTTGGGGAGACAAAGTAATATATCACAAAAGATATGTGATTTTTTTTCTACATCATTTCTTTCTTTCCTTTGATTGGCACAAGCAAAAAAAGAAATTAAACTATTGGTAAATTTAAAATCCAGGTTTGTATGAAAACAGAAATGTTTTAAAATTTTGTTATTTAATAATTCAGTCTATATAATAATTCAGAGATCTAAAAATTCAGAGGCTCAAGGAGAATTATATTAGAATGCAGAGAAGCCATAAAAATATTATAGAATACAATAAAATATCTTCTAATAACTGTAAGTGGTGTAGACTTGTCTCACATAATATTTTCCTGGGAACAAAATAAAAACATATTTCCTTTTGTCTTAAACTCTCCCCCAGTTCTGAGGATATTAATATTTAAATAGCATTAATTAACCTTATAGTTTCAGCCAGGGGGTATAAGTGTCTAGATCGTATGATCATCTATGTGTGTCTCTGCTGTTGCCAGGACCATTGTTTTGTTTCAGCAGCTGGTTTCTAAAAATATCTGCTAAAGGAAAAGCTGACTTCTCAGAATTATAACAGTTGATAAGAAACTATTTTCGCAGAATTTAAAAGCAGTTTTGCTTTTAAAAAAAAAAAAATCACACAGATTTTCAACAACTGTCTCTGAAACTACACAAGGGGAGCATGATTTGGTCAGTACAATTCACTTTAATCCTCTAGCTTTCCTTTCTTTCGCAGCTCAGTTTATAATTGGTAATTAGAGGGGAATTACCTTCTTTATTAACTAATAAAATAGAACCCCCATGGCTAGTGAGCAACAGCAACAAGACACAGGTCACACACTTTACCTGCCCCCTTGGTATTCTTTCCCATTGATTATCGTGCCCTGGGTTGTCCCGCTCCTACGTTCAAGCCTTTCCCAAGAAGGGGTGAAAAATCCAGTCTGTGGGTTCCCTTCAGCACTGATGAACCCAGCTAATGCTTCAAAGAGATGCTTTATTAGACGCTATATTAGTTTCTAGGGCTGCTATAACAAAGTACCACAGACTGGGTAGCTTAAACAGAAGAAATTTATTTCTCACAGTTCTGGAGGTTAGTAATGCAAGATGAACAGGTTGAGTCTCTTCTGAGGTCTCTCTCCTTAGCTCACAGATGACCACCTTCACTCTGTGCCCCGGCATGGTCTTTCCTCTGTGCGCACACATCCCTGAGTCCCTGGCGTCCCTTTGTGTGTCTGAATTTCCTCTTCTTACAAGGATACTAGTCAGATTAATTAGGTCCCCCTCTAATGGCCTCTTTTTAATTCAGTCACCTTTTTAAAGGCCCCATCTCCAAATGTGGTCACACTCTGAGGCACTGGGGGCTTTGGGGGGAAATACAGAAATCTGGAGCGGGGAGCAAAATTCAGACCCTAACAGATGCTGAGGAGGAATGGGAGGAGATAAGCAAAAGTCTGTCACACACATAAAACAGTTCAGTTTAGGGAAGTGTAAGTT